>NC_090339.1:16131149-18831982 GCF_035084215.1 Heptranchias perlo
TTTGTCCACATATTACACCAGCAAATCTTCTAACACCATTAACCAGCAAATCTCCAACTACCAATAACCTTTGTGCTCCTTTCTTGTATCGCTGCTTGCTCTCCTATTCCCTTAGGCTGGACTGTCTCGTCATTAATTTCACTTTCCACCTTCTCAGCAATACCTTCAGCAGCAGTGGCATGATGTTCAACTCTTCTATTCCTTGCGTTACTTATCTAAATCCTGCATTAAAGAGACAGTCAAGCTAAAATGGGGCAAACAAGAGGTGAATATGTCCGGAAATATTGAGAAATGTTCCATGTAATTCTATGTCTACAGACCGATGGATATGAAAAGGTGACATATTCTATGCCAGAGTCCACTGTCTGAAACATCATAGAGATGTGGCTGATCTCTCAATCTCTATAAATTAGCACCAGAGTAGTACCACAAGCATTATTAACCCTTAAGACTTTATAACAGGAATATGTGTAGAAGAGCATGCCAGGAGCAGCACCAGACATACCTAAAAATGAGGTGCCAACCTGGTGAAGCTACAACTCAGGACTACATGCATGCTAAACAGCGGAAGCAACATGCTTTAGACAGAGCTAAGCAATTCCACAACCAACGGATCAGATCAAAGCTCTGCAGTCCTGCCACATCCAGTCATGAATGGTGGTGGACAATTAAACAACTAACGGGAGGAGGAGGCTCTGTAAACATCCCCATCCTCAATGATGGCGGAGTCCAGCACTAGTGCAAAAGACACGGCTGAAGTGTTTGCAACCATCTTCAGCCAGAAGTGCCGAGTGGATGATCCATCTCAGCCTCCTCCCGATATCCCCACCATCACAGAAATCAGTCTTCAGCCAATTCGATTCACTCCACATGACATCAAGATATGGCAGAGTGCACTGGATACAGCAAAGGCTATGGGCCCCGACAACATCCTGGCTGTAGTGCTGAAGACTTGTGCTCCAGAACTAGCTGCGCCTCTAGCCAAGCTGGTCCAGTACAGCTACAACACTGGCATCTACCCGACAATGTGGAATATTGCCCAGGTATTTCCTGTCCAGAAAAAGCAGGACAAATCCAATCCGGCCAATTACCGCCCCATCAGTCTACTCTCAATCATCAGCAAAGTGATGGAAGGTGTCATCGACAGTGCTATCAAGCGGCACTTACTCACCAATAACCTGCTCACCGATGCTCAGTTTGGGTTCCGCCAGGACCACTCGGCTCCAGAATTCATTACAGCCTTGGTCCAAACATGGACAAAAAAGCTGAATTCCAGAGGTGAGGTGAGAGTGACTGCCCTTGACATTAAGGCAGCATTTGACCGAGTGTGGCACCAAGGAGCCCAAGTAAAATTGAAGTCAATGGGAATCAGGGGGAAAACTCTCCAGTGGCTGGAGTCATACCTAGCACAAAGGAAGATGGTAATGGTTGTTGGAGGCCAATCATCTCAGCCCCAGGACATTGCTGCAGGAGTTCCTCAGGGCAGTGCCCTAGGCCCAACCATCTTCAACTGCTTCATCAATGACCTTCCCTCCATCATAAGGTCAGAAATGGGGATGTTCGCTGATGATTGCACAGTGTTCAGTTCCATTCGCAACCCTTCACATAATGAAGCAGTCCAAGCCTGCATGCAGCAAGACCTGGACAACATCCAGGCTTGGGCTGATATGTGGAAAGTAACATTCATGCCAGACAAGTGCCAGGCAATGACCATCTCAAACAAGAGAGAGTCTAACCACCTCCCCTTGACATTCAATGGCATTACCATTGCCGAATCCCCCACCATCAACATCCTGGGGGTCACCATTGACCAGAAGCTTAACTGGACCAGCCATATAAATACTGTGGCTACAAGAGCAGGTCAGAGGCTGGGTATTCTGCAGCGATTGACTCATCTCCTGACTCCCCAAAGCCTTTTCACCATCTACAAGGCACAAGTCAGGAGTGTGATGGAATACTCTCCACTTGCCTGGATGAGTGCAGCTCCAACAGCACTCAAGAAGCTCGACACCATCCAGGACAAAGCAGCCCGCTTAATTGGCACCCCATCCACCACCCTAAACATTCACTCCCTTCACCACCGGCGCACAGTGGCTGCAGTGTGTACCATCTACAGGATGCACTGCAGCAACTCGCCAAGGCTTCTTCGACAGCCTCTCCCAAACCCGCGACCTCTATCACCTAGAAGGACAACAGCAGCAGGCACATGGGAACAACACCACCTGCACGTTCCCCTTCAAGTCACACACCATCCCGACTTGGAAATATATCGCCGTTCCTTCATCGTCACTGGGTCAAAATCCTGGAACTCCCTTCCTAACAGCACTGTGGGAGAACCTTCACCACACGGACTGCAGCGGTTCAAGAAGGCGGCTCACCACCACCTTCTCAAGGGCAATTAGGGATGGGCAATAAATGCTGGCCTCGCCAGCGACGCCCACATCCCATGAACAAATTTTTAAAAATAAGATCTCTTCTTGTTGCCCTGCAACATTCTATTTGAATCCAAAAATCTACTCAAAAGTGGTAATTTTTCCAACTTCACCCAACTGGTGGGAAGTTTTGCTTGCGGGCAGCAAGCCATTCAGGTGCATTGTACATGATTTTCCAACCTTTAATACAAGTAGTGAACAGTACCTGACTGGACTTACAATCTGCTCTGCCTGCAAGCGAGGCTTCCCACTGGCACGATTACTTCCAACAATGGATCGATTGGGTGTTCTTTTAATTTATCATTACATCAAAAATTTTATCTGCCAAGTTTAGAAAGGATGCTGTCCGAAGCATTTCAAGCCAGTTAATGGTCATGTGCTGCAGGGCAGTGGTCACCACCTCTCCCACTGTGAAGTGTACAGAACAAGGGAGCCTGGCCAATGTGTTAGTCAGGATGAAAACTCACGGCATCTTGGTTAAATCCTGGAATCAAAACAGTATATATTTTAAATAAAAGAGTAAAGTGTCCAACAAAATCACTGCCAGCCCTGAAACCTTTGGAGTTAGGCAGTACCAGAAAACAACAAGATGGATTTAAATGTTTGCAGAATGAGGTCTCAATGAGGTTTAGTTAAATATAGTATTGAAAATGAAATCTGTCAAACTCGCTCACTGCTATCCCAGTACAATTTCCGTTGGGATTTCTGACGCTTCCATCAGTCTGACAGATTAAGTCTGTCATACCTTATTGCAGTTGGCTTTGGTCATACTCAGCATCTATTACACAAAGCAGATCCTATGATGCCATCATCAACAACAACTTGCATTTTTATAGCACCTTTAACGTAGTAAAACGTCCCAAGGCATCTCACAGGAGTGTTATCAAACAAAATTTGACCCCGAGCGACATAATTAGGACAAGCGAGATATTTGGACAGGTGACCAAAAGCTTGGTCAAAGAGGTAGGCTTTAAGGAGCGTCTTAAAGGAGGAGAGAGAGGTAGAGAGGCGAAGAGGTTTAGGGAGGGAATTCCAGAGGTCAGGGCGTAGGCAACTGCAGGTACGGCCGCCAATGGCGGAGCGATTAAAATCAGGGATGCGCAAGAGGCCAGAATTGGAGGAGCGCAGAGATCTGCAATGATGACATTGCACATGCTGTTATTTGCAAACAAAAAAGACCCAATGAAATGATAATGTCCTTTTTAATTTGTACAATCACAACCAAAAGAGAAATATCACCACATTTTCAATAGACCGACATGTGCCATAATAAATTCTTTGGGATGTCCAGAGGCCATGATGAGGCACAACATACATCCCAGTTCTTTCTTTTAATCCTTTGCAATCAAAAAACACACTTAACACATCTTTTAAATTTAGTGCTGAACAAATGCTGCACCTTGTAATGTCTGTTTTCAGCCATTGCATTACACTTAGCCCACATAATCCCCAACCGCACCAACATTGGAATAATAGAGATTTTATTTATCATTCTTCACATCAATAGTATGCTACTTCTCAATTTGCATCAGTTATGTCTCATTACATGAAATGTTTTAGGCCTGGAGTTTCCTCCTTGGATGGAACCCAGAAGTTACACTCAAAATTGTATTCATTTTTCCGATGTCAAGTTACGTCCAAGAATCCTTCCAATCTTATTAGAATATGCCCAAACTTAAAATGGGCATAAATCAGCGTAAACAATTGGGGCCCAAGGAAATGCTGAACCCACACCAGTATATTTCTTCTTTGAGTCTTAAACTTCAAAATGTACTTTTTTTTAGAAATAGGAGCAGGAGTAGATCATACGGTCCCTGAAGCCTGCTCTGTCATTCAATAAGATCATGGCTGATCTTCGACCTCAACTCCACTTTCCCGCCTGATCCCCATATCCCTGGATTCTGCCTAATCATATTATGATTTTCTAAGTGCCTCGTTACCACATCCTTAATAACAAATTCCAATATTTTCCTTACTACTGATGTCAGGCTAACTGGTCTGTAGTTCCCTGTTTTCTCTTTCCCTCCTTTCTTGAATATCGGTGTTGCATTTGCTACCTACCAATCCGCTGGGACCATTCTAGAACCTGGGGAATTTTGGAAGATCACAACCGATCCATCCACTATCTCTGCAGCCACCTCTTTTAGAACCCGAGGATGTAGGCCATCAGGTCCAGGGGATTTGACGGCTGTTAGTCCCATTAATTTCTCCAGTAGTTTCTCTTTACTAATATTAATTACTTTAAGTTCCTCACTCTCGTTAGATCCTAGGTTCCCCACTATTTCTGGTATTTTTTTGTGTCTTCTACTGTGAAGATATACAAAATATTTGTTTAACTTCTCTGCCATTTCCTCATTCCCCATTATAATTTCTCCTGTCTCAGCCTCTAAGGGATCCACGTTTACTTTCACTACTCTCTTCCTTTTTACATACTTGTAGAAGCTCTATTTTCTCCCTCTTTATCAATTTTTTGGTCATCCATTGCTGGTTTTTAAAACACTCCCAATCCTCAGGCTTACTACTCTTCTTGGCAACATTATAAGCCTCTTTTTTTAACTTCTTTAGTTAGCTTCAGATGGATCACTTTTCCCGTGGAGTTTTTATTCCCCAGTGGAATGTATATTCATTGAGAATTATGAAATATTTATTTAAATGTTTGCCATTGCTTATCTACTGTTATATCTTTTAATCTAATTTCCCAATCAATCTTAGCCAACTCATCCCTCATACCTATGTAATTGGCTTTGTTTAAGTTTAAGACTCTAGTTTCAGATTTAATTACGACACTCTCAATCTCAACGTGAAATCCTTTAATTATGATCATTCACCCCAGAGGATTCCTTACTATGAGATTACTAATTAACCCTGTCTCATTACACAATACAAGATCTAAAAAAGTCTGTTCCCTGGTTGGTTCCACGACATATTGTTCTAGGAAACTGTCTCTAATGCATTCTATGAATTCATCCTCCAAACTACTTTTGCCAATTTGATTTGCCCAGTCTATATGAAGATTAAAGACCCCCACGATTATTGCATTACCTTTGTTACAAGCTCCTCTTATTTCTTGATTGATACTCTGTCCAACAGTGTATAAAAAAACTTAATTCGTATAAATACTGTTATGGGGCCTATAAACTGCACCCACCAGTGTTTTCTGCCCCTTGTTATTTCTTATCTCCACCCACACTGATTCTATTTCCTAATCTTTCGAGTCAAGGTCCTTTCTCACTATTGTCTTTATGTCATCCTTTATTATCAGAGCTACTCCCCCCTCCTTTTCCATTTTGTCTGTCTTTTTGAAAAGTCAAGTTTCAACTCATTTAACCATCATTCATGCACATCAGCCACAGTGGGGGAAAAATTGGATGAGGGCTGTTTTTGGGTGGGGGTAGCATGATCCGCTATTACCCCGCAGCCAATGGTCCCTGCGCAGGCAGGACGAGACTTTCGTCAGGCCTGAGGACTTATCTGCAATCTGCGTTGGAAATCAGCGTTGAAGGAGGATTCCATGCAATTTGCACTTTACACCAGCAGGGGGAGCACCAATCTCTTAAAGGCAGGCTGTCCGTTAGAAATCTCTGAAAGGTAACTGGTACGTGTTTTTTGCTCAATATAACAGCCTGCTGTCTGCATGGAGTCTGAACGAAGATCAGACATTGCACACGTAAAGCACAGATGCAGGTCCCGTCTCTATGTTTACACACTGTTGAGATATGTTAAAACATTGAATAAAGCTTGCGCACCACTAAATCCCACATCCTCCAATCTGCATGCCTGACCTCACTAATCTGCCAATCTGAGTTTGTACCAGGCCTGTGAGAGTCCGATCACCAAGGTTCTCTGATGCACCAGAGGCCTTAATGCAAGAGGTGGACAGAAGGAGGGAGATCCTATATCCGCGGGAGGGGGTGGGGGGGTGGGCACGAGGTCCTCCAGACATATACCCAAAAGGCAGTGGGAGGCAGTAAGGGACGAAGTCAATGCCAGGCACACAGCATCATGAACATGGAGGCAGTACAGGAAGAAGTTCAATGCTTTGATATGAGTGGTCACGGTGAGTGAGGTCAACTGTCAAGTGGCGTCTCCTACCAACTACGCCACTAGCCGCATCCACTGCCCCACGCACTAAACCCCCCAACACCCACCTACCAACAAACTCTTTCCATCAGTATTCAACTCTTCTAATCAGATGCTTCCTCTCACCCTCACACATTACCATTGTTGCAAGCCGCTGACCCACAACTCACAGGCCACACACACTGGCAGCTATTCATACACGACAGGCACATCACCCAGACACACGAGCCGCTTTCTTGCAGGAGAAGGTAGCACATATCAGTAGGCAGCAAGTGGCAGTGACATTCAGCCCCTCGAGTCTGTTCTGCCAATCAATGAGATCATGGTGGACCTGTGACCTAACTCCATATACCCGCCTTAACCCCATATCTCTTAATACCCTTGGTTCACAGAAATCTATCAATCTCAGATTTAGAATTCACAATTGAGCTAGCATCAACTGCCGTTTGCAGAAGAGCTTCCCAAACTTCTCCCAATCTTTGCATGTAGAAGCATTTCCTATCTTCACTCATAGAAGTAGAATCATAGAATCATAGAAGTTACAACATGGAAACAGGCCCTTCGGCCCAACATGTCCATGTCACCCAGTTTATACCACTAAGCTAGTCCCAATTGCCTGCACTTGGCCCATATCCCTCTATACCCATCTTACCCATGTAACTGTCCAAATGCTTTTTAAAAGACAAAATTGTACCCGCCTCTACTACTGCCTCTGGCAGCTCGTTCCAGACACTCACCACCCTTTGAGTGAAAAAAATTGCCCCTCTGGACCCTTTTGTATCTCTCCCCTCTCACCTTAAATCTATGCCCCCTCGTTATAGACTCCCCTACCTTTGGGAAAAGATTTTGACTATCGACCTTATCTATGCCCCTCATTATTTTATAGACTTCTATAAGATCACCCCTTAACCTCCTACTCTCCAGGGAAAAAAGTCCCAGTCTGTCTAACCTCTCCCTGTAAGTCAAACTATCAAGTCCCGGTAGCATCCTAGTAAATCTTTTCTGCACTCTTTCTAGTTTAATAATATCCTTTCTATAATAGGGTGACCAGAACTGTACACAGTACTCCAAGTGTGGCCTCACCAATGCCCTGTACAACTTCAACAAGACATCCCAACTCCTGCATTCAATGTTCTGACCAATGAAACCAAGCATGCCGAATGCCTTCTTCACCACCCTATCCACCTGTGACTCGACTTTCAAGGAACTATGAACCTGTACTCCTAGATCTCTTTGTTCTATAACTCTCCCCAACGCCCTACCATTAACGGAGTAGGTCCTGGCCCGATTCGATCTACCAAAATGCATCACCTCACATTTATCTAAATTAAACTCCATCTGCCATTCATCGGCCCACTGGCCCAATTGATCAAGATCCCGTTGCAATCCCAGATAACCTTCTTCACTGTCCACAATGCCACCAATCTTGGTGTCATCTGCAAACTTACTAACCATGCCTCCTAAATTCTCATCCAAATCATTAATATAAATAACAAATAACAGCGGACCCAGCACCGATCCCTGAGGCACACCGCTGGACACAGGCATCCAGTTTGAAAAACAACCCTCTACAACCACCCTCTGTCTTCTGTCGTCAAGCCAATTTTGTATCCAATTGGCTACCTCACCTTGGATCCCATGAGATTTAACCTTATGTAACAACCTACCATGCGGTACCTTGTCAAATGCTTTGCTAAAGTCCATGTAGACCACGTCTACTGCACAGCCCTCACTCCTACACATCCTGGCTCTAAATGTCCCCTAGTCCTAGTATTCAATTATAGGAGACCTCCAAAAACAGTTACATATGTCTGGGCAGCCAGAAGCCATAATCCAGCCACTAACCTGTAAATCCTGCATGGTCCCTTTAAATAGCGCCGGTGTTAGGTCCTCCGGGCACTCTAAGACATGTTCAGATGGTCGGTGTTAAGACTGTGCATTGAGTTGAGCGTTAAATTCCAAAATGGTGTCTATCACTTTAAATCAGCATTGCACACTGATTGAAGCCATTTTCTCCCTACTTTACTTGATTCCAGTGTTCGTTATCTCGCCTGCGCTAACTCCTATACCAAGATGGCATCTGGCGCATGTCATGCTGGAAACGTGTTTGGCATTCCAAGACGCCATCTTGGATGTCGGAGAGGCCGTGTAGCACTGAAACAACAGGCGTTACATGGCCCAATTTAGCGGCCAGCATGTTTAAGGACAAATCGGGGAAGCTTTTCAATTTTTTAATGTGACTCATGCTTTGCCATAAAAAGGCATTAAAAGAAACAGAAAATACAGAGCAGGTCTCAGTGAGGATACATTTTAAATAACATTAAAAAAAACTGCAATTAAGAAACCAGAAAAATGACTTTTTTTCCCACTGCGCCTGAAAATCTGGTCGCAATGTTGAGAGACACCCGAAGCGAACGCAATTGGAGATTCCTCGCATTTGAGAGTCGGGCATGTGGCCAGTTTTGTGGACGAGGATTCGTTCGGATTTGTTGGACAGACATAAAAGATCGAGAAGACTTGTGCGCGTAACTCACTTACGTCCAAATTCCACCATCTTTTAAGCCATGTAATTTGTTTGCGCCCAGATTACATGTGTATCTGCGAAGGAAACTCCAGGTCTCAGTCTATCTTATACCTGTAATACCAACTCCTCCCCTTTATTGCTGAACTTGCCCTGGAGCCAGTGGTGGGCTGCATGCACTTGGACAATTGGTTAATTGAATCAAAATAACCTCAGATTTTTACAATTGGAGATAATATTATACATAAAATAATTGATAATTTCAGGCTCCAGAATTTTTAATGAAAAACAAATCCTTTCAAGACCAAAGAATTTGGAGCTTGACTTTCTAGGGCTTCTATAAATTAGATAAGTTAGGTGATGTAGTAGCTTAGTGTCCATTTACCATAAAATAATCATTTTAACCGATATGCATTCATTTGTATACTCCATTTGAAACATAACTCGTCTGGTGATGATGCTTATCTTTGCTGGCATAACTGGTTTGCAAACATTTTTCTCAGAACAGTCGTCATTTAAGAAAAATAAACTCCCTTGAAAGTGTAAGTAATTCTTTAATAAAATTATTGTTATATCCTAGTGGGTTTCAGTGCCAATAAATTACTGTTAGTCTGAAAATATTCTATATGCCAGAAAGAATCTATTACACTGAATACATAACAATTTATCTATATGTGTAATGCTACGTGATCACTTTTGAGTGTTTTCTATTACTGTTATAAAGTCTCTAATGATACAGAGCCATATTTTATAAGTGTAGAGACTATTTTGATGAAGAATTATGCATATTTATCAGGAAATTCATTACAGTAATATACCCTAAAATGTTACCAGTTTTTGCATCAGTTTGTCTGAGATTATTGGTATATAGAAACAGGTATCAGTACAACATTATGTCTTTAGGACATCTAATAGGAGTCTGTCAGGAATAACTGAACACACTCAGGGACTCAGCGGATACTGTATCGAGGTAATAACACACATTAGTGACCCCTCATCCTGAAGGTGTGGAATGAGGGCATCAGTAACCAGTGGTTCATCTTGAAAGGAGGTGAATGTGAGGGGGTATCACAGATACATACATCCAGCAGGTCGTGCTCTGGGTTGTATCTGTAGCAAAGTCCCTGTTGCATGTGGGCAGGTCGTCAGCCTGACTCACAACTCCCTACCAGTAGAACCGGCTAGATGCAATGGGGTATCATGCTGCATGTCAACCCACTATTCAGAGACCGGAAATCTTATCTCCACTTGCTGGGGCTATCAGGAGTGGGACTCGAATGCATACCCTTCTGACTCAAAGGCAGGAATGCTACCACTAAGCAGAGGCTCACTCCTTTAAATTATGTATTTAAGGGGAAGCTGGATTAAAAACATGAGGGGGAAAGGAATAGGAGGTTATGCTGGTAGGGTTAGATAAAAAGGATTGGGAGGAGGCTCGTGTAGAGCATAAACACCGGCATGGACCTGTTGAGCCTAATAACCTGATTCTGTGCTGTGCATTCTATATAATTCTATGTAATGTAGATAAGATTAATAAGGTTATTTAATTGATCTATAAATAACTGCATAATTGTTCTATAAATAAGGTAGAATAAGGCTTTATAATTTGTTTCAGGTATGTTAGGATTAGAACAAGGGGGCATTGGTCAAAACTGATGAAAGGGAAATCTAGGATAGATATCAGGAAAACTTTTTCATGCAAAACGCAGTTGACAACTGGTAATGGAGGTGAAACCCTTAGACTTGTTTAAGTGGCAGATGATATGATGGAGGGAGACTAAACTTTTCTTTATTCTGAATGGATCAGCTGAAATGGCTGAATGGTTTACCTTGTTTTTAACTACCTTGTGATCTTGTTCAAGTCTTGGCAGTGTCGAATTCCTTTCCTCCATCTATGGTGGCTTCTGTATCTGATTGTTCTTTCCAGAGTTTGAAGAGATAAGTAAATCGTTATTTATAGAATGATTAATCACATTTTATGCTTAATATTTTTGTTGGTGTCCATCACAGTAATATTTTAACATTAATGAGTTAACATGTTATATTTTACCAACAATTTATTTGCTGGAATTGGAATAAATAAATATAGGACATTAATTCAGGATACAGTATTGATCATCACTGCGAGTCAGCAGAATGATCCTGGTACCAAATTTACAGCTACCAAGAAGAAAAATGACTAAACATCTTACAATAACAGAGCTGATGAAAGGACAAACTCCTCATGATGAAGGAGTCTTAATTAGTTGCAGATTTGTTTTCTGTTTCTTATTGATGATATTTTCAAAAGATACTCTGATAATAAGAACGACAAAATACATAAGTAACAGTACCAAATAGATGTGACATGTCCAGTCACTGCCCTAATCAATTATCTGCTTCATTCATATCAGAGGTCCCATAATGTGGGTTTAAATGTACAGTACTATGACTGTATTATATTGTGCTACTTATTGCTATAATCAAAATGGTTTGTTTTAGCATGATATTGGGACCTTTTTTTATGATGTTTTAATGGGGAAATGTACACATTGAATTAAGTAACCTGTCATGTATCTACTGGTGCCTTTATCTCAATGGTGTCATATATGTGATGTGCCAATATGGTTATATATGATGTCCCTCTATACATTGATCAGCCAACCTTAACATCACCAATCTTGCTTAACACACTTATATGAATTAAGGTGTCAGCCTTGGCTCTCGCCTCTGAATCAGAAGGGTGTGGGTTCAAGCTCCACTCCAGAATCCAGGCTGACACTAAGGGAGTGCTGCCCTGTTGGAGGTGCTGTCTTTCACATGAGATGTAAAGCTTTCTTGGGTGGATGTAAAACATCCTGTGGCATTATTTGAAAAGGAGCAGAGGAGTTCTCCCAGTGTCCTGGCCAACATTTATCCCTCAACCAAAATCACTATAAACCATTATCTGATCATGTATCTCTTTGCTGTTTGCGGCACCTGCCATGATTCTTTACATTACAGCAATGAGTGCTCTTCAAAAGTATTTCCTTGATTATGAAGCGCTTTGTGAAAGGATATATATAAATGCAAGTTATTTCTTTTATTCATACAACAGAAAGCTGAAGCAGCAGGGAATAGTCAACATGACCATTTACCTTCAGAATGCCAATGACAAGTTAACTCATTTGGGCAATGTCAGCCTGTGGGGGCCCTGGGGACATATACTTGCTGGCAGCAGCCCTTCTCTATACAGCAAAGATTGAACTGGGTCTATCCGTAATGTGACAAGATCAATCTTTACACTTGAGGACTTTCAGTTGGCTGTAAAATTAGCATTTTCATCCAAATTAGGAGACAAAAACATATTCCAACCTTCAAATTATAATGTGGGAGTCACAAGAAAGGCATCAAAAGGATAATAAATAGGATTATAATTTATTAGAGCAAAAAGAGCAAGAAAAGATAAACTAGATTACTTTGAAAAAAGTAAAATTAAAGTTAAAATAAAATAATTTAAAATAAAATAAAACAGAGACTATAGGGATGACAAAGAAAACAAAGGTAAAGTGTGTTGCCTAGAAATTCCACTGGAATCTTCTGGCAGATGATTGTGGAACCCCAGGAGAAATGTCTAAAAACAACCATTCGTGATGGTGATGGCGGGGTGGCTATTGAGTCCAGTGACAGAGGTGTTAGTCAAGTGAGCTGCTAGATGGTGTCGAGCTTCATAAGTGTTGTCGCGACTGCATCCATCTAGCTGAATGGTGACTATTCCATCATAACCTGTTTTCAGCCTTGTAAATAGTTTGAGGGGTTAGGAGTTGAGCCACTCATTGCAGAGAACCAGGCCTCTGCCCTGGCCTTGCAGCCACGTGGTTGATACAGCTGGTCCAGTTAAGCTTCTGGTTGATGTGAAGATGGTGGTGGGGGGACTTAACAATGGTGGAGTCATTGACGATCACAGGGAGATAGCTGGCCTTGTATCATTATAGTCTCTGCCTCAATTGCTACTTAAAGTAAAAAATTCTACATCCTAAATCATCCTCTTTGGGGAAAACATTCTTCTGTCTTGCCCTTTTACTGTTCTAGTGATAATCCAGAGTCTATGCTCCCTTGTTACTGATTCGTCAACATGTGGATTCATCCAATAAAATCCTGCTCTTTGCTGATTTAATTCAATACTACAAATATTAAATGTAGTATTACTGCCTGGGTTTGTTAATCTGACTGCAGCAATCGGAGAGGAAAAGGTAGTTGCATTTGCTACATGTGATTTTTCATATTTTATTAAGAATGTGTTAACATCAGTTAATCTCAATTTATCTCAATGACAAAAATGAAGGTGATCCAAGTAAAAGAATTGTCCTGCTAACAATAGTTTAGCTTTATTTGTTTGGTGGGTTGAATTTGATGTGGACTAAGAATTAATAAGCAGATGATGCATGTACAAAACACAGAAATAAGAATCTGACTGTATTGTTTTAGGGATTAAAGCTATTATAGAATTCGCAAGGACTATTAAGAAGCAATTTCCAAAGACTGTGCTGCTGATGTGCAGCCTCACAAGCGGCATGCGTGGATCAGGAAATCGGGACTACAATGTTGCTACCTACCCACACTCATATCTAGCTCCACACCAAGGCAGCAAGGCTTTGCAAAATTATCTTTTAGAGTCTTCACTACACCTAGGTTCCAATATCTGCCAACTATTATATGGAGCATTTGTGAATGTCTCAGGAAGAACCAGCTTCTAATAGCTATGTAAACAGCCTAATAGACGCTGTGCTCTTTTGAACCCCAGCCACATTAGTTATCATTACATGAACTTAGTCTGCTGAAGTGTGTAAAGATGATGTGTTTGTCATGTGCCAAAATTAAAGAATACAAAGAGCTGAAACAAGATAAGTGGGCCATTTCATTTCCCGTGCTTTTTTAATAACAAAAGAAGGCTGAAATTCCTTTCAACAACCTTTTTTCAACCTTTCTACTTTCATGGCCGTTTTTGGCTTTTAGGACAAACCTAGGCATTTTTACCATCTACACTTTTGCATCAGAAAGGATCAGCACAAAGGGCAGGAGGAATAGAAGAATGACAAGAACCCATGGGATATAATTTGTATTCGAAAAGTGGACTGACCTGGTAACTCACAAGTGACCAAGTCGAGTATGACTTATGATCAGTGCCACAAATGGGATAATCATAGAATAAATTCACCAATCTTGTGCTCCCAGGAGCGAGCTGTGCTGAAAGGGGAGCACAGGTGGGAGATAGGATGCTCTTCCAGCCCAGCGCTGCTGGGAGAGTGGGATCAGTCAATTTACCCTCGTCGTTATTTTGTAGACACTGCTAGGTTATTAATTAAATTGAGAAAAGTTTCATGTAAGTTTTAAATGTTAAATGTAAACTAAATTGATGTATGGATTACTGAGTGACCCCATTGATGTCACTCACAGTACCACGTCTTCTCAATTGTGACCTCATGATGCATGTACAAAATCTTGTATGCTGATAATATCATCACAAGTATAGTCATCTGGATCAGAATACCTAAAAACACTTACTTGGTCCACCTAACAGATGTATCAACAATAGGGTCCTCATCCCATATTCCAGTGTGGGTTTAAAGAGTATAAAATGCTAAAATGTATTTGCCTTCTGTATTAGTTTGGATGGCAGCACTCCCACAACATCCTTATTAAATTACCTTAATATTCTTGAATAAATTCTCCATGGACCAAGTACTTTATATCTACTATCAAAGCTGCTGGGCCCCTAATAAATGTAAACTTAATGAAATACGATTGTTATTCATATCACATAATAATATGCAAAGTATTGGAGTATCTATAATGTTCTCTCATGGATATTGTACATTAATTATGGCTCCCAATCAAGTGGAAAAATTATACAAAATGTCTCCTCTATCACATACCTTTTGTATAACTCCCACTGACAGCCTTATAAAAAGTGCCTAGCGTACTATGTTACTGTAAAGTATGCCTTTAGTTGGCAGTACTTCTTGTTTTGATTTACAGGTTGTATTCTTGAAAGCTAATGAGGTTGCACTGAATGGTAGAATTTAGCAAATGGATTAGAGAAAAAGCTTCTTGTCTCACCTCAAAGATTGGTGGCACCCCAGGGAAACCAGACATGGGTATGTGTGCAGGCCATTATCAGAGTGTCTATGCATTTTGAAATGTTTAATCCATTTAGAATGACTGAAGTTGGTCCTTTAATTATACTGGAATTTTTGAAAAGTCTGAGATATTACCTTATGTTTGGGCAGAATAACATCACATTAAAATTGATGCCTTACAGCCCCAAACATATTCCTGCCTAAAACTCCAGGAACAAATCAGTTGACAAGATAATTTGTTCATGCAATTGAATAACTCCCTAGCTATTTTATCAACGTATTTTTCCTTTTTAATTTTCATTTGCAAGTCTGTAATTTGCAGTGTCTTCATCCACGCTGTCAAGACAGGTACTCACAATCATAAAGACGTCAACACCAAAGGGACAGGTGAATGTTTGTGATGCAGCTAATAAAAAGAAGCTAATTAGTTTAAAACATTTAATTAACTATAAATTTTAAGTTCATTTGAATTACTTCTTTTTTGTCTTCAATTTCTCATTTAATTTTCAGATACTGTGGGGGATGTTCCAGAATGCCGGTTTGATAAAGCTGTCAAAATGATGAAACTGTGATGTTAACAATTGTAAGTCACTATGGCTGTGATATTCTGACTTCTGAGCTTTGAAATACGTTAGATAGTTATGTGACAGTAAGTGCAATTACTTACTACTCAGGCGGGGACACTGCGGATTCTGATGCATAGCCTTTTAACTTACAACTAATGGTAAGTTGATGCCCAATCAAAAATTAATTGGAATTCTAACCACCTCAATAAGGAGGAACAAGATGTTTTACCAATAGTTTGGTGGCAGTGAAGGACACCAAATGGAGACCAAGACTAAAATGGAAAGATAACCACAATTTATAAGGACTGAATTGTTCATAATAATTCATCAAAAACAAAAGTGTTTTCTTTAAACTTAAATTGAGTATCAAAATGGCTGTGGATTATGATATCTCAACAAGGCATCAAAAATTCCATAAAATTCACAGGATTGCAATAAAGGGATTTATGACTTTAAATGGGTGGCAACAAAGAAAGTGGAACATGAACGGGTGGGTGTAAAAGATCCCATGGCACTATGCGAAGAAGAGCAGGGGAGTTCTCCCCGGTGTCCTGGCCAATATTTATCCCTCAAACAACATCACTAAAACAGATTATCTGGTCATTATCACATTGCTGTTTGTGGGACCTTGCTGTGTGCAAATTGACTGCCCCATTTCCTACATTACAACAGTGACTACAATTCAAAAGTACTTAATTGGCTGTAAAGAGCTTCATGATGTCCTGTGGTCATGAAAGAAGCTATATAAATGCAAGTTTTTCTTTTTAAGAAAAGGTCCACCAAATAACAAAGAAGCTTCAGTAAAAGCACTTAAGTATTGCATGATATTCTGGGCACCTCCATTGCAGGGAAGTTATTATAGGCACAGAAAGGATATAATGTATCACTAGAATAATATACAAGTTATAAAGGAAAGGGAAAACCCTTACTTGTCATTGGATCCTCCATAGGGCTTTCATGGGGTTAAACTATACAAGCCAGAGGGTCTGCAACACCAATCAAGAAAACACATCAGCCATGGAAAACAAATACTGAGTCCCTCTACTCCCTCCCTCTACCATCCCAGATCTTGTTGATGGGCTGTATGCATCAGCTTCCTCTGGCATGGACCATGCCCATGCATGTCTTGCACCTTTCATGAGATTACGCAATTGGCTAAGCACACTTGGCAGAGCAGATTGCCCATTTAGGCCAATTTCCTCCAGGCTGCATAATGACTTATTTTATTCAGAGCTCTCAATAATCTGCTGAAGCCCTTCCCACGACCGGTCGGATGGAGGCATCCAATTTTGTGGATAAGGGGATCTCCAATCAAGAGTACCATCCAATGGAGTATCCTCCAAATGCTGTCCTCTCAAAGCATGACAGCTGGTACAAAGGTACATAGAGTATGTTAAGATATACATCGATAAAATTGTATTTTCTATATCATTCATTTACTGGTGCATCTTTTGTTCCAGTACGGAACAGAATTACTTTATCAATGCAGACATTGCACATGACCACTTGTGTCATTTTGCAGCATTTTCTACTTATTCTACAGCATTCTAGCTCAAGTTATGATGAAAGTTACTGCACTACAATGTAAATTGCTTTTCTCGGTACAAGTGGATATCTAATATTCTGGGGTTTTTTGCAGCAAAAGATTAGTTTTCTAACAATATTACAGTATCATCTTTTTCCTATCCCACAGGTTTTCAGTTTAATTTCATGTTGAGCGGAAGCATGCAGCGTATTGGTTGTTGACTCTTTTACGTGAAGCTGTTGCAGTTTCTGGGAAGTTTAGGCATATGGGGATGGAATTCCTTTTGTACTTGCACCATGAAACACGCATAATCAGAGAATAAAAGCAAATTCATGACTTAAAAGACTGAGGAAAGTCAGTCGCAATAGCATTACGCACATGATTACGCTGGGCCCGAATTTCCTCCATCTTTTACGCCCATCCATTGATCCCTACGCCCCAACGGATCTCGGCTCATTATAATGGCTGCGCCCCCAAGCTACACGCGAATTTCCTGCAATTATGTGATTTTTAAAACATTTATCCTTGCCATTTCTTTGAATGCATTTTTATGGCATTAGTATGAGGCACATTAAAAATTGAAAAGCTTCCACAATTGCATGCTCTAAAACACGCTGTGCCTAATGTGCATGAATGATGGTTAAATGGCTTGAAACTTTAATTTTCACACTTAAAGGAGGAATATATGGCGTGAGTTCCCCACTTTGCTTGGGCCCTGATTGTTTACACTGATTTCCACTTGTTTGCTCTGATTTTTATATTCCTGTGTATGCTAATGTGATTTGCAGAAGGTTTCGGAGTAAATTGACATTGGCAAAATGGGCACATGAATTATGTAATTTCGGGTGTAACTTCACGATTGCGCCCCCACCCCATGGGAAATTCCACCCACTGCTGCGCCTTTCCAACTGAGCATCTTTCTATCCTTCATAGATTTATGTTGATAGCATCAGTTACAACAGAGAAATTATTTCCTCCAAGTAACTATTACACTAGCATCCATGTGTATATTTGAAATAATGTACAAATATGGAGTAATTCAAAAAGGATTCATTACATGTGTTGCAATATGGGGCGAAACTAGATTTTTCATCTGTTCATGGAAAATGGTATAAAATCTATCTTAGTGAGTACAAGATGTCTCCAATTGCATCAATATGATATGTGCATTCATGTTACCTGATACAATATGACAACTATTAAAAAATACCAGTCAATTGTATTGATTTATAGTCGACTGTTATTGATTAAGTCCTGTTTTAAGTGTGACTTGTAATATGGCACAGTGTGCCATCCAACTACTTGGAATTTGCATTCTGACTTAAGATAACTGGTTCCCCTGCACCTCGCCCGTTCAATAACTGGCTCAAATTGGGTTTTCTATTCCACCAGTATAAAACAGTTAAACTTCTATCAGAATTTCCAAACTGTTGTTAATATTGCCTAAAGTAGCTGTGGCATTTTGACTGGCATTTTCCAAATTGCATTAACTCACCATAAAAATCCCTGTCACTTGGTACATCCATGCCAGTGCCCCATCTCATTTGAAATTTATCAAAGGGATTTCTAGTAGTAAAAGTTTTTACTGGCCTTCCTTTAAAGGCTTTATCAGAGCACTAGCTGTAAATTAATGATATCACACTTCTACCTGTTTTAGAACATTTTAAGTTCTGCCTTGGGTTAAAAGTCAACACATTTCAAAGCAAATCACATCAGTTTCAACGCAAAACGCCAAGTTTTTTTTGGACACTATAAGCATAATTTTTGATGTCACTGGCAGGGATTCAAAATCGAATAATTTATAACTACAAATCATCCACGGTGATGCTCCATGGAACACATTTATTTGACAGCTTATTCTAATTGATTTTTAAGTTAGCTCAAGGGCAAGTGAAAAACTGCTTTTGGCTAACGTTTCACTGTTTAAAGATCTAGATAATGAAAGCTGACATCATAGGTTCAAATAAAAGTAGAATGTATCTTTGGAATAAGTAGATAATTTAATATAGATGGAACTGCAAAGTCTAACAAAAAGCCATAGACAGTTTATGGCTTGAAAACATTTTTGTACATACAGTAGATTACTTTTTTAATTAATATGGATTTACTTCAAGTACATTCTATTAATAGTAATGCCTTTCTGATTATAGTACACATCATGATATGAGGAGGTCCATCGATCAGAGAGGAATCTAGGCAACACTTTGTAATTAAAAGTTTGATGTCTGAATAATGTAGTCAAAAAATTCAAATGTTTATTCTTTAAACATATTATTCAATATGTTTGCTAGGTTTTTAAATAGACCATTTTCTATTCGTCCATAAAGTGCCAAACTAACTAGACAAATTGAAACACGATAATTATGATTAATTTTGATAAAATATCAAAGGTATTAGAAATTAATATTTTCTGTATTAAGGGTTAAAAGGCAGATGCATACGATGGAAGTATGTTTAGAATTTAGCCTAAAATTGCTTTTGGCAATATTAATGGAAATAGGTTTAATGTGTTAGTATGACATTCCTGTCGGCTATTTTGTAATTGAAGTGTTCACCCACTTATACTAAAACGGTTAATGTCTGTGTTAAATTAGACTAAAGAGTGTTGTATAAAAGAGTTAATCATTCATCCAGCAATATTACCACTAATAATTTTTGGGTCTTTGCACAGGTTTCAAATGGAGTGGATCAATATATCAAGGTTTAGGTTTGAGGGGATGGACTAATTTATTCTCGGTTTGTCACTACAGAAAAGATGTAAGAAACTCACAAATGGCAATCCAACAGATTTCCAGTTAGCAGAACTACTTCTTAAAGTGTTTCTTGCTTTGAATCTGATACAGCCTTGAGAAGGGTATCTTAATGAAACTTCGAAGAGAAAGATTCCTAGTAACAAACTGATTATGCTTATACACCAAAGCCATTACTATAAGGAGTAACAGTATAACATGTTCTCTTAACTTAGTTGAAATAGAGCCTCCATGCTCCTCTTATGTATATTATTTCATTATTATTGATATCATAATGGATTAGTTAAAACTTTCTTCTTCCATATATTGTTCTGTTGACTCAAAGTACTTAGGATTATGAAACAGGTTTGTGAAAGGCCGAATAACAAAATCAATATCCAGCATTTCACTCACCAAATCATGTGTTACAAAATGCTAAGGATGTTAAGGGTTATAATATAAGGATTGAAATGTTTGTCGAGTTGGATAGATGAGAACCAGAACAAAAACAATAGTGAGCAAAAAGCTCATTGATATATCAATTCTTCATTTCTCTCCAAATCTTAGAGAGATTTTCTTGTAATGGTGTAATTCACTCCTGAAAGGTTAAGAATTGGTGCAAATATGGCCAGAATGGCAATGTGCTAAGAGCATCTGTTTCCAGCTCATTTACATAATGATTCACAGCTCCTAGTGAAAAACTGGACAACCTTGGGACTGGAAAATTAGATGTAGATGAAAGTTAAAGAGATGCGGGCAATTAAAGGAAAGTGGCAAAACAAGGGAGCAAAATGTAGGGGAATCATTAAAGAGTCTTGTATATTTCAATTATAGGAAAATAGGGAGGTAGATTTTCAACTTGTCGCCCGAGTGTAAAATTGAAACCAATGGAAATGAAAATCGGACAGTTTCCATAGTGGCCGCCAGTCTGCAAGGCCATTTATATGCGAGGGTGTTAAGTTGAAAATCAACCCCAATAAATCATCAATGATAAGTAAGCATGTTTTTCTTCTTTGATCCCATCTGTAACAGTTCCCATTATATAAAATTACTAAGCCTTGATATCTAATTAGAAATAAATGTAATGAAGGAATACAAGCAAAGATCTGAGCAAATTTATTCAGTTTCTTAGCATGAAATAAGTATCTACTGTTCTCTTCTGAATCTGAATCTATGGTTGCACTTTTTATGTAACCTCCTGGCAACAGCAGTGGAAAATGGCTTGAGTGACTATGGCTTGTTTATAATGCAATATTGTAAGGAATCTTACAACACCAGGTTATAGTCCAACAAATTTATTTTAAAATCACAAGCTTTCGGAGATTATCTCCTTCGTCAGATGATTGAATGAAAAGGTTCTCAAATCGCATATCTTATACGATGTTGGGACAGCATCACACCAATCAAAAGGTGTCGTTGTTATTCAAACAGGCCAGTCACGGAGAACAGCACGTCCCAGTACACTCGATATACATTGTGTCTTTTACACAGGCAGGCAAATTCGCACCCCAATACGCCAACATTTTCATGCACAAGTTCGAGCAGGACTTCTTCACTGCACAGGACCTCCAACCAACACTATACACCAGATACATCGACGACATTTTCTTCCTATGGACCCACGGCGAAGAATCACTGAAGAGACTACACGATAACATCAACAAGTTCCATCCCACCATCAAACTCACCATGGACTACTCCTCAGAATCGGTTTCTTTCTTGGACACACAAATCTCCATCAAAGACGGGCACCTCAGCACCTCACTCTACCGCAAGCCCACGGACAACCTCACGATGCTCCACTTTTCCAGCTTCCACCCCAACCACGTCAAAGAGGCCATCCCCTATGGACAGGCCCTACGAATACACAGGATCTGCTCAGACGAGGAGGAACGCGATGGACACCTACAGACGCTGAAAGACGCCCTCGTAAGAACGGGATATGACGCTCGACTTGTCGATCGACAGTTCCGACGGGCCACAGCGAAGAATCGCATAGACCTCCTCAGAAGACAAACACGGGACGCAACCAACAGAGTACCCTTCGTCGTCCAGTACTTCCCTGGAGCGGAGAAACTACACCATGTTCTCCGCAGCCTTCAACATGTCATCGATGACGACGAACACCTCGCTAAGGCCATCCCCACGCCTCCACTGCTCGCCTTTAAACAGCCACCCAACCTCAAACAGACCATCGTTCGCAGCAAGTTACCCAGTTTTCAGGAGAACAGCGTCCACGACACCACACAACCCTGCCACGGCAACCTCTGCAAGACATGCCAGATCATCGACACGGATACCACCATCACACGAGAGGACACCACCCACCAGGTACATGGTTCATACTCCTGTGACTCGGCCAACGTTGTTTACCTCATACGTTGCAGGAAAGGATGCCCCGGAGCATGGTACATTGGCGAGACCATGCAGACGCTGCGACAACGGATGAACGGACACCGCGCAACAATCGCCAAACAGGAGGGTTCCCTCCCAGTCGGGGAACACTTCAGCAGTCAAGGACATTCAGCCACCGATCTTCGGGTAAGCGTTCTCCAAGGCGGCCTTCGAGACACACGACAACGCAAAATCGTCGAGCAGAAGTTGATAGCCAAGTTCCGCACCCATGAGGACGGCCTCAACCGGGATCTTGGGTTCATGTCACGCTACACGTAACCCCACCAGCAAAAAGGGGGAAAAAAATTTATATGTTTTTTAAAATTCTCTCTCTCTCTCTCTCTGCCATTTTAAGTTTCTTTCTGCCCGCCTGTGTAAAAGACACAATGTATATCGAGTGTACTGGGACGTGCTGTTCTCCGTGACTGGCCTGTTTGAATAACAACGACACCTTTTGATTGGTGTGATGCTGTCCCAACATCGTATAAGATATGCGATTTGAGAACCTTTTCATTCAATCATCTGACGAAGGAGATAATCTCCGAAAGCTTGTGATTTTAAAATAAATTTGTTGGACTATAACCTGGTGTTGTAAGATTCCTTACATTTGTCCACCCCAGTCCATCACCGGCATCTCCATATAATGGAATAGAGGAGGGATTAGCAGCATATGGAGTAGTATTAGGGGAACAATTACTATGGTTCTCTGCAATCCGGTGGGACAGCAGAAAAAATGTGGCCCGAGGACAGGCTGCTAGTCTGAACTGCAATGCCGTGCGTCTGATTACCTAGCTCGAATCAGAGGGCATCGTGGATTGTAAACCTCATAGGATAGTCACAGCATCGTTAAGCAATGCCGCAATGTTGCTTGTTTCTTGGATTAATAAGTTTTGCATTTCAGCCAACCATTGATTCTGCACATTAACTGAGATGGATGCACCCAGCTATAAGATATAGATACTCAGCTCAGACATGGAAGTCTCTGAGGTGGATGTTTCCATCCTGCCTAACCTCTTTTTCATCATAGCATCCATGATGGTCATTGTGTACATTCTGCTGCTGTTCCACTGCCTTCTGATCCCTACCTCCATCACTCTGTCTGTTTCAGCCTCTGGTCTAGGCTACCTGTCATCCCTCAGTGGTCTCTCCAAACGAACGTTAAATAGCGAAGGTTATAATGCCCCCATGTTCTGTGAAGGTTCAGATGACTCCATCCCTATGCCGAGGCCTGGTATAGTAGTAGTGAGGCCTCAGTGCTAGTTGGATGTCAATCAGAAAATTGGCTCTGTAACAACCTCCCTTGTGAACTGGAGTGGTGAAGATAAGTCTCCTTTGACCTGTAGGACTGATGAGGTCTGTAAATGCAGGTCCTAGGGTGATACCTCAGGAATCATTGCACCTGTATTTCTGTATGTGGTGTCTTCTTATGAACTCACCTTTCTCATCAAAATCATGCAGTGCTATAAAAACCCAATAAAGTTCCCATCCTCGGGGCTTTGATTGCTGCAAGTTCAATTGCAGCTACAAGCAACAATATTGTAGGAAAGTATGGGCCTACAAAAACTTACTGTTCAAAATTGGCACCCTTCACAGCAACAGAAATGGATGTGGAGAACGAAATGCAACTAAATATCAGTGCTTATTGAAGTTTTGTAGCAGCTTTCTAAAGTAAATCTCAGCTTTAAGAATCTAGCTTCTCCAGATCAGGTCAGTCTTGTACACATTTTATATTGCGGTGAGTGCCAGGGCGAAATGGTTTGAGGAATGCGTGTCAGAGCTAAAAACTGTTGTCCCCCTGGCCAGTATCTCTTGCATAATCAAAGCCACCAATGCTTTGATAAAATGTGTATTTCTGGTTGATTTTTCCATTCTGGATCTGAAGCTACTGTGCACCAAATTTCACTGGCAAAAAATACATCCCTTACAGATATCTTCAGATTCATTTTGTGCTGTTCAAGTGCTGAACTTTAATAATCACTGCTCCGCTGCAATTAACTCCAAAAGTTCACTAAACATGAAGAATAGTGGGCAACGTAGGGATTCTGAGAGAAACTTAACCATTCTTGTCAATTCTGAAATTCTGTTCAGATAACAACACGCAGGTTCATTAAAAGCCCAGTACATGACACACAGAAAATTTCCCTCAACGATACATGGTTCTGTTTGCCATCATTTCTATTCACTTGCTTGTCATAAGGATGTAAGAAAGCAAGGGACAAAGAAAGGCCATTTGTCCTATCAAGCCAGCCCATCCCACAGACCATATACAATCCATTTTGTTGTGGCTATGCCATCCATTGAATCTCTCGAGGGGAGGTTCTGAATAAAGATTTTCTGGTCACCAAAGGTAATGAAACAAACCTCCAGAATATTTATCCATCTCCACATTTCCACTGTTCAGTTCTTGTCTACTGCTCTCCACAGATGACTACCCCCATCCTCCATCTTCCCGTCTGCCCGGCTGCAGTAAAACATTATGTCCCATGAAATATTTAACTGGATCAGATCCCTACCTCAACAGTCTCATCCACCAATGAAAACAAATTCAGCTGTGTGAGTCTCTCCTCATTAATAAAGTCCACGGTGCTGGAATCATCCTTGTTTCTTTTTCCTGAATCTTCACCAATGCATCAATGTCCTTTTGAAGGTGGGGTGCCCTCATGGCACATGGAAACTAATACAAATAGCAAAGGTGAAAAAAGGAATAAGATTTGGATGTGATTATTGATCATTCAATGAAAGAGTCCAGTAAATGTAAAGTTACTATCAACAAAGCTAATCAAATACTAGGATACATCTCAAGGGCATCTGCTTATAAGTTGAAACAAGTTATTCTTGTAGAGATCATTGATGAGGTTTCATTATTTTGTGCAGCTTGGAAATCTTACCATCAGAAAGACATTGATGCATTCCAAAATGTAGCAGTGTGGATTGAAAAATACTTTCCAAAGTTAGTTATCATAGTAGAGGAATAGTTTTCTGCAAGAATCAATTGCAAGTGAACAATTCAAACAATGGGTGTTTGTGTCTTTGTCTTTTTTTTCTAACTTTAATTTGAAAAGAAACGCCATCTGTCCTTCTCCCCAGTGTTATGCGACCTTGCAACAACGACGAGGGGAGGAGGGGGGTGATGACCTGCTCCCATGCCTCCATAACTTAATGGTTGGGACTAGGTATACTCAGGATTAGAATGTGGGTGAGTTTCTGTCTGACTGTCCCTTCCTGTGGGAAAGCCTCAGGTCTTCTGTTCAGCATTTCCCTAGAGTGACACAACTGAGATCAGTAACTCAGTAGTGTGAAGGATCAAATCTTCAACATCATCCTTTAACGACCTGTGCTGGTGCTCCAACCATTGGAACTAGTTTATCTCTATAAAACAGAGGGCATGATTTTAAAACGAAAGTGCGGTTGCTTGGGGAGGGTGGGGGGGAGGCAAAGAAAATTGCGTTTTTGAGGATTTTCACGTTTTTAATCGCAATTAAAGCCGGCGGGACGATATTTAAAGCAGCAATTCACCTATTTCATTTATTTAAAAAAATCTATAAATGCAATTAACTATGAAGGCAAGGAATTTCAACGCTGCCTCAACGTGTTTCCTGTACTGTGTGAAGCACGGCATTGGGAAACGAGTCAGGTTTCAGCTGGCAGCCATTGAGACATATAAATCTCTGTTTGACAGTTGGGGACAAAAGATGAGTTATTGCAGCAGGGCACTCAGTTCTCTCAGACAAACTTCTGGCTGGGAGATCTTTGTGTTTAGACTGAAAATTCTTGGTTTCCACTCAGAATTGTTCTGTTTACACATATTTACCAACTTTTCGGACCCCGTAAAGCTGACACCATCAGGCTGGAGGGTGCGATGGCTGCATTCATCAGTACATCCGAGGACGAGCAACATCACCATCCTCACCAGGCACGGCGTGCACTTCCGCCACTTGTAGCTCCACAACACAGTGATGCAGCACAGGCACCTGCACATGAGCACAGAGGGGAACAACAGAGGGACTGACGTCGCAGGAGGCACTACCCTCGTCAGAGGGCCTACAAACCAAGGCTGAGCTTCCAAGACCTCTCTGAGGAGCAGTGCATACGGAGACTGAGAGTGAGTCGCCAGGTGGTCGCAGACATCTGCAGCCTCCTTCATGCTGAGCTGCTCCCAGCTGGGCCTGGCAACATCTCATTACCCGTGGCTGTTAAAGTTAACACTGCCCTCAACTTCTTCGCCTCCGGGTGCCACTGGTAACACCGTCTCTCAGTCTCTCAGTCGTCTGCCCAAAAATGCATTAGGCAGGTCACTGACAGTTTGCAATGCATCAACTTCCCCATGGCGACCTCAGCCAGACGGAGAGGGCAGTGGGATTCCACTCTGTGGCTGGCTTCCCATGAGTACAGGGTGCAATCGATTGCACTAATATAGCAATCCAAGCACCTCCACATGAGCCAGAACTGTTCATCAGCAGAAAGGGTTATCACTCGATCAATGCTCAGCTCATTTGTGCAAAAGACTTTCCACCGCAAAAGATTTCTTCACATGTGTGCCAGATTCCCTGGCAGCTGCCATGATTCGTTCATTCTGAGGGAATCAACATGCCGGCCCTCTTCCACGCACCAAACAGCCTTAAGCACTGGCTCCTTGGGGACAAGGGATACCCCCTACACATGTGGCTGATGACACCTCTGAGGAACCCCATCAGCGACTAACAGCGTCGATACAACGACAGCCACATCGCCACCAGGTCTGTAATTGAACATGTGATAGGACTACTGAAGATGCGATTTTGGTGCCTCGATCATTCTGGTGGAGAGCTTCAATACACACCAGCGAGAGTGGGTCGCATTATAGTAGTATTTTGTGTCCTGCACAACATGGCGCAACAGAGAGGGGTACCGGTTGAGGAGCTCCCATGCCCTCAACCAGCATCCACATCTGCAATGATCATTGAAGAGGAGCAGCAGCAGGAGGAGGAGGAGGAAGAGGATGATGAACTCATCGGCAGAGCAGCGTCTCACCTGGCTACTCGTGAGGCCAGGGAGTCATTCATATGTGAACGTTTCTCATCATATCACAAAGTGGGAAGAGTCCAGTCCTCACACCATCTGGAAAGAGCAGCGCTAACACCAGCCCCCCCAACCCCTGCACAAAACAGTCCTGCGACTACACATTCACCCACTGTAAAGTCACCCACAGGGTGGCATCAAGTCTCGCCGTTCATGATGAAGCACATGAAAGGGCGCTATCACAAAAGCCAGTCAAGAATGGGCAAGACGTGGCAGTAGTGGTGAGAATGATAACATTGAATGTGACTTTACCAAAAACCAAATATAAATGAAAAACATGACAATCTGTCAGGCATCCTAGTGCATACCCTTTGTGATCTCAAAACCTTAACTTTTCTCTTCCTACTACTTCTACGTGGTGCATCCCCAGTGGCTGCAGCAGAGGTAGCGGCATGTTCATGTGCATGCCCGGAATGCTTAGATGCTTTCAGCCTATGCTCTCTGGGGTCTGCCTCTGCACTGATGCAGGTGGAGCAGCAATGCAGGTACTGGTTGAGAAGGGGGCAATGGGGAGTGCTTTGAGTGGCGTCCCCACATCCATGTTTCCTTTCACCATCATTTCTCTCCTGCGCCAGGCCTACGTCAATCCTACCACCCTGCTGTAGAACAGTTTGGAGGACATGTTTGATGCCTTGGAAGCCCAGTTGTAAAGTTTATGTCCGCCTGTTTAAGGTGGCAGAATGTTGTTCACCGTGAGTCCAAACAGCCTTTGTCAGGGCCTGGATGGACTCATTTGTGAGCTGTGCTTGAAACTCAATGGAGGATAGCCTTTTCTCCATCGCAGACATTACCGCAGTTACCTGCGACACTATCTCAGACATTTCCACAGAGACCTGGACACTATCTCGGACATTTCTGTAGTTACGTGCGACACTATCTCAGACAGTTCCTCACGTCCCTGTGACACTATCTCAGAGATTCTCTCATGTACCTGTGCCACCATTCTACTAATGCAGGTGTTCGACTCCTCCATCCTCTGCACTATTGTGGAGATTGTGCATGGCACCTGTTCCAGTACCTCGCAAGTGTGCTGCTGTCCCTCGATCATTCTCCTTTTAAAGGATGGCCTGCGGGGTTCAGCATCTGCATCCAGCTGAGCAGAGCTTGGAGAGGAGTGCTCCCACCGACGCGGACTCTCCACAGCTGCCCCTGCCACCAATATCTGCTCATGCTCACTTGTGTGTGGTGACTCACCAGGTGACAACGCAACTAACTGACTACTAGCACCCATCGAGGTGTGAGTATCCGGACTGGTGGATGGCTCACTAAGATGTGACAGTGCGTCCTCAGAGGCCGGGAGCTCCTCTGAGGAATCGCCCTCTCCCGTCACTGAGGTCGTTGGACGGCCTGTAAGAGAACAGAAGGCAATATTAAGCATCATCACAGATGTGTCATGTTGCGATGAGCAAACTGAGGTGTTCAACATGCGAAGCATTGTTAACATCAATTCATGTTGTGTGTGATGAATGTTAAAGTTGTGTCATCAGACGTTTGTGGGGTGCCAGTCTCTGCGTCCCTGACGGAG
Organism: Heptranchias perlo; assembly: GCF_035084215.1. Taxonomy (NCBI): domain Eukaryota; kingdom Metazoa; phylum Chordata; class Chondrichthyes; order Hexanchiformes; family Hexanchidae; genus Heptranchias; species Heptranchias perlo. The sequence continues at coordinate 16,160,078 of NC_090339.1, forward strand.
AGGCACTCAAGGGTGTGGCTGTTCTCCAGGGTCTCCTCCTCCGCCTCTGTGAGGACCACTATTTGTTGTGGTCCCATCCAGTCCTCGCCCTCTCGCGTGCATTTTGAGCTCACTTCTCCCAGAAGGGGAGAAAGTACAGACGTGTGAGTGAGTGATGGTGAAGTGGCCAACCGATGAATGCATTGCTTTGGATGAGGCTGACCGTGAAAGAGGTGCATCAGAGGGTGAGTATTAGACAGAGACATCACCTTGGATCAGGATTGGAGTGAGTGTTAGTGGTTGGGTCACAATTGGGGAGGTGAGGAAGTGCTCAGGAAGTGAAAGTAAGTTGAGGATGAGCGTTGAATGGGTGTGAGGAGTGATGTGATGGATTGTTTCTTAGCAGTGCAGAACGATGTGAGGAGCGGGAGGGGGATTTGATGTGTAACACGGAATGCAGGAGAATCAGTAAGTGTGCTCACTTTTGCTGACCTAGTTAGGTCATTGAAACGCTTCCTGCACTGGACCCAATTGCGGGATATGTTGCTGCTGCTGGTGACCTCCTCTGCTACCTCGAGCCAGGCCTTCTTGGTGGCAGAGGCAGGGCGCTTCCTCCTGTCGGCCGGGTTAAACAGTTCCCTCCTCCTCCTCACCCCGGCCAGCAGCACCTCAAGTGAGGCATTGCTGAATCTTGGAGCAGCCTTGCCCCTGTGCTGCTCCAAAGTGTCTTCTTACTCCTTCCTCCAACAAAATCCATTGGAGCAATGGCCCTTTAAATCTAGACACTCTAGCTGACAGCCTGTCATGCGGGTGCACAGTCCGCCCACTGCGCAGCTTTCGGACGGCAAACCCTGAAACAAGATTAATGGCCACCAGTTAAGTCACGATCGTGTGGGGAGTGGTAAGTTTTTATTATTCGTGTTTGCCGCGTGCCCATTGACCACCCCCCCACCAACCGCCTTATTAAAATCGTGCCCAGAGTGTTTTATTGTTAGATTAAAGCCTTCTCCCTCACCATATGATATAAAATGTGTTTGCCAACTTCAAATAAAGTGCTGTCATACACAAGAACGTTGGTAGGACACACTCTTCCCTTGGTACATCTAGATCCTGTCCCCGAATGCTGACAGTCCTAGAGCCTATTATGCACGCTCAGCTTGTAACTTCTATCTTAATCTACAGATGCTAACCCGTATGTGGAACAATCTCCCTAGGGACTGCCTGTGCGTTGTTTCCTGTGGTTCACCTGATGCTATTCTTCTTCCATGCATTAAACAGTCCAGTACAGTGTGTGCACACCCTGGAATGCTGATACTTTATGCCTTTTGAGCTGCCTCCCTTTTGTACGAAGCAAATATGTGATTCTCATATTTACACGGGTTTCAACTTCTTACAAGCCATGATAGTTTTCATTCTGAGACATATAGTGGCTTTGGAACAGTTTTTGTTCCTCTGAATCTTCAGTTAGAATCAAGGCAGTTGGACTTAGATCTTGGCTCCACTTCTGTGTTCACAGATAGACAAAATCCAAATGATTATAGTGTTTCTCTCAACACATCACTAACTCCAGTACAGGCGGCTAAGATCTTAAATAAAAACAGAAAACAGAAACTCAGCAGGTCAGGCAGCAACTGTGGAGATCGATGACCTTTCATAAGATTATAATTTTGGTACCACTTAACGTTCTGATATCACAGGTATTCAGCATACCTGCCAGCCTGGAAAGCTCTCAAAAGAGGCAAATAGTTTCAAAAAAGCTGATATAGCTCAAAAAAACAACAGACCATTCAAAAAAAGCCTGGAATATAGGGCTATGACCAAGGTGACTGAACAAGTTAAATTCCATTTATATTACATGGGATTCTAGGATTTTTACCAGTATTTTGGTGATCAAATTTTGCAACTTAATCTGTTAACCTTGGAAAACTGAAACCCATTGGCAAGGGTTTGTTGTGAAAACAAGTAGTGGCAATGAGAGTGCAGTGGGATTATGAGCTTGTTACTTAAGCTGCAGGTTTACCCAACATTTTACATTTGTATTACAGAGAAAAAGTATATAAAAGTGTATCTTTTGCAAAGGTGGATTTTGAAAGTTCTGAAGGGGCTACTAAAGGCACAAAAATGATTCCCTAGAGGGTCTGTGGTATGGTCCTTTGGAAATTTTACACATTTTTACATTTTTGATACACTTTCCAGCATTTAGGACTTTAATTCTGCATTTGAAGCCAAAAAAAAATTATTCTGGAAAAGTTACAGATATTTTAAATATTAAAGTAACTACAAGTTACAAATTAATTTTTGTCCAATCAGAAGGTAATGCATAGTTAGCACAGCAAAGCAGGTTTAATGTATTCATGTACCATTGCTGAATGATATAATAATGTAAATAATAAGTGGTCCTAGATCTCATACATGGGCTGGATGATGCCCTTTCATTATAAGTGTAGATGTTTGATAAATATATCTTTCATGCCACAAGCTTAATTTGTTGTCTCGAAGAAAGATCTTCAACCTTTCTTAGTTTAGTTCCAAAGAACTTTGTCCAGACTGAAGCTGGCACCAACCAGGTACTGATATGGGACAGATGGCCATTGTGTGAATCCTCTCTTGAGCCCTGAAAAACCATAATTCACCATTCGATCCCACTGGTTAGTCCATTGTACTCAAGATGGTGAATAGATTGCACTAGATCTCCAGATGAGTCGCCAATTAAACAATATCATCTTCAAAAAGAAAGAGCATCACAATACTTTCAGCAATGTCTAGAACAGACTCTGAGGCCATTCCTTACAATGCCATTGTTAAAGACATTGAATAGAATGAGCGACAATGGACAACCTTGCCTTTCTTCCTTTTTGAGAGATTGATTCAGTAGGACCAATCTTCAATTCCCTGCTTGCCTGATTTCAGGTGGAGCTGGGATGGGTGAGGCAGAAAATAGGAGGGTGGGGGGGCAGTGGGTGGAACCTGCCCTGCAAAAATTGTTGAATCTTCTGCCAGAAGTGACAGCAGGTGCCATACAGCAGATATATCTCATTGGAGACATTACGATGGTGTGGTATTGTCCATCACATTTTCCATATTACACCTTCACTATTACTTGCCATAATTGATGCCTGTATAAAACAAGCATCCACAGTTGCTAGGTGCAATGGCAATGGCAACAGCATAGCCAGAAATGTGTTTAAATCCCAGGTGCGATGCATAAGGTGGATCTGCTTCAGAAGGGAAGCAATCGAAGAATTGTACCATATTTTGCAACCTGACCTGCAGACTACCTCCAGCAAATGCATCACACTACCATTGGTTGTCAAGGTTACTGCTGTGCTGTGATTTTATGCCACGAGCTCATTCCAGGCTGCTTCAGGGGATATTGCTCAGTTGGCTGTGCATACATACATAAAGCAGGTAACAGATGCATTGTTTGCTCAAGCAAGCCAGTTCATCAGCCTTCCACTGAGTGCCTGACATCAGCTTGAGAGGGCTGTGGAACTTTATCGCGTGGTTGGATTTCACAGAGTACAAGGAGCCATAGATGACACCATATAACCAAAGGTGCTTATTGTATCATTCCAGTCTCTTACATCAACAGGAAAGGCAACCACTCCCTCAATGTCGAGTAAGCCTGTGACTACCAACACTATATCATGCTAATCAAAGCTCATTTCTCATGGGTAGTTGCCATAATGCCTTTACATTAAGGCTGCCCACTGTCACTGTTTCAGGTAGAAGTTGAGTGTCTCGGAGGATTCTGGGAGTTCAAGGCTACCCAATACATCCTTGATGACACCTGTGTACTTTTCCAGAACACCAACAGAACAACACTACAACAATTCTATTCTGCTAATATGGTCATCATTAAGTGTATGATTTGACTATTATATGCATGCTTAAGGTGCTCTGATTGATCTGGGGGCTTTGCAGTCTAGCTTGGCTTGAGTCTCAGGGACTGTAGTGGTATGTTGCATGCTGTATTTTGCTTTGTAAAGAGCACTCTTCACGAAGGGCATTGTGGAAAAAAGTGACCAAGGGCATCGGGGGGGGCGGGGGCGGTGAAAGTGTTTAACAGCACAAAGAAGGTGGAGACCACTCATTGCCTGCTGCTAGAGACATTTTTAACCATTTGATTCAGGAGACCTTTTCTTCATAACCACATCGGCCCACTGCATGAACAGTTCTGTCAATATGTTCCCCTTCACATTTCAAAGATCATACCACAATCCTATGTGTGTTCAACAAGCCACACAGCTCTTATTCAACCACTGCATCCAAGTCACTTCCAAATCTTAGAAAAAGGAACTGTAATGGTTCTGAACATTTATTTACAACCCCAATTACTGATTACTATTTCTAACTATTGTATTTTTCCTTGGTGCAAGTGTGCAATGATTGATGTATTAAGTCTATTCTCTTCTTCCTCTTAGATGCTGCCTAAGGGGAGCTGGGTGGCAGTTGACTCTCTAAATGAGTCTCTTGGGACTGAGATGGCTGTAGTCTCATGCCAGCTGCATACTGAATTGGACTAGATGTAGGTTGCAACTCTAGTACTGATGCCTGGGTAGCCTGGTCCTGTCTTCTTTCTCCTCCATGTGCAGCCATCTGGCTAGAGGACATGCATGAGATGCTAACATGAGTCTGCAACATCATATGAGCACCTTCCGACCATGCCATTGACACTGGATCCTGGGTCTGAATCGTCAGTGAACAGCAGGGATGCAGGCCAAATGGTACCAATCAGATTATTGAGTTGGATGTCAGCAGCCCAGCTCTAAGAGCTTGGAAGCCAAAAGAGACAACCCTCTCTAATCTGTTACCTACCGTCTCAATGGCAGCCATCTGAGCAGCCACCAAAGAAGCTTTGCCTACTCCTTGGGCCTTTGTTATAGGGCATCTACTACAGCTCTACATGGAGTGCCACATGCCAAAGTGTGGCTTGCAGTGTGAGGTCATCCACTTTGGACCTAAGAAAGATAGATCAGAGTATTTTCTAAACGGCGAGAGGCTAGGAACAGTGGGTGAGCAGAGAGATTTAGGGGTCCAAGTACAGAAATCACTAAAAACAAGCAGACAGACAGGAACAAAAAGCAATTAAAAAGGCTAATGGAATGTTGGCCTTTATCTCAAGACGGCTGGAATACAAAGGGTTGGAAGTTATGTTACAGTCATATAAAGTTCTGGTTAGACCCGATTTAGAGTACTTCATTCAAATCTAGGCACCACACCTCAGGAAGGACATATTGGCCTTGGAGGGGATGCAGCGCAGATTCACCAGAATGACACTGGGGCTAAAAGGGGTAACTTATGGGGACAGGTCGCATAGACTAGGCTTGTATTCCCTTGAGTAAAGAAGATTAAGGGGTGATCTAATTGAGGTGTTTAAGATGATTAAAGGAATTGATAGTTAGATAGAGAGAAACTATTTCCTCTGGTGGGGGGAGTCCAGAAGAAGAGGGCATAACCTTAAAATCAGAGATAGGCCGTTCAGGGGTGCTGTCAGAAAACACTTCTTCACGCAAAGAGTAGTGGAAATTTGGAACTCTTTCCCCCAAAAAGCTGCTGAGGCTAGGGGTCAATTGAAAATTTCAAAACTGAGATTGATAGATATTTGTTAAATATTAAGGGATATGGAACCAAGACAGGTAGATGGAGTTAAGATACAGATCAGCCATGATATAATTGAATGGTAGAACAGGCTCAAGGGGCTGAATGGCCTGCTCCTGTTCCTATGTTTCAATGTAGTGCTATGAACCCATTCCTATTTTGCAGAACAGGCTAGCCATCAACACTTGCATTGATTGAGCTGGTGCTGTATGTTTTGGGATATGTCCCCTGTTCTGTATATAGTCGTGATGCTCTGCAAGCATACTTCTTTTAAAAACAACACCTGTGAGATTGGGATCTGCAGACTCTTCAGCCAAGGGCAGACATTTCCTGACCCTCTGCTCAGGAATGTTTGGCCAGTCATCTTCCACCCCAGCTCTTTTTGACCACTCATTGTTTGTGCATCCTCCTGTGCAGTGCCCTGTCTTACTTTCTAATGGCACCCCAGTACATGTCTCTGGACTGGTGCTTGCTGGAGAGAAGGAGCTTGACGGATTGTATGATGTTGTGCTTGCAGGGCTTCTAATCTGCATCTTCTTCCTCATCTACATCGAGATGAGGAGGAGAAGAAACCATGTTTCAATGGGTTCACTTCACTTCAGGCTACTAGTACAAGAAGTAACTGAGGTTTCCAGAAGTGTGCAACACACAAGTGATGTGTGGTACTGCTGCATGAGCTAGAAGAATGGCAAGGTACCAAATAGAACCTGCAGCTGGCACTTGCCATCACCAACCCACTCTGTCATTGGCATCTCACTGATTTTGAGGGCTTCCTCTTCATAGGAGGTGTGAGGCTTAAGGTAGGGAGGACCACCACCCTTGTCCATTCTCTCCATAGCAATGTGCTCTGTCTTTTCCTGCAAGAACAATATGGCGTTAGATGTTTTTCAGGCATTCTTGGGAGTCAATGAGGAGTAAAACTGGGTGGGGAGTATAACGGGCGCCTGACCCTAACTCAGCCTGTTCTTGCAGGGCGGAATAGGGCCTATGGAGTGTCTCAACCATATCTAAATAATTACTTCCCATGTGAGGCTTTTGGTGGGGGGTTACATCTAAGGCATGCAGGGAAGGAACAGTTTGTATATTCTTGCTGCAATAGGTCAGCAATGACACTTGTGCCCATTAATGGGAATCTGTCAAAGAGCTTCGTTCAGTGAGGGAAAGGTTATACAAGTGCTTCAAATAATTAATATAGTTCATTGTTGGAAGGTGCTGTGGACGTCTCTTGCCTTGTTTGACCCGGTTAGATCATTAACATTTTTGTGGTGTTGTGTAGGGCCTTGTGGTTATGGCATTAATGGCCAAGGCCACCTTCCTCCACTGGGCCTAAGCTATTCTTCTGCTTGGCCTCCTCCAAAACAGGGCATTTCTCCTCATCCATAACTTCTGCAGAAAGACCTCTATCATAGTCACTGAGAAAGTGACAGAGATGGAAGTGGGTGGAAGGGTCAGTGCTGTTTCACCTGTGTACAGGTGGTGAGAGCAGATGCATAAGAAATGTACAGGTCTCTGAAAGGTTGACAAGATGAGTGCCACCACACTTTGCCATATTCTACAATGTTCTCTAAAAACATATGCTCTCGTGGCTTCACTTTAAGGATGATTCAGAATCATACAGGGAGAATAGCCAGCATTCTGGCAATTGTTCACCTGCTTCTCAAATGCACAGCCATGCCCACATTTCTGCTGCCTATTCCATATTGCTGCCATGTCAATGTGTTTGCTCTATGGCCCATTAAATGCAGCAAGGTGCAAACAGCAAGCACATTGACACAACAAGCTGCTTGTATGCTACATGTTCAGAAACTCACATAAGGTAAGAGTTGGGCTGCATTTTTGGGTGATACACATCTCTCACCTTCCTCCTTCCAACATATGTCCTTTTTCTATCTACTTGCAGGAGGTAGAAATAAGTGCCAACAATTGCAGATGGGAGTGGACACGACAATCATAAGATCTTGACCCCCTCACCCCTCCTCCCCCCCCACCCTATGAGGAGAGAGCACTGCAGATTGTGTGCCTGGAGGTAATCGAGGGACTGTTCTGAGGCAGGTTGTCCATTTGTTCCATTGCTATGTCCCTTTGGAGGGTGAGGTTCTTTAAGGAGTATCAGTTTGAATTAGCTTGGATACCTAGGGAAGCCTGTACTGCATGCCTCCACTGATTATCGCCTTCCTTCTTCAGAACCAGCAGATAGAGGAGGATCATCAGAATATCTAGAGCTCCTATTCAGCAAGAGTTCAATTACAATTTCTTCAGCTGCGATCCACAGATGGCAAATAGGGTGCAGCTTTGAGAAGGTGTGAATAGCTGCAATAAAAATAGCATCCCTGCTCCAACATGCAGCCATTTGATGCAAACATCCATGCAGACTCATCTTTAAGGAACAGGAACCAACAAAGCCCATTTGAAAATGGTGCAGAGCTCCAGCAGAACTGTTCAGGTGTTGACACTCATTAATGCCTCAAAAAATGTTAATGAGATTGGTACATGCTTGGTATATTAGCTCTCAATGCCACCGGTACCACATTATACCACAAGTGCACTATGGGTACACAGCAAGCCCCAGGCTTCATTGTCAGACAATGCGGGTTTCCTGCACCCGGTTTGCAGTAGTATTACAGATGCCGACCATTGCCTTACCTGCTGCTGTAGTTCCCCTGAAGTACTTTCATGCCAGTGGGTACCATTTCATCATGGGCCAGTGTGTGAGCCACATAATCACGCATGTGCACAAACTCTGTGCATGTGCAAAAGCCATTCTGGAAGATCTTAGAAGAGGGTCCATGCACTGCCCTGATTTTTGTTAGTAAACACTGTGGGGGTAATTTTGACTTTGACTGATAGTGTAAAAAGGGTGATAGGGGATCAGTCACCCATTATACATTCCCGATTTTCACTTCTATTGACTTCAACGGAAATAAAAATTGAGAGAGATGTTTAACAAGCGGCTGAGCTGATATCGCTCGTTTTACACCATTACCCAAAGTCAAAATTGCCCCCTATCAGTGCAAAATGCTGTATAATTCAGGCAAGGTTCAAATGAGTAAAAGGCATTTCTCTTTAACAGTAGGCTAACAACATAATATGAAGACTTTTAAATGCATTGATCAGGATAGTAGCAGCTAATGGGAAAGAGTAGACCCTCTCCATTTCTCACGAATTGGGTGAGGAACTTAGTAGGGTGCTTGCTCCCTGAAGAATCCAAGTTGGTCTTCTTTCACAAGCTCAGTCATTTTCTCCTAAGCTGCAAAACTGACTCTCAGCTTTCCTGCTGCAGTCTATATAGGGCAGCAGCTTTGTGGGATGGTGAAAACTCAAGAGACTAATTTTGTTTAGGCAAGCTGCATTGCACTGCACACTGCTCAGAATTCTGCTGGTTCAGTTCTGGCCTTGAAATGCAGATTAAGGACAGCACAAAACACTCATCCTCTTTAAAGTACTCCTGAGTCCAACCCTTCTGCTGCTACTCCCCACTATGCTCTTGCTGTTGTACTTGGCACAACCCAGTCCCCAGTCATCTCTATAGCTAACAGCGGTCCTGCCACCTTTTCTTGGGGTTGTTGCCAATTCAGCCATCGTTTTAGCACTTGCAGCTGCCATCTTAGTGATTCCACTTGCCATTTTGTGACTGGGCGGCCTCAAGTGCTTGTAGCATGTTACACCTGAGTGTGATTCCAGCAATTGAATTTTAGGGCAGTGTTTGATGCAGTGATAGTCACAAGGCGGTTTAAGTCAGATAACATCTGCATATTCATGGCCTGAGATAAATGAATAATTTAAGTATTGATGTTGTAAATGTATTAGTGCCAGTATGAAGGAGTAGATCAATTCTACTGTTGTACTTTTTTATTGATAGCCTCCTTGAAATATAGATCGTATCCAGACTCTCAACTAGGTACTTAAAAGAGCACAGACTCCTCAACAGGAGCAACGAATAAAAAGAAACTCTTCAGTCAGTAATAACAGAACTATGCAAACTTTTAGAGCAGGTGGCAAATATGTTTGTGACAGAAATAATCCAAGCAATCAAATTATTGAACCCCATAGTATTTAATTATGATCAAAATGGCTAACACCGCAGTATTTAATATATATTGATTACAATGGCAATTGCAATTAGATTATTACATTACAAGTTCAGTAATAATACAAATGTTTTATTACTAGAAGATATTGGGCTCAATTTTCAAATTAAAAAATGGGTGGGTTGGGGGCATTGAAAATTGCCACCGTTTCAAACCCGTCCCCAACCCACCTCCAACCTGCCCATTTCCGGTTTTCACTGGGGCGGGACAAGGGGCGAGCGACCAATCCACTCCCAGGAGGCGGGTCTCCTGTTTTACGTCTTGTGAAAGGAGGCGAGAAGGCCCGAGACTAACAGGTAAGTGCCTAGAAAGGCACAGCTTGTGGGCCCAGAGGAGCAGGAATGCTTCCCCCAGGCCCAACAAGCCTACCTGCAACAATCCCCCAAAGATCGTGGACCGTCGAGCCCCAATCACGGACCCCCGACCTCTGACCCTAATCCTTCCCCCGACCCCGAACCTTCCCAACTCCGAACCTCCACGACTACCGACCCTGATCCCCCGACCCTGATCCACCCCCCGACCCCCGATCCCCCGACCCTCCCCCCTGACTCCCAATCCCCCGACGCCCGGATCCAAACCCTGACCTCGATCCTCCCCCTCCGACCCCAATCCCCCGACATCGATCTTCCCCCGTCCCCTTATCCCCCGACACTGAACCTCCCCGACCCCCGATCCCCCGATCCCCCGACCCCTGATCCCGATCCCCCGACCCCGATCCTCCCTCTCTGACCCCCGACTCCGATCTCCCGACCTCAATCATGCCCCCAACTCCGATCCTCCGACCCCCTCCCCTCCCCCTCAACGATCGCGGAGCCCCGCAATGATCCCCGATCCCGACAACCCCCCCATGACTGACTCCCGATTCCATCCCCCATGACTCGCGACACCCGTGCCCACCTATGCCCACCCATGCCCCCGTGCCCACCCATGCACTCCCGTGCTTCCCCCATCCATACAAACAAAGACTTACCTGCAGACTTACCTGCAGACGTCCTCTCCCTGGATAGTCTCCCGTCCAACTGAAACCAGCCTGTCAATCAGCCGGTCAGTTGGATGGGAAACTGACAAAAAAAAGACATCCTTACGTCAAAATCGTAAGGACATTCAGGAAACCCGTAATAATGGATTTCCCGAAATCAATTTGCCCCCTTCCCGGCTCCATTTTAAAATCACCCCCATTATCTCACTATCTTCAGCAATTGCCCTAAAGAGATCGAGGAAAGTTTCTTTGATCTCTTTAACAGTGCAAACCTTACATCCGTCAAAGTCTGTCGAGGCTCATTTGCGTAGCTGCGCTGTTCAACTATATGGAAGTTTGTTGGCTCTGCGCCACTCCTGAACTTGGTATAAGTTGACACCCAAAACATCCAGAATAACAGCTCTCCCTGGAGTCAATTTTGAGTGCCTTCGCCTGGCGTTAACGGGATGGTAATGGCCTTAAAATGGGGTCGGTAGCCTTACTGCCCCAGTCATTCCGGTGAAGTGACTGGCTCCATTTTAAATGGGGAGAGTGTCCAAAGCGCCTGCCTGTTTCAGGCAATAGGCCCCTTGTAACATAGAAATGGAGGCCCTATGACATACATAGGACCCCAATTGCCATTTTAGACAAGAACTGCGCAGTGCTGGCTCCAAACAGTTCCATGAGCGATGGAAGAGAAGAGGCCCAGCATTTTTACATTTGAGACATTGGTGACTGGAAGCCAAGCATAGAGTTGATGGGTGAACGGGACTTGGTACAGGTTGGGATACGGGCAGCAGGGATTTGGATGAGCTCAAGTGTATAGACGGTGGAACATGAGAGGCCAGCTAGGAGAACATTAGCAGAGTCTAGTCTGCAGGTAACAAAGGCATGGATGAGGGTATCAGCAGCTGATAAGCTGAGGTAGGGGTGGAGACGGACAATGTTACAGAGGTGGAAGTAGGCGGTCTTGGTGATGGAGAGAACATGGGGTCAGAAACTCAGCTCGGGTCAATAAGGACACCAGGGTTACAAAGAGTCTGGTTCAGCCTCAGACAATGGCCAAGGAGAGGCACGGAGTCAGTGGCTGGGGAACGGAGTTTGTGACAGAAACCGAAGACCATGGCTTTGGTCTTACTGATGTTTCATTGGAGAAAAATGCGACTTATCCAGGATTGAATGTCAGACAGGCAGTCTGACAACACAGAGGCAGTGGAGGCTCAAGAGAGGTGGTGGTGAGATAGAGCTGGGTGTCGTCAGCGTACATGTGGAACCTGACGTTGTGTTTTCGGATGATGATGTCGCTGAGGGGCTGCATGTAGATGAGAAATAGGACGGACCAAGGATAAATCCATGGATGACTCCAGAGGTAACAGTACCAGAGCAGGAAAAGCGCCATTGCAGGAGATTCTCTGGGTATGACTGAATAGGTAAGGATAGCTGGATTCCCCAGGGTGCATGTTGCCCCAGTAGCACTGACAGTGCCAACCAAGCAGTCACTGACGTATATCGGTAGGCAAGGATTCCAATATGTGAATGTCTAGCTCGTCTGCGATACAAACCAGGCTCTGTCCTCATCCAACACTGCAAAGGGCATCAGGGGGTAGATTTTGCAGGACGTCTTCATTGACTGATCAACTGCAGTGGAAGCACTTTACCTTCTTCTGCCCACCCCACCAGATGACACCACAGCAGACCTCTTTCACCCAACAGTACTTTGACGTGAAGCATCATCTAAGTGAAGAAGTCCACACCAAATGTGTGATCCCTTTCCTGAAAGACTGGCATGACCATAAGTAATAGAGCACAAGATAACTGCACAGTGTATTCCAAACAAAACATTTCTATTAGTTACAAAAAAAATTTTATTTGTATCCAAATGACATGACTTGCTATTCTTTCTTAACACCGTGCTTCCTCCTCGTGGCTAACTGTCCCATCCTACTTCCTAGAAACATAGAAACATTGAAAATAGGAGCAGGAGTAGGCCATTCGGCCCTTCAAGCCTGCTTCGCCATTCAATATGACCATGGCTGATCTTCTATCTCAATACCATATTTCCGCTCTCTCCCCATACCCCTTGATGCCTTTTGTGTCCAGAAATCTATCTAGCTCCTTCTTAAATATATTCAGTGACTTGGCATCCACAGCCTTCTGTGGTAGAGAATTCCACAGGTTCACCACCCTCTGAGTGAAGAAATTTCTCCTCATCTCAGTTCGTTATGTCCTACCCCGTATCCTGAGACTGTGACCCCTTGTTCTGGACCCCCCAGCCAGGGGAAACATCCTCCCTGCATCCAGTCTGTCTAGCCCTGTCAGAATTTTATATGCTTCAATGAGAATTCCAGTGCTGTGCTTAAATACTGCCTGAGGGCCTGTAGCATGAGAGGTGATTGGCTGCTTAGACTCTGCAAAAGGATCATGAATCTAAGATGACTCTTGATTCACAGCAGCTGAATTCTGAGAGGGAGCTTCTGCCGAATGCTGGAAGGTGTTTCTGGGCAGCCTGGTCTTGTCCGTCACCGTATGCAGACATAATACTCTTGAGAGGGACTGTCCTAGCATGTGTTGCTCTTCCGAGAGATGGCAGTATCAGCGATAACGACTTTAGCTGCTACCATTTCACTGGACCCTGGGTCTGCAGCCCCAATGATCAGTGAGATGTCTGGTTTAGTGGCAGTTATCAGATCTGTCCAGCCCTGAGACAAGGCAGTGGCCACCATCTGGAAGCCATGATCGTTGTTGCAGTCTAATCTGCCCCCTCTCGCCTTCAGAGCTACAGCCTGTGCTTCCGTGGAGGTGGAGGCCCTACTGGTCCTTGGCTGCCTCTCATCCAGGGCTCTGCTGCAGATTGCAATGCAGCTACCATTTGCTGTATTATTTCCTGCAAGGATGAGAAGCCTTCTGAGATGTTGCAGCAAAGCAGAGATAGACTCGACAATCGCTTGAAAGTTTTTTTTGAGAGTTGCATAAAGAAGATTTTGTATATTTTGTGGGGAGGTGTATAGTCATAATGCAGGCTAGGGGGTTAGTAGGTGCCCTTAACCAAAGTGCAGTGTGAAGGATCAGTTGTGTGAGTGTTGCTTTAAGAAAGTGAAGATTGTGGTGGTGTCCAGAGTGCGCAAGGAAGAGTAGAAAACCACTGTGAGTGATTTACCTTGTCAGATCTGGTGACATGATTGAATTTTTGCTGCACTGCTCTGCTGTCCTGGGAGTGAGGAAATTGGCCAAGAGTGCCAGTGCCAACTACATCCAGGCAGCTTGGCTGACTGTTCTGCCAGGCTTGGAAGAGCACTGTCCTGAGAGACTGTAACTTCTCTCCTCCCTAAAAGAGCATTGAGGTCCTCCTCTGTGAAGCCCACTGCTCTTCTCCCACCTCTTCTGTCTGCCTGCCCAGTGGGCACACGTGCCATCATCATTACCATCCTGCTGTCAACATAGAATAAAAATAAAGGTTTTGGATGGCGTGGAGAGATTTGAGCAGAACTGAGAGAAAAACCTTTTCGGTGCAATAACAATAACAACTTGCATTTATATAGCGTCTTTAACATAGTAAAATGTCCCGAGGTGCTTCGCAGGAGCGTTAGCAAACAAAATTTGATACCAAGCCATATAAGGAGATATTAGGACAGGCTTAGTCGTTCCCCTCCAAGTCACACACCATCCCGACTTGGAAATATATCACCATTCCTTCATCAACGCTGGGTCAAAATCCTGGAACTCCCTACCTAACAGCACTGTGGGAGAACCTTCACCACACGGACTGCAGCGGTTCAAGAAGGCAGCTCACCACCACCTTCTCAAGGGCAATTAGGGATGGACAATAAATGCTGGCCTTGCCAGCAATGCCCATACCCCATGAACGAATAAAAAAAAGGTAGGTTTTAAGGAGTATCTTAAAGGAAGAGAGAGAGGTAGAAAGAGGAAGAGGTTTAGGGAGGGATTACCAGAGTTTAGGGCCTAGACAGCTGAAGGCACGGCCGCCAATGGTGGGGAGAAGGAAATCAGGGATGTACAACTGACCAGAATTGGAGGAACGCAGAGATCTCGGAGGTTTGTCGGGCTGGAGGAGGGTGCAGAGATAGGGAGGGGCGAGGCCATGGAGCGATTTGAACAAAAGGATGAGAATTTTAAACTCGAGGCATTGCCGGACCAGAAGCCAATGTAGGTCAGCCACCACAGGGGTGATGGGTGAACGGGACTTGGTGCGAGTTAGGATATGGGCAGCAGAGTTTTGGATATTTTTGATGAGCTGAAGTTTAAGGAGGGTGGAAGGTGGGAGGTGTAACGGCATATCTATGGTGTAACTGACATTGAGGAAATTCAGAACCATTAATGTTGTTAATCAGCAAAGAAATTAGACTCATAGATTTAGCCAGCTTTTAAAATATATAACAAATTCCACCCATATATTAGTAAATGCAATTACATACAAATTATGGTAATGTATTCAGTTTTCAGAACTAATCTCTGCTTAGCTCTTGACTCTTATCTGTGGATTAAATATATATTGGTGCTGCTTCAAATTACATGAATGTTCTTAATTTCTGTTATTGTTAGTAAGTGTGCTCAAATGTTTAGACCAGGTGAAGTTTTCAAATGAATTCACCAAAAGGCCCTGACCCATTAGGGGACTGTAAGGTATGCATATTGACACTGCAACACCACTAGGATTGTACCGAGTCTCGTTTACTTTGTGATTATATTAGTATTCCAGTAATTAAACACTTCATTAGTATCGTAATAAGCTTTGCAATTTATATGTTATTCCAAAATCACCTATTTAAGTTGATTAAGAGAAACATTAAAAACAGGCTTTACATCCCTGGTTACCGAAATATTTCAAAAAGGAAATAAAAATGCAAAGGCATTAAAGGATAAAATGAGGTAAAACTCAGCATTTCACCGCTTTTAAAGACAGATCTTCAGAACTAGCCAAAACTGTTAGAAAGAATGAATTTGAATTTATACACTGCCTTATTGTATCCTGAGGGTGTTCCTTCACAGCCAATGGATCACTTTTGGATGTAGTCGGTTTTCTTACATAGGCAAACGGTGGCCAGTTTTTGCACAGCAAGATCACACAAACAATAAAAGAAATGAATGACCAGTTAATTTTGTTTTGTCACAAATAAGTCGCAAATTAATGCAAATTCTTTAAGTCATTGCGAAGTAGCCCTAATTAGAGGCAGCCAGAAATTAATGCATTAGCAGAAATCCTTAAGCCATTGTCTAGATAACTCTAATCACATGCGTCCAGACGTCTCTAATGATAATATGATCTTTGGAATTAATTCTTAAGTTGTCTCTGGACCAGATTTCATGGCTTCTTGCAGTTTCTGCTGCAGGTCACACAGAGTAGAAATGATAGGGCAGAATTTGGGTGTAAAATGGACGCAACAATGACAAATTTAGCAGTGGGCTGTCCCGCGCCAAATCAGCCCGTGTGTTCAGGCCACTCCTAAATTCGTTGGGGCCATTTTTCCGGCATCTCTGGTGGCCGCCTAAAACAGGCTTTAGGCCCCTTACACATGTAAATGACGGGCCGAACACCAGTTTTGGATCCCCTTGCTGAAATTGGTTTGCGATGAACGCCTGCTCTGCTCGCGATTCTTCAGCAGCCCTCCAGCTGTCAACGAATGGTTTGTTTTTTATTAAAAATCAGAAATCGTTGTTGAGGAGCCAGGAGAAGCAGGAATGCTCCTCTGACTCCACAGTCCTCGCAATTTCCTCTCCCCCCTCCCAGCTGCCGTTCCAACCTCCTCCCTCCCAGGACTTACCTTCGGGCTGCTGCTGGGGAGGCAAATGGCTTGATATTCTTCTTAGCAAAATGCATGAGCTGCCTGTGGTGGTGTGAGAGGCACCCGCAGTTTGCACAAAAAATGTGATTGAAACCCAAGGACCAATTTCGGGCCAGCTTCGGGTCCCCAGGTTGGGGCACGCTCTATCGGTGTGCCACAGGTTATGGAGCCGAAAACTGGTCGTAACTAATTTCCACCCCGATCAGTTGGTCTGCACTGAAGTTTGGTTCATGACATTCCGCAACTGAATGGGCTGCAAGAACTAACTGGCTGAAAACCATAGTTTTACCATTTTATTATTGCCTTTTTTTGATGTCTTTGCTGAAATATAATCCCTGCTGTGAAGCCCGGTAAGGACAATCTATTTTGGCTGCGTTCGGTAGTTTGCAGAGAACGAGAAACTGGTGAAGTCAGAAGTCCTAAGACTGTGGACGTTAAGCTGAACTTTACCTTCTCCATTGAATGCATATTAAAACATACATAATAATGGATTAACTATATTACTGAATAAATTGAACCTGTCTAGTCTATTGTGGATGTAAACAATGTCTCAGGGCCTGATGACTGTATCTATTGCTTCAACTTTTCTGCATTCTCCCAATTGTGGCCTCTTGCGCATTCCCGATTTCCTTCGCTCCACTGTTGGCGGCCGTGCCTTCAGCTACCTAGGCCCTCAGTTCTGGAATTCCCTCCCTAAACCTCTCCGCCTCTCTACCACTCTCTCCTTTAAGACGCTCCTTAAAACTTACCTCTTTGACCAAGCTTTTGGTCACCTGACTAATATCTCCTTACGTGGCTCGGTGTCAACTTTTGTTTGATAACGCTCCTGTGAAATGGCTTGGGACGTTTTACTATGTTAAAGGCACAATATAAATGCAAGTTGTTTTTATAAATAAAATATTTTTATGATATAAATGGTTAGAATAATGGATTTAAATACAATTTGTTGCAGTGGAATAACTTGGAGAATAAAAGGTGAATGGGAGTTACAAAGCTATAACACACTTGAGAATAGTAGGAATTGTGAAAATAAAATTGACGCATTGAATACAGTCACCAAACCCTGAGACATTGTTTATACCCACAATAGACTAGACAAGTTCAATTTATTCAGTAATATATTTAATATTATATATGTGGTCTTCCTTTTTATTGTTTTGGCATTCTTGGCTCGAATTTTGCTGTTGACATTCATAACTTACATTTAAACTGCCACGAGCCCCCATTATGGCTGTCAAGTTTTACACTGGGACTTCACATTACATGAAATAAAGCTTCACTGAAGACTGTGCATTGGGTTTATACCAGGATGTGCACTATCCCATGCATATTATTATAAAGTAATACGGATATTGCTGCATATTAATTATCGTGGTGCTCTGTTTGATCATAATAAGATATTATGTACAGCAATTAGAAAAGGTAGCATGAATTAATAAGTATTGATTTATTAGTGTGTAATTATTATAGCGTTAGCAGTTCATTTTAAAATGAAGCGTTGCTTAAATTCACTGCGGTAAAGTTATAGTGGATGACTATATCACGAGAACCTGTAATAACACTGTCAAATCTACAACAAGAGGGGAGTTCATTAATATATTTTAATAAATTTGCTTTCAATAAAACAGACCATTAAAAAGGTTTGCATTTGCCCAAAGCTCTTGGATCCCAGAAATATGGTCAACATTCCTAAAGGCTGGAATAACATTTGAAAGCTTTCCTCTGCTCATCTTCACTAGGAGATGCATGATTATTTTTATATATGTTTTCTTGCCAACCCATTTTATCATGTGTTTCTGATGGGTACCAGTTGTTTCAATTTAAAGCCGTTTCATGAAGGTAATCGGGCTCAACAATACCTGATATAATCTTCTTGTAACCTGATGCAGATGCAATTCTCACAGTAATTAACCGAACAGAGGACCATGTTTTCAGACAATTTTAAAATATGGGGGTAGAATTTCGGCTTTGGGCGTAATCGGGGAATTGAACCCAAAATGTACCTGAAATTGCGCTGGTTAGTTTACAGTTCAAGTTTCCGCTAAAAGCATTCGCTTAATCACAAACCTAAAATCTTCCATGAACCAATGCAATCGGGCAATGTAATAGAACAGAATTGTTTATTTTTTTTTCTTTGCATTAAAAAATATTCCTTGATGTATTTGAGAGTGGTAACCTGGTGCAGTTTTATTAATGCAGCTGAAAATGGGTTTATCACAAAAAATAAGCATTTTTAATAGGAGTGTGCAGTCCTCCACCTGTGAGTAACCTGATTTTAAATCACTGAAAATGACTTAAAGAAAATACTAAACCATTTACTAGTTTCATTGGTGTACACTAGTCAGTCTCTTAGTAAATTAAATATTTTTTGATATCTGAATACTTTTAAAACGTGCCAACTAGTGCCTGTGCGCCTAAGAAAATGAGCCCAGTTTGAAGAGCCTTCCTTAACCAGTGCAGTCGGCAGAATCTCGCACTGTCGACCTAGGGGCGTGGCCAGTTTTGTGGGCGGGGTCTGATCTGGGCGAATTGAATCTTAAACCAGCGTAAAAAATCGCGGAAAACGAGGTGGTTTTGGACATAACTCACTTGCGTTTAAAATTCCCCGATCTTTTGCGCTGGTTCGGCCGATTGCGCTGGAATCTGGGTGCAAAACTAATGGAAGCAAGCGGAAACTTCACCTCATGATTTTTAAAATGATCCTATCTACTATGATTATCCAAGAATAACATGGCAACAAAACAGCTGGCACTGGCAAAGTCAGGATAGAAATTTACTTCATCCTTTTTTCAAATTTATATCAATTTTCTGGCTTTAAGGGAGATTTTTAATATTGTTTTTAAATTTCCTAACTAGCATTAAAAATTAGGATCACATAACAATCATTATCATCGCCACCAGTGGTCTTCCACTGGTGGGTGGGTTGGTAACTAGAGGACATAGATTTAAGATAATTGGCAAAAGAACTGGAGGGGAGATGAGGAGAAATTATTTTACGCTGTGAATTGTAATGATCTGGAAAGCACTGCCTGAAAGGATGGTGGAAGTAGCTTCAATAGTAACTTTCAAAAGAAAATTGGATATATGCTTGAAAAGGAAACATTTGCAGGGCTATGGGGAAAGAGCAGGTGAATGCGATTAATTGGATAGCTCTTTCAAAGAGCTGGCACAGGCACAATGGGCTGAATGGCCTCCTTCTGTGCTGTATGATTCTATGATTCTATAGCAGGTTCTGACTCAATTTACCCTTCTTCAAACCATTGGTGCTTCTCTTTTCAATTCTCCACACGGTCTTCCATTCTTCAGGTGGGTCCAGAAGCATTCTTCTTTTCCTCCCTCTTGGTCTTTTTCCTTCCTTCCATCTTCTTACGGAACAATATGGAGTAATATTTTCATGTTTGTTAATTTTGGTGAAAAAGCAGCTGTGTACTAACATTTTACCAATGGAAAGCATTGACAGCGTTTGTATTTATTGATGCTCTGAGAATTGGTCCTATACAAAAATTAGCAACAAAAAATATTTTGTCAATTAAAGCCAGGGGTATAAGAAACAGTCGCAGAATTACCCTTATTTGGGGGGGGGTAGTGGGGGTTGGGGGAGTTGCTATAAATGAAGTGAGTATGGAACTGTAGGTCCTCTTCTAAATGAAGAACAAAATTTCAAAGTATCACCACTGCACCAATTGAAGTAAATGGAACAGAGATCTTTACTGGGCCATGACTTAGGCATAGCAGCTCTTGCCAGGCATCTCTTAAGCTCAGAAGACACGGGAACAAACTATCCAGGGAAGGGATATAATGAATCAGATAAATGATTAGGTTTACATGGGAAGCTGGCACCAGGCCCCATAGCCTTTCAGGGACAGTCACCCATCCATATTGCACTCCCAATGACACTGGCCCTCAATTTGTATGCCAGAGTCCTTCCAGGCATGCTCGGTTATATATCATCACAGATTGTGCATCCTTGCCTTGATGGGGGTTCATCCTCCAGCAAGCAAAAGATCCCGCTGTTTCTCCATTATGTAGCTCACCAGGACCAGGAGGACCCAGTTCATACAATTGTTTTAAGTATTGCATATTCAATAGCTGCATTCACAAATGGAGCCTGGGGAGAGGTTTGGCTTGGTGGGCAAGGCGGTGGGGGGGGGGGGGGGGGGGAGGTGGGGAAGCAGCAGAGGCAGTTGAATGGATGGTCTCAATCTCAGTAGACAAAGAAGTCTATTAGCTTCTCATCGTGGTTGTTGGAGGCGAGGGTGGAGCGAGCAGAGCATAAGGGTTTAAGAAGACATTTGATAGTGGAAAAAAGGGTTATATTTGATCGCCAGGGTGATCCTGGAGTAGTGGACAGTTTTGGCAGATGAGAATGAGGCCTGATATTTCCGAATGTAGTGCAGCCAGATCTGATGATGGATGGCTAAACCAGTTGTATGCCTGATATGGTCAGGTCTGCTCCCCTTGGACTTGAGGGAGCAAAGAAAGTGGCCAGACCGGGGAACAAACAGAATGAGAAAGGGTAAAGATTTTATTGGGTGCAATGGCATCAAAGGTGAAGTTGAGGGAGTGGTTGAGCAGATCAACAGCTGCAGAAGTATCGTGGACAATGGGGGGGGGGGCAAAGTCTAAGCAGTTGGCAGCTTGAAAGTACAATTATAAGTGACTTGGGGGGGAAGAGTATTTTCCAGAAGGCAGGCAAAGAAGGAAGTGGGATTGGAAGTGGGTAGAATGATTTGGGTGATGAAGTGAAGTGGTCGGAGGTGGCTTTACCTGTGATCAAGACCCCAGTTTCCTCCTGTTAAACATTGGGAAGACCAGAGCTGTTAGCGATTAACCTGCACCCAATCGTAGCAATGCAGACAGCACGTAACATTTGTGCTGCCTGCTGATCTACACGATTGCCGCGTGCGGCCAGCGGTACCTGCGTTGTTGATTGGCTACAAGCAGCAGCAGGGGGCCCCGATATTGGGAGTGGCTAGCACAACTTAAAGGCAGCCTGCACCTCTTAAAGGGGAGGTGCACTGTGGCTGTAGGAAGTCCTTTGGGAATTAACTCTGTGCTGGAAGATATTGAAGAATGGCTGCGCCTGCGAGAGACCGTGCACCAAGGTTCTCGGACGGTGCACTAGAGGCCTTGATCGAAGAGGTGGAGGCACAGAGGGGCATCCTTTATCCATCGGGGAGGGGAAGGGGTGCAGGAGGCCCTCCCGACATATGCTGAAGAGGAAGAAGATATCGCGCACAAAGTAAATGCCAGGAGCATCGCACCATGCACATGGTTGCAGTGCAGGAAGACGTTCAGTGATTTGACATGGGTGGTCAAGGTGAGTGAGTTCAACTGTCAAGTGGTGTCTCCTACTAACTGCACCATTAGCCTCATCCACTGCTCCCTGCACTACATTCCCCATCACCCACCTACCAACAAACTCAATCAGTATGCAACCCTTCAAATAAGATGCTGCATCTCACCCTCACACAATACCACTCTTGCAAGCCGCACATCCACAACTCACAGATCACACACATTGGCAGCTATTCAACCATGATAGCCACAACATCCAAACATCTTGCAGGACACTCACTGACACACTTCCCTCTTTCTTGCAGGAGAAGGTGGTGCACAACAGTAGGCAGCAGGAAAGACCTGGGGAAGGACAGACACGCCTACATGTCCTCACCCCCATGGAGGAGAAAGTGCTGTCCGCTTCCCACTTCTCCCTCATCCCACAATCTTTTCTGACTCAAGTGCTGAAGATGGTGTGAGCACATACATTTTACCGTCTCCTCTCCCCTCACCACAACTCAACTCATGTCCCTTTGTCATTTCAGATACCCAAGAACTGGAACCAGTAGAGTCAGAGGAGGCAGAGGAAGATGACAGAGATGATGTAGACACACCGTCACTCGATCTTACACTCACAGTCACCCCAGCTCAGATACTGACACGCGCATAGTTTAGAGGCTAGAATAGAGGAGGGATCTGCACGTGATGAGATATTGGGCACAAGTGCCCACGAGCTGGGGCAGAGGGAATGGATACTGCAGGTGCCAGCTTGCCGGAGGGCGAGGTCGCACACTAGTTGTGCTGCTGAGGAGTCAGATGATGACTCCGATGGTCCAGGCTACAGAAGAAGGCTGATTGGTGTATACAACTAAATGCTTGGTGCACTGGAAAGCCTGCGCACAACGTCAAAAGGCATAGAGGAGTCCAGCTCCAACTTGGCGCAGGGCTTTGCGCAAAGGTTGGACCCCATCCTTTCCCTCATAGGACGAATGGTCACCTCCAGCAGCACACCTGTGGAACCCACCATGATACAGTGTCTGATGACTGATGTCTCAGCTTCCATTGCAGCACAAGCAGCTACCATCCAAGGTCTGCATGCTGCATTTGGCGCTCAGACTGCTGCTATCGTGGCTCTGGCTTCCACTGTGGAACGGGGCTTCCAGGGCATCACAGCACTCCAGCAAACTGTTCTCCAGCAGATCACCAGGAGTTCTGAGGCGTCGCCCGGGAAAGTGGCAGTGGCGTCATTATAAAGACGAACCTGCTGTCCTCTCTCAGGATGACAGCATTCCTGCTCCCACTCCTGCCACTCCGCCAGTGCCCTTGCTGTTGCCTGTCAGCCAGTCAGGCCAGACTGCTGCAGCCTAGGCCGAGATGGTGCAGTCTGATTCTGGGCCCTCTCACCCCAGAGCTGCTCCAGCTCATCCTCCATCTGCATCGTCCTCAAATGAAGGTCAGCAGCCTCCCACTACCCATGCTCCAGCCACAGGGGTGCGCCTCGTAGGAGCACAAGGAAAGGTAATGGCACACGAATGACAGGAACGAACAAGGGTGGATAGTATCAGTTTGTTTGAATCATTTCATGTGTAAATCTGTAAATGTGGTTATGAATTTGTATTTGGTTTTGGTTTTCATTTCTGGAGCTGAGGGAGGAAACAATGTGTAATCATAAGGAGGACAATTTTGATGGTCATGTGGGAGAGGAAAGGTAAGGATTGTGGGAATGTTAGTGCATGGGGAAGTGTCGTTAAGGTTACTGGCATCGCTCGTTAATCATCTGATCACGTAAAGTCCTGGTAGACAGGGCTTTTCTATCTTGCTGCCTTCCTGCCACTTCCTCCTCCTCTACTTTCTCCTCCTCCACTTCCTCCTCCTTCACCTCCTCTTCCTCTGCCTCTTCCTCAGATTCTCAACAGATAGGCGGTGGCATGAACTGTTCCCTCACAATGGCCAGGTTGTGCAGCATGCAGCATACAACGACAAATCTTGATAGTCGCTCAGTTGAGTTCTGCAGGGCTCCTCCAGAGCAGTCCAGGCAGCGGAAATGTGCTTGAGCATGCCTATGGCATGCTCGATGATGTTCCGTGTGGCAGCATGGCTCTCGTTGTACGCCTGCCGTCCATGTGTGTGCGTGTTCTGGACCTGAATGATGAGCCACTTCATGAGGGGATAACCCTTGTCACCCAATAGCCAGCTGGTTGAAATATAGGTGGATCAGAGACTGCCGCAGAATGAAGGAATCATGACTGCTGCCAGGATAATGGGCATTCACCTGTATGATGTGCTGCCTGTGGTCGCACACCAGCTGCACATTGAGGGAGTGGAATCCCTTTCTGTTCATGAATATGCCTGAGTTCTGATGTGGAACACGCATGGCAATGTGCGCAGTCAATGGCACCCTGCACCATGGGGAAGCCTGCAATGCGATCAAACCCTCATGCTCGCTCATCTGCTTGTTGCTGTCGAGAGGGAATGTGATGAATCTGTTTCTGAGTGTGTACAGAGCCTCAGTGACCTCCCTTATACAGCAGTGCACTGCAAACTGCGAGATGTTGCTTATATCTCCAGCAGTAGCCTGAAAAGAGCCTGAGCTGTAAAAATTAAGCGTCACGGTTGCCTTGACAGCTACAGGCAATGCTGTCCTTGCCCTGCTCTGAAGCTGCAGTTGTGGCTGCAGCAGTTGACAAATTTCAGTCACGACCTCGTTCATGAACCGCAGCCGTCGGATGCACTGATCATCGCTGAAGTTGAGGTAAGAGAATTGGTTCCTGAAGGCCCTCGTTGGATATGGCCTCCTGCTGAGTGCCCTGCACCTCCTCCTCCTCCCTCTTCTAGCAGCTTGTCCTGTTCTGCGTGGCCTCTCTGTCTGCTTCCAGTCACATTCAATTCCCAGAGGAAGCCCTAGCAGGCCACACATGTCTGGAAGCAACCCAGTTCAGCACACTATTTTAAAGTGCCACTAACAGTACTGTACGACCAGCCAGACCACTCTCTATATAATATTGCAAGTTTCTCCAAGTATAGGAAACTTCCACGAACACCCAGCAGCTAGAATAACTAATCCAACAACTAACCTGTAACTCCTGCATGCTCCCTTTAGATAACGCTGGTGGGGGTGTCCTTCATGCCCTTTAACTCCTATTCAGCTGTGTGAGGTTAAGACCTGGGGGGGCGCAGGTGGTGGAATGTATCGCCAGGCGGGGAAGCCTCGTTAAGAGGCAAGGGCTAAGATCGGGCTCAGCTGTGATGCCACCTGTGGTCAAATAACCTGCCAAGACTCACTGTTGAAGTTCACACATGATCAATTGTATGAATTACCAGAGGGTTCCTGGCAGCCCTGGAACAATACCCCAGCTTGAGGAGAGGGGAAAATTGGTGAGAAAACCAAAAAAAAATTATCCTAGATAATCAATTCACAGTTAATGATAATTGAAGATCGGAGAGGCTCAGGTGATGAGTGTAATGCTATGGTAATATGCGGGAGGTAAGGATCATACACAATGAATAATGGAAGATAATGTTAATTGGTACAATTTTAAAGTTATAGCACAGGAAATCAAGCAAATAAAAATCAAGTGTTTGTTGAGAGGAAGTGAAGAGCCAAACATGCTCCTTGTCAGTTCACATCAATCTCAATTCTATTTATTTATTTATTTATTGAGGACACTATAAGCAGAGGTAAAAAAAATATTGTACATTACACAGTATAAGCACCACAGAGCTTCCTTTATTCCTATTTATTATAATAATACATTGTGCTTTACCACATCTCTCAGATGATGTTTGGGAGCAGATATCCAGTGAATGGTATAAAATAGAAAGTACCTTGTGAAGTTTATAAATTGGTGGATATGATGAGTAATAAGTGGCATGTTTTGTTATGGTAGCTTAACTGTGACATTGCTAATGAATAGATGTAGGAAAAAAGGTCAAAAAATAAACCAAATCATGTTTGTGCCTTGAGAGTGTATCTGAATTAATATATGAAGGGGAGGATAAAAGAGGAATCAATTGGCAGATTCGAGAGGCCACTTAACTACTGGCCAAAAAAAAAATTAGCAGCCAAATGAAAGCTATGCTGGATCATTTTGTATGTCAAATGTTTAATGGACATGATCTTATGATCGTTAATCTGAGTCGCAGATAAGAGAGCCTGATATGGAAGATTTTGACATTTTAAGCTTCCCAAGAGTATTGGAACATTTTTGCGATGCATTAACTTATTGAAAGCGCACATAGCTTCCAAATGCATCGAAAATGATGTGACATTGAATTACACCGTGGATGAGAGGATATAAAACAAGCTGCTGATCTCCAAACTGTTCTTTGCTGCACAACCTCAGATTGATACTGACCTATATTGGCTCCTGGTCTGGGAATGCCTCGATTTTAAAATTCTCATCCTTGTTTTCAAATCCCTCCATGGCCTCGCCCCTTCCTATCTTTGCGATCTCCTCCAGCCCTACAACCGTGCGAGATCTCAGCGCTCCTCCAATTCTGGCCTCCTGCGCGTCCCCGATTTTAATCGCTCCACCATTGGCGGCCTTGTCTTCAGCTGCATAGGCCCTAAGCTCTGGAATTCCCTCCCTAAACCGCTCTGCCTCTCTACCTGTTTCTCCTCCTTTAAAACGCTACCTTTTTGATCAAGCTTTTTGTCACCTGCCCTACTATCCCCTTATGTGGCTTAGTGTCAAATTTTGTTTGATAATCGCTGCTGTGAAGCACCTTGGGACATTTTGCTATTAAAAGCGCTATATAAATGCAAGTTGTTGTTGTTTTTGATATTGAGAATATATGCCAGGAATTTCCTGGAAGGTTTTGGCGCAACTGCGGTGTAAGAGTGGTTGTACGGCATTTTTTTTCCCCGAGGAAATTCCACACTTAACTAATTTTATACCATTTGCGCGGATTTCCAAGATATGTCTACTGGAACCCTCTGCCTCTCATTTGCATAACTCCGCCCACCCACACAAGAGTCCGGCTCGCGTGAGTTTCCTGAACTTACGTGAATAATGTGCTGGCACAGATGTACGGCCAAATATTTAGGCACAGCATGGCCCGAAGTCACCTGATATCGGGGTAATTGAGATTCCTGGAGTTTGAAAGCAATTTTCTTGACTATTTCTTTTGAAGGTTTCTCACTGAATCCTGCACTATACTTAAACCAAAGTGCTGTCACTCTCACTGCACCTGCAATTTATCAGTCCCCCAGATGTTCAGAAGGCCTAAGCAGCTGGAATAGCATTCCGAATGGGCATAATAATGGAAGGGCAAGTGGATCAGCAGAGGCACGAGGCTGTGAGAGTGAGGCGCCTCGGCAGAAGACACTGACAGTGAACAGCAAAACAATGGCCAGGAAATTCCTCAGAGCTGCTCCCACGCCGCCAGTGTAACTTTGCAGGTAATGCGGTGGAAGCTGCGTTTTTGTATGTAAGTGGGGTAGCCACTGCATTTCCGGTGGAGCAGGAGCAGCTCCAAGGAATTTCCCCGCCAATGTCAATCAGAGTACGGCGGTGAAATTTGATCTATACCAGTAGTGCGGTAAGGGCTCACAGCAAATCAAAACCTGTGAAGTGACTTGGTCCAAAACGGGCTTCCAATACTCAATGAAACCGTTCTGTGCTACTGACATAAACCATTTTCACCCTCCTACGTCTGGTAGGGATGTTAACCTCAGAAGGTAATTCTGAATAATTCAGACATTAACAATGTTAACAGTGGCTTTTCCACATGAGTGTTAGATGCTGCCCAAATTGACACCATGGTGAAGGTGTGGAAATTAATCTTTGTTACCCAGCACAACAATTGAGCTTGAGGAACAGCACCTCATCTTTCGATTAGACACTTTACAACCTTCGGACTCAACATTGATTTCAATAACTTCAGATCATAATAAGAACATAAGAACATAAGAAATTGGAGCAGGAGTAGGCCAATCGGCCCCTCGAGCCTGCTCCGCCATTCAATAAGATCATGGCTGATCTGATCCCAACCACAAATCTAAAGAACACAAGAAGTCGAAGCAGGACCCGGCCACATAGCCCCTGGGCCCTCTCCGCCACCCACAGGGCATTGACCGATCCGAACTCAGCTTCATGTCCAATTTCCTGCCCGCTCCCCATAACCCCTAATTCCCTTTACTTCTAGGAAACTGTCTATTTCTGTTTTAAATTTATCTAATGATGTAGCTTCCACAGCTTCCTGGGGCAGCAAATTCCACAGACCGACCACCCTCTGAGTGAAGAAGTTTCTCCTCATCTCAGTTTTGAAAGAGCAGCCCCTTATTCTAAGATTATGCCCCCTAGTTCTAGTTTCACCCATCTTTGGGAACATCCTTACTGCATCCACCCGATCAAGACCCTTCACAATCTTATATGTTTCAATAAGATCGCCTCTCATTCTTCTGAACTCCAATGAGTAGAGTCCCAATCTACTCAACCTCTCCTCATATGTCCGCCCCCTCATCCCCGGGATTAACCGAGTGAACCTTCTTTGTACTGCCTCGAGAGCAAGTATGTCTTTTCTTAAGTATGGAGACCAAAACTGTATGCAGTATTCCAGGTGCGGTCTCACCAATACCTTATATAACTGCAGCAATACCTCCTTGTTTTTATATTCTATCCCCCTAGCAATAAAAGCCAACATTCCGTTGGCTTTCTTGATCACCTGCTGCACCTGCATACCAACTTTTTGATTTTCTTGCACTAGGACCCCCAGATCCCTTTGTACTGCAGTACTTTCCAGTCTCTCGCCATTAAGAAAATAACTTGCTCTCTGATTTTTCCTGCCAAAGTGCATAACCTCACATTTTCCAATATTATATTGCATCTGCCAAATCTCCGCCCACTCACCCAGCCTGTCTATATCCCCTTGCAGGTTTTTTATGTCCTCCTCACTCTCTACTTTCCCTCCCATCTTTGTATCATCTGCAAATTTTGATATGTTGCACTCGGTCCCCTCCTCCAAATCGTTAATATAGATTGTAAAGAGTTGGGGACCCAGCACCGACCCCTGTGGAACACCACTGGTTACTGGTTGCCAGTCCGAAAATGAACCATTTATCCCAACTCTCTGCTTCCTGTTCGATAACCAATCCTCCACCCATGCCAGAATATTACCCCCAATCCCGTGATTTTTTATCTTAAGTAATAATCTTTTATGTGGCACCTTGTCGAATGCCTTCTGGAAGTCTAAATACACTATGTCCACTGGTTCCCCTTTATCCACCCTATACGTTATATCCTCGAAGAACTCAAGCAAATTTGTCAGACATGACTTCCCCTTCATAAAGCCATGCTGACTTTGTCCTATTAAATTATGCTTATCTAAATGTTCCGTTACTGTCTCCTTAATAATAGACTCCAAAATTTTACCCACCACAGATGTTAAGCTAACTGGCCTATAATTTCCAGCCTTCTGCCTACTACCCTTTTTAAATAACGGTGTTACATTAGCAGTTTTCCAATCTGCCGGGACCTCTCCTGAGTCCAGGGAATTTTGGAAAACTATCACCAAAGCATCCACAATCCCTACTGCCACTTCCCTCAAGACCCTAGGATGGAAGCCATCAGGTCCAGGGGATTTATCCGCCTTGAGTCCCATTATTTTACTGAGTACCATCTCCTGAGTGATTTTAATCGTATTTAGCTCCTCCCCCCCGAGAGTCCCCTGTTTGTCCAGTGTTGGGATATTCTTAGTGTCCTCTACTGTAAAGACTGAAACAAAATATTTGTTCAGCATTTTTGCCATCTCCATGTTTCCCACCATTAATTTCCCGGTCTCATCCTCTAAGGGACCTATGTTTGCCTTAGCCACCCTTTTTCTTTTTATATAACGATAGAAACTCTTGCTATCTGTTTTTATATTTTTTGCTAATTTCTTTTCATAATCTAACTTCCCTTTCTTAATCAATCCTTTAGTTACTTTTTGCTGTCTTTTGAAGAATTCCCAATCTTCTATCCTCCCACTAAGTTTGGCTACCTTATATGTCCTTGTTTTTAGTCGGATACTATCCTTGATTTCTTTACTTAGCCACGGATGGCTGTCATTTCTTTTACACCCTTTTTTCCTCAGTGGAATATATTTATTTTGAAAGTTGTAAAATAACTCCCTAAATGAACACCACTGCTCATGTACCGTCTTACCCTTTAATCTATTTTCCCAGTCCACTTTAATCAATTCCGCTCTCATACCATCATAGTCTCCTTTATTCAAGCTCAGTACGCTTGTTTGAGAATCAACCTTCTCACCCTCTAATTGGATATGGAATTCAACCATGTTGTGGTCGCTCGTTCCAAGGGGATCCTTAACTAGGACATTATTAATTAATCCTGACTCATTACACAGGACCAGGTCCAAGGTTGCCTGCCCCCTTGTAGGATCAGTTACATACTGCTCAAGAAATCCATCCCTGATGCACTCAATGAACTCGTCCTCAAGGCTGCTCTGCCCAATTTGATTTGTCCAGTTAATATGATAATTAAAACCCCCCATAATTATGGCTGTTCCCTTATTACATGCCCCGACTATCTCCTGATTAATACTTCTTCCAGCAGAGTTGCAACTATTAGGAGGCCTATATACTACGCCCACTAATGTTTTTTTTCCCTTATTATTCCTTATCTCCACCCAAACTGTTTCATTATCTTGATGCTTTGTCCCAATATCATTTCTCTGTATTACAGTGATTCCTTCCTTTATTAACATAGCCACCCCACCTCCCCTTCCTTCCTGCCTGTCCTTCCTGATTGTTAAATACCCTGGCATATTTAATTCCCAGTCGTTGTCACCCTGCAGCCATGTTTCTGTAATGGCCACAAGATCATACCCATATGTACTTATTTGTGCCGTTAACTCGTCCATTTTATTACGAATGCTACGTGCATTCAGATAAAGAACTTTCAAATCTGTTTTGTGACGCTTAGTTCCTGCTTTTTCCTTTTTTAACACTTTACCTATTACTCCATACCTTCTGTCCCTTCCTGTTACGCTTTCCTCTCTCTCCCTGCTCAGGTTCCCAACCCCCTGCCACTTTAGTTTAAACCCTCCCCAACAGCACTAGCAAACACTCCTCCTAGGACAGCAGTCCCGGCCCTGCCCAGGTGCAGACCGTCCGGTTTGTACTGGTCCCACCTCCCCCAGAACCGTTTCCAGTGTCCCAGGAATTTGAATCCCTCCCCCTTGCACCATTCCTCTAGCCACGTATTCATTTGAAATATCCTCCTATTTCTACTCTGACTAGCACGTGGCACTGGCAGCAATCCTGAGATTACTACCTTTGAGGTCCTATTTTTTAATTTACCTCCTAACTCCCTATATTCTGCTTTTAGGACCTCATCCCCTTTTTTACCTATATCGTTGGTGCCTATGTGCACCACGACAGCTGGCTGTTCGCCCTCCCCCTCCAAAATGTTCTGTAGCCGCTCCGAGACATCCTTGATCCTTGCACCAGGGAGGCAACACACCATCCTGGAGTCTCGGTTGCGGCCGCAGAAACGCCTGTCTATTCCCCTTACAATTGAGTCCCCTATCACTATAGCTCTGCCACTCTTTTTCCTCCCAGCCTGTGCAGCAGAGCTACCCGTGGTGCCAGGAATCACTGCTTCCATTTTCTCGGGCGGCAGGTGCTGGTAATGGGTCTCTTGTTGCCATTTACAGCTCCTCTAGACCCATCTTTTGTTTCTTTACTTGTCCCATTACCACCCTCCTAGCCTTGCATCATCATCCCTTTTGTCATTTAATCACTCCTGCCCTTCACCCTATCACAGGCCTTCCCTTTTGTTCTTTCCTCCCCTCCCCCTTTCCCTGGCTCTATATTTGCTTAAAAACTATTAAATCTTTAACTTCTTCCAGTTCTGATGAAAGATCATCGACCCGAAACATTTACTCTGTTTCTTTCTCCACGGATGCTGCCTGACTTGCTGAGTATTTCCAGCATTTTCTGTTTTTATAGCAATTGAGCCGTTACCTTTTCAGTTTCATGTAGAAATGAGAGGTTAAATCAGGAATAGGTTCCTCTTCAGTAGAGCTGCTGGTAAAATGTCAACTGGACAACTGTGAGTCCAAACTCAGATTTAACTGAGATTCACACTTTTGCGCTATCCGCGCCAGACTCAAAATGACAACGCGATCACTATCGGGTTAAATGTGTAAATTATTTGCAGTCTATTTTGGCCAAGTCCTGACATAAAAATTTGGTCGACCTCAAAATGATTGGGGGAGTCATAATCCCCCCTTCCCTCTGACTCCGCTACAGTTAATTAACTTACTCTAGTGAAGGTTTGGGGCCTTTGGAAGGCCTCAGAGGGACTCATGCCGGGTCTCAGTGAGTTCCTTCAAGGGAAGAATTTCCTGTGGATGTCTGGGAACTCCCTTGACATGCCCGCTTGATATAGGGAGGCTTGGGCTGGAATCCGGCCTATATTCCAGGCTCCCTTCAGGCAGAAATGTGACTTGTGCCCTCTCTAGCCCCAGGAATTCCGGATGATGAGGACCTTATCTCTCTCTTCCTCAGGATGATGAGGATCTTCTATAACTGTCTCTGCTGTCAATAGGAACAATGGACTTTGATAAAAGCTGGTGCATAAAACACTTTATAACAAAACTTGTATAGGAATCAAGTGCACCCATCACAAATATTTACAATGTGTTGCGGCTATCTTTAATGACAAAGGGTAGGGTTTTAATTGAAAAATGGGTGGGTTGGGGGCAGGGGGGCATTGAAAATTCTAACACTTTCAGACCCACCCCCAACCTGACCATTTCCGGTTTTCACTGGGGCGGGACGAGGACCGGGTGACCAACCCGCTCCCAGGAGGCGGGTCAGTCACTAAAACCTTTCTAGGAGGCTGTGGGCCTCCATTTTGATAGGTTTTGCAATTGCAGCCCCTGAGGACCGGGATTCCCGGGCCTTCTCCTTCACGTAGCGTGAGAGGAGGTGAGAAGGCCCAAAACTGCAGGTAAATGCCTTTATTGCACAGCATGTGGGCTCGGAGGAGCAGGAGTGCTTCTCCCAAACCCAACGAGCCTACCTGCAGTGACCCCCACCCCCAAATGATCACGACCCCACCCCAACAATCGCGGACCACTGCGATGACACCCGATCCCCTCCCCCCCCACACTGACTGACCTCCTTTGACTGACAACCCCCTCACCACTGGATGACTGTCTTTTTTTTACTCATTCATGGAATGTGGGCGTCTCTGGCAAGGCCAGCATTTATTGCCCATCCCTAATTGCCCTTGAGAAGGTAGTGGTGAGCCGCCTTCTTGAACCGTCGTAGTCTGTGTGGTGAAGATTCTCCCACAGTGCTGTTAGGTAGGGAGTTCCAAGATTTGACTCCACCCCACCGTGACCCCCCTGCCCCCATGTCCATTGATGCCCCCATGTCCATCGATGCCCCCATGCCCCCCTCCCCCATGCCCTCCCCTTTATACAATCTAAGACTTACCTGAAGACTTACCTTTTCACGTTCTCTTCCTTGCTCTGCTCCCGTCGACTGAGGCCAGCCTGTCAATCAGACTGGGCTGTTGGGTGGGAAACTGACAAAAAAAAGACGTCCTTACATCAAAAGCAATTCAACCGCCCCCCCCCCCCCTCACCCCCTTCCCAACTCCGAGTCAAAATCCTGGCCAATGATTCTCTAAAGTGATTTGCAGGGTTTGTCATTTTTTGAAAAAATATAATACACAAGTGTGCCTCTTGCAGGTTTCATTTGTTTTGGCCTCTCGACATCTCAGTCTGATTGCAGAGTAAAGTCAGGCATGGCCGGGGATAGCAATCAGACAGCATCTTGACAATTTTAAATCACAGCAGAGTTAGGTACGGTCAGGTCAATCAGAGAGCTGTAGCTGCATAAACAGGTTGAGCAGAGAGTACATACACTTGCAGACTGTAGCAGCTGTAGAGTTTGAGCAGTGATTGGGGAATAGCACTTACAGAGTTGGGCTGGGTCAGGCTAGCAGTAATGGCTACACAGTTAGGGCAGGTGCGGAGGTGTCGCTGCAGAGTTGGATCAGATGTGGCAGCAATGGCTTGAACAATTTCCTCCCATGCGCACATTGTGGTGGATGGTGGCAGCTCCCGGGAATTATAGTCCAGTTGTTTGGCATGATTCCCAGGGTCCCAGACTGGTTTCTTTAAAATATTATAAGTTTGCCTGGAGTGAACCAAGATCACAGATTTCTATGGGCCCCAACAAGTGTGTGTGAAGAAGTTGTTAGAGAGTAAAGAATTGATGGATATGTTTCCAATTTGTTTTCAGTATTCTTAATTTTTTTACGTGTTTACTATGTTAAAGATGATTTTTCTGGGAATAAGGTGCACCAGGTCAGGAACCAACATGGTCACTAAAAATAAAATCGGCAATATGATTGGCTGCTGCAGTAATCTGTTTGAAGAATCTGATTGGTTCTTTTTTTCAGAATAAAAATGTTTTTGTCTATTTGTGGTTAATGGAATAGGGCATCAGGACATCTCACTCTCCCATAACCTGACAAAACCTATATGTCTATATAGGTAGATAGATGAATTGTGAGAAGTAAGCCATTTAGACTATGGGCATATACCTTTCATACATGTGCTGCTTGTGAGTTATGTGCCTTGTGGTTTATGTGGTTTATTTTTCATGAATAGTATTTCCCTGATATATATCCTCTATGATGTTGGACTTGTAAAGGGCTGTGTCATCACCATAGCAGTCAAGTTATCGTGCACTATCCCCCAGGTATTATTCTGATATAGGTGCAGAGAACTGATTAAAGTATGAAGTGATAGTTGAGGAATTTCCGAATTTGAGCACATAACCTAGGCTGACACTTCAGTCCAGTACTAAGAGAGAGTCGAAGGTGCCGTCTTTCAAATGAGATGTTAAACCGAGGCCCTGTCTGCCAGTGCTGGTGGACGTACAAGATCTCAAAACACTACCTGAAAACAGAGGAGTTCTCCTGATGTCCTGGGAAGTATTTAACCTTCAAGTAACACCTCCAAAAATAGTTTAATGGGCTCATTAGCTCATTTCTGTTTGTGGGAACTTACTGTGTGCAAATTGCATGTCACATTTTCCTACATTACAACATTGATTACATTTCAAAAGTAATTCATTGGCTATGAAGTGTTTTAGGGCATCCTGAGGACGTGAAAGGTGCTTTATAAATGCAAGTTCTTTCTTTAATGCATTCAAGGTTTCCATGCAAGAGATCATTATATAGCTATTAGTGGGTAGAATTCTTGCAGTACTATTTTCAAATTGAAATTGCATTATTAAAATAAAATTCTTTAGAAACACAATTCATAAGAAAGGTCTCTTTCCCCTCTTTTATATTCTCAAGCTCTATGCACCATTCCATAGACACATAAGTGATCACTTCCCAAGTCAATAGCAATGATACTCTGTAAGCATTTTTGAGGAGGTAGCTGCGAGCAGCCAGGGGTGAACCATCAGAAGAGGGGAATGACTGACCTATTTTTAGTTCCTCCTCACAGCAGCACAGTTAACATTAAGAATGCAAGATGGAGACAATTACAGGCATGACCCTACTTCCTAAGTCTGTAGCAGTAAGTCACTCAACTCACCTTTTAATTATTATCTATAATAACCAGATGATGGATGAAGGTTTCTGCATTCCCAGAATAATAATTCTTTGGAAGCATCCTAAATGACACGCCACTTTACCATGGGAAAACTATGAACATGCCAATTAGAATGAGTTAAGAATAAATATTGTAAATTAACAAGTTGCAAGGAAAACACAATAGAAACCATTAGCACAAGACAGCAGGCATAAACATGAGAAAATTACAGATTCATTTTAGGGTGGCAATCATATTAAGGCAAAAAGTAAAAGCCATGTTAAATTGACCATTTGACCAAGTTAGGCTGCAGTTAGGCTAAATTTGTATTCAATCTGTATATAAATTCTTTAAGGACATCATAGTAATGCAAGCAGGCGTGCCTGGGGTAGGGTAGCAGGGGTCGCCCTGGCTGCCTGCCTCTCTTCTGCGGTTTTGTCCTTGACTGGGTGGCCCTGGACAGGGGGCACGCAATGCCTACCAGTACACTTGGGGCCTTCCGCGACTGGTGGGCACAGTAAGGACTGGAGTGTTTTGTGGATACCAGAAACAATATTGTAATTTAGTTTTATAAGTTTCCTTTTGTTCTTTTTATGCTCAAGTTCTTTTATTAATTGTGCCCTTTAAAAAAAAAGGGCAGGGGGCGCATTTCAAATAGGTCTTCAGTTGATGACACTGGGACAACCCAGAGCATCCTTTTGGGTCATTGGAAAAAGGCATTCCCTGATAAAAAAAAAGAGTGAAAGCTTACAAAGTCTACCCACAGTGTCACACACTGTCTGGTGAATAGATTACTCGGGGCCAATGTGATGTTTAGACCTCTGGTATCTCTACCTGAAGTAATTTGGAATGCATCTACTGTCAGGGGCAGAGCTCCGGTTGCAATTGTGGGTTGTGAACTGTGAAAAGAACATTGATAAACTTTATTAAAAACCCATCCAGACTCGTTGCCACTCCTGCACTTCTGCTGTTGCCGACTGTGTGAGTGAGGCAGTATAAGTATACAGGGCTATTTTTAGACACCAAAGCCTAATGCTATGAATTCAGTGTTTGCAAACTGAATATCCAATGGGTCGACAAGCCAATACAGACAGTGATGTGTTTTGACAGAAATATAGTACAGCATACAGCTTTACTGTCTGGTGTTGGTGATGGAAAGCAAATCAGATGGACATGGACAGAGGCAGCAAGGAACACTGAAGAGTAAGAGTATGCACAAAGCACCATTTCTAATTTAAAAAGAAATTAAAAAGAAAGATATCTATGACTTGCCATGAAAAATCTGCATTCTAACAGAGCCTGCTTCAATTTTTCATAGAATGATGACCCAATAGTGAAATAAGAGATGTTTTTATATTCATTTAAAAACTAATATAGGCACACTACTAATATTTTACTACTAGCTGTGCCTAATGCCAATACAGTACAATGTTATATAGTTATAGCATCAACTACAGAGGGGAAAATTTCCTCCGGTTGCTATGTGTTAGGGACATCTTAAAATATGATTTCCTCTAGCCTTGTGTCGCCTATGAAACATGTATGGAACAAACACCAAGCATGCAGCCAACACAGAGGTATTTGTACGCTGCATGTTCACAAGTTCACATAAGGTGGCTGCTGGTGGAGGTCTCTTGCGCCCTTGCTTGAGGCAGGTTCCCTAGTTCACTATCTGTTCCATGACAACGACCCTTTGCAGGACAGGGTAGTGTGAGGCACATCAGGGTGTAATCACCTTGGATATCTAGGCTGGCCTTTACTGCTTGCCCCCTCTGATCCTGCCCTGCCTGCTCCACAGCCAGCAGATGGCCAGTGGGGTGACCAATAGGTCCTATTTACATAGAGCCCAAGTGCTGCTCAATAATACCCACAGATACCAGATGAGCTGCAGCTTTAAGAAGGTGTGAACAGCTGTGGTACCGAAACGCAAAGAAATAAACAATGAAATCACTGGGTCAACATGCAGCTAACTTGAGACAGCTACCAAACCCATTCAGATACAGGAACCAACATGGTTGAATAGGCCAGCTGCTGTTTTATATGGGCACTGAGCTCCAGCAGTGCTGTTCAGGCACTGAGACCACATGATGGGGCAAGGACCTCATTAGCTTTTTTTTTGAGGTCTTAGGTGGCCTCGAACATGCCTGGCATTCAGGTCCTCAGCACCACAGGAGCTTCCTCACTGCGTTATCCCACTATGTGTAACAGGCACACAGGCACCCAATCGCCTGTGCCCGATGCACATCAGTGCTATGCATGCTGAGTGTCCCATTATCAGACCCATTATCTCCACTTACCCAAAGGAGAATCAAATATTAAATGTCTGGCCACTGTGTCGTAAAAAGGGTTTCCTATTTTACCAATGAGCTTTTTATGAAAGTGTCATATTAATTAATGTTACCAAATTAAGTTAACTGTGAATTATGAATAAGTAAATGGTTTTGCTTAAATTTAATAGGAAATTGTGATTTAAATAAAGATAAGCTCAGATGCAAGGCGTTGACCCTGATAATAGAACAGTAATTACTTAATCAAAATTGCTTCCATTGTGATGTACTGAACATGATGTTGTCAAGCATCAGAGGTTTCACTGTGTCAAGGTGAAGCTGAGGTAAAAGCTACTTGAGTACTATGCAGATGAGATGAAAGACAAGAACAATAAAAGGGAATAGGGTAAAGTACCTGTTTAATCAAGCTGGTTTCAGAAAAATTGAACAGTTAACAGCGATAATATATTTAACAAAACTATCAGAGGAACAGTACTAGTATCTATATTGGCGGAAAGGTCAGAGGACACAGATTTAAGGTGATTGACAAAGGAAATATGTCACCATTCCGGCCCAATCCCACCATACCTTCAGCGGGAACGCGTTCGAAGGGCCACAAATTAGGCTGGGTCCTGTCCTTATAACGGGGATTCTGCGGGGCCTTGTAAGGGCAGAATTTATGATCACCCACTATAAGGCCAGAGATGTAGAAGGTGGGAGTTCCTGCTTCTGCAGACTCTCAGCTGGTGGTAACAACTGGGCTACCAAACAACACACGTGGGTCCCACCTGAGAGGGTCAAAGCAGGTATCATAGCCTTTTCTTCTACCATAATGTAGATGAAGCTGGTTTCATCGCCCTCCTAAAGGGGTCTGAAGGAGACACTGTTGTCAAATTTACAGGGGTTGCAGAGGGCCTGGCACCCTGTGCAACTTGCCACTCTTCTGCCGCTGTATGCAGAGCTTCTGAGGCAAGGTGGGAACCCTAGAGCACCCCTAGTGTTGCGATTGCTCACCACTGACATTGAAATTAATTAATGGTTCTCTCCCTGACCCCACAAACTTTGATGGAGCCAGTGGCAGAAGTCATGACCGGACACATCCTGAGTACTCGCACCCAGATGTGGCCAACCCCTCCATCCCCCCCACTACCTCCCCCCCCCACTCCGTTAATCTTCAGCCTCAAGAAATTTAGCCATTGAGAAAATGTGATAAATGTATGATAAACTTGGATATATTTTTGCAATACAGTGGTGAAAGATCATTGATTTTTTTTAAAGTTCAGATTGAAGGTGTGCCTCACTAATCAGAAAACTACTTCTATAAAACAGCATTTCTTTTTAATGGTGGGACTCATTGGTACCCATGGAAGGTATGGGATTCTGATGATTTGGCAAGTTGCAAAATGGTTGGTAAATCTAGGCACAGTGTAACTACTTTTATGACTGTAGTATCTCTGACTGAGAGATTCCAATCTTAGAATGATCAACAGCTCATGGAACTTCATCACCTGGCCTCAGGTATCTCTAAAGTGACAGATGTTGATACACACACCTGGAAGGAATGGTACATGGAGCTGAAGTTTTAAACAATTGTTAATCAGGTAAAGGTTTAAGGACACAAGAAGCCTGAATTTTAGACCTTTGTGGAAAAATAAACTCATTGGATAATGGAGTGAGTCAAACAGAAAGTGGAGGGCTGCTAAAGTCCTTCGTTATGGGGGAATCATACATTAGGGTAGAAGAACAGGATTTGATAGTAGATGTCTAAAGACACCACGAGTAAGAATTTATCTGGCCAATCTGTGAAGCAACGGTTTAATCTTCAGTAATAGAGCTGAAATGGAGTGGATAGGAACAAAGATTGGAAAGGAACAAAGTTTAGATTGACATCTATAGGAGAAGGTCTAAATTGAACTTCCATAAATAAACTGTTATAAGAGGCCAATTATTCCTTCTTCTGTAATGGAGCTAATTCTAGAGATTCCTGCATTGAGATAAAGGAGAAAAGAAGTGTAGGGAACATTCAGTCATAGAATCAT
The DNA here is from genome assembly GCF_035084215.1 of Heptranchias perlo. NCBI lineage: Eukaryota > Metazoa > Chordata > Chondrichthyes > Hexanchiformes > Hexanchidae > Heptranchias > Heptranchias perlo. Next base: position 16,199,660 of record NC_090339.1, read on the forward strand.
AGAATCATAGAAGTTACAACATGGAAACAGGCCCTTCGGCCCAACATGTCCATGTCGCCCAGTTTATACCACTAAGCTAGTCCCAATTGCCTGCACTTGGCCCATATCCCTCTATACCCATCTTACCCATGTAACTGTCCAAATGCTTTTTAAAAGACAAAATTGTACCCGCCTCTACTACTGCCTCTGGCAGCTCGTTCCAGACACTCACCACCCTAGTCTACTTAAACTAGGGCCACCCAGATTTTCATCTTGGGACAGTCAAGTAGAAAAAAGAATGAATGATAACTTCGAAAGTAACAGTCAGTATTGTAATAATTGATGTAGACTATTGTAGAAATTTGATGAACTCCATTGCATGAGGATTTAAACCTAATTTGACTTTGAAACTTACATCCTTGAAGATATGACAAAGTACTCTGGAGTTGGAATTGAGATTGTCTCATCAGATATTACTAAGGCAAAGGAATAAACCAAGCTGTGATAGGAGAGCCATGCATAGTTAAAAGTATCTGTGCTATTGATTGCACAGACATTAGGACTATCTATTGAAACAGATGATCATTCAAACAATCTATTTAAATTTGTGCTATCTGGATTCATAGGAACACTAATTGATTGTTAGGGTTGATGCTAACAAAAGATGTCAAGGCCTTGGAAGGATGTCAAGGCTTTGTATAGGGTGCAGAGGAGATTTACTATAATGATACCAGGGATGAGGGACTTCAGTTATGCAGAGGGACTAGAGAAGCTGGGATTGTTCACCTTGGACAGAGAAGGTCAAGGGGAGATTTAATAGAGGTGTTCAAAATTATGAAGGATTTTGAAAGAGTAAATAAGGAGAAACTGTTTCCACTGGCAGGTTGGTCAGTGACCAGAGGACACAGATTTAAGATATTTGACAAAAGAACCAGAGGAGAAGAGGAGTGTTCTTTTTTTAACGCCGTGAGTTGTAATGATCAGGAATTCATTGCCTGAAAGGGTGGTGGAAGCAGGATCAATAGTAACTTTCAAAAGAGAATTGGATATATACTTGAAAAGGAAAAAATTGCAGGGCTATGGGGAAAGAGCAGGGGAGTGGGAGTAATTGGATAGCTCTTTCAAAGACCCGATGGGCAGAATGGCCTCCTTCTGTGCTGTATGATTCTATGATTCTATGCTCACCGACAAAGTATTGTGGCAACAGTCACCTTGCAGTTTCTCAGAAAGTCCATTCAAAAATATTCATGAACACACTAGGGTCCTAGTCATCAGAATAATTCCATTAAAAGCAGTTGTGATTGTTTTTAAATTGTATTTAAAATACCATTTAGGCTTTTCAGCTCATGCACAAGGCAGACACCTCTGAATACTCCAAAATAGTCAACTTAAGGAATTTCATGGAGAAAAATGTTTCAAATCACCTGTGGTTGGGATAGTTTGGACCTCAGAACTTGGGCTCATATTTGTCTCCTTTGACAGGGGAAAATGGGTAATAAATTGGATTCTGGAGCACTCAGATTCAACCAAACAAAATGGAATTAATATTGTTTACTAAATGCGAATTGACAGTGGAAAAACCTTCATGGGACTGGCAATGAAGGATGCAATAGAAGTAAAGCAAATAGGAAACATGAAGAGGCATAAACATGAAATCTACCAATTTCTTACTTTACAGTTTGTACAGAGTAAGATAATCGATGCTTGTGCTATCTTTTTTTGAGCTTTAATCTACCTTAACTTGAAGATTTTCTTGTAAAGGATTACGGCAGCAGGAGGACCATAAACTACAGCAACTTTAGTAAATTGGTGCTTGCATGCATAAAATTTTCATAGCTGTCCTCTTCCTTTTCTTCTCAAGGCCACAGATATTATGGAGATTATGGCCCAGAACTTCGAAAGTGCCCATTTTTGGGCTTGTGGGGAGCGCAGGGTACAATCCATGGGCTAGAATGGAGAGGTCCAAGGAACCCTCGATATTGGGCTTTGGACCTCATTAACATTAGGCTGGTGTGGCGGGAGGAGCCCTCTGGCGAAGACTGAATCAAGATCGGGCCACTGCTAACACCACAGCGGCCCTTAGGAAAGTGAAGAGATCGTGAAGGGAGGAGATCGGGCCTCTGAGAGGGATCAGTACTGGGGGGGGGGGGGTGTGGAAAAGATCGAACCTCGGGGAGGGATCGGTGCTGGAGGGGGCAAGGGCAGATCGGGCCTCGGAGGGAAAAAATCGCAAGCCATTATTCTGTAGTTAAAATGTTCCTGACGTGCTCCTGCCATGAGTGCATCCATCTTTCACAATATGGCGGGCGGTGCACTAACGACCGGAAATGTGCACGTACTTTTTGCTTAGGAAGCCATTTAGCATCCTAAAAATGGGCCCTGCACAGCCAAATTTTTAGACCTATGTATTCTCAAGGAATTAAGTCAACTGCTAGTCTGCCCAGTTATGACAACAATCCTTTTGCATGCCATTACACTTGTCTCCAGCTATCTACTCTTGAGAATAGAACGACTCTTGTGATTAGGAATGTAGTGCACCCGCGGGGTAGTTTAGCTTGAACATTTGACAAATGCACCATTAGTCTCACTCTTCAGTCACTCTTCATTGGCCTGGTATGGAGGTAGATTCCATCTCATTGAGATGAGTCTAGTTCTTTCCTGGATGAGACAAATTGATGAGAAATAAAAATTTGGATGAAATAGTTATTTAAACTAGAGATTAGATTAGGGTATGATGATATTTGGAATTCCCATGTGATGCCTAATCAATTTCAGTCACAGGCATTTGAACAGCATAAGCAGTCAAAATAAATATCTGATGTGCCACTCAGGGTTTGTAGTGTTTAATGCTTGTGCTTTTCTCAAGGACAGGGTGAGCCTACCAGAGGATTAAAATATTTGCTTTTTGTTTCCATTGTCTGCTTTTGAAATTGGGCTGTTTAGTTAAACAGGTCAACAGGAATCAATGTGGGCATTGATGTAAGACAGCTGATGAGTGGTAGCAAAGCATAGAATGGTGCCACGTGCCCCCAGAGGAATGTCTAAGGACATTTACTGCAGCATTGCACATTACGTAGGAGCCAATAGCGCAGTATACAAGTTCAACAGTCTCTGAGACTGCCAGACATTATTGGAAAATAGCCGAGCAATACTGCTGTAACCTATTGATGGTGAAGATAGAGCCATTCAGCCCATCTTAGTTCATTGATCCAGAAAGATCCAAAAAGCTCCCCACTGTGACATCCAATTGTTTCTTAAATGATTCCGGAGTTTTTGCCTCTGGAAATCCATTTCATGCTTGAATCACTATTTGTGTGAAGAAGAATTGTCCGTTATCAGCCCTAGATTTTCCTTTTATTAATTTTGTGTCCCCTTTTTCTACTGTCACAATTTTGTTTTTTCAGGTCTAGCTTTTCCATACCATTTATTATCTTGTATACCTCAACAAAATCGCTTCTCAGATGTCTTCTTTCAAGTCCAAGTTTCTCCAGTCTTTCCTCATAACTTTGATCGTTGACACCATGGATCAGCCTCGTGGCTGTTCTCTCCCACTGCCTCCTGTGCTTGAATGTCAACCCTGTACCTAAGTGACCACAACTGTACTCAGTGCTCAAGGTATGGTCTGACCAGAGCACTGTGCAGTTTGATTGTGACTTCCTGTGACTTGTAATCTGTTGTTTTGGCTCTGATTGTATTGTATTTTGGCAATATAGTTAAGCATTTTATTTGCCTTGTTCAATGCTTTTATAGTCAAATATTCTGTTCACTTTATTCAGCAGGTGGACGTTTCAAAACTATATCTGCAACTTTGTTCGTGGTTCCTCAATCTAAAGAAAACCGCCAATTCTCCCATTTTTTTAGAAAAAAGAATTTCAGCCACTTAGTCTGCCAAGGAAATGACCCTTTCTAGCTCCTCAAACACCTTTACTATGTAAAGAAACTGGCCTGGAATTTTCTCGCTGCAACTTTGGTGGAAGGTCAGCGGAACCTCTGAAGAAATGACACAGGCAGCTAAAATCATTCAGTCATGCCGTTTCTCCCTGGGTTCTGCCAGTGTTCCACCAAATGTAGGGCAGGAAATCGGGACAATACTGTGGAAATACTTTCCTTTTTTTTGAATCGTTTTTAAAGATTTTTCTGAAATCACAAGATTAAAACAAGACACCCCATGTGACCAAAGGCAAATCAAGATTAGGAAAAATGTATAAATCCTTGGTGCCGCCACCTTTGTGATACACCATCACTCTTGCGATCATGATATACACCTGCAGCATGTTCAGGTAAGGCTCAAACTTGAACTTAATATTTTTCTTGTGGTGAATCTTGTGGTCACCAGAATTGAGGATGGAACTGTGACAAAATAGATTTTTGTTTTTGTCTTGGTTGGCTTGTATATCTAAATATATCCTGAACAGCTAGGGTATAAAATGGAAGCCACTCCTACATTCTGTAAATGTTGTTCAAAAATGAGCACATTAAAAGTTCTATTTGATGGGGGAGGTGGTGGGCGAGCAGTGATATTATAATATTAATATTTGCAGCACTAGGCAGACAAGTATATGATTTCCAATCATTGTCATGTGTCAATATCCACTTTTGGAGATACCTAAACGCCCAGGAAAATAAATAACATTATCCAGTTGTTTACTACGGAGTGAACATTGTTGACATATTTCTTGCTTGACTCCTTCAGAGAAATTGCTTGATCTAACAACATGGAACATGTCCATAAAACTCAAGGGACCTGATATGTTGAGCTATCTTCTGTTCACCATCGCTGTTAAATGTTTGAAAGCTGTTTAGAACTCTAAAAGCAATGGTTACGTATTTGCTGCTAGAGTTTTTTTTCCAAGAGCAGCTGGGCGAAAAATAGAGGGGGTGAAAGAAATAAAGAACTTGCATTTATTTAGTGCCTTTCACGATTTCAGGACGTCCCAAAATGCTCTACAGTCAATGAATTACTTTTGAAGTGTAGTTCCTGTTGTAATGCAGGAAACGCAGCAGCAAATTTGTGCACAGCAAGGTCCCACAAAATTTTAAACCTAATCCACCCATTTTATGTGTTGTGCAATTTTACTTTCCATTGGTAAAAGAACCAGAGGGGACATGAGGAGAAATTATTTTACGCAGCAAGTTGTTATGATCTGGAACGCACTGCCTGAAAGGGTGGTGGAAGCAGATTCAATAGTAACTTTCAAAAGAGAATTGGGTATGTACTTGAAAAGGAAAAATTTGCAGGGCTATGGGGAAAGAGCGGGTGAGTGGGATTAATTGAATAGCTCTTTCAAAGAGCCGGCACATGCACGATGGGCCGAATGGCCTCCTTCTGTGCTGTATGATTCTATGATCAGTGTGTAAAACAGGAGGCCGATCCGATGGCACTAGTTTCCCACCAGGCGAGTTGGGTTAAAATTACCCCCAGACTCTTTCAAGCAGGCAACTCAAGTATATGTATTGGAAATGATCAATTGTGCTGGATGCTATTTTTCCTTTGTTCTATTTTTGTCAATCATTTTGTTTTTGAACATAAATTTGGTTAATAGCTTGGACTGTACATAATGGTCTAACACAACTAACTCCTGTTTTCCACATTGACAGGAGATGTAGTGGGCATATTTTGAGCTATCCAGAAGTAAATTAATCTTGTCAGGGCTAATTGTTAGACCTAGGATTCGCTAACTCAATACGCCAGAATAAAATATGTAATTTCAGTTTGTACGAGACACTGCTTATGGAAACTGTCATCAAGCCATTTACACAACAAGAAAGGTGTTGGAAGAAGCTTGAACTGTAACAAGAACATTTCTATTTCAGGCATGCAGTGTCAGCATCAAGCACTCCCAGTTCAGATGAGGCACAGTTCATAGTATCATAGTATGTTACAGCACACAGGAGGCGATTTGGCCCATCGTGCCTGTGCCAGCTCCTGGTAAGAACTATCCAATTAGTCCCACTCCCCTGCACTTTCCTCATAGCCCTGTAAATGTTTACCCTTCAAATATTTATCCAATTCCCTTTTGAAAGTCATTATTGGGTCTATTTTCACCACCCTTGCAGGCAGTGCATTCCAGATCATAACAACTCCCTGCTTAAAAAAATATTTCCTCATGTCGCCTCTGCTTCTTTTGCCAATCACCTTAAATCTGTGTCCTCTGGTTACCGACTCTTCTGCCACTGGAAACAGTTTCTCCTTATTTACTTTATCAAAACCGATCATGATTTTGAACACCTCTATCAAATCTCCTCTGCTCTAGGGAGAACAACCCCAGCTTCTCCAGTCTCTCCAAATAACTGAAGTCTCTCATCCCTGGTACCATTCTAGTAAATCTCTTCTGCATCGTCTCTAAGGCCTTGACATCCTTCCTAAAGTGTGGTGCCCGGAATTGAACACACTACTCCAGCTGAGGTCTAACCAGTGTTTTATAAAGGTTTAGCATAACTTCCTTGTTTTTGTACTCTATGCCTCTACTAATAAAGCCCAGGATCCCATATGCTTTATTAACAGCCTTCTCAATTTGTCCTGCCACCTTCAAAGATTTGTGGACATACACCCCCACATCTCTCTGTTCCTGTACCCCCTTTAAAATTGTACCATTTAGTTTGCCTCTCCTCATTCTTTCTACCAAAATGTATCATTTCACACTTCTCTGCGTTAAATTTAATCTGCCACATGTCTGCCGATTTCATCAGTCTGACTATGTCCTCTTGAAGTCTGTTACTATCCTCTTCATTGTTTGCTACATTCCCGAGTTTCATGTCATTTGTAAACTTTGAAATTATTCCATCTATACCCAAATCCAGGTTATTAATATGTATCAAAAAGTGCAGTGGTTCTAATACCGACCCTTGGGGAACACCGCTGTATACTTCCCTTCAGCCTGAAAAACAACCGTTCACCGCCAATCTCTGCTTTCTGTCCCTTAGCCACTTTTATATCCACGCTGCCACTGTCCCTTTGATCCCATGGGCTTTAATTTTGCTTACACGTCTATTATGTGGTACTTTATCAAATGTCTTTTGAAAGTCCATATACACATGAACAGTACTACCCTCATCAACCCTCTCCATTACTTCGTCAAAGAACTCAATCAAGTTAGTCAAACACGATTTTCCTTTAACAAATCCGTGCTGACCTTCATTTATTAACCCATACATTTCCAAATGCCAATTAATTTTGTCCCTGATTATTGTCTCTAACAGGTTGCCCACCACTGAAGTTAGGCTGACTGGCCTGTAATTGCCAGGTTTATCCCCCTCCCCTTTTTTGAACACAGGTGTAACATTTGCAATCCTCCAGTCCTCTGGCATCGTCCCCATATCTAAGGAGGTTTGGATGATTGTGGCCAGAGCCTCCGCAATTTCCACCCTTACTTCCCTCAGTAACCTAGGATGCATCCCATCTGGACTGGTTGACTTTTTTACTTTGAGTACTGCCAATCTTTAAAGTATCTCCTCTTTATCTATTTTTATCCTATCTTATCCTACCTCCTCCCTTACTGCTACATTGGCAGCATCCTTTTCTCTAATGAAGACCGATGCAAAGTATTCATTTAGTACCTCAGTCATACCCTCTGCCTCCACAAGATCTTTTTTTGTCTGTAATCAGCCCTACCCTTGCTTTGACTACCTTTTTACTATTTATATGTTTATTAAAGCCATCTCAATGCAGAAATAAAGCTCCCTTTAACTTTGCACCTGGAATGTGCTCCAGTCCCAACCTCACATAGATCCCTAACTGTGAGCGGACTGAGGAGACTTTCATCCCATCGTCCTGGGCTGGATTGGAACTTGAATCCTGGAGATGTCTGACACACTGCACCACAGAGTCCTCGCCCCCAAACTTGAACTTGTTTTATTTAAATGGTCATTCATCACTGGATTGTGAATGAAATCCTGAGTATAAATATTGTAATCATATAATTGAGTTCTTTATTAATACATATTTCCACATTCACCCTCCTTTGTGCTTGCAAATGCTTATCAAAAGTTACTTCTTGTTGCAAAAGACTAGGATAATGACACGTTTTTAATCATTGTTTTTCCTTACTTAAAACAATTTTGCTTCTAACTAATTCTGAAGTTTCTATATAGTTATTTCTCTTTTGAACAAGTCCTGCACACCCAATGGTCAGGATTTGTTTTCACTATGTTCATAGAGCTGTCAAGGTTTAACAGATCCCAAGGGTGAGATTTTCGGTGGTGAGCCGTAGTCCTAAAGCATCTCCAAGTGGTAAAAACATAAATATTGGCTGTTATAATAATTTCAGATTAACCTTTAAATCAGAATCGAATTGTATTTCTGCCACTTTCATACTGTAGGGAATTCCTTATTTCCTATGACTCTTGGACACTGGACGAATAGTCAAGCAAAGAAAGTCACCCTCACTCACGGTAGTTTTGTTAATCAAAAGTAATTATTTAACGATATCATTCATACGAGCATTCATGAAGCAAAATCAAACCATACATATGATTTTCCTTTATAAAATTACGTTATACATTTAATAATTCGCAACATTATTATGTAATGACTTAACAATTCATACACACATCAGGCAAATCATTAATACATAAATCATTAAGCCTTTAAACCAAGGCTTTTGCTCATTGGGCCTGAAGGTTGATCAGCTCTTCAGAACTTGAGGTCCTCCTCTTCTTGCGTGATGTTCAACTGCAGTGTGCGTTCCTGGTGACTGCCGGGTGGTGAAGAGACCGTTTTTCTCTCAAAGTCTTTTTTTTTAACCAATAGGACATAGAATTGGGAAGGGTCATTCTTTTTGTCCAATCGCTCCCTGTTGCTATGCCTCAATCATTAACATATTTCAATGATTGACAGTTTGGGCTTTGATCGTGTGACTGGAGACCCTTTGATGTAGAAAAGACCATGTGCTTGAGCAATGGGTTGCAAAAGGCTCCTTTACCTTCTCTGGTAACAGTCTTTCATGTAGAGATAACCCCCTTACATTTCTAAACAATTTTACAACACCAAGTTATAGTCCAGCAATTTTATTTTAAATTCACAAGCTTTCGGAGACTTCCTCATTTACATTTACCTGAGGAAGGAGGAAGTCTCCGAAAGCTTGTGAATTTAAAATAAAATTGCTGGACTATAACTTGGTGTTGTAAAATTGTTTACAATTGTCAACCCCAGTCCATCACCGGCATCTCCACATCATTACATTTCTATGCACAGACATTCTTAATGGTCCTGACGTCTCCAATTTTGATTGCTTTAATGGCTTCAAATCCATTCCTTATACCATTTGACCATATGCTGGGTGCAATACTATTTGATGTTTTACAAATCCCAGTTCTTTTGAACAGATTACCAGATAGGAATGAGAAGCCCATGTTTTTTTCACACCTATCATTGCTTTCTTGATCCGAAGCCTTTGATGTATGTCTTTGTTGCCTTTTCTTACATTACCCCCTGCTGTGTTGAAAAGCTTGTGCTTCCAAAAGCCTATGTGTTTGGAAAGTCTGACAACGCTTTAAGCTCAATATTATCCATCTAGCTTATTTATTTAATAATCTAGATATCCATCCGCAGTACAACGTCTTCAATCCCAAAACTCATACTTCTCCAATGCCATCTGCGTCAGTGAGGGAAAAACAGGATTTGCGAGAACACAGTTTACCACATTACTGTGTTTGCAGGTTTTCAAATGTCTTTGTTTAAAAGGGGTAGAGTTAACCCTTTCCTTCAAATATCTTTTGTGAAAGGGGTTTTGAACCCATAATACCCCCAGAACTATCAACTGGACTGGAACATTCCAGAAAAGCCTTACACTGTGCCAATATTTAAGGTTGCCATCTCTCTATCCAGGATTACCATATCTATCTATTTATATAAAGTTTTGTCGCATTCCAGAGTTGCATATTATATAAAACACCGAATTACAATTGAACAATCTTAAAAAGGGAAACAAACCCAATTATGTACTTATGCTTTTTCGGAACTTATGATAGCCCGGAGAAGTTATTGAGATAACTAGAGGTACCAAGCAGCTGACAACCTAGAGAAACTTCCAACAACAGTAATCAGCCTCTAATTGAGTTCAGAACTTATTTAGATCACATCTTCATAGAGATCACTCAACAGTGTGAGCAGCTAAATGTTACAACCATGCTGTAGATCCAAGGCTGCCCGTGTTCAATGCCACAGGAGATTAACTGATAATAATATTAAAGATGCCTGTGTGCACTTCCTGACAACATTTCCCATCATAAGTTCCTATGTCCACATTGATAATGCAAATTGTAAACTTGTTGCACTGCAATTAGGCTTTCCTACAGCACCTCCACAGGAGAAGAATGTAATTACAATATGACAAGTTTACATAGGCAGTTCCCATTATAAATGTGCACATAGGAATTTATAATGGGAATATGGAAATGAGAACAGAATGTATGACAAGTGCACCCTGGTCCAATTATCCTCCAACCTCTAACCCCGCTTCACCTAAAGGCCACACTTGGTCCTGACTCCCTTTATGTAATGCCATTGTAGATTATTGTTTTTAGGCAATGGTTTGTTCATCACACCTCAGGTGTTACATTCAGATATCACCATATTTGAGGCATCAAACTGCAGAACTCATTAATTTTTCTGTTCCACCCTTGCACTTGATTTGATAAAATTTTGTATTCATAAAATCAATGAATCACAATTGAACAAGTAGGGAGTGTACCAATCATACGCAGGCCATAAACTTCCAATGAAGAAAAACTAATAAGCATGTGCAGCAGAGATATTTGAATCATCGACAGCTACAGGTGAGGTGCCTGAAGATTGGAGGGTAGCAAATGTTGTGCCTTTATTTAAGAAGGGCGGCAGGGAAAAGCCTGGGAACTACAGACCAGTGAGCCTGACATCTGTAGTGGGTAAGTTGTTAGAGGGTATTCTGAGAGATAGGATCTACAGGCATTTGGAGAGGCAGGGACTGATTAGGAACAGTCAGCATGGTTTTGTGAGAGGAAAATCATGTCTCACGAATTTGATTGAATTTTTTGAAGGGGTAACCAAGAAGATAGATGAGGGCTGTGCAGTAGACGTGGTCTACATGGACTTCAGCAAAGCCTTTGACAAGGTACCGCATGGTAGGTTGTTACATAAGGTTAAATCTCACGGGATCCAAGGTGAGGTAGCCAATTGGATACAAAATTGGCTTGACGACAGAAGACAGAGGGTGGTTGTAGAGGGTTGTTTTTCAAACTGGAGGCCTGTGTCCAGCGGTGTGCCTCAGGGATCGGTGCTGGGTCCGCTGTTATTTGTTATTTATATTAATGATTTGGATGAGAATTTAGGAGGCATGGTTAGTAAGTTTGCAGATAACACCAAGATTGGTGGCATTGTGGACAGTGAAGAAGGTTATCTAGGATTGCAACGGGATCTTGATAAATTGGGCCAGTGGGCCGATGAATGGCAGATGGAGTTTAATTTAGATAAATGTGAGGTGATGCATTTTGGTAGGTCGAATCGGGCCACGACCTACTCCGTTAATGGTAGGGCGTTGGGGAGAGTTATAGAACAAAGAGATCTAGGAGTACAGGTTCATAGCTCCTTGAAAGTCGAGTCACAGGTGGATAGGGTGGTGAAGAAGGCATTCGGCATGCTTGGTTTCATTGGTCAGAACATTGAATACAGGAGTTGGGATGTCTTGTGGAAGTTGTACAAGACATTAGTAAGGCCACACTTGGAATACTGTGTACAGTTCTGGTCACCCTATTATAGAAAGGATATTATTAAACTAGAAAGAGTGCAGAAAAGATTTACTAGGATGCTACCGGGGCTTGATGGTTTGACTTATAGGGAGAGGTTGGATAGACTGGGACTTTTTTCCCTGGAGAGTAGGAGGTTAAGGGGTGATCTTATAGAAGTCTATAAAATAATGAGGGGCATAGATAAGGTAGATAGTCAAAATCTTTTCCCAAAGGTAGGGGAGTCTATGACGAGGGGGCATAGATTTAAGGTGAGAGGGGAGAGATACAAAAGGGTCCAGAGGGGCAATTTTTTCACTCAAAGAGTGGTGAGTGTCTGGAACGAGCTGCCAGAGGCAGTAGTAGAGGCGGGTACAATTTTGTCTTTTAAAAAGCATTTGGACAGTTACATGGGTAAGATGGGTATAGAGGGATATGGGCCAAGTGCAGGCAATTGGGACTAACTTAGTGGTATAAACTGGGCGACATGGACATGTTGGGCCGAAGGGCCTGTTTCCATGTTGTAACTTCTATGATTCTATGATTCTATGTTGGAAAGCAACCAATCAGACATGAAAAACCAGTAAAAGCTACCAATAAACAAAGGAAAAGAACCAATTCTAATTGTTCCAAATATTTTTTGAGAAGCCTCTCAGGCACTGCCTTGGACACTCACTAGCTGGAAAACTTAGTACTGGAATCAAAATTTGTAACACAATAAAGGCATAAAAATGACAACAGTTACAAGAAAATGGTTACGCATACCTTTACAACAGAATTTTGTAAGTTTAACATTTTCCATTGATGGCCTCTCTTAGAACCCTAGGCTTGAGGTTGTCGTGCTGCCCAAGTATGTCACTCCCGCCTCAAGCCACTCACCAAAGTAGCAGACTATTACTCCCAGAATGCACCTGTGCCTAAAACTCCCAGAATTCTTTTAGAAAATAGCTGAAGTTACTTTCATAGGAAATTGATATCTTTTCAAGGGCTTTTTTATTTAGCAAATATAATGTTACATTTGTGATCATCATTTAATTTCTATACATCATAGAATCATACATCACAGAAGGAGGCCATTCGGCCCATCGTGTCTGTGCCGGCTCTTTGAAAGAGTTATCCAATTAGTCCCGTTCCCCTGCACTTTCCTCTTGGCTCTGCAAATTTTTCCTTTTCAAGTATATATCCAATTTCCTTTTGAAAATTCCAGATCATAACATAAAGTGGGGGCCGCCACTTTATACTTCCCTCCAGTCTGATCACTACTCTCTGCGTTCTATACCTTAGCTAATTTTTTATCCACGCTGCCACTGCCCCTTTAATCCCATATTCTTCCAAGTAACAATTCATTTTATCCCGGATTATGGTTTCTAGAAGTTTCCTCACCACTGATGTTAGACTGGCTGGCCCATAGTTACCTGGTTTATCCTTCTCCCCTTTTTTGAACAGGGCTGTAACATTTGCAACCCTCCAGTCCACTGGCACCACCCCCATATCTAAGGAGGATTGGAAGACTGTGGCCAGAGCCTCCGCAATTTCCACCCTTCCTCCATCAGTAGTCCAGGATACATCCCATCTGGACCGGGTGACTTCTCTACTTTGAGAGCTGCCGCCCGCACTCATCAGTTGTCACACAGTCAGCACGTAACATTCGTGCAGCCTGATGATCTACATGATTGGTGCGAGCAGCCAGCGTTACCTGCGCTGTTGGTGGGTTGTATGCACCAGCAGGAGGCAATGCAATCGGGAGTGGCTAGCACTACTTAAAGGCAGCCTGCACCTCTTAAAGGAGAGATGCACTGTGGCTGCAGGGAGAGCTGGAATTCGTTTGTCAACTAACTCTGTGCTACAGGGATGTGAGGAATGGCTTCGCCTGTGAGAGTGCGTGCACCAAGGTTCTCGGACGACGCACTAGAGGCCCTGGTGCAAGAGGTGGACGCACGGACGGGCATCCTTTACCCGCAGGGGGGCTGAAGAGGCAATGGGAGGAAGAGGAAGTCGCGCACAAAGTAAACGTCAGGAGCATCGCACCATGCACTTTGATGCAGTGCAGGAAGAAGTTCAATGATTTGACACGGGTGGTCAAGGTGAGTGAGTTCAGCTGTCAAGTGACATCTCCTACCAACTGCACCACTAGCCTCATCCACTGCTCCCTGCACTACACCCCCCCATCACACCCCCCGTCACCCGCCTATCAACAAACTCTTTCCGTCAATCCTCAACTCTTCAAATCAGCTGCTGCATCTCACCCTCACACAGTACCACACTTGCAACCCGCACATGCACAACACACAGGTCATGATCACTGGCAGCTATTCAACCATGACAGCCACATCTTGCAGGACACTCACTGATACACTTTCCTCTTTCTTGCAGGAGAAGGTGGCGCATAACAGAAGGGAAGCAGGAAAGATCTGGGGGAGGACAGGCACGACTGCACATCCTCACCCCCATGGAGGAGACAATGCTGTCCATCATTGGGCAGTCGGTCGCTGAGGCCGTGGCCAGCAGCGGTGCTGGAGGTATCGATGATGAGAGTCTCTGCATAACTAATCTTTCTTCTTGCTTCCCAATTCTCCCTCATCCCACAATCTTTTCTGACTTACATGCTGCAGATGGTGTAAGCACACATGTCTTACTTTCCCCTCTCCCCTCACCACAACTCCACCCATGTCTTTTTGTTATTTCAGATACCCAAGAACTGGAACCAGTTGAGTCAGAGGAGGCAGAGGAAGATGACAGTGATGATGCAGACACACCGTCACTCGATCTTACACTCACAGTCACCCCAGCTCAGAGACTAACACTGCGCGTAGTTTAGAGGCTAAAATAGAGGAGGGATCCGCAAGTGATGAGACACCGGACACAAGTGCGCAGGAACCTGGGTGGGGGAACGGATACCACACTCACCGGAAGGCGAAGTCGCACACTAGTTGTGCTGCAGAGGAGTCAGATGATGACTTCGATGGGCCAGGCTATAGAAGAAGGCTGGTGGGTGTACACAACCAAATGCTTGGTGCACTGGAAAGCCCGCCAGAAAGCCTGTGCACAATGTCAAGGGGCATGGAGGAGTCCAGCTCCAACTTGGCACAGGGTTTTGCGCAGAGCTTGGTGCCCATCCTTTCCCACATGGAATGGGTGGTCATCTCCATCAGCACACTTGTGGAACCCACCATGATGCAACGTCTCATGCCTAATGTCTCAGCTTCCATTGCAGCACAAGCAGCTACCATCCAAGGCCTGACTGATGCATTGGAAGCTCAGACTGCTGCTATCATGGCTCTGGGGACCACTGTGAAACGGGGCTTCCAGGGCATCACAGCACTCCAGCAAACTGTTCTCCAACAGATCACCAGGATTGCTGAGGCGCTGCCCCGAGCGAGTGGCAGTGGCTCCATGGAAGACGAACCTGCTGTCCTCTCTGAGGATGACAACATTCCTGTTCCCACTCCTGCCACTCTACCAGTGCCCTTGCTGTTGCCTGTCAGCCAGCCAGGCCAGATTTCTGCAGCCCAGGCCGAGATGGTGCAGTTTGATTCCCGGCCGTCTCAGCCCAGAGCTGCTCGAGGTCATCCTCCACGGCGATCTGCACTTTCCTCCACTGAAGTTCAGCAGCCTCCCACCACCCATGCTCCAGCCAGGGGATGCATCTCGTAGGAGCACTAGGATAGGTAAAAGTACACGAACTACAGGCTCTAAGGGAATGCACAAGCGCGAATAGTCTCGTTTTGTTTGCTTTATTACATATGTTAATTGATAAATGTGGATTTCATTTTGCATTTGGTGGTTTTTATTTCTGTGATGAGCTGAGGGAGGAAGCAATGTGTAATCATAAGGAGGACGATTTGATGGTCATGTGGGAGAGGAAAGTTAAGGAGTGTGGGACTGTTGGTGAATGGGGAGGTGTCATTGAGGTTACTGGTATCGCTCATTAATCACCTGAGCACACAGAGCCCTGGCACACAGGGCCTGTCTACCTTGTTGCCTCCCTGCCTCTTCCTCCACTTCCTGCTGCACATCCTCCTCTGCCTCTTCCTCCTCCGCCTCTTCCTCTGGCTCAGGTTCTCACTGGATAGGCAGTGGCAAGGGCTGTTCCCTCATAATGGTCAGGTTGTGCAGCATACAGCATACAACGACAGATCTTGATACCTGCTCAGTTGAGTACTGCAGGGCTCCTCCCGAGCGGCCCAGGCAGCGGGAGCATTGTTTGAGGATGCCTATGGTATGCTCAATGATGTTCTGTGTGGCAGCATTGCTCTCATTGTACGCCTGCTGTGCACGTGTGCATGCGTTCCAGACCAGAGTCATGAGCCACTTCATGAGGGGATAACTCTTGTCGCCCAGTAGCCAGTCTTTGACTTGCCGTGCTGGTTGAAATATAGATGACACGTTGAACTGCCGCAGAATGAAGGAATCATGACGAAGGGGATAATCCCCTGACGAAGGGGATAATCTCCGAAAGCTTGTGATTTTAAAATAAATTTGTTGGACTATAACCTGGTGTTGTAAGATTCCTTACATTTGGCCAGGATAACGGGCAGTGACCTGCATGATGTGCTGCCTGTGGTCACACACCAGCTGCACATTGAGGGAGTGGAATCCCTTTCTGTTCATGAATATGCCTGAGTTCTGATGTGGAGCACGCATGGCAATGTGCGCAGTCAATGGCACCCTGCACCATGGGGAAGCCTGCAATGTGAGCAAACCCTTGTGACAGATTAGGACAGAGCTGTAAAAATTAAGCACCACAGTTAACTTGACAGCCACAGGCAATGCTGTCCTTGCCCTGCTCTGAAGCTGCAGTTGTGGCTGCAGCAGTTGACAAATTTCAGTCACGACCTCTTTCATGAACCGCAGCCGTCGGATGCACTGATCGTCGCTGAAGTTGAGGTTAGAGAATTGGTTCCTGAAGGCCCTCGTTGGATATGGCCTCCCGCTGAGTGCCCTGCGCCTCCTCCTCCTCCTCCTTCTAGTAGTCTGTCCTGCTCTGTGTGACCTCGCTGAATGCTCCCATTCATGTTCAATTCCCAGAGGAAGCCCTAGCAGGCCACCCATGTCGAGCAGCAACCTAGTTCAGCACACTATTTTAAATGCCACTAACAGTACTGCACGACCAGCCAGACCACTCTCTGTAGAATATTGCAACTTTCTCCAAATATAGGAAACTTCCACAAGCACCCACAATTGTACCAGCAGCCAGAATAACTAATCCAGCAACTAACTGCATGCTCCCTTTAAATAGCGCTGGTGGGGGGGGTCCTTCATGGCCTTTAACTCCTGTTCAGCTGTGGGAGATTAGGACAGTGCGTTGGCTGGAGCAGGGAGTTCAAAAATGCCGCCGGCTGTTTCAAATCAGCGTTGCACACCGATTTACGTCCTAATCTCTCTACTTTACATCCTGCTGGCATTGTGCACACACACCTTTACCAAGATTGAGTCCTGCACATGTCACGCCAGAAGTGTGCGCGCGCATCTCAGACGCCATTTTCGGGGCTTAAGTGTCCGCGTAGCGCCTACAGGATGGACGCAATGCAGTCCAATTTAGCCCCCCTTCTCTTTATCTACTTTTATCCTAAATATCGGTACTACCTCCTCCTTTACTGCTAAATTGGCAGCATCCTTTTCTCTCGTGAAGACAGATGCGAAGTATTCAGTTAGTGCCTCAGCCATTCCCTCTGCCTCCACAAGAAGATCTCTTTTTTTGTCCCTAATTGGCCCCACCCTTCCTTTGACTATCCTTTTACTATTTATATGTTTATAAAATTCCCTTTGATGTTACCCGCCTATCTTTTCTCATACATTCTCTTGCCCCTCTTATTTCCTTTATCAGTTCTCCTCTGCACTTTCTGTTTTCTGCTTGATTCTCTACAGTATAAACTAACATTTATCATCAGCCTCTTTTTTCTGTTTCATTTTAATCCCAATATCTTTAGTCATCCAGGGAGCTCGAGCTTTGGATGGCCTTCCTTTCCCCCTCATAGGGATGTTTTTAGTCTGTACCCAAACTATCTCTTCCTTGAAGGCCTCCTATTGCTCATTTACTGTTTTGCCTGATAACCTTTGTTTCCAATCCACCTGGGCCAGATCCCTTTTCAACTCATTGAAATTAGCCCTCCTCCAGTTGACTATCTTCACCTTTGATTGTTCCTTGTCCTTTTCCATAATTACTCTAAACCTAATGATATTGTGATCACCGTTTCTCAAATGCTCCCCCACTGAAACATGCTCCACCTGCCCCACTTCATCCCCCAAAACTAGATCCAGCACTGCTTCCTTCCTCGTTGGACTGGAAAGATATTTCATAAGAAATTTTAAATGGTTAGAATAATGCAATTTGTTTTAATTATGTGCATTCAAGAGACAACTCAAAACAACCATTGTAAAACAAAACTGTTAATAGAGGAATGATATATTTTGCAAGGGGATTGTTTCATTATTCAAGTTTTGAAGGAGGCTCTAAAATGAAAGTCTTGGACTTGAACTTGTTTATTTAAACAGGACCTTTTACTGATACAAACCACATACACTAAAGAAGGAAAGATATGATTTAGTTTAGACTTTCAGTTTTATATTTCTTAGTCTTCTCTATTAAAACACACACCCTAAACAGTTGGAACAGCCTGCCAACTTATATTGTATATAAGGAGTTATTTTAAAAGGAATTATAATTTGTATTATTTTATAGCTCTACCTGTGAGGGAAACATCAAAAGAACTATGAGGCAAAATAGTAATGTTTAAGGCTGAGTATGGAAAAGTTATTAGTTAAACCAGGTAGCCCTAATTTGGCTCATGTGCTTTAGTTTGTGTAATACAGATACATATAGATTTCTTTATTGTGAAGAACTGTGATTTTTTTCCTGGAAAAATGTCTATTTTTCATATAGTCCATCCATTTTGATATTTTAGTTGGCCTTGATGAAGTTATCCTTGTGGCAGAATAAAATTAGTTGCTTTAACTACATCTGCTGATTCCTGCACCTAATTATGTTAAAAAGTGATACAGAGATGTGCATATGTACTGAATAAAAGTCATTGTATAGCTACAAAAACACAACTCAGATTGGCCTGGTTTCACAGTGAAAAATGAAAGTGCCAACTCTCCCTGTGATGCATGCACAGATCCATTTATATATGTGACTGTGTTATGTGAGGAGATTTATTTACTTACTAGTAAATTGCTGGTGGTGATACTATGGTCAGTTGCCGAATATAAGCTTTTTTTTATATGCAAGATGGCAATGGAGTTGGGAAGAGACTTCAGGAATGTGCTCCACAGTGTCATCTAGTGGCTAGAACTAGCATTGATATCATTGCAGGCAATTGTTTACACAAAGGGGGGTAGAAATTGGTCTGAGTTGCGTCTGCTTTTCGGGCATCAAACGGGTGCAAAGCATACCAATCTAGCAGTGGGACGGCCTGAGCCCAATCTGTGCAGACGTCAGGCCTACTGCTAAACTCGTGGGACCCATTTTGTAGGTGTCCTGGGCAGTCGCCTAAAAAAGCTGTTAGGACCTTTAAGGGCTTAATGCCTGTTGAAGGGCCCCCGTGTAAAATCTGTTACCGATGGTGGCCCCCTCCTCTGCTGCCCACTCCAACCCTCTTCCTGAAACTTTCCTTTTACCGTGGGGAAGTTACCAGTGGGGACACAACTGCTGCTGGCAGCGTGCTCCAAATATATAGATGAGGCCCGAGGACCAATTATTGGTGATCCTTGGGCTTCATGGTGCGGGCGTATGCTACCTTTGCAGCACTGAAAACAGGCCCAGACGACAATCTACCCCAGGATTTCCATTCTGAATGTTTACATAAGCAATTTCAATGTTAAGCGTTGACATAAAAGTGTGGCCAAAAATCATGGCAATAGGAAGATGGTCAGGATGTGCGTGCATTGATTTTTTTAACCATATACCTGCAACGGGGATAGAAAGCTCCATTTATTTATTTTCTAAGAAGTAATAAAAGTTAATTGTTTCTGGGAAGATGTTTTAAAAACTTCTTTCCAAATCCTTTCAGGAGAGATGTGAATCCCTCCCCAACTCCCATAAATCAAGACCTCCACCCTTGCAACAACATAACCTCCAACGCAGCTCTAGCAACACCATGGGACTCTATTTAGACATGCTAATCAGAGATGAGAATTCTTATTAGGTGATGAGATTTGATGTTCTTTGTTCTGATGAGATTTGATGTTCTATGTTCTGATGAGATTTGATGTTCTATGTGCTGATGGTGTCAGCCTTGGCTGAGTGGTAGCACACTTGGTTTAAGTCAGAAGATCATGGGCTCCAGCTCCATGCCAGAGACTTTAGTACATAATCTAGGCTGATACTTAAGTGCAGCATGCCCATCCTTTTGGGGGAGAGAATTCATGATTTCTACTACCCTTTGTGTGAAAAAATGCTTCCTAATCTTACTCTTGAATGGCCTGGCTCTAATTTTAAGATTGTGCCCCCTTGTATTCTGGATTTCCCCACCAGAAATAGCTTCTCTGTATCTATCCTATCAAATCTTTTAAACACCTCAATTAGATCACTCTTCAACCGTCTAAACTCAAGGGAATACAAGGCAGCCTGCCCTCATAATTTAATCCTTTAAACCCTGGTACCATCCTGGGGAATCTGCACTGCACATCCTCCATGGCCAATATATTTTTCCTGAGGTGCGGTGCCCAAAACTGAACGCAGTACTCCAGATGGGTTCTGACCAAGGCTCTGTATAACTGAAACATAACTTCCTCTCCTTTGCATTACAGCCTTGAAATAATGGCCAACAATCCATTAGCACTTTTGATTAATTTTTGCAACAGCTTTTAGTGTATACATGCACACCCAAATCCCATTTGCTCCTCCACAGTTCCTAGTTTCTCACTATCAAGAAAAAAAAGATGACTGGGACTGCAAAAAGAGTGGGGCTCACCTTATATAATGTTAGAGAGTGGGAGACCACAACCATTAACTCTTTGGACTCTTGTACATCAAAAGGATATTCCGGTGTATTTCATTGGACTGTGACACGTAGACCCCAGCAGTCATCAGTAGAGTTCAATTACAATAAAAATTGTAAAGTCTCGTCTTAATCTGATTAAAAGTCAGAATTGTTCCTACTCTGACTGCCATTGAAGAAATGAGGCCAACGTGTTTGACTTCTTCAGTACATTTTTGATGCTCCGAGATGCGAAATATGATGAATTACTGCTCCTCACCTTCGGTCAGGTTATTCCTATTGAAACCAGCAACACTGAAGTACAAAGGAAGTATCCAGGCCACTGTATTCAACTGCTTCCTTCTTAAATGATTTAGAAGATCCAAATTTCTACATATAGCTCAACCACATCCAAAATAATGAGTGAACCTTTGGACAAAGAACCCATTATTATGTTGGATGAGGAAGATAAATCTCAAGATTTTGAGAAAGAAAAGGAATGGCATCTGTCAGTTTATTTGAACAGTGCAATGCAGCCAGGAGAAGAGACTGCAGGATGGATGGCACTTCAGTTGCAAGATCCTCAACAGGGCAACTTATCACAAGGGGTTGACAGCATTCAAAAAGTGCATTTAATACACATGAAAAGTCACCAGTCAGAGAGGAGCTCTCCCATTGACGTTTACATACCCTACACTTCATGCCAGTAGGAGATAGGAAATGCCCTGAACATACCAGATACAGACTGCTTCATATCAATCACTTGGTGATGTTACATCTTTAATTCAAAGGACAAAAGTAGCCTGAGTACAGTTAACCAAGCAAACTGGCTCTTTAGATCTCTGCTGACTACAGTGCCCAGAACCATCAGTTTTCCTGGCACAGTTGTTGGTCAGGGCCCTTTGAAGTCCTCTGATGGCTTATTTCAATGAGATCCACCCTTTCCATTCAGCTTAGTTGATGTTACAGGCCTGCCCCATTTAGTGTGTGGTAATGTTACTGCCCACTATGGTATGTTACCACTGATGATAAAGTACTATTTGTTACCACCACTCTGCATTGTTCCAACACTTTAATAGAATATGTCATATTGACTAAAACACCAATTAAAGCTCATTAATTTTGAGGTGATTCTCACTTTAATAAACAAAACCAGTGTCATCACATTTTTCAGTGCTGAAAATGACCCATTTAAGTCAATACCCTTAATACCACCCACAGACACACACTGAATTTTGTGCATAGCTTTTCGGCATAAATGTTAATTTGCTATTAGACATGCAGCTAAAGAGCATTATTACCCTTTAGCATAATTCTGAGTAATTTATTTTTACCACAGTGAATGTTTTGATTTATATTTTTGTATAATATATTTGCATTGATGGTGTTAATGGTTGAACCTTTTTAGAACACAATAAGATTGTTTGCAAATTAATTGGCAACATTCGATCCACCCTCTGTGAGGACCCAGAGGATAAAAGAATACAACATGTGCCGGAACAATCCAGAAAGCAAAACTAGCTCACAGGAGGGAGCTGTGATTTTTTTGAAATGGTAACCGACTGTGTTTTGAAGGAAAATCAAAGAGTTATTTAGCAGAACTTCAAATGAAAAGAGGTAAATAAATTATATTTCCACTTTTCGATAATAACATTTGGAATATTTGCTTACATCATTGCTAAATCATATTTTTGAAACATGATTTATAACGTATAACTGAAGTCACTTTTTTCGTGTTGCTTCTATTGAGTCAGATATTATGCTACTGGAAGAGTAGGATAGGGTTGTGGGGGAGGGGTGTACATCTCCAACTAAGGAATTCAGGAAGAAATTTATAGGAGATCTCCTCAGATGCAGTGAAGTAAGTTTTTTTTGAGAGGTTCCAGGAAAATAAATCATGTTTTCCTTACTCATTGCAGGTTGATAAATAAATAAAAAGGTTCCTCTCATATATCAGAGGTACATAAATAAATAATATTTTGCATATTTCATAAGGGAGCAGCAGCTATTTACCAGATATCACATTTACTGCCATCCATTTAAAGAAAGAGAAAAGAAAGAACTTGCATTTATATAGTGCCTTTCACATCCTCAGGACATTCCAAAGTGCTTCACACTTTTGAAGTCATCACTGTTATTCCATAGGCAAATGTTACACACAGCAACGTCCCTCAAACAACAGTGAGATAGACAGTCAGATAATCTGTTTTAGTGGTATTGGTTGAGGGATAAATGTTGGCCAGGCTATGGAGAATCCCCCATGCTCTCCTTTGAATAGTGCCATGGGCATCCACCTGTGCAGGCCGACAGGGCCTCGGTTTAACCACTCATTCAAAAGGCAGCACCTATGACAGTGCAGCACTCCCTCAGTACTATACCAAAATGTCAGTCTAGAGGTTATGCTCAAGCCTGTGGAGTGGGGCTTATACCCAATGACCTTCTGACCATTTAGGATATGCGTTCTTATGGTGATGTCCAAGAAATGTAAAATTTAATGAAAGATTAAATGAGTTGCTATCCTTCTTTCTTAAGTGTACAGGAAGTAAATGTAACACTTGCAGGAAGTTCATGCTATGTGCAAACCTTTTTTTTTATGTGTAGTGGGGATTTTGTGCACCACTTTTCCATATGCAAACTTGTTAATGGCACTCGCATCTGATTGGCTTATATTTCATACTCATAAGCAGTGATAAATCATAACTGGAAATGTATTAATCATAAGCAGACAAAGCAACTACATAAAACTTCTAAACAGCTCTAACAATCTTCAGTGTTAGTAGTGAATTCAACTTAAATAAACACAATTACATTTAGGACTATTATTGAAAACATCTTTGCAAATTTGTATAACAGCCCTTCCAGTACTTGCCAACTATATTAATTTCCTGATTGCTTTCTGTCTCTCTCAAGAACACATAAATGTAGCTTTTATAACTGTTTGGTGTATACTACAAAATATAAATGAAAATTAAACAATTCCAAATTTGAAAGCACGCATTTGTCACACATGTAACATGCTGTTTTTGTCATATAAACAACCCCTTGAATATATTTGGAATTTTTTCAGTGCTTTTACCTCAGAAGACATTGACAAATTCATGTTCAATCTTGTTTGATGTTTCATACAAAAATTAATTCTGCTGTTCCTAAAAAATGCTTTTCCTGGTGATTGTTTTTTTATTCTCCGTAATTCTCCATCACAAGAGTGGAAGAGGGGATGGGCTTTACAAAATAGCTAGTCCCACCATGCACTGTGAATGGCCAGTCTTGTTGTGAATACCAATAGTAAAAACATTCTAGCTGTTGTAGGTACAGACGTATACTGAGAGCTACCATGTTCAATCTCTTATGCTGACAGCAGTAGCTCTGGGAAGCCCCATGAATTCAAACCCCCAACCTCTGAAAATGGTACTGACTGGAAATCATTGTTAGAAGCATTTCAAACACACACAATGCTATTGTATTATCTTTATTATATCACAATTTAGTGAGAATGCAAAATGATGGCTGAATGGATTTTCAAAAACTATTTGGAGCAGCTTTTGTTCACTGCTCATTGTTAGTTGTTTCCATACATCATTAGTAATTTTTCTTTAGAAGTTTTATGTAGTTGCTTTGTCTGTTTATGATTAATACATTCCCAGTTATGATTTATCACTGCTTATGAGTATGAAATATGAGACCATCAGACGCACGTCCCGTTATCAAGTTTGTATATGGAAAAGTGGTGCACAAAATCCCCGCTACACATAAAAAAAAATTGCATATAGCATGAACTTCCTGCAAGTATTTCATTTACTTCCTGTTCACTTTACCCATCACACTTTGGCTTAAACTGAAACAGCAGAAAATCACAACTGAAGGGGTGAGCAATATACAAATCAAATCAGGAAAAGTGGCTAGAAATCTGCCAATGAGAAACTACTAAGGACTTATGGGACATGATTTTAGCCTGGAGCTGGGAAACGGCCATAAGTACAGGTTTCCCGGACGTCCTTACGATTTTGGCGTAAGGACGTTGTTGGTTTTTTTTGCCGGTTTCCCACCCGAGAGGCCAACCTGATTGACAGGCTGGCCTCAGTCGGACAGGAGAAGAAGAAGGAAGAGGACGTGATCAGATAAATGTTAGATGAGGTGTGGGGGAGCGGGGGTCATCGGGGGTGGACCAATCATCAGGAGGCTGTCAGTCATCGAGGGGGAGGGTCAGTCATCGGGGAGGAGTTGGTGGTCATCACAGGGTCGGAGGTTGTGTGGGGGGGTCGGAGATTGTTGGGGGGTATCGGAGATTGTGGGGGAGAGTGGGAGATTGTGGGGGTGGTCGCTGTGGGTAGGCTCGTTGAGCCTGGGGGATACATTCCTGCTCCTCCGGGCCCATAAGCTGTGCTATAAAGGCACTTACCTGCAGTTTCGGGCCTTCTCACCTCCCCATATGTGGCATAAAGTAGAAGGCCCGGGAATCCCGGCTCCCAGGGGCTAAAATCAAAAAGTTTTGAAAATGGAGGCCCATAGCCTCCTTAAAAGCTTTTAATGTCCGACCCACCTCCTGAAAGAGGGTTGTTGCCCGCTTCTTGTCCTGCCCCCTTGAAAACCAGAAACGGCCGGGTTGAAGGCAGGTTGGGAGGCGAAAACCATGCCCGTGAAAACAACTAATCCAATTAGGAGAACCCCCCAGCAAAAGGAAGGTGGACCAATCGAACCACTCAACGTTTTTGGAAAAACTTGTCTTATTTTTCCTCAGTTACTGGAAACATCCATAATAATATTTTAAGCAAAACAAAAACAACAAAATTATATATTTTGCAATGACATGATTGCATTGCTTGTTGAATTGTCTTTTTGTCTATTTTTAAAACCTTCATTGTAGTTTTTACTTTCAGCTTCAGACTATATCAAAAGCCTGGGCTTCTACTGGATATTTTTTGACAGAACAGTTGAAGGGAATTACCAAAAATATCTGTGCATTCTGAGCATGCGCTGTTTGTAGAATTTCCCAACATGTATCAGTAGGAACCTCTGATTCGATGGGGAAGAGCGTCTCTCCTCATGCTCTGAGGATTTGTGAGCTTCTTTACTTTTTCCAAAAGACTTCAAAACAAACTGAAGATGTAATTCTCAAATCTCTATTTCATGCAAGTTTCACATTTAAAATAATTAATAACTGCCCCTTTTCGGTTACGGATGGCTCAATTTCTACCACTGACAGTGAGACAACACCTGTGATTAACAACACCTTTGATTTCCTTTGTTGACATTTGGTACACAAAACAAAGTCCACCCCCACTGGCCCAGATCTCAAGACCCTTCTCCCAATAGTCCCTGATGTAAGGGCCACTTCAAAGGTTCCAGATCTTAGGACTGTTCTCCCTGTGACCCCAGATCCCAGCACAGTGCTCCCAGAACTCTTTCTACAGTGCTGCTTATAAAGGTGCCTTCAAAGGACTGCTAGACCTTGAGACATCAACCCTCTAATGCCAGACCCCAGGCATGTTTCTCAATGCTCCCAGATCCCTAATCCTGATCAATCAGTAACCCTGATAATGCTACTTGGCATAACACCCCTGTTTTTATAAAATCTGTGACTCACTGTGAGTAATGCTGGAGGACAACAGTAAGTGTGTGCATTTATTTGAATCAAGTTCAAATAAGTCAATATTGGAGATTGGAACATCCAGTGTGTCCCTCAAGCACACCCAGTTCAGTATTAGTATAGCCCAATAAAGAATAAAACTTTGTCTGCTGTGGCCTAATAATGTTCCTTTATGTAAACCTGAGGAGGGCAATCCATACTGCATTAGCCAACCTTTTGTCCTAGCCTTTCTGAGTGATATTGCTAACTTTGTGCCAATTTGTGCTAAGTTATAGACAGTGCACCATTTTTATTTACACTCTCAGACAGAAGCCTCCACAAGGTCTGCCTGAAAACAAAGTGCTACATCAGCTACCAGTAACACTTGACGTTGTAATCTTAATCTTAAGAAGCTCTGTCCGGTAACGATCATGAACTGTGCAGATGAAGGTGACTGCTAATGGCTGTGTAGTCAGCAGATCACCATCCCTGGGTATGTCCTGTCCCACCAGACAGACCCACCAGACGTGGCGGCACAGTGGTATACAGTCAGGAGGGAGCGACCCTGAGAGTCCTCAACATTGATTCTGGACCCCAGGAAGTTTCATGGCAACAGGTCAAACATGGGAAAGGAAACCTCCTGCTGATTACCACCTAGTTCAGTCCTCCTCTATGTTGAGCACCACTTGGAGGAAGCATTGAGGGTAGCAAGGGCACAGAATGTACTCTGGGTGGGGTACTTCAATGTCCATCACCAAGAGTGGCTCGGTAGCGCCACTACTGACCGAGCTGGCCGAGTCCTGAAGACATAACTGCCAGGCTGGGCCTGCAGTAGGTGGTGAGAGAACCAACACGAAGGAAAAAGCTACTTGGCCTCATCCTCATCAATCTACCTGTCGCAGATGCACCTGTCCATGATAGTATTGGTAGGAATGACTACCGCACAGTCCTTGTGGAGATGAAGTCTCGTCTTCACACTGAGGACACTGTCCATCATGTTGTGCAGCACTACCACCGTGCTAAATGGGATAGATTCAGAACAGATCTAGCAGCTCAAAACTGGGCATCCATGAGGCGCTGTGGGCCATCAGCAGCAGCAGAATTGTATTCCAGCACAATCCGTAACCTCATGGCCCGGCATATTCCTCACTGTACCATTACCAACAAGCCAGGAGATCAGCCCTGGTTCAATGAGGAGTGTAGAAGAGCATGCCAGGAGCAGCACCAGACGTACCTAAAAATGAGGTGCCAACCTGGTGAAGCTACAACACAGGACTACATGCATGCTAAACAGCGGAAGCAACATGCTATGGACAGAGCTAAGCGATTCCACAACCAACGGATCAGATCAAAGCTCTGCAGTCCTGTCACATCCAGTTGTGAATGGTGGTGGACAATTAACCAAGTAACAGGAGGAGGCGGCTCCATGAACATCCCCATCCTCAATGATGGTGGAGTCCAGCACGTGAGTGCAAAAGACAAGGCTGAAGCATTTGCAACCATCTTCAGCCAGAAGTGCAGAGTGGATGATCCATCTCAGCCTCCTCCCGATATCCCCGCCATCACAGAAGCCAGTCTTCAGCTAATTCGATTCACTCCACGTGATATCAAGAAATGGCTGAGTGCACTGGATACAGTAAAGGCTATGGGCCCTGACAACATCCCGGCTGTAGTGCTGAAAACTTGTGCTCCAGTATTAGCTGCGCCCCTAGCCAAGCCGTTCCAGTACAGCTACAACACTGGCATCTACCCAACAAAGTGGAAAATTGCCCAGGTATGTCCTGTCCACAAAAAGCAGGACAAATCAAATCCGGCCAATTTCCGCCCCATCAGTCTACTCTCAATCATCAGCAAAGTGATTGAAGGTGTCGTCGACAGTGCTATCAAGCGGCATTTACTCACCAATAACCTGCTCACCGATGCTCAGTTTGGGTTCTGTCAGGACCACTCGGTTCCAGGCCTCATTACAGCCTTGGTCCAAACATGGACAAAAGAGATGAATTCCAGAGGTGAGGTGAGAGTGACTGACCTTGACATCAAGGCAGCATTTGACTGAGTGTGGCACCAAGGAGCCCTAGTAAAATTGAAGTCAATGGGAATCAGGGGGAAAACTCTCCAGTGGTGCAGTCATACCTAACACAAAGAAAGATGGTAGTGGTTGTTGGAGGCCAATCATCTCAGCCCCAGGACATCGCTGCAGGAGTTCCTCAGGGCAATGTCCTAGGCCCAACCATCTTCAGCTGCTTCATCAATGACTTTCCATCCATCATAAGGTCAGAAGTGGGGATGTTTGCTGATGATTGCACGGTGTTCAGTCCCATTCACAACTCTCAGATAATGAAGTAGTCCATGCCCGCCTGCAGCAAGACCTGGACAACATCCAGGCTTGGGTTTATAAGTGGCAAGTTACATTCACGCCAGACAAGTGCCAGGCAATGACCATCTCCAACAAGAGCGAGTCTAACCACCTCCCCTTAACATTCAACGGCATTACCATTGCTGAATCCCCACCATCTGGTCACCATTGACCAGAAACTTAACTGGACCAGCCATATAAATACTGTGGCTACAAGAGCAGGTCAGAGGCTGGGTATTCTGCAGCGAATGACTAACCTTCTGACTCCCCAAATCCTTTCCACCATCTACAAGGCACAAGTCAGGATGCCTGGATGAGTGCAGCTCCAACAACACTCAAGAAACTCGACACCATCCAGAACAAAGCAGCCCGCTTGATTGGCACCCCATTCACCACCCTAAACATTCACTCCCTCCATCACCGGTGCATCATGGCTGCAGTGTATACCGTCTAAAAGATGTACTGCAGCAATTCCCCAAGGCTCCTTTGACAGCACCTCCCAAACCCGTGACCTCTACCATCTAGAAAGACAAGGGCAGTAGGCACATGGGAACAACACCACCTGCACGTTCCCCTCCAAGTCACACACCATCCTGACTTGGAAATATATCACCGTTCCTTCATCGTCGCTGGGTCAAAATCCTGGAACTCTCTACCGAACAGCTCTGTGGGAGAACCTTCACCACACAGACTGCAGCAGTTCGATAAGGCGGCTCACCACCACCAAGGACAATTAGGGATGGGCAATAAATGCCAGTGATGCCCACATCCCATAAGTGAATAAAAAAAAGATTGCCAACAGAGACAAGATGCTTAGTTAACTGCCCTTACATACTTTGATGCAAGGAATGTGCATCTAGTGTAAGGCAGACTGTACAACTGGTAAATTCAACGCCCAGAGCTCTTGGAGGACTATCTATATCCAGCTGTCTCAAGATCTGAAATGGGAAGTTTGCAAGGAGAACTTTTGATTGTTTTGTCTTTTCATGGATTTTGTTGGATCATTTGGTGACCACAGCTTTTTGAAAAGTGATGCTGTAGACAAGCCTATAATGGAGGTTGTATCCTCCTTGTAATTCTTCTTAGATTTTTATGTCTCTGCTTCTTCAGTACTGACAGATCCCATTTCATCCTCTTCCTCTGGCTGCATTCTTCCTCCTGTTTCTCAGAAAAAATGATGGGTTCATCACCTGAAGATTCGACTGTTCAGGAAGTAATTGAATCCGATGTAAAAAAAAATTGAAATGCACTTTGTAGCGTGCATCATCTGCGGACTTGTTTTCGTAAAGACTATACTTGATAGGACATTGAAATCAATGCAGTTACAAGAATACAATGAACATTATACACGTCACGAGATGCTATCTAAAACAAGTTCACACCAAAGCCACATTTATCTAGATCATGAATAATTGGCATTAATGTACAGTGGATGGCGTACTTTAAACCAATAACAGTGTGAGGGCCCTGTGGATGAGATTTCCACCTCTCTAAACATTAATATCATTCTCTGCTCAATGGTAGTCATTTTTTTCTGGGTTATACATTTTCCCATTTGGCCTTTCTATTCAAACGGTTATCATTTTGAGGTTCACTGTAAAGGTGTTACTTCCTCTAAAGTCATCCAGATGGGTTTTACATTCCTCAGCATTCCTACTAATGTGGCACGATTTATTTTTCAAACTAGTTGACCAGCCTTTCATTGCACAGAGGTTGACAATATTTTTTTTAGGAGATTCAGGATTGTCCTCTTCTTGTTTTTATAGAGTAGTTGTCCGTTCTATGCAGTTCCTTCTCAGTGAAATGTGACATTCATTCCTGCCACTTTGCTTTTAGACATAATTATAAAAGATTTACTGCCTATTTGTTAGAAGCCGCATTCATTAACAAAGGGAATGAGGATCACTGATAGTTGTTAAGGTGAATGACAATGATGACAGCAACAACATATAGAGCCCTGGAAGTAGAAAAATGTTTCAAAGCGCTTCACAGAGACTGAATCAAAACATGGACAATAAGCCAAGGAAGGAGGTATTAGTAGGGGTGACCAAAAGCTTGTTCAACAGGTGGGTTTTATGGAGGACCTTAAAGAAGGAGAGGGAGGTGGAGAGACATAGGGGTTTTGGGGAGGAATTTCAGAGCATGGTGCCTAGGTGGCTAAAGGCAAAGGCATCAATCAAAGGGAGCTGGGGAGGGGATGCACAAGAGGCTAGAGTTAGAAGAATGGACCATTTGAGAGGGCTTGTAGACCCAGAGGAGGTTACAGAGATAGGGAGGGGTGACCCTATGGAGGGATTTAAACACAAGGATGAGAATTTTAAATTTGAGGAATTGGAGAGCCAGCAATCAATGTTGGCCAGCGAGGACAGGGATGTATGGTGAGCAGGTCTTGGTGGGAGAAATGATACAACCAGCAGAGTTTTGGATGAATTGAAGTTTATGGAGGATAGAGACTGGGAGGCCAGCAAGGAGAACATTGGAATAGTCGTGTCTAGAGGTGACAAAGGATGGGTTAAGGTTTCCACGGCAAATGGGCTGAGGTAATGAAGGATGTTCCCGAGGTGGAAATAGGCAGTCTTTGTGATGGAGAGGATATGGGGGTTGAAAACTCAGCTTAAGGTCAAATAAGATGCTGAGATTCAATTGCTAACAGTCTTGTTAAGCTTGAGGAAGTAGCTGGGGAGGGGAATAGAGTTAATGGCAAGTGCACAGAGTTTTTGGTGAGGGCTGAAGACAATAGCTTTGGTCTTCACAATGACTAGCTGGAGGAAACTGTGGCTCATCCAAGTCTGACAGCACAGAGGCAGTGGAGGGCTTGAGAGAAATGATGGAGAGGTGGAACGGGGAGTCATCAGATACATGTGATGAGGAAATGGAAGAGGCCAAGGATAGATTCTTGGGGTCTCCCGATGGTGCAGGTACGGGAAGGGAAGCCATTGCTGGAGATACATTGGTTACGATCAGATTAATCAGATTAGCATAATTTCATCTGTTTTACCAATGAATGATTTAATTTACTAGTTACAATAAATCACCATATGAAAATGTGGATGAGACTGTTTTTATAGTTTGGCAGTAAAATTCAGCATCTATGCACTGTTCTTACTAATGGTGTCTTAACTGAACTACGCTAGATAATTTTTCCCACTTAGCATTTGAAAACTAATCTCTTATAACAATATTACAAGATGATAATACATCAATTGGTCACCAAGATCATCAACATAGCAACAGCAATTGTTAATTTGAATACAGTCTTTGTTTTGTTATTTGTCACAACAGTCAATATTTTGCTTGACTGAAGTTAACACCCGTGCTATTTGCTGCAGTTTTGTTAATTAGTGCTATAACTATATTTTTGCACAATCAGTTATTTTGTAGTGTTTTATTTAAACTAAGAGTTTCATTTTATAACCAGAATCCTAATGGTTGGTGCTGATGTCACATACTAACTTGTTGTTTTGTCAATACATTAGCAATTTAAGCCCAGCAATCACTGTTTCCAATATCAGTCAATGAATGCAATGTGTTCATATAGACGTTTCTTTGTCTATTATTTCAATGGAGGCTTAACTTGGTTAAAATAAATAGAATAGAAAAAATTTGCATTTATATAGCGCCTTTCATGACCTCAGGATGTCCCAAAGCACTTTACTGCCAATCAAGTACTTTTGAAGTGTAGTCACTGTTGTAATGTAGGAAACATGGCCAATTTGCACACAGCATGGTCCCACAAACAGCAATGTGATAATAGCCAGATAATCGGTCTTTAACGATGTTGATTATGGGATAAATATTGGCCAGGACACGAGGGAGAACTCCTCTGCTCTTCTTTGAAATAGTGCCATGGGATCTTTTACGTCCACCTGACAGCAGTGAGGGGGCCTTGGTTTCACACCTCATTTGAAAGACGGCACCTCCAACAGTGTGGTACTGGAGTGTCAGCCTCGAAAATGTGGTCAAGTCTCTGGGGTGGGACTTAACCCCACAACCTTCTGACTCAGAGGCAAGAGTACTACCC
Source organism: Heptranchias perlo (assembly GCF_035084215.1). Classification (NCBI taxonomy): domain Eukaryota; kingdom Metazoa; phylum Chordata; class Chondrichthyes; order Hexanchiformes; family Hexanchidae; genus Heptranchias; species Heptranchias perlo. The sequence continues at coordinate 16,232,203 of NC_090339.1, forward strand.
ACTGAATCACGGCTGGCAGTTTTGCTAATATCAGCAACAGTAATGTCTAGGCTTTGAAAAGCGGCTTCACTGTAAGATTTAAATGAAATGTTCAAAGGAACGTTTGACACAGGTTTCTGCCAAAGCCACATACAAAGAACGACTGCATGAATCACAAAAAAAGTATTATAATTTCTTTAAATTACTGTTTCGACTGTGATTGTTACAATTATTTTTGTAAGTACCAAATACTGTGGCTAATTGATTTTGAGCTGCTTTGAAGTTATGGAGGACTAACAATGCAAGCCTGCTTGAAGCCAATGTTAAAACCCAGTCCAAAAAAAAACCACGGCTGGTGTGCGCGTTTTCTTAGATTGTCAAGGATCAGCAGCAATGAGACACATCTTTACACTACACACCCGGGAAAAAAGATGGATTTCCCCCCGTTAGACTGCCAGGAATCAGAGAAATGTTGGCCGTCAAAATCCGAGGAACATGGAAATTCTCTTTCCACTGTCAGATTCAACTCAGACTCCCTCGCCCGCCATAAGATTAAAAACAAATTAGTTGGTTCCAAAAATACCTTTGTTGCTATGGATCTGATTGCAAATGCCACACAGTTAAACCAGCAGTTACAATTTTTATAGGAAACCTGTGTTTGAGGCAAACAAACAATGGGGGTGAAGTTGTAATTAGCGGTAGTGCATAATGGCCGATAGCAAATCGACACCTCAATTTACACCCCGCCCAATTTTATTTTCCATTGACTTCTAAGAAAAAGAAAATTGGGCAGGGTGTAAAACGGGCTGCCGATTCGCTATCGCCACTTTTTACGCTACTGTCAATGACCCAACTTAACCCTCGTTGTTCCTCTGCATATCCACAACGTCTTATAAAGAAAGAAAGAATTGGCATTTACATAGTGCCTTTCACATCTTCAGGACACCTTCCGTGTATATTAGGAACAAATGTCACCAACCTCCTTTCCGTTCCATTCACCCCACCCGCCACTACCCCTCAGACTCTGACAGCAGATAATCAATCACTGCTCCCTCTCTGCATTTCCCTCCAGAATATCCATTCACTCGAGGACAAGGCCCTTGCCATCCATGACCTTGTTGTTGACATTCTGGTTTTGACTGGAACTTGACTCACAGGTGGGAATACTTTGCCTCCCACTGAAGCCTTCCCGCCTGGCTATATTATCCACCACATGCCCCGCCCAAACTAAAATAATTGTAAACATAGGAATATCCAACAAATGTTGCTAATATCGCCAACAGTAACATCTAGCCTGCGATTTTATGAATGCTCTCAGGAAAGGAGCATTCATAACATCATATTTAAAAATCCTGCTGCACAAATACAGCCAGATTCAAAAAATCTGAATTGACCCTCCATCTCTAAACTGAAGTTATTTTAAAGCACTAATTTGTTTTCATATGGCCTCGAGACTGCAATTGCTCTACTGGAAGTCCCACGGCAGCAATTTAGTCAGTTGCCATGCAAAGTATTCAAAAATCAAGCACAGATCCAATCTAGTAAATTGACTGTGCAGAGGCAGTAACAGGGTAGAGAGGGCAGGCTTCAGGCCAGAATTATCTCCTTTACTTGAGGGACCATTAACATGAATCATCAGTCAAATCAAAAGCAACATTTTTCACACATATTGTGCAAGTCATCCAGAGTGACTGAGAGACCTGATAGTTATTGTGATTTACTTACCTAAAAAGAGAACGAGGGGGATGGGTTACAGAGATCGTCAGCAGGCAATTGTGGCCCACTTGTAGTTTATGGACAATCCAGTTCAGCACACATACATCTGGATATGTTTTCATAGAATTACATAGAATTTACAGCGCAGAAACAGGCCATTCGGTCCAACTGGTCTGTGCCGTTGTTTATGCTCCACACGAGCCTCCTTACACCTGACTTCATCAAATCCTATCTGCAAATCCTTCTCAGTGAAGTCCATGGTTTACTGATGAAATGTACATAAATCTCAACTTTTTTTTCATTCATTCTTGGGATGTGGGCATCGCTGGCAAGGCCGGCATTGTTGCCCATCCCTAGTTGCCATGAGAAGGTGGTGGTGGGCCTTCTTATAAACCGCTTCTAGCAGTTTTGAGACACCTGAGTCACTTCAGCGGGCAGTTGATAATCAACCACGTTGTTGTGGGACTTAAGTTTGCTGATTCTGCTGTCTATTGCAAAAAAATCAATGGTTGTTGTTAAATTATTGGGTCTTTTTGTTGTTCATCTTTATATCACATTACCTGCTGTATAAACAATCTTGTACAAAGTGTCAATTAGAAGAAATTCTCCGAGTTAAAGATAAAAGATCTCACTCTGCCATTAGCGCTTAATGGCTTCAGCGAGTCCATGGGCGTGATTTTATCAGGGAGCCGGAAAGGGGGCAGGGAGGTGGAATTCCTGCCGGAAACCCGGAAGTACGGGTTTCCCGGACATCTTTACGATTTTGACTTAAGGACATCTTTATTTTTGACTGTTTCTTTTTTTATTCGTTCATGGGATGTGGGCATCGCTGGCAAGGCCAGCATTTATTGCCCACCCCTAATTGCCCTTGAGAAGGTGGTGGTGAGCCGCCTTCTTGAACCGCTGCAGTCCGTGTGGTGAAGGTTCTCCCACAGTGCTGTTAGGTAGGGAGTTCTAGGATTTAGTCTCAGCAACGATGATGGAATGGCAATATATTTCCAAGTCGGGATGGTGTGCGACTTGCAGGGGAACGTGCAGGTGGTGTTGTTCCCATGTGCCTGCTGCCCGTGTCCTTCTAGGTGGTTGAGGTCACGGGTTTGGGAGGTGCTGTCGAAGAAGCCTTGGCGAGTTGCTGCAGTGCATCCTGTGGATGGTACACACTGCAGTCACGGTGCGTCGGTTATGAAGGGAGTGAATGTTTAGGGTGGTGGATGGGGTCCCAATCAAGCTAGCTGTTTTGTCCTGGATGTTGTTGAGCTTCTTGAGTGTTGTTGGAGCTGCACTCATCCAGGCACTCATCCATCAAACTGTAAGAATTCTGGGAATTCCACCTTTTCCCTGAGTATGTAAAACTTTGGCCATTGACCAAAATCCTAAGATGGAAGGATAGGTGAGAGGTCACCAGACGAATCAACAACACACACTGGAATGTGGGAGAATTACTGCTTCAGACATGTCTCTGTTTTAATGCAAAATCTACAGCAGGTGGTCAACGATCAGAAAGCCAGTAGGCCATTGAAAGAGGCAACTGCTCCAGACATGGTGGGGCCATGTCTTTGTTTTAAAGCAAAACCGATCAACACCTAGCACGTTGGATACAAAAGAAGCCCTGTATACCAGGTGATCAACAATCGGAATGAATCATAGAAGAACAATGGCCCATCGAGAAAAGCAATTGCAACATGATGAGAGACCATCAAAAGCCATCAAAGATTCTTAAGGACTTTGTAAGAACTGTTTAAACAGACATGAAGTGCCTCATGACGAAGACCATTGTAAGAGAGGGGTATATAAGTGGAAACTCGAAACTCCTCTCTCTCTGGCTCTTTCTTCTCTTTTGTGTTCTCTCTCTCTTGTTCTGCCTGTCGCTTGTTTTGCAGCCCTGTTTTTGCTGTCTCTTGGTTTGCACTCTCCAGGGAGGAGAGCAGCTTCCAGTGAAACCAATGAACCCATGTGAGAGAACCGGTCAGCCAGACCTGCAAGTGCAAAGGATTGGTGAGCCTCGACGATACGTGTGTGTTTGTGATAGGTGTCTCCAGGGTCCCCACCAACCTCTTAGTTTAGCGGGATAAAGTACTGTAGTGGGTGTGTGTAACTCAATGTACTGTGTAGGACCGTTTGTATCGTTATCTTCTTCGTGTTGATGGTATAATAAAACCAACATTCCAATTCAATTCAAACACCGAGTTTGTGTGTTCTCTGTGCTATTCGACTGTGTGGTCCATCACCGGGTGCGTTAGCGTAAGTCCCGTTTTCCTGAACCCCCGATCCGTAAGGTATAAGTGTTCCTTGGCTAGACCGGGGATCAGATATCTGCAACAATCAATAGGTTGAGAACAACCCCAAAACACCCTACAAAACTCCTGACTTATGCCTTGTAGATGGTGGAAAGGCTTTGGGGAGTCAGGAGGTGAGTCACTCGCCAGAGAATAGCTAGTCTCTGACCTGCTCTTGTAGCCACAGTATTTATGTGGCTTGTCCAGTTAAGTTTCTGGTCAATGGTGACCCCCAGGATGTTGATGGTGGGGGATTTGGTGATGGTAATGCCATTGAATGTCAAGGGGAGGTGGTTAGACTCTCTCTTGTTGGAGATGGTCATTGCCTGGCACTTGTCTGGTGCGAATGTTACTTACCACTTATTAACCCAAGCCTGGATGTCCAGGTCTTGCTGCATGCGGGCACGGACTGCGGGATTGTGAATGGATCTGAACACTGTGCAATCATCAGCGAACATCTGCATTTCTGACCTTAGGATGGAGGGAAGGTCATTGATGAAGCAGCTGAAAATGGTTGGGCCTAGAACACTGCCCTGAGGAACTCCTGTAGCAATGCCCTGGGGCTGAGATGATTGGCCTCCAACAACCACTTCCATCTTCCTTTGTGCTAGGTATGACTCCAGCCACTGGAGAGTTTTCCCTTTGATTCCCATTGACTTCAATTTTACTGGGGCTCCTTGGTACCACACTCGGTCAAATGCTGCCTTGATGTCAAGGGCAGTCACTCTCACCTCACCTCTGGAATTCAGCTCTTTTGTCTATGTTTGGACCAAGGCTGTAATGAGGTTTGGAGCCGAGTGGTCTTGGCGGAACCCAAACTAAGTGTCGGTGAGCAGGTTATCGGTGAGTAAGTGCCGCTTCATAGCATTGTTGACGACACCTTTGCTGATGATTGAGATTAGACTGATGGGGTGGTAATTGGCTGGATTGGATTTGTCCTGCTTTTTGTGGAGAGGACATACCTGGGCAATTTTCCACATTGTCGGGTAGATGCCAGTGTTGTAGCTGTACTGGAACAGCTTGGTTAGGGACACGGCTAGTTCTGGAGCACAAGTCTTCAGCACTACAGCCGGGATGTTGTCGGGGCCCATAGCCTTTGCTGTAACCAGTGCACTCAGCCGTTTCTTGATACCATGTGGAGTGAATCGAATTGGCTGAAGACTGGCTCCTGTGATGTTGGGGATATCGGGAGGAGCCCGAGATGGATCATCCACTCGGCACTTCTGGCTGAAGATGGTTGCAAAAGCCTTGTCTTTTGTACTCACATGCTGGACTCTGCCATCATTGAGGATGGGGATATTTACAGAGCCTCCTCCTCCCGTTAGTTGTTTAATTGTCCACCATCATTCACGACTGGATGTGGCAGGACTGCAGAGCTTTGATCTGATCCGTTGGTTGTGGAATCGCTTAGCTCTGCCTATAGCATGTTGCTTCCGCTGTTTAGCATGCATGTAGTCCTGTGTTGTAGCTTCACCAGGTTGGCACCTCATTTTTAGGTACGCCTGGTGCTGCTCCTGGCATGCTCTTCTACACTCCTCATTGAACCAGGGTTGATCCCCTGGCTTGTCGGTAATGGTACAGTGAGGAATATGCCGGGCTATGAGGTTACAGATTGTGGTGGAATACAATTCTGCTGCTGCTGATGGCCCACAGTGCCTCATGGATGCCCAGTTTTGAGCTGCTGGATCTGTTCTGAATCTATGCCATTTAGCGCGATGATAGTGCCACACAACACGTTGGAGGATGTCCTCCGTGTGAAGACTGGACTTCGTCTCCAGAAGGACTGTGCGGTGGTCACTCCTACCAATACTGTCATGGACAGATGCATCTGCAATAGGTAGATTGGTGAGGATGAGGTGAAAAAGGTTTTTCCCTTGTTTAGGTTCGCTCACCACCTGCCGCAGGCCCAATCTCGCAACTATATCCTTCAGGACTCGGCCAGCTCGGTCAGTAGTGATGCTACCGAGCCATTCTTGTTGATGGACATTGAAGTCCCCCACCCTGAGTACATTCTGTGCCCTTGCTACCCTCAGTGCTTCCTCCAAATGGTGCTCAACGTGGAGGAGGACTGATTCATCAGCTAAGGAAGGACGATAGATGGTAATCAGCAGAAGGTTTCCTTGCTCATGTTTGACCTGATGCCATGAGATTTCATGGGGTCCAGAGTCAATGTTGAGGACAATTAGGACCACTCCCTCCTGACTGTATATCACTGTACCAGCACCACTGGTGAGTCTGTCCTGCCTGTGGGACTGGACATACCCGGGCTGGTTGACAGGCTGATCTCAGTTGGACGGAAGAAGAGGAAGGAAGGGAATGTGAACAAGTAAGTGTTAGACGTGGTGGGATGGGGTGGGTCATTGGAGGGGAGTCGGGGATTCACCGGGGGGTCAGTCATTGGGGGGCTCAGTCATCGGGGGGGTGGGTGGGTCAGTCATCTGGGGTCATCGGGGGGGGGGGGGTCAGTCATCTGAGGTCATTGTGGGTTCAGTCATCGGGAGTGGTTTGGGGAATCACTGTGGGAGGGGGGGTCACTCATCAGGAGAGGGGACAGTCATCGGGGGGCTCAGTCATCGGGGGGGTCGGTCATCAGGGTCATCATGGGGTCGGTGTCACCGGGTGAGGCTCAGACATCGGGGGGGTCGGGGTCGGCGGTCATCGCAGTGGTTGGGGGGTCATCGCAGGGGTTGGAGATCATGAGGGACCGGTCGGGGATTGTGAGGGGGGTTCGGAGATTGTGGAGGGTTCAGAGATCGTGTGGGGGGTGGTTGGAGAACGTGGGATGGAGGTCGGAGATTGTCTGGTGAGGTTCCCTGCATGTAGGCTTGTTTGCACCTGGGGGAAGCAGTCCTGCTCCTCTGGGCCCACAATCAGTGCAAGAAAGGCATTTACCTATTGTTTCGGGCCTCCTCGCCTCCTCTCACATGCTGTGAAGTAGAAGGCCCAGGAATCCCGGCCCCCTGGGGTTAAAAGAAAAAAGCTATTAAAGTGGAGGCCCACCGCCTCTTTGAAAGTTTTTAGTGACCGACCCGCCTCCTGAGAGCGGGTTGGTTGCCCGCCCCTCGTCTAGCCGCCATTCGAACCGGAAATGGGCAGGTTGGAGGAGGGTTGGGGGCGGGTTTTAGATTTTTAAAATTTGTACTGCCCCCCCCACCCATTTTTCCGAGTTAAAATCATGCCCCATGTTTCTATCTTTTAAAAAGCGCAGTGTATTCACAAGTCCGTGCACAATAAATGTTTGGCCTTGGCCCGATGGATGGGGGAGACAGTGAATCATTTAATTCACCCTGGACTGCTTTCAAGTACCTCCGAACAAGTGATTGCAGAGAAGCACAACTAAGGACTGAGAGTGGGTTGTCTGCTCGCTACCTTAACAAGATGGTTGTTTTCACCAGGAGAATCTGAAAGTGTTTTTGCAACTGGAAGACTGTTTCCAGTGGGTTGCCGCAGGGTCAGTGCTAAGTGCTTTGCTTTTTGTGATATACATTAACGATTTGGACTTAAATGTCGGGGGCACGATTAAGAAATTTGCGGATGACACAAAGATAGGCTGTGTGGTTGATAGTGAGGAGGAAAGCTGTGGACTGCAGGAAGATATCAATGGACTGGTCAGATGGGCAGAAAAGTGGCAAATGGAATTTAATCCAGAGAAATGTGAGGTAATGCATTTGGGGAGAGCAAACAAGGCAAGGGAATACACAATAAATGGGAGGATACTGAGAGGTGTAGAGGAAGTGAGGGACCTTGGAGTGCATGTCCACAGATCCCTAAAGGTAGCAGGACAGGTAGATAAGGTGGTTAAGAAAGCATATGGAATGCTTTCCTTTATTAGCCGAGGCATTGAATATAAAAGCAGGGATGTTATGCTAGAACTGTATAAAACACTGGTTAGGCCACAGCTTGAGTACTGCGTATGGTTCTGGTCACCATATTATAGAAAGGATGTAATTGCACTAGAGAGGGTACAGAGGAGATTTATGAGGATGTTGCCAGGACTGGAGAATTTTAGTTATGATGATAGATTGGATAGGCTGGGGTTGTTTTCCTTGGAACAGAGGAGGCTGAGGGGTGATTTGATTGAGGTGTACAAAATGATGAGGGGCCTAGATAGAGTGGATAGGAAGGACCTATTTCCCTTAGAGGAGGGGTCAATAACTAGGGGGCATAGATTTAAAGTGATTGGTAAAAGGATTAGAGCGGAAATGAGGAAAAATGTTTTCACCCAGAGGGTGGTGGGGGTCTGGAACTCACTGCCTGAGAGGGCGGTAGAGGCAGAAACCCTCAACTCATTTAAAAAATACCTGGATGTGCTCCTGAAGTGCCGTGACCTGCAGGGCTACGGACTAAATGTGGGAATGTGGGATTAGGCTGGGTGGCTCGTTTCTCAGCCGGCGCGGACACGATGGGCCGAATGGCCTCCTTCTGTGCCATAAATTTTCTATGATTCTATGATTCTAAAAGAGGAAAGAAAATTAAACTTTTACTCCTTCTCATCCTAATTAATTGTACCATGGTCAGGAAAATGTCGCGAATCCATCTTGATTTAAGGTGACAGGAAACTGAGTACACGATGACAAAAATGATAATAAAATATTATAAAGGTCAACATGTAGATAAAAGTACAAGTCGGGCAAAATCATAGGGACTTTAGGCAGCTGGTCTCATCAATTCATTGGATTCTGAAACAGAACGCATGAAGCTTTAGGCCTTGAATTGTGGCCTTCATGCATGCAGCTGGTTTCTTACTGAATTGGTGTTAAGCTTTTGGTGGATCTAACCTTTAACTGTTAGAGGAGTTTGGTTAGCCACGTTTCAGTGGTAGCACTCTCACCTGCGAGTCAGAAGGTTGCACGTTCAGGTCGTACTCCAGAGACTTGAGCACATAATCTAGGCTGACACTTCAGTGCAGTGCTGGGGGACTGTTGCACTGTCGGAGGTGCAGTCTGTCAGATGAGATGTTAAACCAAGGCACCGTCTGTCCTCACATGTGGACGTAAAAGATCCCATGGCACTATTTCGAAGAAGAACAGGGAATGCTCCCTGGTGCCCTGGCCAATATTCATCCCTCAACCAATATCCCTAAAAAACAGATTATCTGGTCATTATCTCATTGCTGTTTGTGAGTTATTGCTGTGTTCAAACTGACTGCTGTGCTTTCTACATTTTAGTGATTACACTTCAAAAGTACTTCATTGACTGTAAAGTGCTTCGGGGTGTCCTGAGGTTGTGAAAGACCCTGTATCAATGCAAGTCCTTTCTTTATTTCTATACTATGTCCAAAAAAATAAGAAAGAGTTGTTCTTGGGGTCAATAAAATAAATTGTAAGGTTAAAACCTGAAATCTTTAAAGGATTCATTTGGATTTTTTTTTCTACAGGTGTGCAGACTGGAGCAGAGATTGTTGTCACTGTTGCCTCTGGCTATTTGAACTCTGTGTCATTTGGTTGCTTTGCAGCCTCATCTGGCAGTTACATGCTTACTGATTTCACTATACAAACCGTAACCTAGATTCCAAGGACGGGCTATATACGTACAAGGTGATAGTGGCATCTGTGCTGTTCTCGTGTGGGTTAAAAGGGCATTGTCATCCCATCGGGGAGGCAGAGACTCAGCATAATTATGGTAATGGTTTAAAACAGTTTAAGCTGTTGCTATGGCGACGAGAACAACTTAGTGTATTCAAGATGGGAGGAGAATTTGAATGTACCACAGTCTGAAACGATTCCTCATCTAAGGGGCTTAAAACATACAGGCTTATCCCAAGTCTGCTTAAGAGGGAGAAAATCAACCAAAGTTCCAGCTCCCAATTACTATCCAGGGATTCCTGCTGAAAATTCCATGTGTGGATACTGAACCCCGCCAATTCTGGCCTCTTGCGCATCCCTGATTTTCATCGCTCCACCATTAGCGGCCGTGCCTTCAGCTGCCTAGACCCTAAACTCTGCAATTTCCTCCCTAAACCTCTCTGCCTCTCCGCCTCTCTCTGCTCCTTTAAGTCGCCTTAAAACCTACCTCTTTGACCAAGCTTTTGGTCACCTATCCTAGTATCTCCTTATGTGGCTCGGTGTCAAATTTTGTTTGATAATCACTCCTGTGAAGCGCCTTGGGACGTTTTACGACGTTAAAGGTGCTATATAAATGCAAGTTGTTGTTGTTGTTGAAGGCAGGATCAGGCTCTGCTGTGATTTATAACCGTGGTTTAATAGCCAGCTTATATTTGGGCTTAAGCTTACATATGAAGGAAGGTAGTTGGATGAGGTACCAGAGGTGGGCCGGCTTCCTAAAAGAAACATATATGTGACAACCAGTCTCCTAAGGTGCTTGGAAAACTGCATTACTATAAAGAACAAAGCAGACTGATAAGCAAATTGCTTCCAGGTGCGGTTGGGAGTTTATTTATTGTGATGCACAAGGCATTACAACTATGTGGGACAGGATGGATGAACCAGTAGGTCTTTTCCTGCCCATTATTTTTCATATGCTCTTGTATGATTTCTTCTGCCATCTTGGATTCTCCAAATTGGCCTGTTTACTTCTGAGTTGGAACTGAGAGCTTGCTAGCTATTGACAACGTTCCTTCAATTTACAAATTTGAACTCGCTCCAGTGAAATGCAATACTTTCAGGCTGATGCCATTGAAATGTGCACAAACCTAAAATGGCATCTTCCTGAAATCTTCTGTTACACATGTCCCTGGAAGCAAATAAACTGAAAAATGAATACAATTTTCTGTTTGAGATAATACAATTATCTTGCATAAGACCCGCCCCCTCAAAACAAAATCATGAATAGCTTTTAACTCAACCGTAATCCTTTCCCCCTACACAAAGTGAAAACAGAGCTGCCACTTGTTTCTAAGTGTTACAGTAATGCTGAATCAGACTCACCTGCCCTCAAGCAACTGACAGCACTATGGAGTTTGAAGAAAATTGGTGAGACTGCTGCCTGAAGCTACAATGAGTCACTCATATGTTCACCAATTTATGTTGCCGTTGTACAGATACTGAGGCGGGGGCTTATAAGGTTTATTTGATACCCCATTTACATTGCAGAACTGCCTCTGATGGAAGTGGTGATTCAGTATGGTGAGGCTGGGTGGCGCTCTGAGTCTGCCTCATTTACATCCTGGGACAGACTCAGAACAGCAGCAACAATACACATGTACAAGATCATGCATGCGTAGTCGATCAAAAGTTATAGGATCTTACTGCACAGAAGGAGGCCAATTGTCCCATCGTGCCTGTGCTGGCTCTTTGAAAAAGCTATCCAATTAGTCCCATTTCTCTGCTTTTTCCCCATAGTCCTGCAAATTTTTCCATTTCAAGTATATATCCAATCCCCTTTTGAAAGTTATTATTGAATCTGCTTCCACCACCCTTTCAGGCAGTGCATTCCAGATCTTAACAACACATTGCATTAAAAAAATTCTCCTCATCTCCCCTCTAGCTACTTTGCCAAATATTTTAAATCTGTGTCCTTTGGTTACCGACCCACCCGCCAGTGGAAACAGTTTCTCCTTATTTACTCTATCAAACGCCACTATTAAATCTCCCCTTGACCTTTACTGCTCGAAGGAGAACACTCCCAGCTTCTCTAGTCTCTCCACATAACTGAAGTCCCTCATCCATGGTGTAATTCTGCTAAATCTCCTCTGCACCCTCTACAAGGCCTTGACACCCTTCCTAAGTTATGTTTGCATCATTACTCATCTGGCTGTGGAACTTCCTTGATGTGAGGGGAAAGTCTGCGTGAACTGGCAAGGTGAAAATGGCACCATTGGCCTGTATGGGTAGGCCAAGTGCTCAGCCCACCAGCAGCCAGAAGGAAATGGTAAAGTTGGCGTCCAATGCTTCTCCTGGTGGCGACTACTGATAACAATGAATAATAATTGTAAACAATTTTACAACACCAAGTTATAGTCCAACGATTTTATTTTTAATCCCACAAGCTTTCGGGGGCTTTCCCCTTCCTCAGGCGGTGTGGAAATGACAATTTCGAATCCTTCGCATTTTAAGATCACAAAACAAAGCCTGGTGATTACTGCCCGTTGCCAAGGCAATCACAGTGAGCAGACAGAAAGGTGTCATCTAAAAGGCCACTGAATATACAACCCCCCAAAAAAAAAGAGAGAGAGACAGAACGAAGACAGTCAATGACCCGTTATATTAAAAACAGATAACATTTGTTCGCTGGTGGGGTTACGTGTAGTGTGACATGAACCCAAGATCCCGGTTGAGGCCGTCCTCATGGGTGCGGAACTTGGCTATTAATTTCTGCTCGACGATTTTGCGTTGTCGTGTGTCTCGAAGGCCGCCTTGGAGTATGTTTACCCGAAGGTCGGTGGCTGAATGTCCATGACCGCTGAAGTGTTCCCCGACAGGGAGAGAACCCTCCTGTTTGGCGATTGTTGCGCGGTGTCCCTTCATCTGTTGTCGCAGCGTCTGCATGGTCTCGCCAATGTACCTTCAGCAGTCATGGACATTCAGCCACCGACCTTCGGGTAAACATACTCCAAGGCGGCCTTCGAGACACACGACAACGCAAAATCGTCGAGCAGAAATTAATAGCCAAGTTCTGCACCCATGAGGACGGCCTCAACCGGGATCTTGGGTTCATGTCACACTACACGTAACCCCACCAGTGAACAAATGTTATCTGTTTTTAATATAACGGGTCATTGACTGTCTTCGTTCTGTCTCTCTCTCCTTTTTTTGGGGGGTTTGTATATTCAGTGGCCTTTTAGATGACACCTTTCTGTCTGCTCACTGTGATTGCCTTGGCAACGGGCAGTAATCACCAGGCTTTGTTATGTGATCTTAAAATGCGAAGGATTCGAAATTGTCATTTCCACACTGCCTGAGGAAGGGGAAAGCCCCCGAAAGCTTGTGGGATTAAAAATAAAATCGTTGGACTATAACTTGGTGTTGTAAAATTGTTTACAATTGTTAACCCCAGTCCATCACCGGCATCTCCACATAATGAATAATAAGCCACCGTGTCAATGCAAGTTTTATCATGTCAAAACATTTCAATTGCCTCAAGCATTGAATTACTTTTGGACTGCAGTGATTGTTATTGTAGACAAATGGCTTTACATTTGCTGGATCTGTGACTTCAACGACACATCATGAGGTGGGATAGTGTGCCCCTAAGGCATGTAAACTACACTATTTATGCTATGCAAGTGCCTCCAACTGCACACTCTCCATTGGAGGGACTTCCATAGTATAAATGGGGTATTAGATTAATGGGAGCTGATCCTGTCAAGATTTAGCATGTGACCCAAAGCCCACCAGTCATTATAGAATTAAGTCCAAAAAGCAATGCCATCATGTGAATAACAATATAAATGACCCGGTTGTGATGGAAGTGTTGGATCCAGCACAGATGAGTTCTCATGGAGTTAGGTAAGTTAAATAAATATAATAATTCCTATCTCCTTGCCAATATTTTCAAATCCAGGCTTGCCTCAGACAGCAATGTTCTGACCTTGGTGAAATCATCAAGCGCAGTGCCGAGCGGAGGCAAAGTGTTAGGTCCACAAGAAATGGAAAGTGAAAGAAAAACATCTTATGTTTCGCCTCCACAACTCCTCCGAAGAGCTGAGTCAGGAGAGGCATTGACGTTGCCCACAGACACAGGCCAGACCCTCCAGCCCTCACGGCTGAAGAAGATTGGCTAAGCAAGGTTGGGGTTGGGGAGGGGGGGAAGAGGGTGCAGTGGGGGCTGATGGTAGCACAGGTACTGGCAGTTAACTAAACGGAAAAACTGCAAAGAAATGAAAGCAGACACGGTGAAATCTGTGGAGAAACAGTGATACAAACAGGCAATAAGATGTCTGATTTATTCAAGGACCAGATAGGAGTTCCTGATTTCATTTAGTTTCCTTGTGCTACCAGCCGTGCGAGGATAGGCTGCTCCTGTAATTAAATGGAGAAGTGACAGGTCACAGATTTCCAGTCACAATTGATGGGGTTGGTAGAGGGCGGATCAGCAAATATCAGTGCCAGGACAGGTGTGATGATATTATGCTTGCTCATGCCCCTAAGCTGCTCTTCATTTTGTTTTTATCAACATTGCAATCCTGGCAAGCTTAGGTAGGTGGCTGCATGAGTTCTAAAAAGAAATGTTATTGAAAATGAAAAACAGTGGCTCTGGATGTAGTGACAGTGTTGGTTTCAATTATTTGCTCCGGTTAGAATTGCTAGGTGGAGCAAGTTTTATCACTTGAGATGTAAAGCCCCTTCACCAGTGCAATGTGTCAGTGGTTCGTCACATACAGCTCTCTGTTGGATTTATTTCACTTCATTATTTGTGGAGGTTTGACACAATAGTTCCAGAGATCAGACTAACACATTTAATTAGTGCATCGGCTGTATCAGCACGTGCTGAGTGAGACCCTGTGAGGGAGGCTTCCTTATATGGCCTTTGGGCCTATTTGTGGGCATGTGCATGTGGGATGGCCAGTTTATGCGAACACGATGGCATAAAATTGGTGATCAGGAGAATGCAACGTTTTCACAGAGACGTGGACATCGGGATTCAGGCAATTCAATGAGCTTTTGACACAATCCACAGCAGCATCTTGGAAGTGTTTTTTTTTATTTCATAGAATCATAGAAGCATAGAATGATACAGCACAGAAGGAGGCCATTCGGCCCATTGTGCCTGTGCCGGCTCTTTGACAGAGCTATCCAAATAGTCCTACTCCTCTGCTCTTTCCCCATAGGCCTGCAAGTTTCCCCCCTTCAAGTATTCATACTTTATATTTCTGTGTGCTTTTCATCAATTTGCTACATGGAAAGAACTGAACAGCGCACAAGGTAACCATCCACCAGTTACCACAGTTGCATGCAGCCAACTTTTCATCTTGACCTGTCACCGTCAGTTCTGGCCATTGGAGTTTGCTTTGCCTGCTGCTTGCTGCTCACTGACAGCTTGTATTTTTGTGCTAGACTTCAACGGAGCGCTTTTTATGTGTGTTTGACCAGCGAGATTTTAGTTTCGCTTCTGAGAGTGTGGTCACATCTGAGGTTTTACCTTTTGTGCAAGTCTATCAAGTTGAGCCATAGGAAATCAATCATTTTTGTTTATTATTTGCGGGACTCTGTCTCCTGCATACGTCTGGATGGTGGTGAAATATTTTTTGTTGTGTATGAGTTGGGTCACTGAATTTGAGGGATGAGAGAATGAAAGGGGAAAGACAGCAAGACAGGTACACACAATGACAAATGAACAAAGACAGAGACGAACATGCAAAGACAGCAAAACACACATACAAGCTCATTAATTGATTGGCCGTCTATTTTGTTTTTCCTATAAAGCTTCTCTCACATCTAAGTGCTAACACTATAATTAAAGGCAGCAGTAGCCTTTTTATTTGTTTTATGGCAGAGAGAATGAGTCATGTATAAAACTTGTGATTAAATTCTACAGTGATGTAAAATACATTAGTAGAGAAGTCAACATCTTTTTAAAAACAAAACCGCTTTAAATAAAATTGATCACTGTCTTATAGAACACACTCACTATTGTTTTACCGCAGAACATGTGGCCAAAGGGACTAAAAGTGAGTCATTTATTGCAGTTCTTGTTCAGTTCTATCACACCTCAGACACTTTGAGGGGAATTTCAACTCTCCACGACGGGCAGGAGAGGGTCGGTTGGGGGCGGGGTTAAAATGGCAAAAATGCGAATCCGGATGCGCCTCCGTCTGTTTTAACTGTGGTCGGTTTGGAGGCGTCTGAGTAACCTGCTCTGGAGAGGTGGGTCCATCATTATAATCCGTTCCTCGGATTTTGGCAGCTATTTGAATTTAACGCTGGCCGGCCGGGTTTCCCAGGGAGGCTGGAGCAACCAGATCCAGCAGGTAAGTGCTTGTGGGCCAGGAGGAGCAGGAGTGCTTCCCCTCGGCCCCCCAGGCAAATCTTCTGCCCCGATCGCCCCCCCCCCCACCAAACCCTCCAATCTCTCCCGGACTCCCCTACCTCCCGATTGCTGGTCCGACAATATATTTCAATCTGACGTTAATTGAAGTTTACATTGCCTGCATGCAACAGAATAAGCAATCTGTCTGGTAATTATTACAGAATAATTGCTAACTGTTTGAACAAACATTAACCAAGATTTTCAAGCCTGGTTTCAAAAAAATGTGGCAAAATTGACAATTGTTGATTTTACCAATGTGCTTGTATAGCATTTAAATAGAACAAAACTATTCAGCTCGATAAATTCATATCAGTAACATGATGCTTAATCCCTAAATCCAGCAGGGAGCAGAGTGGAGCAGAGTAACTGAGCTCAGCTAAGATGGCTGCCTGACTGTTGGAAGGAAATGATGTAGCTGAATTCTGACACTGGTCGAATGTCTTTATTGAGAACAGATGATTGCCTTTTTAATACAGTTCTCAGATTCCTGCCATGGTGCACATTCTTGGCCAGGGAGTGAAGATTCTGCCAATTCATTTAAAAATAAATCTATAGAAGTACTAACTCTAAAATTTGCACAGTTTCATTATATAAGCATTCCACTCAGCATGATCTCCTCTATTAAATCACACATGCAAAGTAATTTACCATTATAATTTTATTAAGGTTTCGGTGAAAAAGTAGGATCATCCAAGCTCATTTTAATTCATCCAGATATTACACATTGCATGCACATTGTTTAAGGGTTGGTCGAGCTGAACAGAATGATATATGACCTGCCATACTTAGTGTGAAGTCGAGCTTGGATAGTTCTATTACATTGAAGGAGACATTAACAATTTCATTTAAATTCTGATTATAAATTACCCATGATTCACACACAAACCTTGCGGAATATTTACCAGACTCTTCAGAGAATGTTTTTGCCGGCAGTAAAGGCAATGGAGGGGAAACAACAACCATTCACAGAATGGTGTTTTAGTGAGGCAGGACATTATGGAATTCTCACAAAAAATGCTAACAACATCTCCAGATCATTGTTCTGGGTTAAAAATTGCTCCCAAAAAGGTGTTCAATTGGCAAAACCATAATGAGCAGTGAAACAATATGAAAAGGAAAGGGACGATATCATCAACGTTCAGAAGCTGCGATGTGTAGCACGTGTCGTCTGACTGTAAGACAATGTCTGTCCATACAGAGATGGAGGAAGGTATCCTCTTCAATCAATATTCCGGTTTGGGGAAATATTTCCTTCTTTGGTCTTTTCAACCGTGTTGCTATGTGCACTGACGTCAAAGGTGTTCCTAGATAGAATCATAGAAAGTTACGGCACAGAAGGAGGCCATTCGGCCCATCGTGTCTGTGCCAGCCGAGAACATAACTTAAGAACATAAGAAATAGGAGCAGGAGTAGGCCAATCGGCCCCTCGAGCCTGCTCCGCCATTCAATAAGATCATGGCTGATCTGATCCTAACCTCAAATCTAAATTCATGTCCAATTTCCTGCCCGCTCCCCGTAACCCCTAATTCCATTTACTTCTAGGAAACTGTCTATTTCTGTTTTAAATTTATTTAATGATGTAGCTTCCACAGCTTCCTGGGGCAGCAAATTCCACAGACCTACTACCCTCTGAGTGAAGAAGTTTCTCCTCATCTCAGTTTTGAAAGAGCAGCCCCTTATTCTAAGATTATGCCCCCTAGTTCTAGTTTCACCCATCCTTGGGAACATCCTTACCGCATCCACCCGATCAAGACCCTTCACAATCTTATATGTTTCAATAAGATCGCCTCTCATTCTTCTGAACTCCAATGAGTAGAGTCCCAATCTACTCAACCTCTCCTCATATGTCCACCCCCTCATCCCCAGGATTAACCGAGTGAACCTTCTTTGTACTGCCTCGAGAGCAAGTATGTCTTTTCTTAAGTATGGAGACCAAAACTGTATGCGGTATTCCAGGTGCGGTCTCACCAATACCTTATATAACTGCAGCAATACCTCCCTGTTTTTATATTCTATCCCCCTAGCAATAAAAGCCAACATTCCGTTGGCCTTCTTGATCACCTGCTGCACCTGCAAACTAACTTTTTGATTTTCTTGCACTAGGACCCCCAGATCCCTTTGTACTGCAGTACTTTCCAGTTTCTCGCCATTAAGATAATAACTTGCTCTCCGATTTTTCCTGCCAAAGTGCATAACCTCACATTTTCCAATATTGTATTGCATCTGCGAACTCTCCGCCCACTCACCCAGCCTGTCTATATCCCCTTGTAGGTTTTTTATGTCCTCCTCACTCTTCACTTTCCCTCCCATCTTTGTATCATCTGCAAACTTTGATATGTTACACTCGGTCCCCTCCTCCAAATCGTTAATATAGATTGTAAAGAGTTGGGGACCCAGCACCAACCCCTGCGGAACACCACTGGCTACTGGTTGCCAGTCCGAGAATGTACCATTTATCCCAACTCTCTGCTTCCTGTTAGATAACCAATCCTCCACCCATGCCAGAATATTACCCCCAATCCAGTGATTCTTTATCTTGAGCAATAATCTTTTATGTGGCACCTTGTCGAATGCCTTCTGGAAGTCCAAATACACTACGTCCACTGGTTCCCCTTTATCCACCCTGTACGTTATATCCTCAAAGAACTCAAGCAAATTTGTCAGACATGACTTCCCCTTCGTAAAGCCATGCTGACTTTGTCCTATTAAATTATGTTTATCCAAATGTTCTGCTACTGTCTCCTTAATAATAGACTCCAAAATTTTACCTACCACAGATGTTAGGCTAACTGGTCTATACTTTCCAGCCTTCTGCCTACTACCCTTTTTAAATAAGGGTGTTACATTAGCAGTTTTCCAATCTGCCGAGTCCAGAGAATTTTGGAAAATTATTACCAAAGCATCCACAATCCCTACTGCCACTTCCCTCAAGACCCTAGGATGGAAGCCATCAGGTCCAGGGGATTTATCCACCTTGAGTCCCATTAATTTACTGAGTACCAATTCCTTAGTGATTTTAATTGTATTTAGCTCCTCCCCCCCTCGAGCCCCCTGTTTGTCCAGTGTTGGGATATTTTTAGTGTCCTCTACCGTAAAGACTGAAACAAAATATTTGTTCAGCATTTTTGCCATCTCCATGTTTCCCACCATTAATTTCCCGCTCTCATCCTCTAAAGGACCTACATTTGCCTTAGCCACCCTTTTTCAAAGAAAGAGCTATTCGGCTTAATCCCACTAGATAAAGCCATGGCCCAGAATTTGCTGGGGCAATAACGGCGAGATTAATGCGCATGCTGTTATTAGCGTGGAAAATACCCTGCAATTTGTGGCGAGGAAGAGATATGCCTTGAGTTGTGAATCAACATAAATTACTGGACGATTTGCACTGGTCTGCTGTTACCCTCGCAAAAATGAGAGCTCGCCGTCAACCTCCCCATGAATGTCAAAAAATTGCTGGATTTGCGAAAATACGAATTAAACTCAAAGCAGAAAGTTAGGGCTGCTATTTCATGGCATAAGGACCCTGCTAATGGGGTGATTTATGGAACTGACATGCCATGGATCTTGGAGGCCCAGAGAGGAAACAATTGAAACTGTGGAGTCTCATTCCTACAGATAGTAAATTGTTCCGACAGGTTTTTAAAATTTTAAATGTTAAATGTTTTTCGTACTTTTCCTTTCTGTCTCTCTTTTTTTTCTCTCTCTCTTAATCCAATCTTTCTTTCCCTCTCTTTATTTCTCTTTCTGTATCTAGTTTTACTCTAATTCACCCTAATTCCTTCTCCGTTGTATGCTCAGTTTCTTTCTTTATCCATAAATTTAATTGGTTAAGGAGATAGACCGTTGGTCCTGTCGTTCAACAAGGTCCCAGCTGCCCCGTTGACAATTCACACTTCCAGCAATTTGCCGCTCAAAAATAATTGGAGCTGAAGGGTGAGGAAAAAAATCCAACTCACAGGGGCACACCATGAGATGCCCCTTTCCAGCAAATTCTCAGCTATGTCTAATAAATAGTCTCTGTTCTGATTTGTCTCAAAATGATATGATTATCCAGTAATACTTCACACTTTGACAAATATTCATTTTATTTGGAAAGTTACTATTAATAATCCACCGATTATAATTAATAAAGAGTGACAATTCTTTCTTTACTATCCACAGAAATGATTCAAGGATATCAGCATCAACTTCTGGAGACACTGAACAACTTACTTTAGTGATGCCAGATGAGAGGACGCCTGGGGATTCTCCGACTGTCCGAGGGCTAGTTAACAGTAAACGATGGACGTAACTAGCAGGAGAAAGCATTGCTGCCGGGTAGGGAGACATTTTTCAAATAGATGGACGGAGAGCACATAAGCCGTCTACAGCATAGAGAAGGATGTACCAGCCGTTGGGTGTAGGAGCTGTGCATGTTTTAATACACAGCACCCTGACCAGCACGCAGCAGGGTAAATGAGTAAACCCGACAGTTGGCCCACTTGTTTGGATCTCTGGTTAAAGTTAATGTAACTGTATGTTGACCTTCCTCCAAGCAGCATAGAGGTGAAGCTTACGATATAAGACTAAGATGTGTGGATTGTTGGGACAGCCTCAATTGGTTAACCCTGTAAAAGGTTGAATCCACTAGTGATAGGGCTCGATTTTAGGAGGGAGGCGGGTTGGCAGCGGGGGATCGACTGGGTATGTGGGTAACGTGCCCAGTGAAATCGGGGTGCTCCGCACTCGACCGCACCTGATTGAAGGTACTTACCTTGGCTTCCGGGTTTCGCGCTGGAAAGCTGCGCAGCGGGCGGACTGTGCAGCCGCATCATAGGCTGTCAGCTGGAGGAGCCCTATTTAAAGGGGCAGTCCTCCACTGACTGATGCTGCAGAAAATAGGCAAAATTACAGCATGGAGCAGCCCAGGGGGAAGGCTGCTCCCAGGTTTAATGATGCCTCACTCCAGGTCTTACTAGATGGGATGAGGATGAGGGGGAGGACAGAGATCTTCTCCCCGGCAGACGGGAGGAAGTGGCCTGCCTCTGCCACCACAGAGGCATGGCTCGAGGTGGCAGAGGAGGTCACCTGCACCACCAACATATTAAGCAACTGCATACAGTGCAGGAGGCGCTTCAATGACCTAAGTAGGTCATCCAAAGTGAGTACACTTACTCATTTCCCTACACTCCGTCTGCCACATCACCGCCCCCACCGCACAACTCCTTCTGCACTGCCAACACTACTCTATCACATCACCCCTCACACCCACTCAAAGCTCATCCTCATCTTACCTGCACTTACTCACCTCGCCAGTACTCATCCCGCCACTACCACTCAACCCAATCCTCATACAATCTCATGGCTCTATCTCATATTCACCCTCTGATGCATTTCTTTCACGGTCAGCCTCACCCAACCAGCCACTACCTGTGCTGCATCACGTATGTGCAGTAGGAAGCATAAGGCAAACATGTCGTGAGCATGAAGGGGATGTACAAGGGTGTTTGAGGGTTTGTTATGGTTTTTACTTACATTTGATTTCTGATCAACTCATATTGCATATTATATTGTCACCACTGCTGCCACGTCTTTGCGAATCTTGTCTGGTTTGTGCAATAATGCCCTTTCCTGAGGATCACTATGAAGACCCACAACTGATGACACCCATCGTGTCACTGCAGAGTGGGTGTAGGTGTATTTGCAGGGCTCTTTTGTGCAGACGACTGAGAGACATCGGCGATGTCCCCGGTGGCACCCTGGAAGGATGCGGAGGAGAAGTTGTTGAGGGCAGTGATGACTTTGACAGCGACAGGTAAGAAGATGGTGCTCGGGCCAGCTGGGAGCAGCTCAGTATGAAGGAGGCTGCAGATGTCCACGACAACATGTCGAGTGACTCTGAGCCTCCGTATGCACTGCTGTTCAGAGAGGTCCAGGAAGCTGAGCCTGGGTCTGTAGACCCTGTGGCGAGGGTAGTGCCTTCTGCGATGCATCTCTCTCTGCGGTTGCCCTCCCTCCTGCTGTGCAGGTGGATGTGTCACAGCACTGTGTTGTGGAGCTCCACGTGTCAGAGGTGGACGGCGTGGCTGGTGAGGCTGGTGATGCTGTTCGCCCTCCAAGGAGGTCGTGACTGCAGCTATGGCGGCCCCCATCCGGAAGATGTACGTTTGAGGGGGTCCGCAAGGTAGGTAAATGTGTCTGCACACCGGGGTTGAGGTTCCAAGTTGGTGAATTTTATTGTTAGGAGGAGGGTGGTGCAGACCAAACTTTGTCCAAAGTGACAGAGTGGCCTCCTCCAATGAGTGAGGGTCTCCCCCACCCACCTGTCAAATGGACCTTTTTAGCTGCCACAGGCTGGTGGCTGCAACACGTCCGTTTCAACTGGGAGTGTTTCCCCCAGTACAGGAAACAGTCTCAGTTGAGTTGAAAATCCCACCCCTCCTAAAATATCATGTCAATCAGGTCTGCAAACGACCTGAACTATGTAAATAATTGGTTTAAGTGGGATCCCACCGGCTTTAATTGTCGACGGGAGTCCCGCATGCGGGGGCTGCGCGAGCATCTAAGCGCATCACTGGGGAACCCGGAAGTGAGCGGGTGGAGCTGTGCTCTGGACCCGCCCCGGGAATCCCCGATTTTCGGAGACCCCCGCCACGAACCCGCCATCTCGGACGTCCGAAAATCGAGCCCATAGCGTGACTTGGAGCAGGCCAGAGCTGATCAATATATGCATAGAATAGACAGAAAAACTAAATTTATTTCTGTTCAGCGTGCATAAAATTCTTTTAAAAATTTGGCTGTGTTGAATGTTTTAATTCTGTTTTGTTAATGTGCATTTTCTTCTTCGTAATTTGCCCCTTAACGAAGGGAAGGGGGAAAGTCAACACTAATGGTCATTGTCACAGAGCAGCAATTGATGCAGTTTTAATGCCCTTTCCATTCTGCTCTCACATTGAGCTGCATCGAATATTGAGATCATTTGTCTGACAACGCTCCTGTGAAGCACCTTGGGACATTTTACTACGTTAAAGGCGCTATATAAATGCAAGTTGTTGTCGTGTTGATCGTGGACAACATGTCTCCCAACAGACGGGATTTGCCGGTACCTCCTGATAGCGGGAGAATTGGCAATGGATTGGAAGTAGATTGTACATTGATATTCTTAGCTGTGGAAGTGCCAGGTCAGATGGGGGAAAGAAAAACAAGAAAATTATATAAACTTAGTCGTCGTCCGCCCACCCCCAAAAAAAATTACTGTTATTAAAAGAAAATTAAGAAATAGCAAAACCTCAACTTTGTGAATGGAAAAATTCCATTATGTTCCTGGGCTTTCACCTTTGAAGGTGTCTGGTGCATAAAATATATCTCTTTCTTGGGTCTTTTGTGCATTTACAGCAACTTTGCAATGATGCCTTTAGTCTCATAATGAGGAGGTTGTGGTGGAGCCAGTATTCAACAGGTGCTGGATGCAGTCATTTTAAAAACAAGACTCAAATCAATGTTGTAGCCATTGTCCATCACTTATAGCTTGTACTGTATTAGAGGTTAGCATGTGAGTACATTCATAATGGTTTAGCAGTACAGTATTCAGATTGAGTTCACATTGGTCATTTAACACTGGGTTGTGGATTTGAAAATCAAAACTGCCTCATATTTATAGGTTACTGTATCGTAAACATGGGCTTCAATGGTTGTTAATAGGCTCAGTAGTAATGCTTACCAGCAATAAATCTGCCAAGTTTTGATTGACCAAACAAAAAAACAATTGGTGGATAATCTCACCAATCAGGAAAACCCAAATCAAAGAGTTTGGGGCACTCCCAAACATTTGGGCCCAGAAATTGCATCACGCACCACCTGTTGTTCGGGTGCCGACCGCCATATTGGGTAAGGACAAACAAGGGACACCCTTTACCCATGCCAGAAACAGGTGTTAGGTCCGTCAAACATGCAAATAATGGGTCTAATGCATTTTTGAGGACCCCGTCATGGAACTGGAGGCAACCTATTAGCTTGGGTAGGGAATTGGTTAGGAGGTAGGAGACAGAATAGGGATAGGGGGGTATGTAGTCAAATTGGCAGGATGTGACTAGTGGTGTCCCCCAGGGAACTGTACTGGGGTCGTAGCTTTTCATTATATTTATAAATGACTTGGATGAAGGAATAGAGAGCCATATATCTAAGTTTGCTAATGGCACTAAGTTAGGTGGCACAGTAAGTAGTGTAGATGGGAGCAGAAAGTTGCAAAGAGACATTGATAGATTAAGTGAATGGGCAAAACTGTGGCAGATGGAGTTTAATTTGGGAAACTGTGAGGTCATCCACTTTGGACCTAAGAAAGATAGATCAGAGTATTTTCTAAATGGCGAGAAGCTAGGAACTGTGGATGAGCGGAGAGATTTAAGGATCCAAGTACAGAAATCACTGAAAGCCAGTGAACAGGTACAAAAAATAATTGAAAAGGCTGATGGAATGTTGGCCTTTATGTCAAGAGGGCTGCAATACAAAGGGGCAGAAGTTATGTTACAGCTGTACAGAGCTTTGGTTAGACCCCATCTGGAGTACTGCATTCAGTTTGGGCACTGCACCTCAGGAAGGTTATATTGGCCTTGGAATGGGTTCAGCACAGATTGATCAGAATGATACCAGGGCCAAAAGGTTTAAATTATGAGGACAGGTTGTATAGACCAGGTTTGTATTCCTTTGAGTATAGAAGGTTAAGGGATGATTTAATTGAGGTACTTAAGATGATTAAAGGAATTGATAGGGTAGATAGAGAGAAACTATTTCCTCTGGTGGGAGAGTCCAGAACAAGGGGGCATAACCTTAAAATTAGAGTTAGGCCGTTCAGGGATGATGTCAGGAAGCATTTGTTCACACAAAGGGTAGTGGAAATCTTCCCCAAAAGCTGTTGAGGCTAGGGTCAATTGAAAATTTCAAATCTGAGATTGATAGATTTTTGTTAGGCTAGGATATTAAGGGTTATGGAACCAAGGCGGGTAGATGGAGAGATGGAGTTAACATACAGATCAGCCATGAACAGCAGAACAGGCTGGAGGGGCTGAATGACCTACTCCTGTTCCTATGTTCCCTCTCCAAGATTGGTTTGCCCTGAGGCAGCCCGGAACCATTGCGGGCTGCACTGAGGAAAACCAGCCCTTGGAATTGTCTGCAGCAAAGAAAGTAAGTAACTTACCTGAATGTGGAGCCGAGAGGAGTAGGTCCTCCTGAATTTCTCGGCATTGCTGTCTTTTCACTCATCAAATTAGATGAACTGCAACTGATTTTTCAAACACGAATGCAGTGGTGGAACAAAGAAACAAAATAAATAAAAATTCCACCTCCTTTAATGACCGCGGATACTGAAACATAAAATATTCTATCTCTAAATCTGTGTGATTGTAAGCATTCTGTCTAATCCAATACACAGTGCTGCCTCTCTGGAGCTGTCTCTGTAGATTTCATTGGGTAGAACAAGAGCTACGTTCCTTGACTTTCTACTATTGGCAACACTGAAATGCAAAGCCAGCCTTAAGCAACCTAAAGAGTCCCCGATGGAAGATCCCGTGACACCTCCTTCAGCCTGCTGGTAATTCCTGTCATGTCCTACAGCATGGAGGAGAAGGAATCGAGATGTCTGAAAGAATCAGGAAGAAAAGAGCCCAATTAGTTGGCAAAAAAACAGATTAGAGAGAATAGAAGCCTACTCCTCCTGACCCTACCAAGTAGAATGTATAGGAAATTTACCCTTGCCCAGCAGTCCCCATCTCAGCAGAAGCCCTTTGTCCAACACGCTTCAGGTAACATAAGAACAGTTTTGTAAATCGCACATGGGCCTGTCACTGCACACACAGCTAATACTCTGTTCCTCCTAATCCTAGGGCTAAATGTCAGCTGTCCGGTCTAGTTAGAGCTGTTACTGAAGCTTTCTGTATGTTTTCAGCTTCACAAAAAAATCCAAGGGCCTTTCTCCAAATCTTTGAGAGGGTTGGTGAGGAGGATTTCTGTAAACCGAAATATTTCTCCTTTTTTAATATTATGCAATAGGTCCATTTAGCTATCATTGGACACAGATTAACAAAAATATGGAATTTTTACAAAGTTGTTGATTAGTCCTTACATGTATAATGGGGAATGTTTGTTCAGTAGTGCAAGGTCATATAAAACTTCCTTATCCATTATATTTGAATTACATTGGGACTTTGAACAGTTGCCAATGGGAAACAATATTCAATAAAATCTCTTGTATTTCACGGCTTTATTTGAAATTAAAAATGCACTTAACGTTGGTTCCTTTAGAAAGGCTAGAATGCTCAAAAGATTTAGTTAACTCGAGAAAAGGGAAATGTAAGAAACATTTAGAGTCATGTGTTTCCCTTGACTCCATCCCCTCAGGCATCGAAATGCTTGCCCTGAAAGAGTGCTGGGGAAACATTAAAGGCTAGGTTGTAAGAGCTGATGCGGGCATGTAACAGTAAGAAAGTTATTGCATCAATGTAAAATACTGTATTTAATCACTGGAAATGTATTAGGCCTTTGGCAACTTTACTTGTAATCTCCAAATGTTCCTATTGTGAGGCTGACAATCTACCAGTGAAGACTACAGCCAGGAATTTCCTTGAGCTGCTCCTGCTCTGCTGTCGTAACCCAGATGGGGTTTACGCCGTACTTACGGCGAAGTTAGAGTAGCTGAGCGGGAACGGCTCCAAGGAAATTCCCAGTCTTAAATTTAAAAGCAAAAGCTTAAACTTAGAGATTTGTACTGGATAGATATTATAAAAGAGCTTTGTTTGCTATAAATTCTGATGAGGAAGTATTACTTTGAAAAGGAACAATCAAAATTAAATCCGCAATCTGAATGTATATTGCTAAGTGCTGATTTTTTTTAGCTCCTTTCAAAAATGGAAATATTAATCACAGGTCTGGTAAGGTTAGCACTGATCTGAGGGGGAATACTGAGTAAATCAAGTAAAATATTGTAAACCAAAAGACTTGTTTTTAATACATGAACTGTAGCTGAAGGGACAAGGATTCGCTGAATGTAAATGCAATCATTAGTAAACTACACATGCACTTCAATTTATTGTTGCACACATCAATTTGGAGATGATTATAATGTTCCGAAATGCAGTTTCAGACTACCTGTTAGGAAAAGGGTTTCCAATGAATTTAATTAAATGGGAAGTATTCTGATTTGCAAAATCTTGACCTTGTGAGATTAAAGCTTTTTGTTTTATATATTTTTGAATTAATGTTTGCGTATGTAGTCACCATCAATGGATAAAATGGGTGTTCGTTGGAATGGTTGACAACTTGAGTTCCCACTTAAAGTATAAGTTGGAATTCAAAATTGTGTGTATTCTAGGATCATCGGCTTTCTGAGACCATAAAGGAAAAAAATAAATGAAAGATTTGTTGAATACTACTTCAGAGTTTCTCTAATTTCATTCCAGAACATTTAAAACAAATCATTTTACCGCATTATTTGCATGCTGACAAGACATTTTATACAAAAGCTATTTCAGTTTTTATATCTTAAGGACAACTACATTAATCTGTATTCAGATTGTCGGAACTCCGGAGCTCAAACCTGATCATTTTGATCTGTAAATAGATCTTCATGTTCTATTTATATTTGGTATAATGTAGGATATACAAACTAGTTTTTGGGTAAACTATCATTAGCACAAAAATGACTTGCAGGCAATGTTAAATGTTTGAACAGTCTTTCTTGAACCCTGTCCCTTTCTCCTTCAATTTTGAGACTCATTAAATGGATTTCATAAACTAGATGGGGAAATTATATCCACCACGACAATCTCATCAGTTTCCATCATATGATGTTACAATTAAATTATATTTAGGAGCTGATTGTGTCCCGCCAATCCATAGTGAGATCTGAGCAAGGGCCTAGGCTGAGCCACACCACACCTGCCATCCCAGAAATCCTGATGAAGGTTAAAAAAAAATTAGCCAGAGGAACAGAGAAGGGATCTTGGCCCCAAGTTAGCAATAAACTCACCCTACAGCCTGAATCATGAGTGAGATGAAATCTCAGAAATCATTTTTATTTTAGATTATTGGGGTGCGTTGCATGGGAGAAATTGCTCCCTTTATGCCCTCCGAGTTGCCATTTACACATGAGGTAGATCTAAGGCTGTGTAGAGTTCTTCATAATGATAGACTTATTAAACTGGGCAGAGGAGTGCCAGTTTTGCTAAGGAATGACCTATTAGTTGTCAAAGTGATGAATGTAGCAGCAGAAGGGGAAATAACAATATTTAGGTGGGTACAAATTAGCAATGATAAAGGCAACAAAGTAATTATTAGTACCAGCTATCATCAACAAATTGCATTTGTATAATGTCTTTAATGTAATCGAATTTCCCAAGGCACTTCATTATATGAGAGAACGGGCTGAGTGGTAGTAGGAGAATTAGGAGAGCCAGAAGCATGGTTGGAACAAATAGGTTTGAGGAGGTTTTTAAAGTTGGGGAAGGAAAGTTGCAAGATAAATAGTTTTAAGGAGGGAATTCCAGAGAGCTGAAAATAGTTTTAAGGAGGGACCCACAAAGCGGAAAGCTGTGCCACCAGAAGGGCTATGACAGGAAGGTGGGAGGGGCAATAGAGGACAGAGCAGAAACACCATAGGATGTGGGCTGGGATGTAAGGCCAGAGAAGGTTGTAGAGGTAACGTAGCGAAATGGCATTGAGAGACATGTAAATAAGGATGTGTTTTGAATTCCATGTGTCGAGAGCCCTGGAGATCAGCGAGAATGGAGCTGATGGGTGAGCAGGATTATATGAGGGACAAGTGCTGAATTTTGGACAAGCGCCAGCTTGAGCTGGACAAAAAGTTAGCGAACCAATTTAAGCAAGTAAAAGGGTGCAAAGAATCGTAACATAACAATGAGCATAAGATTTCCTATCTTGGATGCAAAGTGAATGGGCAATTAAGAGGGATGGGTGAAAGTACAAATAATTTCACAGAGGTAATAAGTGACTGCTTCTTAACATGAAGCAGGATACTAGGATAGATATTAGATTTGGTACATAACAGTCCACCAAAAAATATTTGTTTACATGGAAATGGATGAACACTTGCATTCTGATGATCACTGTATAGTTCGATTTGATAGGCTAAGAGTAGAAACAACAACACAGATGTGCGAGACTTGGAGGGAAGGGTAGATTTCCTCTGTGCTTATGTGGAACAAAATCATAAAGCTTTTTATAAAAACATGTTCACAATGAGCCCTAGTAAAATTGAAGTCAATGGGAATCAGGGGGAAAACTCTCCAGTGGCTGGAGTCATACCTAGCACAAAGTAAGATGGTAGTGGTTATTGGAGGCCAATCATCTCAGCCCCAGGACATTGCTGCAGGAGTTCCTCAGGGCAGTGTCCTAGGCCCAACCATCTTCAGCTGCTTCATCAATGACCTTCCCTCCATCATCAGGTCAGAAATGGGGATGTTCGCTGATGATTGCACAGTGTTCAGTTCCATTCTGTAAGGGGTTTTGTTTCAGGGGCTTATTGTAGGTCAGCCAGTTATGTTTTCCTGAGCTGCCCTGCCCGCCGTGTGGTTCCAAATCGCTTTCCCCTTCCTGATTCTGAGCTCAGGACTTATCAAGCGGTAATAAGGACAGACGAACAGACCAGTGGATTGGTGCAAGGAAAACCAATGTTTATTAATAAGAAAACGAAAACTACAAGGTAAACAGTATTATACAGAAGATAAAAAGGAATCGCTATGGATGCAATACAGTCTTACACTTAACGGGGTGGAAGAAACGGACACATCGAGGGAAAATTCTAAAATCACAATTTTAGCAATACCCCTTTAACTCCCACCCTTACACCTCGCTAGGTTGTCTTGTGACGGCCAGAAAAAAAATAATGCTCACCGATGAAACAGATGAAAAGGCCTGGCCCCTGTGTCCTGCTGCTGCCGTCGACATGTGGTTGCGATGTTTACTGGATGGCCTTCCTTCTTCGTTGCTAGCAGGCAAGCAGGATGCTGGACCGAGGCGAAGAGAAAGAGGGAGAGAGGTTCTGGGACGCCCCAGTTATACCCTCCTGGTAACAGGCTATTTTCGCGCCTCATCAGTTTGCTCCATTGTCCGATTTGGGTGTGAAAACGTAAGACAAAAGGGGTCCCGATCTTGGCCCATTTACATTAATGGCCGGTACCTGTACTGATCTGTTCCATAACTGCTTTCCATTGTTCCGAATGTTCCTTAATGGGTCTCCTTAGTCCTGGGATTATTCCTGCTCGAATTTTGATTGTGTAAGCCGGCAACGTTGATGGCTTGCCTCAGGGCATGAATGCAACTGCATTGTTCAAAGAGCCCTGTCTGAAACACGGAGCCTGCCAAGCTGTCAGAGAATCCAATTTCAAACGCTGCCGGCCCTTGGCCATGTGTCTGACCGCAGCCATTTTGAAAGACCCTGGATTTTTTAAAACAGTCACACCAGGGTTTCTTTAATAACTCCAATAAATCTTCAGGTGGGGAGGGGGACATGTGAAATTTTGCAAATCCCTTCAATTCGCAACCCCTCAAATAATGAAGCAGTCCAAGCCCGCATGCAGCAAGACCTGGACAACATCCAGGCTTGGGCTCATAAGTGGCAAGTAACATTCGCGCCAGACAAGTGCCAGGCAACAACCATCTCCAACAAGAGAGAGTCTAACCACCTTCCCTTGACATTCAACGGCATTACCATCGCCGAATCCCCCACCATCAACATCCTGGGGGTCACCAGTGACCAGAAACTTAACTGGACCAGCCATATAAATACTGTGCCACAAGGCTGGGTATTCTGCGGCGAGTGACTCACCTCCTGACTCCCCAAAGCCTTTCCACCTTCTACAAGGCACAAATTAGGAGTGTGATGGAATACTCTCCACTTGCCTGGATGAGTGCAGCTCCAACAACACTCAAGAAGCTCAACACCATCCAGGACAAAGCAGCCCGCTTGATTGGCACCCCATCCACCACCCTAAACATTCAATCCCTTCACCACCGGTGCACAGTGGCTGCAGTGTGTACCATCCACAGGGTGCACTGCAGCAACTCGCCAAGGCTTCTTCGACAGCACCTCCCAAACCTGCGACTTCTACAACCTAGAAGGACAAGAGTAGCTTGCACATGGGAACAACACCACCTGCACTTTCCCCTCCAAGTCACACACCATCCTGACTTGGAAATATATCGCTGTTCCTTCGTCGTTGCTGGGTCAAAATCCTGGAACTCCCTACCGAACAGCACAGTGGGAGAACCTTCACCACACGGACTGCAGTGGTTCAAGAAGGCGGATCACCACCACCTTCTCGAGGGCAATTAGGGATGGGCAATAAATGCCGGCCTCGCCAGCGACGCCCACATCCCATGAAAGAATTTAAAAAATTTTGCTGCAGAGAACACACAGAGGAAGTCACCTGTTCCATCCCCTTCCCCCCTACACCCATGTCCTCCTAAATCTTGGGACCTCAAGAAGAAAAAACAAATTTGTATTTAAGTAGTGCCTTATCATATCTTCACATCAAAGCAGTGAACAAGTACAGTCACTGTTGTTCTGTAGGCAATTTTGCACTGCCAGGTCCAATAAATGCAAATGAATGACTAGATAATCTATTTTTGGCGATGGTCGAGGGAGGAATGTTGGCCAAGACGAGGGAGGATAAGGTTGGAAGTAGAACTTGAAAATAAAACTGAAGAAAAACAGAATTTTTAGCAATTACTTTCGGGAATCTAGAGAGGGAATGCATTCCGAAGTAAAAAGTAGAGCAGCTGGATAATGTTTTAGCTAATGCCTTGTGATAAAGAGTAAATTACATAATACTTTTTAAAAACAAAGCTTGGCTCCTCAAAGGAAAAAATGTACTTTGGACAGTGAGTGTTCAGATATCATCCTTGCTTCTTATCTTACCCACTGGTGCTAAGTCATACAATAGGAAATTAATTGAAGTCATTCAAATTTACTGCTCCAGTAACCAGAAGTTACAATATTAGAATTGTTTAGTCTGTCCATTGAACAAGGCAGCAAGTCATTCAATGAAAGTTATTTAACGAGTGGTATAAATAGAGGACAGCAGCAGAAGGCGGGTTGGGAAAGTTTGTCAGATGAACAATATTTCCACAAATGTCAAATCAGAACATTTGAAGATCTGAGTGCATTACTGGTTACATGATTAGTGAAACATCTTTTCACACATGAAGAATGGTCACTTGGAGGAGGTCCCTCAGCCTCCCAATGTTTGAAATTGTATCCCAGCAAGAGTGAGTAGCTCTTTTTTTAACTTTGGGCGACAGTGTAAAATGGGTGAAATTGGATCAGCTGGTTGTTATGCATCTCTCCTGATTTTCATTTCCATTGGTCAGCAGAAATGAAATTCAGGAGAGATGTATAATAGGCGGCTGAATCAATAACGCCTGTTTTACACTATCACCTGAAGTCAAAATTACCTTTCAGTGCCTTCAAAGGCAAAGGAAAGAAAAGAATTAAAGCCAGTCCAGACAGAGAATAACTTCATAAATGTACTGGGAGCAGATTCAATAGTAACTTTCAAAAGGGAGTTGGATAAATACTTGAAAGGAAAAAATGCACAGGGCTATGGGGAAAGAGAAGGGGAATGGGACTAATTGGATAGCTCTTTCAAAGAGCTGGCACAGGCACGATGGGTCGAATGGCCTCCTTCTGTGCTGTACCTACTGTGATATTATGATAACATTTTCAGCTAGTTAAAGATTCAGTCAAACTTTTTTTCTCACTATTGTTTTGAGCTTTGAGCCCACATTACAATATAGGACTGATTTCCCTGATCAGATGTGACTACCTGTACTATGTATGCACCAAATATACAGCACACAGTATGTCAGCAATGCAACCCGGAATACACTAGTCCCACCGCCTCACCTCTTCTACACCCTAATTACCATATCTGGAAAGCTGCAGCAGCAACTTGGTTGCTGCCAAATGAAAAGGTTTCCCAAACCTCACAATGACTGTCATCACTAAATCGCTACAGCTTCTCAACTTATCAAACTACTTGCATGTTCTGTACTCATCACAATAGGTGGAATGTAGGATGGTCATGGCTGTTCTCTCTTGTTACATGTTACTACCATCTGCAAGGAAGGCTCAAGTACAAGGTGCCCAAGCACTGATGCAGTGTTGCTGACTGACTCCATGTCTACTCGATTGGGACCTTGGGTTCCAATTTGCAGAAGGCTCTCATTTCTGGCCTCAAGGGGCTAGAGGATTGGTTTGAGAAGGCCTTGATGGTGGGCTTCATGATCCTCAACGGCAGCTAAGGGTCTGTCCAAAAACAGATCCTGGGCCAGGTGCAAGCTGCATCCAATAGGTGGGGGCATGGCAGGAAGAGGCACGAATTAGGCATTTGCTTCTCAAAATGATGAGCCATCTGTTCAACTTTGTCAAAGGTTTGTAGAAGAGGCAGTAGCAGAAAGTGCTAGTAGATATTTTTCAGTCATCTCAGTATCCAGCAGAAAGAAGGGAATTGCCATAGTTAAATCACGAGGCATGCACTGAGAAGCAGCAGTGTGCAATCACATTTACTGCTCCCACTAAGCGGGCACTTAGAAGACACAGGGAGGAAGCAGATGACACACATCCCATCGTCTCAACAAGGGCAAACTCTATGATATTAAACATTAAAGCAGAGACACAAAACCTGGTAAGGGAAATGAACTTGTTGGACTACACTGCATAGATTAATTCACAGAAGGGATATATGGGCCTAATTTTTAACTATGAGGCAGGACCTCAGCAGGAGGTCAATAAACGGGTGGGATATAGGGAAAAAAAATTCTTGCGTGGTCCCGAGCGATTGCGACTCAATTGAAGCCACTTAACTGAACTTCTGGGTTTTGCGTCCTCAAGCTGCGCAGTAGGCAGACTGTGCATGGTGCATTTAAAGCCCACTATTTAAAGGGCCACTCCAACAATGCATTTTGATGGAGAAAGAAGGACAAAATGAGCAAGGAATACCCTAGAGCCAAGCCAGCACCCAGGTTCTCAGACGCCACCCGGAGATATTACTGGGCGCTGTAAGAAACAGGATGGAGGTCCTATATCCACCAGACAGAAGGAAGAAACCTGGTTCTGTCACAAAGAAGGCATGGCTGGAGGTGGAAGACCAGGTCAGCAGGAGCACGGTGTCCTGGTCGTGGCTGCAATGCAGGAAGAGATTTAATTACCTAACTAGGTCAGGAAAAGTGAGTACAGTTACTGATTCACCTGCATTCTGTGGTGAACATTACCTCCCCTCATATTGCCCAGCGAAGCCTACTCCATCACATCACTCCTCACAGCCACTTAAGGCTCAGTGTCAAGTTACCTTCATTTTCTGTGCAATTCCTCACCTCCCTATTGTGAACCCACCACTCCCACTCACCCCAATCCCGATACAATATGATCAATCCGTTTGATAGTCACCCTCTGATGCATCTCATTCATTGTCAGCCTGACCCATAGCAATGCATCCATCAGGTGATCATGTCACCCTCACTCACTCATACGTCTGTACCTTCTCCCCTTGTAGGAGGAGAGAGCATAAAATGCAAGGGAGAGTGTGAGGACTGAAGGGGGGCCACTACAAATTGTGGCCCTCACACAAAGTAGAGGAGGAGGCCTTGGAGATAAGTTGTACGGTGGAGTGCTTGGCCGTCGGGGTTGCTGAGACTGGCACCCCACAAACGTCTGGTGACAGAACTTTAATGAACCTCACACACAACATTGATTGATGTTATCAATGATTGACCTGTTGTGCACCTCAGTATGCTCATCGCAACATTACTTCTGCGATGATTTTTAATATTGCTGTATGTTCTCTTCCAGGGGTGTCATGGACTGAAGAAGTGGTCGAGGGCGATTCCTCAGAGGAGCTCCCTGCCTCTGAGGGTGCACCGTCACATCTTAGTGAGCCATCCACCAGCACAGATACTTACACCTCGGTGGGTCCTAGTAGAGAGGTAGTTGGGTTGTCACCTGGTGAGTCACCACACACAAGAGGTACAGGCGCGCCTTTGCAACGTACTGGAAGACTTGCCACGTTCAGTCTCCACATCGACACAGAGGATGGAGGAGTCCACCTCCAGATTGGTGGCACAGGTAAGTGTGGGAATGTCTGCGATGGAGAGAAGGCTAGCCTCCATTGAGCTTCAAGCACGGCTCACAAATGAGTCCATTCAGGCCCTGACAACGGCCGTGCAGACTCAGGGTGAACAATATTCTGCCACCTTAAACAGGAAGACAGATACATTAGCACTGGCCTTACAAGGCATCACACAGATCCTCCACAAACTGTTGTCCAGCAGAGTGGTAGGAGTGATGTGGCCCTGGCCCAGGAGAGGGATGATGGCAAAAGGGGACATGGAAGTGGGGACCCCACTCAAAGCGCTGCCATGTCTCACCCGTTGCCCCCCTCTCAACCAGTACCCGCAAAGCTGCCTCCTCTCCAGGTGGCCGAGTCTGCCCCTGCACAGGTGCAGGTAGAACATTCTTTGGCGGGGCCCTCACATGCTCCAAAACCAAGAGATCGTAGACCGAAAGTATCCAAGCAGCCCGGGCATGAATCTGAACAACCTGCCACTACCTCCGCTGCAGCCACAGAGGATGCACCTCGTAGAAGGTGCAGGAAGAGGAAGTCGAAGGTTTTGTAATCACCAAATGTATGCACAAGGGCGTCTGACAGACTGTCATGTTTTTCATTTATATTTGTTTTTTGTTAAATTCACATTAAATTCTCACCACCACTGCCACGTCTTGCCCATTCTGGAGACCCTTTTGTGAAAGCACCCTTACACGTGCTTCATCATGAACGGTGATACTTGATGCTACCCATTAGGTGTGTTTACAATGGGCATATGTGTCGTTGTAGAACTGTTTTGTGAAACACGGAGGGAGGTGTTGGAGAGGTGGTGTTGGTGGTCGTGGTGGTGGTCATTACAAGTGGTCTGAGTACTTGACTATAGTCACTTTGCAGCTCTCCCTATGAGAATCAATCAAATATGAGTGACTCTCTGGAATGACGAGCAGCCAGGTGAGAAGCTGCTCTGCCGATGGTTCGCCCATTGTCATCCTCCTC
Source organism: Heptranchias perlo (assembly GCF_035084215.1). Classification (NCBI taxonomy): domain Eukaryota; kingdom Metazoa; phylum Chordata; class Chondrichthyes; order Hexanchiformes; family Hexanchidae; genus Heptranchias; species Heptranchias perlo. The sequence goes on from NC_090339.1 coordinate 16,268,192, forward strand.
ATCCTCCTCCTCGTCTTCTTCTTCATTGTTGATGGTAGGTGTGGCTGCTTCATGAGCGCATGGGACCTCATCCTCCGATAACCCTCTCTGTTGAGCGATGTTGAGCAGGACGCATCACACGACTCTTATTCTGCACACCCTTGCCGGTTAGTACTGAAGGACTCCCCAAGATTGATCCAGGCACCTGAAGTGCATCTTCAAATGTTTTTCTATGTTCATATGTTTGTATGTAAATGAAGGAATCAGGGCAGCTGCCAAGGAATTTGTCACACACCTGCAGAAACCTCTTCTGGTGGTCATAAAGCAGCTGCCCATTGATGGAGTGATATCCTTTTCGGTTGATGAACATTCCTGGCTCATGTGGAGGTGCTCGGATTGCTACATGTGTGCAATCAATTGCTTCCTGTACCCGTGGGAAGCCAGCCAGAGAGTGGAAACCCACTGCCCTCTCAGTCTGGCTGATGTCGTTGATGGGGAAGTTCATGTCGTGGGACGCCTTGGCAAACAAGCCACCTGTGACCTGTCATATACACTTATGGGCAGACGACTGAGAGATCCTGGTGATGTCACCAGTGGTGTCCTGGAAGGATCCAGAGGCAAAGAAATTGAGGGCAATGGTGACTTTAACTGCGATGGGTAATGCGTGCGACCACCTGGTGACTCAATCTGAACCTTCGTAGGCACTGCTCCTCAGGGAGGTCCAGGAAGCTCAGCCTCTGCCTGTAGACCCTCTCACGAGGGTAGTGCCTCCTGCGACCTCAGCCCCTCCGTTGGTCCCCTCTCTGCTCTTCTGCAGATTCCTGTGGCGCACCTCTGTCTTGTGGAGCTGCAACTCCCAGAACTGCAGGCCGTGCCTGGTGCGGATGCTGATGTGCCTCCTCCTCAGATGGAGCTGCTGAATAAATCCATTGCGCCCCCCCATCCTGATGGATTCAGTTTGAGGAGTCCAAAATGTAGGTAAATATGTCTGAACACAAGAATTGTGAGTCTGAATAAAGAAATCTCAGTTTAAACACAACGAACTCCCAGCCAAAGGTTTGTCTGAGAGAACTGATTGCCTTGCTGCAAAAACTCATCTTTTATTCACATATGTCAATCGCTGGTTTAAATGTTCAAATGGCTGCTGGCTGTAACTTGCCTCTGTTTCCATGGTGTGTTTCAGAGGCCACGGGAGACACGTTCAGGTAGAGTTAAAATCGGATGTCTGCCACAATCCACACAAAATGTAATTGAGTTAACTACTCAATTAGTTAATTAAGATCTTAATTGCCCCTTTAAATGTCATGGTGGGACTTCTGCGTTTCTGAAGCGCCTGTGCACCCAGATGTGTTTGGGTGAAACGCATTTTTCGGTGGGTTAAAATTTAGGCCATGGTTACTGATGGGGAGGAAACACGAAGGGTTGGTAGCAAAGAAAGAGGACATTTGGCCCAGCATGTTGGTAATGGAGCTAGTGTAGTCCAGACAGGACAAAAGGACTGTTAATATGGTGCAGCTTTTCTGTGAAAGTCTTGTCAATCAAGGATCGACACACCAATCTTCCTGGCTGCACATAAGCGTCGGACATTTCACCTTCCTCCTCTATGTCTGCCAAGGCTTTTCCTCCAACTGAATGGGTTACCTCCTCTGATTGCCAAAATTATGCAGAACTATCAGCAGATGTATATAGTTTGGAGACCTACTCAGGACTATAGAGCAACACCTGACCTGATCTATCCAGACAAAGGAATCTCTGTCCTCTGATCCACCAGTGTTCAGATGGAGCCATGTGTCTCATTGTACTTTCTCTTCACCTCGGTTATGAGATTCCAAACTCTTGTTAATAGCTAGGGGTCCTGCAGGAGGCATCTTTCCCGTCTGCCTGCTGCTTCGAATAAGGTTGGCACTGTGGATTGGCACAATATGAAGGCATTGTGGCCACTGCTCCGGTATTGTGCAGTCACCTGCATTATTCTGATCCTGTGGTCTGACACCACATGCATGATTCTGGAATGATAACCTTTCCAGTTCATATATGCCATAGGACCATTGTCAACCTTGATGACTACATGGGTGCCATCAGTGAGACCCTGCACTTCAGGAAAGCCTGCTATCTGATAAAGTGTTGCACTCTCTCATGCTGTTGCCCCCTGTTCAAGGGGAGGGTGACCAACGTGTTGTCCCTGGAAAAGAAGACTTCTCTTGTGTATCCCCGACTTCTTCACCTCACCATTGGCGGTCGTGCCTTCAGCTATCTAGGCCCTAAGCTCTGGAATTCCCTCCCTCCACCTCTCCGCCTCGCCACCTCTCTCTCTTCCTTTAAGATGATGCTTAAAACCTACCTCACCTGTCCTAATGTCTCCTTCTTTGACTTAGTATAAATTTCTGTCTAATAATGCCTTGAGATGTTTTACTATGTTAAAGGTGCTTTATAAATGCAAGTTATTGTTGTTCTGTGACTACTTAATCCATCAAGGGGCTGAAGTCTGACTAGTGGTGTAGTAACTCATTACATCCACTGGGCTGTCTTTTTGCTAGATCTTATTTACAGGTCAGGCTCCAGTAAAAAAATAAATTGTATTCATATAGAGCCTTTTACAATCTCAGGACGCCCCAAAGTGTTCAAAGCCAATTAATTTCTTTTGAAGAGTAGTCACTATTGTTTTATAGGCAAACACAGCAGTTAATTTCCACACAGCAAGTTCCCACAAACAGAAATGAGATGAATGACCAGTTAATTTGTTTTTTTGTGGTGTTGGTTGAGGGAGGAATGCTGACCAGGAAAACACCCTGGTCGTCTTTGAAAAATTGCCAGGGGATCTTTAAGTCAACCTGAACAGGCAGACAAGGCATTAGTTTTAACATCTCATCTGAAATACAGCAAGTCAGACACATTAGGCAATGCCACACTGAAGTGTCAGCCTGGATTATCTGCTCAAATCCTGGAATGGGGATTGAACCCACAACCTTCTGACTGAGAAGTGAGAGCACTACCACCAAACCAATGGCACAGAGCAGATGCCACAATGGATGACATCCTCCCTGGTGAAATGGGGATGGTGAAGTGGGACTCTTTAGAGCTATCCAAGAAGGTGGGTTTGGGTCAGAAAGCAGCTCATTGTCCGATTGCAGGGACGTGCCAAATGACTGTGGTGCCTTTCTTCATTCTGCTCTTCCTCCTCCAAATCCGGGACAGCCATGGGAATGTCCATGTTAAGCAGTGTGGTTGAGGCTGAGGTTGGCAGCTGGTGACTGCAACAATGCTGGGCTGGATGTTTGTGCAAAAAGAAGTCCTGTATCGCAAAAACAGAAGTAGCAGGTATCAGAAAAAACCTACAGCACGAGCATTCATACGGGAACAAACAGCGTGACTGATCTGCAACAGCAGGAGGCAATCTTCCAAAAAAAACCTTGGGTCGCTCCCACTTTTAAGGATAGACCCTCTGGAGTGAACAGTGTGAGTGCCGACCGGTGCCCATTTTAAACGAGCAATCGGTGCATAAAGAGCAGAACTAAAAGAAACCACGGGGATCTCATCTTAAGACTAATAGTTTTGGAAACTCCACTGTGCCTCCCCCCCCACCCCCACCCCCACCCCCACCCCCACCTCCCACCCCGTGCACCTTCAGTGTGACCTCAATGTAAGAAAATGTTGGATCTTTTCCCATGGGTTTGGGATTGCAACACCGCCTATACTTGGATCTACCTACTTTAGGATGAGACGTTAAACTAAGGCCCCATCTGCCCTCTCAGGTGGACTTAAAATTCCCATGGCATTATTTTGAAGAAGAGCAGGGTAGCTCTCCCCGGTGTCCTGAACAATATTTATCCCTCAACCAACATCGCTAAAACAGATAATCTGGTCATTATCACATTGCGGTTTGTGAGCCCTTGCTGTACGCAAATTGACTGCCGCATTTCCTACATTACGACAGTGACTACACTTCAAAGATATTTTATAGGCTGTAAAGCTCTTTGGGATGTCCTGAGGTCATGAAAGGCTCTATATATAAATCCGAGTCCTCCTTCTACAATCAGTCTGATTCTGCACTGCTGAGAGCAAGATCAGCGAATTGGCCCTCACGTCTTTCCTTAAACAAAATGCAATATCCCAAAATCTAGATTAAGTAAAGCTACTTGATTTTTTTTTTAAATGTCAGCCAGCACCTTATTACAGGGTCAGTGAGAATCTGTGAGAATAAAATGAAATGAGAAGGCCTGCTCTGAGGAGGACATGTTTAGAAAGCAGTAACAGAGATTTTAATTTGACATTTTTAAATTCAACTTAGGCAGTTCTGACAATTACATTACATCTTTGGAAGGAAAAGAAATCAAACCTTTTTTTAGGTGGGATGCATATGACCAGCTCTTACAAAATACTTCCAGTCATTACTCCGTATTTGGCTGGTTTTAATTGCTACTAGATTTCACCAATTGAATGTTATGACCTATGTTTCTCATGTTTCCTGTCATAGAGATACAGCATTTTATAATAATACATTCTTTGAACCATTAATAAACATATCTTGTAAATGTGAATCTGTTGTTCAGTATCTGTCTGCCCATCGACGGCAGCTTAATATTAAGATCAAAATGCAAGTTCTTTGTCCATCTATCGGCTTGTCTATCTATTGTATCCATATGTACTTTCAGTAAATTAACAGCATAACACTTTGGGGTAGATTTTGACTTTGTGCAATAGTGTAAAACCAGTGATAGTGAATCAGCAGCTCGTTTTACATCTCTCCCCATTTTTATTTCCGTTGAAGCCAAAATCGGGAGGGATGCAAAACAGGCTGCTGATTCGCTATAAACTGTTTTACATTATCGCTCAAAGTCAAAATCTACCCCATTGTCTGTGACCCCAGCACTTTCTTTTCTCTACAGGGAATGAGCAATTTTGTACGTACAGCAATTAAAACTCCAATCAAAGAAATTAATTTCCAATTTTCAATTCTACTTGACTAGTCAAACTCAGACTGAAATTAGCTGGAAAATTACGATTGGACTCTGCACTCGCTGACTTCTCGAAACAGTGATTTTAGTTCTGCAGGAGCATGTTTCTCTGAAAATGGGTCAGAAAGTAGGAATAACTAGCACACTTCAACTGGCAGTGATTGCAGATTTACCAACCTTTAACCCATGTGGAGCAGTGAGAACTGTAATAAAGGCCATCGTACTATTAGCGGAAAGTGCCAGAGAGTTTCCCCAAGTCAAAATATTTTACACAAAGATAAAATATGGCAGGTGGAAAAGGGAAATATCTCATGGTAATTTAAACACACTTCAGTGGTTATAACAATGTTCTTGTAGACAGACTCTTTGTTGTGCTGTACAAATTCTGGAAGCTGTATTGTTCAGAACGAAAACTATACATTTGAAGACAATTGCTAAGGCTATGCCTCACACTCTGGAACTGAATCATTTTTGCTGTTTGTAACACTGGTCCCTGTGTGCCCTGATGGTTGATTCTGTTTAGAATGAAACTATAAACCTTCATGCTGTGCCTTTTAGCTCTGTGGCAATTTAAAAAAAAAATTCTCTGCACAGGTTAAAAACAATGTGGTGAAAATTCCTCATGTGTAGCGAGAAAGGAAACCTGTTTGTGAAGTTTTCTCTAGTTCAGTAATTCTAGTAAATTGTAAATACATTCTTATCAATATAACAAGCAGAGGAATATCCCTGTGAATGATGACTGAGGACTCTTTACCCTACCATTGATATTGTGCGTTTGTTTTTCCTGATAGAGTTATTTTATACCCTCTTTAGCTTGTGCAGAAAAATATTCCAACTCTCCCACAGAGCTAGAAGCACAGAGAGGAACATGGTTCTTGGTTTTAATCAAACAGAATCTACCATTGTGACACATAATCACCACTGCCAAGGGCAACGACAAGATTGTGTAAAAAAAAAGATCGAGTTCAGAAATGTGAAGTGTAACCTTGACAACAGTCTCCAAGTACTTGCTTTTTTTTCCCCTTAAAAATGCCATTTAAAGAATACGAAGAGTACATTGACAATGAGAAGTACTTGGCTTGCTACATGTATAATAACTCCAATTTCAATGGGTTGAAAATGGTGTAACAGAATTTTCACCAAGATGGCCCAGTCTACCTCAAACCTGCAAGTGAATAAATGGAAAAGTGGGCCTCCCCGAGGGCTCAGACAAATGCATTGCCCAGTGTATAACTGAGCCGTACAGACGAGGGAAACCCCCAGGTTTGTACTCCTGTGGTGAATCAGCTAACCTCAGCAGAGATTACAGTTGGCCTCAGCATCCTTAGGCTAAATAGAAGGAAAATCGGCCGGGGTTCCCACTCCTTCTCCACGTGTGTGGACTTTGGGTGAGAACAATATTGGGCAGAGTTGGATCGCCTGGATTTACAACTGCCTTTTCTATGGATTCAGATATCATTGTTTCTGAAGTTGCAGTGGTTGATTGCTGTGGTTCTGGAACATTTCTCTGCGTTGAATAAGCTGTTTTGTTTGTTTGCAGCTCATTTACTAGGATACAGTTTGTTTTGTTTAATGGATATAATGGCTATCTGTGAGGTAGTTATGAAGGATGCTTCATATTTGTACTAACCACCAATTGCATAATGGTTAATTATTCATATTTTTGTGGCAGGAAAGTTCAGTCTGTCAAGCAGACCAAATCTGGCTTAATCGCAAAGACCCTTCCCCTCATTTCGACTGATATTACATTAAACCTTTTTATTAATAGTGTTTTTCTTTCCTACTTTACAAATAAATTTCCACACAAACTACAAGATGGCGGCCTGCTGACTATTCTACTGGTTTCAACTGCGGTTTGCCTGTTTTTATTCATACTGTTGTTGCTGCAGATCGTATGGCTGTAGGCGGCTGATCATTTGCCTTTTGAATGAGTGGATCCATATAGGGGAGGCAGCCTTTATGTTGTGAGGTGACAGTCGTTGCTTTTGTCTTGTGTACAGTTGTGTAAAGCTCCATGAAAAACTAATAGCCCAATTCTTGCTGGAGTTTGGCATCCATTTGTGCGCCATTAGTTAGACATTTTCCTGCACCCTTCGGCTTGAAAATGTTTTGCACTGTAAGTTGCTGGAAGTGCGAGCTGGTAACGGTGAGGGCAATGGGGGCATCTGGGACCTTAGTGAATGACGGGACCAACAGTCTATCTCCATAACCAGTGAGATTTAAGGATTGAAAAAGAAACAGAGGAACAATGGAGAAGGAGGGTGAATTAGAGTCAAATCAGGTACAGAAAGAAAAATAAAGAAGGGAAAGAAAGATTGCATTGAGAGAGAGAGAAAGAGAGAGAAAAGAGACAGAAAGGAAAAGTAAGAAAAAATGTAAAATTTGAAATTTTTAAAATCTTTTAGAAGATTTTACTACATGTATGAATGAGACTGAACAGATTAAATTGTTCCCTTTCTGGGCTGAAGAGATTGATTGGCATTCCATTAATAATTAGACATCATTAAAAAGTCCTAACTTTCTGCAGCGAGTGTAATGGGTAATTAATGTACACATACTGCAAGTTCTTAAAAATAACAGGGAGGCTAAAGGTGAGATGCCGTTTCTGCAAGGCAACGGCAGAGCAGCTTAAATTGACCAGCAAGTTCTGGAGATTGTAACTCACAACGTATCTCTTCTTCCCCTGAACTTGCTGGCCAATTTACATATTAATAATGGCATGCGTTGTTAGCACGCCGTTATTTTTCCAGGAAGATTTGGGCCAATATTCCCCATATTAATTAGCAGCTTAATATTAAGATCAAATTGCTAGGCATTTCAACGGGTAGCTATATCTTATTAAATATAGCTGTTCACAAAGACAGTCGCAGAAATATAATAGTGGACAAATGCGCATGGTGCTGGTATGCTATTGCTCTGCATGCTGTAGGCATCAATTAACTCAATCATTTCAAAAGGGTTAGTGCCTCCACTAAAGTAGCAGACAGAGGAATGCCAATACAAGTGCATTAAGTGTTCATCCACTAATATCACCAACAGTAATTTCTAGTTACAACACAATTTCATGCAAAGTTGTATTCAGCAATCATTTTGATCTTTAAACCTATTTGCTTGTGCCCATTCTGATTCACAAAGATACTCGCCTTAGGACATGTTTTCTACTTCAAAGGTTCAATCTGTAATTTAAGGGCAGATTTTAAGGCTGCCCACTGGGCACAATGGTGCTCCGAAAATGGTGGGGTACGACTTACCCCCCGTTGCTACCGACGATGATATCGATGGTATCTTCCCAAGAGCCTACTGCTAGGTGGCCGGAGAGTGCGCCTGAGTCAGTCAGTAGGCCCTTTAAATATGCAAATCGGGGTCCTTTGATATACATAGGACCCTGACGGCCATTTTAGGACGCAACAGGATGTTCATGCGTGCGCCATGCATGCTACAACCAGTTTCAACTGGTGGTCCAACTGAAGGGGAGCCCAGAAGGTAAGTTTTTATTTAATATTGTGTGACTGGGAGCAGCAGAAATGCTCCTCCCGGCTCCACAAAACAACATGGGCAGCTGCTGCACCTGGGACCAAGAGAAGGCCCCACAAGGAAAGCTTAGGCCTCACCTGCCATGGATTTGCCTCCCATTGTGGAGAACCCAGCAGGACATTCCCGGCAGCCGATCCCACCACCTATCTGGTATCTGCGAGCAGCCTCTGCACATTGCAATTTTCTGCCGCATCAGCCGGCGGGATTTAAATGAGACCTGGTAGTTAAAATACCCCATGACATATTTCTGGAGCAGCAGGTGAGTTTGTAACTCATACTGCTCAAAACTGGCCCAGAGTTAAAATCGGGTCTAACAGCTATATCATCATATTCCCAATCAGTGATACTCGTTATATAAGCCACTGACCTGCAGCTTTTGTCAAACTTGTTATTTCTGGACTATGGCTACAGGAAGCTACTGGAGCTGAGATTCTACTATGCTCCCTCTCTTCTGTGTCTACAGGGAAACAAAGCAAGGGATTCCCCTTTGTGGGGGGGGGGGCGGTGGCATGGCAGGTCTATCCTCGCACCCACAGCCATTCAGCAACTTGTTGCTGTGAATCAATCAGATTAGGCACCCATCATGAGGACAGACCCACATCCCATTGCTCCACAGTAGAACATGTTGGAGGATTTCTGAGTGGGCCTTGAGCAAGCATCTGCTTGGGATTACAGTCCTTGACAGAAAAATTGTACGTAGCTAAATGGGCAAATCTTATAAGTTGTTGATAAAACAATGAAGAGGAAAGAAATCTTTGTTCTGTTCATAAAACTGGCAATGTCTTGCTTGAACCTCTACTTGAATCAGTAAACTTTTCTAATATGTACAATACCACTGAAAGGCCAATACCTAATATTCCTGATGCAAAGTGAGCCTTCAGGTCCTCTCTATCTTTAATATTTTGTGCCTTCTTTAGATGAAGGAGTAGCCTAAAGTTGGATCTTTCTTACTATCTTATTCTCTATTAGGTGAAGTAATAACTGATCTGTGCTTATATTAATTGGAATTTATATTATTGCACTATGCTTAAGTAGTAATAAACACTGTGCCTTTATTGCAGTTGAGCCCAATGTAATATTTCTGAGGTACTTTTTTTGAGTTAGAACAATTTGAGGAAGTTGAAACCCACTTAAAGGATACCATGTTCTAAACTATACCGTCTCTCCATTTTGCTAGAAAGTAATATGTTTCTGTAATGCTGTTTCTGTGGAAACTGCAATATAACTTTTGCAACTTTGTGCTTGCATTATATTTTATTTTTGCTCTATTTTATATTAAAAAAATATACATTAGCTGAGACAGTATCGAAGCAGTCTCTTTCTCTCTGTGATCACAGTTTGCAGGGTATGTAATTGGCTTTTATACTAATTTTAAAGTTTATTTTAAGTGATTTTTAACCTCCTTACTCCATGTGGCAATGGAAGTACACTCAAATTTACTTATATACAATTTGGAAAGATGTAAAATCTGTTTATATACATATTTATGTATTTATTTTCAAACCCCTGATTCTCCTTATTTATTTTAACAGTAGTCTAGCCTATCCAATGCAAATCTTTGTGTGTAAAGAATAATAATATTAGTAAATAATAACTGGGTAATATTTGTCTATATGTATATTTCCGTGACCTATATTACTCAGGTCGGTAAGGTAAATTTAAATGTAACAGAAGATTGCACTATTCCAATTACATATTTAGTGCCATATAGGTAAATAATAAAAAGTTAAAGAAAAGAAAGAACTTGCATTCTAATATAATACCTTTCACGATCTCAAGACGCCCCAAAGCGTTTTACAACCATTAAAGTACTTTTTTAAAAACGTACTCACTGTTGTAATGTAGGAAATGCAGCAGCCAATTTGTGCTCAGCAAGACCCCACCAACAGCAATGAGATAATGACCAATTAATTTGTTTAATGATGTTGGTTGAGGGATAAATTTTGGCCAGGCCACTGGGGAGAACACCCCTGCTCTTCTTCGAATAGTGTTATGGGATTTTTTACGTCCATCTGAGAGGACAGATGAGGCCTTGGTTTAATGTCTCATCCAAAAGACAGCACCTCCAACAGTGCAGCACTCCTTCAGTACTGCACTGAAGTGTCAGCCTAGATTATGTGCTCGAGCCTCTGGAGTGGGAATCCAACAACCTTCTATAGATGATTATCAGGAGCATGTAATCACCTTAACAGCCATAGTGCTTATTCATGCTGCCTGCAATTTGAAAGGTTATTTTGACAATCACTGTGCAGTGCCCACATAGGCGAGAAGATTCCTCTGTGTGTCAGGAGTAGCAAAATTGTAAATCATGTTTATAAAGACCAGTTTTACCATTTTGCTACACCTTGTGCGCAGAACAAATCTTCCCCCATTGTTACTGCTGAATCATTACTGTGGTGTTTCCTGCATTTTTCAATAGTAATTCACAACAGGCAGCAAGTTATTCCACTAAAAGAATGTTACATGCAATGAGGCAATTTGAACACCTTCACAAATAGAAAAGAACCACATGACCTATATTCCCAAGAGTGGGACTTTGTTTCCACAGGTGGTACATGATGGGAAATGGTGTGCAAAATCACACTTGTGTATATAAACTGTGCTTCGGCAAAGCCTGAGGTTCACATGCCTGAGAAGAAATATTGCGAAAGAAAAAGAAATTGAAAGTAAGTCACCTACAGCTATTGGGCATTAAAACGCTTGCAATAAAATAACTCAAAAGTAATCAAGCTTCCAAATGGCGACAGGAGGCAGAAGGCCGCAGAAGTGTCTCAGCAACCACAAAATGATGGAAATGGCCCAACACATAATAAATATCTGCAAAATAAGTGAAGGGTGAAGCTTTAACATTAGAGAAAAAGTATTGAGTACAGTCAAAGGAAAAGTGGCCAGACTTTTCCAGCTTGCAAAGAAGTAGTACGTCATATCTGATAAGTTATATTCTTTTCTGACCTTTGCCCCCGAGGAATGCCGATTCTCCAGGTACAAAGGTCAGATAAAGGGAAATGGAGTCCTGTTATGTCATGCCTTTATCCTCTTTGCATAGTCCTAGCATTTCTGCAGGTTCCCCGGTTGGGTGAATCAGATCCTGTAACTGTAGATCCAAATTAGAGATGCTTCTGAGGCAGAAGGGAGCATTCCTAGCCTCCTGCTTCATTTTACTGGACTTGGGACCATGGAACTGCCAGACTCGGGATACCCCAAAATGCTGCCATTGATTTTATGCTAGGAAACCCTCACAGACCAAAAAGTAAACCACTGGCCAGGAATACTGCTGCAGCCCTCTCAGGCCTGCAGATGCACTTCTGTTTCCTGCCCTGGGGTCCAATGCTATCTCCAGCCAGGGAACAGGCCAGTGGAGGTGTCGTAATTCGTTCCATCTGGAACCAGGATTAAAAATCCTTAACATGCCCAACCCATACATTAAGACAGCAGGAGAATGGGAATGATCCAAGGGCATGTGACACTGAAAATATTTTGAAGAATGGCTTCAACTGATTGTCTCATGATATGAAATAAATGTATCTCACCATGTAAGTTAATTGTGTACACTATTAGCCAAGGGATTGCCTATTTCATCAAGTTACTGGCTGATCTTTAACCAATCACCTTCCTCTGTACAATTCAGGGATGTAATCAATCAGATCCATTTTCAGACCTTGTTTATCTAGCCTAGTGGGATTGTGGGGACATCCTTGAATGACACTAACTGATGTGTCACTCTGTTGAGAGGCTCTCCTAGTTATAAAGTTCTACTCCAAATAATGTATTTTGAGCAATGTTTACTCTTTCCAGCAAAATTAACTATCAATCTTTCCTTTTTGCTGAGTAAAATGCCAATGCCATTTATTTATCACCTTATGCAATATTACGAAACTAGTTACCATTTCAAATTTTTTTTTAACAAGTAAGGTGCATGCAGCAAGGTGGCCTGAACTTTTGTTTCCTAAAGTGTTCTGGCAGAGGTGACATGCAATTATTCCCTGGATCTTCATTTTCTCAGTTTGAGCATAAAATCATTTGCTGCCCATTCTCACCTGCAAGGAGCCTTCCATTGCTCATCCTCCCTCTTCCTCCTGGCAACATGAAAATAGCAGAAGTCCCACAGGGAAACTCAAAATACAGAAGTGCCAGAGATTGTGGCACAAATTCTCCTGAACAACTAATGGGGGAGGGGGGATAACAGAACCATTTCCATAGCATCCTTTAAAGCCATTAGTTTGATTTCATCTGGCCCTTTAAGTCTTCATTTCTGCATTGAACAGCTGCCTAGCAATATCAGATGCCCATTGTACATGGACTATTAGTTGACTGAGTCCAGATTTGGTGTAAACACTGGGAAAGAGCAGGGATGTCTACATGATAGCATCCCACCTTCAGTAAAATATTGAAATGAAGCTCCACCTCTGGGAGTTTCCTGTGCTGTTCTGAATGTCTCCCAGAAATGTGCGTGATGCACATTATGGGTAGAGATTGTATGAAAAGGATATTCCTGCCCACTATTTTTTTGGGGTGTTAAGAAACCTTAAAGTTGGGGCTATTGTATTTTGATTGGTTGTTTAGTAGTGTTAAAGTGTTAGCCTGGTCAGCTTTCCTTTCAAATGTTTTAAGAGAGTTGCAAATTGGGCTTTTAGCTAGCATTACTGGGAGAGAACCAATTGTATCCGACAATAGGTTTAAACATAACCCCTCTGTGAAGGTATATATTAAGCAGAAATCGACTGGATAATTTGTTCTCCTCTAATGCAGATTGGCTATTACACTTGATTGTGGAATGTTATTATATGCAGGGTGATGAGGCAGGCCAACAGTAGCAATTAAATAAGATTACTCTGATATTAAATTGAGAACAGATACTGTCACCTCCAACCCTAAACTTATGAATGATTCCTTTCACTCATTCTATAAAAATCCACAATGTTCCAACTGAAACAGTGACTCATCTGAATGGAGTCTTTTCTGGAGGAAGATTCAAATATTCAGATAAAAATATTTCAGTGGATGACAGCATTAGATATCAAAGGAATGAATGTGGGGAAATCCCATCTGTAGTATTGTAACATTAGGGACAATTTTATCAAGATACACTACTGGCTTTGGAGCCTTATCTGATGGTCAACGTATTGAGAAATCGTGGGTGCACTGCTGATGATTTTCCATTCATTTGCAGCACACGCCAATGTTTTTTTTTTTATTCGTTCAAGGGATGTGGGCGTCGCTGGCGAGGCAAGCATTTATTTCCCATCCCTAATTGCCCTCAAGAAGGTGGTGGTGAGCCGCCTTCTTGAACCGCTGCAGTCCGTGTGGTGAAGGTTCTCCCACAGTGCTGTTAGGAAGGGAGTTCCAGGATTTTGACCCAGTGACAATGAAGGAACGGTGATATATTTCCAAGTCGGGATGGTGTGTGACTTGGAGGGGAACGTGCAGGTGGTGTTGTTCCCATGTGCCTGCTGCTCTTGTCCTTCTAGGTGGTAGAGGTCGCGGGTTTGGGAGGTGCTGTCGAAGAAGCCTTGGCGAGTTGCTGCAGTGCATCCTGTGGATGGTGCACACTGCAGCCACAGTGCGCCGGTGGTGAAGGGAGTGAATGTTTAGGGTGGTGGATGGGGTGCCAATCAAGCGGGCTGCTTTATCTTGGATGGTGTCGAGCTTCTTGAGTGTTGTTGGAGCTGCACTCATCCAGGCAAGTGGAGAGTATTCCATCACACTCCTGACTTGTGCCTTGTAGATGGTGGAAAGGCTTTGGGGAGTCAGGAGGTGAGTCACTCGCCGCAGAATACCCAGCCTCTGACCTGCTCTCGTAGCCACATTATATATATGGCTGGTCCAGTTCAGTTTCTGTTCAATGGTGACCCCCAGGATGTTGATGGTGGGGGATTCGGCGATGGTAATGCCGTTGAATGTCAAGGGGAGGTGGTTAGACTACCTCTTGTTGGAGATGGTCATTGCCTGGCACTTATCTGGCGCGAATGTTACTTGCCACTTATGAGCCCAAGCCTGGATGTTGTCCAGGTCTTGCTGCATGCGGGCTCGGACTGCTTCATTATCTGAGGGGTTGCGAATGGATCTGAACACTGTGCAGTCATCAGCGAACATCCCCATTTCTGACCTTATGATGGAGGGAAGGTCATTGATGAAGCAGCTGAAGATGGTTGGGCCTAGGACATTGCCCTGAGGAACTCCTGCAGCAATGCCCTGGGGCTGAGATGATTGCCCTCCAACAACCACTGCCATCTTCCTTTGTGCTAGGTATGACTCCAGCCACTGGAGAGTTTTCCCCCTGATTCCCATGGACTTCAATTTTACCAGGGCTCCCTTGGTGCCACACTCGGTCAAATGCTGCCTTAATGTCAAGGGCAGTCACTCTCACCTCACCTCTGGAATTCAGCTCTTTTGTCCATGTTTGGACCAAGGCTGTAATGAGGTCTGGAGCCGAGTGGTCCTGGCAGAACCCAAACTGAGCATCGGTGAGCAGGTTATTGGTGAGTAAATGCCGCTTGATAGCACTGTCGACGACACCTTCCATCACTTTGCTGATGATTGAGAGCAGACTGCTGGGGCGGTAATTGGCTGGATTGGATTTGTCCTGATTTTTGTGGAGAGGACATACCTGGGCAATTTTCCACATTGTCGGGTAGATGCCAGTGTTGTTGCTGTACTGGAACAGCTTGGCTAGAGGCGCAGCTAGTTCTGGAGCACAAGTCTTCAGCACTACAGCTGGGATGTTGTCGGGGCCCATAGCCTTTGCTGTATCCAGTGCACTCAGCCGTTTCTTGATATCACGTGGAGTGAATCGAATTGGCCGAAGACTGGCTTCCGTGATGGTGGGGATATCGGGAGGAGGCTGAGATGGATCATCCACTCGGCACTTCTGGCTGAAGATGGTTGCAAACGCTTCAGCCTTGTCTTTTGCACTCACGTGCTGGACTCCGCCATCATTGAGAATGGGGATGTTTGCAGAGCCTCCTCCTCCCGTTAGTTGTTTAATTGTCCACCACCATTCACGACTGGATGTGGCAGGACTGCAGAGCTTTGATCTGATCCGTTGGTTGTGGAATCGCTTAGCTCTGTCTATAGCATGTTGCTTCCGCTGTTTAGCATGCATGTAGTCCTGAGTTGTAGCTTCACCAGGTTGGCACCTCATTTTTTTTAGGTACGCCTGGTGCTGCTCTTCTGCACTCCTCATTGAACCAGGGTTGATCCCCTGGCTTGTTGGTAATGGTAGAGTGAGGAATATGCCGCGCCATGAAGGTTATAGATTGTGCTGGAATACAATTCTGCTGCTGCTGATGGCCCACAGCGCCTCATGGATGCCCAATTTTGAGCTGCTAGATCCATTCTGAATCTATCCCATTTAGCACGGTGGTAGTGCCACACAACACGTTGGATGGTGTCCTCAGTGCGAAGACGGGACTTCATCTCCACAAGGACTGTGCGGTGGTCACTCCTACCAATACTGGACAGATGCATTTGCGACAGGTAGATTGGTGAGGACGAGGTCAAGTAAGTTTTTCCCTTGTGTTGGTTCGCTCACCACCTGCCGCAGGCCCAGTCTAGCAGCTATGTCCTTCAGGACGCGGCCAGCTCGGTCAGTAGTGGTGCTACCGAGCCACTCTTGGTGATGGACATTGAAGTCCCCCACCCAGAGTACATTTTGTGCCCTTGCTACCCTCAGTGCTTCCTCCAAGTGGTGCTCAACATGGAGGAGGACTGATTCATCAGCTGAGGGAGGACGTTAGGTGGTAATCAGCAGGAGGTTTCCTTGCCCATGTTTGACCTGCTGCCATGAGATTTCATGGGGTCCAGAGTCAATGTTGAGGACTCCCAGGTTCACTCCCTCCTGTACCGCCACCTCTGGTGGGTCTGTCCTGCCGGTGGGACAGGACATACCCAGGGATGGTGATGGAAGAGTCTGGGACGTTGGCTGAAAGATATGATTCTGTGAGTATGGCTATGTCAGGCTGTTGCTTGACTAGTCTGTGGGACAGCTCTCCCAATTTTGGCACAAGTCCCCAGATGTTAGTCAGGAGGACCTTGCAGGGTCGACTGGGCTTGGTGTTTTGCCGTTGTCGTGTCCGGTGCCTCGTGGTCCGTCCGGTTTTATTCTTATTATGACTTTTCGTAGCAAGATTTTACAACTGAGTGGCTTGCTTGGCCATTTCAGAGGGCAATTAAGAATCAACCACATTGCTGTGGGTCTGGAGTCACATTTCGGCCAGACCGGGTAAGGACGGCAGGTTTCCTTCCCTAAAGAGCATTAGTGAACCAGATGGGTTTTTACGACAATCCGGTAGTATCATGGCCACCATTACTGATACTTGTATTTTAATTCCAGATTTTTTATTTAATTAATTGAATTTAATTAATTGAATTTAAATTCGCCAGCTGCCGTGGCGGGATTTGAACTCATGACTCTGGATTTTAGTCCAGGCCTCTGGATTACTAGCCCAGTAACATAACCACTATGCTACCGTACCCTGTGTGCAGAAAGATCCCAGCTCAGATTGGTATCCTGTCAGGCAGAGAAGCAGTATCAAGATTTGGTCAGGAAGAATGGAACATCGGAACTTCGAAACAGGAGTAGGCCCCCCCAAGCCTGTTTCACCATTCAATTAGATCACTAATTGAATAGCGATCTGTACCTCAACTCCATTTACCTGCTTTTGCTCCATATCCCTCAATACCCTTACCTAACAAAATCTAACGATCTCATTCTTTAAAGCTCCAATTGTCCCAGCCGGGGAAAAAATAAAAAAGTGGAGAAGAACATTAAAATAAGTTGCAAAATAATGGGCCGCACACATGAGATTTTGTGATAGATGCTCTCAGTGGGCGAGAGTACCTGCCATTAGTGTGAATTTGTAAAATTATCCCTGCTTCATGTTTTTAATGAGCCTTTAATGTTGCTGATTGGTCCATGTTAATCACAAGACATGATGGGCCAATCAGTTCCCAACATTGTCCTATGATTATCATGTGACTCCATTGAACAATCAGATCCCCGTAAGGACAAAGAGCAGCCAATGTTTTTACCTTTCAATTTTGTAATTATTCTTAATGTTTTTTCCCCTTTTTTTTCCCACTCTGACTTTCAGTCTGCCCAACCCTGACCCTGCTCATCCACCTGATGAGATATCAATCTGGCCTGGGTTCATCCTGCCCGCTCTGCTCTATATGGCTTGTGCTGCAGAAGCCAGCCTCCTTGCTAACACTCATGGCCAATGGCCTCCAGTTGTCTGATCAGCATCATCACTGGAGATCAACTAGTTGAATTTTACGAAGGTTTTCTCTTATCCAGATGAGCACTACGTTGCTCCTCAGTGGAAAAGTTTACATGACATTACTTTGAGATACATGTCCATCTCTTCAGCCTTTTGTCCAAAGATAGGTTGTTCACCATGTAAATGCTGGACTCTGGACTATGTATAACTGTGTGCATCCTTTTAGCAGCAGGGAGAATTATGTTATGTGCAATATCTGATCGGTGTACCTTTGTCTCCCCTGGTAGCTTTCATCTCCTGTTTTTTATCTGCATCTCTTATTTTGGGTACAAAAAACTCTGGGGAAAAAAACTCAATAAAACAAAATGTGTAAAAAGAGCCTCAGCCACAATAGTAATAACAAAAAAAGGTACGGGCCCATTACGATGAAACTTTCTTCCAGAGTCACTAGATAAAAGAGAATTCTCCCCAATGATGAAAAGATTGAATCTTACATGATAGATTTCCCCAAAATACAACAACATATGGTTCAGAATATTTGGCAGAATATTTACTGCAGAGCAAAGTACTGACATTTTTCAATTCTTCAACCCTTTAACTTTCCCTCTTGTGTGCTCCTCCCCTTTTCCCGCATGGTCCAACCAAAGTCCTGGTCTCCGTGTTATCTCTTTCAGCTGGGTTGGACAGTCTAGGCCTATGATTTTCTTGCTGGAGGTTTTGTGCTCCTGGTACACTGTAAGATGGTAAGGCAGAGTGACTGCAAGGGCCTGAACCAAGAGAAAAGCTGCAGTGGATTGAAATCTTTATATTATAATCATACCCCTGAGTGGTTTGCATTTCTTAAAGCACCTCAGTGCCTGGGAGCCCCCTTCTGTCTTTCACATGATTTCTTTTTCACAAGCTAAAGCCTGCTTCAGGCAACAGGACAGGGAAAATAATTTATTTATCTGTAAAAGTCAACTGCCTGTAGGCCTCGCAAACATGGCTGTGGTATTACTGAAATATTTAGATCCCAACATGCCCCACAGAGTGGAGGAGGTAATGATTTTTTTTGAGGAAAAAAGTGCGCTTACAATTTTTTGCTAAGTTTTAAAAAAAAATTAATAATTGTGTAATAGTAATATAATAAGGGATACTGTGCAGCATAGGTAATGACATTGAAAGAATTTCTAATGTAAAAGAGGTAATTAGTGGGGATAGTGCTTCTTTTTAAACAACTTCCCTAGAGCTTCAAAGTTTATAGAGCAGATATCTAAAGATATAGCCACAGGCTGGCATAACATCCACATTTCATGCTGACAGTACATTATATGAAAGGAGAACTCTGTAAGCACTCGGAAATAGCAGAAGCCAGTACCTTGTTAAAAGCTGCAGTGTT
Organism: Heptranchias perlo; assembly: GCF_035084215.1. Classification (NCBI taxonomy): domain Eukaryota; kingdom Metazoa; phylum Chordata; class Chondrichthyes; order Hexanchiformes; family Hexanchidae; genus Heptranchias; species Heptranchias perlo. The sequence continues at coordinate 16,287,256 of NC_090339.1, forward strand.
TCTGTCCATGTATCACAGGCTTGACTGACAGCAGGAAAATTTAAATGCTGCAAACAACTAACTTCCACACATATCTGAAATGCCGTCTTAAGGATGAGACGTTAAACCGAGGCTCCTGTTTGCCATCTCGGGTGGACTTAAAAGATCCCATGACGTTATTTGGAAGAAGAGCAAGGGGAGTTCTCCCAGCGTCCTGGCCAGTATTTATCCCTCAACCAACATCATTAAAAACAGATGATCTGTTCATCACCTCATTGCTGTTTGTGGGACCTCGCTGTGTGCAAATTGTCCACCACGTTTCCTACATTACAACAATGACTATATTTCAAAAAGTACTTCATTGGCAGAAAAGCGCTTTGCAATGTCCTGAGGTTGTGGAAGGTGCTAGATAAATGCTAGTCCTTTCTTTTTTTATTGGCAGACAAGCCAGGAAAATGTTTTTAAATCATTGCTACTCTTGATATTTCTTTATAATCCATGCAAAGCAACGAATAACTCGCTGCAACAACTAACCTGATGATATATATAGGGCATGAAATTTCCCAGTAATCAATTCTAGATTATTTCTCAGTAAACATACAGTAATCATAACAATCATGAACATTATCATACCATGAGGCTTTCTGGACTGCCTAATAAGTTATTGCTGTTACAATTTGAGTTTCTTTCCAATACTTTATACTCATTCTTACTCTAAACAGCAGCTTCCACAGATGAGCCCACACTCCCCATGATCAGAAATGTAAAATTATGTGATTAGAATATAGGATATAGTGTGCCACAGAATGAACAATTCTTCCTTCTATTGTAAACAAGCTTCTGATAGAACATAGGACTCCACTACATCTCATGTCACTACAGAAGGTGGATAATATCATTCAATTGAGACATATTTCATGACATGCAAACCTATTAAATAGGCTAATTTATGAATATTTACAGAAGCAAGCAGTGTAGGTGAGATGTTGAGTATTCCAAAACAGTGCTGGGACTTTGAAGCCAGTTCACAAAGATTTAAACACACCAGTCTGCAAAGTTCCTTTAGATTCTGGCATAGTAGAAGGAAAGAATTTGCATTTATAAAGTAGTGGATGTCCCAAAGCACTTTACATCCAATCAGTTACTTTAGAAGCATAGTCAGTGTTGTCTTGTAGGCAAATATAGCAGCCAATTTTCACACAGCAAAATCTCACCAACATCAAATGAGATGAATGAGCAGTTAATCAGTTTTTGGTGATTTTGGTTGAAGGAAGAATATTGGCCAGAAGATCAAGAAAACTCCCTGGTGTCCTTCAAATCAAATCACTTACATCCAACTGAAAAAGATAGGGCCATGGTTTTTGTTCCGACATTGCAGCATTCCTTCAGTATTGCACTGACGTGTCAGCCTAGATTATGTGCTATGAGGCCTGGAGTGGGACTTAAATGAAGCATCTTCTGACTAGGAGACAAGAATGCTACCAACTGGGCCAAGTTGACACAACTGTGATAAAGTAAATGAAGACAAAGTACTTCTCGGAAAGGAAAGAAGCAACCTCATTCCTCAGCAATAACAGAACATAGCTTTTGTAGGAAATGTAAGTGTAAGTTCAGAAAGCCTAATTTACCTCCATGCACCACGGCAACATTAACCAAACTGCAGACACATGAAATGTGCTTTTCTCATGTTCTTAATCCCTTTCAAGAACAGGGGTTCGTTTTGAAGGTCAGTCTGTCTGATAAAGGTAATTGGCTGAGCAATGCCAACAACCTTTACCACCTGTAGAACAGACCTGTGGGTGCTGATGATGTTGGCCAGGGGCTGCAGAAAGTAACCTGAGACATCAGCTGCTGAAACACACAGGCAAGAACAACTTTTGAACTGAAGTAACCTGAGTTCAGTCGCTGGCCTGAGCTGGCTGGAACCGGTTTGAATTAGCTAAGTTTTGTGAAAGACAAAGGAGATGTGATAAGACACAAGTCCTTATTTAGAAAAGGAGTAATGAGGTAATGCCACCTAAGTCCTTGGGACAGAGCAAATGAGGAGAAGTCACAGGGTAACCGAGAAAGCCTAAACCAACAAAAGGGAGAGACAGCACAGCTTGAAGAGATAAGATTCGGAATAAGAATGAAGGATCTGGGGCGTGGAGCCAGCGTGAAGACTCCAGAGACCAACCATCACGGAAGTAGAAGACCCTATGTCAGGGACGTAGAGACGACGTTGAAAGAGAGAGAGAACGGAACGCCTGGCCAGCGTCAGCTCTCCTTTTCGGGTATTATCCTTTATATTCTGTGACCACTCAGGGAGTGTCAGAGAAACCTAGTGGGTGTGCGTTTAGATAATGTTTGGGTATAAAACTGTATAACCTGGTGCAAACTGCATGTCTATATCTAACCAGACTTATAAGCTATATGTATATGATCTAACAGCGTGAATAAAGTGAATTGAGAGTTAAGAGAGAATTGACTCTTCTCCTAAGCCAATAACCGTAACCGGTGACCTCCAGTCAACAAATTTGGCATCCCTGGGTGGGCACGAGAATAAATCTCTCTGTTGAGTCAGCGGGAGACTCGAGCCGAACCGAATTGGCAAAGTACACAGAGAACAGGAGTTTGGGTTAATTCATAGCTATTAACATAAGACGATGAATAAAGGGAAATCTTCAACCCCTGGGGACTTGGACTGTTTTGACTGGAAGGGACTCCTCCAAAAATACGTAATAGGGAAGTGGCCGCAATATGGGAAGCATACGGGTCACATTGGAGACAAGGGAACGCCTGTTGGGGAGGTCCTTTGGAGAATTGCGCAAACAAAGATGTCAGATAGAAAATTTAAAAAGGTACAGAAGTCCGTAGCGATTGGATGTTTACTTGAGGAATGGATAGAATGCCGACAGCAGGCTAGGAGAGAGAGGGACAGACTAGAGGAAGAGAATAAGAAACTCCGGGACGGACTAGAGGAAGAGAATAAAAATCTCCGGGACAGACTACAGGAAGAGAATAAAAAACTCCGGGAGGAGATAGCCCGCCTTAGTGAGAAGGTAACTGATCTGAAGGGACAGAGAAATGCGGATTTGATGCACATGAACCAATATCAGTTACAGTGTGGAAAATTGGCTAATGTAGTGATTGAAAAGGTGTTATGAATGTGATTCACAGAGCAGCTCAGGAGAAGAGGAGTAGTACCGGTGATCACACAAAGTGTCAGAAACTGATAGGGAGGCTGCAAGATCAGCTAGCCGCACAGAGGGGCATATTGTGTGCTTTCGCATCCGGAAGAGGTGAAGAAAGCGGTCTTGGGGATGTAGATTGGGATGATTTAGCAGATGGGGTGGATAGATACAGCAACGGTGATGGGGAACCTCCACCAGAGGACCCACCGCCAGCATATGCTCCAGAGCCGAAAAAACCGCCAGCCCCAATGGCCCCCCTTGAAACCACTAGAGCACAGATGGGGGAAGATGGCCAGGATATGACATATTCCACCCCACTTTGGATACAAGAACTGAGGGATATTGCAAAAGATATTGGGACGTGCATGCCCAGGGATGATCCTAGGGAGTTGTTCCTAACGGTCAGGCAACAGAGAGCGATACATGGCTTAGACGATGCTGAGGAAAGAAAATTAATCCTAATGTGCCTACACCCACATATACACTCCGCCCTACCGGAGGAACAAAAACTTGGTAGAGGCACAAATGAGGACTTAAAAACAGGTATTATCTGTCATGGGCGATAACAGAGGGGATCCAGTGGAGGCGCTAATGAAATGCTATCAAAGAAAAGGTGAACACCCCACCGCATTTTCGGCCCGCATTTGGGGGTGTTTCAAGGGGTCTACGGCACAGACTTAGATAGGGATGATTTATAGTCGGAGGTTAGGAACCGATGGCTGAGAACACTAGTGTCGCATGGCACTGAGGAGTTGAGGAGGGCACTAGATCAGTTTGATCCCACTGATGACACACATACGGAGTCCTGGATAATTAGGAAGATGGTTAGAGTGAAATACCAAATAGAAAGGGAAATACCAAAACGATCCAAGGCATCCGGGGACAGAGCAATGTCTGTAAAAGATCAGACAATAACCTGGAGAAATGAAGGGAGGGAACCTACTCAGAGGGAACCCCCTCCAGCTTATCAGACAGTGGGAAGAGGTAGAGGCAGAGGAAAAGGAAACTTCTCGGGAACAGGGAGAACTCAAGGCGAGGTGTCCAAATGCTATTGCTGTGGCCAAGAGGGACACTTCGCAAGGGACTGCCCGAACCCGAGATGAGAGAATGCAGGTTGGGGAGGAAACCAGAGCCTACCCGTGGAAGGGCCGAATAGACCAAGTCCTCAGTGTGATACGATAGAAATATCACCGAGTTCCGGGTTGTACCCCGAACTGCAATGACGGTCTCAGGCCTCTCCATTATGGGTGTGTGATGCGCAGTTGGATGACACGGGGAGACCCCTAGTGAATGGTAGGGTTGGAGGCCGCCCTCTTACATTCCTTTGGGACACAGGGGGATCCCGAACCACCGTTAACACCACTCAGATCAATGACATAGATTCGAAAATTCAAAACAAAATTGTTCTAAGCGGATTCACAGGGCATTCACAAGTGGGATATGTGAGTGTACCGTTGGAAGTCGGTGTGGGAGACATAGTGATAGAGCATTCAGTGGTCCTTATTAAATTACCCAGAGAACAAGAACATATATTAGGGAGTGACTATATGGCCAAAGCGGGATTCTGCTTCGACCCTGTTAATTGTATGATTTGGCAAATGCCTTTGGGCATGGGCAGTATAAATCACACTCTCGTCCCGGTGGGGGAATATCAGGATAGGATATGCACGATTGGGGAAATGTAGATAGAACCAGGAGAAATGAGTGACGATCGTGAAGTACAACAAATTATAGAATCATAGAATCATAGAAGTTTACAACATGGAAACAGGCCCTTCGGCCCAACATGTCCATGTAGCCCAGTTTATACCACTAAGCTAGTCCCAATTGCCTGCACTTGGCCCATATCCCTCTATACCCATCTTACCCATGTAACTGTCCAAATGCTTTTTAAAAGACAAAATTGTACCCGCCTCTACTACTGCCTCTGGCAGCTCGTTCCAGACACTCACCACCCTTTGAGTGAAAAAATTGCCCCTCTGGACCCTTTTGTATCTCTCCCCTCTCACCTTAAATCTATGCCCCCTCGTCATAGACTCCCCTACCTTTGGGAAAAGATTTTGACTATCTACCTTATCTATGCCCCTCATTATTTTATAGACTTCTATAAGATCACCCCTAAACCTCCTACTCTCCAGGGAAAAATGTCTCAGTCTATCCAACCTCTCCCTATAAGTCAAACCATCAAGTCCCGGTAGCATCCTAGTAAATCTTTTCTGCACTCTTTCTAGTTTAATAATATCCTTTCTATGATAGGGTGACCAAAATTATTGCACAAAACTCAATAGTATTCGCCCGACATAAACATGAGTGTCAATTGATGATAGCAAATGACCCGAGGGCACATTTGTGTCAAAAAAAAAGGGAGGGGTTAAGACGGGGCCTGAAAGCAGAAAAACAAAGGAAACAGGAAAGGAAGAACCCTATTTTAAAATTTTTGTTGATGGCTCTTCATCAGTACAGGATGGGGAAAGGAGAACTGGCTGTGGGATATACGTGGAGGTTAAGAAATGGACGGTTAGAATCTGACACAAATTGGGAACAGGATATGGACGGTCTGGCTCAGTATATGGAGAGACTGGACTTATGATTGTACTTAAAAGAAACTGTAAATAAGAGCAGAAATTACACTTGTTTATTACAGGTCCAGCCTAGAATGAAGGGGATAATGCATTTTGTTGCTATCGGATTGACCATCATCAGAACTGCGGGTGAACCTGCCTCGGAGCCGTCATGACGAACGAACGTGCCTGAAGCAGTGTCGACGACGGAGGGATATCCCGAGACCAGGAACAACTTTGCTCTGCAGAATAAGACCGTCCGAACAAACAAAGGGAAAAGAGAGGATTTAAATTTGTATTATACGGGAGTGGATGGGTTAGCGTGCGCGGGAAAGGCTTTGGGTATACCGGAGGGAGCGGGAGTACGGTTTTCATGCAACAAAGTTCTAGAGGTGACATTGTCGGTAATCCCAGAGGGAAAAGTCATTAGTCAATTTGTGGGTCCATTTATTGAGCGACCATCGGGGAGCGACGGTCGAGGTAAAATTATGGTCCACTGGGACCACACCTATGCGAATATTGACTGGGGTAGCGACTCATACCAGAGATATATTGATTGGGGTGGATATAGCAGGCATTTTAGAAAGATTGGCTGGATCATCATCAATTGGAGAAAGGAAGACACAACACAGGAAAGGGATAGAGCAAAAAGGGCGTTCATCAATGGACTAAACACACTAAAATAATTAGAACTCATGCTGATAAAGCAGATGAACTGTTACGGGACCCCGGGTTCTGGGATAAGTTTTGGAATTGGGGATCTAATGTTCAAATACATCCATGGGTCAGGATTTTATCACATGCTGCTGTAGTTGTGATTTTATGTGCATTAGTGCTTGTCATATTTAATGTATATCAGCTTAGAAGGTGGAAAAATGAAATTTTGCAACGATTGAATGTTAGTGCTATAATGAAACAGAAGAAGCGATTATCAATATAAGGACACTGTGTGAAGTATATTTTATATACGCTTCTCTTTTATATTTTTCTATAACCATATGATATCGCGGATGTAACATGCCCATTGGGGGACAATGACAACCTCAGGAGTGGTACACAGAAAGGGAGAATAATGATCCTAAGATAAGCATCTTTGGATCAAAAGTGGGGAGATGTTGGCCAGGGGCTGCTGAAAGTAACCTGAGACGTCAGCTGTTGAAACACACAGGCAAGAACAACTTTTGAACTGAAATAACCTGAGTTCAGTCGCTGGCCTGAGCTGGCTGGAACCGGTTTGAATTAGCTAAGTTTTGTGAAAGACAAAGGAGATGTGATAAGACACAAGTGCTTATTTAGAAAAGGAGTAATGAGGTAATGCTACCTAAGCCCTTGGGACAGAGCCAATGAGGAGAAGACACAGGGTAACCGAGGAAGCCTAAACCAACGAAAGAGAGAGACAGCACAGCTTGAAGAGATAAGATTCGGAATAAGAATGAAGGATCGGGGGTGTGGAGCCAGAGCGAAGACTCCAGAGACCAACCATCGCGGAAGTGGAAGACCCTATGTCAGGGACGTAGAGACGACGTTGAAAGAGAGAGAGAACGGAACGCCTGGCCAGCGTCAGATCTCCTTTTCGGGTATTATCCTTTATATTCTGTGACCACTCAGGGAGTGTCAGAGAAACCTAGTGGGTGTGCGTTTAGATCCTAGTTTGGGTATAAAACTGTATAACCTGGTGTAAACTGCATGTCTATATCTAACCAGACGTATAAGCTATATGTATATGATCTAACGGCGTGAATAAAGTGAATTGAGAGTTAAGAGAGAATTGCCTCTTCTCCTCTTTGTACTAAGCCAGTAACCGTAACCGGTGACCTCCGGTCAACAATGAGGACTGCATATATACTTCATCAGGGTTTTACAATTTTGACACAATTTCAACTAGTAGTAGATGTATGGCACATTGTATTCACACCTGGTTCACAGAACCTTCAACTTAATGGATTTATTTCTGAGAAAAATCAAGCAGCCTTCTACCACTGCTATCCTAATCAATACTTTAGTATGTCAACGTACTTTGTTCTATTGAAAGGAATATTTTCCACAAACCCAGGCATCTCATCTATGGTGAGTCTGGTGTTTTCAAACTGATATTTTTAAAAGTAAGTGAAAACAAGAGACCCTACGGACAAAAAATTCTACTTTTGGCACAATTACCTCAATTATTTCCAGCTATCCATTATTCTACATATTAAATATACAGCACAAGGAACCAAGTGAAATATAATGAACGATTCTCTATGTACAATTGTCCCTTCTTGTTGTGTGATAAATTTTGTATCAAAGTGCTTTCGTCAGAATTAATCTCAGCCTCATTCCTACCACATGAAATATCTTACTGATAGCTTTGAGTGCTGTTACTTATATTGTCAAAGAAAAAGTTCATTTTTTAGAACTGAAAGGAGGAGTAACAATGATAACTGTAAAACTGTGCATAAATCCAGGGCAAAATGTTAACAAATAGATGTTTTGTTCCTGAAATAAATGAAGGTAAGTTTGATGTTAGTAAAGAAAAAAATGCTCTTTCGTATCTCAAACACTGAAATGCCCGTGTTGCATCCCACAGTGAAACCAAGCAATTATGTGACATTCTGGTAGGCAGCTATCACATGTAATTTGCTAATTTTGTTCTTTCTGTGAGGAAACCCAGCAGAGCAGAATCTGAACCAGGTGCTCTTAAATAAAACAGTGGAGCCCTTTCTATAATTAAATCTCATTTGCTGTGAATGTTTTTTTTTTCACAATATCAGGAGCTGGCTGATTGAGCTTTACTGACTGACAGTTTCGTGAGACTAGAAAGAATCCCGTTCATGAACTGCTTCTCTCCATATTATAAAGCACGCTGTTAGTTTCAGGTCAGGATCCTGCAAAGAATCTGATTAATTTCTTAATCAAAAAAGATTGTGACTTTTTTCCATCAGCTATTTAAAAACTTCAAGTCGGTATGGAGGCAAGTACAAAGTGCTTTATGACTGAAAACACCAGTTTGCATTAATATGTAAAGCACATTCTATTGCCCCCTATGGAACAAATAATCAAAAATGAATGCTCAGGTTTTCACTGTACTCGAGTATTTGTTTCATTCCATTTAATTACACGATAAGGGAATTGGGATGTTGGAATTGTTTCACAATATCAAAGTTCATTGCGAAAGGGATTCTACTGCATGTGCACTGTTGGCTGCAACCTAAAAAGTCGTAATTGTGATACATTTTTTTCTAGATCTGTTGGAGACTTTAATATAAAAGATACTCTGAGGACTAAACAAATTGTTTGAGAAATGAAAACTAAAGGGAAGAGACTGAACTGCACAGATAGCTGATGAGATTAGTAGATTATGCACATCTAGTTCCATGCTATATATCATCCAAATGTGTTACTGTATATGGGCTTGGGCAACCCTCTCTGAACAAAAGCGCATCAAGGCTTACATAAGAAACAAAACAAGTGAATTAGCAGTGCAAATTCAGCTAAAAGGGTATGACGTAGTGGCCATCACTAAGACCTGGCTACAAGCTGGGCATGACTGGGAGATAAATATTCCAGGTTATAGGGTCTTTAGAAAGGACAAGGGAATTGGAAAAAGAGGAGGATTAGCAATATTGATAAGGGACACTATTACAGCATTAGAAAGAGGGGATATCAGTAAGGGTGAGCAGACAGTAGAAACGCTATGGGTAAAATTGAGGAATTGAAAAGGATGCAAGACTTTGGTGGGAGTTGTTTATAGACCTCCAGATAGCAGTGATAAAGTAGTGGGATATATAAACACGAAGATCAAAGAAACTTGTTGCAAAAACAGAGTAGTTAATATGGGAGACTTTAGTTTTCACAAAGACTGGGGGAAGCAGAACAGCTCAAGTCCCAAAGTCAGTGCATTTCTTAAATGTATTCAGGACAGTTTTCTGGAACAATATGTACTTGAACCAATAAGAGAACAGGTCATCTTAGATTTGGTAATGACTAATGAGCTAGAATTAGCCAATATTCAATAATCTAATGGTCAGGGAACACATAGCTAATAGTGATCATAATATGATAGAATTAGGTTTGAGTGGGAGAAGGGCGAGTCACAAACCAAGGTTTTAAATTTAGGGAAGGCTGAATTTGGAGGGATGAGGTAGCAATTGACCACAATAGACTGGGCAGAACTATTAATGGATAAAATTACAGATGAATAGTGGGAGGTATTCAAAAAAAAGTATTTGATAGAATACAAGACCTGTACATACCCCTGAAGGGCAAGAGCTCTACTTGTGTAATTAAACAACCTTTGTCAACAAGGTTAGTGAGAGATAGTATAAAACTAAAAGAAAGGGCTTGATGCATTAGTCATGATCTTCCAAAACTCTCTCGATTCAGGAATTGTCCATTTGGATTGGAAAATTTCCAATGTGACTCCACTATTTAAGAAGGGTAAGAGAGATAAACTAGGAAATTATAGGCCTATTAGTCTAATGTCAGTTGTGGGGAAATTTCTAGAATCTGTTATTAGGGACAGAGGGCCCGATTTTAGCACCCACTATCGGGTGCGTTCCCGGCGGGGGGGCCCCGAAAATCGCGAAAACCCGGAGCGGAACGGGATCCCGCCTCGATCCCGCCCACTTTTGGGTTCCGCGCTGACGTGCGGGGGTGCGTGCGCAGCCCCCGCTGGTGGGAATCCCGCAGGCAATTAAAGCCAGCGGGATGCCACTTGACAGTATTTATCTAGCTATTTCAGGTCATTAAATGACCTGATTCAGCTGTCTTATTAGGAAGTGTGGGATTTTACCTTCAACTGAGACTGTTTCACATACTGGGGGAAACACTCTCACTCCAAACGGACGTGTTGCAGCCAGCAGCCTGTGGCAGCTGCCAAGGTGCACTCCACAGGGGGGGTGGGGGGGGGAGACCCTTCATCAACGCAGGAGGCCACTCCGTCACATAGGGCAACGCCTGCCCTCCACCACCCCCCTCCCAGACAGAAGATACACCGACGTGGAACCACAGCCCCAGTGCGAGGAAACACCGACCTACCGTGCACAACCCCTCAGACCAACACCTGCCAGATGGGGGCCGCTTCGACATCCTCGGAGGACGAACAGCATGACCAGCCCCAGCAGCCTCGCAGTCCACGCCGTCCGCCTCAGCGACATGGAGCCCCCCAACACGGTGCTGCGGCACACTCACCTGCACAGCAGGAGGGAGGGCAACCGCAGAGAGAGATGCGTCGCAGGAGGCACTACCCTCCGCACAGGGTCCACAGACCGAGGCTCAGCTTCATGGACCTCTCCGAGGAGCAGTGCATACGGAGGCTCAGAGTCACTCGCCAGGTAGTCGCCGACATCTGCAGCCTCCTTAATGACGAGCTGCTCCCGGATGGACCAAGCAGCATCTTCTTACCCGTCGCCGTCAAAGTCACCACTGCCCTCAACTTCTTCACCTCCGGATCCTTCCAGGGTGCCAGCGGGGACATCACCGAGGTCTGTCAGTCCTCTGCACACAAGTGCATAAGGCAGGTCACTGATGGGTTGTTCCACAGGGCCTCGGACTACATCAACTTCGCCATGGATGAACGCAGCCAGATGGAGAGGGCGGTTGGTTTCCATGCTGTGGCTGGCTTCCCACGGGTGTAGGGTGTAATCGACTGCACCCACATATCAATACAGGCACCTCCACATGAGCCAGGGCTGTTCATCAACAGGAAGGGGTATCACTCCATGAACGCCCAGCTCATCTGTGACCACCGCCAGAGATTCCTACACGTGTGCGCCAGATACCCTGGCAGCTGCCACGATGCCTTCGTCCTCAGGGAGTCCACCGTCCCGCCCCTCTTCCACGCACCCAACACTGGCAACGGCTGGCTCCTCGGCGACAAGGGGTATCCCCTGCACAAGTGGCTCTTGACACCTCTGAGGAACCCCATCACCGAGCCGCAGCGTCGATACAATGACAGCCACATTGCTACCAGGTCGACAATTGAGCAGGTCATAGGGCTGCTCAAGATGCGCTTCAGGTGCCTTGATCATTCTGGGGGCGCGCTCCAATACACGCCATTCAGAGTGGGACGAATTATAGTTGTCTGCTGTGCCCTGCACAACATGGCCCAACAGAGAGGGGTGCCGTTGGAGGAGGCCCCATCCACACCCGCCACCCACACTGAGGACGACGATGAGGAGGAGGAGGGGGAGGAGGAGGAGGAGGAGGTGGAGGAGGAGGAGGTGGAGGAGGAGGAGGGGGAGGAGGAGGACGAGCGCGAGGATGAGGAACGACCCATGGGCCGAACACCGGCTCACCAGGATGCTCGCCAGGCCAGGGAGGCACTCATATGTCAACGGTTCTCCTAGGATCAGACAGTCTGAGGCGTTCACATCTCATCACGTGCACAGACGAGGGGCCATACCAGCCCCCTCCACAGAAGAGTGGTGCCAGTACTCCTGCACCCACTGTAGTGTGCCCAATGGGCGGGACCAGGTGTTCGTCGTCATGATGGCCCGCACGGAAGGAACCTATTGCCCAAGCCGCAGAAGAATGGACGAGAGGTGGCAGGAGTGGTGAGAACGATTGTGTTTACTCTGTACTTAGTGAACGACTATAAACAAAAACATTACAAATTGACAGACACCCTGGTGCATTCCCTTTGTGCTTATAACACCCTTGGCTTACGTTTACGGGAACCCCTACGTGGTGCTACCCCTGTGGCTTCAGCAGAGGTAGTGGCAGGTTGCTCCTGTTCGTGCCCTGACCGGGTAGATGCTTTGGGCCGACGCCCCCTGGATTTCGGTGCCCGTGAGGGCATGTCCACAGACTGCTCCTCCTGCACCTGTGCAGGGGCAGACTCGGCCACCTGGAGAGGAAGCACCATTGCGGGTACTGTTTGAGAGGGGGGCAACGGGTGATACGTGGGGGCACCTTGAGTGGCGTCCCCGCTTCCATGTCCCCGTTCACCATCATCCCTCTCATGGCCTCGGCCCACATCACCCCTTCCACCCTGCTGGACGACAGTTTGGATGGCATGTGTGAGGCCTTGCAAGGCCACCTCTAGTGTATCCGTCAGCCTGTTTATGGCGGCGGAATGTTGCTCACCCTGAATCCGAACAGCCGTTGTCAGGGCCTGCATGGACTCGATGTTGAGCTTCGCGTGACGCTCGAGGGAGGCTAGCCTGTCCTCCACCACAGACGTTCCCGCACCTACCCGCGACACTATGTCGCTGATACCCTCCTGTACCTGCGCCACCAATGCCCGCATGCAGGAGTTGGACTCCTCCATCACCTGCGCGATTGTGGACAATGCGCGTGGCACCTCTCCCAGTACCTCGGCAATGTGCTGGTGCCCCTCGACGACTCTCCTTTTGACTGGTGGCCCCCTGGGTTCAGCATCTAGGTCCGATTGAGCAGAGCCTGGAGAAGAGTGCTCCCACCGACGCGGACCCTCCGCGGCTGCCCCTGCCACCAGGGTCTGCTCATGCTCACACGTGCGCGGTGACTCACCATGTGCAACCCCAACTAGTTGGCGAGGGGGACCCACCGAGGTGTGTGTCTCTGCGCTGGTGGATGGTTGGCTCATATGTGATGATGGACCCTCAGAGACCGGCATGTCCTCTGAGGAATCGCCCTCCTCACACACGGCGCTCGCAGACGGCCCTGCAAGAGAACAGAGGGCAATATCAGGCATGTGCACAAACGTTGCGGTGCGCCAGATGCCAGGTGATGCTAAGGTCATTCGCGATCATGAGTGCTGAGTGTCAGCTTTCCCTTACCGGCCGTTTCTGCAGCCCCAGACTCGCCATCTGCCACGGAGAGGCAATGTTGCGTGCGGCTGATATCCAACGCCTCCACCTCTGCGTCCGTCAGTACCAGCAGGTGTGGCGGGCCCCCTCCGGTGCAGTCCCTTTCTCTGGCGTTCTTGCATCTCTTCTCCTGTCAAGGCAAAACACAGATGCGTGAGTGAGTGCAGATTGCATTGTGAGACGCCTCAAGCATCAGTGTGGGTGGGTTGAGCGTGGGGCAGATGGATGGGAGGATGCGTGTGCCACATGCCCATCCCATTGCATGGGGATTGGGGTGTGTGGTAGTGTTCGAGTGGGGACAGGGACGGTGGGTACGTGCAGGCATGGTGAGGATGGTAGTTGAGTGGCTGTGAGGATTGCTGCGGGAGCGCAGTGGTGGCTGTGCAGAAGGGGTTGTGAGGTGTTTGGCGTGATGTGGGAGACGGGTTGTGGGAGGGTGCATTAGTGTACTCACTTTGCCGGACCTAGTGAGGTCATTGAATCGCTTTCTACACTGCACCCATGTCCTGGTGGTGTTGCCCCTGCTGCTGACCTCCGCCTCCACCTCTGCCCATGCCTTCCTGGTGGCGGAGCCAGAGCTCTTCCATCCGTCAGTCGGGAACAGCGTGTCCCTCCTCCTCCTCACACCGTCCAGAAGCAGCTGGAGCGCGATGTCCGAAAACCCTGGGGTGCTCCATGGTGTGATGCCTCTTGTTTGCAGCTGGAGGGGCTTTGGTGGACTGCCCCTTTAAATAGAGCTCCACCATCGCGCGAACGTCAATGCGCATGCGCAGGCCGCCGGCGCGCAGCTGGGGAGCGGAGAACCCGTAACCACGGCTTAATGGCATCAATTATCCCGCGATCGCGCGGGGGGCGCACTCATTTAGCCGTCCGCGTTTTCCACGCTCCCGATGGACCACCCGCCGGGAACCCGCACGCCTGCTAAAATCAGGCCCAGAGAGACTGAGCATTCGGACAAATATGAGCTGATCAGAGAGAGCCAGCATGGATTTGTAAAGGGTAAGTCATGTCTAATGAACCTAGTTGAATTTTTTGAGGAGGTAGCTAGTGTGGTAGATAAGGGAATGTCTGTGGATGTTATTTATATGGACATCCAGAAGACATTCGATAAGGTTGCACATAAGAGACTATGAACAAAGATGGGAGTGCATGGAATTGGAGGCAACCTATTAGCTTGGATTGGGGATTGTTTAGGAGGTAGGAGACAGAGAGTAGGGATAATGGATATGTACTCAAATTGGCAGGATGTGACTAGTGGTGTTCCCCAGGGATCTGTACTGGGGCCTCAGCTTTTCACTATATTTATAAATGACTTGAGTGAAGGAACAGGGAGCCATGTTTGCAGTGACACTAAGTTAGATGGCACAATAAATACTGTAGATGAGAGCAGAAAGTTGCAAAGGGACATTGATAGATTTAGTAAGTGGTCAAAACTGTGACAGAGTTCAATGTGGGGAAATGTGAGGTCATCCACTTTGGACCTAAGAAAGATGGATCAGAGTATTTTCTAAATGGTGAGAAGCTAGGAAATGTGGATAAACAGAGAGATTTAGGAGCCCAAGTACAGAAATCACTAAGCTAGTGCAGCTCCAACAACACTCAAGAGGCTCGACACCATCCAGGACAAAGCAGCCCGCTTGATTGGCACCCCATCCACCACCCTAAAGATTCACTCCCTTCACCACCGGCGCACAGTGGCTGCAGAGTGTACCATCCACAGGATGCACTACAGCAACTCGCCAAGGCTTCTTCGATAGCACCTCCAAAACCCCCAACCTCTATCACCTAGAAGGATGAGAGCAGCAGGTACATGGGAACAACACCACCTGCATGTTCCCCTCCGAGTCAGACACCATACGACTTGGAAGTATATCACCGTTCCTTCGTCGTCACTGGGTCAAAATCCTGGAACTCCCTTCCTAACAGCGCTGTGGGAGAACCTTCACCACACGGACTGCAGCGGTTCAAGAAGACGGCTCACCACCACCTTCTCAAGGGCAATTAGGGATGGGCAATAAATTCCGGCCTCGCCAGCGACGCCCACATCCCATAAACGAATAAAAAAAAGCACAGAATAATTAAAAAGGCTAATAGAATGTTGGACTTTATCTCAAGAGGGCTGGAAACAAAGTAGTGAAAGTTATGTGATAGCTGTACAGAGCTCTGGTTAGACCCCATCTGGATTAATGCAATCAGTTCTGGGCACTGCACCTCAGGAAGGATATATTGGCCTTGGAAGGGATTCAGCGCAGGTTCACCAGAATGATACAAGGGTTAAAAGGGTTAAATTATGAGGACAGGTTGCATAGACTAGGTTTGTATTCCCTTGAGTATCAAAGATTAAAGGGTGAATTAATTGAGATGATTAAAGGAATTGATAGGGGATCGTAGTATCATAGTAGGCATAGCACAGGAGGAGGCCATTTGACCCATCGTGCCTGTGCCGGCTCTTTGAAAGAGCTATCCAATTAGTCCCATTATCCTGCTCTTTCCCCATAGCCCTGTAAATTTTTTCCCTTCAAATATTTATCCAATTTCCTTTTGAAAGTTACTATTGAATCTGCTTCCACCACCCTTTCAGGCAGTGGATTCCAGATCATTACAACTCGTTGCATAAAAAGATGTTACCTCATGTCGCCTCTGGCTCTTTTGCCAATCACCTTAAATTACAAAGAATGTACAGCACAGAAACTGGCCATTCAGCCCAACAGGTCCATGCCAGTGTTTATGCTCCTCAAGAGCCTCCTCCCACCCTTCTTCATCTAACCCTATCAACATATCCTTCTATTCTCTCCTTCCTTATGTGTTTATCTAGCTTCTCCTTAAATGCATCTATGCCAATCACCTCAACTATTCCTTGTGGTAGCAAGTTCCACATTCTTACCACACTCTTGGTTGAAGAAGTCTCTCCTGAATTCCCGATTGGATTTGTTAGTGACTATCTTATATTTCTTGCCCCTAGTTCTAGTCTCCCCCACAAGTAGAAACATCTTTTCTACGTTTACCCTATCAAACCCTTTCATAATCTTAAAGACCTCTATGTGGTCACCCCTCAGTCTTCTCTTTTTTAGAGAAAAGAGCCCCAGTCTAGTTAATCTTTCCTGATAGGTATAATCTCTCATTTCTGGCATCATCCTTATAAATCTTTTTTGCACCTGTTCCAGTGCCTCCATGTCCTTTTTATAGTGTGGAGACCAAAACTGTTTACAATACTCCAAGTGTGGTCTAACCAAGGTTCTGTACAAGTTTAGCATAATTTCTCTGTTTTCAATTCTGTATTCAATGCTTTTCAAATCTGTCCTCTGGTTACTGACCCTTCTACCATTGGAAACAGTTTCTCCTTATTTACTCAGTCAAAACCATTCATGATTTTGAACACTTCTATCAAATCTCCCCTTAACCTTCTCTGCTCTAAGGAGAATAACCTCAGCTTCTCCAGTCTCTCCACATAACTGAAGTCCCTCATCCCTGGCACCATTCTAATAAATCTCTTCCGCACCCTTTCTAAGGCCTTGACATCCTTCCTAAAGTGTGGAGCCCAGAATTGAACACAATACTCCAGCTGGGGCCTAAGCAATTTTTTATAAAGGTTTAGTATAACTTCCTTTCTTTTGTACTCAATGTCTCTATCAATAAAGCTCAGGATCTCGTATGCTTTTTTAACAGCCTTCTCAACTTGTCCTGACATCTTCAAAGATTTGTGTATGTGCACCCCCAGGTCTCTCTGTTCCGGCACCCCATTTAATATTGTATCATTTAGTTTATATTGCCTCTCCTCATTCTTTCTGCAAGAATATATCACTTCACACTTCTCTGCATTAAATTTCATCTGTCATGTGTCTGCCCATTTCACCAGCCTGTCCATGTCCTCTTGAAGTCTGTTACTATCCTCCACATTGTTAACTACATTTCCAGGTCATTAATATATATCAAAAAGTGCAATGGTCCTAATACTGATCCTTGGGGAACACCACTGTATACTTCCCTCCAGTCTGAAAAACAACCATTCACCACTACTCTCTGTTTTCTGCCTCGTAGCCAATTTTGTATCAACGTTACCACTGCCCCGTTAATCCCATGGGCTATAATTTTGTTGTGGAGATGCCGGTGATGGACTGGGGTTGACAATTGTAATGTTCCACAACATTCACCTGAGGAAGGAGAAAGCCTCCGAAAGCTTGTGAATTTCAAATAAAATTGTTGGACTATAACTTGGTGTTGTAAAATTGTTATAATTTTGTTAACAAGTCTATTATTTGGTACTTTATCAAATGCCTTTTGAAAGTCCATATACACATCAACCACATTACCTTCATCAACCCTCTCCATTACTTCATCAAAGAACTCAATCAAGCTAGTCAAGCATGATTTTCCTTTAACAAATCCATACTGACTTTCATTTATTAGCCCATACTTTTCCAAGTGCCAATTAATTTTGTCCCTGATTATTGTCTCTAAAAGTTTTCCGACCACCAACATTAGGCTGACTGGCCTGTAATTGCCGGGTTTATCCCTCTCCCCTTTTTTGAACACGGGTGTAACATTTGCAATCCTCCAGCACCATCCCCATATCTAAGGAGGATTGGATAATTGTGGCCAGAACCTCTGCAATTTCCACCCTTACTTCCCTCAGTAACTAAGGATGCATCCCATCTGGACCGGGTGACTTTTCTACTTTGAGTACTGCTAATCTTTTAAGTGTCTCCTCTTTATCTATTTTTATCCTATCCAATATCACTACTGTCTTCTACTTTACTGCTACAATGGCAGCATCCTCTTCTCTAGTGAAGACGGATGTGAAGTATTCATTTAGTACCTCAGCCATGCCCTCTCCCTCCAGAAGAAATTTTTTTGTCCCTAATTGGTCCCACCATTCCTTTGACTAACCTTTTACAATTCATATGTTTATAAAAGACTTATGGATTCCCTTTTATGTTAGCCACTAATCTATTCTCATACTCTCTCTTTGCTGCTTTTTTAGATCTCCTCTGTACTTTCTGTATTCGGCCTATGTCTCTATTGTATTAGGAACCTTGCATTCATCATAAGCCTCCTTTTTTTGTTTCATTTTAATCTCAATGGGGGATAAAAATTCGATAAGGGCCGTTTTTGGGCGTAGGTAGTGTGATGCGCTATTACCCCGCGCCCAATGGCCACTGCGCAGGCAAGACGCAAGTTTCAGCTGGCCTGAGGACTCACCTGCAATCAGCGTTCCATTCCAGGCTTTGCACTTTAAATCAATGCAATTTGCACTTTCCACCACCATGGGGAGGTCAATCTCTTAAAGGGAGGATGTTTCTTAGAAATCTCTTAAAGGTAGCTGGTACCTGTTATTTGCTGAAAATAACAATCTACTGTCTGCACGGAGTCTGGACGGAGATCAGATACTGCACATGTTTAACACAGGTGCAGGTCCCATCCCTATGTTTATACACTGATGAGTTATGTTAAAATATTGAATAAAGGTTGCGCACTACTAAATCTCATATCCTCCAATATGCACGCCAGACCTCACCAATCTGCCGATCTGAGTTGGTACCAGGCCTGCGAGAGTGCATGCACCAAGGTTCTCTGCTGATGCACTAGAGACCTTGGGTGCAAGAGGTGGACAGAAGGAGGGACATCCTATACCCGCAGAGGAGGCAAGAGGTCCTCCAGACATATATCCAAAAGGCAGTGGGAGGCAGCGGGGGACAAAGTCAATGCCAGACACACAGCATCATGAACATGGATGCCGTGCAGGAAGAAGTTCAGTGCTTTGACATGAGTGATCAAGGTGAGTGAGGTCAACTGTCAAGTGGCGTCTCCTACCAACTGCACCACGCACTAAACCCCCCATCCCCCACATACCAATAAACTCTTTCCATCAGTAATCAACTCTTCCAATCAGAAGCTTCCTCTCACCCTTACACATTACCACAGTTGCAAGCTGTTCACCACAACTCACAGGCCACACACGCTGGCAGCTATTCAACTATGATAGGCACATCACCCAGACACACGTCTCGCTTTCTTGCAGGAGAAGGTGGCGTAAATCAGGAGCAAGTGGCAGTGGCATTTAGCCCCTCGAGCCTGTTCCACCATTCAATGAGATCATGGTGGACCTGTGACCTCACTCCATATGCCCGCCTTAGCCCCATATCCCTTAATACCCTTGGTTCACAGAAATCTATCAATCTCAGATTTAACATTCACAAGTGAGCTAACATCAACTTACGTCTGCAGAAGAGCATTCCAAATGTCTCCCACCCTTTGCATGTAGAAGCATTTCCTAACTTCACTCCTGCATGTCCTGGCTCTAAATGTTAGGCTACGTCCTCGTGTCCGAGTATTCAAGTCTAGGAGACCTCCAAAAACAGTCAAAAATGTCTCGGCAGCTAGAAGCAATAATCCAGCCAATAACCTGTAACTCCTGCATGGTCCCTTTAAATAGCGCTGGTGGGGGGGGTCCTCTAGGCACTCAAAGACATGTTCAGATGGTCGGGGTCAAGACTTTGCGTTGAGTTGAGCGTTAAGTCCCAAAATGATGTCTATCACTTTAAATCAGCATTGCACGCTGATTGAAGCCATTTTCTTTCTACTTTACATGATTCCAGCGTTCGTTATCTGCACCTGCGCTAACTCCTATACCAAGATGGCGTCCTGCTGGAAACATGCGTGCACACCCAAGACACCATCTTGGATGTCAGAGAGGCCGTGTAGCACCGAAACAACAGGCGCTACATGGCCCAATTTAGTGCCCACTATCTTTAGTCATCCAGGGAGCTCTGGCTTTGGATGCCCTTCGTTTCCCCCTCGTAGGAATGTGTCTACTCTGTATCTGAACCATCTCCTCCTTGAAGGCCTCCTTTTGTTTGTTTGCTGTTTTGCCTACCAATTTTTGATTCCAATCCACCAGGGCAAGATCTCTTTCTAACTCACTGTAATTAGCCCTTCTCTAGTTAAGTATTTTCACATTTAATTGTTCCTTGTCCTTTTCCATAACTATTCTAAACCTAATGATATTATGATCACTGTTCCCCAAATGCTTCCCCACTGAAACATGCTCCACCTGCCCACTTCATTCCTCAGAACTAGATCCAGCACTGTTTCTTTCATGGTTGGGCTGGAAACACGCTGTTCCAGAAAGCTCTCTTGAAAAGGAATTCCTCCCCCTCTTTGCCCTTTACACTGTTACTGTCCCAGTCTATATTGGGATAATTGAAGTCCTCCATTATTACTACTCTATAGTTCTTGCATTTTTCTGTAACTTGCCTGCAAATTTGCTCCTCTATCTCCTTCCCACTATTTGGTGGCCTATAGTAAATACCCAGTAGCATAATAGCTCCTCTATTGTTCCTTATTCAAACCAAATAAATTCTGTCTATGACCCCTCAACTACATCATCCTTTTCCATTGCTATAATAGTTTCTTTGATCAATACTGCCACCCCACTCCTTTCTTTCCTTCCCTATCTTTCCTCAACACCTGTGTCCAACAATATTAAGTACCCAATTCTCTCCTCTTCGAGCCAGGTCTCTGTTATTGTCCCTGTATCATAGTCCTTTGGCGACTTGAGCCTGCAGCTCACCAACCTTATTTACCACGCTACTTGCATTTACGCACACCTACTTTAAACTCATCTTAGACTGCCTCACATTTGCCCCTGTCTAATCCTTCCTATTTCTGAACTATTCTTTACTCTAGTGCTATTTGTCCCTCCCAGTCCTCTGTGAGCTTTGTTTCTCCTCTCTACTGTTTCATCCTGGTGCCCAACCCCCTGCCAAATTAGTTTAAACCTTCCCCGACAGCACTAGTTAACCTCCCCGCGAGGACATTGGTCCCAGGTCTTTTGAGGTGCAACCCATCCATCTTGAACAGGTCTCTCCTGCCCGAGAACTGGTCCCAATGCCTCAGGAATCTGAAGCCCTCCCTCCTGCATCATTTCTCCAGTCACGCATTTACTTATCTTATCCTACTATTCTTATGCTCATTAATGCATGGCACTGGGAGTAATGCAGAGATTACTACCTTTGAGGTCCTGCTTTTTAACTTCCTCCCTAGCTCCTGAAACTCTGACTGCAGGACCTCAACCCTTTCCTTCCAATGTTATTGGTTCCCAAATGGACCACAATGTCTGGCTGTTCCCCGTCCCCCCTCAAAATGTTCTGCACCCTCTCAGTGATGTCCTTTACCCTGGCACCAGGGAGGCAACACACCATGTGGGACTCACCTCAGCGGTCACAGAAACGCCTGTCTAACCCCCTGACTATCAAATCCCCAATTACAATTGCATTTCTTTTGCCCCCCCTGTGCAGCCGAGTCTCCCACAGGTGCCGTGGATTTGCTCCTGACTGCACTCCCCCGAGGTGTCAACACCCTCACTGGTATTCAACACTGAATACTGGTTTGAGAGTGTCACACTCCCAGTGCACGTCCGTACTGCTTGCCTGTTCCTCCTAGTCTATCAGTGTTCACCCACTCCCTCTCCGCCTGAACTCTCTGTAGCTGTGGGGTGATCACCTCCTGAGAAGTATCATCCACGGAACTCTCAGCTTCCCGTATATACTGTGGTGACGCCCCTCAAGCTCAGGAACTCAGATCTCGAGCTCGAGCAGTTGGCAGCACTTCCTGCACATATTGTTCTCCAGGACACACAAAATGTTCTGGAGTTCCACATGGCACAGGGTGTGCATGCGATGGGCCCCAGCTGTCCTGCCATGTTACCTACGGATATTTAAAACTGTAACTAAAAGCTTTAAGGCAATTTACTGTTTAGCTAACACTAAAACACTAACTACTATAAAACACTGACCAACCACTAAAGACACTAAACACTAAGAACAATAAACACTAAAAACACTAACCATTAAACTAAATAATTACTGACTCACCCTCAGCGACCTTCCTTGTCTTGTGATGTCACTTTATGACTTTTTCTCGATTTTGTGATTCCTCGAACCGCTCCCTCTTTATACTGGGCTGGGTCCACTCTCACTCCCTCTTTATACTGGGCTGGGTCCACTCTCACCCCCTCTTTATACCGGGCTGGGTCCACTCTCACTCCCTCTTTATACCGGGCTGGGTCCACTCTCACTCCCTGTTTATACTGGGCTGGGTCCACTCTCACTCCCTCTTTATACTGGGCCGGGTCCACTCTCACTCCCTCTTTATACTGGGCCGGGTCCACTCTCACTCCCTCTTTATACTGGGCCGGGTCCACTCTCACTCCCTCTTTATACTGGGCTGGGTCCACTCTCACTCCCTCTTTATACTGGGCTGGGTCCACTCTCACTCCCTCTTTATAGTGGGCTGGGTCCACTCTCACTCCCTCTTTATACTGGGCCGGGTCCACTCTCACTCCCTCTTTATACTGGGCCGGGTCCACTCTCACTCCCTCTTTATACTGGGCCGGGTCAACTCTCACCCCCTCTTTATACTGGGCCGGGTCCACTCTCACTCCCTCTTTATACTGGGCCGGGTCAACTCTCACTCCCTCTTTATACTGGGCCGGGTCCACTCTCACTCCCACTTTATACTGGGCCGGGTCCACTCTCACTCCCTCTTTATACTGGGCCGGGTCCACTCTCACTCCCACTTTATACTGGGCCGGGTCCACTCTCACTCCCTCTTTATACCGGGCCGGGTCCACTCTCACCCCCTCTTTATACTGGGCCGGGTCCACTCTCACTCCCTCTTTATACCGGGCTGGGTCCACTCTCACTCCCTCTTTATACCGGGCTGGGTCCACTCTCACTCCCTCTTTATACTGGGCTGGGTCCACTCTCACTCCCTCTTTATACCGGGCCGGGTCCACTCTCACTCCCTCTTTATACTGGGACGGGTCCACTCTCACTCCCTCTTCATACTGGGCCGGGTCCACTCTCACTCCCTCTTTATACCGGGCTGGGTCCACTCTCACCCCCTCTTTATACTGGGCCGGGTCCACTCTCACTCCCTCTTTATACCGGGCTGGGTCCACTCTCACTCCCTCTTTATACTGGGCTGGGTCCACTCTCACTCCCTCTTTATACTGGGCCGGGTCCACTCTCACTCCCTCTTTATACTGGGCCGGGTCCACTCTCACTCCCTCTTTATACTGGGCTGGGTCAACTCTCACTCCCTCTTTATACTGGGCTGGGTCCACTCTCACTCCCTCTTTATACTGGGCCGGGTCCACTCTCACTCCCTCTTTATACTGGGCCGGGTCCACTCTCACTCCCTCTTTATACTGGGCCGGGTCCACTCTCACTCCCTCTTTATACTGGGCCGGGTCCACTCTCACTCCCTCTTTATACTGGGCCGGGTCCACTCTCACTCCCTCTTTATACTGGGCCGGGTCCACTCTCACCCCCTCTTTATACCGGGCCGGGTCCACTCTCACTCCCTCTTTATACTGGGCTGGGTCCACTCTCACTCCCTCTTTATACCGGGCCGGGTCCACTCTCACTCCCTCTTTATACTGGGCTGGGTCCACTCTCACCCCCTCTTTATACCGGGCCGGGTCCACTCTCACTCCCTCTTTATACTGGGCTGGGTCCACTCTCACCCCCTCTTTATACCGGGCCGGGTCCACTCTCACCCCCTCTTTATACTGGGCTGGGTCCACTCTCACCCCCTCTTTATACTGGGCTGGGTCCACTCTCACCCCCTCTTTATACTGGGCTGGGTCCACTCTCACCCCCTCTTTATACCGGGCCGGGTCCACTCTCACCCCCTCTTTATACTGGGCTGGGTCCACTCTCACCCCCTCTTTATACTGGGCTGGGTCCACTCTCACCCCCTCTTTATACTGGGCCGGGTCCACTCTCACCCCCTCTTTATACTGGGCCGGGTCCACTCTCACCCCCTCTTTATACCGGGCCGGGTCCACTCTCACTCCCTCTTTATACTGGGCTGGGTCCACTCTCACCCCCTCTTTATACCGGGCCGGGTCCACTCTCACTCCCTCTTTATACTGGGCTGGGTCCACTCTCACCCCCTCTTTATACCGGGCCGGGTCCACTCTCACTCCCTCTTTATACTGGGCTGGGTCCACTCTCACTCCCTCTTTATACTGGGCCGGGTCCACTCTCACCCTCTCTTTATACTGGGCCGGGTCCACTCTCACCCTCTCTTTATACCGGGCCGGGTCCACTCTCACTCCCTCTTTATACTGGGCCGGGTCCACTCTCACTCCCTCTTTATACTGGGCTGGGTCCACTCTCACCCTCTCTTTATACCGGGCCGGGTCCACTCTCACCCCCTCTTTATACTGGGCCGGGTCCACTCTCACCCCCTCTTTATACTGGGCCGGGTCCACTCTCACTCCCTCTTTATACCGGGCCGGGTCCACTCTCACTCCCTCTTTATACTGGGCCGGGTCCACTCTCACTCCCTCTTTATACTGGGCCGGGTCCACTCTCACTCCCTCTTTATACTGGGCCGGGTCCACTCTCACTCCCTCTTTATACCGGGCCGGGTCCACTCTCACTCCCTCTTTATACCGGGCCGGGTCCACTCTCACTCCCTCTTTATACCGGGCCGGGTCCACTCTCACTCCCTCTTTATACCGGGCCGGGTCCACTCTCATTCCCTCTTTATACCGGGCCGGGTCCACTCTCACTCCCTCTTTATACCGGGCCGGGTCCACTCTCACTCCCTCTTTATACTGGGCCGGGTCCACTCTCACTCCCTCTTTATACTGGGCCGGGTCCACTCTCACTCCCTCTTTATACTGGGCCGGGTCCACTCTCACCCCCTCTTTATACCGGGCCGGGTCCACTCTCACTCCCTCTTTATACCGGGCTGGGTCCACTCTCACTCCCTCTTTATACCGGGCTGGGTCCACTCTCACCCCCTCTTTATACTGGGCCGGGTCCACTCTCACTCCCTCTTTATACTGGGCCGGGTCCACTCTCACTCCCTCTTTATACCGGGCTGGGTCCACTATCACTCCCTCTTTATACTGGGCCGGGTCCACTCTCACTCCCTCTTTATACCGGGCCGGGTCCACTCTCACTCCCTCTTTATACCGGGCTGGGTCCACTCTCACCCCCTCTTTATACTGGGCCGGGTCCACTCTCACCCCCTCTTTATACTGGGCCGGGTCCACTCTCACTCCCTCTTCATACTGGGCCGGGTCCACTCTCACTCCCTCTTTATACTGGGCTGGGTCAACTCTCACTCCCTCTTTATACTGGGCCGGGTCCACTCTCACTCCCTCTTTATACTGGGCCGGGTCCACTCTCACTCCCTCTTTATACCGGGCCGGGTCCACTCTCACTCCCTCTTTATACCGGGCCGGGTCCACTCTCACTCCCTCTTGAAACTGGGCCGGGTCCACTCTCACTCCCTCTTTATACCGGGCCGGGTCCACTCTCGCTCCCTCTTTATACTGGGCTGGGTCCACTCTCACCCCCTCTTTATACTGGGCCGGGTCCACTCTAACCCCCTCTTTATACCGGGCCGGGTCCACTCTCACCCTCTCTTTATACTGGGCCGGGTCCACTCTCACTCCCTCTTTATACTGGGCCGGGTCCACTCTCGCTCCCTCTTTATACCGGGCCGGGTCCACTCTCACCCTCTCTTTATACTGGGCCGGGTCCACTCTCACTCCCTCTTTATACTGGGCCGGGTCCACTCTCACCCCCTCTTTATACCGGGCCGGGTCCACTCTCACTCCCTCTTTATACTGGGCCGGGTCCACTCTCACTCCCTCTTTATACTGGGCCGGGTCCACTCTCACTCCCTCTTTATACCGGGCCGGGTCCACTCTCGCTCCCTCTTTATACTGGGCTGGGTCCACTCTCACTCCCTCTTTATACTGGGCCGGGTCCACTCTCACTCCCTCTTTATACCGGGCCGGGTCCACTCTCACTCCCTCTTTATACTGGGCTGGGTCCACTCTCACCCCCTCTTTATACTGGGCTGGGTCCACTCTCACTCCCTCTTTATACCGGGCCGGGTCCACTCTCACTCCCTCTTTATACTGGGCCGGGTCCACTCTCACTCCCTCTTTATACCGGGCCGGGTCCACTCTCACTCCCTCTTTATACCGGGCCGGGTCCACTCTCACTCCCTCTTTATACCGGGCCGGGTCCACTCTCACTCCCTCTTTATACCGGGCCGGGTCCACTCTCACTCCCTCTTTATACCGGGCCGGGTCCACTCTCGCTCCCTCTTTATACAGGGCCGGGTCCACTCTCACCCCCTCTTTATACCGGGCCGGGTCCACTCTCACTCCCTCTTTATACCGGGCCGGGTCCACTCTCACTCCCTCTTTATACCGGGCCGGGTCCACTCTCACTCCCTCTTTATACTGGGCCGGGTCCACTCTCACTCCCTCTTTATACCGGGCCGGGTCCACTCTCACTCCCTCTTTATACCGGGCCGGGTCCACTCTCGCTCCCTCTTTATACTGGGCTGGGTCCACTCTCACCCCCTCTTTATACTGGGCCGGGTCCACTCTCACCCCCTCTTTATACTGGGCCGGGTCCACTCTCACTCCCTCTTTATACCGGGCCGGGTCCACTCTCACTCCCTCTTTATACCGGGCCGGGTCCACTCTCACTCCCTCTTTATACTGGGCCGGGTCCACTCTCACTCCCTCTTTATACTGGGCTGGGTCCACTCTCACCCCCTCTTTATACCGGGCCGGGTCCACTCTCACTCCCTCTTTATACTGGGCCGGGTCCACTCTCACTCCCTCTTTATACCGGGCCGGGTCCACTCTCACTCCCTCTTTATACCGGGCCGGGTCCACTCTCACTCCCTCTTTATACCGGGCCGGGTCCACTCTCACCCCCTCTTTATACTGGGCCGGGTCCACTCTCACCCCCTCTTTATACCGGGCCGGGTCAACTCTCACCCCCTCTTTATACTGGGCCGGGTCCACTCTCACTCCCTCTTTATACCGGGCCGGGTCAACTCTCACCCCCTCTTTATACTGGGCCGGGTCCACTCTCACCCCCTCTTTATACCGGGCCGGGTCAACTCTCACCCCCTCTTTATACTGGGCCGGGTCCACTCTCACTCCCTCTTTATACCGGGCCGGGTCCACTCTCACTCCCTCTTTATACCGGGCCGGGTCCACTCTCACTCCCTCTTTATACCGGGCCGGGTCCACTCTCACTCCCTCTTTATACGGGGCCGGGTCCACTCTCACTCCCTCTTTATACCGGGCCGGGTCCACTCTCACTCCCTCTTTATACTGGGCCGGGTCCACTCTCACTCCCTCTTTATACTGGGCCGGGTCCACTCTCACTCCCTCTTTATACTGGGCCGGGTCCACTCTCACCCCCTCTTTATACCGGGCCGGGTCCACTCTCACTCCCTCTTTATACCGGGCTGGGTCCACTCTCACTCCCTCTTTATACCGGGCTGGGTCCACTCTCACCCCCTCTTTATACTGGGCCGGGTCCACTCTCACTCCCTCTTTATACTGGGCCGGGTCCACTCTCACTCCCTCTTTATACCGGGCTGGGTCCACTCTCACTCCCTCTTTATACTGGGCCGGGTCCACTCTCACTCCCTCTTTATACCGGGCCGGGTCCACTCTCACTCCCTCTTTATACTGGGCCGGGTCCACTCTCACCCCCTCTTTATACTGGGCCGGGTCCACTCTCACTCCCTCTTTATACTGGGCCGGGTCCACTCTCACCCCCTCTTTATACTGGGCCGGGTCCACTCTCACTCCCTCTTTATACTGGGCCGGGTCCACTCTCACTCCCTCTTTATACTGGGCCGGGTCCACTCTCACTCCCTCTTTATACTGGGCCGGGTCCACTCTCACTCCCTCTTTATACCGGGCCGGGTCCACTCTCACTCCCTCTTTATACCGGGCTGGGTCCACTCTCACTCCCTCTTTATACCGGGCCGGGTCCACTCTCACTCCCTCTTTATACTGGGCCGGGTGCACTCTCACTCCCTCTTTATACTGGGCCGGGTCCACTCTCACTCCCTCTTTATACCGGGCTGGGTCCACTCTCACTCCCTCTTTATACTGGGCCGGGTCAACTCTCACCCCCTCTTTATACCGGGCCGGGTCCACTCTCACTCCCTCTTTATACCGGGCCGGGTCCACTCTCACTCCCTCTTAGTACTGGGCTGGGTCCACTCTCACTCCCTCTTTATACCGGGCCGGGTCCACTCTCACTCCCTCTTTATACTGGGCCGGGTCCACTCTCACTCCCTCTTTATACCGGGCCGGGTCCACTCTCACTCCCTCTTTATACTGGGCCGGGTCCACTCTCACTCCCTCTTTATACCGGGCCGGGTCCACTCTCACCCCCTCTTTATACTGGGCCGGGTCCACTCTCACTCCCTCTTTATACCGGGCCGGGTCCACTCTCACTCCCTCTTTATACCGGGCCGGGTCCACTCTCACCCCCTCTTTATACTGGGCCGGGTCCACTCTCACTCCCTCTTTATACTGGGCCGGGTCCACTCTCACTCCCTCTTTATACTGGGCTGGGTCCACTCTCACTCCCTCTTTATACTGGGCTGGGTCCACTCTCACTCCCTCTTTATACCGGGCCGGGTCCACTCTCACTCCCTCTTTATACTGGGCTGGGTCCACTCTCACTCCCTCTTTATACTGGGCTGGGTCCACTCTCACCCCCTCTTTATACCGGGCCGGGTCCACTCTCACTCCCTCTTTATACTGGGCCGGGTCCACTCTCACTCCCTCTTTATACTGGGCTGGGTCAACTCTCACCCCCTCTTTATACTGGGCTGGGTCAACTCTCACTCCCTCTTTATACTGGGCCGGGTCCACTCTCACTCCCTCTTTATACCGGGCTGGGTCCACTCTCACTCCCTCTTTATACTGGGCCGGGTCCACTCTCACTCCCTCTTTATACCGGGCTGGGTCCACTCTCACTCCCTCTTTATACTGGGCTGGGTCAACTCTCACTCCCTCTTTATACTGGGCTGGGTCCACTCTCACTCCCTCTTTATACCGGGCCGGGTCCACTCTCACTCCCTCTTTATACTGGGCCGGGTCCACTCTCACTCCCTCTTTATACTGGGCCGGGTCCACTCTCACTCCCTCTTTATACCGGGCCGGGTCCACTCTCACTCCCTCTTTATACTGGGCCGGGTCCACTCTCACTCCCTCTTTATACTGGGCCGGGTCCACTCTCACTCCCTCTTTATACTGGGCTGGGTCCACTCTCACTCCCTCTTTATACCGGGCTGGGTCCACTCTCACTCCCTCTTTATACTGGGCCGGGTCCACTCTCACCCCCTCTTTATACCGGGCTGGGTCCACTCTCACTCCCTCTTTATACTGGGCCGGGTCCACTCTCACTCCCTCTTTATACCGGGCCGGGTCCACTCTCACTCCCTCTTTATACTGGGCCGGGTCCACTCTCACTCCCTCTTTATACTGGGCCGGGTCCACTCGCACCCCCTCTTTATACTGGGCTGGGTCCACTCTCACTCCCTCTTTATACCGGGCTGGGTCCACTCTCACTCCCTCTTTATACTGGGCCGGGTCCACTCTCACTCCCTCTTTATACTGGGCCGGGTCCACTCTCACTCCCTCTTTATACTGGGCCGGGTCCACTCTCACTCCCTCTTTATACCGGGCCGGGTCCACTCTCACCCCCTCTTTATACCGGGCCGGGTCCACTCTCACTCCCTCTTTATACCGGGCCGGGTCCACTCTCACTCCCTCTTTATACTGGGCCGGGTCCACTCTCACCCCCTCTTTATACCGGGCCGGGTCCACTCTCACTCCCTCTTTATACTGGGCCGGGTCCACTCTCACTCCCTCTTTATACTGGGCCGGGTCCACTCTCACCCCCTCTTTATACTGGGCCGGGTTAACTCTCACCCCCTCTTTATACCGGGCTGGGTCCACTCTCACTCCCTCTTTATACTGGGCCGGGTCCACTCTCACCCCCTCTTTATACCGGGCCGGGTCCACTCTCACTCCCTCTTTATACCGGGCCGGGTCCACTCTCACTCCCTCTTTATACTGGGCCGGGTCAACTCTCACTCCCTCTTTATACCGGGCCGGGTCCACTCTCACTCCCTCTTTATACTGGGCCGGGTCCACTCTCACTCCCTCTTTATACTGGGCCGGGTCCACTCTCACCCCCTCTTTATACTGGGCTGGGTCCACTCTCACCCCCTCTTTATACCGGGCCGGGTCCACTCTCACCCCCTCTTTATACTGGGCTGGGTCCACTCTCACCCCCTCTTTATACTGGGCTGGGTCCACTCTCACCCCCTCTTTATACCGGGCCGGGTCCACTCTCACCCCCTCTTTATACTGGGCTGGGTCCACTCTCACTCCCTCTTTATACTGGGCCGGGTCCACTCTCACTCCCTCTTTATACCGGGCCGGGTCAACTCTCACCCCCTCTTTATACTGGGCCGGGTCCACTCTCACTCCCTCTTTATACTGGGCCGGGTCCACTCTCACTCCCTCTTTATACTGGGCCGGGTCCACTCTCACTCCCTCTTTATACCGGGCTGGGTCCACTCTCACTCCCTCTTTATACTGGGCCGGGTCCACTCTCACCCCCTCTTTATACCGGGCTGGGTCAACTCTCACCCCCTCTTTATACTGGGCCGGGTCCACTCTCACTCCCTCTTTATACCGGGTTGGGTCCACTCTCACTCCCTCTTTATACTGGGCCGGGTCCACTCTCACCCCCTCTTTATACTGGGCCGGGTCCACTCTCACTCCCTCTTTATACTGGGCCGGGTCCACTCTCACTCCCTCTTTATACTGGGCCGGGTCCACTCTCACTCCCTCTTTATACCGGGCTGGGTCCACTCTCACCCCCTCTTTATACTGGGCCGGGTCCACTCTCACCCCCTCTTTATACTGGGCCGGGTCCACTCTCACTCCCTCTTTATACTGGGCCGGGTCCACTCTCACTCCCTCTTTATACTGGGCCGGGTCCACTCTCACTCCCTCTTTATACTGGGCCGGGTCCACTCTCACTCCCTCTTTATACTGGGCCGGGTCCACTCTCACTCCCTCTTGATACCGGGCCGGGTCCACTCTCACTCCCTCTTTATACCGGGCCTGGTCCACTCTCACTCCCTCTTTATACTGGGCTGGGTCCACTCTCACTCCCTCTTTATACTGGGCTGGGTCAACTCTCACTCCCTCTTTATACTGGGCTGGGTCCACTCTCACTCCCTCTTTATACTGGGCTGGGTCCACTCTCACCCCCTCTTTATACCGGGCCGGGTCCACTCTCACTCCCTCTTTATACTGGGCCGGGTCCACTCTCACTCCCTCTTTATACTGGGCCGGGTCCACTCTCACTCCCTCTTTATACTGGGCCGGGTCCACTCTCACCCCCTCTTTATACCGGGCCGGGTCCACTCTCACTCCCTCTTTATACTGGGCTGGGTCCACTCTCACTCCCTCTTTATACCGGGCCGGGTCCACTCTCACTCCCTCTTTATACTGGGCTGGGTCCACTCTCACCCCCTCTTTATACCGGGCCGGGTCCACTCTCACTCCCTCTTTATACTGGGCTGGGTCCACTCTCACCCCCTCTTTATACCGGGCCGGGTCCACTCTCACCCCCTCTTTATACTGGGCTGGGTCCACTCTCACCCCCTCTTTATACTGGGCCGGGTCCACTCTCACCCCCTCTTTATACTGGGCTGGGTCCACTCTCACCCCCTCTTTATACTGGGCTGGGTCCACTCTCACCCTCTCTTTATACTGGGCCGGGTCCACTCTCACTCCCTCTTTATACTGGGCTGGGTCCACTCTCACCCCCTCTTTATACCGGGCCGGGTCCACTCTCACTCCCTCTTTATACTGGGCTGGGTCCACTCTCACCCCCTCTTTATACCGGGCCGGGTCCACTCTCACTCCCTCTTTATACTGGGCTGGGTCCACTCTCACCCCCTCTTTATACCGGGCCGGGTCCACTCTCACTCCCTCTTTATACTGGGCTGGGTCCACTCTCACCCCCTCTTTATACTGGGCTGGGTCCACTCTCACCCCCTCTTTATACCGGGCTGGATCCACTCTCACTCCCTCTTTATACCGGGCTGGGTCCACTCTCACTCCCTCTTTATACTGGGCTGGGTCCACTCTCACCCTCTCTTTATACCGGGCCTGGTCCACTCTCACCCCCTCTTTATACCGGGCTGGGTCCACTCTCACTCCCTCTTTATACCGGGCCGGGTCCACTCTCACTCCCTCTTTATACCGGGCTGGGTCCACTCTCACCCCCTCTTTATACTGGGCCGGGTCCACTCTCACTCCCTCTTTATACTGGGCTGGGTCCACTCTCACCCCCTCTTTATACTGGGCTGGGTCCACTCTCACCCCCTCTTTATACTGGGCCGGGTCCACTCTCACTCCCTCTTTATACTGGGCCGGGTCCACTCTCACTCCCTCTTTATACCGGGCCGGGTCCACTCTCACTCCCTCTTTATACCGGGCCGGGTCCACTCTCACTCCCTCTTTATACTGGGCCGGGTCCACTCTCACTCCCTCTTTATACCGGGCCGGGTCCACTCTCGCTCCCTCTTTATACTGGGCTGGGTCCACTCTCACCCCCTCTTTATACTGGGCCGGGTCCACTCTCACCCTCTCTTTATACTGGGCCGGGTCCACTCTCACTCCCTCTTTATACTGGGCCGGGTCCACTCTCACTCCCTCTTTATACCGGGCCGGGTCCACTCTCACTCCCTCTTTATACCGGGCCGGGTCCACTCTCACCCTCTCTTTATACTGGGCCGGGTCCACTCTCACTCCCTCTTTATACTGGGCCGGGTCCACTCTCGCTCCCTCTTTATACCGGGCCGGGTCCACTCTCACCCTCTCTTTATACTGGGCCGGGTCCACTCTCACTCCCTCTTTATACTGGGCCGGGTCCACTCTCACCCCCTCTTTATACCGGGCCGGGTCCACTCTCACTCCCTCTTTATACTGGGCCGGGTCCACTCTCACTCCCTCTTTATACTGGGCCGGGTCCACTCTCACTCCCTCTTTATACTGGGCCGGGTCCACTCTCACTCCCTCTTTATACCGGGCCGGGTCCACTCTCGCTCCCTCTTTATACTGGGCCGGGTCCACTCTCACTCCCTCTTTATACCGGGCTGGGTCCACTCTCACTCCCTCTTTATACTGGGCCGGGTCCACTCTCACTCCCTCTTTATACCGGGCCGGGTCCACTCTCACTCCCTCTTTATACTGGGCTGGGTCCACTCTCACCCCCTCTTTATACTGGGCTGGGTCCACTCTCACTCCCTCTTTATACCGGGCCGGGTCCACTCTCACTCCCTCTTTATACTGGGCCGGGTCCACTCTCACTCCCTCTTTATACCGGGCCGGGTCCACTCTCACTCCCTCTTTATACCGGGCCGGGTCCACTCTCACTCCCTCTTTATACCGGGCCGGGTCCACTCTCACTCCCTCTTTATACCGGGCCGGGTCCACTCTCGCTCCCTCTTTATACTGGGCCGGGTCCACTCTCACCCCCTCTTTATACCGGGCCGGGTCCACTCTCACTCCCTCTTTATCCCGGGCCGGGTCCACTCTCACTCCCTCTTTATACCGGGCCGGGTCCACTCTCACTCCCTCTTTATACTGGGCCGGGTCCACTCTCACTCCCTCTTTATACCGGGCCGGGTCCACTCTCACTCCCTCTTTATACCGGGCCGGGTCCACTCTCGCTCCCTCTTTATACTGGGCTGGGTCCACTCTCACCCCCTCTTTATACTGGGCCGGGTCCACTCTCACCCCCTCTTTATACTGGGCCGGGTCCACTCTCACTCCCTCTTTATACCGGGCCGGGTCCACTCTCACTCCCTCTTTATACCGGGCCGGGTCCACTCTCACTCCCTCTTTATACTGGGCCGGGTCCACTCTCACTCCCTCTTTATACTGGGCTGGGTCCACTCTTACCCCCTCTTTATACCGGGCCGGGTCCACTCTCACTCCCTCTTTATACTGGGCCGGGTCCACTCTCACTCCCTCTTTATACCGGGCCGGGTCCACTCTCACTCCCTCTTTATACCGGGCCGGGTCCACTCTCACTCCCTCTTTATACCGGGCCGGGTCCACTCTCACCCCCTCTTTATACTGGGCCGGGTCCACTCTCACCCCCTCTTTATACCGGGCCGGGTCAACTCTCACCCCCTCTTTATACTGGGCCGGGTCCACTCTCACTCCCTCTTTATACTGGGCCGGGTCAACTCTCACCCCCTCTTTATACCGGGCCGGGTCAACTCTCACCCCCTCTTTATACCGGGCCGGGTCCACTCTCACCCCCTCTTTATACTGGGCCGGGTCCACTCTCACCCTCTCTTTATACTGGGCCGGGTCCACTCTCACCCTCTCTTTATACCGGGCCGGGTCCACTCTCACCCTCTCTTTATACTGGGCCGGGTCCACTCTCACCCTCTCTTTATACTGGGCCGGGTCCACTCTCACTCCCTCTTTATACTGGGCTGGGTCCACTCTCACCCTCTCTTTATACCGGGCCGGGTCCACTCTCACCCCCTCTTTATACTGGGCCGGGTCCACTCTCACCCCCTCTTTATACTGGGCCGGGTCCACTCTCACTCCCTCTTTATACCGGGCCGGGTCCACTCTCACTCCCTCTTTATACTGGGCCGGGTCCACTCTCACTCCCTCTTTATACTGGGCCGGGTCCACTCTCACTCCCTCTTTATACCGGGCCGGGTCCACTCTCACTCCCTCTTTATACCGGGCCGGGTCCACTCTCACTCCCTCTTTATACCGGGCCGGGTCCACTCTCACTCCCTCTTTATACCGGGCCGGGTCCACTCTCACTCCCTCTTTATACCGGGCCGGGTCCACTCTCACTCCCTCTTTATACCGGGCCGGGTCCACTCTCACTCCCTCTTTATACCGGGCCGGGTCCACTCTCACTCCCTCTTTATACCGGGCCGGGTCCACTCTCACTCCCTCTTTATACTGGGCCGGGTCCACTCTCACTCCCTCTTTATACCGGGCCGGGTCCACTCTCACCCCCTCTTTATACTGGGCTGGGTCCACTCTCACTCCCTCTTTATACCGGGCTGGGTCCACTCTCACTCCCTCTTTATACTGGGCCGGGTCCACTCTCACTCCCTCTTTATACTGGGCCGGGTCCACTCTCACTCCCTCTTTATACTGGGCCTGGTCCACTCTCACCCCCTCTTTATACTGGGCCGGGTCCACTCTCACTCCCTCTTTATACCGGGCCGGGTCCACTCTCACCCCCTCTTTATACCAGGCCGGGTCCACTCTCACTCCCTCTTTATACCGGGCCGGGTCCACTCTCACTCCCTCTTTATACTGGGCCGGGTCCACTCTCACCCCCTCTTTATACCGGGCCGGGTCCACTCTCACTCCCTCTTTATACTGGGCCGGGTCAACTCTCACCCCCTCTTTATACTGGGCCGGGTCAACTCTCACCCCCTCTTTATACCGGGCTGGGTCCACTCTCACTCCCTCTTTATACTGGGCCGGGTCCACTCTCACTCCCTCTTTATACTGGGCCGGGTCCACTCTCACTCCCTCTTTATACTGGGCCGGGTCCACTCTCACTCCCTCTTTATACCGGGCTGGGTCCACTCTCACTCCCTCTTTATACCGGGCCGCGTCCACTCTCACCCCCTCTTTATACTGGGCCGGGTCCACTCTCACCCCCACTTTATACTGGGCTGGGTCCACTCTCACTCCCTCTTTATACTGGGCCGGGTCCACTCTCACTCCCTCTTTATACCGGGCCGGGTCCACTCTCACTCCCTCTTTATCCTGGGCCGGGTCCACACTCACTCCCTCTTTATACCGGGCCGGGTCCACTCTCACCCCCTCTTTATACTGGGCCGGGTCCACTCTCACTCCCTCTTTATACTGGGCCGGGTCCACTCTCACTCCCTCTTTATACCGGGCCGGGTCCACTCTCACTCCCTCTTTATACTGGGCCGGGTCCACTCTCACCCCCTCTTTATACTGGGCCGGGTCCACTCTCACTCCCTCTTTATACTGGGCTGGGTCCACTCTCACTCCCTCTTTATACCGGGCCGGGTCCACTCTCACTCCCTCTTTATACCGGGCCGGGTCCACTCTCACTCCCTCTTTATACTGGGCCGGGTCCACTCTCACTCCCTCTTTATACTGGGCCGGGTCCACTCTCACCCCCTCTTTATACTGGGCCGGGTCCACTCTCACCCCCTCTTTATACTGGGCCGGGTCCACTCTCACCCCCTCTTTATACTGGGCTGGGTCCACTCTCACCCCCTCTTTATACCGGGCCGGGTCCACTCTCACTCCCTCTTTATACTGGGCCGGGTCCACTCTCACTCCCTCTTTATACCGGGCCGGGTCCACTCTCACTCCCTCTTTATACTGGGCCGGGTCCACTCTCACTCCCTCTTTATACTGGGCCGGGTCCACTCTCACTCCCTCTTTATACCGGGCTGGGTCCACTCTCACTCCCTCTTTATACTGGGCCGGGTCCACTCTCACTCCCTCTTTATACCGGGCTGGGTCCACTCTCACTCCCTCTTTATACTGGGCTGGGTCCACTCTCACTCCCTCTTTATACTGGGCTGGGTCCACTCTCACTCCCTCTTTATACTGGGCCGGGTCCACTCTCACTCCCTCTTTATACTGGGCCGGGTCCACTCTCACTCCCTCTTTATACCGGGCTGGGTCCACTCTCACTCCCTCTTTATACCGGGCTGGGTCCACTCTCACTCCCTCTTTCTACCGGGCTGGGTCCACTCTCACTCCCTCTTTATACTGGGCCGGGTCCACTCTCACTCCCTCTTTATACCGGGCCGGGTCCACTCTCACTCCCTCTTTATACCGGGCTGGGTCCACTCTCACTCCCTCTTTATACCGGGCTGGGTCCACTCTCACTCCCTCTTTATACCGGGCCGGGTCCACTCTCACTCCCTCTTTATACCGGGCCGGGTCCACTCTCACTCCCTCTTTATACCGGGCTGGGTCCACTCTCACTCCCTCTTTATACTGGGCCGGGTCCACTCTCACTCCCTCTTTATACCGGGCTGGGTCCACTCTCACTCCCTCTTTATACCGGGCTGGGTCCACTCTCACTCCCTCTTTATACTGGGCCGGGTCCACTCTCACTCCCTCTTTATACCGGGCCGGGTCCACTCTCACTCCCTCTTTATACCGGGCTGGGTCCACTCTCACTCCCTCTTTATACCGGGCTGGGTCCACTCTCACTCCCTCTTTATACCGGGCTGGGTCCACTCTCACTCCCTCTTTATACTGGGCCGGGTCCACTCTCACTCCCTCTTTATACCGGGCCGGGTCAACTCTCACTCCCTCTTTATACCGGGCCGGGTCCACTCTCACTCCCTCTTTATACCGGGCCGGGTCCACTCTCACTCCCTCTTTATACTGGGCCGGGTCCACTCTCACTCCTTCTTTATCCCGGGCTGGGTCCACTCTCACTCCCTCTTTATACCGGGCTGGGTCCACTCTCACTCCCTCTTTATACTGGGCCGGGTCCACTCTCACTCCCTCTTTATACTGGGCCGGGTCCACTCTCACTCCCTCTTTATACCGGGCTGGGTCCACTCTCACTCCCTCTTTATACTGGGCCGGGTCCACTCTCACTCCCTCTTTATACTGGGCTGGGTCCACTCTCACTCCCTCTTTATCCTGGGCCGGGTCCACTCTCACTCCCTCTTTATACCGGGCCGGGTCCACTCTCACTCCCTCTTTATACTGGGCTGGGTCCACTCTCACTCCCTCTTTATCCTGGGCCGGGTCCACTCTCACTCCCTCTTTATACTGGGCCGGGTCCACTCTCACTCCCTCTTTATCCTGGGCCGGGTCCACTCTCACTCCCTCTTTATACCGGGCCTGGTCCACTCTCACTCCCTCTTTATACCGGGCCGGGTCCACTCTCACCCTCTCTTTATACTGGGCCGGGTCCACTCTCACTCCCTCTTTATACCGGGCCGGGTCCACTCTCACCCTCTCTTTATACCGGGCCGGGTCCACTCTCACTCCCTCTTTATACTGGGCCGGGTCCACTCTCACCCCCTCTTTATACTGGGCCGGGTCCACTCTCACCCCCTCTTTATACTGGGCCGGGTCCACTCTCACTCCCTCTTTATACTGGGCCGGGTCCACTCTCACTCCCTCTTTATACTGGGCCGGGTCCACTCACACCCCCTCTTTATACTGGGCCGGGTCCACTCTCACCCCCTCTTTATACTGGGCCGGGTCCACTCTCACCCCCTCTTTATACTGGGCTGGGTCCACTCTCACTCCCTCTTTATACTGGGCCGGGTCCACTCTCACTCCCTCTTTATACCGGGCTGGGTCCACTCTCACTCCCTCTTTATACTGGGCCGGGTCCACTCTCACTCCCTCTTTATACTGGGCCGGGTCCACTCTCACTCCCTCTTTATACTGGGCCGGGTCCACTCTCACCCCCTCTTTATACCGGGCCGGGTCCACTCTCACTCCCTCTTTATACTGGGCCGGGTCCACTCTCACCCTCTCTTTATACTGGGCTGGGTCCACTCTCACTCCCTCTTTATACTGGGCCGGGTCCACTCTCACTCCCTCTTTATACCGGGCCGGGTCCACTCTCACTCCCTCTTTATACTGGGCCGGGTCCACTCTCACCCCCTCTTTATACTGGGCCGGGTCCACTCTCACCCCCTCTTTATACTGGGCCGGGTCCACTCTCACTCCCTCTTTATACTGGGCCGGGTCCACTCTCACCCCCTCTTTATACCGGGCCGGGTCAACTCTCA
The DNA here is from genome assembly GCF_035084215.1 of Heptranchias perlo. NCBI lineage: Eukaryota > Metazoa > Chordata > Chondrichthyes > Hexanchiformes > Hexanchidae > Heptranchias > Heptranchias perlo. The sequence goes on from NC_090339.1 coordinate 16,326,445, forward strand.
CCCCCTCTTTATACTGGGCCGGGTCCACTCTCACTCCCTCTTTATACCGGGCCGGGTCCACTCTCACTCCCTCTTTATACCGGGCTGGGTCCACTCTCACTCCCTCTTTATACCGGGCCGGGTCCACTCTCACTCCCTCTTTATACCGGGCCGGGTCCACTCTCACCCCCTCTTTATACCGGGCTGGGTCCACTCTCACTCCCTCTTTATACCGGGCCGGGTCCACTCTCACTCCCTCTTTATACCGGGCTGGGTCCACTCTCACTCCCTCTTTATACTGGGCTGGGTCCACTCTCACTCCCTCTTTATACCGGGCCGGGTCCACTCTCACTCCCTCTTTATACTGGGCCGGGTCCACTCTCACTCCCTCTTTATACTGGGCCGGGTCCACTCTCACTCCCTCTTTATACCGGGCCGGGTCCACTCTCACTCCCTCTTTATACCGGGCCGGGTCCACTCTCACTCCCTCTTTATACCGGGCCGGGTCCACTCTCACTCCCTCTTTATACCGGGCCGGGTCCACTCTCACTCCCTCTTTATACCGGGCCGGGTCCACTCTCACTCCCTCTTTATACCGGGCCGGGTCCACTCTCACTCCCTCTTTATACTGGGCCGGGTCCACTCTCACTCCCTCTTTATACTGGGCCGGGTCCACTCTCACCCCCTCTTTATACTGGGCTGGGTCCACTCTCACTCCCTCTTTATACCGGGCTGGGTCCACTCTCACTCCCTCTTTATACTGGGCCGGGTCCACTCTCACTCCCTCTTTATACTGGGCCGGGTCCACTCTCACTCCCTCTTTATACTGGGCCTGGTCCACTCTCACCCCCTCTTTATACTGGGCCGGGTCCACTCTCACTTCCTCTTTATACCGGGCCGGGTCCACTCTCACCCCCTCTTTATACCAGGCCGGGTCCACTCTCACTCCCTCTTTATACCGGGCCGGGTCCACTCTCACTCCCTCTTTATACTGGGCCGGGTCCACTCTCACCCCCTCTTTATACCGGGCCGGGTCCACTCTCACTCCCTCTTTATACTGGGCCGGGTCAACTCTCACCCCCTCTTTATACTGGGCCGGGTCAACTCTCACCCCCTCTTTATACCGGGCTGGGTCCACTCTCACTCCCTCTTTATACTGGGCCGGGTCCACTCTCACTCCCTCTTTATACTGGGCCGGGTCCACTCTCACTCCCTCTTTATACTGGGCCGGGTCCACTCTCACTCCCTCTTTATACCGGGCTGGGTCCACTCTCACTCCCTCTTTATACCGGGCCGCGTCCACTCTCACCCCCTCTTTATACTGGGCCGGGTCCACTCTCACCCCCTCTTTATACTGGGCTGGGTCCACTCTCACTCCCTCTTTATACTGGGCCGGGTCCACTCTCACTCCCTCTTTATACCGGGCCGGGTCCACTCTCACTCCCTCTTTATCCTGGGCCGGGTCCACACTCACTCCCTCTTTATACCGGGCCGGGTCCACTCTCACCCCCTCTTTATACTGGGCCGGGTCCACTCTCACTCCCTCTTTATACTGGGCCGGGTCCACTCTCACTCCCTCTTTATACCGGGCTGGGTCCACTCTCACTCCCTCTTTATACTGGGCCGGGTCCACTCTCACTCCCTCTTTATACTGGGCCGGGTCCACTCTCACCCCCTCTTTATACTGGGCCGGGTCCACTCTCACTCCCTCTTTATACTGGGCCGGGTCCACTCTCACTCCCTCTTTATACCGGGCCGGGTCCACTCTCACTCCCTCTTTATACCGGGCCGGGTCCACTCTCACTCCCTCTTTATACTGGGCCGGGTCCACTCTCACTCCCTCTTTATACTGGGCCGGGTCCACTCTCACCCCCTCTTTATACTGGGCCGGGTCCACTCTCACCCCCTCTTTATACTGGGCCGGGTCCACTCTCACCCCCTCTTTATACTGGGCCGGGTCCACTCTCACTCCCTCTTTATACCGGGCCGGGTCCACTCTCACTCCCTCTTTATACTGGGCCGGGTCCACTCTCACTCCCTCTTTATACTGGGCTGGGTCCACTCTCACCCCCTCTTTATACCGGGCCGGGTCCACTCTCACTCCCTCTTTATACTGGGCCGGGTCCACTCTCACTCCCTCTTTATACCGGGCCGGGTCCACTCTCACTCCCTCTTTATACTGGGCCGGGTCCACTCTCACTCCCTCTTTATACTGGGCCGGGTCCACTCTCACTCCCTCTTTATACCGGGCTGGGTCCACTCTCACTCCCTCTTTATACTGGGCTGGGTCCACTCTCACCCCCTCTTTATACTGGGCCGGGTCCACTCTCACTCCCTCTTTATACTGGGCCGGGTCCACTCTCACTCCCTCTTTATACCGGGCTGGGTCCACTCTCACTCCCTCTTTATACCGGGCTGGGTCCACTCTCACTCCCTCTTTCTACCGGGCTGGGTCCACTCTCACTCCCTCTTTATACTGGGCCGGGTCCACTCTCACTCCCTCTTTATACCGGGCCGGGTCCACTCTCACTCCCTCTTTATACCGGGCTGGGTCCACTCTCACTCCCTCTTTATACCGGGCTGGGTCCACTCTCACTCCCTCTTTATACTGGGCCGGGTCCACTCTCACTCCCTCTTTATACCGGGCCGGGTCCACTCTCACTCCCTCTTTATACCGGGCTGGGTCCACTCTCACTCCCTCTTTATACCGGGCTGGGTCCACTCTCACTCCCTCTTTATACCGGGCTGGGTCCACTCTCACTCCCTCTTTATACTGGGCCGGGTCCACTCTCACTCCCTCTTTATACCGGGCCGGGTCAACTCTCACTCCCTCTTTATACCGGGCCGGGTCCACTCTCACTCCCTCTTTATACCGGGCCGGGTCCACTCTCACTCCCTCTTTATACTGGGCCGGGTCCACTCTCACTCCTTCTTTATCCTGGGCCGGGTCCACTCTCACTCCCTCTTTATCCTGGGCCGGGTCCACTCTCACTCCCTCTTTATACCGGGCCTGGTCCACTCTCACTCCCTCTTTATACCGGGCCGGGTCCACTCTCACCCTCTCTTTATACTGGGCCGGGTCCACTCTCACTCCCTCTTTATACTGGGCCGGGTCCACTCTCACTCCCTCTTTATACCGGGCCGGGTCCACTCTCACCCTCTCTTTATACTGGGCCGGGTCCACTCTCACTCCCTCTTTATACCGGGCCGGGTCCACTCTCACCCTCTCTTTATACCGGGCCGGGTCCACTCTCACTCCCTCTTTATACTGGGCCGGGTCCACTCTCACCCCCTCTTTATACTGGGCCGGGTCCACTCTCACCCCCTCTTTATACTGGGCCGGGTCCACTCTCACTCCCTCTTTATACTGGGCCGGGTCCACTCTCACTCCCTCTTTATACTGGGCCGGGTCCACTCACACCCCCTCTTTATACTGGGCCGGGTCCACTCTCACCCCCTCTTTATACTGGGCCGGGTCCACTCTCACCCCCTCTTTATACTGGGCTGGGTCCACTCTCACTCCCTCTTTATACTGGGCCGGGTCCACTCTCACTCCCTCTTTATACCGGGCTGGGTCCACTCTCACTCCCTCTTTATACTGGGCCGGGTCCACTCTCACTCCCTCTTTATACTGGGCCGGGTCCACTCTCACTCCCTCTTTATACTGGGCCGGGTCCACTCTCACCCCCTCTTTATACCGGGCCGGGTCCACTCTCACTCCCTCTTTATACTGGGCCGGGTCCACTCTCACCCTCTCTTTATACTGGGCTGGGTCCACTCTCACTCCCTCTTTATACTGGGCCGGGTCCACTCTCACTCCCTCTTTATACTGGGCCGGGTCCACTCTCATTCCCTCTTTATACCGGGCCGGGTCCACTCTCACTCCCTCTTTATACCGGGCCGGGTCCACTCTCACTCCCTCTTTATACTGGGCCGGGTCCACTCTCACCCCCTCTTTATACTGGGCCGGGTCCACTCTCACCCCCTCTTTATACTGGGCCGGGTCCACTCTCACTCCCTCTTTATACTGGGCCGGGTCCACTCTCACCCCCTCTTTATACCGGGCCGGGTCAACTCTCACCCCCTCTTTATACTGGGCCGGGTCCACTCTCACTCCCTCTTTATACCGGGCCGGGTCCACTCTCACTCCCTCTTTATACCGGGCTGGGTCCACTCTCACTCCCTCTTTATACCGGGCCGGGTCCACTCTCACTCCCTCTTTATACCGGGCCGGGTCCACTCTCACCCCCTCTTTATACCGGGCTGGGTCCACTCTCACTCCCTCTTTATACCGGGCCGGGTCCACTCTCACTCCCTCTTTATACCGGGCTGGGTCCACTCTCACTCCCTCTTTATACTGGGCTGGGTCCACTCTCACCCCCTCTTTATACTGGGCCGGGTCCACTCTCACTCCCTCTTTATACTGGGCCGGGTCCACTCTCACCCCCTCTTTATACTGGGCCGGGTCCACTCTCACCCCCTCTTTATACTGGGCCGGGTCCACTCTCACTCCCTCTTTATACTGGGCCGGGTCCACTCTCACTCCCTCTTTATACTGGGCCGGGTCCACTCTCACTCCCTCTTTATACCGGGCTGGGTCCACTCTCACTCCCTCTTTATACTGGGCTGGGTCCACTCTCACCCCCTCTTTATACTGGGCCGGGTCCACTCTCACTCCCTCTTTATACCGGGCCGGGTCCACTCTCACTCCCTCTTTATACCGGGCCGGGTCCACTCTCACTCCCTCTTTATACTGGGCTGGGTCCACTCTCACCCCCTCTTTATACCGGGCTGGGTCCACTCTCACCCCCTCTTTATACTGGGCCGGGTCCACTCTCACTCCCTCTTTATACCGGGCTGGGTCCACTCTCACCCCCTCTTTATACTGGGCCGGGTCCACTCTCACTCCCTCTTTATACCGGGCCGGGTCCACTCTCACTCCCTCTTTATACCGGGCCGGGTCCACTCTCACTCCCTCTTTATACTGGGCCGGGTCCACTCTCACCCCCTCTTTATACTGGGCCGGGTCCACTCTCACTCCCTCTTTATACTGGGCCGGGTCCACTCTTGCTCCCTCTTTATACTGGGCCGGGTCCACTCTCACTCCCTCTTTATACCGGGCCGGGTCCACTCTTGCTCCCTCTTTATACTGGGCCGGGTCCACTCTCACCCCCTCTTTATACTGGGCCGGGTCCACTCTCACTCCCTCTTTATACTGGGCCGGGTCCACTCTCACTCCCTCTTTATACTGGGCTGGGTCCACTCTAACTCCCTCTTTATACCGGGCTGGGTCCACTCTCACTCCCTCTTTATACTGGGCCGGGTCCACTCTCACTCCCTCTTTATACTGGGCTGGGTCCACTCTCACTCCCTCTTTATACTGGGCCGGGTCCACTCTCACTCCCTCTTTATACTGGGCCGGGTCCACTCTCACCCCCTCTTTATACTGGGCCGGGTCCACTCTCACTCCCTCTTTATACTGGGCCGGGTCCACTCTCACTCCCTCTTTATACTGGGCCGGGTCCACTCTCACCCCCTCTTTATACCGGGCCGGGTCCACTCTCACTCCCTCTTTATACTGGGCCGGGTCCACTCTCACTCCCTCTTTATACCGGGCTGGGTCCACTCTCACTCCCTCTTTATACCGGGCCGGGTCCACTCTCACTCCCTCTTTATACTGGGCCGGGTCCACTCTCACTCCCTCTTTATACTGGGCTGGGTCCACTCTCACCCCCTCTTTATACTGGGCCGGGTCCACTCTCACCCCCTCTTTATACTGGGCCGGGTCCACTCTCACTCCCTCTTTATACTGGGCTGGGTCCACTCTCACTCCCTCTTTATACCGGGCCGGGTCCACTCTCACTCCCTCTTTATACTGGGCCGGGTCCACTCTCACTCCCTCTTTATACCGGGCTGGGTCCACTCTCACTCCCTCTTTATACTGGGCCGGGTCCACTCTCACTCCCTCTTTATACTGGGCTGGGTCCACTCTCACTCCCTCTTTATACCGGGCCGGGTCCACTCTCACTCCCTCTTTATACTGGGCCGGGTCCACTCTCACTCCCTCTTTATACCGGGCTGGGTCCACTCTCACTCCCTCTTTATACTGGGCCGGGTCCACTCTCACCCCCTCTTTATACTGGGCCGGGTCCACTCTCACTCCCTCTTTATACCGGGCCGGGTCAACTCTCACCCCCTCTTAATACCGGGCCGGGTCCACTCTCACTCCCTGTTTATACTGGGCCGGGTCCACTCTCACTCCCTCTTTATACTGGGCCGGGTCCACTCTCACTCCCTCTTTATACTGGGCCGGGTCCACTCTCACTCCCTCTTTATACCGGGCCGGGTCCACTCTCACTCCCTCTTTATACTGGGCCGGGTCCACTCTCACTCCCTCTTTATACTGGGCTGGGTCCACTCTCACTCCCTCTTTATACTGGGCCGGGTCCACTCTCACTCCCTCTTTATACTGGGCTGGGTCCACTCTCACTCCCTCTTTATACCGGGCCGGGTCCACTCTCACTCCCTCTTTATACTGGGCCGGGTCCACTCTCACTCCCTCTTTATACTGGGCTGGGTCCACTCTCACTCCCTCTTTATACTGGGCCGGGTCCACTCTCACTCCCTCTTTATACTGGGCCGGGTCCACTCTCACTCCCTCTTTATACCGGGCTGGGTCCACTCTCACTCCCTCTTTATACCGGGCTGGGTCCACTCTCACTCCCTCTTTATACTGGGCCGGGTCCACTCTCACTCCCTCTTTATACTGGGCCGGGTCAACTCTCACTCCCTCTTTATACTGGGCTGGGTCCACTCTCACTCCCTCTTTATACTGGGCTGGGTCCACTCTCACTCCCTCTTTATACCGGGCCGGGTCCACTCTCACCCCCTCTTTATACTGGGCCGGGTCCACTCTCACTCCCTCTTTATACTGGGCCGGGTCCACTCTCACTCCCTCTTTATACTGGGCCGGGTCCACTCTCACTCCCTCTTTATACTGGGCCGGGTCCACTCTCACTCCCTCTTTATACTGGGCCGGGTCAACTCTCACTCCCTCTTTATACTGGGCTGGGTCCACTCTCACTCCCTCTTTATACTGGGCTGGGTCCACTCTCACTCCCTCTTTATACTGGGCCGGGTCCACTCTCACTCCCTCTTTATACTGGGCCGGGTCCACTCTCACTCCCTCTTTATACTGGGCCGGGTCCACTCTCACTCCCTCTTTATACTGGGCCGGGTCCACTCTCACTCCCTCTTTATACTGGGCCGGGTCAACTCTCACTCCCTCTTTATACTGGGCTGGGTCCACTCTCACTCCCTCTTTATACCGGGCCGGGTCCACTCTCACCCCCTCTTTATACTGGGCCGGGTCCACTCTCACCCCCTCTTTATACTGGGCCGGGTCCACTCTCACTCCCTCTTTATACCGGGCCGGGTCCACTCTCACCCCCTCTTTATACTGGGCCGGGTCCACTCTCACCCCCTCTTTATACCGGGCCGGGTCCACTCTCACCCCCTCTTTATACCGGGCCGGGTCCACTCTCACTCCCTCTTTATACTGGGCCGGGTCCACTCTCACCCCCTCTTTATACTGGGCCGGGTCCACTCTCACCCCCTCTTTATACCGGGCCGGGTCCACTCTCACTCCCTCTTTATACTGGGCCGGGTCCACTCTCACTCCCTCTTTATACCGGGCCGGGTCCACTCTCACTCCCTCTTTATACTGGGCCGGGTCCACTCTCACTCCCTCTTTATACTGGGCCGGGTCCACTCTCACTCCCTCTTTATACTGGGCCGGGTCCACTCTCACTCCCTCTTTATACCGGGCCGGGTCCACTCTCACCCCCTCTTTATACTGGGCCGGGTCCACTCTCACTCCCTCTTTATACCGGGCCGGGTCCACTCTCACTCCCTCTTTATACTGGGCCGGGTCCACTCTCACTCCCTCTTTATACCGGGCCGGGTCCACTCTCACCCCCTCTTTATACTGGGCCGGGTCCACTCTCACCCCCTCTTTATACCGGGCCGGGTCCACTCTCACCCCCTCTTTATACCGGGCCGGGTCCACTCTCACTCCCTCTTTATACTGGGCCGGGTCCACTCTCACCCCCTCTTTATACTGGGCCGGGTCCACTCTCACTCCCTCTTTATACCGGGCCGGGTCCACTCTCACTCCCTCTTTATACTGGGCCGGGTCCACTCTCACTCCCTCTTTATACCGGGCCGGGTCCACTCTCACTCCCTCTTTATACTGGGCTGGGTCCACTCTCACTCCCTCTTTATACCGGGCCGGGTCCACTCTCACTCCCTCTTTATACTGGGCCGGGTCCACTCTCACTCCCTCTTTATACTGGGCCGGGTCCACTCTCACTCCCTCTTTATACTGGGCCGGGTCCACTCTCACTCCCTCTTTATACTGGGCCGGGTCCACTCTCACTCCCTCTTTATACTGGGCTGGGTCCACTCTCACTCCCTCTTTATACCGGGCCGGGTCCACTCTCACTCCCTCTTTATACTGGGCCGGGTCCACTCTCACTCCCTCTTTATACTGGGCCGGGTCCACTCTCACTCCCTCTTTATACTGGGCCGGGTCCACTCTCACTCCCTCTTTATACTGGGCCGGGTCCACTCTCACCCCCTCTTTATACTGGGCCGGGTCCACTCTCACCCCCTCTTTATACTGGGCCGGGTCCACTCTTGCTCCCTCTTTATACCGGGCCGGGTCCACTCTCACTCCCTCTTTATACTGGGCCGGGTCCACTCTCACTCCCTCTTTATACCGGGCCGGGTCCACTCTCACTCCCTCTTTATACCGGGCCGGGTCCACTCTCACTCCCTCTTTATACTGGGCCGGGTCCACTCTCACTCCCTCTTTATACCGGGCCGGGTCCACTCTCACCCCCTCTTTATACTGGGCCGGGTCCACTCTCACTCCCTCTTTATACTGGGCTGGGTCCACTCTCACTCCCTCTTTATACCGGGCCGGGTCCACTCTCACCCCCTCTTTATACTGGGCCGGGTCCACTCTCACTCCCTCTTTATACTGGGCCGGGTCCACTCTCACTCCCTCTTTATACTGGGCCGGGTCCACTCTCACTCCCTCTTTATACTGGGCTGGGTCCACTCTCACTCCCTCTTTATACCGGGCCGGGTCCACTCTCACCCCCTCTTTATACTGGGCCGGGTCCACTCTCACCCCCTCTTTATACTGGGCCGGGTCCACTCTCACCCCCTCTTTATACTGGGCCGGGTCCACTCTCACTCCCTCTTTATACTGGGCCGGGTCCACTCTCACCCCCTCTTTATACTGGGCCGGGTCCACTCTCACCCCCTCTTTATACTGGGCCGGGTCCACTCTCACTCCCTCTTTATACTGGGCGGGGTCCACTCTCACCCCCTCTTTATACTGGGCCGGGTCCACTCTCACTCCCTCTTTATACTGGGCCGGGTCCACTCTCACTCCCTCTTTATACTGGGCTGGGTCCACTCTCACTCCCTCTTTATACCGGGCCGGGTCCACTCTCACTCCCTCTTTATACTGGGCTGGGTCCACTCTCACTCCCTCTTTATACCGGGCCGGGTCCACTCTCACTCCCTCTTTATACCGGGCTGGGTCCACTCTCACTCCCTCTTTATACTGGGCCGGGTCCACTCTCACTCCCTCTTTATACTGGGCCGGGTCCACTCTCACCCCCTCTTTATACTGGGCCGGGTCCACTCTCACTCCCTCTTTATACTGGGCCGGGTCCACTCTCACTCCCTCTTTATACTGGGCCGGGTCCACTCTCACTCCCTCTTTATACTGGGCCGGGTCCACTCTCACTCCCTCTTTATACTGGGCCGGGTCCACTCTCACTCCCTCTTTATACTGGGCCGGGTCCACTCTCACTCCCTCTTTATACTGGGCCGGGTCCACTCTCACTCCCTCTTTATACCGGGCCGGGTCCACTCTCACTCCCTCTTTATACCGGGCCGGGTCCACTCTCACTCCCTCTTTATACTGGGCCGGGTCCACTCTCACTCCCTCTTTATACCGGGCCGGGTCCACTCTCACCCCCTCTTTATACTGGGCCGGGTCAACTCTCACCCCCTCTTTATACCGGGCCGGGTCCACTCTCACTCCCTCTTTATACTGGGCCGGGTCCACTCTCACTCCCTCTTTATACCGGGCCGGGTCCACTCTCACTCCCTCTTTATACTGGGCCGGGTCCACTCTCACTCCCTCTTTATACCGGGCCGGGTCCACTCTTGCTCCCTCTTTATACTGTGCCGGGTCCACTCTCACCCCCTCTTTATACTGGGCCGGGTCCACTCTCACTCCCTCTTTATACTGGGCTGGGTCCACTCTCACTCCCTCTTTATACCGGGCCGGGTCCACTCTCACCCCCTCTTTATACCGGGCTGGGTCCACTCTCACTCCCTCTTTATACCGGGCCGGGTCCACTCTCACCCCCTCTTTATACCGGGCCGGGTCCACTCTCACTCCCTCTTTATACTGGGCCGGGTCCACTCTCACTCCCTCTTTATACTGGGCCGGGTCCACTCTCACCCCCTCTTTATACTGGGCTGGGTCCACTCTCACCCTCTCTTTATACTGGGCCGGGTCCACTCTCACCCCCTCTTTATACTGTGCTGGGTCCACTCTCACTCCCTCTTTATACTGGGCCGGGTCCACTCTCACTCCCTCTTTATACTGGGCCGGGTCCACTCTCGCTCCCTCTTTATACTGGGCCGGGTCCACTCTCACCCCCTCTTTATACTGGGCTGGGTCCACTCTCACTCCCTCTTTATACCGGGCCGGGTCCACTCTCACTCCCTCTTTATACTGGGCCGGGTCCACTCTCACTCCCTCTTTATACCGGGCCGGGTCCACTCTCACTCCCTCTTTATACCGGGCCGGGTCCACTCTTGCTCCCTCTTTATACTGGGCCGGGTCCACTCTCACTCCCTCTTTATACCGGGCCGGGTCCACTCTCACCCCCTCTTTATACTGGGCTGGGTCCACTCTCACTCCCTCTTTATACCGGGCCGGGTCCACTCTCACTCCCTCTTTATACCGGGCCGGGTCCACTCTTGCTCCCTCTTTATACTGGGCCGGGTCCACTCTCACTCCCTCTTTATACTGGGCCGTGTCCACTCTCACCCCCTCTTTATACCGGGCCGGGTCCACTCTCACCCCCTCTTTATACCGGGCCGGGTCCACTCTCACTCCCTCTTTATACTGGGCCGGGTCCACTCTCACCCCCTCTTTATACTGGGCCGGGTCCACTCTCACTCCCTCTTTATACCGGGCCGGGTCCACTCTTGCTCCCTCTTTATACTGGGCCGGGTCCACTCTCACTCCCTCTTTATACTGGGCCGGGTCCACTCTCACTCCCTCTTTATACTGGGCCGGGTCCACTCTCACTCCCTCTTTATACCGGGCCGGGTCCACTCTCACTCCCTCTTTATACCGGGCCGGGTCCACTCTCACTCCCTCTTTATACTGGGCCGGGTCAACTCTCACTCCCTCTTTATACCGGGCCGGGTCCACTCTCACCCCCTCTTTATACCGGGCCGGGTCCACTCTCACCCCCTCTTTATACTGGGCCGGGTCCACTCTCACCCCCTCTTTATACCGGGCCGGGTCCACTCTTGCTCCCTCTTTATACTGGGCCGGGTCCACTCTCACTCCCTCTTTATACCGGGCCGGGTCCACTCTCACTCCCTCTTTATACTGGGCCGGGTCCACTCTCACTCCCTCTTTATACTGGGCCGGGTCCACTCTCACCCTCTTTATACTGGGCCGGGTCCACTCTCACCCCCTCTTTATACTGGGCCGGGTCCACTCTCACCCCCTCTTTATACCGGGCTGGGTCCACTCTCACTCCCTCTTTATAGCGGGCCGGGTCCACTCTTGCTCCCTCTTTATACCGGGCCGGGTCCACTCTCACTCCCTCTTTATACTGGGCCGGGTCCACTCTCACTCCCTCTTTATACTGGGCCGGGTCCACTCTCACCCTCTTTATACCGGGCCGGGTCCACTCTCACTCCCTCTTTATACTGGGCCGGGTCCACTCTCACCCTCTCTTTATACTGGGCCGGGTCCACTCTCACTCCCTCTTTATACTGGGCTGGGTCCACTCTCACTCCCTCTTTATACTGGGCTGGGTCAACTCTCACTCCCTCTTTATACTGGGCCGGGTCCACTCTCACCCCCTCTTTATACCGGGCCGGGTCCACTCTCACCCCCTCTTTATACCGGGCCGGGTCCACTCTCACCCCCTCTTTATACCGGGCTGGGTCCACTCTCACCCTCTCTTTATACTGGGCTGGGTCCACTCTCACCCCCTCTTTATACTGGGCCGGGTCCACTCTCACTCCCTCTTTATACTGGGCTGGGTCCACTCTCACTCCCTCTTTATACCGGGCCGGGTCCACTCTCACTCCCTCTTTATACCGGGCCGGGTCCACTCTCACTCCCTCTTTATACTGGGCCGGGTCCACTCTCACTCCCTCTTTATACTGGGCTGGGTCCACTCTCACCCTCTCTTTATACCGGGCCGGGTCCACTCTCACTCCCTCTTCATACCGGGCCGGGTCCACTCTCACTCCCTCTTTATACTGGGCCGGGTCCACTCTCACTCCCTCTTTATACTGGGCTGGGTCCACTCTCACCCTCTCTTTATACCGGGCCGGGTCCACTCTCACCCCCTCTTTATACTGGGCCGGGTCCACTCTCACCCCCTCTTTATACTGGGCCGGGTCCACTCTCACTCCCTCTTTATACCGGGCCGGGTCCACTCTCACTCCCTCTTTATACTGGGCCGGGTCCACTCTCACTCCCTCTTTATACTGGGCCGGGTCCACTCTCACTCCCTCTTTATACCGGGCCGGGTCCACTCTCACTCCCTCTTTATACCGGGCCGGGTCCACTCTCACTCCCTCTTTATACCGGGCCGGGTCCACTCTCACTCCCTCTTTATACCGGGCCGGGTCCACTCTCACTCCCTCTTTATACCGGGCCGGGTCCACTCTCACTCCCTCTTTATACCGGGCCGGGTCCACTCTCACTCCCTCTTTATACTGGGCCGGGTCCACTCTCACTCCCTCTTTATACTGGGCCGGGTCCACTCTCACCCCCTCTTTATACTGGGCTGGGTCCACTCTCACTCCCTCTTTATACCGGGCTGGGTCCACTCTCACTCCCTCTTTATACTGGGCCGGGTCCACTCTCACTCCCTCTTTATACTGGGCCGGGTCCACTCTCACTCCCTCTTTATACTGGGCCTGGTCCACTCTCACCCCCTCTTTATACTGGGCCGGGTCCACTCTCACTCCCTCTTTATACCGGGCCGGGTCCACTCTCACCCCCTCTTTATACCAGGCCGGGTCCACTCTCACTCCCTCTTTATACCGGGCCGGGTCCACTCTCACTCCCTCTTTATACTGGGCCGGGTCCACTCTCACCCCCTCTTTATACCGGGCCGGGTCCACTCTCACTCCCTCTTTATACTGGGCCGGGTCAACTCTCACCCCCTCTTTATACTGGGCCGGGTCAACTCTCACCCCCTCTTTATACCGGGCTGGGTCCACTCTCACTCCCTCTTTATACTGGGCCGGGTCCACTCTCACTCCCTCTTTATACTGGGCCGGGTCCACTCTCACTCCCTCTTTATACTGGGCCGGGTCCACTCTCACTCCCTCTTTATACCGGGCTGGGTCCACTCTCACTCCCTCTTTATACCGGGCCGCGTCCACTCTCACCCCCTCTTTATACTGGGCCGGGTCCACTCTCACCCCCACTTTATACTGGGCTGGGTCCACTCTCACTCCCTCTTTATACTGGGCCGGGTCCACTCTCACTCCCTCTTTATACCGGGCCGGGTCCACTCTCACTCCCTCTTTATCCTGGGCCGGGTCCACACTCACTCCCTCTTTATACTGGGCCGGGTCGACTCTCACCCCCTCTTTATACCGGGCCGGGTCCACTCTCACCCCCTCTTTATACTGGGCCGGGTCCACTCTCACTCCCTCTTTATACTGGGCCGGGTCCACTCTCACTCCCTCTTTATACCGGGCCGGGTCCACTCTCACTCCCTCTTTATACTGGGCCGGGTCCACTCTCACCCCCTCTTTATACTGGGCCGGGTCCACTCTCACTCCCTCTTTATACTGGGCTGGGTCCACTCTCACTCCCTCTTTATACCGGGCCGGGTCCACTCTCACTCCCTCTTTATACCGGGCCGGGTCCACTCTCACTCCCTCTTTATACTGGGCCGGGTCCACTCTCACTCCCTCTTTATACTGGGCCGGGTCCACTCTCACCCCCTCTTTATACTGGGCCGGGTCCACTCTCACCCCCTCTTTATACTGGGCCGGGTCCACTCTCACCCCCTCTTTATACTGGGCTGGGTCCACTCTCACCCCCTCTTTATACCGGGCCGGGTCCACTCTCACTCCCTCTTTATACTGGGCCGGGTCCACTCTCACTCCCTCTTTATACCGGGCCGGGTCCACTCTCACTCCCTCTTTATACTGGGCCGGGTCCACTCTCACTCCCTCTTTATACTGGGCCGGGTCCACTCTCACTCCCTCTTTATACCGGGCTGGGTCCACTCTCACTCCCTCTTTATACTGGGCCGGGTCCACTCTCACTCCCTCTTTATACCGGGCTGGGTCCACTCTCACTCCCTCTTTATACTGGGCTGGGTCCACTCTCACTCCCTCTTTATACTGGGCTGGGTCCACTCTCACTCCCTCTTTATACTGGGCCGGGTCCACTCTCACTCCCTCTTTATACTGGGCCGGGTCCACTCTCACTCCCTCTTTATACTGGGCCGGGTCCACTCTCACTCCCTCTTTATACCGGGCTGGGTCCACTCTCACTCCCTCTTTATACCGGGCTGGGTCCACTCTCACTCCCTCTTTATACTGGGCTGGGTCCACTCTCACTCCCTCTTTATACTGGGCTGGGTCCACTCTCACTCCCTCTTTATACTGGGCCGGGTCCACTCTCACTCCCTCTTTATACTGGGCCGGGTCCACTCTCACTCCCTCTTTATACTGGGCCGGGTCCACTCTCACCCCCTCTTTATACCGGGCCGGGTCCACTCTCACTCCCTCTTTATACTGGGCTGGGTCCATTCTCACTCCCTCTTTCTACCGGGCTGGGTCCACTCTCACTCCCTCTTTATACTGGGCCGGGTCCACTCTCACTCCCTCTTTATACCGGGCCGGGTCCACTCTCACTCCCTCTTTATACCGGGCTGGGTCCACTCTCACTCCCTCTTTATACCGGGCTGGGTCCACTCTCACTCCCTCTTTATACCGGGCTGGGTCCACTCTCACTCCCTCTTTATACTGGGCCGGGTCCACTCTCACTCCCTCTTTATACTGGGCCGGGTCCACTCTCACTCCCTCTTTATACCGGGCTGGGTCCACTCTCACTCCCTCTTTATACCGGGCTGGGTCCACTCTCACTCCCTCTTTATACTGGGCCGGGTCCACTCTCACTCCCTCTTTATACCGGGCCGGGTCAACTCTCACTCCCTCTTTATACCGGGCCGGGTCCACTCTCACTCCCTCTTTATACCGGGCCGGGTCCACTCTCACTCCCTCTTTATACTGGGCCGGGTCCACTCTCACTCCTTCTTTATCCCGGGCTGGGTCCACTCTCACTCCCTCTTTATACCGGGCCGGGTCCACTCTCACTCCCTCTTTATACTGGGCCGGGTCCACTCTCACTCCCTCTTTATACTGGGCCGGGTCCACTCTCACTCCCTCTTTATACCGGGCTGGGTCCACTCTCACTCCCTCTTTATACTGGGCCGGGTCCACTCTCACTCCCTCTTTATCCTGGGCCGGGTCCATTCTCACTCCCTCTTTATACCGGGCCGGGTCCACTCTCACTCCCTCTTTATACTGGGCCGGGTCCACTCTCACTCCCTCTTTATCCTGGGCCGGGTCCACTCTCACTCCCTCTTTATACCGGGCCGGGTCCACTCTCACCCTCTCTTTATACTGGGCCGGGTCCACTCTCACTCCCTCTTTATACCGGGCCGGGTCCACTCTCACCCTCTCTTTATACTGGGCCGGGTCCACTCTCACTCCCTCTTTATACCGGGCCGGGTCCACTCTCACCCTCTCTTTATACCGGGCCGGGTCCACTCTCACTCCCTCTTTATACTGGGCCGGGTCCACTCTCACCCCCTCTTTATACTGGGCCGGGTCCACTCTCACCCCCTCTTTATACTGGGCCGGGTCCACTCTCACTCCCTCTTTATACTGGGCCGGGTCCACTGTCACTCCCTCTTTATACTGGGCCGGGTCCACTCACACCCCCTCTTTATACTGGGCCGGGTCCACTCTCACCCCCTCTTTATACTGGGCCGGGTCCACTCTCACCCCCTCTTTATACTGGGCTGGGTCCACTCTCACTCCCTCTTTATACTGGGCCGGGTCCACTCTCACTCCCTCTTTATACCGGGCTGGGTCCACTCTCACTCCCTCTTTATACTGGGCCGGGTCCACTCTCACTCCCTCTTTATACTGGGCCGGGTCCACTCTCACTCCCTCTTTATACTGGGCCGGGTCCACTCTCACCCCCTCTTTATACCGGGCCGGGTCCACTCTCACTCCCTCTTTATACTGGGCCGGGTCCACTCTCACCCTCTCTTTATACTGGGCTGGGTCCACTCTCACTCCCTCTTTATACTGGGCCGGGTCCACTCTCACTCCCTCTTTATACCGGGCCGGGTCCACTCTCACTCCCTCTTTATACTGGGCCGGGTCCACTCTCACCCCCTCTTTATACTGGGCCGGGTCCACTCTCACCCCCTCTTTATACTGGGCCGGGTCCACTCTCACTCCCTCTTTATACTGGGCCGGGTCCACTCTCACCCCCTCTTTATACCGGGCCGGGTCAACTCTCACCCCCTCTTTATACTGGGCCGGGTCCACTCTCACTCCCTCTTTATACCGGGCCGGGTCCACTCTCACTCCCTCTTTATACCGGGCTGGGTCCACTCTCACCCCCTCTTTATACCGGGCCGGGTCCACTCTCACTCCCTCTTTATACCGGGCCGGGTCCACTCTCACCCCCTCTTTATACCGGGCTGGGTCCACTCTCACTCCCTCTTTATACCGGGCCGGGTCCACTCTCACTCCCTCTTTATACCGGGCTGGGTCCACTCTCACTCCCTCTTTATACTGGGCTGGGTCCACTCTCACTCCCTCTTTATACCGGGCCGGGTCCACTCTCACTCCCTCTTTATACTGGGCCGGGTCCACTCTCACTCCCTCTTTATACTGGGCCGGGTCCACTCTCACTCCCTCTTTATACCGGGCCGGGTCCACTCTCACTCCCTCTTTATACCGGGCCGGGTCCACTCTCACTCCCTCTTTATACCGGGCCGGGTCCACTCTCACTCCCTCTTTATACCGGGCCGGGTCCACTCTCACTCCCTCTTTATACCGGGCCGGGTCCACTCTCACTCCCTCTTTATACCGGGCCGGGTCCACTCTCACTCCCTCTTTATACTGGGCCGGGTCCACTCTCACTCCCTCTTTATACTGGGCCGGGTCCACTCTCACCCCCTCTTTATACTGGGCTGGGTCCACTCTCACTCCCTCTTTATACCGGGCTGGGTCCACTCTCACTCCCTCTTTATACTGGGCCGGGTCCACTCTCACTCCCTCTTTATACTGGGCCGGGTCCACTCTCACTCCCTCTTTATACTGGGCCTGGTCCACTCTCACCCCCTCTTTATACTGGGCCGGGTCCACTCTCACTCCCTCTTTATACCGGGCCGGGTCCACTCTCACCCCCTCTTTATACCAGGCCGGGTCCACTCTCACTCCCTCTTTATACCGGGCCGGGTCCACTCTCACTCCCTCTTTATACTGGGCCGGGTCCACTCTCACCCCCTCTTTATACCGGGCCGGGTCCACTCTCACTCCCTCTTTATACTGGGCCGGGTCAACTCTCACCCCCTCTTTATACTGGGCCGGGTCAACTCTCACCCCCTCTTTATACCGGGCTGGGTCCACTCTCACTCCCTCTTTATACTGGGCCGGGTCCACTCTCACTCCCTCTTTATACTGGGCCGGGTCCACTCTCACTCCCTCTTTATACTGGGCCGGGTCCACTCTCACTCCCTCTTTATACCGGGCTGGGTCCACTCTCACTCCCTCTTTATACCGGGCCGCGTCCACTCTCACCCCCTCTTTATACTGGGCCGGGTCCACTCTCACCCCCTCTTTATACTGGGCTGGGTCCACTCTCACTCCCTCTTTATACTGGGCCGGGTCCACTCTCACTCCCTCTTTATACCGGGCCGGGTCCACTCTCACTCCCTCTTTATCCTGGGCCGGGTCCACACTCACTCCCTCTTTATACCGGGCCGGGTCCACTCTCACCCCCTCTTTATACTGGGCCGGGTCCACTCTCACTCCCTCTTTATACTGGGCCGGGTCCACTCTCACTCCCTCTTTATACCGGGCTGGGTCCACTCTCACTCCCTCTTTATACTGGGCCGGGTCCACTCTCACTCCCTCTTTATACTGGGCCGGGTCCACTCTCACCCCCTCTTTATACTGGGCCGGGTCCAATCTCACTCCCTCTTTATACTGGGCTGGGTCCACTCTCACTCCCTCTTTATACCGGGCCGGGTCCACTCTCACTCCCTCTTTATACCGGGCCGGGTCCACTCTCACTCCCTCTTTATACTGGGCCGGGTCCACTCTCACTCCCTCTTTATACTGGGCCGGGTCCACTCTCACCCCCTCTTTATACTGGGCCGGGTCCACTCTCACCCCCTCTTTATACTGGGCCGGGTCCACTCTCACCCCCTCTTTATACTGGGCTGGGTCCACTCTCACCCCCTCTTTATACCGGGCCGGGTCCACTCTCACTCCCTCTTTATACTGGGCCGGGTCCACTCTCACTCCCTCTTTATACCGGGCCGGGTCCACTCTCACTCCCTCTTTATACTGGGCCGGGTCCACTCTCACTCCCTCTTTATACTGGGCCGGGTCCACTCTCACTCCCTCTTTATACCGGGCTGGGTCCACTCTCACTCCCTCTTTATACTGGGCTGGGTCCACTCTCACCCCCTCTTTATACTGGGCTGGGTCCACTCTCACCCCCTCTTTATACTGGGCTGGGTCCACTCTCACTCCCTCTTTATACCGGGCCGGGTCCACTCTCACTCCCTCTTTATACTGGGCCGGGTCCACTCTCACTCCCTCTTTATACTGGGCCGGGTCCACTCTCACTCCCTCTTTATACCGGGCTGGGTCCACTCTCACTCCCTCTTTATACCGGGCTGGGTCCACTCTCACTCCCTCTTTCTACCGGGCAGGGTCCACTCTCACTCCCTCTTTATACTGGGCCGGGTCCACTCTCACTCCCTCTTTATACCGGGCCGGGTCCACTCTCACTCCCTCTTTATACTGGGCTGGGTCCACTCTCACTCCCTCTTTATACCGGGCTGGGTCCACTCTCACTCCCTCTTTATACTGGGCCGGGTCCACTCTCACTCCCTCTTTATACCGGGCCGGGTCAACTCTCACTCCCTCTTTATACCGGGCCGGGTCCACTCTCACTCCCTCTTTATACCGGGCCGGGTCCACTCTCACTCCCTCTTTATACTGGGCCGGGTCCACTCTCACTCCTTCTTTATCCCGGGCTGGGTCCACTCTCACTCCCTCTTTATACCGGGCTGGGTCCACTCTCACTCCCTCTTTATACTGGGCCGGGTCCACTCTCACTCCCTCTTTATACTGGGCCGGGTCCACTCTCACTCCCTCTTTATACCGGGCTGGGTCCACTCTCACTCCCTCTTTATACTGGGCCGGGTCCACTCTCACTCCCTCTTTATCCTGGGCCGGGTCCACTCTCACTCCCTCTTTATACCGGGCTGGGTCCACTCTCACTCCCTCTTTATACCGGGCCGGGTCCACTCTCACTCCCTCTTTATACTGGGCCGGGTCCACTCTCACTCCCT
Organism: Heptranchias perlo; assembly: GCF_035084215.1. Lineage (NCBI taxonomy): Eukaryota > Metazoa > Chordata > Chondrichthyes > Hexanchiformes > Hexanchidae > Heptranchias > Heptranchias perlo. The sequence continues at coordinate 16,346,412 of NC_090339.1, forward strand.
CTTTATCCTGGGCCGGGTCCACTCTCACTCCCTCTTTATACCGGGCCTGGTCCACTCTCACTCCCTCTTTATACCGGGCCGGGTCCACTCTCACCCTCTCTTTATACTGGGCCGGGTCCACTCTCACTCCCTCTTTATACTGGGCTGGGTCCACTCTCACTCCCTCTTTATACCGGGCCGGGTCCACTCTCACCCTCTCTTTATACTGGGCCGGGTCCACTCTCACTCCCTCTTTATACTGGGCTGGGTCCACTCTCACTCCCTCTTTATACCGGGCTGGGTCCACTCTCACTCCCTCTTTATACCGGGCCGGGTCCACTCTCACCCCCTCTTTATACTGGGCCGGGTCCACTCTCACTCCCTCTTTATACCGGGCCGGGTCCACTCTCACCCTCTCTTTATACTGGGCCGGGTCCACTCTCACTCCCTCTTTATACCGGGCCGGGTCCACTCTCACCCTCTCTTTATACCGGGCCGGGTCCACTCTCACTCCCTCTTTATACTGGGCCGGGTCCACTCTCACCCCCTCTTTATACTGGGCCGGGTCCACTCTCACCCCCTCTTTATACTGGGCCGGGTCCACTCTCACTCCCTCTTTATACTGGGCCGGGTCCACTCTCACTCCCTCTTTATACTGGGCCGGGTCCACTCACACCCCCTCTTTATACTGGGCCGGGTCCACTCTCACCCCCTCTTTATACTGGGCCGGGTCCACTCTCACCCCCTCTTTATACTGGGCTGGGTCCACTCTCACTCCCTCTTTATACTGGGCCGGGTCCACTCTCACTCCCTCTTTATACCGGGCTGGGTCCACTCTCACTCCCTCTTTATACTGGGCCGGGTCCACTCTCACTCCCTCTTTATACTGGGCCGGGTCCACTCTCACTCCCTCTTTATACTGGGCCGGGTCCACTCTCACCCCCTCTTTATACCGGGCCGGGTCCACTCTCACTCCCTCTTTATACTGGGCCGGGTCCACTCTCACCCTCTCTTTATACTGGGCTGGGTCCACTCTCACTCCCTCTTTATACTGGGCCGGGTCCACTCTCACTCCCTCTTTATACTGGGCCGGGTCCACTCTCACTCCCTCTTTATACCGGGCCGGGTCCACTCTCACTCCCTCTTTATACCGGGCCGGGTCCACTCTCACTCCCTCTTTATACTGGGCCGGGTCCACTCTCACCCCCTCTTTATACTGGGCCGGGTCCACTCTCACCCCCTCTTTATACTGGGCCGGGTCCACTCTCACTCCCTCTTTATACTGGGCCGGGTCCACTCTCACCCCCTCTTTATACCGGGCCGGGTCAACTCTCACCCCCTCTTTATACTGGGCCGGGTCCACTCTCACTCCCTCTTTATACCGGGCCGGGTCCACTCTCACTCCCTCTTTATACCGGGCTGGGTCCACTCTCACTCCCTCTTTATACCGGGCCGGGTCCACTCTCACTCCCTCTTTATACCGGGCCGGGTCCACTCTCACCCCCTCTTTATACCGGGCTGGGTCCACTCTCACTCCCTCTTTATACCGGGCCGGGTCCACTCTCACTCCCTCTTTATACCGGGCTGGGTCCACTCTCACTCCCTCTTTATACTGGGCTGGGTCCACTCTCACTCCCTCTTTATACCGGGCCGGGTCCACTCTCACTCCCTCTTTATACCGGGCCGGGTCCACTCTCACTCCCTCTTTATACTGGGCTGGGTCCACTCTCACCCCCTCTTTATACCGGGCTGGGTCCACTCTCACCCCCTCTTTATACTGGGCCGGGTCCACTCTCACTCCCTCTTTATACCGGGCTGGGTCCACTCTCACTCCCTCTTTATACTGGGCCGGGTCAACTCTCACTCCCTCTTTATACCGGGCCGGGTCCACTCTCACTCCCTCTTTATACTGGGCCGGGTCCACTCTCACCCCCTCTTTATACCGGGCCGGGTCCACTCTCACTCCCTCTTTATACTGGGCCGGGTCCACTCTCACTCCCTCTTTATACTGGGCTGGGTCCACTCTCACTCCCTCTTTATACTGGGCCGGGTCCACTCTCACTCCCTCTTTATACTGGGCCGGGTCCACTCTCACCCCCTCTTTATACTGGGCCGGGTCCACTCTCACTCCCTCTTTATACTGGGCCGGGTCCACTCTCACTCCCTCTTTATACTGGGCCGGGTCCACTCTCACCCCCTCTTTATACCGGGCCGGGTCCACTCTCACTCCCTCTTTATACTGGGCCGGGTCCACTCTCACTCCCTCTTTATACCGGGCTGGGTCCACTCTCACTCCCTCTTTATACCGGGCCGGGTCCACTCTCACTCCCTCTTTATACTGGGCCGGGTCCACTCTCACTCCCTCTTTATACTGGGCTGGGTCCACTCTCACCCCCTCTTTATACTGGGCCGGGTCCACTCTCACCCCCTCTTTATACTGGGCCGGGTCCACTCTCACTCCCTCTTTATACTGGGCTGGGTCCACTCTCACTCCCTCTTTATACCGGGCCGGGTCCACTCTCACTCCCTCTTTATACTGGGCCGGGTCCACTCTCACTCCCTCTTTATACCGGGCTGGGTCCACTCTCACTCCCTCTTTATACTGGGCCGGGTCCACTCTCACTCCCTCTTTATACTGGGCTGGGTCCACTCTCACTCCCTCTTTATACCGGGCCGGGTCCACTCTCACCCCCTCTTTATACTGGGCCGGGTCCACTCTCACTCCCTCTTTATACTGGGCCGGGTCCACTCTCACCCCCTCTTTATACTGGGCCGGGTCCACTCTCACTCCCTCTTTATACTGGGCTGGGTCCACTCTCACTCCCTCTTTATACCGGGCCGGGTCCACTCTCACTCCCTCTTTATACTGGGCTGGGTCCACTCTCACTCCCTCTTTATACTGGGCTGGGTCCACTCTCACTCCCTCTTTATACTGGGCCGGGTCCACTCTCACTCCCTCTTTATACCGGGCTGGGTCCACTCTCACTCCCTCTTTATACTGGGCCGGGTCCACTCTCACCCCCTCTTTATACTGGGCCGGGTCCACTCTCACTCCCTCTTTATACCGGGCCGGGTCAACTCTCACCCCCTCTTAATACCGGGCCGGGTCCACTCTCACTCCCTGTTTATACTGGGCCGGGTCCACTCTCACTCCCTCTTTATACTGGGCCGGGTCCACTCTCACTCCCTCTTTATACTGGGCCGGGTCCACTCTCACTCCCTCTTTATACCGGGCCGGGTCCACTCTCACTCCCTCTTTATACTGGGCCGGGTCCACTCTCACTCCCTCTTTATACTGGGCTGGGTCCACTCTCACTCCCTCTTTATACTGGGCCGGGTCCACTCTCACTCCCTCTTTATACCGGGCCGGGTCCACTCTCACTCCCTCTTTATACTGGGCCGGGTCCACTCTCACTCCCTCTTTATACCGGGCTGGGTCCATTCTCACTCCCTCTTTATACCGGGCTGGGTCCACTCTCACTCCCTCTTTATACTGGGCCGGGTCCACTCTCACTCCCTCTTTATACTGGGCCGGGTCAACTCTCACTCCCTCTTTATACTGGGCTGGGTCCACTCTCACTCCCTCTTTATACTGGGCTGGGTCCACTCTCACTCCCTCTTTATACCGGGCCGGGTCCACTCTCACCCCCTCTTTATACTGGGCCGGGTCCACTCTCACTCCCTCTTTATACTGGGCCGGGTCCACTCTCACTCCCTCTTTATACTGGGCCGGGTCCACTCTCACTCCCTCTTTATACTGGGCCGGGTCCACTCTCACTCCCTCTTTATACTGGGCCGGGTCAACTCTCACTCCCTCTTTATACTGGGCTGGGTCCACTCTCACTCCCTCTTTATACTGGGCTGGGTCCACTCTCACTCCCTCTTTATACTGGGCCGGGTCCACTCTCACTCCCTCTTTATACTGGGCCGGGTCCACTCTCACTCCCTCTTTATACTGGGCCGGGTCCACTCTCACCCCCTCTTTATACTGGGCTGGGTCCACTCTCACTCCCTCTTTATACTGGGCCGGGTCAACTCTCACTCCCTCTTTATACTGGGCCGGGTCCACTCTCACTCCCTCTTTATACTGGGCCGGGTCCACTCTCACTCCCTCTTTATACTGGGCCGGGTCCACTCTCACTCCCTCTTTATACTGGGCCGGGTCAACTCTCACTCCCTCTTTATACTGGGCTGGGTCCACTCTCACTCCCTCTTTATACCGGGCCGGGTCCACTCTCACCCCCTCTTTATACTGGGCCGGGTCCACTCTCACCCCCTCTTTATACTGGGCCGGGTCCACTCTCACTCCCTCTTTATACCGGGCCGGGTCCACTCTCACCCCCTCTTTATACTGGGCCGGGTCCACTCTCACCCCCTCTTTATACCGGGCCGGGTCCACTCTCACCCCCTCTTTATACCGGGCCGGGTCCACTCTCACTCCCTCTTTATACTGGGCCGGGTCCACTCTCACCCCCTCTTTATACTGGGCCGGGTCCACTCTCACCCCCTCTTTATACCGGGCCGGGTCCACTCTCACTCCCTCTTTATACTGGGCCGGGTCCACTCTCACTCCCTCTTTATACCGGGCCGGGTCCACTCTCACTCCCTCTTTATACTGGGCCGGGTCCACTCTCACTCCCTCTTTATACTGGGCCGGGTCCACTCTCACTCCCTCTTTATACTGGGCCGGGTCCACTCTCACTCCCTCTTTATACCGGGCCGGGTCCACTCTCACCCCCTCTTTATACTGGGCCGGGTCCACTCTCACTCCCTCTTTATACCGGGCCGGGTCCACTCTCACTCCCTCTTTATACTGGGCCGGGTCCACTCTCACTCCCTCTTTATACCGGGCCGGGTCCACTCTCACCCCCTCTTTATACTGGGCCGGGTCCACTCTCACCCCCTCTTTATACCGGGCCGGGTCCACTCTCACCCCCTCTTTATACCGGGCCGGGTCCACTCTCACTCCCTCTTTATACTGGGCCGGGTCCACTCTCACCCCCTCTTTATACTGGGCCGGGTCCACTCTCACTCCCTCTTTATACCGGGCCGGGTCCACTCTCACTCCCTCTTTATACTGGGCCGGGTCCACTCTCACTCCCTCTTTATACCGGGCCGGGTCCACTCTCACTCCCTCTTTATACTGGGCTGGGTCCACTCTCACTCCCTCTTTATACCGGGCCGGGTCCACTCTCACTCCCTCTTTATACTGGGCCGGGTCCACTCTCACTCCCTCTTTATACTGGGCCGGGTCCACTCTCACTCCCTCTTTATACTGGGCCGGGTCCACTCTCACTCCCTCTTTATACTGGGCCGGGTCCACTCTCACTCCCTCTTTATACTGGGCTGGGTCCACTCTCACTCCCTCTTTATACCGGGCCGGGTCCACTCTCACTCCCTCTTTATACTGGGCCGGGTCCACTCTCACTCCCTCTTTATACTGGGCCGGGTCCACTCTCACTCCCTCTTTATACTGGGCCGGGTCCACTCTCACTCCCTCTTTATACTGGGCCGGGTCCACTCTCACCCCCTCTTTATACTGGGCCGGGTCCACTCTCACCCCCTCTTTATACTGGGCCGGGTCCACTCTTGCTCCCTCTTTATACCGGGCCGGGTCCACTCTCACTCCCTCTTTATACTGGGCCGGGTCCACTCTCACTCCCTCTTTATACCGGGCCGGGTCCACTCTCACTCCCTCTTTATACCGGGCCGGGTCCACTCTCACTCCCTCTTTATACCGGGCCGGGTCCACTCTCACTCCCTCTTTATACTGGGCCGGGTCCACTCTCACTCCCTCTTTATACCGGGCCGGGTCCACTCTCACCCCCTCTTTATACTGGGCCGGGTCCACTCTCACTCCCTCTTTATACTGGGCTGGGTCCACTCTCACTCCCTCTTTATACCGGGCCGGGTCCACTCTCACCCCCTCTTTATACTGGGCCGGGTCCACTCTCACTCCCTCTTTATACTGGGCCGGGTCCACTCTCACTCCCTCTTTATACTGGGCCGGGTCCACTCTCACTCCCTCTTTATACTGGGCTGGGTCCACTCTCACTCCCTCTTTATACCGGGCCGGGTCCACTCTCACCCCCTCTTTATACTGGGCCGGGTCCACTCTCACCCCCTCTTTATACTGGGCCGGGTCCACTCTCACCCCCTCTTTATACTGGGCCGGGTCCACTCTCACTCCCTCTTTATACTGGGCCGGGTCCACTCTCACCCCCTCTTTATACTGGGCCGGGTCCACTCTCACCCCCTCTTTATACTGGGCCGGGTCCACTCTCACTCCCTCTTTATACTGGGCGGGGTCCACTCTCACCCCCTCTTTATACTGGGCCGGGTCCACTCTCACTCCCTCTTTATACTGGGCCGGGTCCACTCTCACTCCCTCTTTATACTGGGCTGGGTCCACTCTCACTCCCTCTTTATACTGGGCCGGGTCCACTCTCACTCCCTCTTTATACTGGGCCGGGTCCACTCTCACTCCCTCTTTATACTGGGCTGGGTCCACTCTCACTCCCTCTTTATACCGGGCCGGGTCCACTCTCACTCCCTCTTTATACTGGGCTGGGTCCACTCTCACTCCCTCTTTATACCGGGCCGGGTCCACTCTCACTCCCTCTTTATACCGGGCCGGGTCCACTCTCACTCCCTCTTTATACTGGGCCGGGTCCACTCTCACCCCCTCTTTATACTGGGCCGGGTCCACTCTCACTCCCTCTTTATACTGGGCCGGGTCCACTCTCACTCCCTCTTTATACTGGGCCGGGTCCACTCTCACTCCCTCTTTATACTGGGCCGGGTCCACTCTCACTCCCTCTTTATACTGGGCCGGGTCCACTCTCACTCCCTCTTTATACTGGGCCGGGTCCACTCTCACTCCCTCTTTATACTGGGCCGGGTCCACTCTCACTCCCTCTTTATACCGGGCCGGGTCCACTCTCACTCCCTCTTTATACCGGGCCGGGTCCACTCTCACTCCCTCTTTATACTGGGCCGGGTCCACTCTCACTCCCTCTTTATACCGGGCCGGGTCCACTCTCACCCCCTCTTTATACTGGGCCGGGTCAACTCTCACCCCCTCTTTATACTGGGCCGGGTCCACTCTCACTCCCTCTTTATACCGGGCCGGGTCCACTCTCACTCCCTCTTTATACTGGGCCGGGTCCACTCTCACTCCCTCTTTATACCGGGCCGGGTCCACTCTCACTCCCTCTTTATACTGGGCCGGGTCCACTCTCACTCCCTCTTTATACCGGGCCGGGTCCACTCTTGCTCCCTCTTTATACTGTGCCGGGTCCACTCTCACCCCCTCTTTATACTGGGCCGGGTCCACTCTCACTCCCTCTTTATACTGGGCTGGGTCCACTCTCACTCCCTCTTTATACCGGGCCGGGTCCACTCTCACCCCCTCTTTATACCGGGCTGGGTCCACTCTCACTCCCTCTTTATACCGGGCCGGGTCCACTCTCACCCCCTCTTTATACCGGGCCGGGTCCACTCTCACTCCCTCTTTATACTGGGCCGGGTCCACTCTCACTCCCTCTTTATACTGGGCCGGGTCCACTCTCACCCCCTCTTTATACTGGGCTGGGTCCACTCTCACCCTCTCTTTATACTGGGCCGGGTCCACTCTCACCCCCTCTTTATACTGGGCTGGGTCCACTCTCACTCCCTCTTTATACTGGGCCGGGTCCACTCTCACTCCCTCTTTATACTGGGCCGGGTCCACTCTCGCTCCCTCTTTATACTGGGCCGGGTCCACTCTCACCCCCTCTTTATACTGGGCTGGGTCCACTCTCACTCCCTCTTTATACCGGGCCGGGTCCACTCTCACTCCCTCTTTATACCGGGCCGGGTCCACTCTCACTCCCTCTTTATACTGGGCCGGGTCCACTCTCACTCCCTCTTTATACCGGGCCGGGTCCACTCTCACTCCCTCTTTATACCGGGCCGGGTCCACTCTTGCTCCCTCTTTATACTGGGCCGGGTCCACTCTCACTCCCTCTTTATACCGGGCCGGGTCCACTCTCACCCCCTCTTTATACTGGGCTGGGTCCACTCTCACTCCCTCTTTATACCGGGCCGGGTCCACTCTCACTCCCTCTTTATACCGGGCCGGGTCCACTCTTGCTCCCTCTTTATACTGGGCCGGGTCCACTCTCACTCCCTCTTTATACTGGGCCGTGTCCACTCTCACCCCCTCTTTATACCGGGCCGGGTCCACTCTCACCCCCTCTTTATACCGGGCCGGGTCCACTCTCACTCCCTCTTTATACTGGGCCGGGTCCACTCTCACCCCCTCTTTATACTGGGCCGGGTCCACTCTCACTCCCTCTTTATACCGGGCCGGGTCCACTCTTGCTCCCTCTTTATACTGGGCCGGGTCCACTCTCACTCCCTCTTTATACTGGGCCGGGTCCACTCTCACTCCCTCTTTATACTGGGCCGGGTCCACTCTCACTCCCTCTTTATACCGGGCCGGGTCCACTCTCACTCCCTCTTTATACCGGGCCGGGTCCACTCTCACTCCCTCTTTATACTGGGCCGGGTCAACTCTCACTCCCTCTTTATACTGGGCCGGGTCCACTCTCACCCCCTCTTTATACCGGGCCGGGTCCACTCTCACCCCCTCTTTATACTGGGCCGGGTCCACTCTCACCCCCTCTTTATACCGGGCCGGGTCCACTCTTGCTCCCTCTTTATACTGGGCCGGGTCCACTCTCACTCCCTCTTTATACCGGGCCGGGTCCACTCTCACTCCCTCTTTATACTGGGCCGGGTCCACTCTCACTCCCTCTTTATACTGGGCCGGGTCCACTCTCACCCTCTTTATACTGGGCCGGGTCCACTCTCACCCCCTCTTTATACTGGGCCGGGTCCACTCTCACCCCCTCTTTATACCGGGCTGGGTCCACTCTCACTCCCTCTTTATAGCGGGCCGGGTCCACTCTTGCTCCCTCTTTATACCGGGCCGGGTCCACTCTCACTCCCTCTTTATACTGGGCCGGGTCCACTCTCACTCCCTCTTTATACTGGGCCGGGTCCACTCTCACCCTCTTTATACCGGGCCGGGTCCACTCTCACTCCCTCTTTATACTGGGCTGGGTCCACTCTCACTCCCTCTTTATACTGGGCTGGGTCAACTCTCACTCCCTCTTTATACTGGGCCGGGTCCACTCTCACCCCCTCTTTATACCGGGCCGGGTCCACTCTCACCCCCTCTTTATACCGGGCCGGGTCCACTCTCACCCCCTCTTTATACCGGGCTGGGTCCACTCTCACCCTCTCTTTATACTGGGCTGGGTCCACTCTCACCCCCTCTTTATACTGGGCCGGGTCCACTCTCACTCCCTCTTTATACTGGGCTGGGTCCACTCTCACTCCCTCTTTATACCGGGCCGGGTCCACTCTCACTCCCTCTTTATACCGGGCCGGGTCCACTCTCACTCCCTCTTTATACTGGGCCGGGTCCACTCTCACTCCCTCTTTATACTGGGCTGGGTCCACTCTCACTCCCTCTTTATACTGGGCCGGGTCAACTCTCACCCCCTCTTTATACTGGGCTGGGTCCACTCTCACTCCCTCTTTATACCGGGCCGGGTCCACTCTCACTCCCTCTTTATACTGGGCCGGGTCAACTCTCACTCCCTCTTTATACTGGGCCGGGTCCACTCTCACTCCCTCTTTATACTGGGCCGGGTCCACTCTCACTCCCTCTTTATACCGGGCTGGGTCCACTCTCACCCCCTCTTTATACCGGGCCGGGTCAACTCTCACTCCCTCTTTATACTGGGCCGGGTCCACTCTCACTCCCTCTTTATACTGGGCCGGGTCCACTCTCACTCCCTCTTTATACTGGGCCGGGTCCACTCTCACCCCCTCTTTATACTGGGCTGGGTCCACTCTCACTCCCTCTTTATACCGGGCCGGGTCCACTCTCACTCCCTCTTTATACTGGGCCGGGTCCACTCTCACTCCCTCTTTATACTGGGCCGGGTCCACTCTCACTCCCTCTTTATACTGGGCCGGGTCCACTCTCACTCCCTCTTTATACCGGGCCGGGTCCACTCTCACTCCCTCTTTATACTGGGCCGGGTCCACTCTCACCCTCTTTATACTGGGCCGGGTCCACTCTCACTCCCTCTTTATACTGGGCCGGGTCCACTCTTGCTCCCTCTTTATACTGGGCCGGGTCCACTCTCACTCCCTCTTTCTACCGGGCCGGGTCCACTCTCACTCCCTCTTTATACTGGGCTGGGTCCACTCTCACCCCCTCTTTATACTGGGCCGGGTCCACTCTCACCCCCTCTTTATACTGGGCCGGGTCCACTCTCACCCCCTCTTTATACTGGGCCGGGTCCACTCTCACTCCCTCTTTATACCGGGCCTGGTTCACTCTCGCTCCCTCTTTATACTGGGCTGGGTCCACTCTCACTCCCTCTTTATACTGGGCCGGGTCCACTCTCACTCCCTCTTTATACCGGGCTGGGTCCACTCTCACTCCCTCTTTATACCGGGCTGGGTCCACTCTCACCCCCTCTTTATACCGGGCCTGGTTCACTCTCGCTCCCTCTTTATACCGGGCCGGGTCCACTCTCACCCCCTCTTTATACTGGGCCGGGTCCACTCTCACTCCCTCTTTATACCGGGCTGGGTCCACTCTCACCCTCTCTTTATACCGGGCTGGGTCCACTCTCACTCCCTCTTTATACCGGGTTGGGTCCACTCTCACCCTCTCTTTATACCGGGCTGGATCCACTCTCACCCCCTCTTTATACCGGGCCTGGTTCACTCTCGCTCCCTCTTTATACCGGGCTGGGTCCACTCTCACTCCCTCTTTATACCGGGTTGGGTCCACTCTCACCCTCTCTTTATACCGGGCTGGGTCCACTCTCACCCCCTCTTTATACCGGGCTGGGTCCACTCTCACTCCCTCTTTATACCGGGCTGGGTCCACTCTCACCCCCTCTTTATACCGGGCCTGGTCCACTCTCACTCCCTCTTTATACCGGGCCAGGACCACTCTTGCTCCCTCTTTTTACTGGGCCTGGTCCACTCTCGCACCGTTACCTCTTTATATTGGGTTGATGGAGAGAAACTATTTCCTCTGGTTGACAGAGTCCAGAACAAAGGGACATAATTTAATAAGTGGAGCTGGCCTTTTCGGGGCGATGTCAGAAAGCACTTCTTCACAAAAAGGGTAGTGGACATCTGGAACTCTCTCCCCCAAAAGGTTCTTGAGGCTGAGGGCCAATTGAAAATTTCAAAACTGAGTTTGATAGATTTTTGTTCGGTAAGGGTATTAAGGGTTACGGAACCAAGGTGGGTAAATGGAGTTAAGATACAAATCAGCGATTAGCTAACTGAATGGCGGATCAGGCTCGAGGTGCTGGATGACCTACTCCTGTTCCTATGTTCGATTACTAGATGAGTATAGGTTTAGTGGAACACCAAAGTTCCTAACTGTAGCAAGCATCTTGAGGTTTTTTGCTCTTCTGTCAGCTTTTCCAGACATAATTAATGCTTGTTTACCACAGCATAACTTTGATGGAAATAAGATGGGATTTGAAGCGTAATTTTCTGACTCCCCAGTGCCCTTTCCTGCTGGCAATGTGTTTGGGAAATTTGGTTAGGGTCAGCGCACTAGGGATTAGGTGGATGGATGAAGAAGACCTGCTTTTTGCCAGCATTCAGATGCTAAATATTCCCACTGTTCACTGCCTTTGTACCAAATGCTCAGCATTTTTATTCATTTTTTCATCCTCTACCACGTCAACTACAGCACGTGGCAGGACTTCCTATACATAGTGAAAATATCATGGTCACCAATATAGCAAAGTAAATTTAGGTAACCCCAGCAAGATCCATATCCAACTTCATAGTGCTCTGAAAATGAACACGTGAGGATCCATGATGGTGGCATAGATCCCGATATGCAGGATAAATGATTGAACAAGAAAAAAAATTGCAAACTGAAATAAACTTAAACAATCATTCTCTGGGTAGTCCCATCTCATCGGGGATCTTGGTTGGGGTTCCATTGCAACCGTTCATGGTCACAAGGAGAAGAGTTACATCAATGTATGCTAGAGAACCCATATTTGCACTGTACTAGAATGGTGTGCTATTAGTTAATTTTTGAGAGCGAGTCTAGAACTGTACAAGCAGATATGGAATAATCTGCCAATAGATGAGCCCAAGAGACTTTAACAACAATACAATGCAACAGCCAGACATACTAATATAGATGTATTAGTAAATAAGGACTAAGGTTTATGATTGGTTGACACACAAGGATTGATTTGGCGGTATTCCAGGTTGATCAGATAATGTATTTGGGATGACCAATGGCACCCCAATGTATTTGGGGTGCCATTGGCGGGGATACTTGGCCGCCAACCATGCATGCTGGGAAATTACAGGCAAGCTGCCCACAGTTTTCTACCCATTAAAATCCTCTCTTCTGCTGCTGTTTTCTAATGGTTGAGAAGTTATATTTTACTACACTTGGGGCATGGGGAGGGGAACGGGGGGACCTTTTTGAATTATCTTAATTACTTATGGAGTATTCATCTATGAGATGTACCCTGTCGGGAATTTGGAAAGGAAAAGGATGAAGGATCCCAGCCAAACCACCTTCTCTCTCAGATACTGAATATTCCCATTGTTCACTGCCTTTGTACCAAATGCTCGTCATTTTTTCAAGTAATAGCTACAGTAATATTTTAAAATTTCGGCTAATGTTCAGTGTATTATTCCTGTGTTTACTGTGGAGGAAATGTTTATGTAATGAGGGAAGCAGCAGAATTAACCAAAACGGCCCAGAAATTGCTAGGAAAATAATGGCAAATTAACGGCGCCCGCCATTATTAGTTCTCAAAAAACCCAGCAATTTGTGGCAAAGGTGAGATATGCCATGAATTCCAATTCTCCACTAATTGCTGGACGATTTGCCGTTAGCCGTGACAAAACCGAAGAAATTGCCACCTTGCCGTGAGTCTCTCCATTGAAGTTCATTGATTGTCATGAAATTGCTGGATTTGCACCGTAAGTGCGAATTAATCTCGCTGCTGTCATTCGGGCCTGGTAGTTGATGTTGTAAGGACCCCGTTAATGATGTGATTTATAGTCCTGACATGAAACTCCACCTTGGAGGCCCAGAAAGGGAACAAGTTAAGCTGTGGAGTCTCACTCCAACGGGTAGTTAATTGTTCTGAGGTTTTACAAACTTTTTAAAAAATCTATCTTGGCAGTCTTTTTGTGCCAGTCTTGCCATCCACACTCCTATTAGTGTCGGAAGGCAATCATTTTAAGGATACAAAGCTTTTTTGATACTCAGAAAGGCAAATTAGATAGATTTCTTTCAGAAAATAATTTTGGGATATAGTATATGAGTAAGAATGTTTGTACATTTTGTGCACCTACCCTGCCATTCACTCATTATTAACTTCTCAAGGACCAATACAACAATTCCCAAACACAACTGGGTTACAATGTCCTCTTCCTCTGTTTGTTGTTTTTTTCTTACTTTTCCTTTCTGTCTCTTTTTTTCTTTCTCTCTTAATCGACTCTTTCTTTCCTTCTATTTCTCTTTCTGTATCCAATTTGACTCTAATTCACCCTATTTCGTTCTCCGTCGTTTGTTCTGTTTCTTTCCCTATCCTTATATTTAATTAGTTAAGGAAATAGACCATTGGGCACGACCTTCATGAGATCCCAGATGTGATGTTGTCATCGCTGCACCATTATCAATTTGCGGTTCAGATATAATGCGATCTGAAGGATGAGTTAAAAAGTCCAATTCAAGTCGCTTGCCGCGAGTTACACCATTCCAGCAGTTTCTGGGCCAAGTATCACAGTTAAATGGACTGTGCCCTGGCCCTGATCAGCATGCCGGTGTTTGCTGATAAAAATCAGCATGGAATGGGCTCCTCTCCTTTCAGTCCCATGCCCAACTGTGCCCGGCTGTTAATAGACCAGACTAGGCCCGTCTCTCCTCAATACAATTACTGGCATTAATGGCAATGATTCTGGCCTCGGTATAGTATAGGCAGGAATTTCCACAAGGACAGGAATTCCTACCGTAGCAGTCATTTTGCAAATAGATGCAAAAAAAACAATGCTAAGTCTAAATGTTTACTGTGTTAGTAATGGAATCACTTAACCACATGTTGCTATAGGACTGCTTGAAGATTTATAACATTGTCCTTTCACTAATAGTATAGAGTTTAACTACTTCTTAGATTGATGGGATAAAAAGCCCTACGCTGTGCAGGCATAAGAGACCTATATGAACTCATTTTTGTCAGTCTCAACTTCTATCTTAGAAGTCTTGCTCAGAGAGATCACAAGGATGGCTGGGGTGGGAAATGGAAATGTGACACCTGCTGATATATTCCAAAACTGGACTTGAAGTAGCGTAGAATCTGTTTCATTTTACATCTAACCCATGCAATACTTGAAATGGGAGTACTTGATGCTGACACAGAGCACAAAAAGTAGAAAGTACTCCATTCTGTTGCACTGAGACCCTTTGCCTTGCTGAGCACAACCTTTGCTGTAAATTTAAACATATAAATAACCATTAAATGCCACAAGGCATCTCAGCTCTCATCTAACAAATTATTTTTTGTTTTCTTCTGTGATGTTTTCAGATGTGAGAGGAACTTATTGCTCTGGTTTAGTGATAGCTTTGTGTTTTCTCACCTTCTATTTTGCAAATGGCCTTTCTGTAATGGTTTTTCAGTTCCAAAGGTACATAATACACCAGCACACATGGGATCCAACAATTTCATCAACAAAAGGAGCATGCTTGTCATACCAATTCTTCAGAGGTGCAGAGTTCTCAGTTTCTGTAATCCAGCATATGTTGGCAATATGGTCCTATTAATCAACAGACCTTCCACCATCTCTCCTGCATAAATTGGACCTGTGGATCTCTTGGTCAAAGATAAAAGAGAAAAATGTCAGTGTGGGACCAGAACAAACCATTGATATTTGTGAAGAAGCTATTATTGTGTCTTTCCGTTTACCTATCTGTATTTGTTCCCCAGCAAATATGCACCTTAGATAAAGTGCTGTACTGGAATTGCTGCTGTAGTGAGTGTCAGCATGGCTCAGCTGGAGCAATCTCCCCACTGAGTCAGATATTGTGGGCTCAAGCCCCAGGCCGGGACTTGACACATGATCTAAGCTGACACTGCTGGATGTAACAATCCTATAGCAGGGTTGCTGTCCCCGTGTCCTAACCAACATTGATCCCTCGACTAACAGGGATTAACTGGTCATTTGTCTCAATTGCTGTTAGTGGGATCTTGCCGTGTGCAACGTGCCTGTCAACAATAATTTGGTGGCAGCAAAGTATTTTGACATATCCTGAGGAAGCAAAAGGTGCTATATAAATACAAGCGCATTTTTTCTATGGAAGGCCTTGAAATGCTAATTATAAATATTTTTGAAAAGCATTCTCTGAAAGCTAGTGAAAGCTGTAATCCCCTATCTCAGCAAAGTGGCTGCTGAAATGGAACAGAACCTATGCAGCAACAACTTAAAGCCTGCTTCAAGGTTATCAGGCTATTGAGGGGTCACAACACTAATTCACAAGACAACCCAATCAAGAAGATAGATGGATTCTTCTGCTATACAGGAGAGAAGACAATGAGTAAGTGGCAGGTCATTTCAATGTGGTTTTAACCATCTTTTTGTTGTCCCTGCCTGTCCTTAGGTGCCTTATGTGTTGGACCTAGCTTGCCTCAGAACATGCTCAAATCTCATCCCATCAAAAAAGAAATGAAGATCATGATTCAAGAACTACAAGGTCTGATTCCATTATACCTGTCAAGTTGAAGTACAACATTAACCCAGTCACCCAAGCTCTACATGCATTCTCTTTTTTTCATGATGACCAGTCCAGTACTGTTGCCAAAGAATAAAAGGGAAGCATCGACTATCTCCTTACAATGGGGATGTACCAGCTATCACCGTATCACTCTTCTATCTGTCCCTGGAACGATTTTGTGAATGTGATTCCACAGTAACTACTAGCTCTAATCAATCAGATTGTACTGCCAGATATTCAACTAGAGATGTCACTCTGCTTCTAAGTCTTCATCCCGTGAGTTCTCAACTGTTGTATTATATTTATGTGGACCTCAATTCAGTGGATTGTGAGGCTCCATCGAAAATTGTAGAAGGCATTTAAATGACTCAGCCTGGTCTTAATTGTGCTAAAGAATTCCAAACAAATACAAACGGTTGCTAGATTTAGGATTGGGGGTTGCAATTCATCTCCTCCCACGGTCTGTATCTCTGGTGTAAAGAAAGGTTATATTTCCTTACCATCTCTCTTCTGAAAAGACCTCCCGCAGTCCAAACTTTACCTTTTACCATCTCCTTCCTACTCTATGTGGCTCTGAGATCCAGGCCCTTCTGAAAAGTTTTTATCACATCCTGAACACTTCTCACCTCAATTTCATCTGGAATGTAGAAGTCACTTCCAGAACCAGCTAACTTACATCACCGTCATGTTTCAGGACAGATCCTTTGCCTTATTTGGCCACGTGGTTCATCTTTATTGGTCGATTCTTTCCCATAAGGCCCTGTCTCTACGTGTGGTCTCCAGGAATGCCAGATGTCCAGTAGAGCTGTCCAAGAACTTGCCTCAGCCTCACCTGGATCTGTCAAGTTGAATGGGTCTTTGACATGTTGGTAAGTGACATTCTATCTGCAGCCACTGCTCAGGACACATCGAGATTTAATTAACCATAACTAGCTGTGCTATTATAATGGACTGTTTCCATTCTGCAAGGTTTATAAATAGCTGATGGTTTTATTGATTTGCTGGTAAACATACAGACTTGGCCAGTGCCTCCTGAGCCTGCACAATCTCAGCAATACTTAAATTATTAATGCAAACACAGGTGGATCATAACAACTGACAACTGATATGACTCAAATTTCAGGACAAAATAACCTAGAGTTGACTTTTTTGTGCATTAACGAGAATTGATGAAGACGTAGAGAAGATGTTTCCACTAGTGGGAGAATCCAAAACTAGGGGCCATAAATATAAAATAGTCACTAACAAATCCAAAAGGAATTCAGGAGAAACTTCTTTACCCAGAGAATGGTTAGAATGTAGAACTCGCTACCACATGGAGTAGTTGAGGTGAATAGCTGATGAATTTGAGGGGAAGCTAGATAGGTACATGATGGACAAAGGAATAGAAGGATATGCTGATAGGGTTAGATGAAGTATGATGGGAGGAGGCTCCTGTGGAGCATAAACACCAGCACAGACCAGTTGGCCCAAATAGCCTGTTTCTGTGCTGTAAATTCTATATAATTCTATGTAATGGCGCCCAGGTTTTGATTTGGGAGTATTGTTGAACAAGCAGCTGATGTGACTTACTCGTTGGGATATCCTCGGGGGTCCTCCCGATTGGATACTGTAACTTCGGCGGAAAATCAACGGGAACCCTGTAAACGGGCTTTCTGCCAAACTTCTGCTGAAGTTGCAGTGGGCCAATCGGGAGAGGACCCCAGAGGAAATTCCTGGCAAAGTTTTAAATGGGGTTGAGGGGTGCGAACTTCTTCATAGTTTCAGCCATACTTATGGTGCTGGGATAGGGTGGGATCGATTTTAAATGAGAACTCTTGAGTGGAAGGGACCTCTGCCACTTCTGAGCCCTTAAATGGCTTCCACCGACTTTATTGGCCCTCCCTGTGATCCTTCTGCTGATCCCCCGCTGAGCTCATTTACGTACTAGTGCTTGTCAGTCAGTGGTGCTATAGATGTGAATTTTCTGGGTAACTTGCACCTGATCCAATCAGAAATGAGGATTTTGGGAGCTTTGAAGAGTCCCTAGACTATGCTTAATGATTGTTGTTCCATTTTTCTCCCCCTTTGCTTCGGAGCATTTTTCTACGTTAAAGGCGCTTGTCACATTTCAAGATTTTCAACCATTTTACCATGAAAGGATTCGGCTGTGATTTATATTTAAGTGTTACTTTTGTTAAAGTGAGTCCATAAAGGTTTAAAATCCAGCTTTCAGGTGGAGTAGGGGAGGAAGGAGATGCCCATTAGAACATTGTAGGTCTTCCATTTTGACAATGGGGAGGGGGTGTGGGTGGTGGGGAACATTAATCCTTTCCTGTGGACCATCTGAGCTCATTGTGTTGGGATCACACTATTCATCTTGCAAACAGTAGCAACTAGTTGCTAAGGCCTTCACCTATGGGGACGGTAAGCTAGTTTAATCAGCAGCTGTACTGGCCAACCTCTAGACAGGGAAGGAGTCAGGGGTCAACTGCCAAACTTCCTGGTCCCAGAATCAGGACAAAGAGAACAGGGAAACAAATACATGAGGTCAGTTGGTAAGATCTGTTGAGATAGGTAGATAGGACCTAGGCCTGTCCATCTTAAGAAGGAGAAATCTGACCAGGCCCAGAGTCTAAATCAGAGATAGGATTGACCAAAAGTAAGTGCTACTCACCCAATTAACAGGGGCATTGGGGTCGAATTGCTGCAGGGATTCCCTGATCTCCCACTGAAACTTTGGCAGAAGATGGGAAGAATCCCCGGAAACTAAATAGTCATTTATGCTGTTTCTCCGGGGTTTCTGCTGAAGTTACAGCAACAGAGCAGGAGAACTTCCAGCAGAAACTCCAGGCAGTTGCGTTGCAGTTTATTACTCTCTTTATTACGAGAAGGGACTAAACTTAAGTTGAAGTAAGGTGAGTTTTGTTACCACTGTCATTCTGAACATTCGCTTATTGACTGCAAAATAAAGTAGCTTAATGACGTGTATCTGGCCACTTGTCACTGAAGTTTTAATCAGTCCACCTTTCAAAAGATTGGAGAAGCACGTACAGACACATGCAGACAATTACAGTGTCCATTCCCTATAGCAAGGGGTTCTCATTGTTACACTGAGGGCCATGGTGACTTTCACCGGCATTGGCAGTGCTGCGTGGATAACAGATCTGCCCCACAGGCCTTGAATAAGCAAGCGACAAAGGTTTGTCACTACATTTTGGCATAGCCTGAATCTCCTAAGACACTGTTCCCAAACATTATCCCAGGGTTTCAGCTGTGGCTCAGGGATAACACTCTTGTTTTTGAGTAAGAGATGTTAAACTAAGGCCCTGTCTGCCTTCTCAGGTGGATGTAAAAGATCTCATAACACTATTCAAAGGAGAGCAGGGGAGCTCTCCCTTGTTTCCTAGCCAATACTTATCCCTCAACCAACATCACTAAAACAGATTATCTGGTCATTATCTCATTCCTGTTTGTGGGAGCTTGCTGTGTGCAAATTGGCTGCTGTCTTGCCTACATCACAACGGTGACTTCATTGGCTGTAAACTGTTTGGGACATCCTGAGGTTGCGAAAGGCGTTATATAAATGCAAGTTCTTTGTTTCTATACCTTCTGCAATCAGTACCAGCGGGAGGGCATTGAGTGCTTTGTATGCCACTTGACATCATTGGGCTGCTTTTTCCTATTCTTGGTCATCCTTCATTACCAAATGCAAGGCAAGAAGTGCACTGAAACCAATCTCCATTTATAATATTGTGCAAGTTGCTGCAGGCTCCAATTGTTCACTAGAGCTGACCATCTAACAATGAATCTAACCAAACTGCAGCTACACCTGTTTCAACTGGCATGTGCAGAATTGGAAATTGGAACAATACTGCAACAGTGAGCAAAAATCGCTGCTTTAATCACTTTACTTAGTGTAGCGCATGATTTGCATGCTACACCACACAACAGCCACTTCTCCCGGCAGCAATGTTGACACACTCCCAAGGCAGGAATTAATTTTTTCACCAAGGTTCACTCTGTGCATTAACGATCAATAATTTTACATAAAATTACATAGAGCTGGATTTTGCTCTAAAAATAACTGCAATGCTAACAGCATTCACCGTTACATCAGTGCAAATCGGATAGTAACTTCCAGCAACCACACATGCACAGTTAAACATGGAAATCCGGAAGTTGCTGTACCAGATCCCTGTTCCTCCAGAACCTTCGCGGGAAGGAGATCTCGCCGGCTGAGTCACCGTTGAAATGACTGCAACAGTGCAAAGTTCCTGCACAGCCCTGATGGGAACACACAAAGTAATCTCGCCAGAAAAAGGTGCATCAAGTTTTTTAAGTCTAAGCAAACTTTAATGGCATGGTAAGTCTTAATGACTGCCAAACAACCTCTCTGGCACTGAAATCTTACTTTTACAAGTGTGGAGTCTTTTTCCTTCACATTTGTTCTTGGACATTTAAAAAAAAAAATATTTTTTTACTTTTTCTTTCTGTCTCTTTTACAATATTTCCTACCATCTCTTTATTTTGTTTTCTGTAACTGATTTGACATTGAATTCATTATTCTAACTTACGCTTCCTGGTTCTGTTTCTGCGTGACTTATTAACATGCTTCAAGCTGGTTAAGGGGATACACAGCAGCTTGCCCAGTTCACACAGGTCCCAGATGCCCAGGAGAGGGCGCCGTGCTGGATTGAGAGCCTGATAAGAGGAACTTGCAGGGAAAAAGCCCATGAAAAGTCTATGGGCAAAGTACAAGTCTAATGAACGGAAGGTGCCGTTCGTTCCCCGCTCAGAGCAAAATCTGGCCCATAGAATTTACAGCACAGGAACAGGCCATTCAGCCCAACTGGTCTATGTCAGTGTTTATACTTCACATGAGCCTCCTCCCACTCTAAATACTTCTTCACACCCTGTCCCTGTATCCCTCTATTCCCTTCTCCTTTATGTATGCATCAAGCCACTCCTTAAATGCATCAATGCTATCTGCTTCAACCATTCCATGTGGCAGCGAGTTTTACATTCTCACCACTCTGTGTAAAGAAATTCCTTTGAAATACTTTATTTGATCGGTTACTGCCTATCTTATATTTATGCCTACTTATTCTGGACTCACTCACCCTATCGAACCCCTTCATAATTTTAAAGATCTCTATCAGGTCTGCTCTTAGACTTCTCTTTTTCCAGCGGAAAAGGCCCGAGCCTGCTCAGTCTTTGCTGATAGATGCATCCTCTCAATTCTGGTAACATCCTTCTCTGCACTTTCTCCAGAGTTTCAATATCCATTTTTGTAGTATGGAGACCAGAACTGCACATGGAACTCCAAGTGTGGTCTAAACAAGGATTCTATATAAATGTAACATTCCCTCCCTGTTTTTGCATTGTATTCCTCTAGGGATGAACCCCAGTATCTTGTTTGCACTCTTTATGGCCTTATCAACTTGTGTTGCCACTTTTAGCAATTTATATATCTGTAATCTCAGATCTCTTTGCTCTTCTACCCCATGTAATTTCTTATCTTCCAAGGGCCAAGTGGCTTCCTTATTCCACTTACCAAAATGAACCACCTCACACTTGAACCACAAATAGTTCATGCCTTAAAACTAAGACACGTAGTAATTTCTACCCTAAGAATTTCGTGAGCAGAACCAGTTGTGTCTGAGAATAACCAAATAAATATCAAATATTATGTATGGCTATTGTAAGGAACTACTTTAGGTCTCTTCAGTTCTTGTTTGATGATTGCAGTTATTTTAATCCCACAGCTACAGATGGAAATGGTATAGTAATTTACAATAAATTTTACGAATTTAAGAGCTAAATATTTGACTTTTTGCACAGAGGATTAAATTCCTCAATAACTGACCAGTAATGCAACGGGACATATGGTGCTTTAGTGAGCCTGTCTAACCTTCTGCTGAACACCAGCAAAACACAATAAATATTGCATTATTGTCAAATCAAGATACCAGAATTTCAATGAAATACCATTGTATTGGGCAATATGATCTATCTTAGGGTACAATATTAATGACAAGGTATAGTAACTGTAAACAATTATCAGGCCTGTCAAAATGTTTAAGATTGCAATAATAGAAAACGATGATGAAGATTAAAGAGCAGATTTTGCCAGAACCCATGTGGTCAGTACGGCCTTGCAAAGCATCTGGTGCAGAAATGAAATTTGTGGGTGTGCTGCCCTGATTTTCTGTCCATCGAGAGCAGCAGACAGAAAATTACTGGCAGAGTTCCCCATTTTCCAAACTGCACCAGCTGCGTGTGAGGCCTGCTAGTGATATCATGTCTTGCAAAATCCACTGTTAAAAAGAAAAGCTTTATACAAAATATACCTGAGTAAAAAGTACACCAACAAGGGCGAACTTTCTGAGGATCCACATGGGGCGCAGAGCCCTGGAGGCAACAAGTGACAAATTGAGGCCATTCTACCGGCATGCTCGGTTTATTAAAATTAGGTCCGTTGTCCGAACCTCCAAATGCAGGCAAGGGACCGCCCACGAAGGGCTATTCATCTAGTTGATCAGGGGCAGGGCCTGCTGACACAAGCCTCTTTAGGTTAGGTACTGTATTCATCGAGAAAGTTTTTTTTGTATTTCTGGTACATTGGTCACATGCCTGAAGCCTGTTCAAATTAAGAGGAGGAACTCCCATCAGAATATTGGGTTGGTCCAGCTCAACCCTATCTTGACAGGTCTCAGCAAATCAACATTATAGTTTCCAAGTGCAATAGCTGTTGTCAAGTTTGTTCTTGTGCACTATGATTTGTTGATTTAATGGCTGTATAAGCTAAGCCTTGTTCTTTTATGACTGTCTTGTAGTATTATTATGTGTGTAACACTCTTCTGCCACTCATATGAATATCATGAATTTGCTTATATCTCAACATTCACTAGGGCTGTATCAAAGTATAGAACCTTGGTTACATAGAAACATAGAAAATAGGAGCAGGACTAGGCCATTCGGCCCTTCAATATGATCATGGCTGATCCTCTATCTCAATACCATATTCCTGCTCTCTCCCCATACACCTTGATGCCTTTTGTGTCCAGAAATCTATCTAGCATCTTCTTAAATATATTCAGCGATGTGGCCTCCACAGCCTTGTGTGGTAGAGAATTCCACAGGTTCACCACCCTCTGAATGAAGAAATTTCTCCACATCTCAATCAAAATCCCTACCCCGTATCCTGAGACTGTGACCCCTCGATCCAGACCCCCCAGCCAGGGGAAACATCCTCCCTGCATCCGGTCTGTCTAGCCCTGTCAGAATTTTACACATTTCAATGAGATCCCCTCTCATTCTTCTAAACTCTAGTGAATACAGGCCTAGTCGACCCAATCTCTCCTCATACGATAGCCCTGCCATCCCCAGAATCAACCTGGTGAACCTTCGCTGCACTCCCTCCATGGTAAGTATATCCTTTCTCAGGTAAGGAGGCCAAAACTGCACACAATACTCCAGATGTGGTCTCACCAAGGCCCTGTATAACTGCAGTAAGACATCCTTGCTCCTGCACTCAAATCAATGTTGGTTAGACGGCGTATTATGCACAGTTCTGGTCTCCATATTATAGAAAGGATGTAGAAGCATTGGAGTGGATGCAAAAAAGATTCACAAGGATGATACCAGAACTGAGAGAATATCCTTATCAGGAAAGGCTGATCAGGCTGGGACTCTTTTCTCTAGAAAAGAGAAGGCTGAGGGGTGACCTGATAGAGGTCTTTAAGATAATGATGGGGTTTGATCTGGTAAATGTAGAGAAAATGTTTCTACTTGTGGGGGAGTCCAAAACTAGAGGTCATAAATATGAATTAGTTGCTAATATATCCAACAGGGAATTCAGGAGAAACTTCTTTACCCAAAGGGTGGTAAAAATGTGGAACGTGGAACCACAAGGAATAGTTGAGGCAAATAGCATAGATGCATTTAAGGGCAAGCTAGATAAGCACAAGAGGGAGAAAGGAATAGAGGGGTATCCTGATAGGATTAGATGAAGTGGGGAGGGAGGAGGCTCACTTGGAGCATAAACGCCGGCATAGACCAGTTGGACCGAATAACCTGTTTCCGTGGTTTAGTTTTGATGTAACTTGAGGTAAATTCAGGTTATTAGCAGATTATTGTAGAACATCAACATTTTCCTTGGTAATGTTTTAGATAATTTGCAATGCATATCAATCAACACATTTAAAGAATAATGAGCTGCGAGTTGAATTATTTGACTTAATTTTGAGATATTGCATAGCCCGTTTAAATGATTTTGTTGTGAATTGTTGGATTCTCTCTCAAAGTATAAAGCCTGTTGAAGAAACATCAATCACTTAAAAACTTGAGGGAGGCAGTGGGTAATCTGAAAATACTCCAAAAATACTTTATTGCCAGAGCACTGAATTATCTTGCTTTGATTAAAATAGCCAACGATGAGAAGTTTCCTGTAAATATTAATCTTTCCTATAATGAAGGTTTGATAGGTAAACCCAATTCACTATCGACTGCTGAAGCATATAATTAGGCTACCATGACCATTAATCATTGTGAGTCATGTGACTGCACTAGAATAATTTGAGTGCACTAATATGGTGGTTAGGGTACTGGACTAGCAACCCGGAGGTCATGAGTTCAAAATTCCATCGGGGCAAGTTATGAAAATGAATTCAATAAATCTGGCCATTTGTAGGCTAGCACCAGAAAAAAATGATACTGAAAGTTGCTGATTGTCATAAAAACCCAACTGGATCAAAAATATCCTCAACGGAAGAGAACCTGATCTTTATACCTGGAGTTTTGCTTAAACGTGATGCTAGTTTACACTACATGGTAATCTTTTGATGTCCTCTGAAGTGATCTAGCAAGCTACTCAGTTGTGTAAACAATTGCAATTCAGAAGGGCCACAACCTTTCAAGAAATGGGCAATAAATGCTGCCTTGCCACCAGGGCCCATATCCCAAGAAAGTGTTAAAAAAAATCTTCAGATAACTTCTCAAGAAGACCCAGAGGGCTTCCAAGCAAAAAACAACCTGTAAAATGTGGATATTCGGTCCTGCAACATTAATACCTGCTTCTTATCTAAAATTAGATATTGCGCAAAGACCCGAGCTGTGTTCTATGCAACTGCAATCATGGCTCACCAAATCTACTTGACCATTCCATTCTCACCCAACATGGCTTCTCTTCAATCCATTTTTGTGGCATTGTTCTCTTCTGGTTCCACACATGCTTGACATTAAAGGAAATAAAGCCACTATATCACCTCCTATGACATGCACAGTCACTTCGAGGGTACCCCAAGGCTCCATGCCTTGTCCTCCTAATCTTCCTTTTAGTGTCACCGTTTATATTAGCTAAATTAGTTAAACGCATAGGGGTAGCTTACATCTGTATGCAGATTACATCCATTTTTACCTCTCCAATGATCTGGAGGCTATTGCTATACTCCCCAGCATTAAGATCTGAATGAACTAAAATTTTCTTCAACATAATGCCAGCAAATCTGAAGCCATCTTCTTCAGCTGCTGACAACATCTGTGTGCTCTTGGCCTTGATTAAATCCACCTCCCAGAAGCCAGCTCAGTCTAAGTTAGGAGGTGTGAGACTTGCTGCTTCCTCCCTCACATCCGTTCCATAATCAAGACAACTTTCTTCCACCTATGCCACATCGACTACCTCTGTCTCTCTCCCACTGTTGTCCTTGTCTATGCCTTTATCACCTCAAGGCCTGACTTCTCTAACAATGTCTTAACTGGCCACCAATCTTTACATATTATAACTCATTCAGAATGCCTGTGTTCTCATTGACATTTGTATCTGCCCGATCCATTCCAAATTCCACTGGCTTCCTATGACCCAACAAGACCCTTGCCCTTGCTTTCATCTCTTACATGACCTACCTTCATGACCTCCTACTGCTAAATGTCCCCATATGCACACTCCGCTCTGATCGTCTGAGGTTAGATTACTCCCTGTTTCCTGCTCCACTCTGCCTTCTGGAACTTCCCCTCTAGATCCCTCCTTACTTTCAGAAATCTTCTCAAAATCTTTCTCTTTGACCATTCCTTCACCCCCACCCAAACTTTTTGGAACATAATTTTTCTCTGCTGCTCCATTACTTTCTCCCACAACATAAAGTGCTTTGTGGTGTCTCGCCATACATAAGTTAACATAAGAACATAAGAACATAAGAAATAGGAGCAGGAGTAGGCCAATCGGCCCCTCGAGCCTGCTCCGCCATTCAATAAGATCATGGCTGATCTGATCCTAACCTCAAATCTAAATTCATGTCCAATTTCCTGCCCGCTCCCCGTAACCCCTATTCCCTTTACTTCTAGGAAACTGTCTATTTCTGTTTTAAATTTATTTAATGATGTAGCTAAAGTTGTTGTTCTTGATAGAAAATATTTTCAATACTTATAGCTGAACATTTGGAGCTCCTTGTGTACATTATTTATGGCAGTCAGGAACCTACATAAGAACTCAAATAGATGAAGGTGGGGACAAAGGTAGATGGGGACTAAGTCTGCTCAGAGGCAATAAAATGAGTTACAATAAGAGATTGATGCTTGGGTGTAGCCATGTCTTCTCTCCCACATCTTCCTGTGTTATCTATAGTGACCTGTGTCTCAAAGATATGCAAACTGTTTTCTCATGGAGTGTTGATAGATGAGTTCCTAATATACATTCCTAGCTATCTCTCTCAAAGCCCTGCAGGTAGAAAGATATGCAGTGTTGGTACCATTTTGTCTGTAACCAGAAGGCCTAACAGACATTCTCAGTGCACGTTATTATTGGGAGGACACAACATGCCACAAAGAGCTAACAGACCTTCTGATCTATGCATTTTAATGAGCCTTCTGTGCCACCCAGATAACTGAAATCATTTTCTCTGGTAGATTAATTTTCTGTTTTTATGCTTTTGACTTTTTTGGAATCTCCTTTAACCAGTCATCACTTTAGCCAGGATGGCTCTAGAGTGGCACTGGCAAAAGCCAGGATGGCAGCTTGGCCTTTGCCAATCTAAAGTGCACAATATGAGCAGTATGACTGGCTATCTGATTTTCACACCCTCCCTGTGGAAAGGCATTTGACCTTTACTTGGTGCCACACCCTGAGAAAAAATCTCACTGTGTAGCGAATTATGCACATGAATCACCATCCTATCACTATTGCATAGGACATGGTGAATCTAACTTTCTGCAATACCATTCATTCTCTGGAATTCAGGTTTAGTGATCTAACTTCCCTTTCAAATCACTACAATACAAGCCCATCCCCTGATGTACCTTTCCTTGTGATTCATTAAAGGTGCTATCTCCCAATGTTTAAGGCTATTAATATTGTCACCCATAAAGTAACCACAAAAGACTTCTGACTCAAAAAAATTAGGTGATGCCGACTAAGGCAAAATTTAGGCCTTTGGCAGAATCCTAGATAATTAGCCTATCTATTCACAATATTGTTTGTCTCACAAACTAACACAGAGGCACCACGACATTGGCCAAAAAAGCAGATGTCCCCTGTATTCTATAATTATTCTTTGACATTTTTGGTTAGCTTTCGGTTGCTGCTCTATAACCTAAGGTGAACAGATACAGTGACCTACCCAGCCTAGGAGTGGCAGAGAGATAACCTGCTCCATTACAGTTGTGTATTGTCAGCTGATGCCTATAATGTCTGCTACTTTAATTTGGAATAAGTCAGTAGCATAGAAGACCAATACCGCAGTCACCTTCACTGCCACTAGTCAGGTGGCTGTGACTAAAATCTCTCTAAATTAGCCTACAAGATTTGACAAAGGTCTAGTGTTATCTGTTTGCTAAGATAGTAGTGCTGAATATTGTCTGACAGCCAGAAAGCTGACACACGGTTGGTGTGGCCCCTACCTCCTTAATGCCCTGATTTACACAGCTGCAATTTCAGTCAATCAGCCTATATGTTTTGTGAATTTTATGTTGGTGTCTTCAAGCTTTATATAGCACTTACCCATACGTCAAACTAGAATAGAAGCAGATCTCAATTGCTCACATTACTTGCCCTGATTCTTTCACCTGAGTGATTTTTTTTCTGTGGTCATGCTTAATGAGCTTTTGAACACAGATTAGGACTGTGGGCAAATGGTACATATGCAGAATATGCAAAATGAATGAGCACATGCTGCCATATGTCTAATTATAGCAGGGGAATAGTATCTCCTTTGTTGCAGTACATGCTGAAAATCTGAAGTGTCAACATATGTTGGCACATTATGATAAATCTTTGACACATGTAAATTAGAAAGAAAGAAAACCATGAATATAAAGTCTTGAACATCTTTCCATTAACATCTAATTATGTTATGAGCATCTAACACTTTTGTGGGTTTTTTTCTTTGAGATCATTAGGAATCAAGGTCAAAGCATTGGGCAACAGGGCTAGAAGAGAGTCAGGAACAGACTGCCACTAAAGAGAAGAGCTGCTTTGAAAGAGACTCTGCTTGGTGTGATATTTGATCAAAATCATTTTGTCAAGTCTGTGGTCAGTTGTTTCTCCTGAAGAACTTGTGACCTCTTCCTATGTGAGGAATCATACTGCATGGAAGATATAGAAGATGCACTCTTCTTTATTTAGCTTAAAAACCTGTGACTGGACCATGACACTTTGTGGGGATGCAGTTCTTGAATCCTTCTCTCTGATTCAGGCAGGCTCAAGGCCCAGTTGAAAGATGGAAGCTCTAGGAACGGAACAGATTGGTTGATTGTTTTTCGTCACTGGAACATTTGAAGCAATCGCTATTTTTTTGCAGACATTTTTCACCCTGTATATACATGCGATGGATGTGCATTAGACTTTTTTAATTGGGTAGCTAGTTAGAACTACCTTATCAAGCCTTAAGGAGTTTCATAGCCAATGTTGTTACGTAGACAAATGTGGCAGTGAAACAATAAATGAAAAGAATAATCAGTTTATCTGATTTTGGTGCTGATGGTTGAGGGAGGAGTGTTAGTCAAGGTACCAGGAGAACTTCCTGCTCTTCTTTGAATAATGCCATGAGATCCTTAGTGTGCCTGAACAGACAGACCAAAACTCAGTTTGGTGCCTCATGCAAAAGATGACATTTCCAACAATGTAACACTCCCTGAGTACTACACTGAATTGTCAGCCTAGATTATGTGCTCGTGTCCTGGATTGGGGCTTGAAGCCATAACCTGTTGACCAAGAGACAAGAGTGTTACCAACTGAGCCAAGGGGTGGAGGGGTAGTGGGTGGTGAGGGGAACAGAGCAGGAGAAAGTGGGGAATGAATGGAAGGAGAACGAGATTTAAGAGGAAGGGTGTCAGTTTTGGGGACAACCAAAATTATAGGGGTAGAAATTGGTTATGATTCGTTTTCAGGCGCATAACGAACGGCACGTAGACTTGGGCTACAGTGCCTGTCGTATCTCCAGATGCAGCTCACCTATTGCTAACCTATGAATTTCAGACCAATTGCCTCATCAGCAGCCCTCAAGTAAGTACCGGGGTGGGCAGGGGAATGGTTATGGGAGGAGAGTTGATCGTGGGCCAACAGCAGCCCTTGAGAGTGTTGTGGATCCACCTGCTTCTCCTAGCTCTACATCAAATTTTTTAAAAGTACTTACCTTTTTGGTGGCAGCCGCATGCTAGACCGCATCCACACCAAGAAGACCTGAGTGGAGCAAGCCCAGCACCTAATCCTCTCAAGGCAGCCCAATTTCCCAGAGCAGTCTTAAAACAGGTCGTTTGCAAACCTGATTGGGAGGATATTTTAGGAGCGGTGGGATTTTCATATCAACTGAGCGTGTTTCCCGTACTGGGGGAAACACTCCCAGTTGAAACAGACGTGTTGCAGCCACCAGCCTATGGGAGCTGCAAAGGTCCATTTGACAGGTGCGGGGGAGACCTTCACTCATTGCAAGAGGCCACTCTGTCACTTTGGACAAAGTTTGGCTAACACAAAAATTCACAAACTTGGAACCAAGCCCCTCATTAGTACCTGAAAGGGGCCTAACGCCTATTTAAGGCAGGTGCCCCAGACTACTGAAATAATATTGGATTAGATGTCTTTCAGGTGTCCCTGGGTGCAGGACATTGGTCCTCGAAATTGGCCTTTGCTGCACCCGTTTTACACCTCTAAAGTTTCTACCCTATATTCCACTTTCTTTCATTCAGAGTCTGCATCGAATATTCCCAGGTCAGGTATAGCATGAATCAAATACAAGGTAAAATTTTTTGCATACTTTAAGCCAATATTAAAAGTGCAGCAGTAGGAATTTTTAAGTTTCCACATTAACTGGTCTGGAACAAGATTATGGGCTCGAATTTAGCAGGCCTGCGGGTTCCCAGCGGGTGGTCCTCCGGGAGCGTGGAAAACGCGGACGGCTAATCGTGTGCGTCCCCCACGCGATCGCGGGATAATTGACCTGATTAAGCCCTGCTTCCGGGTTCTCCGCTCCCCAGCTGCGTGCCGGCCGGCTGCGCATGCGCAGTACCGTCGACGCGATGTAGGAGCTCCACTTAAAGGGGCAGTCTCCCAAAGCCCCTCCTGCTGCAAGCAAGAGGTTTGAGACGATGGCTCAGCAAAGGGGAAAGGCTGCGCCCCGTTTTTCAGACCTGGCACTGCAGCTGATGCTGGAGGGCGTGAGGAGGAGGAGGGAAACGCTCTTCCCAGAAGATGGACGCAAGTTCCCTGCCGCCGCCACCAGGAAGGCATGGGCAGAGGTGACGGCGGAGGTGAGCAGCAGGGGCAACACCCCAAGGATTTTGGAGCAGTGCCGCAAGCGCTTCAATGACCTGACTAGGTCTGGCAAGGTGAGTACACAACGCACCCTCCCACATCCCGTCCCCACCATCACGCCAAACAGATCACAACCCCTCCTGCACAGCCACCACTGCGCTCCATCAGCAATCCTCACAGCCACTCATTCACCATCCTCGCCGTGCACGCAAGTACCCACCGTCCCTGACCCCACCCGAACACTACCACACACCCCAATCCCCATGCAATGGGATGGCCACGTGGCCCACGCATCCTCCCATCCATCCGCGCCACGCTCAACCCAACCACACCGATGCTCGATGCGTCTCACGATGCAATACGCACCCACTCACACATCTGTGTTTTGCCTTCACAGGAGAAGAGAAGCAAGAACAATCGCGAAAGGGCACGCACCGGAGGTGGGCCGCCGCAAGTGGTGGAGCTCACCGACGCCGAGGTGGAGGCGCTCGACCTCGCCCGCACGCGACATTGCCTGTCGGTGGCCGATGGCGAGTGTGTCACTGCCGAAACGGCCGGTAAGGGAAAGCTGACACTCAACACCCATGATCGCGAGTTACCGTATCATCACCTGCCATCAGGCGCACTGTCAAGTTGGTCCACATGCCTCAAAGTGCCCTCTGTTCTCTTGCAGGTTCGTCTTTGTGTGAAGCGATCGTGGAGGGCGATTCCTCTGAGGGTGCATCGTCACATCAGAGCCAACCATCCACCAGCGCAGAGACACGCACCTCGGTGGGTCCCCCTCGCCAACTAGTTGGGGTAGCACTTGGTGAGTCACCGCGCACGAGTGAGCATGAGCAGACCCTGGTGGCAGGGGCAGCCGCGGAGGGTCCGCGATGGAGGGAGCACTCATCTCCAGGCTCTGCTCAGCCGGACCCAGATGCTGAACCCAGGGGGCCACCAGTGAAAAGGAGAGTCGTCGAGGGGCACCAGCTAATTGCTGAGGTACTGGGAGAGGTGCCGCGCGCATTGTCCACAATAGCGCAGGCGATGGAGGAGTCCAACTCCTGCATGTGGGCATTGGTGGCGCAGGCACAGGAGGGTACCGGCGACACAGTGTCGCGGGTAGGTGCGGGACTGTCTGCGGTGGAGGACAGGCTGGCCTCCCTCGAGCGTCACGCACAGCTCCAGATCGAGTCCTTGCAGGCCCTGACAACGTCTGTACGGATTCAGGGTGAGCAACATTCCGCCGCCATCAACAGGCTGACGGATACACTAGGGGTGGCCTTGCAAGGCCTCACACATGCCATCCAAACTGCCGTCCAGCAGGGTGGAAGGGGTGATGTGGGCCGAGGCCAAGAGAGGGATGATGCTGACCGGGGACATGGAAGCGGGGACGCTTCTCAAGGCGCCCCCACGTCCCACCCGTCGCCCACCTCTCAACCAGTACCCGCAATGGTGCCTCCTCTCCAGGTGGCCAAGTCTGCCCCTGCCCCGGTGCAGGAGGAGCAGTCTGTGGAGGTGCCGTCACGGGCACCGAAACCCAGGGGCCGTCCGCCAAAAGCATCTACCCGGTCAAGGCAAGAACACGAGCAACCTGCCACTACCTCTGCTGGAGCCACAGGGGTAACACCACGTAGGGGTTCCCGGAAAAGAATTGCAAAGGCGTTATAATCACAAAGGGAATACACCAGGGTGTTTATTAATTTGTACATTTTTTTTATATAATGTCACATTGGAGATATTAAATAGTCTATTCTCACCACTCCTGCCACCTCTCGTCCATTCTTCCGCGGCCTGTGCAATAGTTGCGTTCCGTGGAGGCCATCATGACGGCGAACACCTGCTGCCACCCATTGGGCACAATGCTGTGGGTGCAGGATTACTGGCAGCACTCTTCAGTGGAGGGGGCTGGTATGGCCGCTCGCATGTGCAGGTGAGGAGATGCGAGCGCCTCGCAGTGTCTGACTCTAGGAGAACCGTTGACGTATGAGTGCGTCCCTGGCCCGGCGACCATCCCGGTGAGTCGTGGTTCGGCGCATGGGTCGTCCACTATCCTCTGGCGCGTCCTCCTCCTCCGCCTCCTCCTCCTCCTCGCCCTCGCCTTCCTCAATGTGGGTGGCGGGTGTGGATGGGGCCTCCTCCAGCGGCACCCCCCTCTGTTGGGCCATGTTGTGCAGGGCACAGCAGACAACTATGATTCGTCCCACTCTGAATGGTGTGTATTGGAGCGCTCCCCCAGAACGATCAAGGCACCTGAAGCGCATCTTGAGAAGCCCTATGGTCTGCTCAATTGTAGACCTGGTAGCAGTGTGGCTGTCATTGTACCGACGCTCCGGCTCGGTGATGGGGTTCCTCAGAGGTGTCATGAGCCACGTGTGTAGGGGATACCCCTTGTCGCCGAGGAGCCA
Organism: Heptranchias perlo; assembly: GCF_035084215.1. Lineage (NCBI taxonomy): Eukaryota > Metazoa > Chordata > Chondrichthyes > Hexanchiformes > Hexanchidae > Heptranchias > Heptranchias perlo. Next base: position 16,379,344 of record NC_090339.1, read on the forward strand.
GCCGTTGCCGGCGTTGGGTGCCTGCAGGATGGGCGGGACGGCGGACTCCCTGAGGACGAAGGCATCATGGCAGCTGCCGGGGTATCTGGCGCACACGTGTAGGAATCTCTGGCGGTGGTCACAGATGAGCTGGGCGTTCATGGAGTGATTACCCCTTCCTGTTGATGAACAGCCCTGGCTCATGCGGAGGTGCCCGTATTGCGATGTGGGTGCAGTCAATTACACCCTGCACCCGTGGGAAGCCGGCCATGGCATGGAATCCAACCGCCCTCTCCATCTGGCTGCGCTCGTCCATGGCGAAGTTGATGTAGTGCAAGGCCCTGCGGAACAACCCATCGGTGACCTTCCTTATGCACTTGTGTGCAGAGGACTGACAGACCCCGGTGATGTCCCCGGTGGCACCCTGGAAGGAACCGGATGCGAAGAAGTTGAGGGCAGTGGTGACTTTGACGGCGACAGGTAGGAAGATGCTGCTTGGTCCATCAGGGAGCAGCTCGTCGTTAAGGAGGCTGCAGATGTCGGCGACTACCTGGCGATTGACTCTGAGCCAACGTATGCACTGCTCCTCGGAGAGGTCCATGAAGCTGAGCCTCGCTCTGTACACTCTGTGCGGAGGGTAGTGCCTCCTGCGACGCATCTCTCTCTGCGGTTGCCCTCCCTCCTGCTGTGCAGGTGGGTGTGCCGCAGCACCGTGTTGGGGGGCCCCACGTCTCCGAGGCGGACGGCGTGGACTGCGAGGCTGCTGGGGCTTGTCATCCTGTTCGTCCTCCGACGATGTCAACGCACCACCCATCTGGCAGGTGTTGGTCTGAGGGGTTGTGCAGGGTAGGTGGGTGGGTCCTCGGACTGGGGCTGCGGTTTCGTGTCGGTCTGTCCTCTGGCTTGGCGGGGGTGGTGGAGGGCAGGGGTTGCCCTATGTGACACGGTGGCCTCCTGCGTGGGTGAGGGCTCTCCCCCGTGGAGCGCACCTTGGCACCTGCCACAGGCTGCTGGCTGCAACACGCCTGGTTGGAGAGGGACTGTTTCCCCCAATGTGTGAAACTCACTGCCTTGAACCTAAAATCCCACACTTCCTCTTTTGACAGCTGCTTCAGCTCATTAACTGACCACAACGAGCAAGGTAAGTACTCTCAAGTGGAACCCCGCTGGCTTTAATTGCCTGCGGGATTCCCACCAGCGGGGCTTGCGCGCGCAGCCCCGCACGTCAGCGCGGTACCCGGAAGTGCCCGGGATTTCGTCGCGATCCGGTCACGTGACCGGATATCGGGATTTTCGGGGCCGCCCCGCTGGGAACCCGCCGGAAACACGATCCCAAAATCGAGCCCTATGAATATGGAGCTGAATTATGCTCGCTAGAAATTTAGATGAGACCATTCAAACTCACTTCAGCCATTGGTGTGAGGAGACTATCTGATTCAGACTCAGATCCCAGAGATGAAAGAAAATCATTCTCATTCCATTAACCAGTCCCCAGTTGTGAGATTTAAAATTCATTGTCATTTTTGCAAAGATTTAACAGTTTCATGTTACTAGTTTGATTTTCCTGGTTTTGTTATACTTAACCCTTTGTATATCCAATATTTGTGCCTAATGAGTATTATTTTTTTCTGGGTTATGGGTTGCATGGTGTGTCGTGCGTAAATCTTCTACCACCCACGAGCCAGTCCCCCTGGATGTAAGTATACTTTGAGCCTGAAACACAGGGGTCGATTTTCGGATGGCTGAGCGGGTGCGTTCGTGGCGGGGGGGCTGCTAAAATTGGAGATTCCCGGGACGGGTCCGGAGCAATTAAAGCCGGTGGGATCCCACTTAAACCAATTAATTACATAGTTCAGGTCGTTTGCAAACCTGATTGGGAGGATATTTTAGGAGGGGTGGGATTTTCATATCAACTGAACATGTTTCCAGTACTGGGGGAAACACTCCCAGTTGAAACAGACGTGTTGCAGCCACCAGCCGATGGGAGCTGCAAAGGTCCATTTGACAGGGGCAGGGGAGACCTTCACTCATTGCAGGAGGCCACTCTGTCACTTTGGACAAAGTTTGGCCTGCGCCACCCTCCTCCTAACACAAAAATTCACAAACTTGGAACCACAACTCTGGCGTGCAGACACATTTACCGACCTTGTGGACCCCCTCAAATGTACATCTTGCAGATGGGAGCCACCATAGCTGCAGTCATGACCTCATCGGAGGACGAACAGTATCACCAGCCTCGCTGGCCACGCTGTCCGCCTCTGACACGAGGAGCTCCACAACACAGTGCTGTGACACATCCACCCGCACAGCAGGAGGGAGGGCAACCGCAGAGAGAGATGCGTCGCAGAAGGCACTACCCTTTCCACAGGGTCTACAGACCGAGGCTCAGCTTCCTGGACCTCTTTGAGGAGCAGTGCACACGGAGGCTCAGAGTCACTCGACATGTAGTCGTGGACATCAGCAGCCTCCTTCATGCCGAGCTGCTCCCGGTTGGCCCGAGCACCATCTTCTTACCTGTCGCTGTCAAAGTCACCACTGCCCTCAACAATTTCTCCGCCGGATCCTTCCAGGGTGCCACCGGGGACATCACCGACGTCTCTCAGTCATCTGCACAAAAGAGCCCTGCAAATAAGCCTACGCCCACTCTGCAGTGACACAATGGGTGGGATCAGGTGTGGGTCTTCATGGTGATCCTCAGGACGGTGTGCGGATACACAGTGTGCTGCTGAGAGTTTGGTAAGTGTGGGAGTTCGGTGAAGTGGGGGAGGGAGGTGCTGCTTTGCCTTGCTTTTCCAAACTTTTCCCGCAGAGTGGCAGTGGACCTGAGAGTAGAAGACTGAGATTGTGGAATAAAAGCAGCAGCAGACCTGCAACAAGAGACAACTACTGTGCGACATCACAGGTGAGGCAGGAGAGTCCGAGAGGTGAGCAGAGTATAAAAGGGGAGACCTAGAGCGGGAAGAGAGTCTAAGAGTCTAAGGCAAGTCATGGCAGCACAGCTCGCACCCGTGATATGCTCCTCCTGCACTATGTGGGAAGTCATGGACACTACCAGTGTCCCTGGCGACCATGTGTGCAGGAAGTGTGTCCAGCTGCAGCTACTGGCTAACCGTCTTTCGGAGCTGGAGCTGCGGGTGGATTCACTGTGGAGCATCCGCGATGCTGAGACTATCGTGGATAGCACGTTCAGTGAGGTGGTCACACCGCAGGTAAAGAATACGCAGGCAGAAAGGAAATGGGTGACCGCCAGGCAGAGTAAAAGGACTAGGCAGGTAGAGCAGGAGTCCCCTGGGGCCATCTCCCTCTCAAACAGATATTCTGCTTTGGATACTGTTGGGGGAGATGGCTTATCAGGGGAAAGCAGCAAGAGCCAGGTTCGGGGCACCACGGGTGGCTCTGATGCACAGGAGGGGAGGAAGAAGAGTGGCAGGGCTATAGTGATAGGGGATTCAATTGTAAGGGGAACAGATAGGCGTTTCTGCGGCCGCAAACGTGATTCCAGAATGGTATGTTGCCTCCCTGGTGCTAGGGTCAAGGATGTCATGGAGCGGCTGCAAGCATTCTGGAGGGGGAGGGTGAACAGCCAGTAGTCGTGGTCCATATTGGTACCAATGACATAGGTAAAAAAAGGGATGAGGTCCTGCAAGGTGAATTTAAGGAGTTAGGAGATAAATTAAAAAGCAGGACTTCAAAGGTAGTGATCTCAGGATTACTACCGGTGCCACGTGCTAGTGAGTATAGGAACAGGAGAATCGACAGGATGAATGCGTGGCTGCAGGGATGGTGTAGGAGGGAAGGATTTAGATTCCTGGGACATTGGGACCGGTTCTGTGGAAGGTGGGACGTGTACAAGCGTGACGGGTTACACCCGAGCAGGACCGGGACAAATGTCCTCGCGGGGGTGTTTGCAAGTGCTGTTGGGGAAGGTTTAAACTAGAGTGGCAGGGGGATGGGAACCTGAGCGGGGAGTCAGAAGAGAATAAAGTTGAGAGCAGCAAGAGAGGGGAAGACCCAGGGGAAATCTACAATACAAATAGTACAAACAGTTGTTCAAGAACAAGTGAAAGGGAAAAGCATAGAGCAGCGGAAAGAAAGTGTACTTTAGGCACTTTAGGTACTTTAGGCACAACAGATAAAATGAAAACTAGAAGGCGTAAGGCGATTAACCCAGCATCAAAGCTGTGGCAGGGGGTTGGGAACCTGAGCAGGGAGACAGAGGAAAGCGTATCAGGAAGGGACAGAAGGTATGGAGTAAAAGGTAAAGTGTTAAAAAAGGAAAAAGCAGGAACTAAATGTCACAAAACATATTTGAAAGTTCTTTATCTGAATGCACGTAGCATTCGGAACAAAATGGACGAGTTAACGGCACAAATAACGACGTATGGGTATGATCTTGTGGCCATTACAGAAACATGGCTGCAGCGTGACAATGACTGGGAATTAAATATGCCAGGGTATTTAACAATCAGGAAGGACAGGCAGGAAGGAAGGGGAGGTGGGGTGGCTATGTTAATAAGGGAAGGAATCACTGTAATACAGAGAAAAGATATTGGGACAAAGGATCAGGATAATGAAACAGTTTGGGTAGAGATATGGAATAATAAGGGGCAAAAAACACTCATGGGCGTAGTATATAGGCCTCCTAATAGTTGCAACTCTGCTGGAAGAAGTATTAATCAGGAAATAGTCGGGGCATGTAATAAGGGAACAGCTATAATGATGGGGCATTTTAACTATCATATTAACTGGACAAATCAAATTGGGCAGGGCAGCCTTGAGGAAAAGTTTGAGTGTATTAAGGGTGGATTTCTTGAGCAGTATGTAACTGAACCTACAAGGGGGCAAGCAACCTTGGACCTGGTCCTGTGTAATGAGCCAGGATTAATTAATAATGTCCTAGTTAAGGATCCCCTTGGAATGAGTGACCATAACATGGTTACATTTCATATCCAATTAGAGGGTGAGAAGGTTGGTTCTCAAACAAGCGCACTGAGCTTGAATAAAGGAGACTATGATGGTATGAGAGCAGAATTGATTAAAGTGGACTGGGAAAATAGTTTAAAGGGTAAGACGGTACATGAAAAGTGGTGTTCATTTAAGGAGTTATTTAACAACTTTCAAAAAATATATATTCCACTGAGGAAAAAAGGGTGCAAAAGAAATGACAGCCATCCGTGGCTAAGTAAAGAAATTAAGGATAGTATCCGACTAAAAACAAGGACATATAAGGTAGCCAAACTTAGTGGGAGGATAGAAGATTGGGAAGTCTTCAAAAGACAGCAAAAAGTAACGAAAGGATTGATTAAGAAAGGGAAGATAGATTATGAAAATAAATTAGCAAAAAATATAAAAACAGATAGCAAGAGTTTCTACAGTTATATAAAAAGAAAAAGGGTGGCTAAGGCAAACATAGGTCCTTTAGAGGATGAGACCGGGAAATTAATGGTGGGAAACATGGAGATGGCAAAAATGCTGAACAAATATTTTGTTTCAGTCTTTACGGTAGAGGACACTAAGAATATCCCAACACTGGACAAACAGGGGGCTTGAGGGGGGGAGGAGCTAAATACGATTAAAATCACTAAGGAATTGGTACTCAGTAAATTAATGGGACTCAAGGCGGATAAATCCCCTGGACCTGATGGCTTACATCCTAGGGTCTTGAGGGAAGTGGCAGTAGGGATTGTGGATGCTTTGGTAATAATTTTCCAAAATTCTCTGGACTTGGCAAAGGTCCCGGCAGATTGGAAAACTTCTAATGTAACACCGTTATTTAAAAAGGGTAGTAGGCAGAAGGCTGGAAATTATAGACCAGTTAGCCTAACATCTGTGGTGGGTAAAATTTTGGAGTCCATTATTAAGGAGACAGTAGCGGAACATTTGGATAAACATAATTTAATCGGACAAAGTCAGCATGGCTTTACGAAGGGGAAGTCATGTCTGACAAATTTGCTTGAGTTCTTTGAGGATATAACGTACAGGGTGGATAAAGGGGAACCAGTGGATGTAGTGTATTTGGACTTCCAGAAGGCATTCGACAAGGTGCCACATAAAAGATTATTGCTCAAGATAAAGAATCACTGGATTGGGGGTAATATTCTGGCATGGGTGGAGGATTGGTTATCTAACAGGAAGCAGAGAGTTGGGATAAATGGTACATTCTCGGACTGGCAACCTGTAGCCAGTGGTGTTCCGCAGGGGTCGGTGCTGGGTCCCCAACTCTTTACAATCTATATTAACAATTTGGAGGAGGGGACCGAGTGTAACATATCAAAGTTTGCAGATGATACAAAGATGGGAGGGAAAGTAGAGAGTGAGGAGGACATAAAAAACCTACAAGGGGATACAGACAGGCTGGGTGAGTGGGCGGAGATTTGGCAGATGCAATACAATATTGGAAAATGTGAGGTTATGCACTTTGGCAGGAAAAATCGGAGAGCAAGTTATTATCTTAATGGCGAGAAACTGGAAAGTACTGTAGAACAAAGGGATCTGGGGGTCCTCGTGCAAGAAAATCAAAAAGTTAGTTTGCAGGTGCATCAGGTGATCAAGAAGGCCAACTGAATGTTGGCTTTTATTGCTAGGGGGATAGAATATAAAAACAGGGAGGTATTGCTGCAGTTATTTAAGGTATTGGTGAGACCGCACCTGGAATACTGCATACAGTTTTGGTCTCCATACTTAAGAAAAGACATACTTGCTCTTGAGGCAGTACAAAGAAGGTTCACTCGGTTAATCCCGGGGATGAGGGGGTGGACATATGAGGAGAGGTTGAGTAGATTGGGACTCCACTCATTGGAGTTCAGAAGAATGAGAGGCGATCTTATTGAAACATATAAGATTGTGAAGGGGCTTGATCGGGTGGATGCGGTAAGGATGTTCCCAAGGATGGGTGAAACTAGAACTAGGGGGCATAATCTTAGAATAAGGGGCTGCTCTTTCAAAACTGAGATGAGGAGAAACTTCTTCACTCAGAGGGTAGTAGGTCTGTGGAATTTGCTGCCCCAGGAAGCTGTGGAAGCTACATCATTAAATAAATTTAAAACAGAAATAGACAGTTTCCTAGAAGTAAAGGGAATTAGGGGTTATGGGGAGCGGGCAGGAAATTGGACATGAATTTAGATTTGAGGTTAGGATCAGATCAGCCATGATCTTATTGAATGGCGGAGCAGGCTCGAGGGGCCGATTGGCCTACTCCTGCTCCTATTTCTTATGTTCTTATGTTCTTATGAAAGGGAATTATTGCACAAACCAGACAAGATTTGCAAAGATGTGGCTGCAGTGGTGTTAACAAATTTTAATGTGCTTGGCAAAACAAACAAAACTAAATGAAAAACATGACATCCCCTTTGTGCTCACAAAACCTTAGCCTTACGTTTACGGGAACCTCTACGTGGTGCTACCCCTGTGACTTCAGCAGAGGTAGTGGCAAGTTGCTCTTGTCCATGCCCTGACCAATGAGATGCTTTGCACGGATGCCCTCTGGGTTTCAGTGCCCATGAGGGCCTCTCCAAAGACTGCTTTACCTGCACCTCTGCAGGGGCAGTCTCGGCCACCTGGAGAGGAGGCAGCATTGTGGGTACTGGTTGAGAGGGGGGCAACGGGTGAGACGTGGGAGCACGTTGAGTGGCGTCCCCACTTCCATGTCCCCTTTCGCCATCATCCCTCTCCTGGGCCAGGCCCACATCACTCATTCCACCCTGCTGGATGACAGTTTGGAGGACTTGTGTGAAGCTTTGGAAGGCAAGTTGTAATGCATCTGTCAGCTTGTTTAAGGCGGCAGAATGTTGCTCACCCTGAATCCGAATGGCCGTTGTCAGGGCCTGAATGGACTCATTTTTGAGCCGTGCTTGAAGCTCGATGGAGGCTAGCCTTCCCTCCAACGCAGACATTCCCAACCTACCCACGACTCTATCTCAGAGATGCCTTCACGTCCCTGTGACAGTATTCCACTCATGCAGGAGTTGGACTCCTCCATCCTCTGTGCGATTGTGGAGAGTGCGCGTGGCACCTGTTCCAGTACCTCAGCAATGTGCTGCTGCCCCTCGATGACGCTCCTTTTCAGGGCTGGCCCCCAGGGTTCAGCATCTGGGTCCAGCTGAGCAGAGCCTGGAGAAGAGTGCTCCCACCGACGCAGACTCTCCACAGCTGCCCCTGCCACCAGGGTCTGCTCATGCTCACGTGTGCGTGGTGTCTCTCCATGTGCAAGCCCAACTAACTGAGGACGGGACCCACCAAAGTATGTGTATCTGCGCTGGTGGATGGCTGGCTCAGATGTGAAATTCTCTACCACAGAAGGCAGTGGAGACCAAGTCATTAGATGTATTCAAGAAGGAGATAGATATATTTCTTAATGCTAATGGGATCAAGGGATAAAGGGAAAAAGCGGGAATGGGGTACTGAGTTAGACGATCAGCCATGATCATTTTGAATGGCGGAGCTGGCCCGAAGGGCCGAATGGCCTACTCTTGCTCCAATTTTCTATGTTTCTATGTTTCTATGTTTCTATGTGACGATGCTTCCTCAGAGGCCAGCAGGTCTCTGAGGAATCACCCTCTGCAGTCACGGTGGTCGCAGATGGCCCTGCAAGAGAACAGAAAGCAATATTAAGCATGTGGACAGATGTTGAGGTGCTGCAGTTGCCAAGTGATGTTAAAATCATTCGCTATCATGAGTGCTGAGTGTTAGATTTCTGTCACCAGCCGCTTGTGTGCTCCCAGTCTCAGCGTCCGTCACGGACAGGCACTCCAGCGTGCGGCTTATTTCTATTGCCTGCTGTTCTGCGTCCGTTAGGACCACCTGGTGTGGCAGGCCCTCTCCCAGGAATTCTGGCACCTCTTCTCCTATCAAGGCAAAACACAGAGAGGTGTGATTGAGTGATGGTTGCATAGTGACCCGCTGCACGCATTGGTGTGGGTGGGGGTGACAGTGAGGGAGATGCATGGGTGGGTGTGTGTGAGACCTAGCCATGAGATTGTATGAGGATTGGGTTGCGTGGTAGTGTTCAAATGGGAACTGGAGCGGTGAGTAAGTGCAGGCACGGTGAGGATGATAGTTGAGTGGATGTGAGGAGTGATGCGAGAGCGTTGTAGTGGCAGTGTGGAAGACGGAGTGTGGGAGAATGTGTAAGTATACTCACTTTGGCTGACCTAGTTAGGTCATTAAAGCGCTTCCTGCACTGGACCCAGGTTTGGGAGATGTTACTGCTGCTGCTGACCTCCTCCGCCACCTCGAGCCAGGCCTTCTTGGTGGCAGAGGCAGGCCACCTCCTCCCATCTGATGGGAAAAACATTTCCCTCCTCCTCCTCACCCCATTGAGCAGCACCTGGAATGAGGAGTCAGAAAACCTTGGAGTAGCCTTGCCTCTGGCCTGCTCCATCCTATTATTTTGGTTATTTGCTGCAGGAGGAGCATTGGAGGACTGCTCCTTTAAATAGGGCTCCACTTGCTGACAGCCCACAATCTCCAAAACAGTTGTCTTAATACAAACTTCCTTCAACAATTCTCAGACAATCTAGATTACTGGAGAATATGGATGCATGTTTACTAAGACTTTTACTAGCATGGGTTGGTTGCCTCCTGTAGATCATTAGGGATTAGATTTCACTCAGGAGGATCTATAAAAAGGTTGCTTGATTATATTACTGTGGCTCCAACTACAAACGCCCGGAGCCATTGACGGGAAACATCTGGCAGCACACCAGCTAAACATGTGGAACACGACAATGGCAGAAAATGGGAAATAATTTGCAAAGATATGCCACTCTTTGTAGTTTTAAGAAAGCAGGTGCACTTCAACACAAAATTGTCCATATCGGGACACAATTTTCAATTTGGCAAATTAGACTGAAATGTCTTTTTTTTTAAGGTCACTTTGATTTCACAATTCAGGTCGGTGTTTATCTCATTCCGCCCTGAAGTTCTTTCCTACTGTTTCATTCTTTCCGATTCCTGTATTTTCTGAAAAGTACGTCATTGTAAATTGGATTTTTTTATACCAGAATGCACAATCTATTTCCCTGTCCCTCTGTAACCACTAGATCTATTGTGCTGCATCTGTAACATTGCTTGTCTATGAACGCCAAATCTCCGACACCTCCTCCTACTTTCCTCCCGGACCATGACCCCACCGCTGAACATCAAGCCATAGTTTCCCAGATCGTCACTGATCTCATCTCCTCTGGAGATCTTCCCCTCACAACCTCCAACCTCACAGTCCCCCAACCCAACACAGCTCGCTTCTACCTCCTTCCCAAGATCCACAAACAGGACTGCCTCGGGAGACCCATCGTTTCAGCCTGTTCCTGCCCCACAGAACTAACTTCCTCCTATCTCGGCTCTATTTTTTCTCCCCTTGTCCAGTCTCTACCGACCTACATCCGCGACTCTTCTGACGCCCTCCGCCACTTTAAGTTTCCAGTTCCCCGGCCCTAACCGTCTCCTTTTCACCACGGACGTCCAGTCCCTCCACACCTGCATTCCCCATCAGCATGGCCTGCAGGCCCTCCGCTTCTTCCTTGAACGGAGATCCAACCAGTCCCCATCCATCATCACCTTCCTCCGCCTGGCTGAACTTGTTCTTACGTTGAACAACTTCTCCTTTGGCTCCACTCACTTCCTCCAAATAAAAGATGTTGCTATGGTAAACCATATGGGTCCCAGCTATGCCTGCCTTTTTGTGGGATACGTGGAGCATTCCTTGTTCCAGTCCTACTCAGGTCCACTCCCACACCTATTTTTGATGACTGTATTGGTGCTGGTCCCTGCTTTCGCCCTGAACTGGAAAATTTCATCAACTTTGCTATCAATTTCCACCCTTCCCTCACCTTCACATGTTCCATCTCCAACTCTGCCCTTCCCTTCCTAGACTTCTTTATCTCCACTTCTGGGGATAGGCTGTCAACCAATATCTATTATAAGCCCACCGACTCCCATTGCTACCTTGATTTCACTTCCTCCCACCTTGCTTCCTCCAAGGACTCTATTCCCTTCTCCCAGTTTCTCAGTCTCCGTCGCATCTGTTCTGACGATGCCACCTTCCACACCAGTGCTTCCGATATGTCTTCCTTTTTTCCTCAACCGAGGATTCCCCTCCACTGTAGTTGACACGCCCTCGACCGTATCCGTCCTATTTCCTGCACTTCTGCCAACACCCATTCCCTTCTCTCCCAGAACCATGATAGGGTCACCATTTCCTCATGTTCCACCCCACCAGCGTCCACATTCAATGTATCATCCTCCTCCATTTCCGCCACCTCCAGCACAATCCCACCACCAAACACATCTTCCCCTCCCTTCCTCTTTCAGCATTCCAAAGGGATTGCTCCCTTCGTGGCACCCTGATCCACTCTTCCATCACCCCAACACCCCCTGTCCTCCCCACAGCACCTTCCTATGCGAGCACAGGAGATGCAACACCTGCCCCTTCACCTCCTCCCTTCCCACCGTCCAGGGCCCCAAACACTCCTTCCAGGTGAAACAGCAGTTTACTTGTACTTCTTTCAATTTAGTATACTGTATCCGCTGCACATAATGTAGTCTCCTCTAAATTGGGGAGCCAAACACAGACTGGATGATCACTTTGCTGAACACCTCCACTCTGTCTGCAATGTGACCCTGACCTGCCGGTGGCTTGCCATTTTAATTCTCTGTCCCACTCCCACTCTGACCTCTCTGTCCTCGGCCTCTTACACTGTTCCAATGAAGTTCAAAGGAAGCTCGAGGAACAGCACCTCATCTTTCGATTAGGCACTTTACAACCTTCCGGACTCAACATTGATTTCAATAACTTCAGATCATAACCTCTGCTTCCATTTTTTCGGTCAGCTAGTGCTGGTAATGGCTCTGCTGCTGCCATTTACGGCTACTCCTGATCAACATTTTGTTTCTTAACCTGTCCCATTTCCACCTTCCTTGCCTTGCACAATCATCCCTTTGTCATTTAATCTCTCTTGCCCTCTACCCTATCACAGACCTCTACCCTATCCCCCCTCCCCTTCAAATATAATTCATTGATGGTGAAGGATTTTGGGATGTCCTAGGAACATAATAGGCACTGTATAAATGCACGATCTTTCTTTTGTTCATTTTTTAATTCTTTCTTTCATTTTAGCAAAAAGAAAGCACAGATTAAATTAAAAATGTCTATGGGGGCACTTCATTGATTCTGAGCTTGCAACTGACCAAAACCAGTTCAGGATTGCTCGCAGCTCTGTAATTAACTGCGGTCTATTTCCTATTCTGTGTTTTATATTGTAAGACTAACAGCAGTGATCAAGGACCAATTAATTAAGTAATTACCTATTAACTGTAAGTTATAGGAATGCTCTCCATGGTAGAGAACTCCCTTCAGCCCTGTTTACATGAAATCTTTATGCTTCGATAAATTGGCTTTTCATCCAGGAGATTGAGTTCTTTTAGTGGTTTTTTGATATATCCCCTGAATCTTTAGATGTGATTGCAGAGGAAGGTTTAATTTGTATCTTATTGACAAATTCTGAAAACTACTTTTTAATTCATGTGTTCAGATTTATTGACAAAGCATGCTTGAATGATGTTAGTCATAGTGTCAGAAAGATTCACAATTTATTGATAAATTTCCTGGTAGAATTTATTAATACTTTTTCTAACATAATTTATCACTAAATTTATGGCAGTGCATGCACATTGTCGATTGCTAAACGTCAACCGAGGAGATCAAGGAAGAAAAACTTGTGAGAAAAAGATTGTAAACTTTCACGTACTTCATGCTTGCCTCCATAGTTGGGAGACGTATAGCCCGGGAATTTCCACGGAGCTGCTCTCAATCCGTTGCCATAACTTTGGCGGGAGTGCGGCGGAAGCCCCGCCTTGTACACGCGTAAACAGGATTTACGGCGAGCTTACATCACAAAGCAGGAGCAGCTCCAAGCAAATTTTGGGGCCACAGACGCCTTCAGATCTAATAACATATTATTAATATTTATCAAATCTTTTAAAATTAATATGTGAGAATCTATACTTAAATGAGTGGCTACATCCGAGAATGCATGTGCAGCAGTGTAGTGAGCAGATTGACTAGTGAGTCCATCTGTTTTGCTAACTGTGCCCAGATCAGCTGCACAATGTTATACTGACAAACTATGTCAATGTGCATTTGGTCATTGCCACATTGCACACTTTCATGGACACTATCCGTGGCCCACTTTGGCAAGCACGTATCATTGTCTCCAAGTTTCTAGGATGTTGAGGGAAGAGGGGAGCTTAGCAAGGGCGGAAACGGTCAGTGTGGAACCTCATGAAAACGTAAGAGCCTCCAGGCCATGGGCGTTATCTTAGGCTGGGGCTAGGGGTGGCGGAGCTGCTTCCACAAGTTAATAACCGTTGCCTTGGTTGGAGCAGGCTCGTTTTGCTGGAACCTTCTGGCAGCCAACTTGACCTTTGCAGGCAGATTAATTAGCCAGTGCAAGCAGCTCCAAGGAAATTTCGGGCCACAGAAACCTTCAGATCTATTGGCAAATCTAATAACATCATTAATATTCATCAAACCTTTTTAGATGAATATGTGATAATCCATACTTAAATGGATAAGGCTGCAAATAAATTATGAATTTTCAACTAAACCATTTAGTGATGGAAATAAATCTGCGTGCAGCAGCTTAAATAAGGACCTCTCCACGTGTTATCGTCTAGACAGGGATTTCTGATATTAATTTCAAAACTAGCACATTGTAAACCAGATCCACACTGCTTCCTATTAGAAACAGTAAGAAATTCAGCCTCTTCTCTGGTATTAATCACACTACAAGCTGATTATTTTATCTAGGTAGAGCACCTGATGAATTTGTTTGAAGACTGCAGTACATTTTTATATTTCATTTGAAAATATAACAATAGTTTTCTTTTTAAAGCTATTCCAAGAATGCTAGGAATTTTAAAAAAATTACCTATAGTTCTACAGACTAAATTCTAATTTACAACAGACAGTATTACTTGTATCATCTGAATAAAAAAAATAAGTACTTATTTTGATAGCAGAATATGTTGTTCAGTACTCAAAGGGCCTGATAGTCCACTCTAGGGTCCCTCTAATGCCCATCACAAACCTTGCCAATGTCCTCAATCTAAGTGCAGTAGAAGTGCCAGTTTCCATTTTATGGCATAGGTTTAATATGGTGATAAAACTTTAATGCCGATGTTTTGAGAATAGCAATTATAAGACCATAAGACCATAAGAGATAGGAGCAGGAGTAGGCCATTCAGCCCCTCGAGCCTCCTCCGCCATTTAGTGAGATCATGGCTGATCTGATTTTTACCTCAACTCCACTTTCCCACCTTTTACCCATATCCTTTGACTCCCTTGCTGATCAAAAATTTGTCTAACTCAGCCTTGAATGTATTCAATGACTCAGCCTCCACAGCTTTTTGGGGTAAAGAATTCCAAAGATTCACGACCCTCTGGGAGAAGAAATTCCTCCTCATTTCTGTCTTAAACGGGCGACCCCTTATTCTGAGATTATGCCCCCTAGTTTTAGATTCCCCCAAGAGGGGTAACATCCTCTGAGCCTCTACCCTATCGAGTCCCCTCAGAATCTTGTATGTTTCAATAAAATCGCCCCTCATTCTTCTAAACTCCAATGAGTATAGACTCAACCAGTTCAATCTTTCCTCATAAGACAACCCTTCCATACCCGGAATCAACCTAGTGAACCTTCTCTGTACTGTCTCCAATGCAAGTATGTCCTTCCTTAAATAAGGGCACCAGAACTGTACACAGAATTCCAGGCGTGGTTTCACCAGCACCATGTACAGTTGCAGCATGATTTCCCTGCTTTTATACACCATCCCCCTAGAAATAAAGGCCAATATTCAGTTTGCCTTCGGGATTACCTACTACACCTGTATGTTGACTTTTTGTGTTTCATGTACGAGGACACCCAGATCCCTCTGTACTGCAGCATTTTGTAGTATTTCTCTATTCAAATAATATTTTGCTTTTTTATTTTTCCTCCCAAAGTGGATGACGTCACATTTTCCCACATTATATTCCATCTGGCAAATTTTTGCCCATTCGCTTAACCTGTCAATATTGTTTTGCAGACACTTTGTGGAAGATAGATTGAATTAATGTAAAGCCAGGTAACAATTTCTCAATGGTTTTGTTGCTACTTAGGTGTCAGCCTTCGCTCAGTGGTAGCACTCTCGCTTATGAGTCAGAAGGTTGTGGTTCAAGATCCACTCCAGTGACTTGAGCACAAAATCCAGGCTGGCACTTTAGTGCAGTACTGAGGGAGTGCTGCACTGTCAGAGGTGCCGTCTTTCGGACGTTCTTTCAGGCGGACGGAAAAGATCCTGCGGATCTATTTGTAGAAGAGCAGGGGAGTTTTTCTGGTGTCCTGGCCAATGTTCATCACTCAGCCAACATCTAATTCAGATTTTCTGGCCATTATCTCACTGCTATTTGTGGGACCTTGCAGTGTGCAAATTGGCTGCCGCATTTCCTACGTTACAACAGTGATGACACTTCAAAAAGTGCTTCATTGGCTGTAAAGTGCTCTGTGAAAGGTACTATATAAATGCAGGTTCTTTCTTTTTTACTTGAAACTTTTAGTCACAGTTAGACCAAGTTGACGATTGTGATAAAGGTAATTTTTGAATCATTATGCACATTAGGTATTGAAACCAGGTGATCCTATGATACAAATGCATGGGGAGGCATCGTGCCTTAATAGTGAGATTTGCCAACCATGTTTTAGAATACTATGTGCTATACCGACCATTGCATTGTAATAGTGCATTACTCTGAATGCAGACTTGTTGAATGGATGTACAAGGAATATGACAATGGACATAATTGCACTTTCAGAACTGACACTAGGAAGGGGTATTGTACTGTTATCATGTCCTAGGTGTCTAAAGAGTGAACATTTTAGAAGCAGTTACAGTTCCATCTGGGAAGGTGAGCAGCCACAGTGCTGAGAGGTTTCCATCTGCATATGAATGAGTTTGAAAAATTGGGCTGGAAGAGGAGAAGGTACTGAGAAGAAAAACATTTTTTTTACTGTGACAGCTAGATATATATAGGTAAATAAAACTTGGTTACTCTGCAACAAAAGTAATAAAGAAAAAAGAGAACTTGCATTTATATAGCGCCTTATCACATCCCTAGGATATTCTAAAGTGCTTTATAGCAAGGGATTACTTTTGAAGTGCAGTCAATATTGTTATGTGGGCAAAAGGAACAGCGATTTTGCTCTTCAAATAGTGTCATGGGGTATTTTATGTTCACCTGCACAGGCAGTCAGGGTCTCAGGTTAGTGTCTCAGGAATTGGGAATTGGATGGGTAGGAAGAGGCAGGAAGACCATTGTCAGGCAGAGCATTGGGAACTGGGTAGGCAGGTGTGCAGGAAAAGACAGTCATTGCTCTTCCAGTATTTCATGCAAACCTAATGGATACTGAGAATATGTGTCAACTCCCTAGGTGGAGAGGGCTACTGGTTAGAATCACTGATTCCTCCTTATCCGTGGATTCCACACCTTCTGACATCTTACTGCTCTCAGAAATTATATTTTTGATTTGTTTGTGCTCAGGATGTGGGTGATGCTGGCAAGGCCACATTTATTGCTCATCCCTAGTTATTCTCAAAAGTCAGCGTTGAAACTTCTTGTATTGCTGCAAGCGACTGGTTTTTTCACAACCGATTGGTTTGCTAGGGCACTTCAGAAACCATAAAGGAGTCAACCACCTAATGTGGGAATCTGCATTGCATGCAGAGGAGCTGGAAGATGATGAGTCAACAGAGAAGACAAAAGTAAAGGCAGTATGCAAACTGTGAATTATATGCACATATGGAACTGGATACAGGCAGCCACAGATGCCGCATTAAAAGAGACTTGCAAAAAGATGAACTATGGACTATTCTACAAAACCCTTTTAGTATGTACATCAGAGACTATAAAGACCATTTCCAGCATGCTGTTAACTTATATAGAATTACAATTCCTTTCCAATTGCTTTTACTCTACTGGGAGATTGCATAGAATGAGAAATTGTAATGTAAACTTACGAGCTATCTGAGACTCTGAGGTAAATATTTTAGCCTCAGGAATAATATCAAAGATGTGTGATCTTTTCCTCTGGCCAAATTAAATGTTTCTTCCGTGGGTTAACACCTCAATGGCCTTTTCTTACGTTTTCACAAGTCCTTTCAGGTCATTGATATTTTTCTGACAGTCTTATTGTGTTTAATGAAGGTTGAAGAATTTAGCTTTTTTAGTTGGCACCATCTAGGCTTTAATTGCTGGTGTTTAGCAAACTGTTTAACAAGAATAACTAGCTCATGTGGAAAAAAAAATGTGGTCATTGTTGTATTTGTTTGAACTACATTTTGTATACTTACCACAAGTATTGTATGTTGTCACATTCATTAGCTTACCTTATAATGCTCATTGCGATGACAACTGGCTTCTGATTGAGTGCTAAACTTACCTCTGTCAGTAATCTTTGATAGCATATTATGGAAGATATTTCATTACCATTGAACAGTTACTGTGACCTATCGCCACCCGTACAGCTGGATTATATTATAGGATTACCATAAGATAGAAAGTCCAAAACTGGACAAAGAGCAGGTTTGGGTTGGGACCCAGGGTGTAGCTTAGGAAAGCAATTTTTCAAAAATCGTATTAAGGCAAATTTTATTGACACCCAACTGGTACAGGCAGTACATTTATTTCAATTCTCTCTGTCTCGCTCTCTCATTTTTTCCCTCTTTCTTTCTGTGTTGCAGGATTTCCTAACTCCTGACTATTTGCCAGCTCTTCCTTTAAACATTACAGAGATAGATGCAATGTCTCTGGCTACTTATAATTGCTCAGTAGGTTTGTATTAATTTTTGCATAATGTATATTTTGTATACATTTTTGGACTGTATTTTTGTAGTAGTTTCTGGATATGTTTCACATTCCACTTGACATAGGTATAGGGAAAGCTATTTATTGACTGTTTCTCTGTATTTTGCCAGTCTCCAACTGTTTATTGTTAGTATTTGTACTATATTATATTTTGCATTGTCAATTTTGATCCTAATTCTTGTATTTATTTGGGTATGGTGTCTAGTATCTATTAAAAGTACGGACTTGTGTATAACACCATCTGTTGAGCATGGATTAATTGTCCATCACCCTTACACTTGTTTGGCTCAAATAACACTATTAAGTTAACTAAGTTGATTCACACAAATGTTCAGGAAAAGCGACCAAATTAAGAACCAGCAAGTTATACAAACCCAATTGAGCAAATGGCTCATTTCCCTGAACCCCCCCGCCCCCAAACTTGCAGAATGGGCGTGTGATTGGCAAATGAATTTCAATATAGATAAGTGTGAGTTGGTACATTTTGTTAGGAAGAATAAAGAGGCCGCCTACTGCTTGGAAAATAAGAGTCTAAATGGGGTAGAGGAGCAGAAGGATCTGGGGTACAGTTTAACTGGTGAGCAATGACAAGTGGTGAGTGACCTCCAGGGATCGATGCTGGACCCCAGCTTTCCAAATCCAGGTTTTTTATATGCAATACAAGATCTTGGATTTAGAAATAGAGGGGAGTACATTCAAGTTTTCAGATCCTACTGAGTTAGAAGGTATAGAAGAGTGTGAATAAGAGAACAGAAAATTGTAAAAGGACAGAGATAAATTAAGCATGTGGCCAGTTTAACCCAAAGCGTGGGATAGTAAGAATGGCAGATGGGAGTTTAATCTAAATGATAAAGCTCTAGGAGAATTGAAATGAATAAAGAGACTTAGAGGTCCAGGTGCATAAATTATTAAATGCTAGGTGCAAAAAACAATTAAAAAGCCAATGGGATGCTGGGATGCATCACAATAGGTTTAGAACGTAAAAGCAAGGAAGTCCTAGTGTAATTATACAGGGTGCTGGTCATACCTCATTTGGAATATTGTGTTCAGTTATGAATGCCTCACCTTAGGAAGGATATCCTGACCTCAGAGAAAGTGAAGCAATGAATCACCAGGATTATACCTGGGCTGAAGGGACTGAGTTATGATGAGAGACTGGGTAAGCGTGGAGGTGAAGAGATTAAGGGTTGATCTGAATGAGGTGTTTATTATGATGAAGAGAGTTGGCAGGGTAGATAGGGAATGACTCTTCTCTCTGGTAAGGGAATCTAGAACAAGGTCATCTTAGAATTCGAGCTAGACCAGTTAAAAGTGAATCTAGGAAAAGAATCTTCACACAAAGATTTTTGAGAATGTGAAACACCTTACCTCAGAAGGCCATAGATGTAAAGCCAATTGAGGTGCTTAAAAGAGAGCAAGATACTTATTTGGGAACTAAGGAGTAAAGCAATGTGGAGAAAAGGCAGGCAGTTAGGATCAAAAAGATAGAGCTTCCATGGCTAACAAAAATGGTAGCGGAGGCTCAAAGGGCCAAAAGGTCCTGTTCCAATGTTGCTCAGTACTTCTTAACTGGTTACTAAGTTATAACAACACTTGACCCAAATGGTCATAAACAATTACAGTGTGAGTTCGTTCTGGTCCAGCCCAGTTGACTAAACTAACTGGTGCCAAGAAACTGATGAAGGCCATGTTTCTGAAAATCAAATTGTTATATTTGTGCTTTCTTTATAAGAAGTGATAGCATTCCTAATGGCATGAAACTTCCGTTCTGCTAGAAACAGTCCCACAAAACTATCTACACATTTTCAATTGGCTACTTGAAGAAAAAGTCAGGCGTTAAGTGTGATCATGTATATTTAATATACAGAAAAAAATCCTTAAATATGCAGTTCCCTGCACTAATTAGTCCTCCCCCCGCCCCCCAATTTACTCTACTCTGTAAAAAACAAACTTTTAAATAAGATGTTTTCCACATAGCTGGTAGCAGCATTTAACTTCTAAGGAGGGATCTTTAGTGGGTATTCATCACAATAAAGATATCATGGAGCTTGCTAGCTGGGAACCAAGGAAATGTATGAGCACTGTGTATTTCAGATTCATATTATTCCTTTCAGCAGTGTTCAGGGTGGCAATGAATCCAGAAAACCCCCCCTCTGTTTAATTAACAACTTTTAAAAATTAAATCTACTAAAAAAAAGACTATATGTTGACATTTCTAATTTCTTGTGTACAGTGTATTCAGCCAGAAGTAGTAATAATTGTGACATCATCTGGCAGCAAAAGGCTGTTAGCAACCAGTCTAAAGCACTTAATGATTGTTGTCAGGTAAGTGGGACTATTATATTTAAAACTCATTTGTTTTGCAGTGTAGATGTTATAAACCAGACATCGGAGATAATAGTGTAGAAAAAAACACTGGTGATGTTAGGGGATAGGTGTTCACAGAATATGTATGAATTTCCTCTGTCAGCTATTTTAAAGGAAGTGTTAAACCTGTTTAAAATAAAGAAAAATTCTTCTGTCTATTAATCGAACAAATGTGTTAATTGTCACTCAACTAAGATCACCAACAATCATTACCTGGCAGTCATTGTTTGGGGATTAGAATTTCACTGTGGTACAGAATAAGAAATGGACTTTCTAGCTGCAATTGCCTTATTTCCCATCATGGTTTTTCTTCCAATTTTCTCCCCTCCTCTCACGAAGGTGCGAACTCTTGCTGGGATACCTCACTCAATAAATCATTCTTTACATGTGATCTTAGGTGGAAGGTTTCAGTGCAGCCAAAGCCAATTCTGTCCTCACCCAACATCTACACATTTACACTTCGAGCACGTCACCTGAGCAGTCATCAGGAGTAGGAAACGTTGATGATTATTCTCTTATTGCTGGAGAAAGTTGTATATTCCCAACTCAGGTCAACTAATCCAGAATAGGCAGAGATTGGACTTGGGCCCTTCTCGCCTGTGAGGATGATGTCATCAAGGAAGCTCTGTGGTAGTGTTTTATTGTCATTAACACTTATTGCACGCATTTTATTTTTAGATGTGGAAACTTTTGGTACCACGACTGCATTTAGTAACATTCATACTTACAGCACCAGCATTTCCAGGGAATTCTATCTTTCCTTGGTAAGCTATTTGCTTTAAATGGCTCTGACTCATGCTCGTGTATGGTTCCTCGGATGCTGCCTGCCCTCCACTACCTCATGCAAGTGGCTATTCTATATGTATGAACCTAGATAATGAGTGTTGGCGTGCTGATTGACTGTGGGGCCACTGCAAGTGAGCCTGATCTTGTTCTACTGGTGCCCACTGCCACTTTCCAGCAGTAGCCATGAGAGACAAACCAGGAGTGGAAGCCCTGGCTGATTTTTCTCCTCAGGGATACAGAAGACATCTGTAGTGCCCGCACTACCAGCCCAGTTGGTCCAAGCAGCTCAATGTAAACTGGGGAATAAATAAAGCTGGAATCCTCCCCGGTCCACATGGCTCGATACCACTGCATGCGAGCCATTCGGGAGGCTTGGGCCAGCCATTATTTTAACGTTTCATCCTTCACAATGTAAATTAAAATCAGACATATCACACCCACTCCTGCAAGAACCAAAAGGATTTAGAAGCCTTAGCAGAATGCTGGAGAGTTTGCAGTGGGGAGTACATAGTTTTTTCACGTTTCCTAGTTGAGCCCAAAGATCCAGCTCGACTGGGAATAGTTGCTGTGTCGAATCTAAGAGATCACCAAGCACACAGTCATGCCAGACACAGCACACTGCCTTCATTCTTCTTACAGTGGTCCACTTGCAGCCAGATACGGTCAAAGTATGGGGTGTCCTCCGAACCACTGCGCATCCCAGTGAGGGATTCCACCTGTTTACTTGGATCAAAACACGATGGAAAATAGCCCAGTCTGCAAACAGTAATACTGCGTCTGAACCAGGAGAAATTCTTGCAAATCTGATTCTCATCCTTGGCTTACTGCCATCAGCTGGCAGGCCACACAGATAATACCCATAACAAAGCCTAGGAACTACTCAAGAGGAACATATGCCAACCCACTTGCCAATGGAAGTTCACAAACTAATGGAATAGGCAGCCACAACAGTAAAGATCAACACTATTCACTGGAAGTTGGAATCCATAAGCCGCTTTGTAAGGCTTATCCTTATTGCTGTACATTTATATGATGTGTGTGTTTATATATAGATCCTCATTAATTTTAATGGGGATGCAACTTTGGACTAATCTGGGAGCCAATTTGGAGATATCTGACCCCATGTAAAATTCTGCATTGTTTGCCAGCATCATCTTTTCCTGCAGTCAGGTGGCTTCAAAGTTGGTGTCAAGTTGAGATCATGGTTAAGATGAATTGCCCTACTCTAGGATGCAGGGGGCTCCTCCTGATGTCACTGGAGCAGCATAGAAGGAAGTAGGCCGAATATAGCAGGTCCCTTTGGGACAAGTAATTCAAAGCTTTTCTTTTAATTAATATATTATGGTAAAAACAGCATGTCAATAACAGAATTCCCTGCAGTATCAGTTACGCCTATAAATGGTGATGTGATGGTTGTTTTTAATAGGTCATATAATGTTACGTATCAATGCACCATTTAATGTTTCAAGTATCCCCCATGAAACACCACACCCTCACCATTGACTGCCTCTGCAACAATTAATGTTTGCTCTCAGCAAAAAGACTGGGCACAATTCAGGTCTGTAATGCTGTCCGTGGGATTGGTTGCCTATTAATTTTTGCTTATGGAAGCACCCCCTTCACCCCCACCCTTACCCTTCCCCTGGGTCTTGCAGCTTCTTCCAGCCTCCTGCACCCCCCCACCACCCCCCCCGCCCTTGGAGCTCTCTCCCCACACCCCCAGCCCGCACCACTCACTGAGAGTAAAATTGGGTCTAACATCCCCTACTGAAAGCAAAATAGGGCTTAACCAGCCACCCCCCCCCACACCCCAAAACAAAGTCTGGCCACATCCCCCCACAGTAAGAAGAAAATTAGTGTCTGATGGAGGAAAGGCAGGCTCACCAATCCCCTTCCCCACTGAGAGCAGAATCCGGGTCTGCTGGAATGAAGGGGAATTCATTACTCCCCCCTGCCCTAGTGAGATGATATTCCGGAATATTCCTCACCACTGAGAAGCTTGCCGGTCCTCTCCCTCTCACAGAGGTCATTTACCTGCCTTTATTCCCTCTCTTACTCTTTCCCTTCTTCCTTTCCTTGTCTCCCTCTCTTGTCTCCCTCTTCCCCACCTTCCCCTTTTCTTCTCCCTCCTCGTCTCCTCTTTCAGCCTCCTCCTTCTGCCATCCCCTCCTCTCCCTTTTCCCTCCTCTCTTCCTCTCCCTTCTCCTCTCCCATCTGTTGCCTCTTACCTTTCCCTCCTGGATCCAATGACCCCACTGCCCTCTAACCCTGCTTGACCTGACCACTGCTCTTAGTCTTGACTCCCTTGTCCATGCCATGGGAGATTGGTTAGTAGCCTTTGGAAAGCACTTTGAACAAAAACTGTATGCTTGCGACTTTAATAAAATAAAGTAAAAATAAACAGTTATAAGTACTTCTGTTCTCCCTTCCCTTTTTTGTACATTCCCTGCTTTGTATTTTACTTCCTATTACTTGTATCTATTTTGTGTTTATTTATTAAAGCTACATATTTTCTTCTGCCTCTTCCAATCTTCTATTGATTTACAGAACCGACCCAGCTTTGCTTAAAGTGTGATTGGTAATTTTTTTTCAAATATCCATTCAGATGTAACTACCTTTCTTTCTGCTTGAAAATGTAATTTTAGTGATTTGTCTCTACATGTTGTCCTTGTTTCACAGACAATTATAGTGTCTGGTCTTTGCCGTATGAATAAGCTGCTCATGTAGTATTTTGTTTGGAAATTCTATTTATGCCGGTGCCATTTTTACCTCCTGTTGAGGGCAGATCACTTTTTTGAGCTAAGTCTGGTTCTGTTTTTAATATATAAGTTCTTTTACTAAAATTTTGAACTGATGCTCCGTGGGATGTGGCGTACACCTGAGTAGGGATTTGCACGCTATTTTGTTTCTGTTAGCAGCAGAAATTAAGTCTGGCTCGTTAAGAAAGGTCAAATGGTTTATATCCAGATATGGATATAAATGGATTAACTAACCATTGGTTTAGTTGGCCTTAATAAGCCTCTTAGAAAATAAATCTTTAGGTCGGATCTCAATTGAAAGCTTGAATCTACAAGAACAGTGAACCAGCTCTTTGACTTGAGGTGATAAAATTAGGAATCAATGTCTATGCCAGTGTATTGCTAACTTTGTAAAGGTATTGAAATTTAACAATGTGACTAATTCTTTGATGTAGAAATCAATGCTCAAACATATAATGGCACTCTACAGTTGCCTTTGGCAAATTTGGAAATGGTGCCAGGGTCAGGGCTGTCAGCAGACTTTATTGTGTAAACCCAATCAGAGTTTCCCTCATGTTTAAAATGATAAAGGGATGATAAAGGGATTTGATGGGGTAGATACAGAAGAACTTATTCCACTGGTGGAGGAATCCATTGCAAGGGTCATAATCTTGAAATTAGAGCTAGGTTATTTAGGAGTGAAATCAGGAAACATTTTTCATGCAAAGGGTAGTAGAAATCTGGAACAGTCTCCCCCAAAAGGCTGTGGATGCTGGGTCAATTGAAATGTCCAAGACTGAGATAGATAATTTTTTGTTGGGTAAGGGTATCAAGGGATATGGATCAAAGGCAGGTAAATGGAATTGAGGTAGAGATCAGCCATGATTTAATGGAATAGCAGAACAGACTCAAAGGGACTGAATGGCCCACTCTTGCTCCTATATTTCTTTGTTCATGTGCCAATAATTGAGAAGTTTAGCAACAGAATTAAAAAACTAATTGCTTCCTATCTGAGAATTGAAAGAAAATAAAAGATGTGATAATCTGCTCAGTAATACTTTTAATGGTCATTTAATGCCAGGCAGATGATATTATTCTGATTTAAAAATACAGTTATACAGCAGTAAAACCAGTCTGCATTTTACAGCAATGTTTTAATAGGACATTAAAATATTAACACCTGTGGAGTTAAAACACAAAGTGAACCAATTATTTGGAGGTGAATCTGATAATTCTAGCTAGGCAGCAATTAACAAATCAGAGCGTGGAGGATTGATGAACACATTTTGGAATACTGCTTTATGTGCTAATAACTTACTTTGCATCAAATTACAGTGGTTTTGTTCTTTTGAATGTGCACTTACTGAATGGATGATTTTCTTCTTGGTTGTAAAGTGCTCTAAGACATCTTCCTGCTCACAAGGAGTACCCAATATATGCAAGCTGTTGTTGATCCAACATTTACATAGACAATGCAATTGCACTTTCACAATTGGCATCAGGAAGGGCATCCTTTATATGACTGATTTAATTTCACCAGGCCCCCTAGGAGAAATGAGTGCTAAATTGGACCGGACATTCCAGAAGTAGTTACAGTTTCACCTATGCAAATGAGCAGCCAACATGTTAAACCATAGAAGTTTACATCACAGAAGGAGGCTATTTATCCCACCATGTCCATGCTGACTCTTTGCTAGTGCAATGTTCTCTGCCTCAATCACTCCCTGTGGAAAAGCATTCCATGATCCAACAACTCTCTGCGTAAGGAAATTTCTCCTAAACTCTCTCCTCACTCCCTTAGTGATAATTCTAAATTGACGACCCTTTGTCACCAACTCACCAACTGGAAGAAATAGTTTCAGTAACCTCTATTAATTCTCTTCCTAACTTTCTAGTGGAAATAGACCCAGTATCTCACATCTCTCCTCATAACTGTACTGTCCAATTCCTGGGATTATTCTGGTGAATCTACTCTCTAAGTTCTGTATGGCTTTAATATCATTTCTATAACGGGGCACCCAAAACTGCACACAGTACTCTAAATGTGGCCTAACCAATACTTTATTCTAATTTATCATTATTTCTTTACTCTTGCACTCAATGCCCCAAATAAAACCCAAAACGCTGTTGGCCTTTTCCACGGCTTTATCCACCTGGACTTGCACTTTCAGAGAATTATGTATTGGAACTCCTCGGTCCATTTGTTTATCCACATCCTGCAGTGTCTTTCCATTGAGCGTATACTTTCATTCCTTGTTGTTCCTCTCAAATTGTGTTACCTCATGCTTATCTACATTAAATCACAATTGCCATCTGCTGCGCCCATTCTGCTAACCTATATATCCTGAAGTCTTTTATATTCCTTCTCACTGTTTGCCAAGCCTCCTACTTTTGTGTAGGAGCAAAATTTGAGATTATGATCCCTATACCAAAATCGTCAGTATATACGGAGAACAAAAGTGGACACAGCACTGACCCCCTGGGTGATATCATTTCCAACCCCTGACCCCCAGGTGACACTACTTCCAAACATTCTCCAGTCTGAGCAATGCCATTTACTGAAACTCTTTGTTTCCTGTCAGCCAACCCACTTTCTATCCATGCTGCTATTTGTTTATTATGTCATAAGCCGAAATTTTTCTAAAATGCCTCTTGTGAGACACGTTATTGAATGCCTTCTGAAAATCCATATGCACTACAAAAAAACAATTAAATTTGTTGAGCATGACTTGCCTTTAACATATCCATGCTGATTGGCCTTGATTAATCCATGCACTTCTAAATGCTCACGAATTTGATCTTAAATTATGGGTTTCAAATCCTCCTCTCGTTCACCTCCATTCTCACTTCCACCATCTTTTGTAAAAAAACACATGCTTGGAACTTGCCTCTTCTGGGTGATGTAACTCCTCATTTGCAAGATTTCCTAAAAGCTTGGGGTACGTCTGCACAGACTCTGTGGAGGAACCAGTGACAGTGTGACAGCCTGATTGTGGATTACACTCCCTGGATAGAAACTTTATAATGACGACTTCTCTTCAATCAGTGGATTCCTCTTCATCAGTGGATACCTGATCTTTGCAGTGCTTTTCAAATGTGGTAAAGGCTACATCAATGGATGTAGTGGAGATACTTGCAAAAATAGGTCATGAGGACTATTTGTATGTATGTTAGAGACTTTAGATATAGTTATTGTCATTTTTCATATGTTAGATTTCTGCACAGTGGTTTCTTGACTACTTGTACCAAACTGGGACATCGTATGGAAAGTGAAACTGTATGTTTACTAGACATCTATGATTCATGTCATGTTCATGTACATCTTCTCACTTTGGATACAGCCTTGAGGATCCTTCTGACCTATTCTGCTGGCCAACCTAGATTTTTCTTTGGTGTCATATTACCACACGATGTCCTTTTGTTTTGTTTTTTGAGCATTGCACTCTGTTTTGATTTTACTAGGTTGCACCATGTCATTTATTCACTTTTGATATTCTTGGGCACTTTGGTCACTTTTGTCCATGCCTGTGTCCTTTCTTCTGTTGTTGGCTGTGATATGGCCATTCCTAGGAAAACATCTTGATATTTTGGAAAACATTTGGCAAGTATAAAAAACTTGGACTTGGAATATATAGTCGTTGCCGCTTCTGAAACACATTTTCTGCCTTAGCTACCAACATCATACAGAATCTTGCGATTAGCTGAATCCTTCAGAATACATAAAGGTTCTTTGTAGGATGGTAGATTTAACCGCTAAACTTACCACTAGCTGTAAACCACAATGCTGATTTATGGAAACTGCTGTATTTACATTTAACAGTAGCTATTTATCATCAGTATTTAATGGATGGAAGCACAGTTTCAACCGCAGAATTACTAATATTGCAACATACTTTGATACCGTGACAAACCCACAAACAGCATCAACCAGACAGTATGATGTCAATCCCCCTAATTGTGTCAGTGCTTTCAGTGGCTTGTCATGCAGGAAGCCTGGTGAATCTAGCCTTGGTGAAATTACTTCACTTTGACACTAATCTGACATACAAAATATTTCTGACAAAGGCAGACTGTCAGCCTGGCCTTGAAGATTTGATCTTCTGTGCATTTGTGAATAGACCTTACTTACTTTCATGCTATTTTCAGTGAAACCCCATTTTGTAAAATAAATAGAGAAGCAGTATTCCATGAGAATGAAATATAACTGACGTGCATAATGAATCACCTGTCATCAATACAAGTAAAATCATGGTATGCAAACTCCCTGACTCAGAATTTAAATTATCAATTTGGTGATCGAGCCATCACTTTTAAGTCTTTGACTTCTTTTAAAGCCGGTGTCAAAAAGACCAGCGCTGGGCGTACGGATCCTTCAAGTCAAACAAATATCATGGTTCTTCTTTCCCTCTTAAGTAATGAATACAACACACACAGGCTGCTGATGTTTATGCTCCACAGTTTTATTCTATTTACTGTACAATGTAGATTGACCTGTGGGATTATACAAACTGCTTTGTTTTATCTGCAACTGTCTTAATGAGAGTGGCAAGTGTGCCGATTATAAAATAATGTTTTCACATGATAGAATTTATTACAAGAACTTTTCCCCTTTATATATTTGCTCAATTAGATATGGATTTACTTAGGATGAGGGACAACAGAAAGTGATTACAGATCTAGCGGAGACTTCCAGATAATGATGTTGTGGAATTTGTTCTGTTTTATTTCTTTCCCAAGAAGGCTTAAAAAGGCCATTGATCTTTCCTTACTTCAAAAGAAAATTACTCAGCCTGGTTCCTCCTGTGAAATCAGATCAGATAGCTAATTTTAAAGTGTTAAATGGAGTACTTATTTGTGGAGCACTCAATTCAATTCAGCAACTAGTATGCAGTGCAAAACCATAGTTCCTGCAACACTGTGCCACCAAATATATTTATCTGGGGTTCTGTGTGTAAGTAGTTTGCTAAAGTTTGATGTGATTTCTTACTGTTATCATGGGCCAGAAATTGGTTTTAAAATAACGGTGAGCCTAACAGCGCTCTCTGTTATTAGTGGTGAAATCGAAGAACAAGTTCAGGCGACCATACATGCGCAGTCAAACGCGAAAATCCAGAACTTGCTCTTCCTGGTTCTCCAGTGATCTGTCAGCTTCACGTTGAAGGGACCTTCCGACTGCAATCAATGGACCAACGCCAACTTGCTGCACTTCCCAGCTGGAAACAAACTGATCTCACCACAAAACAGCTACGCTCAGTTTTTTAGGTCTAAACTAAGTTTTAAAAGCGTGGTAAGTATTAATGACTGCCAAACAATCTCTCTTGCATTAAACATTAACTTTTAAAAATGTGGAGACTCATTACTCCTGATTTTAATAGTTTTGGGACTAGCTTAGTGGTATTGGGACTAGTTTAGTGGTATAAACTGGGCGACATGGACATGTTGGAAACTTCTATGATTCTATGATTCTAACATTTTTTTTAACTTTTTCCTCAGTCTTTATCTCAGAATTTTAATCTTACTCTCTTTCTTTCACTGTCTGTTTTTACAGTGATTTTAATGTTGTAACTTGCACTTCATGGTTTTGACTGTTCCTGGCTGCTCAAGGATGCTGCAATCTGATTGGTTGAGGGGAGAGCTCGCTCCTTTCGCCTTTCCCACAGGTCCTAAGTTCCCGGGAGTTAAAGCTGGACTGTTTTCAGCTCACCATTCAAGGAAGTTGCCGCACAAGAGCCCACGGTATGATTGTGCGTGTAAATCTATGGAGCGATGAGGGCTGTTCGTTCGCTGCTCGGAGCAATTTACTGGCCCATGTGTTGTTAACTTTTCTCCCCAGCAAAACCTTCACTCTCTCCCATCCTGGTCATTCTCTCGATACAGCTCCCTTGTTTGCTCCCTCAAGTCCAAGGGGTGCAGACATAAGCACATTTGGTACACAACTAGCTTAGCCATCCATTACCAGATATGGCTGGGCCACATGAAGCTCTACCAGGCCTCACTCTCCTCTGCCTAAACCATTCATTACTCCAGGGTCATCCTGGAATGAAAAGATAATCCCCAGCTTCTTTTCTCCGCTATCAGCCATCTCCTTAAATACCTCTCTCCTTCCCCCTCTGCCCTCACTGTGATGAGAGGAGCTCATGGGTTTCTTAATCATCAAGATAGAGAATATCCATTCAGTTGCCTTTGCTGTTTCCTTCCTTCTCCTTGCCCACCAAACCAAACCTCTCTGTAGACTCCCATGCCCTCCCCCACCCCGCCACCTTTCAACCATAGCCCTGAAACTCCATGGGCAGAATTTTGACCGCAAGCTGGGAAGGGAGCTGGGGGGGTAAGGTTTTTGGGTGCAAAACCCGGAAGGTAAGTTGGTGCAGATCGCCACCTTAATGAGGCCAACAAATTTTACTTCTGGGCTTTGTGCCCGTCAAGCAGCCTGATTGACAGGCTAGCTGGCTGTCGAGCAGAAAGGCATGCAGTAGCAGGCCACAGTCGAGGATCGGATGGAGGGAGGTAGGGAGGGATCATGGACAGGGGAGTACATCGGTGGGGAGGGGGGGCGGGGAGTACAATGGGGGGGGCCGGGAGTTAGAGATCGGAGGGCCAGTAGATCAGAGGGCCGGGAGGTGGAGATCAGAGAGCCGGGAGGTGGAGATCAGAGGGCCGGGAGGTGGAGATCAGAGAGCCGGGAGGTGGAGATCAGAGGGCCGGGAGGTGGAGATCAGAGAGCCGGGAGGTGGAGATCAGAGGGCCGGGAGGTGGAGATCAGAGAGCCGGGAGGTGGAGATCAGAGGGCCGGGAGGTGGAGATCAGAGAGCCGGGAGGTGGAGATCAGAGAGCCGGGAGGTGGAGATCAGAGAGCCGGGAGGTGGAGATCAGAGAGCCGGGAGGTGGAGATCAGAGAGCCGGGAGGTGGAGATCAGAGAGCCGGGAGGTGGAGATCAGAGAGCCGGGAGGTGGAGATCAGAGAGCCGGGAGGTGGAGATCAGAGGGTCTGATGCCGGGACTTGGAGATCAGAGATTGCTGGAGATCGAATGAAGAGTCAGAGGTAGGTGGGGGGCCACCATCTGGCGGGGGGAGCGGGAGGGGAGAGAGTCTACCATTGTAGGGGGAGAGGGCAGTCAAACGTGGGGGGCTTGCCAGCCAGATGTGCTTGTTGAGCCTGGAAGAAGGACTCCTGCTCCTCCGGGCCCACAAGCAGTGCAATAAAGGCACTCACCTCATGGATCCATCCCGTCCCGTCTGCTTTTACCTGACATAGAGGCCAGATATGGAAGTTGGGTAGTCAGGTGTTTAGTGGGAGTGGGCTCGAGGAAGCAAGAGGTTGGTCTCATGGATGAGATGAGCTTAGGGAGTCCAAGGGGGAAGATGGGAAAGAAATGAGAGAGATGGGAGCGTGAATCGGAAGCGATGGGAAACACAAACAGGTAAGGTTAAATTCATCTAAGTTTTCCAATGCACAAAGAATTATGTACCTCAAGTATCAGCCTGCTGGCTTTAACTGAGTCGGATTTCCTGGTGTCGGTTGTGCGTTTGCGTACAGACCTGCCTGGATTAAACCTAAAAGTGTACGTAAAGCTGTTATTTTAACCTCCCACCCATCCCTAAATTACCTCCCATCTCTCTCATTTCTTTCCCATCTTCCCCCTTGGACTCCCTAAGCTCATCTCATCTATGAGACCAACCTCTTACTTCCTCGAGCCCACTCCCACTAAACACCTGACTACAACTTCCCTTTCTGGCCTCTGTGTTAGCTAATATTGTAAATGGTTTCCTCTCCTTAGGCACTGTCACCCTCCCTTTCAAAACTACCATCATTATCCCCATCTAAAAAAAAACACCCTCAACCCCACTGTCCTTGCAAACTATTACCCCATCTCCAATCTATCTACCTTTCTTCCCCAGAATCTTTGAATGTGTCACCTCCCAGATCCCTGCCTGTCTCTCCCAGAAGTCCCTGTTTGAATACCTCCCACAGCACCAAAACAGCCCTAACCAAAGTCTGAACATTCTCTGTGATTGTAACTGCGATACATTATCGCACCCCATCCTCCTTAACCTTTCTGCAGTCTTTGACAAAGTTGGACTAAACGATCCTCCTCCAATGACTCTCCACCATTGCCCTGCTCCATGGGACTGCCTTTACGGTTCCATTCTTGCCTAAATGATTGTAGCCAGAGCACGCCTACCCGTGACTTCTCTTCCTGCCCCAGAATTGCCACCTTAGGAAACCCCAAGGATCCATCTTGGGGTTTCCTAAGGTGCCCCTCCTCTTCCTCATTTATATACTACCCCATGACAGTATCATTTGCCAACATGGGGTCAGCTTCCACATATACACTAATAATACCCAGCTCTACCTCTCCACCAGCTCTCTTGACCCATCCACTGCCTCAGTGCCTAGGCCCTATGCTCTGGAAATCTCCACAAATCACTCTACCTCTCCAGCTCTCTCTCTCTTCCATTTATGACTCTCCTTAAAATTCATCCTTTTCACCATGCTTTTCATTTCCGCCTAATAGCTCCTTCTTTGGCTTGGCGACTGTTTTTCTTAAGCCTCTGTGAAACACATTGGGACTGTTTTCAACTTTCAAAGCATTCCACAAATGAAAGTTGGCTGGTTGTTATACATGAAAGTCACATGTGGTTCGACAAAGAAATTCTCCCTACTGTATCATTGATGCATAATATCATCACAGAATATCTGGATTCCACATCAATTAAATTTTAAGAAGAATTAAGGGGTTGGGACTTTTCCACTGTTGGGTTAGTTCTTATTGGATCCCTGAAGGCAGCTCAGATTAAAGAGCTCAGTGAGTGTCACAGAGGGAAGAA
Organism: Heptranchias perlo; assembly: GCF_035084215.1. Lineage (NCBI taxonomy): Eukaryota > Metazoa > Chordata > Chondrichthyes > Hexanchiformes > Hexanchidae > Heptranchias > Heptranchias perlo. The sequence goes on from NC_090339.1 coordinate 16,411,937, forward strand.
GGTACTTGTACTTTCTACTACAAAACTGGTCAGTCCCACATGGATATTCTAAATTGTGTTTCTTCCATTATTGTATTACCTTTTTAGTACACGTGGACTTTTCTCTCTCTCGATCCCTCTCTTTCTGTCCGTCTATCTGTCTCTCAAGTAGATACAAGAGTCAGCCGGAAATGATTAAACACAAGTTTTGTTCTCTACAGAAGTGGTTTCACTAAGGCCAGACCAACACTAAAGATGTCAAATTAACAGACTATTAGAAAATAAGTATTTTCTCAGCAAACCAAAAGAAACAGCTTTACAATAATATTCTGATTTACAGTTTCTTCTATGCTTCTTGCATGGTTAGAGGTAACTGGCAGCATGCAGATTAGGCCCATGAGTTAAAATCACCCAGCTCTCACACTACCGAAGTTGGGATGCATAGGGCGGGAGGGGGGTTGGGGGTTGACAGCCGAGTGCATCCACCTCAATTCCATACCATATTAAAATCAGGGCTAATTTTTTTTATTTCTGTATATTCTTTAAGGGTAATTAAATAGATTAGTCTTTTATATCCTGTACATATTTGGTTTAATGTGTGACATTTTCGGCTATTTGCCGACTTAGTAGAAATTCTGTGTAAATTTCAACATGCAATTTACCGCAATCAAAGTCAATTGTTAGACCTGAGCTTTGTTATCTTCGCAAGGGCAGAAAGTGAAAGGCACAGATTTGAGACTGTAAGAGAATGTGGGGGAAAATAATTGGATAGGGCCTATTATTGGGCGGGGGTAGCACGATCCGCTTTTACCCCGCGCCCAATGGCCCCTGTGCAGGCAGGATGAGACTTTTGTAAGGCCTGAGGACTTATCTTCAAGTAGCGTTCCGAATCAGTGTTGACACGAGGATTCAATGCAATTTGCACTTTCGACCAGCAGGGGGAGCCCCAATCTCTTAAAGTCTCTTAAAGGTAGCTGTTCTTTGCTGAAAATAACAGTCTGCATGGAGTCTGAACGGAGATCAGACATTGCACATGCAAACACAGATGCATCTCCCATCCCTATGTTTACAAACTGATGAGTTATGTTAAAACATTGAATAAAGGTCACGCACTATTAAATCCAACATCCTCCAATCTGCACGCCAGACCTCACCAATCTGCCGATCTGAGTTTGTACCAGGCCTGTGAGAGTGCATGCACCAAGATTCTCTGCTGATGCACTAGAGACCTTGGGGCAAGAGGTGGACAGAAGGAGGGACACCCTATATCCGTGATGGGGGTGGGGGGGGAGTGCAAGAGGCCCTCCAGACATATACCCAAAAGGCAATGGGAGGCAGCGGGGGACGAAGTCAATGCCAGGCGCACAGCATCATGAACACTGATGTAGTGCAGGGAGAAGTTCAATGCTTTGACAGGAGTGGTCAAGGTGAATGAGGTCAACTGTCAAGTGGCATCTCTTACCAACTACACCACTAGCCGCATCTACTGCACCACGCACTACACCCTTCATCACCCACATACCAACAAACTCTTTCCATCAGTACACAACTCTTCCAATGAGATGCTTCCTCTCACCCTTACACATTACCACTGTTGCAAGCCACCCACCCACAACTCACAGGCCACACACACTGGCAGCTATTCAACCATGATAGGCACATCACCCAGACACACGTCCCGCTTTCTTGCAGGAGAAGGTGGCGCATATCAGGAGGCAGCAAGTGGCAATGACATTTAGCCCCTCGAGCCTGTTCCACCATTCAATGAGATCATGGTGGACCTGTGACCTAACTCCATATATCCGCCTTAGCCCCATATCCCTTAATACCCTTGGTTCACAGAAATCTATCAATCTCAGATTTAAAATTCACAAGTGAGCTAGCATCAACTGCCGTCTGCAGAAGAGCGTTCCAAACTTCTCCCACCCTTTGCGTGTAGAAGCCTTTCCTAACTTCACTCCTGCACGTCCTGGCTCTAAATGTTAGGCTATGTCCCCGCGTCCTAGTATTCAAGTATAGGAGACTTCCAAAAACAGTTATAAATATCTCGACAGCCAGAAACAATAATCCAGCCACTAACCTGTAATTCCTGCATGGTCCCTTTAAATAGCACTGGTGGGGGTCCTACAGGCACTCTAAGACACGTTCAGGTGGTCGGGGTTAAGACTTTGCATTGAGTTGAGCGTTGTGCCAAAATGGAGTCTATCACTTTAAATCAGCGTTGTACACTGATTGTATCCATTTTTTCCTTACTTTACTTGCAGCCGCGTTCTGTATTTGCGCATGCACTAACTCCTATACCAAGATGGCATCCGCGCACGTCACGCTGGAAACGTGCGTGCGCAGCTAAGATGCCATCTTTGATGTTGGCGAAGCCGCGTGGCGCCGAAACAACGGGCGCTACACAGTCCAATTTAGCGCCCTGTCTATTTACAGAAACTCATCAGTTCGTTTAAAAAGATTGAATTAAAAGCATGTTATAAACTGTGAGATTGAAGTGGTTCATGACAGTCAAGTGAAGGCTGACATTAAGACTGCAGCCTTGAATTAATTATCTTCTTATCATTAAATTTGTTGTGATTCTGCATCTCGAAGCTGCATGAGGGACAAAATATGTCGGCATGTTTCATGTTGTTAGATGCAGGTTGTTGCCATTTTTGTGCTGGTGAATAGAAACACATTTCCCCTACTGGGAGCAGGGATGTAAATGAAGCTCGATGGAAGCCAAGCTCCTGTTGTTGATACCAATGTTTAAGGTACTGCATTTTTAGTCTCTCATGGAGCCCTGTGGCTGTCAGCTAAGAGCAGTGCAGCATGTGATGTTCACAAAGGGATTGACGGTCTTGCTGACATTTATTGCTGCAGGTTTTCAGGACAATATGCTGTAATTGATTATAATCTTGTACGTACTTAAGAGGAAGCTAGAAAAGTACATGAGGGAGAAAGGAATAGAAGGATATGCTGATAGGGTTAGATGAAGTGGGGAGGGAGGAGGCTTATGTGGAGCATAAACACTGGCATAGACCAGTTGGGCTGAATGGCCTGTTTCTGTGCTGTAAATTTGATGTAACTCTATGTATTATAAATGAATAATTTCATCAGCACAGCTACAAAATTGCAAATGTTGAAATCATGTTGATGAACAACATCAGTACAGAAATATTATTCCCAGGGAAGTAAATGTTAAAATGAAATAAATAATAAAGTATCTTTTGCATCTATAATATCTTATCACACTGAAATGTCCCAAAAACTACAATGAATTATTTTTGCAATGCTGCGACTGTTATGCAGCCAAAAATAAAACATAAGGAGCTGGAACATATCATTCCACTTCTGTGAAACAACACGGTAAAACTATTTTCTTTTGCTTAACCTCCATAAACTATGGCTTCAAACAACTCCATTCTACACTTTACTAATATCCGGGGTGGGGGAGAGGAGGGTCATTTTTAATTTACCAGCTGAGCTTGCAACTGACATTACAGGTCGACCATTCACTATAGAAACTGTCCAAATTTCCTTCTTTTCATGGAAAGGTAAATCGGGCAGTTTCTGTAACGAGTGCCTTGCCCTCAATGCCAGTTTTACGCTCCAGCAGTTAAGTTGAAACTTAACCCCCACGGTCTCTTGCAAAGCTTTAGCCTTCTGATTAAAGTCCTAGGAAATTTTTGTTCGAGAAAACTAGTTTGCGAGTTGCAGTGGATTAAACATTGGCCTTCCCCTTATGGGAGCTCCAATCTAGTCCTGACTCATACAGTGAAAATTTCTTCTGTCTACTGACTGTAAAGTTTCTTTGTTAAATAATTTTGGGCAATCTCAATTCAGTTTTATGCTGTAGGAAATGTCAACTAGAAAGTGAATCTCAATTTAGCTTCAAAGACCACCCACTTCCATGACTTCACTTGTATATGCCTCTGCCTCTCCATGCTTTTGTTACTTCTAGACTCGATTATTCTAATCCACTCTTTGACGGCCTCCCATCTTCCACCCTCTATAACCTTTAGCTCATCCAAATCCTTGCTGCCCATATCCTAAACTGCACCAAATGCTCACCCATCACCCCTGTGCTCGCTGACCTACATTGGCTCCCAGTCCACCAACGCCTTGATTTTAAAATTGTTATCCATTGAACAAGGAATTGTTCAAATCCTTCAATGACCTCGTCCCTCCCTATTTCTGTAATCTTCTCCAGCTCTCCAATCCTCCAAGAACGCTGCGTTCCTTCAACTCTGGCCTCTTGTGCATCCCCCACCCTATTTGCCCCACTGTTGGCAGCAATGGCTTCAGCCATGACTGTTGGGGAGAGATGTTAAATGAAGGAGAGGTACTCCACTGGAAGAGTGGAAAATCAGAGGGCAAGTCAATGTACCCACCTCCAGCCGGCTGGTTATAGAGCAGAATCGTTGGAGTCCTGGGGACAGACTCTTTCTCAGTTGGAGAACAGTGCATGCTGGCAAAGACCTAAAAGTACAGGAAGGAAATTAAATGCGTATGGGAGAAAAAATAAACATTTTTTAAAAATGCATTTGACTTCTATAATAATACTGTCTAATATTTGCATAAAGTCTCTTAAACATGATGACAGCTGCAATATATGAGAAAATAATATGATGATTTGAATTTCATATCTTTTAATCCAGTATATGTAGGCCAGAAAGAGATTATATCTCTAAGATTATCTCTTTAATCTTAAATTGAATTTGAATCATGTATTATGTTTATCTTTTAAGCAGTCTGTTCAGACACATACGAACAAAATGGATATTCCTAAACAAAGAGGAATACACCAAGGAAAGATTTAATATCAGCAATGCAGAATGCAGACAACGCAGAATCTGTGGAGTGTCCATAAATTCCACACCATGTTATGCAAAACAGATTGGGCTGGATTTTGCACTGAAAGTAAAGGCAAGGCTATCAGGGCTCACCGTTATTTCTGTGCATCTGGTACAGCATCTTCCGGTGACTGCACATGCGCAGTCAAATGCGGAAACCTGGAAGTTGCTCCACCAGGTGCCCTGCTCCTCCATAAATTCTGCGAGAACGCCATCTCGCCGGCTGACTCACCGTTCAAATGAATGGAACGGCGTGAAGTTCCTGCACTGACCTGATGGATATGAACTAATCTAGCCAAAAAAAGGTACGTCAAGTTATTTAAATCTAAACACACTTTTAACGATGTGGTAAGTCTTGATGATTGCCAGACAACCTGTCCGGCACTGAAAATTAACTTTTACAAGTGTGGAGTCTCATTCCTTCAGATTTTAATATGTTTTTGGACATTTTTTTTAAAAAAAGATTATTTTTTATTTTTTTACTTTTTCTTTCTATCTCTTTTATCTTTGTCCCTTAATCCAATAATTTTTTCCCTCTCTTTATTTTGCTTTCTGTACCTGATCTGACATAGAATTCACTATTCGAACTTATACTTCCTGGTTCAGACTCTTCACTGCTTATCAGATGATTTAATCTGATTGGTTAAGGGGATAGACAGTTGCTTGCCCCGTTCACACAGGTCCCAGATGCCCTGTAGGGGGCGACATTTTAGATTGAACACCGGATGAGAGGAACTTGCCGTGAAGAAAAAAGGAAGTTTATGAGTACAAGTCTATCATTCAGCAGGTGTCGTTCGTTCGCTGCTCAGAGGAAAATCTGGGCCATAGATTATATTGATCTGTCTTGTACAGGTTACAGATTTTATCCTGAATTAAAAAAATGTAATGGTTAAGAAAGAAAAAAGAACTTGCATTTATATAGCGACCTCAGGATGCCCCAAAGTGCCTTACAGTCAATGAAGTACTTTTGAAGTGTAATCACTGTTGTAATATAAGGAAACATGGCAGCTAAATTGCACACAGTAAGATCCCACAAATAGTGATGAGATAAATGACCACATAATATTCTTTTTAAAGTGAAAGTTGAATATTGGTCAGGATACTGGGAAAAGGCCCCGCCTCTTCGTCGAATAATGTCATGGAAATGTTTACACCCAATTGGGAGGGCAGACTGGCCCTCGGTGTAACATCTCATCCAAAAGATTGCACCTCTGACAGTGCAGCGCTTCCTCAGTACTACAATCGGAGTGTCAACCTAGATTATGTGTTCAAGTCTCTGGAGAGCGGTTTTAACCCACAACTTTCTGTCCCTGAGGCATGGGTGAAACCAACAGTCAAGACTGACATTATTCCTGTAGGTCTTGAAATTGCATTGTGTGAAGATTAGCTTAATGTGTTCCTATTGTCTCTAGTTTACCAGCGGTGTTAACCAATTTAAAATTATGATGTGGAGATGCCGGTGATGGACTGGGGTTGACAATTGTAAACAATTTTACAACACCAAGTTATAGTCCAACAATTTTATTTGAAATTCACAAGCTTTCGGAGGCTTCCTCCTTCCTCAGGTGAATGTTGTGGAAATGAAATCCTCGAACCCTTCGCATTTATAAATCACAGAACAATACCTGGTGATTACAGATAGTCTTTCCAAATGCCCATTGCCAAGGCAATCACAGTGTGCAGACAGAGAGGTGTTACCTACAAGTCCACTGAATATACAAACCACCAAAAAAAAACAGAGAGAGAGAGGCAGAAACATCGAAAAGATAGCAAATGACCCGTTATATTAAAAACAGATAATATTTGTTCGCTGGTGGGGTTACGTGTAGCGTGACATGAACCCAAGATCCAGGTTGAGGCCGTCCTCTTGGGTGCGGAACTTGGCTATCAATTTCTGCTCGACGATTTTGCGTTGTCGTGTGTCTCGAAGGCCGCCTTGGAGTATGCTTACCCGAAGGTCGGTGGCTGAATGTCCTTGACTGCTGAAGTGTTCCCCGACTGGGAGGGAACCCTCCTGTCTGGCGATTGTTGCGCGGTGTCCGTTCATCCGTTGTCGCAGCGTCTGCATGGTCTCGCCAATGTACCATGCTCTGGGGCATCCTTTCCTGCAACGTATGAGGTAGACAACGTTGGCCAAGTCACAGGAGTATGAACCATGCACCTGGTGGGTGGTGTCCTCTCGTGTGATGGTGGTATCTGTGTCGATGATCTGGCATGTCTTGCAGAGGTTACCGTGGCAGGGTTGTGTGGTGTCGTGGACGCTGTTCTCCTGAAAGCTGGGTAATTTGCTGCGAACGATGGTCTGTTTGAGGTTGGGTGGCTGTTTAAAGGCGAGTAGTGGAGGTGTGGGGATGGCCATAGCGAGGTGTTCGTCGTCATTGATGATTAGCCAGCTAAATGTGTGGTTGGAAGACTGATGTAGGAAAGAGGATTTCATGTTTGTCGGGCAGCGGAACGAGTTTTATTCCAGGAGATTGCTGCACGTGAGGGATGAATTAAACCAATGGCAAGATGCTGGCACCAAAAATAGATCAAGCTGTATTAATTTAAACTCAGGGGGTGGGATGACCAGACTTACCTATAAGCAAAGAGTAAGGAGTCTTACAACACCAGGTTGTAGTCCAACAGCTTTATTTGAAATCACAAGCTTTCGGAGGCTTCCTCCTACGTCAGGTGAGGAAGGAGGAAGCCTCCGAAAGCTTGTGATTTCAAATAAAGCTGTTGGACTATAACCTGGTGTTGTAAGACTCCTTACATTTGTCCACCCCAGTCCATCACCAGCATCTCCACATTATAAGCAAAGAGGGAAGTGGTTAAAATTAGCATAATGAAGAGGCAAAGCAGTATCAAAGAGTAAGTTCAAGAAGGAGGTAGGAACGAGAATTTGAAAGTGAAGGAATTAATTTATAGAATCATAGAAAGTTATGACACATTCGGCCCATCATGTCCGTGCTGGCCGATAAAGAGCTATCCAGCTTAATCCCGCTTTCCAGCACTTGGTCCGCAGCCCTCTAGGTTACGGCACTTCAAGTGCACATCCAAGTACTTTTTAAATGAGTTGAGGGTTCTGCCTCTACCACCCTTTCAGGCAATGAGTTCCAGGCCCCCACCACCCTCCGGGTGAAAATATTTCTCCTCAGCTCCCCTCTAATCCTTCTAACAATTACTTTAAATCTATGCCTCTGGGTCACTGACCCCTCTGCTAAGGGAAATAGGTCCTCTCTATCTAGTCCCGTCATAATTTTATATACCTCAATTAAATCTGCCCTCAGCTTCCTTTGTTCCAAAGTAAACAACCCCAGCCTATCCAATCTTTTCTCATAGTTAAAATTCTCCAGCCCTGGCAACATCTTCGTAAATCTCCTCCGTACCCTCTCTAGTGTAATTACATCCTTCCTGTAATGTGGCGATCTTATTGAAACATATAAGATTGTGAAGGGTCTTGATCGGGTGGATGCAGTAAGGATGTTCCCAAAGATGGGTGAAACTAGAACTAGGGGGCATAATCTTAGAATAAGGGGCTGCTCTTTCAAAACTGAGATGAGGAGAAACTTCTTCACTCAGAGGGTGGTAGGTCTGTGGAATTTGCTGCCCCAGGAAGCTGTGGAAGCTACATCATTAGATAAATTTAAAACAGAAATAGACAGTTTCCTAGAAGTAAAGGGAATTAGGGGTTATGGGGAGCGGGCAGGAAATTGGACATGAAGCTGAGTTCGGATCGGTCAATGCCCTGTGGGTGGCGGAGAGGGCCCAGGGGCTATGTGGCCGGGTCCTGCTCCAACTTCTTGTGTTCTTTAGATTTGTGGTTGGGATCAGATCAGCCATGATCTTATTGAATGGCGGAGCAGGCTCGAGGGGCCGATTGGCCTACTCCTGCTCCAATTTCTTATGTTCTTATGTTCTTATGACCAGAACTGTACGCAGTACTCAAGCTGTGGCCTAACCAATGTTTTATACAGTTCTAGCATAACCTCCCTGCTCTTATATTCTATGCCTCGGCTAATAAAGGAAAGTATCCTGTATGCCTTTTTAACTACCTTATCTACCTGTCCTGCTACCTTCAGGGATCTGTGAACATGCACTCCAAGGTCCCTTTGTTCCTCTATACCGCTCAGTATCTTCCCATTTATTGTTTACTCCCTTGCCTTGTTTACCCAAATGCATTACTTCACACTTCTCTGGATTGATTTCTATTTGCCACTTTTCTACCCACCTGACCAGTCCATTGATATCTTCCTGCAGTCTACAGCTTTCCTCCTCACTATCAACCACACAGCCAATTTTTGTATCATCTCAAACTTCTTCATCAAGCCCCCCCACATTCAAGTCCAAATCATTAATATATACCACAAAAAGCAAGGGACCTAGTTCTGAGCCTTGCCAGACCCCACTGGAAACAGCCTTCCAGTTGCAAAAACACCCAACACCCATTAACCTTTACTTCCTGCCACTGAGCTAATCTTGGATCCAACTAGCCACTTTCCCTTGGATCCCATGGGCTTTTACTTTTTTGACCAGTCTGCCATGTGGGACCATGTCATACGCCTTGCTAAAATCCATATACACTACATCAAACGTATTACCCTCATCGGCTTTCCTTATTACATGCTCAACAAATTCAATCAAGTTAGTCAGACACGAGCTTCCCTTAACAAATCCATGCTGACTGTCCTTGATTAACCCATGCCTTTCTAAATGACAATTTATGCTGTCCCTCAGAATCAATTCCAATAATTTGCTCACCACCGAGGTTAGACTGATTGGCCTCTCATTACTTGGTCTATCCCTTTCTCCCTTTTTAAACAACGGTACAATGTTAGCAATCCTCCAATCCTCCGGCACCACGCCTGTAGCCAGGGAGATTGGAAAATGATGGTCAGAGCCTCCGCTATTTCCTCCCTTGCTTCTCTTAGCAGCCTGGGATACATTTCATCCGGGCCTGGCGATTTATCTACTTTCAAAGATGCTAAACCCCTTAATACTTCCTCTCTTACTATGTTTATCCCATCCAATATTTCACACTCCTCCTCCTCCTTAACTACAATCTCTGCATCGTCCCCCTCTTTAGTGAAGACTGACGGAAAGTATTCATTAAGAACCATATTCACATCTTCTGCCTCCAAACATAGGTTAACTTTTTGGTCTCTAATAGGTCTTACTCTTTCCTTAGTTATCCTCTTGCTCTTTATGTATTTATAAAATATTTTTGGGTTTTCCTTAATTTTACTTGCTAGTATTTTTTCATGGCCTCTCTTTGCTTTCCTAATTTCCTTTTTAATTTCACACCTGCGCTTTCTATACTCCTCTAGGTTTTCTACAGTATTGAGCTCTCGGTGTCTGAGATAAGCTTCCCTTTTTTTGCCTTATCTTACCCTGTATGCTCCTTGTCATCCAGGGGGCTCCAGATTTGTGAGTCCTACCCTTTTTCTCTGTGGGAACATGTTCACTCTGAACCCCTTGAATTTCCCCCTTGAATGCCTCCCACTGCTCTGACACTGATTTACCTTCAGTAGCTGTTTCCAGTCCACTTTTGATGAATCACTTCTCAGCTTAGTAAAATTGGCCTTTCCCCAATTTAGAACTTTTACTCCTGTTCTATCTTTGTCCTTTTCCATAACTATGCTAAATCTACCTGAATTATGATCACTACCACCAAAATGCTCTCCCATTGATACTCCTTCCACCTGCTCCCATTCATTCCCTAAAACTAAATGCAGAACTGCCCCCCTCTTCTTGTACTTGCTACGTACTGGCTAAAAAAGTTCTTCTGAATGCAATTTAAGAATTCTGCACCCTCTATACCTTTTGCACTGATTGTATCCCAGTTAATATTAGGGTAGTTGAAATCCCTTACTATTACTGCCCTACTGTTTTTGCACTTCTCAGAAATTTGCCTGCATATTTGCTCTTCTCTCTCCCTCTGATTGTTTGGGGGTCTACAGTACACTCCCAGCAGTGTGACTGCCCCTTTTTTGTTCTCCAGCTCAACCCATATGGCCTCATTTGATGATCCTTCTAACATATCATCCCTCCTCACAGCCATAATTGTTTCTTTAACCAATATTGCCATCCCCCTCCTTTTTTATCCCCCTCTCTATCTCGTCTGAAAACCCTGTAACAAGGAACATTGAGCTGCCATTCCTGCCCCTGTTTAAGCCATGTTTCTGTAATAGCTAAGATATCGTACTTCCACGTGTCTATCTGTGCCTTTAGCTCATCTGCTTTATTCACTAGACTCCTTGCATTGAAGTATATACCATTAAGCACTGCCAAACTCCTTTGTTGTCTATTTTCTAGCCTTTGTTTCCTCTGCCTTCCAAACTTGCTTTCTAATTTTCTGCCTTCCATTTCCAGCTCTGCTTCTCTCCCTACTGAATTTATGCTCAGGTTCCCATCTCCCTGCCAAGCTAGTTTAAACCCTCCCCAACAGCACCAGCAAACCTCCCCACGAGGATATTGGTCCCAGCCCTATTCAGGAGCAACCCATCTGGCTTGTACAGGTCCCATCTCCCCCAGTACGGGTCCCAATGCCCCAGGAATCTAAAGCCCTCCCTCCTGCACCATCTCTCCAGCCACACATTCATCTGCTCTATCCTCCTATTTCTATACTCGCTAGCGCATGGCACTGGGAGTAATCTGGAGATTATTACTTTTGAGGTCCTGCTTATTAATCTCTTTCCTAACTCCTTAAAATCTGCCTGCAGGACCTCATCCCTCTTTCTACCTATGTCGTTGGTACCGATATGGACCACGACGTCTGGCTGTTCACCCTCCCCCTCCAGAATGTTCTGCAGCCGCTCGGTAACATCCTTGACCCTGGCACCAGGGAGACAACATACCATCCTGGAATCTCATCTGCGGCCAGAGAAACCCCTGTCTGTTCCCCTAACTATAGAATCCCCTATCATTATTGCTCTCCTGACCTTTCTCCTTAAGCCCTGTACAGCTGAGCCACCCGTGTTGCTGTGGACTTGGCTCTGGCTGCACTCCCCAGAGGAACCCTCTCCCCCACCAGTTTTCAGAAACGAACACTGGTTAGAGAGTGAGATGCCCTCAGGGACTCCTGCACTATCTGCCTGGTCTTCCTTGTCTGTCTGGCAGTCACCCAGTCCCTCTCTGCCTGCACTCTCTTAAGCTGTGGGGTGACCACCTCCTGAAACGTGCTATCCACTAAACTCTCAGCCTACCTCCACTTTTCGAGAAAAAGACGGTAAAATATACTGATGAATATGAATGGGCCAAGGTTGTGGTGTTTCGATGCAAATGTACAAAATATTAGAGAAAAGTCAGGAAACTAGAGGCTCTAATTGGAATGGAGGGCTGTGATATAATAGCCCTGACAGAAACTTGGCTCGAACTGGATTGACACTCAGAACTAAATATTGCTGGCTATAACATTTTCAGGAGATAGAGGATAAAAGGGAGAAGGAGTGGCCTTGTTAATCATGGTCATGATTACAGCCGAAGAAAGGAAAGCTTTTATTGATGGTAGAGCTTAGATGGAGTCTGCCTGGATTGAGTTAAGAAATAATAAGGGATCTGTCACTAAACTGGAAATACACTGTAGATCATCAATTAGTGGGAAACAAATTAAGGATGAAATTTGTAGGCAATTTAGAAAGGTTGCAGTAGTAACTGAACTGTAATAAAGGGAGACTTCAACTATTTTAAGGTAGACTAGGATATCGCTAATGTTTATTGTAAAAATGGAACGTTTCTTAGAATGCACCTAAGACTGTTTCCTCAGTCAATTTGTCAAACAACGAAGGATTCAGTACTAGATTTGATTCTGGATAACAAAGCAAATAAACTTAAGGTAGGAGAACAGTGGGAAAATAGTGATCGTAACCAAAGATAAAGGTTTTCGACTAGGAGTTAAATAATTTCAATGAGATGAAAAGCCACACTAATTGATTGGAAAAAAATAGCAGATCGAATAGTGGACCAGAAACGCATAAGGACAGGAGGGTGGTCATCCTTATACCATTGCTCAAAAAAAGGGAAAGGTACGAGCCAGCAAATTACAGGCCTGTCAGTTTTACCTTGGTTTTGAGCAAAACTTCTTGGATCCACAATACCGCTGAAGTTTGTGAACACTTAGAAAGGCAGGGGTAATCATGGATAGGCAGTATGAATTTGTAAAGGGCAAGGCATGTTTGACTAATTTAATTGACTGTTTTGTAGAAATCACAGAGTATATAGATAAAGGATTTGGAGCGGCTATTGTACATATGGATTCTCAAAAAGCATTTGAGAAGTGCCACTTAGTGACTTATTGTGAAAATTAAGGCACATGGTATTAAAAAGAATGTGGTCACAGGGGTAGAGGGATGGCTAGGGGACTAAAATCAGAGTATGGGTAACTGATGTTCTTCAAATTGGTGGGATTTGGGTGTACCCAGAGATTTGTGTTGGGACCACTTTTACACGTATGACTCGGGCAGAGATTATGGCCCCCAATATTTACAGGGAGGTGGGTGGGAGGGAGCAAGGGGGAGGTGCAGCGGCCAGGAAGCCCGGAAATGCGGGTTTCTCAGAGGTCCTGCTGAATTTAACAGCGGGTCTTCATTTAAATTTTCTATTCCGTTTCCTGGCCGGCAGCCAGCCAGATTGAAAGGCTGGCTGGCTGTTGGGCAGGAAGGCCTGTGGCAGCAGGCCACAGTCAAGGAGCAGAAAGGAAGGAGGGAGAGATCGTGTGTAGGTGGGGGGGGGGGTGCAGATAGATCGGAGGAGGGACCTGGGAGAAGATAGCGGGCCGTGGATAGAATGGGGGCCGGGTTCAGGGAGAAGATCACAGGCCAGGGATAGAATGGGGGGGAGAGCATGGCGAGAAGATTGTCGGCCAGGGATAGAGTGGGGGGAGGTGGGGGGAGAAAATCACAGCCGGGGAGGACACTAGATCGCTGGTGGATGCCAGCAGATCGCATGGAGGGAAGCAGGTTAGCTTGGTGGGTCGAGTCGGGGGAAGCACTCCTGCTCCTCCTGGCTCAGAGGCAGTGGAGGAAAGGCATCGACCTGCCGGTTGCGGCTGTTCTCGCCTCCTTTCAGCTGCCGGGTTTCCTGAGCCTTGGAAAACCTGGCCCGCAGCAATTAAATTTAAAAGTGCCCTAAAATTTGAGGCATGCAGCCTCATTAAAATATTTATCTGGAGAGCAGGTTAGTCGCCCGCCCACCAACCTGCCTCTGTTAAAACTCCATTGGAGGTGGGTTGGGGTCGGGTTTCCTATTTTTGAATTTTTAACCCGCCCCTCTCCTGCCCATCCTGGGGGTTTAAATTCGCCCCTATAGCACCATTCCAAAGAGAATTGGTAAAAAATATTTTAAAGGGGAGAATATAAACAGGATAAGGGAGAGACAGGGCAGGGATTTGAGTGCATCGTCCCAGTGAACAGCTGTCACTGGCATAGACACAATGGGTTAATTTTGTGCTGTAATTTCTAATGACTGGTATGCTGCAGTATGATATATTTGATATGAGCAGAATTTGTCACACGTATGGCACTAATTATATGAACAATACGAGCTCACTGGGATGTCAGATTCCACATGTACATTGACGACACCCAGCTCTGCCTCACCACCACCTCTCTCGACCCCTCCTCTGTCTCTCATTTGTCACACTGCTTGTCCGACGGATGACCAAAAATTTCCTCCAAATAAATATTGGGAAGACTGAAGCAATTGTCTTTGGTCCCTGCCGTGAACTCTGTTCCCTAGTCACCGACTCCATCCCTCTCCCTAGCCACTGTCTGAGGCTGAACCAGGCCATTCGTAACCTTGGCATCCTATCTCAGCCTGAGATGAGCTTCTGACCACATATCCGCTCCATCACCATGACCGGCCTACTTCCACCTCCATAACATTGCCCATCTCTGCCCCTGTCTCAGCTCAACTGCTGCTGAAACCCTCATCCATGCCTTTGTTACCTCTAGACTGGACTATTCCAATGTTCTCCTAACTGGCCTCCCATCTTCCACCCTCCATAAACTTGAGCTCATCCAAAACTCTGCTGCTCGTATCTTAACTTGAACCAAGTCCCGATCACCCATCATTCCCTGTTGCTCAATGTGTTTGTGGAGCAGCAATGAACAAAGTAAATAGCATGTTGAATCTTGTAGCCAGTCGGGTATGGGTCAGAGGAAGTCATGCTTCAACAGTACAAAACACTGGTCACTGATCGATAAAGAGACATTCAAGTTGGTCCCCAGTGTCAGGTCATTGAGTTACAGGGAAAGACCAGAGAAACTCAGCCTTTTCAGCACTGAGATGAGGCAACTGAGAGATAATCTTATGGACGTGTATAAGGTGGTAAATGGAACACTGTGATTGTAGGACAAGGCAAATTTAGGACTGATGTCAGGAAGTCCTTCTTGACACAAAATATGATCAATTCATGGAATGGATGGAACACAATAAAACCCCAGAATCATTTAAGAAAGCATGTGATGCTATGAATGGAGGGGTGGTTGTAGGCTCTTCTTTGGATGGATGAACTAAAATTGGCGGGCGCTAAATTGGGCCGTGTAGCGCCCATTGTTACGGCGCTACGCAGCCTCTAGAAAACCCAAGATGGCGTCTTAGCTGCGCATGCATGGTTCCAGCGTGACGTGCGCCGGACACCATCTTGGTATAGGAGTTAGCGCATGCACAAATACCGAATGCCGGAAGCATGTAAAGTAAGGAGAAAATGCATGCTGTGTGCAACGCTGATTTAAAGTGATAGAAACAATTTTGGACCTTAACACTCAACTCAACGCACAGTCTTAATCTTGCACACCTGAACATGTCTTAGAGTGCCTGGAGGACTCCAGACCAGCGCTATTTAAAGGGGCCGTGCAGGATTTACAGGTTAGTTGCTGGATTATTGCTTCTGGCCGCTGGTGGAACAGGAAGTGTTTTTTGAAGCTCCCTATACTTACTGAGAGTTCCTAGAGTACATTTGAGAGTGGTTTGGCAGGTGCTGCCTTATGGTTCGGAAAGTTACAACCGTGGTTGCACAACATTCCAGCCAACCATGATGGGCGGTCTGCTAGGGCTCCGCTGGGCATTGAGCACAACTGGGCGCATGCAGAGGGGCCACGCACAGCAGGTCAAGCTGCGAGGAGATGGAGGACGAGGAGGTGCAAGGCACTGAACAGGAGGCTGTGTCCAATGAGGGCCTTCCGGGACCAATTCTCTTACCTCAACATGACCGAGGAGGATTGCACCCAATGCCTGAGGTTCACCAAGGAAGCCGTGACCGAGATCTGTCAACTGGTGCGGACACAACTGCAGCCTCAGAGCAGGGTGAGGACAGCATTGCCTGTGGCTGTGAACGTCACTGTGGCGCTGAATTTCTACGGCTCACGACCATTTCAGGCCTCTGCTTGTGAAATGTGCAACATTTCGCAGTATGCAGTGCACTGCTGCAAAAGGGAGGTCACAGACACACTGTACCAGATGAGGAACAAGTTCATCACCTTCCCTCTCGACAGAGACAAGCAGAACTCGTGAGTACGGGGGTTCGCTCGCATTGCTGGCTTCCCCATGGTGTAGGGTGCCATTGACTGCACACATATTGCCCTGCATGCCCCGCACATCAACTCAGCCGTCTTCATCAACCAAAAGGGTTTCCACTCCCTGAACGTGCAGCTGGTGTATGACCACACGCATCGAATCATGGAGGTCGATGCCCGCTACCCTGGGAGCAGTCAATACACCTTCATCATGCGGCAGTCCAATGTGCCAGCTATCTTTCACCCGACTCGGCAAGTCAAAGGCTGGCTACTGGGTGACAAGGGCTATCCCCTCACACCGTGGCTCATGACACCAGTCAGGAACCCACGCACATGTGCACAGCAGGCCTATAATGAGAGCCATGCTGCCACATGCAACATTGTGGAGCACACCATAGGCCTCCTCAAACAACGCTTCCACTGCCTGGACTGGTCTGGAAGGAGCCCTGCAATATTCCCCTGAGCGGGTGGGCAGATTCATGGTGTTATGCTGCATGCTGCACAACCTTGCCATCATCTGGAACCAGCCTTTGCCATCAATGATCGGAGAAGACCCTGAGCCAGAGGTGGAGGAGGCTGAGGAGGAAGATGCTGAGGAGGAGGAGGAAGAGGCTGAGAGGGAAGAGGGGGAGGAGCCGGAAGATGAAGTGGAGGAAGACGCAAGGGTGCAACAGGGACCACATGCCTTGTCTGCAAGGGCTCTGCGTGCTCGCCTGATCCAGGCCCCTATCAATAATGTGAATTACATCCCCCAACTCACCAACAGTCCTACTCTCCCCACCTTTCCACTCCCACAAGACAATCAAATCGCCCTCCATCTGATTGCACATTAGTTTCCCTCTCATCTCATTGCACAAATAAAAACCACCACCAAATGCAAATTCAAAGTCATATTTATCAATGATTAAATGAAATTATGGAAACAGAACAGAACTATTCACCCTTGTGCATTGCCTTAGTGCATTTTGTTCGTGTGCCTTTACCTATCCCAGTGTCCCATGAGGAACTTCCCTATTGGCTGGTGCATGGGTGGTGGGAGGCTGCTGGCCTTCAGTGGAGGAGAGTGCAGATGGCCTTGGAGGACGACCTCGAGCAGCTCTGGACCGGGAGGACCCGGCTTCAGCCTGCATCATCTCAGCATGGGCTGCAGCAGTCTGACCTGACTGACGGAGAGGCAACAACAGGGGCACTGGAGGAGTGGCAGGGGTGGGAGCAGGAAGGCTGTCATCATGAGAGATGGTCCAACTGCCATGGTGTCACTGCCACTGTCCCGGGGCGGCACCTCAGCAATCCTGGTGATCAGCTGGAGAACGGATTGCTGGAGTGCTGTGATGCCCTGGAAGCCCCGTTCCACTGTGGTCCCCAGAGCCACAATAGCAGCGGTCTGAGCTTCCATTGCAGCCGTCTGAGCTTCCACTGCAGCAGTCAGAGCAGCTACTGTAGCTTGCAGACCTATGATGACATCGGTTTGTGCTGCAATGGCAGATGTTTGTGCTGCAATGGCAGCTGCAACATTAGCCATCAGACACTGCGTCATGGTGGGTTCCACAGGTGTGCTGATGGAGGTGACCACCCGTTCCATGTTGGAAAGGGCTCCAAGTTCTGCGCAAAGTCCTGTGCCAAGTTGGAGCTGGACTCCTCCATGCCCCTTCTCATTGTGTGCAGGCTTTCTGGCAGGTTGTCCAGTGCCCCAAGCATTTGTTGGTGTACGCCCATCAGCCGTCTTCTGTAGCCTGGCCCATCGAGGTCCTCACCTGACTCCTCTGCAGCAGAACTAGTGAGCGACTTCGCCCTTCGGCGAGCTGGCACCTGTGGTATCCGTTCCCCCCACCCCGGCTCCTGTGCACTTGTGCTCGGTGTCTCACCACGTGCAGATCCCTCCTCTAACTTAACCTCTAAAGGACGCGCAGTGTCAGTCTCTGAGCTGGTGGATGCGAGTGTCAGATCGAGTGATGGTGTGGTTTCAGTGTCCTCCTCCCCCTCTTCCTCCTCCTCCTCCTCCTCCTCGGACAGTGTCGGCACCTGTTCTTGGGTATCTGCAGTGACAAAGGGAAACAGGTTGAGTTGTGGAGTGGGGAGAGGAGCAAGTAAGAGGTGTGTGCTGATAGCATGTGCAGCACGTGAGTCAGAAAAGATTATGGGAGGAGGGAGAAGTGGGAAACGAGAAGGAGCATTAGATATGCAGAGACCCCCTTCTTCGGGACCTCCAGCACGGCAGGTTGTCACAACTGCAGCGACGGCCCGCCCAATGATCCGAAGCATTATCTTCTCTAGGGGGGTGAGGACGTGTAAACGTGCCCGTCCACCCTCAGGTCCCTCCTGCTGCCGGCTGTTATGCGGCACTTTCTCCTGCAAGACAGAGGGCAGTGTGTCAGTGAGTGTCCTGCATGGTGTGTGCCTGTCATGTCAAATAGTTGCCAGTGTATGTGACCTGTGAACGGCGGTTGTGTGGCCTGCAAGTGTGGTACTATGTGCGGATGAGATGCAGCATTCCAAGTGCAGCATTGTGTATGGATGGGCAGTGTTTGTTGGTGGGTGGGTGACAGTGGGTGTGATGCTTGGAGCAGTGGTGCAGTTGGTAGGATGTGCCACTTGACACTTGCATTCACTTACCTTGACCACTCGCATCAAATCATTGAACTTCTTTCGGCACTGCACCCGTGTGCATGGTGCAATGCCCCTGGTGTTCACTTCCTGCACCACAGCCTGTCAATGCCTGTGGAGCTGCAGTCTGGAGGGTCTCCTGCCACCCTACGGGTACATGTTGGCCCTCCTTTCGTCCACCCTTTCCACCAGGGCCTCCAGTGCACCATCGGAGAATTGCGGGGCCCTCTCTCGCGCAGGTCCTGCCATCTTTGTGGCTATCTTTCCCTCCTCTGAGTGGACTGTGCATGTCCCATTTAAAATGTGCACCTGCACCTTTAAGAGGTGCAGGCTGCTGATGACATGCACTGAGCACGCCCCATTTCCGGCTTCCTCATTCTCCGTGCAGCCTCTCAGAAGTGTGGGTAGTGCTGGCTGCACGGAGATAGCATAGTAAGTAGAAGGCAGCTCGAAATTCACGTGCTGCCTGCGTAGAGTAATAGCGGATCACCCTATCCACGCCAGAAAATAGGCCCTGGTGTCTCTTATGACAGACACCAAAGCTCCAATTTTAACCTAACATGCCCAGCATGTCAATGGAGAGCAAAACCAGGCTGGGTATAAAATCGGCATATGACCCAAACTTGTCTCGGTCCCGCCGGCCGGGTCAAGTTAAAATCAAGGCTGAAGATTGTACAATTTTTTTGCTTGTTTAATCGGTATCTGGCATATGCTGAGACCCATGACTGTTTTTTTTAAAGAATCTCCAAGCAAAGATATTGAGAAATCCACACTCTATTAAAGTAGACGTTCTGTTTGCTGGACATGGAGTACATACTCTCTCCCTGTAGGAGCTCTGCCACTTACCCACGTCCTGAGAACTTAGGTGCAGATTGGCTAGAGCCAAGGCTTGGAGAATCCCAAGTGTAAGCAGGGGGCACAGCTGGCGTTTAACCAAGTATAACTGTGCAGATTACCAGCTCAGAGCAATAGTAAGCTTTTTAATGCTTCTTGAGCCAGGACCATCTTACTTGTTTAGGAACTGGCCTGCATAGTTGTCTGGAGATGAGTGGGAAGGGTGACCAAACTAACCCCACCAGATTCCATCAGTGAGCTGGGCTGACTGATTAATCAACAACCATGCCCTGGAACATTGCAGACCTGCCCAGCTCAGGTAAAAATTACTGAACGTCCATTGGCGGAGATGTCATCTTGGAGCCATGATATCACATTCATACTTGGCAACCATCAGTTTTGTAAGTGGACGCTCAGTTTTTCACCCAATGTGTTAGCTTGTCAGTTTTTTAAAAGAAAAATCAGATGAAAAATACTGGCAATGGAGGACATCAGTATAAACTCATTAGATCATTTGGAAGGTAGGACTGGAACCTATCAGAATCAAATAAATTGGAGGATGGGAATGGAATTAATCATAAGTTACTTTCTTCCATTGTTTGCTGTGCACAAAATGGAGACCGAAATATTTTAAATGTGCTTTTGGTTTCTGAGAGTCCCAGTTATGGGTGTGTTTATATAGTGTGAAGGGTTCTCAAAATTCCCACATTTTTCATATCATCAACGAGGATATCACTTTTGGACTTTTATGGCAGAGGACCCAACTGCTGGGTTAAATGTGGATCCCTGCAGACAGGAGGTTAGGCCCATGAGGGCCAGGGACTGGACATGCCCAGGTTTGTTGGGTGCAGTGTGGATTGTTCCTGAAAACCAGACAATGAGAGAAGACAGAATATGCATTCTTCCCTTTAAAACAATCAACCCAGAGAAAGACTTCAGCTTACACGAAACTAAAGCCCATCAAAACCTTGCATAAATTATCGCTACTAACTACTATAGCAGGGAAGGTAGCAATCTATGCAATTATGCAAACCCATCAATACAATGGCTTTCAGTTCAAGACTAGTTACGGGGACAGGAAGCCAACAATCACCTGAAGAAGCCCACCATAATCAGACAAAGAACTAACCTTGTTTTGGATTCAGATAAGAAATTCGAAAAACAGTATAACTGGGCCACCAGTTACGAAGCACAGGGGGTTTGTTTTGGAACAGGTTTTAAACAGCAGTTTTGGAGCAGCAACAAGGCAACCACAGCCCTCCACGAAGATCGCCCACCCACAACTGCGCCTTACCGCACCAACAGACTCTATCCAACTGAAGAACCTTCGCAGATTCCACAGACCAGGACCACGTGGGGACGGCAGGGCCCAGAGGACACAAAGAGCGTACCTCAAAACTGCAACCGGCTTACCTGGCTGGATTTTGAACTGTCAAGGAACCCTGGGTTTGGTGAGCATGATCCCTGACCTCCTAGTTCAATTTAGTTAGGTTTTGGGGGTGGGACAAGGGTAAGGGGATTAGTTGGGTGATTTTCCCTCGTTATGCCGTGTGTTCCCCATTCTTAACTAAGTGTACTTTGTATGTCTGTATAATCTCAGTGTTATCCTAATGTTATAAGTTCATTTGTGACTTCAATAAACCCAGTTTCTTTTCTTGTACCAAAACCAGTTGTCTGCTGCACTTTGTCACAACCCCCAAATAAGTCCAAGGTCTAGAACCCAGGGAGTGGGAGCGATTCGGACCGCTCAGAAGTCAGAGGTGAAGCTGACACACACCAACCACCCCCTACAAAATGGCGACCCAGATGGGACCTTGGCAAAAGGGATGTGACACAGTGGACACTGATTTAGAAGAGAGAACTGTAATGGAAGAGAGGATCTCAAATTATGTGTTCAGTAAGGTGAATATGGAAAACAAATGGGTCACTAACCTGTTAAAGGCTGGGCGCCCGGTAGATGCTGCAGCTAAATGGACAGAAGGGAAGGATCATAAAAAATCCATAGAAAAGCCAGTCTGGCCGATGTGCTTCAAGAAACAGATCCAGCTTTTGGACAGGCTCGTTGAAGCACAGGCAGCTGAGATTCGGCGGTCAGCCCTTGAAGTCCAAACAAAGGCCCTAGCAGGGGAGAAGTTACTGTTAGCATTGCAGACTCTGAACCAGGAAAGGGTGCAGTTAGTGGGGGAGCATAAGACCCAGCAGGAATATTTACAGTGTCAGGTCACTGAGGCCAAGAACAACGAGCTGAGGTTGCGGGAAAAGAATGCCCGCCACCAAGTCAAGTAAGATAGCAGGAGGAGAAAGTAAAAGGCTTACAGGCAGCCTATAAGATAGTAAGCGCACAGAGGTTTGAGGATGCAGACCATGGCCCCTGCCAGAAGCAGTTAGAGAGTCTGAACCTTGCTCTAAGGACGGCAAAAGGCATGGTATGCTTCATAAGCCCTAGTGCAGCCCAGGTCGACTTCACAGGGAACCTGGGGAGAACGGTTCAGATACCACAGGTAGTGCCAAGGGACGACCCAGTTGAGGAGCAGGAGGGCCCACGACCACCACCCGTAGCGCCAAGCTTTAGCAAAATCTGGCAGGAGGGTGGGGTGGAATTAGGGGCAGAACTGAGGAGGAAAACCCCCAGCAAGAGAGGCTGGGACCGGGGCCAATGTGCCCAGCCCGGCAGCAAAGGTACAGCCCGCCCGCTGATAACGGGGATGAGGGACCCCTCCAAAACCAGTTCATAGTTCCCCACGGCACCCAACAGCTTAGGGCCATGGTAAGCCATTTAACTAAACTTGCGGCAAATGGGGACCCCTCGGTCAACAAGCAGCAAGCATCAACGAGTGCAATGATGCTGAACAGGCGAAAATGCTGCTATTCTCCCTGGAGAGTAAGCTCTTCCAGTCCCTCTCTGACCAATGTAAGATGGGACAGTGTGATTATGGGGAGCTCAAGGAGGAAGTTCTTGAGGCCATGGGGATGAATGAGGGAAGTCCTTTCTCCCGGGTGGAAAAAACAGTGCAGCTCGTAGGAGAAACCCCGCAGGCTTTTGCAGACAGGTTGTGGCCGGTGTATAGGAGCGCATGCAGTGGGACGCCTAACCGAGCTAACCTGGACCAGGATCAGCGGGCCCACTGGCTCCGTTGCCTGGTGGCAAACAGCTTGCCACAGGTTAGGGCCGCGGCAGGAATGTGGTTTGACCCAAAGAATCCCATGACTACCGAACTCACAGTGGTCAGACAATTGACCACAGCTTACCGTAATGGTAAAGGAACTGATGCACACCCACCTAAAGGGAAAGTGCATGAAATGAAACCCGGCCAGGGTAGGAAGGAGTGGCATCAGGAAGGGAATAACCCTTCCAGCACAAAGCTCAACTGTTATGGGTGTGGGAAGGATGGACACTGGAGGAAGGAGTGTAAGAATCCTTGGAAAGATAACAAGGGAAAGAATTCCTCAACCCCAGCCCAAAAGGCAGAGACAGGAATCCCTCCCGCCACGGTCGAGTCATTTTTGGACGCCATGAGAACCCTATTGACTGGCCCAGGGAAGGTAGCAGCCACCACCGGCACTCTGACCCCATCAGCCCCATCTAACCCACAACCCTGACTAGAGCCAGTGCAGCCTGTTTACCTGTGTTCCCTTACCTACGACTTATGGAAGAGACCCCTCGTTGAGATGGAGGTAGAAGAGGTAAAGGGGACCTATCTGTTGGACACGGGAGCATCATGTACCGTGATCCATTCAGCTAACCCCACCACCTCACCTCTATCTAACGGGGTCCCATACAGTCTGTCGGGATTCACAGGTAAAGAACAGGCTGGCTCATTTTCCATCCCGCTGACCATTCGTTTAGGAACACTCCGCTCTAAGTGGACCTGTATCCTAATGAAGTGGGAAGTAGAGGGTGGAAAAGGGATTCTGGGAGCCGACTTTATTGTAGGCCACGGGATCCTAGTGGATTTGAGGAATCACTGCCTGTGGGGAGCAAATACAGGAAAGGAAGGCGGAGTAGTAGTCATCCCAGGGAAACAGGGGAAGGGGACCCTGTGCACCATGAAGCCTAAAGAGGGTTATAACCTCGAACTCATGGTCAGCAATACCCCAAGGGAGTTCCAGGCATTTGTGCGAGCCCACCTAGCCACATTTGCCACACACAAACACGACCGTGGGAGGGTCAACGGGTTCGAGGTCAGTGTAGATGGGGACCCTATGGCCCGACCACAAAAGCAATATAATTTCCCCAGGGAAGCGGAGCCAGACATGGAAGCAGCCATGTCCTGTTTAGTGCAACAGGGCGTCCTGAGACCGATAGCCACCCACGTGAACTCTCCACTGTGGCTGGTTAGAAAACCGGACAACTCCTGGAGGGCCACAGTGGACTATCGGGTGCTCAACAGTAACATCCCAGCCTGTGCACCCACGGTAGCAGCAGTTACCGACCTGATAGGAAGTATCCCAGCATCCGCGACCACTTTCACGGTGCTGGATATCTCCAATGGGTTTTGGTCCATCCCTTTAAGGAGAGAGGATCAGTACAAGTTTGCCTTTACCTTTAAAGGGCAACAGTACACCTGGAACTGTCTGCCTCAGGGCTTCCACAATAGCCCCAGCATTTTCCACCAATGCACGGCAAACAGTTTAAAGGGCTTCAGCCAGCCCAGGCAGCTGGTACAATACGTGGATGACCTGCTCCTATTCACCGATTCGAGAGAGGAGCATGGCCCACTTCTGGCCGAACTGCTGGAACTGCTCGGGCAGGAAGGTTTTAAAGTGAACCCAAAGAAAGCACAGATTGGCCAGCAGGAGGTGAAATTCCTGGGCCTGACAATACGTGCTGGGGAAAGGGCCATAGATAAAGCTAGAAGGGAAGCAGTACAGGAGTTACCAGTCCCCAACACAGTCATGGGAGTGAGATCATTTCTAGGGCTAACCAGGTACTGCAGAGACTTCATTGAGGACTATGCGGCCACAGCAGCCCCTCTGCTCCGACTCCTGCATAAGGGAGTGGAGTGGGTTTGGGATGAGGGTTGCCAGGCAGCATTTGTCAGGCTCAAGAAAGATCTGCAGACCGCACCAGCTCTAGGGGCCACAGATGGAGGGAAAGAGTTCTTCCTGGAGGTAGCAGCCAGCGGGGACAGCCTGAGTGCTGTGCTGCTCCAAGAGCAGCATGGCAAGCTGAGACCGGTGGTCTACTCCTCCAGGATACTCACAGATGTGGAGAAGAGCTACTCCAATTGTGAAAGGCACCTCTTGGCCACATATTGGGCTGTGAAAAGATCGCTGATCTTCACAGGCACCTCTCCCATCATCCTCCTCACCCATCACACGCCCACCCAGATGCTCCTGGACGGGAGAATCAAGGATGGGACAGTGAGCAGTGCCCGCATTGCTCGCTGGACCCTGCTTCTCTCACAGATGGACCTGAAAGTAAAAGGGCTCTACGAGCCAAAGCTCGCAGCTAACCTGGTATATCCTGGAACAGCCCACCGGTGTTCCATAGAAGGGGTTTGGGAAGTAAACATAGGTTTACGGGCCGGGATACACCCCACAGGCCGTGAAATCTATGTGGATGGCTCCAGCACAGTATCTGCTGGTGAGCGACTCACGGGGTGTGGAGTTTATGACCCAGCGGCAAACCTTGCCCTGGCAATTAAGCTCCCCAGCACCATGAGCACCCAGCAGGCTGAACTGTCCGTGGTAGTGTACGTGGTTACACACCCCGAGATCTTCCCCACCCCATACACGATTTGCTCGGACAGCATGTTCACATGCAATTCGTGTACGGAGTACCTGGCCATCTGGTCCCGCCACGGATACACCTCCGCTGACGGGAGACCCCTCACAGTGAAACCCTTGCTGGAGAAAATCTTAGCTGCAGTGGGGGAGGAAGGGGAGGTTTTCATCCATAAGGTGAAAGCCCATTCCTCCGCAGAACCCAGGAGTGAGGACAACCGGCAGGCTGACGTGCTAGCTAAGGAGGGTGCCCACACAGGCACTTTCTGGGACCCATTTGGGTCCCGTCCTATAGCAGCAGTCACGGGTCGGAATGGGACACAGGGGAGTGCAGGGGTAGCTTTAACCCCGGACCTTAAGACGGTCCAAACCCAAGACCCCGTCCTCAAGGCAGTCCTCAGTGCAGTGGCAGAAGGGAAAAGGGTAGAGGGCCCTTACAACACAGCAGTCCTCTCTGTAAAGGAGGGCATGCTGTTTAAGGGAGAGCAATGGGTAGTACCGCAGCAGCACAGGAGGGAATTCCTTCAACTGGCCCATGAGGGTCCAGGAGCGGGGCATCCCGGGCCTGAGACCACCTGGCAGCGGGTGGAACAGGCAGGATGGTGGCCAGGACTCAGGGAAGATGTCCGCGAGTTCTGTGCCAGCTGTCTGGTGTGTGCTGCTAACAACCCTGACCCCCACAAAAGGAAAGTACCTATGGGACACATCAGGAGGGTAGAGGGACCATGGCAGTCAATCCAGGTCGACTACATCGGGCCCCTACCCACCGCCCAGGGAGGCTATAAGTATTGCCTAGTCCTGGTGGATGTGTTCACAAAGTGGGTAGAAGCCTTCCCCTGTCGAACAGCCACGGCTATGAGTACAGCCAGGATCCTGGTCAGGGAGGTGTTCTCACGATGGGGGCTACCACAGTACGTGGAGTCCGACCAAGGGAGCCACTTTACCGGGCAGGTCATGCAGAATACCCTTATGATACTTGGCATAGAGGGGAAATGGCACGTTGCACACAACCCACAGTCCTCAGGGATTGTAGAGAGGATGAACAGAACCTTGAAAGAAAGGCTGAGGAAAGAGACGGTAGACTCACCTAGAAAGTGGGTAGAAGTCTTACCATTGGTCCTAATGGGGATCCGAGCCAGCCAGTCAAAAAGCACGGGGTATTCCCCACACGAGCTCATGACTGGTAGGGTTATGCGGACCCCCACCCATGTGCTAGCCCTGGTGCTCACGGAGGGTCAGCTCAGAGAGGTGAACCGGGACAGCTTCGTCAGGAATCTGTTTGAACACCTTAAACAGGTTCACTGGCAGGCTGCTAGCAACATGGGAAAACAGCATCGGAGTAACCGACTGCTGTTAGAACCCCGTACGCACCACGAGTGGGAGATAGGGGATCAGGTTATGGTTAGGAATTTTGCTCGGGTAGGCAGTCTAGAACCATTATACATGGGGCCCTACAGCATTGTAGATAAGGCAAACCCCATGGTATACGCCATAAAGCTGCCTAGGCACACCAAATGGTTCCACATTAACCAATGTAAGTTGTTTAAATCCGAGAGAAGGGAACAGCCAGTTGGGGCAAGGTCTGAGGATAAAAATCCTCAGCCTGCAGCAGGAGCAAACTCACAGATTGCACAAGCAGGTGCAGTGGCTTGTTTTAAGGGAAGGGCCATCCCACCCACTGTTTGGGACACTCCCCCGCTCATCTGGGACTCAGACGAGGTGGGACCTGAGGGCAGAGAGTTACCTGCCCCTGACACAGGTTTAGAAGAGGTACAGCCTGAGGATAGAAATCCCCAGCCAATGGCAGTGGAGATTCCACAGACCGCACAAGAGGGGACAGTGGCTCGAGTTAAAGACTCACCAGCCAGAAAACCCCGACCAGCCAGAGTCCCTAGAAGGCCCCCACGAACGCCACGGCCAAAGAAACCGTGGTCACCGGCTCCCCAGTTTAAAAGGGCAGCCCCTCAAGTCAGGGATCGATCTGAGGACAGAGGTCCCCAGCCAGCAGCCGCAGGCTGTGAGGGACCAAAGGTACAGGACAGGGCGGCCACACCGAAGGGAGTAGTGTGCTGTAGCCCACACAGGGATTAGCCTGGCCGCCCGGGGACGGGCAGCGGATGTACATAGTTTCTGTTATGTAATTTTGAGATTGTTAAGTTTGGGTGTTTTAATTAAATTTTAAATAAGGTGGTTGGTAGTTTAAGTATTATTGTTTAAGAATGTTTGTATTGAGTCGGGGTCGCAAGACTCGACTATGCTTTACCCAAGCCAGCGAATCTGTTCGGGACCTGGCTATATGCTCTTATGTCTCCCTACAGAAGAGATTTCGATAGGATGGGGGGCATACTCCTACTCGCCCTGATAGGAATGGCCGCTGGGAGACGAGGTGACGTGGAGGACTCCCACATTTTTGGGTGCTCAGGGGAGAGAGCACCGGTTGTGACTGTGGGGGGCAGCGAAGGTAACGTGGAGGAGATCACCACCTATTCCCACGTGGGAAGATGGCCAGAGTGACTGGGATCTAACTCCACCCGATACTCCAGTCAGACCGGGTTCACCTACAGGGAGGCCTCCCTCCCCTGCCCCAGTGTACAGGTTGTGGCCACACAGGTCGGGGTCACTGAGGGGAAACTCGTGTGTGCCTGACCTGCAGAGGACAGATTCCCCTGGGAAGGTGGTGGTGGCTCAGGAAGCTGAGCAGAGACATGGGGGACCGTACAGCTGACTGGGAGCGACTGGGGAACGACACCCATCGGACCATTACGGGGAACCATGGGGGGGTAAGCGTGTGCTGGGACAAGTGGTGGAAATCGGAACAGGGAATCTATGTCTGCATGTGGGGGTTGCGGAAGATCTGCCCCATGGGCGTATCCATTATCTTTTCCGCAGCATGGCTGGACAAGGGGAAGGGGGTGGAATGGGATTCCCACCTACACACTTGCATAACCCCATCCTCTCCAGCCTCAGTTAAGGCCACTGAAATCGTGGCACGCGCCCGAAAGGCCCTGCCCACGGCTCCGACAGTAAGGACACATATGGAGAAGTGCCCTGCCACCACCAAGGGACCAGGGAATGGGCTGGTACTAGTGCCGACCGAAAAGATGCTATACCAGGGGGTACACTACGCGGTAGCTTCCGTGATTCTAAACCTCACAGAGGTACACTTACCTGAGTGGTGCCCCAAGGAGACAGAACAGCTGTACCAGGCCCTGTTAAGAGAAATGTTCAGGAAATTCTACGAGTTCGATTTTGCCAATGTGGACAAAACAGAACTGTACACTACCTACACTGAGTACTTTAGCAATGCGGGGAGACAAAGAAGGGGAACCTGGAATGATGTTTTCACAGCATATAATACAGGATCCTCTGTGATAAACAGTCTGGATGACATAAAATTGCTGACACAAATAAACAGTTTAAAAACACAATTACGAAAAATCTTAACAGAGGAAAACATAGTGGTAGGCTCAGAGCTACACGAGGACCAGGCCATGATGGTCCATTTAAAGGAGATTATTGCTGAGTTGGAAAGGCACGCCAAAACAGTGAATGCACTCATTCGAGAGGGTAAGAATGCATCAGACCAGGCTGCACAGAATGAGGTGTGCGTGCTGTACGGGGCATGGTTGCTGGGCGAGGGCCGCAGCAACCTGGAGGATTTAAAGCAGGGTTTAGTCCCCTCCTGGATCAGCAACAAGCACCTCGCAGCCCTCCACCCATGAGAATTCACTAAGCCCGTGTCAGTTCCGCCTAGCCTCTGAAGCATACCCTGTCCCAGTAGATTGTGGGCGCTCCAACCACACCATCATGGGTATCGTAGTGAGGATGCCGGTCATGGGTGGGACAGCCCGACCTGCACCGATTTATATAGGGTGGAGAACATTGGAGTCATTCAAGGGGGTCCACACCTCCGTTTTGCAGCGGTCCCACCTTACGTCATAAAGTGGGAGCACATGATGACAGGTACAGACCTCTCTGGGTGCCGGAGCCGGGGTGCACATGTAGTACTGTGTCCTCAGCACTTGAATGCCTATTCTAGACCACAGTGCGGGTTTAAAACTGCTGGTGCACGACCTATAAACCGTACCATGGAGGTAATGGCACAAGGCCATGTTCCCCCACAGGTAGCATATATAGGGGGTGGGACATATTGTGTCACCACAAGTGCGCCCCACTACCAGCTTGGACAGCACATCTGGTGTCCGGTGAGTGACAGCAGTTTTTGTTTTAAACCCGAGGCAGAAGTTCAAGTGGCCCAGGAACGGATTGTCCCCATTCCTGAACCCTCCACTGTTCACCTCACTGTTAGGGAAAACATTACCAACCTGAAGAGCTATGTCACACATTTCGATTATAAAATTCCCCCTCTACCATAACATCTTACTAAACTACTAAAAGCTGTAGAGTTATCACAAAAGCATTTCTATACTTTGGAACAG
Organism: Heptranchias perlo; assembly: GCF_035084215.1. NCBI lineage: Eukaryota > Metazoa > Chordata > Chondrichthyes > Hexanchiformes > Hexanchidae > Heptranchias > Heptranchias perlo. Next base: position 16,441,853 of record NC_090339.1, read on the forward strand.
AAAACACACGAGATAGAGGGAGAAATTCAAGGTATCACAGTCCCGCCCTGGTGGGACATTTTCAAAAACATAGAGGTCCCTTCATGGGTCAGAATGGCTTCCCACATCCTCGTGGTTTGCCAGCTGGGAATAGTGTTGTACCTGTTGTGCTCTCAGTGCAAGGGAAAAGGCAAAATCCTAGAGTTCCAAAACAAAAGGACCTGGAAGAAGCATTATGCTAAGGTGGAGAGAGACACACCTGTTTGAACTTTTTTTGTGTTCCTGAATAAAGATTGTTGTTTTTATGTGTTCGGTTATTTTTAAGAAAGACCTTTTACGAGTTGTTTTCTTTTAATAAAGATGTATGTGCACCAAGTGGAGTGTTGGACCCCCTCCATGTTTGGATGTATGTAAATAACTGTATTTTGCCTTTGCATGCTTACGCACCCCACATTTTTATAGAATGGGGAATGTATGTGTCATGAGATCTTAGATAGGTAATTACAGGGGAAGATTGACTATGGAGGGTCGGGAATTTTGCTCACCTTTTTCCAGTATGATACTTGAAGCAAGGTTTAAGTATCACAGGAAAAACTGAAGGATTCTCAAAATTCCCACATTTTTCATATCATCAACGAGGATATAACTTTTGGACTTTTATGGCAGAGGACCCAACTGCTGGGTTAAATGTGGATCCCTGCAGACAGGAGGTTAGGCCCATGAGGGCCTGGGACTGGACATGCCCAGGCTTGTTGGGTGCAGCGTGGATTTTTCCTGAAAACCAGACAATGAGAGAAGACACAATATGCATTCTTCCCTTTAAAACAATCAACCCAGAGAAAGACTTCAGCTTACACGAAACTAAAGCCCATCAAAACCTTGCATAAATTATCGCTACTAACTACTATAGCAGGGAAGGTAGCAATCTATGCAATTATGCAAACCCATCAATACTTCACATACAATGGCTTTCAGTTCAAGACTAGTTACGGGGACAGGAAGCCAACAATCACCTGAAGAAGCCCACCATAATCAGACAAAGAACTAACCTTGTTTTGGATTCAGATAAGAAATTCGAAAAATAGTATAACTGGGCCACCAGTTACGAAGCACAGGGGGTTTGTTTTGGAACAGGTTTTAAACAGCAGTTTTGGAGCAGCAACAAGGCAACCGCAGCCCTCCACGAAGATCGCCCACCCACAACTGCGCCTTACCGCACCAACAGACTCTATCCAACTGAAGAACCTTCGCAGATTCCACAGACCAGGACCACGTGGGGACGGCAGGGCCCAGAGGACACAAAGAGCGTACCTCAAAACTGCAACCGGCTTACCTGGCTGGATTTCGAACTGTCAAGGAACCCTGGTTTGGTGAGCATGATCCCTGACCTCTCCTAGTTCAATTTAGTTAGGTTTTGGGGGTGAGACAAGGGTAAGGGGATTAGTAGGGTGATTTTCCCTCATTATGCCGTGTGTTCCCCATTCTTAACTAAGTGTACTTTGTATGTCTGTATAATCTCAGTGTTATCCTAATGTTATAAGTTCATTTGTGACTTCAATAAACCCAGTTTCTTTTCTTGTACCAAAACCAGTTGTCTGCTGCACTTTGTCACAACCCCCAAATAAGTCCAAGGTCTAGAACCCAGGGAGTGGGAGCGATTCGGACCGCTCAGAAGTCAGAGGTGAAGCTGACACACACCACCACCCCCTACAAGTGTTCGTTGCCAAAGAAATTATATATAACAAATGAGCTATTAAAGTGAAGTTTCTTAAATCTTTTTATTTTCCTCCAAAGAAACTTCTGGGACATGCCTGGCTGTTGTACTATGTGAAGGTTTATTTTTTTCAATACTAGTTGCTGCTGGTTTTTGAGATAGCGTGGGTGTTCCCAGGTGTGAACGTATTAAATGGCTTTATTTCACAATTCCTGTCACTGTACTTGTGGAATTGCCAAGGTAATTGATAATAAAATAGGTTGGAGGGAATATGCGTTTTACTTAATTAAAGAAAAATTATACTGAAATGCGCATTCAGAATTACAGTAGGCTCCAAAATGCCAATAAACGCACTAAATCAAGTGTCAAAAAACAAAATGTTCTAGAATACCTCGTAGAAATAAATTTCGCGCCTTTAGCACTCTCATCCTTTTTCAGTGACTTCTAAATCACTACTGCTGCTAACTGTGCTTTTGTGTAATGCAATAAAAGTGATGGAATTTTGTGTACACCTGCACCTGGAAACCCTTTCAGCATATCTTACTGCACTCTCAGTCTAACTCCTTGTCTTCAAATGTCAAAAAACATATTCACAACTGTTAGCTTTTGGGAGCTTTTTTGAAGCTGTTGGCCAGCTTTCTAGGTTGGCATGTATGCCCACTTAGGGATGTAGCTGGTAACTGAGGCCTGGGATCTCCTGCTTCTTGTGCTTTGCAATTAACATGGGTGGCCTTGGTTTTAAGAACACTTCCATATTCAGCACCACCCACTATCTCAGCATGCCATGTGGCTCAATCTATATATTTTACAAGTTATAAAATGAAACTAATGCATCTTTACAAACCTCCTGTCACTCAAAGGCCTCTTCCTAAACATTAACATCCACCTATATCATTCTCAGCTTTATTTCAAATTACAGATTGCAAATTTCAACGGTCACAGCATTATTCCCTACTCTATTACATGCCTCATGCCAAGTGACTAGATATGGCCATGGACAGCAGGACTGTCCGGCCTGACAGTGATGGTACTATTTATTAATCCTCAGGTGACAAAGGCCTGTGTCACCAAATGCATCCATCATTTCCTGAGGCCTGTTTTTTCTACTTGGCAAATCTGCACAACATGCCCCAACCAGTGTCTGTGAAATTGTAACAGATCACAGAAGGAGATGATTGACCGCACATTTGTCTAAGCTTGACACTGGAAACCCTTTCAGCCAGTTAATGCCAACCTCAGGCAGTTCTGGAAAAACCTCCAGATGAGAGATAGGGTTGAAAAGTATCATCCACTTTTTTGCAGCCATGTAGCAAATTGGGGAACATTATCGATTGATAATCTTTCATCCAGAGATATGTGGTAGTTTTGTCAAAAAGGTTTATTGAGTTTCTGACTGACTTACTAATTGCATCCAACATGATATTTTCTTATTGTACTGTTATCGGAGGTAACAAAAGAGCCAGGGTATGCGGCATTATCTATAACCTTCATACTGGATTCACAGAATATGATGTTTCATAAAGGAAAGTTTTTTCCCCTTTGTCCTGATCTGTCAATGGCCATTATTTTTCTTTCTTTTACAATGATCTCGTGTCCCTTATCTCTGACTCAACAGCTTAAATGATTCTGTTACGCTGCTTAAGTTCTGTGGAGAAGATTACTAGGGCATCACAATGCTCATGCATTTGCAGTTCTGCATTACTGTTACGAATACTGGGGTAGGAATTAGCAGCATGTGCTTGAACAGAGAGGTCTGAGTCCAGTCTGAAATTTGGCCTCGGGCCTCGACCACATCTTCCGGGACAGCTACCAGTGCCTGACACCCCACAAGAAGAATTAATTTCAGCACGCCAGCAGCAGCTCTCAATTAAGTGCCAGGAGAGGGGTTGGAGTGGGTGGCGGAGGGGGTTGATCGGCAGGACTGTGGAGTTGAAGCCAGCACTCCTGCTCCTCTGGCTCCACAGAAAGGTTTTTTTTTAGGCCCGCTGCTGCTCACCGGGAGCCAATTTTGAAAAGAGGTCCTTCAATTGGCATTAGGCCTCTCAGTGACATATTTAAGGGCCATAATGCCTGTTTTAGGTGTCCGCCCGGGACGCCTAAAAAATGGTCCCCACGAATTTAGCAGTGGGACCAATGCCTGTGCAGATTGCTCGTTGTAGGCCTGAAAAACTGGCGCAACGCCTTCCTGGTGATCAACCCCCTCCGCCACCCACTCCAACCCCTCTCCTGGCACTTAATTGAGGGCTGCTGCTGGCGTCCTGAAATTAATTCTTCTTGTGGGGTGTCAGGCACTGGTAGCTGTCCCGGAAGATGTGGTCGAGGCCCGAGGCCAAATTTCAGACTGGACTCAGACCTCTCTGTTCGAGCACATGCTGCTAATTCCTACCCCTTCCTACCCCGCTATTTCTAAACCTGAATTAGATCTCAATATGCTAAATAAATTTAAAGAGGGCTACGCTTAAATGTTGTACTAATTATAAAGATGGTGATATCACTGGAGCAAGGGCACAGGTTTGCCAACTCTGGTTTGACACTTTGAGGGTAATTTTAACCGAACTCATCTGGCGGGGAACTGGTGCGATTGGATCAGCTGCTCGTTTTACACCCCACCCCACCCAGGAGGCCGATCCAATCCCATCATTTATCCACCAAGTGGGTTGGGTTAAAATTATATACTTTTTTTTTGGCTTGGAGACTTGGAAGGATCCCACACATTTTCATCATACTGATATCATTTGTAAGTTTAGGGTCTTGCCCTCGATATTCTCTGGAATACAGTGGTGCTAGATACTCCCACCAGAAGTCTGAGAACTTTACCTTTAGGCATGTGCTTATACTTCCCAATGTCCAACAGCATAATCCAAGGTGTAATGATAGTCTTCCCTTGTGCTTTGAACTGGATATTTATATCTTTTGCACATGTACCTCCAAATATGGACCAAGCAAACAACTGGTGAGATGAGGCTTGATAAAATGTGTTAAGCTATTTTATTTCTTGGCACGCGATAATAAAGAACAACAGCTATAATCGGATTTACTTATTTCAATCAGTACAACTTATCCTCACATAATAATACTAAATAATAAACACATTACACTTCCCTATATTTGTGTGTGGGTTACTTTGCTTGACTTGAACAGAATTACTCTGAATTATTCTCTCCTGCCTTCTAACCTTCCCCCAGTAGTTGTGGGGTCTGACTGCCTCCCAAGCTTTCTGGACTTTGCAGCCTTTTCTTGACCTAACTTCCTTCACGACCTTCTATTTTAAGGTCCTGACTGACTGCCATGTCTTGACTCCATTGAGTTCAAGAGAGTGTAAAATGGGGCGGGGTGTAAAACGAGCATCCGACCCGAATCGGCCCAGTCCCCGGTGGGCGGGTTAGGTTCAAATTGGGGCTCTAGATGTCTGAGTTATGAAGAAAGGCTGGAGAAATTTGGGCTTTTCAACTGGAAAGGAGCCATCTGAGAGGTGATCTGGTAGATGTATACAAGATAGTTAAGGGTATGGAAAAGGTTTATCCAGAATATCACTTTAAATTAAATAGCAAGAGTAGGACAAGGCAACACAGGTTCAAATGAATAAAAGGCAAATATCAGGAAATTCTTCTTAACACATGGAATGGACTCCTGAGTAAGGTGCTGGAGGCAAAACCCCTGGAATTATTTAGGAACCAATTGGATGCTGCAATGCAGGGACTGTAATGTGCTTTTAGATGGATGAATCAAAATAGGCCAAAAGGCCTCCCTCATCTGTAATTATTTTGTGATCTTGCACTTGTTACAGTTGATTGATACTGAATGCTCCAGTTAACAGTAGCCTTGAGTTAAGTTCTTAAAACAAAATACCAAGGGTTGATTAATTATGACTGTGGATGGGGGTTTCCCTTGGAACCTATTAATTCAATCATATGATTCAAGGTTATTCCATGTGAGTACAATAATTGTTTACACTGAGAAAGCTTGTCATCTGATAAGTGATCCTTATCTAACCTTTAGCCTCCAATTTCTTTCCATTGCAACCTTTCTTGTGCCCATTGATACTCCTATGGTAAGTGCTCCTCTGAACTTCCCTCTCTTGTTCCTCTTAAGCTGCAGATAAACTGCTCTGCACACTGTTTTGAAATCAAAGATGTGTCGAAATCGAATGTATTCCTTCCCTGGAAGTCAAAACTGTAGAGTTTCTCACCTCCCTAAGTATTGCCTTACTCCTATATATTACAGGCTGTTAAATCTCAAGCTTGATGTCAAATAATCACACGTTGCTGATTTTCTTGTCCTCCCACCTAGGGGTAGAAATAGGTATGAGTTGCACCCATTTTTTGGGCGTTAAACATTTTGCAAAGTATGCCAATTTAGCAGTGAGACAGCCTGCACCCAATCTGCGCAGGTGTTGGATCCACGCCTAAATTTGGGGGGCCCATTTTTTAAGGCATCCCGAGTGGACATCTAAAACAGGCGTTAGGCCCCTTGAACAAGCTAATTAGGGGCCTGACGCTTATTGAAGGACCCCTTTACAAAATTAGTTATCTATAAGTGGGGAAGGTGTTGGCCCTGCCAGGCTCAGGATTCTTCAGCGGTCCCCGTGGCCACCAAGGAAAAGAAAAATGTTTTTTTTTTAAACCCTTGCTGTGGTTCCAAGGGGAGCAAGAGTGCTCCCCTGACTCCATAGGCTTTGCAATCGGCCCCCGTCCCCGTAGCCTGCTCCAATCCTCTTCCTGGGACTTACCCGAGGGCTGCTGCCGGGAATGCAGGTGGCTTTTAATTGTTTTTTCCTGTCAGGCAAGCGGCATGACCAGCACTGTCGGCTTGCCCTGAGTATGTAGATGAGGCCCGAGGAACGATTTCTATTGATGATCAGGCCTCTTGGTTTGGGTGCATGGTGCTTGTGCATTACCCAAAAACGGGCTCAGATTAATTTCTACCCCCTAATCTTTTCAACCTAGTTGATGCCCTCACTAAGGGCCTTGGTCTTTCACCCATGTTTCTCAATACAAAACATAGATGAATTAAAATTTAAAATCTTATGTCTGCATGCGCTTCTTGAGTGCAAAAACTTATTTCCTATTCCCACGTTTTTGTCACACTTTTGCCACTATAATACCCTATGTCCACAATTATATTGGAAACTTCTAATGTAAACTTGTCGTACTATAGTGTGACAAGTTTACATTGAAAGTTTACATTGGCTTTGGGGCTCGAGTTTTGCGTCTCCCCGCTCCTTAGCCTGTACTCCTATGCTCCAACCAACTCTACTCTCTGCTTCCCAAATCGCTCTAGGTTTTGCCATTTAACTATAAATAATAATATTAAATCAAAGTGTTATGTAAAAATAAGGACAAGAATATCTGACTTTAAAATGAGGATTGACTTACATCTGCACACCCTGGTCCAAAAGCACTATACTGTCCTTGTACAAAACTCTGGTTAGGCCCCATCTAGAATACGCTGTCTAGTTCTGGTCCTCTCACATGGTGGAGATATAAAGGCCCTGGAAAAGGTTCAGAGGGTGATAACTAGATTAATACTTTGTTTAAAACTATTATTTTAAAGGTTCCGGGATCCGAGTCTTCTTACTCCAGAAAAGCATAAACTTTGGGGAGACTTGATTGAAGTACTTAAAATGATGACTGTGTGCATGTGGACTGATTATTTGAATGAGATAAGTATGGGAGAATGAGGGGACATGCATGTAAGTAACATAAGCATAGAACTAGGTTAGATCTCAGGAGTTTTTTCTTTGCTCAGAGGGTCATTGACCTTTGGAATAAGCTGTCAGTTCGTGCAGTGTGTGCAGATTCATGGCAAACATTCAAAACGGAGCTGGCAAGTTCTTGGTCATTGTTATCTCCTGAAACTCATTTTTGATTGACTTCAAGGTGGGGGGGAGGGTCAGAGAGGAGTTTTCCTAGAATTCTTTGTTCCCTGAATTGGCCCCAAAGTTTTTTTGCTTCTCCCAGGAGATTGCTTGGCTGCTGGTGGGTGGAGATCATCGGGAAGTCGTCTTGCCTAGTTGCAACACGACTGATTGGGACAGACTCGATGGACCAGCTGGTCTTTTTCTATCCAACTTTTTCATCTCTTTGTAATTGTTCCCCACCTCTTAACATCGCCTCGCCTGAAAACTACACTTGATTTTGGCTCCCCGTGTGCAATGCCATAGGACATTGATTAGTGTTTATATAGGGGGAGGATGAGACAGAGCGAAAGAGAGGGAGAGAGACTGTTAGTCAGAGCGCGACTGATATTAATCAAAGGAAATAATTCAATCACTTAAAAATTGGAAGAGTGACTCGATGGGTAGGAATCTGTGGCACAAAGGGAAATAAGTTAATAATGAGGAGTTCTTACAGTCTACTAGAAACATGGAAGAAATTGATGTGGAATTTTCAAGAAATAAGAAAAGCATCAATGAGGAAAAGACTACTAATTAGAGGCTGTTTGAATTACAGTTAAGAGGACTGACGGTGAAGTCCCTTAAAAGAGGAAGGTAAATTCATAGAGTTGGTGTAGCAGTGTTTGTGACCCAGCAGGACACTTCCCTTGCTACTGCTTCATTTTAGGTAGTAAGTAAAGTCTTCTATACTAAAGACTGGGTAAGAGGCCATATTTGGTATAACATTTAGATATGATGGAAAATGTTGAGGTTAGAGAGCACTAGCTATCAGTAATCACAAGGTTATTACATTTGACTTAGTTTATGGGCCGCAGAAAGCAATAATGAAATGAATGCACAGGGAAAGATTTCAGGAGAATTGATTTTTAAAGCAGTGATGGAAGAACTGGGGAAGAAAAATGGATAAATAATTCGGTGGTGATAAACACCAAGCAATACTTGAATGTTTCTAAGGATATATGACGGAGAGTGTGAAAAGGAGATACATAGCATGGAGAAGCAGGAAGTAAAAGAATATCAAATAGTTAAATAAGGAGGAGAGAGTATGCACAAAGGAAAATGCTTTAAGGGACATAACATTGTGGTACAATGTATTGGAATGCTAACGTGCAGTATTACAGTAAAATGGAAAGCAGGTTGGTCTCTTGGCTTTGCTGAATTAACAATCTGGGCTGTAATTCTCTACATCACCACTACCCCCCTCAACCCCTCCATTGTCTCTGATTTGTCAAACTGAATGACTGACATCCAGTACTGGATGAACAAACATTTCCTCCAACTATATATATATGAAGGCTGAAGCCATTGTCTTTGGTCTCAGCCACAAACTCCGTTCCCTAGCCACTGACTCCATCCCTCTCTCCGGCCACTGTCTAAGGCTGAACCAGAGTGTTCGCAACCTTGGCATCTATTTGAACCTGAGATGAGCTTCCGACCACACATCCGCTCCATCACCAAGACCGCCTACTTCCACCTCTGTAATATCGCCTGGTCTCCGCCCCACCTCAGCTCATCTGCTGCTGAGACCCTCATCCATGCCTTTGTTATCTCTAGACTTGACTATTCCAATGCTCTCCTGGCCAGCCTCCCATCTTCCACCCTCCATAAACTTGAGCTCATCCAAATCTCTGCTGCCCGTACCCTAACTCAGACTAAGACCCATTCTCCCATCACCCTTATGCTCGCTGACCTACATTCTGGGAACGACTCAATTTTAAAATTCTCACCCTTGTTTTCAAATCCCTCCATGGCCTCACCCCTCCCTATCTCTGTAACCTCCTCCAGCCCTACAACCCGCCAAGATCTCTACTGTCCTCCAATTCTTGCCTGTTGCGCATCCCCAATTTTAATTGCTCTACCATTGGCGGCCGTGCCTTCAGCTGCCTAGACCCAAAGCTCTGGAATTCGCTCCCTAACCCTCTCCACCTGTCTACCTCTCTCTCCTCCTTTAAGATGCTCCTTAAAACGTACCTCTTTGACCAAGCTTTTGGTCACCTGTCCTAATATCTCCTTATGTGGCTCGGTATCAAATTTTGTTTGAAAACGGTCCTGTGAAGCGCCTTGGGACGTTTTACTACATTAAAGGTGCTATATAAATGTAAGTTGTTATTGTGTTGATACTGCATGGAGGTCAGGTATCTCTCCAAACTGTGGGTCCAGTGTAAAAAAGGGAACACCAGAGAGTAGAAATCACTAGGTCACGATCACATACCTCCACGTCTCCAGTTTTGGAGCAGCGGCAGCAGATTGAAGATAGAAGGTCACACTTCTCTGTTATCTACAGTAAAAAAAAAGAGCAAGCAAGGGGAAATAAAATGCTGAAATACCATCAAGTAAGAAAAAGTCTGCAGGAGTCAAGGAAGGCGAAAGAATTAAAAATCTATAAAATCAAAGTAACAATATGGGATGAAAAGAGAAAATTAGAAAAGAAAATCAGAACGGATAGTAGGGTCTGAAAAGAAGGTTCTATGGGTCCATTCATAATAAGCACAGTATTAAAGAACAAGTGGAGGTCCTTAAGGGCGAGAGAGGTAAGGATAGCAGAAAGCTGGCTCATGGCTCTTCCGCAACTCGCATGCTGAACCTTTCTTTAACTATTTGTTCACAATAATTTTTACAGCAGAATATGTCAGTAGAATCCCAATGCAGGTAATTTAAGTCGAAAGACAAACGTCTTTGTTTTTTGCAAGGCAGCATTTTAAGACAAATAGGATATCAGCACATGTAGGTAGATCCAAAACTTCATGCCCAGTGGAGTTATACTTGCAGCGCCTTGCTGAGATGGCAGGTTGAATTTGCTTTATTAGTTAGAGCTAGCACACTCACTAAGTATGAGTTATAGAATAATAATTTGGGGGCTCCATTTATTAATTTAGAACTTCTGGCACAAAGCCTTTTGCTGCAGATGTGCATAGCAGGAATCTGAACATGGGTTCTTATTGTCAGATTCAAGGCTCACACAATTATCTCTCTGTTATGCAGGCTGCAGATTGGACCAAGCTGACTTCCCATGCCCAAATTCTCATTATGCACTCTTGTGATAAAAGCGCTAAATTGTAAAATTTGTGTGTTAGCGTGAATGGAGCAAGGGTACATTTTTGCCCACACTCCTAACCTAGCCCTGGTAGTAAACATTTCTGACACACATTAATGCACAGATCCCTGCATTGATGCTGAAGCAAGTGTTAAAATACTGGAGGGAGTGCCAGAGTTCCAAGATTAGCAGAGTAGGAGTTGTTTAAAGGATGAGTGTTTCAATGAAGTCTATAATATGGGTGCTGGATCATGTCTGGCATTGCTAGATAATTTGGAGGAGGTGCAGCAACAGTCAGAGACCGTGACCCTGGAAATTCTCGGCCAGAGGCAATTTACAGGACTCGTTACTACCTGATTCATCACGAGAGCTGCTGATCAGTCAGCCTCCTGGATCTCAGCAAGGTTTGAACGGAGACTGCACTTTAAAGGGACTACATCATAGTTATAGATGTGCTCTTCCATCATATGTTGTTGTATGTCTAGTTCAACAGCAGCATGCAGCATCAACTGGCGAGGCAGACCCATTTTGCCATTTGCGTGGCCTTCCAGAGTACAAGGCACTATTGACTGCACTCACGTTAACCATTCTTGGACCCCTGGTCAGTGCTCTCACTTTTACTAACTGAAAGGCTTACTGCTTCTTTAATGTGCAGAAGGTATGCGACCATCGGCAAAAAGAAAAATATGCAATTTAATGTTCCCTTTTCTGAGAGTGCTTGCAATTCACATATCTTGAGGGAATTAAGAGTTCCACATCTGTTCTAGGGAAGACACTTTGCAATGTTAATTCTTTGGACACATGGATTGCTTGCTCTAAAAATGGTTGAGCATCTTTCTGCAAAAGGTCCAGGCTCCAGAAGGAAAGGACAATAATGACACACAGTCACGAGGCAGCAACGTGGAGTAGACCGTTGACCTCCTGAAATACTGTTTCTGAGGTCCGCACTGCTCTGGTGGTGCCTTGCTGTATGAGCTGGGGCAAGTTGGCAGAAGAGTTTCATCTGCAAAGAAGGCCTTTCAACATCTTATTCCCTCAGTGCACCAATTTGCATAACCCACAGCTGGATTGGCTCACAGAGCATTACATATAGCACTTACTTCCCTTTAAGAGGGTTAACCAGTGTTTTCCCTCAGTCACGTGATATCAAGAAACAGCTGAGTGCACTGGATACAGCAAAGGCTATGCGCCCTGACAACATCCCGGCTGTAGTGCTGAAGACTTATGCTCCATAACTAGCCGGGCCTCTAGCCAAGCTGTTCCAGTACAGCTACAACACTGGCATCTACCCGACAAAATGGAAAATTGCCCAGGTATGTCCTGTCTATAAAAAGCAGGACAAATCCAATCCGGCCAATTACCGCCCATCAGCCTACTCTCAATCATCAGCAAAGTGATGGAAGGTGTCATCGACATTGCTATCAAGTGGCACTTAGTCACCAACAACCTGCTCACCGATGCTCAGTTTGGGTTCCGCCAGGACCACTCGGCTCCAGACCACATTACAGCCTTGGTCCAAACATGGACAAAAGAGCTGGATTCCAGAAGTGAGGTGAGAGTGACTGCCCTTGACATCAAAGCAGCATTTGACCGAGTGTGGCACCAAGGAGCCCTAGTATAATTGAAGTCAATGGGAATCAGGGGGAAAACTCTCCAGTGGCTGGAGTCATACCTAGCACAAAGGAAGATGGTAGTGGTTGTTGGAGGCCAATCATCTCAGCCCCAGGACATTGCTACAGGAGTTCCTCAAGGCAGTGTCCTAGGCCCAACCATCTTCAGCTGCTTCATCAATGACCTTCCCTCCATCATAAGGTCAGAAATGGGGATGTTCGCTGATGACTGCACTGTGTTCAGTTCCATTCGCAACCCCTCAGACAATGAAGCAATCCTTGCCCGCATGCAGCAAGACCTGGACAACATCCAGGCTTGGGCAGACATTCGCGCCAGTCAAGTGCCAGGCAATGACCATCTCCAACAAGAGAGAGTCTAACCACCTTCCCTTGACATTCAATGCCATTACCATCGCTGAATCCCCCACAATCAACATCCATGGGGTCACCATTGACCAGAAATTTAACTGGACCAGCCACATAAATACTGTGGTTACAAGAGCAGGTCAGAGGCTGGGTATTCTGCGGCGAGTGACTCACCTCCTGACTCCCCAAAGCCTTTTCACCATCTACAAGGCACAAGTCAGGAGTGTGATGGAATACTCTCCACTTGCCTGGATGAGTGCAGCTCCAACAACACTCAAGAAGCTCGACACCATCCAGGACAAGGCAGCCCATTTGATTGGCACACCATCCACCACCCTAAACATACACTCCCTTCACCACCGGCGCACAGTGGCTGCAGTGTGTACCATCTACAGGATGCACTGCAGCAACTCGCCAAGGCTTCTTCGACAGCACCTCCCAAACCCGCGACCTCTACCACCTAGAAGGACAAGGGCAGCAGGCACAGGGGAACAACACCACCTGCACGTTCCCCTCCAAGTCACACACCATCCCGACTTGGAAATATATCGCCGTTCCTTCATCATTGCTGGGTCAAAATCCTGGAATTCCCTTCCTAACAGCACTGTGGGAGAACCGTCACCACACGGACTGCAGCGGTTCAAGAAGGCGGCTCACCACCACCTTCTCAAAGGCAAAAAGGAATGGGCAATAAATGCCGGCCTCGCCAGTGACACCCACATCCCATGAACGAATAAAAAAAATGTTTTATGCACCATTATTGAAACATTTTCCTGATTGGTTGCTTCTTTGTACACTAGTAACACATCCTATTACTGTCAATCTTAAATAAATTGCTACAGTGTGTTCCTATGCGATGGCTATCAAAAACAAGAGGAAAAACACACACATCTAGTGTGCTATGACTTAATTAAACCCCTTTGAGTACTGTGTATTAAATCATTTATCTGTTTATAAAGCCTGGGTTTATGATTTTGAGATCTTGAAATCTTCCCCCATGGAGGTGATAGAAAGAAACTGATCTGGTTTTATGAGTGGCATTGAGTGCATTATCTAGCTTAGTCTCATGAGCTGAGAACAGACACATTCAAGCATAAATGTTTGAGTAACAATTTATTGTTTGCATCCTTGTTGCCATTATCGTTAGCTATGAAGAACAGCATTGTGACAATAGTAATAATTTGTGGCAACTATTCCATATGCCTGCTTGTCAACTCAAGAATCCTATTACAAATAAACATTAGTGAAAGGAATTTTAGATTGGAGGTTTTTAGCCAATTCTATTAGCCTTGAAGATAGTTGTCAAATGCTTTCCAAAGATATCTCCGTTCACTGAGTTCGAGGGATTCTTATGGGCCATTTAAGACCAACGTATAGATTTCAGGTTCTAATGCTACACTGGTATTAAGCAACCAGAAAATAGCTTAGAAGCAGTAGAACATACATTGACAGAAGAATGTGCACTAAGATTAATACATTGTTAATTGCCATGTGGTCCACTATCACTCTCACTTTAAAGGACAACAATTATAGCATTCTTCCAGTTGAAAGTTACCTTGTCTGTCTTTCATGCAACTAGGAAGATGGATAGTAGTCATTAGAAGATTAGTCATTGGACATTGATACAATTGCTGATGCTAATAGATATTTGTTGCACTGTAACACTAGAAACATATTTTATCTAGTGCACAATGCAGAATGATGCGTCAGGAGATGAATGTTTCAATCTTAGAAATGATGAGACATTGGAGAGAAACAACCACACACGATGATAAGTCTCAAAGAGGTCCTTTCCTGATTAAGATCATCTTGGGGTGCTGACATTTTTTTAAAAACTTTGTATGGTTGGATATAGAAGCAATGATACTGCTCTACCTCTCCACTGTTATGACACTTCCAAAGTGATATTATTGGTGTTACCAGACTGAGGCTTATGTGTTGCTGAAAAAACCTTGCCTCAGTAATGATTTGCCTGTCTTAGTTCTCTCCTCTGCAGTGAGGGAAATTCCTGTTTTCCTGCTAATTGGGGAAAAAATGAAATATATCACTGAAGTTGTTTGCTGTTAGATCGCATCAGTACCACATATCAAGTCACCATTTGTTAATTAAAGGTGACACAATGAGAAGATCATCAGCTCATTGCCTCCTCCTTATTTGTGAAGATCCTGTTATGTTGTTGTTGGTGCTGGAGCTCAACTCTTCCATTGTTGTAGTCATATTTTTTAGGTCTTTTCTGCTTTTCTTCAGTCATGACGTGACAGCCAGTTGTTGTTCCTGCTTTAGGGCCAATCAGGGTGAAATTTGATTTGAGTGGAGACACAAATCTGTTGGTTTTGCATTGGTCACCTGTTATACATCCAGCCTCATATTCAATTCCATCGACTTCACCAGAATCGAATACCAGGCGGAGCATGTAACAGGAGGCAAACATGATACTGCCTGACTTACGCCCCGCCCAAGTCAAATTTCACCCCCAATGACTTGGATACTCTGTTGCATCCTTTCAGGGCAATGATCCATCGCAACAGATGAGTATTTTTGTCATGAGTTGACTGTACCGCAGATGGAGATGGTGCTCCGAGTATAGAGGAAATTCAGTCCTGTTTAAGTACGGTTGTAATTTCTGCAGTTCCAAGACCAGATTTAAACATCCTTATTCAATTGTTGAATAAGCCACCTATCCTGGCAGTACCTAGTGATTTAGGTAAATTATTGGATTGCTCCCCAAGATCTTTGCCCTGCACAGCATCAATGCTTCAGTCTGATGTGAAAGCTCGAGAATAATCAAGACGGGTTAGTACAGGGTCTGCACATAAGGCCTCATTTATCCTCTTAAAGGCATTTCCTGCCTTAACGTATCAGACTACATGATTGAGCGTCATCCTCTTGGATAATGATGCAGCTATATTACTATATTTGGGAATGAACTTGCAAAACAGCCAGCCAATCTGAAGAATGCCTGTGCCTGTTTCTTGATCATGGGGCAGGCCCAGTGCCTGATGGAGGCCACTGTTGTCTGGACAGGTCTCTGTTTCACCTCACCCACATGGTGAACTAAATATAATATTTCAGCTGTGCTGATGTCACATTTTTTTTGACAGTAGACATCAGCCCTGCCTTGCTCAACTGGGTTAATAGGTCAGTGACTTGGGAAAGGTGTTTCATCCCATGTCCAACTGAAAATTGTAAATCCATCAATATTTCTAGAGCATAATCTCCAGCTCCTGTCAGAACGGATTCCAGTCATCTGAAGTATGTGGCTGTAAACTAGTACAGCTTTGACAGTGTGGAAAATATCAAGTGCAACTCAGTCTCCATGCTTAGTTGCACTTGTCAATGACCTTTATGTCCAGAGTTGTCAGATAGTTGGCACCCACTGGTGTTTCAAAGGTTTCTACCATGTGAGGCATAGGGTAAGTGCCAGCCTCTATCAGGTCATTTAGTTCTTGATAATCTACACTGAATTACATTGTCTTTTCTTTCTTAGGGACCAATACCTCTTGCGATTCCCACAGGTTCTCGAATAGCCATATTTCTCCAAGAACTATATGTTCCCTTGCATTGGGTGGCACGGGGTATACATGGTGGGGCATTGAGTTTGAATTGCCTGTATTTAACCTCACATACAAACTGTTTGGTGTAGCCTGGTTTGCCAGATAACAGTCAACAAAAACCTAGTAGTAACTTCCGAGCTTGCTGTTTTTGTGTAACTGAGCTGATAACGATTTTATCTACTGAGGAACCTTACTGTCAGACAAGAGATCTATGATCTCGATTTAGTCTCCACCTTCCGAGACACTGATAATATTCAATTCCAATTCCTCATGGACGGGACAGGATTTTGGCACATTCACTTGGTAGACCTGGCAGTTGCACAGTTAATTGATTATCTCAACGATCTAATCTACCTCACTACGCCTATCCACCATCATGTACGGAAAAAGCAAATAGCTTGTTAGGCTTCACCAGCAACAGAACCAACATGCTCTGGTCTGCCTGACACTCCCACTGTCGAACATTGGAGTTGTAACAGCTTTTCTGACAGCCCTGTACATATTTTGGATTCTCCTGTATAAATTCGGACAGGCGCTTTAGGTCATCCCTCAATATGAGTGGATGCTCCACTACATTTTCGACCTAGTCAGTGCTCTTCCCTGACTATACTTCTCTGATTAGCATTAACGGACTGTGCACTTAGCGTACTTATAATTAGTTCAAATGTTGAGAGCCCTGCACACCCTTGTAAGCAAACATTAAATATGGTAATGTTTTATCCCAATACATGGGGTACTGCTCAGCATATGAGTGCAACATGCAGATCAGAGTACCATTAAACCTCCCTTTGCCTGAGGGTAGGTGTGGGGTGGATTGAAGTTGCTTCATTTGACATTATTGCTACAATTTAGTGATTAGCTGTGACATTAAACTAGACCCCAGTTGGTCATAATCTATTCTAGGAACCTGACCTGAAGTAACATTTCTAACAATGCATTGACTATGACATTGTCTATGGACATGAGAGATGCCACATCTGGATTTCTAATTGCATGATTTACCATGATTAATATGCACTGTTTCTCCAACTGATGCCTGTCAGGTAAAGCACCTATTATATCTCTCCCCACCCTCTTCAAAAGATTCACTGGGTAGGATTTGCAGTGGAACTATGTGGCAACCCCCCAATTTACCCATGTGTTAACATCAGTCACACATCCTCCAACATTCAGCAGAGCCCTTGGAGATAATAGGCCAATGAAAGTGTTGAACAATCTGCCCTTATTTATGTTTTGATAACTGAGCTGATAGCGATTTTATCCACTGAGGAATCTTATGGTCAGACAAGAGATTTATGATATCGTCTTAGTCTCCACCTTCCGAGGCACTGATGATATTCAGTTTCAATTCCTCATGGATGAGACAGGATATAAGCACATTCATTTGGTAGACGTGGCAGTTACATGGTCGATTGGATATCTTGACT
The DNA here is from genome assembly GCF_035084215.1 of Heptranchias perlo. Taxonomy (NCBI): domain Eukaryota; kingdom Metazoa; phylum Chordata; class Chondrichthyes; order Hexanchiformes; family Hexanchidae; genus Heptranchias; species Heptranchias perlo. The sequence continues at coordinate 16,459,433 of NC_090339.1, forward strand.
ATATAATCTACCTCACTTCGCCCATCCACCATTGTTTACTGACTCACTCAATGAGCTTGTAACTTGTTACTACCCAGTGATGCCCTGGAAAAGGATATGGTGGGTTACCTTTAGAAAACCTGTTAAGTCTTCTGTGGTACACCATCTGTCAGAACTCTTCCAGTTCCTGTCCTCAAAAGGTTTTGATTCGTAATGTTGGATCAAAATGCTCTCTGCGGTCCAAGTTTACCAGGTTGATTGTTTCTTGCGAGATATCATGCAGGGAGATCATGGCCCCCTTACATGCTTCATTTTTGTTACTGATGGCTTCTGCCATTTTAGGCTAACCTCTGGCAGATTGACGCATGATATATTGTGGCATCTCACACAATATAAATCAGCGTAAACGTACCCTTTTAGGAATTTGACTTTGAACATCCAAATTGTGATAGTCAGGCCCACGACATGATGGTAAACTTATTTTATGTTATAGCTCATTAAAATTGCAGTACTTTCAACACCTTTTTAGTTACTTCTTGTACTCTTAATAAAACCTTGTTAGAATACTGTCCTTTTACTTTGACATTCTGGTGTATGTGGAGAGCAGGCTCCTTATATTAAAACAATATAGGAAAGGAGCTGCTGGAATCATTCTTGGTTATTATCAAGGTTATGAGCCTGACCTTCTCTGTTTCAGCCCCTCAACATAACTCAATGGGGCAATATCGGCCCATTTATTTGGTCTCAGTTTTCAGTATCAATCTCTGATCTCTCAATTATGCCAGCCATCAAACTAGTGTTTTTATTCTGATGTATTCTCATGTCCACTGGCCAGTTTGGTTACTCTATTAATCACATTTAATTATGTTATTATGTTATTTGGGGTTTTATTTTACTCAGTACCCATTTAGGTTATTTTGAGGTTAAGTTATTTATATAATACTTGTGTTTTGCTGATACCAGCCAAAATGTAATTTTCTACAAATTCTGCTCGCATTATTGATCTTATTGTTCACATAAAGCTGCTCGCTAAAGAGTCCCTGACACTTGCTGAATTTTAATTTTGTATCACAGGAAGCAGCATTAGTCGTTATTTGAAAAATGTTATCCTTTTCACATCTAGCTCCTTGGACACATTTTTAATTCTCGGTTTAATTCACAGATTTTTAGCAGTGTTGGCCAGAGAATTCCACTTTTTAACCACCCTCTGTGCAAAGAATTATTTCCAAACTCAACATTAATTCTTTTTGTGATTATCTTAAAGTTGTACACCATCATTACCGTTTTGCTGACCAATGGAAACAATCTATCAGTATTTATCCTGTTATATATATATATATATATATATATACACACACTGGATAGTCATTCATTTTGTTAATGTCAGTTGAAATGAATCCAAGTTTCTCATGTTCCAGCCATTATATTAATTCTAACGGATGGCTGCAATTCAAGATTGATCCACTGTAATGTACATGTATCATAGCATTTTCCTATCTTAGCCTTGAACTTCATTATAATTTGCTGTTACAGGAGTTTGCTGTCATCACTGCATTTTCCTTATTTGTTTCCACATCTGAGCTTAAGTTAGGAGGTAGCTGCAAACAGATGGCAATCAGTGTCCAGGTCATCACTCCTAAATACCCTGCAGTCTCCAGGGCTTTTACAAGAGTTCAGAATCAGCCAAGGGAAGGAACATCAAATCATTCCTGTACAAATCAAAAAAGATTTGGCTTGAGATTACTCACATTAACAATTGTCCTGATGGTGTGTTTCCAGCCAAGGCATCAGCCTTGTTTGCCCCAGTGACTATTACACAACCCAAAATTTTATTTCTAGTGAAATCTGAGGATGTAAATTTAAATTAATTCAAAGGCAATTTAAAACAGATGTTGGGAAGAACTGCTTTATTCAAAGGGTGATTTGGAATAATTTGCCAAGCCAGGTAGTACAAATATTAGAGATGGTTGTTCAATATGCAGTTGGATGCTAATGTGACAAGTGAAACTTTAGCTGCAATTTCAACACCCCGCCCCCCCCGCCACAGCCCCCCTTGCCCACAAACGTGTGAGGGCCTCATAAATGTGCAAATGTCAGGAAGTCTGGTTAAATGGTGCAGAATTTAGACAGGTGTGTAAGCAAGAGTTCTTTGATACCAGCAAATAGTATTGCACAGATGTTCGGTAAATAAGGAAAGATGCAAGTTAATTTTGTTGAGTTTTGGGTTTATAAAAACTCACCCTCTGGCCTGATGGAACAGTCTGTAGTCTGCCCATGACCTACATGAAGCCACATCTGTGGCAAATAATAGTCAGTGTTTTTAAACTTGGTCTAATTAACATCGTAAGGGAGAAGACATGCTGGTGCACTTAAAGAAAAGGTAATTAAAGAAATGTAAGAGTATCCATTGGAACCAGCCAGATTGGTGGTGAAAAGTAGAAGTGCATTTTTATCCCCTTTGACATGGGATGCTCGGGAGTTGAGTTATGGTGGGCTGAATAATCTTTACTTACCTATATGTGTTTGAACCCTCTCTTCAACCAAGCCTTTGGTCAGCCTGCTTAATCTTACTCTTCCTGGCTTGGTACCTGCCCTCCATATGCCCATTTGTGAACTACCATGGGATTTTTTTTTACTTAAAGGCACAATATAAATGAAGTTGTTGCTGTTAAAACTGCAATGATGTTTCCTTTCCCCCACTTTTCAAAATATTCTCTCCTCCACCATCCCCACTCCCAATTTCATGGGTGTCCTTGTGCTGTGCAGCATCCTCAGCTCAGAAGATAGATCCACGTGCTCCCAAATTTTCTCGAATTCCCAAATATTTCCATTTATTTATGGAAGAATAGCAAGAGTACCCAGTGGGAACACATGGAATTTGAAAATCCCAAAGAATGAAGAAGCTGAATTCCTATGAACTGTGTAGATCAATTCAACAAGACAACCAACACAGTGGCATCAATAATTTTGCTGATTACAGTACAACTAGTTATACACAGTAACAAGGCAGTAAGTACAAAAGATGGGTATTACCCCAATCCTTTGGAGGACATGGGACCATGTGTTGAAACTGTTTGTTCTTTGCTCCTGCTCTGCCTGCCCTCCTTGAGGCAGTTCTTTCTATATCCAACTCCATGTGGCATCCACGTGATCAAGACGTCATCCACCCTCAGCCAATTTAGCCCATTTATGGACATGCTTCCATTTTGTTTCTCCCTGACTCTTTTCAGCAGTTTTCCAGCAGACACAACTTAAAACAAACTGCAGTAAGACAGTTTAGGATTACAACTGCAACAAAAAAATTCAAATTCTCTTCTTAAAGGCCACAGAAATTAAAATTTGGATGACATCAGATTACGTTCAATTTGTTGCTCAACCCTAGTCATAAACCTGCTAGAGTCTATAATTAAGGATAGAGTGACTGAACACCTTGAAAATTTTTAGCTGATCAGAGAGAGCCAGCATGGATTTGTAAAAGGGAGGTCATGCCTGACAAACCTGATTGAATTTTTTGAAGAGGTGAGTAAAGTAGTGGACATGGGAATGTCTATGGATGATGTTTATATGGACTTCAAGAAGGCATTCGATAAAGTCCCTCATAAGAGACTGTTAGCTAAAGTTGAAGCTCATGGAATTGAGGGCAAATTATTGACCTGGTTAGGAAATTGGCTGAGCAGCAGGAGACAGAGAAAAGGTGTAATGGGCAGATACTCAAATTGGCAGGATGTGACTGGTGGTGTCCCACAAGGATCTGTGTTGGGGCCTCAACTATTCACTGTATTTATTAATGACTTAGATGACGGGGTAGAGAGCCACATATCCAAGTTTGCCGATGACACAAAGATAGGCAGCAGTGTAGATGGGAGCATAAAATTACCGAGAGATATTAATAGATTAAGTGAATGGGCAAAACTGTGGCAAATGGATTTCATTTTAGGTAAGTGTAAGGTCAACCACTTTGGACCTAAAAAGGATAGATCAGAGTACTTTCTCAAAGGTGAAGAGCTCGAAACAGTGGCGATCCAAAAAGACTTGGGAGCCATGTACATAGATCATTAAAATGTCATAGATAGGTACAAATAATAATCAAAAATGCTAATGGAATGCTGGCCTTTATATCTAGAGGACTAGAATACAAGGGGGTAGAAGTTATGCTACAGCTATACAAAGCCCTGGTTAGACCACACCTGGAGTACTGTGTTCAGTTCTGGGTACCGTATCTTAAGAAGGATATATTGGCCTTAGAGGGATTGCAGCGTAGGTTCACTAGAATGATACCTGGACTCCAAGGGTTAAATTACGAGGTGAGATTACACAAACTAGGGTTATATTCCCTGGAATTTAGAAGATTAAGGGGTGATTTGATCAAAGTTTTCAAGATATTAAGGGGAATTGATAGGGTAGATAGAGAGAAACTATTTCTGCTCTTTGGGAAGTCTAGGGCAAGGGGTTATAGCCTAAAAATTAGAGTCAGAACTTTTAGGAAACACTTCTACACCCAAAGGGTGGTAGAAGTTTGGAATGTGCTTCTGCAAATGGCAGTTGATACCAGCTCAATTGTTAATATTAAATCTGAGATTGATAGATTTTTGTTAAACATAGGTATTAAGGGATATGGGGCGAAGGCGGGTATATGGAGTTAGGTCATAGATCAACCATGATCTCATTGAATGGCGGAACAGGCTCCAGATACTAAATGGCCTACTCCTGTTCCTATGTTCCTATGTTCTTCAGTGCTGCCTAAGAAACATGTTTAAAGCTTTCTCAGCACTGTTGCTATAAAACAGAGTTCAGAGGTTTTGGTGGAGATGTGCTGATTAATGCAGTTCAGCATTTCCAGCTTCACAATTTACTTGCCCTTAAAAATTCTATGTTTATTTATACAGAAGCTTTAATCAGATCAGTTTGTGGTGACACGGTCAATACTGTGACAGCGCCATTTTTTTTCTCCACAGGAGTAAGTCTTAGGTCCTGAAATTACTCTATGGGATAAATCGTCTCCGAAGGCTTTATAGAGATAAATGGGTTTGATCTAGTAGCCATTACTGAGACGTGATTACAAAGTGACCAAGGTTGGGAACTAAATATTCCAGGGTACTTAACTTTTAGAAAAGACAGTCAAAATGGAAAAGGAAGGGAGGGTAGCCCTGATAATAAAGGATGAGATAGAGACAGTAGTGAGAAAGGACCTTGGCTCAGAAAATCACAAAATAGAATCAGTATGGATGGAGATAAGAAATAAAAAGGGGCAGAAAACACTGGTGGGAGTAGTTTGTAGGCGCCTAACTGTACTTAGACTGTTGGACAGAGTATTAATCAAGAACTAAGAGGAGCTTGTAACAAGGGTAATGCAATAATCATGGGGGTCTTTAATCTTCATATAGACTGGGCAAACCAAATTGGCAAAAGTAGTTTGGAGGATGAATTCTTGGAATGCATTCGAGACAGTTTCCTAGAACAATATTTCGTGGAACCAGCCAGGGAACAGGTTATTTTAATTCTTGTCTTGTGCAATGAGATAGGGTAAATTAGTAATCTCATAGTAAGGGATCCTCTGGGGTGAGTGATCATAATATGATAGCATTTCACATTGAATTTGAGAGTGATGTACTTAAGTCTGAAATGAGAGTCTTAAACTTAAACAAAGCCAATTACATAGGTATGAGGGGCGAGTTGGCTAAGGTTGATTGCAAAATTAGATTAAAAGATATGACGGTAAAAGATAAGAAATGGCGAACATTTAAAGAAATATTTCATAATTATCAACAAATATACATTCCACTGAGGAATAAAAACTCCATGGGAAAAGTGATCCATCCATGGCTAACTAAAGAAGATAAGGATAGTATTAGATTAAAAGAAGTGGCTTATAATGTTGCCAAAAAGAATAGTAAGCCTGAGGATTGGGAGAGTTTTAGAAACCAGAAAAGGATGACCAAAAAATTGAAATTGTGTTTGACAAATCGATCAAAGTTTTTGAGGATGTAACTAACAGGGTAGATAAAGGGAAATCTACAGATGTAGTATATTTGGATTTTCAAAAGGCATTCGATTAAATGCCACACAAAAGGTTGTTACATAAGATAAGAGCTAGGGGTAGGGGTAATATATTAGCATAGATAGAGGATTGCCTAATGGACAGAAAACAGAGAATAGGAATAAATGGGTCATTTTCAGATTGGCAGGCTGTTACTAGTGCAGTGCCACAGGGATCAGTGCTTGGGCCTCAGCTATTTACAATCTATATTAATGACTTAGTTGAAGGTACCGAGTGTAATGTATCCAGGTTTGCTGACAATACAAAGCTAGATGGGAAAGTAAGCTGTAAGGAGGACACAAAGAGTCTGCAAAGGGATGGACAATAAATGCTGGCCTTGCCAGCGACGCCCACATCCCATGAACGAATAAAAAAAAATATACACAGGTTAAATGAGTAGGCAAGAAGTTGGCAGATGGAGTATAATGTGGGGAAATGTGAGGTTATTCACTTTGGTAGAAAGAATAGAAAAACAGAATATTTTTTAAATCGTGAGAAACTATTAAATGTTGGTTTTCAGAGGGATCTGGGTGTCCTTGTACATGCAACACAAAACGTTAGCATGCAGGTACAGCAAGCAATTAGGAAGGCAAATGGTATGTTGGCCTTTATTTCAAGGGGGTTGGAGTACAAGAGTAAGGAAGTCTTTCTAAATTGTACAGGGCTTTGGTGTGACCACTCCTGGAGTACTGTGTACTGTTTTGGTCTCCTTACATAAGGTAGGCTATTCTTGCCTTAGAGATGGTGCAATGAAGGTTCACTAAATTGATTCCTGGGATGAGAGGGTTGTCATATGAGGAGAGATTGAGTAGAATGGGCCTATACTCTCTGGAGTTTAGAAGAATGAGAGGCGATCTCATTGAAAGATATAAGATTTTGAGAGAGCTTGACAGGGTAGATGTTGAGATGCTGTTTCCCCTGGCTAGAGAGTCTAGAACTAGGGGGCATAGTCTTAGGATAAGGGGTTAGCCATTTAAGACTGAGATGAGGAGAAATTTATTTACTCAGAGGGTTGTGAATCTTTGGAATTCTCTATCCCAGAGGCTGTGGATGCTCAGTCATTGAGTATATTCAAGACTGAGATCGATAGATTTTTGGACACTAAGGGAATTAAGAGATATGGGGATCGGGTGGGAAAGTGGAGTTGAGATCGAAGATCAGCCATGCTGTTATTAAATGGCAGAGCAGGCTCGAGGGCTTATGACCGACTCCTGCTCCTATTTCTTATGTTCTTATATATTTATTTTAAATGGGTAATGCCTCCACTAAAATAGCAGAGAGAAGAATGTCATATGAGCATGTTAAACACTTCAATGCTTTTATCCCACAGTATAATTTCAAGGCCTTTGAATGAGTGACTGTTATAAATTCAGATTCAGACTGTCGCTCCCATAACCTGGTGGAGTAATCTTGTGATCTAAACTGAAAATTCATGTCTTTCGCATATATCTCTGTGCCTTTTCACTCTCTTTGAAGGCAGACCAAGAGAACTTCTGGCAAGATGAAGCCACCTGCTAATAATTAAACTGCTTTGTTGCACAGCAAGTGAACATACGGATCAACAGTTATGCTTCGACTCACTTAATTTAATCAAAACACATTGGGGGTGATTTTAACCCCCAAGAACAGGTGGGTTGGGGGCGGGTGGGAGTTTAAAATTGTTGTTTTTTGGGTCGCGACTGCAACCCGGCTTTATTTCTGGGTTTAACGTCGGTGCGTAAAAGTACAGGCTTCGCACTGGGAATGCAAAGTCCGAAAATTTTGCAGTTGCGACCCAAAATAACAATTATTTTCAACTCCCGTTCTTGGGGGTTAAAATCACCCCCATTGTCTTCATAGAATAATACAAAAATAATGAATATGTTACATCTCCCCACATAGTGGACCACCTTGCTTGACTTAAACAAAATAACTCCTAACTCTACTGCATTTTCCTTCTGAGTCTGGCCGTTACTACATTAGCATCTTTTATTCTGCCTCTTTCTCACAATTATTTAAGAGCTGGTGATGTTGGTGGACATCACCAGCTTGGAGAAGTTATTGAGCTTCAGTAATGAGTGCGGCATTAAAATATTCGTCAGCTTCCCTGAGGCACTAAGGGAAAAATTAATCAAATTTCCCTCTTTTATATACGTTGGCCTCTACTGGAAACGTGTGTGTATGTGTGTATGTACGCAGATGATGGGTAAGAACAGGTTTTCACCTCATCCCCCCATAAAGGAATAGCCAAGCTATTCAACCATGAGGAGAAGGTGAAAACCTAGGCATACAGATGAAGAATAACCCCTTCAACAAAGTACCAAAAGTCTTCTGTTGCCAGTAGAATTATCCCTTACGTGGCTAACTGCATTCAGGAGATTCAGAAGGAAATTGCGGGAGAGAAAATAAAGATAAAAATAAACCAAAGGATCTTAAAGTTACTGATAACATTTTGAACTGTTTGACTTTTAATAAGAGGAGCTGACAGTAATACTCTTAATATTTAATTTCCATATATGCACACAGTGCTGCTCTGCGCAGTGGTGCCAAAAAGATCAAATATAAGGTGACATTGTCGCAATCTCAGCACTGTGCAGATCAGGACTGCACCTGCATAAGTTAAAATATTAAATCGAGATTTCCATCCATTAACTCTTGTGTAAATATACAACTTTGTTCTCGTCAGTGGAGCACTGGGGTATCTGGGCTTCACCTCTCAAAATGAATTCAATATTGTTTTTAAATATTTGCACCGTGTAAATTATTTTTCCCGTTGCATTTAGTTTCTCCACGTCATGCGCCATTACCCAATCAGGAGGGCACGCATGCAACCTGCTCCCAAACCACTGCATATGCAGCTCCGTAATGATATACAAGAGTGACCTGCCATCTTCCCTCACTTGCAAGATGCCTTGCCAGGCTCGGTGACAAAATAACATTAGCACACTGTCTGTCAGGTCTGCTGTTACACGTTGTTAAATAAAGAGAAGGCGGCTTTGGAAAGTTCATGGTGCAGTAGCTACAGCATCTGCTACAGTTCAGTGTCGTCCCTGAGGGCAAGCACAGAGTTTGAACAGGAATTTTCTGAGCAGATTGTTTTAGGCTGTTCCAGTAATTTGGGAAAGGACTTGGAGCTCCCTCTTGGTGACACGGAATGGGGAGAGATGCGGAAGCATATCCGAGAAATGTCCACGGGTCATATTTTTCTCTCTGCATTTATTTATGACAATAGAAATAGGACTGAGGTAAACAAGGGTGCAAGACCAGTAGGAAGTGGGATTTTTACCGCTTCTCTGAGTCCAGTATAAAACATGCTCACTGCAGTTAGAGACAAAAAGCCTTTGTGATCATTAAAGCCTTGCTAAAGGTCAATCACAGCAGAATTATTCAGGGGGGGTGGTGGAGAGAGGAATATAAACAAAAAGTGAGACTCCAAACTTCAGCAGCACCTACAGAATTGAATAGTAAAGGGGAGTTTATATGTCCCATGAAGGATGGCTAGCTGGCTTCACAGAGATATAGAGGTCAATTTTATTACCGAGCGAGTTTTGGGCGAGCGGGGGGGGGCCGAAACTTCAGTCCTGGGGTATTTTAACTCTCAGGCCTCGGTAAAATGCCACTGGTCCACTTTCCGGCCAGAATGGGTGGGAGGAGGGTGCAGAATGGCTGCTGGTAGGCAGCGATCTGGCAGTGCACTGATCTCCTGGCCCGCCGGCGAGGGGGTTTGGGGGAAGGGTGAAGAGGCCCTCCAAGTAAGTGAAAAAATTACCTTTGTGGGGCTATTCCTGGAGGGCCTCTTTGTCCTTCCCACCAGTAGCTGGCCTGCTTTAGCTTAGCGGGAAGCCGCGGTGGCTTTCCCACTCAGGCTCGTTAAAATGCCATCCTATTGACATCATAGAACCCAATTGGCATTTATACATAAGGCCCTTGCCTGAGTGACAGCTTGGCTTAGTTGGTAGCACTCCCACTTCTAAATCAGAAGGTTATGGGTTCAAGTCTCACTGTGGAGTTCAGCACGCAAGCTAAGCTGACACTTCGATGCAGTACTGAGGGAGTGCCGTATTGTCAGAGGTGCTGGCCTAGAAATAGAAGCACTCCTGAAAGAGGCTATTGGGTAACCATGGGAAATTGGTCAGTTGTATATTAGGGGTGAGCTGCGGGTGCTAGTCGTGGCCTCAGGGGCAGCTCGCCGGTCGCTGGGACACCGGCTGAGGGCAGCAGGTGAGTCTGGGGTGGGGGGACGGGGGTGTGTGTGTGTGGGGGTGTGGGGGGGAGAAGAGAGGCAGTCATTGGGGGGGTGGGGGGCGAGCATATGCTGACCAGCAGCCCGCAATTTTAATATGGAGCCAGGAGTCCCTCCTGCTGTACACCTGAGAAAACTGACTGCAGTGTGCATGTCACATTCCTTGAGTATAAAAGATAAAAGGGTGATCTAATTTAAGATGATTAAAGGTTTTGATACGGTAGATAGAGAGAAACTATTTCCTCTGGTGGGACAGTCCAGAACAAAGGGGCATAACCTTAAAATTAGAGCTGGGCCGTTCAGAAGTGACATCAGGAAACACTTCTTCATGCAAAGGGTAGTGGAAATCTGGAACTATCTCCCCCAAAAAGCTGATGAAGCTGGGGGTCAATTGAAAATTTCAAAACTGAGATTGATAGATTTTTGTTAGGTAAGGGTATTAAGGGTTACGGAACCAAGGTGGGTAGATGGAGTTAAGATACAGATCAGCCATGATCTAATTGAATAGCAGTTAAGGCTAGAGGGACTGAATAACCTAATCTCGTTCCTATGTTCTTTCCTATGTTTCTTTGTTCGCACGCTGCGCTCAGTTATGACCCAATTTAGCAAAGAGGCCTTAAACAGATGTTAGACCTCCAATTTGCATAGGCAATGGGTATGGACTGAGTGCAGCACATTCAATATTGCACCCTTCAGCGGCCTTTTCTCATCCTGAAACAAACACTGCGCAATCGAATTTCTAGGCCACTATTCTTTGGATGAAATGTTAAACCGAGGCCAGGCTAGGAGGAATGAAAGCTCCCACGGTAACTATTCAAAGACAAGCAGAGAGTTCTCCCAGTGCCTTGGCCATCATTCTTCCCTCAACCAAAACTCCCAAAAACAGATTATCTGGATGTCTGTTCATCTGACCTTGTTGTATGCAAATTGGTTGCCTCATTTACCTATAGAACAATAGTGACTACACTTCAAAAGTAATTCAATAGCTGTGAAGTCCCTTGGAATGTCCTGGTGATGTAATTAGGAGCTACATAAATGCAAATTCTTTTTTCTTGATATTTTCTTATTAACATTTCTTTTATTTATATCTATGATAATTAACTTCAGCTCTATATCTGGCATGCTGCTACTTTACAGTAATTTTCTTGCCTTACCTTGGTGCTCTTTCAAATCATGAGACTCTTTCCAGATCTCACTGAAGCTCCTCACAGCACTCTGACCCAAGGTCATGTGATCTTTGATGTATTGTCATGCAGCTTGCCCCAGAGCGTGCTAATGGGTCTTTCAGCCCAATCAAAAGAAGTCCCCCTGTTTCTCTATTATACAGCCAACAAGGTTCTCCATGACAAGGTCAGAGAAATAGGTTTTATGAATTTTTTGTTGAGCTGTGTCTGAGAAATTTTACACATAGCACAGCCAGATGAATAAACCTCTCGATATTTGTACCAGCAATGTAGCTTGTTAGCTGCTTGAGAAAGATTAAAGTATCGTTATCACAGGTATCTCGTGATTGCCCTGTTTTCTCTCTGTCTCAGGCCTGTCCGATCACTTTTGAGGGGTCAGAGAGGAATTTTTTACAGAGGTTTCCTGAATTGGCAACAGGCCTCTGTTTTTTTGCCTCTCTCCACAGAAGTGGGTGGGAGAAAGAAGGATTTGGACATGGGGTTGACTCCAGTAAGAAGTGGGACATATGGGCCAGATGGTTGTTTTTTATCCTGAGTATGTAACACAATATAACATTATTGCAAAAAATAATTTATAACAGAGTTGCATGTACCTGCTATTTTAATTGTGGATCATTAAAAATTCATGGCGATGGCACATTTAATCCCTTATTTGAAAAAATGAGAGAAATACATTAAATTTACTCTACTGCTGTGACCATGAGCAGAATTGTAACAGATACTGTAGTGTAGTGGGTAGTGGTTATGTACTGGACTCGTAATCCAAAGGCCTGCATTAATACGGAGAGCGGAATTCAAATTCCACTAAGGCTGTTTGAGAATTGTAATTCAGTTAAAACATTTGGAAATAAAAAGCTGGTTTCAATAAAATAAAAGGAATCATGAAGCTATCAGATTGTCATAAAAACTCAAGTGGTTCACTAATGTCCTTTTAGGGAAGAAAATCTGCCATCCTTGGACTGGCCGATATGTGACTCCAGTCCCACACTAGCGTGGTTGACTCTTAACTGCCTGCTGAAGTGGCCTAGCAAGCTACTTGGTTGTAGCAAATCACTACAAAGCAATACAGCGACTCAAGAAGGCAACCAGCCACTAGCCTCTCAGGGCAACTAGATGGACGATAAATGCTGGCCTTGCCATCGACACCCACATCCCAAGAATGAGCAGGCCTTGACACCTTTTGATGATGAAGCTCAGATGAAGTGAGTGCTGGACACAGTTGGATAAAACAAAAGCAGCTTATTGAGGCACAGAAAAGCAGCTTATCAATCAGTACACATGACAAGCTGGAAGACAGCACACTACACCATGCTGGAAGAAATCTCAACAACACACATAATTAAACCTGTTTCAGCAGACTTACTTCCTTACACAATTAAGCAAGGCAGTTTCAGTCAAATAGCTACTATGCTACACAGGAGTCCTGGGCGCTAATCACCAAATTTCCCTACAGCCAAAGGTCGTGGATGACAATAATTGGAGTAGCAAAACCCTGGATCGTCTTTTGGATTTGACAGGATAGCAAGAGATTAAATTGGTTTCTCAATCCATTGCCAAGAAGCTGAGGCTGCCGTGTTACCCAGTGGGCTTTTTCCAGATGCTTGCTACCTACTAGCAAGGACTGCACTATTTTCACAGGCTGCATTTGTTGCCAGGGCTATGTTAAAATGAATGGGGCTAATTTTTACTGCCTCCACTGGGTGAGAATGGGGCGGTAAAGCTTTGAAAAGCGTGACGCTAAATTTACCACGCCATTCCCGCTCGCGATCTGCTCGCTGCCATTTCCAGTCAGTCCTGGAAATGGGTGCCTTACCAAGGAAGCAAATCGGGATTCAATGAGTTATGTAGGACCCCAATGCTATTTTCAGGCACCAATGAGCGGAGGGTGCACTGTACCCACTCTGCCCATTGGTACGAGGTGTAGAGCAGCCTAACCAGAGGTCCTTAAAGGCTGCTCCAGAAACAGCACAAGTAAGTTTACAGAATGGTTTTTGTGATGATCCTGCCTTAACAATCTAAGATTTGTCAAATATCGTTTGGTGAAGGCAATACCCCGTTAGGACTGCTCTTACTAACATATGTCAGCTTGGATCAGTTGGTAGCACTCTTATTCTTTGAGTCAAAAGGTTGTAGGTTCAAACCTCACATTTGGACTTGAGCCAGTCTGACACCTGTGCCATCATAAAAGATCTAAAAAAGAAGCCAGACACATCGACCTTAAAAAGGAAAAAGAAAAAGATTTTAAAAACATGCAAATATTAGAAATCTGAAATAAAAACAGAAAATGCTGAATATATGCAGCAGGTTAGTAAGCATCTGACATGAGAAAAGATAGGTTAGTGATTGTTTGCGTAGAGGCAGCACAGGAAACTTTGAAGTTGACTGATACGTATAGAATGGAATATCTATGATGCAGACAAGGACATTAACACAGGGAAACAAATTATAAGCAACACCCTGGCACATAAAGCAAATAACCCAAGGGGGCGAAGTGATCATGTCAAGAAAAAGCGAGTGGTAGTTATAGGGGATTCTATCATTAGAAGGTTGGATTGCCTTTTCTGCAGTCAGGACTAGGAGTGTTGAATGGTTGCTTGCATTTCAAGAGGAGCTGGGGAAGATTCTGTCAAGGGAGGGTGAGCAATCTGAAGCTATAGTTCACGTTGGAACCAAAATCATAGGGATGAGCAGGATGGAGGCCTTGCAAAGGGGGAGTTTGAGGAGTTATGCGTTAGACTGAAACGAAAGACCCTCAAGGTAGTAATGGCAAAATTACCTGTGCTATGCTTTAAGCCGGTTAGAAAGAAACACATCAATATGCAGTTTGACTGATGGAGTAAAAGGGAAAGATTCAGATTCCTGGGGAAGTGGGACAAGTCTTGGGGCAGGGCAAAGCTCCACTGATGGGATGTGCTTCACACGAGCTGAACCGGTACCAATGTACTTACAGAGAAGCTAAGTAGAGCAGTAGGGGCGTATTTAAATTAGTACTGCGGGGAAAGGGAGTCTTGGGGTTATGGGGGGGTGGAGTTAAGAATAAGTCTAGGAAGGTTTAAAGCAGTATAGAGCAGTGAGGTTAAGGTGAAAATGACAGGAGAGCAGTTAAGGAGAAAAATATTTAAGGAAAGAACATGAAAAAAAGTAGAAAGGAATGTGTCAGGGTTGCAGTGATTATATGCAAATAACCAAAGCTTTAGATATACAGTCAAAAACTCAAGACACAAATTGGAATAAAGAGACATGATGGCATAGCCTTGACAGAAACTTGGTTTCAGCCAGAATGAGACTGGAAACTAAACATTCCTGGCTAAAAAGAAAATCAGGAAAGATCGAAAAGGAAGGGAGTAGTTTTGTTAATTAAAGACATCATTTCAGCCACGGAAAGGAAAGCTTTTATTAATAGTGGTTGTGTTCAGAAATAATAAGAGATCTTCTTCCATACTGGGAGTACATTATATATCAACAAATAATGGGCAAGAAATTGAGGATGAGATTTGTAGATAATTTAGAGAGATTTGCAGTGATGAGTGTTGTAATGATGGGAGACTTTGGGGGGGTAAATTCGATAACCCCCGAATCCGGGCGCGGGGGTTGCAGTGCGCAATTAGTCGTTGAGATGCAGGCAACATGAATCTCATCTCCATGATTTCTGCATGCAGCCAGCACTACCTGCGCTGTTGAGTGGTTGCACGCACCAGCAGGGGGCCCGATCTGGGGAGTGGCCAGCACTATTTAAAGGCAGCCTGCACCTCTTAAAGGGGAGGTGCACAGTCAATGCAATCAGTGGAGGAAGACAAGTGGAATGGCTTGACCTGTAAGAGAGAGTGCATCAAGGTTCTCCGATGACGCACTGGAGGCCTTGGTGGAGGAGGTGGATGTATGGAGGGCCATCCTGTACCAACAGGGTGGCAGGAGACCCTCCAGACACCAGCAGCGGAGGCAGTGGGAGATAGTGGCCCTGGAGGTGAATGCCAGGAGCATGGCACCACGCATGTGGATGCAGTCCAGGAAAAAAGTTCAATGATTTGACACAAGTGGTCAAGATGAATGAATGCAAGTGTCAAGTGGCACATCCTACTAACTGCAGCACTCCTCCACGCACAACACCCCCCTGTCACCCACCCACCAACAAAAGCTTCCCATCCATACACAATGCTGCACTTCGGATGCTGCATCTCACCCTCACATAGTACCACACTTGCAATCTACACACCCACAACTCACAGATCACACACACTGGCAGCTATTTGACCATGACAGACACATCCACTCGTAGGAGCACGAGGATGGGAAAAGGCACACGAACAACAGGCATTGGCGGATTGCACAAGGGTGAATAGTGTAATGTTGTCTACATGATTTCATGTGTAAATTTATAAATTTGTGTTTGAAGTCGCAGTTGGTGGTGGTTTTCATTTCTCCGATGAGCTGAGGGAAGAAGTAATGTGTAATCGTAAAAAGGACAATTTGATGGCCATGTGGGAGAGGAAAGTTGAGGAGTGTGGGCTGTTGGTGACTTGGGAGGTGTCATTCAGGTTACTGGCATCGCTCATTAATAAGGCGAGCACGCAGAGACCTGGCAGACAGGGCCTGTGCACCTTGTTGCCTCCTTGCCTCCTCCTCTACCTCTTCCTCCATCTCCTCCTCAGCCTCTTCTTCCTCTTCCTCTGCCTCTGGCTCAGGGTCTTGCCAGATAGACAGAGGCAAGGGCTGTTCCCTCTTAATGGTGAGGTTGTGCATCATGCAGCATCCCACGATGAATCTTGACACCTGCTCAGCGAAGTACAGCAGAGCTCCACCAGAACGGTCCAGGCAGTGGAAGTGTTGCTTTAGGACACCTATGGTATGCTCAATGACGTTTTGTGTGGCTGCATGGTTCTCATCGTAGGCCTGTTCTGCACGTTTGCATGCATTCCTGACCAGAGTCATGGACCACCTCACGAGGGGATAGCCCTTGTCGCCCAGTTGCAAGCCTTTGACTTGCCATGCTGGTTGAAAGATAGATGGGATGTTGTCTGCCAGGGCTCTGCGTCATGAATGCGTCATGACTGCTGCCAGGGTAATGGGCAATGACCTGCATGATGCGCTGCGTGTGGTTGTACATCAGCTGCACATTGAGGGAGTGGAACCCCTTTCTGTTCATGAAGATGGCCAAGTTGAGATGTGGAGCATGCATGGCAATATGCATGCAGTCAATGGCACCCTGCGTCATGGGGAAGCCTGCAACGCGAGCAAACCGTGCTCACTCATTCTGCTTCTCTCTGTCAAGCAGGAACATTATGGGCCCGATATTAGCACCCGCTATCGGGTGCGTTCCTGGCAGGGGGGCTCCGAAAATCGGAGCCCCCGCAGGTGGGAATCCCGCAGGCAATTAAAGCCAGCGGGGTGCCACTTAACAGTATTTATTGTGGTATTTCAGGTCGTTAACAGACCTGATTAAGGAGATATTTCAGGAAGGGGTGGGATTTAACAAACAACTCGGACTGTTTCCCGTACTGGGGAAAACACTCCCAGTTGAAATGGACGTGTTGCAGCTATCAGTCTGTGGCAGCTGCAAAGGTCCATTTGACAGGTGGGTGGGGGAGACCCTCACCCATTGCAGGAGGCCACTCTGTCACTTTGGACAAAGTTTGGCCTCCACCACCATCCTCCTAACAATCAAATTCACCAACTTGCACACTTAACCCGGGGTCCAGAGACATTTACCTACCTTGCGGACCTCCTCAGATGTACGTCTTCCAGATGGGGGCCGCCGTAGCTGCAGTCATGACCTCCTCGGTGGGCAAACAGCATCACCAGCCTCACCAGCCTCGCCGGCCACGCTGTCCACCTCCGACACGTGGAGCTCCACAACACAGTGCTGTGACACATCCACCTGTACAGCAGGAGGGAGGGCAACCGCAGAGAGAGATGCGTCGCAGAGGGCACTACCCTCCGCACAGGGTCCACAGACCGAGGCTCAGCTTCCTGGACCTCTCTGAGCAGCAGTGCACACGGAGGCTCAGAGTCACTCGACATGTAGTCGTGGACATCGGCAGCCTCCTTCATGCCGAGCTGCTCCCGGTTGGCCCGAGCACCATCTTCTTACCTGTCACTGTCAAAGTCATCACTGCCCTCAACAACTTCTCCTCCGCATCCTTCCAGGGTGCCACCGGGGACATCGCCGACGTCTCTCAGTCGTCTGCACAAAATAGCCCTGCAAATACACCTACACCCACTCTGCAGTGACACAATGGGTGGCATCAGGTGTGGGTCTTCATTGTGATCCTCAGGAGCGGGCATTATTGCACAAACCAGACAAGATTCGCAAAGATGTGGCAGTAGTGGTGACAATATAATATGTGATGTGAGTTGCTCAGAAATTAAATATAAGTAAAAACCATGACAAACCCTCAAACACCCTTGTGCATCCCCTTCATGCTCACAACACGTTTGCCTTACGCTGCCTACTGCACATATGTGATGCATGCCCTGTGGCTGCAGCACAGGTAGTGGCAGGTTGAGTGAGGCTGACCGTGAAAGAGATGCATGAGAGGGTGAGTATGAGATAGAGCCATGAGATTGTATGAGGATTGGGTTGAGTGGTAGTGGCGGGATGAGTACTGGCGAGGTGAGTAAGTGCAGGTAAGATGAGGATGAGGTTTGAGTGGGTATGAGGGGTGATGTGACAGAGTAGTGTTGGCAGTGCAGAAGGAGGTGTGTGGTGGGGGCGGTGATGTGGCAGACGGAGTGTAGGGGAATGAGTAAGTGTACTCACTTCGGCTGACCTACTTAGGTCATTGCAGCGCCTCCTGCACTGTATGCAGGTGGGCGATATGTTGGTGGTGCAGGTGACCTCCTCTGCCACCTCGAGCCAGGCCTTCTTGGTGGCAGAGGCAGGCCGCTTCCTCCCGTCCACCGGGGGGAAGATCTCTGTCCTCCCCCTCCTCCTCACCCCATCCAATGATACCTGGAGTGAGGCATCATTAAACCTGGGAGCAGCCTTCCCCCTGGGCTGCTCCACGTTGTAATTTTTCCTATTTCTTGCAGCATCAGTCAGTGGAGGACTGCCCCTTTAAATAGAGCTCCTCCAGCTGACAGAGCTTACTGCGCATGCGCAGTCCGCCCGCCGCGCAGCTCAGCAGTGGGGAACCTGGAAGACCAGGTAAGTGGATCCAATTAGGCTGCAATCGCGCGCGGGGCAGACTGATTTCACCGGGCACGTTACCCACGTGCCCAATCGCCCCCCTCCCCCCCGCTGCGAAACCGCCACCCTCCTAATATCGAGCCCTATGAATCTGTTGCACAGCTCGTACAGTGCCTCAGTGACTTCCCTTATACAGCAATGCACTGCAAACTGCAAGATGTTGCACATATCACTAGCAGCGGCCTGAAAGGATCCAAAGCCGTAAAAGTTCAGTGCCTGGTTATCTTCACAGCTACAGGCAATGCTGTCCTTGCCCTGATCTGAGGTTGCAGTTGTGGCTGCAGCAGTTAGCGTATCTCTGTCATGACCTCTTTCATGAACCCAGGCGTCAGATGCACTGATCTTTGCTCAGGTTGAGGTAAGAGAATCGGTCCCTGAAGGTCCTCGTTGGATATGGCCTCCTGCTGAGTGCCCTGTGCCTCCTTCTCCCTCTCCTCGCAGCTTGACCTGCTCTGTGTGGCCTCTCTGCATGCTTCCAGTCATGTTCAATGCCCGGCGGGTTCCCCAGCAGGCCATACATGGTTGCCAGAAATCTTGTTCAGCACACTGTTGTAAATACCACCAACAGTAACGCAGGACCTGCCAGGCCACTCTCTGTATTCTATTGCAACTTTCTCCAAGTATAGGAAGCTTCAATAAACATGTACAATTGTACCAGCAGCCAGAAGCAATAATCCAGCAACTAACCTGCAACACCTGCATGATCCCTTTAAATAGCGCTGGTGGGGGGTCCTCCAGGCAGTCTACGACCTGTTCAGCTGTGCGTGGTTAAGTGTGTTGGCTGGAGCGTTGAGTTCCAAAATCGTACCTGTCCCTTTAAATCAGCTTTACGCACTGATCCAACACACATTCTCCTTACTTTACATGCTGCCGGCATTCGTTATCAAACGCCTTTACCAAGATGGCGTCCGGCGCCCATCACACTAGAAGCCTGGGCGCGCATTCCAGACGCCATTTTGGGTCCTTAGGAGGCCACATTGTGCCTACAAAACAGATGCTACCGGGCCCCATTTCTAGCCCTTTAACTATCCTAAGGTGGACTGGAAGAAGACAGAAGGCAGTGAAATTTGTCTTGGGCGGTGTAGCAAAATAACAATAGTGAATCTACAGCCCATTTTACATTCCACCCGATGTTTCTGCAAACAGCAATATGATAAATGACTAGTTAATCTGTTTTGGTGTGGTTGGTTGAAGGATAATTGATAAAAGATGGGGACTTGGTTTAACATCTCATCCGACCATGCAGCACTCCGTCAATACTAAACTGAAGTGTCAGCCTAGATTATGTGCTCAAGCCCCTGGAATGGGGATTAGGGATATAAATACATAAATCTTTAAAGTTGGAAGTGCAGGTAGAAAAGACCATCAAAAAGGCAAATGGAATTCTGGCTTTTATATATAGAGGCATTGAATATAAAAGAAAAGGGATGTTCAATTTGTACAAGACATCATAGGTCAGGCCACAGTTGGAGTATTGCATATAGTTCTAAGTGCCCCATTGTAAGAGGGATATTAGGGCCTTGGAAGGAACACTTATAGTTATGAAGAAAGGCTCTAACAATTGTCTGTTTAATAACGACAAAAGTATCTAAAAATGGTGGGGGGGGGGTTTCTGGCAGGAGATCAGTGGAACTCCTGGAGAAACACTAGAAACAGTTAAAAATGGCTGTTCATTCTGTTTCTCCAGGGTTTCAATCGATCCTCCTTCAAAGTTACAGATGGAGATTGAGAACACCCCGTGCTAATTCAGGGACATTACATTTATCAATTTTTAGTCAGCTCAAGTATTGTGAGTTTAAAATGGAACTCTCTGTCGCTGCATTCTGAAGTAACAAAGGGATCTGGGGGTCCTAGTGCAAGAAAATCAAAAAGTTAGTATACAGGTGCAGCAGGTGATCAAGAAGACCAACGGAATGTTGGCGTTTATTGCTAGGGGGATAGAATATAAAAACAGGGAGGTATTGCTGCAGTTATATAAGGTATTGGTGAGACCGCACCTGGAATACTGCATACAGTTTTGGTGTCCATACTTAAGAAAAGACATACTTGCTCTCGAGGCAGTACAAAGAAGGTTCACTCGGTTAATCCCGGGGATGAGGGGGCGGACATATGAGGAGAGGCTGAGTAGATTGGGACTCCACTCATTGGAGCTCAGAGGAATGAGAGGCGATCTTATTGAAACATATAAGATTGTGAAGGGGCTTGATCGGGTGGATGCGGTAAGGATGTTCCCAAGGATGGGTGAAACTAGAGCTAGGGGGCATAATCTTAGAATAAGGGGCTGCTCTTTCAAAACTGAGATGAGGAGAAACTTCTTCACTCAGAGGGTAGTAGGTCTGTGGAATTTGCTGCCCCAGGAAGCTGTGGAAGCTACATCATTAAATAAATTTAAAACAGAAATAGACAGTTTCCTAGAAGTAAAGGGAATTAGGGGTTACGGGGAGCGGGCAGGAAATTGGACATGAATTTAGATTTGAGGTTAGGATCAGATCAGCCATGATCATATTGAATGGCGGAGCAGGCTCGAGGGGCCGATTGGCCTACTCCTGCTCCTATTTCTTATGTTATTATGTTCTTATATAACTATAGGGGTGAAATTCATCTTCACCCGTAGAGCAAAATGGGCGCCAAGTCAATAGAAAAGAAAATCGGGTGTGGAGCAATACAGGCTGACGATTCGCTATCACACGTTCCGCGCTCCTGGCAAAGACCAAGTTCACTCCCTCTTTGTCTTGGGGCTTGAATTTAAACAATATTCAATCCTGCCTTAATTAGCAATTAATGTTAAGGCAGGCAACCTCTATTTATGTCACTGCCTATCAACAAAATTTAATTGGGTCTAAGCTGTCTGGCTGGTACTTCAGGGTTGTGAAATAATGATGTACACGTGTTTGCTGCCATGAGAGGAAATGGAGTTTGTTGTCTGTGGTTACCACCACCATTATAGGTGGGGGGGGAGGGGGCATACCAAAATAGAAGTTCCAAATGCGATGGTGATGCCACCCACACCCTCATCCATTTGGGTGCTAGCAGTCATTCATATTATAGTTACTGGCCTGTTGAGAAAGACCTGGGATTTCTTCAAAGGAACAAGCCAAGTATGGACCAGAAAATCGGGGGAAAATGCTGTAAGCATAATCCCACTGCTGTGCTCATCATTAACCCCACCAGTGAGGTTCTGTGATGTGAGTGGAACCTCACAAAATTACTCCTTATAAAATATAGCTGGCTCTCCTGCTTCTACAGTTCACTCGTTTCCTCCATTTATTTCGAAATCACTGCAGTGAGATTAAACTCCATGAAGGCAGAGGCTTGAATTCCATAAGGGTTCAGACTCAATTGAAGGATTCTAAAAAAAGGCTCCACGTCTTTGAAACACTTTGTTATTTTGAAATCAGGATAAAATAATGTGCTGTTTTCGTACCAGTGTTTCATTTTACTCTGCTGCATTAATTTTCTTTCTGTATATATTTAATTCTTGTAATAAATTTACCTTGTTGTTTTAGCCTGAATGACGCAGTCTTACACTGTTGTGTTTTTCCACTTATTGGGCAGAACAGGAGTGCATGGTGGGTAACCTGTGCGATTTGCGGTGCAAAACACCTCAGTAATTGTTAATCCTGGTGCATACATATTCCTATTCACAGCACGCCTAGCATTGTAAATTGCAGATCATAGGGATGTGGGTCTGCTTATGTGAGCTGCAACTCTCTATAAACACAAATAAAGAACAATGAGAAAAAGCCCGAATCATGACACCTCAGATTGACTAACTTTATTGTTGATACCATTGGTGTTTCTGAATGTCAGTAGTCAATCGACAAAATTACTCAGACCCAAAAGCTCAAATCCTTTAGTTATTTTAAATCGTAGATAATTATTTGCAATAAATATTTTACCCACTTTGCACAGAATATAGGCTATATTAAATACATTTATCAACCATAAAATTAACATTATCCATACAAATACCTAGAGTTGTGGGAGTGACATCAGTGATATAACTGTAGGAATTTGCAGGAATGTCACTAGAGGATCTGATGTCAGCCTATACGTTTGTCTCAGACACACTGCTGTGAAATGCTGACAAAATGGGGGTTTAAAACATGCGTAAAACAGCATTGGTTGTTTAATTAAAATAATGGAATATTTTAATATTAGATTAGTATTATAATTGAAAAATTTGACTGATGTTACACCTCGGTAATAAGTACTCATAAAATTTTAAAGAACTCACAAAAATTAGCAGAATACCAATTTTCTTAAGCCTATATATGGTGCAGTATCTTAAATTCCCATATATTTTTAAAAGATGATAGTCCAATTAGTAGGTCAGTAGCCTCGGAGCTCTGTGGTTTACACATTTGAATCCCAGATTTGACATACATTTCTATTACGAACATATGAAATTGATGGGCAGGAAAAGATCAGCAGCTCCATCAAGCCTGCCTCACACCATGATGGCTGGAGCATCATGACTAAACACTTCTTCCCCCCACCCCGACTGCCCATTATTCATTTGTTCTTGTTAGGCAATTGTTGCCAATTCCTTTTCAGGCTCCTTGGAAGAGCAGTGGAGGGTAAAGGGTTTTCAACAGGAGGGGGAATCAACCAAAAGTTATATAACACTACTTCTTGTCACCTGAACACAAGCAACACTGATGGCAATAGGAAAGAACTCCATTATTCATACTGGCCCACCCTCTATGCTAAAGGAGGAATGGAATATAGTGGCCATAAGCAGCAGTAGGAAATGTAAGATAAAGAAAAAATTAAAATTGAGCACAATTAAAAATTATGACTCAGTGTTAAGTGGATCTAATTAACTATTGGATTATATCCATTTCCAAGCTTAATGATTAATTTGTAGTCATTATTTTGGCAACTATCCTCAGACTATCACTTATTTCATTACTTTATAGATAAAATGCCTAGTTGCTTAATTTTAGATGCCTATAAGTTTCAAATAATGCTGGCAATTCCAATGTCTACATACACAAATATAACTGAAATATTGATTCCCCTAGCCTGTAAATAAGTATCTTCTGGGGCCTGTAATGCCCATGAGGAGTAGGCCAATAACTTATGGTATGTTCTTGTCTGATGTTAGGAACTTTAAAGATCACATTGTGGAATAAACACAAGCCACTCTGCCTAAGGTCAAATATACATTGTGATTGCAATACTCAATTTCAAAGTGTGCTCCATTGGCACAAGTGGTAAAATATACAGAAATGTCTTTTGTGAAAATTTACCTTGCCCCCTAATTTTGTGCATAGTTTTTACCAGATGTTAATTTTGCTTTTTATTACCTGATATCTTTCATGTATTTGTAAGATTAAGGTACTAGTCCAGGAAAAATAAGTAATGGGCTAATTGTTAAAGAACTAATCATTCCCTTAAATACAGCCAATGTTGACTTCTCCTTTAACTACCCAACGTGGCAGCTCAACTGCAACCTCAGAAGATGATATCCAATGAAACAGTGTAGCAATTTTATTAACAAGCGAAGTTCTCCTAATTGGACAGGCAGCATTGTGAAATATCATTGAACGGCTATTTGTTAAATCCACAACAATCATACTTTATCATTTGTATTTTCTGTTTAATGATCATCAGAAATATGAAAACTCAGATAGTCATGATAAACAGCAAGTGACTTAATGAAGCATAATTCATTTTTTGTACTCAGTAAAAGATGATTAACATTTCCAATGATGACAAGTAGAGTGGCTTTCCACAGCGTCATTATTATTAACAGTGTGATACTTTTTTAATATCATACTGCCAAAAAAATCAGATGCCAGCCTTGTTACTCTTACTGAAGGCTGAATTTTAAAATTGGCTGAATGTTAAAATTAGTGATTAGAGAGTTAGCAATTATTTGCAGCAAATGGAATATTTCACAGCATGACTATGGCTGTTCTTTTTAGGTAGGTTTAATCATTTTGACAGAGTTAGTTACAAAATAATACAAGGTCCACTATTTTTAGTACAACAGTGAAGAGTAGAAATTTCTGTGACAAACTACAGAGATTGGAGTTAAGGAGGAGGAGCGTGAAATATTGGATGGGATAAACATAGTGAGAGAGGAATTATTAAGGGGTTTAGCATCTTTGAAAGTAGATAAATCGCCAGGCCTGGATGAAATGTATCCCAAGCTGCTAAGAGAAGCAAGGGAGGAAATAGTGGAGGCTCTGACCATCATTTTCCAATCTCCCAGGCTACTAACTTGATTGAATTTTTTGAGGCGATAACAAGGAGGGTCGACGAGGGTAATGCGATTGATGTAGTGTACATGGATTTTAGCAAGGCTTTTGACAAGGTCCCACATAGCAGACTGGTCAAAAAAGTAAAAGCGCATGGGTCCAAGGGAAAGTGGCTAGTTGGATCCAAAATTGGCTCAGTGACAGGAAGCAAAGGGTAATGGTTGACGGGTGTTTTTACAACTGGAAGGCTGTTTCCAGTGGCGGCCTGCAAGGCTCAGTACTAGGTCCCTTGCTTTTTGTGGTATATATTAATGATTTGGACTTGAATGTGGGTGGCTTGATCAAGAAGTTTGCAGATGATACAAAAATTGGCTGTGTGGTTGATAGTGAGGAGGAAAGCTGTAGACTGCAGGAACATATCAATGGACTGGTCAGGTGGGCAGAAAAGTGGCAAATGGAATTCAATCCAGAGAAGAGTGAGGTAATGCATTTGGGGAGGGCAAACAAGGCAAGGGAGTACACAATAAATGGGAGGATACTGAGAGGTGTAGAGAAACAAAGGGACCTTGGAGTGCATGTCCACAGACCCCTGAAGGTAGCAGGACAGATAGATAAGGTGGTTAAAAAGGCATACGGGATACTTTCCTTTATTAGCCGAGGCAAAATATAAGAGCAGGGAGGATATGCTAGAACTGTATAAAACATTGGTTAGGCCACAGCTTGAGTACTGCATACAGTTCTGGTCACCACATTACAGGAAAGATGTGATTGCACCAGAGAGGGTACAGAGGAGATTTATGAGGATGTTGCCAGGGCTGGAGAATTTTAGCTCTGAGAAAAGATTGGATAGGCTGGGGTTGTTTTCTTTGGAACAAAGGAGGCTGAGGGGAGATTTAATTGAGGTGTACAAAATTATGACTGGACTAGATAGAGTGGATAGGGAGGACCTATTTCCCTTAGCAGAGGGGTCAGTGATCAGGGGGCATAGATTTAAAGTAATTGGTAGAAGGATTAGACGGGAGCTGAGGAGAAATGTTTTCACCCAGAGGATGGTGGGGGTCTGGAACTCACTGCCTGATGGGATGGTAGATGCAGAAACCCTCAACTCATTTAAAAAGAATTTGGATGTGCACTTGAAGTGCCGTAACCTAGAGGGCTGCGGACCAAGTGCTGGAAAGTGGGATTGAGCTGGATAGCTCTTTTTCGGCCGTCACAGACACGATGGGCCAAATGACCTCCTTCTGTGCCATAGCTTTCTATGATTCTATGATTCTATGACAGCAATACAGAAACTTGTAGCTCCGACCAAGCTTGCAGAATTCCTTTGTCATCAGCTGTGGAGTATCCATTTCCAGAATCTGAACACTCTTTCACTTCATGTTCTGGTTTCTTACAACATTTCCCTCCAATTACTAGATCTCTTACAGTGGCTTTCATCTTTCGCATCTTCTTTCTTAAGCCTGGTGCCACACAGTAACGTTACTTCTTGGAACTTCCCATTCTTGACGAGATTTCTGGGGGGTAGTTTTAGCCCCCAGGAGCGGGTGGATTGTGTTCAAATTGGATCGTCATTAGGTGAAGGATAGAATACTAGAGCCTGGTCTTTAGTTGTTTCCAAGCCTTTATTCAGAGTTTCCTCTTGCACACACACCACACCCTAGCTAAGTTCTCCAGGGTGGGGGGGGGGGGTGGGCTGCTGGTGGGAGCAAACAATGAGATGGGTGAGACTTTGCACTTGGAGTCCCCACTTCCATGTCCCCTTTCACCATCATCCCTCTTCCGGGCTGGCGCAACATCACTCCCACCACTCTGCTGGCCAACAGGCTGCTAAGCCATGCTTGAAGCTCAATGAAGGATAGCATTATCTCCATCGCAGACATTCCCACACTTACCTGTGCCACCAATCCACCAGCGATGGAGTTGGACTCCTCCATCCTCTCCGCTATCGTGGAGAGTGTGCATGGCACATTTTCCAGTACCGCACAAAGGTGCAGCTGTACCTCTATAATTCTCAATCTCAACGATGGCCCTCCGGGGTTCAGCATCTTTGTCTAGCTGAGTAGAGCTTGGAGAGGAGTGCGCCCTCTCCCCGCCAACGTGGACTCTCCACAGCTGCCCCTGCCACCAGTGTCTGTTCATGCTCACTTGTGATGGTGAATCACCAGGTAACAACACAACTATTTGCCTAACAGGACCCATCGAAGTGCCACCATCTGCACAGGTGCATGGCTGCATGTCATGTGACGGTGCGTCTTCAGAGGAATGGAGCTCCTCTGAGGAACCGCCTTCTTCCATTGCGGCTGAATGTTGTTGAATCTGTGAAGGCCCTGGAAGATAACATAAACCAATATTAATTATTCATCGGAAAAGTGACAACCTTTCCAGTGACCATACTGAGGTGTGGAACAGGTCAATTATTGATAAAATCAATTCATCACAATTGTGAAGGATGTTAAAGTTCTTTCATCAGCCATCTGCGGGTTGCCAGTCTCTCCATCTCCGACAGATAGGCATGCAACAGTCTGACTGATGTCCATGGCTTCCTCCTCTGCAGCTGTCAACTGGACTATTTGTGGTGGACCACCTCCAGTTCTGCTCCTCTCCCTTGCATTTTGCACTCTCTTTTCCTACAAGGGGAGAAAGAACAGACGAAAGAGCGAGAGATGGTGATGTGTTCATCCAATGGATGCATTGCTTTGGGTGAGGCTGATAATGAAACAGATGCATCAGAGGGTGAGTATCAGACAGATTGATCACATTGCACCAGGATTGGGGTAAGTGGGAGTGGTGGGTTCACAAATGGGGAGGTGAGGAAGTGCATAGAAATTGAAGGTTAGTCGATGCTGAAACTTAAGTGGGTGTGAGGAGTAATGTGATGGAGTAGGCTTGCCAATATAGGGTGAGAGAGGGGTGAGGGGTGGGTTTGGTGGGGGTGGGGGTGGGGGGGGGGTTGCTGTGCATTTCACAGGATGTGGGTGAATCACAAAATGTACTCACTTTTCCTGACCTGGTTAGGTCATTAAACCGCTTCCTGCATTGAACCCAAGACCTGGGCACCGTGCTCCTGCTGCTCAGCTCTTCTGCCACATCTAGCCATGCCTTCTTAGTGGCAGAAGCAGGTCCCTTCCTCCTGTCAGCCGGGTAGAGGACTTCCCTCCTGCTTCTCACACCAGCCAGTAGCACCTCAAGAGAAGCGTCACTGAACCTGGGTGCTGCCTTTGCTCTGTGTCCTTCCATTTTCCTTGTCCCTCCTTTCTCCTTCAAAATTCATTTTTGCACCGGCCCTTTAAATACTCCAGTTCACAGCACGTCATGCGAGTGCGCAGTACGCCCGCTGCGCAGCTTGGAGACGTGAAACCCGACGTAAAATTAAGTGCTTTCAATTGAATTACGATCGCTCAAACTGACACGCTAAAATTATTTCCGAGTTTCCCACGCAATTATTTACCCACCCGCTGAGTTCCCACTAAATTCGTGCCCCTGATAACAATTGCAGTTTGGGAACTTCCTTCTTCAGCTAAATTTGTCCCCACAAGATTCTTTGTTCTATAGCATTACTCTTCTTACAGGTTCCTTACAGTGCCTCTCTTCCATGGCCAGGTCCTTCACAACAACTTCCATTCTGCAAGTTTCATTTCAGAAGGTCTCTTTCTTGGCACCTTCTTTGCAATGGACTGTTACAGGACGTAGTTCATCAAGTGTGTGAGTTTCATCAGAAAAACAACAACTGCCGTACTTTCCTGCAGCCTTTTCCCACCTTGTCAAAGGCCCTACATCTGCTTGTCTCCTGGCCAGTGTGGTAAGTAAAGGACAGAGGACATGATTGAGGCTCCTCCAATGGCTCAGCTCATTTATCAGTGATTAGCTGAGCTGTTCAGATCTGGGTTCGATCCTTGGTCTTTGCTGAGTTAACTGATCCTAACACGGTGTAGAAGTGCTTCAGTTGGCCAAGGTGTCCCTGGATTCAAGAGGCGATAATTGGCCAGGCTTGCTACTCCTGATCCTTATCCAACAGCTTCTGCATGTGTGTGGACACTGGCGAGGACAGGTTCAGTTTCAGCTGTGATGCCCTCAACACTGAACCGCCAAACATTCAATGTGAAGGCTCACACATAAATAATGGAAACTTGGATAAGATATTATAGACTGCCGGTGGCTATAAACCATATCCTGGTAAGGAGTTAACCCCTTCAGAAGAGATGGTCGGGTGAGAGGATTGTCAAGAATTTTTAAAAATATTGATAATTAAAACAACTCAAATACAGTGCATGATTTTCATTACACCATCTTCCATAGTTATATGATCCAATTTCATATTCTCATTGAATTCTTACATGTATCTATCAATGCAAGAAGGTTACATCTCTCATAAAACATGGATTGGACATTATTAAAGTTAACAGAACGTGAGTGCATATCATAAAACATAGAATCCCTCTTTTTTAAACTTTAATTCCTTAATTGTTAATTATGTAAATTCAGTACTTACATGGCAACACTTAATATTATCTTCATTGAACACTAGTCAAACCAATATTTTCAGAATTTTCTATGTATATTTTCTCAGTCAAGTTTTGAGGTGCCTTTTTGTTTTACCTTGTAGAATTACATAGAATGTACGGCACAGAAACAGGCCATTCGGCCCAACAGGTCCATGCCGGTGTTTATGCTCCACACAAGCCTCCTCCCTCCCTACTTCATCTAACCTATCAGCATATTCTTAAGCTCCTTTACCCCTCATGTGTTTATCTAGCTTCCCCTTAAACGCACCTATGCTCATCGCCTCAACTACTCCTTGAGGTAGCAAGTTCCACATTCTAACCACTCTCTGGGTAAAGAAGTTTCTCCTGAATTCCCTATTGGATTTATTAGTGACTATCTTATATTTATGGCCCCTAGTTCTGGTCTCCCCTGCAAGTGGAAACATCTCCATGCCTACCTTATCAAACTCCTTTCGTAATCTTAAAGACCTCTATCAGGTCACCCCTGTCTTCTCTTTTCCAGAGAAAAGAGCCCCATCCTGCTCAATCTTTCCTGATAGCTAGAGTAATGCTTGATCCATTCTAGTGCATTCTCCTGTGATTGTAGATTTGCCAGCACCTTTAAGTAATCTCTAGAGGAGATGCTCAAAAAGATCTCGGAGTGATATAAGACTCAACAGTGACCACGTTCAGCTATTGCAGAGCGGCAATCAAGAAAGCAAACAACTTGCTGAGCTACATTGCCAGATTTTCTGAGGCCATCATGCTAAAGCTGTGTAGTACATCAGTCATACTATAATTTGAATACTGCATTCAGTTCTGGTCATCGAGGTACAAGGGGAATATTAAAGTCCAGGAAATGGTGCAGAGTGCAGGTGAGGCCAATCCCTAGTGTGGAAGGATAGAGTTATGAAAGAGGGGTAGAAAAACTTATATTTCTGTCTTGAATGAAGAATGAATTAGATCTTATAGGGGTGTATAACTTACTAAGTGGAATAAAAGAAATTAATCCAAAGCACAATTTGAATTTAAACCATGACTACAGGACATAGATACAACCTGCTAAAAATCAAGTTCAGGGCTGATATCAGCAAACAAGTCTTCACATAAAAAGTGATTAATATCTGGAATAATCTTCTGGGTAGGTTAGTGGAGGCAAAACGCAGGACTCATTCAACAGCCAGTTAGATGCTGTGATGGAGGGACTGTATCTTTCTGTAGAAGGATGAGTTCAATGGGACCAATGGCCTTTCTCATCTACCTTCATTTTAATGATTTTTTTCTTGTCACAGACAAAAAGAGAGTGTTCTTGACTTTTGGTGAATTTGATGTATGATAAATGACTAGTTATATTTTATCTAATTCACTGAGCGGTAACCATGAATCTTTCACATTAACTGCTCTGTTTGGGTTTGGATTGTTGCTAGTTTCCTTTCTTTGAACCATGGCACATTACCTAGTTTGATCCTTAAAGTCTTAGCACTACTTCGGTGGCCTGTATAGGTTTCCTCATTTTGTTTGCTTCATAGTCTGGTTTGTGAAGATTTTTTTTGTTATCTGTGGACTATCCATTAAATATAATTGCTTAATTCACTGTTTTCAACCAAACACAAGTTGTGCTGGATGTTTGTTCACTTGTGGTGTGATGAGATTGTGGTTTCACAAGAATTCGTAGAGTTCCTGTTTTCACAACGTTACTTTGAAGATATAACAGAAGAATTGGCCGAGATGGCATGATTTTTTAGTGTCCAAAACTAAGGCTGGCAATTTCCTTGGAGCTGCTCAGTGGGGAGCTTCGCCTGCTGGCACCCCAAACCAGGAATTCATGCCCGCTCTGCTCCACTTGTTCGGTCAGAACATTGTGGACAGCACGGACCCAAACTTGTGCTATGCATCGTTGCTGGGTAAAGCCCCATGCCGGCGACACAGACTCATACAATTACACATCTTGTGCATTACTGACTCATGAGAACTGTGGACGAACTGTGTTTCCTGACTTGGACTTTGCAATCTGTACCGCAGAGCGTCTAGAGTAGTCATCAATTATAGGTTGTGGATAGAAAAGGTCCACAAGACTCTCTGCCTACCTTTTATCGCGGTCTCTAAGGCAATTCGGACATCGGTAGTGGTTGACATTTATTGTTAAGTGGGAACAGAACGAACAGTTTGTGCTGTTAAGTGTGAATTAATACTGTGCAACAACCTGGAAGTTTCTCGAGGCGTGATGAGTGTAAAACATGTGACTGACCAGAAGGTTCTGTGAAAATCAATTAGGTCTGCCGTCAGGGCAGAGCAACCAGACAGAGATAAGAACTGAATTAGCCATGCCAAAGAAGATCTGTGCAGAGTGGGATTCAAGACAAAGTGCTTCTTTACTACAGTATAGTACTTTCTTTTATTTGATATTAAAAAAAGTTCAAGAAAGTCTATTTGTAAATTTGTTTTGCACTGTGTAAAGAATTTTTTTTCCCCACATTTGGCTGTTTATGAAACCCAGTGCTGTATGTGATAGCAGAAAGTGCAGCTTGGCACAGGATGCAGGTAGCAATTAGGCTTCTAATGCATTTGTTTCTTATTGAAATGTGTAGTGTGTGTTTTATTGTTGGCATTGAGTTGATGATTGGGATCAGCCCCAGCTCAAATGTTGTCTGCTGGTGCTCCATTTTCTCTAGTTTACCGGATAGTGTGTTACAAACGTTACCTTTGATTCAAGTTTGATATTGGAGTCTCCAATAATTGATGGAGCTGTCGTGGATACTTATCAATGAATTCTCGTTTCATTTTTCTAATCATAGAATCATAGAAAATTTATGGCACAGAAGGAGGCGATTCGGCCCATCTTGTCTGCGCCGGCTGACAAACGAGTCCCGCATTTGGTCCGTAGCCCTGCAGGTCACGGCTCTTCAGGTCACATCCAGGTATTTTTTAAATGAATTGAGGGTTTCTGCCTCTACCACCCTCTCAGGCAGTGAGTTCCAGACCCCGACCACCCTCTGGGTGAAAATTTTTTTCCTCATTTCCGCTCTAATCCTTCTACCAATCACTTTAAATATATGCCCTCTGGTTATTGAACCCACCACTAAGGGAAATAGGTCCTTCCTATCCACTCTATCTAGACCCCTCATCATTTTGTACACCTCAATCAAATCATCCCTCAGCCTCCTCTGTTCCAGGGAAAACAACCCCAGCCTATCCAATCTGTCATCATAGCTAAAATTCTCCAGTCCTGGCAACATCCTCGTAAATCTCCTCTGCACCCTCTCCAGTGCAATAACATCCTTCCTGTAATGTGGTGACCAGAACTGTACGCAGTACTCAAGCTGTGGCTTAAATAGTGTTTTATACAGTTCCAACATAACATCCCTGCTTTTATATTCTATGCCTTGGCTAATAAAGGAAAGCATTCCATATGCCTTCTTAACCACCTTATCTACCTGTCCTGCTACCTTCAGGGATCTGTGGACATGCACTCCAATATCCCTCACTTCTTCTACACCTCTCAGTATCCTCCCATTTATTGTGTATTCCCTTGCCATGTTTGCTCTCCCCAAATGCATTACCTCACACTTCTCTGGATTGAATTCCATTTGCCACTTTTCTGCCCACCTGACCAGTCCATTGATATCTTCCTGCAGTCTACAGCTTTCCTCCTCCACTATCAACCACACAGCCTATCTTTGTGTCATCCACAAACTTCTTAATCATGCCCCCTACATTTAAGTCCAAATCGTTAATGCATACCATAAAAAGCAAAGGACCTAGTACCGAGCCCTGTGAAACAGGAAACAGCCTTCCAGTCGCAAAAACACCCATCGGCCATTTCCCTTTGCTTCCTGCCACTGAGCCAATTTTGGATCCAATTTGCCACATTGCCTTGGATCCCATGGGCCTTTACTTTTTTGACCAATCTGCCATGTGGGACCTTGTCAAAAGCCTTGCTAAAATCCATGTAGACTACATCAATTACGCTACCCTCATCGATCCTCCTTGTCACCTCCTCGAAAAATTCAATCAGGTTAGTCAGACACGACCTCCCCTTAACAAATCTGTGCTGACTGTCCTTGATTAGTCCATGCCTTTCTAAGTGACAGTTTATCCTGTCCCTCAGAATTGATTCCAATAATTTGCCCACCACCGAGGTTAGGCTGACTGGCCTGTAATTACTTGGTCTACCTTTTAGCTTTTAGCTTGCTACAAGCAATGTTCTTGAGTCCATTACAGTTGTTTTGGTGCTAGCACTTTCCCTAGAATGTTCAGTGCAGTTACTTGTAGGATTGTCGTTTTTTTATTTGTTCTTGGGATGTGGGAATTATGAGTCAACCCTGTGGTGTGGGACTGGATTCATGTGTAGACTAGACTGGGTAGGGGTGGCATGTCTCTTCCCTGAGGACTGTTAGTCAATCAATTAGGTTTTCATGATAATTCAGTGGGTTTCATGCTTATTTTTCAAGTGCTAATGCATAAATTACTAGATTTACTGAAATCAGTTTCACAACTTGATATGGTGGGGGTTGGACCAAATGAGCTAAGGCTCGCTAGTCCAGTAGCGGTAAAGAAGGAGGTAGTAGCAATATTGGATAGGATAAAAATAGATAAAGAGGGGGTACTTAGATTGGCAGTACTCAAAGTAGAAAAGTCACCCAGTCCGGATGGGATGCATCCTAGGTTACAGAGGGTGGTAAGGGTGGAAATTGCGGAGGCTCTGGCCACAATCTTCCAATCCTCCTTATACATGGGGATGGTGCAGGAGGACTGGAGGATTGCAAATGTTACACCCCTGTTCAAAAAGGGGAGAGGGATAAAACATGCAATTATTGGCTAGTCAGCCTAACATCGGTGGTGGGGAAACTTTGAGACAATAATCCAGGACAAAGTTAATTGGCACTTGGAAAAGTATGGGCTAATAAATGAAAGTCAGCACGGATTTGTTAAAGGAAAATTGTGTTTGACTAACCTGATTGAGTTGTTTGATGAAGTAATGGAAAGGGTTGATGGGGGTAATCCGTTTGATGTTGTGTATTTAGACTTTCGAAAGGCATTTGATAAAGTACCACATAATAGACTTGTTAGCAAAATTAAAGTCCATTGGATTAAAGGGACAGTGGCAGCATGGATACAAATTTGGCTAAGGAATATAAAGCAGAGAATGGTTGTTTTTCTGACTGGAGGGAAGTAGACAGTGGTATTCCCCAGTGGTCAATATTAGGACCACTGCTCTTTTTGATATATATTAATGACCTGGACTTGGGTATAGAGAGTATAATTTCAAAGTTTGCAGATGACACGAAACCCAGAAATGTAGTAAACAATGTGGAGGATAGCATCAGACTTCAGGAGGACATAGCCAGACTGGTGAAATGGCCAGACACGTGGCAGATGAAATTTAACGCAGAGAAGTGTGAAGTGATGCATTTTGGTAGGAAGAACAAGGAGAGGCAATATAAACTAAATGGTACAATTTTAAAGGGGGTGCAGGAACAGAGAGACCTGGGGGTGCACATACACAAATCTTTGAAGGTGGCAGGACAATTTGAGAAGGCTGTTAAAAAAGCATATGGGATCCTGGGCTTTATAACTAGAGACATAGAGTACAAAAGCAAGGAAGTTATGCTAAATCCTTACAAAACACAACAGGAGTTTTGTGTTCAATTCTGGGCACCACACTTTAGGAAGGATGTCCAGGCCTAAGAGAGGGTGCAGAAGAGATTTACTAGAACGGTACCGGGGATGAGGGACTTCAATTATGTGGGGAGATTGGAGAAGCTGGGGTTGTTCTCCTTAGAACAGAGAAAGTTAAGCGGAGATTTGATAGAGGTGTTCAAAATCATCAACGGTTTTGATAGAGTAAATAAGGAGAAACTGTTTCCAGTGGCAGAAGGGTCAGTAACCAGAAGACACAGATTTAAGGTGATCAGCAAAAGTGCCAGAGGCGACATGAGGAAACATTTCTTTACGCAGTGAGTTATAATGATCTGGAATGCACTGCCTGAAAGGGGAGTGGAAGCAGATTCAATAGTAACTTTCAAAAGGGAATGAGACAAATACTTGAAGGGAAAAAATTTACAGGGCTATGGGGAAAGAGCAGGGGAATGGGACTAATTGGATAGTTTTTTCAAAGAGCCGGCACAGGCACGATGGGTCGAATGGCCTCCTCCTGCGCTGTACCTACTCTGATACTATAACCAGTAGGCTTCCACGCCTCTATTGTGAACTATTACATGACATATAGCTTGAACATATTGACCATCGTTTGTGGTTGTATTAAGATCCTTTTTGATTGATTGACTGCACCTTCCTATTTCCATGCTGCTTTGTGTACCATCCCTGAGACTTCATTTGTCTTCCATCCATCCTGCTACCCTGTGGTTTAGAATGAGGAGACTTTGTAAAGTGGTTTTGATTTCTGCCAAATTTGCATTATCCAGCTCCGAAAAATCAGAATACTAGCCTGCTGTTCTATATATGGGTTGTGGCAAAAATGAAGCATTTTTGTTTATGATGGATTATTTATTTAGATTCTTTCTTGATGGTCACAATACACACAGGATTAAAATTGGTTGCTGCTAGCCGTTTCTTCAAGTTACGTGGAATGTACAGTAGAGAATGGGATGCCCAAGGCACTAATATGCATCTCTAGCTTGTTCCTGTGGGACAAAGGATAGTTAACTATGCTAATATATGCTGAATGCAGAGTACAAGTGTTATTATGTTCAGCAGATTCCCTGATCGCTGTCCGGACAATTGATAATTTCTTGTAATTTGTTAAATTTTGTTTGATAATCGCTCTTGTGAAGCACCTTGGGATGTTTTACTATGTTAAAGGTGCTATATAAATGTGAGTTGTTGTTGTTGTTGTTGTTGTTGTTGTGATCATAGTGGTTGATTACATTGGCTGGATCAGATCAACAAATTTCTCAGAAAGGGGTCAAGCCATTCAATTCAAACAGCCCATATGATTGACATCCTGGGGATTTTTTAAAAAAGCAATAGGTTTGATTGACAGCTGTATCTAAGGTGGAGACCCGAGTCCAATCAGCAGAGTGGCAGGGCCGTAATTCTTTGTAATCCCTTTGATGGATTGCTCTATAGCCTAGAGCTTCTAGTTGTGGACTTATATTTGGGCACCTGCACTCAGCTCAACAGTCGTTTCCAAACCAATAGAGACAGGATTAATCAGAGGACTCTGTGTTAATAGATAAACTTTGGAAAGGAACTGTGCTTTAAGGGTCAGTTTGACGTTGACCATTCGTGCAGGCGAAGTTGTTTTTCTGTTGTTTTTGACATTTCAAGGAAATTAGTAAAATTTGTGAACACTGCATATATACTGTTTGTACTGGGTACTGTTCATTTAGCTGTTTAATGCTCAATAAATTTGTTTAGTGGTTTATAGCCTGAGCCACAATCTGATTGCATGTATATCCTTCCACCTATCAAGGATGAGGAATTAATGTGGTGACATAAAAGAAAGAACTTGCATTTATACAGCGCTTTTCAAGACCTCAGGACTTCCCAAAGTGCCTTCCAGCCAATTAAGTACTTTTTTTAAAAGTGTAATCACTGTTGTCAATGTTGGATCTGCGGCAGCCAATTTGCACAAAGCAAGGTCCCACAAACACCAACGTTGTAATGACCAGATAATTTGTTTTTTTTAGGTGTTGATTGAAGGATAAACATTAGCCAGGACACTGGGAAGAACTCCCCTGCTCGTCTTCAAAATAGTACCATGGGATCTTTTATATTCAACTGAGAAGGCAGATTCAGTTTAATGTCTCATCCAAAAGACAGCACCTCCAATAGTGCAGCACTCCCTCTGTACTGGTGACGGCCTAGACTATGTACTCAAGTCTCTGGAGTGGGACTTGAACCCGTGATCTATCTGACTTAGAGGTGAGAGTACTACCACTGAGCCAAGGCTGACATGGGGTGCAGTCCAATAAGCTGGAGTACAGTGACAAAGATTCTATGTTTGATCCCTGGGATCTTGCTATGTTTACCTAGATACTAGGCAGGGAGAGACAGACTCTGGTTGATAGGGGATGTGAGGTTCTCTTACGAGAGTGGCCCAGCAAATATCTAGTGTGAAAACCCAAATATATAACAAGATGCTATTTGTGGCTGTGTTTGCCTTTGTTAGTATTTTTCGTGGTACAGGCTATTTGCCTGTGTGCTGCCACTGTTACAAGGCTGTGTTTGACTGACATTTGGAATTGTGACACATTGGTTATTTTACTCACATCCATCAAATGTTCCAGAGCCATGTTTAGATCCCTAAGAGCTCATCTCATTGGGTGGGAAGAGATGCAACTAAGGACAACATTCTCTTTATTCTCATGTGTCATTTCTGATATAGCTGCTCACTCAGTTTAATTCTAGGTTTTATATAATTATTCATATGTGGTGTTTTTGACACAAATTAATCCTTGAGTTTCCTATGTCTGTTTCATAGTGTATTGCCTTGACTTTTTGTAGAATATCAAAACTATCATGAGTATAGCATGTAATAACATTGAGCTGTTTACCAACATCATGTAATATTATGTCTATTTGTTCAACATTGGGTCATTCCATTTGTTTGTTACCTGTGAAGCAACCAGATACTCTTCAAACTTTTGAATTCACTTGTTTCCATGTGAATCCACATGAATTTCAGTCACCAGCGATATGAAATATACTGCCATTCGGTATTTTGTATTTCAACCACACTACACAGAGTGTGCTGAATTTTCCCTGCTTCTCTTTTGTCTTTTTTTTGTTCCTGAAACTCAGTTTCCATAGGTTGTTGATGGGCTCAATATTCTCATCATTAATGCACATAATAACATAGATAGAACATGAGCCTGTTTAAAAATGTTCAAATATATTGTGCTTGTGCTCTGTCATTCTCAACCTATCTCAAAGGCTCTCTGAATCCTTCCTGTCTCAACTGCCAAGGTGATAACTTGTGTCACAAAATATGGAATGTACTAATAATCCTGGAATTGATCTGTCTATCTCAAAACAAATGTCTAACTGCACTCCAGTCAAGTACCATTCAGAGCTTCCTTGCTTTGTCAAGTCCCTGACTCCTTAACTCCTCTCTGTTTACTTCATAGATAGCTTCCACTTCAGTGCAATGCTTAGTACAGTTTATTACACACGTGTATGCAATAAAATATTAATGAATTAAATAAAAATAAATTAAATCCCCAAACTACTTTCCTCAATATAGCAGCTTCTGATAGGCAATCCGTTATTGGGATTAGTGATTTTAAAAGATTGCAATAAGTCCGAGGAACTGTTTGAGTGAAATAAAAGCTTGTGGATCAATTCAGCACAAAGGGAATAAGGAATGGGTAGTAGGGACAGGGATCTGTGCAACTAAGGAACCGATAATACAATCAACTGAAGCCAGACTTTTTGATTAGAAGTGATTCTGAAGGGGAACTATACTCTGCTTAAATTTTCATGCAAGACATTTCCATGTGTGAACATACAGAAATGTTGATACTATGGGTAATACAAGGACACCACAAATTTATGGGGGAGAAATTTGACTCCCGCCCAAAATGGGTCGGTTCGTGCTGGCCTCAGGCCTGAGCTTAATTCGGCATCGGGCCTTATTTGAATGGAAGCGGCAAGCTACGGGCACCAAACGGGCATACCAATGCAGCTCGCCGGTTGGGACCTGACCAATTCCATCTGGCTCCAACTTTGAGTTGGCCTGCAGGTAAGTCCTGGGGTGGGGGGGAGGCGTAGCCGAGGGGGGAGTGAGCCCGGGCCAGCACTAGCCCGCAGTATTTTCAGAGAGGCAGGAGGACCATTCCTGCTTCTGCTCCTTCGAGCATCACAGACATATTATTTTGAAAAAGTTTTGTGTCCGGTTTTTGAGCAGCCTCCAGCGGTCCATTCGAATCAAGACCTTGCACAACTAGGTGGAGCTTGCCTGATGCATTTGCACCCGAATTTTGCATTGGGGTCCGACAACTGCCGTAGGACCCCAATTTGCATAGTAAAGTAGCCTTTATTTACTTGTTTCAGGTGGGCAGCCTGCTCACCCATTTACAAGCCCGGCCTGAATATGGCATCAGGCGAGCCTTGGGCATCAATGGAGCGAGGTGCTCCCCCCCACTCCCTCCCCACGATTTTCAGGTGCAAACTGGACAGCCGTGAGTTGAATTTCTCCCCCTATCTGTTAAAAACAGTCCCGGAAATGGACAAAACCAGTCAAAAACTATTTTACACAATTCTTGTTGTCAAGCAAACCAGGGAGGATGATCCAGGCTGCTACAGGCATTAAGCTGATCATAAAAACTCCCAAACTGGAGCATCCCTGGTAGCTCAGTTGGTAATTCTATAACCCAGGAGTAGTCCTGGACCATACAGACTAAGAAGGTTCCAGTGTCTAATACTGCATCTGTGCTGAGCCAGCTGAGGAAGAGCCAGAGAAGTGAGTCCACCCATTGAGCCATATCCCAGCATAAGCAGCACCTTCAAGAAACGAGGAGAGAAAACTAGAATCAAAAATATCATAACGGATAATATCATATTCATGAGGAGTTTTACGCAAAGAACTGAAATGCTGAAAAGGATGGAAGACTGACCTGAATTAGGGCCCTGATCATAACCTGACCCGCCAGGCGGGAACAGGACGAGTTTGGGTTGTACACCCGTTTTACCCATTTATACTCTCCCTCAAAGTCAATGGAGGGTAAAATGGGGTCCCCACCCATTCCCGCCGGGCAAATTACGATTTAGACCTTGCCCCATATAATTTTAAGTAGGTTTATGCTGAGTTTTTTTTAAATAATTATCTATTTACTTCTATTATAAGTTTTATATATATATATATGTTAAATATTATTTCTGATAAAGAACAGAAAATGTTTATTTTATGCTTCACGGTTTACAGCTGCTGTACTTCAAACACAATATTGCCAACCAATAGTACATCTCCTCAATTCCTTTAAATGGGCTGCTTTTATTTCAGCTGCTCATATCCCAGGCACATAGTCCATATGATTGTTAGTTATAACTGTATAATCTTAGACCCAACCTACAGTACAGAAGGAATAAATTCAATTTAATTTTGTGTGTCACAGTCCAGTTGGCAAAAAATGTATTTTATTAAATCTCCCCAGCAGCAGTCAAAAAAAATAATATTTTCTAAGATGAAAAATAGGTGCCAAGGAATCTCAAAAGTTTTCTCAAATATCATGGGGTATTAACATATCTCAGGCAAAGGGTGAGATGCACTGATATTAGATTTCTGATTATATTTTAATGTACAGATATATAAAGA
Source organism: Heptranchias perlo (assembly GCF_035084215.1). Classification (NCBI taxonomy): domain Eukaryota; kingdom Metazoa; phylum Chordata; class Chondrichthyes; order Hexanchiformes; family Hexanchidae; genus Heptranchias; species Heptranchias perlo. The sequence continues at coordinate 16,500,009 of NC_090339.1, forward strand.
GAAAGCAAATCTTTGGTGTGTGTTGAAGCTTTAAAGGTTTAAAGCTACATTCTTCCACTTTGAAAAGGAAAAAAAGACTCTTATTAACTGAGATGGTCTGAATATTTTTAAATGATTCCTTGAAGCAGAACTAGTGCATTTTCTCTTAAGCAGCAGTTGCTTCCATAGCCACTTAGTTCCATTCGTAGGGTTTACCATAAATCTAGACTGTGATACCTAGAGATGAAGTTTAAAGAAAGGGATATAGGCCTCGAAGTTCGATGGCACCACGCCTGTTTTCGTGCACTAAACAGTCGTCTAATCCTCCAAAACATGCTGCATGCTATATTGGTACACACCACGAAATAGGCATCCAGGGTCCGTACCTGGCGTTAATCCTTTTAGTTACGCAAGGGTTATCGACCGTATTAAAATAATGTAGTTTGGAAAATCTAGGATTTTGTTTGTTTTGTTAAAATCGCACCAAGCAACAAGTGAAAATACTCCCTCCACCCTCAATTTTCTTCCTTCCTCTGTGAAAGGCACTATCTCTTGCTGTGATACAGTTCCTCTGAATCTGATCACCTTCCAGCGGCAATTCCATCCAAGCGGCAATTCTTCATGTGGGAGTGTACAGTATAGTACATGAATGTGTGGGGAGGGGACATCATATCCAAGTCTAATCCTGTACTCACCCGACATCCACACACACACACACACACGCGCACATACAAACACACACACACACATGCCTCGCAATACTGGAGAGCAATCTGGAGTAAAAACTTAATCCAATCTATTTTCCCCCGTTCCCTAATCCAAGGTTGCTGAGGTCAGGCCAGGCCTGCCATGGTGCCCCAACCATTACCCCTGCAGAGATCAGCTGACCCAACACGGATCAAAGATCTAACCTAGGACCTTTCCTGGTCCCTGTGGCTCAGGCCCACACTGGGAAGGAAATTTTACTAAGCCGCTAGGGGAACATAACAGTCAAAATATCAAGCAGATGTTAATTTTCAGTGTGTTCAGATTTGAATGATAAGACTGTCCTAAAGCGATTATAGCATATGGATAGCAAAAGTATGAATAGAGAGAAAAAAACAGCGAATGATTGTCTTACAAATAACAGTCATTTTTCTAAATACCTGCCCTTTGGGTTATTGACATGAAAGTGCTTTGAGAAATCTCAGTGTCGCTGTAATGCTGTGAGATTCAGGAAAGAATTACATTAGCTGGGGGTGTGGGCTGCAAATTTCTTTCGGCATATATCATGAATTCAGCATAAACATCTATATAATGACAGCAATATTATGCATTTTAAGTGAGGTTAGCTCCAGCCAGACATTTATAGTTCTGCATTCTATTTGCCTTGAGGGAGGAGTATGGAAAGTTACGTTTGTAGAAGTGTTACATGGGTTCTGGGATAGCTCTGAACATTACAGAAGATATTTTGGACCATTACAGAATAATGTTAACTTGGTTATCTAACTATATCTGATAAAGGTTTACAATTGTTGGATAATAAGCCCAACTAAGATAGAAAAATAATATAGATGTGGAATCAAAGTGAGTTTCATTCTTGAGTTTTTAAAAATATATATGGTTCTCTCTATTGACAAATGTTATATTAACAATTAAATGGCCTTGTTGGAGGGAAATGAATAACATTAAGTAAAGGGAAAAAAAGGATTATTTTGTTTAACACCATTAATACTGGCACCAATCAGGATGCTCATTAATGAAGGGGCAATTTCCAGCTGTGTATGTGGGCAGGAAGGGGAGGGGATCACTAATCATGGCACATCTGCACAACTCGTGCGGAAAATGACTAATAATTTGAAAGATATCGAAACGATCTTCAAAAGTTATCTTTGTTCTATTTTATCCATCGATGTTTACGGTGTTGTACAAAATTACACTACAAGCACACACGCACATGCCCACACATCACACACGAACAAGTGTCAGCCATAGCTGAGTGATACCACTCTAGCTTCGGAGTCAGAAGGTTGTGGGTTCAAGTCCCAGAGACTTGAGCACAAAATCTGGGCTGATGCTCCAGCGAGGGTGGGCGGCACTGCGCACTGTCGGAGGTGCCGTCTTCCGGATGAGACGTTAAACCGAGGCCCCATGTGACATCTCAGGTGGACGTAAAAGATCCCATGGCACTATTCTGAAGGAGAGCAGGTGAGTCAGATACCAAAAGCTCCCTCTTGAATACGGATGGGTGGATTTAAATGAGGCATAATGATGTGGTGCCATCATCCATCCCACTATTTGTCATAGGATCATGGGAACAGCAGTAAGCCCCTCGCGCCTGCTCCGCCATTCAACTAGGTAATGCTGATCTGTACCTCAACTCCATTCACCCGCCTTAGCTCCATATCCCTTGATACCCTTACCCAACAAAAATCTATTGATCTCAGTCTTGAAAGTTCCAATTATCCCAGCATCCGCAGCATTTTGAGATAGAGAATTCCAGATTCCCATTGCTCTTTATATGAAAAATTGTTTCCTGATTTCACTCCTGAATGGCCTAGCTCTAATTTTAAGATTATATCCCCTTGTTCTTGATGTTCCTTCCCCCCACCCCACAGAGGAAATAGTTTCTCTGTATTTACCCTAGCGAATCCTTTTAACATTTTAAACATCTCAGTTAGATCACGCCCCAATCTTTTAAACTCAAGGGTGTACAAGCCAAGTTGATGCAACCCGTCCTCATGATTTAACCATCTAAGCCCAGTCATTACCATCTAATTTCTGAAGGGCATAACGAATGACCATATAAAATAGGTGTCCAGCGTTGCTAGGCACTACTGAAAAGGTGGAAATACTTTTAAAGAGCCAATCCTTACATTCCAACTGTTTAACATGTTTTTGGGTTTCTTTCTGACTGCTGCTTCAATGTCTACTTCAGCGCATTCTGCTGAGTGGCTTCCATTTTTTATTCCCTCGCCCATTCTACTGAAGCCATTATGGTATTTCCATTGGGAATAGCTCTCTGTCTATGGTCTTTGGATGAAGAAGATGAGGAGGAGGAATGGAGGGAAGCCAGGCTGGTCAGACACCCTCACCTGCCAGTACCTGGAATCCAGAAGATATTCTTATCTCCAGTTGACTCAGGAGTTATACTTGCAGAGGCTGCAATTCATAAGGAAAGTCATTGGTGAGTTCCCAAATGCTGCAATCTGAACTGCAGTCCACCTTCATTCTAGGCACCACATTATAAGCACCATCACCACCGTGAATTTTTACACTACAAGTTCAGCCTAGGCTGTCTCGGGGGACATCAGTAACTTTACTCAATCAGCTGTGTTCAGATGCATCAAACAAGCGACTGATGCATTGTCTGCTAGATCAATTTAGTGCATCACCTTTCTTGTGGAAGCACTGCCATTTTACTGAGTTGCACAATTCCACAAAGTATTGCTTCCAATCAGATCACCCTGAGAAATGATCGACTGTATCTGATTGTTAAGCCCGTCAAAGCCAGAATAGACAGACCTTTCCACTCTGTCACCCAAGACCTTTATGGCAGTAGCCTGAGCTCCGTGACAGAAGCACAGATTGTTAGTAGGGCCTCTATGGTGGAAGCATCCACTATAGATTGCCCTGGAGTTGTCAACCTACTCTAGAATGGCATGCAATGATGTGAAGCCATGATACTGCACGTGCTGGCAGTAGACTCCTCCACTTGCCCTGCCACTGGCAACACAATGTGGGAGACTCTCTCCATTGCCTATACATATGTAATGTTCTGCAAGCATCTTTCTTTTAAAAGCGGGACTAGTGAGATTTTTGTCTTATGGGCTTCCAGCTGAGGGTAGATGACTCCTGATCTTCTGGGCAAATACATCCCTCCTCATCTTTAGCCTCTAGCTTTTCCTGGTCATTCGTTCTCTGTGCGTCATCATGTGTGCTTCCCTTTGTCTTTCTATCTAATGTTCCTTGGCTTCACGTTTCTAGGGCTTGATGGAGAGGGTGAATGACAGTGTGTGTGATGCTGTGCAGGCAGAGGAGCCTGGCAGATCATAATCTTCCTCCTCTGCCTCTTATTGCTGTGATGTGGAGATGCCGGTGATGGACTGGGGTTGACAATTGTAAACAATTTTACAACACCAAGTTATAGTCCAGCAATTTTATTTTAAATTCACAAGCTTTCGGAGGCTTCCTCCTTCCTCAGGTGAATGTTGTGGACAACATTCACCTGAGGAAGGAGGAAGCCTCCGAAAGCTTGTGAATTTAAAATAAAATTGCTGGACTATAACTTGGTGTTGTAAAATTCTTATTGCTGTGTGATATCTAGAGGGTGAGAAGAAGAGAGTTAAAATGGATTGCACTGGGGCAGAGTTCACATCTGACTTGCAGCAGAAGTGGTTAAATGAGGGTTTCAGAGGTAGCTTTCTAATAGGTTACATGTGGTATGAGAAGAGAAGCAGAATGTCATGATGAACCACACCTGCCCTCTGACTTCTCTGTCTCAGAAGCCCTCTCCTGCCTGCTCCCCTAGATCTCCATAGGGAGTGAGAGGTTAAGGGTGGTGGGGCACCACATAGAAATACATAGAAGTTACAACACAGAAACAGACCATTTGGCCCAACCAGTCCTCATCGGCGTTTACTCGCTGCGTGAGCATATAGTTCTAATTACATTTACCCACCCAGTTCCCATATCCCTTCAACCAATTTCCTTCATCTACCTATCCAATCTAATCTTAAATGTTGCCATAGCTTCTGCTTCAACCACTCACCCTGGACGTGAATTCCACAGCATCACAACTCTCTGGGTAAAGATGATGCATGGCCAATCTCTTCTTTGAGCTATGGACTGTTTTCCTTTTTAAGGACAATGCGACAAAATGTCCTCTGGATGCCAAGAGTTACAGTCCAACCCAGGTGTCAACGGGCAGACCATCATGAGTGATGACAGGTGCATGAAACAAGTAATTACATAACATTTGAAATATTTAGTGGGGTCATTCATATCAGGATATAAATCAAGAGCCTCTGGCAGGTGAAATCAGGGGGTAAGGAACCTCCTGCCATTAACGGTAAGCTCTTCAACAGGGGGATAAACTGGTTGTAAGCTGTAAACGCACTTAGTGCAGTGCATCCTTGGAAGATGTGGCTGCTCCTTCTTAACTTGCCTGACCTGGCGAGGTCATTAAGCTTCTTCCGACATTCAGTAGTCAAGGCCACCTCCCTCCTCTCCATGCCTGGGTAGTTCTATCGGATGGCCTGCTCCTCTGTGTCCTGAACAGGGTATCCTTCCTTATCCTGATTTGTTGCAGCAAAACTTCGATGGCAGGATCCAAAAATGTGTAATCTCTGCGTTCTGAAGCTGCCCTCGCTATCATTCTGTGGAGGAATTCTCTCCCCTGGAATTAAAATGGCTGGCCAAGATGCCTGGCCTTTAAACTTCGTAAAGTATTTATATCCTGCAGCAGCAGTCAGTTCCTACCCCCCTACCAATCACAGGCACAACATCACCTGGAATCTGCCAAGAATGTTTTAGTGAAGCTGATCCAAGAAAATTCATTGGGGTTAGTGCAGAGTGCTGAGTGCGTAAAGCAGGTAAAAATCTTCACCTGCCATACTCCCACCCATAATCTTGCCAGCAAGCAAAATCTAAGCTTTCATGTCTGAACATAGACAACGAGCTTCAGCAGGCTAATCGATCATGGATTGAGAGCATTTTATTCTGCACAGATTGGGAAGTGAGCTGTGGGAGCTTGCTTCTATGTATGGCGCAGTAGGCCAGAATGAAACTTCTTTTTATAAATATTCTTTACCCACACTTTCATTCCTTAAGCTGCTTTTTCCAGTGAGTATCCCTTCGACTAGGAAGGTTGAGATGGTCGCAACTGTTTAATTCTTGGCTCCCGTCAATATATTCCACAAACAACTAATAGGATGTGTGTTGCTGTTGCAGGCAATGTCTCCTTCCTCATCAACTGAAATATTCATCTTTCAAAGGTGCTTCTTCTAAAAGTTACATTGAGTTACATCGAAAGTCCAGCCATTTGGCCCAACTGGTCTGTACCGGTATTTATGCTCCACACGAGCCTCCTCCCTTCCTACTTCATCTAACCCTTCTATTCCTTTCTCCCTCATGTGCTTATCTAGCTTCACCTTAAATGCATCTATGCTATTTGCCTGAACTACTCCTTGTGGTGGTGCATTCCACAATCTTACCATTCTTTGGGAAAAGAAGTTTCTCCTGAATTCCCCATTGGATTTATTAGCAACTATATTATAATTATGACCTCTAGTTTTGGACTCCCCCACAAGTGGAAACGTCTACCCTATCAAACCCTTTCATTATCTTAAAGACCTCTATCAGGTCACCCTTTAGTCTTCTCTTTTCTAGAGAAAAATGCCTCAGCCTGTTCAGCCTTTCCAGCTGCAGGAGTTCCTCAGGGCAGTGTCCTAGGCCCAACCATCTTCAGCTGCTTCATCAATGACCTTCCCTCCATCATAAGATCAGAAATGGGGATGTTCGCTGATGATTGCACAGTGTTCAGTGCCATTCGCAACCCCTCAGATAATGAAGCAGTCGTGTCCGCATGCAGCAAGACCTGGACAACATCCAGGCTTGGGCTCACAAGTGGCAAGTAACATTCACGTCAGACAAGTGCCAGGCTATGACCATCTCCAACAAGAGAGACTTTTGTCCAGCCTGAGGACTTATCTTCAAGCAGCGTTGGAAATCAGCGTTGACGTGAGGATTCAATGCAATTCGCACTTTCCATCAGCAGGGGGAAGCCCCGATCTCTTAAAGGGAGGATATCTATTAAAATCTCTTAAAGGTAGCCAGTACCTGTTATTTGCTAAAAATAACAGTCTGCTATCTGCACTGAGTCTGAACAGAGATCAGACATTGCACATGTAAAGCACAGATGTAGATCCCGTCCCAATGTTTACAAACTGGTGAGCTATGTTAAAACATTGAATAAAGGTTGTGCACTACTAAATCCCACATCCTCCAATCTGCCGATCTGAGTTTGTACCAGGCCTGCGAGAGTTCGTGCACCAAAGTTCTCTACTGATGCACTAGAGACCTTGATGCAAGAGGTGGACAGAAGGTGGGACATCCTATATCCACGGTGGGAGGGTGGGCAAGAGGCCCTCCAGACATATGGCCAAAAGGCAGTGGGAGGCTGCGGGGGATGAAGTCAATGCCAGGCGCACAGCACCACGAATGCGGATGCAGTGCAGGAAGAAGTTCAATGCTTTGACATGAGTGGTCAAGGTGAGTGAGGTCAACTGTCAAGTGGCAACTCCTACCAACTGCTCCACGCACTACACCCCCATCACCCACATACCAATAAACTCTTTCCATCAATACTCAGCTCTTCCAATCAGATGCTTCCTCTTACTGTTACACATTACCACAGTTGCAAGCCACCCATCCACAACTCACAGGCCACACACACTGGCATCTATTCAACCATGACGGACACATCACCCAGTCCCACTTGCTTGCAGGAGAAAGTGGCGCATATCAGGAGGCAGCAAGTGGCAGTGGCATTTAGCCCCTCGAGCCTGTTCGCCATTCAATGAGATCATGCTGGACCTGTGACCTAACTCCATATCCCCACCTTAGCTCCATATCCCTTAATACACTTGGTTAACAGAAATTCATCAATCTCAGATTTAGAATTCACAATTGAGCAGCTGTTACAGAAGGAAGTTCCAAACTTCGCCCACCCTTTGCATGTAGAAGTGTTTCCTAACTTCATTCCTGCATGTCCTGGCTCTAAATTTTAGACTATGTCCCCGTGCCCTAGTATTCAAGTCTCGGAGACCTCCAAAAACAGTTACAATTGCATGAGCAGCCAGAAACAATAATCTAGCCACTAAACTGTAAATCCTGCATAGCCCCTTTAAATAGCAGTGGTAGGGTGTCCTGCAGGCACTCCAAGACATGTTCAGATGGTCGTGGTTAAGACTGTGCGTTGAGTCCCAAAATAGTGTCTATCACTTTAAATCAGCGTTGCACACTGTATTCATTTTCTCCTTACTTTACATGCTGCTGGTGTTCGGTATTTGCGCATGCGCTAATACCTATAACCAAGATGGCGTCCGGCACACGTCACGCTGGAACCGTGCATGCGCAGCCAAGATGCCATCTTGGATGTTCGGGAGGCTACATAGCGCCGAAACAACAGGCACTACACGGCCCAATTTCTAGCCCTTATTATCCAAGCAGTATGTGGCCTCCTTATTCTTTCTACCAAAATGCACCACCTCACAATTATCTAGATTGAAATTCACTTGCCAATTACACACCCATTCTTCAAGATTATTAATGTTCTCTTCCATTTTGACGCATTCTTCCTTTGTATTAACTAAGCCCCTCAACTTCGTGTCATCTGCAAATTTTGAAAATGTACTTCTGAATCCTGAATCCAAATCGTTAATGTAAATTGTGAACAGTGATCCCAGCACCAATCTCTGTGGAACATCTCTTCCCACCTTTTGCAAGTCTGAGTAGCTACCTTTAACCCCTACTCCCTGGTTCTTTCAAGAACCAGGAAAAATTGTACAGCGAGGACAGGGAGCTTTAAATGGCAATTGAGTCTAAAATTTGAACTCATGAACAAGGGAGCATAACCTGAAAATTAGAACTAGGCCGTTCAGAGGTGATGTCAGGAAGCACTTCTTCACACAAAGAGTAGTGGAAATCTGGAACATCTCTCCCCGAAAAAGCCATTGAGGCTGGGTCAATTGAAAATTTCAAAACTGAGATTGATGGATTCTTGTTAGGTAAGGATATTAAGGGATGCGGAACCAAGGCGGGTAAATGGAGTTGAGATACAGATCAGCCATGATCTAACTGAATACCGGAACTGGCTCAAGGGGCCAAATGGCCTACCCCTATTCCTATGTTTCCACGATCCTGTCAACTGGGAGAAAACTACAGTTAGAGACACCACAATGACAAAGCATGTTGCTATGTTTCATTTGCAGTAGCACCATCAAGCAGTTGCAATGTTGTGCTCTCTTACAGAGCTCTCTCTGTAATCTCATTATGACCATATATCCGAATGCACAAAGCATTCGTAACGAGAAAGATGAATTAATGGCACAAATAGAGACAAATGGGTTTGATCTAGTAGCCATTACTGAGACGTGGTTGCAGGGTGACAAAGGTTGGGAACTAAATATTCCAGGGTACTTGACTTTTAGAAAAGATAAGCAAAATGGAAAAGGATAAGATAAAGGCATTAATGAGAAAGGCTCTTAGCTCAGAAAATCAGGATGTACAATCAGTATGGGTGGAGCTAAGAAATAACAAGGGGCAGAAAACACTGGTGGGAGTAGATTATAGGCCCCCTAACAGTCATTATAGTGTTGGACAGAGTATAAATCAGGAAATTAGAGGAGCATGTAACAAGGGTAACGTGATAATCGGGATGGCGGGGGGGGGACACTTTAATCTTCACATAGACTAGGCAAACCAAAATGGCAAAGTAGTTTGGAGGATGAGTTCATGGAATACATTCAAGAAAATTTTCTAGAAATTATGTCAAGGAACCAACTGGGGAACAGGCTATTTTATGTCTAGTATTATGTAATGAGACAGGGTTAATTAGTAATCTTATAGTTGAGGATCCTCTGGGGTAGAGTGATCATAATATGATTGAATTTCATATTGAGTTTGAGAGTGATGTTGTTAAGTCCGAAACTAGGTTCTTAAATTTAAACAAAGCCAATTACATAGGTATGAGGGGCGAGTTGGCTAAGGTAGATTGGGAAATTGGATTAAAAGATATGACGGTAGAGAAGCAATGGCAAACATTTAAAGAAATAATTCATAATTCTCAACGAATATACATTCCCTTGAGGAATAAAAACTCCATGAGAAAAGTGATCCATCCATGGCTAACCAGAAAAGTTAAGGATAGTATTAGATTAAAAGAGGCTTACAATGTTGCCAAAAAGAGTAGTAAGCCTGAGGATTGGGAGGGTTATAACAATCAGCAAAGGATGACCAAGAAATTGATAAAGAGGGAGAAAATTGAATATGAGAGTAAACTAGCAAGAAATATAAAAACAGATTGTAAGTGCTTCTACAAGTATGTAAAAAGGAAGAGATTAGCGAAAGTAAATGTGGGTCCCCTAGGTACAGAGGAGAAATTATAATGGGGAATGAGGAAATGGTAGAGATGTTAAATATTTTGTATCTGTCTTCACAGTAGAAGACACCAAAAACATATAGGAAGTAGTGGGGAACCAAGGGTCTAATGAGAGTGAGGAACTTAAAATAATTAAGATTAGTAAAGAAAAAGTACTGGAGAAATTGATGGGAGTAAAAGCCAATAAATCCCCTGGACCTGATGGTCTTCATCCTAGGGGTTTAAAAGAGGTAGCTGCAGAGATAGTGGATGCATTGGTTTTGATCTCCAGAATTCCCTCGATTCTAGAATGGTCCCCGTGGATTGGAAGGTAGCAAATGTAACCCCGATATTCAAGAAATGTGGGAGAGAGAAAACAGGCCAGATAGCCTGACATCAGTAGTAAAGAAAATGCTAGAATCTATCATTAAGGACGTAGTGACAGGGCACTTAGAAAATCATAATATGATTAGGCATAATCAATAAGGTTTTATGAAAGGGAAATCATGTTTGACAAATCGATTAGAATTTTTTGGGAGTCTAACTAGCAGGGTAGATAAGGGGGAACCAGTCGATGTAGTATATTTGGATTTTCAAAAGGCATTCGATAAGGTGCCACACAAGAGGTTGTTACACAAGATTAGGGCTCATGAGATCGGGGGTAATATGTTAGCATGGGGTGCCACAAGGGTCAGTGCTTGGGCCTCAGCTGTTTACAATCTATATCAATTAGATGAGGGGACCGAGTGTAGTGTATCCAACTTTGCTGACGATACAAAGCTAGGTAGGAAAGTATGCTGTGAGGAGGATGTAAAGAGGCTGTAATGGGATATAGACAGGTTAAGTGAGTGGGCGAGAAGTTGGCAGATACAGTATAATGTGGGGAAATATGAAATTATTCATTTTGGTAGGAAGCACAGAAAAGCAGAACATTTTTTAAAAGGTGAGAGACTAAGAAATGTTGGTATTCAAGGGGAATTGGGTGTCCTTGTACACGAATCACAAAAAGTTAACGTGCAGGTACAGCAAGCAATTAGGAAGGCAAATGGTATGATAGCCTTTATTGCAAGGGGGTTGGAGTATAAGAATAAGACAGTCTTGCTACAATTATATAGGGCTCTGGTGAGACCACACCTGGGGTACTATGTACAGTTTTGGTCTCCTTACCTAAGGAAGGATATACTTGCCTTACAGGGGGTGCAACGAAGGATCATTAGATTGATTCCTGGGAAGAGAAGGTTGTCCTATGAGGAGAGATTGAGTAGAATGGCCTATATCCTCTGGAGTTTAGAAGAATGGGAGGTGACCTCATTGAAACCTATAAAATTCTTAGAAGGCTTGACAGGGTAGATGCTGAGAGGCTGTTTCCCCTGGCTGGAGAGTTTAGAAGTAAGGGTCATGGTCTCAAGATAAGGGGTTGGACATTTAGGGCTGAGATAAGGAAAAAATTCTTCACTCAGAGGGTTGTGAATCTTTGGAATTCTCAATCCCAGAGGGCTGTAGATGCTCAGTCATTGAATATATTTAAGACTGAGATCGATAGATTTTTGGAAATCAAGGGATATGGGAATAGGGTGGAAAAGTGCAGTTGCAGCAGAAGATCAGCCATGATCTTATTGAATAGCAGAGCAGGCTCGAGGGGCCGTATGGTCTACTCCTGTTCTGTTCCTATTTCTTATGTCCTTCTGTTCTTATATCATAAGAGTTCTGTTACAGTATCAGAAGATATGTCCATTTTCCACATTCTATCCGTGGCCTTGTTAAATATGGCAGTCTCTTGTGCTGATCTAAGAACTGGATATTGATGGTTGAAACTAAATTCGCTGGTAATATCAGTCTGAGAGAAGATTTCTGGGTTGGGTTTGAACTGACTCTCAAACGTTATTAAGATTGACTTCTCAGGAGTAAGAAGAAGGCAAGCAAAAGCTGCAAGGATTTTAAAAACGAAATTAAAGATTACTAGCTGCAAAACCTCGAATCAGATTTAATTTTACCTATGTGGAAAGCCTTTGTACTTGTAAAATAAAATGTAGATTTGATGCTGATTCATTTATTTAACATCTGATACACTGCCAAATAAATATTAATGTTAAAACTGTAGGTCTAAGAAATAAAGTAAAACTAACCAGTTTAATGGGACTCATTCTGAGCTCTCGCTTAAAAGTTTGGTTCTGACTTTTTCAATGGTTCTGAAAATTTAAATAAAGCTCCTTATTTTTTATCTTGTTTTAAACCATATAGTATCGACATCAAGGCTGAAAACGTTGCTAAAAGTAAGGGAGATGATGAGTTTAAGGATGAATGACCTATGATCTAGAGTTGGTGCAGTTATCTTTAGATGTTCCTTGTCATGTTTTGATGTTTGTATCCAAGAGCGGAGCCACAAGCAGACTTCTGCAGCCATGTGAAGCCTAGTTAAAGTAGTGCTATGGATTAAAATGTCGGAAGAAGTCATCAAACCAAAGTTCTTTAGAGCAACCTGCATGTGAGCTATTCTCGTTGGAAGGCCATGCATTGAGAGTTAAGTGGACACCAAGTTCTGGAGTTTAAGCGGCAAACGTTCTCTCAGGATTTAAGGTTGGAGGTGAAAATAGATATTTCTAATTCTCTCTGTTTAATGGGTCAGAGTGGGATCAACTCATTTCAAACTAAACCTTGGAACTCGTGTCCATTCTCTTGTCCCTAGTGCACAGATAGGGATATAAATAAAATATGATTTGATATATCTGGAATATATTTTACATATCATTGTTTTCTGTGTGGGAGAATGTTATTTCCAAGGTCAGCATAGCCAGCCAGAGACTGATGACTTTCGTTGTTGCTTCTGTCACTAAAACTGTGTGGTTGTCAATTTCTGCCAGATAATCAAGTGACTGATTCAAATCTACAGAGAGAATTACTTTCCAACAACAACTCTCATAAGCAGGATTACTACTTTTAGATTACCAATCTTTCTTGCTAAAGATTGATGTCTAGAAGCTGTAGTCCTGCATATTGGTAAAAATTGATTTTTTTTTTAAAGTCAACACATTCAAAACAAATGTTATCCAACTGATAAAAGTTGGAGCTACATCTGTGCCTGTAACTGGCGTCTTCTCTTGAAAGAGCCATGTAAAACAGTGATTGCTCTGACATTGTGAAAGAGCAATACTCAGCATTTGATGTCTAAATAATGAATAAAATAAAACTTTAAAATGACTTACGTTCCAAAATTGGTCAAGTTGTTTTTGGATCTCCGTTCTTGTGGTTGGGCGCTTATGGTCACCGCAGTATAGAAAGAAAAAAACGCCATAAGAGCTTGCATTTATATAATGTCTTTCACATCTTCAGGAAGTCTCAAAGCCCTTTGTAGCCAATGAAGTACCTTTGAAGTGTAGTCACTGTTGTTATGTAGGAAACATGGCAGCCAATTTTCCAACAGCAAGGGCCCACAAACAACAAATGAGATAAATAACAAATTAGTCGGTTGGCTAGAATAGCGGCGAACGTCCCTGCTCTTCTTCAAATAGCGCCATCATCTTTTACGTCCACCTGAGCAGGCAGACGAGGCCTCGGTTTGCAATATTATCCAAAAGACATCCAGCACTGCCTCAGTACTGCGTTGAAGTGCCAACCGGGATTATGTACTCAAGTCCTGTAGTGAATATCCAGACTTTCAACTGAAAACAATTTTTTTTAAAAACATGAGCGAAACCTTTTATTTTTCCATAATTGAAAATGAGCCATTGTAGCCCTGTGAGAAGCTCGGGTGTTTTACAAATAACTAAATTAGAAAAAGAAAAAGAGATTTTCATTTAATGGTGAAAACATTTTTGAACATCAAAGAAAGGTATCAACAAGAAAATGTAAAATATGATTGGAATTTCTCATAAGGCATGCTGTCTCCTTCTACTGAGTACTGCTTAGACATTCTAACCTCTGGAACAATAGTGTGAAATATGGAGAGGAAAATTGTCTGAATTCTGTGATTCAGTCTTAAAGGCAAAGATTTCAAGGCCCCCAAAATCCCTTGGATTGCAATCCTGGCAGTTACGACACCATTTCTGGCGCTCGCCTGTCCCATGGCTACAGAAACTGTGGCCTTATTCAGCTTTTGGGCAGTAACCTTACCCACCCCCCCCACCCACCCTAGGAATGATCCTATCAGCCCGCTGAGCAAGAGGGCTAATCTGGTGGAATTTTTTCTTTCCCTAAATTTTAAGTCTACGGAGGTCTAAGCTTCCTACCACTGTAGGTACCGACCATGGATCAGGAGCGGGTCCCCAGCTTAGGGAGTCCCAACCCCTGGACATCAGTTGTCTTGTAAGGGCCGGACAGAAGTTCTGCCCTCAGGTTACATCAGGAGAGGCTTAAGCTTTCCTTATTGGGACCTAGAGGAGCACTCCTGCCCCCTACTGCCCCACACCCCAAAGGAAATTTAAAAAATGTCAAACTTACCTTTACAGATCTCTTCTGGAACTGACCTACTGCTGCGCTGGATTGACCCAGCGGGAAACTTCGCGCTTAGGCCTGCTAGTAAATATTGCAGTCGGATCTTGATGATGTCACCAGGACTTAACATTCATGTGCTAAAAAGGACCCCGCCAGCTTTAGGCAGGTCTCCTGGCCGCCTGCTCAGTGGGGCAGGTAAAAATCTGAGGAGGTCAGCTCCCGCTGGCTCCAAGGCAGGAAAGTGGTCCGGGGATTTTAAATACCCACCCGCACAGTTTCTGCCAGGCGGGTAAGGTTAAAATCACCCCCAAAGTGTCTTTCCAAGAGGGTTGGGTGTTAGGGAAGTTAAAGGAAGATGACACTTATTCACTTCCAGGCTAATGCCATAGCCAGAAGTAATGAATTTGGTGTGGTATTGAAAGGTTAGCTTTAGAATCTGATCTGAACTGACCATTCTTTCGAAAAGCTCTACAGAGGTAAAAAGTGGAACTATGGTGAACTAAGCCATGACTGACACAAATCCAACCTCTAGGAATCTGTTATTGTCTGGTAGACCACAGGTATACCAACTTAAATTTGAGTGCTTTTACTGTGCTTTTTTATGAAGTAATATGTTATAGATGCAACGTTCAACCAATGCACAGGTCACAAAAATCAATTGATGGCATACATTCGCGTCGTTACATGTAGGGATAATATATAATAAATCCAAGATGATCCAGCAAAATGAATTAAATTATTTTAGCATGTCAGTTTTTGTCAAGCATCTGTTTACATGCTGTTAAATCAAATTAAATTGGTTTCAACTTTATTTTAAGCCAAATTACCTCCTTCATTTAAGTTCAGTAATTCTCAGGGATTCTCAGGAACAAGGATGTCACCCTTCAAAGTATACAGTACTATAGTGCTTTGATGGAAAAAGATTCTTTTTAATTGATTTTTGCATTCCAAGATCCTCTCATTATTTTATCTTTTTTTCTTCTCCCTAGTCTTCCTAGTCCATATACTGTTTCCACACAAACATCACTAAGATAAGTACAGAGGAAGTAGCTATTTGACCTATCGAGCTCATCTTTCCATAGAAATCTACAGTTCCCCATCACGGCATTTAACTGCCCCTTGAACGATTCTGGAGTTTTTGCCACCACTGAAAGACTATCCCAGGTATTAATCAATCATTGCATGAAGAGGTGCTTCCTCAATTCAGTTCTGAACTTGCCTTTTAACAGTTTGTACCTATGAGCCCTTATCCTGCAGTTGTGGTTTAACTTAAAATACTGCTCAAGATTAATCTTCTTAATTCCATTTGTTAATATACAGTTGCAGTAGGATGCCGTCAAACATATTCTTTACTGGTTTGGTAATCTAGCTCACTATTCTGTTCGTTTGGTGATTGCTGCTGTGCAATGATTGGATTTGTAAATGCTGAGTTTACTATTACTCTTATATCTCTTTTGGCCTCTCCCAGATCAAGTTTGACACCACTCATTGAGTATGTATGGCTCCTGATTTTTTTTCTTCCACTGTGTAACATCTTGTACTTATTAGTATTGAATTTCATTTCTCATAGTTTTCCCTAGTTGCAAAGTTTATCTAGGTCTTTTTGTAATTCCTTGGCTGCTGCTTCTCTATTAACCCCCTGCCCCCCCCCCCCCCGCACCCCTGATCTCTAGTTAGTATCCACCATGAATTTGACCAACTTCCATTGCATTTCTGAACCTACTTTGTTTATGTAGATTAAATACAGATGGGCCCTCAGCATTGTGTACATCTGCCCAGAGTCTGATATCATTCTCCTAACGAGTACACTGCTTCATCTCTTTCAGCCAATTCTTATATATGTCCAAGTTTTACCTTGGATATCCACTGCCTTAAGCTTGTATAGCAGCCTTTCATGTGGACTGTATCAAAGGCTTTTTGCAAATCTAGGAACCCTTAGGGCTTTTCAACATCCACTTAGGAAGCAACTTCCTCAAAAAAAAATCAATGTTAGTCAGGCAGAATCTTGCCATTCTGTAACTGTGTTTCACAACTTATAAGGTTATTTTCATACAAGTAATCCAGTTTTTTCTTAAAGGTTGTTTCCATTTTTTCCTTGCCAGCTATTGATGTAAAACAAATAGGTTTGTGTTTATCATGGTTTGTTTAGATCCTTTTCTTAGAAAATGGGCACCATGTTGGTTTTGTCAATAGGATGGACAGTCAGGTATCCTGTTCATGGTTAATAGGGTGGACAGTCAGGTATCCTGTTCATGGTTAATAGGGTGGACAGTCAGGTATCCTGTTCATGGTTAATAGGGTGGGTATTCAGGTATCTTGTTCATGGTTAATAGGGTGGGTATTCAGGTATCCTGTTCATGGTTAATAGGGTGGGTATTCAGGTATCCTGTTCATGGTTAATAGGGTGGGTATTCAGGTATCCTGTTCATGGTTAATAGGGTGGGTATTCAGGTATCCTGTTCATGGTTAATAGGGTGGACAGTCAGGTATCTTGTTCATGGTTAATAGGATGGACAGTCAGGTATCCTGTTCATGGTTAATAGGGTGGACAGTCAGGCAACTGGATCAAGGTTAAGAATATCTACAGTCAGGCAACCATTACTCTATGACACACACATGTTATGCTATTCAAAATCAAATTTTAAATAATTACAAGAATAAAGTCTCTTGATGGCTTGGTACATAAAAGTACTGTGCACGGTGGAACATAAGACCAAAGGAAAATCCAGAAAAGGACATTCAGCCCATCAAGGCTGCTCCATCCAGAGCCTATGGCCTGGAAATTGGTTTGCAGGAACTGATATTGGGCCTCAGGCAACTTGCCGGCAAAAACCATTTGAATTTTGGCCCGTTGTCAGTGAAAAGGGTAAGTCTTGCTAGAGGGGGCGATCAGGAGAGGGAGGGTGATCGGAAGGGGGTGATGATTGGGGCTGGATGCAATTGGGACAGGGGGGCAAACAGCGGAGGTTTGCAATCGGGAGAGGGGGGCGATTGGGAGAGGAGGGTGATTGGGAGAGGGGGGCGACTGGGAGAGGAGGGCAACCAGGCCCATGTCTATTTTGTTTAGGCTCCCTGCCACATCACCTGTTCATCCCCTACTTTAGGAAACACTCATCTCCTTCTCCACTGTTCTCTGACAGTGCTGTTAAATATCTCTATACACTCAATTCCCCTCCTCAACCTATAATGATCGAGATCTTTTAATGTGGCCAATTGACCTGTAATCAACTATCTTTACTGGAAGATCTACTACCCTGTGGGAAAAAGCATTTTTCCAATCTTTAACCTTGCTCGAGGCTTGTGGATTTTGTACTTGTGCTCTATCCAATGCTCATTGTTCCAAGATAAATAGCTTGTTTATTTCAACTTCATCTGTACCTTTCATTATTTTAAAGACTCTGTACTCTAAAGCTCCTCTCAGTCTTTTTCCAGTGAGCTTTTTCTCATAATTTAGTTCGCTAAGACCTGGGATCATCCTGGTTACTTTTCTCTTAAGCCTTTCTAATGCATCTATATCCTTTTTGAGGGAGGGTGACCAACATTTCAAGCCTCACTATTGATCTGTACCATGTCAGTATAACTTCTTCCGACTTTGAGTTCAATACATTCCAGATTTGTTAAACATACCAGAAATAATGGGGAGCCAAGGGTCTAATAGAGAGTGAGGAACTTAAAGTAATTAAGATTAGTAAGAAAAAAAGTACAGGAGAAATTAATGGGACTAAAAGATGACAAATCCCCTGGACCTGATAGTCTGCATCCTAGGGTTTTAAAAGAGGTGGCTGCAGAGATAGTGGAGGCATTGGTTGTGATCTTCCAAAATTCCCTAGATTCTAGAACGGTCCCCGTGGATTGGAAGGTAGCAAATGTAACCCCATTATTCAAGAAAGGAGGGAGATAGAAAACAGAATTATTGGCCAGTTAGCTTGACCACATTAGTAGAGAAAATGCTAGTATCTATTACTAAAGACATGGTAACAGGGCATTTAGAAAATCATAAAATGATTAGGCAGAGTTACCACGGTTTCATGAAAGGGAAAACATGCTTGACAAATCTACTAGAGTTTTTTGAGGGTGTAACTAGCAGGGTAGATAAGGGGTAAATCAGTGGATATAGCATATTTAGATTTTCAAAAAGCATTCGGTAAGGTGCCAAACAAGAGGTTGTTACACAAGATTGGAGCTCATGGGATTGGGGGTAATATATTAGCATGGATTGAGGATTGGTTAACAGTCAGAAAACAGAGAGTAGGAATAAACGGGTCATTTTCGGGTTGGCAGGTTGTAACTAGTGGGGTGCCACAAGGAGCAGTGCTTGGGCCTCAGCGGTTTACAATATATATCAACGACCTAGATTGGGGGACTGAGTGCAATGTATCCAAGTTTGCTGACGGTACAAAGCGAGGTAGGAAAATAAGCAATGAGGAGGATGCAAAGAGGCTTCAAAGGTATATAGATAGGTTAAGTGAGTGGGTGAGAAGGTGGCAGATACAGTATAATCTGGGGAAATGTGAAATTATCCACTTTGGTAGGAAGAATAGAAAAGCAGAATAATTTTTAAAAGGTGAGAGACTAAGAAATGCTGGTAGTCAGAGGGATTTGGGTGTCCTTGTACATGAATCACAGAAAGTTAACGTGCAGGTAAAACAAGCAATTAGGAAGGCAGATGGTATGTCAACGGTGTGCATCCTGGGGAATAGTCCGTAGAGCACAGCGTCCTGTGTTACCGAACTGTTTGGGATGAACTGGGACAGATACCAACGCATCTCTCTCCACACCCTCTGTGCAAAGGGGCAACCCATCAGGAGGTGGCTAACGGTCTCCTCTCCTCCGTAGCCTCGAGGGCAGCTCATGATGGCGCTGAGGTTCTGTGCGTGTTGGAAGGTCCGCACTGGGAAGGCCTTTCTCACCACCATCCAGGCTACATCCTGGTGCCTGTTGGTCAGTTCCGGCGACGAGACGTTCTGCCAAATGGCATCGACCGTCTGGTTGGGGAAGAAACCAATCGAGTCCACCGTCTCCGTTCCTCGCAGAACGTTTTGTGTTGACCACTGTCTGACGGCCTTGTGGTTGAAGGGGTTCCTCATCAGGAACTTCTCCACCTGGGACAAGTGGTGGGGGGGAATGGTCCAGCTGGTCGGGATGTCCTGTGCCTGCTCGGCCAGCGTGTCCAGACCCAGCTTTCTCAGTGTATTAGTCAGGTAGAACCCCAGCCATAGTGACACTTGGTGTTTGCATACTGGGGCTCTACACACATCCTGAGACAGCCACACACAAAGTGGCCACCAGGATCAGAGCGGCGTTAGGGGCGTTCTTCTCCCCTTTGTCTAAGATCTTGTACATGGTGGCCCTGCGGACGCGTTCTACCTTGGTCCTCCAGACAAAGTGGAAGATAGCTCGGGTGACTGTGACAGTGGAATTGTGGGGAATGGGCCAGACCCTGGCCACATAGAGTAACTCCGTGAGTACCTCACACCTTGTCACCAGGTTCCTGTCGGTTATGGAGAGGGATCACCCCACAACATACCAAGCTTCAGTTTGGCCTTGGCGTTCCGCTCCTCCTGGTTCTTTGTGCAGCCCAGGAGCCCCCCGAACCAGATCCCCAGCACCTTCAGGTAGTCGGACCTGATGGTGAAGGGGACGAGGGACCAGGTTCCCCCGCCTGCCAAAGAACATGGCCTCACTTTTACTTTGGTTCACTCTGGCTCCCGAGGCCAGCTCGAAACGGTCGCAAATGCCCATCAGTGTGTGGACTGACTGCTGATCTGAGCAGAAGACGGTGACGTTGTCCATGTACAGGAAGGCCTTAACCTGAGAGCCTCCACTGCCTGGGGTCGTCACCAACCTCTGATGCCTGCGTCCTTCCTGATGGACGCTGCAAACGGCTTGCTACAGCATACGAACAAGACCGCAGAGAGAGGACAGCCCTGCCTGACTCCCACCCGTTGATTAGGACTGCGCTACGGATGTCTGTGTAGAGCAGTCAGATCCAATCGCGGATTCCCTCCCCAAAACCCATTTTGGAGAGCACGCCCATCGTGTATGTGTGGGATATTCTGTCAAAGGCCTCAGGCTCCTTTGATCCTGCCCTCCCTCTCCCAGAACCAGCAACTAGAGAGGGACAGTCAGTGGAATACCTATAGGTCCTACTTAGCAGACCTCAGTTACTATTCCCTCAATTAATACCCGAGAATAGCAAATGCGGTGCGGCTTTAATTAAACCCAAGGACACGTGAAAGAAAAATGAAATCCATGGGCCAACATGCAGCTGCTTAATATAAGCAACCATGAAGACTCCACTTTAAGGGACAGGAACCAACATAAGCACCCAATGTGTCTCCTATCAATCTGAAAGTTTGAAAATACTAGACTTTAGATCCATTTCCACAACCCAACGTAATTAATAATTATCAAATTTATTTACATTTAGAACAATTTACAGAAGCAAAGATATCAAGCAAATACAATTCAACAAAATTTATATAAAATATTAAAAATCTTACATCTGCGCACACTTCCTATCAACTTTTCCCATTATAAATTCCTATGTGCACATTTATAATGCAAATTGCCTCTGTAAATATATCACTCTGTAATTACATCCTCCCACCCCAGTGATGCTGAAGTGTCTCCGGCACAATATTATAAAGATTTGAGGCTGCTTGTTTCTATCTGAGAATTCCCTGACATCGGAGAATTTGCAATTTTACTAATCCAGGAATATTTTCTCTGGAGCTGATCACTTTCTATCAGCTAGTTGGCTACGGGATTTTGTGTGTTGTTTACCTTGGTAGGGAAAAGTTCAGTTCTCGTTTGCATTGAGAATTTGCACATTCTGCTACCTGTCATGATGCAGATGAAGAAACTATACAAGCATTCTGAATGAAAGGCTGGATTGAGTAGTCTTCTTCTCAATTTACATAGATTATATAGAATTGCATAGAATTTAAACCACAGAAACAGGTAATTCAGCCCAAATGGCCCAACGCCAGTGTTTATGCTCCACGTGAGCCTCCTCCCACCCCTCTTCATTTGACCCTTTCTCTCTCATGTGTTTATCTAGCTTTCCCTTATATGCATCAATGCTGTTCACCTTAACTACTCCTTGTGGTAGGGAATTCCACATTCTAACCACTCTCTGGGTGAAGAAGTTCCTCATGAATTCCCTACTGGATTTATTGGTGGTGATCTTATATTTATGGTCATTTAAAACTTACCAATAAAAAAAACTTCTTGAATTTCTTTGAAATTGGGAGAAAACCCTTTATTCTGAAAGGCTGCATATGTTCTGTCTAATGATGACCTGAACCTAGTTATATTTCATGGCATTAAGTTCTAACTCACAGCACTGCTGCTTTGGATACTTCAGAGACCATTGACTACTGCTTCAACCTGAGGGTTTATGAGCCTACAGTGTTAAGAAAAGGAACAGCTATATTAAGAAACACATAGGACATATCACAAGCTGGCAGTTCAGGGATCTAAAACAAATGAGTATGGTACTCACCATGAAGAAATTTTCCATGTCAAAAATTGGAAGGACTTGTGATCAACACCACAGTGTCACAAGGGAATTAGGCACTTTGACTTTCCACTACAGATCTGGCTAGCTTTAATGGATGCACTGTGTTTCTGTATTGGCTATCTTTCCCCCTTCTGCAGTCTCTCTCTCTCTATCCATCTCAATTAGGCACAGCAGTCAGCTCAGTGTAGTTAAAAACAAGTTTTATTCGCTGCTGAAGTGGTTTCAACGAATCAGGCACATTACATTTATCAAATAAGTAGAATTAATATTAAATGATCTTCCTTACAATTCCTTCCATGGTTTCCACATGTTTAGAGGCATAAAATACAATGTTCTGAATAAAATTAATATAAACGTTAACACTTTGTGGAGAGAAAAAATTCAAACCAGCAGGCCTTCCCTACAATTATGAAATAAGCAGAGTATTCCATTGGGCTAGGAGGGGTTTTACAGTCAAAACCAAATACCCAAAACATAGAAAATATTGAAGTAACTTGCATCTTTCCTTCTCCACTAAATATATCTACAATGGGACTTATTGTTATTAAAGAGTGCTTACTGATATTATCATGTCCTATTTTGAACAATGGCACAGGCCGTCCTGCCTTTAAGTTAACCCTTTCTCTGCTGTTCTTAATTTTGTGTTCTCTCTCGTATAAACATGTAAAAACAGAAATCAGCTGCTCAGAATATTACAAACTAAACAAGCAACGCAAAGTTTCAATATAAAGCTTCACTTGTAACCGAAGCATAGTAATATAGATTGCTGTGGGGATAGAGGTTATTACGACAAGACTTTGCAGTTTCATACAAGGACACAAGGCTTTGATATAATCTGCCTTATGTAAGTTGTGAAAAATTTATCTCAGATGTGCTTTTGATGTCAGACACTCCATGCTAAAATTCATGGAAGTGAGGAGGAGAGAAGGCACAGGAGATAAATATTCTGGTATCACTTGTTAGGCTGTTGATACAACAATAATGAGGATTTTAGATACATGAGAGAAGGAATAGTTATTATTAATAGTTAAAAAACAAGAAGTAAAAGTTAATGAATATTATTTATTCCACTTGAAAAGCACATACTTTACTTAGTGTGATACTTTCTTTTGCCATCAACACTTGCTAGTTGGGTTTTTGAGCTTTCAACAGTTTCAAAGTTCACACTCCATAGCTGACAAGGAGCTTAACAATTCCATGCAGAAATATTGTATTCCAGTCACAGTAACCAGTACTGTAGCTGTAAAATGAATACTGCTGGGACTTCCTAAAATTCAACAGATTCTAATAGCAAGCACAACCTCCCAAACTGCAGTGGATGTCATGAATAGTAAAACCAGCAGTGCACAAAATGGCTTTTCTACCTTCTTGTGTTTTTCTCACAGTATGTTGAGCAAACAAACAGATACGCCCTCTAAATGTTAACATCACGTTACTTATTCAGCAAATGTGGTGTGTCCAACTTGATGAAAACCCTTCAGTGCCGAATTAAATTTTCGTCTGTGCCGCCTGGGCATAAAGTATTGTCTGGGGAAAATTGGGTGGGGAGGAACACACACCCATAACAGAGCATTTAGATTAATGGAAGGAAAGTTGGCAGAACTCCATTGTGGGCATCCACACCTGATTTTCATCTCTGTGCTCTGCCCAGGTGACACTTTATGCCCAGATGGTACAGATGAAAATCAACCCCAATAAGTGTCATTGTTTTCAAATTAAAAACATGAAACAATTTGACTAAGATTACTAGGTACTGTAAAATCTGGTCTATTTGATGTTCATTTATTAGCATTGAAATGGGTATATACTCCATTATAATCTTACATCCATATCACCGATGCAACATATGTAAGCATTGTGATGGAGCTTTACACAGGTTGACATATACGCTGGGTGTTATGGGGGTTGTTTTGTGCTTTTTTCATTTGATCTAAATTACACAATTTTCATACCTGTGTCAATCATATGAATGTTCTGTGGATGTCATTTGTGCCTCTGGCTCCACTGAGGCTACCCAGAGTAATTTGAAGCTAAATAAGCTGCAAAATTGTTGCACAAACCCAATTTTTTGCTAACGCTTATAAAGCTGGAATATGTGCACCTGAAGCTTTTAGCTACTTATTGTATCTCTTGATGACTTTAGGGACTCAAGATGTCACAATGGGAAATGCGGTTTATTAAAACTGCAGAAATTCATCGGATTATTCTCGCTAATGGAAGGTGGCCAAACCTTTTATCAAATACGAAGCATTGATATTAATTACTGCAGATGTATATTCCAATGCCAAACAGCTTTTCTCTGCTCTGAGTACTGAATGGCCTTTTCATCTTTCAAATTGCAGCCAGGGGTTCTGGAACTGGACTCTGGTAGACATGTAGTTTGAAGGCGAGGTATCTTGGTGCCAATCAAGAAAGCTGGGGAAGGGGTGTGTATAATCGGACGGGTGGGCCTTAAGCTTGTTTCTTCCTTTATGCAGACAGAAACTCTGAATTAATGAGATCTGACCAATGTCGTGAAGCCTTGCTGGGGGCAGACATGGGACATGGATTCAGGCACATGGCCTAATGAACCCAAATCGCATCATGCCAAATTTTACAACCTGTGAATTTACTGGGCAAGATCAGGCTCAGGCAAGCACAAGCCCAATTAAATTAATGAATTCATTGAATGAGGTTGCTTGTTGAGTTCTATCTAATCTCTGCCCCCACCCCCCCCCTCTCCACCCTCTGTGTACACCTCAGCAATATAATATGGGCACATGACTGTCCCACTGGCCTGGATTGCTTTTGTATAATTAATAAAGCCAGGTTTCTGTTGTTGGAATTGCTGGTGAACATTTTTCTGGAAGTGAACACTTATCCACTTATACATGTAGCATTACTATTTTCTGCCTGTGTCTTTCTGCATTATTGGCAAACCCCTCGCTTTGTCAGCCGAGAAATTCTTGCAGTTTTCTTTCCAATAGCTGCTGCTTAACAAATTGCAGACAATAAAGTTATGAGGGTGGGAATCCCTCTAGGTAGCATGTTCTGATTTTGGACCTTTTCTGCTCTTCATACCCTCCGTACTTCAGCTCACTCTCACAGGTGAGTCCCACCTCGCTCACTGGCCTTGATATCTAGGTAAGCTTTTGATAACATGCCACAGGCTAACAAACAGAGAAACCTTTTTGTACATTATTTTTAGCTGCTAGAATTGTCCTGGGCTTCAGTAGGATCTCTTCCATCTTTGATGAGTGATAAAGCATCACAAATTCAGGACCTCATTTTAAGTTTCATTTAAGTAAATTTACTTTCCAAAAAATGAACAAGTGAACAATTAATAGTAATATATATATATTTGAGGATTTCTCTCTCTCTCTCAATATATATTAAATATAGAGAGAGAAATAGAAAGCAAGAAATCCTTTTATCTAGCTCTTCAAAAGGAAAACAATAAAAGGCATAATCTAATGTGAAGCTGTTCTTTTGCAGAATTATTTTTATATGCAGTGTTTATTTGATTCTTGTATCATCACTGCAGGAATTAACTCTGACTTAAAGTATTCTTTTGAGAATCCCAAACTGAATCCAAGATTCCTACAGGTACATTCCTTAAATATCCTTGGAAATAATTACTGGGACTTTTGGATTTTTAATAACTGTCAACACATTTGAAAATAACTGTCTGTTCTACATATAACTGAATAAATCATACAGTCTGTGTTTCTTTGTGTTTGGGTCCTCCCTCAAACTTTATGGACCACTGAATGAAACTTGGAAATATTTGTAAAGATTTAGGCCCCATGGAGGCTTGTATGGCAGCTGGCTTTTAAACTCCTCAGGGCAATTTTTGTCCCATTTTTCAGCATGAACGGGGAGGTAATGAGACAAAATTAGAAAAAAAATTCACCTTTGCGTGTGTGTCTGATGGCAATTTTCGAGCAGGCCTTGATTTAGATGGCCCGTGCTTCTATCAGGATTAGGACTCGGACGCCATCTTGGTCTCTACCCATGTTGCGAACGGCACTTCCTCAACAAGCTCGCAAACCAAGGGCGGTACAAGTTGGGAGCAGGTCATTTCCAGCAATTGAGGCCTCGATTTAACATCTTATCCAAAAGACAGCACCTCCAACAGTGCAGCACTTCCTCATTACTGCACTGGATTATCAACCTAGATTATGTGCTCAAGCCCCTGGAGTGGCACTTGAACCCACAACTGTCTGACTCAGATACAGCACAGAAGAAGGCCATTTGTCCCATCGTGCCAGCTCTTTGAAAGAGCTATCCAATTAGTCCCACTCCCTTGCTCTTTCCCTACATTCCTGCAATTTTTCCCTTTTCAAGAATATATCCAATTCCCTTTTGAAAGTTACTATTGAATCTGCTTCCACCACCTTTTCAGGTGGTACATTCCATATCATAACAACTCGCTGTGTTTAAAAAAAAATGCTCCTTATCTCCCGCCTGGTTCTTATGGCAATTACCTTCTATCTGTTTCCTCTGGTTACCAACCCTCCTGCCAGTAGTGTGGTGTATTGTACCTGAGAATGTTCTGAACTCTTGAGGAGTTGGTGGCAACACAGTTTTTTTCATCATGAGGTCCTTCTGGCAAATCCACTCTGGCTAGAGGAACAGGAGGAGGAGGTTTAGGATCAGGGGGAAGGAGCACACAGAGCTGCAGCTGCAAAGAGAGCAAATAGAAGGAGGCATGCTCGCAGGAATCCTTACCTTCCCGATAGAGTTTATAGGCCCAGGACAACATACCTGCAGTTCTCTGAGGAGCAGTGCATAAGGAGGCTGCTCTAAACTAGGGAGTCTGTCGCAGAGTTGTGTTGCCTCCTACAACAAGACCTGCAACCCACTGCCACAGCTAGTACAGCAATTGCCTGTTACAGTCAAGATCACTGCAGCCCTGAACTTTGCCTCTGGCTCCTTCTAGGCTACCGCATCAGTCAGCCTGCAGTTCATGCTTGTATTGAAGAGTGCTTCAGATAAACAGTCCCTGCTTCCCTGCAGTAACAGTCATGTCCAATATCTCTCCCAGTCCATCCACACTCAAGTAAACTCCATCCACATTGCTATTCATGTCAACAAACATTACATGGTCACCAGCTACTACAGGAACATTCTGCACACAAAGATTTCAAAAAAGATTATAATTTTCATGGCTGATAACAATTCCTAATACTAATTTGGTAATGGTTGAAGGGTGTTTTTGTGACTGGAAGGCTGTTTCCAGTGAGGTTCTGCAGGGCTCAGTACTAGGTCCCTTGCTTTTTATGATATAAATCAATGATTTCGACTTCAATGTAGGGGGCATGATTAAGAAGTTTGCAGATGATACAACAATTGGCTGTGAGGTTGATAATGAGGAGGAAAGCTGTACACTGCAGGAAGACATCAATGGATTGGTCAGGTGGGCAGGAAAGTGGCAAATAGAATTCAATCCAGAGAAGTGTGAGGTAATGCATTTGGGGAGGGCAAACAAAAGGCAAGGGAATACACAATAAATGGGAGGATAATGAGAAGTGTAGAGGAACAGAGGGACCTTGGAGTGCATGTCCACAGATCCCTGAAGGTAGCAGGACAGGTAGATAAGGTGTTTTTTTCATTCGTTCATGGGATGTGGGCATCACTGGCGAGGCCAGCATTTATTGCCCATTCCCAATTGCCCTTGAGAAGGTGGTGGTGAGCCGCTTTCTTGAACCGCTGCAGTCCGTGTGGTGAAGGTTCTCCCACTGTGCTGTTAGGAAGGGAGTTCCAGGATTTTGACCCAGCGACGATGAAGCAACGGCGATATATTTCCAAGTCGGGATGGTGTGTGACTTGGAGGGGAACGTGCAGGTGGTGTTGTTCCCATGTGCCTGCTGCTCTTGTCCTTCTAGGTGGTAGAGGTCGCGGGTTTGGGAGGTGCTGTCAAAGAAGCCTTGCTGCAGTGCATCCTGTAGATGGTACACACTGCAGCCACAGTGCACCGGTGGTGAAGGGAGTGAATGTTTAGGGTGGTGGATGGGATGCCAAACAAGCGGGCTGCTTTGTCCTGGATGGTATCGAGCTTCTTGAGTGTTGTTGGAGCTGCAGTCATCCAGGCAAGTGGAGAGTATTCCATCACACTCCTGATTTTTGCCGTGTAGATGGTGGAAAGGCTTTGGGGAGTCAGGAGGTGAGTCACTTGCCACAGAATACCCAGCCTCTGACCTGATCTTGTAGCCACAGTATTTATATGGCTGATCCAGTTAAGTTTCTGGTTAATGGTGACCCTATTGTTGATGGCGGGGGATTTGGCGATGGTAATACCGTTGAATGTCAAGGGGAGGTGTTTAGACTCTCTCTTGTTGGAGATGGTCATTGCCTGGCACTTGTCTGGCTCGAAGATTACTTGCCACTTATCAGCCCAAGCCTGGATGTTGTCCAGGTCTTGCTGCATGTGGGCACGGACTGCTTCATTATCATTATTATTATCATTAAGAAGGCATACAAGATACTTTCCTTTATTACCGAAGCATAGAATATAAGAGCTGGGAGGTTATGCTGGAACTGTATAAAACACGAGTTAGACCACAGCTAGAGTACTGCATACAGTTCTGGTCTCCACATTACAGGAAAGATGTGAGTGCACTTGAGAGAGTACAGAGGAGATCTACGAGGTTGTTGCCAGGACAGGAGAATTTTAGTTATGAGGAAAGATTGGATAGGCTGGGGTTGTTTTCTTTGGATAAAAGGAGGCTGAGGGGAGATTTAATTGAGGTGTATCTAATTATGAGGGCCCTAGATAGATTGGCTAGGAAGGACCTATTTCCTTTAGCAGAGAGGTCAATAACCAGGGGGCATAAATTTAAAGTAATTGGTAGAAGGATTAGAGGGGAGTTGAGGAGAATTTTTTTCGCCCAGAGGATAGTAGGGATCTGGAACTCACAGCCTGAGAAGGTAGTAGAGGCAGAAACCCTCAACTCATTTTTTGGATGTGCACCAGAAGTGCCGTAAACTACAATGCTAGAGACTAAGAGCTGGAAAGTGTGATTAGGCTGAATAGCTCTTTTTCGGGGCCGGCATAGACATGATGGGCTAAATTACGTCCTTCTGTGCCGTAAATTTCTATGATTCTATGATTATTAGTGAGAGCCCCCAGTGCCTGCCTTAAGGGATCTTTTACCTATCTCTTACCTCTGGTGCTTCTATGAGGTGCTCCCACAAAGGCTACACCATGGAAGGTGGAAGGCTGCTGTGGCTCAGTCAAGGGTTCATGAAATACTGGTGATCAGCAACATCAAGGAGCTCAGGCCTGAGAGGGCCCAGACGCAGACGGCAGCAACACGGCACCTATCGGAGCACAGCTGGCTTTGCGGCACGAGCACAGGCATTGGTTGAGGTGGTCACAAGGGTCCACACATGCTGTCATTTTGATAGGTGGCAACACGTTCACGTCCCATTACAGGACTGCCCCTAGTATCGGGCTGCAGCTCAGGTGTTCCACTGATCTGCGGAAGAGCAGACTGGAGAGAGGCAGCGCATTGCACCACCAGGTTGTCATGCTGAGTGTGTAAGTGAGAAAATTAACTATTGAATAGAATGGGGCTATGTCCTCTGGAGTTTAGAAGAATGAGAGGTGAACTCATTGAAAAGTATAAAATTCTAAGAGGGCTTGACAGAGTGGATGCTGAGAGGCTGTTTCCCCTGGCTGGAGAGTCTGGAACTAGAGGTCATAGTCTTAAGAGAAGGGGTCGGCCATTTAGGACCGAGATGAGGAAAAATTTCTTCACTCAACTGGTTGTGAATCTTTGAATTCTCTACCCCAGAGGACATTGGATGCTCAGTCGTTGAGTATATTCAAGATTGAGATCGATATATTTTTGGATGCCAAGGGAATCAAGGGATATGAGGATCGGGCGGGAAAGTGGAGTTGAGGTAGAAGATCAGCCATGATCTTATTGAATGGCGAAGCAGGCTCAAGGGGCTGTATGGCCTACTCCTGCTCCTATTTCTTATGTTCTTGGGTTCTTAAAGCGAGAAGGAAGAGAAGGCGCCCAAACACACTGCTGTGCTTGAGCTCCATTGGTGAGAGCACTGGCATCAAGGCAGAACCCCCTCCTGGTCTTCTGTTGTGTGCTTGCTTCCCTGCAAGGAGTGGCAGTGGGTTACAGAGTTGAAGGGCATGATTTTAACATGACGGCGGGAAGTCAGCGGGTGGGTGAATAGTCACATGGGAAACCCGGAAAATTTTTCTGTGCATCGGTTTGAGTGATTGCGACTAAATTGAAGACTCTTAATTTTACTTCCGGGTTTCGCGTCTCCAAGCTGGGCAGCGGGCGTACTGAACAGCCAAATGACGTGCTGTGAACTGGATATTTAAAGGACCATTACAACTGTGGATTTTGAAGGAGAAAGGAGGAAAATTCCAAAATGCAGCATCATAAGGCAAAGTCAGCACTCCGTTTCAGTGACTCCTCTCTTGAGTTGCTACTGGCTAGTGTCAAGAGCAGGAGGGAAAAGCCATACCCGGATGATCGGAGGAAGTGCCCTGCTTCTGCCACCAAGAAGGCCTGGCTGGAGGTGGCAGAGGAGCTGAGCAGCACAAGCACGGTGCCCAGTTCCTGGGTGCAATGCGGGAAGCGATTTAATGACCTAAACAGGTCCGGAAAAGTGAGTACAGTAACTGATTCACTTACGTTCTGTGGTGTACAAGACCCCCCCCTCCCCCGCACTCTGTCTTGCCAAGCCTACTCTACCACATCACTCCTCACACTCACTTAAGTCTCATTATCAACTTACCTTCACTTTCTGTGCACTTCCTCACCTCCCCATTTGTGAACCCACCACTGCCACTCACCCCAATCCTGATGCAATGTGATCAATCTGTCTGATACTCACTCTCATTGTTAGCCTCACCCAAAGCAATGCATCCATCGGGTGAACACATCACCTTCACTCACTCACATGTCTGTTCTTTCTCCCCTTGTAAGAGAAGAGAGCATAAAATGCATGGGAGGGGAGTAGGACTGGAGGGGCCTCCACAAATAGTACCCCTGGCAGATGCGGATGAGGAGGCGATGGACATAAGTCGCACGGTTGTGTGCCTGGGCGTCAGAGATGGTGAGACTGGATGGTGACAAAACTTTAACATCCTTCACACACATCATGAATTGATGTTAACAATGATTGACTTGTTCCACACCTCAGTATGGTCATTGGAAACATTGTAATTTCAGCAATGATTTTTTAATATGGCTTTCTGTTCTCTTCCTGGGATTTCATGGATTGATGACATGGCAAGCGCCATGGAAGAAGGTGATTCCTCAGAGGAGCTCAATTCCTCTGAGGGTGCACCGTCACATCACATCCAGCCATGCACCAGCGCAGATACTGGAACTTCGGTGGGTCCTGTTAGACAGATAGTTGGGCTGTCACCTGGTGATTCACCACTCACAAGTGAACACAAGCTGACACTGGTGGCAGGGGCAGCTGTGGACATGACGTGTGGGGAAGCTCTGATCAGTTGAACACCGATGCTGAAAGTGAGAATGATCGAGGTACAGCTCCACATTTACGAGGTAATGGAAAAGGTATCACGCACATTCTCCACAATACCGGATAGGATGGAGGAGTCCAACTCCATCGCTAGTGGATTGGTGGCTCAGGTAAGTGTGGGAATGTCTGCTATGGAGAGAGTGACAGCCTCCATTGAGCTTCAAGCACGGCTCACAAATGAGTCCATGCAGGCCATGATAATGGCCGTGAGATTCTGGATGCCAACATGTCTGCCGCCTTAAACAGGCTGACAGAAACTTCATCCGTGGCCTTAGGAAGTGCCACACCTCCTCACCAGCCTGCTGTCCAGCAGAGTGGTGGGAGTGATGTTGCACCAGCCTGGAAGAGGGATGATGGCGAAAGGGGACATGGAAGTTGGACCGCCACTCAAAGCGCACCCACGTCTCACCTGTTACCCCCCTCTCAACCAGTACCCGGAATGCTGCCTCCCCTCCATGTGGCCAAGTCTGCCCCTGCACAGGTGCAGGTGGAGCAGTCTTTGACGGGATTCTCATGGGTTCCAAAAACCCAGAGGTCTTGGCCGAAAGCATCTAAGCAGTCAGGGCATGAATCTGAGCAACCTGGCAACCTGGGTTGTAGAAGTTTGGAACTCTCTTCCGCAATTGATACTAGCTCAATTGCTAAATTTAAATCTGAGATAGATAGCTTTTTGGCAACCAAAGTTATTAAGGGATATGGGCCAAAGGCAGGTATATGGGGTTAGATCACAGATCAGCCATGATCTTATCAAATGGTGGAGCAGGCATGAGGGGCTGAATGGCCTACTCCTGTTCCTATGTTCCTATGTTCCTATGTTGTCGCGGGGGAAGTTGACATAGTCAGATGCCCTGGCAAACAAGCCATCCGTGACCTGTCAGATACACTTATGTGCAAATGACTGAGATATCCTGGTGATGTCACTGGTGGTGACCTGGAAGGATCCGGAGATGATGAAATTGAGGGCAGTGGTGACTTTAACTGCGACGGGCAATGTGTGGCCACCAGGCCCAGCCTAGAGCAGCTCTGCATGAAGGAGCCTGCAGATGTCTGCGACTGCCTACCAACTCACTCTGAGCCTGCGTAGGCACTGCTCCTCAGAGAGGTCCAGGAAGCTCAGCCTTTGCCTCTACCCCCTCTCACGTGGGTAATGCCTCCTGTGACCTCGGCAGTAAAGTGTTGGTTGTGATTGGAGGAGAGGCATGGGAAGCGGGGGAAGGGAAGGATTGCTAGTGCTGCCACTAAAGTAAGGTGGTGCAGAGCTATGCAGAGAGTGATAGAGTTGGGAAGTCTTACCTTTGCAGTTCTGGTGAGGTTGTTAAATTTCTTCCTGCAGTGCTGCCAGGTTCTGGGTACAATGCTTATGGCATTGATGTGCTCTGCCACCTCTCTCCATTGTTGTTGGCAAACTTGCCTGGGCACCTGGTGCCCATGAAAAGGAAAGAGCCTGCTACTCACTGGCTCAAATGGCACCTCCACATCACTATCAGAAAATCTGGGGGCCCTAGTCAAAGTCACTTTTCCAGCAGATTCTGAAAATTGGTTGCCAATAACCAGCATTGAAAATACACCTCCCCTTTAAGAGGAGGAGGCTGCCTTTAAAGCAACTGAGTCAGATTTCCTGCACTCCCAATCATGAGCTGCCTATATGGAGTGTGATCAGTGCCAACAGCTTGCTGTTTACATTTAGACAGAAACCCGACCACAAAACTGGATTGGGCCTCCTGCCAACACCATCAGACAGGCAGGGTGGACGCACCGCCTGCACAATCAGCGCTCAACACCATAATTGACCCCCTCGTGCATTGTGACTGGATTTAGAAGGGGCAGCCGCCAAGCCAAAACGAGAAAGATATATATATATATACATATAATCTTTGTCACATTCCCATTCTGCTGCATGAATTTGATATGAAGCATGATTTCGTAAGCGGGTAAAATCTTCGGGTACAATCTCAGGTGATATGTATGCACTTAATAATACCCAAGAATATGTATTTATAGACTGCTCCACTCCTATACAATGATGTCAAAAGAGGCCTGTATTCACTGTATGAACAGGAGGAGATTCCACTCCATAAACGTTCAAATGGTATCTTACACAGAAACATGATGCTGTAGTTTCATGGCCATTACCCAGAGAGCTCATTCGATTCTTTCATTGTACAACAGTCTATGGTGCCTGCATTCTTTGAAAGTCCTGAGAGAATGAATTGAATGGCGACACTTTGCATTCAAGGTCAAGGACCATACTTAGAAGCTACCACACAGCAACAGAGCACAATACAATGAGGCCCACGTCACCAGCAAAAGTACTGGTAAGCACACTGTAGAGATGCTAATCCAATAATTCTCTTCCTCTGCGGTCCAGCCACGGATTCCAAATTCGCCACCATCCGCTGCGTGCTGAGCAATTTTGCAATGTAGTGAAGAGGAAGCCAGCAGCGGGACGAAGAGAAGGCTCATGAGGGCTGCCAGTCGACAGATAGAAAGTGAGGAAGAGCAGGAAACCAACCCAACAGGAGCTGATGTGAGGCCAGCAGATTGGTGCGGGACTGTGAGATTAAGAACTAATTCCAGTAATCGAGATGCCTAGCCCCTGAACAACTTTGTCATTGCAATTAAGTCACAAACATTGACCCCCCCCCCCCCCCCCCCCGCCTCCGCTTCTCTCCAAAGAACATGCAGCACTTTACACTCTATTGAACTGCCATTTCTCAGACTCTCCCATCTCTTATTACTTTTCCCTGTCTTTTCCCAACAAACCCGCTCATTACTCGCATTGAGCTTCCCTTGATGACTCTATAAGGTGCATAATCTAGTGTTAGGTCTAAGTACTCTCTGAGTGGGTCGAGCATTGATGCTGGCAAGCTGCTGTTGGATATTGTTGAGGGGTGGAGGGAGCATTAAACTGCCGGGTGCAGGGTCCTTAACAGTTGGAGCCACATTCAACAATGCAGCGGCTGCCAGTGACTGTCTGCTAGTTCATTTGAGGAGGCTGACTGGATTGGATGGATGTCAAACATCCTGAAAGGAAGCTGCCTCATCTGCAGTTTCTCCTATCACGCTACAGGTGATGAGCATGCCAACTGGATGACCATTGATCTGCATGAGTCAGTATATTGTCTCTGATGTGGGTGAAGCCCTCTATCATAGCCAAGGCACAAGTCAGGCACAAGTCAGGAGTGTGATGGAATACTCTCCACTTGCCTGGATGAGTGCAGCTCCAACAACACTCAAGAAACTCGACACCATCCAGGACAAAGCAGCCCGCTTGATTGGCATCCCATCCACCACCCTAAACGTTCACTCCCTTCACCATCAGTGCACCGTGGTTGTAGTGTGTACCATCTACAGGATGCACTGCAGCAACTCGCCAAGGCTTCTTCGACAGCACCTCCCAAACCCGCGACCTCTACCACCTAGAAGGACAAGGGCAGCAGGCACATGGGAACAACACCACCTGCACGTTCCCCTTCAAGTCACACACCATCCCGACTTTGAAATATATCATCGTTCCTTCTTCGTCACTGGGTCAAAATACTGGAACTCCCTACCTAACAGCACTGCTGGACCTGCAGCACTGCACCACACGGACTGCAACGGTTCAAGAAGGCGGCTCACCACCACCTTCTCAAGGGCAATTAGGGATGGGCAATGAATGCTGCCTTGCCAGCGATGCCCACATCCCATGAACGAATTAAAAAAAAAGTCTCTCTGGCCGATTCCCCAGCCTGTCAAATCGGGGCAGTGAAACACTCTTGTAAGTGGCTGAAAGTCTTGATGGTGGCAGTCACAGTGTTGTGAATTTGACTAACTCCCTCACGCATGACTGCAGTGATATTGGAAATGCACTGCTTCATATTCTCAGCCATCAGGGCATTTAGTATGTCATGAAGGCCCTTTGCTTCTCCCTTAGCTCCCACCTGAAGGCAGGGTATCAATCAATGCCCATACATTGGAAGAAATACTTGGGCAACTTGCCTGGCCCCACCGATCCGATACCGCCAGTTTTCCGCCCTCTCTGAAGATAAATGTTGCCCCCAATTGTGTCTTATGTCGCTGAGGTGTCATGTATGCTTGTCTATCAATAAGTGAATGAGAAAATGCAGGAGAGTGACTCTAGGCCTTAGCTTGGCACGGCCTCTGGCCTCCCTTGTTACCCTCCCTCAATGACCATCAGCCGCAGAATCCTCTCTTCAAAGGAAGTCAATGAGCAATAGTTGTTAGATTGCCTTCTGGTCTTCATTTGTTCCTGTCTGTTATGTACAATCTTTTCCTGTAAGGGACAATTTTACAAATGTGCGCTAGCAGCAAGGAGCCTCGCTCACCGAGTGCGTATATAGAGAAATTGCAGGCATGTTGCCCATGATTTTCCATCCACAATAGACAGAATGCTCCCCATCGCTAGTGCACATCTGTATAATTAAACCTAAAATGTACATTTGTTGTGATTTAGAAAAGCAGAGAGAGTGTTGGCCAAGTTCCCGGTCAATATACCACCTTGTGTGATTTCATGAACATGCAACATGCAAGTCTCTAGTTTTTGGCGCTATACTTTGTGATCCTAACTTGCAAGATTTATGTGTGACATTAGTAGTATATTCCTGTGCCAGCAACATGGGCATGGATGTGCATGTGAGAAAGAGCTGAACAGTTTCTTGAGTGCTTTGCCTGGTGTCTCTGTGAAGTAGCCCCCAAGGTGAGAATGAACTCCTGTTGGTACTCAGGTATTCCTATTGGTATTCCTGTTGGTATTTTAAGGTGTCAGCCTCTGAGTCAGAAGTTTGTGGGTGCAAGTCCCACTCCAGAGACTTGAACACTAAATCTGCTGCATTGGCTGTAAAGTCCTTTGGTCATGAAAGGCACTATATAAATGCAAGTTCTTTCTTTCTTTTTATTCATGTTAAAACCATGTACTAAAAGTAGGAATAAAAACAGAAAATGCTGGAAATACTCAGCATGTGAGGCAGCATCTGTGGAGAAAGAAACAGAGTTAACGTTTCAGGTCGATGACCTTTCGTCAGAAATGGAAGAAGTAGGTACTCTTATCTTGGCTACCTTCACAAGGCTAGAAAACCTTTTGCGTCCTTGCTTTCATGATCTGTAAAGGTGGGGGGGCTGCTTGGTTGCCTTTCCCCAGGTATTTTGAACTATATTCCTGATCAGAGCATACCTCCCAGCTGCAAACAGGGCAATCCTCTTTTGCAGCACCTTTTGGAGTAACACTTTCAAGCCCCATTCTCAAATGGAGCAGTCCTGTTCTTGTACCCCCTTGTTTCTATCCTAAACTGCTATCAGCAAATTATCATGCAGCTCAGCTTTAATTGGTAGCAGCAGCTCATTAGGAGCTGCTGACTCATTCAGATATCCTGTCCACAAATTCAGCACGTAACCCCTGCATCAACCAATCAGTGCGATTCTAATCATTACTATGAAGTGTTGAAGCTACTTTTGCACAATGTGTGTGATGTATCAAGGTCCTGCCAACACTGTGACAGGAATGCATAATTGGCTTCTTGAATCAAGGTGATGCTTGGACTGGAATTTCTATAAACAGAGGTTGGATTAGCCAAATTTTTCTTCTGCAGCGCATTCATTCAGCAGTACACTGTGAACAATAGGAAATAATGAACAAGCAATTCATATAAAAACAAGTAAGCTTCTAAAAACGTGCTCCTGTGACATTTAACAGTTAATTGGCTACTTTTAACGTTAATTATCATCAACCAAACAAATTAAAGATCTATGTCAGGATCAGATTTTATGTGTAAACTGTATTGTTGGATCAAAAATTCTATACAATAGGACTAAATGAACATAAGGACATAAGAAATAGGAGCAGGAGTAGGCCAGACAGCCCCTTGAGCCTGCTCCGCCATTCAATAAGATCATGGCTGATCTTCGACCTCAACTCCACTTTCCCACCCGATCCCCATGGATTGAAGGATTGAATCATTATTGCAACATCTTTATTGCACTTATTATTGCAATCTTTCATATCTTATCATATAATGGGTTGTCATCACCCCTATCTGCCCAAGGGATCTGTAGCACACCCTTATTGTTAATCCTGCCATCCGCTCACTTGTTAACACAAGCCAGACTATTTCATCTTGGACTATCAATTTACTTTCTTTAATTTCCAAATTCTCTTGAACATATAGTCTCCTCTTCTCCTGCCATTTAAATTCCTTCACGAACGCATTTCCAACTTTTGGAGTGAGCCACATCTCTCTAATCCTTGTAACATCAGAATTTCCTGCTGCCTATAACTCAAACATCTTATTCTGAATCAATATAGATAATTCATTTGCTTTCATTATTACTCTGACAACCTGTGAATAGCCATCATTGTCATATCTGATGAACAGGATGAAGTTGAGGAGGGAAAAATAAGTGCAAGAAAGGAAGGGATGACACCACTGGCATTCATCCAATCTTATAGGCCACCGCACAGCATAACAGAAGAAAACCGCACGTGTATGATCTTCAATGGGGCTTGAAAACTGATATGCCAGCCAGAGCAATGATAGATTACTCCTTCCAAACCCTTCCCATCACCGTGTCATTTTGCAGAGTGTCTTTAGCCAGATTTATAATGGCATTACATTCTCACATCAAAGCATGTTGGCTGGGCACAGTTAGCTGAGCATGTTGGCTTTCTCTTCCAATTACACTGGGCCAGCTACAACCCTCCATTGTGTAGCTTAGCATTATTGCCATTAAGACTTTGTTTGAGGCTTCTGTGATCAAGCTCACTGGGACTGTTGGGGCTGCCTTGAGTGCCACTTTGTTTGATGTGCAACCTTTCTCAAATTTTGGCCTTAGGAAGGATTCTGGTGTTGGTGGCTCCTCCCAAAGTAGCTTCCCAGCTATAGCTAGTTCTTCTTCTTCTAACTATGAAGAATGTTCATTTATTTTTTGCTGTTGATCACTTGTTAAATGAAAAGTAATTTTCATAACTTCTGCATCCTAAACTATGTGCTTCCATTGGGAACTCTACATAACTTTTTTTATGCCTCTCCCAGGAGATTACAGAGCTGCTGGTGAGCGGGGAGCATTGATGGTCATATTGCTTAGTTGCAACACGACTGAACGGGACAGACTTGATGGACTAGTTGATCTTTCTCTGTCCATCTTTTCCATGTGTCCGTATTTCAAAATAGAATTGTTTGTCTGTTTGTCCTGCGTTGCATGTAGGCCCTTTTGGTATCTCACTGGTCCATTGTAACCAAGTGATTGTTAATGTGTTATTGATCACATGGTTGCCAGGGACCGGTCCCATTGCTGATCCCCCTGTGTAGTGCATCTCTCAGCCCCTGGTCCACATCATGCTTGTTGTGGGTGATTCTGGGCTCACTCCTTCTCACTGACTGTTCCCTTTCTCTGGCTGCTTTGTGCCTGGGTGGTTCTGGGCCCCACTTTCTCCTGGGCTCTGCCATTTCTGTGTACGTGACAAGTAAAATGTTGCCATTTTGAGCTGGTGTCCAAGACAAACTTCAGCCCCTATATTTCTCCGTCTATATATTAATCATTTGCTCAATGATTTGTCTGAATAAGTGATTTTGTAGAAAAGCAGCTACTATGATTAGTCACTAAAAATCTTTTGAAAGGAAACATATTTATGCTGAAAACAAAGCATTTTATACCTATATTCATGAAGGAAATGTAAAGGAAAGGGTGAGACAAAATATTAATGACCAAAGCAGAACTGTTGGTTAAAATAGGGAGCTGTAATGTGATTGGTGTGCTTTAGTTTAATTTTACAGGTCAGGTAAATTTAGCTTTTTGTATTATGATTTTTGCCTACAAAAATGAAAATCTAATATTCTAGCTGTTAATGTTGGCCTGGCCTCACTTAAACCACCTGTGTCGCTGAATAAAACAAGTTTTAATCACAACCATTCTTGTACCTGATGGAGGGAGAGAGAAAGAAAGAAAGACATGCTTGTGAGAATAAAAAATAAAAGAGCTGCGAAACACAATGCAGAATATCTGTATGGAAAGCCAGATGCTCAGTTTTGTGGTTGAAAAACTGAAGTCCCTTTTCCTTCCACATAACATGTCACGCTTCTGCTCATGTGCGATGTCCGTACCCAGTGAAGTGCTGGCCCTGGCCAATCCCGCTCATGTTATTAAAAATCTCCAATTTCTTTTCCTGAAGCATGCACTTTGCCTATTGCTCCTGTTTGATGCCCATAAGCAATGTCATGGGAGATCCCCTAGAGGTTTTAATAATCATTGATCTTTCAAATGTAACAGAAGATATGTGCCCAGATTTTTGACTACGCACTCATACAGAGAAGGAATGAAACCATAGTTAAAATGGGCCATCAGCACTTTAAAAGGTGATGCAAGATCACGACAGGCCTTAAATGTTAATTCATCCCTTAATCTTAGACTGCTCGCAAATCCAAGGAAAGACTATTTCCTTGAGCTTCCTTAAATTTTCAGTTCATCAGTGATGCTGAAACAAACACTGATTACAGTAATAACAGCAAGTCAAACAGGAGTAGCTTTATTATTATTACTTTAAATTTTAACCCCGAAGAATGGGTGGGTTGGGAGTGGGGAGAGGCAGTAGAAATTGTTGAATTTGGGACTGGGAATGAAGCCCAGGTCCAACTCACCGATTTCCGCGTTTGACCCAGACGCATCTGGGTGCGCACGCTTTTGGAACCTAAAAGACCCGCTGGCAATTAAAGCCGGAGGGCTGATATTTAAAGGTGCAATTAAGGTAATTGAAGTAGTTAAGGAGATTAAATTTTAGTGTATTGAGGCAGACAAACGATTTTAACTCTACCTTGACGTGTCGTAGACATCTGAAAGATGCCATGGAAACAGAGGCGAGTTACAGCCGGCAGCCATTTGAACATTTAAACCAGTAATTGACACGTGAATAAAAGCTGAGTTTTTGCAGCAGGGCAATCAGTTCTCTCAGACAAACCTTTGGCTGGGAGTTCTTTGTGTTTACTGAGATTTCATTGTTCACACTCACAATTCTAGTGTTCAGGCATATTTACCTACATTTTGGACCCCCTCAAACTGACACCATCAGGATAGGGGGCACAAAGGATTTATTCAACAATACATCATGAGGAGGAGGCACATCACGATCCATGCCAGGCACGTGTGCAGTTTTGGGTGTTGCAGCTCCACAAGACAGGGGTGCGCCACAAGGACCTGCAGAAGAGCAGCGAGGGGACTAACGGAGGGGTTGAGGTTGTAGGAGGCACTACCCACATGAGAGAGTCTACAGGCAGAGGTTGAGCTTCCTGGACGTCTCTGAGCAGCACTGCCTATGAAGGCTCAGACTGAGTCGGCAGGTGGTCACAGAAATCTGCGCGCTTCTTCATGCAGAGCTGCTCCCGGCTGGGCCTGGTGGGCAAGTATTGCCCGTCGCAGTTAAAATCACCACTGTTCTCAACTTCTTCAGTTCCAGATCCTTCCAGGGTGCCACCGGTGACATCACCAGGATTGCTCAGTCATTTGACCATAAGTGTATATGACAGGTCACAGATGGCTTTTTTGCCAGGGCATCCAACTATGTCAACTTCCCCATTGACGATATCAGCCAGACTGAGAGGGCAATGGGTTTACACTCTCTGGCTGGCTTCCCACGAGCACAAGGCACAATTGATCGCAAACATGTAGCAATCCATGGACTTGCACATGAGCCAGGACTGTTCATCAACCAAAGGGATATCACTTCATCAATGCGCAGCTGCTTTGCGACCACTGGAAGAGGTTTCTGCAGGTGGGTGACAAATTCCCTGGCAGCTGCCATGATTCCTTCATTCTGCGTGAATCCAACATCCCGGCCCTCTTCCACGCACAAAACAGACAATACAGGGGCCTGTCAATGCGAACTGCACGGTGTGCGGATACACAGTGTGCTGAGAGTTCGGTAAGTGTGGGAGTTTAAGGGTTAATCTCTTTAAATCTAGTGCATATTGATTCAACTGTTTAAGGTCAATTTAAAAGTTTAAATTTTTAAGTTTCTGTCAGGCTTCAGCAGAGAGCTGCTGTAGCAAGTTAATTGGTTAGCTAGATTCAACTGGTACTTGAAGGTGGGGCAGGCCTGACTCATCTGAGTCTCAACTGTAGAAATACAGGGGCCTGTCAATGCGAACTGCACGGTGTGCGGATACACAGTGTGCTGAGAGTTCGGTAAGTGTGGGAGTTCGGTGAAGTGGGGGAAGGAGGTGCTGCTTTGCCTTGCTTTTTCCTAACTTTTCCCGCAGAGCGGCAGTGGACCTGAGCGTAGAAGACTGAGATTGTGGAATAAAAGCAGCAGCAGACCAGCACCAAGAGACAACTACTGTGCGACATCACAGGTGAGGCAGGAGAGTCCGAGAGGTGAGCAGAGTATAAAAGGGGAGGCCGAGAGCGGGC
Organism: Heptranchias perlo; assembly: GCF_035084215.1. NCBI lineage: Eukaryota > Metazoa > Chordata > Chondrichthyes > Hexanchiformes > Hexanchidae > Heptranchias > Heptranchias perlo. Next base: position 16,541,966 of record NC_090339.1, read on the forward strand.
AGAGAGTCTAGGAGTCCAAGGCAAGTCATGGCAGCACAGCTCGCACCTGTGATATGCTCCTCCTGCACTATGTGGGAAGTCATGGACACTACCAGTGTCCCTGGCGACCATGTGTGCAGGAAGTGTGTCCAGCTGCAGCTACTGGCTAACTGTCTTTTGGAGCTGGAGCTGCAGGTGGACTCACTGTGGAGCATCCGCGATGCAGAGACTATCGTGGATAGCACGTTCAGTGAGGTGGTCACACCACAGGTAAAGAATACGCAGGCAGAAAGGAAATGGGTGACCGCCAGGCAGAGTAAAAGGACTAGGCAGGTAGAGCCGGAGTCCCCTGGGGCCATCTCCCTCTCAAACAGATATTCTGCTTTGGATACTGTTGGGGGAGATGGCTTATCAGGGGAAAGCAGCAAGAGCCAGGTTCGGGGCACCACGGGTGGCTCTGCTGCACAGGAGGGGAGGAAGAAGAGTGGCAGGGCTATAGTGATAGGGGATTCAATTGTAAGGGGAACAGATAGGCATTTCTGCGGCCGCAAACGTGACTCCAGGATGATATGTTGCCTCCCTGGTGCTAGGGTCAAGGATGTCACGGAGCGGCTGCAGGGCATTCTGGAGGGGGAGGGTGAACAGCCAGTAGTCGTGGTCCATATTGGTACCAATGACATAGGTAAAAAAAGGGATGAGGTCCTGCAAGGTGAATTTAAGGAGTTAGGAGATAAATTAAAAAGCAGGACTTCAAAGGTAGTGATCTCAGGATTACTACCGGTGCCACGTGCTCGTGAGTATAGAAACAGGAGAATAGACAGGATGAATGCGTGGCTGCAGGGATGGTGTAGGAGGGAGGGATTTAGATTCCTGGGACATTGGGACCGGTTCTGGGGAAGGTGGGACCTGTACAAGCATGACGGGTTACACCCGAGCAGGACCGGGACAAATGTCCTCGCGGGGGTGTTTGCTATTGCTGTTGGGGAAGGTTTAAACTAGAGTGGCAGGGGGATGGGAACCTGAGCGGGGAGTCAGAAGGGAATAAAGTTGAGAGCAGCAAGAGAGGGGAAGACCCAGGGGAAATCTACAATACAAATAGTACAAACAGTTGTTCAAGAACAAGTGAAAGGGAAAAGCGTAGAGCAGCGGAAAGACAGTATACTTGAGGCACGATAGATAAAATAAAAACTAGAAGGCGTAAGGCGATTAACCCAGCATCAAAGCTGTGGCAGGGGGTTGGGAACCTGAGCAGGGAGACAGAGGAAAGCGTATCAGGAAGGGACAGAAGGTATGGAGTAAAAGGTAAAGTGTTAAAAAAGGAAAAAGCAGGAACTAAGTGTCACAAAACATATTTGAAAGTTGTTTATCTGAATGTACATAGCAATCATAACAAAATGGACAAGTTAACGGCACAAATAACGACGTATGGGTATGATCTTGTAGCCATTACAGAAACATGGCTGCAGGGTGACAACGACTGGGAATTAAATATGCCAGGGTATTTAACAATCAGGAAGGACAGGCAGGAAGGAAGGGGAGGTGGGGTGGCTATGTTTTTTTTTTATTATTCGTTCACGGGATGTGGGCGTCGCTGGCAAGGCCGGCATTTATTGCCCATCCCTAATTGCCCTTGAGAAGGTGGTGGTGAGCCGCCTTCTTGAACCACTGCAGTCCGTGTGGTGACGGTTCTCCCACAGTGCTGTTCGGAAGGGAGTTCCAGGATTTTGACCCAGCGACAATGAAGGAACGGCGATATATTTCCAAGTCGGGATGGTGTGTGACTTGGAGGGGAACGTGCAGGTGGTGTTGTTCCCATGCGCCTGCTGCCCTTGTCCTTCTAGGTGGTAGAGGTCGCGGGTTTGGGAGGTGCTGTCGAAGAAGCCTTGGCGAGTTGCTGCAGTGCATCCTGTGGATGATGCACACTGCAGCCACAGTGCGCCGGTGGTGAAGGGAGTTTATGTTTAGGGTGGTGGATGGGGTGCCAATCAAGCGGCCTGCTTTATCTTGGATGGTGTCGAGCTTCTTGAGTGTTGTTGGAGCTGCACTCATCCAGGCAAGTGGAGAGTATTCCATCACACTCCTGACTTGTGCCTTGTAGATGGTGGAAAGGCTTTGGGGAGTCAGGAGGTGAGTCACTCGCCGCAGAATACCCAGCCTCTGACCTGCTCTCGTAGCCACAGTATTTATATGGCTGGTCCAGTTAAGTTTCTGGTCAATGGTGACCCCAGGATGTTGATGGTGGGGGATTCGGCGATGGTAATGCCGTTGAATGTCAAGGGGAGGTGGTTAGACTCTCTCTTGTTGGAGATGGTCATTGCCTGGCACTTATCTGGTGCGAATGTTACTTGCCACTTATCAGCCCAAGCCTGGATGTTGTCCAGGTCTTGCTGCATGCGGGCTCGGACTGCTTCATTATCTGAGGGGTTGCGAATGGAACTGAACACTGTGCAGTCATCAGCGAACACCCCCATTTCTGACCTTATGATGGAGGGAAGGTCATTGATGAAGCAGCTGAAGATGGTTGGGCCTAGGACACTGCCCTGAGGAACTCCTGCAGCAATGCCCTGGGGCTGAGATGCTTGGCCTCCAACAACCACTACCATCTTCCTTTGTGCTAGGTATGACTCCAGCCACTGGAGAGCTTTCCCCCTGATTCCCATTGACTTCAATTTTACTAGGGCTCCTTGGTGCCACACTCGGTCAAATGCTGCCTTGATGTCAAGGGCAGTCACTCTCACCTCACCTCTGGAATTCAGCTCTTTTGTCCATGTTTGGACCAAGGCTGTAATGAGGTCTGGAGCCTGTGGTCCTGGCGGAACCCAAACTGAGCATCGGTGAGCAGGTTATTGGTGAGTAAGTGCCGCTTGATAGCACTGTCGACGACACCTTCCATCACTTTGCTGATGATTGAGAGTAGACTGATGGGGCGGTAATTGGCCGGATTGGATTTGTCCTGCTTTTTGTGGACAGGACATACCTGGGCAATTTTCCACATTGTCGGGTGGATGCCAGTGTTGTAGCTGTACTGGAACAGCTTGGCTAGAGGCGCAGCTAGTTCTGGAGCACAAGTCTTCAGCACGACAGCTGGGATGTTGTCGGGGCCCATAGCCTTTGCTGTGTCCAGTGCACTCAGCCGTTTCTTGATATCACGTGGAGTGAATCGAATTGGCCGAAGACTGGCTTCCGTGATGGTGGGGATATCGGGAGGAGGCTGAGATGGATTTTCCACTCGGCACTTCTGGCTGAAGATGTTAATAAAGGAAGGAATCACTGTAATACATAGAAAAGATATTGGGACAAAGGATCAGGATAATGAAACAGTTTGGGTAGAGATAAGGAATAATAAGGGGTAAAAAACACTCATGGGCGTAGTATATAGGCCTCCTAATAGTTGCAACTCTGCTGGAAGAAGTATTAATCAGGAAATAGTCGGGGCATGTAATAAGGGAACAGCTATAATTATGGGGGATTTTAACTATCATATTAACTGGACAAATCAAATTGGGCAGGGTAGCCTTGAGGAAGAGTTTATTGAGTGTATTAGGGATGGATTTCTTGAGCAGTATGAAACTGAACCTATAAGGGGGCATGCAACCTGGTCCTGTGTAATGAGCCAGGATTAATTAATAATGTCCTAGTTAAGGATCCCCTTGGACTGAGTGACCATAACATGGTTACATTCCATATCCAATTAGAGGGTGAGAAGGTTGGTTCTCAAACAAGCGTACTGAGCTTGAATAAAGGAGACTATGATGGTATGAGAGCGGAATTGATTAAAGTGGACTGGGAAAATAGTTTAAAGGGTAAGACGGTACATGAGCAGTGGTGTTCATTTAAGGAGTTATTTTACAAATTTCAAGAAATATATATTCCACTGAGGGAAAAAGGGTGTAAAAGAAATGACAGCCATCCGTGGCTAAGTAAAGAAATTAAGGATAGTATCCGACTAAAAACAAGGACATATAAGGTAGCCAAACTTAGTGGGAGGATAGAAGATTGGGAAGTCTTCAAAAGACAGCAAAAAGTAACGAAAGGATTGATTAAGAAAGGGAAGATAGATTATGAAAATAAATTAGCAAAAAATATAAAAACAGATAGCAAGAGTTTCTACAGTTATATAAAAAGAAAAAGGGTGGCTGAGGCAAACGTAGGTCCTTTAGAGGATGAGACCGGGAAATTAATGGTGGGAAACATGGAGATGGCAAAAATGCTGAACAAATATTTTGTTTCAGTCTTTACGGTAGAGGACACTAAGAATATCCCAACACTGGACATACAGGGGGCTCGAGGTGGGGAGGAGCTAAATACGATTAAAATCACTAAGGAATTGGTACTCATTAAATTAATGGGACTCAAGGCGGATAAATCCCCTGGGCCTGATGGCTTACATCCTAGGGTCTTGAGGGAAGTGGCAGTAGGGATTGTGGATGCTTTGGTAATAATTTTCCAAAATTCTCTGGACTCGGCAAAGGTCCCGGCAGTTTGGAAAACTGCCAATGTAACACCATTATTTAAAAAGGGTAGTAGGCAGAAGGCTGGAAATTATAGACCAGTTAGCTTAACATCTGTGGTGGGTAAAATTTTGGAGTCTATTATTAAGGAGACAGTAGCAGAACATTTGGATAAACATAATTTAATAGGACAAAGTCAGCATGGCTTTACAAAGGGGAAGTCATGTCTGACAAATTTGCTTGAGTTCTTTGAGGATATAACGTACAGGGTGGATAAAGGGGAACCAGTGGACGTAGTGTATTTGGACTTCCAGAAGGCATTCGACAAGGTGCCACATAAAAGATTATTGCTCAAGATAAAGAATCACTGGATTGGGGGTAATATTCTGGCATGGGTGGAGGATTGGTTATCTAACAGGAAGCAGAGAGTTGGGATAAATGGTACATTCTCGGACTGGCAACCTGTAGCCAGTGGTGTTCCGCAGGGGTCGGTGCTGGGTCCCCAACTCTTTACAATCTATATTAACGATTTGGAGGAGGGGACTGAGTGTATCATATCAAAGTTTGCAGATGATACAAAGATGGGAGGGAAAGTAGAGAGTGAGGAGGACATAAAAAACCTACAAGGGGATATAGACAGGCTGGGTGAGTGGGCGGAGATTTGGCAGATGCAATACAATATTGGAAAATGTGAGGTTATGCACTTTGGCAGGAAAAATCGGAGAGCAAGTTATTATCTTAATGGCGAGAAACTGGAAAGTACTGCAGTACAAAGGGATCTGGGGGTCCTAGTGCAAGAAAATCAAAAGGTTGGTTTGCAGGTGCAGCAGGTGATCGGGAGGGCCAACGGAATGTTGGCTTTTATTGCTAGGGGGATAGAATATAAAAACAGGGAGGTATTGCTGCAGTTATATAAGGTATTGGTGAGACCGCACCTGGAATACTGCATACAGTTTTGGTGTCCATACTTAAGAAAAGACATACTTGCTCTCGAGGCAGTACAAAGAAGGTTCACTCGGTTAATCCCGGGGATGAGGGGGTGGACATATGAGGAGAGGTTGAGTAGATTGGGACTCTACTCATTGGAGTTCAGAAGAATGAGAGGCGATCTTATTGAAACATATAAGATTGTGAAGGGGCTTGATCAGGTGGATGCGGTAAGGATGTTCCCAAGGATGGGTGAAACTGGAACTAGGGGGCATAATCTTAGAATAAGGGACTGCTCTTTCAAAACTGAGATGAGGAGAAACTTCTTCACTCAGAGGGTGGTAGGTCTTTGGAATTTGCTGCCCCAGGAAGCTGTGGAAGCTACATCATTAAATAAATTTAAAACAGAAATAGACAGTTTCCTAGAAGTAAAGGGAATTAGGGGTTACGGGGAGCGGGCAGGAAATCGGACATGAATTTAGATTTGAGGTTAGGATCAGATCAGCCATGATCTTATTGAATGGCGGAGCAGGCTCGAGGGGCCGATTGGCCTACTCCTGCTCCTATTTCTTCTGTTCTTATGTTCTTATGTTAAGGGCTGTCTCCTTGGACACAAGGGATACCCCCTGCAGACATGGCTCCTGACACCAGTGGGAAACCCCACCAACGAGGCACAGCAGCGGTACAACAACAGTCACCTTACCACCAGGTCTGCCATTGAACAAGCCATAGGAATGTTGAAGATGCGTTTCAGGTGCCTGGATCGATCTGGGGAGCCCTTCAGTACTCACCGGCGAGGGTGTGTAGAATAATGGTCATGTGTTGCATCCTGCACAACATCGCTCAACAGAGAAGGTCACAGATGCATGAGGCCCCATGCGCTCATGAAGCACCCACATCTGCCATCAACATTGAAGAAGTCGAGGAGAAGGAGGATGATGGGCAACTCATTGTCAGAGCAATGGCTCACCTGGCTGCTCGTGATGCCAGGGAGTCACTCATATTTGATAGATTCTCATAAGGAGATCTGCAAAGTGATGATAGTGAAGTACTCAGACCACCTGTAACAACCACCATCACCGCCACCAACACCAACAGCTGCACCCCCCCCCACACCTCCCCCTAAGTTGCACAAAACAGTCCTACAACGACACACACACCCATTGAAAACATGCCCAATGGGTGGCATCAAGTCTTGCTGTTCATGATGAAGCACATGAAAGGGTGCTTTCACAAAAGGGACTCAAGAATGGACAAGATGTGGCAGTGGTGGTGAGAATTATAAAATTGAATGAACATTTAACAAAATAAAATATAAATGAAAAACATGACATTCCATCAGGCACCCTTGTACATACACTTGGTGATTACATAACCATTGACTTCTTCTTCCTACTAGTTCTACATGGTGTATCCCCTGTGGCTTCAGCAGAAGTAGTGTCAGATTGCTCAGATTCATGCCCGGACTGCTTAGATGCTTTTGGCCTGCACCCTCTGGGTTTTGAAGTCCATGAGGGCCCCTCCAAAGACTGCTCCTCCTCCAGCTGTGCAGTGGCAGACTCGGCCATCTGGAGAGGAGGCAGCATTGTGGCTACTGGTTGAGGGCGGGGAGGGGGTGGGGGGGGGGCAACGGGTGAGATATGGGAGCACTTTGAGTGGCGTCCCCACTTCCATGTCCTCTTTCACCATCATCCCTCTCCTGGTCCAGGGCCACATCACTCCTACCACCCTGCTGGACAACAGCTTGAAGCGCATCTGTGATGCATTTTAAGGCCACAGCAAAAGAATCTGTGTGCCAGCTTACAGTGGCAGACATGCTTGGAGGACATGTGTGATGCTTTGTAAGGCCAGTGCTAACGTATCTGCCTGCCTGTTTAAGGCAGCAGAATGTTGTTCACCCTGAGTCCACACGACCATTGTCAGGGCCTGAATGGACTAATTTGTGAGCCGTGTATGACGCTCAATGGAGGCTGCCATTCCCTCCATCGCAGACATTCCCGCACTTACCTGCACCGCCAGTCCACTAATGCTGGAATTGAACTCCTCCATCCTCTCCGCTAATGTGGAAACTGAGCGTGACAAGTCTCCCAGTACATTGCAAAGGTGAGTCTGTACCTCTATCATTCTCCTTTTCAAGGATGGCCCCCAGGGTTCAACATCACCGTGTGCCCACTGACACGGACTCTCCACAGCTGCCCCTGCTACCAGTGTCTGCTCATGCTCATTTGTATGTGGTGACTCACCACTAACGTGCATTGAACCCCCCTGCTGAGATCCCGCCAGGATGTTAAAATTTGTCCCATGAGTTTTAAGAAACAATAATCCTTTACTTCTGCCTGCCTGGTTGCCCCCTGTTCCCTCTATTCTCTCATCTTCCCCTTTCTCTTTCAGATCTTCATTAATTTAACTTTTATTTTCCCCTGCTTAATTATCTGTTTAACCCCCTTTTCCAACTTTGAAAAGAACGTTAAAATCTTTTGCTTACCTACTGCCTCCTGTCAGCTTCAAAAAAAATGGAATTTCATTGGCCTACAAAAGCCTTAAAGGCTGTAGTCAGTCTCATGCATTTAAAGTGGAAATGGTAATGCTGAGTTAGCCGTAACCTTCAACGTGCATTACTAGGTTCATCAGTAGTGGAATGTCACACGCTATTATTAAGAACCTGGGTTTCCGTTGGTAATCAGTGAGCTGTCGAGATGGTTAGTTAATTTCCTGAGAGGACACAAACATAGGTTGTGAAAACTGGGTGTTCACCACAAGACCTAGGAACATGGCCCTCAGGAAAGTATACCTGGCTCCACTCTTTTTCTCATCTCCATCGACGATCTGATTGATAGCATTATAAGTGACAGAGGGTCATTTTAACTTTGGGCGATGGTGTGAAATGGATGATATCGAACTGGCTGCCCATTATAAACCCCGCCTGATTTTTCTTTCCACTGCCTTCAAACCCAGTGCAAACTGGTCAAATTTGCAGATGATACCAAACTTGAAGGATCCGTGGAATCGGAGGAGGCAGCTCAAAAAATTGCAGAATGAGCGGGAAAAAATATGTAAAGGCACAAATCAATGGCAGATGAAGTTTAATACAGATAAATGTAAAGTACTGCACATTGTAAGGAAAAATGGGCAGTGTACATACTGTACGAATGATATTGAAATAGCCAAGGGTGAAGTTGAAAAAGACCTCGAAATCTAATAGATTGGTGCTCATAATGGCCAATCAATGCAGAGCGGCAATCAACAAAGCCAATAGAATGTTGAACTATAGGCAAAACAGTAGAATACAAGTGCAAGGAAGTTATGATCAAACTGTACAGTGCTCTGGTCAGACCACACCTTGAGTATGGTGTCCAAATCGAAACACAAGGAAGACATTCAAGTCTCGGAGGCAGAGAGTGGAAATAGATGGAAGTTACAACGTGGAAATAGATTTTTTGGCCCAATCAGTCCATGACATCATTATCCTCCACGTTTAGTCCTAATAACATTTACCCACCCTGTTCCCATATTTTTTTAACCCTTTTACTTCATTTATCTATCCGATATAATCTTGAATGTTGACAGTTTCTGCTTCAACTACTAAGCCTGAAAGTGAATTACACAGCCCCACTACTCCGTTTAAAGAAGTTTCTCTTGCTTTCTGTTCTAAATCTCTTACATTTAATCTTATATCAATGGTTTATCGTACCAGACCCCTCAACAACTGGAAACAGTCCGTTTCTACCCATCCTATCCCATTCTTCCATAATTAAAATTAAAATTCTATTATATAGGCTCATAATCTGCATTGTTCTAATGCAAAAAAGCTCAACTTTTCAAATCTTTCTTTGTATTTATATTTCCCTATACCAGGCAACATCCTAGTGAACATGCCTTGTATTCTCTGTAAATCCTTCCTATAGCATGGAGCCCAATTCTGCTCACAGTACTCTGACTGAGGTCTTAAGGTTTTATATAGGCTCATCATTACTTCTTGACTTTTATATTCTATACCTCTTGAAATAAAACACAGAATTCTATTATTTTTACAGCCTTATAAACCTGAGGTACTGCCTTTAATGACTTGTGAACCTGTACCCTGCCTTTAATGACTTGTGAACCTGTACCCTGCCTTTAATGACTTGTGAACCTGTACCCTGCCTTTAATGACTTGTGAACCTGTGCCCTGCCTTTAATGACTTGTGAACCTGTACCCTGCCTTTAATGACTTGTGAACCTGTACCCTGCCTTTAATGACTTGTGAACCTGTACCCTGCCTTTAATGACTTGTGAACCTGTGCCCTGCCTTTAATGACTTGTGAACCTGTACCCTGCCTTTAATGACTTGTGAACCTGTACCCTGCCTTTAATGACTTGTGAACCTGTACCCTGCCTTTAATGACTTGTGAACCTGTACCCTGCCTTTAATGACTTGTGAACCTGTACCCTGCCTTTAATGACTTGTGAACCTGTACCCTGCCTTTAATGACTTGTGAACCTGTGCCCTGCCTTTAATGACTTGTGAACCTGTACCCTGCCTTTAATGACTTGTGAACCTGTACCCTGCCTTTAATGACTTGTGAACCTGTACCCTGCCTTTAATGACTTGTGAACCTGTGCCCTGCCTTTAATGACTTGTGAACCTGTACCCTGCCTTTAATGACTTGTGAACCTGTGCCCTGCCTTTAATGACTTGTGAACCTGTGCCCTCAAATCCCTCTGCCCTTTCACAGCACTGAGTCTACTTCCATTCGGAGTATAATTACTGCCCTTTTTTTAACCAAAATGTATCACCTCACACTTACTGACATTGAATTCCACCTGCCACTTTTTAGCCCAGGAAAGAGCCATGAGGTTGATCTCCAGACCCTAGGTCTTAGAGATCTCAGTGAAAAGGAAAGACAAGAAACTTGACCTCTTCAGTCTTGAAATGAAACATCAAAGAGGTAATCTAGAAAATTACTTTAAATTAAACTGTGAGAGTAGAACAAAGGGTCACAGATTTAAACTAGTAAAAGGCAAATTAAAGACTGATATCAGGAAGCTTTTCTTCACACAAGAGTGATTGATACATCAATAGAGTAGTGGAAGTGAAAACCTTGCAATAGTGTAAGAAGCAATTGGATGCAACAATGAGGGGTCATTCAGGATGGATGAGAGTGAGATGGGCCGAATGGCCTCCCCATCTGTAATTATCTTGTGAGCATCCCTGACCTTGTGTACATCCTACCAACCCAGCTATTATGAGCGAACCAACTACACAGCAATGCCCACAAATCATTGAATAGCTCAGCCTTCATCGCAGTGCAGGTGCGAAGAGTGCAATTGTACCATGAGCCTGTTGCAACAAAATTGACAGAAGCCTTTATATAGTTCTGGGCCCTGGACTTCCCTGCTCCCTCTAATCCTACAGCAGCCCCCAGTCACATACTTCGTCATTTCCTCCACGCCTCAACTCCAAAGCTAGTTTCCTCCTATCCCCAAGCCTACTCTTCCAATTTACAGGCATACTCAATGCACCCTTGCACCCCATGTAAGCTTTGCTGCTATCACGAACTCTCACTCTCTCTCTCTCTCTCTCTATCTCTCACACTCTCTCTTTCAATGTAAGCTGCTCTTCGTACCGACATCCCCTTGCCTTTAGCTCCAGATCTCCCACTAACTCTGGCGTGTTGCTGCTCCCCACTCCAGCCTCGAGCTTTGCTCCAGCTCCTGGCCTCGCACGTGCCCTGGGCTTCACCGCTAATTCTCTTCCCTTCCTTACTTTTTTAACATTACATAGAAAGTGTAGCACAGAAACAGGCCATTCGGCCCAACTGGTCCATGCCATGAACATGTTGATTACGTTAATAAAATACACAGAAGGGATTTAATCACAATTTATGCTGTTAAGGGGTAAGCACATATTTAAATACATACCAACAATTACTAAGATACATATAATTTTATATAAGTAAACATATTTTTAAATGATGCTTAATACTTTTGTCTATGAATAACACGAGAAATCGACTAGTGGACATAAATATATATGTGTGAAAGTTTTTCACAGACTTTTTTTCTCAATGTCAAACAGATTGAAGTGTGTTAACCTGAGTTTTCATCCTTCAGATATACGGCGCCAATGCCGAAAAATAAAAAGGTTTGTTACCTTTTATTTTATCTCTACGGGAGCTCACTATGGCATCTGACAATTGCGCTACTCGAAAAGGCGACTTGATTACTATAATCAAGTAGATGGTAGGAGACGGAACAAATCTTTCCAAACATTTGTCTCATACTTGAGGGTGGCCCAGTTTTTTCAATGTCATTTCTGGAGGGAAAACAAAGTAACAGTGCATCACTAAAACTTCATAAATAATAGTCTTTGAATATTTGTACAAAGAAAACTTGGTGTATCAGAAAATAAAAGAAAAACAATTAAGTTGAAACTCCTATTGCTTTTCAGTGAGTGTTCAGTTTCTATATTGCGATACTATACAATGAAATATCTAGAGTTAAAGAAGGAGATATTAGGATAAGTGACTAAAAGCTTGGTCAAAGAGGTTTTAAGGAGGGTCCTAAAGGATGAGACAGGTGGAGAGGCGGAGAGTTTTCACAGGGAATTCCAGAGCTTAGGGCCTAGATGGCTAAAGGCATGGCTGACAATAGTGGAGGAACACAGAGTTCTTGGAGGGTTGTAGGGTTGGAGGAGGTTAGAGAGATGGGGAGGGGCGAGGCCATAGAGGGATTTGAACAAGAGGATGAGAATATTAAAATCGAGGCATTGCCAGACCACAAACCAACGTAGGTCAGCGAACACAGGGGTGATGGGTGAACGGGACTTGATACGATCAATTTCCATCTGTAATGGTTTGAAATCAATGGGCAGAGCATGTGCGATATTAGCTGCTATCGGGTAAAACTCCCTGAAGGCAGTGCAGACTTATAAAATTACTTCTTATATTAGTATCCTTACCCAGTTTTATATTTTCCATAAAACAGTGGACTCACCTGGACCTTGATTGTTTTATGTAAAATAACATTTCCAGGGCAGGAATAATCCATGTGTGCCTGGTCACGTCCACAAGTGACAACTCTTTCAGAACACTGCGGTCTGCATCCTCACCCATACTCCCATCATTCATTCCTTTCCAAGTTCTACTCGGTCTCCCTACTCCACCAAATTGACAGTCCCTTGGTTTCAAATCCATCCAAGGCCACACCTCATCCTACTCTGGAAATCCATCCATTCATCTCCCCCCTTTCCACCCCACCCCCCCCCCCCCCACCCTGACACACACACTGCTCTTCTGACTGGGTCATTCCCTGTTCCCTGCTACTTCAACCCCACCACTGGTGAATATGTTTTCAGCTGCTGTACTCCTGCACTGGGAAACTCTATCCTTCGATATCTCCGCCTCCCTCCCTGTTTTTAATAGCCACTTCAAAACCCTGTCTTCGACTGTGCTTTTGCCCCTCCCACCTGTTGGAGATGAGACATTAAACCTCTCAGGAGGATGTAAAAGATCTCGTGGCTCTATTCGAAGAAGAGCAGGGGAGTTCTCTCCAGTGTTCTGGTCAATATCCCTCAAGCAACATCACTATTGTCTCATTACTGTTTGTGCGACCTTGCTGAGCGTTAATTGGCTGCTGCGTTTCTACATTACAACAGTGACTACACTTCAAAAGTACTTCATTGGCCGTGAAGCACTTTGGGACATCCTGAGGTCATGAAAGGCGTTTTATAAATGCAAGTTCTTTCTAGAAATGCAAGTTCTCATTGTGTAATAACAGTACTGAGGTGGATATTCCATACACAATTGTTGTAACTACAGTTGAATTTATAATTTGCCTTCAGCGTACCCATCACATTCTACCATCGTGATGTTGATTGCTACAACTCATACCTCCTCTGCACAGCCGGATTAATTGCGCAATGTGGCACCTTCTCAGGACCAGGGACTGTAACAGGAATGATTCCAAATGGCAGCGTTGTTAGTGAATAAGTTGAACTACAGAGGTGGGTAGTTAGTATTCTTGCTTCTATATGTTGCATTATTCAAGTGTACTTCTAGCTGAAAGAAAAAGGATTGGATTCTGCAAGGTTGATTTCAGTCTATGTTCATATGGATTCTAGGTTCAATGAGGCTCGAGCCTGAAGCTCATGCCAATGTTGCTTTAGCTGTTTAACATGAAATAAGTGTCACCTTTCCTAGCTGACAACTCATTTGTAGGTAATTAAGATCGGCAGCCAGTGCTGCAAAAAAAATTACTGTGCTCTGTTCCTTAAACCCTTGAAAGCTAAATCCTGAATGATAACTCTTCCTGGTTGGCAGAAAGCTCAGACATTAAAATCATGCAGAAGTAAAATACATAACTCTTATTTATCTCCAAAATATTTCAGAAGCCATTAGCTTTACAGTGACCTGTAAGCACGGTTTGTACTTTATTTCTAATATATTTTAATCTCTCAAGGGAATGAACCAGACATAAATTTTTAAAAATCCTCGGTCTTTTACATCAATAATCTGGAACCATTTCCTCCAAAATGGATCCCATGATGTGTTATTAAGCTAGTGAGCCATCAAGTATATCTTCATATTGGTATATTAACAGAGATTGGAAAAAATTTAATTTACTAAAACGTGGGGCATAATTTTAACATGGCGACTGGAGTCCTGCGGAGTGTGAATCATCGTGTGGGGAACCCGGAAATATTTTCTGTGCGTCGGCTCAAGTGATCGTGACTCAATTGAAGGCCCTTAATGTAACTTCCAGGTTTTGTGTCTCCAGGCTGCGCAGCGGGTGTACTGCGCACCCGACTGCCATGCTGGGAACTGGAGTATTTAAAGGGCTATTGCAACCATGGATTTTGAGGGAGAAAGGAGGAATGTGCGGAGATGAAACACCAAAGGAGCAAAGGAGCAAGACAGCACCCTGCTTTAATGACTCTTCTTTTGAGTTGCTACTGGCCGGTGTGAGGAGCAGGAGGGACATACTGTACCCAGGTGGTCGGAGGAAGCGCCCTGCCTTTGCCACCAAGAAGGCCTGGCTGGAGGTGGCAGAGGAGCTGAGCAGCGGGAGCACGGTGGCAAGGACATGGGTGCAATGCAGGAAGCGCTTTAACCAGATCAGGAAAAGTGAGTACAGTTACTGATTCACTTACATCCTGTGGTGTACATTACCCCCCCTCACTCTGTCTTGCCAAGCCTACTCCATCACATTACTCCTCACACCCACTTAAGTCTCATTATCAATTTACCTTCACTTTCTGTGCACTTCCTCACCTCCCCATTTGTGAACCCACCACTGCCACTCACCCCAATCCTGATGCAATGTGATCAATCTGTCTGATACCCACCCTCTGATGCATCTCTTTCATTGTCAGCCTCACCCAAAGCAATGCATCCATTGGGTGACCACATCGCCCTCACTCACTCACAGGTCTGTTCTTTCTCCCCTTGTAGGAGAAGAGAGCGCAAAATGCATGGGAGAGGAGTAGGACTGGAGGGGGGCCTCCACAAATAGTGCCCCTGGAAAAGGCGGAGGATGAGGCCTTGAAGCTCAGCTGCATGGTTGTATGCCTGGCCGAGGGAGATGGCGAGACTGGCAACTGCAAACAGCTGGTGACAGAACTTTAACATCCTTCACACACATCATGAATTAATGTTATCAATGATTGACCTGTTGCACACCTCAGCACGCTCATTACAAACTAACTTCTGCGATGATTCTTAACATTGCTTTATATTCTCTTCCTGAGCTTTCAAGGATTGATGACGAGGCAGGCACCATGGAAGAGGGCGATTCCTCAGAGGAAATCCATGCCTCTGAGGGCGCACCATCACATCATATCGAGCCATGCACCAGCGCAGATACTCGTATTTTGGTGGGTCCTGTTAAGCAGATAGTTGAGTATGTCTCCTGGTGGTTCACCACTCACAAGTGTTCATGAGCAGACACTGGTGGGAGGGGCAGCTGTGGAGAGTTTGCATCGGAGGGCACACTCATCTCCGAGCTCTGCTCAGCCGTACGCAGATGCTGAACCTTGGGGGCTGTCGTTGAGACTGAGAATGATAGAGGTACAGCTGTACCTTTGCGAGGTACTGGAAGACGTGCCACACACACTCTCCACAATAGCGGAGAGGATGGAGGAGTCCACCTCCAGCATTAGTGGAATGGTGATGCAGGTAAGTGTGGGAATGTCTGCAGTGGACAGAATGGCCGCCTCCATTGAGCTTCAAGCACGGCTCACAAATGAGTCCATTCAGACTATATCAATGGCCACGTGGACTCTGGATGCCAGTATGTCTGCCGCCGTAAACTGGCACACAGATGCTTTTGCCGTGGCCTTCGAATGCATCACAGATCTGCTCCAAGATGTTATCCAGCAGAGTGGTAGGAGTGATGTGGCCCTGGCTTAGGAGAGGGATGATGGCAAAAGGGGACATGGAAGTGGGGACTTCACTCAAAGTGCTCCCATGTCTCACCCATTGCCCTTCCCCTTCAATCAGTACCCGCAAAGCTGCCTCCTCTCCCGATGGCTGAGTCTGCCTCTGTACTAGTGCAGGTGGAACAGTCTTTGGTGCGGCCCTCACGGGCTCCAAAACCCTGAGAGCGTAGGCTGAGAGCATCTTAGCAGTCAGGGCAGGGACCTGAGCAACTTGCCACTACTTCTGCTGAAGCCACAGGGGATGCACCACGTAGAAACGCTAAGAAGAGGAAAGTGAAGGTTTTGTAATCACCAAGGGTATGTACAATGGTATCTGACGCAATGTCATGTTTTTCATTTACATTTGTTTTCTCTTACAAGCACATTAAATGTTATGATTCTCACCACCACTGCCATGTCTTGTCCATTCTTGAGTCCCTTCTGTGAAAGCGACCTTTCATTTGCTTCATCATGAATTGCAATACTTGATGCCACCCATTGGGCGCATGTGCCATGGGTGTATGCATGATTGAAGGACTGTTTTGTGCAAAGAAGGGGGGGGCTGCGGAGGGGCTGATGATGGTCGTGGTTGTTCCAGGTGGTCTAAGTCGTTCACTGTCTTCATTTTTCAGATTTCATTATGAGAAACTATTAGATATGAGGGTCGCCCTGGCATCACGAGCAGCCATGTGCGCCACTGGTCTGCTGATGGGTTTCCCCATCTTCGTCCTCCTCCTCCTCCTTCTTCTTCAATGTTGCCGGCAAATGACGATGTTTCATGAGCGCATTCGACCTCCTCCACCTGTAACCCTCTCTGTTGAGTGATGTTGTGCAAGACTATTATTTTGCACACCCTCACCAGTGAGTACTGAAGGGCTCCCCAGATCTATCCAGGCACCTGAAACGCATCTTCAGCATCCCTATGGCTTGTTCAATGACAGACCTGGTGGTGATGTGGCTCTGGTTGTAATGCTGCTGTGCCTCATTGGTAGGGTTTCTCATAGGTGTCATGAGCCATGTCTGCAAGGGGTATCCCTTGTCTCCAAGGAACCAGCCCGTTAGATGACTTGTGCGTGGAAGAGGGCCGGTATGTCGGACGCGCAAAATGAAGGAATCATGGCAGCTGCCAGGGAATTTGTCACACACCTGCAGAAACCTCTTCCCAAGGTCGCAAACCAGCTGCCCATTGATGGAGTGATATCCCTTTTGGTTGATGAACAGTCCTGTCTCATCTGGAGGTCCTCGGATTGCTACACGTGTGCAATCAATTGCGCCCTCCACCTTTGGGAAGCCAGCAAGGGAGTTGAAGCCCACTGCCCTCTCAGTCTGGCTGATGTTGTCTTTTCCTGCCTGCCATTTTTGTATGTTCATCTGTTCGTAAGACATTTTAAAACTGATTTTGTTACTTCGTTACATCTGCTTAAAAAAAAAGCCAATTCGGTAACAGTGTGCGTATAGACAATCAGACCCAGCAATTAGCCGTCGTAACACAGGCATTAACCCATTTATTTTAAACGGGTTAATACCTCTATTAAATAGCGGACAGAGGACTGTCACACAGGAACATTTGTGTTCATCCACTAATCTCACTCACAGTAATTTCTAGGCTCAATTGTCTACAATCCTTACCCCCAAAGGCTTGAAGGCTTTTTATTTACTTCTCCCAAACCAGTTTGTCAGTAGTGCAGGGTATGTCAGATTTCACTTCTATTTTTGATCACACTGAAGAAAAGTCCTTTAATATTTGATGTTACTAGGTTGTTTGTGTTATTAGTTTTGGTAGCATAAAATATTTCAGTGTGCATGTTGTAGAAAATTAAAGATCGAACAGTTTATTCTCATAAAACAATAATCAGCCATCTTTAATTAAATATTCAAGGATACTGTAGAATGTATAATGTTTGGATGTTTGCACCAACACTGTATTGATATTTAAAACAGAGTTCACTTGATATACTACAGTCAATGTAAATGCAGAGCTAGACAATATAAGCTCCCAGGAGCCATATTTTTCTAGCCTTGGCTCAGTGGTAGCACGCTCACCTCTGAGTCAGAAGGTTGTGGGTTCAAGCTCCAGAGACTTGAGCACATAATCCAGGCTGACGCTCCAGTGCAGCACTGTCAGAGGTGCCGTCTTTCGGATGAGAGGTTAAAATGTCTGCCCTCTCAGGTGGACGTAAAAGATCCCACGGCACTATTTGAAGAACGTGGGAGTTCTCCCGGGTGTACAGGCCAACATTTATCACTCAACTGACACCTAAAAACAGATGATCTGGTCATCTACTTTATTGCTGTTTGTGGGAGATTGCTGCGTGCAAAATCGGCTGCCACATTTCCTACATTGTAACAGTGACTACACTTCAAAATTACTATATTGGCTGTAAAGCACTTTAGGACGACCTTAGGTCGTGAAAGGCTCTATATAAATGCACGTCTCTCTGTCTTTCTTTCTTTCCCGTAATCTTTATAAAAAAGAAGTGAATAAATGGGTCAAGCACCAACAAATGAAATTTGACACCGAGTCACATAAGCAGATATCAGGACAGGTGACCAAAAGCTTGGTCAAAGAGTTAGGTTTTAAGGAACATCTTAAAGGAGGATTATGGAGGGAATTCCGGAGTTTAGGACCTAGGCAGCTGAAGGCACGGGACATTATACCATGGAATGCACAATTTATTATTCTTATAAATAGTTGTTCACCTCTTTACACTCTTCCCTTGGAGAATAGTATAAAGTAGTGGAAGGATTCACGGGCTGATTAACAGTCCACAGAGTGCTCCTTCCATGACCGTAACCATCTTTATACCAGCTGATAGGGTGGTTAGTCCAATAGGGTGGGAGGCTTTTATGGACTCCCACAACCCACACAATGAGGGGGTGGGCCACCTGCACTGACTGGAAGTGAGTATCCCGCTGGTTGTCAGAGCTGAAGCTCCAGTCTCCACTCGCCATAATCGAAGGTTACAACATCTTTTTCATGTAATAAGAGGATCCATTTGCACGAGTGCCCAGTTGCAATGAACCCGAGAGAATATCTAAGGCAGACCCAAAAATTGTTTCTTCCCTGTTTAGTCATTATATACAGCTTTAAATAACATAATGTAACAAATTGCTAAATACTGATAAAACCTCCCTAAACTGACCCATAAAATTGGTCAATCGATGTTAGAAGTACCTACAAGATGTTTCCCCCCTCTGGGCCTGCTCCTCTCTCTTCAGCCTTGGATTTCAGCCTGTTTCTGTCCCAAAGTTGGAAATTTCACCTGGATTTCCTGCTTCTGTTGAAAATTTCTCTGCATACAAAAGAGAGAGAGAGAGAGAGATGGATCATTGGTGTTGTAGTTCTCACACTGCTGTTTTGAATCGACAACAACCAAAGTGCTTCACAACGAACCACGTCAGATGACAACTAGGTAGAAAAAGATCTTTCAAGTGGGTAGGCACCTCCAGTGCATGTATGTGAGACAAGAGTGACTTATCATGGAGCTGTAGTTTTCATTCTATATCTGTGCAATTACAATAGTCAGCATGCACCAACACAGCCAGCGTGTCGTGGAGGCATTCCAAGTTATATTGAGTATACTCATTATTTTTGGAGGCTAAAAGCACAAGATGGCAAATCACGGAAAATAAATTTAATCGGGACTGAGGTAGGACTGCAAAGATAGAAGATGAGTATAGGGTAGAGGATGAGGGCACAGCAGGATGGGTCAAGAAAGGGAAGGTGGAGTGAAGTGGGAGGGTTGGGGAAAGAAGGAGGTAGAGCAGAGTTAGACAGTGGGGGAAGCAAAGACGCAGAGTATAATGAAATGGCCAGAGAAGGAGAGTTGAAGGTCTGCTGGGGGGGGAGTTGGGGGGGGTGTTGGTGGAGTTGACGGTTCGGAGCGTAGAATTGAAGTAATTTGGGGGGGGGGGTGGGAGGAAGAAATTGATGGTTTTATGGGGGGGGAAGAGATGGGGAGGTGGAGGGGGAGAAGTCAGTGGAGAGGAAGAGGACAAGGTAGTCAAAAATCAATATGGAACTGATAAAAATGAATTAAATGAAGATGATTGCTTCATGAATTTAAAGCAGCTTTACACAGAAAGGGGAGAATCAGAACAAATATATTAAAAAATTAAGGAAAGTTGATAATGATGGGAATAAATTAATTAAATAAGTTGGGGAGAAAGTTGCCGCAATTAACTAAATAAAGCTGTAGGATTAATAAATTGAAAGGGCCCTTACAAATCAACAGCGTTAATTAAATAAGCATCTGGGTTTCAGACATCAAAATTAATTCAAAATGACGGCTTCACAGCAGAAAATTAATTAACTAAAGATTGATGCTTCACTGGGAGAAAAGAATTAAAGATCAGGGCTTCACTGGTGGGAAATTAATTAAAGATCCAGCTTCACTGGGGAAATGAATTAAAAATCAGGGCCTCATTGGAAAAATTAATGAAGATCAGGGCTTCATTGGGGAAATTAATAAAAGATTGGGCTTCACTGGGGAAAATAAATAAAAATCAAGGCTTCACTGGGAATAATAATAAAGATCACGGTTTCACTGGGGAAAGTAATAAAGATCACAGTTTCACTGGGAAAATTAATTAAAGATCAAAGCTTCCCTGGGGAAAATAATTAAAGACCGGCCTTCAATGGGGAAATTAATTAAAAAGCAAGGCTTCATTAGAGAAAATAATTAAAGATTAGGGCTTCACTGGGAAAAATAATTAAATATTAAAGTTTCACTGGGGAAACTAATTAAGCATAGGGCTTCACTGGGAAAATTCATAAAAGGACAGGCTTCACTGGGGAAATTAATTAAAGATCAGGGCTTCACTGGAGAAATTGATAAATGATCAGGGCTTCACTGGGAAAATAATTAAAGATCAGAGCTTCACTGGGGGAAAAGTAATTAAGATCAGGGCTTTACTGGAGGAAAATTAATTACGATCAGGGTTTTACTGGGGGAAAATTAATTAAAATCAAGGCTTTACTGGGGGAAAATTAATTAAGATCAGGGCTTTACTGGGGGAAAATTAATTAAGATCAGAGCTTTACTGGAGGAAAATTAATTACGATCAGGGTTTTACTGGGGGAAAATTAATTAAGATCAGAGCTTTACTGGAGGAAAATTAATTACGATCAGGGTTTTACTGGGGGAAAATTAATTAAAATCAAGGCTTTACTGGGGGAAAATTAATTAAGATCAGGACTTTACTGGGGGAAAATTTATTAAGATCAGGAATTTACTGGGGGAAAATTAATTAAGATAAGGGCTTTACAGGGGGAAAATTAATTAAGATCAGAGCTTTACTGGAGGAAAATTAATTAAGATCAGGGTTTTACTGGGGGAAAATTAATTAAGATCAGGGGCTCGATTTTACCAGCGGGTTCCGGGTGCGTTCCCGGCAGGGGAACGTCGAAAATCGCGATATCCAGGTGCGTGACCGGATCGCGCCTCGATCCCAGCCACTGCCGGGTTCCACGCTGACGTGCGGGGCTGCGTGCGCAGACCCCGCTGGTGGGAATCCTGCAGGCAATTAAAGCCAGCGGGATGCCACTTGAGTGTATTTACCTTGCTTGTTGAGGTCATTAAATGACCTGATTCAGCTGTCTTATTCGGAAGGGCGGGATTTTACCTTCAACCGAGACTGTTTCACACACTGGGGGAAACAGTCTCACTCCAAACGGACGTGTTGCAGCCAGCAGCCTGTGGCAGCTGCCAAGGTGCACTCCACAGCGGGGGGGGAGACCCCTCACCCACGCAGGAGGCCACTCCGTCACATAGGGCAACGCCTGCCCTCCACCACCCCCCTCCAAGCCAGAGGGAACCCCGACGTGGAACCGCAGCCCCAGTGCGAGGAAACACCTACCTACCGTGCACAACCCCTCAGACCAACACCTGCCAGATGGGGGCTGCTTCGACATCCTCGGAGGACGAACAGGATGACCAGCCCCAGCAGCCTCGCAGTCCACGCCGTCCGCCTCAGCGACGTGGAGCCCCTCCAACACGTTGCTGCGGCACAACAACCTGCACAGCAGGAGGGAGGGCAACTGCAGAGAGAGATGCGTCGCAGGAGGCACTACCCTCCGCAGAGGGTCTACAGACCGAGGATCAGCTTCATGGACCTCTCCGAGGAGCAGTGCATACGGAGGCTCAGAGTCACTCGCCAGGTAGTCGCCGACATCTGCAGCCTCCTTAATGACGAGCTGCTCCCGGATGGACCAAGCAGCATCTTCTTACCCGTCGCCGTCAAAGTCACCACTGTCCTCAACTTCTTCGCCTCCGGATCCTTCCAGGATGCCATGGGGGACATCACCGGGGTCTCTCAGTCGTCTGCACACAAGTGCATAAGGCAGGTCACCGATGGGCTGTTCCGCAGGGCCTCGACCTACATCAACTTCGCCATGGATGAGCGCAGCCAGACGGAGAGGGTGGTGGGATTCTATGATGTGGCTGGCTTCCCACGGGTGCAGGGTGTAATCGATTGCACCCACATAGCAATACGGGCACCTCCGCATGAGCCAGGGCTGTTCATCAACAGGAAAGGGTATCACTCCATGAACGCCCAGCGCATTTGTGACCACCGCCAGAGATTCCTACACGTGTGCGCCAGATACCCTGGCAGCTGCCACGATGCCTTCGTCCTCAGGGAGTCCACCGTCCCGCCCCTCTTCCACGCACCCAACACCGGCAACGGCTGGCTCCTCGGCGACAAGGGATATCCCCTGCACACGTGGCTTATGACACCTCTGAGGAACCCCATTACCGAGCCACAACGTCGATATAACGACAGCCACATTGCTACCAGGTCTACAATTGAGCAGGCCATAGGGCTGCTCAAGATGCGCTTCAGGTGCCTTGATCGTTCCGGGGAAGCGCTCCAATACACGCCATTCAGAGTGGGACGAATCATAGTTGTCTGCTGTGCCCTGCACAACATGGCACTACAGAGAGGGGTGCCGCTGGAGGAGGCCCCATGCACACCCGCCACCCACATTGAGGACGACAATGAGGAGGAGGAGGAGGGGGAGGAGGAAGAGGAGGAGTACGAGCGAGAGGAGGAGGAATGACCCATGGGCCGAACACCGGCTCACCTGCGTGCTCGTCAGTCCAGGGAGGCACTCATATGCCAACGGTTCTCCTAACATCACACTGTGTGAGGCGTTCACATGTCATAACGTGCGCAGACGAGGGTCCATACAGGCTCCCTCCACAGAAGGGTGGTGCCTGTACACCTGCACCCACTGTATTATGCCCAATGGGTGGGACGGGGTGGTCGTCATGATGCTGAGGCGCACGGAAGGGACATATTGCACAAGCCGCAGAATTATGGACAAGAAGTGGCAGCATTGGTGAGAAAAAGTGACTTTATTTCGTGTTGCCATTCAAAGACTGGAAATAAAAATATAACAAATAGACAAACACCCTGGTGCTACCCCTGTAGCTCCAGCAAAGGTGGTGGCAGGTTGCTCCTGTTCATGCCCTGACCTGGTAGATGCTTTGGGCCGACGCCCCCTGTGTTTCGGTGCCCGTGAGGGCACCTCCACAGCCTTCCAGGCTGCAACCGGGGACATCCCTGGTGTCTCTCAGTCGTCTGCGCAGATGAGCCCTGCAAATACATCTACACCCACTCTGCAGTGACACACTGGGTGGCATCAGTGGTGGGTCCTCATGGGGAAACCCAGGAGCGGGCATTAGTGTACAAAATTATGAGGGGCACAGATAGGATGGATACTAAGGAGCTTTTTCCCTTCGTTGAGGGTTCTATAACAAGGGGACATAGATTCAAGGTAAAAGGCGGGAGGTTCAGAGGGGATTTGAGAAAGAACTTTTTCACCCAGAGGGTGGTTGGAGTCTGGAACTCACTGTCTGAAAGGGTTGTGGAGGCAGGAACCCTCACAACATTCAAGAAGCATTTGGATGAGCACTTGAAATGCCATAGCATACAAGGCTACGGACCAAATGCTGGAATATGGGATTAGAGTAGACAGGGCTGATGGCCGGCGCGGACACGATGGGCCGAAGGGCCTCTATCCGTGCTGTATAACTCTATGACTCTATGGGCTCGATTTTAGGATCGTGTTTCCGGCGGATTCCCAGTGGGGTGGCCCGAAAATCCCGATCTCCGGTCATGTGACCGGATCGCGACGAAATCCCGGCCACTTCCGGGTACCGCGCTGACGTGCGGGGCTGCGCACGCTAGCCCCGCTAGTGGGAATCCCGCAGGCAATTAAAGCCAGCGGGGTTCCACTTGAGAGTACTTACCTTGCTCGTTGTGGTCAGTTAATGAGCTGAAGCAGCTGTCAAAAGAGGAAGTGTGGGATTTTCGGTTCAAGGCAGTGAGTTTCCCACACTGGGGGAAATAGTCTCCCTCCAACCAGGCGTGTTGCAGCCAGCAGCCTGTGGCAGGTGCCAAGGTGCGCTCCACGGGGGAGAGCCCTCACCCACGCAGGAGGCCACCGCGTCACATAGGGCAACCCCTGCCCTCCACCACCCCCCGCCAAGCCAGAGGACAGACCGACACGAAACCGCAGCCCCAGTCCGAGGAACCACACACCTACCCTGCACAACCCCTCAGACCAACACCTGCCAGTTGGGTGGTGTGTGGAGACCCTCGGAGGACGAAGAGCATGACCAGCACCAGCAGCCTCGCAGTCCACGCCGTCCGCCGCAGAGACGTGGATCCCCCCAACACGGTGTTGTTGCACGCCCACCTGCACAGCAGGAGGGAGGGCTACCGCAGAGAGAGACGCGTCGCAGAGGGCACTACCCTCGCCACAGGGTCCACAGACCGAGGCGCAGCTCCCCGGACCTCTCCGAGCAGCAGTGCACAGGGAGGCGCAGATTCGCTCGACATTTAGTCGTGGAGATCTGCAGCCTCTTTCATGCCGAGCTGCTCCTGGCTAGCCCCAGCACCAACTGCTTACCTGTCGCTGCCAAAGTCACCACTGCCCTCCACACCTTCTCCTCCGCATCCTTCCAGGGTGCAGCCGGCTACACCGCCGATGTCTCTCAGTCGTCTGCGCGGACGAGCCCTGCAAATACACCTGCACCTACTCTGCAGTAACACGATGGGTGGCATCAGTGGTGGGTCCTCATAGTAATACCCAGGAGCGGGCATTATTGGACACAACGGACAGGATTCGTGGAGACATGGCAGTGGTGGTGTCAATATAATGTGTGCTGTTTGTTGCTCTGAAATTCAATATGGGTAACACCCATGACAAACCCTCAGACACCCTTGTGCACCCCCTTCATGCTGACGAGACGTTTGCCTTACACTTCCTACTGCACATATGTCATGCATGCCCTGTGGCTGCAGCACAGGTAGTGGCAGGTTGAGTGAGGCTGACGGTGAAAGAGATTCACAAGAGGGTGAGTATGAGATAGAGCCTTGAGATTGTATGAGGATTAGGTTGAGTGGTAGTGGTGGGATGAGTACTGGCGAGGTGAGTAAGTGCAGGTAAGATGAGGATGAGCTTTGAGTGGGTGTGAGGAGTGATGTGATAGAGTAGTGTTGGCAGTGCAGAAGGAGATGTGGGGTGGGGGCAGTGATGTGGCAGACAGAGTGTAGGGGAATGAGTAAGTGTACTCACTTCGGCTGACCTACTTAGGTCATTGAAGCGCCTCCTGCACTGTATGCAGGTGGGCGATATCTTGGTGGTGCTGGTGACCTCCTCTGCCACCTCGAGCCACTTCCTCCCCCCCGCCGGGGGGACGATCTCTGTCCTTGCCCTCCTCCTCACCCCATCCAATAAGACCTGGAGTGAGGCATCATTAAACCTGGGAGCAGCCTTCCCCCTGGGCTGCTGCATGCTGTAATTTTTCCTATTTTCTGCAGCATCAGTCAGTGGAGGACTGCCCCTTTAAATAGGGCTCTTCCAGCTGACAGTCTATGATGTGGCTGCGCAGTCCGCCCGCTGCGCAGCTTTCCAGCGCCAAACCCGGACGCCAAGGTAAGTACCTTCAACCAGGCTGTGATCGCGTGCAGAGCACCCCGAATTCACTGGGCGCGTTACCCACGCGCCCAGTCGACCCCTTGCTGCCAACCTGCCTCACGCCCAATATCGAGCCCGAGGACTTCATTGGGGAGATTAATAAAAGATTGGGCTTCACTGGGGAAAATAAATAAAAATCAAGGCTTCACTGGGGAAAATAATAAAGATCACGGTTTCACTGGGAAAATTAATTAAAAATCAAAGCTTCCCTGGGGAAAATAATTAAAGACCGGCCTTCAATGGGAAAATTAATTAAAAAGCAAGGCTTCACTGGGCAAAATAATTAAGGATCAGGGCTTCATTGGGAAAATTAATTAAAATCAGGGCTTCACTGGGAAAATTAATTAAAATCAGGGCTTCACTGGGAAAATTAATTAAAATCAGGTCTTCATTAGGAAAATTAATTAAATATTAAAGTTTCACTGGGAAAACTAATTAAAAATCAAAGCTTCCCTGGGGAAAATAATTAAAGACCGGCCTTCAATGGGAAAATTAATTAAAAAGCAAGGCTTCACTGGGCAAAATAATTAAGGATCAGGGCTTCATTGGGAAAATTAATTAAAATCAGGGCTTCACTGGGAAAATTAATTAAAATCAGGGCTTCACTGGGAAAATTAATTAAAATCAGGTCTTCATTAGGAAAATTAATTAAATATTAAAGTTTCACTGGGAAAACTAATTAAGCATACGGCTTCACTGGGAAAATTCATGAAAGGACAGGCTTCACTGGGGAAATTATTAAAGATCGGTCTTCACTGGGAGAAATTAATTAAAGACCAGTCTTCACTGGGGAAATTAATTAAAGATCAGTCTAAACTGGGAGAAATTAATTAAAGATTGGTCTTCGTTGGCAGAAATTAATTAAAGACCGGTCTTCACTGGAGAAATTGATAAATGATCAGGGCTTCACTGGGAAAATAATTAAAGATCAGAGCTTCACTGGGAGAAAATTAATTAAGATCAGGGCTTTACTGGGGAAATAATTAAAATCAGGGCTTCACTGGGGAAAATAATAAAAGATTCGGCTTCACTGGGGAAATTAATAAAGATCAGGGCATCACTGGGGAAAAGATCTTCAACAAGAGAGAGTCTAACCACCTCCCCTTGACATTCAACGGCATTACCATCGCCGAATCCCCCACAATCAACATCCTGGGGGTCACCATTGACCAGAAACTTAACTGGACCAGCCACATAAATACTGTGGCTACAAGAGCAGGTCAGAGGCTGGGTATTCTGCGGCGAGTGACTCACCTCCTGACTCCCCACAGCCTTTCCACCATCTACAAGGCATAAGTCAGGAGTGTGATGGAATACTCTCCACTTGCTTGGATGAGTGCAGCTCCAACAACACTCAAGAAGCTCGATACCATCCAGGACAAAGCAGCCCGCTTGATTGTCACTCCATCCACCACCCTAAACATTCACTCCCTTCACCACCGGCGCACAGTGGCTGCAGTGTGTACCATCTACAGCAACTCGCCAAGGCTTCTTCGACAGCACCTCCCAAACCCGCGACCTCTACCACTTAGAAGGACAAGAGCAGCAGGTACATGGGAACACCACCCAGTCGCCCACGCGCCCAGTCGACACCTCGCTGCCAACCCGCCTCCCTCTTAAAATTGAGGCCCAGGGCTTCACTGAGGGTAATTATTAAAGATCAGTACTTCCCTGGGGAAAAATTAATTAAGATCCGGGATTTACTGGGGGAGAATTAATCGAGAGTCAGGGCTTAATTGGGAAAATGAATTAAGATCAAGGCTTCACTGAGGAAAATAATTAAAGATCGGGCTTCACTGGGGAAATGAATTAAAAATGAGGGCTTCATTGGGGAAATTAATAAAAGATCAAGGGGCCGATTTTCGGATGACGGAGCGGATGCGTTGGGGGTGGGGGAGCTCCGAAAATACCTAAAATCCGGAGCAGGTTCGGAGCCCGGCTCCAACCGGCTGACCTCCGTGTTCCCCAGTGATGCGTCCGGGTGCGCGCGCCTCCCGATTGCAGGAGTCCCACCGGCAATTAAAGCCGGCGGGGTGATAATTTGCATAGATTGTCAGATAGTTGAAGTACTTGAACCACTTGATTGACTGGACATTTTGGCAGGGGTACAATTTTGAAGGATCCTCAGTGTGTTTCCCGTGCTGTGGGAAACACTCCCTGTTGGAGCAGACGTGTTTCAGCCAGCAGCCAGTGGGAGATGTAAATGATTATTTGACAGGTGGAGAGAAAACGTCATTTATTGCAGCAGGGCACTCTGTCACTTCAGACAAAGTTTTGGTTGCAAGACCTTTGTGTTTTCACTCAAAATTCTTATTTTCCACCCAAAACTCTGCTGTGCAAATATATTTCACTACTTTGCGGACCCCCTCAAACGCTCACTGTCAGGATGGGGGGGGTGCCATGGCTGCATTCACCACTTCATCCGAGGATGAGCAACATCACCAGCCTCGCCAGGCATGGCGTCCACCTCTGCCATGTGGAGCTCCACAACACAGTGCTGCACCACAGGCACCTGCACAAGAGCACGGAGGGCAACAACAGAGAGAACGACATCGCAGGAGGCACCACCCTCGCAACAGGGTCTACAGACCGAGGCTCAGCTTCCTGGACCTTTCTGAGGAGCAGTGCATACAGAGGCTCAGAGTCAGTCGCCAGGTAGTCGCGGACATCTGCAGCTTCTTTCATGCCGAGCTGCTCCGGGCTGGGCCGAGCAGCATCTCCTTACTTGTCGCTGTCAAAGTCACCACTGCCCTCAATTTCTTCACCTCCGGATCATTCCAGGGTGTCACCAGGGACACCACCAGGGTCTCTCAGCCGTCTGCACAAAAGTGCATAAGGCAGATCATCGACGGCTTGTTTCGCAGGACCTTGCACAACATCAACTTCCCCATGGACAACCTCAGCCAGACAGAGAGGGCAGTGGGATGCTACGCTGTGGCTGGCTTCCCACGGGTGCAGGGTGTAATCGATTGCACCCATATAGCAATATGAGCACCTCCACACGAGCCAGGACTGTTCATCAACAGGAAGAGCAATCACTCCATCAACACTCAGCTCGTTTGCGACCACCGCAAGAGATTCCTTCATGTGTGCGCCAGATACCCTGGCAGCTGCCACGATTCCTTCATCCTCCGGGAGTCAAACATCCCGCCCCTCTTTCACGCACCAAATACCTGTAAGGGCTGGCTCCTCGGGGACAAGGGATACCCCCTGCACACGTGGCTCATGACACCTCTGAGGAACCCCATCACTGAGCAACAGCGTCGCTATAACGACAGCCACATCGCTACCAGGTCTAGAATTGAGCATGCTATAGGGCTGCTCAAGATGCGGTTCAGGTGCCTGGGGGAGCACTTTAATACGAACCAGACAGAGCGGGACGCATTATAATCGACTGTTGTGCCCTGCACAACATGACACAACAGAGAGGGGAGCCACTGAGGAGGCCCCATCCACATCTGCTACCCACATTGAGGAGGAGGAGGCCAAGGAGGAGGAGGAGCAACGGCTCACCTGGCTGCTCGTGAGGTCAGGGGGTCACTGATATGTGAACGGTTCTCCTAACATCAGACAGTGTGAAGAGTCCAGTCCTCGCCACCTGGATAGAGCAGCGGCCACACCAGCACCACCCCCCCACCCCACCCTGCACAAAACAGTCCTGCAATTACACATATGCCCACTGTAGAGTGACCCAATGAGTGGCAACAAGTGTGCGCGTTCATGGTGAACCTCAAGAAACAGCCTTATTACAGAAGCCAGTCAAGCATGGCCAAGATGTGGCAGTAGTGGTGACAATAATAATATTTAATGTGAGTTTAACAAAAAACAAACATAAATAAAAAACATGACCAACAGCCAAAACACCCTTGTGCATCCCCTTCATGCTTACAAAATCTTTGCCTTTAGCATCCGACTACTTCTACGTGGTGCCTCCCCTGTTGCTGCAGCAGAGGTAGTGGCAGTTTGCTCTTTTTCATGTCCTGACCGATTAGATGCTTTCAGCCTACACCCTGTGGGGGGCCCTCCAAAGACTGCTCCACCTGCACCAGTGCAGGGGCAGACTCGGCCCTGGAGAGGAGGTAGCATTGCGGGTACTGGTTGAGAATGGGGCAACGGGTGAGACGTGGGGGCGCTTTGAGTATCGTCCCCATTTCCATGTCCCCTTTCGCCATCATCCCTCCCCTGGGCTAGGCCCACACCACTCCTACCACTCTGCTGGACAACAGTTTGGAGGATATGTGTGAAGCCTTGTAAGGCCAGTGCCAGTGTATCTGCCCGCCTGTTTAAGGCGGCAGACTATTGTTCACCCTGGGCCCGAACAGTCGTTGTCTGGGCCTGATTGGACTCATTTGTGAGCCGTGCTTGAAGTTCCATGGAGGCTAGCCTTCCCTCCATCGCAGACATTCCCGCACTTACCCACGACACTATCTCTGAGATGCCCTCACTTCGCTATGACAGTATCTCAGAGATTCCCTCCTGGAGGCGGGATGGCAGCTGGGGTGGGGGGGCGGGGGGGGCGATTGGGCACGTGGGTAACCTGCCCAATAAAATCTGTCCATTACCCACGCGATCGCGGGTAAATTGGTGCCACTTAACGTGGCTTCTGGGTTTGCCGTCTGAAAGCTGCGTAACAGGCGGACTGCGCACCCGCATCACAGGCTGTCAGCTGGAGGAGCTCTATTTAAAGGGGCAGTCCTCCAATGGCTACTCCTGGAGCAAAAACCCAAACAGCACAATAGAGCAGCACAGGGGAAAGGCTGCTCCTAGATTCAGTGATGCCTCACTCCATGTGCTACTGGATGGGGTGAGGAGGAAGAGAGATGTGTTCTACCCGGTGGATGGGAGGAAGTGGCCTGCCTCTGCCACCAAGAAGGCCTGGCTCGGGGTGGCAGAGGAGGTCACCAGCAGCATTAAATTCTCCCACACCTGGATCCAGTGCAGGAAACGCTTCAATGACCTAACTAGGTCAGCCAAAGTGAGTACACTTACTCATTCTCCCACATTCCGTCTTCCACAACACCGCCCCACCCCCCAACTCATTCTGCACTGCCAACACTACTCTATCTCGTCACTCCTCACACCCACTCAAACCTCATCCTCAACTTACCTGCACTTCCGCAGCACTTCCTCACCTCCCCATTAGTCACCCCACCACTACCACTCAACCCAATCCTCATCCAATGTCATGGCTCTGTCTCATACTCACCCTCTGATGCATCTCTTTCCCGGTCAGCCGCACCCAGACCAATGCATTCATCGGTTGGCCATGAATCCATCACTCACTCACGTGTCTGTACTTTCTCCCCTTTCTTGGAGAAGAGAGCACAGAATGCACGGGAGAGGGTGAGGACCCAAGGGGGTCCGTAACAGATCGTCGTCCTCACAGACGCGGAGCAGGAGGTGCTGGAGCTGAGCCACACCCTTGAGTGCCTGTCTGTCGGGGACGCTGAGACTGGCACCTGACAAACGTCTGGTGACAGAACTTTAACATTCAGCACACACAATATGAATTGATATTAACATGCTGTGCCATTTTCAGCACCTCAGTATGCTCATCGCAACATGACACATCTGTGATCATGCTTAATACTGTATTCTGTTCTCTTACAGGGCCTTCAGCGACCGCTGTGACG
Source organism: Heptranchias perlo (assembly GCF_035084215.1). Taxonomy (NCBI): domain Eukaryota; kingdom Metazoa; phylum Chordata; class Chondrichthyes; order Hexanchiformes; family Hexanchidae; genus Heptranchias; species Heptranchias perlo. Next base: position 16,573,340 of record NC_090339.1, read on the forward strand.
GTAGAGGGCGATTCTTCAGAGGGCCTGCCGGCCTCTGAGGGTGTATCATCACATCTGAGTGAGCCATCCATCAGTGCAGGTAAACACATCTCGGTGGGTCCCAGTCTGCAGTTTGTTGGGGTCGCAAATGGTGAGTCACCACACACAAGTGAGCACGAGCAGACACTGCTGGCAGGGGCAGCTGTGAAGAGTCCTTGTCAGTGGAAGCACTCCTCTCCAGGCTCTGCTCAGCTGGACGCAGGTGCTGAACCCTGGGGGCCATCCTTTAAAAGGAGAATGATTGAGGGACAGCAGCACATTTGCGAGGTGCTGGAACAGATGCCACGCGCACTCTCCACAATAGTGCGGAGGATGGAAGATTCCAGCTCCTGGATGAGTGGAATGGTGGCACAGATACGGGAGGGAATCTCTGAGGTACTGTCACAGGGATGTGAGGAACTGTCTGAGATAGTGTCGCAGGTGAGTGCGGGAATGTCTGCGATGGAGAGAAGGCTAGCCTCCATGGAACTTCAAGCACGGTGCACAAATGAGTCCATTCAGGCCCTGACCAAGGCCGATCGGACTCAGGGTGAACAATATTCTGCCGCCTTAAACAGGCAGGCATTTACACTAGCATTGGTCTTTCAAGGCTTCACACTTATCCTCCAAACTGTCGTCTAGCAGAGTGGTAGGAGTGGTGTGGGCCTGGTCCAGGGGAGAGATGATGGTGAAAGGCGACATGGAAGTGGGGACGCCACTCAAAGTGATCCCACGTCTCACCCGTTGCCCCCCTTTCAACCAGTACCTACAATGCTGCCTCATCTCCAGGTGGCCGAGTCTACCCCTGCACAGGTGCAGGTGGAGCAGTCTTTGGAGGGGCCTTCACGGGCACCAAAACCCAGAGGACGTAGGCCCATAGCATCTAATTGGTCAGGGCAAGAACAAGAGCAACCTGCCACTACCTCTGCTGCAGCCACTGGGGATGTACCACGTTGAAGTAGTCAGAAGCGAAAGGCGAAGGTTTTGTAAGGACAAAGGGGATGCACAAGGTTGTTTGACAGGTGGTTATGGTTTTATTTGTGTTTGCTTTTTTTTAAACTCACATTAAATATTATTATTGTCACCACTACTGCCACGTCTTGGCCATGCTTGACTGTAATAAGGCCCTTTCATGAGGTTCACCATGAACGTCAACACTTGATGCCACCCATTGGGTCACTCTACAGTGGGTGTATGTGTAGTTGCAGGACTGTTTTGTACAGGGAGGGGGGGTGCTGCTTTGGGCACTGCTCTATCCAGGTGGTGAAGACTGGGCTCTTCACACTGTTTGATGTTAGGAGAACCATTCACATATCAGTGACTCCCTGGCCTCATGAGCAGCCAGGTGAGACGCTGTTCCACCCATGGGTTGCTCCTCCTCCTCCTCCTCCTCCTCTGCCTCCTCCTCCTTCGCCACTTCCTCCTCCTCCTCCTCTGCCTCCTCCTCATCTTCCTCCTCCTCCTCCTCAAAGTGGGTGGCAGATATAGATGGGACCTCCTCAAGCGGCAACCCTCTCTGTTGTGCCATGTTGTGCAGGGCACAACAGAGAGGGTTGCCTTGAGGAGGTCCAATTCATATCTGCCACCCACTTTGAGGAGGAGTTCAATTTTAGACCTGGTAACGATGTGGCTGTCATTATATCGACGCTGTTGCTCAGTGGTGGGGTTCCTCAGAGGTGTCATGAGCCATTTGTGCAGAGGGTATCCCTTGTCCCCAAGGAGCCAGCCCATACGGGCGTTCGGTGCATGGAAGAGGGGCGGGATGTTGGACTCCAGGAGCTGCCAGGGTATCTGGCGCACATGTGAAGGAATCTCTTGCGGTGGTCACAAACATGCTGATTGTTGATGGAGTGATAGCCCTTCCTGTTGATGAACAGTCCTGGCTCATGAGGAGGCGCTCGTATTGCTATATGGCTGCAATCGATTAAACCCTGCACCCTTGGGAAGACTGCCACTGGAATCCCACTGCCCTCTCCGTCTGACTGAGGTCGTCCATGGGGAAGTTGATGTAGTGCAAGGCGCTGCGAAACAAGCCATTGGTGACCAGCCTTATGCACTTGTGTGCAGGCTGCTGTGACACCCCGGCGATGTCCCTGGTGGCACCCTGGAATGATCCGGAGGTGAAGAAGTTGAGGGCAATGGCAACTTTGACAGCGGCAGGTAAGAAGATGTTGCTCGGGCCAGCCGGGAGCAGCTCGGCATGAAAGAGGCGGCAGATGTTTGCGACTACCTGGCGACTGACTCTGAGCCTCCGAATGCACTGCTCCTCAGAGAGGTGCAGGAAGCTGAGCCTCGGTCTGTAGTCCCTGTTGCGAGGGTAGTGCCTCCTGTGACATCGCTCTCTCTGTTGTTGCCCTCCGTGCTCTTGTGCAGGTGCCTGTGGTGCAGCACTGTGTTGTGGAGCTCTACGTGGCAGAGGTGGATGCCGTGCCTGGCGAGGCTGGTGATGTTGCTCATCCTCGGATGAAGTGGTGAATGCAGCCATGGCGCCCCCTATCCTGACTGTGTGAGTTTGAGGGGGTCCGCAAAGTAGTTAAATATGTTTGCACAGCAAAGATTTGGGTGGAAAGTAAGAATTTTGAGTGAACAACAGGGAGTGTTTCCCACAGCATGGGAAACACGCTGAGGATCCTTCAAAATTGTACCCCTGCCAAAATGTCTAGTCAATCAAGTGGTTCAAGTACTTCAACTATCTGACAATCTATGCAAATTATCACCCCGTCGGCTTTAATCGTCGGTGGGACTCCCGCATTTGGGAGGTGCGCGCGCACCCGGACGCGTCACTGGGGAACCCGGAAGTCAGCCGGTTGGAGCTGGGTTCTGAACTAGCTCCGGATTTTAGCAATTTTTGGAGCCCCCGTGCCCAACGTACTCGCTCCGCCATCCGAAAATCGGCCCCCAAGGCTTCACTGGGGGAAATAATTAAAGATCAGGGGCTCAATTTTACAATGGTGGCGGGTTGGCAGTGGGTGTGTGAAGGTGCACTTGGCAAACCTGCAACAACAAAACTTACCGTTTCCGACATGATCGCACATTGATTAATGTCCTCTCCGGGTTTCGCACCCGGCAGTCAGCTTGATTGACAGGCTGGCTGCTGTCGGGGGCTGCAACGCAAGGGGGAGAAAGAGAGGGACCGAGACGTCATCCGGTGCTGGACTGGAAGACCAGGGGAGAGGGGGGAAGATCGGGAGGACATTGGGGCAAGAACGGGGAAGGTCAGGGAGTGAAGAGGGGGATGTCGGGAGTGTGAAGTGGGGACATTGGAGGGGTGGTAAAGAGGGGGACATCAGAGCGGGAGACATCGGACATCGGAGCAGGTTTCAAAGGTAGGTTCATTTAGTGTTTTCACTTCCTTCCATGGTTCTTTATTTAATTTATTTAGTTTCTTGTTCCCTGATCCGGCCCTTCATGGTTTTACCAGGTGTGAATCAGAAGCGGTGGGCAAGCCGCCCAGGTAAGTTAAAAATCTTTCTAAGTATTTCATCTGTCACAGGTAAAGTGCCTTAAGTACCTTAATGAGGTACATTTGGCTCTTTAACTGTCATCCCGCTGGGTTTAATTGCTGGCGGGACTTTCATTTTCGGGTTGCCCACGCGCACACAGGCGAGTCCCTGGGAAACTCGGAAGTCGGCGGGTTGGAGCTGGCTTCCGAACCCGAACAGGATTTCCGCGATTTTCAGAGCCCCCCCCCACCCCCGCAACCCCAACGCAACCGCAATTGCCTCCTAAAATCAAGCCCCAGGGTTTCACTGGAGAAATTAATAAAGATCAGGGTTTCACTGGAAAAAAATAATTAAAGAGCAAGGCTTCACTGAAAAAATAATTAAAGATTGGGCTTCGCTGGGTAAATTAATTAAAATCAGGGCTTCACTCTGGGAAATAATTAAGATCCGGGCTTCACTGGGGAAATTAATTAAAATCAGGGCTTCACTCTGGGAATAATTAAAGATCAGGGCTTCATAGGGAAAATTAATTAACGATCAGGGCTTCACTGGGGAAATTAATTAAGTTTAGGGCTTCATTGGGAAAATTAATTAACGATCAGGGCTTCACTGGGGAAATTAATTAAGTTTAGGGCTTCACTGGGGAAATTAATTAAAGATCAGTGCATCACTGGGAAAATTAATTAAAGATCAGGGCTTCACTGGGAAAATTAATTAACGATCAGGGCTTCACTGGGAAAATTAATTAATGATCAGTGCATTACTGGGGAAATTAATTAAAGATCAGGGCTTCACTGGGGAAATTAATTAAAGATCAGTGCTTCACTGGGGAAATTAATTAAAGATCAGGGCTTCACTGGGGAAATTAATTAACGATCAGGGCTTCACTGGGAAAATTAATTAAAGATCAGTGCTTCACTGGGGAAATTAATTAAAGATCAGGGCTTCACTGGGGAAATTAATTAAAGATCAGGGCTTCACTGGGGAAATTAATTAACGATCAGGGCTTCACTGGGAAAATTAATTAAAGATCAGTGCTTCACTGGGGAAATTAATTAAAGATCAGGGCTTCACTGGGGAAATTAATTAACGATCAGGGCTTCACTGGGAAAATTAATTAACGATCAGTGCATCACTGGGAAAATTAATTAAAGATCAGGGCTTCACTGGGGAAATTAATTAAAGATCAGAGCTTCACTGGGAAAATTAATTAAAGATCAGGGCTTCACTGGGAAAATTAATTAAGTTTAGGGCTTCACTGGGGAAATTAATTAAAGATCGGGAATCACTAGGGAAATTGATAAAAGATCAGAGCTTCACTTGGAAAATTAATTAAAGATTGGAGCTTCTCTAGGGAAATTAATAAAATACAAGATCGTCAAGAGTCCAATCTGTGTGGGCAGGCAGTAATAGCACCAACAACCCACTATTCTCTTTTGTTAGCACATTATATCAGGTGTGGCAGCGAGTGACCAGAGCAGCGAGGCAAGCCGACGGCACGGTGAGTGATCCAACATGAGCAGCTAAGAAGACAGCAGTGGCAGGCAGAATGGCTCTGCAGCCGGGGTATCCCTTTAACAAATGCTGCAGCAAGAGAGGCCCAGCAGCTGAGGCAATACTGCCATTAAACAGGAGGAGTTGGCAAGCAGCTGTCAAACCTTCAGTAATCGTCAAATCAGGAGCGGGAGAACACAAAACACACAGATTTTAGAAGGTATCTGAGAGTACCTTAGACTTACCTTTAGCAAGATGTCCGCTGTTCTCTGAGAAATACACTTTGGTGTATATACTGACGTAAGAATTGACATAAAGTGCTTGAGTTCAGTTGATTGACAGTAACGTAATGTTAGGGGGCATAATGCTGCACTCACAGCACCACCTACAGCTATGCTACCATTAGAATGCTGGGACCACTCACTTTTTAATATATAGCAGTTTGTATGGTATAAATAACTGAGATTTTGAGGAGGGAAGAAAAACAAAGTAATTTGTATCTTCAAACAAGTTTTGTGAAATAGTATAAACAGTAGAACAGATATATTTATGAGGCTGATATCTGCAAGGTGTGCAATATTTTTACTTTGTTTCAATCATGGGGTACATTGCTTCAGTAAATTTGCTGTACAATAACAATGAGCAAACCACTATTGCATTTCGGGCATGGCTGCAATAGTGAGAGCTCCCAGTGTCCGACTACTTGTGAGCAACGCCACAGGAGATCTGCAAGTTCAGTAGAAAGAAGCGGATAGAAATAGAAACAAAGCAGAAACTAGATGCTTGTAAGAGCAAGTTCATTTCACAGGGAATGCTGAAAGGACACAGAAATGGGCAAATGAATGTTGAAATATCGCTTGTTCTGTTTTACTGTGCTCATATAAAATATGTAGAGATGTCTTTTTCATATTTTCTGTTTACTATAGATGCCTATTCCATAGCAATAGTCTTTCTGGAATATAATTGGCTGAGATTGATGATTACTGTAGAGGCTGTTTTAGATTATATACCATGCAAGAATTGGGAAATATGTTTTTATAATATATATCAGCACTTGCGATGACATAAAAAAAATGCCTTTAAAAATTAAATTTTAAAGCTGGCATAAAATATGAATAGAGTAAGTCATGGCCTGCACTGAGATAGGATAAATTGTTCTACCTGAGAGGCTGACCATAACTCAGTCATGGTTTAATTACTCAGGATTTATCTGGTCAGCTTCATTTGTGAAGATATTTATCTTCCATATATGTCCTTCTGGAGTAAAGGGCATCCAGTGTTCCTTTATATTGTAAAGGTAATTTGACATTGCAGCTTATGTGATGGAACATGAATTTAGATTTGAAAATACAGAAGTTACACAAAAACCCAAATTCATGACTACATTGGGAATTCATATTTATTTTATCGCAGCTGCTTATAGTGTGTCTTCAATTATAATAAGCCTAAAAACTACACTGGGATATTACCATATGCACTTAACACATTCATGTGAAATTACTTTGCTAATTTTAATTGACGCGATTACCCATTTAAAATCAGATTAACACCTCCATTAAAATAGCAGAAAAAGTAATTTCATACCAATGGAATTAAGAATTCATAAGGTAATATTGCACTGTGTAACTTTCAGAATGTGAGGGACAATTACCTGATCGTAAGGAAAATGTAGCTATGATCATATCATACACATGTGGTCCTGCACTAACAGAATGGACTGCAAAGTACGTTGGATTCAGCGAGATCACCAAATTTAAGTAATTTAAATTGGTACCTGTGTGTTTTCCTCATATGCGGGGAGTTCTATGGCAGCAGGTGAGTGTGAAGTGAGGAGTGCAGCTTACAAAGGGCTTTTAAAGGGGTGCTGCTGCAAGAAAGCTAGGAATAATTTTCATGAAGAAAAGAAAAAAACAGAGCGAACAGAGAGAAAAGCAAAAGAAGAGTTAAGGGGAGAGAAGCAGCAGAGAAGAGAAAGGGAGAGACAGAAAAACAACAACACAAAGACATCAGAGACAGGTAAGAGAGTGACCACATTCTCTGCCTTACCATGTGCAATGCCACAAAAGATCAACTAGAGGCTACTGAAATATTCAAATTTTGTTTGATAAATACATTAAAAAATGTATATATTCTTGAGATATGGGCGTTGCTGGCAAGGCCAGCATTTATTTCCCATTCCTAGTAGTGATTTGATACAACTGAGTGGCTTGCTAGGCCACTTCACTGGGCACTTAAAATTCAACCACGTTGACGTAAGACTGGAGTCACATATAGGCCAGACCTGGTAAGGATGGCAGGTTTCCTTCCCTAAAGGACGTTAGTAAACCAGTTGGGTTCTAGGGTCAGTTATGCAAAAACGTGAGGAAGTGCGTTAGTGAGTGAGTGAGTGAGTAGGGAGATAAAGAATGAGAAAAAAAAGATATTAGCCATACTAGTTAGTTAGTGGATAAGAACCCTTGGGTTTTGAGTGTCATAATCCACAAGCCTTGTGCTATAAGTGACTGGTGCACTCATTACATTAATTAAGAAGACAATGGTTCTTCTCATCAACTGATAGCACTGTATGATGTAGCATTTTCTCTTTGTTCTCTTTTCAATCACTTTTGCTTTGTTCTCTGTCTTTTTGTGCTGCCTCGATGTCTTCGTCATGACTAGTTTTATTTTAATATTTATCAGGATAATTTTCAATTGCTTCAAATATGCATTTCCATCTCTTCCACTTCCATCCAAAATTATTAAAATATAAAATGTTGAAAGAGAAAGAAAATGATAAAATGCACTTCTAGATTCTTCCCATTTCTCCATGTTTAAATTCACTCCCTACTATGGTGCCGATCTATCCTAACCAGGGAGGTCCCAGCTTTGATTCCTGGCTTCTTTTGATTTAGCGGATCTCAGCCTGGTGGTGGTGGGGACACTACAGTTGACTTCAGCATCCTATGCTGGAAAGAAGGAACACCAGTCGAGGTTCATCCCCCTGATTTTCCTTCAGTGACTCCTACTGGAAAATGCATGTGTGTAGATGCCAGATCAGGACAAAGTCAGTGGTGCCTTCTTGTGTTGAATAGCCTATCTATATTTATTGTCCAGGCTCACACATGAACAATGACTACTTGGGTACTTGTAAACAATTTTACAACACCAAGTTATAGTCCAACAAATTTATTTTAAATTCCACAAGCTTTCGGAGGCTTCCTCCTTCCTCAGGTGAACGGTGTGGAAAAAACTTGGGTACTGGAGGAGGTGTTCAACCTTTGGAATTGTATACTAGCATAAGTAATGAGAGGGGAGGAGCAAACTGTAAAGAGAAAAAAGATCCACCTTTCCAATTGCCTTTCATTTTATGCATTGCACCTTATTGCAGGGAAAGTCAATAGTCCCCATATCACATCATCATGTACCCCACAAAGATTTGTGTGAGAGACTAGAGAAGCTGGGATTGTTCTCCTTGGAGATGCCAGTGTTCCAGTACAGCTACAACACTGGCATCTACCCGACAATGTGAAAAATTGCCCAGGTATGTCCTGTCCACAAAAAGCAGGACAAATCCAATCCGGCCAATTGCCGCTCCATCAGTCGACTCTCAATCATCAGCAAAGTGATGGAAGGTGTCGTCGACAGTGCTATCAAGCGGCACTTACTCACCAATAACATACTCACCGATGCTCAGTTTAGGTTCCGCCAGGACCACTCGGCTCCAGACCTCATTACAGCCTTGGTCCAAACATGGACAAAAGAGTTGAATTCCAGAGGTGAGGTGAGAGTGACTGCCCTTGACATCAAGGCAGCATTTGACCGAGTGTGGCACCAAGGAGCCCTAGTAAAACTGAAATCAACGGGAATCAGGTGGAAAACTCTCCAGTGGCTGGAGTCATACCTAGCACAAAGGAAGATGGTAGTGGTTGTTGGAGGCCAATCATCTCAGCCCCAGGACATTGCTGCAGGAGTTCCTCAAGGCAGTGTCCTAGGCCCAACCATCTTCAGCTGCTTCATCAATGACCTTCCCTCCATCATAAGGTCAGAAATTGGGATTTTCGCTGATGATTGCACAGTGTTCAGTTCCATTCGCAACCCCTCAGATAACGAAGCAGTCCGAGCCCCAATGCAGCAAGACCTGGACAACATCCAGGCTTGGGGTCATGAGTGGCAAGTTACATTCGCACCAGACAAGTGCCAGGCAATGACCATCTCCAACAAGAGAGTGTCTAACCACCTCCCCTTGGCATTCAATGGCATTACCATTGCTGAATCCCCCACCATAAACATCCTGGGGGTCGCCATTGACCAGAAACTTAACTGAACCAGCCATATAAATACTGTGACTACAAGAGCAGGTCAGAGGCTGGGTATTCTGCAGCAAGTGATTCACCTCCTGACTCCCCAAAGCCTTTCCACCATATACAAGGCACAAGTCAGGAGTGGGATGGAATACTCTCCACTTGCCCGGATGAGTGCAGCTCCAACAACACTCAAGAAGCTCGACACCATCCAGGACAAAGCAGCCCGCTTGATTGGCACCCCATCCACCACCCTAAACATTCACTCCCTTCACCATCGGCGCACGGTGGCTGCAGTGTGTACCATCCACAGGATGCACTGCAGCAACTCGCCAAGGCTTCTTCGACAGCACCTCCCAAACCCGCAACCTCTACCACCCAGAAGGACAAGAGCAGCAGGCACATGGGAACAACACCACCTGCACGTTCCCCTCCAAGTCACACACCATCCCGACTTGGAAATATATCGCCGTTCCTTCATCATCACTGGGTCAAAATCCTGGAACTCCCTTCCTAACAGCACTGCAGGAGAACCTTCACCACACGAACTGCAGCGGTTCAAGAAGGCGGCTCACCACCACCTTCTCAAGGGCAATTAGGGATGGACAATAAATGCCGGCCTCACCAGCGATGCCCACGTCCCATGAACGAATAAAAAAAAACATAGAATGTACTGCACAGAAACAGAACATTTGGCCCAACAGGTCCATGCCACTGTTTATGCTCCACACGAGCCTCCTCCCTCCCTATTTCATCTAACCCTGTCAGCATATTCCAAGTCAGCCGTTGTGAAGCATTTGACTCCCATACATAGAATTACATTGGAATTACAGAACAGAAACAGACTATTCGGCCCAGCTGGTCTGTGCTGGTGTTTATGCTCCACACCAGCTTCCTCCCACCTTACTTTATCTAACTCTATCAGCATAATCTTCTATTCCTTTCTCCCCTTAAATGCATCTATGCTATTCGCCTCAACTACTCCTCAAGGTAGCAATTTCCACTAACTACTCTCTGGGTGAAGAAGTTTCTCCTGAATTCCCTATTGGATTTATTAGTGACTGTCTTATATTTATGGCTCCTAGTTCTGGTTTCCTCCGTAAGTGGAAACCTCTTCTCTACGTCTACCCTATCAAACCCTTTCATAATCTTAAAGACCTCTATTAGGTCACCCCTCAGTCTTCTCTTTTCTAGAGAAAAGAGCCCCAGCCTGTTCAATCTTTCCCAATAAGTATAACCTCTCAGTTCTGGTATCATCCCAGTAAATCTTTTTTACACCTTCCCCAGTGCCTCTACATCCTTTTTATAATTTGGAGGCCAGAACTGTTCAGAGTACTCCTAGTGTGGTCTAACCAAGTTTCTATACAAGTTTAACATAACTTCTCTGCTTTTCAATTCTATCCCTCTAGATATGGACCCCAGTGCTTGGTTTGCTTCTTTTATGGGCTTATTAACCTGCGTCACTACTTTTAGTGATTTGTGTATCTGTACCCCAGATCCGTCTGCTCCCCTACTCCATTTAGACTCTTATTATCCAAGCAGTATGTGGCCCCCTTATTCTTCTTATCAAAATGCAATAACTCACGCTTATCTTTATTGAAATTCATTTGCCATTTACATGCCCATTCTGCAAGTTTATTAATGTCTTCCTGTATTTTGTCTCAGTCCTCCTCAGTATTAACTATACCCCTCAACTTGGTGTTGTCCGTAAATTTTGAAATTGTACTTCCAATTCCCAAGTATAAATCGTTTATGTAAATTGTGAGTGACAGTGGTCCCAACACCGATCCTTGTGGACCACTTCCCACCTTTTGCCATTCTGAGTAACTACCTTTAACCTCTCTGTTTCCTGTTTTGCAGCCAGCTTGCTATCCATTCTGCTACTTGCCCCTTGACTCCACATGCTCTGACTTTAGTCATGTGTCTACTAAGCGGTACCTTATCAAAGGCCTTTTGAAAATCCAAATATATTACATCTACTGCATTACCCTTGTCTACCCTTTCTGTTGCTACTTCAAAGAATTCAATAAGTTTGGTCAAGCATGACTTTCCCTTTTGAAATCTGTGCTGACTATTCTTTATTATATTTTCGATTTCTAGATGTTTTTCTATTACATTTTTGAGTAAAGATTTGAGTAATTCCATTATCTTTCCTACCACCAACATTAAGCTAAATGGTCTATAGTTCCCTGGATTGGTTCGATCTCCCTTTTTAAATATAGTAATCACATTAGCTGTTCGCCAGCCCTCTGGCACTATTCCCCTTTCTGATGAATTTTTATATATATGTGATAGTGCCTCTGCTATCATTTCCCTAACTACTTTTAACATGCATTGTTGCAATCGATCCGGACCAGGGGTTTTATCTTCTCTAACTTTGATTAGTTTATCAATTATCTCCCTCCTTTCTATCTTAAATGTCTTAATATCTTTTATGATCTCTTCTTCTAATGTCATGCCCACCATGTTAGTCTCCCTGGTAAATACTGAGGCTAAGTAATTATTTAATATTTCTGCCATTTCACTGTCATTACCTATGAATTTATCGAATGTATCCCTTAGTGGCCCTATCCCTGTCCTGATTTTTCTTTTGTTATTTATTTGTATGTAGAATACTTTACTCTTTCTTTTGATATTCCTTGATAATTTAATTTTGTAGTTTCTCTTTGCCTTCCTAATTTTTTAACTTCTTTCCTAACCTTTTCATATTCCCTTTTGTCATTCTTTCCTTTATTGTCTATGTACTTAGTGTACGCTTTTTCTTTAGTTTCAATTTTGCCTTATTTCTTTATCTATCTTATGGTGCATCATTACTGGCTAGTTTGTTCTTTCTTTTTAGTGGGATATATTTCTTCTGGACTCCATTTTAAATGTTTTAAATGTTTCCCACTGCTGTTCTATTTCTTTATCAGTAAATTTTTCCAGTTTATTTTCCCTAGTTCCATTCTCATCCCCTGAAAATCAGCTTTTGTTTCCAATTTATTACTTTGGTCTTTGTCTTACTTATTTCCTTCCCAATCTTTACCTTAAATCTTATTATGTTGTGATCGCTATTGCCTAGATGTTCCCCAACGCTTACTTCTATTACCTGTTCTGGTTCATTTCCCATTACTAGATCCAGCAGTGCTTTCTCTCTTGTTGGGCTTTTTAGATATTGGGTAAGAAAGGAGTCCTGCACACATTGTAAAAACTCCATTCCCTGTTCTCCATTACTGACCACTTCTTGCCAATTTTTTTGGGGATAGTTAAATTCTCCCATGATTATTATTCTATGTCCTTTACTCATTTCACCTATCCACCTCCTTTCTACTATTAGGTGGCCTGTGCTATACCCCTGTTAACGTGGTCGATCCCTTCTTATCTTTTATTTCAATCCTTTTGAATTCTGAGTCTATCCTTCTGTTAGTTACGTCTCTTTTTTCTACTGCCATTATGTTATTTCTAATTAATGCAGCTACTCCACCCCATCTTCTTCCTTCCCTACCCTTTCTAATTATGTTGCAGTCTGCAATACTTAGTTGCCAGTTCTGTTCTTTATGTAGCCATGTTTCAGTTATTCCAATACATCTGGTTCCTCGCTACGGATAATTGCCTCCAGTTCCCCCTTTATTTTGGACGCTGTGTACATTGCTATACAGGCTGTTTAATTCATCTTTAATAGTTGTTTCTTTTACTTTATTTTTAACAGCCCTTTTATACTTCTGTTATATGACTGTATTTGTTCCTTGACCAATTATGTTACCTTTATTCCTTACTCTGATCTGACTTTTACACTCACCTCCAGTTTCTTTTGTCTTTAAGCTTTTGTTATTACTAGAATTCCAGATCCCTCCCCCAATCTTGTTTATAAAAGAGGGGTTTTGATAGAGTAAATAAGGAGAAACTGTTTCCACTGACTGGTAGGTTGGTAGCCAGAGGACACAGATTTAAGATAATTGGCAAAAGATCCAGGGGGGCGATAAGGAGAAATTTTTACACAGCAAATTGTTATAATCTGGAATGCACTGCCTGAAAGGGTGGTGGAAGCAGATTCAATAGTAACTTTCAAAAGGGAATTGCTTATATACTTGAAAAGGACAAATTTGTAGGGTTATGGGGGAAGAGCAGGGGAGTATGACTAATTGGATCACTCTTTCAAAAAGCTGGCACAGGCAAGGTGGGCTGAATGTTCTCTTTTTGTACTGTCAGATTCTATGGTTCGTTGAGTGATCACATGTTGCTGATTTCTATAACGAGTCCATGTCTAGTCCTGATGATTGGTTTCTCTACCAGTATTTACAACATCAGCAATTCACTATCTGTCAGTTATACATAGTGAAGTGTAGACTCTAGAAATCAATATAATGATTTTTATGGAACTTCTCCAGACAGTCCGAAAATATTCCCAATGTCTCAAAATGTGAGATATCCCCCTAATATACATTGCGAGAGAGGAAACAAAAAAGAAATAAATAGAGATGGGAGTGAGAGGGGAAGAGAGACCGACAGAACCATGAGAGAAAATATAGAATTGAGACTGTGGGAGAAACAGCCTTCTGGCCTTTGCCTCATCACTTTAATATACTGCGGAAATTCAGAAATTGTGTTTAGTAGAATAATTCACTCTCTTTGTAAAACATAACCTTTTGGCTCTATTTATTCTTCTGAATTTTTCTCTCTTATGAACATTTTATCTGTGCAGCTGACCTTTAAAAAAATTCCCAATAAAAAAAGAGCTACATCAGATATTTGAAAAGAAAGGTAAGAATTCTCATATGAATTTTAACAAATAAAATACCTAGCTCCCTGATGGGCTAGTAGATCGTTGTAATTGTATGGTACTCAGACTGGTAGATCAGGAATGTACCAGATTTGATCTATGCTATGTGCTGATTCCCCTAATCTCACAGGGTGGCAGTGAAAACACTAGAATAGGCCCCAGCACCCCAAAGCTAGAGGGATGGAAAATCAGCCCGGTTTTCCATTCTTGCTTGTTATCCAGTGACTTCTGCTTGAAAGTGCACTTTATGTAAGGCATCAAGTAAGGTTGAATTGGAATTGGCTGTGATGCCTCAATGGGTGAATATCCCATCTATGCTTATGCTCTGGGCCCACACATGAAGAATGGACACTTGTGCAAGGTACCAAGAACATATGCCGGGTATGAATCAGTACCTTCAGCAACGGAGGGGAGAAAACTGGGGAGAATAACACATTGAGAAAATCTGATTCCAGTCCGCTCAGTTTTAAAAAACTGCTGCTTAGTATCTAGCCCGCTATCTATTCAATATATATAAGGTAATCACAGAAGCGGCATGAAATGGCCTAATTAATGGGATGCTGGCTTGCTCAAGGCAGTTTCACAGCAGTTCGACATTTTCTAAGCTAAGTACTCTTATTAATGGAAATGGCCAATTTAATTTCTCCAAATGAAAGGAGAAAAGAGCAATTTTCAGGCTACTCATTGTAGTCTTTGTGATATATCTTAACTGCTCAGCTCATATTAGTTCACTCTTTAAGGTACTTTACCCAGCACACGGCTCCCCTGTGTATTGCAATGTCCTGCCCGTGCTCGTATGTACCTGCCACTGCTCTGCTGACATTTGAGAATGCTTGTACTGAGATAATCAGATTGGTTGTGAGCACTTCTATGAAAATGCTGGCAGGTGTACATGGCGGAGAACAATAGCATTCACCCCTTTTACCATGTATGGAAAAGCTTTTGTTCCAGCCCTGTTTTCCTGTCTGCCGTGAAATGAATTGACAGTGGCTTATTTGATTCCTTTTTCCCCCAGGGAAGAGTACCAAGCATTCCGCAAACATCAAACAATTTCTTAATTTTGTTCCATTTATTTATTGAGTTCCCACAGCGCGGGGGTTCCTGTGTTTAATTGGCGACCAGTGCTTGTTATTATTTCACATGTGTTAAGTCTTACCGCTACCTGCTTGACAATTCTGATAGCAGAAATTATTTGCTCTTAGATTCAACTTGCCTGATAGCATCAGAAATAATGCATTTCATATTCAGCTGGTGAATGTGACCAGAGCATATATAAAAAAAATCATTGATTGGAACGTTAGCTGTGCAGCTGGTTAGGAACAGTGCCAGATTAAGACATCTCCTATTGGAACTGTAATAAAGGATCCTGACTCAAATTTAAAATAAAAATGAAAAATTAAATTAAAATACACGAATCAATTATTTTGTTTAAATATGTACTCCCTGTCATAGTTTGTCTTTGTAGCCAACCTGTGTGTACTTAATGCACCTATTTTGTGTAAGACATAATTGTATTAGAATTAGAATTTAGATAACTTTCATCCATCCAATAGTATACAATGCAAACATTTCACAAAAAGACTTGTGCTTTATCACATCTCTCAGAAAACGTCTCAAACAATTCCACACACAATGAATTGCTTTTGAAGTGCCGTCATTGTTGTTACGTAGGCAAAAGTGCCAGCTATTTTGTCACAAGATCCCACAAACAGTAATGCGACAAATCACTAATTAATCTATTTTTGGTGGTGTTGGTTGAGGAAGAAATGTTGGGAAAAGTTTCAGATTGCAGAGTTTTGTCATAGGGATTCACTCAGTTTCAATCTCCCATCACCAGGTACGTCATCTTGGAGCCAACTTGACCCCAAGAGATCCCACTTACTTCCACCTCCCTATCTCTCACATTGGTTTAAAGCTGGCATAAAGGAAAAGGGCAGGCAACAGACTGTGGATCTACTGCCTGATTTGAATCTCCGACTCGAGAAGAATATGCTGATAGGGTTAGATGAAGTAGGGTGAGAGGAGGCTCGTGTGGAGCATAAACACCGGCATAGACCAGTTGGGCCGAATGGCCTATAAATCTATGTAATCTGATTCTAGGTTAGTCACAATCTGGCATAACAGCTAATCAGAGTTACAGAGCAAGGATAGAGCCCAGGAAAAGCATGCAAAGAAAAGGAAAGATTTACATCCACAAAAATAGGGGTCATTTGGAACAAGAAATCAAAACGTCTCTCAATGTCCTTCTGAACGCATGAAAAAAAGTCGCAGAATGTTTAATTTTGTTCTTTTTCATCTGCCACTGATGTTTCCAGATCCCATTTCATTCATCACCATGTTACCCCTGGTGTTTTCAGCACATTTTGTAATACACGCCATCGGCAACATTGTTTCCTGGAGCTATTCACAGCACATATCACTGTCTCAAACGGACACTATCATTTTAAATGAAAATTAGTCTCTGTGATCCTGCAGATTACGGAGGGAGTAAAAAAACAAAGATACTGTGACAGGTTGAGATTTTTTTTTAAAAAGGGAAAGATAAGAGACAATAGGAAGAGATAAAAGGGAGAAATCATGATTGAAGAAGAAAAAAGTTCATGACGGAGAGAGTCAAAAGAATCAGGAGACGAGAGGCGGGGGTCAAATAAATTACTGGAAAAGATAAAGAGGCTAGTGGAGGCAGCATGCTAATGTTGTAAATTGGTGCTGCAATACATTGTCACAGAATAGTAGGCTACAAGTTCACTCTACCCCTGCATGTCTCATGCTTTTCCACAAAAGGTTTCCATACAGAGAAAAAAAATCAACGGGTGAGTCATCGTTGGCTACTCTGCATGCTGCCTAGTGTGCAATTAGACAGCACCATCAGCAAAGAGCTAGGAGAGAGTTTCTCACCCATACCCTCAGCTGGAGAGTGGTGTATGATATGGAGAACTTAAATCATGGACAGAAAAGTACATGAGAAAAGCTCTGAATGTCTGTGTGAGGCAGGGCGTAGGGCATGTGGTTGATGGAAAATGATCACACACAGTCTGGATAAAGGGAGGGCGCAGAGTGGATTCCACATACACAGGACATGGCCAAAAAAATGCAGCATCACAAAAAGAATCAGATCAGCAAGACAGCAAGACCAGACAACAAGATCACTGTTGTCCAATAGAAATTGCTGATTAGCCACACGTATATTTACAGCAATTCAATTTTAGCCATATGCAGTAATTTTAGTAGAAAACACTTCACCTACATTCACACAATCCAGAGAAATGGATATTACGTGTATATTTACTGGACAAACATCTACCTCCATTCAGTGTGAAACTTTGCAGTTGTTCTCTTTTACCTAAGTTTGGAATTCTGGCATGAATTTATCAGGCAGGGCACATCTCAGTGCAGCTTCTAGGTTTTTGTCTAGCAGCTGCGAGTGGTACTTTGGTTTCATTAGAGTGACTGCTGAGAATGTTGACCTGCACAACAAGATGCACCAGACCGGCCCCCGCTCTCCATCCAGACCGGCCCCCGCTCTCCATCCAGACCGGCCCCCGCTCTCCATCCAGACCGGCCCCCGCTCTCCATCCAGACTCACCCCCGCTCTCCATCCAGACCGGCCCCCGCTTTCCATCCAGACCGGCCCCCGCTCTCCATCCAGACCCACTCCCACCCTCCATCCAGACCGGTCCCCGCTCTCCATCCAGACCAGACCCCACTCTCCATCCAGACCAGCCCCCACCCTCCATCCAGACCGGTCCCCACTCTCCATCCAGACCAGACCCCGCTCTCCATCCAGACCAGCCCCCACCCTCCATCCAGACCGGTCCCCACTCTCCATCCAGACCAGACCCCGCTCTCCATCCAGACCCACCCCTGCTCTCCATCCAGACTGGCCCCCGCTCTCCATCCAGACCAGACCCCCGCTCTCCATCCAGACCGGCCCCCACTCTCCAGCCAGACTCACCCCTGCTCTCCATCCAGACTGGCCCCCACTCTCCATCCAGACCCACCCCCGCTCTCCATCCAGACCCACCCCCACTCTCCATCCAGACCCAACCCCGCTCTCCATCCAGACCCACCCCCCGCTCTCCATCCAGACCCGGCCCCCGCTCTTCATCCAGACCCGGCTCCCGCTCTCCATCCAGACTGGCCCCCGCTCTCCATCCAGACCCAACCCTGCTATCCATCCAGACCAGACCCCGTTCTCCATCTAGACCCACCCCCGCTCTCCTTCCAGACAGGCCCCCGTTCTCCATCCAGACCCACCCCCGCTCTCCATCCAGACCAGACCACGCTCTCCATCCAGACCAGTCTCCGCTCTCCATCCAGACCAGACCCCGCTCTCCATCCAGACCAGACCCCGCTCTCCTTCCAGACAGGCCCCCGTTCTCCATCCAGACCCACCCCCGCTCTCCATCCAGACCCGGCCCCCGCTCTCCATCCAGACCCACCCTCGCTCTTCATCCAGACCGGCCCCTGCTCTCCATCCAGACCAGCCCACACTCTCCATCCAGACCCACCCCTGCTCTCCATCCAGACCCACCCCTGCTCTCCATCCAGACCGACCCCCACTCTCCATCCAGATCCACCCCCACTCTCCATCCAGACCCGGCCCCCGCTCTTCATCCAGACTGGCCCCCACCCTCCATCCAGACCGGCCCCCGCTCTCCATACAGACCCGCCACTGCTCTCCATCCAGACGGGCCCCGCTCTCCATCCAGACCAAATACCCAATGGTGCCTTTTACTCAATTATTATTTGCTAACCAAAAATGTATTTAACCACTTCTGGATTCCCAATTAGCCACATGTGGCTCGTGGTTAATGTATTGGACAACATGGAACTGGACAGGGAAGTTAAGAGGGCAAAGACCAAATTTACCTGTGTAGGTATATGAAAGCCTAAAGCACTCAAAATAAAATGGTATGTACAATATCAGGAATAACAGAGACATGGCTAATACACAGGAGGGAATATAACTGTCAAGGGCACTGGGCATTTAGGAAAGAAGGAAAAGTGAAAGTGTCGCCTTATGTGTAACCTGGAAAGTTAAGGTAGTCGATGTTCTCTGGCTAATTGTGTTCGATGAGAAGAGAGTCAGCAGAACATTTAGGGTTTACTACAGACCATAAGGCCAAAATAAAAAGAATGATTCGTAACTTTATGCTAATATCAGAAGAGGAAGCGAGAAAAGAGGAGCAGCACTGATGGGAGGTTTCAACTAGCCCAATATAAGCTGAGAGTATACAAATGTGAAAAACTCTGGGCCTGTCAATATAATGTGTGACTGCTTCTGGGCTGGATGCATCATGGAGCTCAGGAGATGCAGCTAGATATGGTTCATGTGAGTGATAAGAGGCAGAAGTAGCTGCAGCTTTATGGAATAATGACCACAGCACTTTCAAACAGCACAGGCACATAATCAAAAACTCATAATTTCTACCCCATTTTCCTCTGCCTTGCACTCATTTTTTGGGAGCAGCACAGAGGAAAATCAGCTCTAGTGTAGAAGCATGGAATAAATGAGAGAAACTCCAAAACCTATGGCCTCTGCTTTGTATCTTTACAATTTTACTATTAAATATAATTCCTAAAAGATGAAACACTTGAAGCAGCTTTAAACATGTTCCTGAAACATGAGGAACAGGAGTAGGCCATTCAGCCCTTCGAGCCTGCTCCGCCATTCAATTAGATCATGGCTCATCTGTACCTCAACTCCATTTTCTTACCTTTGCTCCATATCCTTTGATACCCTTAGCCAACAAAAACCTATCGATCTCAGTCTTGAAAGCTCCAATTGTCCCAGCATCCACAGCCTTTTGGAGGAGAGGATTCCAGATTTCTACTACCCTTTGTGTGAAAAAGTGCTTCCTGATTTTGCTGCTGAGTAAATTAGGCATTAAAAAAACATTTTTTTATATATAGAGAGCCTAAGCTGTTCATTTCAAATTGTTCTTGAACTGCTTGTAGTTGAGTTAATTACAAGGTTATCAATGGACAACTGACGCAAAACACAATCAACGTGATAGTCGTGTTTACAGTATTTAAAAACTTCTACACTTTCATTTTGCTGATTGTCATTTGGACAGAAGTCAAAGAACAAATGGCAGCAGGAGCACCAGTTCAGTAAAAAAGAGAAATACTGAAGGAGAAATTTGTTGGGACAGATAAGGTGACAAGTTTAAAAGGAGAGAGAATCAACAGCAATAGCATAAAAGATTGACAGAGCAATGGAGAATATTCACATGAGAGAGAGAGAGGGAAAGCAGCCAGGAATAATTGAAAAAGATCGGGGAATAAAAGCTGACAGGAGGAATGGAAAGGAGAGAGATTGAATATGTGATGAGGTTACATTACACATTTAGCATTCATACTTATTGCAATCCTTTTCTTAGAGTTGAATGGTGTTCCAGATACAGTTATAGGGAGCAAAATAGTTTAGAAACATCAATAAATGGTAAGCATATGGGTACCAACCTTACTCCACGGGCACTTGATTCTATGCAATGCAATGTATTGCTTAATTGGTTATTGCTATATCTTTCATGCACCAGGCCAGGCCTGGGTTCCAGAGAGGGACAGAAAGGAAGAGACATTCACCATTGTAGGGTGTTTGGTGCATTGTTTAGTGACTGCATGAAATCAGAAATGAATGGCCATTTGTAAGCTGGCCCCATGTTGTCCCAATATTTGGGCTCAGCAGATGAAGGAAGAATTAAGCTGTCCCACTGGTCAGCAGATGCACATCTCTCCAGCACTCAGGTGGGAATGGTGTTGGTGACTCTGATGTACATACCTTCAGAAAAACTGACGTTATCGTCATCTGAAAATGGAATATTATTTACATCTTGACAACTAGCAATAATTTAATGATCATTGATGTGTGAAATGACTCCTTGTGATGCTGAATATTTAAATGTAAACATTTTGTTAAATATTATTTGCTAGCATTTTGAATAAGAATCAACGATGGGGCAGTTTAAAGGGGCATTGTCACTGTATTCAGGTAAGCTGTCTAGAACCATAACAAATAGCCTGCTTTGAATATTTAACTCAAAGATAATTGTTCGGTGTCAAGGTGAGTTCATGGTGCACCAGATACTTGCAGTGCAAATGTTCTCATTTATATTGTCAAATACAAAGGCGTTAGTGCCAAACTCCTCCATTTATAAACCCAGTAACATATTTTATTGTTGAAATACTTGTGGTTTCTTTTAGTCAATGTCAATAGTTCTGATTTTATAACTTTGTACTCTTAATCCTATTCCCTTCCCCAAAAGTAAGGAGTCTTACAACACCAGGTTATAGTCCAACTGTTGTAAGACTCCTTATATTTGTCCATCCCAGTCCATCACCGGCATCTCCACATCTTCCCCAAAAGGCCACATCCTCCATCGGAGCTAACTACGCAATGAGATGAAACACTGCTCTCAACAGTTAAAATCTCCGCCCACTCTCTCAGTTACTCTTTAACTGGTGGTCTGTCTGATTATATACGGCACCTTGCCATGCATTTGCATCTTTTTTAAGTTACTGGCTACCGTTTTACTTTTGGCATTGCATTAATGTTAATACAATAGGATGTACTCTGTTCACCACAGGTAATTTCTCTCTCCCTCAAGCAAACACATCTTTTCTTTGTTGACCTCCTTCATGAGGAAATCTATTAATTCTTCAAAAGAAAATTTCTCTGGCTGACATCAGTAGTTTCAGTCATTCTGCAGCACTGATCCTAGCATGTCATTGCTTCTGAGAAGCACTTGGCTTTTCTAATTCCTTCAAAAAATTTATTTCATAAGAACATAAGAAATAGGAGCAGGAGTAGGCCAATCGGCCCTCGAGCCTGCTCCGCCATTCAATAAGATCATGGCTGATCTGATCCTAACCTCAAATCTAAATTCATGTCCAATTTCCTGCTCGCTCCCCGTAACCCCTAATTCCCTTTACTTCTAGGAAACTGTCGATTTCTGTTTTAAATTTATTTAATGATGTAGCTTCCACAGCTTCCTGGGGCAGCAAATTCCACAGACCTACTACCCTCTGAGTGAAGAAGTTTCTCCTCATCTCAGTTTTGAATGAGAAGCCCCTTATTCTAAGATTATGCCCCCTAGTTCTAGTTTCACCCATCCTTGGGAACATCCTTACCGCATCCACCCGATCAAGCCCCTTCACAATCTTATATGTTTCAATAAGATCGCCTCTCATTCTTCTGAACTCCAATGAGTAGAGTACCAATCTACTCAACCTCTCCTCATATGTCCACCCCCTCATCCCCGGGATTAACTGAGTGAACCTTCTTTGTACTGCCTCGAGAGCAAGTATGTCTTTTAAGTGTGGACACCAAAACTGTATGCAGTATTCCAGGTGCGGTCTCACCAATACCTTATATAACTGCAGCAATACCTCCCTGTTTTTATACTCTATCCCCCTAGCAATAAAAGCCAACATTCCGTTGGCCTTCTTGATCACCTGCTGCACCTGCATACTAACTTTTTGATTTTCTTGCACTAGGACCCCCAGATCCCTTTGTACTGCAGTACTTTCCAGTTTCTCGCCATTAAGATAATAACTTGCTCTCTGATTTTTCCTGCCAAAGTGCTTAACCTCACATTTTCCAATATTGTATTGCATCTGCCAAATCTCCGCCCACTCACCCAGCCTGTCTATATCCCCTTGTAGGTTTTTTATGTCCTCCTCACTCTCCACTTTCCCTCCCATCTTTGTATCATCTGCAAACTTTGATACGTCACACTCGGTCCCCTCCTCCAAATCGTTAATATAGATTGTAAAGAGTTGGGGACCCAGCACCGACCCCTGCGGAACACCACTGGCTACTGGTTGCCAGTCTGAGAATGAACCATTTATCCCAACTCTCTGCTTCCTGTTAGATAACCAATCCTCCACCCATGCCAGAATATTACCCCCAATCCAGTGATTCTTTATCTTGAGCAATAATCTTTTATGTGGCACCTTGTCGAATGCCTTCTGGAAGTCTAAATACACTACGTCCACTGGTTCCCCTTTATCCACCCTGTACCTTATGTCCTCAAAGAACTCAAGCAAATTTGTCAGACATGACTTCCCCTTTGTAAAGCCATGCTGACTTTGTCCTATTAAATTATGTTTATCCAAATGTTCCGCTACTGTCTCCTTAATAATAGACTTCAAAATTTTACCCACCACAGATGTTAGGCTAACTGGTCTATAATTTCCAGCCTTCTGCCTACTACCCTTTTTAAATAAGGGTGTTACATTGGCAGTTTTCCAATCTGCCGGGACCTTTGCCGAGTCCAGAGAATTTTGGAAAATTATTACCAAAGCATCCACAGTCCCTACTGCCACTTCCCTCAAGACCCTAGGATGTAAGCCATCAGGTCCAGGGGATTTATCCGCCTTGAGTCCCATTAATTTACTGAGTACCAATTCCTGAGTGATTTTAATTGTATTTAGCTCCTCCCCCCCTACAGCCCCTTGTTTGTCCAGTGTTGGAATATTCTTAGTGTCCTCTACCGTAAAGGCTGAAACAAAATATTTGTTCAGCATTTTTGCCATCTCCGTGTTTCCCACCATTAATTTCCCGGTCTCATCCTCTAAGGGACCTACGTTTGCCTCAGCCACCCTTTTTCTTTTTATATAACTGTAGAAACTCTTGCTATCTGTTTTTATATTTTTTGCTAATTTATTTTCATAATCTATCTTCCGTTTCTTAATCAACCCTTTAGTTACTTTTTGCTGTCTTTTGAAGACTTCCCAATCTTCTATCCTCCCACTAAGTTTGGCTACCTTATATGTCCTTGTTTTTAGTCGGATACTATCCTTAATTTCTTTACTTAGCCACGGATGGCTGTCATTTCTTTTACACCCTTTTTTCCTCAGTGGAATATTTTTTTTTTGAAAGTTGTAAAATAACTTCTTGAATGAACACCACTGCTCATGTACCGTCTTACCCTTTAATCTATTTTCCCAGTCCACTTTAATCAATTCCGCTCTCATACCATCATAGTCTCCTTTATTCAAGCTCAGTACGCTTGTTTGAGAACCAACCTTCTCACCCTCTAATTGGATATGGAATGTAACCATGTTATGGTCACTCATTCCAAGGGGATCCTTAACTAGGACATTATTAATTAATTTCACACGGGATGCATACAGCACCAAAAATGTAAATCATTAAACTGAACTAAACGAAACATTGCGAATAGCTTCATGTTTCAACTGTCAAGTGGAAATCTGCATGAGGATGAATTTTCCGACCCTAAGCACCAAAAGCAGCAAGACAGCAGAGCAGCAGGCTTAACCTTGCTGGGATTATGCTGGGCCGACCTCATGGAATGTCACAAGGTCAGCCCTAATTACTCGTTCATCCAATATTGGGCCTGGAGCTAGGAGCTCACCAAAGGAAAGGGCAAGGGGAAATAATGCAATTGAGCTGCTCTTAAAGGGGGAGGGAGCACTCGAGTTAATAAGGAGAGACTGTTTCCTCTGGCAAGTGGGTCAGTAACTAGAGCACACAGATTTAAGATAATTGGCAAAAGAAGCAGAGAGGAAATGAGGAGAAATTGTAGTTATTGGATTATATACTTGAAAAGGAATCAGTTGCAAGGCTATGGGGAAAGAGCAGGGGGAGTGGGACTAATTGGATAGCTCTTTCAAAGAGCCGGCACAGGCACGATAGGCCGAATGGCCTCCTTCAGTGCTTTATGATTCTATACTATGTTTAAATACCAAGACAGGGTAAGTCACCCACTGCAAACAAGAGTTTAGATACTGTGCTGCTTCATTACTTGGCCACATACACCATTTCCCTGCTTGCCTATTTATTTCAGCTTCCGTTGCATTTTGTCAGCCACTTCTTTTGTCCACTGCAACCTTTGGAAAAGCTGAAACGATTTTTTTTCCCATTGCAGCCACTTACCAGTGAGTGAAGGCCTCCCTTTAAATTTTGACTGCACCCTTTCAAAGTGTCTGAGTGATAAAGGAGCTCTGCACCCGAGCCAGTGTTTGATGAATGATGAAGTGGGTGTGAGGAGAATGGTCCTATTTTGGAACACTAGGGAATAGCGGCCCACAATTGAGTGGCCATTCCAGCAGACTCCTGCCATTCTTCCAACAGGAGTCCGCCTGAAATGCTGTAAACTCAACTTGGATTTAGCTATGCTGGATGCCAGCCTAGCACCAATATTTCCGGGATGGCTTGCAACGGGCAGAGCCTCTGCCCACCCCTACACGGGAGCGGGACTTTCTAATTCAGGCGTTCTTACTCCTCAGCCCTCAGCTGGGACCTGGTGTAGGATTGGCGTTGGTGGGGGGGGGGGTACTCTGATTCCTTTTTGGGGGAGGGGTCTGGCCCATCTCCAGGGGCCGACGAGCTACTGCCGTTTCTGGGGTCTTTGGCAGGGAGATGCCATAGATGTGCCACTGAAAAGTTGCTCATGGAGGCCCATGGCCCTCCCCCATACACTTCGGCAGGATTGGAGGAGGAGTTTCATGGGCGCAGTCACAGCACATCTGCCGGGGTCATGTCCCCACAGATTTTCAAGGCCACTCTCCAGTGGACAGTGGTGCAGTATACCTGGCAGGAAGTGGCAACTAGGGCCAACATACACAACAATATCATGTACCAGGCAAACACCCTACGCATTTACTGCTGGCCCATGCCAAGCCCTCAGAAAACCTAACAGCTTTTTCATTGCTTACCATACATGTCTAAACCCAAGCAGGCATGCCAGCTGCAGCTTAAAACTGAAACCCCTGGGACCTTTACATCTAAGAAGGGCTTAACAGAGCCTCCATGTTCAGTTACTGGGACATTGGATGGGCTGCAGGTTGGGCACATGCCTGTCGCTGTACCTGCTCCTCCAACTTCCAACCTCTCAAGACTAATTCTCTGCTTGCATGATAAGATAGTATCAAATTCAAAGAACAGGCCTGATTTCGAGGAGGGCCCAGAAATCACAAGCCCTTGCCTCTCTTTGAGGAGACCCTCAAAGACATTCTGGACACTCTTTCTGAGAAAGACTATCAAGGGAATAGGGAAGGTGATGGAGGCCTTGCCCAAGCTCAGGGCGAGTACCATCCAGCTCTTGTTATGTCTTGTTCTCCTTCTCACTCACTCACTCACACACAACCACAAAAAAATCATGCACAGTTAGTATTGTGTAATGTGAGCTGGGTTTGAAGGTGTAGCTTGGAGCCAGCATTCTAACACTTGTCCTTTTTCTGTCATTGTAACCTGGAAGAGCTGCACTGTTAGCAGTGCCAATGACCCAGAAGAAGAAAGCGCCTCACAGCACCTTGCATTCCTCTCATCAATGCTTGCAAGCACTAGCACATTTTTTTAAATTTTAAAATATACTTTATTTCATAGAATTTAAAGGTACACACTGCTCAATGTAAATATCACAATTCCAAACCGGTACAATTCAAACCAAAACACTATGGATCATACACAAAGTGATCACATTTTTACAATTCAAACACAGTATTTCTTACGACTCATGGTGTACAATACAAGGTGGGGTTGCCTTACACGGTGGCCTTTCCCCATAGAGCCTTTGCATAGGTCGCACCTCACCTCAGTGCTCCCCGCAGCACATACTCCTGGACCTTGGAGTGTGCCACTCGGCAACACTCGGTCATGGACAGCGCCTTCAACTGGAAGACCAGCACGTTTCAGGGGGACCAAAGGGCCTCCTTCACCATATTGATGGTCTTCCAGCTGCAGGTGATATCTGTTTCTGAGTCCCGGGGAACAGCCCATGGAGCACAAGCGTCCCGTGTTACCGAAATGTTGGGGATGAATCAGGACAGATACCAACTCATCTCTCTCCACACCCTCTGCGCAAAGGGGCAGCCCCACCAGGAGGTGGACGACAGTCTCCTCCCCGTCGCACCCACAGGGGTAGCTCGCAGTGGGGCTGAGATTCCATGCGTGTTGGAAGGACCGCACTAGGAGGGCCATCCAGGCTACATCCTGGTGCCTGTTGGTCAGTTCTGGCGACAACACTTTCCGGTCGGGGAAGAAACCAATCGAGTCCACCCTGTCCGTTCCTTGCAGGACTCTTAGAACGTTTCTTGTCGACCATTGCCTGATGGCCTTGTGGTTGAAGGGGTTCGTCCTCAGGAACTTCTCCACCTGGGGCAGGTGGGGTGGACGGTCCAGCTGGATGGGACGTCCTGCGCCTGCTCGGCCAGCGTAACCAGACCCAGCCTTCTTGATGTATTGAATAGGTAGAAACTCAGCACGTAGTGAGACTTGGGCCCCGATTTTAGAATGAAGGTGGGATGGCAGTGGGGGTGGGGGGGGGGGTGGTAAATGGGCATATGGGTAACCCGACTAATAAAATATGTCTGTTTCGCACGCGATCGAAAGTGGATTGGTGCCACTTAACGTAGCTTCCGGGTTTGCCATCCGAAAGCTGCACAGCGGGCGGACTGCGCACCCGCATCACAGGCTGTCAGCTGGAGGAGCTCTATTTAAAGGGCTTTTGCTGGAGCAAAGACCCAGAAATCACAATGGAGCAGCACAGGGGCAAGGCTGCTCCAAGGTTCAGCGACACCTCACTCCAGGTGCTATTATCCGGGGTGAGGAGGAGAAGGGAAGGGTTTTACTCCCCAGACGGGAGGAAGTGCCCTTCCTTTGCCACCAAGAAGGCCAGGCTCAAGGTGGCAGACGAGGTCACCAGCAGCAGCAACATCTCCCGCACCTGGATCCTGTCCAGGAAGCATTTCAATGACCTAACTAGGTCAGCAAAAGTGAGTACACTTACTGATTCTCCTACATTCCGTGTTCCGCATCACCGCCCCATCCCCCCACCCCGCCAACTCATTCTGCACTGCCAACACTACTCCATCACATCACTCCTCACGCCCACTTAAGGCTCATCCTCAACTTACCTTCACTTCCTCAGCACTTCCTCACCTCCCCATTAGTCGCCCCACCACTAACACTCACCCAATCCTCATCCAATGTGATGGCTCTGTCTCATACCCACCCTCTGATGCACCTCTTTCACAGTCAGCCTCACCCAAAGCAATGCATTCATCGGTTGGCCACTTCACCATCACTCAATCACGTATCTGTTCTTTCTCCCCTTCTAGGAGAAGTGAGCGCGAAAAGCCCTCGAGAGGGCGAGGACTGGAGGGGGGGCCACAACAAGTAGTGGTCCTCACAGACGCGGTGCAGGAGGCGCCTCGAGTGCCTGTCCGTCGGGGACGCCGAGACTGGCACCCCACAAACGTCTGGTGACACAACTTTATCATTCATTACACACAATATGAATTGATGTTAACAATACTTGCCATGTTGAAAACCTCAGTATGCTCATCGCAACATGACACATCAGTGAAGATGCTTAATATTACCTTCTGTTCTCTTACAGGCCATTCAACGACCGCAGTGATGGTAGAGGGTGATTCCTCAGAGGTCCTGCCGGCCACCATCACATCATAGCGAGCCATCCACCAGCGCAGATACTCACACCTTGGTGGGTCCTAGTAGTGAGACAGTTGGGTTGGCACCTGGTGAGTCACCACACACAAGTGAGCACGAGCAGACACTGATGGCAGGGGCAGCTGTGGAGAGTCCGCGTCGGTGGGAGCACTCCTCTCCAGGCTCTGCTCAGCTGGACGCAGATGCTGAACTCCGGGGGCCATCCTTTAAAAGGAGAATGATCGAGGGGCAGCAGCACATTTGCGAGGTACTGGAACAGGTGCCACACACATTCTCCACAATAGCGAGAGGATGGAGGAGTCCAACTCCTGCATGAGTGGAATGGTGGCACAGGTATAGGAGGGAATCTCTGAGATATTGTCACAGGGATGTGAGCAAGTGTCTGAGATAGTATCACAGGTAAATGCAGGAATGTCTGCGATGGAGAGAAGGCTAGCCTCCGTTGAACTTCAAGCACGGCTCACAAATGAGTCCATTCAGTCCCTGACAATGACCGTTCGGACTCAGGTTAAACAACATTCTGCTGCCTTAAACAGGCTCTCAGATACTTTAGCAGTGGCCTTCCAACACATCACACATGTCCACCACACTGTTGTCCAGCAGGGTGGTAGGAATGATGTGGGCCTGGCACAGGAGAGAGATGATGGTGAAAGGGGACATGGAAGTGGGAACGCCACTCAAAGTGCTCCCACGTCTCACCCATTGACCCCCTCTTAACCAGTACCCGCAATGCTCTCCAGGTGGCCGAGTCTGCCCCGGCACAGGTGCAGGTGGAGCAGTCTTCGGAGGGCCCTCACCGGTTCAAAAACCCAGAGAGCATAGGCCGAAAGCATCTAAGCAATTAGGGCATGAACATGAGCAACCTACCACTACCTCTGCTGCAACCACAGGGGATGCACCACGTAGAAGTAGTAGGAAGAGAAAGGCTAAGGTTTTTTGAGCACGAAGGGTATGTACAAGGGCGTCTGACAGATGGTCACGTTTTTTATTTATATTTGGTTTTTGTTATTAGGAGGGCGTCGGGTTGGCAGCAGGGGGTCGACGGGGCACCTGGGTAACGCGCCCAGTGAATTCGGGGTGCTCCACACGCAATCGCAGCTTGATTGAAGGTACTTACCTTTGCTTCCGGGTTTTGCGCTGGAAAGCTACACAGTGGGCGGACTGCGCAGGCGCATCATAGGCTGTCAGATGGAGGAGCCCTATTTAAAGGGGCAGTCCTCCACTGACTGATGCTGCAGAAAATAGGCAAAATTACAGCATGGAGCAGCCCAGGGGGAAGGCTGCTCCCAGGTTTAATGATGCCTCACTCCAGGTATTATTGGATGGGGTGAGGAGGAGGGGGAGGACAGACATCTTCTCCCCAGCGGGCAGGAGGAAGTGGCCTACCTCTGCCACCAAGAAGGCCTGGCTCGAGATGGCAGAGGAGGTCACCTGCACCACCAACATATCGCCCACCTGCATACAGTGCAGGAGGCGCTTCAATCACCTAAGTAGGTCAGCTGAAGTGAGTACACTTACTCATTCCCCTACACTC
Organism: Heptranchias perlo; assembly: GCF_035084215.1. Taxonomy (NCBI): domain Eukaryota; kingdom Metazoa; phylum Chordata; class Chondrichthyes; order Hexanchiformes; family Hexanchidae; genus Heptranchias; species Heptranchias perlo. Next base: position 16,603,308 of record NC_090339.1, read on the forward strand.
CGTCTGCCACATCACCGCCCCCACCCCACATCTCCTTCTGCACTGCCAACACTACTCTATCACATCACCCCTCATACCCACTCAAAGCTCATCCTTATCTTACCTGCACTTACTCACCTCGCCAGTACTCATCCTGCCACTACCACTCAACCCAATCCTCATACAATCTCATGGCTCTATCTCATACTCACCCTCTCGTGCATCTCTTTCACGGTCAGCCTCACTCAACCTGCCACTACCTGTGCTGCAGCCACAGGGCATGCATCACATATGTGCAGTAGGCAGCGTAAGGCAAATGTGTCATGAGCATGAAGCGGATGCACAAGGGTGTTTGAGGGTTTGTCATGGTTTTTACTTATATTTAATTTCTGATCAACTCACATTATTATATTGTCACCACTACTGCCATGTCTTTGCGAATCTTGTCTGGTTTGTGCAATAATGCCCTTTCCTGAGGATCACTATGAAGACCCACAACTGATGCCATCCATTGTGTCACTGCAGAGTGGGTGTAGGTGTATTTGCAGGGCTCTTTCGTGCAGACGACTGAGAGACGTCGGCGATGTCCCCGGTGGCACCCTGGAAGGATGCGGAGGAGAAGTTGTTGAGGGCAGTGGTGACTTTGACAGTGGCAGGTAAGAAGATGGTGCTCGGGCCAGCTGGGAGCAGCTCGGCATGAAGGAGGCTGCAGATGTCCACGACAACATGTCGAGTGATTCTGAGCCTCCATGTGCACTGCTGCTCAGAGAGGTCCAGGAAGCTGACCCTCAGTCTGTAGACCCTGTGGCGAGGGTAGTGCCTTCTGCGACGCATTTCTCTCTGTGGTAGCCCTCCCTCCTGCTGTGCAGGTGGATGTGTCACAGCACTGTGTTGTGGAGCTCCACGTGTCAGAGGTGGACGGCATGGCCGGCGAGGCTGGTGAGGCTGTTCGTCCTCCGAGGTGGTCATGACTGCAGCTACGGCGGCCCCCATCCAGAAGATGTACGTTTGAGGGGGTCCGCAAGGTAGGTAAATGTATCTGCACACCGGGGTGAGTGTGCAAGTTGGTGAATTTTATTGTTAGGAGGAGGGTGGTGGAGGCCAAACTTTGTCCAAAGTGACAGAGTGGCCTCCTGCAATGAGTGAGGGTCTCCCCCCACCCCCACCTGTCAAATGGACCTTTGCAGCCGCCACAGGCTGACAGCTGCAACACGTCCATTTCAACTGGGAGTGTTTCCCCCAGTACGGAAAACAGTCGCTATTGACTTGAAAATCCCACCCCTCCTAAAATATCAGGTCAATCAGGTCTGTAAACGATCTGAAGTACCTACTTAATTACTTTAAGTGGCATCCCGCTGGCTTTAATTGTCGGCGGGAGTCCCGCATCCGGGGGCTGCGCGCGCATGTAAGTGCGCCACTGGAGAACCCGGAAGTGGGCGGGTTGGAGCCAGGCTCCGGACCCGCCCCGGGAATCCCCGATTTTCGGAGCCCCCCCCGCCACGAGCGCACCTGCTTGGGGTGCGAAAATCGAGCCTATGAGGTTCACCATGAATGGTGACACTTGATGTCACCCATTGAATCACCTTACAGTGGGTGTATGTGTAGTTGCAGGACTGTTTTGTGCAGGGAGGTGTGGCGAGGCTGGTGACATTACTCGTCCTCAGATGTAGTGCTTAATGCAGCCATGGCGCCCTCCATCCTGATGGTATCAGTTTAGGGTGGATCCGAAAAGTTGGTAAATATGTGTGAACAGGAGAATTGTGAGTGGAAAGTAAGAATTTTCAGTGAAAACACAAAGATCTCCCAGCCAAAAGTTTGCCTGAAAGAACTGAGTGCCCTGCTGCAATAACTCCCCTTTTAACCCCAATTGTCAAACAAGCATTTGAATGTCCAACTGGCTGCTGGCTGAAACATGTCTGGTAGAACATGGAGTGTTTCCCACAGCACGGGAAACACGCTGAGGATGATTGAAAATCGGACCCCTGCCTCAATGTGCACAAAATTAAGTATTTCAAGGATCGAAATAACTCTCTTAACTGTCATCCCGCCGGCTTTAATTCCCGTTGGGACTTCCACATTCGTGAGGCGCACGCGCACCCAGACGCATCAGTGGGGATCCCAGAAGTCTGCGGGTTCGAGCCAGTTCCGAACCTGCTCGGGACTTCCCTGATTTTTGGAGACCCCCCCACCCCCAACGCATCCGCTACTTCATTCCAAAATCGAGCCCCTGGTGTTTGCTTACTGGGGCTCTACACACATCCTGAGGCAGCCACATACAAAGGTGGCCATCAGGATCAGAGTGGCGTTGGGGATGCTCTTCCCCCCTTTGTCTGGGGGGGTTGTACATGGCGGCCCTGAGGACATGTTCTACCTTGGTCCTCCAGACAAAGTGGAAGATAGCTCGGTTAACTGTGACGGCAGAGTTGTGGGGAATGGGCCAGACCCTGGCCACGTGGAGCAACACCGCGAGTACCTCACACCCTTATCATCAGGTCTCTGCCGGTTATGGAGAGGGATCACCCCACCCACTTACCAAGCTTCTGTTTCGCCTTGGCGATCCGCTCCTCCCAGTTCTTTGTGCAGCCCAGGAGCCCCCCGAACCAGATCCCCAGCACCTTCAGGTAGTAGGACCTGACAGTGAAGGGGACAAGGGACCGGGCCTCCCACCTACCAAAGAATATAGCCTCACTTTTGTTTCGGTTCACTCTGGCCCCCGATGCCAGCTTGAAACAGTTGCAGATGCCCATCAGTGTGTGGACCGACTGCTGGTTGGAGCAGAAGACAGTGACAGGGAGGCCTTAACCTGAGACCCTCCTCTGCCTGGGATTGTCACCTCCCTGATACCTGCGTACTTCCTAACGGACGCAGCAAATGGCTCGATACAACATACAAACAAGACCGCGGAGCGAGGACAGCCCTTCCTGACTCCAGATCTGATTTGAAAGCTCTCTGACTCCCACCCATTGATTAGGACTGCGCTATGGATGTCCGCAGAGAGCAGTCGGATCCAATCGCGGATTCCCTCCCCAAAGCCCATTTTGGACAGCACGTCCATCATGTATGTGTGGGATATTCTGTCAAAGGCCTTCTCCTGGTCCAGGCCGATGAGGCATTTGTTCACCCACCTGTCCTGCAGGTAGGCAATTGTATCTTTGAGCAGCACTAACACAGCTAAACGATCCCAGAGGATGCAGTTCGTGACCTTAAAGAAAGAAAGACTTGCATTTATATAGCGCCTTTCACGACCTCAGAACGTCCCAAAGCACTTTACAGCCAATTAAGTACTTTTGAAGTGTAGTCACTGTTGTAATGTAGGAAACGCGGCAGCCAAATTGGACACAGCAAGCTTCCACAAACAACAATGTGATAATGACCAGATAATCTGTTTTGTTTTTCGATGTTGTTGGATAAATATTGGCCAGAACACCGGGGAGAACTCCCCTGCTCTTCTTCGAATAGTGCCGTGTGTAAGAAAAGCTTTAATCAAGCTTCTTTCATTATTATAAGCTTGGTTTTAAGTCAAATGTATGTAGTCTAACACTTTGCTGTAAACAAAGGAATGTCTGCTTTCTATCAATTGTAAACAATTTTACAACACCAAGTTATAGTCCAGCAATTTTATTTTAAATTCACAAGCTTGTGAATTTAAAATAAAATTGCTGGACTATAACTTGGTGTTGTAAAATTGTTTACAATTGTCAACCCCAGTCCATCACCGGCATCTCCACATCATCGCTTTCTATCACAACAGGCTTTCTGTAGCCATGATCAAAAGAAAGGCCCGCTACATAATGGCACCTGGCAATGTCCTCAAGACTTGTTTGTAAAACAAATCAAACAGGACATTATCGCCTTGGTGTGGAGATAAGGGTTGTGCTAGACTATTCTCAATGCTCTTATACACTGGTACCTTCTTTGGTTATCGATATGAAAGGGAGGCATCCTTCCTGGATGGGGAGTTTTGCACCGTCCCAAGGCACGCGCATATCATCGTGAGATGCGAAGGGAGGGTAAGGAAGTGACAGCCCCACACCACCGGGAGGATGATTAATGGGAAACTTATACAGAGTTCTTTGTATTTAAAACATATATAAGTAAGGTGCTTTCCGACAACTGGTCAGAATTCTTGAGGCAGGACCAGCTGTCTAATTATCAAGGTCATTGGGGTGCACACCGAGATTTTGGCGAGGGATCAAATTGTATCAGGTTGTATTGGTCTATCGAATGTTGTATTCTTGTATTTTAACCTCTTAATAACTTGTTGTTACTTCTTAATAAAGCCATTTTGAAACAAAACCATTTTGTGCCTTAATTGGGATTATTAAGTAAAAGGCATTTTTACTTACACCATGGGATCTTTTACGTCCACCTGAGAGGGCAAACATGGTCTCGGTTTAACGTCTCATCCGAAAGACAGCACCTCCAACAGTGCAGCACTTCCTTGGTACTGTACTGGTGTAAGGAAGTGGCACTGCATAAATCACAGTGCACAGATGAGGGAGAGCAAGTGGTGGTGTAAGATGAGGAGCAGGAGCCTGCTAGCTGTACTTGATATTTGATGACCCTTGTACTTTGGGACATGTGTGGTGAAGTGGGGTAGCTGTGCTGTGGTCCTGTTGCTTTCCAGTGGGAAAGGAAATACAAGTGTTGGTCCCTGTTGAGGCCGGGGGTCAATTGAAAATTTCAAAAAGGAGTTTGATAGATTTTTGTTAGGCAAGGATATTAAGGAATATGGAACCAAGGCAGGTAAATGGAGTTAAGATACAGATCAGCCATGATCTAATTTAATGGCAGAGCAGGCTCGAAGGGCTAAATCGACTACTCATTTTCCTAGCAGATGGCACAGTTCTCCAGCCCCTCGGCGACATCGTCCAAAAATACATTAGGTTCCACATGTATGCTAATGACACCCAGCTCTACTTCACCCCCCACCTCTCTCGACCCCTCCACTACCTCTGATTTTTCACGCTGCTTGTCCAACTGCCACTACTGGATGAGCAGAAATTTTCTCCAACTAAATAATGGGAAGACCGAAGCCATTGTCTTCGGTCCCCGCCACAAACTCCATTCCCTAGCCACCGACTCCATCCCTCACCCTGGCCACTCTCTGAGGCTGAACCAGACAGTTCGCAACCTTGGCGTCCTATTTGACCCCGCGATGAGCTTCCTACCCCATATCTGCTCCATCACCAAGACCGCCTACTTCCCCCTCCGTAACATCGCCCGGCTCCACCCCTGCCTCAGCTCGTCAGCTGCTGAAACCCTCTCCTCTAGACTTGACTGTTCCAATGCTCTCGTAGTCAGCCTCCCATCTTCCACCCTCCATAAACTTGAGCTCATCCAAAACTCTGCTGCCCGGATCCTAACTCGCACCAAGTCCCACTCACCCATCACCCCTGTGCTCACTGACCTACATTGGCTCCCAGTCTGGCAACACCTTGATTTTAAAATTCTCATCCTTGTTTACAAATCCTTCCATGGCCTCGCCCCTCCCTACTTCTGTAACCTCCTCCAGCCCTACAACCCTCTAAGATCTCTGCGCTTCTCCAATCCTGGCCTCTTGCACATCCCCGGTTTTAATCGCTCCACCATCTGCGGTCGTGCCTTCACATGCCTAAGCCCTAAGCTCTAGAACCTCTCTGTCGTTCTACTTCTCTCTCCTCCTTTAAGATGCTCCTTAAAACCTACCTCTTTGACCTGTCTCCTTATGTGGCTCGATGTCAAATTTTGTTTAGTAACGTGCCTGTGACGCATCTTGGAAATGTGAATACAGCTTTGGGCCCAAAAGGTATTTTCTAGCTCCACATTAATGTTTTACCATGTTAATGGAATTATATAAATGCAAGTTGTTGTTATTGTTGTTGTCGATCTGTACTGACCCAGAGCCTATAATAATGTATTGGCATTTAAAATGAAGCTGTCACACATCCTGCTCTTCTTTAAAAAATGCCATGGCTTATTTTATTCTCACATGAATAGGCGCACAAGGACTTGATTTAACATCCCATCTAAAAGATAGCACCTCTGACAATGTAGCACACCCTCTGTAATACACTGTCAGCCTAGATTATGTGCTCAAGTGCTGAAATAGAGTTTTAAGGATTGTTATTGCTGTTGTGATTGGCTTTTTTTTATTAATGAATGTGCATGTTCTGGAAGTGCTTTTCAGATCCTGGATAACTGTCAGTTTGTTAATAGGCCAAAAATAACAATGAAAAACGAGACAAACCTGGGCTACATTGTCTATTGAATGCAATTTTGTCTCTGGCAAACCATTTTGCATCAGATGTTTTTAGCAGTTAGTCCTATTTCAATTACTGTGGCACAGATTTCTGCACAGACTGCACAACATTAATGTGGAGCTAGAAAATACCTCTTGGGCCCAAAGCTGTATTCACGTTTCCAAACTTTATTCACCAACACATGCCTTTCTGAAGCATAAGTTTTTTTTAGACTCCATCTGAAACTGATTAACTCGTTTAGAAATATTGATGTGGGCTAATTTCTGATTGGCTTTACAACAACAACTTGCATTTATGTAGCACCTTTAATGTAGTAAAATGTCCCAAGACGCTTCCCAGGAACGATTATCAAACAAAATTTGACACCGAGTCACATAAGGAGATTAGGACAAGTGATCAAAAGCTTCATCAAACAGGTGGGTTTTAAGCAGTGTTTTAAAGGAGGAGGAGAGGTTTAGGAAGGGAATTGCAGAGCTTAGGGCCTAGGCAGCTGAAGACACCGACGCCATTAATGGAGCGATTAAAAACGGGGATGCGCAAGAGGCAAGAATTGGAGGAGCGCAGAGATCTTGGAGTGTAGTAGCACTGGAGAAGGTTACAGAGGCAGGGAGGGGCGAGGCCATACAGGGATTTGAAAACAAGGATTAGAATTTTAAAATCGAGATGTTACTGGACCAGGAGCCAATGTAGGTCAACGAGCACAGGGGTGATGGGTGAAAGGGACTTGGTGCGAGTTAGGATCCGGGCAGCAGAGTTAACTAAATGGTTTTATCTCACCTTAGATGTGATTGGATGACTAGATTTGCTGCGAGTGAATTGGACATGATACTCAAAGTGAAACATCCTTGTTTTAGCACTTTGGTCAACAGTAATTTTGTGGATTTTCAGCAGAATTACTGTCAGTAAAAGGAAATGGTTAAAAATAGAATCTAGCCCTGAGCATTTAACAATATTGTGTTAAAATGAACTATGTGGATCATGAAAGCCATGTCCACAGATATGTATGTACTTAACCTTTCCGCTGGAATAAATCATGGATTTAGATAAGAATATAACGCCTCAGGGATATTGTAAACCTATATTTGGCTTCAACTTTCCTTTTATTGTGGATTCAATAAATAGAAAATACACAATAGGGAGCTGCTGAATGCCCAGTTTATTCCATGGGGAAGGAAAACTGAATAATAAATTATACAGTTTTCTAATGAGTGGAATAATTCGACCATTGCACTTTCCCCATTGTTTATTCCGTTTATGTAACAAGTGTGAGGACCACAAAAAGAGAAATCGTCTTTAATGAACATTATTGGAAGTGAGCAAAGTGCTTTTAAAAACGCCCCGTGATATTGTATGACCTACTTCTCGCCCTGCTCCATACATGATTGGCCATCTTAAATATCCCCTTCGTGGGATTAACTACAAAACTCAGGGATTGTCACAGCCCCAAATAATGCTGGTGATTCAGGGAGCCAGCATGACTATTTATCTCTGTACAACTCAATGCAAAGGCAAAAAAAAAATACAGATAGCTTTTCAAATCCAGCTTTGCCTGCCATATGTCTGCTGTTACAAATGTAATTTTATGCAGCGGGTTGTTGGTGTAGTCCAGGGTACTATTGTTTAAAGTGTCTTAAACACACAAGGCAATTGTAGGGAGAGAGAAAGAAGTCTGGTATATCTCCTCTCACACCATGAGGGAAGATTTCCTCTGTGTGCCAGGTGTAAAATCATGAGTCGGATAAATAAGCAACGGCTTTACAATTTTGCTACACCTGGTGTGGAGAGGAAATCTTTTCCCTCATATGATGACTATTGTTACATTGTACTGTGATGATATTGTTTGTAGGAACATCTTTAAAAAATGTTATCCATGCTGACTTCTGTTATGAGTATCTATGAAACGTATGTGATACATCATGGAATCATAGAGATGATTCTGCACAGAAGAATCTTACGGCCCTTCGTGCCGGTGCCAGCTCTTTGAAAGAGCTATTCAATTAGTCCCAATTCCTCGCTCTTTCCACATGAGCCCTCCAATTTTCTTCCTTTTTATCTATATATCCAATTCTCCTTTGAAAGTTACTAATGAATCTGCTTCCACCACCCTTTCAGGCAGTGCATTCCAGATGTTAATAATCTGTTGCGTAAAAAAAATTCTCTTCATCTCCCCTCTGGTTCTTTTACCAATTATCTTAAATCTGTATCCTCTGGTTATCGAGCCTCCTACCAGCGGAAGCAGTATCTCCCCATCTACTCGACCAAAAGCCTTCATAATTTTGAACACCTCTATTAAATCTCCCATTAACCTTTTCTGCTTTAAGGAGAACAACCGCAGCTTCTCCAGTCTCTCCAGATAACTGAAGTCCCTCATCCCTAGTACCGTTCTAATAAATCTCCTCTGAACCCTCTCCAAGGCCTTCCTAAAGTACATGTAGCAAACCTACTTAGAATATATGATAAGAAATCAGTAAATGGAGAAAACAAAAATCAGAATTTAAATATAACAAGCCATAAACCAAGAGACGTGAACCACTCGCAAAGGAATATTGTCTCACGGTGTCATTGTTGACTCATGACTCTCAAGTTTAGTTAATACATTTTCTGACTGACTATTGATAATAGTCCAGCTCTGTTCCTGTAAAGTTATTGCTGTAATAAAAGCTTTTCAAAAAAGATGTTGGGATGCCAAGGGTGCTCAAATGGTTCCTTTTGATTATTGGTGGTAAAGACAGTTTAGTGAAAAATGTTAGATTATTACATCTGTAGTTTTTTCTCTATCCTGCCTCCACATTGCTGCCAGCATCAAGGCGGGGGACCCCTACAGTTTCTAATTTATATTAATAATTTGGGTCCAGGAGCGCAGCGCATATTCACAAATGATACCAAACTAGGAGAGGGAATTGAATCTTTGGAGGAAATTTTGCTGATTGCAAAATGAGTTAGACAAACTATGTGAGTGAGTGGAACAATAAGAAATTAAATTTAATATGGTTATAGCGTAAATGACATAGGAAGAAAAAATGGGAGATGGAAGCACTGCATAATTGAAATGGCTAGTGAGGAAGTTTAAAAGGATCTAGGGCGTTTTAATGGACTCAACAGAGTAGATTTTCAACTTGCTCCCTGGGCGTAATACAGACATTGCAGATTGGCCACCCATTATAGAAATGACTGATTTTCATTTCCATTCATTTCAATGAAAATGAAATTGGGCAGTTTCTCTAATGGGTGGCTGATCCAGAATGACAGTTATATGCCTGGGAAACAAGTTGAAAATCTGCCCCAACATATCCAATTACTGAAACGCAACCAACGATAGAACGCTTAACTATATCGTCAAAACCGTATATGGCAAGCTAGAAAGCCATGCTAAAACTGTATAGTGCTCTGGTCAGACCACACCCTGAGTACCATCTCCAGTTCTGGTCACTGTGACACAAGGGAGACAATCAAGCCTTGAAGGCAGTTTGGAGTAAAGCCATGAGATTGAGATTGAGGACTCAGTTATAAGGAAACATTGGAGAAGCTTGGGTTTTTCACCCTTGAAAGAACAAGACTAGGAGATGACCTTATAGACGTGTATAGAATAGTAAACAGCATAGAAAATACCACGTCAGAACACTAAACTGTAACAGCAGAACAATGGGACACAGGCTCAAGCTAGTAAAAAGTAAATATGAGATTGATATCAGGAAGCTCTGTACACAAAAAGTGATCGCCATGGTTTTTCAAGGTAGGATAGTGGAGGCAAGAACCCTGGAATCATTTAAGGAAGAGTTAGCTGCCATGATGGTGGACCTTAGGGGCTTTGTGGAATGTTTTGCTAAAACTAATGAATGGCCTTCCTCATCACAGCCTGCGCTTGAAAGAGGGTAAATTCAAAACTAATCTGCGGAAATAATATCTCAGTGAGCAAGTGGTCAGTCTATGGAACAGGCTATCTAGGGAGACGGTGGAGGCAGTTAGTATTGATTTATTCAAATGCAAATTAGATACATTTCAGAAAATAACATTTTGGGATACAGTATATGAGTAATTTGAGACATGAAGTGGTAAGCGTAGCATGCCCCAGATGAAAAAGGTAACTTTAGACCTATGGTCCCCAAAGCTCTCTACCACTGGGATTTTCCTTGTCATTTTTGGGTCTGTTGTAGACTAATTGATAGAGATTGATTGCTATGATTAGGCAGCAACTCCATTATCATGCACTACTAGGATGGTAGAAGCCAAACTAGATGGACTGTGGTCTTTTTTCATCTAGCAATTCCTATATAGCTATATTTCTATCTTTACCTTTCTTGTGATCATGCAGTTTGCAGCTATATCAATAGTTGTGATCACTTTTGCTCCTTGGATTTCCACATGTGCAAAGTCCAAAACTGGTCTGTGGCATAACCCTGACAGCTAGCCTCTGTGTTAATGGCATTCTTCAGATAGGCCCCTGAAGTTGATGAAACCTGTAGCAGCCTGGATGCACATCACAGGTTGCCGGGAGACTACGCACAATTCCATTACCTCATGGATGTTGACCTGACACCAAGATTGCATCAGGACCACGGCTGCCATGATTCCACAGGAGCAGAAAAAATACACTCTTGTTTGATTTACATTTTAGACAGCCCACAGAACACCTGGATCTTCACTTCCTCCTATCCCTCCCCAAGGGGGATAACCTTAAAATTAGAGCTAGGCTGTTCAGGGGTGATGTCAGAAAGCACTTTTTCACACACAGGGTAGTGGAAATCTGGAACTCTCTCCCCCAAAAAGCTGTTGAGGCTGGGGGTCAATTGAAAATTTCAAAACTGAGATTGATAGATTTTTGTTACGCAAGGATATTAAGGGTTACGGAACCAAGGCGGGTGGATGGAGCTAAGATACAGGTTATCCATGATTTAATTGAATGGTAGAACAGGCTTGAGGGGCTGAATGGCCTACTTCTGTTCCTATTTTCCCCACCCCAAATTTCATGACAAGGAAAATAAAATGAGCTAATATCAGTCAATACTGGGATTCAAACTCAGAGGGTGGTGCGATACTCACATATTTAGCTGCTTCATTTGGAAGGGAAGTGCTCTGTAGAAAATATTTATGATAGTAGAAGTTTTTCGCTGGAGCCAGCAGGGTGATGCCGTGTGACACCGGGAGTTCTCCAAGACCTTTGTTGAGCATGACAGTGAAAGACCATTTATTACAACCTTTATTTCTAGATCCAACAAAGCTGTCATAGCTAAAAGCATCAGCAATTCATTTGCCAATCAGGGATCTATTTAAATAGAATCAGCAATAAATAAATAGGAATAAATGTGCCGTAATGGGGGTACTTTTCCCCATAAGAAACACCAGTTTTTTTGCGTGTACATGATAATAATAAATTGCAAATAATTCTCTTTGATGGCAAAAGCTTACATAAAATGTATCACTTCGCATGCGGAATGTTAAAAATTGAGACGGAAAGGTGTTTCTTACATTTTTAGATACTTTTGTCGTTATTAAACAGACAAAAGACGTTTATGGAAATCAGTCGATGGGGTTTTATCAGATGTAATGCAAAGGAGATGAACATTCGTAACTGCAAACTGCACCAAAAAGTGAACACTATTTTAGAATTAAACAACAATTAAAAAGCAGACAAGTTAATTAGCATTTAATACAAAGTGGGAACAAGTCTCAATTCAAGATTATATTAATCTTCAATTATTGTACTGTGGCGATAATTCAAAGAAAACCATTGTGGTGAAATATGATCTATAGTTTATTAACACAATAAATTGTATACGGAATTTGTCACTGTTTTATAGCGTGGAAATTTTGCTAATTAGGTCTATTCAAAAGTGCAGTACATAATGGAGAAAACATCTTTAGTTGAAATGCTAGTTATCCATTTGCCACTATTGTAACCCTAACATATGCTCAGTCGGCATCCTTGTGATAATTGAAACAGACAACAAAATGATTTTAAAAGTTGCTTGTCATGAAATCCCAGTGATTCTACTTAATCCTTAACATCTACATTACAAGGCATGTCATCGGGCAGAATTGTAATTGGTGAGCTCCACAGGGCTATGAGAGGCTTTGAGAGAATCTGTTCTGAGGTTCACAGTCTCTCTCTGCTTTCCAACCAATCCATTAACGTATTCCTTTAAGGCAATGTAATTCTCAGTGCAGAAATGGAAAGACATTTTTAGAAGCAATTTATGTTTCCCTTTCCTAGTGCTTAGGGCAGTGTAAAATAAATGGAATGTGCAAGCAAACAAAAAGTGTGAAATTAAGTCCGTAAAGACTTGTATGAATCACGAGCATCAAAACTTTTGGAGATTCAAAAAAAGTACCGGAGTTGCCCAGTCCTTACGCATTCTGGAATGCTAACCATACCATATTGCTTGTTGGTCTGCAAAGGCTATCAATATGAATGTGCCTTATAGAAAATAAGATATACTTATGTATTGTTGTGGGTATATCATATACTCTAAAGTTGGGGATGATTGGTAGAGAATGGCTCAAAGATCTCTTAACTTTAAGCAATAAAGAATGCTCCTATGTATCAGACCAGGGAATTGAGTATAGGAAGCAGATTGAAGGATGGGAATATCAGGTCAAGCTTTTTAATCAAACTACCTATACATAGTTCCCCTGGTACTCTAAGTGGGAAGTTCTTTATTGCTTTTCCATCACAGTTTCAGCTAGTATAGTCAAAAAAAGAAAGTACAAAATTTATGCTGAGCACAAGGAGTTAGTCAGTAAGTGTTCTAGTAAGAAGTGTGCAGCACTGCTGTCTACTGTTAGACTTGTACTTCTGTGCAGCACTCAGGAGGAAAGCTAGCTGGAAAGAGCAGCAGCCTGTAGTCGTAAAGAAATCATTTTCTATTAACAAATGGAATGGCCTGTAACATACTAGCCTGGAAATGACTGAGTGCTGTTATTATACAAACACTTAGGGGGTCATTTTGACTTTGGACGTAAGTTTAAAATGGGCAATATTGGATCAGCTGCCTCCTAGACATTTTTCCCGATTTTCATTTCCATCGAAGTCAATAGAAATGAAAATCGGGAGATGTATAACAGGGACTGATCCGATATCACCCGTTTGACACTATTGTTCAAAGTCAAAATTAGAGTGCTTATATCAAATTCTTCTCTCATCTACTTTTAAAAAAAAATTAACCCATTAATACCATTATTAAAATAATGGGGAGAGAAATTTTGCATGAGCACATTAAAGATTCATATGATAATATTACTCCAATTTCCAAGGTGCATTTTTACTTTCATATCAACTTTTTAAAAGATAGAAATGTTCCATTTTTCTCCTTTGGGGTGGTCTCCTGTGGGGAACTATTTTCCATGAGAATAATGCTTTTGACGATCGAATGACATCCAGAACAGAGCTGCTGCGCACACCCAATCAGTCTTCCATGGATGGAGATTGCCAGTTTCTAACATAAGTTTACAGTGTCAGAGATGGGATTGCGAAAACATCATTGACACTTATTGGGGGTGAAATTGGTATTATGTGCTGGGGCAAAACAGGTGATAGCGCATTGACAATCCCTTTTTAAACCCCTTCTGATGTTCTTTTGAATTGACTTCAGTGGAAAAGAAAATCAGTCAGGGTGTAAAATGGGCGGCTGATTCACCAGCACCCATTTTGCATTACTGCCCAGGACCAATTTCACGCCCATTAAATTAAGGTGGGAAAGAGCCAATTAAAACAAGATATGTCACAGTTTCCAATCATTCAAAAGGCCCAGGCAGCCTAGAAGCCTAGCTCAGAGTTGGCACTAATGGATTAACATTTTGCCAAACATAACAAGATGTTATGACATGCTTGTATCATGGCTGACGATATCCTTTCAGATGAGAACTGGCCTGACAGGAGTTTTAGACGCACAGGAGCAGGAATCATAGAAGATGATACCTGAGGGAAAGCAGTGCAGATTTGATAACTCGTTATTGATTTTGCATGATTGTTTTAAGCATGATTCGCCATAATGAAAGACAGAGGAAGAGAGAGAGCTTTTTTTCTATCTCAGTAAATGACATACATTAAAACAAATAAAATCAAAATATTGTTAACCAAATCATGAGCAACATTGCGAGAGGGTCTACAGACCCAGAATCTTATACCTGGGATGGAGAAGTGTCGAAGAGGATTGACGCTCTTGGAAAGCAATTATTGAGCACTGTAAAGCGGCAGTAGATTACTTGAGCTACCCCCCACTATAGGTGATGATGTAGCGGACATTTGCTAGAGTATGCTGTTCACCTGTATTCAAAATGTTGCCGTATCATCCATTTCAACAGAGATATGGAGCAACAATTGAAGAGACAGCAAGCAATCTTTGTTGTTGGTGCTTCCTTCAGCACATTGGATGTCATCAACCACGTGCACAGGGAGATTAGGGGCCCTACCATCAATCTCATGGCCAAACCACAAAGGCTTCCATTCAATCAATGTGTAGGTGGCCTATGATGCAAAATTAAGGACTTTGCAGGTGAATCAATACTTGACTCCTTCATCCTCAGTCGTCGTCTCTGGCTGCAGCATGTAGAAAGGATGCAAGAATGGTTGATGGGGAATTTGGAGTGTCGCCAGATTATGGGTCATGACATGACTGACACCGGCAACATGTAAGTATCTTAACACATAAGGCATGAAAAGAAAATGACCGTTTCTGCTTTGTTGTTATTTTTCCAACTCATAGAAACATTTCTTGACCTCCTGCTGGCATCTACTAATGGTGGATATGGCTCTGAACTGTTGATGATGTTTCTTTTGTGACATGTGTACTGGGAAGTGCATGTCCTCCTGACTGGTACCTGTTCCACAACTATTGACTCTTCAATGTTGATGAATCAGGCTTTCGTGAAAGGTTTCAGAACCATAAACCTGAAGTTCACAGCCAGCACATCTGGATTGGTGACCGGTTTGTTTTTCATCAGGATCAAAGAGGTTCATTTCCTGCTACTTAAACGGTAATTATTACAGCTCAACTCTGATCAGTTTGTTAAATTCCATGAGCAATAGGTACCAAAGTGGTATTCAGAGCAACTGCAGTTCCTATACACTTACACAAACAACTCCTCTATTAAAGAAAAGACCCTAACAGCCATAATCCAGAAAGTTTCTACATTCTGAATGCTATCAAATCAATTGTGTGAGATAACAGTAGTTCAGCAGTGACGTTTCCCCTCCCAGTCCAAGAGCACACTAACACTTACCGTCCAGGCTCACGTATTAAGACTGGTCACTGGAGTGCCCCAGTGAGCTCTACAACCATATCCCACAAGTCATCTCTGTCAACAGAGGAAAGGTAAGCACCGAAACTTGAGAAGGAAAAGTTGGAGGGCGATACTAACAGTGTCATAATTTGATAATTTGTGCACCACAGATAAATAACAGATTTCATCATTTCTGAAGGCCTGGGATAGCCATTTTGGAATCGGGCAGAAAACTAGGGAAGACCAAAAAACGTTTGATTCACTGACTGCAATTTTCCTTTCCATGTCCTGCTTAGAAACACTTTTTTCTTTTCAATATATTAATCTCTGTGAATATGAAAACATTGACATTCAAATCAATTTTTGCCTTTGCTCTTTGAAGGTAAGCACAGCTTATATATAAAACTGACTAGGGTAGATCTTGTCTTTGAATGATAGTGTAAAATGAGTGATAGTGAATCGGCAGCCCATTTTACACCTCTCCTCATTTGTATTTCCACTGAAGTCAATGGAAATAAAACTGGAGAGAGATGTAAAATGGGCTGCTGATTCACTATCACTCATTTTACACTATCGCTCAAAGTCAAGATCTACTCCACTGTGTTGAGAAAAAAAGTCCAAAGCCATAATTTTGGATCCAAAAACTGGAAATTCTGAATGCAAACCTTGCATTTGAATTATTCCAATTTACACAAGCTTCTTATAAATAATCCGCAGTGTAACCCTCAAACACCATGGGGGTTATATTGGATAACCCCCGAAACTGGGCATGGGGCCATGATGCGCGATTAACCCATGCCCGGTCATTGAGATTCAGGCAGCATGAATTTACCTGATTGCTGCATCCAGCCAGCGCTACCTGCGCTGTTGAGTGACCATCGCGAGTGGCTAGCACCACTTTAAGGCTGCCTGCACATCTAATCTGCAAAATATAAGATACGGGTCTGCACGGAGTCTGAACGGCGGTCAGACATCGCACACGTGAAACACAGATGTAGGTCCTGTCCCTATATTTACAAACTGTTGAGTTATTTTAAAACATTGAATAGAGGTTACGCACTATTAAATCCCACATCCTCCAATCCTCCAGATCCCATCAATCTGCCGATTTGAGTTTGTACAGGCCCTGCGAGAGAGCATGCACCAAGGTTCTCTGATGATGCACTAGAGCCTGGGTGCAAGAGGTGGACAGAAGGAGGGGCATCCTGTATCCGCAGGAGGCCGTCCAGACATATGCTTCCCAGGAAGTGGGAGGTAGTAGGGGATGAAGTCAATGCCATGTGCATAGCACCATGAACATGGATGTAGTGCAGGAAGAAGTTCAATGCTTTGACATGAATGGTCAAGGTGAGTGAGGTCAACTGTCAAGTGGCATCTCCTACCAACTGCATCACTAGCTGCATCCACTGCTCCACGCACTACACCCCCCCATCACACACATACCAACAAACTCTTTCGATCAGTACTCAACTCTTCCAATCATATGCTTCCTCTCACCCTCAACTCACAGGTCACACGCACTGGCAGCTATTCAACCATGACAGCCGCATCACCCAAACATCTTGTAGAACACTCACCGACACACATCCCGCTTTCTTGCAGGAGAAGGTGGCGCATAACAGGAGGCAACAAGTGGCAGTGGCTCCATGGAACATGAACCTGCTGTCCTCTCTCAGGATGACAGCATTCCTGTCCCACCCCTGCCACTCCGCCAGTGCCCTTGCTATTGCCTGTCAACTAGCCAGCCCACTCCCCGTAGATTGTTGAAACTTTATGATAGGAACATAGGAAGATAGGAACAGGAGTAGGCCATTTAGCCCCTCGAGCCTGTTCCGCCATTCAATGAGATCATGGCTGATCTGTGACCTAACTCCATATACCCACCATAGCCCCATATCCCTTAACACCTTTGGTTAACAAAAATCGATCAATCTCGGATTTAAAATTAACAATTGAGCTAGCATCAACTGCCGTTTGCGGAAGAGAGTTCCAAACTTCTACCACTCTTTGCGTGTAGAAGTGTTTCCTAACTTCACTCCTGCAAGTCCTGGCTCTAATTTTTAGGCTATGTCCCCTAGTCCTAGTATTCAAGTATAGGAGACCTTCAAAAAAAACAGGTACAAATGCATCAGCAGCCAAAAGCAATAATCCAGCAACTATTCTGTAACTCCTGCATGATTCCTTTAAATAGCGCTGGTGGGGGGGCCCTCCATGGTGTTTAAGACCTGTTCAGCTATGCAAAGTTAAGACAGTGCGTTGGCTGGAGCGTGGAATTCCAAAATCATATCTGTCCCTTTAAATCAGCTTGCTTACTGATCTACCGCATATTCTCCCTACTTTACACGGTGCCGATGTTCGTTATCTGCGCGTGCGCGAACGCCTTTCTAAGACGGTGTACAGCGTACGTCACACTAGAAGTGCGCACCACTCTGGACACCTTTTTTGTCCTTAGGAGCCCGCATAGCGCGTACACAATGGACGCCACGCGGCTCAATTTAGAGCCCTACGTACTTTATGGACAGCTCGACATTCTCTTCAGAAATTTACCTTGGAGCTGCCGCTACACATAGCTACTGAGCATTCCACCACACCTCCGTTGCATAATTCAGTTCAATTGACCCCTGAGTTTGTCAGCACATTTTGCATGGTGCACTGGCAGCTGTCTAATCAGTGAGTGCTATTCTTATTTAAAAAATTGCACCAGTCCCAGACAGACTGCAAATGCCAGCTCCCAGTCTCAACTGCACCTTCAGATTCAGAGCTGGCGATGGACAGATCCTGAAAGTGCCTCATTAAATGTAACTTTGCGAGTTTTTTTTTACACCTGGCAGGTCAGAAATGATTCTCTGTTGGGAATAGGGGCGGGAATAATAGAAAAGAAAGGCAGGAAGTTTTTCTTCAGAGAATCACCAAAGGTCTACGATAAAAACAAAAAATGCTTTAAGTGCACAGCAAGTCAGTCTGCTTCTGTAATAAAGATAGGTTGACATTTTGGGTATATAGAACCATAGCATCATAGAATCATAGAAAGTTATGGAACGGAAGGAGGCCATTCAGCCCACTGTGTCCAAACCGGCCGAAAAAGAACTATCCAGCTTAATCCCACTTTCCAGCACTTGGTCCGTAGTCCTGTAGGTCACGGCACTTCAAATGCACATCGAAGTACTTTTTAAATGTGATGAGGGTTTCTGCCTCTACCACTCTTTCAGGCAGTGAGTTCCAGACCTCCACCATCCTCTGGGTGAAAACATTTCTCCTCAGCTCCCGTCTAATCCTTCTACCAATTACTTTAAATCCATGCCCCCGGTCACTGACCCCTCTGCTAAGGGAAATAGGTCCTCTCTATCCACTCTATCTAGTCCCGTCATAATTTTATATACCTCAATTAAATCTCCCCTCAGCCTCCTTTGTTCCAAAGAAAACAACACCAGCCAATCCAATCCTTTCTCATAGATAAAATTCTCCAGTCCTGGCAACATCCTTGTAAATCTCCTCTGTACCCTCTCTAGTGCAATCACATCTTTCCTGTAATGTGGTGACCAGAACTGTATGCAGTACTCAAGCTGTGGCCCAACCAATGTTTTATACAGTTCTAGCATAACCTCCCTGCTCTTATATTCTATGCCTCGGCTAATAAAGGAAAGTATCCCGTATGCCTTCTTAACCATCTTATCTACCTGCATGTTCTTCATCAGAATTCATAAAGGATATACACCCAAAATGTTAACTTGTCTTTTCTATTTGCAGATACTGATTAACCTGTTGTGCATTTTCCATTTCTGCTTTCTATAATTTGGATATAGAACTGAACTTCTTTCCTTATAATTTCTTCGGACATTTTGGTCATGAATTACACACTGTGATCCATTTTCCACCTTTTAAGGAGTTGAGTGGTCAGGTCCTAGATTATGAAATGCCCAGCCAGTAATGAATTATTTAATGACCGTCTGCTTTGGATCAAAATCCAGAAATGAAAAGGATGCAGATCTCACTTGTGGGTGCTTATCAGGTAGAATCTATACCTGTGTATGTCCTAAGTCCGCAAAATGATTTAAAATGTCATGTATGTGTGGTGATACAGTGCGAAGTTAGGGAATAATAATCTCCTAACCTTTCTGAAATTTTTAACAAGAAGTATTATGATGTCCAAGGAGAAAGTACTTTGCATCGTGTGTAGTCCATTATAAAATATTCTTCCTTCAAGAGGAAAAAGATTAGGTTTGCTGATTGACCAAATGTTGATCATGTTGTCAGATTGTATGATAGCAATTGTAAGTAGGATGTTAGGGTGTATAAGAAAATCTGTAGAGAGTTCCAAGGAAGTCCAACTGACACTATAAAGCATTGGTGAGACCACACAGAATGCTTCATCCTCAATGGTGACGATCGTAGTTGCAAATCAGTCACTGACTATTAAGGTCAATACAAGAGGTAAGCTCTCTCACATGTTTCACAAACCCAAATAGCTTGTCTGGAGTTGAAGGACTGATCACATTTCTGCTGTTGCAGCTTCTCCTTCAGGAGGTCAATGCACTGGCTCTCATTCTGGCTGACATGTCACACTGTTTGGAAGCTCATGTGATCAGCTGCAAGATTTTCCTAGCCATTGATATTGATACTACATAGCTTGAGGTTGTGCCTGGTGTCTCCTTTATAAGGGTTATTTGGCAAGGTTCTGCTGCCATCACAAAGCCTCACTAGTGGCAAGCGTAGGTCAGTGAATCGGCACTGTATTGTTATAGGCCTAAATCCAACCTACACTTGCATCTAGTGAGGCTCCATGCTGACAGCAGCATTTCATGAGATTACTCTTTATATCTCTTTTATTACCTACCCTGCTTTCACCTGTCATGTTCCAGCTCATTGTATGACCTCAATACCTCCATGCACCTTCTCACTTTCTGCCCAATCTCAGCCTCTCCTCAGTGACTTTAATCTCCACCTGAGCTCACCGTCCCCAACCTTTATTGACTTCCTTCCCCTGTTCATCTCCCTCAACGGCACACTCTACATAGACTCCCATGTTACAATCTATTTGAAGATGTTTTTATTAATAGTTGGATGACTTATCTATCCGGCATAATCAATAAGATTCTTGGGAACGTTAAGGTCGAACACTCATAGATCTATTAAGATTTTGTATTTCTAATCACACCTGACGATTGGAGAATCGAACGTGTTATTGTTCTGAGCTCAGTATGCAGATTGATCAACCATCCGAATCCAAATTCACGTTGCAATTTGCTACTTTTATACCTTTGCTGGACCCTAATCCAAATAAGGTACACTGAGCAAGGCATGATTGTGCCTCGTTCACATGTTCTATTTTACATCTCAAAGCTACAGAATATATGAGCGATGGGTAAATTGTACTATTGATTGACGTGGAGAGGGAATTTTTCTGCTGGATTGTCTGTGCTTCAACATGTGCTGCAATCAGTATCCTAGCTTTTAATTCTTTCTCACCCATGACTCTTTACGTGCCAAACCATGCACATGGTCACTACTTCAATTTCATCATTCCAAGTGTGTTTATGACCTCCAGGATCTGTATTGTATTCAGGGTACTGTCCGACCAATTCCTCATCTGGGTTCTCCCTCATAGCCCCCAACATGACACAAACCTCTTAATTGTTACTTTCCACCCTAGGAAGAATTATGCCCCACCTCTCAAGCACCTTCTCTAACTCTAATCTCCCCCTCTTCTGCTGCTACCTATTCTGCCATTGACACCTCTGTTGACCTTATCCACAACTGTCTTGCCTTTACATTTTACGCCCTCATCTCCATCAGATCCCAGACAGTCTCCCATCCCCACCATTTCTCCACGAACAATTCCATGGGCTAGAAACTTGACAGGCTTGTCCTCCACCCAACCCAGCCCTCACCCATTCCATTCTCTACAGTTTCTCCCACATCTCCCCCTCAACTTTCAGCACATTCAGCATAACTAACCATCTGGTCACTTGATCCACTCTTCTCCCAACTGCTAACCACTGACTTCATCTCCTCAGCCCTATGTTTATCAACCTCATTGCCTGTCTCTTTCCATCAGCACTGTCTCTACCTCATTCAAGACCACCATTATCACCCCCTCCTTAAGAAACCCACCCTCAATCTCTCCGTTCTCTTGAATATCTGCCCTCTTTTCAACCTTCCTTTGCTTTCCAAAGCCCTGGAACACTTTGTTGCTTTCTAACTACATTACCATCTCTCCCACCATTCCAATTTCTGGGCACTTTTGTACTGTGAATTCATACACAATAAATTCACGTAACACTCTTGCATGGGTATCAAGAGGAAGCTTCCATTTCATGGGTGTGACTTGATTCCAACCCTGGTCCCCTAGATAAAAGAGGTACCATGTACCACCCTGATCTTATATTCCAATTTAACTATACAGTGCAATGTGGATAATCATGCACTTCCAGCAGGAAGCCTCACTCAATTGAAACAGAGGTCGAAGATTGGGATACTGCTGCATTGATTCTCCGACCCATGCACCCATTTAGCGAGGCTACCTGCTAGGAGTGCAGGATCTGTGAATAAGCCCTCACATTTCAAGGGAACAAGTCATTTCATAGATTGTGACAGACTAGGCAAAGATTTGTCACAAGATTACACAAACTCACATCGTAGCTTTCAGAAATATGCAGATAGCTTGGAATTTCCCAAATTAAAATTGTATTAACTACCCCTCACAATTCAGGAGCATATAAAAGAAGACACTATCCCTCATAGGGTTATAACAGCAACGATTTTGTTTTAATGATGATTTGGCTGAATGAATTATTATTTATTAATGGTTCCTCTGGGCTATCTTATGTACCGTATCCTGGAATGTTTTTTAACCAAAGTTAAATAGCAGCCATTGAGTAAATAAATTCTTGTTGAGCTCCCCCGACGGTTCAGTTCCTTAAGATATTGAATAGCTGAGCCATACAGACCAGGATTCCTTGATGGTGCTGAGTTAACTGATCTTAACTGGGACAGCGATGGGGATGTTACAATTAGCCATCATGCCTCTAAGGGAGGGAAAACTGACAGGAATCCTGTTTCTATTATCCACTGCTGGAAGTGGACGTGTGGACATAAGGTGAGGACAACAACAAAAACAACTTGCATTTATACAGTGCCATTAACATAGTAAGAACGTCCCAAGGAGTTTCACAGGAGCGTTATCAGACAAAATTTGACATCGAAGCAAATAAAGAGATACTAGGACAAGTGACCAAAAGTTTGGTCAAAGAAGGTAGGTTTTAAGGAGCGTCTTAAAGGAGGGGAGAGAGGTAGAGAGGCGAAGGGGATTCCAGAGCTTAGGGCCTAGACAGCTGAAGGCATGGCCGCAAAGGGAATCGGCGAGGCACAAGAGGCCAGAATTGGAGGAGCGCAGAGATCTTGAAGGGTTGTAGGGCTGGAAGACATCGAGATAGGGAGGACTCTATTGTGCTGCATGTAAACAAATATCCTGCAGTTCTCTCAATGCCTAGCCTCACACATTGATATGCCTGTACATTTGGAATGTAAATGAACTGTGGGGGCTGATAAGCTGGTCCTAGCACAGAAGCACTGGGACCACTGCTCCTTGGGTGCAGCTGTGCACATCTATAGTGGAGTCAACTCATCTCATGTAAGGTCAACTCATTCAAAGAGATTTCCAGCACTTCATCACACAATGCATGATGTGCTGACGGCTCCCTGCGATCAAGGCATAGGTTATCCTGCTTTGGCATCTCTCAGAGGGCTGGTGGATGCTCTTAAAACTGTCCATTTCTGAAGACAGAGGAGAATTGACTGCAGCTCTATTTAAAGGGGCAGCCTTGGAGATGCTTCTGGAAGGAGGTCTTTGAAAATGAGGGCCACCCACCAGTAAAGGGCAGTGTTGAATAGCTTGGATGGAGGTGGTGGAAAGAGTCCATGCTGTCTCATTTGTGCAGTAAACCTGGGAGCAGCTGAAGAAAGAAAGTTGCTGGTCTCAGGAAGGCTGCCAAAGTAAAATATGCTCTCATTTTGCTTTATTTTATAATGTGCCAGTTTTAAGTTTGGGGTAACATCACATCACACACCAATTTGACAACTTTTCATGCACTTTCAAGATTACAGGCATGCCGTTGTTTTACTAGGACGCTGAGCATTGCAATGACAGCAAGGTGTTTGCCCTGTAACCCATTGTATGTGGAAAGTAACAAACACCAATCACACTCCCAACACTACCTATATGTTGTATGTTCACAGAGTCACATAAGGTGGTTGGCAACCTGGGCGCTTGGCTGGAACACATCTTCTCTCACATTCCTCGTTTCAACATATGTCCTTTTTCTATCTGCTTGCAGAAGACTGCATATAACAAAACACAGCTCATGCGGACAGGACATGAATCATCTAAGCTATGACATGACTCATGAAGAGAAGAGAATCTAGGAGAAATTAAATGGTGAGTTCAAAAGCTTCTCCAAACTCATGGCTAATACCTTTTTTTCTTAGTCCTTATCTTCTTACTCACTCATTAATGCACTTCCTCATGCATAACAGACACTAGAACCCAACTGGTTCACCAATGTCCTTTTAGGGAAGGAAACCTGCCGGCCTTACCCAATCTGTCCTATATGTGACTCCAATCCAACACCAATTTGGTTGACTCTTAACTGCCCTCTGAAGTGACCCAGTGGATCACTTAATTGTATCAAACCACTACAAAGAATAATTGCTGCGGTTCAAGAAGAAAGCCCACCCCTGCCTTCTCAAGGGCGACTAGGGATGGGCAATGAATGCTGGTTTTGCCAATGACCCCCAAATCCCAAGAATGAATCAAAAAAATTGTTGTGTCATGTAAATTCTGTTTTAAGAAATCACCTGTTGCCAACAATCTAAAATAGGCTCTTTTTCTGCTTCTCCAGGTGCACAAGAGCAAGAGATGTGGTAAGTCCAATGACTGGCCTCGTCCGAGCACCTCTCAGCACTCTGTGTCATCCACTCCTACAGTGGTAAGCACCAAGGCTGCACCCGTACTGTGGGGATTAGTTAGTGAGTGGCAGGCGGGAGCACCAGGTCAAGAACAGAACAGGAATGAAGAGGATTAAGTGCAGATGGAATTGGAGGATCTGCGACCTGTTGGCCAGATGCCCAGCTCATGAGCTCCTTCAGGAAATTGGAAATAGAAAAGAATCATAGAATTTTAGAAGGAGGCCACTCTTCTGCTCTTTCCCCATAACCCTGCTAATCAGGCAGTGCATCCCAGATCATAAGTCGCTGCATAAAAAGAATTCTCCTGATCTCCCCCCTGTTTCTTTTGCCAATTACTTTAAATCTGCGTGTCCTCTGGTTATCGACCCTCCTGCCAGTGGAAACAGTTTCTCCTTATTTACTCTATCAAAACCTTTCAAAATTTTGAACGCATCTATTAAATCTCTCCTTAAAATCCAGAAATGCACTTTGGTAACAACGCAGTTCATGAAGTGGTTTGAGAATGTGTCAAAAATCCTGCTCAGTTTAGAGATGGGGGAGTCCACAAGCCGCTCTGTGCAGTGCTAGGTTAAAGGCGCTATATAAATGCAAGTTGTAGTTGTTGCATGTCCACCTGACTCAGCTGCAGACCAGCAGAACTCCAGGTACCTCTGCAGCAAACCTTTCATGGATGAGGTCCAAAGCTCAGGCAAAGTTTCCATCATGACGTGCTTTCACTGGGGCTCCAATCTACAGTAGATGGGGAACAGGTAAGGCAAGGCTTCACAGCTGTCCACAGCCTCCTCTCACGGATTTCTGGACATACTGAGTGAGTGTTTGGAATAACCCAGCAGCATAAAACTACAGGGCAATGGTTACCACTGACTGAGTCATCCCTCGATCTGCCTGCTGGATATTGCAAAGTTTGTCACGACCTCCTTGTGCAATAGCAGTTTCTACATGCAGACCCTTCGGACATATCCAGCATTGGTTGCCTTGGCCTGTGTACAGGAGTGGCGGTGTAAGAGCAGGTTAGAACTTAGATA
This sequence comes from Heptranchias perlo, assembly GCF_035084215.1. NCBI lineage: Eukaryota > Metazoa > Chordata > Chondrichthyes > Hexanchiformes > Hexanchidae > Heptranchias > Heptranchias perlo. The sequence goes on from NC_090339.1 coordinate 16,628,737, forward strand.
GCTTTAGGTGCATATGCTATGGGTGGTGGACATCAGCCTCATGAAGAAATTTGGACAAGGGACCACAGGGCAACCACCACTCTTGGGACTGTACCGCTGCAAGAAGTCAACATGTTCAAGGAAGCAGAAGAAAAATAATTGGTGAGAAAAGGAAAGGAAAAAAACTGCTTAACAAAGACACATATTCTCACTGGAGAAATACTGTTGTCATACTGGTGGAGCCCATGACTTATGGCACTTTCATACAGTTATCTGGGAAAAACAGTAAGGAATTGTCATCATCCATAGCTACTCAGTAAGCAAATGGAATTTTAACTGCTTTCTACACACTGCCTGTCTTTCCTGCCATTATACTATTTTCTAATATTGAGGTGATGAATCTGTGCTGCCCTTTTCCCAGTTTGCTTTAAAAATTCTAGATTGTTTAAAAAAAATTGTAAGTGTGGCATTCAAAGTATTTAAGGAAGAAAACAGTTTTTTGTAATATTTATGCTGTCTTTCAAAATGTCCTCATAAGTATATAATAATAATTAAAAATTGCAATGGCATGATTAATGCAGTGGTTTAGAGAAATGTGGATTCCTAACTATTACTTTTATATAACCATTGTCATAAATAAGCGGGGCAGATTACGCTGCCAACCATGGATTATCCTTTGTATACCTGGTATAAAATATTCATGCTCTTTGCTGTCTATTTTACATATTGTGAATAATGAGCCAGGTAAAGCTCATTTAGAAAAAGCTACTGGCTGGTATTAAATAAAACATAACACAGAAGCTCATTGATGAAGTCTATCAGTAAAACCTGGGGTATAAATGGCTGCAGATGTCTCAAATCAATACTTAACATCTAGGTGCACTGTCAACAATGTTTTGCATAAAACCCTGAGTGCAGTTCAGTCAATCTGTAACCACCATTTGCACCACAGACCAAATTGAAACTTACTTCAACCTAATTTGAATTACTACACTGTCTGTAGTGTGAAAGAAAGAAATAACTTGCATTTAGATAGCGCCTTTCACAACCTCAGAACATCCCAAAGCACTTCACGGCCAATTAATTACTTTGCATACAGCAAGGTCCCACAAACTGCTTTGAGATAAATCACCAGATAATATGCTTCAGCGATGTTGATTAAGGGCACCGGGGAGAACTCACTTGCTGTTCTTCGAATAGTGCCATGGGATCCTTTATGTCCACCTGAGAGGGCAGACAGGGCCTCAGTTTAATGTCTCATCTGAAAGACAGCACCTGCGACAGTGCAGCGCTCCCTCAGTACTGCACTGAAGTATCAGCCTAGCTAATTTGACTGAGGCAGACACTGCTACAACTGAGCCAAGGCTCACACAAATGGTGCACATGGTGCAGACACTGTTCCTTGATTAGACAATGAGAGTTCTAAGAAAGAAAGAACTTGCATTTATATTGCACCTTTCACGACCTCAGGACATCCCAAAACAATGAAGTACTTTTGAAATGTAGTCACTGTTGTGATGTAGGGAAATGTAGCAGCCAATTTGCGCACAGCAAGGTCCCACAAAAAGAAATGTGATAATGAACCAGATAATCTGTTCTACTGATTTTGGTTGAGGGATAAATATTCAGGACACTGGGGAGAACTGATCATGCTGGGGCTGGAGTGGAAAGAACACTCCAGCCTCAGCCATATAAATACTGTGGTTACAAAAGCAGGTCAGAGGCTGGGTATTCTGCGGCGAGTGACTCACCTCCTGACGCCCCAAAGCCTTTCCACCATCTACAAGGCACAAGTCAGGAGTGTGATGGAATACTCTCCACTTGCCTGGATGAGTGCAGCTCCAACAACACTCAAGAAGCTCGACACCATCCAGGACAAAGCAGCCTGCTTGATTAGCACCCCATCCACCACCCTAAACATTCACTCCCTTCACCACCAGCACATAGTGGCTGCAGTATGTACCATCCACAGGATGCACTGCAGCTACTTGCCAAGGCTTCTTCAACAGCACCTCCCAAACCCGCGACCTCTACCATCTAGAAGAACAAGAGCAGCAGGCACATGGGAACAACACCACCTGCACGTTCCCCTCCAAGTCACACACCATCCCGACTTGGAAATATATCACCTTTCCTTCATCGTCGCTGGGTCAAAATCTTGGAACTCCCTTCCTAAAAGCACTGTGGGAGAACCGTCACCACACGGACTGCAGCGGTTCAAGAAGGCGGCTCACCACCACCTTCTCAAGGGCAATTAAGGATAGGCAATAAATGCCGGCCTCGCCAGCGACGCCCACATCCCATGAACGAATAAAAAAAAGACTAAATGTTGTAGAAGCAGGGTGCAAGTATTGGAGCTTACCATTTCCTTTGCACCTTTTATACAACATAGGGGTAATTTTCGGTTGGAATGCTATTCGGGCAGGCAGTGGGCATGGCGTACATGGTGGCCACCCTGAGGAGTCATCATAGGCCCCGTGCAGGTTAATCTGATTTTCAACAGAGCCTGAAGGTTCTCCAATGTGGCAGTGAAGATATTGATAGAACAGGAAGGAGATCCTCTTCCCTTCTAAGAATTATAGAATGGTTACAGCACAGAAGGAGGCCATTCGGCCCATCGAGCCCTCTTTTGACGGGAAATAGGTGCCAAGACAAATTAATCAACACACTTGGAGAGAGGTGGCAGCGAATATGAATGGCACCAGCATTGATCACACTTGCTGTGTCTTCTTGTCATCGTGCACACTATGCCAAGCTGCCTCATGTTGAAAACCTTTCAGCAGGGCACATATTAACCCACTTCCACTCTTCTTGCAGGAGAAGCTGGCACACAACAGATGGGGCAGTACAAGAACAGAAGGAGGTCCTGCCACTCTAAGACTGACACCAATAGGATAGGCTGCCATTGACATTATTGGCAGACAAAGGGGATGCAGCATTGGAGATGGTGAGGCTGGGAGCATGGCACAGGGTGTTTGGGCATCTTCCCTTCCTTTTATCCTTCTACTTAACTCCTTCCGTTACATACTTACACAGTCACACACGCAGCACGACAACCTGGTGGTGCATTGCGCTGCTTATTCTTGCCACCATATGCAAACTCTTGACCCTCTCTCCTTTTTCTAGGTCCATCCGACAACTCTGGCCTTCCAGTCATACAGACTGAGGAAGAGAACCTTCCAGAAGATGCAACCTCACTTGCTCTTTCTTTCCAAGCACAAGCATAGAAATCGGCACAAATTGTGAGTTAGAAGCTTCTGGAATGGGTAATTCAACGAGCACAAATGGGCAGTTGCAAGTGGCAAGATCTCTTGGGAAAGTGCTCACTGAGGGGTCAGCTCATGTCCCAGCTCAGTTAAAGAGGACAGGAATGCGGCCTTTAGAGGAACAACCTTTAAAAGAAAAATGCTACCTGTGCACCAACATTTGGTGAATGCATTGGATAGCCTGACAAGAAGCTTCTGTAACATGTAAGAGAGTGTGGAGGAGTCCATGACCAACTTGTGTGGAGTTCTGGGACATGGCATCAATACTCTGCAGTCAACCATGGGGCACGGGGGACCTCAGTGGAAATTGCAGCCCAGCCCACTCTTGTCTGTGGCATCAGTAACGGCATCTCTGAACAGGCTGGGAGACCAAATGGATTAGAGCTTCAATCGGATAATGGATGTCCTACAGTCTAGTGTCCCACAGATTAGTAGGAAGGCTGAGTTGCAGCCTAGTAGCATAGACCGTCTTGCAATGTAAATGGGACCATGTGGCCATCTCTCGTGATGACAGCATATCTGGACCCTGGCCGACGCTTAACCAATGCTCACCCTGGTGGCAGAAATCCAGCTAGACCAGTTTGCACTGGCAGCCGCTGATTTCATGAAGACTGCAGTTGTTGGCCTCTCAGGCCCCAGCTCCATGGTGTCGCTAGTCACGGTGTTATTTTTCTAAGGCTAAGAGTCAGTTAACCTGTGGAATTTACTGACAAGGAGATCAGAGCTGAACTGATGGATCACAACCCAAATGGAATGAGGGGTGCTATAATCTTCCTTGGTGACCCTGGGTTGGGGAGGCGAAAAATCAGACAGGAATCCTGCTCCTGACCATTTCCTCGCGATCCTTGCTGGAAGTGTATGTGTGGAGAGACCTTGGAGTGCATGTGCACAGGTCCCTGAAGATGGCAGTACAGGTAGATAAGGTTGTGAAGAAGGCATACGGAATGCTCTCCGTTATTAGCCAAGGTATAGAATACAAAAGCAGGGATGTAATGATGGAACTGTATAAAACGCTGGTAAGGCCACAGCTGGAGTATTATGCGCAGTTCTGGTCACCACATTACAGGAAGGACGTAATTGCTCTGCAGAGAGTGCAGAGAAGATTTACAAGAATGTTGCCAGGGCTTGAAAATTGCAACTATGAGGAGAGATTGGATAGGCTGGGGTTGTTTTCCTTGGAGCAGCGGAGGCTGAGGGGTGACTTGATTGAGGTGTACAAACTTATGAGCGGCCCGGATAGAGTAGACAGGAAGTACCTGTTTCCCCTAGCGGAGAGTTCAAGAACTGGAGGACATAGATTTAAGCTGATTGGCGGAAGATTAGAGGGGACATGAGGAAAAACTTTTTTACCCAGAGGTGGTGGGTGTATGGAATTCGCTGCCCGAATTGGTGCTAGAGGCAGGGACCCTCAACTCTTTTAAAAAGTACCTGGACCTAAAGTGCTGTAAGCTGCAGGGCTACGGACTGGGTGCTGGAAGGTGGGATTAGAATGGGCACCTGGTTGTTCTTTGAGCCGACGCGGACACAATGGGCTGAATGGCCCCCTTCTGTGCTGTATCTTTTCTATGGTTCTATGGAGACTGGATGAGCACTGCTCCCACTGGTTGTATGGCCAACAGCAATCACTGTCTCTCCCCGATTTCCTTTGCCCCACCATTGGCAGCCGTGCCTTCAGCTGTCTAGGCCCTAAGCTCTGGAATTCCCTCCCTAAACCTCTCCACCTCTCTCCACTCCTTTAGTACACTCCTTAAAACCTACCTCTTTGACCAAACTTTTGGTCACCTGTCCTAATATCTCCTCATGTGACTCGGTGTCAAATTTTATTTGAGAATCGCTCCTGTGAAGCGCCTTAGGATGTTTTACTATGTTATAGATACTATATAAATGCAAGTTGTTTTCTAGCCTCACACATGAAGAATGCTCGCCTGCAAAGTTACCAAAGGACAACCAGTTAATATGGAACTATACCACAGCAAAGAGTCAGCATCTTCAGATAGAGAGGAGGTGAGAATAAAATCAGAATTTCCACCATAACGCACAGAAAATCAAAAAACACTCAGACGCACACATACACACACACATACGCACGATGCAAACCCACATATTCTTTGATCACCGTGCAGTTGTGTATGAAATTTTGTTTACTGCAAAACTGCCCTTTTATATAGTATATTTCAAGAATGGATGTTAATTAATTCACATTCACTGTGAATGATCACTGTCAGCACAACCCAAATTATGGAGAGAAGTTGGAGATAGAACTGCAGAAAAGGATTAATAAAAACAACAAGTCAGCTTAAAGGTTAACAGAATCATTAGATCTATTCAGCAGAGTATTATGGTTTTGGGAATCATTATTCTTTTGGTCGTCGTTGTTATCCTGTTGCTATGGATATTATTTTTAGCACATGTGCAGAATATCTTGTATAGTACTTCAAAATTCTGAATGTCAGTTTCATTATTCTTTAATGCAGGCTGTTCAGAATGTGACCCCTGCTTGTTCTACTTATCAAATCACAGAATTGTAGAAATTACAGCATAAAAGAAGGCCATTTAGCTCATCGGGCCTGTGCTAATACTAGATTATTCCTATTTAAAATTTTCCAGTACCTTTAAGTATAAAAAAAGCTATATACGTATAAATCTACATACACAAAAAGGGGCTGATAATGCAATGATGGGCACCTGTAGCACTGCTCAGCCCTGCTCAGTGTCCATTAAGCATCATGCTGTTTAATATGATCCAGAAGCGCACTAGGTCTGAAAAACCCATGCACCTATTTTTGAATCAGGTTCATTAAAGGTTCCCCAACAATGCTGATGAGGTCCTAACCCCATAGTGCAGCCGAAGCACCTGCAAAGCACTCCAGACACTCAGCCCCCATTTGAAACAGGTGCAGCAAGGGAGGCACATTGGTCCTTTCCCTTAAAGTACACTCATATGTTTTTACTTGTAGCAAGTAGCTGCTCTGCTTCCACCAGTTTGAGTGCTATTTTACTGTTGAACTGTATTTCTAAATGTCAACGTACTAAGTGCTTCTTAAAGTTTCAATCTGCTATCTGTGCCTATTTCCCCAAGGAAGTGTCATCATCTGCCGTCTATCGAGGAGCAACGGGTATCCCTGTTCCTTTACTTGCAGGTCCTGGAGGAGAAAGAAGAGGATCAGAGAAGTTAGGGCAGGTTGGCGCTGTCATTGTGCTGTCTTGAATTTTTATGCAGCTGGGTCCTTCCTAGGAGACCCAGGAGATGCATGTGAAATTTTCAAACCTGCAGTGCACAGATACATCATGCAGGTCACAGATGACTTATTTGCCTGCTGAATTCATCAATTTCCCCACGAAAGATAAACAATGACATGAAATAGCCCTGCACTTTTACCATCTGGCTGGATTCAATAAACGGCAGTGATTAATTGACAGTAAGCATGTGGTGATTTGGGCCCCTATCCAAACGCCATCCACTTTAGGAACAGAGAGGAATTCGACTTCATGAATGTGCAGCTAGTCGAAATCGGAAGTACAATTTCAAAATTTGCGGACAACTCCAAATTGAGGGGTGTAGTTAATAAGAAGGAAGAATGCGTCAAAATCCAAGAAAACATTAATAAACTTGCAGAATGGGCATGTAATTGCAAATTAATTTCAATATAGATAAGTGTGAGGTGGTGCATTTTGGTAAGAAGAATAAGAAGGCCACACACTACTTGGATAATAAGAGTCTAAATGGGGTAGAGGAGCAAAGGGATCTAGGGGTACAGATACACAAATCACTAAAAGTAGTGATGCAGGTTAATAAGGCCATAAAAAAAAACAAAGCACTGGGGTTCATTTCTAGAGGGATAGAATTGAAAAGCAGGGAAGTTATGTTAAACTTGTATAGAACCTTGATTAGACCACACGTGGAGTACTGTGCGTAGTCCTGGTCTCCATATTATAAAAAGCATATAGAGGCATTGGAGAAGGTACAAAAAAGATTTTAAACGATGATACCAGAAATTAGAGGTTATACCTATCAGGAAAGATTGAGCAGGCTGGGGATCTTTTCTCTAGAAAAGAGACGACTGAGAGGTGATTTGATGGAGGTCCTTAAGATTATGAAAGGGTTTGATAGCGTAGAGATAGAGAAGATGTTTCTACTCGTGGGGAAGACCAAAACTAGGGGCCATAAATATAAGATAGTCACTAATAATTCCAATAGGGAATTCAGGAGAAACTTCTTTACCCAGAGAGCAGTTAGAATGTGGAACTCGCTACCTCAAGGAGCAACTGAGGCAAATAGCGTAGATGCATTTAAGGGGAAGCTAGTTGAACACATGAGGGAGAAATGTGCTGTACATTCTATGTAGATCTATGTAATTGACTGAGAGCAGAGCTATGATAATCAACTTCTCACGGTTTTGGCAAGGCAATTGGCGGAGCAACACGAAAGCCCAAGGAAATTGTGGCGTGGAGTGAATAATAGCCTAACTCAATTACGCCATAATTCCTGGTACTTTCATGCTGGAAAATGAACCCAAGACTGCAGATGAGCCATTACAGTGGCTCAAGTCTCCAGGAAAGTCTAGGCCATTGTAACTAGGGGCAGAGGCACTGCAGCTCCCAGTTTCCTGCTTTTATATTCGCAATGCACTCAGGGTAATTCAGACTGAGAATTATACGGCATAGCTGCTGCCAGGATCAGCTGAGTCAGGCGGAAGTGAGGAGTTTCTGGACCTGAAGAGTTTGGAGAGTTTCACTAGTGAGTTCCACTGGTTCTCCCTTATCTATTCTAACAGTTCCCTGTTTCCTCTCTCCCTCCTTTTGTAAATAGTGGGGTTACATTTGCCACCCTCCAATCTGCAGGAACTGTTCCATAATCTATAGAATTTTGGAAGATGACAACTAATGCATCCACTATTTCCATGGCTACCTCTTTTAGTACTCTGGGATGCAGATTATCAGGCCCTGGGGATTTATCAGCTTTCAGTCTCATTAATTTGGCCAGCACTATTTTTTTTACTAATATTAATTTCCTTTAATTCCTCCTTCTCACTAGTCCCTTGGTTCCCTAGCATTTCTGGAAAGTTATTTGTGTCCTCTTTCATGAAGACAGAACCAAAGTATTTGTTTAATTGCTCTGCCATTTCCTTGTTCCCCATTGTAAATTCTCCCGTTTTTGACTGTAAGGGACCTACATTTGTCTTCACTAATCTTTTTCTTTTTACATACTTGTAGAAGTTTTTACAGTCGACTTTTATGGTCCTTGCAAGTTTACTCTCATACTCTATTTTCCCCTCTTAATCAATCTCTTGGTTCTTTTTTGCTGAATTCTAAACTGCTCCCAATCCTCAGGCTTGCTACTTTTTCTGGCAACTTCATATGACTCCTCTTTGGATCTAATTTCTTTTGTTAGCCATGGTTGGGCCGCTTTTCCTTTTGTATTTTTGAGCCAGAACGATATGTTTTTGCACCAGAATAGAGACATGGCTTACAGATTTAACCTTCACTCAACACCACGCCCCCGCATAAGCAGGTATGACATTCCCTTTGGGCATACCCTTGTATGCCGTTATCAAGGGATTAGGAGGTGTAGCACAGGATGGAGCAAATAAGAGTCATGCAGCATTTGAAGAGGTTGCACACCACCAACTATTACCCATCTCCTAGAATATAAAGGCAGCACAGGTCATATGAGGGCCCCAGTCAGGAGATGTGCATATGAGTGTGCTTCACCAAAGAGGCTCTGTCACCTAATGCACGAGGACCTGCAGCCATGCTTATCTGCTCGCACTACTCTTTCTGTGGCTATGAAGGTGACCATCACACTTAACTTTTATGGCACTGGCTTATTTCAGGAACCACGGGGATCTCCGTGGTAACAGGCAGGCTGCAGCACGAGCATGCATTCATCAGGTCATTGATGTACTTTACAGGAAAGCTGGCAAATTCATCACCTTTGGCATCACAGCAAGGAACTAGCGAGGTAGGACCATCAAGTTTTAAAGGGTTGCTGGTTTTCCCAAGGTCTAGGGTGCATTCGATGGCACCTATGTTACTTTGTGAGCTCTGATAGAAAACCCCCTCAACCACCTCAACAGGAAGGCCTTACACTCCCTCAATGTATAGACTGTGTATGTCAACATGCAGAGGATCCTACAAATCAACACCAGATATGCTGGAAGTTGTCACAAAACATTCATCCTTCAAAATTAAATCTTCCTGAAAATAAAAACATAGGAAGGGACATAGGAACAGAAGGAGGCCATTCAGCCCCTCGAGCATGTTCCACCATTCAATTAGACCATGGCTGATCTGTACCTAAATTGTGGCTGGAGTCATACCTGGCACAAAGGAAGATGGTAGTGGTTGTTGGAGGCCAATCATCTCAGTCTCAGGACATCACTGCAGGAGTTCCTCAGGGCAGTGTCCCAGGCCCAACTATCTTCAGCTGCTTCATCAATGAACATCCCTCCATTATAAGGTCAGAAGTGGGGATGCTTGCTGATGATTGCACAGTGTTCAGTTCCATTCGCAACCCCTCAGATAATAAAGCAGTCCGGGCTCGCATGCAGCAAGACCTGGACAACATCCAGGTTTGGGCTAATAAGTGGCAAGTAACATTCATGCCAGACAAGTGCCAGGCAATGACCATCTCCAACAAGAGAGTGTCCAACCACCTCCCCTTGACATTCAACGGCATTACCATCGCCAAATCCCCCACCATCAACATCCTGGGGGTCACCATTGACCAGAAACTTAACTGGACCAGACACATAAATACTGTGGCTACAAGAGCAGGTCAGAGGCTGGGTATTCTGCGGCGAGTGACTCACCTCCTTACTCCCCAAAGCTTTTCCACCATCTACAAGGCACAAGTCAGGAGTGTGATGGAATATTCTCCACTTGCCTGGATGAGTGCAGCTCCAACAACACTCAAGAAGCTCGACACCATTCAGGACAAAGCAGCCCGCTTGATTGGCACCCCATCCACCACCATAAACATTCACTCCCTTCACCACCAGCGCACTGTGGCTGCAGTGTCTACCATCCACAGGATGCACTGCAGCAACTCGCCAAGGCTTCTTCGACAGCACCTCCTAAACCCGCGACCTCTACCACCAAGAAGGACAAGGGCAGCAGGCACATGGGAACAACACCACCTGCACGTTCCCCTCCAAGTCACACACCATCCCGACTTGGAAATATATCGCCGTTCCTTGATCATCGTGGCTCAAAATCCTGGAACTCCCTTCCTAACAGCACTGTGGGAGAACCTTCACCACACAGACTGCAGCGGTTCAAGAAGGCGGCTCACCACCACCTTCTCAAGGGCAATTAGGGATGGGGAATTAAATGCTGGCCTTGCCAGCGACACCCACATCTTATGAACGAATAAAATAAAAGCCCATCTACCCGCTTGGGTTCCGTAATCCTTAATATCGGTGCCGAACGAAAACCTACCAGTGAAATAACTGAACTCCTCAGTGAAGAAAATCAGGTCAATGGATAGCTTCTGGGTAATAAAGCCTACCCTCTACTCCCAGAGATAAGGCATTTGCACCACTTTTCCCAGGTTTCTGCTGCTCTTCTGCGATTGTTACAATGTATGATCAGAAGGACCCCTTTGGAAATTCCACCCACCGCCCCCGTAATCTCAGTTGACACTTTAGTGCAGTGGTGAGGGAATGCTATATGGTCAGAGTTGCTGTTTTGTGAATGAGACATTAAACTGAGGCCCCGTCTGCATGCTCAGGTGGATGTGAAAGATTCTATGATCATCGAAGAAGAGCATGGGGTTCTCTTAATGTCCTGGCCAACATTCTTCCCTCAGCCAACACCAAGATTATCTGCCTATTCATTTATTTGATGTGTGTGTATCAACTGATTTAGCAATTTTATTTGATGTGTTGGCTGCATGGCTAAAAAAAAATTACAGGAGGTGAAGATTTAATATTCAAAGCTTGAAGGTTTAATTCAACCCAAGAGTGAAAGGAACAGAGAGTTTGGGAGGGGGAATTGTCGGGTTGGAGGAGGTTACAGAGATGGGGTGAGGCCATGAAGGGATTTAAACGCAAAGATGAGAATTTTTAATTTGATGCATGGTGGGCACCACGAGCCAGTACTTTGTCACGATGTTTAGTCTATGCTATGGTCTAGTGATGAGTTTATTCTATTGCCTTCCAAAGTCAAGGACGATCACATGAGGGCACATGGTAGAGTCAGTAAGCCAAAATACAGTGAAGAGGATTCCAGTTCAACCCCCAGGCTCACCAGTCAGGATAACTAGAGATGGGCAATAAGTGTGGTCTTGCCAGCATCACCCACATTCTGAGAACAAATTAAAATAAAATGACCCAGATATTAGGCAAGTTAAAGCATACTCTGAGTTATAAGGAGTGAGGGAACAAGACCTTGCTCAGGGAAATAGTCTGAAATGCTGAACCTGATAAAAATTTATAGAGTAAAGACTCAGAAACCTGAAGTGATGATGAAGGGAAAAGAATCCAAACCCTAAGTTTGGAGCTCTCAATACTAAACCCAGTAGTAAAATCAAATGTAAAAGTGCCATTTCATTCTGTAGAGCTGGAGCTGACAAACATAATGGGCCCGATTTTAGCACCCACTATCGGGTGCGTTCTCGGCGGGGGGCCCCCGAAAATCGCGAAATCCCGGAGTGGGACCGGATCCCGCCTCGATCCCACCCACTTCCGGGTTCCGTGCTGACGTGCGGGGGTGCGTGCGCATCCCCCGCTGGTGGGAATCCCGCAGGCAATTAAAGCCAGCGGGATGCCACTTGACAGTATTTATCTAGCTATTTCAGGTCATTAACTGACCTGATTCAGCTGTCTTATTAGGAAGGGTGGGATTTTTCCTTCAACTGAGACTGTTTCACATACTGGGGGAAACACTCTCACTCCAAACGGACGTGTTGCAGCCAGCAGCCTGTGGCAGCTGCCAAGGTGCACTCCACAGGGGGGGGTGGGGGGGGCAGACCCTTCACCAATGCAGGAGGCCACTCCGTCACATAGGGCAACGCCTGCCCTCCACCACCCCCCTCCCAGACAGAAGATACACCGACGTGGAACCGCAGCCCCAGTGCGAGGAAACACCTACCTACCGTGCACAACCCCTCAGACCTACACCTGCCAGATGGGGGCCGCCTCGACATCCTCGGAGGACGAACAGCATCACCAGCCCCAGCAGCCTCGCAGTCCACGCCGTCCGCCTCAGCGACGTGGAGCCCCCCAACACGGTGCTGTGGTACACTCACCTGCACAGCAGGAGGGAGGGCAACCGCAGAGAGAGATGCGTCGCAGGAGACACTACCCTCCGCACAGGGTCTACAGACCGAGGCTCAGCTTCATGGACCTCTCCGAGGAGCAGTGCATACGTAGGCTCAGAGTCACTCGCCAGGTAGTCGCCGACATCTGCAGCCTCCTTAACGACGAGCTGCTCCCTGATGGACCAAGCAGCATCTTCTTACCCGTCACCGTCAAAGTCACCACTGCCCTCAACTTCTTCGCCTCCGGATCCTTCCAGGGTGCCAGCGGGGACATCACCGGGGTCTGTCAGTCCTCTGCACACAAGTGCATAAGGCAGGTCACCGATGGGTTGTTCCACAGGGCCTCGCACTACATCAACTTCGCCATGGACGAGCGCAGCCAGATGGAGAGGGCGGTTGGTTTCCATGCTGTGGCTGGCTTCCCACGGGTGTAGGGTGTAATCGACTGCACCCACATAGCAATACAGGCACCTCCACATGAGCCAGGTCTGTTCATCAACAGGAAGGGGTATCACTCCATGAACGCCCAGCTCATCCGTGACCACCGCCAGAGATTCCTACACGTGTGCGCCAGATACCCCGGCAGCTGCCACGATGCCTTCGTCCTCAGGGAGTCCCCCGTCCCGCCCCTCTTCCACGCACCCAACACCGGCAACGGCTGGCTCCTCGGCGACAAGGGGTATCCCCTGCACACGTGGCTCATGACACCTCTGAGGAACCCCATCACCGAGCCGCAGCGTCGATACAATGACAGCCACATTGCAACCAGGTCTGCAATTGAGCAGGTCATAGGGCTGCTCAAGATGCGCTTCAGGTGCCTTGATCGTTCTGGGGGAGCGCTCCAATACACGCCACTCAGAGTGGGACGAATTATAGTTGTCTGCTGTGCCCTGCACAACATGGCCCAACAGAGAGGGGTGCAGCTGGAGGAGGCCCCATCCACACCCGCCACCCACATTGAGGACGACGATGAGGAGGAGGAGGTGGAGGAGGAGGAGGTGGAGGAGGAGGAGGGGGAGGAGGAGGACGAGCGCGAGGATGAGGAACGACCCATGGGCCGAACACTGGCTCACTGGGATGCTAGCCAGGCCAGGGAGGCACTCATATGTCAACGGTTCTCCTAGGATCAGACAGTCTGAGGCGTTCACATCTCATCACGTGCACAGACGAGGGGCCATACCAGCCCCCTCCACAGAAGAGTGGTGCCAGTACTCCTGCACCCACTGTAGTGTGCCCAATGGGCGGGACCAGGTGTTCGTCGTCATGATGGCCCGCACGGAAGGAACCTATTGCACAAGCCGCAGAAGAATGGACGAGAGGTGGCAGGAGTGGTGAGAACGATTGTGTTTACTCTGTACTTAGTGAACGACTATAAACAAAAACATTACAAATTGACAGACACCCTGGTGCATTCCCTTTGTGCTTATAACACCCTTGGCTTACGTTTACGGGAACCCCTACGTGGTGCTACCCCTGTGGCTCCAGCAGAGGTAGTGGCAGGTTGCTCCTGTTCGTGCCCTGACCGGGTAGATGCTTTGGGCTGACGCCCCCTGGGTTTCGGTGCCCGTGAGGGCACCTCCACAGACTGCTCCTCCTGCACCTGTGCAGGGGCAGACTCGGCCACCTGGAGAGGAGGCACCATTGCGGGTACTGGTTGAGAGGGGGGCAACGGGTGAGACGTGGGGGCACCTCGAGTAGCGTCCCAGCTTCCATGTCCCCATTCACCATCATCCCTCTCATGGCCTCGGCCCACATCACCCCTTCCACCCTGCTGGACGACAGTTTGGATGGCATGTGTGAGGCCTTGCAAGGCCACCTCTAGTGTATCCGTCAGCCCGTTTATGGCGGCAGAATGTTGCTCACCCTGAATCCGAACAGCCGTTGTCAGGGCCTGCATGGACTCGATGTTGAGCTGTGCGTGCCGCTCGAGGGAGGCTAGCCTGTCCTCCACCGCAGACGTTCCCGCACCTACCCGCGACACTATGTCGCTGATACCCTCCTGTACCTGCGCCACCAATGCCCGCATGCAGGAGTTGGACTCCTCCATCACCTGCGCGATTGTGGACAATGCGCGTGGCACCTCTCCCAGTACCTCGGCAATGTGCTGGTGCCCCTCGACGACTCTCCTTTTGACTGGTGGCCCCCTGGGTTCAGCATCTGGGTCCGGCTGAGCAGAGCCTGGAGAAGAGTGCTCCCACCGACGCTGACCCTCCGCGGCTGCCCCTGCCACCAGGGTCTGCTCATGCTCACACGTGCGCGGTGACTCACCATGTGCAACCCCAACTAGTTGGTGAGGGGGACCCACCGAGGTGTGTGTATCTGCGCTGGTGGGTGGTTGGCTCATATGTGATGATGGACCCTCAGAGACCGGCATGTCCTCTGAGGAATCGCCCTCCTCACACACAGCGCTCGCAGACGGCCCTGCAAGAGAACAGAGGGCAATATCAGGCATGTGCACAAACGTTGCGGTGCGGCAGATGCCAGGTGATGCTAAGGTCATTCGCGATCATGAGTGCTGAGTGTCAGCTTTCCCTTACCGGCCGTTTCTGCAGCCCCAGCCTCGCCATCCGCCACGGAGAGGCAATGTTGCGTGCGGCTGATATCCAGCGTCTCCACCTCTGCGTCCGTCAGTACCAGCAGGTGTGGCGGGCCCCCTCCGGTGCGGTCCCTTTCTCTGGCGTTCTTGCATCTCTTCTCCTGTCAAGGCAAAACACAGATGCGTGAGTGAGTGCAGATTGCATAGTGAGACGCCTCAAGCATCGGTGTGGGTGGGTTGAGCGTGGGGCAGATGGATGGGAGGATGCGTGTGCCACATGCCCATCCCATTGCATGGGGATTGGGGTGTGTGGTAGTGTTCGAGTGGGGACAGGGACGGTGGGTAGGTGCAGGCACGGTGAGGATGGTAGTTGAGTGGCTGTGAGGATTGCTGTGGGAGCGCTGTGGTGGCTGTGCAGAAGGGGTTGTGAGATGTTTGGCGTGATTTTGGAGACGGGTTGTGGGAGGGTGCATTAGTGTACTCACTTTGCCGGACCTAGTGAGGTCATTGAATCGCTTTCTACACTGCACCCATGTCCTGGTGGTGCTGCCCCTGCTGCTGACCTCCGCCTCCACCTCTGCCCATGCCTTCCTGGTGGCGGAGCCAGGGCTCTTCCGTCCGTCACTCGGGAACAGCGTGTCCCTCCTCCTCCTCACACCATCCAGCAGCAGCTGGAGCGGGAGGTCCGAAAACCGTGGTGCAGCCTTACCCCTGGGGTGCTCCATGGTGTGCTGCCTCTTGTTTGCAGCTGGAGGGGCTTTGGTGGACTGCCCCTTTAAATAGAGCTCCACCATCGCGCGAACGTCAATGCGCATGCGCAGGCCGCCGGCGCGCAGCTGGGGAGCGGAGAACCCGTAACCACGGCTTAATGGCATCAATTATCCCGCGATCGCGCGGGGGGTGCACTCATTTAGCCGTCCGCGTTTTCCACGCTCCCAATGGACCACCCGCCGGGAACCCACAGGCCTGCTAAAATCAGGCCCAATGTGTATGAATAAATGGGAGGAAACTATGTGCACTTATTTCTGGAAGAAGAGGCTTAGTATCCCAGAACAGGAGGGAGAAATTATGGATAGACTTTATGGGAAGAGCTAAAGAAGTAGCCAAATTTGGTACTAGAACCTCGCAAATCAATATACAACAAGACCTAGAAAAGAAGACTGCAGTTTGACAGCAGCATTTTTGTAAAAAAATAATCTCAAGTAATAGTGCCATTGATTGACTTTTATATGACTCTTCCTGGAAAATGAGAAAACCTTTTTCATTATTGAGACTAAATAGAGTTATAGAGTTGGAGAAGTGGGAGGGCAGAATTTCGTCAGGGGTTCCTCAGGCCTCCCACCTTAACTCCAGCAGAGAGCCCTCAACATTGACAGTGGTGACTTGCAATCAGTCCATCAATATTATTCATAAAGCCCAGAGATTCACAGAGAGTAATAAGCTGTTCTATCCAACAGTATTAGTGGGAGGAATTATCCATGTTGTAGCTATAATAGGTAACGGCTCAATGGCTTACATCATCAGGGAGAGGACTGAGCAAAGACGTAAAATAATAGGATCCATCACTGACCCCACAACTCAGAAGAACTGGATGTCATCTTAATGGGATGAGGGGGACAGAAGGTTAGACCCACAGCCATTTGTGATTTACAGTTAAAGATACTTAGCACTAAAATGTTAGTCATGGTTTGATGGTCCCAAGCCAGTGCAACAACATGATCATAGGTACAAATGTCCTTAAGCACTTACTAGGCAATTGAAGGGGACTAAGGTTTATTGGAGATAACTCTGACTTATGAGACAAGAGGAAGAGCAGTAAGCTTCATGACTTACTAGCAAACCTAACTAGGTAGAGGGTTAAGGAAATCCCAAAGAGAGTGGAACCACAAAACTCCAGCAAACAATTTATGAGAATAATCAGTTCTAACACTGCAACACTAAATTCCCTGACATTAGAATAATAGAATTCTTGAATATTACAGAACAGAAACAGGCTATCAACCCCACAAGGCTGCACCAGAATCGTTCTCCATGAGTCGTCTGGTCTAGTCTAATCATCTAGTCTAATCTCTCTTTTCATACCCTTTAATATTTGTTTTTACAATCAAATATTTAATTACTTTTTAGAAGAATTAGTGGACTCTGTTTCAGCAATGGCTTGTGGCAGAGGATTCTATATCCTAACCATCCTCCATTAAAGACTTTAGGCGCTAAATTGGGCCATGTAGCGCCCGTTGTTTCGGCACTACATGGCCTCTCCGACATCCAAGATGGCTTTTTGGATGCGGACACACGTTCCCTGCGTGACGTGCGCCAGACGCCATCTTGGTATAGGAGTTTGCGCAGG
The DNA here is from genome assembly GCF_035084215.1 of Heptranchias perlo. Lineage (NCBI taxonomy): Eukaryota > Metazoa > Chordata > Chondrichthyes > Hexanchiformes > Hexanchidae > Heptranchias > Heptranchias perlo. The sequence continues at coordinate 16,646,127 of NC_090339.1, forward strand.
TGCAGATAACAAATGCTGGAATCATGTAAAGTAGGGGAAAAATGGCTTCAATCAGTGTACAATGCTGACTTAAAGTGATAGACACCATTTTGGGACGTAACGCTCAACTCAATGCACAATCTTAACCCCTACCATCTGAACATGTCTCAGAGTGGCTGGAGGACCCCCCACCGGCGCTATTTAAAGGGACCATGCAGGATTTACAGGTTAGTGGCTAGATTATTGCTTCTGGCTGACGAGAAATTTGTAACTGTTTTTGGAGGTCTCCTAGGCTTCAATACTAGGACGCGGGGACATAGTCTAACATTTAGAGCCAGGATGTGCAGGAGTGAAGTTAGGAAATGCTTCTACATGCAAAGGGTGGGAGACGTTTGGAACACTCTTCTGCAGACGGCAGTTGATGCTAGCTCAATTGTGAATGTTAAATCTGAGATTGATAGATTTTTGTGAACCAAGGGTATTAAGGAATATGGGGCTAAGGCTAGTGTATGGAGTTAGGTCACAGGTCCACCATGATCTCATTGAATGGTGGAACAGGCTCGAGGGGCTAAATGCCACGGTGACTGGCTGCCTCTTGATATGCGCCACCTTCTCCTGCAAGAAAGCGGGACGTGTGCCTGGGTGATGTGCCTGTCATGGTTGAATAGCTGCCAGTGTGTGTGGCCTGTGAGTTGTGGGTGTGTGGCTTGAAACAGTGGTAATGTGTAAGGGTGAGAGGAAGCATCTGATTGGAAGAGTTGATTACTGATGGAAAGAGTTTATTGGTATATGGGGGATGGGGGGGTGTAGTGCGTGGTGCAGTTGGTAGGAGACGCCACTTGACAGTTGACCTCACTCACCTTGCCCACTCATGTCAAAGCATTGAACTTCTTCCTGCACTGCATCCATGTTCATGATGCTGTGCGTCTGGCATTGACTTCATCCCCCGCTGCCTCTTACTATCTTCTGACTTTATATCTGGAGGGCCTCTTGCCGCCCCCCCAGCCTCCTGCGGATATAGGATGTCCCTCCTTCCGTCCACCTCTTGCACCCAAGGCCTCTAGTGCACCAGCAGAGAACCTTGGTGCATGCACTCTCGCAGGCCTGGTATCAACTCAGATCGGCAGATTGGTGAGGTCTGGTGTGCAGATTGGAGGATGTGGGATTTAGTAGTACGCAATCTTTATTTAATGTTTTAACATAATTCATCAGTGTGTAAACATAGGGATGGGATCTGCATCTGTGTTTTATGTGTGCAATGTCTGATCTCTGTTCAGACGCCATGCAGACAGTAGACTGTTATTTTCAGCAAATAACAGGTACCAGATACCTTTAAGAGATTTCTAAGAAACATCCTCCCCTTAAGAGATTGAGTTCCCTCTGATGGTAGAAAGTGCAAATTGCATTGATTCCACATGCAAGGCCTGGAAAGGAACGCCGATTGCAGGTAAGTGCTCCCGTGGGTCCAAACTTGCGTCCTGCCTGCGCAGGGTCTGTCGGGCGTGGGGTGGTTGCGCATCACGATACCACCGCCCAAAACAGACCCTTATTGAATTTTTCCCCCTTTTTTTCTATTCTCTCCTTTAATTCTTTCTGTGACTACCATAAATATGTGCCTCTTGTTGCTATCTCGCTGACCAATGAAAACAGTCTATCACTGTTCACCCATCATAATCTTGAAGACAACTGTCAGGTCAACCCTTAACTTTCTCAGCTCCAGTGAACAAAACTCTTAACTTTTGAAGTCTTTCTTCAGAATTTAAACTCCATCTGCCAGGTAACATCCCAACAAATCTACATTGTACTTTTTCCATTACTTTTATATGCTTCCTATAATTGGATGCCCAAAACAGTACCCTGTATTCTAACTGTTTTCTGACTAAGTTCAACACTACCTCTGCTTTTGTATTCAATGAATCTAGATGCTAAACCAAGGATTCTGTTTGCCTTTTTCAATTTGCCTTAGCTACTGTGCTGTCACCTTTAATGACTTGTGTATTTGTACACCAAGGGGCCTCTGTTCTTCTACTCCATTTAAAATCTTACCATTTAAGGCATATTTCCTTTTCCTTTTCTTACTTCCAAAATGTATAACCTTACAGTTTCTTTTTACATTCATTGCACTACATCTGCCACGTATCTGCCCATCCTGCAATACTACATTTGTCCTCCTGTAGTCTTTCACAATCTTCATCACAATGTGCATTACCCCCCTCCCAATTTGGTGTTGTCAACAAATTTCAATATTGGGGTAAATTTTCTAAGTAAGCGCCACCAATGTGTATCCAAAAATCACAGATGCGTTTTCCATTTTTGATGCAATGGACAGAAAATTGCAAGCCATATGCTTACAAGTTTCTGATCTGTTCTAGTGGTGGGTGCTTGTTGTTAGCACATAGTTGGAAAATTTAGGCTATTGTTCCCTCAATTCCTGTCCAGATCATTTAAGTATATCATAAATAAAAGAGGCCCTATCACATGTTTCCAGTCTGAGAAATTTCCTTTTACATTAGCTCATAAACAGCTCTGGAAGATTTGGACTTGGAAATAAAGAGCAAGGTGTACATACTGAGAATCAGAGGGCCATGTCAAGCTCTCAGACATCCCAGAACGACAACAATAGTCCATCTGTAGAATGCCTAGTGATGTTAATCCCCTTTTCAAAGAACCAGGTTTGAATGATGTTGATATGATTCCATGTGAAGTGTCTGATGTTTGGAAAGGTCAATTTGTGGATTTGATGGTAAAATATCAAGACATATTTTTGAAGGAGAAGCTGGACTGTGGGAAAACCAAAGGCTTTACACACCAAATCAATTGAAAGTTGAGAGATTTCATTCCGGCTGCCGCTTCATAGATTTCTGCTGCTAGTTGCAGTAAATTAGACAAGCCCTAAATGAAATGGAAGAGAAGGAGATCATTCAAAAATCAACCTGTGAGCAGGCTTCTTCCTTCTGGTTATATAGAAGAAATTTGGCAAGAGTTTGTACAGACTTCAGAGAGCTCAACATTCATACCTTCAAGAACACACACCCTCTACTATCACAGTTTGATGCTTTGGCAGCATTGGGAGGGAACATCATATTCACCTTTATGGACCTCACATCAGGCTTTTATAACATGTCCCTACACAAAGAAGGCAAAAAGCTTACAGTACAGTGGGGCTTGTTTTAGTATTATTAATTACCCCAGGTAATTCTGTAACTCCACTGGCTCTTTTATGAGAATCACGACTTGCATTTTTGAAAACCAGAATGACATCAGCCTTCTCTGCTGTCTAGACGATCTCTTGCTCTTTGCACCTAATGAAGAAACAACCTTGCAAACTGGTTTTCAGTCACTTGTGGCAGAATGGGTAGAAAATTACAGAATGTGTACCTGCAATGTGCTCTCAAGGCATATGGATCCCCACTGGAAGTGTGGCATCAGCCCTTTGATTCATGAGCTGTCATTAACTGCTGGTGTGGAAATATCAGGCACCACCATTTACCGCTCAGCAGGGATTGGAAATGTGGCCCAACTGAAGCTGACACTTGGCAATTTGACCAGAGTTCTGCCTCCTCAGTGTAAGAATGGGTGGCCTCAAATGTTAAATGTTTTTTGCTTATAATTGTGCCATTCATGAATCAACACCACTCAACCTTACGTTCGAGCAGGTTCCAAAAATTACCATGGAGCTTATAAGATGGATTTTCAACTTGCTACCCGGGCGTAAAAGTGGCTTTGCGGATCAGCTGTAATATTGATTTGATTGGAAATGAAAGTCGGGCGGTTTCTATAACAGGCGGCCGATCGGCAATGCTGGTTTCACACCCGGGTGGCAAATTGAAAATCTACCCTTATGTTTGGTCATCCCCCCTTGCAAGCTGAGATTACTGCCGATTGATGATGCACACCTCAAAAGTGTACATGAAGACCACTGTGAAGCTGTAGGAGTTGCCTGGAAGAATGTTACCAAAGAACATCAGCGTCAGAGAGCGCAGTACAACCAGAAAGTAAAAGGAGTCTCAATAGAGGCACGTGATCAAGCATTCCTTACTAATAAAAAGGAAAGGAGAGAAATAAAATTAGCAGACTACTAGGGAACCACTATGTATCAATGAGTTGAGAAGCACACATGAATTTTAGTATTCAGAATAAAATATGCCTTAACAAATGAAGAAAAAATATTACATAGTAACCTTCTGATGGAAGCTAACTTACTTGGAGATGACCACAATTCAATCTTGATGACAGGAGGAATTCAAATTGAGAGTTCTGACTCAAGGGTCCAGGGGGTAAAATTCAATTTCAGCCAGGATGCAAGACAAGCGGTAGCACGTAGCGCACCTGTTATTCGCCCCATTAGATTTTCCTTTCCATTTATGTCATCTACAGAGTTACAAACTGAAAAATAAGTGGACCGATGGGATCCAGATGATATGAGCAGCCACTCTGAAGCTTTGAAAGTTTCTCAGATTATTCTTGACTACAAACGTAGATATGGAGCAGCAGTGAAGTTCAGTGAGACGCGGCAGCAGATTACTGTGAAACTCCGGGACGATTTTCAACTTTGGTCCAAAAGTGGGTGCCCGCCCGATGAATTGTGCGGGAGGCCTGAACAATTTTCCTATACCTTTTAAAACAAATATAATCAATTAATTTGACCTGTTTTTCACAGCTACTTCACTTTTTTTTTAAAAAAAAAGCAAAATATGCACAATCCAAAAATTATATATCGCATTAGAATACATAGAATTTACAGCATGGAAACAGGCCATTCCTCCCTTCCCAACTGGCAAACTTGCAGCATGCCAGCAGCCACACAAGTGAGGCCCTAGCTTCAAACTGGCTCAGGGCTCAGGGCGGTAACAACGTGTGGGTGGTAGGACTGCTCCCCCACCAACCGCCCCCATTGAACCAATATAAACCAACCGTATAGTGTGAAAAATTGTTTATGGCATGCTATTAAACTTGTAAAATGACTGTGATGAATATTAGCTTGGTATTTGTGACCCATTATATTTCAGTAATGGAATAAAAATGATAAAGGGCCCTGCAAATGGTAGATCTTGTGTCCAGTATAAAGTTCAAAAAGTTGTGTTTACATATACTAATGAGGTTAGCATAGCTATTTCATAAAATAAAGTGTTCAGTCGTAATACGTAGCAAGGAATAGTAAACAGCCTATAATAGTGAGAGCTAGAAATCTTCTCATAAATATGTTTAAATAACTTGGCAGGGTTACTTATGTACTGGCTTATGAAGTAGAGATATATTGGGACTCCAATCCCCTGTAGTGATACTGTACTGATGGAAATATGAAAAGAGTTATGAATAATGTAGTTTACATGTTGTTATTGTTATTCTACCAATTGGCAATATTTTTAAAAAGGGATGAGATTTGAAACGTTAAGTTTTGCACTTAAAATCTTGCCACTCTATAAAGTTTATTTTGTTATAACTTGTGAGTGATTGAGCCGCCTGAATTTTTTATGTATCTGTATATCTGAGAGAAATATATATAAAGAACAGTAAAAGGGTCAACATAAAAGAGGGGAATGGGACTAATTGGATAGCTCTTTCAAAGAGCCAGCACAGACACGATGGGCTAAATTACCTCCTTCTATGCTCTATGATTCTATGAAATCCTGTAAAGGTTGTATAATCATTTAAATTTGAAGGAGGTGAAAGATTTTGAGTAAAAGTCCTGAATTTAAACATGTAGCAGAACCTTTTTTTAATAACATGAAGTACCATCGCAGGTATATTTGATTAGGAAAGTAAGATGCAAGTTAGTTCAGTCAGCCTTGAATTTGCACGGACTGCAATTCTGGCAAATACACTTGGATCAAGACTACCAGTGCTCTCCAGTGCTCACCGATGGGGGACTATGCAGCGTCGGGGGACAGCTATTGCCATTAGGGCACATCTTAGGCATCGGTCTCGTCCCACAGGTTGGAAACTACAGTGCAACTCTCCCATTCTGGGGAATGGCTGTTCCCCTCCCCTTCCCCATCCTCAAAAACCCACAGATGATATGACAGGGGTACTTTAACAATTAAGAAAAAAGATCCTTTCCTCCTTATCTTGGAGGCCTCAGAAGGCTGGAATGCCTCATCTCACTCCGCATACTGGCCTCAAACACCAGCTCACTTTGAGGCCAAGGATGTGGCACTTCCAGCATAGTGAGTGCCTGCCCTTGGTCCCATCCCCTCCACATCAGTGGCCTTGTTTGGGGTGGGTAAGATCGGTACCTGCCGAAACCAGACCCCAGTCGAATTTGCAGCCAATCCAGAATGGACAAGAATTTCAGGGCCATCTTTTCAGTTTTATCATTTCTGATCTTAATTTAAAGAACAATCCCCAAAGTAAAGGAGCAATTTACTTATTCAATATTGTAGGTAGGAGCTGATGTTTTCAATCTCTTTTTTATTGTTTGTTCTTGGAATATGGGTCACATTGGTGAAGCCACATTTATTGACCATCCTTAGTTGTCGTGAGATGGTGGTGGTGGGCCTTCTCCTTAAAATGTGGTAGTCCTTATTATGATAGCACTCCCACACGGTTTTCAGTAAACAATTCCCAGATATTGACCCATCAAGGATTAAGGAATTTTAGTATATGTGGGGGAGACGAGGTTAATTTTTTTTTTACACAGCAAGTTGTTATGATCTGAAATGCATTGCCTGGAAGAGTGATGGAAGCAGATTCAATAGGGAATTGGATACATACTTGAATACTCCTTCTGTGCTGTATGATTCTTTGATTCTACAGCCAAGTCAGATGGTGGGTGACTTTGAGTGGAACTTGGAGGTGATGGTGTTCCCATTATACTGTCGCCCTTGTCCTTGGTGGTATCAAAATAACCTTGCTGAGTTGCTGCAGTGCATCCTGTAGATCATACGTACTGTAGCCACAGTGCTTTTGTCATCGAAGGGTGGGTATGGAGCCCAGTGGTAGGGGCACCAATCAAGTGGGCTGCTCTGTCAAGATTCCCTCGAGCGTCGTTGTGGCTGCATCCATCCGGCCAGTGGTGAGTATTCCATCACACTCCTGACATCAGTGTTGTGGAGAGGCGTTGAGGGGTCAGGAGATAAGCCACTTGTCATGCGGTATCCAGCCCCTGCTCTGTTCTTGTAGCCACAACATTCATATAGTGAATCCAGCCAAGCATCTGGTCAACGGTGATCCCTGAGATGTTGATGGTGGGGGACTTGGCGATCGTGGTGCTATTGAAGATCAGGGGAGATGGCTAGGTTTCCTTTTGTTTGAGATGGCCTTTCCCTGATACTATGTGGGATGAATTTAACCTGCCACTTGTGAGCCTAAGTGTGGCTGTTGTTTAACTCCGGCTGTAGGCTGGCATGGGCTGCTTCATTATCAGACAAGTTGTGAATGGAGCGGAAGATTGTAGAATAGAGAGTAAACAACCCCACTCGTGACCACACAATGGAGGGAAACAGATGAAGATGGATGGACCGAGGACGCTTCCCTAAGGAACTCCTGCAATGATATCCTGGGCTGTGGTGATTGGCCTCCAACAACCACAACCATCTTCCATTATGTCAGGTATGACTCCAGCCACTGAAAGATTTTGTCTGTGAGCCCCATTGACAGTTTTGCTATGGTATCATACTTGGTATCAATACTTGGTCGAATGCTGCCTTGATGTCGAGGGCAGCTACTCTCACCTATCCTCTGGCATTCAACTCTTGTGTCCATGTGTGAATCAAAATTTTGATTAGGACTAGAGCTGAGTGGTTCTGGTGGAACTTGAACTGAACATCGGTGATCAGGTTCCTGGTGAGTGATTGTCGCTTGATGGCACAATGATTGACTCATTCCATCACTGTACTGATGATTGGCAGGAGGCTGTTAGGCTGATAATTGGCCGACTTAGATTTACCCTGTTTTATTCTAGACAGGCCCATACCAAATATCCGCATGATACCAGTGTTATAGCTGCCCTGGAACAGCTTGACTAGGGGAACGTCTAGTTCTAGTGTGCAGGTCTTGAGCACCACAGCTGGGAGTAAACTTTGATAGGAATTATAATTTGCTTTTACTCCAAACATTGTATTTTATACCTCTCACTATAAAGGAAACATAGAAGGAACTGTAAAGCAGAATATTAATGTTTAAAGTTGTATCTAGAATTGAAAGAAAATCTGGTTAAAACAGAGAGGAATGACTTGGTTTAGTTTATATCCTGCAGTCAGGTAAATGATCTGTACTTTTATACTATAATATGTTTGACTCTTGGGTTCCTGAAAAAAATGTCTATTTTCCAAACAGACGGATTATTCCTATTGTCGATGGCAGTGTTGGCCTGACCTCAATAGCACCATCTCTGCGGTTAAATAAAAGTAATTATTTTAACCACGCCTGGTTGATTTCCTTGGACAAGAGAGAAATGCCTGTGTAGAAATAAAGATAATAAAACACCTGGTTTTGTCATGGGAATTACGGAGGTGTGCTGTGCCCGCCCGATGGCATATGCTCATGAAATTTCTCAAAACATAAGGCCATCTCTTTGCAAACTAAAAATACTATTATTGCTGACAACATGAATTCAAAACAGATTTTTTTTATATATTCAAAAAACGAAATTTTGGACCCAATTTTAAAAATATTAGCAGCTTTGCAAATCATTGCTAACATTCCTGACACCTATGTGAGATGTGACATGTTTGTACATGTTCGTACCTCCAGGGAGTATTTCCTTTTAACTCTGGTGTACCACCAGCTCAATGCTGCTTTCCAAACTCATTTTCAGATCAGCTGTTCAAGGAGCTAAATTATCGCTCCCATATTTATAATATTCCAAAGCAATAATTTTCACAATTCAGGTATTGGTTCGAGACCAGTAACCGTTTATAGTGATACAGAGCCGATAATCCTCAGTTATACTGCCGGCTTCGCATCTATCTCTGGGGAAAAACTGAACTCCCTTCACCAGCATTCAAATATCAGATAAATTCAACATATTTTAAGTTACCGTAAACCCGAGACTGCTTTACATTGAAACAGAATGTGTAGTTCCTGCTGTCTTGGTTGAGTCTGGTGATTCCATCCGCTGCTTCTCAGGACTGCTGTCTGTTTCATGTGATGGCAACAACAATATCAACTTGCATTTATATAGCGCCTTAACGTAGTAAAACTTTCCAAGGTGCTTCACAGGAGCGTTATCGGACAAAATTTGACACTGAGCCACATATGGAGATATTAGGGCCAATAATCAAAAGCTTGGTTAAAGAGGTAGGTTTTGAGGAACGCCTTAAAGGAGGAGAGAAAGGTAGAGAGGCACAGAGGTCCAGGGAGGGAATTCAAGAGCTTAAGGCCTAGACAGCTGAAGGCACGGCTGCCAATGGTGGAGGGAAGGAAATTGGGATGTACAAGAGGCCAGAATTAGAGGAACGTAGAGATCTTGGAGGGTTGTAGGGCTGGAGGAGATTACAGAGATGGGGGGGATGGGGGAGTTAGGCCATGGAGGGATTTGAACACAAGGATGAGAATTTTAAATTTGAGGCGTTGCTGGACTGGGAGCCAAAGTAGGCCAGCAAGCATAGGGGTGATGGGTGAACGGGACTTGGTGCGAGTTAGGATACGGAGAGCAGATTTTTGGATGAGCTCAAGTTTACGGACGGTGGAAGATGGGAGGCCAGCCAGGAGAGCATGGGAATAGTCGAGTCAAGAGGTAACCAAAGCATGGATGAGGGTTTCAGCAGCAGATGAGCTGATGTAGGGGCGGAGATGGGGGATGTTATGAAGGTGAACTAGTTGGACCACCACCATCAACATCCTGGGGGTCACCATTGACCAGAAACTTAACTGAACCAGCCATATAAATACTGTGACTGCAAGAGCTGGTCAGAGGCTGGGTATTCTGCGGTGAGTGACTCACCTCCTGACTCCCCAAAGACTTTCCACCATCTACAAGGCACAAGGCAGGAGTGTGATGGAATACTCTCCACTTGCCTGGATGAGTGCAGCTCCAACAACACTCAAGAAGCTCGACACCGTCCAGGACAAAGCAGCCCGCTTGATTGGCACCCCATCCACCACCCTAAACATTCACTCCCTTTACCACCGGTGCACAGTAGCTGCAGTGTGTACCATCCACAGGATGCACTGCAGCAACTTGCCAAGGCTTCTTCGACAGCACCTCCCAAACCCGCGACCTCTACCACCTAGAAGGACAAGAGCAGCAGGCACATGGGAACAACACCACCTGCACGTTCCCCTCCAAGTCACACACCATCCCGACTTGGAAATATATCGCCGTTCCTTCATCGTCGCCGGAACTCTCTTCCTAACAGCACTGTAGGAGAACCTTCACCACACGGACTGCAGCTGTTCAAAAACATCAAAACATAGAAACATGGAAAATAGGAGCAAGAGTAGGCCATTCGGCCCTTCAGGCCTGCTCCGCCATTCAAAATGATCAAGGCTGATCGTCTAACTCAGTACCCTGTTCCCACTTTTTCCCCATATCCCTTGATCCCTTTAGCATTAAGAAATATATCTTTCTCCTTCTTGAATACATCTAATGACTTGGCCTCCATTGCCTTCCGTGGTAGAGAATTCCACAGGTTCACCACCCTCTGAGTGAAGAAATTTCTCCTCATCTCGGTTCTAAATGGCATACCCCGTATCCTGAGACTGTGACCCCTGGTTCTAGACTCACCAGTGATCGGGAACATTCTCCCTGCATCTAGTCTGTCTAGTCCTGTTAGAATTTTATATGTTTCGATGAGATCACCTCTCATTATTCTAAACTCTAGTGAATCTAGGCCTAGTCGACCCAATCTCTCCTCATACGTCAGTCCTGCCATCCCAGGAATCAGTCTGGTAAACCTTCGTTGCACTCCCTCCATGGCAAGGACATCCTTCCTCAAATAAGGAGACCAAAACTGCACACAATACTCCAGATGTGGTCTCATCAAGGCCCTGTACAACTGCAGTAAGACATCCCTGCTCCTGTACTCAAATCCTCTTGCAATGAAGGCCAACAAACCATTCGCCTTCCTAACTGCTTGCTGCACCTGAATGCTTGCTTTCAGTGACTGGTGTACAAGGACACCCAGGTCTCGTTGCACCTCCCCTTTTCCCAATCTATCACCATTCAGATAATAATCTGCCTTTCTGTTTCTACAACCAAAGTGGATAACCTCACATTTATCCACGTTATACTGCATCTGCCATGTTCTTGCCCATTCACCCAACTTGTCTAAATCACATTGGAGCCTCTTTGCATCCTCCTCACAGCTCACATTCCACCCCAGCTTTGTGTCATCTGCAAACTTGGAAATGTTACATTTAGTTCCCTCATCCAAATCATTGATATATATTGTGAATAGCTGGGGCCCAAGCACTGATCCCTGTGGTACCCCACTAGTCACTGCCTGCCACCCGTAAAAAGACCCATTTATTCCTACTCTCTGTTTCCTGTCTGTCAACCAATTCTCAATCCATGCCAGTATATTCCCCCCAATCCCATGTGCTTTAATTATGCACACTAACCTCTTATGTGGGACCACCATCTTCTCAAGGGATGGGCAATAAATGCTGGCCTTGCCAGCGACGCCCATATCCCATAAACAAATTTTTAAAAGTTGGAATTAGGCAACAACAGAAAGAGAATACAGCAAATTATAGCATCATCACTCTATAGTGGCTGGTAGAATTAAAGGGGTCGATTTTGAATTTTGGACAACCAAGCAATGGAGCATGCTAGCCAGTCACCAAACCCGCGGCGAAGACTGTTATGTTACTAGACCTGTAACCCAGAGGCCTGGACCAATAATCCCGAGAGTGTGAGTTCAAATCCCACCGCGGCAGTTTGAGAATTTGAATTAAAGAAAATGTTGGTATCAGTAAAAGTGACCATGAAGCTGTCGGATTTTCGTAAAAACCCAACTGGTCCTTTAGGGAAGGAAACCTGCCATCTTACCTGGTCTGGCCTGTATGTGACTCCAGTCCCACTCCAACGTGGTTGACTCGCCAAATTTGCATGCCGCACACTCCAACTATTTCCATCCTAAAATAGCAATTGGGGCCCTAGGACTCTGATTCGATTTTAAAGGGGGCCGACAGCATTTGATGTGCAGTGGTAGGCCCCTTTCAAAATGTCACTGGCCGCTTCACTGGGATTAACGAGGCGGTATGGTTGCTGACCCCATTTTGAAGCTGCTAACGCCAAGTGAAACGATGAAATCCACCACAAAGTCTCTTTCCCACAAACACGCCGGAAAAATTTTGCAGGACTGGAAGATAATGGGCCAGAATTTGCTGTCAAAATAATGGTGAGGCTAATGGCCATCATCGTTATTTATGGTAAATAAATGGTAAAGCAACTTCAGGTGAGGGGCAGATACGCAGTTAAACGCGAATCCAAAAGTTCCTGTCTGAGATGCGCCGCTCTGCCGTTAACTTCGCGAAAACGACATCTCGCTGTGACTCACCATTGAAGTGCATTGAATGTCGTGAAGTTGCTGTATTTGCACAGTAGATACGAACTAAACCCACCGCAGATATTTAGGGCTTGTAATTAATAGTGTAAGTACCTTTTTACCGATGTGATAAGTGTTAATTACTGCCAATCAACCTCTCTAGCAGCGAAAATTAACTATTACAAGTGTGGAGTCTCGTTCCTTCAGGTTTTGAATTTTTCGGGGAGATTATTCTCTCTCTTAATTCAATCTTTCTCTCTCTTTATTTCTCTTGAACTCACTCTCCTTCTCAGTCTGTCCTGTGTTTATTTCCCAATCCTAAATCTCATTGGTTAAGGAGTTACCCCGTTGGTTGCCCTGTTCATTCAGGTCCCAGATGCTCTGTTTCCTTTGCTGCCGTTATCAGCTCGCACTTTCAATTTTTTGAGGCTGAAGGGTGCAGGAGCAAGTGTAACTCATGGCAGATGCCATTAGATGCCCTGCTACAGCAAAATCCAGCCCATTGTATTGAAGAAACTAATGATGAGTGTCGGCTGGACTTAATTACAACTGGCAAAAAATCTAATCCACTGAGGCAGAAATAAAGGCCAAATTGGAAAAGATGTATGGTGACGTGATTGGAAGTATGCAGGGTTATAATTGCTGTTGCCACTGGTGATGAGCTTATTATTGCACAGATAACAAAAATACCGTGAAGGTGTAACAATGCAAATTAAACAGCTTAACGACCCATTTTGTTGGCAAGTCTGACTAGATTTTCTCCTGTCATTAACTGACTCAAAATGATTCATTAAACCCTAGTGAGGTGAAAGGTATATTTTAGGAACCTTGGGGTTGATTTTATCTTGTTTCGCCTGGCGTTAGTGGGGTGGTAACGACTTCAAAATGGTGTCGGTAGTCTCACTGCCCCGTTTATGTCGGCGACGCAGCCAGCGACATTTTGGGCGCCCAAAACCCCTGCTTGTTTCAAGCAGTAAGCCTCTTTTAATATCAAATCCGGGTCCTCGGACTCTGATTGCCATTTTAGCTTCGAACTGGTTGGAGCCTGCCCCTTGCCGCAGCCCAGCAAAGGTAAGTTTGAAATTCATTTTGTAGGGCCTGGAGGAGCAGGAGTGCTCTTCCAGGCCCGACAAAAGTAATCTAGGCCACTGACCCCACCCCTTTCTTCCGCAATCGCAACCCCCCTCTTGCACTTACTTTGCTGGTGGCTAAGGCAGCCTGATAAAGGCCAGCCTTAAGAGCTACATCAGGGCGACTGTTTGGCTCTCCAGTAGCGCACCGGTCCAATGTAAATGAGGCCAGGACCTTAAAATGGCGGCCGCCTCTTCGCCGTGGGTATGGGCGATCGGCCAGTGCGCTCTGCCAGTTGGTCGCCCATAAGTCAAAATTGACCCCCTTCAGTTGCATATTTTAGTGAAAGAATTCATGACACAGAAATTGGGCAAATCAGAAAGCCATAACTCAGAGCAAGGATAATGCCAAGGCCAGAACTATCCCCTAAAAATTAATAACATTTGACAGAAGCAAAAGATGCACAAGGATGGAGGGGGTGGCTGAATGATTGCAAAGAGTGGCCCCATATTTAACATCGATCAAGTGTGAACAAGGGTGGAGCTGTAATTCCACAAAATTATTGACTGCCACGGGATGAAAGGTACCAATAATCTTTCATTCCATGAGTGAGAAAAACAACTCGGCCAGCAAATCCTTACATTGTTTTTTTTGTATTTAATGTATTATATTGTGCCATTCACTGTATAAAAACATCAAATAAGCTTTGAGGACAACTTCCACTCATTGTGCTAAGCATTTACAATTTGTACAAAGGATTGAAAGAAACATATAAATAGAACAGAGCAGTCAGCACTAAGTGGGCCTTTCATGTGACAATTTTCTGAGGGATCAGATGGAAAGATATTCCCAACAAAACCTGCCTGCTAACTTTTTGATGAGCCTGCTGTGATATACTGATTTCAGCCAATTCCACTCTCCTCACTCCCTCAATCACACATAATTGATACCTGGAGCTCTGATACTGCTTCCCACGTGCATAACTTTAAACCGTCCAATGGTTATTTAACAAATGCCGATCGTCCACTAGAAATTCGATGTGCCACGCCTATTTTTCAGGTGCTAAACGGACACCTAAGTATCCAATATGGAGGGCAGGGAGCACGTGCTCATTACAAGCTGGAAGTGCGCTGCCCGCCATATTAGTACAGACAAAATATAGGCGTTCAGAGCCCGCGCCTGAAACAGGCATTAGGCCCATTCCATAAGCAAATAAAGGGCTAATGCCTGTTTGAGGCCCCTTGTGCAATATTAGGCCATAAGGGGGCCGCTGCAGGCCACCACCAAAACAGTGGGGGTTAAATTCGATAACCCCCGAATCCAGGCGCGGGTATCACGTGATTAATCCGCGCCCGGTGCTTCCGATGCAGGCAGCACGTGAGATTCGTGCTGCCTGATCATCACCATGATCATCACATGCAGCCATGTTGCACGCACCAACAGGAGGCCTGAAATGGGGCATGGCCAGCACTAGTTAAAGGCAGCCTGCACCTCTTAAAGGGGAGGTCCACAGTCAATGAAAGCAGTGGAGGATGACAGGAAGGATTGCTGGACCGGCAATAGAGTGCACACCAAGGCTCTTGGACGATGCACTAGAGGCCCTGGTGGAGGGAGTGAATGAAAGGTGGGCCATCCTGTAACCACAGGTTGGTAGGAGACCCTCCAGACACCAGCTGCATGGGCAGTGGGAGGGAGTGGCCCAGGAGGTGAACGCCAGGAGCATGGCACCATGCATGTGGGTGCAGTGCCAAAGAAAGTTCAATGATTTGACATGAGTGGTCAAGGTAAGTGAATGCAAGTGTCAAGTGGCACATCCTACCAACTGCACCACTGCTCCACGCAAAACCCCCCCCTCACCCACCCACCAACACACGCTGCCCATCCATGCACAATACTGCACTTGGAATGCTGCATCTCACCCTCGCATAGTGCCACACAACCACCACTCACAGGTCACACACACTGGCAGCTATTCGACCATGACAGGCATATCACCCAGACACCTTGCAGGATACTCACTGACACACTTCCCTCTGTCTTGCAGGAGAAAGTGGCGCATAACTGCCAGCAGCAGGAGAGACCTGAGGGAGGACAGGCACGCCTACAGGTCCTTACCCCTCTGGAGGAGATGGTGCTGCAGATCATTGGCCTGGCCATCATTGCGGCCGTGGCCACTGGCGGCGCTGGAGGTCCCGATGAAAGGGGTCTCTGCATTTCTAATCCTCCTTTTCATTTCCCACATCTCCCTCATCCCACAATCTTTTCTGATGCACGTGCTGCAGATGGTGCCAGTACACATGTCTTACTCGCTCCTATCCCCACTCCACAACACAACCCGTCTCCCTACATTGCAGGTACCCAAGAGCTGGAGCCGGCACTGTCCGACGAGGAGGAGGAGGGGGACTCTGAAGCCATACCGTCATTTGATCTGACACTCGCATCCACCAGGTCAGATGCTGACACTGCGCGTCCTTTAGAGGATAGGTTCGAGGAGGGATCTGCACGTAGTGAGACACCGGGCACAAGTGCGCAGGAGCCTAGGTGGGGGGGGGGGGGGGGAACAGATACCACAGATGCCAGCTCACCGGAGGGTGAGGTCGCTCAACGTTCTGCTGCTGAGGAGTCAGATGATGACTTCGATGGGCCAGGCTACAGAAGACGGCTGATGGGTGTACACCACCACAGTGCTTAGTGCACTGGAAAGCCTGTCAGAAAGCTTGCACACGATGTCAGGGAGCATGGAGGAGTCCACCTCGAACTTGGCACAGGGCTTTGCGGAGAGTTTGGAACCCTTTTCTACATGGAACGGACGGTCACCTCCATCAGCACACTTGTGGAATTCACCATGATGCAGCATCTGATGACCAGTCGCGGCTTCCATTGCAGCACAAACCGATGTCATCAAAGGTCTGCAAGCTTTGGTTGAAGCTCAGACTGCTGCAATGGCAGCTCAGACTGATGCTATTGTGGCTTTGGGTACCACTGTGGAACAGGGCAGTCCGTTCTCCAGCTGATCACCATGAGAGCTGAGGCGCCGCCCCGTGTGAGTGGCAGTGGCGCCATGGCAGTCGAGCCTGCTGTCCTGTGTCCGGATGACAGCATTCCTGCTTCCACCCCTGCCACTCCTCCAGTGCCCTTGCCGTTGCCTATAAGCAAGCCAGGCCGGACTCTTGCAGCCCATGCTGAGATGGTGCAGTCTGAAGCCGGTCCCTCTCGGCCGAGAACTGCTCGAGGTCGTCCTCCACGGCCATCTGCACGCTCCTCCATTGAAGGTCAGCAGCCTCCCACCACCCACGCTCCAGCCACTGGGAATTCACCTCGTAGGAGCACTAGGATAGGTAAAGGCACACAAACAACAGGCACTAAGGGAACACACAAGGTTGAATAGTCTCATTTTGTTTGCATCATTTCATGTGTTCATTCATAAATGTGAATTTAAATTTGCATTTGGTGGTGATTTTTATTTCTGCGATGAGCTGAGGGAGGAAGCAATGTGTAATCATATGGAGGGTGATTTGATGGTCATGTGGGAGAGGACGGGTGGGGAGTGTACAACTGTTGGCGACTTGGGAGATGTTGTTCACGTTATTGATATCGCTCACGGATCAGGTGAGCATGCCGAGCCCTGGCAGACAGGGCCAGTGTTCCTTGTTGCCCCCTTGCATCTTCCTCCACATTCCTCTCCGTCTCCTCCCCCTCATCCTCAGCCTCCTCTGGCTCAGGGTCTTGCCAGATAATCGATGGCAAGGGCTGTTTCTTCTTAATGGTGAGGTTGTGCATCATGCAGCATCCCACAATGAATCTTGACACCCACTCAGCAAAGTACTGCAGGGCTCCACCAGAACGGTCCAGGCAGTGGAAGTGTTGCTTTAGGACGCCTATGGTATGCTCAATGACATTGCTTGTGGCAGCATGGCTGAGATGACATGTGGAGCACGCATGGCAATAAGCATGCAGTCAATGGCACCCTGCACCATGGGGAAGCCTGCAATGTGAGCAAACTCTTATGCTCGCTCGTTCTACTTCTCTCTTTCAAGAGGGAACGTGATGAACCTGTTGCACATCTCGTATGGTGCTTCCATAACTTCCCTTTTGCAACAGTGCACTGCACATTGTGAGATGTTGCACAGCTCGCCAGCAGAGGCTTGAAAGGATCCAGAGCTATTGAAGTTCAATGGCACGAATACCTTCATAGCCTCAGGCAATGCTGTCCTTGCCCTGTTCTGAGGCTGTAGTTGTGGCTGCAGCAGGTGACAGATCTCTGTCATGACCTCTTTGGTGATCCTCGCTCATCTGGAGGTAAGAATATTGTTCCCTGAAGGCCCTCATGGGATATGGCCTCCTGCTCCTCCTCCTCCTCCCTCTCCTTGCAGTTTGACCTGGTCTGCGTGGTCTTTCAGCATGCTCCCAGTCATGTTCTATGCCGAGTGGGAGCCCTAGCAGACCACCCATGGTTGCCAGGAATCTTGTTCAAACACTGTTGTAAATTACACCAGCTGTAAGGCAGTACCTGTCAAATATACTATAGCAACTCTCAAATATACTATAGCAACTCTCTGTAAGTATAGGAAGCTTCAACAAACACGTCCTATTCTGCCAGCAGTCAGAAGTAATAATCTAGCAACTAACCTGCAACACCTGCATGATCCCTTTAAATAGCGCTGTTGGGGGTTCCTTCAGGCTGTCTAAGACATGTTCAGGTGTTCGTGGTTAAGACAATGTGTTGAGTGGAGAGTTAAGTGCCAAAATGGGGTCTATCACTTTAAATCAGCGTTGCACACTGATCTAATGCATATTCTCCCTTCTTTATGTGCTGCCGGCATTTGTTATCTACGCTGCGTGAAACCCTTTACCAAGATGGCGTCTGGCACATGTAATGCTAGAAGAGTGCGCATGCATTCCAGACGCCCTTTTGGAACCCACATAGCACCGAAGGAACAGGTGCTACACGGCTCAATTTCTAGCCTGGTGTGCGTTTAAAAAATACTTGCTGAACGTGGATCCCAGAGGTCCAGGAGTGCTCCTCCTAGCTCCACCACGGGCCGCTATCGGCCGCCACTCTCCCCCTTCCTGATGTCCTGATTGCCCCTATCCCGGTGTCGCGATCGCCCCCCTTCTGATCGTCATCCTCTTCCAGTTGCCCTCCTCCCGTACGCCTTCCCTTCTCTTTTAACCACTTGCCTGGGGACGGCCAGCAGGTGTTCACAGCTGGCTGGTCTCATTTAAATCAGGCAGGAGGCCCAATATTTGGTGGGCCTTGGGCTTACCCGTTCAGGTGCAGGGGCCGCTCCCTTGCGTCCAGTTCACGTAGGCAGGCGCGAACGGATTTCTAAGCCAATGCTTCTTAAGATACAAACATTAATTCAATATTATGAAAAAATGGTCCAAAATTCCAATGATCCTGTTGCGCCATCATAAGAGAAGTGGGATGGGGCAGGACTTACGGTTGCCATGACATTGTAGCAGTAGATCCACTGTAAATTGCGAGGTCAGATCACTTACATAGTGAGAGGCATACAGGCTGTGCAAATCCAATCTGCAACATCTCACATATATTGAGGGGGCGGAAATCTCACAAAGAACCAGAACCAAAAGTTAGGCCCAAATGTGTCCCGAATGGTTGGCAGTGGGATGGCGGGCAGGCAGAAAATAGTGGACTCTCATGAGCTCCTCTTCCTTCAAAATAGTGCCATGGGATCTTTTACAACCACCTGAGAGGGCAGACGGGTCATCGGTTTAATGTCCCATCCAAAAGACAGCACCTCTGACAGTGCAGCACTCCCTCAGTACTGCACTGAAGTGTCAGCCTAGATTTTGTGCTCAAGTCTCTGGAGTGGAACTTGAACTCACAACCTTCGAACACTGGAAGCGAGAGTGCTACCAACAGAGCCACAGCTTACATGTAAATCATGCAGAATCCCCCCCCCCAAAAGAATATCGGCTTTGTACGGTGCAAAGTCAGCAGCAACCAAGGATAAGGAAGGAAAATACTGTTAGGAAAAAGCCCAAAGTGCAAAAGTGACAGTCCATGCAGCAGAACCAACTAATGCATGGAGCAAATACAGCATTATGTAATTAAAACTGCAAAAAAAAAAGATTTTACCAACAACTGAAACTGTCATCTCCCTTTAAGAAGCTTGCTTGAAGTCCCAGGGCTCCCATGGTGCCCAGTTTATATGGGCCAGGTCTACGCTGCAGATAGATCCTCACACCCTAAGTCCAAAGATTCGGACTGAGACATGTTTTCAATAATTCATATGCGTTAGTGTGGCCAGCGCATACTAGTAGTGCAGCCTCATTTATTGGCAGAGAAAGTAGAGGTTCATAAATATAACACAATTGATTCTGTTCATACATAAAAATGGCTTGTTTGATGACATTTTGGCTTTTGCTTGTTTTAGGTCAAAGTAATGCAGTCAGGCTCATCTAAGAAAAGGCCACGCATAGAGCAAAGTAGGACATGAGCTGTCAGTTGGGGAATTCAACAGGGAATAAGCAACAAGCCAAGGGCCGATGGGGGAATGAAGGAACATGGAAGAACCTACCGTAATCGCATCCAATCGGGGTTAGCTTTTGTAAAGTTTTTTTCTTACACTCTAACCAACATCAATCAAAATTCCCACTCTTCTGACAGACAGGCCAGTATAATACATCATTTTATGAGGGTAAAATTCAAAAAAATGAACCAAGAAAATCACCTGAGGATTAAGTACTTCCTTGTTTCAGAACTTTTTCTAACTTTCTTTAAAAACCGGGAGGTAGATAGACAAAATAATAAACCTGTCAAGCACCTCATAATATTTTAGAACTAAATCTTGTCACATGCAGTTTGGCTTTCCTTCGAACTTACATCTTGCTGTGCGCATTCTATATATTTAAGCACCAGAGAAAAATAAATGTTTATATGATTGGATTGTCAATGTGAAGCTGTTATCACAAGGCTAATCCAGTGCTGGGGTGAATCTCAAAGTTGTTTGATTACAAATAAAAGTAAGTTGTTTAGTCCTGTATAATTCCTTGTTAAGATCACACCTGGAATACTGTCTGCAGCTTTGAAACTTCTTTACTCAACGTGTGGTAAGAATGTGGAACTTGCTACCACAAGGAGGAATTGAGGCAAATAGCATAGATGCATTTAAAGGGAAGCCAGATAAGCTCACTCGGGAGAAAAGAATAGAAGGGTATGCTGAGAGCTAGATGAAGTAGGGAGGGAGGAGGCTCGTGTGGAGCATAAATGCCAGCATAGACCAGTTGGGCCAAATAGCCTGTTTCTGTGCTGTAGACTTGACGTAATTCGATGTAACCCTAACTCCAAAAAATAAAGAACTTGCATTTATTAAGTGTCTTTCACATCTCAAAGCACTTTCCGTCCAATGAAGTACTATAACTGTTGTTGTTAGGCAAACACAGCAGCCATATTACACATAGCAAGTTTCCATAAACACTGAATGACCACTCAGTTTATTTTTGGTGATGTTGACTGAGGGAGGATGTTTGACCAGGACACAGGGAAAACTCCTTATTCTTCTTTGAATCGTGCCTTGGAATCTTTTAAATCTGCCTGAACCACTGGAACAAACAGAAAGGGCCTTACTTTAACATCACATCCAAAGAACAGCACCAACAATAATGCAGACTCCCTTAACACTGCACTGAAGCGTCAGCCTAGATTATGTGCTCAAATACCGGAGTGGGGCCTTCCAACTCAGAAGCAAGAATTCTACTAACTGAGCCCAGCATCGGAGAAAGTTCTGAGAAAACTCCCCTAATGTTATATTTCTTTCATCCCACCGGCAAATTATTTCAAACATATGTCATTCTTTGATATATTTTCTTTTAATTTGCTTTGTACTAATTTACGTGCATGTCCTATGTTAGTGACTTAATTTAAAGTAACACTTTGTCATTTTAGTATTAAATAAAGATAAAGGCATCACTGTACACCTCTCCAGTTCCTCTTAGACCCTCTCGAACAGGTTTTATGGAATTAAAGGAATTATTATTTCAGCAATTACTTGGATGATATATCTTATTGTATAAAATATTTCTGTCTGTATTATGATTTGTCATAGAAAGGAATATAGAAACATAGAAAATAGGAGCAAGAGTAGGCCATTCGGCCCTTCGGGTCTGCTCCGTCATTCAAAATGATCATGGCTGATCGTCTAACTCAGTACCCTGTTCCCGCTTTTTCCCCTTGATCCCTTTAGCATTAAGAAATATATCTATCTCCTTCTTGAATATATTTAATGACTTGGCCTCCACTGCCTTCTGTGGTAGAGAATTCCACAGATTCACCACCCTCTAAGTGAAGAAATTTCTCCTCATCTTGGTTCTAAATGATTTGATTTTAATGGTGTTTAATTTTCAGGTAAAACTAACAAAATACAAGATTTTTTTAATAATGCCTGCCCTCAATATTATGTAATTAAACGGAAAGTACTTTATTGGAGTATTAGAGGGCTTGTCTCAGGTCTTGTGTATCAGCTTGGCTCAGCTGGTAATATTGCCGCCTCCAATGCAGAAGGCTGCAGCTTCTAGCCCAACTCCAGGACATAATCCAGGTTGACCATTTTCATACAATATTGATGTAGTGCTGCATTGATGGAGATGCTGTTCTTTGGATGAGATGTTAACCTGTCTACCCTGTTCTGCTGGTTCATGTGGCCATTAAATATCCAGTGCCACTATTTGAACATGAGCAGCGAGGTGTGCTGGTCCAACATTCTTCCAGAGAACTACATAGAAATTACAACGCAAAAACAGGATATTGCGTCCAAACAGTCGATATTGGTGTTTATCCTCTACACAAGCAGTAATCTTATTCATATGTGCCCACTTTCTTCACATATCCTTTATCCTATCTAACCTATTCTTAAATGTTAACATGGTCCCTGCTTCAATTACTAACTCTGGCAGTGCATTCCACAGCCTCACAATCCTATGTGTAAAAAGGTTTCTCCTGTTCTATCCTAAATCTCTTACATTTAATCTCATATTTATGTCCCCTTGTTCTAGACCCATTAACTACTGGAAACAGTCTGTTGCCATCTACGCTGTCCCATCTCTTCGTAATTTTAACTTCTATCAAATCACCCCATAATCTCCTCCATAGTAATGAAAACATCTCCAATTTTTCAAGTCTTTCTTTATATCTGCATTTCCTCATACCAAGCAGCATCCTAGTGAATCTACTCTGTACCCTTTCTATTGTCTCAACATCCTTCCTACAGTATGAATCCCCAAAAGTGCACACAGAACTCCAACTGTGGTAATACTAAGGTTTTATTTAGATTCACCATTATATTTCATTTTTTTATATTCTGTACCTCTTGCCATAAAACCCAGCATTGTATTAGCTTCTTTTCAAAGACCTTATCCCCTTGAGGTGCTGCTTTTAATGTCTTATGAACTTGAACCTTCAAATCCCTCTGCTCTTCCACATCACAGAATCTTCCCTCCAATCAAAATATAATTATTACCTTTTTTAACCAAAACATATCACCTCACATTTAATGACATTAAATTCCAACTGCCACATTTTTGCCAATTCAACAACTTATCACTACCCCCTTGCAACTTCCTTTGATCCTCAGAATTATTTACTATTCCTCCTATTTTGATATCATCAGCAAATTTGGACACGATTCCCTCTAGCCCTACAGAACCTAATTCCAACCACTCTGAGAAACTACCCTTAACTCCTATTCTCGTTTCCTCCCTTCTAACCAATTTTTAATCCAGTTTATTACCCTCCCCATAATTCCATACCCCTTAACCTTCTCCAATAGTCTCCTGTATGGTAAGAAAGAACTTGCAGCACTTTTCATGACCTTAGGATGTCCCAAAGTGCTTCACAGCCAATGAAGTACTTTTGAAGTATAGTCACTGTTGTAATATAAGGAAACGCAGCAGTCAATTTGCGCACAGCAAGGTCCCGCAAACAGCAATGAGATAAATGGCTAAAGAAGCTGTTTTAGTGGCGCTGGTTGAGTGATGAATGTTCGCAAAGATACTGGGAGAACTCCCCTGCTCATCTTCAAATAGTGCCATGGGATCTTTTATGTCCACCTAAAAGGGCAGACAGGACTTTGGTTTAACATTTCAACCAAGGGGCAGCACCTCCAGCACTTCCTCATTACTGCACCGGGACGTTAGCCTTGATTATGTGCTCAAGTCTCTGGAGTGGGGTAGAGTGAACCCACCCCCTTCTGACTTAGAGGCGAGAATTCTAGCACGAACATACGAACATACGAATTAAGAGCAGGAGTAGGCCATTCAGCCCCTCGAGCCTGCTCTGCCATTTGATAAGATCATGACCTCAACCCTACTTTCCCGTCTACCTACTATAACATTTGACTCCCTTGTTAATCAGGAATCTATCTAACTCAGCCTTAAAAATATTCAATGACCCTGCCTCCACCGCTCTCTGGGGAAGGGAATTCCACAGACTCACGACCCTCTGAGAGAAAACATTTCTCCTCATCTCCGTCTTACATGGGAGACCCCTTATTTTTAATATGTGGCCCCCAGTTCTAGTCTCTCCCACAAGGGGAATCATCCTCTCAGCATCTACCTCTTCAAGTCCCCTCAGGATCTTATATGTTTCAATAAGATCAAATCTCATTCTTCCAAACTCCAGTGTATACAGGCCCAACTTGTCCAACCTTTCCACATAAGATAAGCCCCTCATCCCAGGAATCAGTCGAGTGAACCTTCTCTGAACCACCTCTAAAGCATGTCCTTTCTTAAATAAGGAGACCAAAACTGCACACAGTATTCTAGATGTGGTCTCACCAATGCCCTGTACAACTGTAGCAAAACATCTCTACTTTTATATTCCATTCCCCTTGCAATAAATGACAACATTCCATTTGCCTTCCTAATCACTTGCTGTACCTGCATATGAACTTTTTGTGATTCATGTACTAGGACACCCAGATCCCTCTGTACCTCAGAGTTCTGCAATCTCTTTCCATTTAAATAATATACTGCTTTTCTATTCCTCCTGCCAAAGTGGACAAGCTCACATTTTCCCACATTATACTCCATCTGCCAAATTTTTGCCCACTCACTTAACCTATCTATATCCCTTTGCAGACTCCTTATGTCCTCTTCACAACTTACTTTCCTACCTACCTTTGTGTGATCAGCAAATTTAGCAACCATACATTCGGTCCCTTCATCCATGTCATTGATACAGATTGTAAGTAGTTGAGGCCCAAGCACTGATCCCTGTGGCACTCCACTCGTTACATCTTGCCAACCTGAAAATGACCCATTTATGTCCACTCTCCGTTTCCTTTTAGCTAACCAATCCTTTATCCATGCTAATATGTTATCCCCAACACCATGAGCGCTGAGCCAAGACTGACATTTATGTTAAACTAACTGGTCTGTACTGACCTGAGTTAACTGTGTCCCCTTTTTTGAAAATGTGTATCACACTGGCCACTTTCCAGTCCTCCAAAACACATCCACTCTCAATAGAACCCTGAAATATAATTTCTAGTGCCTCTGCTATTCCGCCATTTCCGTCAGGATCCGAGCATGTATCCCACCAGGTTCGAGCACTTTGGTCTTTATCTTAACTAACTTCTCTAATACTTTCCTTTTATTAGTTATCTCTCTCATCTTGCTTTTAACCAATTCAGTGTTTACCTCTGCTCCCAACATCCTTCTCCTTTATAAACACTGCAGCAAAGTACTTGTTAAGTATCCCCACAATTTCTGTTTATCCTCTACTAACTCACTATCCTCTCCCTTCAGGGGTCCCACCTCACATTTAACAATTCTCTTTTTACTGATACATTTGTAGAATACTGTTCTTTTTAATATTTTTTGAGATTCTCTCCTCGTACTCCCTCCTTGCTTTCCTTATCCCTTTCTTAACCTCTTTCCTTTTTTTTTATATTCTCTCTTACCATTAACATTTCTTTCATAGCTATAGAACCCATATGCCCTCTTCTTCAATGTTAGCTTGTTTCTAAGCTCTTTGGGGGAAAAAAAATTGGATCGAGGCAATTTTTGGGCGCAGGCAGAGTGATGCGCTATTACCCCGCGCCCAGTGACCCCTGCGCAGGCAGGACGCATGTTTCGGCCATCCTGAGGACTCACCTGCAATCAGCATTCCATTCCAGGCCTTGTACGTGGAATCAATGCAATTCACATTTTTCATCACTGGGGAAGCTCAATCTCTTAAAGGGAGGATGTTTCTTAGAAATCACTTAAAGGTAGCTGGTACCTGTTATTTGCTGAAAATAACAGTCTACTGTCTGCACGGAGTCTGGACGGAGATCAGACATCGTACATGTAAAACACAGATGCAGATCCCATCCCTATGTTTACACACTGATGAGTTATGTTAAAACATTGAATAAAGGTTGCACACGACTAAATCCCACATCCTCCAATCTGCATGACAGGCCTCACCAATCTGCCGATCTGAGTTAGTACCAGGCCTGCGAGAGTGCATGCACCAAGGTTCTCTACTGATGCACTGGAGACCTTGGTGCAAGAGGTGGACAGAAGGAGGGGCATCCTATATCCACGGGGGTGGGGGGGCAAGAGGCCCTCCAGGCATATGCCCAAAAGGCAATGGGAGGCAGCGGGGGACGAAGTCAATGCCAGGCACACAGCATCATGAAGATGGATGCAGTGCAGGAAGAAGTTCAATGCTTTGACGTGAGTGGTCAAGGTGAGTGAGGTCAACTGTCAAGTGGCGTCTCCTCCAACTGCTCCACGCACTACACCCTCCATCCCCCACATACCAACAAACTCTTTCCATCAGTAATCAACTCTTCCAATCAGATGCTTCCTCTCACCCTTACACATTACCACTGTTTCAAGCCACACACCCACAACTCACAGGATACACACACTGGCAGCTATTCAACCATGACAGGCACATCACCCCAGACACACGTCCCGCTTTCTTGCAGGAGAAGGTGGCACATATCAGGAGGCAGCAAGTAGCAGTGACATTTAGCCCCTCGAGCCTGTTCCACCATTCAGTGAGATCATGGTGGACCTGTGACCTAACTCCACATACCCGCCTTAGCTCCATATCCTTTAATATCCTTGGTTCACAGAAATCTATCAATCTCAGATTTAACATTCACAAGTGAGCTAGCATCAACTGCCATCTGCAGAAGAGTGTTCCAAACGTCTCCCATCCTTTGCGTGTAGAAGCATTTCCTAACTTCACTCCTGCACGTCCTGGCTCTAAATGTTAGACTATGTCCCCGTGTCCTATATTTGGAGACCTCCAAAAACAGTTACAAATGTCTCGGCAGCCAGAAGCAATAATCCAGCCACTAACCTGTAAATTCTGCATGGTTCCTTTAAATAGTGCTGGTGGGGGGGTCCTCCAGGCACTCTAAGACATGTTCAGATGGTCGGGGTTAAGACTGTGCATTCAGTTAAGAGTTAATTCCCAAAATGGTGTCTATCACTTTAAATCAGCGTTGCTCACTGATTGAAGCCATTTTCTCCCTACTTTACATGATTCCAGCGTTCGTTATTTGCGCCTGCGCTAACTCCTACACCAAGATGGCATCGGCGCACATTACGTTGCATGCGCATCCAAGACACCATCTTGGATGTCGGAGATACTGTGTAGCGCCGAAACAACGGGCGCTGCACGGCCCAATTTAGGGCCCTTTATTTATCCATGATATCCTGAAACTTGATGAAGTCTGCTTTTTTAATAGTATGTATTTATTCTGGAACTTTGCAATCTCCTTCTGAAAATTATCCCATTGTTGATCTACAGTCCTTTGTTCCTTCAACATTATTGCTACTAATTACCCCACACTTGCAATGCATGCACTTTATCTATTTTTTTGCTCATACTAATGCTGCTTCATTTCCTTTGATATTTTTGTCTAAGCTAACGCCTCATTGCCTTATCTCAGTCTTTTCCCTACTTAAAACCGGTCAGTTTGATTTTCTTCTTATACTCCCTTTATTCCTTCTGCGTGCTATCCTTTTGCTAGTTTTGTTTTATTTGTACATTTACGTCATCCATTTCTACCTACTTTTCTTGCTCTTTCTGATTGCTTTTAATTCCGTTTACCCCCTTCCTCCCTAGCCTAAATGATCTTCACTTGCCTATTTATCTGTTTTGCTAGTTCATTAGCTACCTTCCTCTTTAGATGTAGTCCATCCTTGCAGAATAGCTGCCATCTTCCCCAGTACCAGTTCCAATGCCCCATAAAATGAAACCTTCTTCCTGAGATCATTCCTTTAAGGATGTGTTGAGCTCCCTAATTTCTATCTTCCCTTCCAACGCCACCAAAAACAGATCAACTGGTCATTCATCCTATTTTTGTTCATGAGATCTTGCTGTGTGCAAAATGGGTGCTGTATTGACCCATCGAAAAACAGTCACTGCAGTTCAAAGTAATTCACTGAACATGAAGCATTTTGAGATTGATAACATGCTGTGTCTTTCTTTTTTGTATGCACATTTAGCATGGGTGTGTTGAAATACTGAAGGGCTCTGAATGTCTTTGGGGCCTGGGGTATAATGGGTGGAAGACGAATTGGGCGCAAAAGGCCATTCAAGCACGGAAAATCAGGCGAGACACAGAAACAGCAGATCTCCGCCCAGAAGCCGAGGCAAAACAATTTTCCATTGGGAGCTGGGGTGGGAGGAACTTCCATCTGCACCAACCACGGCCCCTGATGTAACAAGAAGGCAGGCCGTCAGGACGATATCCCCCCCTCCAAGAATTCCCGGGAAGAACCCAGCATCCAGGTCATTTCAGGGACTGAAGTAGGGCGCACCTGAATGTCCAGGCCTGGATACCCTTCGAAAATACCGAAAAGCTCAGGGTTATTAACCGTGTTATAAAGGGGGCTATTAGACGCCTTACAAAAAAACTTTTGAGTCGCTGGCGCCACCTGGCCCCTCAATTATCCTGCCAGAACTGCCTCTACCACTCCCCCTTTAACGGGCATCCAAATGGGTGCAGGCACTCGTCAAAAATATTCAAATGCTGTGACGCTGCCCGAGCCCAATATACTCCAATGAGGGTCAGGAGCAGAGATCAGAGGTGGAATGTGCCACCCGCTCTACCACACTTACGCCAGTACAGAGGGCTCAAGGACTTTCGGGGCCCTGACCATCATATTAATAGTGACCAACTAACATTTTACATCATACAGTGCAATGCTGGTAATTTGCAATGACAGCCCGGCAAATATTCTGCCTGTGGTCGTAAGCCACCTGTGTGGTGCCTTCAACTGTAAGTGCTCTCAACAACACCATACAAGCATGCCATTATGCAGCCTGCTGCTATGTGTTTAACCTGAATACACCTGACATGCATAATTCATATGTTTTATTGTCAACTTTGCATATTATTTCTGGTGAAAATTAATAGAGAAAGCTGGTACCTTGTATTAATTAAAATAGAAAGCAGATGCTCCTGAATTGAGGTCATTCAGGTGATGACAGACTACAGTGTACAGCGCACAAGATGTTTGTCACAAAGCATCTGTTTCCAGACCAACATGAAATAGCACAAAGCGTACCACAAAAGATGCATTAAGAAAAGTGACCTACTTTCCAATTGATCAAGCGCCTCATTTTTTCAGACAGTTGGATTTTCATGTTTCTCTACATTAGAGAATGCAAGCAATAAATGGTTTACAGGTATAAGTGCAACAAGATATTTGTGTATACTGTAAACGTCTATAAAATTCCTTATAAAACCTTTAGAAAACACTGGATCGGCCTCAGATGGAGTATTGTGTTCAATTCTGGGCACCACACTTTAGGAAGGGTGTCGAGGCCTTAGAGAGGGTGCAGAGAGATTTACTAGAATGGTACCAGGGATGAGGGACTTCAGTTAGGTGGAGAGACTGGAGAAACTGGGGTTGTTCTCCGAAGAACAGAAGGTTGGGGGAGATTTGATAGAGGTGTTCGAAATCATGAATGGTTTTGAGAGCAAATAAAAAGAAACCGTTTCCAATGGCAGAAGGGTCGGTAACCAGAGGACACAGATTTAAGGTGATCAGCAAAAGAGCCAGAGGCAACACGAGGAAACGTTTTTTTACGCAGTGAGTTATAACAATCTGGAATGCACTGCCTGAAAGGGTGGTGGAAGCAGATTCAATAGTAACTTTCAAAAGGGAATTGGATAAATAGTTGAACGGAAAAAATTTACAGGGCTATGGGGAAAGAGCAGGGGAGTGGGACTAATTGGATACCTCTTTCAAGGAGCTGGCACAAGCACAATGGGCTGAATGGTCTCCTTCTGTGCTGTACCCACTATGATACAATGATACTATTCCCACTCCATTTGTTTTTCCTCTGCTTTTCAATGCGAGAGATGTCAGTGTGGAGCAATGGGATGTTTTTCCACGTTATGCTGACTCAGTATCAATGACATGCATTCCTAGCACCAGCTGGACATAATGTTCCTTCTGCACTGCCCCAACAATGTGCTGTAAGGCTGACCGGAGAAGAATATCCTTTATTGAACCAGTGTGACATTTCCTTTTCCCACCCCTAACATCCTTATGACCATTTCTGAGAAAGACACTAATTCAACACTGAATAGTACTGAATTATGGGCTGTTCTGTGCTCTGGACTCACACCGAATAGGAACTGCATTGAGATTTTCACTTATGACTCCTACAGCTGACAAAGAGGGACTTAATTCTATCATTGCAGGGTAGATTTCAGCTTATGTCTCAGAGATGACAAAAATACTCGATCACTGCTGTAGAACCTGATAAAGGTTCAGGTGAAAAGAGATCCGTGGGTATTGGTAGATTTGGCACTTAACAGTCAAATCACTCTACATCTGCATGACACATTGCTGAAGTATATTGTTAAATCTGTACAATAAAAATTGGAGGATGTTCTGGTGAAACAGCACAGACTGCATCTTGAGTACTGTGCTCAGTTTTAGTCATTAAGAAACAAGGAAAACATTCAAGCCTGGAGAGGCATGAAGACTGTTGTATATGGAAGACTGGAGACTTTGATAAACTGGGGAGGGGACCTTATAGAAGTACACGAGATATTAAACAGTATGGAAAAGGAAATCTGGAGATCCCACTTAAGGTAAACTGCAACAGTAGGACAAGGGGACATAGGTTCAAAATAATGAAAGGTCAGTTTAGGTCAGATATCAGGAAGAATTTCAACAATAATCAACACTGAGAATAGATTTCGCAGCAAGGTAACAAAGGTAAAAACTTTAGAATCATTCACGAGCCAGTGCTTGCTGTGATGGGGGGTTTGTAGATTTTTCTTTCTGGATGGTTCAGCTAAAAGGGTGGAATGTCTTTCATTGTTTGTATTGATCATGAAATCTTTCAAAAAGGTTGTGGGGGTCATTTTAATGTTTGGCAATGGTATCAAATAGGAGATATTGGATCGGCTGCCCATTATACGCCCAGCCCGATTTCCCTTTCCATTGATATCAAATTATTAAAATAATTAAAGTTATCCCCAGTGTCTTCCCCAGCTGTTATTAGGACCGTACTTTCTAAGGCTAACTTTGTCAGTTCATCAATCAAAAACTGAACAATTTATAGCATTCTAAAGTCTTTCCTAAAATGACCCTTATATGCAAAAACATGTTTTAATTAATGGAATGTAATAAAACAAACATTGCTGTATTTAATTACTGTAGAGATGTCATTTAGCCTGGTAGGCATGACCAGACATGTAGGCCGCAGTCTGACACCCCACAGTCCCAGTCACATTCACACAATGTGATTTATTGGAAATGTTCATTGAAAAGGATCACTTACTCTGCCTTGCTCGTCATATAACCTGCTGCATTTGTTTGGAAATGTTTGGCCATCAGAAACACTTGCTCACCCAGGGACGACCTTATTAACAGGGTTATACTGTATAAATTTAGCAAAATGTATTACCTGCACAGTGGCGTGCTTTATTTTGTTGTTTCAGAATGCATTTTGTGCTACATTTGCATTCAAATCACCAACACTGAACCTCGAAATATGTTAATATAAACGATCCTTCTGTATATACTGATAGTACTACTTCCTCATAGTTAACTCTTGATCAGCAACTGACAAACATGAAATGATTAAATTACTGTAATTAATCCTACAATGTAGTCGTGATGATGATTCCATGACACAGAGCGCGCTGGTTGTCAGCATCCACCATGACACCCGTCGCATTGAGCATCAGAATAGAATTAACTCTAAATTATAAACTATAATAATAGATATCATGGGAGTAACTTCTCAGATGTAATATCAACCCATAGCTCAATTGATGCTGATAAATTGTTCAAGCTTTGCTATTGAGCTTTAGAATCATAGAATCATACAGCACAGAAGGGGGTCATTCGGCCCATCGTGCCTGTGCTGGCTCTTTGAAAGAGCTATCCAATTAGCCCCACTCACTCGCTCTTTCCCCATAGCCCTGCAAATTTTTCCTTTTCAATATATATCCGACTCACTGCGTCCACCGTCCTTTCAGGCAGTGCATTCCAGATCGTAACAACATTTTTATGGTGTTATATAAACCTTTTGATAAGATTACTTTTATTATCTGTTGCTGTATATAAAGTGCACTCTACTTATAGTGGACTTGGCTTATCCAGACAATCAGATAAATCTGCCTGAAGTCAATATATTAAAAGCTATGCCCATGTCATCGGTTTCTCAGGACAGGATTATCTCTTTGTCTACACTGCTCCTTCAGACATGTCCCAACCAACTCTCTCCAGGCCTGATCTTTTTTTCCAGACGTGTCCCGACTCCATATTCTCCAGGTATAACTAATAAAATGGACAGTGTTTACAGTGGGAAAACCAGCACCTGACCAATTAGTCTGTTATAAATGTTCATAACAGATAGAAAAGAGAAGGCTGACGGGTGGCTTAATAGAAGTCTTTAAAATTATAAAGGGGGTTAGGTTAGACATAGAGAAGATTGGGGGAAAAAAATTGGATAGGGCCTATTATTGGGCCAGGGTAGCCCGATCCGCTATTGCTCTGCGCCCAATGGCCCCTGCGCAGGCAGGGCAAGACTTTCATCAGGCCTGAGGACTTACCTTCAAGCAGGGTTCCGAATCAGTGTTGACACAAGGATTCAATGCAATTCACACTTTCCACCAGCAGGGGGAGCCCCAATCTCTTAAAGGCAGGCTGTCTCTTAAAAATCTCTTAAAGGTAGCTGGTAGCTGTTATTTGCTGAAAACAACATTCTGTTGTCTGCACGGAGTCTGAACGGAGATCAGACCTCGCACATGCAAAATACAGATGCAGCTCTCATCCGTATGTTTACGAACTGATGAGTTATGTTATAACATTGATCGTGCACTACTAAATCCCACATCCTCCAATCTGCATGTCAGACCTCACCAATCTGCCGATCTGAGTTGATACCAGGCCTGCGAGAGTGCATGCACCAAGGTTCTCTGCTGATGCACTAGAGGCCTTGGTGCAAGAGGTGGACAGATGGAGGGATATCCTATATCCGCAGGGGGCTGGGGGGGGGGGGGTGGCAGGAGTTCCTCCAGACATATACCCAAATGGCAGCAGGAGGCAAGCGCACAGCATCGTGAACATGGATGCAGTGCAGGAAGAAGCTCAATTCTTTGACATGAGTGGTCAAGGTGAGTGCGGTCAACTGTCAAGTGGCGTCTCCTACCAATCGCGCCACTAGCTGCATCCACTGCTCCACGCACTATACCCCCCCCACCCCCCCCATCACCCACATACCAACAAACTCTTTCCATCAGTACTCAACTCTTCCAATCTGATGCTTCCTCTCACCCTTACACATTACCACTGTTTCAAGCCACCCACCCACAACTCACAGGCCACACACACTGGCAGCTATTCAACCATGGCAGGCTCATCACTCAGACACACGACCGGCTTTCTTGCAGGAGAAGGTGGCGCATATCATGAGGCAGCAAGTGGCAGTGGCATTTAGCCCCTCGAGCCTGTTCCGCCATTCAATGAGATCATGGTGGACCTGTGACCTAACTCCATATACTCGACTTAGCCCCATATCTCTTAATACCCTTGGTTCCCAGAAATCTATCAATCTCAGATGTAGAATTCATAATTGAGCTAGCATCAGCTGCCGTATGCAGAAAAGCATTCCAAACTTCCCTCACCCTTTGCATGTAGAAGCATTTCCTAACTTTGCTCCTGCACATCCTGGCTCTAAATGTTAGGCTATGTCTCCTAGTCCTAATATTCAAGTATAGGAGACCTCGAAAAACAGCTACAAATGTCTCGGCAGCCAGAAGCAATAATCCAGCCACTAACCTGTGAATACTGCATGATCCCTTTAAATAGCACTGGAGGGGGTCCTCCAGACACTCTAAGATATGTTCAGCTCTGCGAGGTTAAGACTGTGCGTTGAGTTGAGCGTTAAGTCCCAAAATGGTGTCCTTCACTTTAAATCAGCGTTGCACACTGATTGTATTGATTTTCTCCTTACTTTACATGCTTCTGTCGTTCGGTATTTGCACGTGTGCTAACTCCTATAACAAGATGGCGTCTGGCACATGTCAGGCTGGAAACATGCTTGCACAGCCAAGACACCATTTTGGATGTTGGAGAGGCCGTGTAGTGCCGAAACAACGGGCGCTACACAGCCCAATTTAGCGCCCGATGTTTCTACTTGTGGGGGAGTCAAAAACTAGGGGTCATAAATATAAGATAGTCACTAATAAATCTAATAAAGAATTCAGGAGAAACTTTTTTACCCAGAAAGTGGTTAGAATGTGGAACTTGCTACCACATGTTGTAGTTGAGGCGAATAGCATAGATGGCTTTAAGGAGAAGCTAGATATGTACATGAGGGAGAAAGGAATAGAAGGATATTCAGATAGGATTAGATAAAGTAGGGAGGGAGGAGGTCTGTGTGGAGCATTAACACTGGCACAGACCAATTGGACCGAATGGTCTGTTTCTGTGCTGTAAATTCTATGTAATTCTATGTAAAAAAGCACCTACAACTAAATTAAACCTTCCAAACCCACGACCTTCACTACCTAGAAGGACCATGGCAGCAGGTGCATGGGAACATCACCTCCTCCATGTTCCCCTCTATGTCACACGCCATCCCGACTTGGACTTATATCGCCGTTCCTTTATGGCCACTGGGTCAAATTCCTGGAACTCCCTACCTAACAGCACTGTGGGAGAACCTTCATCAAATGGACTGTAACAGTTCAAGAAGAAAGTCAACCACCACCTTCTCAAGGAAAACTAGGGATGGGCAATAAATGCTGGCCTTGCCAGTAATGCCCATATCCCCAGAATGATTTTTTTTTAAATGTTCTATATAGCAAGCTTGCCTGGAATGATTTCCATGGCTGATAGAGTATAGACTACCCCTACAATAAGATAAAGATGAGTGAGCGAATGACAGAAACTCTGGGGGACTATTGAGGGCCATGGAAGAATGCTCTGGGAGGGAGCAGTGCTTTCCCACTAATTACCTTTCCCTTTAAGTCAATCGGGGGAAAGAAATCATTGGAAAAATAAAACTAAGGGGAACAAGTTGTTATAAACATGAAGTGACTCAGTAATGTGCAGAAGCTCTTTATGTTGAATCAAGAGGAAATAACAAGGGAACATGATTGTAGGTTAAAGAACCTGTGAGCTGAACATAATTTGGAAAGCGCCTAATTCACATTCAGAGGTGATGACTATATGAATGGACTTTCACCTCTGACTGTGGATATGACTGAAAGATTCAGAAAAAAATAAGTTAGTAATCCAGCAGAAGGTAGAGAGGTTGAGACCTGACAATGAAAAAAGGAAGGATGGTCTGTGCATGGACTTGAGTGATGGGGAGAGTTAGATGGGCTGAATGGTCTTTACTTTCTAGCTTCTTACAGCCCATCAAAAGAAATGACTCTTTTTAAAATGAAGCAGAATTAATATAGGGTTATAAAAAGGGCTGAAGGTTATAGGGTTAAGCTGAGACCTTTTGGGACTATGTAAATGCCATCTGTGGAGTGTAACCATTCAGGGTTGAACAGTGTTGATTCTAGCAATAGATTGATAACTTGCTGTTTTCATTTAATTACCTTTGGGGGGTCAGGGAAAAATCTGTGAGAGTCTTCTATTCTTGGAAGTTCTGCCTGTGATTATTCATCTCTCTCAGAAGATTAAGTAGGTTGGAGAGAGTCCACAATAGTGCAAATTGTACCTGGCCTGTCAGAAGGATTAAGCATTATGGGCCATATGGCCTTTTCTTTTTTCATACTTAAATTCTTATCACTGACTATAGTATTGTTTTGACTCTGTGAGAATCGACAATGGGATTTAGTAAGATTGGAAATATCAAAGCACTGATGGAACTTTGTTTTCATCAAAATTGCACATTTTTAATTTGACTCTTTATATTTAAAATAACTCAGCCATGAAATTTATTTTGCTGCAATAGTCGTCCCAAAATGTTTTTTACACTAGAATTACTGGGGCTTGAATTTAATTGACAATTGTGTTTAGCACAACTTTTTCAAAATTGGGAAATTTATTTTCAAAAAGTTGATTTTAATAGAGGTTTTATGGTCAGAATTATGATTTAGTGCTGTTCTAATTGCATTTCTGATTATTATATCGCATCTATCAACCCTCATGACCATTAAATGTTGTTGTATTTTCTCGAGTCCTTTTAAAATCTGAATGGAGCTGTACAGCTCATTAAGGTGCTGACACAAAAAATAATACTAAACATTCACAAATATAAAATATCAGATAATTAGGAAGGAAAGCAGCTAATTATTTAAAACTACATTGCAAGTATAAAATGATCAGGTCTTAAACGTACTATCCTGCATCCCTACAGAACAGCATCAGTAAATTGATCGTAGCAGCTTCTTCTGAGTTTGACTCCTTTATCAATACAGATGACCGGTGGCCAAAGGCTGTAAATGGCGCTCACCTCTACCCTCGATCGTACCACGATCGTACTTCTATGACCCTGTCATTCCTATGAGTAATTCAGAGAGATGGTAAATTTACAGCCCACTTACCACTCACTGGAGTGTGCCAGTCCACTCATTAAAGGCATTTGAGCAAAGTTAATGCCACTCTGTGCATTCAAATATAGGTTTAACATAATGGTAATTACTGAGCACTGCCTGCGAACTATGTACCAGATACCAATTGAACTATTTTTGTGAAGAGGAGGAGGTCAGGGGTCTAGATCTGCTTTACATAGGCATATTCATATTTTTTAAATACTGAACATTTTAAGAATGGATTCATAATAAAGGTAGTATTGCACAAAATGAAAAATGTCACAGTCACAGCAATGATTATATTATCTGAGTGGGTGTAGGAAGAACAGCAAGGAAGTAGCTTTACTCACAGGAAAAGTGTTAAGCACTGGAGAGGTAATTAAAGGGATACAACCATCGCTGGTCTCAGATTCAGAAGTTTCTGTTCTTCTGCAATCATTAAATTGTTGCTTACTGGGTTTTTCCAATTAGTAGTGAAGATTACAGCAGCATTCTTCAGCACACCACATCCATTACTGCCAATCCCCAAGTACAAAAATCAGGACGTTTTAATGCCACGCCCTTTCTGCAGGAACGACACCGCCTTCAAACTTAATTTTCATGCTAGACAAAAAATCTTTTAATGGCAAATAAGGAATTCAAACCCTGATTTTGAGCACCCACCAGGTTCCAGTCTCCATCTCCCATTCGTGGACCTTGTTTTTAAATTAAATATTTTTAATACACAAATCTTTAAAAATGCTGGGAAAAAAAAGCATATGGGATTCTCAGTTTTATAGCAGGGAGGCAGAGTAAAAAGAAAGAAAGAAAGAATTGCATTTATGTGGCACGTTTCACGACCTCAGGACGTCCCAAAGTGATTTACAGCCAATGAAGTACTTTTGAAGTGTCGTCACTGTTGTAATGTAGGAGCACAAAAGCAAAGGAGTAATGCTAAACCTATACAAATCACTGGTTAGGCCGAGGACTGGAATATTGTGTTTAATTTTGGGCGCCTTACTTCGGGAGGAATGTCAAGGCCATGGAGACAGTGCAGAGGAGATTCACTGCAATGTTACCAGGGATGAGAGGCTTTAGTTATGAGGAAAGATTAGAGACACTAGAGTGTTTTTCATCAGAATGAAGGAGATTAAGAGGAAATCTGATAAAGGCATTCAAAATTATGAGGGGTTTTGATAGGTAAATGTGGAAAACCTGTTTCCACTGGTCGGTGAATCAGTAAATAGAGAGCATTAATTTAAGATTATATCACCAGAAGAACAAAGGGACCAGTTAGGAG
Source organism: Heptranchias perlo (assembly GCF_035084215.1). Taxonomy (NCBI): domain Eukaryota; kingdom Metazoa; phylum Chordata; class Chondrichthyes; order Hexanchiformes; family Hexanchidae; genus Heptranchias; species Heptranchias perlo. Next base: position 16,683,887 of record NC_090339.1, read on the forward strand.
AATTTTATTTTTTTTACACAGAGAGTTATTGAATTATTAGAGCATGGAACATGCCCTACCAGTGGTGAAAGGAGAATTCATAACAAAAATCCAAAAGGAAGCAGATAAATATTTGAAAAAGGAAAAATTTGAAAGGGCATGGAGAAAGTGCAAGGCAATGGGACTAAGTGGATAGCTCTTTCAGAGACCCAGCACAGATGCAATGGGCTGAATATATGTAATAAAATTCTATGATTCTATTCTATGAATTTAATCACATTAACTCATTTGAAGTATAGATTTTGTTTAAAGCTTCTTTTGTGCCATATTGATTATAGTTAATTATTTTTAATTCTTTATCTGTTTGAGGTTCCAGAAATAAAAAAAAGATAATATTCCACCTAAAGCACATTTGGCAAAGCAACTGTTAAATACAATATATAAGTGCAGCTGTGTATAGAAAGGTCCACTTAATGTCAATTCTTGTGGTAGATGTCAGTTGGTATCATTTGATCACTTGAGAGTATAAGCTACAAACATTTCCAATTATTCCAGAATGCTTTCTCCTGCAGCTAAAATTCATTCTTGATTGCTTGGGAGTGACATAATGATTTATAATATGTGAAAATAATGTAGCAGAACTCAATGAACAGTGCTGCTTAACAGGGTATATAGGAATAAAAAAATGTGGCAGATACAGTGAAGATAAATTTTAAAATTGCAGCTATTCACAAATCTTCTTTAAAAAAAGTGTTGGCATCCCCAGAATATATCAATGTACATATAGGGATCTCTTTCCATGTTGCTCAGTTTATATATAGATGTACTAGCAGATCTCTTGTGGTGTTGTTCCATATATGATAGCGAACCTCTTGTGGTGTTACTCAACATATATACGAGTAGATCTCTTTTGCTGCTCAATATATACACTAGCAGATCTCTTGTGGGGTTATTTATGTATTGTTCAGGACCTGGAGTGTGGTTTCTGGTGTTTACTATGGTCTCACTACAGCTTAAAGACAACTGGGACTCACCCATCGCTGTAATACAAAAAAATTACTGAACTAATATATCAGATGACTGCCACTAGGTAACAATGTTACATACTTATTGGTACTAAAAGGTACGGGGCCTCAGTGATATTGGGAATAATTTTAAACTTACTCACCGGGCAGAAAATGTGAAAGTTCGGGTCAGTATTTACATTATGATTTTTTTTTTTGCCCTACCTTGCAAGGCTGATTTTCAGTATTTGCAAAGTATCTCAGTATTGTAGTTTCACAAGAGCAAGATGCATCACTCCTTCGCAGGTACAGTATATTTCAATAGAAGCCCTACAGGAAACTTCCAACACTTGGACTGAAGCATAATTCCTGTGCACCAGAGAAAAAAGTAAGTTGTGCAGGGGAAACTTCTTCTACTTATTTCTAGCTCTAAATGATTCATTTTATTGGTAAAGTTTCTGTTTTTTTGTTATTCATAATTATGTAATTTTTTTTACAACTGGTTCATTTTGTCACAGATGTTGGTTCCTGATTGATGACTTTGAAAAAAAAATTGATTGGTTGAATTTGTCTAGGGTGCTGATTCCTCATCGGTAAAGTGGTATCTTTTCTTCCCTGTCAGATATTTGAGCAAATCAGCATGGTAAATTGAATAGGTAGTGGTTTTTTAAAGCCAATTCAAAAATGTGATGGATCACCTTTTATTGGGCTACAAACATAGATCTGTGACATTCTGGGTTCAACAAGAACATTCAGTCAATTCTTGCAGTAGATATTTGCTGTATCACTCCATCAATTTTAAAGTATAGAAAGGCTCAGGTCGAGTTTGGGAGACCAATGGGAGTTGGTTTGGTTTGGTTTGGTTTGGAAATGCCATCAGGAAGTGGAAAGGGTCAGAGACCCTGGGACTGCTTAGAGACCTTGACAATACAGAGAGGGAAGGAAACAATCATTTAATAACTAGTTTTGATGTCCTGTAAGTCAAAACCAGTTGTAGTCTTCAAGTGAAATGGGGTTAGCAGAGCAGCATTTTAAAGTTATACGTTCTGTCCTTATTTTGACATACTTTGATTTTATATTACTTATATAGTTAAATAGCAAAACTTAAGGCAATTTTGGAAGGAGAGAAGTAGAGTTGATTGGAGCACAGGAGTTTCTCTGCAATACAGGCTGAGGAACTTGGAGATGTCAACCTAAGGAGCTACAATGTCCCCGATGGGGGGAGGGTATAATTACAGACACTGGCAGTTTCCATTACAAATGTGAGCGGAGGAAATTATAATTGAAAAAGTTGACACAAAAGTGCATCAAAAACATAGCAACAGAAAATAAGGTATTATAGACAGAAAGGGAACACGGATGTAAGATTTTTAATATATTATAAATTATATTTAATTCTTATATTTCTTGCCTTTGTTATAAACTTTAAAAACAGGCCTTCTCATTTCAGTACAACACATGGGCTGCTCATTTAAATGGGCAAATGGAGCAACCCCTGAAGTCCCAATCGCAGAAGTTTCAAAATCCTTGTGCCCTGAGATCACCAATGGCCTAAAGTCCCAAGTCTGGCAACACAATCGGGTGAATTAGCAGCACTGCAGATGCAGCAGCATTAAGGGGGAGACTGATGCACTGTTCTGGACAGCTGACAGGTTTGTTTATTTCACCAGGAGTGCATGGATATGTTTGGTCACACACCTTTATGCTAAAATTGTAGTTGTCTATACCCAGATGGAGATACAGGTAGGTAATTTGTGATGCCTGGAACAGGTTTTGGTTAGGTTATGACGTTAAACCACGGTTCCTACACACCACCCTAAAGATAGGCCAAGCACAGCTACAAACAGGAACACAACACAACATGGTCTGATTATAGAGCTAATCTTGGCTCGCCCAAGCTCTGATTATAATGCCTTTATTGCCATATGGTGCCCTAATGGGGTGCAACTGTACCTCAGCTATCTTCAAGACAAAGTGGAGAAAACTGAAAGTAAAAGAAGAGAAGGAAAAAGAACAAAAATAAACCACATTAATGCACATTAAAATTAATCATAATATGTTGTAATAATTTGTTTTGAAGTTGTACTAATAGTCCTTCTCAAGACCATCTGGAGGATTTTATCTTCCTCATGTAACACTGATCTCAAGGAAAAGCAAATGAATTATCCACGGTCTAGGCACTTGTAGTGCATTAACCTTACAGGGCTACGAGTGGTGCCAGCTTCAGCAGCAGCACTGTGGGTAAATGACGCAGTGCTGCTGCCTCCAAACAAGCCAAGAGCTGTCTAAAGAAGTGGTGTTCACTGCACCTCTGGCAGTAGTGGCACAGAGGGGTGTAATGTATATGCCACCTCTGAAACTGCAAGCTGTCACTTTTTCCTGCAGCCCATCTGTAAGGGTCAGTGAGACGCTTTCTTGCTCACTGGCCTGTGTGAGACCTTCTCCAGTCATTGGGTAATTGCTACTGTCGAACACAGTTGTCTGTTCTTCTGATAACGGTGGGATTATCCATGACGCAAACTGAGTCAATTCCACAGCATGGCCCAGCTTGGTTGTGTTATATAAATTCAGCATCAATCACACCTTTGGTAACGAAATTATTCACCTCATGTCACTGAGATACAACAATATCAAAACTGGAAGCTTAAATTATAATAGCCACATTAACATGTATTAACTAGTTTCATATTCATTTCAGTCAGATGATTAAGAATGGGTCGTTAATTCTCATGGCTGATCAGGCATAACTGTCAGAGGCAGTGAGGTAATTGTCTTGGTCAAGTTTCAGTAATGAGACTTAGAGAAGCTTTTTTATTCTGTCCCTGTTATGAGTAAATATTTAGCAGAATCCTATTGCATCACCAGTGTCTGTCAATTCTGTGCAGCAATTGCTCACCTGCTGAACATTTTTATATTCTTATCTAAATTGCTTTTTGATATGGTAATAGACAGAAAATAAGATATTTTAATGTATGCGTACAAGATTTTCAACATCAAGATAATGGTTTCAGGCTGTGTCCATTTCCTTAAATGAATGCAATGCTTTATTAATGATATTAGTGGATAATGGCCTTAGCAGTCTCTCCAACCCATGTATAAAGGCAGCTTTTACCTCTTTCCAATTCGACATGGATTGTTCATATATTGTAATTGATGGACAGTGAGTGTGTAACTCTTTTTTATACCCCAGGATGTTTTAAGGAATGCGTGGCACCACTTTTTCAGGGATTGGGGGACTCACGCTGACAGCTTAGCTCTATAATAAGAAAAGAAAGGATTTGCATTTATATAGCGCCTTTCATGATCATAGGACATCCCAAAGCACTTTACAGACAATGAAGTACTTCTGCAGTGTAGTCACTGTTAATGTTGGAAACGCAGCAAACAATTTGTGCACAGCAAGATCCCACAAACAGCAATGTGATAATGACCAGATAATCTGTTTTAGTGATGTTGGTTGAGGGATAAATGTTGGCCAGGACACCATGGGGAACTCCCTGATCTTCTTTGAAATAGTGCCAAGGGATCTTTTACGTATAGAGCAGGCAGGGCCTCGGTTTAACGTCTCATCCGAAAGAGGGCACCTCCGATAGTGCAGCACTCCCTCAGTACTGCACTGAAGTGTCAGCCTCTAGATCTTGTGCTCAATGTTACAATGTGAAAAGGCCCACGGAAAGACTGGATGAAATCGTTCTCAAAAAATGGTACGGAAAAGTTTTTTAAAATAATTTTTGTGGGGTCAGGAAGCGCATTAAAGCTATACACTGACTTGGCACGAATGTTGAAATCAGAAACTGCAAGGTTACGTAATTGATCCTGCACCCCAAGTGGTGAGTGTCACTTCAGGGGCACGTGGGTTCGGAATCAGTGCTAGTGTTGTAGCCCTATCTCTGACTCAAGCCTGCCTTCCTTCAATCGTGCCTTCCAGCTGGGAGTACTGGATTGGTGAGCTTACCCTTACGCTTCTCCAGGTTGTAGTTGTCAACTAAGACAGGAAATAGCATGGCGGCCAAAATAAATCAGAAGCAAATGTTTGAGCGATTTGAGGGAAGATTTCCACTGTTGATTATGCATAACAAAATTCTAAATGTGTTCTTTTGCATACATTTGTTTATGATTTCACAATAGCAACAATGGAAGTCTTCCTCCATTACTGGTTTATTTTGTTGTAGTTGCTAAGAATCCTTCATCAGTAGCTTTGAAAAAGCTGTGAGTGATTTGAAGGGTTGATTTTGTGTAGGCTGCAGCTTCATGCCCTACCTGTCCATTGGATTGTGATTGATAGGTTTTCCTACCTACCTATATTTGAGTGATTCAGCATGGTTGACTTACGTCAGTACTTGCTTGAGCTAATCAGGTACAAGTCTGACAAATATTTTAAAGTGACACGTTGAAGTGTGACGCGATGAAAATCTACCAGCCGTAAGCGAGGAGTGCGGCAGAAAATGCCCATTTTCAGGTAATGGATGCAGGACACCAGTCAGGGGATGGATGATTCAGCCAGGGCTACACGCCAGCAGATCAAGAGTGGGGCTCTGAGTGGGAAGGGGGGAGGAATGCAGGCTTGCTGGGGGGTGATGGGTCATTGAGTGACTTTTAGGCTGTAGGTTGCAGATGCAGGAAGGAATCCTGCCAAGGCCACAGGTTGGCTTTTGGCTAGTGAATGAGGGAGGGATTTGCTCAGGTTTGCAGGCAAGTTTCAAGTCATGATTGGAGATCCAGCTAGGACACAGAGGAACACCAGAAAGCAATGTGCCCCACATTTGCTCCTGCAGCATCACAATACATCTCCTCCCTTATCCCGTTCCATTACCTCCTCTCCTTCCTACTGTCTCCTTTATCCCTCTGCCTCCTCTTTTTCACACCCCCTATATCATCCCTTCCCCCTCACCCATGTCATCTTCCCTCCCACTCTTTCCTCCCTCATACCCCATTCCCTTTCACAATCCCCTTTTACCTTCCCATCCCCCACTCCTCTACCCTCCCCTCTGTCAGCCCCAACCTCTCCCTTCCTCACCCCTATGCCCTCCCCTCTCCTCCTCACCATCATCCACCATCACCATCACCATCCCCATCCTTCGTTCCCCCAGTATCTCTCCAATCCTCCTCCCCTCCAACCTGATCTGAAAGCCAGTTTCCCAGCACTAAGGTGGGAAATCGCCACTTGTTTTCTAAAGCCCTTATGGTGCTATAAACAGACTATGGAAAGAAAGACCTGAATTTATATAGCGCCTTTCATGACCTCAGGACATCCCAAAGCACTTTACAGCCAACTAAGTGCTTTTGAAGTGTAGTCACGGTTGTAATATAGGAAATAATGCTTTTAGCATGAATAGTGCGATTAGCACATTAAAGAATAAGGTGACTGTTCCACTGGCTGAGCGCAGCGACGAGGCCCAAGGCCCAACGGCCACAAGGAGCAGGCCGGGATGCTGCAGTGCGATGAGAATAAAGGACAATGGTGGGTAAAAATGGACAGGGGGCTGGATGATATGTAAACAGGCTGGGGCAGGTTTTCTGTAACAGGAAAAGGCCACCATAGCGGTGGCAGCTGTGGGAACAATAGGAACCTGAAAAAAAATAAACATTTTAATATAAAGGGTATTTTTTTTAAACTTACCTGGAGGGCTGGAAGTCCTGAAGTGGGACCATCTAGGCTGGAGACTGGTACTCAGTAGACAACAGTGCCACCTGCCTTGGCGACCAAGTATTTCAGGACTCAAGCGATAAGCATAAAATCAACAGAAAAACGTGACAGAATAATATGGCAGAAAAGTGACAGAAAAAAAGTAACACGTAAAGTGTCACAGGAAGTAAGTGTTACACACAGGAAGTGTGAGCAGACCGTAAACTTTTAATATATAAAGACAGGAGAATTCAGCCCCTAAATTCCATTCAGAGCCTGAGCTTGGCCAAAGTTGCAACACTCTTAAATGTCTTAAACACGAGTCCTGTAGGATCTGTGACAGAACTCACACCTGAATTGTAACGCCATGTGCGACTTCATGTGAAGGAGGAATCACCTGCAAGACAACCATGCATTACTGCAGATAAACTGATTCCTGCTTCTTCTGCTCAGAAACTTTAAGGAAATTCCCATGAACTCTATTTGATGCAGAACTGAAACTATTCTTTTGGCTGATATGATTCCAGATGCTTAATATCCATAAAATCAATGCCTATTTAGCTGCAAAAACATTGTTATATAGAAAGCAATATCTGCCCTTTGTAATATCTTATGTCCAGTCCTATACTCACATATTTTGCTTTTGGCCTGCACTACTTCATCCATTCCCTCAAGAGACGGTAATCAAACTATAAATGAAAACATTTTGAATCAGAGAAAGATGAAATGCTGAAATCTAATTTCATTATATCTCAAATTACTTCAAGCCATCTTAAAGTGATGTTGTAAATGATATAAAATAAAAACAGAAAATGCTGGAAACACTCAGCTGGTCAGGCAGCATCTGTGGAGAGAGAAACACAGGTCATCAGAGCATTCCACACATGCTGCCTGACCTGGCGAGTGTTTCCAGCATTTTCTATAGTATAATTGCACTCTCAAATGGCCATTTGGCTATTAGAAATAAAGGTGCGATTTCAAGATGCAGTATGTATAAGCTATTTAAAGGTATCGGAAGTTAATTTGCAGAGATATTAAAATGATTTACAGATACTTTGAATGAAGCACATATATGACTAAATAAATTACAATGACCTCCCAAATGTCACTATTACTAATCAAGCTTCCATTTAGAAATATCTCAAATTTATTAAGGGGTATTTTAAATGATTCAAAGCTTTTCTAAATTAATTAGATATTTTAAAGTTGCATTTGAAATTACCTTTAAAGTTACATTGACCAGTTATTTACCAATTATTCTAATCTGTAAAACAGTGGTGAGATACTGAGGAACATACTAGCGCAATGCCTGATAACAATTTTCAATGTACATCACTCATATCAAAATGTCCTTGTTTATTTTTGACATCTAGGAACACATTTCTGATATCTTGAACCGTTATAGTACATATCCTGTATTGGAAGATACAATGTTATTTGAGATGGCTGAATAACAATTCAACCTGTAATAAAACCTTACATTTTACTATATAGCCATTTATAATCTTAACCAGTGTACTTTTACTCCACTGGATATATTATAGCACACATGGGGCATGGAATTAAATATAGATCCATAGGACACCTTCAGTATGTATAATGTTAAAACATTGGATTCCCAGCAAGAAGGCACAATTTTGAATTCTGTTCTTGACGAACATCCTTGTTTGAGATTCCTGTAAGAGTTGTGTCTGTTGGCCTTGAACCAATAACCTTGAGATAAGGCTGGCAGGATGACAAAGCAGCAGCATTGATTGCATTTGAGGAAATGTCCAAGGGCTACAGCATAGATGAAGGGACTTGAAGAGGGTAGCACAGATGAAAGGATTAATTTGGGTGACGAGAAAATTACAACCAAAGTCGGCAAGCATTTTCTTTCCTTTCCTACATATGTTGGAGACTGGGATTGCTAATGTGATTAGAGGCAACCTATTATCGAATTCAGAAGCCTGAGACCTACACCATGTCTGGTGTGTCTTGCGCAACTAAATACAATCTAGAAACACTTGCAGTAGTTTAAGTCTATGCACTAACTGTGTGCAAGGCTAATTAAGGCACCCAGTTATGCAGTTGACAAGAAACCCCATAATGCTCCTGGCATGCCTGAACAGCATTCCAGATGCTCAATGCCCCTTCTGCGAGCAGGCAGGAGAAGCAGGTTCTGAATTGTTTACTGAAGGCTACTTGAAATCTGTCTGCTGTTTCGTTAAAATTGCTGCCATAGGCTTTTGATTGCTTTTCTTCCTCTAATACTTGTTCTTTGCTGAGTAGTTACTTGTCTGTTACTTATGCACAAAGGAAAGCCAATTATTGCAATCAATTTCTTAAAACTGCAGTGCATCTGCTAGCTCAGCTTGACTGCCCAGGGATATTTCATGGGTAGCTTTCTGGGCCGTCCTCAGTTTTTACAAGTTTTGAAGAAGCAGTAATAGGAGAATCAGAGGAGCAAGCTTAACTAGTACATTGACCTTTACAATGCTTATGTAGTACTTGCCCTTATGTTTCTTTGCTGTCTATTAAACATTCCTACCTTCACATGCCCAGTGAAGCTATCACATAAATATACATAAACGTATAACCACACCTGCCCATGGCTTCCATCACAGGGTGGCTCTATCGAGGTAGGTGCTGCCTTGAAATTTTATTCCACGGAATCAACAACAACAACTTGCATTTGACACCGAGCCACGTAAGGAGATATTAGGACAGGTGACCAAAAGCTTGGTCAAAGAGGTAGGTTTTAAGGAGTGTCTTAAAGGAGGAGAGAGATGTAGAGAGGCCAAGAGGTTTAGAGAGGCAATTCCAGAGCTTAGGGTCTAGGCAGCTGAAGGCACAGCCGCTCAATTGTGGAGTGAAATTCATGGATGCGCAAAAGGCCAGAATTGGAGGAGCGCAAAGATCTCGGAGGGTTGTAGGGCTGGAGGAGGTTCCAGAGGGGCAAGGACATGGAGGGATTTGAAAACAAAGCTGAGAATTTTAAAATCAAGGCGTTGCCGGACCAGGAGCAAATGTAGGTCAATGAACAAAGAGGTGATGGGTGATGGATGAGTCCTTCTAAGTAATTGCAGGAGATGTCTCCCAAATCTACCAACCTTTGATGCACAGGTGCATTATGCAGTTCACAGATATCTTGGGGGTGATTTTAAACCCCAAGAACGGGTGGGTTGGGGGCGGGTGGGAGTTGAAAACAATTGTTTTTTCGGGTCGCAACTGCAAAATTTTTGGACTTGGCGTTCCCAGTGGGAAGCCTGTACTTTTCCACGCCGACGTTAAACCTGGAATTAAAGCCGGGTTGTGGTCGCGACCCAAAAAGCAACTGTTTTCGACTCCCACCCGCCCTCAGCCCACCCGTTCTTGGGGTTTAAAATCACCCCCCCTTGTTTGCATGGGTTGCTCAATTTATCCACTTCCCTCTGGAAAACGTGCATCAACAGAGCACCAATCAATGCATTTGCAGTAGAAATGAAGTTTGAGTTTACCACCTTGCTTCTCAACCATGGAAGGGCCTGCAGTGGCCACAGCCTCCAGGGATAGTCTGCAGCTCAGTCAGGCAGCACTGCACAGGTGTGAGTTGTACAATCCTCTATAAACATTTCCAAACTGTACAATTTTTTTGGCACTCTCAAGTGACTCAGTAAGTGTTTGTGATGAGCTACCAAAGTACATTTGTAGGCAGGTCTTATGAGGGCCGAATCACCAGGCACTGTAGCTCACTAACAGTCCCCCATGGAGTGGATTTATCCATGAGGGTGCTTGCCGCTGTAGGAGTGGGTGACACAGGTTTCTGTGAGGTACTAAATGGAAGCTGTTTCTTGAGCTTGACTAACTCCTCCTCTTCAATATATAGTACGGCAGAAGAACAAACATAAGAAAATAAGGAATGAAAAGCCAAGGATACTAGCCATGAACTTGGGGGAAAGCCTCTGATTTCACTGTGCCCATTCCCTCTATTGCCTCCATGCATTAATCCCCAAGGCCTTTTCCTCATAAGGAGATATGGGTCGCAGCTTTGGTGACCTCCTTCTGTCTGAAAGCACTGCCTCCTGTTAAGTGCAAGCTTCTTCAGCAAGCAGATGTAAAAGGGATATATGTTGAGAAGAGGATTCTGGATGAATGCTACTCAAGTGCAGTATACACATTATACCAGCAAAACATTGAATGTGTTAATTAGCCGACCTCACACGTGGACCAAAGTGAGCTTGGAGCCCCACATGTGCATTCAGTGCCCAGTGCACATTTTCAGCCCTTCTGCATTTATCAGAGTATTTTCAGCGCTGGGAAATAAAGTATTTTCTCTATTTTGCACTCAATAATAGCATCAAATACTCACTAGTCACATGCAGGAGTAATTAGTTACAAGGGTTAAGCTCTCTCCACATTGCCCAACAAAGCACCTTATCCCCAAACTCAAAACAGCATTCCTACTACAGCAGTGTGATGTTTTAATTTCCAAGAACAGATATCCTCTTGGCTCTTTGAGTGAAGTTGCCAATTTAGTAACAATGGGCTGGAAATTACTTTAAAAAGAATGTGGTGAAATGTGGAAATCTGGAACTTTCTCCTCCTGGTTGGCCGGCGATATGACTGCTTCGAATTAAAGGGATATCACTGGCTGGAATCACTGGAATTAATGGACCAGCACCAACTTACTCTTCTGCCCAGATGGAAAGAAACTAATAGCGTCACAAAACAGGTATGCTTAAAATAACCAGGTCTAAACTAAGTTTTAACAGCGCAGTAAGTCTTAATGACTTTTTCCTTCTGTCTCTTTTATTTAATTTGATTATTTCTTACCCTCTCTTTTACCGCTGTCTATAACTGCTTTTACAGTGATTTTAGTGTTGTAGCTTTCCCTTCCTGAATTTTACATTCCAGCTTGAGGAAACAGTGTCGCAGCTTGTCAAAAATGCTGCAATCTGATTAGTCGAAGGAAGAGATCGATCCTCTCGTTTCTCCCATAGGTCCTAGCTCTGCTGGAGCTAACGCTGGGCTCTTCTCCGCTTCCTATTGGAGGACGTGCATCCAGTAAAGACCGAGGTAAGTTGGTGGGTTAGTATAAATCTATGGAGCGGCGAAGGCCGTTGGTTTGACGCTCAGAGCAATTTCTGGGCCCAACAGGTTCTGAGTTGGTGACAGTGTTATCCAATAAATTGAATTAAGGCTGTCTAAACTGCTTTAAACTTTTACAGATTTTAAAGAGCGTAGAGTCAGGTCTATTGCCTCAGGTCTGCAAATTTTGCATTTGTAGCTCTGCTACTGACCCTTATTTCTGTTCTTAAACTTCACACACTTCTGACTATATAACAATTTTTCAAATAGTTAAGACTGAATGGGTGCCGATGAAGTAAAACGTTTTTCTTGCACTAACGGCTTGTTAAAGCAAAATGAAGGCCCATTCCAAATAAGGTCAGTGCCTCAGCCATTCAGAGTTTTGTCATTCACCTAGTGGGCTAGAGGCAATTATCCCCAGGTTGCAGGCAAATTAATGGAAAGTGTGCTTTGCTCAGATTTCTCTTTGGACAGATCCATATCTCCTACTGACTTATGTGTCAGCTGTGGCTCAGTGGTAGCACTCTCGCCTCTGAGTCAGAAGATTTGTGGGTTCAAGTTCCACTCCAGAGACTTGAGCGTGAAATCTAGGCTGACACTCCAGTGCAGTACTGAGGGAGTGCTGCACTGTCTTTCAGATGAGACTTTAGACTTAGGTGGACCTAAAAGATCCCATGGCACTATTTGAAGACGAGCAGGGGAGTTCTCTCCAGTGTCCAGGTCAATATTTATCCCTCAATCAACATCACTTAAAAAAAATGATTATCTGGTCATTGTCACATTGCTGTTTGTGGGACCTTGCTGTGTGTAAACTGGCTGCCACATTTCCTACATTACAACAGTGACTACACTTCAAAAGTATTTCAATGGCTATAAAGTGCTTTGGGACATCCTGAGGTTCTGTATAAATGCAAGTTCTTTCTTTTCTTTAATTCTTCGAGCTACATAGACTTAATAACCGAGAAGAACTCAGTTCTCCTCACCCATCCTTTCATCAGGCAATCATATTGATAAGGTAAGAAGGGAAGGAATCAAAAATCAATAAAATAATGTGGTGTATTATGAATAGGTTAAGGCTCACTTTATAATTTTGTGATCTAGTTTGTATCATATTGAATCCCTAACAGTCCACCCTTTGTGATACAACATCAGCTTGTCCAACGTAGCATTGAACCTATGGAATTAAATAGTCATTAACCTTTTGGCAACAAATATGTTTTTCGCTTTGAAAATGCAATGTTGTTCACAACTGCTACAATTTAGGCTTCCTCCCAGCAATTTTAACTTGTGTTCACAGGAGAAGGGCAGTTTTCATAAGCAGACCAAGGCTCCTTTGAACTAAAATCTTTGCCACAAATGCAAAATCATGGCATAGAACTAACAATTATCCTTTTACTGTGGATATTACATGGGATTCCTTTTTGCTCCAAAATTTGCCAAGTGTCACACCTTTATGTTCAGGCTACACTAATAGTCAAATTTATTTACATGTAAGATAAATCACACTGAAGCAGAAAACCATCCCAAGATACTTATGGTACAAATAATTAGAAAGCAATAAAGATAGAATCAATGCACAGATGTTCAAATTTCTTCTTCTGTACTTCATTCCTACACAGTCCGATAATCCAAACGAATTTTAAGGATGCAGTCTTTTGTATGTTTTGTGATGCAATGCTAATACAGTTGTGATGGTAATACTCCAGACTACCATATAGAGTCTGAGTGCCAATTACAAATACTGAAACTGAGCTTAAAGCTGAACTTTGAACTTTGAACACAGAACTAACAATGACCAATAAGAGCAGGATATTATTGCTTTCATGCCACAGGCGTTAAATTTAGGACGTTAATCATTTTCCTTCCAATATAACCCCTGGTAGCTCAGATCCAAGGTAATAAATTTGCTTACTTCCCTCAGTTTGCACACTTGTATACAGTAACACCTCAAAGCGGACTGACCCAGACATGGAATAATCTTCCAATTAAATGAATTTCTGAATATGTGCAACAATGTCAACAAAAAAAACCCATCTCAGACAGATGACTTGGTGAAATGTGGCTGAATGAGGAAAGTGTTGTGTATTGATAAGTCTTCCAATACAGAGGCAAAGGAGTAGATCTTGATATTGTGCGATAGTGTAAAACGGATGTTAGCGAATCGGCAGCCCGTTTTACATCTCTCCCAAATTTTATTTCTATTGAAGTCAACGGAAATATAAATGGGGAGAGATGTAAAATGAGCTGCGATTTGCTAACACTGGTTTTACACTATCACACAAACTACTCCAAACAATCGGATACGGATACAAAGGAACTGATGCAAAGACAAAGAAACTCTTTTAAAGATGCGACTAATCCAAAGCCAGTTTTTAATTCACATTACTCTAATTATCTGCAGTTGTATAAAAATTATATAATGCAATTTTTTCGCCCTCTTTGACAGATGACAAAAATCTGCTTCCATCAGAATGACCATATTTTTATTCTTATTTTGTTGCTTTAGGGTAGTGAGTAACACAGTTCAACAAGCTATAATTCACATTCATACCATAGGAAGAAAGACACCTTTTAATAATATGGGGTGAAAAATAAATTTAATATTCAACAAATTAATTTCTATATTTTACTTACCTCAGCCATTTCCTGGGCCTCAAGGTGAAAACTCTGAGCTACACTTCGTGAAACTGCGGCTGTGTATAATGATGTCCTTGGACTGGTATAACTAAATTCATCTAGAAGAATTACATCATGTATTACTGTGAACATTCATTAAACTCAGTGGGAAATGATGAGAAACCAGCAAGTGAAGTGGGTAAGGAAGAGGCTAAGAATAATTAAAACGGTAATAAAAACAAATGTAGAATAAAAATTAGATGACTGGAATAAGTAACATTGTTGTAGTCAGCTATCACACTGTTCTGAAACCTCTGCTTTTATGTACTCAGAATGTTGATTACAGGATTTTAATTGTGTCCTTGCATAGTTCCAGCTAAACATTCTGCCTACTTCTGTTGCCACTAGCTATCATTCTAAGTTTATTCTCTGTTTGAAGATCAAAATAATAATTAATTTTTACTTGCAGGTTTAGTGACTATAGTATGGGATCTGATGGTGAACAGAGCACACAATCTAATGGCAATAATGAGCCGGAAAGAGCATGCAGAATCTTTTTTTGAGCAGTGCTAGCATTTGTTTTAACATTTGCCTTCACCTCGGAACAATCAATGCCGTGGTAAAACCTCCTCCAATGTAAGAATGTCTTCTTATTCATTACTAGCTAAATGTTCAACATGCAAGGCAAGAGGTTATTCTCATCTGCGACAACTGTTATTACAAAGGCCCATTCCTCTTTCTCTCATTGAACCATGAATTAAAAGACATATGGAGCGATTAGCTGTTTTTTTCAAATGTATTTTTTCAGGATGTTTGCTTTCCACTGGTCCTCACTTCCACACAGTACACACAGCACAGGAAGTGTGTGGGAGCATTTAACAGAACATCCAGATTCCTCTGCTCATAATGTATCATTTTCACCCAGGCAGAAACTGTGGTGAGGTTGCACACGGCAATCATTTACATGGCGTGATCAATTACCAGCCAGTTTATCAACAGCTGTTATGAACTGCATAATTCCTTGCAAGATGCATTGAAATTCAATATAATAAACCCTCTGTTCTATTTACATTAGTGGGTAACATCTTTCCAAATTCAGTGATTCCAGTATTCACAGCAGGTGTTTTATGTCAAGTGACACTTAAAACAAAAAAATAAACACGACAGCGTTCAAAATCAGCAGTGTCACAAAAACGTACACCTGCGGGGCTCTGCTTTTGGACTGTCAAATGTCGATGCACTCGACATAGTTTTGTGATAGTAACCGCATACTGACGATCCGTTTTACCTTTGTGCGGTTTTAACCGACCATCAGCAATAAGTTAAACCCTCTGGTACAAATTTCAGGCCTGCCCTCGATATTCACTTGGGTCCAGTGACATTGATCTCTCCCATAAGTGGACTGTGAGTGGATCTCAGTTCACCCGTACTATCCAATATCTAGTTATATGACAGCGTAATCGGGGGAGGGGGTGGGGGGGGTGTAACAATGATAGCCCTTTCCTATGGAAACTTGATGTAATTTTCACAAGTGCCCTATTGTGAACTTTTCCAATCTTCCAAAAGGCAGACTGATTCACACTTTGATGAGTGAGGGCTAAATGGGAAACCACAATTACTTGGAAATTGTTCAGCAATATATAGAAATACATCAAAGTTACAACATGGAAACAGGCCGTTCAGCCCAACTAGTCCATGTTGGCATTCCTTCTCCTCGTGATGAGAGAAATATTCGAAGCAAAGCTTACCAGATTGTGACTAGTTCTGTATCCTTCCTCATGACTAATAAAATACATATAACTGGACCAGTTAGTGAGCTAAAATATTGACTTTCTTTGGATAGTTCTTTCCCTGAAATCTGATCACCTATCCAGGCCTGGCTGGCTCTCTTCTTAAGGGAGGCTTGCCTCCTACCTGTCTCACTTGGCAGCCTTTTGGAACTTACCCCAAACATGTGCTTCCCTGTCCCTTTTGTCATCTCGCTGGAAAGGAAGTTGGCAGTTTGACTCCTGTCTCTCGGTTGGCCAATGGATTTGACAATTAAATTGTCTACTACCTCAATAAAGAAAGAAAGACTTACATTTAAAAGCACACCAGAAAGTGTGCTCTGATGTTTGCCGGGTCAGTGGGAAGTCACCTCATTTGCATGGTCAAGGTGGGTGCAAGCGCCATTTCAAGCACATCGTCAGTGTCCACCTCTCCATGATGTGTTTGCTGGAAACTCCAGCATCAGGCCCCCCCGGCCATTACATCTCTGGCCCCCCGAGCAAGGGGGCCAACCTCCAGGAATTTTCTTTAAAAAATTAGGGGTCTTGGGAGATTCAGGCCACTTGCCTGGCCTGGACTACATTGGTGGGGCTAGCATGCATCCTTTTGGGGGCCAGTATGCCAAACTCTCCCGGCATAGCAGCTGCCATTACAATGTCGTTTCCTGACTGTGGATCAAGAGTAAGAACCCCCACCTCAGGAGTTTCTTCCCCTGGCTCCACCTCCATTCCTTGCAAGGCACTGAGGAAACTCCCAGAAATGGTGATGACCCAACGTAACCCCATGAAATTCAGGGCCATGGAATTTATAAAGGTACAAAGATTTTTTTAAATTTGTTCTTGAGATGTGAGCAACACTGGCAAAGCAGTATTTATTGACCTTCCCTAGTCACCTTGAGGGCTTTAAGAGTCAACCACATAGCATGCAACTAGAGTCACATATAGTGTGGTAGAATTCCTTCCCTGAAGGACATTAGTGAGACACTTAGATTTTTTCAACAATCCAGCAGCTTTCACAGCCATTTGCTGATCCCACAATTTACCAGATTTCTTGAATTCAATTTCACAACTTGCCATGGTGGGATTATGAACTCATGACCTCTAGGGTTGCTGGTACTAGTACCATAACGCTAGGCTATCGTCCCCAAATACGATAAAGTGAACTTAAAATAATATTTTCAGATATGCCACAGTAGCAGGACCAGAGAGCAAAGGTTCAAGGTGGCGAAAAGCAAATTTAACATTACATAGTATTTACAGCACAGAAACAGGCCATTCAGTCCAACAGGTCTATGTCAGTGTTTATGCTCCATACAAGCCTCAACATAGAAATCAGGAGGTATTTATTTACTGAAAAGATGATCAATAGGAGCAAGTTGGCAGGAAATGTAATTAAGACAAGGACGCTGGACTCAATTAAGAAACAGTTAGACGCCTTAATGGGAAGACAGTATTCTAGAAGGATGAGATGAAATGGGCTGAAGGCCTTCTTCATCTAAAGCTTGCGAGTTAATACCAGAGAGCTGGGGCTCACAAGCCCCTTCAGCATAGAAGTATAGGATGTTGAATAAATTGATACGGGAGGGAATGCTACCAAACTCAATGCTTGTTGTCTTAAAATGGGAAACATTGTGCATAATAAATATGAATATTAAATCTTCTTACACCAATGTACATGTCACACACCTCTTGTCAATAAACCTAATTTATTCTTTGCTGATGAGATTATGAAAGTTTTGTTAGGCACTACAAATGTATATGTTCTTCTTTCTACGATGACCCATGGCCATTTGGAGTGAACAGAGTCACTGGACCGCAGCACACAGCATGCAACACAAGCATAGATAGGCCAGTACCTGAACCCATACAATATCCAATTAGCATCCAACTGGCACATAGAAAATAGTAGGAAGGTGAATTTGGAGAGACCACTATTATACTGTAGGAATCATAGACCTGAGCTGCATGTAGAGGAGCAGGTGAGTGTAGAGATCAGCAGACGCATATTAAAGCAGCGATAAGGTGCGTGCAACTCTAATGCTCAGTTTTACTATATAAAAGTTCAGAGGTCAATATCATCCAGGGCTCTGTCTTGGAGATACATACTGTGCAGAATAACATGATTACTCCACTGAAGTTCACCATGCAGGACCATCATCCAATATGCACTAAAATCCTCAGTGATTTGTAGATGTGACAACATAAAAAAGGGCTGTGCACGGCTCTGATTATGATTGTTTCAGGCATGGAGTCAACTATCCATTGCAGCTCTGAGGGCAGGGCTGGCTGAAATTGGGAGGGATTTCATATGCCAATATGAGAAGGTTTGGCTGAGGTGAAGGATTCTTTGAATCAGGTCTCATTCGTAGAAAAGATAGCATTCAGTATTTGCCAAATACCATTATACAAAGTCTGCAGCATAATGGACAGGAAGTTGGTTCTCACGTCAGAGAGCTGACTCACAGAGGCTGCATCAAATATCTATGAATACTCTATTTAGACAGTTAAAGCCATTCTATGCCTGATGCCCAAACATCACAGAGTTCTACCGATTCCTCCATCATGCCCACATTCCAAATTGCACATTCCCATTTGCATGGGGCCATTCTACAATTGGTATTACTATTATAGGGCAATCATGAGGTGACAAACAGGAACACACATACAAAGAAGCAGAAAAGGTACGTGCATAAAACAGGAACTGAGAACATATACAGATTCAAAATATTAAATGATAAATGAATTGGGACTTACATATGTGTCATTTATTTCAATTGTTTACACGTCAACAGATGTGATCCATGGATGGGGGAACAATACAGTGAATATTTTGAGTTGTTGTTAATTGGCTGTAATTCACATTGTGTGCGTGCAGATGTAATGGTAGTTGGTAGTCTTGTGCAATTGAATGTTATACCCAATATAGCCTTAGACTGAAAGCAGGGGTGATAGTGATTGCATTAACATAAGAGTTATCGTCAACAGAAAGCTGTTAAATAGGGATGCCTTTAATCTCTCATTCGAATATAATCAGATCCTGTCCACCCAGGGCAAAGGCTGCCAGAACTCCTTTATGCCAAGTCATGGAAGAGTTCCTCTCTAATGGATGTCTCTCATACTTGCAACATTGTGCACTATCTAATAAACAACAAAGAATTAACACTGCACAAATCAAAAGAGAAGTATCTCCATGGAGAGTGAAAACTGCACCTAAATATCTACTTGAGAAAATGTGGTGGAAACTAAGTTTTCTGTATTTATTTTATATGATTTTAGAAAGTTAGGGTGAAGCTGAATTACGTTTACAAAGTGGTTTCATTCAGCTGTGTTCCTAGAGTGCCATAGTTCTGTGGTTGCAGTGTAAGTATGTAGCATCTAACTCACAAGTCGAGAACTCCTTTTGATCCAATGGGAAGTATTACTTCCATGCCTCTTGGGGAGACAGGGAAAATGTAAAATGTAACCATCTATTTCATTGGGCATTGAGAATCATCATAACTGGGAAGGTGTGAATACCACCAAGGTGGGACTCAGTTCCTGCACCATTGTGCTCCATTATATCTTGCTGTGTCTTTTTTGCTTCTGTATATTCCTTCACCTGTAAATAAATTTTACCAAATAGTTTTAGCCTGTGTGCATTAGTCTGGTGGTATTACTTTCTGCCTGCTGAGGTACCAGGATAATGTGGTGACTACAAGCTCCAGTGAACAATGCATCATGATTAAGGGTTTCAATTGTTAAACCTGGGCATGCTTAATCTCCTTAGAACAGAGAAGGTTAAGAGGAGATTTAATAGAGGCACTGAAAATCATGAAGGGTTTTGATAGAGTAAATGAGGAGAAACTGTTTCCACTGGCAGTAAGGTCAGTAATTAGAGGATACAGATTTAAGGTAATTGACAAAAGAGCCAGAGGTGATATGAGAATAATTTTTTTTATGCAGCGAGTTGTTATGAATTGGAATGCACTGCCTGAAAGGGTAGTGGAAGCAGATTCAACAGTAACTTTCAAAAGGGAATTGGATAAATACTTGAAGGGGGGAAAATTGCAGAGCAGGGGACTGGGATCAATTGGATAGTTCTTTCAAAGAGCCGGCACAGGCATGATGGGCTGAATAGCCTCCTTCTGTGCTGTAATATTCTATGATTCTATGCTAATCCATACACAGAGTGAATGAGGATGTGCATTTTGGTTCACCAGGTGGTTACCCCGCAGATTAAGAGAGTGCAAGCAGAGAGGGACTGGGTGACCGCAAGACAGATAAGGAGGACCAGTCAGGTAGTGCAGAAGTCCCCTGAGGGCATCTCACTCTCCAACCAGTATTCAGTTCTGGGTACTGGTGGGGGAGAGGGTTCCTCTGGGGAGTGCAGCCAGAGCCAAGACCAGAGCACCATGGGTGGCTCAGCTCTACAGGGGGGAGGAGAAATGTCGAGAGAGCAATTGTGATAGGGGATTCTATAGTTAGGGGAGCAGATAGGCGTTTCTGCGGCTATTGCCTCCCTGGTGCCAGGGTCATGGATGTCACTGAGCGGCTACAGGTCATTCTGAAGGGGAAGGGTGAACAGCCAGAGGTCGTGGTACATACTGGTACCAACGACAAAGGTGAAAAGAGGGATGAGGTCCTGCAAGCAGAATATAAGGAGTTAGGAAATAAGTTAAAAAGCAGAACCTCAAGGGTAGTAATCTCAGGATTACTTGCAGTGCCATGTGCTAGTGAGTATAAGAACAGGAGAATAGACCAGATGAATGCGTGGCTAGAGGGTTGGTGCAGGAGGGAGGGATTTAGATTGCTGAGGAATTGGGACCGATTCTGGGGAAGGTGAGACCTGTACAAGTGGGACGGGTTACACCCGAGCAGCACCGGGACCAATATCCTCGCGGGGGTGTTTGCTGCTGCTGTTGGGGAGGGTTTAACCAGAGTGGCAGGGGGATGGGAACCAGAGCGGGGAGTCAGAAGAGAGTAAAGTTGAAAGCAGCAAGAGAGGGGAGGACCCAGGGGAAATTTACAATACAAATAGTACAAATAGTTTTTCAAGAACAAGTGAAAGGGAAAAGCGTAGAGCAGCAGAAAGAAAGCGTTCTTTAGGCACTACAGATAAAGTGAAAACTAGAAGGTGTAAAGCGATTAACCCAGCATCAAAGCTGAAGGACAGGCTAGGGTGTGTGGCCCAACTAAGAATTCTATATACAAATGCATGGAGAAAAAGGAATAAATTAAATGAACTACAGGCACAAATTCAAATTGGAGGGTATGACATGATAGCTATTACTGGGACATGGCTGCAGGATGGTCAGGATTGGGAACTAAATATACCGGGTTATAAGGTCTACAAGAGAGATAGGGAAAATGGAAGAGGGGGAGGAGTAGCACTAGTGATTAAAGATAAAATCACTTCAATGATAAAGGAGGATATATCGAGAGGTAAGCAGCCAACAGAGACCTTAAGGGTTGAATTGAAAAATAGGAAAGGATCTAAGAATATAGTGGGAGTTGTGTATAGGACCCCTGGCAGCAGCTCTGAAGTGCTGGATTGTATAAATGCAGAGATTAGACAAGCGTGTAACAAAGGCATAGTGGTCTTAATGGGGGACTTTAACCTTTGCATAGATTGGGAAAAGCAGACTGTCAGAAACGTAGTGAATTTCTTGAGTGTGTCCGGGATAGTTTTCTACAGCAGTATGTCCTGGAGGCAACAAGTGGGCAAGCCATACTAGATTTAGTAATGAGTAATGAACCAGATTTAGTTAACAACTTTACTGTGCATGAACATCTATCCAATAGCGATCATAACATGATTGAGTTCAGGTAGTGTTTGAAAGGGAAAAAAGTGAATCAGTTGCTAAGATTCTAGACTTGGGTAAGGCCGACTTCAATGGGATGAGATAGAGACTGTCCACAGTAAACTGGACAAATCTGTTAATGGGTAAAACGACTGATGATCAGTGGGAAATGTTTAAAGAAACATTTAACGTGATACAAAATCGGTTTATACCCCTGAGGGGCAAGAACTCTACTTGCCTAAAAAAACAGCCATGGACAACTAAAGAGGTAAGGGATAGTATAAGACATAAGGAAAGGGCATACAAAAAGGCAAAAAATGGCACAGATCCTGGCGAATGGGAAAGATACAAAGATCAACAAAGGGTCAGAAAACAGATAGTAAGAGCTACAAAAAGAGAGTATGAAAAGAAACTTGCAAGGGATATCAAAACTAATACAAAGAACTTTTATAGTTATATTAGGAAAAAGAGAGTGGTCAGGAGCAATGTTGGCTCCTTTAAAACTGAAAGTGGGAATATTGTCATTGACAATGGGGAAATAACGGACATGTTGAATAATTACTTTGCATCAGTATTTACAGTGGAAAAAGAGGATAGCATGCCGGAAATCCCAAGAAAACTAATATTGAATCGGGGACAGGGACTCAATAAAATTAACATAAGTAAAACAAGATTAATGAAGAAAATAATAGCACTGAAGAGTGACAAATCCCCAGGACCAGATGGTTTCCATCCCAGGGTTTTAAAGGAAGTAGGTGAACACATTGCAGATGCCCTAACTATAATCTTTCAAAGTTCTCTCGATTCAGGAACCGTCCCTCTAGATTGGAAAATTGCACATGTCTCCACTTTTTAAGAAAGGAGAGAGAGGGAAACCAGGAAATTATAGACCAGTTAGCCTAACATGTGTTGTGGGGAAAATGCTGGTGTCTATAATTAAGGATAGGGTGACTGAACACCTCGAGAATTTTCAGTTAATCAGAGAGAGCCAGCATGGATTTGTGAAAGGTTATGCCTGACAAACCTGATTGAATTTTTTGAAGAGGCGACTAAAGTAGTGGTCAGGGGAATGTCAATGGATGTTATTTATATAGACTTCCAGAAGGCATTTGATAAAGTCCCTCATAAGAGACTGTTAGCTAAGATAGAAGCCCATGGAATCAAGGGAAAAGTACGGACTTGGTTAGGAAGTTGGCTGAGCGAAAGGCGACAGAGAGTAGGGATAATGGGTCGGTACTCACATTGTCAGGATGTGACTAGTGGAGTCCCGCAAGGATCTGTCTTGGCGCTTCAATTATTCACAATGTTTATTGACAACTTAGATGAAGGCATAGAAAGTCTCATATCTAAGTTTGCTGATGACACAAAGATTGGTGGCATTGTAAGCAGTGTAGATGAAAACATAAAATTACAAAGGGATTTTGATAGATTAGGTGAATGGGCAAAACTGTGGCAAATGGAATTCAATGCAGACAAATGTGAGGTCATCCACTTTGGACCAAAAAAGGATAGAACAGGATACTTTCTAAATGGTAAAAAGTTAAAAACAGTGGATGTCCAAAGGGACTTAGGGGTTCAGGTACATAGATCATTGAAGTGTCATGAACAGATGCAGAAAATAATCAATAAGGCTAATGGAATGCTGGCCTTTATATCTAGAGGACTAGAGTACAAGGGGGCAGAAGTTATGCTGCAGCTGTACAAAACCCTGGTTAGACTGCACCTGGAGTACTGTGAGCAGTTCTGGGCACCGCACCTTCGGAAGGACATATTGGCCTTGGAGGGAGTGCAGCGTAGGTTTACTAGAATGATACCCGGAATTCAAGGGTTAAGTTACGAGGAGAGATTACACAAATTGGGGTTGTATTCTCTGGCGTTTCGAAAGTTAAGGGGTGATCTGATCAAAATTTATAAGATATTAAGGGGAACAGATAGGATGGATAGAGAGAAACTATTTCCGCTGGTTGGGGATTCTAGGACTGGGGGCACAGTCTAAAAATTAGAGCCAGACCTTTCAGGAGTGAGATTAGAAAACACTTCTACACCCAAAGGATGGTAGATGTTTGGAACTCTCTTCCGCAATGCTAGCTCAATTGCTAATTTTATATCTGAGATAGATAGCTTTTTGGCAACCAAAGGTATTAAGGGATATGGGCCAAAGGCAGGTATATGGAGTTAGATCACAGATCAGCCATGATCTTATCAAATGGCGGAGCGGGCTCAAGGGGCTGAATGGCCTACTCCTGTTCCTATGTTCCTATGTTCCTAAGAGACTAATTCTGCTAACGCAAAATCTGGTCTTGCTTCAACATTAGAGGAGGTGTTGGGAAAAAGTTGAGCTGTAATAACCAAATCTTTTAGACAAGTGGGCTGCAGTCAATCAAATATTTCAGTCCCGATTTGTTTCCTAAGGCCTCCATCCAGGTGCACGCAAAGTGGTGTGATATTAGCATATGCCTAGTGCAGCCTCTATTTCCAGAGTCAGCCTAATCTCCATTATTTGGCTAAGATTGAGGGGGTTAGCAATGCTTGTTATTGTTGTTGTTGCTGTACCTGAAAGAATATCTGAAGCAAGACCCTAAACCTGTAATATCCACAGTCTGACTGGGCAACTGACTGTCTTAGCATGTCTGTGTAGTGCTTGATGATGCACCTCTTTATCCCTGTGCTTAGCAGCTGTATTTGGTTGCCGAAGAAGTCTCATGAGTCAAGGCTGCAGAGGATCTCTTAAGAGCCATCCTTGCACTTTTGTTTCTGAGTAAAATAGTGGGGACACAATGAATTGCCTTAAAATAAAGATGTCATGGCAACTGCCTGGGAAGCAGATATTAAGGTGCATAATCCTTCACAGATGGTCACGTTGATGAAGTGATAGCTCTCATGGATCATAAGTGTGTAGTTCTTGTGGGCGGGAGCACATAAGGCTATGTGGATTCAATCAAAGACACCCTGGACTTCAGGGAATCTTGCAATTTGGAAAAAATGCAGTGCCCCCTCATGCTTTTGCTAATTTACCATTGGGAAAATGCTGAAATTGCTTGCTCTGGTAAACAGCATATCATTCAACACATCTGTACACTGCAGAATAACTGATGTCTTTAAACCCCCAGGGACAGCCTAGAATGAGCCTGAGACATAAAAGTTCAGGGCTAAAGTGACCTCTGGGTTTGGCTCTTTATCTGCTTACAACAGTGCAATGCAACTGTGTCACAGCCTTTCTGGCAAATCTATGCTGTTCTTCTGACAGGTCTTGATTTGTTTGGTTTTGCCTATATTTATGGTTGGGAAGGTGGTTACAATCGTCCCCTGGTGTAATCTAACACACAAGGCATCCCTCTGCCCCTCTTCCTCGAAAGAGCAGAAATAAAAAGGGATTCCCATAGGAACACCCACTGTCCCA
Source organism: Heptranchias perlo (assembly GCF_035084215.1). Lineage (NCBI taxonomy): Eukaryota > Metazoa > Chordata > Chondrichthyes > Hexanchiformes > Hexanchidae > Heptranchias > Heptranchias perlo. The sequence continues at coordinate 16,709,107 of NC_090339.1, forward strand.
ATTAGTAGGCTTGTGCCAAAACGTGCGTCGCAAATCTTCTTCAGCCACAGAATTGACCCCAGAAGAAACAAGAACCCCCCCGACCCCGCCAAGAAAAGCAATTGGAAATTAGAATTGAAAAGCCGACAGTCGACTCGGCCTGTATTCACTAGAGTTTAGAAGAATGAGAGGGGATCTCATTGAAGCATATAAAATTCTGACAGGGCTACACAGACTGGATGCAGGGAAGATGTTTCCCCTGGCTGGGTGGGTCTAGAACGAGAGGTCACAGTCTCAGGATCGGGGTAGGACATTTAGGACTGAGATGAGGAGAAATTTCTTCACTCAGAGGATGGTGAACCTATGGAATTCTCTACCACAGAAGGCTGTGGAGGCCAAGTCACTGGATATATTTAAGAAGGAGATAGATAGATTTCTAGACACAGATGGCATCAAGGGGCATGGGGAGAGAGCGGGAATATGGTATTGAGATAGAGGATCAGCCATGGTCATATTGAATGGCGGAGCAGGCTTGAAGGGCTGAATGGCCTACTCCTGATTTTCTATGATTCTATTACAATTGCAGATTGTCCCTTTAAGTAAGTTTACATTCAAAGGCACAGCCTAGCATCCCTGAATGCTCAATTTATATGAACAGAATTATGAATTGATTTACTTCTAGTATAGAGACAAACTAGTGACATCAGTTCCTGTGCATTAACATATTGAAATAAAACCCCTCCCCATTTCTGGCAAGAACTTCCTACACCAGGCAAACAAGCACAGCCCCTCCCAGAAATGCCTATCATGTGAATTGTTGGCGGCGATCCAATGTAAGTGATCTACATCCATACTTACAGTTGGATATGTCCTGAATGCACCCATTTATTGGGCATAACTGACACAAAAATCCTCCTTGTTCATGAAAAAACAAGCCCGCGAATAAAATAAAAATTGAAACTTAAAGCCCAGAGATGAGACTGAAACTAAAGTCATTTCTAGGGCTAAATCAATGCTCGTGGCAGGTGATCATCTCCCAGCCATTTGCCAGTGCCAGGATATGCCAACTACGAACAACTCCCTCCCGCTCTCACTGTAAGGAAGTGCCTGAACTCTGCTTGACATAGAAGAGAATTATCTCTCAGAGTCCCTGATGGAAATAAAGGTAAACTTGAACTAAACCCACAGTGTTCAGTGTCCAAAGTCTTTGTAATTATTGGTGTCAGACTTGGCTCAGTGGTAGCACTCTTGCCTCTTAGTCAGAAGGTAGTGAGTCCAAGCCCCACTCCATACTTGAGCACATTAATCTAGGTTGATGCTCCAGTGCAGTACTGAGGGAGTGCTGCACTGTTGGAGAGACTTTTGGATGAGACATTAAACTAAAGCCTTACTGCCCTCTCAGTTGGACATAAAAGATCTCATGGTACTATTTGAAGAAGAGCAGGGGAGTTCTCCCAGTGTTCTGGCCAATATTTACCATTCCACTAACACCTTAAACAGATTATCTACTCATTTATCTAATTGTCATTCGTGGGACTTTGCTGTGCGCAAATTGGCCACCGCATTTCCTTACACTACAACAGTGACTACTCTTCATAAATATTCATTGGCTGTGAAGCGCTTTGGGATGTCCTGAGGTCGTGAAAGGCACTATATAAATACAAGTTCCTTCTTGTTTTATCTAAAAGTGAAAAACTGGAGGAGAAACTCTTACTTGGTGCAGGCATCTTCCATCATGTGGACAGCTCATATTAATTGCTGCAACTGCATCCAAAATCATGCATGGCAGTAATGTGTATGATAACATTGGTTCCTGAATAGTACATAGTATGTGCAAGGTGAAAGTGGATTTTATTTTTGTTTATTGCAAAAAGCATGCCTCAGTCAATATGCACGTTTCTGTTTGCTGATGTACAAGTGTGACTACAGGGCAGAAAGTATTTCCCAAAGATTTATTTTAATGGTTTTTTAAGTTATATTTGTTTAAATCAACAAATTGTGCATAGATTAATGAAAAAATACTTATGTTGAACTCACATAGTTCCCAAGTTAAAACATCTGAATTATACTCCAGGGCCTCCTTGAGTCCATGTGCTAATTTGGTTGCAGACACTCCTGATTGGTGAATATGCACAATTCAAACCTGGACAAAAAGTGCATGAACCTAATTTAAATTCTGAGTATGTTGCGCACTGGTACATTCAGCAACCACTTTTGATCCGTAAACTGCAGGTAATGGACCGTGTAAAGGTAAGGCATCACTTCTTTCTTTGTTGAGACCGCTTTCAGTGCTTTTTCGCAGAACTCTCAAAATAACCAGTTCACCGGTATGTCTGCCTTTCCGTCTTCACTATGAAGTCTGCAGGTATCAGGTTGAGTGACATACTTTATTAAGAGCCAATCACTTATGACACAAACTGAATCATATTACAAGGATCATGACTTTCTATCTATGTGGGTTAATGCAGATCCTGTCTGTCTGGGATCTGATCTTCAGTTCTTTACAGAAGCCAAAAAGCAATTTTTTTATAAGTGAAGTATTCTTTTGTGCATTCCAAGTTTCTAACATTATTAAAGGGCCGTGTCTTAAGCTACCATGAAGCTTGTCTAGATATACCCAATCTTGGTTCACTAGGTCTATTCTTCATTGTATTGAGTAGGTACTTAGTAGCATTAAAATAGCAGATTTTTTTAAAAATCCTATAAAGAGCCAGTTAATAGAATATAAGTTAGATGCAACATAAGTGGGAGGGAGGTGAGGGAGTCTGATAATTCAAGTTTTCTAGGTGTTAGACTTCCAACCATAAAGAGTGGTAGCTGAAGAAAACATATAGAGAAATAAGGGCAAAATTAAAGTGTTAAAAAAAAAACAAGTCACACGTACCTAGCAGAAGAGGCATCTTAAGTACAGTAAAAAGAAAATGAATTACGATCTTCTGTGGAAAGTACAGAAAATCAAATAAAGCAAAAAGGCAATAAAGTGGTGATGAAATAGGATGAAATACATTAAAGCTGAGGCTAGACTCAACAAAGGAAAGATTTGGGTTTACAGCATGCCTTCTGATTCACTCGGAAACATCTCAAAGTGCTGTTTGTACAATGAATTATTTTGCAGTGCAGGCAACCATGGCAGCCATTGCGCACACAGCACAATCCCACATTCAGGTGGTAAGATTTCTTCTGTCCTCCATGTGGAGCAAAGTCATAAACCTGATCTTTGTAAACAGGTTTGCAGTTTTATTATATATAGCACACAGAGGGAATCTTACCGGTTGAATGGCCACTTAATCTGTTTTTGGTGGCAATGGTTGAGGGAGGAATGTTGGCCAGGACAAAGGGAATACTTCCTTATAAATAGTGTCAGGAGATCTTTAACATCTACTTGTTGCAGTTCAAGCCAACACCTTGAACTGAAGTATTTGTCTTTTTTCTCTGCTGTATTTGGGTTACCATAGCCCATGTTAAATTGCTGACTAGAGAATTCATAGGATGCCCTCTACGTCTTCTGTCAATCCAGACAACAGAAAATATTACACTATTAGACCACTTTATACAGGCTAAATTATTGTCTGGAATTATTTACATATAAAATGATGCACAGAAGCAAAAAGACACAGGCAAAATATTAAACAGCACAATATTTAAATGGAAAGTCAATAGGAATGGAAATCAGGAGGGGTATAAAATGAGCGGCCAATCCACTATTGCCCATTTTCCGCCCGACAGTAAAAGTAAAAATTCACCTCCATGTGTCTTTGCAATAACTGAAGACCAGCAGACAGAACAGGGATATTGATCCTATGGACCCTGTTTAATGTATCGGCATATGTTTTGAAGCAAAAAAAGTACTAACAGTCTTCATTGTTAGAGAATGAAAAAATACTTTGCAACAGATTTTTTAATGGCATTTGAAATCACATAGCCATTTGGCAAAGTGTTACATCCATTAACTTTGTAATCAAGTTGGACCTACAACAAAGCACTTTATGTTAACAGATCCCTCATCAAAAGGAATTTCCCCTTTCTTACAGACTGTCTTTCCATTTTGTACCAAGCAGGGAGAGCAATGTCCATTTTAAACCCTAGCTGCTTGAAACTAGAGAGAGGAATTCCTATTTTTATGATGACCTCCACCTACCATATAATCCAAAGGATGGCACCTCTTACAATGCAACATTTCCTCAGCAATGCACTAGAGTATCAGCTTACATTATGGGGCTTGACCCCACGATATTCTGACCCAGAGACAAGAGTGCTACTAAAGGAGCTAAGCTGGCAATTGAAACAAATGACCAAAATAAACAGTTTTCACTAGCCTACTTCTCTTAAAGTAAATCATCATTAATAAATGAAATATGATAGCCTTGATAAAAGAAGGATCATTTATTAGATGTTGACCATTCTGAAGAAAATGAGACATAGCTGAAGAAAGGAGTCATAGCTAAACCTCCCAAACCAATGACTAAAAATATCATAATGATTGGACAGTGAGTCACCCTCTTCATATGGCTTTGGAAAATAATAAAACTCCATTCATGGGGAAAATAGTTAACTGACCCATTTCACTTTTAGTTATTGAAAAACCAAGGTGAAGAAGCAAGGCTCGGAGTGCAGGGTACCAGCACGGCTGTAAAATGTAAAAGGGATGGAGAGGTAAATCAGGAAGGAGTGATTAGGTGATGCCGAGTTTGGGGTTTAAAAGTTTGAAGGTTATGTGAGTGAATGAGAGGTAAGGATTAGTTTCAAAGCTCTGGGAAAGATTGAGTGAGAATTCACTCAGGCTTGATTTCAGCACAGTGGGGTGTCAGGAGAAGAAAGAACATGTAGGATGGTGTATTTGCAGCTTTGAAGAATCAAGAGAAGAAAGTTCCATTGATAAAGCAGAGCAAGATAAGAAGGGTCCAATGGAGACCAAAGATGAGAGAGGGATCCCTTGTCAGACAAACATTTTCTTGTATCTTGTCCAGGAGTGTAAGAGAGGTTAGAATAACACCCAGCAAGGAAGCCGTATTCAAGTCTTGGGTGGACTTAAGCTTTAGAAGCCTGAAAATGACTGCACAATCTTAACGGATGAGCATTTCTATTAAATTCCTCTGCTATTGTAACAGATGTTAGTCCATTTAAATAAACAGGTTAAACTAGCAAAGGAAGGATTTTGATACGACCGTGTTGAGTGCATTAAGCTGCTGTAGCTAACAGTCCTTTCCAGGCTATAGATAATTAAAAGTTTTTGCTGGGGTAAGAAGTATTTGACATGAAAGGACTTCTTGGAGGCAGCTTTGGCAGCAGAGGAAATGTGAGAGTTCCATTTGAGGTCAGTGGAGCTAGGCCAACAATGTTGATAGATGAAAAGGGATTAAAATAAGAGGTAAGAGATGGGAGCTTTTGGTTAGATATACGAGAGATGAAGGAACTATGCCTTTGAAGAGTAGAAAAAAAGGTTTTCATTGCTTCATTGAAGGGTGGTTGAAATAGTGATCAAGTCATCACACTGCAAGGGGAGTGAAAGTTGAGAGGACTGAGGGCATGTGATCTGAAGGAAACAACATTTGTGTTAAGTAATTGATTATTTTACTCTATTTATACTAAAAACTTGAACACAGATTTTTCACTGTTTAGTCTATCAGGAGCAATTGAATGTGCCTGATAAATTAATGGAAAATAAAGCTCCTAGTCATAAAATACTTAATAGCTATGTATTGATTGATTCTTTTTATTGCACTTTTTAAAGCATTCTCTGAAGTTCGGCTACAGGAAGCAGCCAATTTTGATAATCCAATCCTATGTGCAAAATATTTTGCCAGATTCAGGTCAGGTTCACTACCTGAAGAAGCCAGGAATGCAGCACTGTTTTGCATACAATCAATGTGGAGTTTAAAGCAACTTCAAACTGAGCTGATAGTTATTCAAAACACTTCAATTTGCTGTTTTTTCCATTTCATCATACTGTCCCAGTCTTTAACATTCAATCGGTTTGTTCCTGCATTAGAAATATTGTATTGTGGTGAACATTGTTTCATTATAAAAGGGTTTCAGTGCATTAAGAATTTTTAAAAGTAGACACGAAACTCATTAAACAAGACAGAAATGGAATATCTGTAATAATCATATCTTTGTCTTACTGCAGTGTTCTTTTTCATCTTAACTTAAATTCCTTATCTCCATGATCCCTTTTGTACTTTTTTTTAATAACTCTACAAATAGTTAAGGCCACGCACTCTTAATTCAGCTGATCCCAATAACTGCCTCTGGATGCAATTTAATGAAAGATACGATATTAACTTCTACCTAAGAATTAACAGTGCTTGGAAATGGGATCACCCCAAAGTCACAGTTCTTTCAGCCAACTCAAATAAAAATGCCAGCCTTAGTTGAACAGCTGGAGCATTCCGTCACTTGGAATTCCATTTTTTTGGCCCATAATACAAGGGGCCGAAATTTTTTAAAATGCATAGATTAATTTTGCAGACTGTTAACAACAGAATTACTCAATTAGCTGGTCCTGCAGCTAAAATGATGTCCTTCCAAAGACGCACTGTTCCTTTAAGAAAGATAATTGTAAAATGTCTGGAGATGCATTTGATGTTGCTGCTAAACTTCATCGACTTTAAAAGTACATTTCACAGTGAGCATATAACATCCCTCTGGAATATACATAAACAATATGGGGCCCTAGGGAATGTCAGAAGATTTCTGAAGGATTCACAAAGGAAACAAATGTTCCATCAAAGCCAATGAGAAACTAACAGATTGCATTGCTGTTACTACTGGCACATACGGTTGTACTCTGTCTTCTCATCTGTTATTTAGAATTGCAGTTGATTGGATGATGAAGACTGCAGTAGATAAAAAGGAAGATGACATTAACTGCATCAGAAATAAAAAAACTCAAGGACTTGAATTTCATAGTAAGTGTGCTCTTTGCAGATATGCAGCAGCAGATGAATGTCTGAGCTAATACTGGAAAAAAGCAGAACAGGATTGAGGATAAGCATGAAAAACATGAAGGTAATTACAGTATGTATAGTAAACAAGCGAGTAAGCCTGAGAGGAAAAATTTGGAGATGGTTAGTTGATTTATATACTTGACCATAGAGACAGGCCTGAGGGATGTCATTAAAGAAATCAAAAGGAGGAATGAAAAGCTGGAAGGTATAACGTTTACTCCCAGAAATAAATTGGAAGAGTCAAAATCACATATAAATAATACCAAAATCATTGTAACACATGGGCAATGAAGAAAGCAGAATTGAGGAAGCTTAAACAGGACCTATATTGTACTCAAAAATACCTTTCAAAAGAAGATTTTTTTTTTATTCGTTCATGGGATGTGGGTGTCACTGGCAAGGCCAGCATTTATTGCCCATCCCTAATTGCCCTTGAGAAGGTGGTGGTGAGCCGCCTTCTTGAACCGTTGCAGTCTGTGTGGTGAAGGTTCTCCCACAGTGCTGTTAGGAAGGGAGTTCCAGGATTTTGACCCAGCGACGATGAAGGAACGGCGATATATTTCCAAGTCGGGATGGTGTGTGACTTGGAGGAGAACGTGCAGGTGGTGTTGTTCCCATGTACTTGCATAATTACTGGTGCTCCACAGTCATACACCGTTATTATTTAAGTAGCTATTGATCAGATGGAACTCAGGAGCTGACATTCTGTGTGGAAGTTGCCATAAAAAGGAATGGTAGCCCCATCATCGCCATTCATTATATTGGTAGAACCTCACGAAGTTCTACACAAAACATCTGGTTCTCATTTCCCTCTAACTAGCAGTTCTGAAATATATAAAACAATAATAAGGAATGACTGAAAGACATTGGTAGGTACCTAATATCTGTTTATAGTCTTGAGGGATTATTGTACATTTCAATAAAAATTAGTTCTGCTTTGTTGGATCTGAAGCCTACATAGAATGCAGTCACATATGCAAAGATCAAAAGGAGGACAAAAGAGCTACACATTGGTCAACTTATTTTCAAGACCTAATTAATCTGGATGAGAGGTGCTTTAGAAAGGGACAAAATGCTACCTACATCTGGAATTGATGATAAAAACTGGGAAAATAGAGGGGTAAAACAGCAAATGGTAGGAGGGCAAATGGTGGAAGAAGACATGAAATCAATGGATCTTAAATTAAATGAGCTAAGCGAAGTCATTTAAAAACAATGAAACACAAAGAGACAAGTTTGTACCTCATCTACCACTTAATACTACGAAAAGGTTGACAACAATAAAGCTATGAACTTAAATTCAGGACTGTCTGTCACTTTGAACTCACATAGTTGATTTGAGAAAGTTCATTTAGTTTTTTATGTGGATACTAGCTGAAGTGCCACATAGTAACATTGATTCCAATGTCAGGGTTGGAAAAAACTGACAGTCCAAGCTATTCTGTCTGAATCACATCACCTGCCAGATTGTCATACCCTCGCAGGTGGTGTGAGGTTACATAACACTGAATGGCCTTCAAGCACAGAGGAAATAAAGAAATGCATTGTGAAACAGATATTTTCTTTGTCAGAGTTTACAAATATGGTAGAAAGTATTTGGAACTTATCCTTTGGTTCATATTTTTCAATCGGAGGATTACTGACACATATGCTGTAACATGTACAGGCAGCGCACTGTTGTGAACCTTGGTATATAATTTAACTAACTGTACTCACTCAGGTACACTGTGAAAGACAAGAAAAACTTTGATGCACAGGCAATATGGACAGGCAGCTAGCAAGTTACTTACCTAGGGACTTAGGTATGATCAATACTCCAAGAATGACTTCCCCTTACCTTATTAAAAGTGACTGCTACATCTGGTACTAGAAGCTGTTATCAGCTCTTTTAAACCCTTTGGGAAACTAGAAGCAAATGCGAATCACAAACCAGGTTCACTGAGAGAGAGAGAGAGAGAGAGAGCAGTTCCTGATATTATGAATGCAAGAATTTCCTTAAGATATAAAGTAGAATAATTATATACTGGACCTGGCAGTATTTTTCTTTAATATCATAGCCAATGTAAAAAGTTGTCTGCTGCATAACATCTAAAGTTTTCATGTTGTTATAGAATACATGATTCTTATTTCTGTTAAATAATTGTTTATGTCCTTTTTAAGTAGGTACCTGTACAATTTTATAGCAATTAAAATTTATAGAATAATTAAAATTTACAGACATAAGAAAAAAAAATCAAGTTTCAGGTATTCTTGTAAAACAGATTGATTTTTCAGGTTTTATCTAGACTGCTGAGCAAAGGTTTTTGAATAAGCTAAAATGATATATAATTCATAATGTATGTGAATTATTTATTAAGAAAGAGCAGATTTTATGAATTTCATTAATTAGCAGAGTCGCATGAAAAGGATGCCTCATACAATCGAGTTTTCAGCAAAAATGTGCAATGGTCAACTCCCCAAATGCAGTGAGGAAATTAGAAAGTGTAATAAAGCAAGAAGAACAACTGGCAATAATTATCACATACCCTTTTGTCATTCATTTGAGTTAGAACTTGTCAGTCCCACAGGACCACAATTAATCTGCAGATCCACCAAATTACGGTTTGCTGAGGAAATTATTCCAGTAGGTAATTGTAGAGTCTTACTGTGTTTGTGCACACTAGTCTAAACATGGGAAAACAGCAAAAACAAAGTGAGATGAGGATAATTGCACATTTTCAAAATATAATGATAAAAAAATGAGTTTGCTAATTTAACACTGTATACTTGTAAGCAGAATTTCCCTACTGAGGCAGAAATTTGATGTCTTTTGTAAGGGTTTCATTGCTGTGGTAATGTTTTGCATTTTTTTTAAATCCAGAAGATGGCATTTTGTGGATTACTTACACAGTCGGTATCCTGTCAAGCTATTTAATATTTAGCAACAAAAAGCTCCATCTGGCTGAAACGTTCAACCACATAAATGACCTTTCATGGCTCAAGTCAAAATCCTGGAACTCCCTACCTAGCAGCATTATTGGAGTACCTTTGCCACCCAGACTGCAGTAGTTTAAGAAGAAGGCCCACCGCCACCATCTCAAGGGAAACTAGGCATGGGCAATAAATGCCTGCCTTGCCAGCGACGTCCACATGACTTTAAAAAAAGTGTCCACCTTGCAGAAACAATGTAAATGAACTTTTCCCTGTACAAATTGATTATGGTCTCTATAGCTGACACAAATGGATATTTACTGCTAGCCACTTTCTTCAGGAATACCAGTATTACCCTCAGCAATATTAGGAATTAATATTTGTCTATGCCAAACCACTATAAAAGAGTACAACAACTTTTTTTTCATCTAATATCCTAAATGTAGCTCTACCATGGTCTTGTACAAGATAAACATTGTATTTCTAGTTTTGTATGTCAATGTCCTAGCTCTAAATTCTAACATCCTTTCTCCACAGCCTCACAGCACTGGTCATGAACGGCAACCTCCAGAGCAACGTAGAAACATAGGAACAGGAGTAGGCCATTCAGCCCCTCAAGCATGTTAGAATCATAGAATCATAGAAAGGATACAGCACAGAAGGAGACCAATCGGCCCATCGAGTCTATGCCGGCTCTATGCAATAGCAATCCAGGTAGTCCAGCTCCCCACCCTATCCCCACAGCCCTGCAATTTTTTTCCTTTCAAGTACTTATCCAGTTCACCTTTGAAGGCCATGATTGAATCTGCCTCCACCGCCCCCTCGGCCAGTGCATTCCAGATCCTAACCACTTGCTGTGTAAAAAAGTTTTTCCTCATGTCACCCTTGGTTCTTTTGCCAATCACCTTAAATCTATGCCCTTGGGTTCTTGACCCTTCCGCCAATGGGAACAGTTTCTCTCTATCTACTCTGTCTAGACCTTTCATGATTTTGAATACCTCTATCAAATCTCCTCGCAACCGTCTCTGTTCCAAGGAGAACAGCCCCAGCTTCTCCAGTGTATCCACGTAACTAAAGTCCCTCATCCCTGGAATCATTCCAGTAAATCTCTTCTGCACCCTCTAAGGCCTTCACATCTTTCCTAAAGTGCGGTGCCCAGAACTGGACACAATACTCCAGTTGTGGCCGAACCAGTGTTTTAAAAAGGTTCATCATGACTTCCTTACTTTTGTACTCTATGCCTCTATTTATAAAGCCGAGGATCCCGTTTGCTTTTTTAACTGCTTTTTCAACTTGCCCTACCACCTTCAATGCTTTGTGCACATATACCCCCAGATCCCTTTGTTCCTGTACCCCTTTTAGAGTTGTGCCGTCTGGTTTATATTGCCACCCCTCATTCTTCCTTCCGAAATGTATCACTTCGCATTTGTCTGTGATAAATTTCATCTGCCACGTGTCCGCCCATGCCGCCAGCCTGTCTATATTCTTTTGAAGTCTATCACTATCCTCCTCACCGTTTACCACCCTTCCAAGTTTTGGGTCAACTGCAAATTTTGAAATTGTGTCCTGTACACCCAAGTCCAAGTCATTAATGTATATCAAGAAAAGCAGTGGTCCCAGCACCGACCCCAGGGTAACACCACTGTACACATCCCTCTGGTCCGAAAAACAACCGTTCATCACTACTCTCTGTTTCCTGTCACTTAGCGAATTCTGTATCCATGTTGCTACTGCCCCCTTTATTCCTTGGGCCGCAATCTTGATAACAAGCCTACCATGCGGAACTTTATCAAAAGCCCTTTGAAAGTCCATACACACCACATCAACTGCATTGCCCTCATCTACCCCCTCTGTTACCTCATCAAAAAACTCTATCAAGTTAGTTAAACATGATTTGCCTTTAACAAATCCGTGCTGGTTTTCCCTAATCAATCCACACTTGTCCAAGTGACTGTTAATTCTGTCCCAGATTGTCATTTCTAAAAGTTTCCCCACCACCAAGGTTAAACTGACTGGCCTGTAGATGCTGGGTTTATCCTTACACCTTTTTTTGAACAAGGGTGTAACATTTGCAATTCTTCAGTCCTCTGGCACCACCCCCGTATCTAAGGATGTTTGGAAGATTATGGCCAGTACCTCCGCAATTTCCACCTTTACTTCCCTCAGCAACCTAGGATGCATCCCATCCGGACTGGCTGACTTATTTACTTTAAGTACAGCTAGCCTTTCTAGTACCTCTTCTTTATCAATTTTTAGCCCATCCAGTATCTCAACTATATTTTCCTTTACTGAGACTCTGGCAGCATCTTCTTCCTTGGTAAAGACAGATGCAAAGTACTCATTTAGTACCTCGGCCATGCCCTCTGTCTCCATGAGTAGATCTCCTTTATGGTCCCTAATCGGCCCCACCCCTCGTCTTACTACCCGTTTACTGTTTACATGCCTGTAGAAGACTTTTGGATTCCCTTTTATGTTGACCGCCAGTCTATTCACATATTCTTGCCCCTCTTATTTCTTTTTTCACTTCCCCTCTGAACTTTTTATATTGAGCCTGGCCCTCACTTGTGTTATCAACCTGACATCTGTCATACCCCCCTTTTTCTGCTTCATCTTACTCTCTATCTCTTTTGTCATCCAGGGAGCTCTGGCTTTAGTTGCCCTCTCTTTCTCCCTCGTGGGAATGTGCCTAGTCTGTACCCGAACCATCTCCTCTTTAAAGGTCGCCCACTGTTCAATTACAGTTTTGCCTGCCAATCTTTGATTCCAATTTACCCGGGCCAGATCTGTTCGCATCCCACTGAAATTGGCCCTCCTCCTATTGAGTATTTTTACTTTAGAGTGGTCAGTGTTCTTTTCCATAGCTATTCTAAACCTTATGATACTATGATCGCTGTTCCCTAAATGTTCCCCACTGAAACTTGCTTCACTTGGCCCACCTCATTCCCTGGAACCAAGTCCAGCAATGCCTCCTTCCTCATTGGGCCAGAAATGTACTGGTCAAGAAAGCTATCCTGAACACATTTCAAAAATTCCTCCCCCTCTTTGTCCCTTATAATATTATCCCAGTCTATATTAGGATATTTGAAGTCCCCAGTTATCACTGCTCTATAGCCTTTGCACCTTTTTGTAATTTCCCTGCAAATTTGTACCTCTATATCCTTCCCGCTAGTTGGTGGCCTATAGAATACACCCAGTAGTTTAATGGCACTTCTATATTTTCTTAACTCTAACCAAATAGATTCTGTCCTTGACCCTTCCATGACATCTTCTCTCTCCAGTACTGCAATATTCTCCTTAATCAATATTGCCACTCCCCCTCCTTTCTTTCCTTCCCTATCTTTCCTGAACACCCTGTATCCAGGAATATTTAGTAACGAATCCTGCCCTTTTTTGAGCCATCCCTCCTTTATCGCCACAACATCATATTCCCATGTGGGTATTTGCGTCTACAGCTCACCAATCTTGGTAACCATGCTTCGTGCATTTACACACATGCACTGCACACCAATCTTAGAATTTCTTGTACTCTCTCTTAGCCTGTTCCCACCTAATACAATACTATTTCATGCTCTCGTGCTATCTTTCTCTCCCAATCTTTTGTGCCCCTTGCATCTCTCTCTCTGGGTGTGCATGTGTGTCTCTCTCTCAGTGCACGTCTTTCTCTCTGGATGTGCCTCTCTCTCTGGGTGCACATCTCTCTCTCTCTCTCTCTCTGTGTGCGCGCCTCTCTCTCTGTCTTTGGGTGTGCCTCTCTCTATGTCTCTGGGTGCGCCGCTCCCCCTCTCTCTCTCTCGCTCTCTGTCTCTACGCATGCCTCTCTCTCTCTCTATCTGTGCACGCCCCTCTCTCTCTCTCTCTCTCTGTGCGTGCCTCTCTCTCTCTGTCTCTTTCTCTGTAAGCACCTCTCTCTCTGTGAGCACTTCTCTCTCAGTGACCACCTCTCTCTCAGTGACCACCTCTCTCTCTGTGCTCGCCTCTCTCACTGTCTGTGTCTCTGTTCGCGCTTCTCTCGCTCTCTGTCTGTCTCTCTGCGCGCGCCTTTCTCTCTGTGAGCACCTCTCTCTCTGAGCGCACTTCTCTCTCTCTGGCTGTGTGCGCACCTCTCTGTGCGCGCCTCTCTCTCTCTCTATGCACGCGGGTCTCCCTCTCCCTCTGTGCGTGCGCGTCTCCCACCCTCCCTCCCTCTCTGCGCACACCTCCCCCTCCCTCTATGCGTGCGCCTCCCTCCCTTCCTCTCTGTGTGCGCCTCCCTCTTTCCCTCTCTGCGTGCGCCTCCCTCCCTTCCTCTCTGCGTGCGCCTCCCCCTCCCTCTCTGTGTGCGCCTCCCTCTTTCCCTCTCTGCGTGCGCCTCCCTCCCTTCCTCTCTGCGTGCGCCTCCCTCCCTTCCTCTCTGCGTGCGCCTCCCTCCCTTCCTCTCTGCGCGCGCCTCTCTCTCTCTGCACGCGCCTCTCTCTCTGTGCCCGTGTCCCTCTCTCTCTCTGCACGCGCCTCTCTCTCTGTGCCCGTGTCCTCTCTCTCTCTGTGCGCTGTTCCGGCATTCAATGCAATCATGGCTGATTTGTACCCTACCTCCATCCACCTGCCTTGGTTCCATATCCATTAATATCCTTGGCTAGCAAAAATCTATCGCTCTCAGATTTAAAAACATAAGAACATAAGAAATAGGAGCAGGAGTAGGTCATTTGGCCCCTCGAGCCTGCTCCGCCATTCAATAAGATCATGGCTGATCTTCTACCTCAACTCCACTTTCCCACCCTATCCCCATATCCTGGATTCCCTTGGTGTCCAAAAATCTATCGATCTCAGTCTTGAATATACTCACAGCCCTCTGAGTGAAGACACTTTTCCTCATCTTGGTCCTAAATGGCCGACCCCTTATTTTGAGTCTCTTACCCCTAGTTCAAGACTCTCCAGCCACGGGAAACAGCCTCTCAGCATCTTTCCTATCAAGCCCTCTGAGAATTTTAAACATTTCAATGAGATCACTCCTTATTCTTCTAAACTCCAGAGATTATAGGCCCATTCTACTCAATCTCTATTCATAGGACCACCCTCTCATCCCAGGAATCAATCTAGTGAATGTTCATTGCACCCCATCTAAGGCAAGTATATCCTTCCTTGGGTAAAGAGACCAAAACTGTACACAGTACTCCAGATGTGGTCCCACCAAAGCCCTATATAATTGCAGCAAGACCTTCTTACTCTTATACTCCAACCCCCTCGCAATAAAGGCTAACATATCATTTGCCTTCCTAATTGCCTGCTGTACCTACATGTTAACTTTCTATGTTTCATAGAAAAAAAATAGGAGCAGAAGTAGGCCATTCATGTACAAGGATACCCAAATCCCTCTGACTACCAACATTTCTTAGTCTCTTATCTTTAAAATATATTCTGCTTTTCTATTCTTCCTACCAAAATGGATAAATTTGCATTTCCCCACATTATACTCCATCTGCCACCTTCTTGCCCATTCACTTAACCTGTCTATATACCTTTGCAGCCTATTTGCATCCTCCTCACAGCTTACTTTCCTGCCTAGCTTTGTATCGTCAGCAAACTTGGATACATTACACTCGGACCCCTCATCTAAGTCATTTATATAGATTGTAAACAGCTGAGGCCCAAGCACTGATCCTTGCAGCACACAATATAACCTGCCAACCCGAAAATGACCCGTTTACTCCTACTCTCTTTTTTCTGTCCGTTAACCAATCATCAATCCATGCTAATATATTATCCCCAATCCCATGAGCCCAAATCTTGTGTAACAACCTCTTGTGTGGCAGCTTATCAAATGCCTTTTGAAAATCCAAATATACTGCATCGACTGGTTCCCTCTTGTCTACCCTGCTAGATACAGCCTCAAAAAACTCCAATAGATTTGTCAAACATGATTTCCCTTTCATAAAATCGTATTGACTCTGTCTAATCATATTATGTTTTTCTAAGTGCCCTGTCACTACGTCCTCAATAATAGATTCAACATTTTCCCTAGATTTAAAATTACTACCAGATTTAAAATTATTACATAAGAACATAAGAAATAGCAGCAGGAGTGGGCCATATGGCCCCTCGAGCCTGCTCCACCAATCAATAAGATCATGGCTGATCTTCGACCTCAACTCCACTTTCCTGCCGGATTCCCATATCCCTTGATTCCCTTAGAGTTCAAAAATATATTGATCTCGTTCTTGAATATAATCGACGAATGAGCATCCACAGCCCTCTGGGGTAGAGAATTCCAAAAATTCACAATCCTCTAAGTGAAAAAATTCATCCTCGTCTCAGTCCTAAATGGCTGACCCCTTAGCTGGAGACATGGCCCCCTAGTTCTGGACTCTCCAGCCAGGGGAAACAGCCTCTCAGCATCTACCCTGTGAAGCCCTCTCAGACTCTTATAAGTTTCAATGAGATCACCTCTCATTCCTCTAAACTCCAGAGAGTATAGGCCCATTCTACTAGTCTCTACGCATAGAACAACCCTCTCATCCCAGGAATCAATCTAGTGAACCTTCGTTGCAACCCCTCTAAGACAAGCATATCCTTCCTTTGGTAAGGAAACCAAAACCAAAGTGTTTGCAACCATCTTCAGCCAAAAATGCCGAGTAGATGATCCATCTTGGACTCCTCCCGATAGCCCACCATCACAGAGCCAGTCTTCAGCCAATTCGATTCACTCCACGTGATTTTTTTTTTATTCGTTCACGGGATGTGGGTGTCGCTGGCGAGGCCAGCATTTATTGCCCATCCCTAATTGCCCTCGAAAAGGTGGTGGTGATATCAAGAAATGGCTGAGTGTACTGGATACAACAAAGGCTATGGGCCCCGACAACATCCCGGCTGTAGTGCTGAAGAATTGTGCTCCAGAACTAGCTGCGCCTCAAGCCAAACTGTTCCAGTACAGCTACAACACTGGCATCTACCCGACAATGTGGAAAATTGACCAGGTATGTCCTGTTCACAAAAAGCAGGACAAATCCAATCCGGCCAATTATCGCCCCATCAGTCTACTCTCAATCATCAACAAAGTGATGGAAGGTGTCGTTGACAGTGCTATCAAGCGGCACTTACTCACCAATAACCTGCTCACCGATGCTCAATTTGGGTTCCACCAGGACCACTCGGCTCCAGACCTCATTACAGCCTTGGTCCAAACATGGACAAAAGAGCTGAATTCCAAAGGTGAGGTGAAAGTGACTGCCCTTGACATCAAGGCAGCATTTGACCAAGTGTGGCACCAAGGAGCCCTAGTAAAATTGAAGTCAATGAGAATCAGGGGGAAAACTCTCCAGTGGCTGGAGTCATACCTGGCACAAAGGAAGATGGTAAAGGTTGTTAGAGGCCAATCATCTCAGCCCCAGGACATTGCTGCAGGAGTTCCTCAGGGTAGTGTCCTAGGCCCAACCATCTTCAGCTGCTTCATCAATGACCTTCCCTCCATCATAAGATCAGAAATGGGGATGTTCGCTGATGATTGCATAGTGTTCAGTTCCATTCGCAACCCCTCAAATAATGAAGCAGTCTGAGCCCGCATGCAGCAAGACGTGGACAACATCCAGGCTTGGGCTGATAAGTGGCAAGTAACATTCGCACCAGACAAGTGCCAGGCAATGACCATCTCCAACAAGAGAGAGTCTAACCACCTCCCCTTGACATTCAACGGCATTATCATTGCCAAATCCCCCATCATTAACATCCTGGGGGTCACCATTAACCAGAAACTTAACTGGACCAGCCATATAAATACTGTGACTACAAGAGCAGGTCAGAGGCTGTGTATTCTGCAGCGAGTGACTCACCTCCTGACTCCCCAAAGCCTTTCCACCATCTACAAGGCACAAGTCAGGAGTGTGATGGAATACTCTCCACCTGCCTGGATGAGTGCAGCTCCAACAACACTGAAGAAGCTCGACACCATCCAGGGCAAAGCAACCCGCTTGATTGGCACCCCATCCACCACCTTAAACATTCACTCCCTTCACCACCGGTGCACAGTGGCTGCAGTGTGTACCATCCACAGGATGCACTGCAGCATCAAGGCTTCTTCGACAGCACCTCCCAAACCCGCGACCTCTACCACCTAGAAGGACAAGAGCAGCAGGCACATGGGAACGACACCATCTGCACATTCCCCTCCAAGTCACACACCATCCCGACTTGGAAATATATCGCTGTTCCTTCATCGTCGCTGGGTCAAAATCCTGTAACTCCCTTCCTAACAGCACTGTGGGAGAATCTTCACCACACGGACTGC
This sequence comes from Heptranchias perlo, assembly GCF_035084215.1. NCBI lineage: Eukaryota > Metazoa > Chordata > Chondrichthyes > Hexanchiformes > Hexanchidae > Heptranchias > Heptranchias perlo. The sequence continues at coordinate 16,727,200 of NC_090339.1, forward strand.
AGTGGTTCAAGAAGGAGGCTCACCACCACCTTCTCAAGGGCAATTAGGGATGGGCAATAAATGCCCGGCTTGCCAACAACGCCCACATCCCATGAACGAATAAAAACAAACTCCAGGTTTGGTCTCACCAAAGCCCTGTACAATTGCAGCAAGACCTCCTTACCCTTATATTCCAACCCCCTTGCAATAAAGGCCACCATAGAATCATAGAAATATATGGCACAGAAGGAGGCCATTCAGTCCATTGTATCTGTGCCGGCCAAAAAAGAGCTATCCAGCCACTCCCACTTTCTAGCTCTTGGTCCGTAGCCAGGTAGGTTACGTCACTTCAAGTGCATATCCAAGTAATTTTTAAATGCAATGAGGGTTTCTGCCTCTACTATCCTTTCAGGCAGCGAGTTTCAGACCCCACCACCCTCCGGGTGAAAACATTTCTCCTCAACTCCCCTCTAATCCTTCTTCCAATTACTTTAAAGCTATGCTCCCTGGTTATTGACCTCTCTGCTAAGGGAACTAGATCCTTTCTTCCCACTCTATCTAGGCCCCTCATAATTTTATACACATCAATTCAATCTCCCCTCAGTCTCCTTTGTTCCAAAGAAAACAACCCCAGCCTATCCAATCTTTCCTCATATCTAAAATTCTCCAATCCTGGCAACATCCTCATAAATCTCCTTTGTACCCTCTCTAGCGCAATCACATCTTTCCTGTGATAGGGAGACCAGAACTGCATACATTATTCTAGTATGGCCTAACTAGTGTTTTATACAGTTCTAGCATAACCTCCTTGCTCTTATATTCTATGCCTCAACTACTAAAGGAAAGTATCCTGTCTGCCTTCTTAACCACCTTATCTGTCCTGCTACTTTCAGGAATCTGTGGACATGCACTCTAAGATCCCTCTGTTCCTCTGTACTTCTCAGTATCCTCCTGTTTATTATGCATTCCCTTGCCTGGTTTGCCCTCCCCAAATGCATTTCCTCACACTTCTCTGGATTGAATTCCATTTGCCATTTTTCTGCCCACCTGACCAGTCCATTGATATCTTCCTGCAGTCTACAGCTTTCTTCCTCACTATCAACCACATGGTCAATTTTTGTCTCATGTGCAAACTTCTTAATCATGCCCCCTACATTTAAATCTAAATCATTGATATATACCACAAAAATCATCATACCATTTACCTTCCTAATTGCTTGCTGTACCTGCATGCTATCTTTATGTGTTTTGTGTACAAGGACACCCAAATCCCTCTGAACACCAACATTTAATACTTTCTCACCATTTAAAAAATATTTTGTTTTTCTATTCTTTCTTCAAAAGTAAATATCCTCACATTTTCCCACAATATACTCCATCTGCCATCTTCTTACCCATTCACTTAACCTGTCTATATCCCTTTGCAGACTCTTTGTGTCCTCCTCAGAGCTTACTTTCCCACCTAGCTTTGTATCACCAGCAAACTTGGATACATTACACTCGGTCCCTTCATCTAAGTCATTAATATAGATTGTAAATAGCTGAGGACCAAGCACTGATCCTTGCAGCACTCCACTAGTTACAGCCTGCCAACCTGAGAATGACCCGTTTATCCCTACTCTCTGTTTTCTGTCCGTTAACCAATCTTCTATCCATGCTAATATATTACCCCTAACCCCATGAGCCCTTATCTTGTGTAACAACCTTTTGCACGGCACCTTATCGAATGCCTTTTAGAAATCCAAATATACTACATCCACTGGTTCCCCTTTATCTACGTTGCTAGTTACATCCTCAAAAAATTGTCTCGTCATGATGCTCCAGGCACTGTATGTTCATTCAGTGTACTAGCTCCAAGTATGATGCTGGGATGTACTTTCTTCAGGTTGTGATGGGGCCACATGTCCCAAAACGAGTGGGTTTCGCAGCCTCCTCCCGCCCCATTAGCAAATTGACAATGGAAATCAGCCCCTGTGTGATGTACCCTTACAACAATGACAATGTCTATGTCTTATGTCCCAAGGTATTTTACAAAGAAACAACAAAGGGAAACAATGTCAAGCCGTGGGAGAGAGGTCTGGAAAGGTGACTGTAGGATAGTTCAAAAAGTTGGGCTTTGAGGATGCTTTTAAAGGAGGATAGGGACATAGTGAAGCAGAGGGATTTAGGGAGGGAATTTCAGAGAATAGAGCTGAGACAAACTGAAAGCTCTGTCACCAATGGTGGGGATGAAGGCATAGAAAGTCTCATATCTAAGTTTGCCGATGACACAAAGATTGGTGACATTGTAAGCAGTGTAGATGAAAACATAAAATTACAAAGGGATATTGATAGATTAGGTGAATGGGCAAAACTGTGGCAAATGGAATTCAATGTAGACAAATGTGAGGTCATCCACTTTGGATCAAAAAAGGATAGAACAGGGTACTTTCTAAATGGTTAAAAGTTAAAAACTGTATATGTCCAAAGGGACTTAGGGGTTCAGGTATGGATAGGGTGGATGGAGAGAAACTATTTCTGCTGGTTGTGGATTCTAGGAGTAGGGGGAACAGTCTAAAAATTAGAGCCAGACCTTTCAGGAACGAGATTAGAAAACATTTCTACACACAAAGGGTGGTAGAAGTTTGGAACTCTCTTCCGCAAACGGCAATTGATACTAGCTCAATTGCTAAATTTAAATGTGAGATAGATAGCTTTTTGGCAACCAAAGGTATTAAGGGATATGGGCCAAAGGCAGGTACATGGAGCTAGATCACAGATCAGCCATGATCTTATCAAATGGTGGAGCAGGCACGAGGGGCTGAATGGCCTACTCCTGTTCCTAAGTTCCTCTGTTCCTAAGAGAGAGAGGGGGAGAATGCATAGTAGGAGGGCTGAAGGGCACTGCAGGGTTGTGCAGCTGAAGAAGGCTGAATAGGTAGGTAGGTGCAAAGCCATGTGGAGATTTGAAGATGAGGACAAGGAATTTAAACTGGATGAGCTGGTGCATGAGGAGCTGTTGCGGTCAGCAAGGGAGGGGTGGAGGGTGGTAATGAGCAATTGGGGCTTAGTGCAGGACAGGATATGGGCAGCTGAGTTTTGGACGAGTGAAGGGTAGATGATGAAGGGCCAGCAAGGAGAGTCTTTTGAGTCCTGCTTTCATGGTTACACTCCTGTGGCTTGTTCCAATTGAAATACATCAGTTATCTCCACACTAAGGTTGCATTTGTAAACATTTCTTAATATCCATTTAGAATATTGTATTTACATAATAGGATGGAAATTGCTTTGTTGCTCTTAACGGACTAACCAACAAATCTATAATGTGCCAGCTGCTCAAGTTCTGCAGGGGCACACAATGCAATGACCTTCTGACTCAGAAGAGAGAAGGCTATCAACTGAGGCAAGCTGACACTACACTCGCTGACTTAGAGGGTGAAAGCTCCTTGTGCATTACTGAAACATACAGTTCAGGAGCATCCTTGATTTGATTTGAACCTGTGCTGAGTCGATTGATCTCAACCAAAGTGGTCATTACAACTGCCCTTAATATCCTTGAGCTAAGAAGGGGAAAAGTCAGCCAGTGTTCCTGCTCCTGATCTAGAGCGAGGCCATTCAGTAATGAAATCAGGAAGCACTTTTTCACACAAAGGGCAGTAGAAATCTGGAATTATCTCTCCAAAAGGCTGCGAATGCTGGGTCAATTGAAATTTTCAAGACTCAGATCGACAGATTTTTATTAGGTAAGTTTATTAAAGGATAAGAATCAAATGTGGGTAAATGGAGTTGAGGTACAAGTGATCTAATTGAATGGTGGAACAGGCTCGAGGGGCTGAATGGCCTACTCCTGTTCCTATGATCACTATTCAGTGATTCTTGCTGGAAAGTGTGGATTTCAGGTGAGGACAGGATCGGGATCAGGTGTCTTCTACAATTGAATCGCCTGTTGACAGGGCATGATTTTAGCATGGCGATGGGAACTCAGCAGGTGGGTAATTAGTCGCGTGGGAAACCGGGGAATAATTTTAGCGTGTCAGTTTGAGAGATCGCAACTCAATTAAAGGCACTTAATTTTATTTCCGGGTTTCACGTCTCTAAGCTGCGCAGTGGGCATTCTGCACACCCGCATGACGTGCTGTGAACTGGAGTATTTAAAGGGCCAGTGCAAAAATGGATTTTGAAGGAGAAACATAGAAACATAGAAAATAGGAGCAAGAGTAGGCCCTTCGGTCCTTCGGGCCTGCTCCGCCATTCAAAATGATCATGGCTGATCGTCTAACTCAGTACCCTGTTCCCACCTTTTCCCCATATCCCTTGATCCCTTTAGCATTAAGAAATATATCTATCTCCTTCTTGAATACATCTAATGACTTGGCCTCCACTGCCTTCTGTGGTAGAGAATTCCACAGGTTCACCACCCTCTGAGTGAAAATATTTCTCCTCATCTCGGTTCTAAATGGCATACCCCATATCCTGAGACTGTGACCCCTGGTTCTGGACTCCCCAGCCATCGGGAACATCCTCCCTGTATCTAGCCTGTCTAGTCCTGTTAGAATTTTATATGTTTCGATGAGATCACCTCTCATTCTTCTAAACTCTAGTGAATAAAGACCTAGTTGACCCAATCTCTCCTCATACGTCAGTCCTGCCATCCCAGGAATCAGTATGGTAAACCTTCATTGCACTCCCTCCATGGCAAGGACAACCTTGTGTGAAGCCTGATGGCTCAGTGAGTAAATGAGCCACCTGATGCCATATTGAGCCACACAATCTACAGAAGTCCCAGCTTCAGTCATTAGTCTGTGTTGAGTTAGCAAATCTCGGGCAGGCATTGATTGAGAATCTACAACCAACTCAATATCCTTGCTAGGACGAAGAAATGATTGCTTCATAGTGACCCCTACTGGAAGTGAGAGAATGTCGCCATGGGGCAAGGAAAGGATCTGGCTCAGCTGCGATGATCTCCAGACTTAAATAGCTTGCCACTTACTGTCCAGGCTTACACATCAACAATGGTCACTAAAGCAAGACACCATGGAATTTGAAGGGATTCGCAAAATTTCACATGTTCCCCCCACCCCGAAGATTTATTGGAGTTATTAAAGAAACCCTGGTGTGACTGTTTTAAAAAATCCAAGGTCTCTCAAAATGGCTGCAGTCAGACACATGGCCGAGGACCGGCAGATTTGAAATTGCATTCTCAACAACTCGGCAGGCTTCGTGTTTCAGACAGGTTTCTTTAAACAATGCAGCTGCATTCTAGCCCTGAGGCAAGCTATCAACATGGCCGGCCAACACATCAAAATTCGAGCAGGAAGTGATCGCAGGACAAAAGGTGAACCATCGAGGTACATTCGGAACAATGGTAAAGCAGTTAGCGAACAGATTGATACAGGAACCGTCCATTATGTAAATGGGCCAGAAATTAGGTCCTTTGTCTTAAAGCAGTTATGGAACTCAGAAATACAGGAATTGGCCATTAATGTAAATGGGCCAGAGATGGGGTCCTTTGTCTTACGTTTCGTGCTTAAATCAAACAATGAAGCAAGCTGATGAGGTATGAAAAAAACCTGTTACCAAGAGGGTATAACTGGGGCTGCCCAGTATCTCTCTCTCTTTCTCTTCTCTCTTCGCCTCTTGGCCCTGTCCTGTCTGTCTGCTAGCACCTAAGAAGGAAGGCCATTCAGTAAACCTCGCAACCACATGTCGACGGCAACAGCAGGCACAGAGGCCAGGCCTTTTCATCTGTTTTCACCGGTGAGCATTAATTTTCTGGCCGCCACAAGACAACCTAGCATAAGTGTAAGGGTGGGGGTTAAAGGGGATATTGCTAAACTTGTGATTTTAGAATTTTCCCTCGATGTGTCCGTTTCTTCCAACCTGTTAAGCGTAAAACTGTATTACATCCATAGCGATTTCTTTTTATCTTCTGTATTATACTGTTTACTTTGTAGTTTTAGTTTTCTTATTAATAAACATTGGTTTTCCTTGTACCAATCCACTGGTCTGTTTGTCTGTCTTTGTTACCACTCGATAAGTCCTCAGCTCAGAATCAGGAAGGGGTAAGCGATTCGCAACCGCACTGCGGGCAGGGCAGCTCAGGAAAACATAACTGGCTGACCTATTATAAGCCCGAGAAACAGTAAAAAAAGAAACCCCTCACAGAAATGGCGAGCCAGGTAGGAGCTGAGACGAAAGTGTATAACAAGGCAGACAGTGGCGCGGAGGAGGAATCCGCAATGGAGATAAGGTTGTCTGCCTATGTGTGCGGCAAGGTAAATATCGCGAAAAAGTGGGTGGGCGATATGTTAAAGGCCGAGCGTCCCATAGATGCAGCCGTCCAGTGGACAGCAAGTAAACAGTATAAGAAAAGTATTGAGAAGGCGGTCTGGCTCTTGTGTTTTAAAAAGCAGGTCTTGGTACTAGACCGTGCTGTAGCAGTACAAGCAGCCAAGATTAAACAGTTGACCATAGAGCTGCAGGAAAAGACGGCAGCCGAAGAGCAAGGGGTAGCAGCGCTCCAGGCAATTAGCCAAGAAAGGGCGCAGATGGCAAGGGACCACCAGGCAAAGGTAGAGCGCCTGGAATACCAGATCGCTGAGCTCAAAAGTAGCGCTAGAGGTCGAATGGAACACCTGGAATACCAGGTCAGAGAGGCGAGAGGCAGTGAGGTTATGTTAATGGATAAGATCCACAGCCTCACGCAAGAATTAAAAGAGCAGGAGGAGAAAGTAGGCGAGGTAAAGGCAGCATATAAGCTGGCCTGCGCCCAGGGGTTTGAGGACGCCGATCATCGCCCCTGCAGGCAAGAAATAGAATGTTTGGGCATGGCCTTAGCGAGGGCGAAGGGCATGGTATGCCTCCTTAGCCCGAAGGCGGGCCAGTCGGATTTTACCGGCAACCCAAGCAGGGAAGTCCCACAGGCAGCTCCCAGAACGACACTGGTTAGGGAACCAGAGGCTTCACGGCCATCACCCATAGCCCCGAGTTTTCAGGAGGTCTGGCAGCAAGGGGGGGGTGGAGGATGAAGCATTAGGGGAGACCCAGCAATTCCTGGTAGATAGACCAAGACCAGGACCAGTGTACCCCCTCCGACAACGGAGGTACGGCCCGCCCGCCGATGGCGAGGACCTAGGGGCCATCCAGAACCAGTTTGTAGTGCCGCATGGCACCCCACAGCTCAGGGCCATGGTTAACCATATCCCTAAGCTTACAGTGGAGGGAGACCCCTCTCTACACTTCCGTGAGATAGAGCAGGCAGCGTGCGTTAATGACTGCGATGAAGCAGAACAAGCAAAAATGCTGCTGTTTTCTCTGGGGGGTGACCTCCTCCAAACCTTATCAGATGAGTGCAAAAGGGGGCAGAAAGATTACGAGGAGTTAAGGGATGAGATATTGGAGGCCATGGGACTAAATGATGGGAGTCCGTTCGCTCGGGTGGGAAGAACGGTACAGCTCCCTGGGGAGTCCCCACAGGCTTTCGCAGACAGGCTGTGGCCAGTCTACCGGAGCGCATGCCCGGGAATGCCAGGGCGGGCATTCCTGAACAGAGATCAATTGGCCCACTGGCTCCGCTGTCTCATGACAAACTGCCTACCCCAAATTCGAACACGAGTTGCGGCTTGGTTTGACCCCCGTAGCCCCCAGACCACCGAGGAAACGGTGATCCGCCAGCTCACGATAGCATTTAAAAATATCAGGGGTATCGAGACGCCCCAACCCAAGGGGAAAGTCCACGAGGTTAAATCAGGGGCCCAGCATAAAAGGGAATGGCACCAGGAAGGGAATCGTCCCGCCCAGGCTAAGTTAAACTGCTTTGGGTGCGGGAAGAACGGCCACTGGCGGAAAGATTGTAAAAACCCCTGGAAGGATACTAAGGGAAAGAATCCCACCGCCCTAGCCCAAAAGGCAGCGATGGGGGAGGCAGAGACAGGAATTGCCCCCGCTGCCATGGAGTCATTTTTTGAGGCCATGCGATCTTTTATGGCCAGCCAGGGAAGAATAGCAGCCACTACCGGTGTGGTAGCTCCCTCAGCCCCCACTGACGATGCCCCGCTATGACTAGAGAAGAAAGCGCAGGAGGTGAAATTCCTGGGCCTGACCGTCCGCGCAGGGGAAAGAGCCATAGACAAGGCTAGGAGGGGAGCAGTCCAAGAGCTACCGTTCTCCAGTACTGTGGAGGCGAAAAAGCAGGCAGCTGGGATCCAACCCGAGGTTAGAAATCCCCAGCTCCCAGCAACTCCCAGCTCACAGGCAGCACCTGCAGGTGCAGTCGCATGCATCAGGGGAGGAGTCACCCAGACCCCTGTCCAAACCACTCCCCCTCTCTTCTGGGACTCAGGTGGGGAGGAGGAGGAGCCCGAGGCAGGTAGCCCCGCCCCCGACCCAGGTTTTGAACCTGGAGAGGAAGACTCTCAGCCTCCGGCAGCAGGCAGCGAAGGGTTGCCTGTCCCCAGCTCAGACTTGGGAAGGGAGGAGCCACAGGGGAAAAGTCCCCAGCCAGCGAGGGCTGCGACCCACAGCAAGGGTCCGCTCGCCAGGGTAGCCCCACCAACAGCACTTCCTAGGAGGTCCCCTCGGACACCCCAGCCTAGGAAGACATGGTCGCCGGCTCCCCAGTTTAAAAGGGCTACCTCCCGTGCTAAAGTTAAGTCGAAAGGCAAAGGTCCTCAGCCAGCAGTCGCGGGCTGTGAGGCAACGGAAGTAAAGCTCAGTACAGCCAAGCCGCAGGGAGCAGCCTGCAGCAGTCCTGACAGAATTTGAGCTGGCCGCTCGGAGACGGGCGGCGGATGTATATAACTTTAGCAGTTAAGTTTGTAGTTTTAAGTTAAGATGTATAGGTTTATTATAAGGTGTGGAACCGTAATGTAATTTTAAGATGGAACCGTTCCAGTATTGTCTATGTGAGCCGAGGTCGAGGGACCCGCTCACACTTCACCCGAGCCAGGCAGCCTGTATGGGGCCCGGCCAGATGTTAAATTTTATCAGTTTGATTTTTCAGATGGTGACAGAACCAGACTATACACCCACGAGCTTTTGGACGGGATTGGGAGACAAAGGAGGGGTGTTTTTAACGATGTCTTAACTGGTTTTTAACACGGGGTCTTCTGTCATCAACAGCTTAGATGACATCGAGCTGCAGACCCGGATTAATGGTTTAAAAATGCAATTAAAGACAGGGTGGAGAACATTGGTGTCATTCAGGGGGGTGCACACGTTCGTTTCACAGCGGTCCCGCCCTACGTTATAAAGTGGGAGCATGGTATGACGGGTACTGACCTCTCGGGGTGCCAGAGCCGGGGATCACACATAATCCTGTGCCCCCAGCACTTGAACGCCTATTCAAAACCGCAGTGCGGGTTCAGAGCTGCTGACGCGAAGCCTATAAACTGCACCATGGAAGCCATGGCACAAGGCCATGTTCCCCCACAGGTGGCATATATAGGAGGTGGGACATATTGCATCACCACAGCAGCGTCTCACTACCAGCATGGTCAGCACAGCTGGTGTGCGGTGAGCGACAGCAGTTTCTGCTTTAAACCCGAGGCAGAAGTTCAAGTGGCACAGATACGAATTGTCCCCATCCCTGAACCATCCACTGTTCACCTCACTGTGAAAGAGAATTTCACCAACCTCCAAAAGTATGTAGCCCACTTTGGCTACCAGATCCCCCCTCTCCCAGAACACCTCGTTAAATTATTAAAAGCAGTAGGGGTGTCCCAAAAACACTTTTACACGCTGGAACAGAAGACTGTCCAGATAGGGGCCGATATTCTGAGTATTACGACCCCACCCTGGTGGGACATCTTTGAGAATATAGAGGTCCCCTCCTGGATTCGTCTGGCATCACACGTGCTAGTAATCTGTCAGCTCGGGATCGTCCTCTACCTGGTTTGCGTCCAGTGTAGGAATAGGGGTCTCGAGGTAGTAGTTAGAACACAAAGGGTATGGAAGGACCAGTATGCTCGGGTAGACGAAACACCCGTGTGAGTTCGGGGACGCATCCCTTGCGAGTGATGGCAGCCTGTTTCATTATTTTAATAAAGATGGTCCCTTCCGTTTGTTGTTTTCAATAAAGTAAGTTTACGTTTTGATGTTATTTTGAATAAAGATTGTTCATTGTTGTGTTGTATAGTATGCGAAATATTGTTTCATCCCAAGTGGTGCAGGGGTATTTGGACCCCTCCGTGCTGGGATTGTTGTAATTCAACCTTGTTTTCTATCCGAATGCCTGCCATACACTGGGGTTCTCTCCAAGTAAGGGAATGTATGTGTCGAGGGATTAGGGATAGGTAAATAAAGGGGAAGGTTGTTTGCGACGGTCAGAAATCTTTACTCACCTTGCATGGACACTTCAAGCAAGTTTAAGTATCCACAGGGGGGAGTGAAGGGATTCGCAAAATTTCACATGTTCCCCCCACCCCGAAGATTTATTGGAGTTATTAAAGAAACCCTGGTGTGACTGTTTTAAAAAATCCAAGGTCTCTCAAAATGGTTGCAGTCAGACACATGGCCGAGGACCGGCAGATTTGAAATTGCATTCTCAACAACTCGGCAGGCTTCGTGTCTCAGACAGGTTTCTTTAAACAATGCAGCTGCATTCTAGCCCTGAGGCAAGCTATCAACATGGCCGGCCAACACATCAAAATTCAAGCAGGAAGTGATCGCAGGACAAAAGGTGAACCATCGAGGTACATTCGGAACAATGGTAAAGCAGTTAGCGAACAGATCGATACATGAACCGTTCATTATGTAAATGGGCCAGAAATTAGGTCCTTTGTCTTAAAGCAGTTATGGAACTCAGAAATACAGGAATTGGCCATTAATGTAAATGGGCCAGAGATGGGGTCCTTTGTCTTACGTTTCGTGCTTAAATCAAACAATGAAGCAAGCTGATGAGGTATGAAAAAAAACCTGTTACCAAGAGGGTATAACTGGGGCTGCCCAGTATCTCTCTCTCTTTCTCTTCTCTCTTCGCCTCTTGGCCCTGTCCTGTCTGTCTGCTAGCACCTAAGAAGGAAGGCCATTCAGTAAACCTCGCAACCACATGTCGACGGCAACAGCAGGCACAGGGGCCAGGCCTTTTCATCTGTTTTCACCGGTGAGCATTAATTTTCTGGCCGCCACAAGACAACCTAGCATAAGTGTAAGGGTGGGGGTTAAAGGGGATATTGCTAAACTTGTGATTTTAGAATTTTCCCTCGATGTGTCCGTTTCTTCCAACCCGTTAAGCGTAAAACTGTATTACATCCATCGCGATTTCTTTTTATCTTCTGTATTATACTGTTTACTTTGTAGTTTTAGTTTTCTTATTAATAAACATTGGTTTTCCTTGTACCAATCCACTGGTCTGTTTGTCTGTCTTTGTTACCACTCGATAAGTCCTCAGCTCAGAATCAGGAAGGGGTAAGCGATTCGCAACCGCACTGCGGGCAGGGCAGCTCAGGAAAACATAACTGGCTGACCTATTATAAGCCCGAGAAACAGTAAAAAAGAAACCCCTTACAAATTGTATCCCAGCATTAGTTACTCCTCCAGGAAAGGAGAGATAAGAGGAAAAAGTTTGGGGAAAACTTTTCCCTGAAACTTCAGAGGTCCGAATGATAAGGATAGACCAAAGAAACGTAGGATCTTTTGCCTCGAAGGAGGTGACTCGGAGGACACCTCAAAGAGGCATAAAATAGAGTAAACAGTATAGCAAAAGTAAACACAGAATGCTGCTTCAAATTAAACTCCTGGAATGGGGTACCAGTTTTTTTATCATGCAGAGAGTGGTCAACACATGGAATGGATTTATGAATGAGGTAATGGAGACAAAAACTCAAAGAATTAAAGAAACATTTGGATGCTGTAAATGAGGGGACTGTAGAGTCTTTCTAGATGGATGAGCTAAGTAGGCAGAAGGGCCTTCCTTGTGTGAAGGCTTTTGATGAAACTTTTGACAAGCTGCAGATCTTCAATCCTGTAATATTGTGACCAACAAAAAACAGCCAACTTGGTTACCCTATCCAGATATGGTCACAATTGAATCAAGTGATCCTCTACTCAGGTAATGACCGGCTGCTGGTAATCTGCACTCAAGGAGTTTCTTAGAGGATTAGCAATAGACTTCTACAGTTCACTTGTGATCCAGCCCTGCTTTCACCATGCTGGCCTGTGCATCCATTGCTTCTCTTTCCAATAAACATCATACTGTCACACTCACAGTACAACTACTAAAGTATTAGCATGGTGTGTGATGTACAGACACACACGCACACTCTCATGCTCAGGCACATAGTCCTTATTGTGGTGCAAGAATATTACTTGCACTCTACATTTTAGAAACATAGAAACATAGAAAATAGGAGCAAGAGTAGGCCATTCGCCCTTCGGGCCTGCTCCGCCATTCAATATGATCATGGCTGATCGCCTAACTCAGTACCCTGTTCCCGCTTTTTCCCAATATCCTTTGATCCCTTTAGCATTAAGAAATATATCTATCTTCTTCTTGAATACATCTAATGACTTGGCCTCCACTACCTTCTGTAGTAGAGAATTCCACAGGTTCACCACCCTCTGAGTGAAGAAATTTCTCCTCATCTCGGTTCTAAATGCCATACCCCGTATCCTGAGACTGTGACCCCTGGTTCTGGACTCCCCAGCCATCGGGAACATCCTCCCTGCATCTAGTCTGTCTAGTCCTGTTAGAATTTTATATCTAAAATTATGAGATCACCTCTCATTCTTCTAAACTCCAGTGAATATAGGCCTAGTCAACCCAATCTCTCTTCATACGTCAGTCCTGCCATCCCAGGAGTCAGTCTGGTAAACCTTCATTGCACTCCCTCCATGGCAAGGACATCCTTCCTCAGATAAGGAGACCAAAACTGCACACAATACTCCAGATGTGGTCTCACCAAGGCCCTGTATAACTGCAGTAAGACATCCTTGCTCCTGTACTCAAATCCTCTTGCAATGAAGGCCAACATACCATTTGCCTTCCTAACTGCTTGCTGCACCTGAATGCTCGCTTTCAGTGACTGGTGTATAAGGACACCCAGGTCTCATTGCACCTCCCCTTTTCCCAATCTATCACCATTCAGATAATAATCTGCCTTTCTGTTTTTACAAACAAAGTGGATAACCTCACATTTATCCACATTATACTGTATCTGCCATGTTCTTGCCCAACTTGTCTAAATCACATTGGAGCCTCTTTGCATCCTCCTCACAGCTCACATTCCACCCCAGCTTTGTGTTGTCTACAAACTTGGAAATGTTACATTTAGTTCCTTCATCCAAATCATTGATATATATTGTGAATAGCTTGTGCCCAAGCACTGATTCCTGCGGTACCCCACTAGTCACTGCCTGCCACCCGGAAAAAGACCCGTTTATTCTTACTCTCTGAAGGAGCAATATAAATGGAGCAGCACCGAGCCAAAGCAGAACCCCAGTTCAGCAGCACTTCCCTTGAGGTTCCACTGGCTGGTGTGAAAAGCAGAAGGGAAGTCCTCTACCTGACTGATAGGAGGAAGAGACCTGCTTCTGCCACGAAGAAGGCATGGCTGGAGTTGGCAGAAGAGATGAGTAGCAGGAGCACGGTGCCCAGGTCCTGGGTTCAACGCAGGAAGCAGTTTAATGACCTAACCAGGTCAGGAAAAGTGAGCAAATTTGCTGATTCACCAACATCCTGTGAAGAGAACCCCCCTCTCTCTCTCACTTTGTGTTGGCAAGACTATTCCATCACACCACTCCTCACACCCACTTAAGCTTCATTATCAACTTATCTTCATGTTCTATGCACTTCCTCACCTCCCCGTTTGTGAACCCACCACTCCCACTCACACCAATCCTGATGCAATGTGATCAATCTGTCTGATACTCCCCCTCTGATGCCTCTGCTTCATTGTCAGCCTCACTCGAAGCAATGCATCCATCAGATGATCACGTCACCCTCACTCACTCATATGTTTTTTCTTTCTCCCCTTGTAGAAGAGATGATGTGGAGATGCCGGTGATGGACTGGGGTTGACAATTGTAAACAATTTTACAACACCAAGTTATAGTCCAGCAATTTTATTTTAAATTCACAAGCTTTCGGAGATTTTCTCCTTCCTCAGGCAAATGTGCCTGAGGAAGGCACATTTGCCTGAGGAAGGAGAAAATCTCCGAAAGCTTGTGAATTTAAAATAAAATTGCTGGACTATAACTTGGTGTTGTAAAATTGTTTACACTTGTAGAAGAGAGCACAAAATGCATGCGAGAGGAGTAGGAATGGAGGGGGCTCACCACAAATAGTGGCCCTGACAGAGGCAGAGGAGGAAGAGTTAGATCTGAACCACACGGTTGAATGCCTGGCCGTCGGAGATGGTGAGACTGGCAACCCGCAAACGACTGGTGACAGACCTTTAAAATCCTTCCCACATCATGAATTGATGTTATCAATGATTGACCTGTTGCACATCTCAGGATGCTCATCGCAACATCACTTCTGTGATGATTCTTAATATTGCTGTCTGTTCTCTTCCAGGCCCTTCAAGGAGTGAAGACATGAATGAGGGCGATTCCTCAGAGGAGCTACATGCCTCTGAGGGTACACCGTCACATTATAGTACACCAGCGCAGATACTCACACCTCGGTGGGTCCCATTAGACAGGTAGTTGGGTTGTCATCTGGTGAGTCACCACACACAAGTGAGCACGAGCAGACACTGGTGGCAGGGGTAACTGTGGCGAGTCCGCGTTGGTGGGCGCACTCCTCTCCAGGCTCTGACCAGCGGGACACAGATCCTGAACCCGGGAGCCATCCATGAAAAGGAGAATGATCGAGCTACAGATGCACCTTTGCGACATACTGAAGGACGTGCCACACTCACTCTCCACAATAACGGAGAGGATGGAGGAGTCCACCTCCAGCATTAGTGGACTGGTGACGCAGGTGAGTGTGGGAATGTCTGTGATGTAGAGAATGGCAGCCTCCATTGCACCTCAAGCACGGATCACATTCAGTCCCTGACAATGACTGTGCGGCCTCAGGGTGACCAAAATTCTGCCGCTTTAAACAGACTGACAGATACATTAGCACTGGCCTTACAAAGCATCACACATGTCCACCGAGCTGTTGTCTAGCAGAGTGGTAGGAGTGATGTGCCCCTGGCCCAGGTGAGGGATGATGGCGAAAGGGGACATGGAAATGGGGACTCCACTCAAAGTGCTCCCACATCTCATCTGTTGCCCACCCCCACCCCCCATCAACCGGTACCCGCAATGCTGCCTTCTCTCCCGATGGCTGTCAGGGCAGGGACCTGAGCAACCTGCCACTACCTCTGCTGAAGCCACAAGGGATGCACCCCGTAGAAATGCTAGGACGAGGAAAGCGAAGGTTTTGTGATCACCAAGGGTATGCAACAAGGGTGTCTGACTAAACGTCGTTTTAGATTTCTCTTTTTTTTTATATTCACAATAAGTGTCATACTTGTCACCACCACTGCCACGTCATGCCCATTCTTGAGTCCCTTTCGTGAAAGCACCTTTGCATGTCCCTCATCATGAATGGCAAGACTTGATACCACCCATTGGGTGCATTAACAATGGGTGTATGTGTGGTTGTAGGACTATTTTGTGCAAACAGAGAGGGGAGGGGGTGGTGGGGGGAGAGATGGCTGGTGGTGGTCATTCCAGGTGGTCTGAGTACTTCACTATCTTCTCTTTGTAGATCTCCTTATGAGGATCTATCAAATATGAGCCTTCAAGGACAGGCCTGGTGGTGATGTGACCGTTGTTGTAACGCTGCTGTGCCTTGCTGGTGGGTGTATGTGTGGTTGTAGGACTATTTTGTGCAAACAGTGGTGGGGTTTCTCAGTGGTGTCATGAGCCAAGTCTGCAGGGGGTATCTCTTGTCTCCAAGGAACCAGCCTTTAAAACTGTTTTGTGCGTGAAAGAGGGCTGGGGATTCACGCATAACAAAGGCATCGTGGCAGCTGCCAGGGAATTTGGCACAAACCTGCAGAAACCTCCTCCAGTGGTCGCAAACCAGCTGCCCATTGATGGAGTGATATCCTTTTCGGTTGATGAACAGCCCTGGCTCATGTGCATGTCCTCGAATTGCTACATGTGTACAATCAATTGCGCCCTATACCTGTGGGAAGCCAGCCCTCTCAGTCTGACTAATGTCGTTGATGGGGAAGTTGACGTAGTTGGATGCCCTGGCAAACAAGCCATCCATCATATACACTTATGAACAGATGACTGAGCGATCTTGGTGATGTCACCGGTAGCGTCCTTGAAGGATCTGGAGGTGAAGAAATTGAGGGCAGTGGTGACTAACTGTGACGGGTAATGCATGGCCACCAGGCCCAGCCGGGAACAACTCTGCATGAAGGAGCCTGCAGATGCTTTCTGCGACCACCTGGCGACTCAATCTGAGCCTTCGTAGGCACTGCTCCTCAGAGAGCTCGAGGAAGCTCAGCCTCTGTCTGTAGACTCTCTCATGTGGGTAGGGGCGACATCGGCCCCTCCGTTGGTCCCCTCTCTGCTCTTCTGCAGGTCCTTGTGGTGCACCTCTGTCTTGTGGAGCTGCAACTCCCAGAACTGCATGCATGCCTGGCATAGACGGTGCTGTGCCTCCTCCTCTTATGTAGTGCTGAATAAATCCATTGCTCCCCCCCCTATCCTGATGGTGTCAGTTTGAGGGGGTCCAAAATGTAGGTAAATATGTCTGAACACAAGAATTCTGAGTGTGAACCAAGAAATCTCAGTCTAAACATAAAGAACTCCAGCCAAAGCTTTGTCTGAGAGAACTGATTGCCTTGATGCAAAAACTCACCTTTTCTTCATATGTGTCAATCACTGGTTTAAAGGTCCAAATGGCTGCCGGCTGCAAGTCTCCTCCGTTTCCATGGTTTGTTTCAGAGGCCACAGGAGACATGTTCAGAAGCAGTTAAAAAGTAACTCAATACACAAAAAATTAACATCCTTAAGTAGTTTAAATACCTCAATTGGCCCTTTAAATATCGTAAAGCCGGCAGGATTTCCGGGTTTCAGAAGTGCGTGCGCACCCAGATGCGTCTGGGTCAAAGCCGGAAGTCGGCGGGTTGGAGCCGGGATGCGGTCCCGCTCCCAAAACCAACAGTTATCACCGCCCACCTGTCCCCTACCCACTCATTCTTGGGGGTTAAAATTTACCCCTTATTATCTAGACTCAGAGGTGAGGAATGGCCACTTGTCTACTCACAGTGGGGAAAACTATAGCCCAACTTCAGGAAAGGAGGGTGAAAAAACTGGAGGAAAAGTAACTTTCCGGCCTTCCAAAATCTTGAGTGGAATTTAGCAGTGACATCTTCATGACCATCTGCAACATTATTTTTTTTTTTTATTCGTTCACGGGATGTGGGCGTCGCTGGCAAGGCCGGCATTTATTGCCCATCCCTAATTGCCCTCGAGAAGGTGGTGGTGAGCCGCCTTCTTGAACCGCTGCAGTCCGTGTGGTGACGGTTCTCCCACAGTGCTGTTAGGAAGGGAGTTCCAGGATTTTGACCCAGCGACAATGAAGGAACGGCGATATATTTCCAAGTCGGGATGGTGTGTGACTTGGAGGGGAACGTGCAGGTGGTGTTGTTCCCATGCGCCTGCTGCCCTTGTCCTTCTAGGTGGTAGAGGTCGCGGGTTTGGGAGGTGCTGTTGAATAAGCCTTGGCGAGTTGCTGCAGTGCATCCTGTGGATGGTACACACTGCAGCCACAGTGCGCCGGTGGTGAAGGGAGTGAATGTTTAGGGTGGTGGATGGGGTGCCAATCAAGCGGGCTGCTTTATCTTGGATGGTGTCAAGCTTCTTGAGTGTTGTTGGAGCTGCACTCATCCAGGCAATTGGAGAGTATTCCATCACACTCCTGCCTTGTGCCTTGTAGATGGTGGAAAGGCTTTGGGGAGTCAGGAGATGAGTCACTCGCCACAGAATACCCAGCCTCTGACCTGCTCTCGTAGCCACAGTATTTATATGGCTGGTCCAGTTAAGTTTCTGGTCAATGGTGACCCCCAGGATGTTGATGGTGGGGGATTCGGCGATGGTAATGCCGTTGAATGTCAAGGGTAGGTGGTTAGACTCTCTCTTGTTGGAGATGGTCATTGCCTGGCACTTATCTGGCGCGAATGTTACTTGCCACTTATGAGCCCAAGCCTGGATGTTGTCCAGGTCTTGCTGCATGCAGGCTCGGACTGCTTCATTATCTGAGGGGTTGCGAATGGAACTGAACACTGTGCAGTCATCAGCGAACATCCCCATTTCTGACCTTGTGATGGAGGGAAGGTCATTGATGAAGCAGCTGAAGATGGTTGGGCCTAGGACACTGCCCTGAGGAACTCCTGCAGCAATGCCCTGGGGCTGAGATGATTGGCCTCCAACAACCACTGCCATCTTCCTTTGTGCTAGGTATGACTCCAGCCACTGGAGAGTTTTCCCCCTGATTCCCATTGACTTCAATTTTACTAGGGCTCCTTGGTGCCACACTCGGTCAAATGCTGCCTTGATGTCAAGGGCAGTCACTCTCACCTCACCTCTGGAATTCAGCTCTTTTGTCCATGTTTGGACCAAGGCTGTAATGAGGTCTGGAGCCGAGTGGTCCTGGCGGAACCCAAACTGAGCATCGGTGAGCAGGTTATTGGTGAGTAAGTGCCGCTTGATAGCACTGTCGACGACACCTTCCATCACTTTGCTGATGATTGAGAGTAGACTGATGGGGCGGTAATTGGCCGGATTGGATTTGTCCTGCTTTTTGTGGACAGGACATACCTGGGCAATTTTCCACATTGTCGGGTGGATGCCAGTGTTGTAGCTGTACTGGAACAGCTTGGCTAGAGGCGCAGCTAGTTCTGGAGCACAAGTCTTCAGCACTACAGCTGGGATGTTGTCGGGGCCCATAGCCTTTGCTGTATCCAGTGCACTCAGCCGTTTCTTGATATCACGTGGAGTGAATCGAATTGGCCGAAGACTGGCTTCCGTGATGGTGGGGATATCGGGAGGAGGCTGAGATGGATTATCCACTCGGCACTTCTGGCTGAAGATGGTTGCAAACGCTTCAGCCTTGTCTTTTGCACTCACGTGCTGGACTCCGTCATCATTGAGAATGGGGATGTTTGCAGAGCCTCCTCCTCCCGTTAGTTGTTTAACTGTCCACCACCATTCACGACTGGATGTGGCAGGACTGCAGAGCTTTGATCTGATCCGTTGGTTGTGGAATCGCTTAGCTCTGTCTATAGCATTTTGCTTCCGCTGTTGAGCATGCATGTAGTCCTGAGTTGTAGCTTCACCAGGTTGGCACCTCATTTTTAGGTACGCCTGGTGCTGCTCCTGGCATGCACTTCTACACTCCTCATTGAACCAGGGTTGATCCCCTGGCTTGTTGGTAATGGTAGAGTGAGGAATATGCCGGGCCATGAGGTTACAGATTGTGCTGGAATACAATTCTGCTGCTGATGATGGCCCACAGCGCCTCATGGATGCCCAGTTTTGAGCTGCTAGATCTGTTCTGAATCTATCCCATTTAGCACGGTGGTAGTGCCACACAACACGTTGGATGGTGTCCTCAGTGCAAAGACGGGACTTCATCTCCACGAGGTCACTCCTACCAATACTGTCATGGACAGATGCATTTGCGACAGGTAGATTGGTGAGGACGAGGTCAAGTAAGTTTTTCCCTCGTGTTGGTTTGCTCACCACCTGCCGCAGGCCCAGTCTAGCAGCTATGTCCTTCAGGACTCGGCCAGCTCGGTCAGTAGTGGTGCTACCGAGCCACTCTTGGTGATGGACATTGAAGTCCCCCACCCAGAGTACATTTTGTGCCCTTGCTACCCTCAGTGCTTCCTCCAAGTGGTGCTCAACATGGAGGAGGACTGATTCATCAGCTGAGGGAGGACGGTAGGTGGTAATCAGCAGGAGGTTTCCTTGCCCATGTTTGACCTGATGCCATGAGATTTCATGGGGTCCAGAGTCAATGTTGAGGACTCCCAGGGCCACTCCCTCCTGACTGTATATCACTGTACCGCCACCTCTGGTGGGTCTGTCCTGCCGGTGGGACAGGACATACCCAGGGATGGTGATGGAAGATTCTGGGACGTTGGCTGAAAGATATGATTCTGTGAGTATGGCTATGTCAGGCTGTTGCTTGACTCGTCTGTGGGACAGCTCTCCCAATTTTGGCACAAGTCCCCAGATGTTAGTAAGGAGGACCTTGCAGGGTCGACTGGGCTTGGTGTTTTGCCGTTGTTGTGTCCGGTGCCTCGTGGTCCGTCCGGTTTTATTCTTATTATGACTTTTTGTCGCGAGATTTTCCAACTGAGTGGCTTGCTTGGCCATTTCAGAGGGCAATTAAGAATCAACCACATTGCTGTGGGTCTGGAGTCACATATCGGCCAGACCGGGTCAGGGCGGCAGGCTTCCTTCCCTAAAGAACATTAGTGAACCAGATGGGTTTTTCCGACAATCCGGTAGTTTCATGGCCATCATTACTGATACTAGTATTTTAATTCCAGATTTTTATTTAATTAATTGAATTTAATTAATTAAATTTAAATTTACCAGCTGCTGTGGCGGGATTTGAACTCATGACTCCTGGATTTTAGTCCAGGCCTCTGGATTACTAGCCCAGTAACATAACCACTATGCTACCGTACCGTACCATTCACGGTGCAAAATTTTCCTCTGGGATCCATCAATGAATTTGTGATTCTTTCTATCTGTGGAGGTCAATGACCATTGATGTTTTTTTTAAACCAAGAATAAATGCCAACAAGAATTCAAGTTGTTGCATCTAAGCTCTGCTAGTGACATCTGCCTTGTGCAGAGGTCAATTGTAGGACTGTAAAGTACTGTGGATAATGTGTACAGTCTGCAAGTGCTGGCTTTGTCAAGTACATTTAAGTTTCTCTCTGCAATGCACTGCCTATTATTATATTGTGTTATTTTACTGCAGTACAACCCCCATACTTTGAGATTTAGCAGTTTTTCAGCATGGATAATTCATAGTAGAACTGAACAGATTTTCCCAAGTAACAGCAGTCTTTAACCCATTAACAAATGGAACAGAAGGGGAATCAGCTGGTCAGCAGAATACTAAATATGAAAGTCACCAGTGCTAACATCATTCCTATCCAAGACATGGAAACCTTCACCAACGGAGAAGAAGTGCCTTGATTTCTTTGTCAAACATACCCTGAGGTGGTCCCGTCCCATTGCAAGCTTACCACCTGTTATGCAAATTCATCTCCCAGAGACCAACAACTAGGGCCCTTAGGCTCTTTACAAATCATTCAGAAATTATCATGCATTGACAGCAACGCAATTTAATGTATCATGTGTACAAATTACCCAGTCATCTAGACTTCATGACCTGGCAGCCACTTAAAGTACACATTTAGGGAGAATCTAGGGACTGAAAAAATAATGAACTTTCCATTCTTTACTTTTCACAGTCACAATTTCTGTGTCCTTTATAACACTTCCTGAATGAAATGATTTCAGTACTGTTTACTAAATCCTTCCCTTCCTAATCCTTTTTATCCCCCTCCCCTTGTTTTGTTTTCTCCAATGACAGTTCAGTTAATTTGGGCTTCTGTATGGGACTTTGAAACCTTGGTGCATAGGTTTCCAGCGCTGCATATTCCAGATTAAAATTTCCCTTCCCTTCTTCTTGAAGCCAGATATAAAGCATACTTCATATGTGAAACAAAACCCTTTTGCTTTTATAGTGTCAGCTGTGGCTCAGTGGTTCTGAGTCAGAAGCTTGTGGGTTCAAGTCGCACTCCAGAGACTTGAGCGCGTAATCTAAACTGACACTCCAGTGCAGTACTGAGGGAGTGCTGCACTGTCGAAGGTGCTGCCTTTCAGATGAGACGTTAAACCAAGGCCCTGTCTGGCCTCTTAGGTGGGCATAAAAGATCTCTTGGCAATATTTCGAAGAAGAGCAGGGGAGTTCTCCATGGTGTCCTGGCCAATATTCATCCTTCAACCAACACCACTAAAAAACAGATTATCTGGTCATTATCACATTGCTATTTGTGGGACCTTGCTGTGTGCAAATTGGCTGCTTTGTTTCCTATATTACAGCAGTTTCTATACTTCAAAAGTACTTCATTGGCTGTAAAGCATTTTAGGATGTCCTGAGGTTGTGAAAGGCACTATATAAACGCAAGTCTTTCTTTCTTTTTCTTCCACTTTTGTCACCATTCTCAACCATCACACCAAAGAAATGGCCCACTTCACTTCATATTACCTCCTGTTGGCTGAGCATGGAGCAGCACTGGGACTGAAATCCTGGAGGAGACTTTTGGTCCTTGGTATGCTTGCCTGCCCTTCCTGCTGAAGGAAGCTTTGTGGAAGCTTTAACTCTTCTGGGAAAAGGAAAGGGGAATTGAGGAACATCTGGAGCGACTATCTAAAACAGTTTCATTTAATTGTACATTGCATCTTTCAGTTGATTTGACAAACAATTGGCGTGGAAAGCAGTAAATGATTCTATTTAAATGTAGCTAACAAATAGCAAATGTTAACAACTGTAACTTATAAAAAGTAGATTGCTTTGTAATGAAGTGTGCTTGCTAACACAAAATTCCATTATATTAGGAGTTTCAGGAATCATCTTATTTACCATTACAGACCTGGGACACAAAAGTTCTACTTCAATCCCAGTAAATAGATTTAGGATTACAATCCTTTGTTGAAGTATGTAGTGAGTATGTATCTGTGTTTGTGTGTGTTCATTCAAGCAGTTCGCTAGTCAGCTGGGATAATTTAATAACATAGTAGGCCAGCATGGTATGAAAAATTGAATGTTTCCTTATTAGCGTCTGAAAAACAAATATATACATTCACTACTTTCAGCTATGAATTTTTAAAAAGAGAACTATTTCTTTTGATATATTAATATTCAGTTTATTTTTGTCATTCTGTTCCTGTTCAGATCTAGGATATCCATTGTTGTGTCAAAAGGTAGAAGCAAGCATATATGGTTTACTTCAAATCTCAACCTGTAACACTAATGATCCCTGAAAGCAGACAGAACATAGACTAGTCTGTAAACACTACATTTGTTGGCACTCACATGAAAGAGCTGCAAACCATCTTATGAATGGTTACAATATAAAGCATGACTAATGTATAGCCTTGTGCAATAATTTACAAAATGTAAATAAAATAGACTCAATAGCAGTCACAGGTAAAACTACCTGAAGAAGCTGGATCATTGACCAGCAGAGTTATCCATCAGTTACAATCCATAAATCACAATCTTTGTCACTCATCTGTGTTGACAACTGAATTTGTGTTGCTAACAATGGTTGCCAAAGTTTGTAATAGTATCAAAATTGGCAATGGCATCATAACTGCCAATAGTATTGTAGCTGATAATTGTAAAACCTCTGTCATATCTTAGGAGTCCATCCAAGTTGTTGTGACAGCAGTTTTTGTTGGCTTCAGCTGAGTTTGATACCCATCCCTGTTTGTCCTGAGAATTATTTTCTTTATGCCTGTAAAAATACTTCTGCTTCAGTGTAATTTTGTTGGGATGTGACCAGTTAGTCAATTTTATTTTACCATGTCCCCTTCTTTTAACTCTAGACACATGCATAGCTTCCTTTTGTGTAAGGGTGATTTTAAAAGTACTTCATTTTTCTTCAGCGATTCTATTATCCCTGCCTAGTACAATCAACCAATCGGTCTTGCTCAGGTCATCTGCCATCTTTGCAAGTGTAACCATCTTAATATCTGGTACTACTATTAAACTTTCAGCAGCTTTGTTATGGCCGATCAAGTTAAATCTAATAACATTATAGTCACTCTTTCCCAGGTGTCCGCTGCATAAAGGTCTGATATTTGCATCAGGGTCACTACTAAAAACTAGCCCCAGTACCGGTTTATCCTAGTTTCCTCACTAACATGTGTGAAGAAACAATCGTTTATAATATGTGTACATCTTTCAGCTGACCTGCCTCAATACTAGATGGATCACTACTGGACTGGTGAATACCTGGGAAATGGGAATCCTGCATCACACGGACATTTCCCAATTGCCATTGTAATTTATGCCCGGAGTGAATTATCATGATGGGGCCTTGTCCTGGAGGCCTATAACAGGTGCCAATGGTCTATTGTGGGCCAATAGCTTGACTCAGCATCCACAGTCCTCTGAGGTAAACAATTCCAAAGATTCACAACCCTCCGAGTGAAGAAATTCCTCCTCATCTCAGTCTTAAATGGCCGACGCCTTATCCTGAGACTATGCCCCCTAGTTCTAAACTCTCCAGCCATGGGAAACAGCATCTACCCTGCCAAGCCCCCTCAGAATCTTGTATGTTTCAATGAGATCACCTCTCATTCTTCTAAATTCCAGAGAGTATAGGCCCATTCTACTCAATCTCTCCTCATAGGACAACCCTCTCATTGCCATTCTCAGGCAGGAAACTGAACGGGGGCTTGCAGATGAGGTCAAGGAGTTAAAATTGCCTAGGCCACACCCCAGCGACATCAGGGGGGGGTTTGCTGCACACCACAGCCCCCGCTCACCCAATTCTTGTCCCGAGTTAAAATTGGGGCTATAATGTTTAAACTCTCCATAGCTTCACAAGACTGTAGTTCTAACATTTATTTCTGATACTTCCGACATTTACAGAAGAACATTTTAAGGCCCTAACAGCTTGCTGCTTTTGAACTATCTCTGCCTTATTTGAATCCTGTGTTTACCTTTTGCTGAGTTAGTATTAATAAGAGCTGTAATCTGGTTTCTTCCCACTCAGAGTTAGCATTCTCAACCACAACTAGTTTATAGCCCTCCCAATAGCTGCCTCAGATTTTCAGCCAAATTATGAGCACTGAATCAATTTAAATGTAGGCCATATTTCCTTAAGAGCTTACCTTGTCCACAGAATGTCCTCCATAGCGACAATGGTATCATGACCAGTAACGGTATCACAACTGGCAATGGTATCGCTGCAGGTGATGATATCATAGATAGCAACAGTAAAGCTGGTAATGATATAGCAGGCTATGGTGTCATAACTAGTGATGATCACAAAACTGGCAATGGCATCAAAACCGGCAATGGTATTGATACCTAGTAATGGTAATATATTTGGCAATGTTATCGTAGATGGTAATGATATCATAGGCATTAATCAGAACATAGTTAGCAATGGTATTGTATTGGCAATGGTATTATAGCTGGCAATGTTACAATAGTTTGCAATGACATCATTTATTATGGCAACATACCTGGTAATGGAATCATAGCTGGCACTGGTACCAAAAACCTGACAATAGTATAGCAGGTAATAGGATGATAGCTGGTAATGGTATAGTAACTAATAATAGTCACAATAATCACAAATCTGGCAACGGTATCACAGTTAGCAATGGTATCATAACTGCCAATGGTATAGCTGGTAATGGTATCATAGCTGGTGGCAATGGTACCATAGCTGACAATAGTATAGCAGGTAATAGGATAGCTGACAATTGTATCACAGCTGTTTGGTACCATAGGTGACTATAGCATCATAGCTGGAAATGTTATATCAAAATAATTTGCATTAGTGCTAGATGGTAATGTGGCACTAAGTAATTTCAGTGGTAAACGGGGAACATTTGGAGCTAAGAGTTAAAACTTTAAAGAGATTTGCCAAGAGTGTTCAAGATTCCTGGAGACAGACAAGTAGATTTTCAATTTGCCGCCCGTTGTAGAAACTGGCGATGTGGATCGGCCGCCCGTTGTAGAAACTGGCGATGTGGATCGGCCGCCCGTTGTAGAAACCACTCGCTTTTCATTTCCACTAAAATCAACGGGCAGCCAATCCCAATGTCCAGTTTTAGATCTGGGCGGCAAGTTGAAAATCTACCCCACAATGTCTTCATGTCGCTGCTGTATTACCCTTATAAACCCTGATAAAACCTTCTCTATTGACAAAAGATTATTTCACAATGTATCATCAGTAAGTTACTGATGCTTGTAATGTTTCTCATAAGTATTGGAAAGAAATCAAAGTTTGAAGCCCACTATATCCAAAACTGACTTAACATGCACATTTAGCCACATTACAAAGGTTCAGGCTGCTTATTTATTTTGTTTGTACTTCCTTATAGCTGTCATTATGGTTTATAGAAGTAACCCGTAGTTTGGTTGTGGTCTTTCCCAGTGTATCTCAGTTTAATGCTTTAAGTGCATGGGATTAACAAATCCATGGGCGCAGACTGAAAGAGAGTGACACTTAGCCTAGATTTAATGCTGTTCAGAATATCTAGGCCAATATGTTTAATGCAATTGGAAATGGTTAACGGCAACTAGTTATCACTAAGTGGTAAACTGAATTACATGTGACTAGGTTATCAAAATGTTTCTGACATACTTGTATGTTTTTATTTTCTAGTTGAATCGCTCAAATTAATATTTAGACAGCTTTCCTGGAGTAATTTCAGAGGCATGGAATACACATAGGAAGTAACCACTTGTGAATAACACATGTCAACAGAAATTCGGCACATGACAATCCAAGTCAAACTCTCAAAAATGAGCAAAACTTTACAATTAGGTCTCATAGTCTGAGTCACTGCCTGGCTAATCATCATTTTCCAAAGTTTCACAGGAGGTTGTGCAGTCCAGGTTTTCTCAAATTACTGGCCAGAACAATTGCAGCAGAGACACTGGGGTAAATTTTAACATATCGGCGGGATCTCACCGGGGGGGGTGGGGGGGGGGGGGTCAATACGTGGGCGCGAAACCGGGAAAAAGTTTCCATGCGCTTTCGCGAGCGATTGTGACTCAATTGAAGGCCCTTAATGTGACTTCCAGGTTTCGCGTCTCCAAGCTGCGCAGCAGGCTGCATACCTGAATGACGTGCTGGGACCTGGATTATTTAAAGGGACATTGCAAGCATGAGTTCTGAGGGAAAATGGAGAAATCCACAAACATCGAGTTGCAGAGGAGGAGGCCAGCACCCCGGTTCAGTGACTCTACGTTGGAGTTGCTGTTAGCCGGTGTGAGGAGTCGAGGCAAACATAGTACCCGGCAGGAGCACAGTCTCAAGGACTTGGGTGCAATGCAGGAAGCGCTTCAATGACCTAACCAGGTCAGGAAAAGTGAGTACAGTTACTGATTCACCTACATTCTGCGGTGCAGATTATCTCCCCTCACACTGCCCTGTGAAGCCTACTCCATCACATCACTCCTCACACCCACTAAAGGCTCAGTGTCAAGTTACCTTCACTTTCTGTGCAATTCCTCACCTCCCCATTTGAGCACCCAGCACTCCCACTCACCCCACTCTTGATGCAATGTGATGTATCTGTCTGATAATCATCCTCTGATGCATCTCTTTCATTGTCAGCCTGACCCAGAGCAATGCATCCATCAGGTGACCCCTTCACCTTCACTCATTCATACATCTGTACTTTCTCCACTTGTAGGCCCTGACAGAGGTGGAGGAAGAGGTCTTGGAGCTCAGCCAGACGTGCCTGGCCATCAGGGATGCCAAGACTGGCATCCCACAAGCGTCTGGTGACAGAACTTTAACATCCCTCACACACAGAATGAATTGATGTTATCAATGATTGACCTGTAGCACACCTCAGTATGCTCATCGCAACATCACTTCTGCAATGATACTTAATATAACTACATATTCTCTTCCAGGGCCTTCAAGGAGTGCTGAAGCAACAGATGACCTGGACAAGGACGTTTCCTCAGAGCAGTTCCATGCCCCTGAGGGCACACCATCACATTAAAGCGATTCACCCACCAGCGTAGATACTCACACCTCGTTGGGTCCTATTAGAGAATTAGTTGGGTTATCACCTGGTGAGTCACCACACACAAGTGAGCACGAGCAGACACTGGTGGCAGGGGCAGCAGTGGAGAGTCTGTGTCGGTGGATGCACTCTCCTCCAAGCTCTGCTCAGATGGGCACTGATGCTGAACCCCGGGAGCCATCCTTGAGAAGGAGAATGATAGATGCATCTTTGCGATGTACTGAAGGACATGCCAAGCACACTCTCCACAATAGCGGAGAGGATGGAGGAGTCCACCTCCAGCATTAGTGGAACGGTGACGCAGGTAAGTGCAGGAATGTCTGCGATGGAGAGAATGACAGCCTCTATTGTGCTTCAAGCACGGCTCACAAATGAATCCATCCAGGCCCTGGCAACAGCTGTGCAGACTCAGGGTGACCAATATTCTGCCGTCTTAAACAGGCAGACAGATACTTTAGTATTGGCTTTACAAGGCATCACACATGTCCTCCAAGCTGTTGTCCAGCAGAGTGGTAGGAGTGATGTGGCTGTGGCCCAGGAGAGGAATGATGGCGAAAGGGGACACAGAAGTGGGGACTCCACTCAAAGCGCACCCACGTCTCATCCATTGCCCCCCACCCTCCCAACCAATACCCGCAAGGCTGCCTCCTCTCCCGATGGCTGAGTCTTCCCCTGCATGGGTGCAGGTGGACAGTCTTTGGCAGAGCTCTCACAGGCTCCAAAACCCAGAGGCGTAGGCCGAGAGCATCTTAGCAGTTAGGGCATGAATCTGAGCAGCCTGCCATAATGTCTGCTGAAGCCACAAGGGATACACCCCGTAGAAATAATAGGAAGAGGAAAGCGAAGATTTTGTGATCACCAAGGGTATGCACAAGGGTGTCTGATGCAATGTCATGTTTTTCATTTCTCTTTGTTTTTTGTTAAATTCACAGTAAATGTCATACATATCACCACCACTGCCACGTCTTGACCATTCTTAAGCCCCTTTTGTGAAAGCGCCCTTGCATGTGCTTCATCATGAACGGCAAGACTTGATGCCACCCATTGGGCGCGTTAACAATGGGTGTATGTGTGGTTGTAGGACTGTTTTGTGCAAACCGAGGGGGCGAGGCTGGTGCTGGTGTTGGTGGTGGTGATCATTCCAGGTGGTCTGAGTACTTCACTATCTTCGTTTTGCAGATCTCCTTATGAGAATTTATCAAATATGAGTGATACCCTGGCATCATGAGCAGCCAGGTGTGCCAATGGATTGCCTATCATCCTCCCCCACGCCTTCCTCCTCCTCCTCCTTCTCCTCGTCTTCTTCAATGTTGATGGCAGATGCGAGTGCTTCATGAGCGCATGGGACCTCACCCACCTGTAACCCTCTCTGTTGACCGATGTTGTGCAGGACACAACACATGACGATTATTCTGCACACCCTCACCGGTGAGTACTGAAGGGCTCCCCCAGATCGATCCAGGCACCTGAAACGCATCTTGAGCATTCCTATGGCTTGTTCAATGACAGACCTGGTGGTGATGTGACTGTTGTTGTAACGCTGCTGTGCCTCGCTGGTGGGGTTTCTCAGAGGTGTCATGAGCCAGGTCTGCAGGGGGTATCCCTTGTCTTCAAGGAACCAGCCCTTAAGTTTGTCTTCTGCGTGGAAGAGGGCTGGGATGTTGGAGTCATGCAAAATGAAGGAATCATGGCAGCTGCCAGGGAATCTGGGACACACATGCAGAAACCTCCTCTGGTGATCTCAAACCGGCTGTGCAATGATGGAGTGATATCCCTTTTTGTTGATGAACAGTCCTGGCTCATGTGCAGGTCCTTGGATTGCTACATGTGTGCAATCAATTGTTGATGAGGAAGTAAACGTAATTGGACGCCCTGGCAAACAAGCCATCCATAACCTGTCGTATACACTTATGTACAGATGACTGAGCGATCCTGGTGATGTCACTGGCGGCGTCCTGGAAGGATCCAGAGGCGAAGAAATTAAGGGCAGTGGTGACTTTAACTGTCACAGGCAATGCGTGGCATCAGGCCCAGCCGGGAATAGCTCTGCATGAATAGAGCCTGCAGATGTCTGCGACCATCAATCTCAGCCTGCGTAGGCACCGTTCCTCAGAGAGGTCCAGGAAGCTCAGCCTCTGCCTGTATACCCTCTCACGTGGGTACTGCCTCCTGCAACCTCGGCCCCTCTATTGGTTCCCTCGCTGCTCTTCTACAGGTCCTTGTGGTGCACCTCTGTCTTGTGGAACTGCAACTTCCAGAACTGCACACCGTGACTGCCGCAGATGGTGATGTGCCTCCTCCTCAGATGTAATGCGGAATAAATCCACTGTGCCCCCCTATCCTTATGTTGTCAGTTTGAGTGGGTCCAAAATGTAGGTAAATATGTGTGAGCACGAGAATTGTGAGTGTGAACCAAGAAATCTCAGACTAAACACAAAGAACGCCCAGCCAAAGCTTTGTCTGAGAGAACTGATTACCCTGCTGCAAAAACTCACTTTTTCTTCACGTGTCAATCGCAGTGTCCTAGGCCCAACCATCTCCAGCTGCTTCATCAATGACCTTCCCTCCATCATAAGGTCAGAAATGGGGATGTTCGCTGATGATTGCACTGTGTTCAGTCCCATTCGCAACCCCTCAGATAATGAAGCAGTCCGTGCCCGCATGCAGCAAGACCTGGACAACATCCAGGCTTGGGCCGATAAGTGGCAAGTAACATTCGCGCCAGATAAGTGCCAGGCAATGACCATCTCCAACAAGAGAGAGTCTAACCATCTCCCCTTGATATTCAACGGCATTACCATCGCCGAATCCCCCACCATCAACATCCTGGGGGTCACCATTGACCAGAAACTTAACTGGACCAGCCATATAAATACTGTGGCTACGAGAGCAGGTCAGAGGCTGGGTATTCTGTGGCGAGTGACTCATCTCCTGACTCCCCAAAGCCTTTCCACCATCTACAAGGCACAAGTCAGGAGTGTGATGGAATACTCTCCAATTGCCTGGATGAGTGCAGCTCCAACAACACTCAAGAAGCTCAACACTATCCAGGACAAAGCAGCCCGCTTGATTGGCACCCCATCCACCACCCTAAACATTCACTCCCTTCACCACCGGCGCACAGTGGCTGCAGTGTGTACCATCCACAGGATGCACTGCAGCAACTCGCCAAGGCTTCTTCGACAGCACCTTCCAAACCCGCAACCTCTACCACCTAGAAGGACAAGAGCAGCAGGTACATGGGAACAACACCACCTGCACGTTACCCTCCAAGTTACACACCATCCCGACTTGGAAATATATCGCCGTTCCTTCATCATCACTGGGTCAAAATCCTGGAACTCCCTTCCTAACAGCACTGTGGGAGAACCTTCACCACATGAACTGCAGCGGTTCAAGAAGGCAGCTCACCACCACCTTCTCAAGAGCAATTAGGGATGGGCAATAAATGCCGGCCTCGCCAGCGACGCCCACATCCCATGAACGAATAAAAAAAAAAGGTCCAAATGGCTGCCGGCTGCAACTCGCCTACGTTTCCATTGTGCCTTTCAGAGGCTACGGGAGACATGTTCAGAAGCAATTAAAATGACTTGCGTAGTTCAAACCACAAAAATTTTACATCTTTATGTACTTTAAGTACCTCAATTGGCCCTTTAAATATCGTAAAACCAGTGGGATTTCTGGGTTTCAGAAGCACGTGTGCACCCCAACACGTCTGGGTTAAACCTGGAAGTCAGCGGGTTGGAGCCGGGATGCGGTCCCGCTTCCAAAAACGACAATTTTCACTGTCCACCCTCAACCCCAACGAACCCGTTCTTCGGTGTTAAAATTCACCCCATTCTACGCATTTGAGATTTTATCTTGTTGCCATTGCTAATGTCACCATGAAGCTTTTAAAAATGATATACTCTATCCATGTGTGACAAGTGAAGCTTAAAGTTTGAGATTTTGCATTGCTTGTTTATTTTGTATTATGTTCTACATGCTGAAGGTGCTCTCTTTTATTGCTGTGTATTTGTGAGTAAATATAAATATAGGAACAGCAGAGAAAGGGTTAATTTAAAGCCGAGAAATCATGGAAGGACTGTACCATCCTTTGAGTAAGGAAGGGCATTCTAGAAAGCAAGTTCTGAATTGAAACATGATGAGGGAGATTTTCAACGAAATGGGTGGGACGAATTATTTCAATTTGATGGGCGAGTTGACTGTGGGAATTGTGTTGGTAATTGGAAAATTCGCCCATTGGATGGAGAAGGATTTTGGGCAAACCCAGTTCCTGGTAGTCTGCACCTCTTAAAGGCAAGGTGCGCACTCATTGAAGAGATCAACTGGAGACTGCATCTTTACTAGAAGGCAAAAAATGTTAATTGAGAGAGTGCCAAGATTCTCCGATAATGCCCTGGAGGCTTTAGTTGAAGAAGTAAGGAGAAGGAAGAATATCTTATTTCCATCATAGGGGAAGAGCGCTCCACCACATTGCCAGGTGGCACAGTGTGTGAATGCCCTCAATTTGGCACCTTGGGCCTGGAAGCAGTGCAGAAAAAAATTCAATGACTTGACATGGAGTGCTAAGGTAAGACTCACATTCACAGTCTTGTCATTGTCAGCACACTGCACCACTTTACTGTAACAATATCAATGAAGATCTTGATCTCCCCCATTTCACTTTCCTCTCAAACAATTAGTGCAACACCCTTCGGTGGCTCTCCTCCTGCTGCTATTTCCAAACTCTGACTTCCAGGGTCCAGCCTTCAAAATACGAATACTAGCTGCGCACCAGGAACTGTCAAGCACAGTAGACTGCCTGTCAGGAGGGCAACACAATATGTTGGATGTGTGGAGGAGTCTTCTCATGCAGGACATAGCTTCACTTTAGTCTACTATGAAGTGTATGGTCACCTCTATATGCACTGAGGATATTGAGCTTGCTATCCAGGAGTTTCTGCCACCAGTGGTAGTATTTCTCAAGGATGCACATACTGAGGCCATGCAGGCTCTGGGCGCTACCACTTCTTCCAACTTACTAAGCTTGAAGGAAACCATGGATAGGGGCTTCCAAGAGATAAAAGCACTTCTACAGTCTGCTCTCCCTCAGAGCAGTGGGAGTGCTGAGGCGCCAGCCCATGCAAGTGGCAGTGGCATGATGGGAGAGGAGCATGCTGTCCTCTCTCAGGGCAACAGCAAGCCTGCTCCCCCTCCACTCACTCCTAGCAAGGAGGTATCAAAAAGGATGGAGAACCTTTTCTGTTAAATCTACATTATACTGATTCTGATAAGGTTTATCACGTCAAGACACTTCTGAAGGTTGGCATGTGGTGTAATGTTACCTTTGCAAGGTTAGAGACCCTTCCCATTGTCACTTATCAGGGCCAACATCCTGGACAATATCTAGTGTTCAATGTCGACATGAGCGAAAGAGCCAAAGGTATACATTGACTCTACCCTGGGAAAATGTTTCTTAAGGATGTTGCCAAAGCCTTATATGGTCCTATCCAAGATACTTCGACCAAGGAGTATAAATTAAATCTACAATTCATGCTGCTTGTAACCAAAGGTTAGTGCAAGGACAGCTAACTTGTAAATGAGTTTAGCCTCTAACAGAGGCAGAGTTCCACTGTTTTATGGTGCAAATTCACTGGAAAACTGCATTCTGTTCATTTACATATTTTATGTAAAATAAAACAAATTGTTGGTTTATAATTGGCCTCGAATCATTAGCGTGACTTTTTTAGTTTGCCTTCCAAAAAGACAGGAGAAAGCATGTGGTGACATATACCTAATCATAATATCCAGCGCAACAAGAGGTCTTTTATTATGATCCCTGGGTCACACTTCCATTTAAATAGATATTGAGCAGTAAAGGTGCTCTCCAGATCATAGAGGATGTGAGGTCTGCTGAATCTGAGAGAATATCTACTGAAATGTGTAACACTAACCCTAGCCTCATTAACCAGTGTATTAAAATGTGTCTTTGAGAATGGACAAGAATAGGCCATTTAGAGCAATAAACCTGTTCCTTTCACAGACCATGTGTAATTCCTATCATTATAGACTCAACTTAGCCCATTTAATCTCAAGATCCTGCAAAATTTCTCTTTTATAAACCCCTCCCCCCTCACTAAGGTAAACCAGAAAAACTGCAAAACACCCATCTAGCTTTATGTTCTATGCTATTCACCTCTCACCAATTACCTTTCTTGACATCATATTTATAGGAAGTGCCTGAGAATGTTCACACCATGCACTGCTGATATTAACAAGCTAAACATCAGTGCATTCTCCTGGTGTCCTTTAGACATCTGTGGGATCCCACAAGAGATTTGGATGATTGTCTGAAATCACTGATGGTTGTCAGAGGGTTAAAACATTTTGTCAACAGGGCCTAGAAGTTACTGTGTGCGATATCAGTATTTGCCACCTTAATAAATCCATTGTCAGCTATTTTAAGGGAGGAATTTATTTTGAAAACAGGCTACCACCTCCAATAAAAGAGTCATTCCCTAAGATCATACACAGCTTATGTTTGTCACCTAAAAATTAAGCTCTTGACTATCAATGCAGCTTTTCACAGTAACACATGCACTATACAGAACTCTGACACAACACAGTCTATTTCTTTCTCCCTACTAGTAAAGCCATATAAAATGCCTGCTTTATAAATGGTCTTTACTGTTAAATGTTTTCTTATATGATTCCTAAAGATACCCTAATGGTCAAGTGTACTTAATTCAGTAAATTTAATTTGAACACTGAAACATAATTAGATAAAGGTTATCCTCATTGAGGATAACATCAGAGATATCCTAATGCTATTGTGATATATTAGATTCGACCACAGCCTAAGTGGCAATCAAATTTTTAAAACTGTGAGAAATATATTAAACTATTACCAAAATCAACCTAAATAAAAAAGCTCTTAACTGATTAATAACAATGAAACACCAGCCATATTTCTTCGTATGTAGTTTGCCCCTATATAAAGATCACAAACCAACTTTAAGCTCTCCCCCAGGAAAGAAAATAATTAATAACATGCATATAGGCCACACGCCAAATTTAAACTGATTTCTTTTGAGCTTTGAGAAGTGAGGCCTATTTTGAAATAAATGTGGTAAGTGCTGATTGTCAAATTAAGGACAGGCTGGATAATTGATGGACTTGATCTTCAGTCTTGTCCTTCAAATTATTCAACTTACCTCATTACGGCAGGACAATGTGCACATTCTGTTCCATTATTACTTAATCCAAGAATTTGATGCAAATAATAGAGTAGCTGAGTATTAGAATGGACTTGTAGAGCACACTGTTTGCTGTCATTTGCACATTTCTGCTATTCTTAGAACAAACCACATTTGTGTTGCATGTTTATTCATGGAAAATATGAAGAGTATTCTCCACAGCTTGACTGTGCTCCTACTTGTTACACCATGATGAAACTTTTATTAGCACTAACTGTATGCGTAGGTACTAGCAATTATCAAAAGGCTGGTGCAATAATAAGGAATTGTGCACTGCAATTGATTACTTAAATATACTTCCAGTACACTTTTGTATTACCACCTTTGTTCTTCTGTAAATCCAAGAGCCAGCCAATGTGCAAGTACCTAAATAGACATCTCGCTCCCCATTTCCACAGGGGCTATTTGGCTACAATTTCTCCTTTTCACCTTTAGAATAGAAAAATTGTGGTGTTACAAAAACAGCTTGCATTTATATAGTGACTTTAATGTAGTAAAACGAACCAGGGCTCTTCACAGTAAAGTAATCAAACAAAACTTGACACCAAGCCAAAGAAGACATTAGGACAGGTGATCAAAAGCTTGGCCAAAGAATTAGATTTTAAGGAGGGTCTTAAAGGAGGAGAGAGACGTGGAGAGGCGGAGTGATTTAGGGAGGGAAATCCAAAGCTTGGGACCGAGACAGCTGAAGGCACGGCCGCCAATGGTGGGACAAAGGAAGTTGGGGATACACAAGAGGCCACAATTGGAGGAACGTAGATTTCTCGGAGGGTTGTAGGGCTGGAGGAAGTTCCAGAGGTAGGGAGAGACATAGGCATGGAGGGATTTGAACATCAGCCTCACCACTATGCCCACTCAAGAATCAAGTCCATACACTATGGAAAACCAAATAGCGTCAGAGGTTTTTGCTAGCCTGCATTAATGGTGACGTTACTGTTTATTTCCTCCATAGCAGTAGGGTGAAGACATTCTATATCCATTTTAATGTGAAAAGATGAGTTAAAATACAATGTTATGCTTTGAGTGCAACTAAATAAGGTTAGAGCCACAAATAATGCCATTAACAGCATTTATGGATGTTGCCGAAATAATAAAATTGTGCCTTATGTTATAGGTCGTCCATATTTAAATTACAGGTAAATTATGTTTGTGATGTGTTTGCAAGCTATTCATAGCACTGATCATCCATTACTAAATGTCAGATTTGCCCCAATAGTTATAGATTACAAAGCTTTTTTGAAAAAAAGCAACCAAGGTTATAGTAAAATATTGCATCAATTTAGCCTTAAGTAAATGAGGTGAAAACTGATATAAGGTTGTAAGCCTTCCACCCAGTCGCAGTTTTCTTAAGGGAATGGAGGACCAAAGCAGCACTATAAACTAACGGCACTTCGGGGACTGCAAAGATTTAGGAACTCAACTATCAGTGCATAGCTTTAAGAATCAAGCTGTTAGGTTTGAAGCACTAAGGTTTTACAGCATCTGTTGGAATTTAAGTCTTTCACCAATACATTGCATCCCTTGCTAGACCGCTTTTAGTATGTTATGTTTTGGCCAATATAATGTTTGAAGCTTGTGTTTGCTTATTGTATGACTGAATATGAATAATAATGTTCTTACAAACTAGCAAAAGCTGACTGACAGCTTTGCAAAAGCTGATTTAGCCTGTGAAAAGCCGACAGCTGAGAAAACAAAATAACCCTGCATAAATACCATTATGACACATGAAATGAGGGATTGCACTGAAAGTGCAGTGGGACATGGACAAGTTGTGACTTAGTTGCAGATTTACCCAACATTTGATCACTTTTATTGCAGAGGGAAAATCCTAAAGTACATAAAAGTGCAGTTTGCAGCAATGATGCATATAGATATTAGTGAAGGTGAGTGTCGAGAGTGTGTGGTTTATTTAGGGGATCTGGGAGCACGCACTCACAGAAGGTTGTGATTTTTCAGACATTATTTTGTGCATTTTCCAGCATTTTAGAGTCTATTCTAAATCTGCTTTTACAACCAAAATTAGTTTCTCCTGGAAGGATTAAATACATTTTAATGATGAAAATAAAAGTAGTTGTACCGACTTGAATGCAACTTTACAGGCAAGTTAAAATAAATGAAGTAACATCTTTCTGTTAAAATAAAGATAGAGGAATGTCAAATGAGTACGTTACTCAATTGTCCACTATAATTGTCAACAGTAATTTCCAGTCTACCTTGGTGCTTTTTTAGCCTGTTAAAGGAGCATACTTTCTTCTTTGTGCTTCATTGGCTGTGAAGTGTATATTTTTTTTCTTTTTTTATTCGTTCATGGGATGTGGGCATCGCTGGCAACGCCAGCATTTATTGCCCATCCCTAATTGCCCTTGAGAAGGTGGTGGTGAGCCGCCTTCTTGAACCGCTACAGTCCGTGTGGTGAAGGTTCTCCCACAATGCAGTTAGGTATGGAGTTCCAGGATTTTGACCCAGCGACGATGAAGGAACGGTGATATAGTTCCAAGTCGGGATGGTGTGTGACTTGAAGGGGAACGTGCAGGTGGTGTTGTTCCCATGTGCCTGCTGCCCTTGTCCTTCTAGGTGGTAGAGGTCGCGGGTTTGGGAGGTGCTGTCGAAGAAGCCTTGGCGAGTTGCTGCAGTGCATCCTGTGGATGGTACGCACTGCAGCCACGGTGCGCCAGTGGTGAAGAGAGTGAATGTTTAGGGTGGTGGATGGGGTGCCAATCAAGCGGGCTGCTTTGTCCTGGACAGTGTTGAGCCTCTTGAGTGTTGTTGGAGCTGCACTCATCCAGGCATGTGAAGAGTATTCCATCACACTCCTGACTTGTGCCATGTGAATGGTGGAAAGGCTTTGGGGAGTCAGGAGGTGAGTCACTTGCCACAGAATACACAGCCTCTGACCTGCTCTTGTCGCCACAGTATTTATGTAGCTGGTCCAGTTAAGTTTCTGGTCAATGGTGACCCCCAGGATGTTGATGGTGGGGGATTCGGCGATGGTAATGCCGTTGAATGTCAAGGGGAGGAGGTTAGATTCTCTCTTGCTGGAGATAGTCATTGCTTGGCACTTGTCTGGCACGAATGTTACTTGCCACTTATCAGCCCAAGCCTGGATATTGTCCAGGTCGTACTGCATGCGGGCACGGACTGCTTCATTATCTGAGGGGTTGCGAATGGAACTGAACACTGTGCAATCATCAGCGAACGTCCCCATTTCTGATCTTATGATGGAGCGAAGGTCATTAAAGAAGCAGCTGAAGATGGTTGGATCTAGGACATTGCCCTGAGGAACTCCTGCAGCATTGTCCTGGGGCTGAGATGATTGGCCTCCAACAACCACTGCCATCTTCCTTTGTGCCAGGTATGACTCCAGCCACTGGAGAGTTTTCCCCCTGATTCCCATTGACTTCAATTTTACTAGGGCTCCTTGGTGCAATACTCGGTCAAATGCAGCCTTGATGTCAAGGGCAGTTACTCTCACCTCACCTCTGGAATTCAGCTCTTTTGTCCATGTTTGGACCAAGGCTGTAATGAGGTCTGGAGCTGAATGGTCCTGGCGGAACCCAAACTGAGCATCGGTGAGCAGGTTATTGGTGAGTAAGTGTCACTTGATAGCACTGTCAAGGGCACCTTCCATCACTTTGCTGATGATTGAGAGTAGACTGATGTGGCAGTAATTGGCCAGATTGGATTTGTCCTGCTTTTTGTGGACAGGCCATACCTGGGCAATTTTCCACATTGTCGGGTAGATGCCAGTGTTGTATCTGCACTGGAACAGTTTGGCTAGAGGCGCGCGCGGCTAGTTCTGGAGCACAAGTCTTCAGCACTACATCCGGGATGTTGTCGGGGCCCACAGCCTTTGTTGTATCTAGTGCACTCAGCCGTTTCTTGATATCACGTGGAGTGAATCGAATTGGCTGAAGACTGGCTTCTGTGATGGTGGGGATATCGGGAGGAGACCGAGAATGATCTTCCACTCAGCACTTCTAGCTGAAGATGGTTGCAAACGCTTCAGCCTTGTCTTTTGCACTCACGTGCTGGACTCCGCCATCATTGAAGATGGGGATGTTTACAGAGCCTCCTCCCATTAGTTGTTTAATTGTCCACCACCATTCACGACTGGATGTGGCAGGACTGCAGAGCTTTGATCTGATCCACTGGTTGTGGAATTGCTTAGCTCTGTCTATAGCATGTTGCTTCTGCTGTTTTGCATGCATGTAGTCCTGAGTTGTAGTTTCACCAGGTTGGCACCTCATTTTTAGGTACGCCTGGTGCTGCTCCTGGCATGCTCTTCTACACTCCTCTTTGAACCAAGGTTGATCCCCTGGCTTGTTGGTAATGGTACAGTGAGGAATATGCCGGGCCATGAGGTTACAGATTGTGGTGGAATACAATTCTGCTGCTGCTGATGGCCCACAGCGCATCATCAATGCCCAGTTTTGAGCTGCTAGATCTGTTCTGAATCTATCTCATTTA
The DNA here is from genome assembly GCF_035084215.1 of Heptranchias perlo. Lineage (NCBI taxonomy): Eukaryota > Metazoa > Chordata > Chondrichthyes > Hexanchiformes > Hexanchidae > Heptranchias > Heptranchias perlo. The sequence goes on from NC_090339.1 coordinate 16,766,634, forward strand.
GCACGGTGATAGTGCCACACAACACGTTGGATGGTGTCCTCAGCATGATGACGGGACTTCGTCTCCACGAGGGTTGTGCGGTGGTCACTCCTACCAATACTGTCATGGACAGATGCATCTGCGACAGGTAGATTGGTGAGGACAAGGTCAGTAGGTTTTTTCCCTCATGTTGGTTCGCTCACCACCTGCCGCAGGCCCAGTCTGGCAGCTATGTCCTTCAGGACTCGGCCAGCTCGGTCAGTGGTGGTGCTACCGAACCACTCGTGGTGATGGACATTGAAGTCTCCCACCCAGAGGACATTCTTGCTAACCTCAGTGCTTCCTCCAAGTGGTGCTCAACATGGAGGAGGACTGATTCATCATCTGAGGGAGGGTGGTCAGTGGTAATCAGCAGGAGGTTTCCTTGCCCATGTTTGACCTGATGCCATGAGATTTCATGTCATTCAGAGTCAATGTTGAGGACTCCCAGAGCCACTCCCTCCTGACTATATACCACTGTACTGCCACCTCTGGTGGGTCTGTCCTGCCGGTGGGACAGGACGTACCCAGGGATGGTGATGGAAGAGTCTGGGACGTTGGCTGAAAGGTATGATTCTGTGAGTATGGCTATGTCAGGCTGTTGCTTGACTAGTCTGTGGGACAGCTCTCCCAATTTTGGCACAAGTCCCCAGATGTTAGTGAGGAGGACTTTGCAGGGTCGACTGGGCTTGGTGTTTTGCCGTTGTCGTGTCCGGTGCCTAGTGATCCGATGCTGGGTGGTCCATCCGGTTTTATTCTTATTATGACTTTTTGTAGCGAGATTGTACAACTGAGTGGCTTGCTCGGCCATTTCAGAGAGCAATTAAGAATCAACCACGTTGCTGTGGGTCAGGAGTCATATTGATTAATTGAATTTAAATTCCCCAGCTGCCGTGGCGGGATTTGAATTAATGACTCCGGATTTTTAGTCCAGGCCTCTGGATTACTAGTCCAGTAACATAACCACTATGCTACCGTATCTTTTTTTTATTCGTTCATGGGATGTGGGCGTCGCTGGTAGGAGTTTAGGGACATCCTAAGGTCACGAAAGGCGCTATATAAGTGTAAGTCTTTCTTTTTCCACTGGAAATAAAAATCATCAAAGTGCAATTAATTAAAGAAAAGCAAAATGCACAAAAATGTGTTTGCAGGTATGGGAAGCTAAATGTTGTGCAATCTAATACTCTTATTGATTATTAATATCAGTCCTCATATTTCCCCATGGATCTTGACTGCTCTAATATAAGTGGCATGATACACCACAGGAACAAAGGGATCTCCACTATTTCTACATAACAAATTAAAGAACAGTTAAACAGGCACTGCAGTTCACTGTATACATCAAGCAACAGGTCCACCCCAGACATCATAACAAAATCATGTGTTCAAAATCATGAAGAGTTTAGATAAAGTAAATAAACAGAAACTGTTCCCATTGGCGGAAGGGTCGAGAACCAGAGGATACAGGTTTAAGGCGATTGACAAAAGATCCAAACACGACATGAGGAAGATCTTTTTTACGCAGCAAGTAGTTATGATCTGGAATGCACTGCCTGAAAGGGTGGTGGAAGCAAATTCAATCATGACTTTCAAAAAGGAATTGGATAAATACTTGAAGGGAAAAAATTTGCAGGGCTACGGGGAAAGAGCGGGGGAGTGGGACTAACTGGATTGCTCTTACAAAGAGCCAGCACAGGCTCAATGGGTCGAATGGCCTCTTTGTGTTGTAACCATTCTATGATTCTATGATACCAATGCACTGTAGTAAAATCCTAAACATGGGAATCTCGCTAATTTGTTTAAATTAAGTAAAATTCCCCACCATTTCTACCCACTCTTTAATTCTAAACCTTGTCAATCCCACCAATGCAATGACAGGAATGTGCAATAAAGCCAGTTAATACATTCATACCAGAAAGCATCCTCCTTCTCTCAGAAAATCTTGAGGAAAGCGACCTTTCATATAAGACAACTGCTAGCATAATCCCAGCAGGTTCTTACAAGGAAAATTAAAAGTTTTTTAAAAGTTGCGGTTTAGCAGTGGATTTGTTACATATGTTGGACTATGCCGTTGTGTATTAAAAATAAAGTAACAGATAAAAGAATTGTTGAATGCAGTGTATATAATCATGAAGCGCATTTAATATGTAACCACACGTATTGGATAAATCATATGTTTGTATTAACCACATTTATTCAGTATATTAACCAAGGCAATTGTATAGTGTTTACTTTGGACAATGTGGGGGAAAAAAATTGGATCGGGCCTATTATGGGGCAGGGGTAGCACGGTCTGCTTTTACCCCACTCCCAATGGCCCCTGCGCAGACAGGGCGAGACTTATCAGCCTGAGGACTTACCTTCAAGCAGCTTTCCGAATCAGTGTTGACACGAGGATTCAATGCAATTCACACTTTCCACCAGCTGGGGGAGCCCCAATCTCTTAAAGGCAGGTTGTCTCTTAAAAATCTCTTAAAGGTAGCCGGTATCTGTTATTTGCTGAAAATAACAGTCTGCTGTCTGCACGGAGTCTGAACGGATCAGACATTGCACACGTAAAACACAGATGCAGCTCCCGGTACCTATGTTTACAAACTGATGAGTTATGCTAAAACATTGAATAAAGGTTGCGCACTACTAAATCCCACACCCTCCAATCTACATACCAGACCTCACCAATCTGCTGATCTGAGTTTGTACCAGGCCTGCATGAGTGCATGCACCAAGGTTCTCTGCTGATGCACTAGAGGCCTTGGTGCAAGAGGTGGACAGAAGGAGGGGCATCCTATATCCTTGGGGGGGAGGGGGAGCAAGTAAGAGGCCCTCCAGACATATACCCAAAAGGCAGCGTGAGGCAGCGGGGGACGCAGTCAATGCCACGCGCACAGCATCATGAACATAGATGCAGTGCAGGAAGAAGTTCAATGCTTTGACATGAGTGGTCAAGGTGAGTGAGGTCAACTGTCAAGTGGCGTCTCCTACCACTAGCACTAGCCACATCCACTGCTTCACGCACTACACCCCCATCACCCACATACCAACACACTCTTTCCATCAGTACTCAACTCTTCCAATCAGATGCTTTCTCTCATCCTTACACATTACCATTGTTGCAAGCCGCCCACCCACAACTCACAGGCCCCACACACTGGCAGCTATTCATCCATGACAGGCACATCACCCAGATACACGTCCCGCTTTCTTGCAGGTAAAGGTGGCACATATCAGGAGGCAGCAAGTGACAGTGGCATTTAGCCCCTCGAGCCTGTTCCGCCATTCAACATGATCATGGTGGACCTGTGACCTAACTCCATATACTCGCCTTAGCCCTATAATATCTTTATACCTTTGGTTCACAGGAATCTATCAATCTCAGATTTAACATTCACAATTGAACTAGCATCAACTGCCATTTGCAGAAGAGCGTTCCAAACTTCTCTCACCCTTTGCGTGTAGAAGCATTTCTTAACTTCACTCCTGTACGTCCTGGCTCTAAATGCTAGGCTATGTCTCCTAGTCCTAGTATTGAAGTCTAGGAGACCTCCCAAAATCAGTTACAAATGTCTTGGCAGCCAGAAGCAATAATCCAGCCATTAACCTGTAAATCCTGCATGGTCCCTTTAAATAGTGCTGGTGGGGGTCCTCCAGGCACTCTAAGACATGTTCAGATGGTTGGGGTTAAGACTGTGCATTGAGTTGAGCGTTAAGTTCCAAAATGGTGTCTATCACTTTGGTATCCGCACCCATGAGGACGGCCTCAACCGGGATCTTGGGTTCATGTCACGCTACACGTAACCCCACCAGCAGGGAAAATAAAGTTATCTGTTTTTAATACAACTGGACATTCTCTCTCTCTCTCTCAGCCTTTCGGGTCTCTTTCTCTTTTTGTCTGCATAATTTGACCCATTGTGTATTCAGTATACTGGGACGTACTGTTTTCCGTGGCTAACCTGTCTGAACACCAACGACACCTTTTGATTGGTGTGATTGTGTCCCAGCCTAATATAAGATATGCGATTTGAGAACCTCTCATTCACTCACTCACCTGACGAAGGAGATAATCTCCGAAAGCTTGTGATTTTCAAATAAAACTGTTGGACTACAACCTGGTGTTACAAGATTCCTTACATTTATAGCATGGAGCGTATAACGGGTGGCTGATGAGCTCATTTTCTGCATTGAAGTCAATGGGAATCAGGAGGAAAACTCTCCCATGGCTGGAGTCATACCTAGCACAAAGGAAGATGGCAGTGGTTGTTGAAGGCCAATCATCTCAGCCCCAGGCCATTGCTGCAGGAGTTCCTCAAGGCAGTGTCCTAGGCCTAACCATCTTCAGCTGCTTCATCAATGACCTTCCCTCCATCATAAGGTCAGAAATGGGGATGTTCGCAGATGATTGCACAGTGTTCAGTTCCATTCGCAACCCCTCAGATAATGAAGCAGTCCGTGCACGCATGCAGCAAGACCTGGACAACATCCAGGCTTGGGCTGATAAGTGGCATGTAACATTCGCGCCAGACAAGTGCCAGGCTATGAACATCTCCAACAAGAGAGAGTCTAACCACCTCCCCTTGACATTCAACGGCAATACCATTGCCGAATCCCCCACCATCAACATCCTGGGGGTCACCATTGACCAGAAACTTAACTGGACCAGCCATATAAATACTGTGGCTACAAGAGCAGGTCAGAGGCTGGGTATTCTGCGGCGAGTGACTCACCTCCTGACTCCCCAAAGCCTTTCCACCATCTACAAGGCACAAGTCAGGAGTGTGATGGAATACTCTCCACTTGCCTGGATGAGTGCAGCTCCAACAACACTCAAGAAGCTCGACACCATCCAGGACAAAGCAGCCCGCTTGATTGGCACCCCATCCACCACCCTAAACATTCACTCCCTTCACCACCGGCGCACAGTGGCTGCCGTGTGTACCATCCACAGGATGCACTGCAGCAACTCGCCAAGGCTTCTTCGACAGCACCTCCCAAACCCGTGACCTCTACCACCTAGAAGGACAAGAGCATCAGGCACATGGGAACAACACCACCTGCACGTTCCCCTCCAAGTCACACACCATCCCAAGTTGGAAATATATCGCCATTCCTTCATCGGCGCTGGGTCAAAATCCTGTAACTCCCTTCCTAACAGCACTGTGGGAGAACCTTCACCACACGGACTGCAGCAGTTCAAGAAGGCAGCTCACCACCACCTTCTCAAGGGCAATTAGGGATGGGCAATAAATGCCGGCCTCGCCAGCGACGCCCACATCCCATGAACGAATAAAAAAAAATAAAGGGACATGGTATGCTGCAATCACTGAGATCATTCAAAAATCGTAAACTTACCCATCTGTCCAGCTGGAACAAAAATACTTCCACCACCAAAAGGTACGCTGAAAAATACCAGCTCTACACTACTTTTTAAAACCAGGATGAGTCCTAATGACTGAAAAAACTAAAAATAAATGTTAAAAATGTGGAATCTCATATTACTCTTATTTTAATATTTTTTTGATCCTTAAAAAAAAATTAAAAATTAAAAAACATTTTTTTTCACTTTTAGCTTCTGTCTGTTTTATTAAATTAAATCATTTGCTTGGCTTTTTATAAGAAGATATGTTAAATTTTTATTTACACTGACATACAGAAGTTTATTTTAAGTTAATGATTTCTACTTGCCTGCTTGTGGTGGGGCTTCCATTCCCACAGACATTTCCCATGCGAATCAACCCACACTGTTCAGAGGCTGGGCTGATGTCGTGACTTTTTCTCAAAGCTTCAAAATCATGCAAGTCTATGCCACGGATCCGCGGTAAGTAAGTGCATACATTTTATTCGCAGGAGCTACTGCGAACGTTGCCATGCCGATGTGAGCAATTTCTGGCCCAATGTAATTCTATGTACATAGAAAGGGCACAGTCCCCACACAATAGCAGAGAATATAACATAGTACTTTTTTGGGATTTACTCGGATATTTCTCTTGTACTCAGTGCCAACAGCTATTCCAACAAGGGAGCCCTCACATTCTATAAACTGAGTATCTTTATCCACCTAATATCTGCTAATGTAGCAACCCCAAGGGTTAAACATAAACTCTTGTCATTGTATTTATTTTACTGGATATGTCATAAGCCCCAACAAATTCATTAAGAAATCCTTCCTTGGCGAGACTGAATAACAAGTGACTGTTTTAACTTAGTATTCATATATAGCCTTCATCACAATTTGGAGAAAACTTACAGATGTTCATTCATATGTTTCCTTTCTCCTTGTGTTAAAAAAATATTTAAATTTGTTCCCCATATGTGACCACCTTCCCCATCTAAAGAAAAAGCTCTGGTACAATTCTACATCCATTGAGAGCTCTTTACAAACAGAAAATTTGAAAAATCTATTTCAATCTATTCTTCATAAATTGTTTTCATTGACATTTTTAGAAATGATGTTGTAATAATTGTATATTCATTCATAATCTTTTGCCTTCCTCCTTGTAAAAATTAAATTCACTCTCGGCATATGGCTATATTCTCCCTTTGCTGCCAGACTATCTGTTATGTCATTGCCTTAGCCTGGTGATCTTCTTGAAGTTATGAAACCTTTTCTGGATCTCCTCCTAAATTCAGACCATTGTTGAGACTGAGCACACCCATTCTCTGACCTGAGCAACATGTAATCACACAGGGCCCATTAGGAATAGACACTGAAGGGGAAGTTACCATAGAAATTTAAAAAATTTTGGGCACCCCTACCCTCTTGTTGCCCCATCACCTCTAGCACCAATTTCCACTGGCTAAATGGCCCCATGCACCTTGCCCCCTGCCCAATGTCCCTCCCCCCCTGCTGAGAAGGTGCCTGATGTGTAACAGGCAACCAACAACCGTTGACTGACTGCTAGTACCCAACAATGCAGTCCTGATAGTCCCAGCATGTCTTGAGAGCTGCACCCAGAGTGCTAGTAATTATACAAATGGTCTAATCTCACATTATCTGTATTAAGCACATTTAACGATTTGCGTATCATATTGTTATTACATGCATTGTTGTGTGCATGTGCATTTAAGTGCATATGACCTTGTTTGTATAACAAACTGTGCAAATCATAGAATAAATCACACAAACAGCAATTCTGCACATCCTCTAATTTTCACAATCCCAAGAACTTCCAGAATCTCCCAACCAAATAAGCCAACTATTCCTTCCTCATATGGAATGAGTTTGTGCCTGTCATTAGGTCCACCACTTCTTCCATGCTTGCTCTCTGTTATGTGCAATTTCCGCGTTTAAACATAAGAGGAGTGAGCATTGAAACAAGATGATTTGGTCTGTTGAAGTTCCTTCATTGCACGTATAATGTAATTTGCATAACCCTGCTATTTTCACTTCTGTCACTTGTCAACATTTCTCGATGTCAGTACAGCCTTTTTTTTAAAAATTGCTACATTTCTACATCAACTTACGTTACTGCACAGCTGCTTTACTGTAGCAGTTGTGTCTCACCTTCATGTTAGTCTTCAAGTAGAGCAATTTTCTTCAGACGTTCATCCTGGTCCTCTAAGTAGTCCACAATGCATTTTTTCTTGCAGACGTAGTGCCGCATTTGGTGCCTCCTTTCCATATTCTGATGTCGTCCAACATCACCAGAAATCTGCCAATGCTTCTCCCAATGGAAGTTACCAACACACCCAGGGTCCTGTCAGTAAATTTGACTTTTCTCAATTGTTGTTGAAGCATTTCCAGAAGAACTGCATGCTCCAGCCATGGATTAACAAACCTTCCGACATTTATACCAGTTAAGTGATGTGTTAGCTGCCAGAGAAGCAGAATGGATCATCATTGCAGGTACGTTGTGATTAGCCGTAATTAAAAACTAGCAGCCAATGAAATGACATTCTCAGTAATTACATGTTTCAAAATGTGCATCCTGCAATTTTATTAGTCGGTTGTAAATTACAAAGAAAATTGAGCCATTTGACAAGATGGTTGATGTGCTATAATTTGTGCATTACAAGTTATAACAGCTGAAAATGTAGTGACGTTATCATAGCCGACTGTCTGCAACAACAACTTGCATTTATATAGCACTTTTAACATTGTAAAATGTCCCAAGGCGCTTCACAGGAGTGATTATCAAACAAAATTTGACACCAAGACACATAAGGAGATATTAGAAGCAAAATAATGCAGATGCTGGAAATCTAACATAAAAACAGAAGACGCTGGAAATACTCAGCAAGTCAGGCAGCACCTGCGGAGAATACAACAGGGTTAACGTTTCAGGTCGATGACTCTTCATCAGAACGGGTTGATGACCTTTTGTTCTGACGAAGGGTCCTCGACCTGAAACGTTAACTCTGTTTCTTTCTCCACAGGTGCTGCCTGACTTGCTGAGTATTTCCAGCATTTTCTGTTTTTATTTAAGGAGATATTAGGACAGGTGACCAAAAGCTTGGTCAAAGAGGTAGGTTTTAAGGAGTGTCTTAAAGGAGGAGGTAGAGAGGCAAAGAGGTTTAGGGAGGGAATTCTGGAGCTTGGGTCCGAGGCAGCTGAAGGCACGGCCGCCAATGGTGGAGCGAAGAAAATCGGGGATGCGCAAGAGGCCAGAATTGGAGGAGTGCAGAGATCTCAGCGGGTTGCAGGGCTGGTGGAGGTTACAGAGATAGGGAGGGGTGAGGTCATGGAGAGATTTGAAAATAAATTTTGTTTGCACAGGACAGGGAATGTGAATAAACAGTTTACACAGCAGGTGAATAGATGTTGCAAATGGAAGGAGACCATTCGGCCATCCTGTCTTTTCTGATGTCAGCTCCTCAGCTATAGCTATCTAATCTAACCTTATCCCTGCATACATTATATTCCTTCTTGTACTTATCAAATTCCCTTTTACTTTCAAAATTATGTTATAGTCTTTACCTCAATAGTCAGTTTTGTGGTAAAGCATTTCATGTTCTAATAACCCTCTGTGCGATAAAGAAAAAGAACTTGCATTTATAAAGCATCTTTCATGACCTCCGGACGTCCCAAAGCACATCACAGACAATTAAGTACTTTTGAAGTGTAGTCATTGTTTTAATGTAGGGAAACATGGCAGCCAAGTCCCGTCATCGCACTGAGGGTACCGTCCAACGTGTTGTGTGGCACTACCACCGTGCTAAATGGGATAGATTCAGAACAGATCTAGCAGCTCAAAACTGGACATCCATGAGGCGCTGTGGGCCATCAGCAGCAGCAGATTCGTATTCCAGCACAATCTGTAACCTCATGGCCCGGCATATTCCTCACTCTACCATTACCAACAAGCCAGGGGATCAACCCTGGTTCAATGAGGAGTGTAGAAGAGCATGCCAGGAGCAGCACCAGGCGTACCTAAAAATGAGGTGCCAACCTGGTGAAGTTACAACACAGGACTACATGCATGCTAAACAGTGGATGCAACATGCTATAGACAGAGCTAAGCAATTCCACAACCAACGGATCACATCAAAGCTCTGCAGTCCTGCCACATCCAGTCGTGAATGGTGGTGGACAATTGGACAACTAACGGGAGGAGGAGGCTCTGTTAACATCCCCATCCTCAATGATGGCGGAGTCCAGCACGTGAGTGCAAAAGACAAAGCTGAAGCGTTTGCAACCATCTTCAGCCAGAAGTGCCGAGTAGATGATCCATCTCGGCCTCCTCCCGATATCCCCACCATCACAGAAGCCAGTCTTCAGCCAATTCGATTCACTCCACGTGATATCAAGAAACGGCTGAGTGCACTGGGTACAGCAAAGGCTATGGGCCCTGACAACATCCCGGATGTAGTGCTGAAGACTTGAACTCCAGAACTAGCCGCGCCTCTAGCCAAGCTGTTCCAGTACAGCTACAACACTGGCATCTACCCGACAATGTGGAAAATTGCCCAGGTATGTCCTGTCCACAAAAAGAAGGACAAATCCAATCCGGCCATTTACTGCCCCAACAGTCTACTCTCAATCATCAGCAAAGTGATGGAAGGTGTTGTCAACAGTGCTATCAAGCGGCATTTAGTCACCAATAACCTGCTCACCGATGCTCAGTTTGGGTTCCGCCAGGACCACTCGGCTCCAGACCTCATTACAGCCTTGGTCCAAACTTGGACAAAAGAAGATGGTAGCGATTTTTGGAGGCCAATCGTCTCAGCCCCAGGACATTGCTGCAGGAGTTCCTCAGGGCAGTGTCCTAGGCCCAACCATCTTCAGCTGCTTCATCAATGACCTTTCCTCCATCATAAGGTCAGAAATGGGGATGTTCGCTGATGATTGCACATTGTTCAGTTCCATTCGCAACCCCTCAGATAATGAAGCAGTCCGTGCCCGCATGCAACAAGACCTGGACAACACCCAGGCTTGGGCTGATAAGTGACAAGTAACAATCGCTCCAGACAAGTGCCAGGCAATGACCATCTCCAGCAAGAGAGAATCTAACCACCTCCCCTTCACATTCAATTGCATTACCATCGCCAAATCCCCCACCATCAACATTCTGGTGGTCATCATTGACCAGAAACTTAACTGGACCAGCCATATAAATACTGTGGCTACAAGAGCAGGTCAGAGGCTGGGTATTCTGCGGCGAGAGACTCACCTCCTGACTCCCCAAAACCTTTCCACCATCTACAAGACACAAGTCAGGAGTGTGATGGAATACTCTCCACCTGCCTGGATGAGTGCAGCTCCAACAACACTCAAGAAGTTCGACACCATCCAGGACAAAGCAGCCCGCTTGATTGGCATCCCATCCACCACCCTAAACATTCATTCCCTTCACCACCGGCGCACCGAGGCTGCAGTGTGCACCATCCACAGGATGCACCGCAGCAACTCGCCAAGGCTTCTTCGACAGCACCTCCCAAACGCACGACCTCTACCACCGAGAAGGACAAGAGCAGCAGGCACATGGGAACAACACCACCTGCACATTCTCCTCCAAGTCACACACCATCCCGACTTGGAAATATATCGCCGTTCCTTCATTGTCGCTGGGTCAAAATCCTGGAACTCCCTTCCTAACAGCATCGTGGGAGCACCCATGTGCCTGCTGCTCTTGTCCTTCTCGGTGGTAGAGGTCGCGGGTTTGGGAGGTGCTGTCAAAGAAGCCTTGGCGAGTTGCTGCGATGCATCCTGTGGATGGTACACACTGCAGCCTCGGTGCGCTGGTGGTGGAGGGAGTGAATGTTTAGGGTGGTGACTGCAGCGGTTCAAGAAGGCGGCTCACCACCACCTTCTCAAGGGCAATTAGGGATGGACAATAAATGCCGGCCTCGCCAGCGACACCCACATCCCATGAACTAATAAAAAAAAGTAGCAAGGTCCCACAAACAGCAATGAGATAAATGACCAGATCATCTGTTTTGAGGTGTTGGTTGAAGGCTAAATGTTGTCGATGACACTTGCTCCCTTGTTCATCTTCGAATAGTGCCATGGGATCTTTTACATCCATTTGAGAGGGCAGATGGGCCCTCGGTTTAATGTCTCATCATATCATTTAATAGCCCTTTGTGTGATACAAACATCTAACTTCCTCCTTCATTCTTCTAGAGAAAATCCTATATAAAATATGGAACAGGCTGAACAGGGAGGCAGTAAATGTAGATGTGTTGACAAATTAAAGAGAGATGTGGATAGATATTTGGCAGAGACGGTGATTGAGGGATAGATGGTGTAACTTTGTGACCTTCCAGATTGGCTTCAATGCCCTCTTCCAGTCCTGTATTTTTTATACCACATGCGTTTGTTTTTGTGCAATCTATATTAACGATTTGGAGGAGGGGACCGAGTGTAACATATCAAAGTTTGCAGATGATACAAAGATGGGAGGGAAAGTAGAGAGTGAGGAGGACATAAAAAACCTACAAGGGGATACAGACAGGCTGGGTGAGTGGGCAGAGATTTGGCAGATGCAATACAATATTGGAAAATGTGAGGTTATGCACTTTGGCAGGAAAAATCAGAGAGCAAGTTATTATCTTGATGGCAAGAGACTGGAAAGTACTGCAGTACAAAGGGATCTGGGGGTCCTAGTGCAAGACAATCAAAAAGTTAGTATGCAGGTGCAGCAGATGATCAAGAAGGCCAACGGAATGTTGCCATTTATTGCTAGGGGGATAGAATATAAAAACAGGGAGGTATTGCTGCAGTTATATAAGGTATTGGTGAGACCGCACCTGGAATACTGCATACAGTTTTGGTCTCCATACTTAAGAAAAGACATACTTGCTCTCGAGGCAGTACAAAGAAGGTTCACTCGGTTAAACCCGGGGATGAGGGGGCGGACATATGAGGAGAGGTTGAGTAGATTGGGACTCTACTCATTGGAGTTCAGAAGAATGAGAGGCGATCTTATTGAAACATATAAAATTGTGAAGAGGCTTGATCGGGTGGATGCTGTGAGGATGTTCCCAAGGATGGGTGAAACTAGAACTCGGGGGCATAATCTTAGAATAAGGGGCTGCTCCTTCAATACTGAGATGAGGGGAAACTTTTTCACTCAGAGGGTAGTAGGTCTGTGGAATTTGCTGCCCCAGGAAGCTGTGGAAGCCACATCATTAAATAAATTTAAAACAGAAATAGACAGTTTCCTAGAAGTAAAGGGAATTAGGGGTTACGGGGAGCGGGCAGGAAATGGGACATGAATTTAGATTTGAGGTTAGGATCAGGTCAGCCATGATCTTATTAAATGGCGGAGCAGGCTCGAAGGGCCGATTGGCCTACTCCTGCTCCTATTTCTTATGTTCTTATGTTCTTATCTGTAGTTTAAATGGAATTCAACTGGGGAGCAAATAATTTGATTAATTTACATGGAGAGGGATTGGTCAATTATGGAATAAATATAACTAGTGTCATTGATAGACACATAACAACTTATTCAGTAATTTGCGACACAAACAACTTGGTCAAAGTCATAGCTTTGCAATTAACTGGTGGTTAATTTAAGCTAAATCCATTCAGCATTGAATTCCAGTTCTGTATCAATACCTTTCATTAAATGATCAATACAATCCTCTACATAAATTAACTTAAATAGTATTTGTTTATAACCTTTTTTTCTAATTCAGTGCGTTGTAGTAAAATGATGATTCACCATTTCTTTTAAATTACATAGCATCTATTGGTATTCCAGTGCTCAACTCTCAGGAGGATTCCCATTGGTTTCCGACTTGCCACCTGCAAGTTTTATTGCACAACTGCTCGTGAGGAACTTTCAAAATTTCTGTGTTCATTTTTGCCCTTTGCTTATTATGTTAAGGTGAGTTCTGACATCAGTTTTGACTCCCAGAATTAGGAGCATTTTTCCACTTAATAGAAACAGCTACTTACCAATTCTGGCCCCATTTTACAGGCAGCAGGATAGGCTCGCTGATCTTTGTGGTACAGCCTTGTGTTTATGCACTCACTGCTTTATTCTGTGGCATTCTCAAATAGACAGCTGATGTCTTGACTTTTCAAATGGCGCACACTTTTCTGCAGTACCTAACACCCTCCCCCAGTAAACGAGCTATGTCTGATGCTAAGACCAACAGGTGACAACTTGCATGTGAGCAACTGTCTATCTCCACTCTAGTGCAGGTGCTGTTGCTGAGCTACCTAAATACTCGAAAAAACATTGCCATGACAACATGCTGCTGAACCACTGGAGATCACAACCAGAAATATGAAAATGCTGAAACTGCTGTTGCAAGCCCTGACAATGGAGATCAATGTGATGTACAGACTTGTGAGGCTCAACCAGCCTTTTTCCTTGACATGTTGATATACCATCAGCCAGACTCTCCATGGAAAGGGCTGTTCTTGAAAGGGCTATTGGGAATCATCTACTCGTATCTTGGCTGATAATGCCAGTCCATCCACTGCAGTATCAAAGTTAAAAATGTCGGGTACATTTTGCAAGCAGAGGCTCCTGGCGGGGAGCTTTGCTGAACGAGAGTGTGGATCGGAGAATGGGCAGGGAGCTCAGTGTGCCTGACTCGCACTGCTTCCAATTTTCACCAGGTTAACATATGGTGACTATTCTCGGTGTGGATTCACTCCAAAGCTCAACATAGTGAAATTTGTATCAGACATTAGATACTTTGCTCATTGCAGCACGTTCTAATTATTTTCCAGCAAATTGTGGCGTGAATTCGCCACTGGAAGATTAGGGAGCACAATGGTCCAACTTATGGCGTACTGCGCCAATATCTCCATTGCAGCGGATACCAAAAATAGTGGTTTGGGTCAAAGAACTACAGAAGGAATTGCAACAGGAAGACACTTGAACCTGGAAATAGAAGAACTACAGAACTCATTCGCGCCTGGAATTTCATGGAATTTCTGCACCATAATTATGGCGTAGGCCAAAGATGTGCCATTACTATGGCGCAAGTTTTCATCGTTATCTCTCCATCTATACCCTCATCCCCATTACCTCCACTACTTATACGAGTTTTTCACCTCAGCCATTACACTGGAGTTCCCAGAGTCTCCACGGTTGATTTTATCCCTAGTTCCTGAAGTTCCTCATTATGCTTTTGCAAACACTTAGCAGATGTGTTCAAATTCCGGACATGAATTCAAGAGCCGAATGCCAGAGGAGAGCTGAGAGTAGCTGCCCTCAACATCAAGGCAGCGTTTAATCGAGTATGGCACCAAACAGCCCGAACAAAACTGAGGTCAGTGGAGGTCAAAGGGAAAATCCTCCGTTGGCTAGAGTCATACCACATGCACAGGAAGATGGTTGCGGTTGTCAGATACCAATTGTCACAGCCCCAGGACATCACAGCAGGAGTTCCTCAGTGAAGTGTCCTCAGTACAACCATCTTCAGCTATTTCACCAATGACCTTTCCTCGGTTATTAGGTCTGGAGTGGAGCTCTTTGCTGCAGCCTTTGACACGATTGACCATACCATCCTCCTCCAATGCCTTTCCTCCATCATCCATCTGGTTCCATTCCTATCTATCCAGTCATAGCCAGAGAATCACCTGCAATGGCTTCTCTTCCCATTCCTGCACTGGGGTCCCCCAAGGATCTATCATCGGCCACCTCCTATTTCTCATCTACATGCTGCCCTTTGGTGACATCATCCGAAAACACATCAGGATCCACATATATGCTTTCAATGCCCAGCTCTACCTCACCACCACCTCCCCCCTCCGATTTGACATGCTGCTTTGTCTGACATCCTGTACTAGATGAGCAGAAATTTCCTCCAACTAAATACTGGGGAAGACTGAAGCCAATGGCCCAGATTTTGCTGTGAAAATAACTGTGAGGTTGACAGCGTTCACTGTTATTTATACGCAAATTGGACAGTATCTTCTGGCAAGCAGAGATGCGCAGTTAAATGCGAAAATCTGGAAGTTTCTTTCCGACATGAAAGCTACCTCCGTAAGTTATGCGAAAATGGCAGCTCACTGTCTGGCTCACCATTCAAATGTATCAAATGGCGATAAGTTCCTGTACTGATGTCATAGATGTGGACTAAACTCACTGCAAAAAGTTAGGGCTTGTCCATTCCTGTCTAAGTACCCTTTTAACGGTATGGTAAATCGTAATTACTGCAAAACAACCTCTCTGGCACTGAAAATTAACTTTTACAAGTGCAGAGTCTCATTCCTTCAGCTTTAAATTATTGTTGAAGATTTTTTTTTAAATTTAAATAAAAGTTTTTTTTTACTTTTCTGTCTGTCTCTTTTATCTCTCTTAATGCAATCTTTCTTTCCCTCTCTTTATTTCTCTTTCTGTACCTGATTTAACATTGAATTCAATATTCTAACTTACACTTCCTGGTTCAGATGCTGCGCTGCGCATTAATGATTCTTCAATCTGATTGGTTAAGGAGGTACACAGTTGCTTGTCCTGTTCACACAGATCCCAAATGCCCTGTAGAGGGCGCCACGGCACTTGGCTGTCCCATTGACAGCAACTTGCCATGCGAAATCCCATAGAAAGTCTATGGACAAGTGCAAATCTAACGAGTGGCGGATGGCATTCCTTCGCCATTCACAGCAAAATCCGAGCCATTGTCCTTGGTCTCCGCCACAAACTCTGTTCTCTAGCCACCGACTCCATCCCTCTCCCTGGCCACTGTCTCAGGCTGGACCAGACCGTTTGCAACCTTGGCATTATATTTGACCCTGAGATGAGCTTCCAACCTCATATCTGCTCCATCATCAAGATCGCCTACTTCCACCTCCGTAACATTGCCCGTCTCTGCCCCTGCCTCAGCTAAACTGCTGTTGAAACCCTCATCCATACCTTTGTTACCTCTAGACTCAACTATTTCAATGCTCTCCTGGCCGGCCTCCCATCTTTCACCCTCCATAAACTTGAGCTCATCCAAAACTCTGCTGCCCATATCTTAACTCACATCAAGTCCCGTTCACCTATCACCCCTGTGCTTGCTGACCTACATTGGATCCTGGTCCAGGAATGCCTCGATTTTAAAATTCTCATCCATGTTTTCATATCCCTCTATGGCCTCGCCCCTCCCTATCTCTGTAACCTCTTCCAGCCGTAGAACCCTCCTAGATCTCTGCGCTCCTCCAATTCTGGCCTCTTGCACATCCCCGATTTTAGTCGCTCCACCTTTGGCGACCATACCTTCAGCTGCCTAGGCCCTCAACTCCAGAATTCCATCCTTAAACCTCTCCGCCTCTCTACCTCTCTATCTTCCTTTAAGATGCTCCTTAAAAACTACCTCTTTGACCAAGCTTTTGGTCACCTGTCCGAATATTTCCTCATTACATAGAATTAAATAGAACGTACAGCACAGAAACAGGTCCATGCCGGGGTTTATGCTCCACACAAGCCTCCTCCCTCCCTACTTCATTTAACTCTATCAGCATATCCTTCTATTCCTTTCTCCCTCATGTGTTTATCTAGTTTTCCCATAAATGCATCTATGCTAGTTACCTCAACAATTCCTTGTGGTAGCGAGTTCCACATTCTAACCACTCTCTGGGTAAAGAAGTTTCTCCTGAATTCCCTCTTGGATTTATTAGTGACTATCTTATAATTATGGCCCTTTGTTCTGGCCTCTCCCAAAGGGGAAACATCTCTACATCTACCCTATCGACCCCTTTCAAAATCTTAAAGATCTCTATCAGGTCACCCCTCAATCTTCTCTTTTCTAAATTAAAGAGCCCCAGCCTGCTCAATCTTTCCTGATAGGTATAACCTCTCAGTTCTGGTATCATCCTAGTGAATCTTTTTTGCACCTTCTCCAGTCCCTCTATATCCTTTTTATAATATGGAGATCAGAACTGTTCACAATACTCCAAGTGTGGTCTAAACAAGGTTCTAAATAAGTTTAACATAACTTCTCTGATTTTCAATACTATCCCTCTAGAAATGAACCCCAGTGTTTGGTTTATTTGTTTTATAGCCTTTTTAACCTGCTTCGCTACTTTTAGTGATTTGTGTATCTGTGCCCCTAGATCCCTTTGCTCATCCATCCCATTTAGATTCTTATTAGCCAAGCAGTATGTGGCCCCCTTATTCTTCCGACCAAAATGGAATACCTCACACTTATCTATATTAAAATTTATTTGGCAATTACGCGCCCAATCTGCGAGTTTATTAATGTCTGCCTGTATTTTGTCGCAGTCCTCCTTGGTATTAACCATACCTCCCAATTTGGTGTCGTCCGTAAATTTTGAAATTGTACTTCCAATTCCCAAGTCCAAATCGTTTATGTAAATGGAGAACAACAGTAGTCCCAGCATCGATCCTTGTGGAACACCACTTCACAGCTTTTGCCAGTCTGAGTAACTACCTTTAACCTCTCTGTTTCCTGTTTTGTAGCCAGCTTGCTATCCATTCTGCTACTTATCCCCTGACTCCACACCTTAGTCATGAGTCTACTATGTGGTACCTTATCGAAGGCCTTTTGAAAATCAAAATATATTACATCTACTGCATTACTCTTGTCTACTCTTTCTGTTACTTCTTCAAAGAATTCAATAAGTTTGGTCAAGCATGACTTTCCCTTTTGACATCTGTGCTGACTATTCTTTATTATATTTTCGGTTTCTGGATGGTTTTCTGTTACATCTTTGAGTAAGGATCCCATTATCTTTCCTACCAGCGGTGTTACGCTAACTGGTCTATAATTCCCTAGACTGATTCTATCTCCTTTTTTAAATATAGGAATCACGTTAGCTGTCCACCAGTCCTCTGGCACTATTCCCTTTTCTAATTAACTTTTATATATATGCAATAGGGCCTCTGCTATCTCTTCCCTAACTACTTTTAATACACGCAGATACAATCCATCCGGACCAGGTATTTTATCCTCCCTAAGTTTGATTAGTTTATCAATTATCTCCCCCCTTTCTATCTTAAATGTCTTTATATCTTTTTTTATCTCTTCTTCTAATGTCAAGCCCATTTTGTTAGTCTCCCTGGTAAATACTGAGGCAAAGTAATTATTTAATATTTCTGCTATTTTGTTGTCATTACTTATGAGTTTATGTGGCTCAAGGTCAAATTTTGTTTCATAACGCTCCGGTGAAGTGTTATATTAAAGGTGCTATATAAATGCAAGTTGTTGTTGATGATGAGTCTACAATGTGCACCTCCATTCACAATTTCTCGAATAATGAAGCAACTCATACCAGCCTTCAGTAGGACGTGGACAACCTCCAGGCTTGGGTTACTAAGTGACAGTTAACATTCTTACCATATAAGTGCCAGGCAATGACCATCTTCAACAAGTGAATGCCCAACCACTTCCTACTGGCCTTCAGTGCCAAGTTCTCCACCATCAACATCCTGGGAGTCATCACTGACCAGAAGCTTAAATAGAACAACCGTAACAACACCATGGCTACAAGAGCAGGGCAGAGTCTGGCTACTCTGCCATGGCTTGCTCACTTCAAATGCTCTCTACCATCTATAAGGCTCAAGTCAGGAGTGAGATGGAATACTCACCATTCACCTGATGGGTGCAGCTGAAACAACACTCAAGAAGCCTGACACCATCCAGGAAAAAATCAGTCTGCTTGATCACACTCCTGGCACTAAATTCAATATCCACCTCCTCTACCACCAGTGCACTATGGCTGTAGTGTGTACCCTCTACAGGATGCACCGTAACAACTCACATAGCTTACATTGAAAGCATTTCCCAACCCAGCGACCTCTATCGCCAAGATAGGACAAGAGCAGTAACATCATCTCAACACCATCAGCTCTAAATCACACACCATCCTGACTTGAACATATAATGCTATTCCATCGTCATTGCCAGGTCAAAAGCCTTGAATTCTCCAAGCAGCACTATTGTCGGAGCACCATCACCACCTGGACTGCAGCGATTCAAAGAGAAGACCTACTACTACATTTTCACAGCAACTAGGGATGGGCAAGAAATGTGGCCTTGCCAGCATCGCCTACACGAGAACAATTTTTTTTCAAGTGTAGTGCATTTATTTCCTCTATTATGTCAATTGTGAATGTTGACAGCTTGAGTTGGCACAGTGCTGCATCTGCTGCTATTGCTATGTTTCAGATGTGTGACCTCTTAACCTACTACTCCTTCTAAAGTGATTCCCTAGTGGAAAAATAAGTGTGTTGGTTGCAGGGTTACACTGATAGCCTACTGGGATTCTGATGGTCCTACTCTTTAATGGGCTGTGCATTATTAGAGCCCTGCATGTGGGGCAGTCACATCTGTCACATATATAAAGTGCTTACCTGTTTGTCTTTCAGATAATTGATAGCCATTCACACCAGCTCCTGTTGGCCAATGTGGGCACCGCAGGCTTTTTTTGTGTAGGAAACCTTCATAACAGCAACGGTCACTGTGGAATGGAAGCAGAATGAAAAAGAACATAACACAAATCTAAAACTTACTTACCCTCTGCAGCTGGAAATGTGGTCAAAGTAATAACAGACAGCACCACAGGTACGAGTGATCCCTTGAGGTTGCAACATAAATATATTTGTTTTACAAAATAAAATAAGCTGATCTATTGCCATTCCACGATTCAATCTGTCCCATTTTATTCTCCCGCTTTCTCTAGTTCTGATGTTGGTACGTGCAATGCTTCTTTCTGAAGCAATTGTCTTTATTATTTTCCTATTTTGCTCCTCTTCCTGTGTGATCACGGGAATCTTTACAACCCTAAGCCTGGCTGTCTCCTTTTCACATCATCCATAACATTGCCCTTCTCTGCCCCTGCCTCAGCTCATCTGCTGCTGAAACCCTCATCCATGCCTTTGTTACCTCTAGACTTGACTATTCTAATGCTCTCCTGGCTGGCCTCGTATCTTCCACCCTCCATAAACTTGAACTCATCCAAAACTCTGCTGCCCATACCGTATCCGAACTCGCACCAATCCTATTCACCCATCACCCATGTGCTCACTGATCTACATTGGCTCCCTGTTCGACAACGCCTCGATTTTAAAATTCTCATCCTTGTTTTCGAATCCCTCCATGGCCTCGCCCCTCCATATCTCTGTGACCTCGTCCAGGCCTACAACCCTTCAAGATAGTTAGCCTTTATTGCAAGGGGGTTGGCGTAAAAGAATAAGGACGTCTTGTTGCAATTATATAAGGGCTCCGGTGTGATCACATCTGGAGTACTGTGTACAGTTTTGGTCTCCTTACCTAAGGAAGGATATACTTGCCTTAGAGGGGTGTAACGAAGGTTCACTAGATTGATTCCTGGGATGAGAGGGTTGTCCTATGAAAAGAGATTGAGTAGATTGGCCTATACTCTCTGGAGTTTAGAAGAATGAGAGGTGATCTCATTGAAACATATAAAATTCTTAGAGGGCTTGACAGGGTAGATACTGAGAGGCTGTTTCCCCTGGCTGGAGGGTCTAGAACTAGGAGGCATAGTCTCAAGATAAGTGGTCGGCCATTTAGGAGCAAGATAAGGAAAAATGTCTTCGCTCAGAGGGTTGTGAATCTTTGGAATTCTCTACCCCAGAGGGTAGTGGATGCTCAGTTGTTGAGTATATTCAAGATTGAGATTGATAGATTTTTGTACACTACGGGAATCAAGGGATATGGGGATAGGGCAGGAAAGTGGAGTTGAGGTAGACGATCAGCCATGATCTTATTGAATGGTGGAACAGGCTCAAGGGGCTGTATGGCCTACTCCTGCTCCTATTTCTTATGTTCTTATGAGATCTCAGCGCTCCTCCAATTCTGGCCTCTTGGGCATCCCTGATTTTAATCGCTCCACCATTGGCGGCCATGCCTTCAGCTGCCTAGGCCCTAAGCTCTGGAATTCCCTCCCTAAATCTCTCCACCTCTCTACCTCTCTCTCCTCCATTAAGATGCTTTTTAAAACCTACCTTTTTGACCAAGCTTTTGGTCACCTATTTTAATATCTCCTTATGTGGCTTGGTGTCAAATTTTGTTTGATAATGCATCTGTGAAGTGCCTTGAGACATCTTACTACATTAAAGGCACTATATAAATACAAGAAGTTGTTGTTTTTGAATTAAACCACTTCTAATACACTTCAACCACCTCCCTCCCACATATTGAACCTGAACTCACTCACATTGTGCTGCTCCTGGCTCCTTCTCACTTGTAAAAAAAAACTTTCATCCTTTTTAGAATGTGGAGGTTTGCCCAAATCATGCTGGGTACTTCCCATTTTAAAAGCTGCTGTTTTAACCCCTAAACTGACAGCATGTCAGAAATATTCTGGGCTCCCTAGGCAGTCACATAGTGATACTGAAACAAACACTAATATTACAGTAATAAACTGATCAAATGTGTCAGGAGTAGCTTTAATACTGTAGTAATAACTCAATACCACTAAAATAAACACTTGAAAATATAATTTTATATTAAAACAAAAAAATTTGGCCCTGAAATTACAATATAATTATAAAATACTAATAACTGAATGCTAGTGCATTCAACTGCAATTCCTTTTGCTACTCTTTTAGCAGACGTGTTAACCTGTTTAAATTAAATGGACTGATACCTCTGCTAAAATAGCAGAGAGTAGAATTTCAGATGAACATGTTAACGTTTATCCTCTAATGCCGCAGAGTACAATTTTAGGGCCTCTAAACATGTCTTCTCTCCCTTTTCTCTTCTTCTCCATTTGTCTGCTTGCCTATTTTTATATTATACTTTTATTTTATTTCTATCTAAAATAAGTTAAGTTAGATACACTCTTTGCTTTGATGATTGTCAAGATTGCATCATAGATTTTATTCATCTCAAGCATAGACTTATCAGCACTTAACTTATCCATGGCACCTGCAGCCTGATTATGCCCAGGGAAGATAACTTGAGCTGATACACCATGGGCTAATATCATTATCATATAATTAATATACCATATCTGATGTTTCTGAAGGCAGGAGAACTCTCCTATTGGTTAAAACCTTCTCTGTTCCCCTGTACTTTATGGGCAAGACTATCATCGATTATCAGGAGTAAACTGCAATGACCATTTATACAGTGATAACCTAGTTAACGCCATGGATTCAGAAGGGGAAGATCCTGACTGACCAACCTCCTCAAATGGACTGCCCAATGACCTATGACCTTATGGTATGGTGTACCTCGTCTTCCAAAAGGCTTTTGATGACGTAGCACACAAAAGGCTATTAATTACACTCAAAGCTGGCAATGGATAAGAAACTGGCTGAAGGGTAGGAAATAACAATAACTTGTTAGAGGAGTTATATCAGAGTGGAGGGGAGAGGAATATTGCGTGGAGTAGCTCAATTCTTGGTGCTGGGATCATTAGTGTTTCTAATTTACATAATGGACCTGGATACAGAAACTTAGTGCAATGTGGTCAAATTTGCAGATGATACCAAACTAGGAGGGGCAGTGGAATCAGAAGAGGCAGGTCAGAAATTACAGAATGAGCTCGACAAAATATGTAATAGGAAGAACAATGGCAGATGAAATTTAATGGAGAAAAATGTAAAGTGCTGCATATGAAGAAAAAATAGCCAACACGCATATTTCATGAATGGTGTTGAAATAGCTAAGAATGAAGCTGAAAGAGATCAAGGGGTCTTAGTAAATTTGACATTGAACATGTCCAACCAATGCAGAGCAACAATCAACAAAGCCAATCGGATGTTGAATTACACAGTCGAAACAGTAGAATATGTAAGAGAAGGTATTAATCAAACGTTATACTGCTCTGGTCAGACCGTACCATGAGTATTGCATCCAGTTCTGGTCACTGAGAAATAAGAGAGACATTCAAGCACTGGAGGGATGGACAGAAGAGTCACGAGGCAGATCCCCAGTGTCAAGGGATCTGAGTTATGAGGAAGGATTGAAGAAACTTGGGCTTCTCAGCCTTCTCACCTGACGAAGGAGAAAAGCTCCGAAAGCTTGTGATTTCAAATAAAGCTGTTGGACTATAACCTGGTGTTGTACGACTCCTTAGAAAGGAGGTGTCTGAGAGGCGAGCTTATAGAGTTTGGTAAACATAGAAAAAAAGTCAATCTGCAATATCACTTTAAACTAAACTATGGGACTGGAACTAGGGAACACAGGTTCAAACCAATAAAAGGTAAATATAGGACTGATATCAGGAAATTCTTCTTCACACAAAGAATGATCAATGTGCAGAATAAACTTCCAGTGGAAGCAAGAACCCTGGAATCATTCAAGAAACAATTGGATGCTACAATGGTGGGACATTAGGATCTCTCAGGTGGATGATCTAAGGTGGGCTGAATGGCCTTCCTCATCCATAATTATCTTGTGAAAACTACTGATTTTCAGTTTTGCAAAAAAAAATCGGCGGAATAAAACCCCTAAAACACTGGTAAAAGTCCCAGAAAATTCTGTGATCCAATGTTGTTAAAAAAATAAAATTTGACTTATTCAGTCTCCATAAATCAAAGGGCCTAATTATAAATGGACAGGAGTAAAGAATGTGATCCCTAAAACCCTGGTAAAAATCCCAGGATCCTATGTAATTAAATCAAAAAGCGATTTGTTGACTCACCATAAAACAGTGGAACTAATCATGGGTTAATTGAACGACCGGAACAGTTGCATGTCTGTTCTCAACGTGAAATCCAGTGTAAGCCAAAGCTCTCTGAGTGGGAATTGCTGCATAACATGGCTGATGCTAGAAATTTGAACATTAATATCTAAATTGAATCAAAAGAGGAGGGCAGTCTGTAACAAAAAGAGTGATCGCAAAGGATGACACTGTAAACATTACATCTCCGGCATTGCAATCACAAATAAAATAATCAAGAATGAAGCCGATATCCTTTCATTTTGAATCGTTTATGGTTTAGGGAAAATTGCAAAACAATAAGCTTTGATATGTGTAACCGTGTCCATCAATCAAAATTAGTTTGTTTCATCAAAACAGTTGAAGAGGCAGAAATTTCACAAATATGTTCACAACAGGGCTATTTTCAGAGGTGTTATGAATATGTAATGCTGATAATAAAACATGCTTGTACATTCAATGTTACAAGATATAACTAGAAAAAAATGCCTCTGTTATATTGTTTCTGGATTATGCAATTAAACTATTACTCATCTCATTTCATCGTGTATATAAATTTTACATAAAAATTAATTCAAAGGAAAATAAAATGAGAGTTTGAATGACAAACTGTCAACGTACAACTTCTTAATATAAAATGAAAAAAGTAATTGTTAAGAATATCAGAACAAGTTGTCTACTAAAATCTGAATAATGAAATAACTGAAGGGAGAGTTATTCCTTCAGAGTTACAAAAATGTATATTAAAAGAAAGACATGTCATTCCAATAAAAAAATCAATCCAATAATATTTAGTCTACTGAGTTTTAAATAATATTCGCACATAGACTTTTCAGATTATGATTATTTATGGTCAACCATTTTAGAATAAAGCTTCAGTTAGAAACCAAAGCCTTGCAATCCTTTACAGCAATTTCTCTAGGCTTTTTGTGATCCTAGAACAGTCAGTGTTCCCTAAGATAAGACTCATCTGCCCATCAGTGTCTTCTCTTTCATATGCCAGCTTTAGATAACACAGCTGTAAACCATTTTTGTAATCTTGTTGAAATTCACTTTGAGACTATTATGCTTTAAAGGATAGATTGAAGTGTCATGTAGTCTTTGTTCTCAGTTTTTGGTGAATTCCTGCTGATGAATTGCCCATTTGGTTGAAAGCCCACTACTGATCATCATCGCATCAGATGTGCCACTTCTGTCGACAATTCTCCAGTGATTTAATAGCCAAGTATGTGTTGCGTGGTTTACACATTTTATATAGTACTTCTGTCACTCATCTCTCATTTACAATCCTATAGACCAGAGAAGAGAGAATTGAATAATAGAACACTATCTCCAAAACCAATAGAAGATTCTTCCAGTTCATGTTTAGCATATACAAAGATATACATAGTGAGATATACTGGAGTCTTTCAGGATGCATGATCTCCCTTTTATTTGTCACCAGGTCACATAGTTTGGTGTCATCAGCAAATGCTACAGTATTACAACAAGCACTCTAAATCATTTATAATAGTGCGAACAGGCGAGATCCAGAGCAGACCATATTTGTCCTACATTGTGGTACTGATGGCTTCACCTTTTTTTTGTATTGTCTCCTTCCATGTCTCTATCTCACTTTTCCTTTTTTCTTGCCTTTGCTCACAACCTCTTCTTTCTTTCAGCCAACTGTCTAACTTCAATTTTACTCTTGCGGGCTGTTGTCTCACTCCTCCTTCCGTCTTCTCAACCATTGGTTTGCTTCTACATCCGTTATGCAGGACCATGTCTCATATCTCCTTTTCCTCTCCCAAGTTTCCAAATTGCTCCTCTTCCTCCTTTGAGACTCTGGTGGTAATTTTAACCCCAAAGAACGGGTGGGTGGGAGGTTAAAATAATAGCTTTTGGAGTGGGTTCTGGGGTTGACTCGGGCACGTTGGTATACGCGCGCACAACAGACACCCGGAAGTCCCGCCCCCACTTAAAGTCGACAGGCAACGTACCTCATTGAAATAGTTGAGGTATTTAATTTTTTATGTATTAGAAAAGTAAAACAACTTTAACCTTACCTTTTAGGGTTTCCCATCACTTCCGATTCACGTCAGGTGAAAGCAGGTGGGAAGGGCCGAATTCATGAGGTGAGTGCCTTTATTGCACTGCTTGTGGGATGGGAGGAGCAGGAGTGCTTCATCCAGGCCCAACAAGCTCACCTGGCGCAACGTGATCCCACGATTGGCTGACCCCATCCCCCCACCCGTACCTGATGCTGGACGCCCCCCCCAACATCTTCCAATGCTGGAACCCCCCACCCGACGCTGGACCGCCCCAGATGGTGGACACCCCGATCTTCAAGGCCCACCCAATGTCGTCCATGTCCCGCCATCTTCCCCCCGCCCCGATTTGTTCCACGATCTCTCTCTCCCGCCTCCCTCTCTGATTCGCAGCTCCTTTCCTTTCCGACAGGTGGCCAGCCTGTCAATCTGGCTGCCTGGCGCGTGGGAAACCAGGAAGCACAAATACTCGCCTTCAGTTGAGTTGCGATCGCAGATTGTGACGCACAGATTTGGCTTCCGGGTTCCTCACATAAATATCTAGGGACAGGCTGGGTTCCCAGCTCCCAGTTAAAATCATGCCCTCTCTCTCTCTCACATCCTAATCCATTTTCTCAGGCCTCTGCCTCACTCCCCCTTCAATATTCTAAGCCTTTGCATCACTTTACCATCACTCTTCCAGGCCTTAGCATCAGTCCCTTTCAAGATGCCACTCTTTACATTGCTTCACTCCATCTGAAGACCCATCTGAAGGTCCTGCTCTATCTCTGGGCCTCTGCCTCACTTCTGCTATCCTCTCCAGCTAGAAGGGTAAGCTCCACTTCCACAAAACAGAAATACTTAAACTCCATGTTTATCATTGATGTGCTTTCTGTCTCATAACTATTGAGTGCATGCTATTTCTAGCATAACACAGGGATGTTTATTGCAGCATCAATAGCATTTTAAAGAGCAAAATGCTTGACTGTGAAAAGGTTCTTTTCTTTCTTGAAGTATCGTTTATATAATTTATTCATGTTTATTCCTAACATCAGAAAGTTGAAAACCAGGTTTTGCAGCAAAGGAGATTAATTTGACACCTAACTGCTGGTGAACTAGATTGGTCTAATGTCAAAGAAAGCAAGTTTTGCAGTTGCAGACTAGCTATTTACTTTTCTTCTTGTTGCCGTTCTTGCCTCTTTGGTTGATGTCCAAAATAGTGGCAATGAAAAGAAATCCTTGTGTTCTTGTGCTACCTCCAATAAACCAAACCTTCGAGTCCTTTGAGCATGATAGCAAACAAAATTGTATTATAAGAGCCAAGGCTGTCATTGAGAAACAACTCTTCAAAAGGAGTGCAATACTGAAAGTCTGCTGAGCATTTCAAACTGTCTTCACAGATCTAATAGGTGGAATGATAAAAGCTGGCACCCATGATGCCAGAATACAAGGAGAGATAAAATGGAGATATAAAATCTTTTCAACCCTATATTTTTTTTAAAAAGAACAGTCT
Organism: Heptranchias perlo; assembly: GCF_035084215.1. NCBI lineage: Eukaryota > Metazoa > Chordata > Chondrichthyes > Hexanchiformes > Hexanchidae > Heptranchias > Heptranchias perlo. The sequence goes on from NC_090339.1 coordinate 16,794,145, forward strand.
TACACATTAAAGCATTCCAAGAATCTATTATTTGCTTGCAGTGAACAGTCAAACCTTGCAATTATATCACATTTACACCATCTGTACTCAAGTGACTGAATCAATGAATCCCAATTACTATAATATCAATGGTCGCACTAGTGGAATAATTTGTGGCAATGGTTGAAAAATCTGGAAATTATTGTTCAAACTTCCAGTATTTATATTTGACAATTTTTCACAATCTCTTTTTACTATCCATATCTTCCTTTGAAGGAGAATGGAATAGAAATTGGTCCTCATTGTGCCCATTCTCCAGGCGGAGAATGGTGGCAACAAGGAACAATTTCAGGGTGCCTGATCTGCACCTGCATTGGGGGCAGTGCCATACTGTTGTATGAAACAGGTGTTGGTGCAAGTCAGTGTCTAACACCTGTTTGATGACCCTTGGTGACAATTAGCCTGCCCAAGTGGAGCAGGCACCGCGAATGCTCTGCTCAGGATGACTGGTTCTAATCAACAATCCATAAGGGGACCACTGGAGGCGCCAACAGAAATGTAAGTTTTTTTTTCTATAGGGTCATCTAAGGATCAACAAGGTCATCTATGTGCGGAACCACAAGAGATGGGTGAGATCCTAAATGAATATTTCACATCGGTATTTACGGTTGAGAAAGGCATGGATGTTAGGGAACTTGGGGAAATAAATAGTGATGTCTTGAGGAGTGTACATATTACAGAGAGGGAGGTGCTGGAAGTCTTAACGCGCATCAAGGTAGATAAATCTCCGGGACCTGATGAAATGTATCCCAGGACGTTATGGGAGGTTAGGGAGGAAATTGCGGGTCCCCTAGCAGAGATATTTGAATCATCGACAGCTACAGGTGAGGTGCCTGAAGATTGGAGGGTAGCAAATGTTGTGCCTTTGTTTAAGAAGGGCGACAGGGAAAAGCCTGGGAACTACAGACCGGTGAGCCTGACATCTGTAGTGGGTAAGTTGTTAGAGGGTATTCTGAGAGACAGGATCTACAGGCATTTGGAGAGGCAGGGACTGATTAGGAACAGTCAGCATGGTTTTGTGAGAGGAAAATCATGTCTCACGAATTTGATTGAGTTTTTTGAAGGGGTAACCAAGAAGATAGATGAGGGCTGTGCAGTAGACGTGGTCTGCATGGACTTCAGCAAAGCCTTTAACAAGGTACCGCATGGTAGGTTGTTACATAAGGTTAAATCTCACGGGATCCAAGGTGAGGTAGCCAATTGGATACAAAATTGGATTGACGACAGAAGACAGAGGGTGGTTGTAGAGGGTTGTTTATCAAACTGGAGGCCTGTGACCAGCGGTGTGCCTCAAGGGTCGGTGCTGGGTCCCCTGTTATTTGTTATTTATATTAATGATTTGGATGAGAATTTAGGAGGCATGGTTAATAAGTTTGCAGATGACACCAAGATTGGTGGCATTGTGGACAGTGAAGAAGGTTATCTAGGATTGCAACGGGATCTTGATAAATTGGGCCAGTGGGCCGATGAATGGCAGATGGAGTTTAATTTAGATAAATGTGAGGTGCTGCATTTTGGTAGATCGAATCGGGCCAGGACCTACTCCGGTAATGGTAGGGCGTTGGGGAGAGTTATAGAACAAAGAGATCTAGGAGTACAGGTTCATAGCTCCTTGAAAGTGGAGTCACAGGTGGATAGGGTGGTGAAGAAGGCATTCGGCATGCTTGGTTTCATTGGTGAGAACATTGAATACAGGAGTTGGGATGTCTTGTTGAAGTTGTACAAGACATTAGTAAGGCCACACTTGGAATACTGTGTACAGTTCTGGTCACCCTATTATAGAAAGGATATTATTAAACTGGAAAGAGTGCAGAAAAGATTTACTAGGATGCTACCGGGACTTGATGGTTTGACTTATAGGGAGAGGTTGGATAGACTGAGACTTTTTTCTCTGGAGAGTAGGAGGTTTAGGGGTGATCTTATAGAAGTCTATAAAATAATGAGGGGCATAGATAAGGTAGATAGTCAAAATCTTTTCCCAAAGGTAGGGGAGTCTATAACGAGGGGGCATAGATTTAAGGTGAGAGGGGAGAGATACAAAAGGGTCCAGAGGGGCAATTTTTTCACTCAAAGGATGGTGAGTGTCTGGAACGAGCTGCCAGAGGCAGTAGTAGAGGCGGGTACAATTTTGTCTTTTAAAAAGCATTTGGACAGTTACATGGGTAAGATGGGTATAGAGGGATATGGGCCAAGTGCAGGCAATTGGGACTAGCTTAGTGGTATAAACTGGGCGACATGGACATGTTGGGCCGAAGGGCCTGTTTCCATGTTGTAAACTTCTATGATTCTATGATTCTATACCTTCATGTGGAGCCAGGTTAAGCACTCCTGCTCCTCCTGGCTCCACAGCACTCTTACAGGCTGCTGCTGGTCCATGTTTGGCCCCCCCTCCTGTTCTCCTCCCCTCCACCCCCCCCAAAACTTACCTGATGGTCACTGCTGGTGAGACAGGTGGCCCAAATTGGAGACTGCCAAGCCAGCAAGCCGCCTCTGGGGGTGCGACAGCTGCCTGCAGCTCGCCAGTAATTTTGAAATGATGCCTAAAGGGGTTAAATTATGAGGGGTTGCAATGACTAGGCTGGTATTCCATTGAGTATCGAAAACTAAGGGGTGATATAATTGAGGCGTTTAAGATAGTTAAAGGAATTGATAGGGTAGATAGGGAGAAACTATTTTTTCTTGTCGGGGAGCCCAGAACAGGGGGCATAACCTAAAAATTAGAGCTAGGCCATTCAGGAGTGATGTCAGGAAGCACTTCTTCATACAAGGAGTGATGGAAATCTGGAACTCGCTCCCCCAAAAAGCTGTTGAGGCTGGGGGGTCAATTGAAAACTTCAAAACTGAGATTGATAGATTTTTGTTAGGTAAGGGTATTAAGGGATATGGAATCAAGGCAGGTAGATAAAGTTAAGATACAGATCAGCCATGATCTAATTGAATGGTGAAACAAGCTCGAGGGGATGAACGACCTACTCCTGTTCCTATGTTCCTATGCCCAAAGCCCAATTTCAGGCAGGCTTCTGTTGCGCTCTGTCCACGCCAATCGTTCTTCATCTGAAAACAGGCCTAGACTAACTCCTACCCCGATAGTCTCTCCAATAGACACTGTAGGAACTAAGAGCCACAATATTCATTTAATCATACGTATTCAAGAATATAAAATGGGAGTACTACACCAATAAATGCAAAGGTCTGTAAAATCACCTAGGACTGGCTGTGTGCAATAAAAGCTGAATAAATTCTTACAACATTACTTTGTCTGATACATTAAAAGAGATGTCTGCCTGATATTTTAAACACTTTAATGTCTTCAATCAAATGGCAGACAAGGGAGCATCATATGAACATGTTAAGCATTGGTACATGCATCATATGAACCTATTAAGTGTTGGCATATGCATCATATGAACATGTTAAGCATTGGTACATGCATCATATGAACCTATTAAGCATTGGCATATGCATCATATGAACATGTTAAGCATTGGTACATGCATCATATGAACCTATTAAGCATTGGCATATGCATCATATGAACATGTTAATCATTCACCCACAGTGGGTAATTTCATAGAATCATAGAATCTTGCAGCACTGACGGAAGCCATTCAGCTCATCATGCCTCTGCTCTCTCTTTCAAAGAAAGAAAAAATGAAAGAATGAAAGCCTTTGTATAGCGCCTTTTGTGACCACAGGACATCCCAAAGAGCTTTACAGCCAATGAAGTACTTTTGAAGTGTAGTCACTGTTATAATGTAGGACACCCAGCAGCCAAATTGCTCACAGCAAGGTCCCACAAACAGCAATGTGATAATGACCAGGTAATGTGTTTTTTAGGTGATGTTTGAGGGATAAATATTGGTCAGGACACCGGGGAGAACTCGCCCACTCTTCTTTGAATAGTGCCATGTGGCCTTTTACGTCTCATCCAAACGACGGCACCTCCGACAGTGCACCCTCAGTACTCCCTCAGTACTGCACTGGAGTTTCAGCCTAGATTTTGTGCTCAAGTCCCTGGAGTGGGACAACTGCCAGTTTACCAACCGCGCCCAAAGTGAAAATTATCCTGACTGTAATTTTTAGGCCTCTGTGACTTTCCTTGCCTGATAAGAGCTGACCTTTGCATGGATGATTCCAATTTGCTTACAATGATGTTCACCAAAGATTTAGAAAACAGCAGTTGGAAGAATACACGTTGCAACTGACTCTTTCACTTATTCAATTAGTAAACATTAACTTAATAAGGGAGGGTAAAAGCCTTTGTCAATGATTTTTCCTCAAGATAACAGATCCCAATCATGACTTCGATAATCTAGCAATCAGGAATCCCCTAGCACTGTTACAATGCCAGGAAAAAAACTGGTACAAAAAATACCTACAGCTATACAGGTTTTAAACAAATCTTTTTGCCTTCATATCATAGCAATTTTCGCTGATATTTATTTATTAAGATGTTAAAATAAAAGTTGTTACTTTTAGTTCACACCTTTCTGCTTTAGGTACATGTGAATTCGCACTTCACTTGAAGGACTTTTTTTTAGTATTTTTCTTTTAATTTTCAGGTTTTTTTCTAATTAGATTCCCTGGGACTATTAACAAGACAACAATTAGCTTGTGTCAGGAGCAGGAGCTTATGGGGCATTGACCCATTCTGGAATAGGGTGGACCATTCATTAATACAAAGACATCCCTTGGTAATCTTTTGCTATACAGTTTATCATTAGGAGGGAAATGTCAGTCAACTGTACATGCTGTTTGGATTCTGATAAAACGTAGTCAATTGCTATCTAGTTTGAGTCCACTATCCACTCACGATTTCGCACTACGTTTGAAAAGCTACTCCAGCAAAAATAAAACGTTGTTTGACAAAATCAATAAAGGGGAACAATTTATACACTTTTACAGCAATCTCCCAGCCGTCCTCATTGCTGCAGTCTTTTACCTTTGTTCGCGCAGCTTACAATGCTGTGTCGGAAATTGAAATGGTATTTTGCAAAATAACTTTAACTGCTAAACACACACAAAGGTAAGGAACTGCACGAGGAAAAAATAATGGTCGAGAAACGTTATTAGAGACTGCAAATTGCTCCTCAGCCATCGATTTTATCAACCATTTTCGATTTTCATCAGTGCCTTTTCATTGGAAATTGAGAGTAGAACCTATGGGAGCAAATGCGCTGCCTGTCCTCCGACAGATGTCAGACACACATCAGAAAAAAATAACTGTCAACTGTGGCTCAGTTGGTAGCACTCTCACCTCTGAAGTAGAAATTTGTGGGTTCATAGTCCCACTCCAGAGACTTGACCACATAATCTAGGCTGATGCTTCAATGCAGTGCTAAAGAAGCTGTCCTTTGGAAGAGACGTTAAACCGAGGCCCTCTCAGGTGGATGTAAAACAGCCAATGGCACTATTTCGAAGAAAAGCAGGAGAGTTCTCCCTGGTGTCCTGGTCAATATATATTCCTCAACCAGCATCGTTAAACAGATCACCTGGTCATTATCTCACTGCTGTTTGTGGGACCTTGGTGTGCATTAATTGGCTGCTGCCTTTCCTACATTACAACAGTGACTACACTGCAAAAGTACTTCATTGGCTGTAAAGCGTTTTGGGACGTCCTGAGGTCGTGAAAGGTGCTATATAAATACAAGTCTTTCTTTCTTTGTAACAGCAATTATCTTTTCTCCATCGTGATGGAAGCAACTGAGATTAATGTATTTGCAGAGAATATGCAACTGTCACAATTGCTCACAACAATCTTCAACGTGTAAAAACAGCATAAAACAATGGAAGCAACCCTGATGCATTGCAATTTCAGAAACGTCATTGCTGATAGCATGTCACATCAGTTACAGCTTTTGACTTTACGTATGTAATGAATATTTTGTTGCTTCTTTATTATCTAGATAACTAGGAGCTCTATAGCAGAAGTCTGCAAATTTGTCGTGGGGGATTTTTACTTGGAGTCGGGTGCATTTATCGCTTGGCCGACCCCATCCCCCCACCCACCCGCGGGTGGGTGGGGGGATGGGGTCGGCCAAGCGATAAATGCACCCGACGCATTCAGTTTGAGGGCTGGGCGATTTTAGCTCTCTTGCCAGAGTGCCAGTTCTACTCCCGGTTTTGCTGACCAGGACAGAAATGCTGGCTTCACGGGCCCAGCCTTGAAAAGCAAACTGCTTGCATCACACAAGCAATTATACCAGGTGTTAGAAGGCCAGCCAAGGAGTTTCCGCACCCTAGCTGAAAGTACAGAGGAGACTGCTTAGAGCTTGAATGTCATTCTGTCGCATGGCATCAGCACTCTATCTTGGGGGCGTTCTGCCACCTTCAGGGACACTGCAGCCAGGCCTTCACACTGGGAAGGTGTTACCCGCCTTTGCAGCTTTGATGGAAGCTCAAATGGCTGCCGTCCAGACTCTGGGTTCCAACGTGTGCTCCACCCTGGAGAGAGTGGTAGACCACATGGATAGGGGCTTTTTGGCGGCACTCATCTCCTACAGCCTGCTCTCCCGTGGATCAGTGGGAGTGATAAACTGCAGCCCCATGGGAGTGGCAGTGGCACAACGTTGTTCCCTCTCTCAGTATGTCAGCACATCTGCTTCTTCACCATCCCCTCAACCAATGCCCGCCATGGTGCCGCATGGCCAGCTAGGCCAGACTGCCCCGCAGCTGCCAAAGTGCTGCAGTCTGCAACCGGGGCCTCTCAGGCTAAAGCTCCTGGAGGTCACAAAGCACAAGCAACATGAGCAACTGCAGCCTTCCACCAGCTTTATTGAAGCCATTGAGGCAGTACCCTGTAGGAGTAGTAAAGTTAGTAAACCTTCCTTTAAAAAAGGCACTGTGGGTTGACACTTGGCTGAGAAATGAATTCAAGGCAATTACTGAGTTTGGTATTAAATTAATCATCTTTATCACATTTGGCACTTTGGTCTGCGCTGTCTTTTCATTGCAGCTTCTGAGTCTGCATTGTCAATGTGTCTTTCATATAAAAGTTGGCTGAATGGATTCAATGTTCATTAATGCAGGATTAAGGGAGTGGTAAAGGAAGCAACAAGGACTGTTAACACAGGTGGCTTTGTGTAACTTTTCAGTGGAAGGGAATGAGTAGGTCACTGGAAGCACTGTACTATCAACTGACCTCTGGCCTCTCTGGCTGCCAGGCAATGTGCTGGCCCTCCATCTTCTGCTTCTGCTTCTCCTTCACTCAAGCCTTCCTCATCAGACGATGACAGTTGCTGTTGTTCTGCCTCCCCCACATGCTATCCTCTCTGGATTGTCATGTTATGCAACATGCAGCACTCTACAATGATGGAGGTGACTTTAGGGCATACTGTAGGAAGACTCCAGGCCTACCCAACCTCTGCTTCAAGAGCTCAGTGATGTTCCTGGTGGTACCTTGACTCTGATTGTACCTGAGCTGTTCAGTCATAGTAGGGTTGCGGAATGTGTCATCAGCCATGTGTGGGAGAGGTAGCCCTTGACTCCAAATAGCCATCCTCAAATGTTCCTGGAAGGGTGAAATAGTGGGAGGGGGTATCTGTCACAGAATAAAGGTGTTGTGATAGTTGCCTGCGAAACTGGCACAGACTTGCATGACCCTTTTCCAGTGATCACAGATCAGCTGAACATCAATGGAGTGAAAGTGCTTCTTCATGACATAGCTGCTGGTTGGTCTTCAGGTGCCTTGATGACTACATGAGGGCGATCTATAACCCCATGGATATGAGGGGAGCCAGCCCCTGCTGTACATCCCAGAGCTCTATCATTTTGACTGTTGGCATCCATTGGTTGGCCCAGGCAAATAAGGCATTGGTGACCTGCTTGATGCAGTTGTGCACTGCTGGCTGGGAGATGTACGAGATGTCCGCTGTAGCACCCTGGAATGAGCCTGAGACAAAAAGGCTGAGGGCAGTGGTGATTTTCACAGCCACTGGCAAAGCATGCCCACCTGGCCCCAGCAGGCAGGCAGCAGGCCATGTTGCAGGAGTTAGCAGAGATCAGCCTGCCTGGAGAAGCACAGCTCCCCTCCTCATGCGCTGCTCCTCAGAGATGTCCAGGGAACTCACTCATGGGCTGGGTAAAGCCTTCAACGAGCAGCCCTGCTGCCTTCTAACAAGCCCACCTGCTGCTCCTCCTGGTTGTTGAGGCTGCTGCTCCTCTTCCTTCCTCCTCTTCCTCCATCCAAAACAATGAAGCAGGAATGGCATCCATGATAACCTGCGATTGCTTACTCAGGGTGAGCAAGACAAACAAAAAATCAGAAATAAGTAATCTCCAGAAATCGCCTGGAAATCCAAAAAGCACAGCAGCAGGCTGGTCCCTACAATCTGGCTGAACCTTTAGTGCTTCCAGTGGCCCTCGGAAACCTAGGTTTTATTTAGCAGGTTTGACGCTTGGCGGGACTTCCATTATTTGCTGTTAAAAACATGTTGGGGTCCTAATGGCATCAAAGGACCCTGATTTGCATGTATTCATGATGTAGGTACCTGCTTCTGGCAGGCACCTCAGGCACCTAAAAAGCGCGTGGTTAAAACAGCGGTGGCGGCAGGAACGGAGCAGTAAGGCAATTTTAATTGTGCGCCTGCCCCATTCCCGTCGGATGGGGTGGGCTAAAATCACTCCCGCTACACAAGATCTCTTATACAGCCCTGATTTTCTTCACCTCACCATTGGCGGCTGTGTCTTCAGCTGTCTAGGCCCTAAGCTCTGGAATTCCCTCCCTAAACCTCTCCACCTGTCCATCTCTCTCTCCTTCTTTAAGTCGCTCAATCTACCTCTTTGACCAAGCTTTTGGTCACCTGACCTAATATCTCTTTATGTAGCTCGGTGTCAAATTTTGTCTGATAACGCTCCTGTGAAGCACCTTGGGAGGTTTTACTATGTTAAAGGCGCTATATAAATGCAAGTTGGTATTGTTATATCCATGGGCTGCTAAAATACATACTCATAAGCCTTGGAGGCCATATATAAAGCTTAAATTCATGTTCCCATTAGTAATAACAACTTGAAATGCAAACTAACAGATCTTGGTGCTTGGATTTACAATTTCTTCACAAATAAAGCAACAGCACTGGGAACAGTGCATTTCAAACAACCAGGCCCAATAAATCGAATTAAGACAAACCAGCAAGTCAAAGTATGAACTGAAATAGAAGTGAATCACTTAGACTTGATGGGCTGGGTTGCCTGGACCCACAAGCATTACATGGCCCTTGGGCTGTAGGATGGACAGCCCTGCTATACAGTGAAAGAAAGAACTTCTATTTATATAGCACTTTTCATAACCTCAAGATGTCTCCAAGTGCTTCCCAGTCAATAAATTACTTCTGAAGTGTAGTCACGGTTGTTCATTGGCAAACAGAGCAGGCAATTTACACACAGCTAGGTCCCACAAACAGCAATAAGATTACAGGCTGGATTCCCCTCTGCAGAGAATGAGGCAAAATTGGGCAAGGAATCCTACCACCATCTAATGGCTCTGACCTCCGGCCAGATCTGTCACTGGCCAGCCCTTTCCCCGCCTGTCGCATATAAATAACAGTGGGACACGGGCTCAGGTCCTCAGCCCGTTCTCTTCCTATCTGCCCCAGTTACTGCCGTTTTCTAGGATTGCCATGTGGAAGGTGGCGATAGGCCTGGGGTAGTGGTAGTAGTAGCCCCACATTCAGGGAATGGAGGAAGGAGGCCAAGTAGAGACTTCCTCTCCCTTTATATTCGCCTCCACTCAATTACTTGTGCACGCCTCAGTCTCTGTCAAGGCCAATAGAGCCCTTGATCTTCAGGGCTCTGCTGCTCTTTCAAAGGCCAAGCCACTTCTTCTGATGGTCCCACTGGTAGGATTCTGAGGCTGGTCACTGTCGGGCTTCCAGTTGACAGCAGGAATCCCATTACGAGTCCACCGTGCATATCCAATGACCTCCGATCCAGGGAAATGGGCAGGGGTCAGATGGTGTCGGAGGGGTGGGCCACTATTCCCCCAAAGAGGAGAATCCAGCCCTAAGTATGAACATTGTGTTAAAAACAAAACATTGTTAAAATAATCCTATCTATTTTTGGAAGCCACGACTTTGTTTATTTTAAATTGGAATTCTAAAGTATAAGAGGAAATTATCATCTCAGGGCTGGAAACTTAAAGGAACAATTTGCAGAATAAGGTAATTGTACAAATGACTGTTGTTAATGAATGAATTCAAGAACTATCACCAAGCAACAATCGCAGAAACATTTCTGAATCTCACCCAAATGCTCATCACAGTAAATGATGCATTGATTTAGCTACACAGCATGAGCTAATTATTGTCGGAAGAACAATATGTGAACATGAAGATGCAATACTGTTAGCAGGAATTTTACTTAGATGTATAAAATATTCAATAAATCTGAGGGGAATCTGGAGCTAACAACTAATTACCAAAACCTAATAAGATTTAATGCATCTTATAACATTCACTGAAGTAGTTTTAAGTTTTATGAATCCCCGCAGCATTCAGTAAGCAGAAAAGAAGAACATTGTGTTTAAAAGACAATGTAAGGTGCAAGATAACTTTAAAAGAAAGGAAAAGAGGTGTTTAAAATGGTTTAAAGTCACGTTAGTTTTTGGCATAGTCAAGTAAATTCCAAAGCACCATACATTAGCCAAGTTGACAAGTATCGAGTGGCAGTTTAAATCTTCACTGCAAAGTTGAGAAGTGCTTGCAATCATTTGATTTGGGTGTTGCTTTGTCGTTCCTAGTAGTAAGATTAAGGGAATGATTGTGCTGTTAGTTGGCAGTGTCAGTTATAGTATCTTTGCATCCCCATCAACAGTAAAATCTAATCTGTGCTGACATGTAGCTCGGCATGTTGGCCTGGGATTCATGGACACAGTTCAGCACACGGTGGACACAATTTTAACTTTGGGCGATAGTGTATAACATTTTCTGTGACTACCCTTTTGTGCCACAGCACCTGACCCCTGACAAGCAGATAGGAGTTGGTGTGGACCAGTTAATGCATCTGCTTGTGCTTGAACAGAAAGCCAATGAAGGAGCCCCATTTCCAATCCCAGTTGCTAAGCTACCACCACAGGATTTCAATTAAAAAAAAGACTGAGAGTAAGGACTGCTTGAGTATCAAATTAGCTGCCCGTTATACCACCCACCCGATGTTCCTTTATATTGACTTCAATGGACGGGAAAATCGGGCGTGCTGTATAATGGGCAGCTAATTCAATATCACCCACTTTACACCATCACCCAATGTTAAAATGACCCCTCATGTTCACATATTGTTCTTCCGACAATAATTAGCTCATGCTGTGAAGCTAAATCAATGCATCATTTACTGTGATGAGCATTTGGGTGTGATTCAGAAATGTTTCTGCGATTGTTGCTTGGTGATAGTTCTTGAATTCATTCATTAACAACAGTCATTTGTACAATTACCTTATTCTGCAAATAGTCTCAGCCTTATCCTCTGGGGATTGGTGCTAAGCAGAGATGAGGTGATCTTACAGAAAATGTATATAAATTGTTGGGCAAATCACCCCAAGTCACTCTCATGCATCTTCTATCAGCCAGCTCAAGACCAGTATTGTCAACATTAGCAGATGCCTGGGGGAAGGTCGATATCAGCTTCCTTGGCCAGGAGATTTTGGGTGGAGCACTCCAAAAGGTAGAAGTGGAAGAAGGAAAGACATTTTTACGGCAAAGACAAATGTAAAATTTGTAATATTCCTTTGACGTATTCCAGCTTTGAAGTGCATTTGCAAGTATATTTATGAAGCAGTAAAAATTAAAAATCAAGTCATTGACAAGGTTTAATAGCTACCAATCCAGAGACAAGCTACACTATTTATTTAGCGATTTAAATACTGGTCATTGTGAATCAGAAATTATTTACACTGAGGGAAGAAGCTCTACTAGAACAAGTCAGGATACCACCACAGATGTTCTGAAAGCAATCCGAGATCCCCACCATCACAGAAGCCATTATTCAGCCAATTCGATTCACTCCATGTGATATCAAGAAATGGCTGAGTGCAGTGGATACAGCAAAGGCTATGAACCCCGACAACATCCCAGCTGTAGTGCTGAAGACTTGTGCTCCAGAAGTAGCCGTGCCTTTAGCCAAGCTGTTCCATTATAGCTACAATACTGGCATCTACCTGACAATGTGGAAAATTGTCCAGGTGTGTCCTGTCCACAAAAAGCAGGACAAATCCAATCCGGCCAATTACCGCCCCATCAGTCTACTCTCAATCATCAGCAAAGTGATGGAAGGTGTTGTCGACAGTGCGATCAAGCGGCATTTACTCACCAATAACCAGCTCACCGATGCTCAGTTTGGGTTCCACTAGGACCACTCGGCTCCAGACCTCATTACAGCCTTGGTTCAAACATGGACAAAAGAGCTGAATTCCAGAGGTGAGGTGAGAGTGACTGCCCTTGACATCAAGGCAGCATTTGACCAAGTGTGACACCAAAGAGCCCTAGTAAAGTTGAAGTCAATGGGAATCAGGGAGAAAACTCCAAGGCTGGAGTCATAACTTGCACAAAGGAGGATGACAGTGGTTGTTGGAGGCCAATCATCTCAGCCCCAGGATATTGCTACAGGAGTTCCTCAGGGCAGTGTCCTTGGTCCAACCATCTTCAGCTGCTTCATCAATGACCGTCCCTCCATCATAAGGTCAGAAGTGGAGATGTTCGCTGATGATTTCACAGTGTTCAGTTCCATTTGCTACCCCTCAGATAATGAAGCAATCAGTGCCCACATGCAGGCTTGGGCTCATAAGTGGCAAGCAACATTTGTGCCAAACAAATGCCAGGCAATGACCACCTCCCCTTGACATTCAACGGCATTACCATCGCCAAATCCCGCACAATCAACATTCTGGGGGTCCCATTGACCAGAAACTTAACTGGACCAGCCACGTAAATACTGTGGCTACAAGAGCAGGTCAGAGGCTGGGTACTCTGCAGCAAGTGACTCACCTCCTCACTCCCCAAAACCTTTCCACCATCTTCAAGGCACAAGTCAGGAGTGTGATGGAATACTCTCCACTTGCCTGGATGAGTGCAGCTCCAACACTCAAGAAGCTCGACACCATCCAGGACAAAACAGCCCACTTGATTGGCACCCCATCCACCACCCTAAACATTCACTCCCTTCACCACTGGCGCACCATGGCTGCAGTGTGTACCATCTATAGGATGCACTGCAGCAACTCGCCAAGGCTTCTTCAACAGCACCTCCCAAACCCACGACCTGTACCACCTAGAAGGACAAGGGCAGCAGGCACATGGGAACAACACCACCTGCACATTCCCCTCCAAATTACACACCATCTTGATTTGGAAATATATCGCTGTTCTTTCGCTGGGTCAAAATCCTGGAACTCCCTACCTAACAGCACTGTGGGAGAACCTTCACCACACTGACTGCAGCGGTTCAGGAAGGCGGCTCACCACCACCTTCTCAAGGGCAATTATGGATGGGCAATAAATGCTGGCCTTGCCAGCGATGCCCACATCCCATGAATGAATTTTTAAAAATTGTATTCAGTTGGTGGGTATCGATTGGGGACTCTCTTGGATCTTTTTTATAGGAGAGCTTAAATAGGGTGTGGTGTGTGCAAGAAGTCACTCTGTGAAAAAAGGCTTGGAAACATCTAAAGACCAGGCTCTAGTATTCTATCCTTCACCACATGGCTATCCAGTTTTAACAAATGCATCTGCTTTTGCTTGAACAGAACCAAACGAAGGAGCCTCATTTCCAATCCTAGTTACCAAGCTACCACCACAGGATTTCAATAATAAAAAAAAGACTGAGAGTAAGGACAGTCTGAGTGAGGAAGTCAATGCTTCCACATGACCCCCGTGAGTCCATAGTCTTCTGGGGATTGGCGCTGAGCAGTGATGAGGTGAGATGAGGACAAATTGTTTTACTCAGCGAATTGTTACGATCTGGAATTCACTACCTGAAAGGGTGGTGGAATCACATTCAATAATAACTTTCAGAAGGGAATTGGATAACTACTTGAAGGGGTAAAATTTGCAGAGCTATGGGGAAAGGCCAGGGGAATGGGACTAATTGGATAGCTCTTTCAAAGAGTCAGCACGGGCATGATAGGCCGAATGGTCTCGTTTTGTGCTGTATTATTTTATGATTCAATGAAACCTGAGCATTGTGAATCAGCCAAATTTGATTAGCAGAGCAGCACGAACACAAATTATGTACAGAAATCTGACTTTATTAAAAGATCTTATGGCCTGTGTGCTGTTGAAGCAGCGAACTGTGTGCGGTTGTTCATACATACTACCTGTTCACTGTGCACCAACTAAAACACAGTGGAATCCTGTTATAATACACAACAGGTTTGCATGTAATCTGAGCTGCACATAACAGAACAGTCTGTTGCATTATTAATGGTATAAAATACAAAACTGGGGAACTTGATGACAGTTTGAATATATCTTTTTTTCAGGAGAAACTTCTTTACCCAGAAAGTGGTTAGAATGTGGAACTTGCTACCACATGAAGTAGTAGATGCAAATAGTATAGGTGCATTTAAGGGGAAGCTGGATAAGTGCTTGGTGAGGGAGAAAGGAATGGAAGGTTATGATGATAGGGGTAGATGAAGTAGGGTGGGAGGAGGTTCGTGTGGAGCACAAACTCCGGTATAGACCAGTTGGGCCGAAAGGCCTGTTTCTATTCTGTAGACGCTATGTAATTCTATATAAGAACATTGACAAGAAGTTGCTATCAGGATTGCATGTCTTTAAATTTAACGATAATCCAATAATACATTTTTATTTTCCTGACTTCAGTGCAGCCAGAAATCGATACAAAGTTAATTTATATGATGTTCCTTATACTTTGTAGTCATTAACAACGAGTATCAATGGCAGTGAAATGATACTGGCAAAGAAATTGAACGAACAAACATTAAAAATAGAAACGTTAGCATTTTTTAACTGTTTGCTGCAGCATCCTTTTTTGATGATGAAAACTACTATGAAAAGTAGTACTAATATCTGAGCACTGTAACCCGTATGTTATATCGGCATTGGGTCATAGTTTGTTTTTTTAGCTTGTGTGAAAAGAGGGAGTCTGACCATGAATACCCATTTTTTTTTAAATTGCGAAGAATTATTATTAATATAATGGAATAGATGGTTTTGATTAGAAAAGTTTTGAAACATTGCGTGTGAATTCTAAGGCTTTGCTTTGCTATGTGCAGTAAGTTTTTTTTGGATGACTATGTAAGACTTTCAAAAATGGCCCAGAGGTATTTTAACTGTAACCTGTGAAGATTTATGTGGATTACTCCCTATTAACCTGTGACAGTGGATGTGCGTAAGTGTTAATAAACCGATTATAGCAGACAATAGCCCAACTCCTACAGTTCTGAATGGGGCAATTACAAAGTTATTAACTATGGCACAGAAGATTGGGAGCCCTGGGGGAAAGGAGATAGACAAAGAAGCCATTTTATGGGCAGCCCTGCTAGTTTGATTGACAGCACAAGGCCTAAGGTATAACTTCAGATGTAACCAGGTTGGTCGCCCTCTTCTCTCCTTTCCTCTCGACCTCTTGCTGAACTCAATCTCTCCCTTGGCCTTTCTCCCTTTCTAGCAACATGAGTAGCAAACAAATGTACACTGATAGCTGGTGTAGCTGAAAATATTACTGCGTGTGAAACTATCTGTCTGATTTAATTTGCTTTATTAAGCTTTGTTCTGCAGCTTGACGTAGAGTGGAATCCACTGTACTATTTTATTTGCCTGTTGCTCTGAGCCTCAATAAACTGTTTTTGTCCTACTTAATCCCCAACCTTATAGTGAGTAAGTGGAGGTCAGATCATGCCCTGAAGGTGCTTTTATATTGCGCTAGTGCTGCCAGATTCCCCAAACATGGATCTTGCACAGTCAACTGCAAACCAAGTGTAAAACTGTCAAGACTCGATAAGGCCCAGGAATGGGCCTTTTTGGCAGTTGGTCTTAACGGATTCCAACTATTGCACGTTTGGTTTGCAGTCAGCTGTACAAGACTCTCCGTGCACAGGCCATGGATAATATAAAAGTACCATAGGAACACTAGGAATGGGAGTAGGCCGTTCAGCCCCTCAAGCCTGCAATTCAATTAGATCCTGGCTAATCTGCACCTCAACTCCATTTTCCCAACTTTGCTCCATATCCCTTGATACCCTTTACTAACAAAAATCTATCGATCTCTGTCTTGAAATATCCAATTGTCCTGGCATCCACAGCCTTTTGGGGGGAGGGAATTCTAGATTTTTATTACCATTTGTGTAACAAAAAATACTTAGAATTACATAATCGTATTATGATACAGCATAGAAGGAGGCAATTCAGCCCATCGTGCCTGTGCCGGCTCTTTGAAAGAGCTATCCAATTAGTCCAACTCCCCTCCTCTTTCCCCATGGCCCTGTAAATTTTTTCCCTTCAAAGTATTTATCCAATTCCATTTTGAAAGTTACTATTGACTCTGTTTCCACCATCCTTTCAGGCAGTGCAATCCAGATCACAACAACGCACAACGTAAAATCATTTTTCCTCATGTTGCCATCTGGTTACCGAGTTTTCTGCCACTGGAAACAGTTTCTCCTTATTTACTCTATCAAAACCGTTCATGATTTTGAACACCTCTATCAAATCTTCCCTTAACCTTCTGTGCTCTAAGGAGAACAATCCCAGCTTCTCCAGTCTCTCAACATAATTGAAGTCCCTCGTCCATGATACCATTCTAATAAATCTCTTCTGCACCCTGTCTAAGGCTTTGACATCCTTCCAAAAGTGTGGTGCCCAGAATTGAACACAATACTCCTGCTGAGGCCTAACCAGTGTTTTATAAAGCTTTAACATAACTCCCTTGCTTTTGCACCCTATGCCTCTATTAATAAAGCCCAGGATCCCATATGCATTTTTAACACCCTTCTCAGTTTGTCCTGCCACCTTCAATGATTTGTGTACATACACCCCCAGGTCTCTCTGTTCCTGCACCCCCTTTAAAATTGCACCATTTAGTTTATATTGCCTCTGCTCATTCTTCCTACCAAAATGTATCGCTTCACATTTCTCTGCGTTAAATTTCATCTGCCATGTGTCTGCCTATTTCACCACTTGGTTCACTACATTTACGAGTTATGTGTCATCTGCAAACTTTGAAATAATGCCCTGTACACCCAAGTCCAGGTCATTAATATATATCAAAAAGAGCAGTGTTCCTAATACCGACCCCTGGGGAACACTACTCTATACTTCCATCCAGTCTGAAAAACAACCGTTCACCACTACTCTCTGCTTTCCATACATTAGCCAATTTTGTATCCATGCTGCCACTGTCCCTTTAATTTCATGGGCTATAATTTTGCTAACAAGTCTATTATGTGATACTTTATCCGATGTCTTTTGAAAGTCCATCTACACAACATCAACCGCACTGCCCTCATCAACCCTCTCCGTTACTTCATCAAAGAACTCAATCAAGTTAGTCAAACACAATTTGCCTTTAACAAATTCATACTGATTTTTATTTATTAGCCCATACCTTTCTAAGTGCCAATTAATTTTGCCCGGGTTATTGTCTTTAAAAGTTTCCCCACCACCAGCGTTAGGCTGACTGGCCTGTAATTGCCTGGTTTATCTCTCTCCACTTTTTTGAACTGGGGTGTAACATTTGCAATCCTCAAGTCCTCTGACAATGCCCCCATATCTAAGGAGGTTTGGAAGATTGTGGCCAGGGCTTCCACAATTTCCACCCTTACCTCCCTCAGTAACCTAGGATGCATCCCATCCGGACCTGGTGACTTTTCTACTTTGAATAATGCCAATCTTTTAAGGACCTCCTCTTTATCTATTTTTATCCTATCAAATATCGCTACTACCTCCTCCTTTACTGCTACAATGGCAGCATCCTCTTCTCTCGTGAAGACGGATGCAAAGTATTCATGTAGTACCTCAGCCATGCCCTCTGCCTCCACAAGAAGATCTCTTTCTTGGTCCCTAATCAGCCCCACCCTTCTTTTGATTACCCTTTTACTATTTATATGTTTATAAAAGACTTTTGGGTTCCCTTTTATGTTAGCCACTAATCTATTCTCATATTCTCTCTTTGCCCCTCGTATTCCCTTTTTTAGATCTTCTCTGTACTTTCTGCATTCAACCTGGCTCTCTACGAACCTTAAGAACCTTACATTTGTCATAAGCCTCCTTTTTCTGTTTCATTTTAATCTCTATATCTTTAGTCATCCAGGGAGCTCCAGCTTTGGATGTTCTTCGTTTTCCCCTCATGGGAATGTGTCTATTCTGTACTCGAAACACCTACTCTTTGAAAGCTTCCCATTTGTATACCAATTTTTGATTCCAATCCACCTGGGCCAGATCCCTCGTCAACTCACTGAAATTAGCCTCCCCCGGTTAAGTATTTTTACGCTTGATTGTTCCTTGTCCTTTTCCATAACTATTCTAAACCTGATGATATTATGATCACTGTTCCCCAAATGCTCCCCCATTGAAACATGCTCCACTTATCCGACCTTATTCCCCAGAAATAGATCCAGCACTGCTTCCTTCTTGGTTAGGCTGGAAACAGACTGTTCCAGAAAGTTCACTTGTACACATTTCAGGAACGCTTCCCATGCTTTGCTCTTTACACTGTTACAATCCCAGTCTATATTAGGATAATTGAAGTCCCCCATTATGACTACTCGTGGAGGGGTCACATTGGATAACCCCAAAAACAGGGCGCAGGTAGCACGATCCGCTATTAACCAGTGCTCGGTGCTTCCTGCGCAAGCAGAGCAAGACTTTCGTCAGGCCTGTGAATTTACCTTCAAGCTGCATTGGAAATCAGCGTTGACAGGAGGATTCAATGCAATTCGCACTTTCCACCAGCAGGGGGAGCCCCAATCTCTTAAAGGCAGGCTGTCTCTTAAAACCTCTTAAAGGTAGCTGGTACCTGTTATTTGCTGAAAATAGCAGTGTTATCTGCACGGAGTCTGAACGGAAATCAGACATCAAACACGTAAAAGACAGATGCAGGTCCCATCCCTATGTTTACAAACTGATGAGTTATGCTAAAACATTGAATAAAGGTTGCACACTACTAAATCCCACATCCTCCAAGCTGAATGCCATACTGCACCAATCTGCCAATCTGAGTTTGTACCAGGCCTGCAAGAGTGCGTGCACCAAGGTTCTCTGCTAATGCACTAGAAGCCTTGGTGCAAGAGGTGGACAGAAGGAGGGACATCCTATATCCGCAGAGGAGGGCAAGAGGCTCTCCAGACATATACCCAAAAAGTAGTGGGAGGCAGCGGGGGATGAAGTCAATGCCAGGCGCACAGCACCACGAACATGGATGCAGTGTAGGAAGAAGTTCAATGCTTTGACACGAGTGGTCAAGGTGAATGAGGTCAAATGTCAAGTGGTGTCTCCTACCAACTGCACCACTAGCTGCATCCACTGCTCCACTCACTACACCCCCATCACCCACATACCAACAAACTCTATCCATCAGTACTCAGCTCTTCCAATCAGATGCTGCCTCTCACCCTTACACATTACCACTGTTGCAAGCTGCCGACCCACCCACAGGCCGCACACAGGCAGCTATTCAACCATGACAAGTACATCACCCAGACGCACGTCCCACTTGCTTGCAGGAGAACGTGGCGCAAAGCAGGAGGCAGCAAGTAGCAGTGGCATTCAGCCCCTCGAACCTGTTCCACCATTCAATGAGATCATGATGGACCTGTGACCTAACTCCATGTACCCACCTTAACTCCATATCCCTTAATACCATTCGTTCACAGAAATCTATCAAACTCAGATTTAAAATTCACAATTGAGCAAGCATCAACTGCCGATTGCAGAAGAGTGTTCCAAACTTCTCCCATCCTATGCGTGTAGCAGCGTTTCCTAACTTCACTCCTGCATGTCCTGGCTCTAAATGTTAGGCTATGTCCCTGCGTCCTAGTATTCAAGTATAGGAGACCTCCAAAATCTGTTACAAATGTATCAGCAGCCAGAAGCAATAATACAGCAACTAACCTGTAAATCCTGCATGATCCCTTTAAATAGCACTGGTGGAGGTCCTCCAGGCACTCTAAGACATGTTCAGATGGACGTGATTAAGACTGCGTTGAGTTGAATGTTAGACACCATTTTGGAACTTATCACTTTAAATCAGTGTTGCATTCAGATTGTATCCATTTTCTCCTTACTTTACATGCTTCTAGCATTCGGTATTTGCACATGAGCTAATACCTATACCAAGATGGCGTCCGGCGCACGTCATGCTGGAAACGTGCTTGCGCAGCCAAGACACCATCTTGGCACTTCAGGAGGCCGCGTAGCGCCGAAACAACGGGCGCTAGGCAGCCAAATTTCTTGCCCATTATTTCTTGCATCCTTCTATAATCTGCCTGCAAATTTGCTCCTCTATCTCCTTCCCACTATTTGGTGGCCTATAGTACACATCCATTGGTGTAATAGCTCCTCTATTGTTCCTTATTTCTAACCAAATAGATTCTGTCTTTGACCCCCTCAACTACATCAACCCTTTCCATTGCTATAATAGTTTCTTTGATCAATACTGCCTCCCCCCTCACCTCTTTTCCTTCCATATCTTTCCTGAATACCTTATAGCCAGGAATATTGAGTACCCAATCCTCCCCTTCTTTGAGCCAGGTCTCTGATATTGCTATTATATCATAGTCCTATTTGGCGACTTGTGCCTACAGCTCACCATCCTTATTTACCACGCTACGTGTATTTTCGCACATGCACTCAAAACCCATCTTAGGCTGCCTCGCATTTGCCCCCTGTCTGATCCCTCTATTTCTGAACTATTCTTTACTCTAGTGTTATTTGTCTCTCCCAGTCCTCTGTGCACCTTGTATCTCCTCTCTAATGTTTCATCCTGGTGCCCATTCCCCTGCCAAATTAGATTAAATTCTTGATTTCCCTCCTCAATGGCCTAGCTGTAATTTTAAAATTTTGTCCCCTCATTCATGATTCCCCTGCCAAAGGAAATAGTTTCTCCATATCAAACCTATTGGAACCATTTAACATTTTAAACACCTTGATCAGATTGCCCCTCAATCTTCTATACTCAAGGGAATAATCAAGCCAAGTCTATGCAACCTGGCCTCAAATTTAACCCTCTAAGCCGATTATTCTGGTGACAGGCAGAGTGAGGTGAAGACCTAGATCCCCATTATATTAACTTTACATTGCTGGTGGGGAGCCTCGCCCGTTTGTCATGCAAATCAGGAAATGGCAAGGCCGCTGATGCCAGTTTCTGATATGAGAAGCTGGTGAGTGAGGTTCCCTGCCTGCTAAGGTATACTTGACTATCAACCCACACTTCGTAGAATCATATAATCATACAGTGCAGAAGCAGGCCGTTCAGCCCATCGTATCTGTGCCGGCTCTTTGAAAGAGCTATCCGATTAGTCCTGCTCTCCTGTTCTTTCTCCATAGCACTGCAAATTTTTCCTTTTCAAGTATATTCAATTTCTGTTTGTTTTATTTCTGCCTGTCAAGATAGAATTATATTGAATTTTACAGCACAGAAATAGGCCATTCGGCCCAACAGGTCTATGCTCCACAGAAGCCTCTTCCCACCTTACTTCATCTAACCCTATCAACATATCCTTCTATTCCTTTCTCTCTCATGTACTTATCTAATTGCTGATCACTTCAACCACTCAATGTGGTAGTGAGTTCCACATTCTCACCACTCTCTGAGTAAACACAGTAAAATATATATTACTTAAATGCAAACACAAATAAGACAGAGATGCCCGAGCTTCAAAGGGTTGGATTGCAAGAGCTGTGGGGCTCCATGTGGCCCCAGGGTCTCAGGCTAGACACCTCTGCCGTAAGCATTAATGCAAACAGCAAAGCTGACTGCAAATTGCACTCCCTCCTAAAGAAAAAGACAGAAGGTTCAGATTTATGGAGGTAGAGGTAGATTTAGTAAGCTGAAAAGAGCATGGACATCTCTGACAAAGGTCGAATCCACCCAACCAGAGAACAAGGAGGGCAACCTGGAAAGAGGTTGCTCATCACTGAATAAAAGCTTGAGAAATAAAAAGGTCGGTCACAAGGTCAAAAAAGATTCAATGATGTAAAGAAGATACATCCTTGAAGGAAAGGGCAATTAGTATGTTTAAACGCTAAGTCGGGAGCAAGCCTTTGGCTTAGTGGTAGCATTCCTGCCTCTGAGTTAGGAGGTTCGAACCCCGCTCCTGACAATCCTGGTGAGTGGGGACTGGAGCCCCGGCTCTGAATTGTGGGTTGATAGCCAGTGGGATGCTTTCGTCTGATGGGTGGCCACCCCCTCGTTGCATGGGCTGTAGGAGCTATAAATCCCTCCCACCTTATAGGATTAACCACCCTATCGGCTGGTATAAAGATGGTTGCGACAATGGAAGAAGCATTCCCATCGCGGCCTGTCAAACAGTTAATTAGCCTGCGAATCCTTCCCCTACTTCACACTAGTCTCCAAGGGAAGAGTGTGAAGATATAGGGCCGGAATTTGCTGTCAAAATAACGGTGAGCCTTATTGCACTTGTCATTATTTATGCTTAAATGTGACAGCAACTTTAGGCGAGGGGCAGATGCATGGTTAAACGTGGAAATCCAAATGTTGCTGTCCAAGATGTGCTGCTCTGTCGTTAGCTTCGTGAAAAGAGCATCTCGCTCTCTGCCTCAACGTTGAAATGCATGAACGGCGTGAAGTTGCTGTATTGGAGCAGTGGATACAAAACTAAACTCGCCACAGAAAGTTAAGTCTTGTCCATTTCAGCCTAAGGACCCTTTTAACATATAAGTGTTAATTACTGCCAGTCAACCTCTCTGGCACTGAAAATTGACCGTGACAAGTGTGGAGTCTCATTCCTTCAGGTTTTAGTTGTTGTTGGAGATTTTAAAAATTAAACATTTTTTTACTTTTCCTTTCTGTCTCTTTTTTTTCTCTCTCTCTCTTAATCCAATCTTTCTTTCCTTCTCTTTCTGTACCTGATTTGATATTGAATTCACCCACTCTAATTTACACTTCCTTCTCAGTCCTTGTGCTGTTTATTTCACAATCTTTCAATCTGATTGGTTAAGGAGATACACACTTGCTTGCCCTGTTCACTGTGGTTCCAGATGCTCTGTTTCCCTCTCTGCGACGTTATCAGCTCACACTTTCAGCAGCTTGCCATGCAAAAAAATTTAAAACCTAAACATGCAAGGGCTAGTCTAACTAACGGCAGACACCGTCAGATGCCCTGCTACAGCAAATTGTGACCCAATATAACAACCATCAAGTCATTGGGTAATTAGTGGTAAACCCAAACAATTAAAGGAGTTAGCACCAGGGAGCTGAGGGTTTCAGTAGTCTTAAGTGTGGACTGGATTACACAAGCTGAGGTGATAGATTCCATAATTGAAGCTAAACCTGGTAGGTTTATGTCATCTCTGTATAACAAGTGTCAGAAACTATTAATGTAAGTCTTAGTTCCTGCAAACGTATATGTCAGGCACATTGCTCACCATTAATAAACCTGTTTCATTTTCTTCCGATAAGATTAGAAGATTCTTGTCCTACACTCCTAGCATATATCTTCTCTCTACAGATGGATCTGGAGTGACAGCGCTCACTAGGTGCTACACATCATAAACATCACTTTAATAAACACCAAGGGGTAGAAATTCCTTTGCGTTTCGGTGAGCTTTTGAGCGCAAAATCAGCGTTCCGCTTACCAATTTCACGGTGGGGCATCTGGAACTGCGCACAAAAAGTGGCCACCGCCATATTGCTTCAGGCGTCCCTGAAGACCGCCTGAAATGAACACTGGTCTCATTAAAATTTGTAAATAGAGGCCCTTAGCTTGAATTAGGACCCTTTTTGGAAATTGGTGTCTGGGAGCGTTTCATTGGCTCGTTCTTAAGCCCAACCATGGCGTGAACATTCAGGAAGCTGGCTGAAACAGTGATATTTAAAGGGATTCCCCCATCTTCATTAAGGCAAGTCTCTGGAAAGAATTTTTTTTGGCGACTGGGGAATTCTGGAGTCATTTTTGGGTTCCTTTGCCTGAACTTTGACAGTTTTTTGCAATTTTGCCACTATTGGAATCATAGAATCATAGAAAAGTTACAGCACGGAAGGAAGCCATTCAGCCCATCGAGTCCACGCCAACTCTATGCAAGAGCAATCCAGCTCGTCCCACTCCCCTGCCCTTTCCCCGTAGCACTGCAGATTTTCTCCTTTCAAGTACTTATCAAGTTTCATTTGAAAGCCATGATTGAATCTGCCTCAACCAACCCCCCTTGTAGTGCATTCCAGATCCTAACCACTCGCTGTGTAAAAAAAAGTTTTTCCTCATGTCACCATTGGCAAAAAAAACAATCACCTTAAATCTATGTTCTCTGGTTCTTGACCCTTCCGCTAATGGGAACAGTTTCTCTCTATCTACTCTGTCTAGACCTTTCATGATTTTGAATACCTCTATCAAATCTCCTCTCAACCTTGTCTGTTCCAAGGAGAACAACCCCAGCTTCTCCAGTCTATCCACAGAACTAAAGTCCCTGATCCCTGGAATCATTCTAGTAAATCTTTTCCACACCCTCTCTAAGGCAGTCATATCTTTCCTAAGGTGCGGTGCCCAAAACTGGACACAGTACTCCAGTTGTGGTCAAACCAGTGTTTTATAAAGGTTCATCATGACTTCCTTGCTTTTGTACTCTGTGCCCCTATTTATAAAGCCCAGGATTCCATATGCTTTTTTAACCACTTTCTCAACCTGCCCTGCCACCTTCAAAGATTGATGCACATATACCCCCAGATCTCTCTGTTTCTGTACCCCTTTTAGAGTTGTGCTCTCTAGTTTATATTGCCAGAGAACTGATCTTTTGCTGCAAATGCACTGTATGAATCCATTGGCTGCAGGAGGCTCAGAAAAGATGGATACGTTGCTGGGATTACCATTGAAGCTGCCACAGCAGCGGCAACAGCAGCACAAACCTGTGGAGGGTCAAAGAAGACGAAGGGGCAAGGGCCAAGGAGGCGTTACAGCATGTGAGTCTTCTGGAAAAGGATATCCTACCTCAACATGACAGAACCACACCTCTCTCAACCCTCCAGTCGCAATGCTTATCCAACATCCAGTCTTGGATGAGCCTCCATTTCCTCCAGTTAAACATTGGGAAGACCAAAGCCATCGTCTTCGGCCCCCTGCCACAAACTCTGAACCCTTCCCACTGATTCCATCCCCCTCCCCGACCACTGTCTCAGGTTGAACCAGACCATTCATATCGTTGGTGTCCTATTTGACCCGGAGATGAACTTCTGACCCTATTTCCTCTCCATCGCCAAGACCGCCTACTTCCACATCCGTAATATTTTCCACCTCCATCTCTGCCTCAGCCTATCTGCTGCTGAAACCCTCACCCATACATTTGTCACCTAGAGACTCTTGCCTGACCTCCAATCTTCCCATCTTCCATAAACTTCTGCACATCAAAAACGCTGCTGCCTGTATCCTATCCCATTCACCAATCACTCCTGTCTATGCTAGTCTACATTGGCTCCCAGTCCCCCAATACCTTCAGTTTAAAATTCTCATCCTTGTGTTTAAATGCCTTCATAGCCTCGTCCCTCCATATACTTGTAACATCTTCCACCCTTGTCAGCACCATTTCCAACCCCCCGCCCCCCTCCCCAACTCTCCATTCCTCTGACTGACCTCGTGCGCATCTTTCTGTCCCTTCACCGACCATTAGTGGCTGTGCCTTCACTATCTAAGCTCCATGCTCTAGAATTCCCTCCCTAAACCCCACTGGCTTCCTCTCCTCCTTTTATGAAGCTGCTTAAAACCCAAGCTTTTGGTCACCCCTCCTAATGTCTCCTTCTTTAGCTCAGCCTCCGTTTTGGTCCGATTACACCTCTGTAAAACACCTTGGGGTATGTTCCTGCGTTACAGGCTCTGTATAAATGTAGGTTGTTGTTTCCATAGTTGTTGTTGTTCTTACTGTAATACCACAAAGCAATATGGTGAGCGAGTTGCTGTTTGCAATTGCAAAATTTTCTCTTTCACAAATGATACCTCAAAACATCAGTCTGACAGAATTTCATTTGCCGCACATTAAGGATAGATAAAAACCAAATAGATTGTTTTTCAAGAAAGCGCATGTAGTGCACACGTAAAGATAGTTTCAGTGGATTCTAATTGGGTGGTAATTGGACTAACCATATAAAAGTTTTCAATAAAGATCACTGTTAATTTCCATCTATTTAGATTAAGCTATTACACTAATAATTCACTTGTCAACATATAAAATGTAAAACTACATTAGTTTCTAATCAACAATAAAGATGTATTAGTTCTTGATGAATATGCAAGTAATTGGAAGGCACAGCACTAAACGATTATGCATTTTGTGCAGCAAGTTCAATTGTTTTTCAATTAAAATGTTCACTTTGATACTTTTTGACAATTCTTATTATTCCTCGCACAACGCCACCATCCACTTTTCTCTTGCTTTAATATACAGCTGTAAATAAATAAGTATATAAAACCCTCTGAACTGATACTCAGTTATTATTTGACATAGGCAAGATTCTTTACTCACAATAGCTAATGGAACTCAGTGCATTGCTATATTATTAACTCATGCACAATCCGTTGTTTCTTTCCATAAAGACATCACCTGTTCCATAAATCCTAGCTCCGCATCGCTGATATAACGAAAATATGAGGACTGTAAATTCCAGGGCAATGCATAAAGACAAAACATTTGTAAAAGTATGATCAATCTTTCTGCGGGTTACCTTTTATTTTGCATTAATCAAACTCCTTTAACTGAGGCAGGTGAACTATGTCTGTATTCAATTACTTGAAGACTTAAAGTTACACTTGGAGATTGACTGAGAAGCTTAGTATTGAGTCCTTGCAGGCTTCATTAAGGACCAATAAATAAAGCAATACAGGAAAGACTTGTGTTCGTTCAAGGTGTCACTAAATAGCTAATACAATGCAAGATGCAGTTTATACGTGACAAACACGTAGACCTGCAGCCATAGTTAATGGCTACACTACTGGCAAATTCAAATCTATTGATTGACCTTATTGAATGATTTTATGTCCATTAAAGGGGCTGTGTCATGCCTTGCAAGTGACTTTCATTTATAAGCGCCTCAACCATGAAAGCACAACGTTAATTCATATAAGTTTTTATGATTATCTTCACCTTGACAGGATCCAAATTGACAAAAGACTGCAAACTGTCCATACTTTTTTTTCCATGGGGTAATTCTTAGAGTCTTTCCCTTCTGTTTTTTGGTAATCTTTGGTAAATCACTGGGTTGCATTCCAATGGCAAGTGAAAGCAGGGTCTCACAATCTTTGGCATTGCTCAGTACAACCCAGCTCTGTTTCAAGCTATGACAACAATCCTGTCCATTAATCTGCCCTTGGAATGATGCCATAAGCCAGGTTGCATCTCCAGTATTTTCTTTTATAAGGATCACCAGAGGTTTCATGGCAAACCTTTGATAAACTTAATTTTATATTGTCCATAATATTTCAACCCTTAAAGTGTATTTCTATCACTACCACAAGTATTGGTTTGAGGCCGAGTGTAAGTGCACCCATCTAGTGTAAGTGGGTCGGTAGCGGCCTGAAAATGATGTTGGGTCACATACCACCCTGCTGATGTTGGCGCCCCAGCTGTTGCCATCTTGGATAGTGTTCTGAGGTAGACGTCTGGAACACTCGCCAGTATTAAGCGGAAGGCCGCTAGTTTCATGTGAATTGTATATAGGACCCCGATTGCAATTTCAAGGTATAATTGGACAGAGCAAGCACCATGCACGCTCCATCTATTTGTAACAGCATTGAGCGGCCTAACTGACCGTCTTTAAAGCTGGAAACGGCAGAGAAACGACCAAAGTTTTTTTTTACTTTTATATTTGTGGGGGTGGCAAGAGGAGCAGGAGTGCTTCTCCTGGGCCCTCAATAAAAGTCCAGCCCCCCCCCAACCCCGGCCCCCACAGAATCGCCCCCCCCCCCCCTCCCCACCCTAGGTTCTGACTGTCAGTTGGCTCCACATAGAAGCCAGCCGATTTCTCGCCCTCCCTAACCGGCGAGCTGCCTCGGAGCGCTGGTTTAGTGCCCACAGTTCGCCAGCTGCGTACAGATGGCCGCTTTCACCGAGGTAACAATGGCTGCACGGTGTGCACCTCAACTTACAATCGGCCCCATTTCCAAATTAACAGATACTGCGGCAATGTTGTTGTAATTGAAAATGGACCACTTTGCAAAAGACTCCCTTTTAGCCTAGGGAGCTCCATGAAAATATAACTGTAAGCCTGATTAGTGCCCTGAAGAGAGCTGCTGAATTATAACACGCAAACTGAGCCAAACAAAACAATTAAGCAAAGCATAGAAATCAGATAGATGAGATTAGGATATGTGAATTCAATGGAACTGTGCTGAACTAAAGATTTTGGACATAATTACATAGCACAGAAACAGGCCAATTGGCCCAACTGGACTATGCTGGTGTTTATGCTCCACATGAGCCTCCTCCCACACCTCTTCATCTAACCCTATCAACATGACCTTCTATTCCTTTCTCCCTTACGTACTTATCTAGCTTCCCCTTAAAGGTACCTATACTATTCGCCTCAACTAGTAATATGTAGAGAAAATGTTTGTTTGCACCGATTCTCTCATTTGGTCACACTGCACAGGTTTAGGCTTTGTGTATTTAATTTTTGATGGATTTGAAATCAGTCTGCAAAGGACAACAAAAAGGATTACTGCAGCTCCATGGGAAAAAATCAGCAGGAGAGGAATCTTGAACACAATGGGACATGTAAAGAGACTTAAGAAGAGCAGAAATTTTCCCCAACATGGGGTGCTCCAATTCATGTCAACTCCAACTAAATCTGAACTAATTATCCCTTCAAGTCATTCTGCACGCACACTCTGTTCCTCCACTCAGAAAATCTGTGATGACTTGAAACTTTCATGCTGTGATCTTTCTATTTTAGCTCCTTCTATCTACAAAGGATGAAATCACAGGGCAAATTTTCCAGAGATGCTGAAATGGAATGGGCGATCGGAGGCTGAGAAATCGGGCAGAGAACGCTCTCACCCGATCTCTGCACATCGTGCACCGAACATCATCATCCAACCAGCCCTTTAGGAAAGTCTGAAGCACGACATTTTCATTTTAAGATCGTAATGCATGCTAATGAGATGGAAATCAGCTCAGACTCGATTCCCTGATTATCTAGTGGGGAATGAACTGCGAGCTGAGTTTGCCGACAGGTAATTAGGGTCAGGCATACTCTGGGCTGACAGGAGGTCAGCGTTTAAAGGGGGAAGCAGCTTGTAGTTATATATGGAGCACGAAAGTGGAACTTTGGGTTTGGTCTTTGGGCAGATGCATTCTATTTGAGGGTGGAAGGATTGGGAGAATTGTTGGACATGGCAGCGAATGCAGGAAATCAGGGATTGTTCAAATGAAGTACTTTGCAATTAACTTGTGGTTAAAGCATAAAATTTCAAGGATTGAACGGTTTTGGTGATCAACAATAAAACTGCAGTTCTTGTATTATCATCATAGTATCATAGTAGGTACAGCAGAAGAGGAGGCTGTTCTGCCCATCATGCCTGTGCCGGCTCTTGAAAGAGCAATGCAACTAGTCCCATTCCCCTGCTCTTTCCCCATAGCCCTGTAAATATGTTCCCTTCAAGTATTTATCCAATTCCCTTTAGAAAATTACTATTGAATCTATTTGCACCACCCTTTTGCCAATCACCTTAAATCTGCGTCCTCTGGTCACAGACCCTTCTGCATTGGAAACAGTTTCTCCTTATTTACTCTATCAAAACTGTTCTTAATTTTGAACACCTCTACCAAATCTCCTCTCAACTTTCTCTGTTCTAAGGAGATTCACCCAGCTTCTCCAATCTCTCCACATAACTGAAGTCCCTCTTTCCTGGTACCATTCTAATAAATTCCTTCTGCACCCAATCTAAGGCCTTGACATCCTACCTAAAGTGTGATGCCCAGAATTGAACACAATACTCCAGCTGAGGCCTAACCAGTGTTTTATAAAGATTTAGCATAACTTCCTTGTTTTTGTACTCTATGCCTCTATTAATAAAGCTCAGGATCCCATATGCTTTTTTAACCACCTTTTCAAATTGTCCTGCTATCTTCAAAGATTTGTGTATGTGCACCCCCAGGTCTCTCTGTTCCTGAACCCCCTTTAATATTCTACCATTTAGTTTATATTGCCTTTCCTCATTCTTCCTACCAAAATGTATCACTTCACACTTCTCTGCGTTACATTTCATCTGTAAAGTGTCTGCCCATTTCACCAGTCTGTCTATGTCCTCCTGAAGTCTGTTACCATCCTCCACATTGTTTACTACAGTTCCGAGTTTTGTGTCATCTGCAAACTTTGAAATTATACCCTGTAATCGCAAGTCCATTAATATATATCAAAAGGAGCAGTGGTCCTAATACTGACCCCTTAGGAACACTGCTGTATACTTCCCTCTAGTCTGAAAAACAACCGTTCACCACTACTCTCTACTTTTTGTCCCTTAGTCAATTTTGTATCCACGCTGTCACTGTCTCTTTAATCCCATGTGCTTTAATTTTGCTAACAGGTCTATTATATGGTACTTTATCAAATGCCTTTTGAAAGTCCAAATACACACATATTAGTGTAAATTTAATTAGCTACAGTTAAGAACGGTTTTCTATAGAATTCGATATGATTCCCTCCTATTCAATCTAATTTTTAGGTGGGTAATTTAAGACATACCTGAAGATGTAGTTGAAGTTTTGTATACAATAGCAATAAATCTATGGGATCTGAAATTCTGCAGGCATTCTGCTAGGTCCCAGCTGTATCTGGGAGTTTCTTTATAAGGGGTGGGGGCACTTCTGTCTACTCCTTATAAGGCAAATAACAAGCATGGGGCAGTGTAAGGGGCAGAACTCCCTGCTTCCACTCCTTAGCCTTAGCTGGAGTCCAGTGTAGTGGTAGCCGGTGTATCATGACTGCAGGCATACCAGGATATACAAGGGTGAGTGTAGATCCCACCAGTGGGATCCAAGTCAGGTTAGTGGGCTGAACCCCTGAATCACAGAATGGTAGAACAGGTAATAATTTAAAAAGAATGTTCAAGGAACAACTCCCTTGCTCAGGAGGCCAATAGGACAAGTGTTTGGGTCGGGGTGGGAGGGGGTGCAGGGCTGCAACATAACAACGCCCCCACCCTGCAAAGCCAGGCAGGAGCCAAAGTTTCTGTGCCACAGTTGCACCCGTCTTTCTTATGCTAATGAGGTACCCTCCCACTGACCTCCACAAACTCTAGCGAGGTCAATGCTGGAGGGCACCAGCGGGCATGATCCCAGCCAGGATCGTGACCCAGTGAGTTTCGGGGCCATGGGTTTTTGGTTGTACTTTAAACCAATAAAGTTTAATGATTACCACCATGAGGTGGCATTCTACATGAAGGGGGGAAATTTCCACTGTGCACTTGCTGTAGCAAAATTACAAGCCCATTCTTTATAAACAGGTTTATGATGTTGTTACATACAATGCACAGGGGAAATTTTCCTCCTGAGTGATTGGAACAGCATTTCAGTTTTCTGTGTCTATCAATGACTTTCTTTTGGTTCAATCTTTTCCCCTTCTCTTCTGAAGGTGTTGATTTTCCAAGAGAATTATTCTACAGTACCTCGTCTAAGTGGCCATTCTTATGTGAGTACACACTGTGCACAGTGACCGTCTATTAAACTGTCGGAAATCTCACATCTGATCCTGTCCTTCTCCCATGTCCAGGCACATGTATTTTCCAGTAGAAATAACTGGAAATCGGTGGGCGAGGAATCTTGCCCTACTTTTCTTCTCCATAGCTCTGGAGAGCTTCTGAGAACTATTTTTCCCAAAGTGACACCAGACTTGATATCAGCTCAGTCAGCACTGTTAGGGGTTGAACCTGCTCTGTGGTCCTTAGATTTACACTGGGTAGAAAATCTACCAACTGAATCAACTGGAGAGCAAATAAATAGCTTATTAATATACAAAATAATTTGATTTTGTTTTCAATGGCTATAAACCCTCTCCATTGACTGCTCCAATCCGACTTAATGCAAGTTAATAACTAACTGGGGTGAAAAATTGAAACCTTTACATTTCCTAAATTCCTTGGTTTTAAAATGTATTAGCTGACATGTAGCCGTAGCAACAGAATGTACGTCTTGTAAGACAGGACGCTGAAGAGCCTATAGTCAATAGTGCAAGCTTTGAAATGGTTTGAAACATAGATCAGTAATGGCTACTGTAACAGTTATCCTACAACATCTACGCAGTTCTAAAATCAAAAGACATTGGAGTCGATCTTCACTCCGGGCGACGAATCGGGAGAGGCTCGATCCATTTTGATGGTCGGGCCTCATTATCCTATGACAGGCGTGCTGCCCGCGAGTTTCACGGAGGGAACAGACAGCTCGCCAATTCGTGGGGGGGAGGAATTTCAGGTGGGCCCAGCATCATAAAGAGAGAGGCTTCATCTCTTATCACGAGATGCACCATCTCTTAAAACGAGAACGTCTGATTACCACCACACCAATCTGAGCTGAAGTTGAGCACCAGCAATGTCTCAAGGAAGGTCACCATGATTCTCCGAGATGTTAGTGCAGGAAGTGAGGGTGTGCAGGGACATCCTGTTCCCTTCCACAATGACTCGAATTCCCAGGCAGCCCCTGCGCCAGGCCTGGATGGAGATCTCAGATCAATCATACACGTTCTGCCAAAGTGCAGGCCTCCCTCACAGCATTGGGGATGGAGTGGTGGGAGTATCAGAACAGCAGGCTTTGTGATTTGTTCTCTTTCACGGAGCTGCCCAAATTGCTGACGTTTTGCCAATTCTACAGGTATGAGGCTCCCTAACATGCCCAATACTTCGTATTTATTCATCTTTTTTTCTACTTGCACAATCCTTTGGAGCAAGGCAGCGAGCCGAGCTAGCCGGTCCAGTCTGCACCATCACCCCCTCAGACTTTAGCATGCAGCAGATCAGAGATCAGCACCCCGGGTGGGAATGATAGTGAGTTAGAGGTGTCCTATCTGCATGATAGGACTCCTATGTAAATAGTTAAATACTGTTGCCACCTGATACAGGTGGATGCCTGGACCACTCGGGTTCTTATTGCAATCAAAATGGTGGCAGAGACAACGGAGGCATGTTCAGGACGTTTAGCACTGCACCGCCATTTTCAATCTCTTAGCACTCTGTTAGCGCCAGGCGAAACAGATGAAAATCAGCCCCACTATCTGTTAAAAGGATTGAACCAGTGAAGAATTGGGCATTCTACTTGAATTAATCTAAATCAACCAGCCCCTTTGACCCTTCTCACAGGACTATATCAAAAGCCTGGCAACATCAATGCATCAACAATTTCCTTTTCTGTTTTCTCAAATCATTATGAGTGACTCGTCTATGACAGTATAAACTGATTTGTTTCCTTTATTGTGGTGCTATCTCTCTGTTTGCTTTATAGCACATTCATAAAATCTCTATAATAATCTTCATGTCTATCAAGTTATTGATATGGATCCACCCATGCAACATGAACAAAGCTTAACATACAGATGTTAACATCTGTAAAGCAAAATACACTGCGCAGTTAAGGACATATAGGTACAAGTTTAAAGATAACAGGATCCATACCACTCTAGGAAGATGAAGGAGTACATAAGAACATAAGAAATAGGAGCAGGAGTAGGCCAATCGGCCCCTCGAGCCTGCTCCGCCATTCAATAAGATCATGGCTGATCTGATCCTAACCTCAAATCTAAATTCATGTCCAATTTCCTGCCCGCTCCCCATAACCCCTAATTCCCTTTACTTCTAGGAAACTGTCTATTTCTATTTTAAATTTATTTAATGATGTAGCTTCCACAGCTTCCTGGGGCAGCAAATTCCACAGACCTACTACCCTCTGAGTGAAGAAGTTTCTCCTCATCTCAGTTTTGAAAGAGCAGCCCCTTATTCTAAGATTATGCCCCCTAGTTCTAGTTTCACCCATCCTTGGGAACATCCTTACCGCATCCACCCGATCAAGCCCCTTCACAATCTTATATGTTTCAATAAGATCGCCTCTCATTCTTCTGAACTCCAATGAGTGGAGTCCCAATCTACTCAACCTCTCCTCATATGTCCACCCCCTCATCCCCAGGATTAACTGAGTGAGCCTTCTTTGTACTGCCTCGAGAGCAAGTATGTCTTTTCTTAAGTACATTTTCATGTGCCCGATTCCATCGGATGGGAGGATAGCAGTGAGAGCCTGCCACCCGCCCATTTTCATGGTTGGGCCTCATTTGAATAATCTCCGCCAGCTGCCAGCACTGAACCAACACTGACAGGCCACCTGCCGATCAGGGAAGGGGCAGGAAATCCAGCACCTCCTCCGTGGAGCCTCAAAGGGGAGTGAGGCAATCCAGGGGAGTGGGGGGCACAGAGGGCCTGGCAGCAGAGGGGAAGAGTTCTGTTGGGGCCAGGAGTAACATTAATGCTTCTCCTGACCCCACAAAAATCATTTTTAAAAACTCTTACTTACCATTTTTTAAGCAAACTGCAGTGCTCCCTGTGAGGACAGCTGGTTAGGCGGTTCTACACCAAGAACCAATGCGCAGAGTGTGTGCGGTGCACGCTCTGCCCACTGGTACTTCAAAATGGCATAGTTGCCCTACTGACATTATAGGACCCCGAACTGCATGGGCTAGTGAGGCTTCTGTCTGTTTACGGCAGATGATTGAGCCACATATTTCAAAACCCATACCAAGATGGTGAAGACCCAGACATTGGTGGGAGCGAGGCGTCAAGTGTTGCCATTTTGATTACGCTACTGGCCTGTTCCCACCTGACCGGGGGAGGGGGGGAATGAAAATCAGCCCCATTTTGTCAGGATGGTCCTATTCATTTGAGAACAGCATGAGAACTTCTTGGAGCCCCCCATCCCCCCTCCCCCCCCCCCAGTGGAGTTCAAGCTCTGAAGGAGTGCCACATTGTCAGAGATACCATCCTTTGGATGTGACTTTAAACTGAGGCTCCCTCTCCACTTGGTTGGTCTGTTCTGGTGGTTTAGGTGGACGTCTGAGGTCCCTTGATGCTATTCTAAGCAGAGAAAAGACATGTCCTAATCAACATTCGTCATTCAATCAACACTTTCCAAAATAGATTCACTGGTCATTGCTGTGTGTAAAATGGCCACGGCATTTGCCTATTGCAATTCTTTGTATGTGAAGTGTTTTAGGATATTTCTGAAAGATCTGATAAGGTGACCTGATATAAATGAAAGCTTGCTCTTTCAGAAATTCTGACAGTTTTCTCCTGTATAACATTTGAGAGAAATCCAATTTAGTAAGATTTTCCGAACATTGGAGGTTTTTTCCCTTCATTCCAATACCAAAGAATATCAGTTCTGCATATACCTGCATCTTACTCCTTTAAGTCCTGTTCAGGTGCTAAAAAAAAAGTCAGATCATAAAGCAAAGGAGAAGGTACATATTTCTGGTTTTACTTCTTATTTTAGTATTCTCCTAAATCAGATGCAGTATGTACAAAAACACACAGCCTCAATATTAATCCTTTTTCATAGACTTCTACAAGATGGTTCCCAATGTTTCTGCAGCATTATTAAATATCAGGTGGTTGCCCAGTCCATGTCAAGCTCAAACCCCTCATCACAGAAGAGATTCATTAAACTTCAGGGAAACTGTGTTATACTGTCAAGCTACCTCAGATGGGGTATGGTCTGTCAAGATCATCTGCCTAATCTTCTCCAAGCAGATGGACTGGAAGAACATGTCAATCTGTAAGTGTGATTTATGGTCTGCAGAGAGAACGTTGACGTCTGTCCTGTCTGACATCGGTCACATCATGTTTTACAGTGCAGTCAAACAATTACTTCTAGTCCAAAATATCTAGTGTTCGAGGAATAATACAACTCCTACCTTCCACCACATCTATATGACTACAGTACTAATGATCAAAAAGGCATGCTTTCTTGCTTTGTAAACTCCACAAGACCAATGTCAAGATGGTCAGAGGCTACATTCCAATCAACCACTGCAATAGGCCCAACTTTCACGATGCCAACCCATCAACTGAACATCACCCAACAATAGCAGGAAAGTGACTCACCTGCTTTATATCAGCCCTCCAACTTCATGACAATCACACAAGTCGGTGTGACCTTGATATTTGGTAGTCTCCACAGACAATGATAAAACGACATTTTGTATAACTAGCAGAATTTAGGTTAGTGCAGTGTCTGGGAGCAGAAAACATTCCATCCAATTACTTAAAATATAATTGACAAACTCTTACTCAAAGGGAAAACCAAGCTGTTTTATGAAACCAAAGGAGTAAAGAGAGGAGATTCATCCTAATAAGATTCCCACACGTGATCAGATCATGTTCAAAGCATTCACCTAGGCAGGAGCTATTTTCTAAAAATTATTCGAGAGGGGATTCAGTTAAGTGTGTCATAAATCAGTTCAGCTCGGAGAACTATGCAGCCTCCCTACAGATACTAATGCTTCAGATGCGCACACACCCACACACACATATGCAGTGCGCGAGCGGAAGGCAGCAAAGGCCTTGTTGCATTCAATTTGAAAAGCAGCCAATAAGCAGAATCTCTCACTTGTGGATTAACCTGATACAGAAACAGAATAGACTGGACAAATATACACTTAAAGTGCACCATCTTCCTGGAAAAAGTATTGCACAAACCTTCAAAGCAAGGAGGAAAACCGCAAATGTTCAAAATCTTAAATCTCAAAGGAAGTTGGTGAGAACCTTAAAAAAAGATGGGTTGATGTTTTGGGTGGGACCCTTAAGCAGAAATGGCATTTTAATGTGGACAACCCCTTAATAGATCTTGCCAAAATAAAGAGGGCAAGGAATAAAGCAGGTGTGAGTACGGAGAGGTACTACAGAATATTTACCCTATTTGTACTTGTGATCTCCCTCTGTCACTCTTCCCTCCCCACTTTGTTTTAATTCCCAACAAAAAGACTCTCTTCTGTACCATGTCAATTCTGATAAGAGGCCCCACCTAAAATATTAACCTGCCTTTTTCTTTCAGATGCTGACTCCTCTGCTGTATATTTCTAGTGCTCTGTTTTATTTGACAAGCCTTGTTTTCTTGCAAAAAATCCTGTGACATAAATCACATTAAAATGTGTCATCATGCTACTTCCTTGTGATATTGTCAGGGTTAAAATGGTAAAGTTGTAATCCATTCTAGACAATAAAAGGCTTGCAAGCAAATTGTTCATTAGGACAAGACCCTTTTAAAGGATATAATAAAGTTTTATTCAGTAACAAAAATAAATTTAATAGGTACAATAAAAATCCCTAAATGAAAGAACCGTACACAAATAAATACTTAAATTCTCCCATGGAGCAAAAATCATGAATATCCAGAAAAACAGTCTCTTCCTCTGGGCTATTGTATTTTCTGCTCTAATAGAATCTATCACGGTAACAAATACTAACATTTTCAAGGATAGCAGCAATATTCTGAAAGATAACAATCCCTGAACTTGAAGTGTACCCGTGCCAATGGACTCGCTTTTATTGTGAAAAATAGCAGCTGCAGAAAATGTAGAACACAACGGTAATGACAAGCTTTAGGCTTGTTTCCTATTTGTTTCCTCTGGTATCTAATGGCTAACGATGTGTAACAAACTGTCCCCTGAAATGTCTCCATTTTTCAACCATGTCATCAGCTGAAATAGCTGTGCAGGATCTGGAAATGGCAGGGTACAGAGAACGTGCTGATAGGGAGCTGAGGATACTGTAAAAAGATCACACGTGGTGACGCAAGTCAAATGTTGAATGGAGTGACGTCACTCGATATTCAGAGAGCGAGAGAGAGAGAAAATGAGGGCACACTCTCTGCTCCAAAAAGACATTAAGATCAATAACATTTCCAGATGTCCTTACATCATGACAAGGTTTTGACATTGCAGAAGTCACTAGATGATTTCAAAAGGGTCACCAGGCCTCTTCAGGTGCGAGATGAGAACTGGTTTCATTCATGAATCTGTGGAGAATATGGCTCTGAATTTCCATAGAGTTCTTACGGATCTTCTGCCACAACTTCAGTAACATTTGCCTGGGGCGCCTAAAAAAAATGGCCCCACGAATTTAACTATGGAACCAATGCCTGCGCAAATTGGACACAGGGTATCCCACTGCTGAATTGGTGTGCGTGGAACCCATCTTTTTCTCGAAAAATGGACGCGGAGTGTGAATTAGATGTTAAGTCACAAACTGACTTCAGTCAAGTGGCCTGAGACTCCATACTCTTCTACTTTGCTTTGGTGACAGGTCAGACACTAACTCTGTATTCAGATTGAATTTACATTATAACTGCAGCAACAGTGTGAAACAGTACAGTTATAGTGGCCCAGAGTTTCTTTCAATAGCAAGATCGGTGGTGTACACTGTAAATGTTGCCGTATACTATGCTGGTCTCACCTTTGTTAACATGCTCCTTACTTTGCTGGTTTTCTAATTAGAATAGTAAGCATAGCAGGGAATCAGCCAAGAGGCACAGCCAATGGCCATTGAATTAAATGGCATTTCGGAACCAATTAGACACATTTAAACATCTGAAAAGTGGTTTACTAAGATTAACATGGAAATGAAATGGGAAGACTGGATAATTCCTAAAGCTCTTATAACATTACAGCCCTTTCCCTTCAGTTCCTCTTTGTTCTTTTATTTAGTTTTGTTTTTTTGATAATATTATCTCATGGATTTCAGCGGCCGACAAAGAAGCCTCGGCAGATAATTTTCTTCTATACCTAGAATTGGAGCCCCAAATGTATCCACCTTACATAAGTTGCTGCCTCAGATTCTCAGGAACATATTATTAGAAGATGAATAGTGGAGCTACTGGTTGTGGATGAGTTCTATGTGTTATGCACAAAAGGACAACTATTTTATAAAGGCAAAGTTGGGCAATCCTAATGGATTTGGATGCGGGCGTACAAACTGTCAGACCGTGATTGGTCTCAAGTTAATCTCGTTGGGTTACCATTGCTGACTCTGCATTACTTAATTTAATGAAATGTATTGCCATGTTAACATTAAGTACAATGAGGAGAGCGTTATACACACCTGTTATATGTTATGCCAGGCTATATAATGCACACTATTAAATAGAAGCTAGTCAGTGTACTACTGTACAAGTATTGAACTCTGTGTAATATTTAGCGAGGTACTGCATATAATGTTTAGTATATATATGTAGTATATATATATATATATATATAAAATGTATACATTTATAATACTTAATATGGTACCTTATTTTTTATTTAGTGTAGTAGTCTATAGACAAGTCTGATATATCTCTGTATAGATGCAATTAATATAGTGCTGTATAATAATGTTTAATATAGTGTTATGCAAGATATGCTTAGTTCCATACTGTGTAGACCTGTTTAGTTATAGTACTATATAATAGTATAGTATTTTTAGTGCCATTATTTTTCAATCTAAGTAACAGCAACATGAAAAAAGGCTTAAATACAAGAAAATGGCGATCGCCATTGATTTCAACGAGAGGTGGAATTATGATAATTACCATCTAACTGTTTTCAGAGAGGGTAACAGCGGAGCGGCACCAAAGTCCCAGGAAAATATGGAACGGCGTAATTAATGGGGTAAGTCACTTATTCAATAATTTCCTCTTTTTTTTGTGCAATTTAAGGGTCCCTATGCCACTGATGCACCATTACAATAGCGCAAGTTCCCAGGAGAATCTGCGCCAATGTGAATGCACTGGAAGAGTGTACTCTCACACACTGAATGGATTGACTATGGTTGCTTTTTTGTGAGATCTTTACAGATTGAAATCAATATGATTTAAGTTGCTTATTTGGGCTGATGAGAAAAGCAGCACACCATTATTTTGTCACTGACAGATATAATATGATTGATATAGGTGATATACTCTGATAGCAACGAAAACATTCATTATATAGAAGTTCACAAAGTTTGCGACGGCATATTAAGTTTTTCCACGTAAACCCATGAAACTTCTTCCTCCCCTTTAGATTAAATATTTTGTTGGCCTTTCATCTAACTCCAGGTAATGAGCATTTCTCTTAGCTTGGCCTTTCTCTAATACTCTAGTTAATGTTACAGAGGAAGCATTTCTCCTCGATTAAAAAGCATGTGTTACGCTATAAAGGTTTCAGGTGGGAGGTATTAACCAAATTATCTTTTGGAGACAAAATTCTATCACATTATCTTATATTGCCTTATAAACAGAGAAGGGTTTGGCCGCTAAATATTTGAGCAAATATCTTCCACCTGGAACCCATTTATTGCATCATAATCAAGGAAAAGAGACATTAATCAGTCTATTAGAGAAAAGGGAAGTGCCAAATTATCTGGGGCAAGAAAAGGAAGTGAATGGAGCATTTAACAACAACTTAACAATCATACAGGATTGAAGGATTAATTTTTGGCATTGGCAAATTGATGCGTTTACATTAATGTGATTTTTGTGCATTAGAAGATGATGGGTGAAATTTCCCAAGACTTCACACCAGGGTGGAGGGTCTTTGCGTTCACCGGGCAGCCTATCAGAAAATTGGGGACAGCATGACCAAAATTTTCTATTGTGGCGCCCAATGCATTTCAGACCCAGCCAGTGGCGTGGCATCTCAGAAATTTTCACCAGTGATTTCTTCCATAAACAAGGCTTTGTGCAAAATTGTAAATGGAAATCTACAGGCAGTGCATAGTCATCATAGGGCCTCAGGGACAGTACAGGGCCACGGGGAGAGTACAGGGCCTCGGGGAGAGTACAGGGCCACGGGGAGAGTACAGGGCCTCGGGGAGAGTACAGGGCCACGGGGAGAGTACAGGGCCACGGGGAGAGTACAGGGCCTCGGGGAGAGTACAGGGCCACGGGGAGAGTACAGGGCCTCGGGGAGAGTACAGGGCCACGGGGAGAGTACGGGGCCTCGGGGAGAGTACAGGGCCTCGGGGAGAGTACAGGGCCTCGGGGAGAGTACAGGGCCTCGGGGAGAGTACAGGGCCACGGGGAGAGTACAGGGCCTCGGGGAGAGTACAGGGCCTCGGGGAGAGTACAGGGCCACGGGGACAGTACAGGGCCACGGGGAGAGTGTAGAGCCTCGGGGACAGTGTAGGGCCACGGGGACAGTACAGGGCCTCGGGGACAGTGTAGGGCCTCGGGGACAGTGTAGGGCCTCGGGGACAGTACAGGGCCTCGGGGACAGTGTAGGGCCTCGGGGACAGTGTAGGGCCTCGGGGACAGTACAGGGCCTCAGGGACAGTGTAGGGCCTCAGGGACAGTGTAGGGCCTCAGGGACAGTGTAGGGCCTCAGGGACAGTGTAGGGCCTCGGGGACAGTGTAGGGCCTCGGGGACAGTGTAGGGCCTCGGGGACAGTACAGGGCCTCAGGGACAGTGTAGGGCCTCAGGGACAGTGTAGGGCCTCAGGGACAGTGTAGGGCCTCGGGGACAGTGTAGGGCCTCGGGGACAGTGTAGAGCCTCGGGGACAGTGTAGGGCCTCGGGGACAGTGTAGGGCCTCGGGGACAGTGTAGGGCCTCGGGGACAGTGTAGGGCCTCGGGGACAGTGTAGGGCCTCGGGGACAGTGTAGGGCCTCGGGGACAGTGTAGGGCTTCAGGGGCAGTACAGGGCCACGGGGAGAGTACAGGGCCTTGGGGAGAGTACAGGACCTCGGGGACAGTGTAGAGCCTTGGGGACAGTCTAGGGCTTCAGGGGCAGTACAGGGCCTCACTTAATGACTTTTGATGAAAGGTTTTTGAGGGTGTTTTTTATAATTCCTTATAACCTATGCTACAAGCTCAACACCATCCAGAACAAAGAAGTCTGCTTGTCCACACTCCTGCCACTGAACTCAATATCCA
Source organism: Heptranchias perlo (assembly GCF_035084215.1). Classification (NCBI taxonomy): domain Eukaryota; kingdom Metazoa; phylum Chordata; class Chondrichthyes; order Hexanchiformes; family Hexanchidae; genus Heptranchias; species Heptranchias perlo. Next base: position 16,836,207 of record NC_090339.1, read on the forward strand.
CCTCCTCCACCACTGGAACACTGTGCCGCAGTGCAGTATGTACTGTCCACAGGAAGCACTGCAGCAATGTGCCAAGCTAACTCCCAATCCTGCAAACTTAACCACCTAGAAGGAAAAGAGCAGCAACATCATGAAAACACTATCACCTCCATGTTCGCCTGCAATCATACTCCATCCTGCCTTCGACATATACCAATGTTCCTTCATCATCTTTGAGTCAAGATTCTGGGATTCTCAACCTTACACCATTGTGGGAGCATCATCACCACAAGGACTGCATCGTTTTAAGGAGAAGGCCCACCACTTCCTCAGGGCAACTAGGGATGGGCAATAAATGCAACCCTGCCAACGTCATTGACATCCCAAGAACAAACAGAGGAGGTGGCGTGAGACGTGATGGAGAAGTAGAGCTGCGTATCATCAGCATACGTGCAAAAGTTAATCCTGTGCTTGTGGATGATGTCACGAACAGGCAGCATGTAGACAAGGGAGAACTGGGGTCCAAGAATAGATCTTTGGGGAATCATAGAATCATAGAAAATTTACGGCGCAGAAAGAGGCCATTCGGCCCATCGTGTCCGCACCGGCCAAAAATGAGCCACCCAGCCTAGTCCCACTTTCTAGCACTTGGTCTGTAGCCTTGTAGGTTACGGCACTTCAGGTGCATATCCAGGTACTTTTTAAATGAGCTGAGGGTTTCTGCCTCGACCACCCTTTCGAGCAGTGAGTTCCAGACCCCCACCACACTCGGTGAAAATTTTTTTCCACAGCTCCCCTCTAATCCTTCTACCAATCACTTTAATCTATGCCCCCTGGTTATTGACCTCTCTGCTAAGGGAAATTGGTCCTTCCTATGCACACTATCTAGGCCCCTCATAATTTTGTACACCTCAATTAAATCACCCCTCAGCCTCCTCTGTTCCAAAGAGAACAACCCCAGCCACTCCATTCTTTCCTCATAGATAAAATTCTCCAGTCCTGGCAACATCCTCATAAATCTCCTCTGTACCCTCTCTAGTGCAATTACATCCTTTCTGTAATGTGGTGACCAGAACTGTACACAGTACTCAAGCTGTGGCCTAACCAGTATTTTATACAGTTCCAGTTCTATGCCTCGGCTAATAAAGGAAAGTATTCCATATGCCTTCTTAACCACCTTATTTACCTGTCCTGCTACCTTCAGGGATCTGTGAACATGCACTCCAAGGTCCCTCACTTCCTCTACACATTTCAGTATCTTCCCATTTATTGTGTACTCCCTTGCCTTGTTTGCCCTCTCCAAATGCATTAACTCACAATTTTCCGGATTGAATTCCATTTGCCTCTTTTCTGCCCATCTGCCCAGTCCATTGATATTTTCCTGCAGTCTACAGCTTTCCTCCTCACTATCAACCACACGGCCAATTTTTTTTTCATCTGCTAACTTTTTAATCATGCTCCCTACATTTAAGTCCAAATCATTAATATATATCACAAAAAGCAAGGAACCTAGTACTGAGGCCTGCGGAACTCCACTGGAAACAGCCTTCCAGTCACACAAACACACGTCAGCCATTACCCTTTGCTTCCTGCCACTGAGCCAATTTTAGATCCAACTTGCCACTCTCTCTTGGATCCCATGGGCTTGTACGTTTTTGACAAACTCTGCCATGTGGGACCTTGTCAAAAGCCTTGCTAAAATCCATGTAGACTACATCAAATGGACTACCCTCATCGACCCTCCTTGTTACCTCCTCAAAAAATTCAATCAAGTTAGTGAGACACGACCTTCCCTTAACAAATCTATGCTGACTGTCCTCGATTACTCCGTTCCTTTCTAAGTGACGGCTTATCCTGTCCCTCAGAATTGATTCCAATAATTTGCCCACCACCAAGGTTAGATTGACTGGCCTGTAATTACTTGGTCTATCCCTCGCTCCCTTTTTATCAACGGTACAACGTTAGCAGTTCTCCAATCCTCCGGCACCATGCCTGTATCCAGTGAGGATTGGAAAATGATGGTCAGAGCCTCCATTATTTCCTCCCTTACTTCTTTTAACAGCCTGGGATACATTTCATCTGGCCCTGGTGATCTATCTATTTTCAAAGATGCTAATCCCCTTAATACTTCCTCTCACACTAAGTTTATCCCATCCAATATTTCACACTCCTCCTTCTTAACTAAAATGTTTGCATCATCCCTCTCTTTTGTGAATCCCAGTAGTGACAGTACGGAGGAGGGAAGAGAAGCCATTTCTGGAGATGCCTTGGCTGTGTTCAGATACGTAGGAATGGAACCATGCAAGGCCAGTCCCATGGAGCTGGATGATAGAGCAGAGTTTTTGGAGCAGAGGGCTTGGTCAACCGTATTGAATGTTGTGGAAAGATTAAAAAGTTCAAAGAAGGGATAGTACAGGCGTTGAGATGCAATACTGCATCTAAGTCCCCCAAAATACCCATCCTCACCTCTTTCAAGGAACATGCCCCATGTACTTGAATGCATCAGATTTCACCGCCTCTGCTTCACAAGACAGGCTGCCGCAGAAATTTGAACAATGACAATGTTTGGATCAAGACGCATCTTCCCATAGAAGTGAGGGTTACCATTAGCATGAATCTTTATTCTGCAGAACCCTTCCAAGCCACTCTAGAAGACATCCACCAATCAGGCAGACTTTAGTGCACACATGTATCAAGCATGCGACCAACACCTCCATCATTGTTCTTGTAGAAAGGAAGCATTATCCGGTCGGAATAGACAATTTTCACTGGGTGGCAAGGTTGAGCATGAGCTCAACACTAAAGGAAATATTGTTGCTGGTGCCTCCACAGTCCCTTTGTGAAACATTAGTCCACTTTTTTGCCACCACTACAACTTTCACTTTTAAGGCGAGCTGCAGCCCTTTAAGAGCTCTCCCCAGCCAAATGTGCTAAAGGCCAAGCCTTCCCTGTGCCAATCATCTATTCAATTCTGCAAGCGGGCCTTCAGTCAAAAAATTCAGTGTGGCATGTGTATGCCCATGACATAGATGTGCACAGCCCCATTGTTGCCAGGATTGCAAAATCGGGGCTTATATTTCAAAGTAGATCATTATCCAGAACACAATGGATGAAGGCGAAGCAATGCCATTCCCATCATGGTGAATATATGTAAATTTACAAATTGAATTACTCTCAGCATAGAAGCACAAGTCCTACAGATGGCAAAGGAATAAGCTATTGAAACATAAAATAAAAGTAGAGACACACGACAACGTAAAATCGTCGAGCAGAAATTGATAGCCAAGTTCCGCACCAATGAGGACGGCCTCAACCGGGATCTTGGGTTCATGTCACACTACACGTAACCCCACCAGCGAACAAATGTTATCTGTTTTTAATATAACGAGTCATTGACTGTCTTCTTTCTCTCTCTCTCTCTCTCTCTCTTTTTTTGGGGGGTTTGTATATTCGGTGGCCTTTTAGGTGACACCTTTCTGTCTGCTCACTGTGATTGCCTTGGCAACGGGCAGTAATCACCAGGCATTGTTCTGTGATTTTCAAATGCGAAGGATTCGAAAATTTCATTTCCACACCGTTCACCTGAGGAAGGAGGAAGCCTCCGAAAGCTTGTGGAAATTAAAATAAATTTGTTGGACTATAACTTGGTGTTGTAAAATTGTTTACAATTGTCAACCCCAGTCCATCACCGGCATCTCCACATCATGGCTACCGTCAACACCACAAACTGCCGGCTCACAGTGGAAAGGATATCCAAGAAGATCGTGCATTTAGACACAGACATCAAGTTTTTACAGAGCTGCAAGAAAGCAGACAAGATCCCGAAAGGACTACAGATCACAAACCCACTCAAGTCCACATACAACTCGGATTACGCTGAGAGACTCTGCCATCGTACCTCTCGCACTCTCCGCAACCATCTCGTACACCAACTCTACAGCAGACGCCGCAACCTCGAAACTAAGATAGAGTCCATACTCTCAACCTGTACTCAGGACACAGCAGACCAGCTACGATATACCGCCAAACAGACGAGGCAACAGAACTACGCTGCCTACATGAAAACCAAGAGCAGGAAGCTTGAGAAACTCAGCATCACCACCAGCATCGACCAAGCTTCCCCTGGTACCACGGTTGCAACCACAGGGAAGTCTATCGTCAATTTGTCCGACCACACCCTTCAACCAGACGAAATCGAAGTTCTCAGCCGAGGGCTCAATTTCTGCCCCACTACCAAAATGGACCCCACTAGTCTCGCGGCAGACACAGAGGAATTCATCAGGAGAATGAGGCTCCGGGAATTCTACCACAAACCCCAAGATTTCAGCAGCGAACCCAATGAGACAATCGACGATCCGGAACAGCAGACAGAGGGATCTGCAGTACAGCAACCGAAGAGGAAAGAGTCTCACTGGACTCCTCCAGAGGGTTGCTGCCCTAAGCTTGACATGTATGCTCAAGCTGTCAGGAAATGCGTCTATGCCAGATTCATCAGCCGCACTCGGAAGACAGTCCAGAATGTCACCCGAGCACAACGCAACGCCATCAAAGCTCTCAAGATCAACCGCAACATCGTCATCAAACCAGCGGACAAAGGAGGAGCCATCGTCATACAGAACAGAACGGACTATTGCAAAGAAGCATACCGACAACTGGATAACCAGGAACACTACAGACGGTTACCCACAGACCCGACCAAAGAACACACCCACCAGCTCAACAAACTGATCAAGACCTTCGATCCAGACCTTCAAAACATCCTACGCACTCTCATCCCACGTACTCCCCGCGTGGGAGACTTCTACTGCCTCCCAAAGATACACAAAGCCAACACACCCGGACGTCCTATCGTATCAGGCAACGGAACCCTGTGTGAGAACCTCTCTGGATACATCGAGGGCATCCTGAAACCCATCGTGCAGGGAACCCCCAGCTTCTGTCGCGACACTACAGACTTCCTACAAAAACTCAGTACCCACGGACCTGTTGAACCAGGAACACTTCTCACCACGATGGACATCTCGGCACTATACACCAGTATCCCCCACGATGACGGCATCGCTGCGACAGCATCAATACTCAACACCAACAACAGCCAATCTCCAGACGCCATCCTACAACTCATCCGCTTCATCCTGGATCACAATGTCTTCACCTTCAACAACCAGTTCTTTACCCAAACACACGGAACAGCCATGGGGACCAAATTCGCACCCCAATACGCCAACATTTTCATGCACAAGTTCGAGCAGGACTTCTTCACTGCACAGGACCTCCAACCAACACTATACACCAGATACATCGACGACATTTTCTTTCTATGGACCCACGGTGAGGAATCACTACAGAGACTACACGATAACGTCAACAAGTTCCATCCCACCATCAAGCTCACCATGGACTACTCCTCAGAATCAGTTTCTTTCTTGGACACACGAATCTCCATCAAAGACGGGCACCTCAGCACCTCACTCTACCGCAAGCCCACGGACAACCTCACGATGCTCCACTTTTCCAGCTTCCACCCTAACCACGTCAAAGAGGCCATCCCCTATGGACAGGCCCTGCGAATACACAGGGTCTGCTCAGACGAGGATGGACACCTACAGACGCTGAAAGACGCCCTAGTAAGAACGGGATATGATGCTCGACTCATCGATCGACAGTTCCGACGGGCCACAGCGAAAAATCGCGTAGACCTCCTCAGAAGACTAACACGGGACGCAACCAACAGAGTACCCTTCGTCGTCCAGTACTTCCCCGGAGCGGAGAAACTACGCCATGTTCTCCGCAGCCTTCAACATGTCATCAATGATGACGAACACCTCGCTATGGCCATCCCCACACCTCCACTACTCGCCTTTAAACAGCCACCCAACCTCAAACAAACCATCGTTCGCAGCAAATTACCCAGCTTTCAGGAGAACAGCGTCCACGACACCACACAACCCTGCCACGGTAACCTCTGCAAGACATGCCAGATCATCGACACAGATACCACCATCACACGAGAGGACACCACCCACCAGGTGCACAGTTCATACTCCTGTGACTCGGCCAACGTTGTCTACCTCATACGTTGCAGGAAAGGATGCCCCAGAGCATGGTACATTGGCGAGACCATGCAGACGCTGCGACAACGGATGAACGGACACCACGCAACAATCGCCAAACAGGAGGGTTCTCTCCCTGTCGGGGAACACTTCAGCAGTCATGGACATTCAGCCACCGACCTTCGGGTAAGCATACTCCAAGGCGGCCTTCGAGACACACGACAACGTAAAATCGTCAAGCAGAAATTGATAGCCAAGTTCCGCACCAATGAGGACGGCCTCAACCGGGATCTTGGGTTCATGTCACACTACACGTAACCCCACCAGCGAACAAATGTTATCTGTTTTTAATATAACGGGTCATTGACTGTCTTCCTTCTCTCTCTCTCTCTCTTTTTTTGGGGGGTTTGTATATTCGGTGGCCTTTTAGGTGACACCTTTCTGTCTGCTCACTGTGATTGCCTTGGCAACGGGCAGTAATCACCAGGCATTGTTCTGTGATTTTCAAATGCGAAGGATTCAAAAATTTCATTTCCACACCGTTCACCTGAGGAAGGAGGAAGCCTCCGAAAGCTTGTGGAATTTAAAATAATTTTGTTGGACTATAACTTGGTGTTGTAAAATTGTTTACAATTGTCAACCCCAGTCCATCACCGGCATCTCCACATCATAAAATAAAAGCACAGATGAGTTGTCTTTTTGAGTGTAAATCTACTGTAGTCTGAAGTGCCTCAACTGGACAACATTCCAGTGTACAGTATATCAGTAAATTGACTCAACTTCACCGAATCCAAGTTCATAATTGGATTCAGCTTTCATTGCTACCAATGACACAACATTTATTGATCTACCAGGACTGAAATCAAAGGCAAAATCATCAAGGGAGATTAAGAGAACTACCGTTAGTCAGAAAACTGATAAAACGTTGTAATCAAATAGAGGTGATCAATTTGTGTCCAGGGCAGCTGATCAATTTTGTCTACACTTGAAGAAATACAAGAATTATTTTTCTGAACTAAGTTGCAAACTGCTGAACTTGGAGAACCTCCAAAATAACGCTGGGCATCGGTGAGAAGTTTGAACTAGTTTCAAATGGTCTTCAGAGAAAACTACCGACTGGTTGTCAACCAGTAGATTAACTAAAGTGAACAGCAGATGTTGGCTGAACAGTCATGGAATATTTTAGAACATTCTCAATAACAAGCACCAAATTGTAGTTTATTGAATTAATTCATTTATTACAAATCGTAGTGGTATCTTGCGTGGTGCTGCTACAAAACTACAGCCTAAACTCAACACTTAGAGCTCTGAAAGGAGTCAAATGCAGAGTAAGTAGAGCTTTGTTGTTGTCATAGACACTGGCTAATTAGGGACGGATGCAGAGACAGAATGAAAATGTGTATGTTTTCGTGCTGAAAATGAATCTGTCTGTATTACATTTAGGTATAATCTCTTTATTGATAAATTAATATACACAATGCTATGCTGTTCCTAAGATTAGCAGAGGAAGAATGAGGGACAAAGTAACTAAATTTGCACCCCAAGACATGCACAATCGGGGCCCAAAGCAAATATGCGGCCTAAAAAAAGGCAGGAGTCACGAGCACAGGATCAGCTGAGGAGGTGGAGCAGAGGAGCGACCCATAAAAAGGCGGGAGTCAGGAGCACAGGATCAGCTGAGGCGGCGGAGCAGAGGAGCGGCCCATAAAAAGGCGGGAGTCAGGAGCACAGGATCAGCTGAGGAGGTGGAGCAGAGGAGCGACCCATAAAAAGGCGGGAGTCAGGAGCACAGGATCAGCTGAGGCGGTGGAGCAGAGGAGCGGCCCATAAAAAGGCGGGAGTCAGGAGCACAGGATCAGCTGAGGCGGCGGAGCAGAGGAGCGGCCCATAAAAAGGCAGGAGTCAGGAGCACAGGATCAGCTGAGGAGGTGGAGCAGAGGAGCGGCCGAGCACGATGGTTAGGGAGAGAGAAAAAACCCCCAAAGTGACGTCAGCAGAAGGGAAGGAGCTGATTGGTGAGTAGCTGATTGTTTAGGAGGCGGATTGAGCTACTGCAGCTGCTGGAGGCACGAAGTCACAGCCAACAGGTAAGCGATTGGCTGGTGACTGGTAAGTAGTTTTTCTTTCCTTTTTTTTTCTCTTGACATTGTAGTTGTGTTAAACTAACTTAAGGGTTAAGTCATGGCAGGAAATCCCAGAGCCGTGTCATGTTCCTCTTGTGGGATGTGGGAATTCAGGAATCCTTCCTGTATCCCTGATTCCTTCACCTGCGGGAAGTGTGTCCAACTGCAGCTATTGTTTGACCGCTTGACGGCTCTGGAGCTGCGGATGGACTCACTTTGGAGCATCCGCGATGCTGAGGAAGTCGCGGATAGCACGTTCAATGAGTTGGTCACACCACAGATAATAATTACTGAGGGAGATAGTGAATGGGTGACCAACAGACAGAGGAAGAGCAGGAAGGCAGTGCAGGGGTCCCCTGCGGTCATCTCCCTCCAAAACAGGTATACCGTTTTGGACACTGTTGTGGGAGATGGCTCACCAGCGGAAGGTGGCAGCAGCCAGGTTCATGGCACCGTGGCTGGCTCTGCTGCACAGGAGGGCAGAAAAAAGAGTGGCAGAGCTATAGTGATAGGGGACTCGATTTTAAGAGGAATAGACAGGCGTTTCTGTAGACGCAACCGAGACTCCAGGATGGTATGTTGCCTCCCTGGTGCAAGGGTCAGGGATGTCTCGGAGCGGCTGCAGGACATTCTGGAGGGGGAGGGTGAACAGCCAGTTGTCGTGGTACATATACGTACCAACGATATAGGTAAAAAACGGGATGAGGTCCCACAAGCTGAATTTAGGGAGTTAGGAGTTAAACTAAAAAGTAGGACCTCAAAGGTAGTAATCTCAGGATTGCTACCAGTGCCACGGGCTAGTCAGAGTAGGAATGACAGGATAGCTAGGATGAATATGTGGCTTGAGAGATGGTGCAAGAGGGAGGGATTCAAACTCCTGGGATATTGGAACCGGTTCTGGGGGAGGTGGGACCAGTACAAATTGGACGGTCTGCATCTGGGCAGGACTGGAACCAATGTCCTAGGGGGAGTGTTTGCTAGTGCTGTTGGGGAGGGTTTAAACTAATGTGGCAGGGGGATGGGAACCGATGCTGGAAGTCAGTGGGAAGTAAAGTGATGACAGAAACAAAAGGCAGTAAGGGAGAGTGTACAGAACATGACCGGACAGATGGTCTGAGAAAGCAGGGCAAAGACCAAGGGAAGTCTAGATTAAACTGCATTTATTTCAAGGTAAGAAGTCTGATGGGCAAGGCAGATGAACTCAGGGCATGGATGGGTACATGGGACTGGGATGTTATAGCTATTACTGAAACATGGCTAAGGGAGGGGCAGGACTGGCAGCTCAATGTTCCAGGGTACAGATGCTATAGGAAAGATAGAGCAGAAGGTAAGAGAGGAGGGGGAGTTGCGTTCTTGATTAGGGAGAACATCACGGCAGTAGTGAGAGGGGATATATCCGAGGGTTCGCCCACGGAGTCTATATGGGTAGAACTGAAAAATAAGAAGGGAGAGATCACTTTGATAGGATTGTACTACAGATCCCCAAATAGTCAACAGGAAATTGAGGAGCAAATATGTAAGGAGATTACAGACAGCTGCAAGAAAAATAGGGTGGTAATAGTAGGGGACTTTAACTTTCCCAACATTGACTGGGACAGCCATAGCATTAGGGGCTTGGATGGAGAGAAATTTGTTGAGTGTATTCAGGAGGAATTTCTCATTCAGTATGTGGATGGCCCGACTCGAGAGGGGGCAAAACTTGACCTCCTCTTGGGAAATAAGGAAGGGCAGGTGACAGAAGTGTTAGTGAGGGATCACTTTGGGACCAGTGATCATAATTCCATTAGTTTTAAGATAGCTATGGTGAATGATAGGTCTCGCCCAAAAGTTAAAATTCTAAATTGGGGAAAGGTCAATTTTGATGGTATTAGACAGGAACTTTCAGAAGTTGATTGGGAGAGTCTGTTGGCAGGCAAAGGGACGTCTGGTAAGTGGGAGGCTTTCAAAAGTGTGTTAACCAGGGTTCAGGGTAAGCACATTCCTTATAAAGTGAAGGGCAAGGCTGGTAGAAGTAGGGAACCTTGGATGACTCGGGCGATTGAGGCCCTAGTCAAAAAGAAGAAGGAGGCATATGACATGCATAGACAGCAGAGATCAAGTGGATCCCTGGAAGAGTATAGAGATTGCCGGAGTAGAGTTAAGAGAGAAATCAGGAGGGCAAAAAGGGGACATGAGATTGCTTTGGCAGATAAGGCAAAGGAGAATCCAAAGAGCTTCTACAAATACATAAAGGGCAAAAGAGTAACTAGGGAGAGAGTAGGGCCTCTTAAGGATCAACAAGGTCATCTATGTGCGGAACCACAAGAGATGGGTGAGATCCTAAATGAATATTTCACATCGGTATTTACGGTTGAGAAAGGCATGGATGTTAGGGAACTTGGGGAAATAAATAGTGATGTCTTGAGGAGTGCACATATTACAGAGAGGGAGGTGCTGGAAGTCTTAACGCGCATCAAGGTAGATAAATCTCCGGGACCTGATGAAATGTATCCCAGGACGTTATGGGAGGTTAGGGAGGAAATTGCGGGTCGCCGAGCAGAGATATTTGAATCATCGACAGCTACAGGTGAGGTGCCTGAAGATTGGCGGGTAGCAAATGTTGTGCCTTTGTTGAAGAAGGGCGGCAGGGAAAAGCCTGGGAACTACAGACCGGTGAGCCTGACATCTGTAGTGGGTAAGTTGTTAGAGGGTATTCTGAGAGACAGGATCTACAGGCATTTGGAGAGGCAGGGACTGATTAGGAACAGTCAGCATGGTTTTGTGAGAGGAAAATCATGTCTCACGAATTTGATTCAGTTTTTTGAAGGGGTAACCAAGAAGATAGATGAGGGCTGTGCAGTAGACGTGGTCTACATGGACTTTAGCAAAGCCTTTGACAAGGTACCACATGGTAGGTTGTTATATAAGATTAAATCTCATGGGATCCAAGGTGAGGTAGCCAATTGGATACAAAATTGGATTGACGACAGAAGACAGAGGGTGGTTGTAGAGGGTTGTTTTTCAAACTGGAGGCCTGTGACCAGCGGTGTGCCTCAGGGATCGGTGCTGGGTCCGCTGTTATTTGTTATTTATATTAATGATTTGGATGAGAATTTAGGAGGCATGGTTAGTAAGTTTGCAGATGACACCAAGATTGGTGGCATTGTGGACAGTGAAGAAGGTTATCTAGGATTGCAACGGGATCTTGATAAATTGGGCCAGTGGGCCGATGAATGGCAGATGGAGTTTAATTTAGATAAATATGAGGTGATGCATTTTGGTAGATCGAATCGGGCCAGGACCTACTCCGTTAATGGTAGGGCGTTGGGGAGAGTTATAGAACAAAGAGATCTCGGAGTACAGGTTCATAGCTCCTTGAAAGTGGAGTCACAGGTGGATAGGGTGGTGAAGAAGGCATTCAGCATGCTTGGTTTCATTGGTCAGAACATTGAATACAGGAGTTGGGATGTCTTGTTGAAGTTGTACAAGACATTAGTAAGGCCACACTTGGAATACTGTGTACAGTTCTGGTCACCCTATTATAGAAAGGATATTATTAAACTAGAAAGAGTGCAGAAAAGATTTACTCGGATGCTACCGGGACTTGATGGTTTGACTTATAGGGAGAGGTTGGATAGACTGAGACTTTTTTCCCTGGAGAGTAGGAGGTTTAGGGGTGATCTTATAGAAGTCTATAAAATAATGAGGGGCATAGATAAGGTCGATAGTCAAAATCTTTTCCCAAAGGTAGGGGAGTCTATAACGAGGGGGCATAGATTTAAGGTGAGAGGGGAGAGATACAAAAGGGTCCAGAGGGGCAATTTTTTCACTCAAAGGGTGGTGAGTGTCTGGAACGAGCTGCCAGAGGCAGTAGTAGAGGCGGGTACAATTTTGTCTTTTAAAAAGCATTTGGACAGTTACATGGGTAAGATGGGTATAGAGGGATATGGGCCAAGTGCAGGCAATTGGGACTAGCTTAGTGATATAAACTGGGCGACATGGACATGTTGGGCCGAAGGGCCTGTTTCCATGTTGAAAACTTCTATGATTCTATGATTAAAAGATTGCGGAAAATTGAGCATAAGTGATTTACGTGTGTGATTATAATACGCCCAAACTTCCGCAATCTTTTTCGATTATCTATGAATTACAGAGCCTTATATGGGAGTTTCCTGAAATTGCGCTTGCTCAGAGGCTCCCTTCAAATTACGACCAGATTTTCAGGCACACATGGACCCGTAGTCACCTGAAGCAGGTGCAAATCAGCTGCTCCAGGAAGCGTTGAAGCCATTTTTATCCTGTTGCTGTTGCCTGCCGAATGCAGGCCCTCACCGCTGCTTGACCAATCTTGCACAGGTTCCCATGGATGCCTGGAAGGATCCTGTTCTGTGGACAACCATATTCCAGACAGATCCCACGATTCACCGTGCCCTCCAATCTGTCACCCAGAGCCTCAAAAGCAGAAGTCTGAACATCCATCAGCGTGGAAGCCACGACTGCTCCCTCACCGTCCGTTGTAGAGTGGGGGGAACCTGCCGCATTGGTTCTCGCAGCTCTAACATCGACCCATGTGATTCCAGCAGACTCGGATACTATACCCGCATGAAGCTCCATGTTGCTGCAGATGATGCCCAGATTCCTTATGTTAGTGTTAGCCGTGGCTCAGTTGGTAGCAATCTCGCCTCTGAGTCAAAAGATCCTGGGTTCAAGTCCCACTGCAAAGATTGGAGCACAAAATCCAGGCTGACACTCCAGTGCAGTACTAAGGGTGTGCTGCACTGTCAGAGGTGCCGTCTTTCAGATGAGATGTTAAACCGAGGTCCCGTCTGCCCTCTCAGATAAATGTAAAACATCCCATGACACAATTTTGAAGAAAAGCAAGGGGGGTTCTCCCTGGTGTCCTGACCAATATTTATCCCTCAACCAACATCACTATAAACTGATTATCTGATCATTATTACATTGCTGTTTGTGGAACCTTGCTGTGCGCAATTTGGCTGCCGCATTTCCTACAATAGTGACTACACTTCAAAAGGTACTTCATTGGTTGTAAAGCGCTTTGGGAAGTCCTGAGGTCATGAAGGGCGTTACATAAACGCAAGTCTTCCTTTCTTCTTTCTGATGCTCAACCAGCAGTCACCTCTTCAAGCCTGTAGCCGTCGAATCAGACTCCACTGACTCAGCAGTCCATGGCTGCCTTCTTGCTGGGCTCTCTGGCGAGGTGGTGACATTCTCCACCTCCTCAGAGTCTCCACATTCCAGGAACTGGATTGAGATGCTGGAGGGCTCACCTGGCGTTGAGGGTACCCCTACCCCGGTGGAATGTGCCCGTGCTGATTCCAGATTGAGGAAAGCCGGGTGACTCTGACTCTGCTCGGGGGGTGGGGGGGGCCGCGATCTGAAGGTGGGGGGCAAGGTGCACTCACGGGAAAGAACAGAGGGGAGCAGCTCCGGCTTCCCATTGACCCCCTCACCTGGTAGCTCAATGGGGACAAGTTGCATGATGAAGCCAAAGTCCATGTTCTCCAGCTCCTCCGGAAGTTGCTCACCCTCCGCCTCCTTCACCCTCGTCCTCTCCTCCAATTCATATTCCTCCTCCTCGCAGCCCCCCCACCTCCTCCTCCACAATGACTGCCTTCTCTTGGCTCTTGGCATATTGACTGACCAGTGGGGAAAAAACAGAGGGTTAGAATTGTTGCCTTTGTCAGTGCTGAGATGCCCCATGAGGGGCACGGGTAGAGGAAGGCTGAGCCCCTGTCCTGGAGCATTGTAGGATAGTGAGCGGAAATGTACTCACCTGGCTCAGGACTCCTCCCTCCCCGACCTCGGCCTCCACCGCAGCCACAGTGGTGCAGCAGCCCAGCAGCTCCACCACCTTCTCCTCAATGTGGGGGGGCGGGGGTCACAGCTCGGATGTTTGGGACACCCCCTCCCCTTCCTGCTCTTTGTCCTCTCCTGGGCATTATGTGCCATCTTGCCCTGCAAAGAGAAAAATTAGGCTTGCAGTGGCAGTGGTTTGAATGTGTGGAACAACTGAAGGTGCTGCTGATCTGCATCTTTCCTGGGGTTTTTGGTGCAAGGTCACTGATGAATTAGTTCCACCTCAGATACTTAAGTGTGGTGCCCATCATGGGTGAGGAAGAAAGGGAGAGCATGGTGAGTGGCTTACTTCCTTGCTCTGATCAGGTCTTTGAATTTCTTGTGGCCCTGCTCTGCTGCCCTGGGCACTATGGATGTGGCACTCAGCACCTCTGCCACCTCTGTCCATGCCCGCCTCCTGACTGCATGTGAGGGCTGGGATGTGAGGGAGCCGAGGATCCGGTCTCACCTTCCCTCCATCTGGTGTAGGAGAACCTGCAGGTTGTCCTCCATGAAGCTAAAGATCTTCAGATCAGCCATGATCTTACTGAATGGCGGAGCAGGCTCGAGGGGCCGATTGGCCTACTCCTGCTCCTATTTCTTATGTTCTTATGTTCCTGGCAGTCTTCTCCAGTGAATCAGTCATCTGTGAGAAGGGAAAGATTTGTGACAATTTTGGGTGCAACTTCCGGGTTGCACCCCCAGAGGAAATTTCAGGCCAAGGCCTGTTATGGCCAAGCAACATAGCTGAAGTCTAAACCTGCTCAAGTCTTTGCATTTGCTGAGCACCACAGTGACATTTCCATCTCGACATCATTAAATGTCTGCTAAGTAGGATTCTGCTTGATGCTTATGCGTGGATAAGCAATTCAATTAAATGTATGGATAGTTCTTATACATATATATATGTAACCTACCTATGATTGCCCTTTTTCATACCTGAATTTTTATTATGATAAATTCTGAGTATTATTGCTATTTTATCTCTTCACTGCATCATTCTGGCCTTGCAGTGCACATTATTCTGACAATCTATAAACAACCCACAGAAATAATAAGCCTAAGATTTGCATGGCCATATGTACATGTCAGACCCAGAGTCCACAGTTCATATTCAAATAATAAGCCAATATTTCAGTTCATGCAAATTATTTTGTATGATAAATAAACTTCGAGCCCTATGGATACAATTTAACTTGGTGCTCTTCAGCCACTGATTTGCCCACACTTATTGCATAAACAGGAACAACAGCTGAATACCTCCCTTATCTTTGTTCCTCTTCCATTCTAAGCTCTCCTTCATAGATACCATTATTCCACAGCTTGGGAAGGTTCTTGTTTGCAGGACTCATCCAATGGCGCTCAGTAACAAAAGATGAGGAAGTGCATAAGAATGGCTTGGGAGACTTTGAGCTTCCCTCCTTCCTTGTTGGAAAGTTTCCATCTTCTGCTCAGTGCATTGACATCGTTTTATGAATAGAATCCTACCAGTGCTGGTCCACTCGGGATTCATATAAACATAATAACAGGAGTAGGACATTCAGCCCCTCTGGCCTGTTCTGCCATTCAATTAAATCATGATTGATCTGTGCCTCAATCTGTTTACCTGCCTTTATTCCATATCCCTTTGATACCCTTACCTAACAAAAATGGATCGATTTCAGTCTTGAAAATTTCAATTGGCCCAGCATCCACAGCCTTTTTGGGGGAGCGAGTTCCAGCTTTCTACTAGTCTATGTGTGAAAAGGTAATTCCTGATTTCACTCCTAAATGGCCTAGCTCTAACTTTAAGATGATGCCCGTTTGTTCTTGATTCCTCCGCCAGAGGAAATAATTTCTCTGTATCTACCTTATCGAATCATTTTATCATTTTAAAAGCATCGATTAAATCAGCCCTCAACCTTCTTAACTCAAGGAAATACAAGCCAAGTTTATACAACCTGGCCTTATAATTTAACCCTTTAAGCCCTGGTTTCATATTAAATCTGCGATTCAGATTCATAAATTCTCCTCAATAGCTAGTATTTAATCAGGATTCCTCTAGGTATGTGCCTACTATGTGCCTAGGTATTCTTACTGCAGTTATACAGGGCCTTGGTGAGACCACACCTGGAGTATTGTGTGCAGTTTTGGTCTCTTTATCTAAGAAAGGATACACATGCCATAGAGGGAGCGCAGCAAAGGTTCACCAGACTGATTCCTGGGATGGCAGGACTGTTGTATGAGGAGATATTGGATCGACTCGGCCTGTATTCACTCGAGTTTAGAAGAATGAGAGGGGATGTCATTGAAACATACAAAATTCTGACAGGGCTAGACAGACTGGATGCAGGAAGGATGTTTCCCCTGGCTGGGGGGGTCCAGAACGAGGGGTCACAGTCTCAGGATACGGGGTAGGACATTTAGGACTGAGATGAGGAGAAATTTCTTCACTCAGAGGGTGGTGAACCTGTGGAATTCTCTACCACAGAAGGCAGCGGAGGCCAAGTCACTGAATATGTTTAAGAAGGAGTTAGATAGATTTCTAGACACAAAAGGCATTAAGGGGTATGGGGAGGGAGCGGGAATATGGTATTGAGATAGAGGATCAGCCATGATCATATTGAATGGGGGAGCAGGCTCGAAGGACCGAATGGCCCAATCCTGCCCCTATTTTCTATGTTTCTATGTGCCCTGAATAGTGTGACGGGTGCTCACTTATTTGGGCCACCTGAGTTAACATGTTTCTCACATTTTTTGAATGAACATTTTTCTGCTTGTGGGTTCCTAGCTGCTGTGTTGGCCTGTTTTTCGTGACAGTTACTTAAATGAGAATTATGTTATGGAGGTGTACATTGCACATAAAAATTAAGCCTGCGGTGTATTAATTTATCCATAATTCTTAACACAGTAATATCCCATGGTAGCCCTGGAGGTATAAATCATTGAAAACAGAGTGCCTTAGAAATATGATACAGGTAAGAACAATCCGTGCAATTAAACGGAAAAAGTGAGTAATGAAAGGAATAACGTCACCACCGGGGTCTAGTTTCTCTTTAAAAAGGGCTGAACAAGCCATACACTTTCAATATCTGACTGTTGTTCTGGGGACTGTCATCTTCCACAGGGCTGATATTCTTGCTTCATTTTCCCCGTCGTGCTGAACAGTGGTGGCTAACAAGGCTTTCATGTCATGTAGGACTTGACGTACTTCATCCAGCTTGCCATTTAAAATTTCCAGCATGCAACTGAACATTCCCTTCCCACTGTGCTTGGCTGTCTATGTCTTGTTCCTCTGTTCCTTCAGGTAAAGAATCCTTGCAGACTAGAGACAGCCAGGGTTGTTTGTGTCGTGTTCATTTCTTTTTGCTCATGATTTTCTCCCCTTTCCCTTCTTACACCGAAGATAGCAATTCGTGCTGAGGTTATGGTTCCACAGGTGGCAGCTCCCCTTCACAACTCCCCCCCCCCTCCACCCCCAGTACCTGCCCTAGTAACCATTCTTAAGGACTGAATATCGACAGTGAGCACTGGTACATTACTTAACCATGGGGCTGGATATCGCAGCCAAAACCAGCCCTGTTCTCAGTCAGCACCCACGTGTATTGGAATTGCAGCAGAAGGCACTGGATAACAATCAGGTGCAGGAACACAGATATCACCCAAGGCATTTTTACATTGAACTAGTGCCCCTGGGATGGCAGCATTCAAATGGGGACCTGAGACCTTTGTACAGGTCTGTTCTCCCCTGTTGACCTCCATTTGGTGCTTCTGCTCTAACTCGAGGCTGAATGGATATCATTTTCACGGTTGCATACGTGGGAACAGAGAAAGGGGGCACTAAAAACAGAGTTGCTGATGGAGGCGAAAACCACGGTACAGAATCAGACAAAAAAGTAACCGATAGGCCTGTGACTGTCTCGGTCTGTAATGGCACCAGAGTGTGCTACAGAATTGTGTCAGGCCGCAGTCATATACGGGCATTGGTAGGGGGGAGAAAAAAATAATCTTCACATATATGTCATTAAAAAATACAAATGAACATAATAGTTGTGAGCAGCAAAGCACCAATAGAACAAATAGAAACAATTAAAAATATGCATTTTTCCATGAATCTGCTGCTCTTGCCCCAGGTGGTGAAGGTCATGGATTTGGGAACTGTGAAATCTTGCTGCACTGCTTGACCCAGAGGGATATAATTGAGTGGGTTCAAAAAATTTTGGAGAGGGGAGACAGCTAGAAGTCATGGCTCATGTTGAAACCAATACAAATATACAAACATACGAAATTTGACAGGCAGGAAATGACCAACTGATCCATCAAGATTGCTCCACGTCATGTTGTCTGGAGTATCATGACTAAATACTTCCTCCCACCTTCCAGGATCCTAAATATGGATAGAAGTATTACAATAGGAGGCAAATGAATGGGTGAAATCATGGGATGTATTTCCCGTCATTTGAGCCCTAGAAATGCTGGGCACAAGAGATGCCGGTACATTTCTGGCATCCCATGTTGCGATGGACTGTGGGGGTTGAAATTTTCTAGTTCAGTCGACTGCGTTGATCAATTGCATCAGGCCAAGTGCCAATTTAAAGTTTCTCAACAATTTTTTAGCTTCTGCCAGCAACTCCAGCCAACCCACACTGCAGCAAGGCAACGCAGTCATTTCCCCCCTCTCCGAACCTGAGGCAGGCTCCTCAGCATCGCTGCAAATGGCTTCAGCCCTCTCCCTTAAAATGTTAATATCCCTGTCCAAGGAAATGGGCTGTGGGTCAGGGGTGCACCCGACAAATGACTGGAAATCCTGCCTCATTGCACTGATGGAGTGCATCCCTCAAGGAAAATCCAAATTATTGTGTCCAATTTTGGGATGTTTGACTACGTCAAAGGCACTATATAAATGAATGTTGTTGTTCATTTGTTTATGGGATGTGGGTGTCACTGGCAAGGCTGGCATTTATTGCCCATCCCTAATTGCCCTTGAGAAGGTGGTGGTGAGCCACCTTCTTGACAACTGAGTAGCTTGCTAGGCCATCTCAGCAGGTGATTAAGAATCAACCACATTGCTGTGGGTCTGGAGTCACATATAGGCCAGATCAGGTAAGGATGGCAGGTTTCCTTCCCTAAAGGGCATTAATGAACCAGATGGGTTTTTTCAACAATCCAGTAGTTTCATGGCCACAATTACTGATACTAGTTTTTTTTAATTCCAGATTTTTATTTAATTAATTGAATTTAAATTCCCCAGCTGTAGTGGTAGAATTTGAACTCATGACCCTGGATTACTAGTCCAGTAACAACCACTATGCTACCATACCCTTGATATTGTTGTTGTTCTAATACCTCTTTATGTGGCTCAGTGTCAATTTTTGTTTGATAATTGCTCCTGTGAAGCTCCTTGGGATGTTTTACTATGTCAAAGGCGCTATATGAATGAAAGTTGTTGTATGTTGTTGTTGTTGAGTGTGCACGCATGGAGTAGCGATGTCACAATGTTGAGTCACAATATCATGGTAAAAATAATGGGTGGGGGGGAAGTTAAAATGGAGAGGGGGACTTACCCACTCTTTTTGGGATTTCTGTTTTGGGCTCTCCACGTTAAGTGGGATGTCAAGACCATGAAGAAGATACAGAAGAGATTCACTAATATGATGCAGGGATGAGATGCTTTAGTTATGAGAAGGTGATTAGACAAACTTGGGCTCCTTCCATAACAACAAATATGTTTAACAGGAGATCTAATTGAGATGTCAACATCTTGATAAGGTAAATAGGGAGTTGGGAACTCAAGGGCATAAATTTAGAATCATCACAAAAAGAACCCGAAGGCTTGTTAGCACATGGAATGGCCTATTACAAACAGCAGAAGAAGCAGAACCCATAATAGCTTTTAAAAGAGAGACAGATAAATATTTGAAAAAGCAACAATTTAAAAGGGTATGGAGAAAGGAAATAAATAAATAACTCTTTCAGAGAGCTGGCATAGGCACGATGGGCTGAATGGCCTCCTTCCGTGCCATAAAACTCCATGGGCTCGACTTTAACTCCCAGGCAGGAATGCAGGAAAGTGAGTGGCCAACTTGTCCGGGAGCAGAAGCAGAAGCAGGAGTCTTGGCCAATTTTAACGGCTGGGCCTTATTAAAATGCCGTTTGCTGACATCCCGACGAAAACAGCCAGGAAATGGGTGGGAAAAGGCTGCCCAGCCTGTAAATCAGTCAGCAGTAGGCCGCCGCCGGGTACCCAAGGGAACGGTTCCCAACACAAGGTAAGAGGAGGATCCAGGTCGGGGGAGGGTGGAGCCCAAGGACTTTGACATCATTGGAGCCTGATGTAAAATTGCAGTTGGTCAGATCGGGGAGGAAAAAGAGTGGGTAAGTCCCCCTCTCCATTTTAACTGACCCCCACCCCCCCAATATTTTCACCGTGATATCGTGACTCAACATTGTGACATCACTACTTCATGCGTGCACACTCAACAACAACAACAAACAACAACTTTCATTCATATAGTGCCTTTGACGTAGTAAAACATCCCAAGGCACTTCACAGGAGCGATTATCAAACAAAAATTGACACTGAGCCACATAAAGAGGTATTAGAACAGGTAACCAAAAGCTTGGTCAAAGAAGTGAGCTTTAAAGAGCATCTTAAAGGAGGAGAGAGAGGTAGAGGCGGAGAGGTTTGAGAGGGAATTCTAGAGCTTAGGGTCTAGGCAACTGAAGGCACGGCCACCAATGGCAGATGGATTAAAATCGGGGATGCGCGAGAGGCCAGAATTGAAGGAGTGCAGAGATCTCGGAGAGTTGTAGGGCTGGAGAAGGTTACAGAGATAGGGAGGGGCGAGGCCATGGAGGGTTTTGAACACAAGGTTAAGAATCCTCACCCAAATGTGGGGGCTTGTCTGCATGTGTGTGGAATAGAGGGCATCTACAGCACAGCTGGTTTACAGAATGACCGGCTGCACATTAGAAAGGTCGACCAATGAGAGCGACGCAGTTTGCTCACTCTCCCAAAGCCCAAGCTGCAATATGAACACAGCTTAATTGGCTTCCTAGGTTGTACTGTGGAAGGTTATGTCTGTGTTCTCTGCAATGGCAATTTTAGTACCCTGTATCCCAGCATTTCTCTATTGGTA
This sequence comes from Heptranchias perlo, assembly GCF_035084215.1. NCBI lineage: Eukaryota > Metazoa > Chordata > Chondrichthyes > Hexanchiformes > Hexanchidae > Heptranchias > Heptranchias perlo. Next base: position 16,857,318 of record NC_090339.1, read on the forward strand.
AATGGGGCTAATTAGCACCTCATTCCAGAGATTGAAGCTTGAGATAGCTCTCTGTCATTTTGAAATGTTTGACTTCTTACATCCTAAACACTTGCTATCTGTAGCAGTGTGAAATATTCCATTTCTTACAGTGCCCATTAAGCTATCATTTTTTTGTTGATGTGAATCAATTTTGGCTGCACATTGACAAGAGAGTGACAGTTAAATTCAGGAGTTACATCCCAATCTGATTGCTTGGTTGGACCTAAGAGGTGTGAGACCACCTCTAGTTCATGGTACAACTCCAGCCCACTATGAAGGCACATTTTAAAAGCAACCCTTTTAACTAATGGTTGCCAGGTTAGTTGCTTAAGCCTAAATTAGTTGGGTTAACCGTAATCATTCACAGCTAGCAGCCAGGTCAACCTTTCAGTTGTGCCTCCCTAAAACAAAGGGGACACTTGCAAACTCGTTTCTCTGCTGATGACCCTTGTCATCTTTATGGATCAATTTAAAAAAAAGGAAACTGAAGCTCCTCCTTCTCTGCAAATTCCACGTTTAAATAACAAGGTGAATGATCATCAGACAAGGTTAAACCTCAAACGGACAAGGAGAGCTGACACTGTGCAGTATTTCGTGTCATTTATTAAAATAAAGTAAATGGCTGTATTTTGCAGTAGCATATATTTTAATTAAATATTTAATGTAAATTATTGGGAAGTCAGTCAGAAAATAGGGGTGTTTCACCTCAAAGACTTAGGCTTGAATTCCAGTTGACTGCCAATTGTACTTGGGATGTCCCAAGGGCAGTTGTCAATCTTAGCCCGGTTTCCTAATAGAGGGAGGAATTGTTGGCCTAGATTTTCCAGTGAGCGGTGAACGAACAGCGCCTGCCGTTCATTAGACCTGAACTTGCCCACACACTATCCACGGGCTTTGGCAAGGCAACTTCCATCTGAGCAGGGACTGGAATCACGCAAGAAAAAGTCTGTAAGAGAAGACACGCCCGCCAATTCAGCCGGCGGGGGCTGCAGAGAGCAGTGAGTCAGGGGGTGCAGAGGGTGGTGAGTCAGGGGATGCTGAGGGTGATGAGTCGGGGGATGCAGAGGGCAGTGAGTCAGGGGATGCAGGAAGCCGTGAGTCGGGGGATGCAGAGAGCCATGAGTCGGGGGATGCAGAGGGCGGTGAGTCGGGGGATGCAGAGAGCGGTGAGTCGGGGGATGCAGAGGGCGGTGAGTCGGGCGATGCAGAGGGCGGTGAGTCGGGGGGTGCAGAGAGCGGTGAGTCGGGGGATGCAGAGAGCGGTGAGTCGGGGGATGCAGAGGGCGGTGAGTCGGGGGATGCAGAGGGCGGTGAGTCGGGGGATGCAGAGGGCAGTGAGTCGGGGGATGCAGAGAGTGGTGAGTCGGGCGATGCAGAGAGCCTTGAGTCGGGGGATGCGAAGAGCGGTGAGTCGGGGGATGCAGAGGGCGGTGAGTCGGGGGATGCAGAGGGTGGTGAGTCGGGGGATGCAGAGAGCGGTGAGTCGGGGGATGCAGAGAGCGGTGAGTCGGGGGATGCAGAGGGCGGTGAGTCGGGGGATGCAGAGGGCGGTGAGTCGGGGGATGCAGAGGGCGGTGAGTCGGGGGATGCAGAGGGCGGTGAGTCGGGGGATGCAGAGGGCGGTGAGTCGGGGGATGCAGAGGGCGGTGAGTCGGGGGATGCAGAGGGCGGTGAGTCGGGGGATGCAGAGAGCGGTGAGTCAGGGGATGCAGAGAGCGGTGAGTCGGGGGATGCAGAGAGCGGTGAGTCGGGGGATGCAGAGGGCGGTGAGTCCGGGGATGCAGAGGGCGGTGAGTCGGGGGATGCAGAGGGCGGTGAGTCGGGGGATGCAGAGGGTGGTGAGTCGGGGGATGCAGAGGGCGGTGAGTCGGGGGATGCAGAGGGCGGTGAGTCGGGGGATGCAGAGAGCGGTGAGTCAGGGGATGCAGAGAGCGGTGAGTCGGGGGATGCAGAGAGCGGTGAGTCGGGGGATGCAGAGGGCGGTGAGTCCGGGGATGCAGAGGGCAGTGAGTCGGGGGATGCAGAGGGCGGTGAGTCGGGGGATGCAGAGGGCGGTGAGTCGGGGGATGCAGAGGGCGGTGAGTCAGGGGATGCAGAGGGCGGTGAGTCTGGGGATGCAGAGGGCAGTGAGTCAGGGGATGCAGAGGGCGGTGAGTCGGGGGATGCAGAGGGCAGTGAGTCAGGGGATGCAGAGAGCGGTGAGTCGGGGGATGCAGAGGGCGGTGAGTCGGGGGAAGCAGAGGGCGGTGAGTCAGGGGATGCAGAGAGCGGTGACACGTTAGTGAGCAGGAGGAAGAACGGAGGGGGAGGGGGGGCATCTAGAGGAAGAGGACGGTGCGCACCCTGGGAGGGGGTGGATTGGGGAGGGCAGGTGAAGTGGCGTCGTCACTCCAGTACCCACGCAGTACCTTCAAGGTGCTATTGTGAGAGGGATGATTGACCACGATGATCCTCATCTCACCCCCTCTCCAACTCCTGGCCCCTCTAGCTCTGTGCGAGACACATGCGACTCCCCTCTCACAGACAGCCGTCAAGCTGCTGCCTCTGTGCCTGTGAGAGGAAACACGATTGACGAGTCCGACCCGTCGGGAGGGTGAGGGGCCTACGGGAGTTGAGGTAGATGTGTCCCAGTCCCCTGAAAGATAGGTTACACATTGGCCCCGTGTTGATGATGACTGGGGAGAGGACTTCATTAGTCAACAAGCGAGGCAAACGATGGTTGATGAGAATGACATGTACCTTGACTCTCTTGCCTCCATGAGACAGGAGATCAAGGACGTTGGCCAGAACATTAGTGACCAACTGGCAAATATTACTCAACGCCCTCTGCAGCCCCCGCCTCCCACCGCGGACACAGTCCAGGCCCAAGAGCCAGCAGCTCGGTCTCCACCAGACGCTACTGCTCCCATTGTCCACTTGGAGCTGCAGCACCCCAGCACCGAGTTCCCTGATTACGGCCAACAGACAAGACACAGAGGTCGTGCCCGTGGCACAAGAGAGGTCGGCTCACAGGGAGGGATGAGGACCAGGAGGAAATAGGGTGCCTCTCTTGTGCAGAATCCACCGCCTCTTGCTCAGACTTTGTCACAGCGACCCTCAGACACAGCCTGTGAGGGGGCAGGTCTGTTAATTTTTTTGCTCTTTGTTCTTAATCGCTTGTTGGTGTTTTGTTGTTTAATGATTCTCTGATGATTGTTTGTATTATAATTTTTGTTGTTGCTGCAGAAGTAATTTGTAACTGTTTAAAATTTTTTATTAATTACAGCTGTTTCCAAACTAGAAAATGACTAAATTAACTCAATTTTTATTTAAAGTTTTGCACTAAGCATCTCCAAGTTTATATAAAGTTTTTCAATAACTACCTCGATGTTTAATTAAAGTTTTACAATAACTACCTGTTTCTTCAAAGTTTTGCACTCAGTATTTGCTGCTGGAATAAAAGTTCACTGTTTCACTTTCAATCTTGCCTGTTATTTTGTCTGCTTTCCTGGGGTGGTGGGGGGGTGTGCGGGGGGAGGCATTTTGCCATTTTCATCACTGTCCAAATGCATGAACCACCAGCTGCTCTCTCGCTGCCCTGCCCTCTGCAGCCGTGGTTCCCTCAGCCCCATGAACCATGGCACCAGTGACATCCGGGTTGGGATCCTTCATCGCGACCATTTCCAGCAGCATCTCGTCTGCCGGGTTAAGGGTCAGTCCTCCCGCATGGCAAAGTTGTGCAATACGCAGCAGACCACCACAATCCCCAACACTTTGACAAGTGAGTACTGCAAAGTTCCCCCCAACCTGTCCAAGCACCGGAAGCATGATTTCAGCAGCCCTATTGTCCTCTCCACTACTTGGCACGTGCACACGTGGGCACGGTTGTACCTCTCCTGTGCTGCACCATTGGTGCTGCAGTAGGGTGTCATCGACCACTTTAGTGGGTAGCCCTTGTCACCTAAGATCCACCCTGATCCTTGCCGCATTCCGGTGAAGGAATCATGGAAGTTTGAGTGGCGAAGGACGAAGGCATCATGAGCACTTCTCCGGTGATCTGCATTGACTTTCATGATTTTCAGTTGGGCATCGCAAAGGATCATCAAATTTAACGAATAAAACCCCTTCTTGTTGATGTAAGTGACAGGTGTATCATTGGGTTCCGTTGACAGGCCCCTGCACTTTAGGGAAGCCAGCGATCCTGTGGGATGCGACTCTCCCTTTGCTGCGCTGGGGACATGTCAAGGCTGATGAAGTCAGAAGCCCTGCAGAATGTGGTATCCGTGGCCTGCTGAATGCAGATGCTCGCAGTGCTCTGGGTGATGTTGCACATGTCACCAGTGCCTGACTGAAATGACCAGCATTCATAAAATTTGAGGGCTGTCGTTACCTTCATGGCCACTGACAAGGCCCTGCGGGAGTTAGAACGTGGCTGAAAGTCCTCTTGTAACATTTGACAGAGGCGGCCGATTGCCTCCATACTAAAACATAATCTCCTCACACACCTCTTCTGATATCGTCTCGAAAGGCAGCTTCTTCCTGTACACTGGGGTGGGTAATTGTTCCTCCCGATGAGCCTACAGGGATGGCGTCTGACTCTTTGTTGTTTCCTGCGTTGGCCTTCCATTCTGTACAGTACATACGTAAACAATGGGATCCTGAGTGGTAAAGGCATTTTTTTCCCTTTTTTTTCCACACAGGCCTCTTTAAACACTACCAGGACTCTTGATGTCACATAAATTTGAAAAAAAATTGAAAAATTCTGACACCCGCCTCTCACAGGCATTTTATACAACTCTCTGACAGCTAAAAAGCTCCCTCCAGCTGAATCCTGGCTTCATTAAATATGCACAAAATTTAAATGGTGGCAAGACTGGCTCCTCGCGTCAGTTCAGACAAACCCTAACTTTTTCTGTCGAGCTCAGTACGTACTTACTGCATCAGTTCAGCAACTTCACGCCGTTCCATTCATTTGAATGGAGAGCCAGCCGGAGAGCTGACCTTCCCGCACAGCTTACGGAGGAGCAGGGCATCTCGGAGAGCAACTTCTGGATTTCCGCGTCTATGTGCAGTCATTGGAAGTTGCTCTACCATTTGCACTGAAATAACGGTGAGCGCCGTTAGGCTCGCTGTTATTTTCGCAGCAAAATCTGGCCCGTTGTCTGGAAATGAGGACAGTTTTGTGAAAAATAAACTTCACCACAAATGACACTTGCTGTGAATCTCAAAACGTCAATCAGTTGGCTGAAGAATTTTTTTTTTAAAGCAACCAGGTCCATTGGTCCTCCTGGAATTTTCGAAACTTACCTTTGAACCGCACTCCCATAAAATTAAAAATTTTAATTTTAGTGGAGCACTGATATATGTGCAAGCATGTGCGCAGAATTCTGCCTTTGTTGGGCAAAGTGCTACGGAGCTGTCAGTGTAAATTGAGTCTGCTGGATGGACGTGGCACTCTACAGAGGCTGGGAAATGTATACAGTGGCACGCTTGTAGACTTAAACATTTGCAGGCTATCCAGGTCATTAGAAAAGCACAAAATTCCAATATATCAAAGCACATTCCATTCAACTTTAGCCCTACGCTCCTGACTTTTAGCCACTCGGTACAGAGTGGGTGGAGGGGGGGAGGATGGTGGGCAAGTCAGAGGTCCTTCTTGAGGGTCTGCTTCTGGGCCTGACAATGACTGCCATTCACAAGTCCAGGATGGGCGCGGCCAGCAGGGAGCATTACCCTGGCTACCTGCCTCCCATTGTCTGTGCCCAGGTGGCCCTGGAGAGGGGGCATACGGTGTCCACCAATACGCCTGAGGCCTTCCGCGACCGGTGGGCATGGCAGGGTATAGAGTGCCTGGTAGACACAAATGACAACATTATGAATTAGAATATAAGTTTCCCTTTTAGTTAAATTAGATTGTTTGTTTGAATTTTTATATTTGCTGTGCATTCTCACAAGGGAACACTTGTAAATCTTGTCAATTTGTTGTCCTGTTGATGACTGTGTCACCCTTATTGGTCAATTTAAAAAGGCATTCCGTTCAATCCAACTGTCAAGATTGCCAAACATTAAAAGTTCTCATTATTTACTTAGTACCAAAATACAAAATGTGTTAATCCATGACCAGATTTCACTGAAATAGCAGTAGATTTTATAAATGTAATGCCATTTACAAAAACTATATATATAAATATATATATTTGTTGTTCATTTTCCATTAATGTTTAGATTGAATTTCTGAATCAATGATTAACATGCTTAATTGTGGCTATTTTAAATTTGGAATTTGACAGAAATTTAGACCCAACATAATCTATGCACGTAGTACATTGGAAAACTCATTTTGTGTTTATCGGGACTTAACTGTTATCAAAGTGGCTAAGGATTAGGATAAGAGGAATATGTAGCTAACAGAATTGACTGTTCTAACTTCAGGTACACCATGTGACTGTCCCCTGCTCGTTTTAAAGGGTTTCCAAAATGTTTTGAGGCAAGGATTAGCTTCGAGTGAAGTTGGGTTAAACTGCAGGAGACATTGCTTTGGTCACCTGAACATTAACTGGTCCCTTGCAAGATCACAAAAAGGAATGACGCACCAAAATCATGCTGGCTGCATAATTCCGCAATTGCTGTTTGTCTTGGGCAGTGCCCTTTGAACAGGTCAAACAATAGTTTACCAATAGTTTGTCCACCTTGGTGAGATGAACAGTAAGAGTCGGTTCAACAATTGGACATAAAATTCTGCACGCTGATTTTCTGTGTTTTTAATTTTTGTCAAGGATAATTTTCTCCCACGTCATATTACAGTCTGTTGACAAGCGCTGATTTTTTTAATTCACATGTTGTCCAGGATAAAGCCAATACATTGCCTGTGCTTAAATTAGATATCTAATAATCCCACCTAGCCACAGTGCTTGTTACTGAGGCTATTGCACTGTTATATTTCTGGTAAGAACATAAGAACATAAGAACATAAGAAATAGGAGCAGGAGTAGGCCATACGGCCCCTCAAGCCTGCTCCGTCATTCAATAAGATTATGGCTGATCTTCAACCTCAAGTCCACTTTCCTACCCGATCCTCATATCCCTTGATTCCCTTAGAGTCCAAAAATCAATCGATCTCAGTTTTGAATATACTCAACGACTGAGCATCCACAGTCCTCTGGGGTAGAGAATTCCAAATATTCACAAACCTCTGAGTGAAGAAATTCCTTCTTATCTCAGTCCTAAGTGTCTGAGCCCTTATCCTGACACAGTACTCTAGTTCTAGAGTCTTCAGCCAGCGGAAACATCCTCTCAGCATCTACCCTGTCAAGCCCTCTTAGAATCTTATATGCTTCAATGAGGTCACATCTCATTCTTCTAAACTCCAGAGAGTATAGGTCCATTCTACTCAATCTCTCCTCACAGGACAACCCTTTCAGCCCAGGGATCAATCTAGTGAACCTTTGTTTCACCACCCCTAAGGCAAGTATATCCTTCCTTAGGTAAGGAGACAAAACTGCACACAATACTCCAGGCGTGGTCTCACCAAAGCCCTGTACAGTTGCAGCAAGACTTCCTTACTCTTGTACTCCAACCCCCTTGCGATAAAGGCCAACATACCATTTGCCTTCCTAATTGCTTGCTTTACCTGCATGTTAACTTTCAGTGTTTCGTGTACAAGGACACCCAAATCCTTCTGAACACCAACATTTTATAGTTTCTCACTATTTAAAAATTATTCCGTTTTTCTATTTTTCATACCAAAGTGAACAACCTCACATTTCCCCACATTATGCTCCAACTACCACCTTCTTGCCCACTCACTTAACCTGTCTATATCCCTTTGCAGACTCTTTGCGACCTCCTCACAGCTTACTTTCCCACCTAGCTTTGTATCATCAGCAAACTTGGATACATTTCACTCAATCCCTTCATCTAAGTCATTAATATAGATTATAAATAGCTGAGGCCCAAGCACTGATCCCTGCGGCACCCCATTAGTTACAACCTGCCAACCCGAAAATGACCCGTTTATTCTTACTCTCTGGGCATGATTTTGACCCCGAGCTGGGAAGGGGGCGGGGGGGGCAAATTGCAGACGGGAAATCCAGAAGTACGGGTTTCCGGACGTCCTTATGATTTTGACGTAAGGACGTCTTTAATTTCTTTTTGTCGGTTTGCTGTTTGACAGGCTAGTCTCAGTTGGACAGGAGAGCAGCCAGCGAGAGGACGTGAAAAGGTAAGTCTTCAGGTAAGTCTTTGATTGTATAGATGGGGGGGGGGCATAGGGGGCATGGATGGCATGGGGGCATAGTTGAGCACGGAGGCATGGAGGCACTGATGGGCATGAGTAGGCATAGGGCACCGATGGGCATGGGGGTCACCAGGGGGAGTCAGTCATGGGGGAGGGATCGGGGGTCAGTCACAGGGTGGGAGGGGGTGTTAGGATCGGTGGTCATTGCAGGGGTCTGCAATCGTTGGGTGTCGGGACCAGGGGTAATCTCAGGGGTCTGCGATCATTGGGTGTCAGGATCGGGGATCATTGTGGGGGTCCGCGATCATTGGGTGACAGGATCAGGGGTCATCGCGGGGTCCACGATTGTTGGGAGGGTCAGAGATCGGGGGGGGGTCTGCGATCGTTGGATGTCGGGATAATGCGGGGGTCCGCGATCGTTGGATGTCAGGATTGGGGGTCATTGCGGGGGTCCGCGATCGTTGAGTGTCGGGATTGGGGTCATCACGGGGGTCCATGGTCGTTGGGGAGAGGTAGGAGATCGGCGGGGGGGGTCTGCGATCATTGTGGGGGGTTCGGAGCTTGCGGGGGGGCGGGGGGGAGTTCCGCGATCGTTGGGGGTTTGCTGCAGGTGGGCCACTCCCCACTCCACCACCACTACTACCACCTGGTTTCTGCTCGGCAGAGGGAGTTAAAATGGACTTCTTTAAAGCTAAAAGTAGCTGCTGATGATGGAAGAACTTGCTTTTGTTGTTGACAACATTCCCTCAAGGTAAAGTATCCAGAATCCCCAGTAGTGGATCTGCTAAGGTGATGTTATATTAATCTTCAGCTGCAGGAGAGCTGCGGGTCTCACACAGACAGTGGCTATGTCAAAATAAACCAGCCGGAATTTTTTTTTGAGACTGTTTTTAACTCGGTCTTCCTGACTGCAGACTGTCTTCTTGGAAACAATAAATACCCTCTTCCAATGGCGGAGGCGATTTTCTTTGTGATGTCATGACACCGTCACACACGCACACCGCTACCATCCTTGTCGTGATATTGTGACTCAACATTAATGGGCACCCGCACCACTACTGGTGTTTCCTCAGGCCCCACCAGCCCCATGCAGCTGGAGAATGGGTGCCTGCCTGCCATGGTGGGTGGGGGAAGAGGGGGGAGGGAGGGTTTGCCCAGTTTGCCCCACTCGGCCTCCTGTGCAAGGGAGCTGATCCAATCTTTTTTTAAAAGCCTTACATTTTCTTTGGAGGTGCAGGTCATTCTTCTATTGCCTGGATTCAAACTGCTGGTGGGGTCCAGATGTACCCATCTGGAAACCGGCATGTCTTATCACACTTAGCGTACCAGCCTCTGGTAATATGTCAGGTCGCTACTAAGCCAGGGAAGTGAGAAACACAGAAACATAGAAAATAGGAGCAAGAGTAGGCCATTCGGCCCTTCAGGCCTGCTCCACCATTCAAAATGATCATGGCTGATCGTCTAACTCAGTACCCTGTTCCCGCTTTTTCCCCATTTCCCTTGATATCTTTAGCATTAAGAAATATATCTATCTCCTTCTTGAATACATCTAATGACTTGGCCTCCACTGCCTTCTGTGGTAGAGAATTCCACAGGTTCACCACCCTCTAAGTGAAGAAATTTCTCCTCATCTCGGTTCTAAATGGCATACCCCATATCCTGAGACTGTGACCCCTGGTTCTGGACTCCCCAGCCATCGGGAACATCCTCCCTGCATCTAGTCTGTCAAGTCCTGTTAGAATTTTACATGTTTTGATGAGATCACCTCTCATTCTTCTAAACTCTAGTGAATATAGGCCTAGTCAATCCAATCTCTCCTCATATGTCAGTCCTGCCATCCCAGGAATCAGTCTGGTAAACCTTCGTTGCACTCCGTCCATGGCAAGGACATCCTTCCTCAGATAAGGAGACCCAACGTAGGGAGTCCCTATCTCCAGGACCAATTCCTGAGGCCATTGGCCTTGCAAGGGGCTGACAATGTTCTGCCCCTTTCAAGGCCGACTGGGAAATCTCAGAATTGATAGGCACCCAGCACAAATCAACTCCTTTCGTAATTCCTCAGGTAATGAAGATGTCCATGCCTGCTTGCAGCAAGACCTGGACAACATCCAGGCTTGGGCTGATACATGACAAGTAACATTTGTGCCACACAAGTGTCAAGCAATGACCGTCTCCAACAAAACAACACAACCATCTCCCCTTGACATTCAAAGGTATTACCATTGCCAAATCCCCCACCATCACCATTGGCCAGAAACTGGACTGGACCAGCCACATATATGCTGTGGCTATAAGAGCAGGTCAGAGGCTGGCTGTTCTGTAGTGAATGGCTCACCTCCTGACTCCCCAGAGACTCTTTACCTACAAGGCATAAGTCAGGCGTGCGATGCAATACTCTCCACTTGCCTGGATGGGTGCAGCTCTAACAACACTCAAGTAGCTCAACACTATCCAGGACAAAGCAGCCCAATTTTTTTTTATTCGTTCATGGGGTGTGGGCGTCGCTGGCGAGGCCAGCATTTATTTCCCATCCCTAATTGCCCTTCAGAAGGTGGTGGCACCTCATCCGCTAGCTTAAACATCCACTCCCTCCAGCACTGGCGCACCATGGCTGCAGTGTGTACTATCTACAGGATGTGCTGCAGCAACTCACCAAGGCTTCTTCGGCCACACCTCCCAAACCCACAGGCACCACCTGCAGCAGAATTAGAAATGGTCAACTCAGAATCCTAGCACAAAGGAAGATGTTTGTGGTTGTTGGAGGCCAATAATCTCAGCTCCAGAACATCACTGCAGGAGCTCCTCATGGCAGAAAGTCAGAAGTGGGGATGTTTACTGATGATTTCACAGTGTTCAGTTCCATTTGTAATTCCTCAGATAATGAAGCAGTCCATGGCCGCATGCAGCAAGATCTGGACAATATCCAGGTATCCAGGCTTGGGCTGATAAATGGCAAATAACATTTGCGCCACACAAGTGTCAGGCAATGACCATCTCCAACAAGAGAGAGTCTAACCACCTCCCCATGACATTCAATGGCATTACGATCCCCGAATCCCCCACCATCAACATCCTGGGGGTCACTATTGACAGGAAACTCAATTGGGCTGGCCACATAAATGCCGTGGCTACTAGAACAGATTAGAGGCTGGGTATGCTATGACCAGTGGCTCACCTCCTGACTCCCCAAAGCCTCTTCACCACCTACCAGACACAAGTCAGGAGTGTGATGGAATACTCTCCACTTGCCTGGATGAGTGCAGCTCCAACAACACTCAAGAAGCTCGACACCATCCAGGACAAAGCAGTCCGCTTGATCAACAACCCATCCACCACCTTAAACATTCACTCCCTTCACCACTGTGGCTGCTGTGTGTACTATCTACAGGATGCACTGTAGCAACTCGCCAAGTAGCTCTTTTTCCCTTGGCCTCCCAAACCCATGACCTCTACCACCAAGAAGGACAGGGGCAGCAGCCGCATGGGAACACAATCACCTCCAAGTTCCCATCTAAATCACACATCACATCCTGACTTGGACGTATTCGGCATTCCTTCATCGTCACTGGGTCAAAATCATGGAACTCCCTACCTAACAGCACCGTGAGAGAACCATCACCACACAGACTGCAGCAGTTCACCACCACCTTCTCAAGGGCAACTAGGGATGGGCAATAAATGCTGGCCTTGCCAGCGATGCCCACATCCCAGGAATGAATATTTTATAAAAATGGATGCCTGCCATTTTTTGGTAGGTCCTGCTGGACTCCTGCTGGAGTTATGTCCAGAGTCTGGCACAAACACACCAGGAAATTGAGGGCAACAGTGTTTAAATAGAAACAAAGATGTAATTTCTACTTCACCAAGTAAGTCAAACACCTTTTCTGTTTTCTTCTGGAAACAGTAAAAGTAGCAGTAACATTAATGAAAGTTTTGGGCACCAGTTAATATCGGTTCTTCTTACGGAGAAGAAAAACACACCAAGCAGTGCAGAAAAAAAATCTCAGTCGTGTAACTATGCAAGTTTATTTTTTGCAAAACATAAAAAGTCACATTGGTGATCAAAAGAAATCCTCGTTGTTTAACAGCTGAGTTCAGGAATGACTTTTTTTTAAATTTTAATATAGTTTCAGGGCATGTTTTTTGGTGTAGCATTGCCACTAAAATGTCACACTTAGGTAGCATATTAGTAGTGATTGACCCACATCTCACTTGTCAAATCTGTCGCCGAAGCTCTGTCACAAACCAGAATTTTAACTTGTGTCTTATTCCTTATGCATGCTCATGAGATCCCCTGGGCCTTTTGGATTTACTCTGCGGCAGCCTGTAGATCTTCCAGCTTCCTCCGTCTCAGGCCTACCTGTCTGTATAGTGCCTCAGCAAGGAGTATGCATGACTGATGGTCCCTGTGGTTCTGTCCCACATGGCTTCATCCAGCTGTGCAGTTATCTGTGTCTTGACTGCATGAGAATCAGCTACATGGCTCCTGTAAATATCTTTATTGAAAGAGACACTGTCCCTTTCTGCAGGCTGGTAATGAAATTTACAGAAGATCAACCCTTTCAAAAAGCCCTGCTGGCAACATTTGAAAATCATATTAATGGTCAATTAATTTCTTCCCAAGAACCCAAGGTCCGTGCGTTCACCTCCGGCATCGCACCTTTTGAACACTGTTCCAAAAATAACTTTTACCTCCTGTATTGCTTTGGCTCTAAACAATTCAGAGTGCGTACATCAGGAATTGTACCACACCAGTGATTTGTTTTGGAATGAAGCCAAGTGCTGTAACAATTATTGCCTTGGTTTTAAAAGAAACCTCAATATTTGCATGTAAAAGTCTTCTGTCTTAGTGCACATCCATCGTACTCCAAAGATCACAATCTGGACATCACATTCCAGGCGTCACATTCTGTGACAGGCGGAAAAACAATCTTAAAAAGGAAACAGAAAGCACATTATTTCATGCTTAGTTCTTCTGGAGCCTGAAATTTACCAGTATTCAATTGCCCTCCAAGTGACACCAGGAGTTTACAAGCAGCTACAATTAGCTGCATTTTGCCTATTTAGGTAACTTCCCCACAAAAGGAAAGAAAGGATTGGCATTTATATAGCACTTTCACGACCTCAGCGTGTCCCAAAGCGCTTTACATACAATGAAGTACTTTTGAAGTGTAGTCGCTGCTGCGATGTAGGAAACGTGGCAGCCAACTTGCACAAAGCAAGCTCCCGCAAACAGCAGTGAAATAAATGACCAGATCATCTGTTTCAGGTATTGAGGGATAAATATTGGCCAGGACACCGGGGAGAACTCCCCTGCTCTTCTTCAAATAGTGCCATGGGATCTTTTACATCCACCTGAGAGGGCAAACAAGTACTTGAAAAGTGTCCTTAAAGGAATAAACCGAGCTAACCACAGCTCCACCTTAGCAGCTAAACATCCCAAGCTTGCTCCGGACCAAAGACTATTTGTTAGCAATACTGCAGCAGCTCTACTAATTTATTTCATAAACGCTAGCAGATCCCCTATGGTGTCGCTCATGCTGAGAGTTGGAGGATAAAAATAGGGGTGTTATAACATGCAATGCACACTGTAATAACTGGACCACTGATTTACAGTGACTGAATAAGTCTAATCTAATTTTTTTTACATGGTATTTTGATATTTTTATAACTGCTTTGGGCATTGAATTCTACAACTGTTCATTTTTCTGTGAAAGCTATAAATCAGTGGCCTTGATTATTTTTATAATCAGAAATGAGCATGTTAGTTCCCTCACCATCTGATGCAACTATGTCCTTCAAGATTTCTCCATCTCAATCGATGATGGTGCTACCAAGGACCTTTTGGTGATGGACATTGAAGTCCCTCACCCAGAGTACATTCTGTGCCCTTGATTCCCTCAGTGTTCTTTCTGAATGGTGTTCAACATGAAGGAGTCATTTGATTGTCAGTTGGGGGAGGGGGCTGTTGGTGGTGATCAGAAGAAGGTTTCTTTGGCCTTGTTTGACCTGAAGCCATGAGATTCTATGGGGTCCAGAGTCCAAGCCAGATCACTCTCACCCAACTCCATGCTACTGTGCCCCCACCTTTGGTAGGTCTATGCTATCCAGAAAAAAATTACCTTACATAGAGGTCAAATTTAACCAAAAATCAGGTGAGTAGGCAATTAAAAACGAGCCGGTTACTTACCCACTCAGATCCTGGCCATTTGCAATTTGAAGCCACAGAGTTTTGTAGGCAGATGAGGCACCCACCTAAAGCAGGCAGAAGCCTCACAAATTTATGGAAATCAGGGTCCTATTGCATCATTACCTGGAAGCAGGCGGGTGGTCAAGGACTGCCTGATCTTTCACTGCTGGCAGCCACTCTGCGGCCGCTTCATGCCTGTTCTGGGTGGGAAGTGGACCAATGGCATTTAAATGAGGCCCAGGAGTTAAAATACCCCAGGCCTCAAATTCAGGCCGCACTTGCCTCACCCCCTCACCCACCAAAACCCACTCCGGGTTAAAATCAACCCCACAGTTTCTGTTATTTTTCAATGAACAACAAATGATTTGTCAGTTGGGGGAGGGGGCTGTAGGTGGTGATCAGAAGAAGGTTTCTTTGGCCTTGTTTGACCTGAAGCCATGAGATTCTATGGGGTCCAGAGTCCATGCCAGGCCACTTATTCATTCTGCTGTACAAATTCATCTTATGCAAAGAGTGATAAAATATAAACAACAGTGTGCTGGTGAGTGTTTCTCTCTTTCTGTCTGTCTCTCTTTCTCAGGTTGACACTTACTGAAATTAAAAAAGTAAGTTAAGAACTTTTATTCAAATGTTTAGTTGAAAACCTATGCAAATTCACCATCCAGTTAGCATTGCAAACATTTTCAAAAACGCACAAACTGAATGCACAATTTCTCTTTCGATTGTTTATAATTCAAACATAAAAAGGCTGCCACAAGTGTGTAATCAGATCTGCCTGTCATGTTTAAAGTGGGTCCCTGCCTATCTCTAGGTCTATCTCGAGGTCTCTTTCTCTTCCACAGACGCAGAGAAAGCCTTTCTTTATAAACTCCACCTGAGTAAAATGTTCTGCCTTTGTTCCCGAGCTCTTCAAATTATTTTGCAAACAAACTAAGTGGATTCTGTTGGAGCCTGAACAGAAACATTCGATGAGTCAGAATGACTGAATGCTGCTAAAACATCCCACAAAATGGTGCACGCTGAATATGCTCAGAGTGCAGAATCTGTCTTCGGCTAATTCTTCACCATTTCCAGCCCACTTATCGTGAATGGCAAAGGATTTTTTTTGTGAGGAAGTTCAGGTAGAAGTTATCTCAACGCTATTGCCACCTTTAAACCCCTTTCCCTCAAGTTTCCCAACACTTTTGGACCTTTCCTATGACCTGCCCACCGAGTCGTCACTGGCCTCATTTGCAGATGTCAAAGAGAGAGTCCTGAGTTTGGACCACTGTTTTACTTGGGGTGAGTTACACTGAAGTTCTGGATGTGAAGAGTTCCTGACACAGGAGGAACATAGGAACAGGAGTAGGCCATTCAGCCCCTCGAGCCCGCTCCGCCATTTGATAAGATCATGGCTGATCTGTGATCTAACTCCATATACCTGCCTTTGGCCCATATCCCTTAATACCTTTGGTTGGCAAAAAGCTATCTATCTCAGATTTAAAATTAGCAATTGAGCTAGCATCAATTGCCGTTTGTGGAAGAGAGTTCCAAACTTCTACCAGCTTTGTGTGTAGAAATGTTTTCTAATCTCACTCCTGAAAGGTCTGGCTCTAATTTTTAGACTGTGCCCCCAGCAGAAATAGTTTCTCTCTATCCACCGTATCCATTCCCCTTAATATCTTATAAACTTCGATCAGATCACCCCTTAACCTTCTAAACTCAAGAGAATACAACCCCAGATTCTGCACTCTGAGCATATTCAGTGCGCACCATTTTGTGGGATGTTTTAGTAGCATTCAGTCATTCTGACTCATAGAATGTTTCTGTTCAGGCTCCAACAGAATCCACTTAGTTTGATGCAAAATAATTTGAAGAGCTCGGGAACAAAGGCAGAACATTTTACCTCGTAACTTAACCCTTGAAGTCCGGGTATCATTCTAGTAAACCTACGCTGCAAGCCCTCCAAGGCCAATATGTCCTTCCGAAGGTGCGGTGCCCAGAACTGCTCACAGTTCTCCAGGTGGGGTCTAACCAGGGTTTTGTGCAGCTGCAGCATAACGTCTGCCCCCTTGTACTCTAGTCCTCTAGATATAAAGGCCTGCATTCCATTAGCCTTATTGATTATTTTCTGCACCTGTTCATGACACTTCAATGATCTATGTACCTGAACCCCAAGTCCCTTTGGACATCCACTGTTTTTAACTCTTTACCCTGTTCTATCCTTTTTTGGTCCAAAGTGGATGACCTCACATTTGCCTACATTGAATTCCATTTGCCACAGTTTTTCCCATTAACCTAATCTATCAATATCCCTTTGTAATTTTATGTTTTCATCTTCACTGCTTACAATGCCACCAATCTTTGTGTCATTGGCAAACTTAGATATGTGACTTTCTATGCCTTCATCTAAGTCGTTAATAAATATTGTGAATAATTGAGGCCCCAAGACAGATCCTTGCGAGACTCCACTAGTCACATCCTGCCAATGTGAGTACCTACCCATTATCCCTACTCTCTGTCGCCTTTCGCTCAGCCAACTTCCTAACCAAGTCCGTACTTTTCCTTCGATTCCATGGGCTTCTATCTTAGCTAACAGTGTCTTATGTGGGACCTTATCAAATGCCTTCTGGAAGTCCATATAAATAACATCCATTGACATTCCCCTGTCCACTACTTCAGTCACCTCTTCAAAAAATTCAATCAGGTTTGTCAGGCCGACCTACCTTTCACAAATCCATGCTGGCTCTTTCTGATTAACTGAAAATTTTCAAGGTGTTCAGCACCCTATCCTTAATTATAGACTCCAGCATTTTGCCCACAACAGATGTTAGGCTAACTGGTTTATAAATCCCTGGTTTCCCTCTCTCTCCTTTTTTAAAAAGCGGAGTGACGTGCAATTTTCCAATCTAGAGGGACGGTTCCTGAATCTAGAGAGCTTTGAAAGATTATCGTTAGGGCATCTGCAATGTGCTCCTTTAAAACCCTGGGATGGAAACCATCTGATCCTGGGGATTTGTCACTCTTTAGTGCTAGAGTCTGGAGATCTTTGAATGCAGGTGTCAGCTTTTGCTCAGTGGTAACACTCTCGCCTCAAAGTCAGAAGGTTGTAGGTTCAAGCCCTACTCCAGAGA
The DNA here is from genome assembly GCF_035084215.1 of Heptranchias perlo. Classification (NCBI taxonomy): domain Eukaryota; kingdom Metazoa; phylum Chordata; class Chondrichthyes; order Hexanchiformes; family Hexanchidae; genus Heptranchias; species Heptranchias perlo. Next base: position 16,874,857 of record NC_090339.1, read on the forward strand.
TTTCATGTAGGTAATCTAAGCTGACACTCCAATGCAGTACTGAGGGAGTGCTGCAATGTTGGAGGTGCTGTCTTTCGGATGATACATTAACCGAGGCCCCGTCTGCCCTCTCAGGTGGATGTAAAAGATCCAATGGCACTATTTGAAGAAGAGCAGGGGACTCCTGGCCAATAGTTATCCAACCAATAATACCACAACATATTACCAGTCACGAGGTCCAATTTCTATCCCATCTGCTTAAATATAGACTGATATGTATATCCTTCCTTTTGAGTTAATTATTGCCATTTTATCATTTTTTTAGGTTTTGCATCCTGTTTTCCATGATTTTTCCCTCCTTTGCTGGGTTGTGAGATCGGAGCAGGTTTTCAGGGCAATACCAGTTCCACTCATGGCTGGCAGTGTTTCCATGAAGACACCCCATAATGTTTTCTCTTCTTCGTTAGAGGAGGGCACCTGGCCCATGATCAGCACCACTGTTCCCTCTAAGCTGTGCGCGTGCGTGGCAGCACAGCAGTCTGTTGTGGGCCGCGCACTTAAACATTCTGTCTGCGCACAGTGCCAGGCAATGACCATCTCCAACAAGAGAGAGTCTAACCACCTCCCCTTGACATTCAATGGCATTACCAGTGCCGAATCCCCCACCATCAACATCCTGGGGGTCACCATTGACCAGAAACTTAACTGGACTAGCCACATAAGTACTGTGGCCACAAGAGTAGGTCAGAGGCTGGGTATTCTGTGGCGAGTGACTCACCTCCTGACTCCCCAAAGCCTTTCCACCATCAACAAGGCACAAGTCAGGAGTGTGATGGAATACCCTCCACTTGCCTGGATGAGTGCAGCTCCAACAACACTCAAGAAGCTCGACACCATCCAGGATAAAGCAGCCCGCTTGATTGGCACCCCATCCACCACCCTAAACAGTCACTCCCTTCACCACCGGCGCACAGTAGCTGCAGTGTGTACCATCCACAGGATGCACTGCAGCAACTCGCCAAGGCTTCTTCGACAGCCCTCCCAAACCCGTGACCTCTATCACCTAGAAGGACAACAGCAGCAGGCACATGGGAACAACACCACCTGCACGTTCCCCTCCAAGTCACACACCATCCCGACTTGGAAAAATATCGCCGTTCCTTCATCGTCACTGGGTCAAAATCCTGGAACTCCCTTCCTAACAGCACTGTGGGAGAACCTTCACCACACGGACTGCAGCGGTTCAAGAAGGCGGCTCACCACCACCTTCTCAAGGGCAATTAGGGATGGCCAATAAATGCTGGCCTTGCCAGCGATGCCCAAATCCTATAAACGAATAAAAAAAAAACAGTGCTCTCGGCCCCTCTCTCACACTGACCAGTCCCCAGGCCCCTCTCCCACATTGATCAGTGCCCAGATCTCAGGCCCTTCTCCAGCTCTGCTTTCCCGGTCCCCAGTGCTCCAGCCCCAGGTGGGCTGCTCTGCCTCTGCTGCTGGGGAGTGTCCGAGTGTCCGGAGGTCCGAGTGTCCGGAGGTCCGAGTGTCCGATCCGGTGGCTCCGGGAAGCGGCGGATTCAGGTTCTCATTTCTTTTCTTCCTGAGCCCCTCAACTTCATCTGGCAGCATAATGTTGGCGAGTGGTGATTGATTGCCCTGGGAACCAACAGGAAGAGAGCTCAGGCTGGAGAGCCAAGGGAGCAACATGTTCTGCACCAATCGCGATGCTTGAGGGGTGGAACGTGAGTCGGCGAGTCAGGTGAGTTCGTGTGAACCCCTGTTAAACAATTCATCTTTTAAAAGCTAAATCAAGATCTCTTTTGTCAAGAAAACAGTTTAACATTTGTCAGTGTTTTGTTTTCCTGAAGTTCCTACTATGAGTTTCAGACACTTTAGTGCCAAGTGGTTCAGGTGTTCAAAGGTCATTCATTTCCCTCTTTCCTTGTCGCTGTTAGTTAGCACTGGGGGAAACGGTTGAATCTTTTGGTGGCTTCTGTCTTTAAAATTCTCATCCTCTCGTCAAATCCCTCCAAACCCTGTCTATGGCTGTAACCTCCAAACCCTGTCTATGGCTGTAACCTCCAAACCCTGTCTATGGCTGTAACCTCCAAACCCTGTCTATGGCTGTAACCTCCTCCAGCCCTACAACCCTCTTTTTAGAAGTAGAAACTGTTACCAGTGACAGAAGGGTCGGTAACCAGAGGACACAGAATTAAAGTGATTGGCAAAAGAAACAGAAGCGACATGAGGAAAAACACTTTATGCAGCGAGTTGTTATGATCTGGAATGCACTGCCTGAAAGAATGGTGGAAGCAAATTCAATAATAGATTTCAAAAGGGAATTGGATAAATACTTGAAGTGGAAAAAATTGCAGGGCTATAGGGAAAGAGGAGGGGAATGAGACTAATTGGATAGCTCGTTCAAAGAGCCGGCACAGGCATGGTGGGCCGAATGGCCTCCTCCTGTGCTGTAAGATTCGATGACTATCCCGCGGCTCCGGCCCCAGCCATCGCATTGTTTACCGCGTTGCTAGGAAAAGCAGTCAGTGAGCAGCTGATTGGCTGCGTGGAAACCAGACCAGGAAGTAAAATCGAAACCGATGCGTTTGTCAGTGGCCAATCACAGACCGGACCTATCCACCCAATCATGGACCAGGCATCTCCACCCAATCATGGACCAGGCATCTCCGCCCAATCAGAGGTGAGGGGCCCATACATAGAGGCAGCCGAAACTAATGAGACCTGCAAGATGTACAATTGGAATGCAATAATTTGTTAAACCCTGCTGAGGATTCAATGGGGGTGGGGGGGGGGGGGGGGGGGAGAGAGGAGGGGGGAGGGAGGGGAGAGGCGGGAGAGGGGGAGAGGGGATGAGAGCTTTAATTAACTGTTTCCTATCCACAAATTCGCACTGACTGATTTGACAGATGTTTTGTATTTCTGACTCAATTTAAATATTCTGATTGCACACGATTTATTTCTGTTTGAATCAGTTATTAAGCTGATCAAACAAAAAGCTGATTAGAATCGTTCCCATCAGATTATTTTTTAATAAAATATAACGAGAGTGGTCTGCTCAATCCTACTGCAACTTAAGAAGCCCATTTCATAAATTATATAAATTTATCAGCCAATATAACATTAAATTGTTACAATTATCCATTATTTTGTACATTTGTTCTTTTCGTTATATATCCTGAATAATGCTTTCTAAAAAGATGTTCTATTTAAAGCTGTGATTTTTTTTAATATCGGTGCACAAACCCAAATTCATTCCACATATGGCCGAAAAAAATTAGAGGGAACATTGATCAACGCTCCCTGCAACAGTGTGACTGAGATCAGAAAGACCAAAGCTGTGACCTAACCCCTCTGTGGCACCACATTAATGCAGATGTGCAATTATGCAATATGCAGCAAATAAAGACCTTGTTGGAGATGCAGAGCAGCCCTTTCCCCCCCACTCCCGCCCCTCCCCCCCCCCCCCCCACCCCGCCACCACCGTTTGTTCAAACAACAGAAACTAAGTTTCGACAGGTACAAGCCGGACAGGTTGCACCTCAACAGGGCCGGGACCAATATCCTCGTGTGGAGGTTTGCTAATGCTGTTGGGGAGGGTTTAACCTAGCTTGGCAGGGAGATGGGAACCTGAGTGTAGATTCAGAAGGGAGAGAAGCAGAGCTGGAAATGGAAGGCAGAAAATTAGTAAGTGAGTTTAGAAGGCAGAGGAAACAAAGGATAGAAACTAGACAACAAAGGAGTTTGGCAGTGTTTAATGGTATATACTTCAATGCAAGGAGTATAGTGAATAAGGCAGATGAGCTAAAGGCACAGATAGACACGTGGAAGTCCGATATCTTAGCTATTACTGAAACATGGCTTAAACAGGGGCAGGAATGGCAGCTCAACATTTCTGGTTACAGGGTTTTCAGACGAGATAGAGAGGGGGATAAAAAAGGAGGGGGGTGGCAATATTGGTTAAAGAAACAATTACGGCTGTGAGGAGGGATGATGTGTTAGAAGGATCATCAAATGAGGCCATATGGGTTGAGCTAAAGAACAAAAAAGGGGCAGTCACACTGCTGGGAGTGTACTCTAGACCCCCAAACAGTCAGAGGGATATAGAAGAGCAAATATGCAGGCAAATTTCTGAAAAGTGCAAAAACAATAGGGCAGTAATAGTAAGGGATTTTAACTACCCTAATATTAACTGGGAAAGAATCAGTGCAAAAGGTATAGAGGGCACAGAATTCTTAAATTGCATTCAGGAGAACCTTTTTGGCCAGTACGCAGCAAGCCCAACAAGATGGGCGGCAGTTCTGGATTTAGTTTTAGGGAATGAAGCTGGGCAGGTGGAAGGAGTATCAGTGGGAGAGCATTTTGGTTGTAGTGATCATAATCCAGGTAGATTTATAATAGTTATGGAAAAGGACAAGATAGAACAGTAGTAAAAGTTCTAAATTGGGGAAAGGCCAATTTTACTAAGCTGAGAAGTGATTTAGCAAAAGTGGACTGGAAACAGCTACTGAAGGTAAATCAGTGTCAGAGCAGTGGGAGGCATTCAAGGGGAAGATTCAAGGGATTCAGAGGAAACATGTTCCCACAAAGAAAAAGGGTGGGACTCTCTAATCTAGAGCCCCCTGGATGACAAGGAGCTTACAGGGTAAGATAAGGCAAAAAAGGAAAGCTTATCTCAGACACCGAGGGCTCAATACTGCAGAAAGCCTAGAGGAGTATAGAAAGTGTAGGGGTGAAATTAAAAAGGAAATTAGGAAAGCAAAGAGAGGGCAAGTAAAATTAAGGAAAACCAAAAAATGATTCATAAATACATAAAGAGCAAGAAGATAACTAAGGAAAGAGTAGGGCCTATTAGAGACCAAAACGATAACCTATATGTGGAGGCGGAAGATGTGAATATGGTTCATAATGAATACTTTGCGTCTGTCTTCACTAAAGAGAGGGACGATGAAGAGATTGCAGTTAAGGGAGAGGAGGAGTGTGAAATATTGGATGGGATAAAAATAGTGAGACAGAAAGTATTAAGGGGTTTAGCATTTTTGAAAGTAGATAAATTGCCAGGCCCGGATGAAATGTATCCCAGGCTGTTAAGAGAAGCAAGGGAGGAAATAACGGAGCTCTGGCCATCATTTTCCAATCCCCACTGGCTACAGGCATGGTGTCAGAGAACTGCTAATGTTGTACTGTTGTTTAAAAAGGGAGAAAGAGATAGACCGAGTAATTATAGGCCAGTCAGTCTAACCTCGGTGGTGGGCAAATTATTGGAATCGATTCTGAGGGACAGCATAAATCATCATTTAGAAATAAATGGGTTAATTAAGGACAGTCAGCATGGATTTGTTAAGGGCAGGTCATGTCTGACTAATTTGACTGAATTTTTGAGGAGGTAACAAGGAGAGTCGATGAGGTAATGCATTTGATGTAGTGTACATAGATTTTAGCAAGGCTTTTGACAAGGTCCCACATGGCAGACTGGTAAAAAAGTAAAAGCCCATTGGGTCCAAGGGAAAGTGGCTAGTTGAATCCAAAGTTCACACAGTGGCAGGAAGCAAAGGGTAATGGTTGACGGGTGTTTTTGTGACTGGAAGGCTGTTTCCAGTGGGGTTCCGCAAGGCTCAGTACTAAGTCCCTTGCTTTTTGTGGTATATATTAATGATTTGGATTTGGATGTAGGTGGCATGATCAAGAACTTAGCAGATGATATAAAAATTGGCCATGTGGTTGATAGTGAGGAGGAAAGCTGTAGACTGCAGGAAGATATCAATGGTCAGGTGTGCAGAAAAGCAGCAAATGGAATTCAATCCAGAGAAGTGTGAGGTAATGCATTTGGAGAGGGCAAACAAGGCAAGGGAATACACAATAAATGGAAGGATACTGAGAGGTATAGAGGAACAAAGGGAACTTGAAGCAGATGTCCACAGATCCCTGAAGCTGGCAGGGCAGATGGATAAGGTGGTTAAAAAAGCATACAGGATACTTTCCTTTATTAGCCAAGGCACAGAATATCAGAGCAGGGAGGTTATGCTAGAACTGTATAAAACATTGGTTAGGCTTGAGTACCATGTACAGTTCTGGTCACCACATTACAGGAAAGATGTGATTACACTAGAGTTGGTACAGAGGAGATTTACGAGGATGTTGCCCGGACTGGAGAATTTTAGCTATGAGGAAAGACTAGATAAGCTGGGGTTGTTTTCTTTGGAACACAGGAGGCTGAGGGCAGATTTAATTGAGGCATATAAAATTATGATGGGACCAGATACAGTGGATAGGGAGGACCTATTTCCCTTAGCAGAGGAGTCAGTGGCCAGGGGGCATAAATTTAAAGTAATTGGTAGAAGGATTAGAGGGGAGCTGAGGAGAATTTTTTTCACCCAGAGGGTGGTGGGGGTCTGGAACTCACTGCCTGAAAGGGTGGTAGATGCACAAATCCTCAACTCATTTGAAAAGTACTTGGATTTGCACTTGAAGTGCCGTAAACTACAAGACTATGGACCAAGTGCTGGAAAGTGGGATTAAGCTGGATAGCTCTTTTTCAGCAGGCACTGATACAATGGGCCAATTGGCCTCCTTCTGTGCCATAACTTTCTATGACCCTCTGGGTGCTAAATTGTGTCATGTAGCGCCCATTATTTTGGCGTTAGACGGCCTCTCCAACATCCAAGATGGCGTCTTGGATGCGCAAGCACGTTTCCAGCGTGACATGCGCCGAATGCCATCTTGGTATAGGAGTTGGCACTGGCGCAAATAACGAACGCTGGAATCATGTAAAGTAGGGAGAAAATGGCTTCAATCAGTGCGCAATGCTGATTTAAAGTGATAGACACCATTTTGGGACTTAACACTCAACTCAATGCACAGTCTTAACCCCGACCATCTGAACGTGTGTTAGAGTGTCTGGAGGACCCCCCCACCGATGCTATTTAAAGGGACCATTCAGGATTTACAGGTTAGTGGCTGGATTATTGCTTCTGGCTGCCGAGACATTTGTAACTGTTTTTGGAGCTCTTCTGCAAATGGCAGTCGATGCTAGCTCAATTGTAAATTCTAAATCTGAGATTGATAGATTTCTGTGAACTAAGGGTATTAAGGGATATGGGGCTAAGGCGGGTATATGGAGTGAGGGCACAGGTCCACCATGATATTGAATGGTGGAACAGGCTCGAGGGGCTGAATGCCACTGGCACTGCCTAGGCCTACTGATATGTGCTACCTTCTCCTGCAAGAAAGCGGGACGTGTGTCTGGGCGATGTGCCTGTCATGTATGAATAGCTGCCAGTGTGTGCGGCCTGTGAGTTGTGGGTGGGCGACTTGCAACAGTGGTAATGTGTGAGGGTGAGACGAAGTATTTGATTGGAAGAGTTGAGTGCTGATGGATAGAGTTTGTTGGTATGTGGGTGATGGGGGTGTAGTGTGTGGAGCAGTGGGTGCGGCTAGTGTGCAGTTGGTAGGAGACGCCACTTGACAGTTGACCTCACTCACCTTGACCACTCATGTCAAAGCATTGAACTTCTTCCTGTACTGCATCCATGTTCATAATGCTGTGCGCCTGGAATTGACTTCATCCCCTACTGCCTCCCACTGCCATTTGAGTATATGTCTGGAGGGCCTCTTGCTCCCCCACCCCTGCGGATATAGGATGTCCCTCCTTCTGTCCACCTCTTGCACCAAGGCCTCTGGTGCATCAGCAGAGAACCTTGGTGATCGGACTCTCACAGGCCTGGTACAAACTCAGATCGGCAGATTGGTGAGGTCTGGCATGCAGATTGGAGGATGTGGGATTTAGTGGTGCGCAACCTTTATTCAATGTTTTAACATAATTCATCAGTATGTAAACATAGGGATGGGAACTGCATCTGTGCTTTACATGTGCAATGTCTGATCTCCGTTCAGACTCCGTGCAGACAGCAGGCTGTTATATTCAGCAAAAAACACGTACCAGTTACCTCTAAGAGATTTCCAACAGACAGCCTGCCTTTAAGAGATTGGAGCTCTGCCTGCTGGTGGAAAGTGCAAATTGCATGGAATCCTCCTTCAACGCTGATTTCCAACACAGATTGCAGGTAAGTCCTCAGGCGTGACGAAAATTTTGTCCTGCCTGCGCAGGGACCAGTGGGCGTGGGGTAATAGCGGATCGTGCTACTCCCGCCCAAAAACAGGCCCTATCCAATTTTTCCCCCTATGTCTCTATGAGATGCCAGTGTTATATTCTACTAGAATTTGGGAGAAGGCATGGGCTTCATTGTATCTGCATGTGGCATCGTGTTCATGGGTTTCTGAAGGGGCCGGTAGCCAGGCCTGCAGTGAGTATCTTTGCTCTCCTAGCAACCACCTGTCCAGTCTGCCTGCTCATTCGATAATAGTCCAGTGGTATATTCCTGCAAAATGAAGCCACTGTGGCTGTTCCTAGGGTAGCACGCATTCACTTGTGTGATTTACATCTTATTTGAAACTATCGGCATATTAATAGAGGAGAAGTCTTTCCTATTCATATTGTCCATGGATTATTAGTAACAGCCTGGATGGCCACTTGTGCCTTTAATGGGCCCTGCACTTTTGGCAAACCTGCCACCTGATTATAGCGCTGTACCCTCTCTTGCTGCTGCCTCCTTTCCATGGGGAGAGTTATGAAGGTGTTTCTCCACCAAACAAGGCTTCTGTGACATGTCTGATACTCTGGGCAAAGAACTGGCAAATATCACCAGTGGTAGCTTGGAAGGATCCAGTCACATAGAAATGTAATACTGTGGTGACCTTTGCAGACAGAACTGTCGTGGAACTTGTCTTGAGGTTGTGTTTGAGGAGATCAGTGACAACCTCCTTCAAGTAGTATAGATGATGAATGTAAGGAATCTTACAACACCAGGTTATAGTCCAACAGTTTTATTTGAAAATCACAAGCTTTCGGAGATTATCTCCTTCGTCAGATGAGTGAGTGAAAGGTTCTCAAATCGCATATCTTATATTAGGCTGGGACACGATCACACCAATCAAAGGTGTCGTTGGTGTTCAGACAGGTTAGCCACGGAAAACAGTACATCCCAGTATACTGAATACACTATGGGTCAGATTACACAGACAGATAGAGACAGACACCCGAACGGCAGAGAGAGAGAGAGAGAGAGAATGTCCAGTTGTATTAAAAACAGATAACTTTTTTTTTCCTGCTGGTGGGGTTACGTATAGTGTGACATGAACCCAAGATCCCGGTTGAGGCCGTCCTCATGGGTGCGGAACTTGGCTATCAATTTCTGCTCGATGATTTGACGAAGGAGATAATCTCCGAAAGCTTGTGATTTTCAAATAAAACTGTTGGACTATAACCTGGTGTTGTAAGATTCCTTACATTTGTCCACCCCAGTCCATCACCGGCATCTCCACATTATAGATGATGAAGGCATGCATGAGCCCATAGAGGCTACAAATTACTGTTGGCAATATTAATGGACGATCCCTAATACGTTTGTGTTACATTTCTCCGCCCAGTATTTTACACATTTACGCATTTAAAGTAAATGGGTTAATGCATCTTAACACAGCAAACGGAGGGATGTCATACAAACATGTTAAATGTTCATCAGCCAATAGCAGCAACAGTCATTTCTCATTTTATATTTCCTTTTTCTGTTGCTGTGCAGATAATTGAATCAATGTGGAGATCTAATCTTTCAAACTGTATATAGCACATACATTCAGTGGGAAGATCTGACACATTTGCTACACAGGAGCCCTTGTAGTAAATGAGGTCTCAGAGGTTTCTGGTTTTGAGAATATCTTCAGGGCAACCTGCTAGGATGGCAGTAAAAACTATTTTTATATAAATGCACCTCTGCAATTACCTAGTGTGAGCAGTCAGAAGAATTAATGGGTTTTATTCAGAATCTTCTGTTGTACTAAAAGTTCCCTAAGCCACTCACCTTCCGCAAGGTCAAGATCACATACGCAAAGTCATTCAACCTCCCAGCACCCCCCACTCCCGGAGCATATCTTCACAATATACTGACAATTCTAATTGTAACATCACCCACCTCCAGGATCATAAAACAGTAAAGAGTAGCACAGTTGTGACCTGACATGTTCAGCCTGGTTCCTCTGCTTCCAGAAACAAGTTCACACATTCCCAGCATGGTTTTGAACTTTTTGAAATGATATTAGGATTTTAAGACGCATTAATACTTAATTGCGCCCCCGTATTATAATTGATTGGTCACGTGCTCATTACTAGAGACAAGCAAAATAAGCCTAGAAGTTACCTTTGTTGTTAACAGACAAATATTTAGCATGTTTGCATGGCATTCTTTTGTCTAGTGGAGGGACTAGTCCATTTAAAATAAACAGATTAACGTCTGCATTAAAATGCCGGACAAAGAAATGTCATACCTACCTGTTAAGCTTTTGACCACTAAAATCAGTAAAAGTAAATTCTAGGTTATTGTGTCTTGCTCTCAAATACTGGGAACAATGTTTTGCAGCCAGGTATCCTGGATAATGTGAAAGAAAATGCTGGCAACATTCAGCAGGTCAGGCAGCATCTGTGGAAAGAAGAGATGAGTTTGGATGTGGAACTTTGCTAAAAGCATAAATTATTACAGATTAACGGCATTTGAAAAGGAACAAACCAAAGGAAAGGGGAAGGAAGAAACCACACTTAAATACACACACACACACACATACTCAAACACCCACTAGAAAGGAAAGAGAATTAGAAATAGAGGTAGAGGTTAAATGATCTGTAAAGTGCTTAAGTAGAGAACAGGAGATGGATAAATGGCAGAAGTGATATTAGCATGAGACAACAGGAGGCATAATGAGAGAAATAAAAAAAATAAAAGACAGTTCGTCGACACAGACTGTGTGAATAGCTGAAGGAGTTGGGGGATGAGGCAGGTAGCAATGGAAACATGAAAATCTGGTAAAGTGGAGCAACTTCCAGCAGCTCAGGAGCCTGGTAGAAGAAATTACTTTGTGTACACACACCCCCAGGTCTCTCTGTTCCTGCACTCCATTTAAAATTGTACAATTTAGTTTATATTGCCTCTCCTCATTCTTCCTATCAAAATGTATGACTTCACACTTCTCCATGTTAAATTTCTTCTGCCCTGTGTCTGCCCATTTCACCGGTCTGTCTATGTGCTCCTGAAGACTGTTACTATCCTCCACATTGTTTACTACGTTTGCAAGTTTCGTGTCATCTGCAATTTTTGAAATTATACCTTGTATTCCCAAGTCCAGGTCATTAATATATATCAAAAAGAGTAGTGGTTCTAATACCGACCCCTGGGGAACACTACTCTATACTTCCCTCCAGCCTGAAAAACAACCGTTCACCACTACTCTCTCCTTTCTGTCCCTTAGCCAATTTTGTATCCACGCTGCCCTTTTAATCCCATGGGCTTTAATTTTGCTAACAAGTCTATTATGTGGTACTTTATCAAATGCATTTTGAAAGTTCATATACACATCAACCACACTACCCTCATCAACCCTCTCAGTTATTTCATAAAAGAACTCAATCAAGTTAGTCAAACATGCTTTACCTTTAACAAATCTGTGCTGACTTTCATTTATTAGCCTATACTTTTCCAAATGCCAACTAATTTTGTCTCGGTTTATAAGTTTCTCCACCACCGAACTGGCCTGTCATTGCCGGGATTGTCCCTCTCCCCTGTTTTGAACAGGGGTGTAACGTTTGCAATCACGCACATTTTCAATTTACACACACTGATCCCATCGCTTAGTTTACTGGTTTATTTGTAACAAGCAGAATAAACAAAGGGATTTGTGATTGCCCAAAGCTTCCCTGGGACTAAAGTAGCCTCTGAGTTGAAGCAAGTTTGGTTACAACTTGAGACTTCAGCACTTGGCGGAATCTTCGCCCTCTTAAAATTTTAATCAGGTTGGAAGGTCTGCAACTGTGACCTTTTTATCCTGGGAAACCAGCCCACAACTGAGTCACACTTTCTCAGTGGATAATACAGGAAGTGGATAGAACCCACCCATTCTTATGGTAAAACACATCAATGCCCCTGGCTGTGTTTGTCTACAACAAATCAGGTCGGTGAGCGAACGATGACAGAGAATAGTGTCAGTGAATACATAATTGGAATTTCCCATTTCTTTTTAAACAGGGTTTATTTCTTCCTCCTAAATAAATACTAACCTAAAGCGGATAGTCTTCTTTTCAGGGGGTGTAAAAGATCCCATGGCAATATTCAAAGAAGAGCAGGGCAGTTCTCCCCGATGTCCTGGCCAATATTTACCCTTCAACCAACATCAATAAAACAGATTATCTGGTCATATATCTCATTGCTATTTGTGGGACTTTGTGGGACCTTGCTGTGCGCAGATTGGCTGCCATGTTTCCTACATTACAACAATGACTACACTTCAAAATTAGTTTATTGGCTGTAAAGCGCTTTGGGATGTCCTGAGGTTTTGAGAGGCGCTATATAAATGTAAGATTTTTCTTTCTTTTTTACAATTGTCTCCCCTTCTCTCCAGAAGGTGGGTCATACTGGGGCAATGCTCCACTTGCACTGGCAGCCCTCCAGTAACTCAGGTATTCTTGATGTGTGCGTCTAGATAATCAATGTCAGCAGGCTATTCCACTGTGGAAACATAACAGATAAGCTCAAACTTATCCTCAACTAATGTCCACACACACATACCGAACAGCAGGGGCAGTCTCTGGCTACCATTCCTCTCCCTGGTGCTAGGATGCTGTGCACCATAAAGAACATAAACAAATAGCAAGGCCAAGAAAACCCTGCAGCCTTTAGTATTTCAATTCACTCAGCCCAGCATTCAACTGCACCTTGAACCCCACTGATATCTGATTCCAGTACCATGCCCAGTAGATCATTCCAAACATTAATCAAGTTTTGAGGAAAGAAACTTTTTCGAACGTTTGTTTTAAATTTACTATTCACTAATTTGAATTTGTATCCTCTTGTTCTAAAGGCCTCACTGACAGGCTAATATTCTGGGTGTACCTTATCCATGCCTTTCAACGTCACATGGCCTGGAATTTCCTGAAACGGCGGAACTTCTGTAAGGGGGCGGAACTATGTCAATGAGCAGCAGCGGGTTTCTCCAGCTACTACTAATCAGAAATGATCACAAAGTACTACGAGGTTTATCACACCCCCTTCCTTCCACTGCAAATGTTCCTTCACTCACAGGGATGCTCTGCAAGACTCACATGGTAGGCAATTGCTTGTTTCCTCTACCTGTTACCATATTATCTGTCACCACAATACATTGCGAATGTTAAAGCTCATACCTCGTTCTGGAAGATTTATGGTGATTGTGCTGTTTATCCGCCCATGCTTACTTTCGTTTTGTGCCCTCCTCAGCAAGCAGAGGGCGGGCTGCTCTACGTCAGGACCTCTGCCCAGCACCTTTTGTGCACGTCACCACTCACTCTCTCCCTCCCAAGCAGCCGCCCTGAGGCACCTACCTGGTGGGAAGTTGTTAGTCAGCCAGGAGGTAGTGCGCAGGTGCGTTACCGAGGATAAGTAGCTTGAAGGAGGGAGATGAAGAGGCAGACATTGCTGGTCAGACAGTTAGGAGCCATCAGCCTTCTGCTGAGGGGTCTCGGGACCAGATGTCAGTCCGGCATTTAAAAAAAGTTCTAGCCAGCCACCTCAGGACTTCCTGCCACAGAGGCCACATGGAGGACAAGTATAAGGATAGGTTTAAAAGAGCACACATGGTGGTAGGCTAAAGCTAGGAACACACACATTTTTCTGAGGATTAAGAAATTGTCAGCACTGACTTTATAAATGCAGGTTGATTTGTGGCAAGGTGGGGGAATGCCTTCGGGAATGCAAAATGTTTGAAAATGGGAGCCATGGGAATTGTGGATGAGAGTCAAATGTCGGTATAGTAATAATTTAATGTTTGTTGAAAAGTGAGAGCACTATGAGAGGACTGTTTAATAGTGGCCACGGGTGATAGTTACACAATGGTGCCCCTTATTAGTTGTTCATGGAGCTGCTGTGCAGTTGGCAAAGGGCTCTCCTGTTCACCATCTATATCAAGCAGGGCCTTAGCTGCCCGATTACCCTGCTGGCTATGTTCTCCTTCCTCTTCCTTCACTGAGGGATTTATGATCAGTCCTTTGGGGATTGCAAAAATATGCAACATTCAGCAAACAATAATGATTTGAGACACTCTGGCTGAATTGTACTGTACAGCTCCCCCCAAATCTATCAAGGCACCTGAAGCGTGTCTTCAGAATGCCAATGGTTAGCTCTATGATAGCACCATGAGTCTCATTGTATCCACGGCCAGAAGAGGTCTTAGGGGACCCTTAGCAGGATGATCGGCCACTGCTGTAGGGGTAGCCCTGATCTCCATTCAGCCGTCCAGACTTCTGCCCGTCACTGTGGTGAACTGTCTTAAAATAGAAGAATCATGACAGCCCCCTGGATGTAGAGCTTTGACATCTGTTCTGAGGTGGTTCTGATCACACACTAGCGCTACATGCAAAAAGTGAAACTGTTTCCTGTTGAGATAGTTCACTGCATTATGGAATAGGGCACGTAAGCAACATAGACACAGTTGGTTGCACCTTGTACCTAGGAAGCCCTGTGACTCCGCAACAGTTGACAGCCCCCTCACATTGATGCACTAGGTCAATAGGAAAGTTTATGAACTGGGCAAACAATGCATCAAGTCACTTGGTGGACAGCCAATTCGCTGATGTTGTAAATGTCCCCTAGTGCTGCCTGAAAGGAGCCAGTGGCATAGATATAGACAGTGTTTCACTGACACTGGCAGTGTGGCGCCTACATTAGAGATGGGCACCAGGTCTAGAACAAGTAGGTGGCATAAATACAAGGGAAGTGCAGTCTTCTAAAACATTGCTATTGGCTGAGGTTCAGATATAACTGCCTTGGTCTGTGTACATGGAGGCATGGGCTCCCATTGATGAGTGCTTCTATGGTGGCTGATCAACCTGGCATCCATGCATAGCTCGTCCTCATCGTCCTCTTCTACCTCATCATAGCACAGGGAAAGGGGAATCCTAAAAGGGACTCCTAAGGTCAAAAGGTCACATGTAGAAATTGCAGAGGCCACAATCTTCCAATCCTCCTTGGATATGGGGGTGGTGCCAGAGGACTGGAGGATTGCAAATGTTACATCCCTGTTCAAAAAAGGGGGAAGAGCAATAAACCGGGCAATCACAGGCCATTCAGCCTAACGTCGGTGGTGGAGAAACTTTAGAGATAATAATCCGGGACAAAATGAACGTGGACTGATAAATGAAAGTCAGCATGGATTTGTTAAAGGAAAATCATGTTTGACTAACTTGATTGAGTTCTTTGATGAAGTAATGGAGAGGGTTGATGAGGGTAGTGTGGTTGATGTGTATTTGGACTTTCAAATGTAATTTGATAAAGTACCAAATAATAGACTTGTTAGCAAAATTAAAGCCCATGGGATTAAAGGGACAGTGGCAGCGTGGATACAAAATTAGCTAAGGGGCAGAGAGTAGTGGTGAACAATTGTTTTTCAGACTAGAAGGAAGTATAGAGTAGTGTTCCCCACTGGTCAGTATGAGGACCACTGCTCTTTTTGATACATATTAATGACCTGGACTTGGGTATGGAGGGTATAATTTCAAAGTTTGCAGATATCACAAAACTTGGAAATGTAGTAAACAATGTGGAGGATAGCAACAGACTTCAGGAGGACATAGACAGACTGGTGAAATGGGCAAACATATGGCAGATAAAATTTAACGCAGAGAAGTGTGAAGTGATACATTTTGTGGGAAGAATGAGGAGAGGCAATATAAACAAAATGGTACAATTTTAAAGGGGGTGCAGGAACAGAGAGACCTGGAGATGTAAGTGTGCAAATCTTTGAAGGGCAGGGTGAGTTGAGAAGGCGGTTAAAAAAGCAAATGGGATCCTGGGCTTTATTAATAGAGGCACAGGGTACACAAGGAAGGAAGTTATGCTAAACCTTTATAAAACATTGGTTAGGCCTCAGCTGGAGTATTGTGTTCGATTCTGGGCATCACACTTTAGGAAGGATGTCAAGGCCTTAGAGAGGGTGCAGAAGAGATTTACTAGAATGGTACCAGGGATGAGGGACTTCAGTTATGTGGAGAGATTGGAGAAGCTGGGGTTGTTCTCCTTGGAGCCAAGAAGGTTAAGAGGAGATTTGATAGAGGTGTTCAAAATCATGAACAGTTTTGATAGAGTAAATAAGGAAAACCGTTTCCAGTGGCAGAAGGGTCGGTAACCAGAGGACACAGATTTAAGGTGATTGGCAAAAGAACCAGAGGCGACATGAGGAAACATTTTTTTACACAGCGAGTTGTTATGATTTGGAATGCACCTCATAATGACTTTCAAAATAGCATTTGATAAGTACTTGAATGAAAAAAATTACATGGCTATGGGGAAAGAGCAGGGGAGTGGGACTTACTGGAAAGCTCTTTCAAAGAGCTGGCATAGGCATGTTGGGCCAAATGGCCTCCTTGTGCTGTATCATACTATGAAACTATGAAAAAACAAAACAAAAAAGCAACAGGAGTAATGCTGAATCTATCATCAAGGCTTAGACAACAGCAACCAAAAATATATATTTTTTAAGAGCTTCAGCAGAAAGCTAGGAAACATGAAACTTCTGAAAGTGGCCTGGAACTCCACTTCCACCTGTCAGGATCTGCCTATCAACCCCAAACACTTCTTTTATACAGGTTTAATTTGGGGAGGTGGGAGTAGGCAATCGGCAGCAATGGAGGGAATCACTGGACCTTGAAGCCCATTTAAATACAATTTACCTTCAGTGGCCATTATTTTGGCTGTCACTGCCGGCCGACCACACCACACTCCCAGGAAATCGTAACAGATTTTTTTTACTAGCAGAGAGTGAGTGCTATGATACTCTTCACCCCATTTGCCTAATCCAACCGCCTAGAATCCACCCAAAAATGGGTAGTAAGGGTGAGGAAAATCCAGCCCACAGTGAACAACAGTTTAACATTTGGAACAGATAGCTCAGGTATTGCTGTTCAATGTATTTTGCTTCACTGTTCTCCAGGGATTGTTCAGCTTGTCTCGAGTTGAATATTAGGCATGCATCTCACATTGCCTGTCCAGCTAATAACATCATCCACTGGTTACAGTTTGCACAGTAACAGGAGAGAAACATAACTGTGTCAATGTCATTTTACATTCAGGAGCCTAAGCTTTTCAAAATTAGGTTTAACACATTAACTTTCAGAAATGAAAAAGAATGTTGTTGAGTCAGAGATTTAGTTTAATAAAATAATACAAGATAACGTGCGATAATATTGTAAGATATGCATTCCAAGTCAGTACTATTTCAATCTGAGAACTCCATGGCTTTGAAATGACACTGTATGAATATTAGTGTCAGTGTGAATGTTTAATGTGTTCCTATGAAATTCCTTTAATGGAAGCATTCATCCATTTTTTTTTAAAAGATAGGTTAACTCCTCTGTTATAATAACGGACAAAAGATTTCTATGTGACTGCATTAAGCAGCATATGCTAACAATCTCACATTGTAATTTCAATGTCTATGTTCAAATTCAAATTACAGCCAAGAAATACTTGAGCCAAACCCTGAGTTGTCCAAGAAATTCCGCATTAAGTTGCACCAGTCAAAACAGTGATTTTGTCATCAACAAAAATTCCCTAGATCATAAAAAGTAAATTCTTAGAACTCTTGTTCTGGGAAATTGAAGCATGACACCAAGAAGTAGGAAGCAATCTGTCAAAAACTGAAGATCCCCAGATATTAGATGGATTGGGAGATGTGTGGGTAAGTAATTCAACATGCTAATGTAAGAGACTGCAACACTTCCGTATGGGGCTGTCACATTGCCTACAGGGGAACTGGAAATATAGGTCACTAATAAGCTTGCTTAAAGGTCAACTGGTAAGGATGAGGTTTTCTTTGCATAACTGTGAGCGTGAAGATAAATATGGTCTGAAAACTTCATTTTTAATCCATTTCAAAGTTATTTTCAATACATTTCTTCATAATGATGTGCCCGTAAGAGATGGTGTAATGATGCATTCTCAATAGTTTGGTTCAAACAGTGGGAATAATGGTATGGATAATACTGAAAGTCGAAGGAATAACAAAATGAAGCTCCACTCACAACACAACACCTCCTCGCCCAGCAGATACAGGCATGTTGTGGAGGAATAGGCAGATGTTCCCACAGTGTAGAGGAAAGGATTTGCTTTGCAAAGGACAGAATTATGTATTCCAAATGTCAATCATAGAGCAATGCAAATATGTTTTACACTGAAGAACAAAATGCTCATTTATATGGTGAGATAGAAACAGTGCTGGCATTTTAAAGAAAAAAGAAAGAACTTGTATTTATATAGTGTCTTTCATGACCTCAGGATGTCCCAAAGCACTTCACAGTTAATGAAGAACTTTTGAAATGTAATCATAATTGTAATGCAGGGAAAATTTGCACACAGCCAGGTCCCACAAACAGCGATGAAATGAATGACCGGATACTATGATCCTAACTCTGTACTTGCTTAAAAACTGTTTAATCTTCAACTTCTTCCAGTTCTGATGAAAGGACATCAACTTGAAACATTAACTCTGTTTCTTTATCCACAGATGCTGCCTGACTTGCTGAGTATTTCCAGCATTTTCTGTTTTTATTTCAGATTTCCATCATCCACAGTATTTTGATTTTGACCAGATAATCTGTTTTAGTGACATTAATTGAGGGATGAATATTAGCCAGGATACCAGGAGAACTCCCCAGCTCTCCTTCAAAAGTACCATGGGATCATTTACATCCAATGGAGAGGGCAGAGGGGGTCTTGGTTTAACATCTCATCCGAAAGGTGGCATCTCTGACAGTGTAGCATTGGAATGCCAGCCTAAGTTAAGTGTTGAACGATCTAAAGTGCAGCTTGAACCCACAACCTTCTGACTCAGGCGAGACTGTTACCACTGAGCCAAAGATTAAATATTTTAATAATCAAATCAAATCTGTGATGTCTATTTTGTGTCGATCAAGTTGAAGGATATCAGCACTAATGAATGGACCACTCTTTCACTTCATCTAGTCCTCCCAGGTCAGATGTAGCCAGGACGTAGCCTGGATTAGACATAGAGTAAAGCATCTCCTGTTATACCCTACAATGCGCCTTAAATTCAATCTCAGAATAACACCACTTAATGCACGAATGCGATATCACTCCTTAATGAAGCAGTGTGATATCACCCTTTAATGCAACAGCATGATATTTATATTTCCGAACCAGCCATCCTTGTGCCCTCTCTGACTGATAGTGCCAGTTCAAGACTAATTCACCCCAAGATTCAGGGTAGTTTTGTGTTATAGATTCACACCCACTAAGAAATTAATTTAGCTAAACTGAACTCATTTAAACTTAACAGCCATCAAAGAGAGGAGTTTTTCACGTTCAGTGTAAGCCATGGCTCAGTGGTAGCACTCTTACCTCTAAGTCAGAAAGTTGTGGCTTCAAGTCCCACTCCAGAGACTTGAGCACAAAATCTAGACTGTCACTCCAGTGCAGTACTGAGGGAATGCCGTCTTTCGGATGAGATGTTAAACCGAGGCCCTGTCTGCCTTCTCAGATGGATGTAAAAGATCTCACAGCACTATTTTGAAGAAGAGCAGGAGAGTTCTCCTAGGTCCTGGCCAATATTTATCCCTCAACCAACATCACTAAAACAGATTAACTGGTCATTATCTCATCGCTGTTTGAGGAACCTTGCTGTGAGCAAATTGACTGCCGGGTGTCCTACATTACAACAGTGAATTTACTTCAAAAGTACTTCGTTGGCTGGAAAGCATTTAGGGAAGTCCTGAGGTCATGAAATGTGCTATACAAATGCAACTTCTTTCTTTTCTTTATCCATATGGGCTGCACCACAGCTAAAGTTTTAGAAGTAAAAAGACTGCACTCGAACCCACTGTGCTATGTAATCCCATAAAGCCGAGGTTTTACTTACGTCTGCCATATCCTGTAGAGTAAATTCACTGATGCTGTGTTCCTCGTTGGAAGCTGTGGTCGAACAGAAAATGAACTCGCTCTTATACCTTAATCTTTGCCTACGCTGAGAGGCTCTCTATTCGGATCAGTGAACTCACCCTCGCATTTCACAGTGTAGCACAAAGAATATAAGTCTGGGATATTTCCCACCTCCGAGTACTATTGGTTTTTAAAACAATCCTACCGTATGCAGATCCTTTTACGATTGCCCTCTCCTGACATTTGTTATTAAAAAATTGAAGGTTGGCTGATATCATTTATTCACTGCCCTGCCAAAAATGTGGTCTTATCCGTGTTGTTTGCCCAAAGCCCTTGCAAAGACTACTTCCCCTCCCTCCTCCATTTCTGTTTCTTTTTCAACTGCATGTGTCGTTTTCTAACTTAGGGTTCTGCTCATTTTATTGTGTGTCAGAGTGCTTGGATGTGCATGAGAGTGACTCCGATTGACTCACGCTCTCATTTTCCTTCCCTCTTTTTGGGCAAGTGCCTCACTCAAACAATTGAGTTGAGATCAGGAATTCCATTCAGCTATGTGTGCAATTGCGAGCGAGAGCTCACGTCCTATCATTCGATGGCACCACACCTTCAGACACCAGTGTGTTACCTCATTATAACCCCACCTCCCTTCAACAGCTCATGTTTAATAAATTAATTCTAAGAACAACTCAATTAGGGGGAATTTTAACCCCCCAGGATGGGCGGGACAGTGGCATAGGTGGTAATTATAATATGTTAATGAGGCTGTGTGCTCAGATTTTAACAGCCATTATGGATTTAACACCTCCAGCAATGGTTACCCGGGGCTCTGGAAACCCGGCAGCTAAAGGGAGGCGAGAACTGCCGGATCCAGCAGGTCATTGCTTTTCCAGCACTGCTTGTGGGCCAGGAGGAGGAGGAATCTTCTCGTCGGCCCCCACCCCCAAGCTAACCTGCGGCGATTGGCCGACCCCCCCCCCCCACCCATGATGTCTCCACCCCCGCCGAACCCCCTGAAATTTCCCCCCCCGCCCCTGGGCTATCTCTCCCCCACCATGGTCTCCTCCCCCCTAACACCCCCGATCTTTCCTTTCCTCCATCCCTCCTCTCTGGTCACCAGCTGCGGCCTTGTACAGCAGGCCTTCTCATCCGGCAGCCAGCCAGCCTTTTAATCTGGCCGGCTGCTGGGCAGAAAACTGAGTTAAAACATTCTAATGAGGTCCTGCCATTAAAGTCGGCAGGACCTCCCCTTTCCCGTATTTCCCGCTGACAGACGCCCCCGCTCCCTTCCCGCCTCCCAGTAAATATCAGGGCCATTATTACAATTTGATTAATTTTAATGTTGTCATCTCCTTGAAACCAAGCACAGTATTCTTGACGCAGGAAGTGTGATGCCTAAAATGTGTGACTGACAAACCACACGTAAGATACAAGAAAAGAAAGAACTTGTAATTATATAGTTCCAGTCTCGTCCTCAGAGCATTTCAAAGTGCTTCACAGCTAATCAATTGCTTTTGAAGTGTAGTCACTGTGGCTCTGTAGGCAGACACGGCAGCCAATTTGCACACAGCAAGGTCCCACAAACAACAGTGAGCTGGAATGCATAATTCAGTAATTGTTTAGTAAAACACAGCTTCAAGTTTAATCATGGTTTGGTGAGGAATCATATCTTTCAGCCAACGTCCCAGACTCTTCCGTCACCATCCCTGGGTATGTCCTGTCCCACCGGCAGGACAGACCCACCAGAGGTGGCGGTACAGTGATATACAGTCAGGAGGGAGTGGCCCTGGGAGTCCTCAACATTGACTCTGGACCCCATGAAATCTCATGGCATCAGGTCAAACATGGGCAAGGAAACCTCCTGCTGATTACCACCTACCGTCCTCCCTCAGCTGATGAATCAGTCCTCCTCCATGTTGAACACCACTTGGAGGAAGCACTGAGGGTAGCAAGGGCACAAAATGTACTCTGGGTGGGGGACTTCAATGTCCATCACCAAGAGTGGCTCGGTAGCACCACTACTGACCGAGCTGGCCGAGTCCTGAAGGACATAGCTGCTAGACTGGGCCTGCGGCAGGTGGTGAGCGAACCAACACGAGGGAAAAACTTACATGACCTCGTCCTCACCAATCTACCTGTCGCAAATGCATCTGTCCATGACAGTATTGGTAGGAGTGACCACCGCACAGTCCTCGTGGAGATGAAATCCCGTCTTCGCACTGAGGACACCATCCAACGTGTTGTGTGGCACTACCACCGTGCTAAATGGGATAGATTCAGAACATATCTAGCAGCTCAAAACTGGGCATCCATGAGGCGCTGTGGGCCATCAGCAGCAGCAGAATTGTATTCCAGCACAATCTGTAACCTCATGGCCCGGCATATTCCTCACTCTACCATTACCAACAAGCCAGGGGATCAACCCTGGTTCAATGAGGAGTGTAGAAGAGCATGCCAGGAGCAGCACCAGGCGTACCTAAAAATGAGGTGCCAACCTGGTGAAGCTGCAACTCAGGACTACATGCATGCTAAACAGCGGAAGCAACATGCTATAGAAAGAGCTAAGCGATTCCACAACCAACGGATCAGATCAAAGCTCTGCAGTCCTGCCACATCCAGTCGTGAATGGTGGTGGACAATTAAACAACTAACGGGAGGAGGAGGCTCTGCAAACATCCCCATTCTCAATGATGGCGGAGTCCAGCACGTGAGTGCAAAAGACAAGGCTGAAGCGTTTGCAACCATCTTCAGCCAGAAGTGCCGAGTGGATAATCCATCTCAGCCTCCTCCCGATATCCCCACCATCACGGAAGCCAGTCTTCGGCCAATTCGATTCACTCCACGTGATATCAAGAAACGGCTGAGTGCACTGGATACAGCAAAGGCTATGGGCCCCGACAACATCCCAGCTGTAGTGCTGAAGACTTGTGCTCCAGAACTAGCTGCGCCTCTAGCCAAGCTGTTCCAGTACAGCTACAACACTGGCATCCACCCGACAATGTGGAAAATTGCCCAGGTATGTCCTGTCCACAAAAAGCAGGACAAATCCAA
Source organism: Heptranchias perlo (assembly GCF_035084215.1). Lineage (NCBI taxonomy): Eukaryota > Metazoa > Chordata > Chondrichthyes > Hexanchiformes > Hexanchidae > Heptranchias > Heptranchias perlo. The sequence continues at coordinate 16,897,923 of NC_090339.1, forward strand.
TCCGGCCAATTACCGCCCCATCAGTCTACTCTCAATCATCAGCAAAGTGATGGAAGGTGTCGTCGACAGTGCTATCAAGAGGCACTTACTCACCAATAACCTGCTCACCGATGCTCAGTTTGGGTTCCGCCAGGACCACTCGGCTCCAGACTTCATTACAGCCTTGGTCCAAACATGGACAAAAGAGCTGAATTCCAGAGGTGAGGTGAGAGTTACTGCCCTTGACATCAAGGCAGCATTTGACCGAGTGTGGCACCAAGGAGCCCTAGTAAAATTGAAGTCAATGGGAATCAGGGGGAAAACTCTCCAGTGGCTGGAGTCATACCTAGCACAAAGGAAGATGGTAGTGGTTGTTGGAGGCCAAGCATCTCAGCCCCAGGGCATTGCTGCAGGAGTTCCTCAGGGCAGTGTCCTAGGCCCAACCATCTTCAGCTGCTTCATCAATGATCTTCCCTCCATCATAAGGTCAGAAATGGAGATGTTCGCTGATGACTGCACAGTGTTCAGTTCCATTCGCAACCCCTCAGATAATGAAGCAGTCCGAGCCCGCATGCAGCGAGACCTGGACAACATCCAGGCTTGGGCTGATAAGTGGCAAGTAACATTCGCGCCAGATAAGTGCCAGGCAATGACCATCTCCAACAAGAGAGATTCTAACCACCTCCCCTTGACATTCAACGGCATTACCATCGCCGAATCCCCCACCATCAACATCCTGGGGGTCACCATTGACCAGAAACTTAACTGGACCAGCCATATAAATACTGTGGCTACGAGAGCAGGTCAGAGGCTGGGTATTCTGCGGCGAGTGACTCACCTCCTGACTCCCCAAAGCCTTTCCACCATCTACAAGGCACAAGTCAGGAGTGTGATGGAATACTCTCCACTTGCCTGGATGAGTGCAGCTCCAACAACACTCAAGAAGCTCGACACCATCCAAGATAAAGCAGCCCGCTTGATTGGCACCCCATCCACCACCCTAAACATTCACTCCCTTCACCACCGGCGCACTGTGGCTGCAGTGTGCACCATCCACAGGATGCACTGCAGCAACTCGCCAAGGCTTCTTCGACAGCACCTCCCAAACCCGCGACCTCTACTACCTAGAAGGACAAGGGCAGCAGGCGCATGGGAACAACACCACCTGCACGTTCCCCTCCAAGTCACACACCATCCCGACTTGGAAATATATCGCCGTTCCTTCATTGTCGCTGGGTCAAAATCCTGGAACTCCCTTCCTAACAGCACTGTGGGAGAACCTTCACCACACGGACTGCAGCGGTTCAAGAAGGCGGCTCACCACCACCTTCTCAAGGGCAATTAGGGATGGGCAATAAATGCCGGCCTTGCCAGCGACGCCCACATCCCGTGAACGAATAAAAAAACATTTTAAAAAAAGATTGGAAAATGGTTGTAGATTTCAGGCTTTGAGATCATATGCACCCATCATTAAATGTATGGCTCTCTTTCTTTCTAAAAAGAGAATTTTGCATCAATTAGAAAGTGTGACATCTGTGTGTGATAGACAAAGCACACATACTCCCGTGAGGCAGTAGTAATGTAAAAGCCTGAATAGAGTTGAGAACTCAGTGGAGGATGCTACTTTCAGTAAGAAACAAAACTTGGCAGGGAGGTACATTCATGCAATGGAGGTCGGGGGGTTTGCACATGTTCACCGGAGGAAATGGGATGTCAGAAAAGACAGGCAGCCCATTCACGGGCAAATTATGCCAGAGTCTTCTGACAGGTAACGCGACTTCATAAAAATAGCACTGCAGGACAAAAAGGTGAATTCTATGGGTAGTTTAATTTTCTAATATTTTTCAAGTTTAGATTATTTTTAAAAGCTTATTCTAGACATTAGAAATTTCAGTTACTTAGAAAAATGGCAGATGAAAAGAATAGAATTTTTTTGAGTGATTTGATTAGTTCACTTGGCTAGCATTCTCCTTTCTAAAAATTCAATATGAGTGAACGCCAATTAATAAATTTGTATATCACCAACATGACTTCAATTTATATAGTACCTTTACCATAAAAAATGTCCCACAATGCTTTGGAGAGGGACATCGTAAATGAAAATGGGTCCCAAGTCAGGAAAAGAGAGATTAGAAGGTATACCAAAATGATTGGCTGAAGAGATGGGTTTTGAGAAGGTTCTTAAAGGTTGAGAGAGGTGTAGAGGTGGATAGGCCTTGGGTGAGAGTTCCAGAGAGCGTGACTGAGGTACTGAAGACTCTACTACCAATGATGGGGTGAAGGGAGGGAGGTGAAATCGAAGGCCAGAAACATAGGCATGAAGGGTTCTGGAGGGATTATAGGGTGGGAAGAAGTTGCAGAGTTAAGGTAACATAAGGCCAGAGAAGGATTTATAGACAAACATGAGGATTTTAAATTTAATACACTAGGGGAAGGGGAGCCAAAGAGGGTCAGCAAGATGGAGGTGATAGATGATTGGAATTTAGTGCTGGATAGAACATCAGCAGCAGAGTTTTGGTCAAGTTGGGGATTATATAGGGAGGAGGATGGAAAGCCAGCAAGGAGGGCTTTGCAGTAGTTGAATCTGGAAATAACAAAGGAAGATATAAGGATTTCAACAGCAGAAGGGCTGAGATAGAGCAGAGATAGGCAGTACTGTGGAGGTGGAAATTAGTGATCATTGCGATGGTTAGGAAGTGGGATTTAAAGCTCAGTTCAGGGTTGTAAAGTATGCCAAGATTGCGATTAGTCTGATTCAGCCAGGGAGAGTGGCTGGGAGAGGATGGGAGTCATTGGAAGGGAGCAAAGCTTATGACAAGGGCCAATGATGTTATCTGTCAATCAGAAATTTGCTTGAAGTAGAATAAATGTTTACAAAACACTCAATGAAGTATAAGAAACTTGGATGAATTTAAAAATTTAACCATGATTAAGAATGATAAGTGTTATGGATCTATGCACAATGTGTAATCTTTTAAAAATATTTTGGATAGATACAAGCAGATCTCCTGGGGCATTAACTTGGATGAGCCAGAATTTATGCTGTTGGAAGAAAGGGTGCTAGTACCTCCATAACATCACCCGTCTCTGCCCCTGACTCAGCTCATCAGCTACAGAAACTCTCATCCATGACTTTAGTACCTTTAGACGCGACTATTCCAATGCTCCCCTGGCAGGCCCCCAATCTTACACCTCTGTAAACTTGAGTTCATCCAAAACTCTGCTACTCCAGTCCTAACTCGCACCAAACCCTGTTCTCCCATCACCCCTGTGCTCGATGACCTGCATTGGCTCCCAGTCCACCAACGCCTCAAATTTAAAATTCTCATCCTTGTTTTCAAATTCCTTCATGGCCTCACCCCTCCCTATCTCTGTCTCCTCCTCCAGCCCTACAACCTCTGAGATCTCTGCACTCCTCCAATTCTGGCCTCTTGCGCATCCCCAATTTTCTTCGCTCCACCATTGGTGGCCATGCCTTCAGCTGCCGAGGCCTAAGCTCAGGAATTCCCTTCCTAAACCTCTCCACCTCTCTACCTCGCTCTCCTCCTTTAAGATGCTCCTTAAAACTTAGCTCTTTGACCAAGCTTTTGGCCACCTGTCCTAATATCTCCTTATGTGGCTCAGTGTCAAATTTTGTTTGATAACGCACCTGTGAAGCGCCTTGGGACATTTTACTACGTTAAAGGCGCTATATAAATGATTATTGTTGTTATGTGGATGTGGGAGAGGAGTAAACATCTCCAGTGAAAGAATTTGGAAAGATGTTTGTAAAAAAAATCTATCCTGAGACAGTGAAGTCCAATTCAGGAGAAATCCTCTCAGTCTGAATAAAGACCCTGATAAGTGGTGAGCATTTATTATGTGTAGCAATCAGTTAAATGTAACCTGCATATTATTTATTGCCATCTCTGACCAAAGGATAAACCTTTGTCTAGGTTAGAACAAAAGCAATTATTTCTTATTTGCTCCTTTATGTTAAGCACTGGTCAAAATCTGCAGCCAAAATAATCCAAACAGCTCTATCAGTATATTGTGTGAGAGAACAACATTTATGGATTGCAGCACATATAACCAACAAGAAAAGGAAGGCAATCAGGTGCTCTCAGAAAAGGCCACAAACACAGATTAATCACTGCATTATTATGGGCATAAATCTATGACAAAAACTACCTTCTGCAAGTGACTCGAAAAGTTGGAACAACATAAAAAAAATCAGTAACAGGAAGTTTCTACAAAAGTGCAGAATATAAAAAACAAATTTGGAATTTGTAAATGAGCAGCATTTCACTTTGTCAAAATAAACCCTGCCCATAACATTTTCCTATCATTTGACTGTTGGTATTTAAAAATAAATTCCTGATAAACCATTTCAAACAAATTTAACCCTTTCATGTTTGAAACATTTATTTGTTTCCTGAGAAGTAAGTGTGCCAGTTGTCAAAACACTTTTGTTCATTGTTAGATTCTGAAAACAATAGAACACTAAATATTACAAAATGAAGTGAGTGCATAAGAACATTTTTAATAATTATGCAATAAGGGACATGTAGTAATGCTCTGCAGTGGAACATTAACTCACAGTGTGGGAGGATTCATGTCCAATCCTCCATACTGCACAGTTCCCTATCTTAGGGATGCCCAAGCTTTGATCTTCATGGCCCATCTAGGTGTGCACGTAGAGGATCAGGAGCCACATATAAAATTTAAATCCAAGTTCCTATTAATTTGAAGATATCTCAAGTTTTGAAAACTAACAGATTTTGATGTGGGATTTATCCAACAAAGAGTCAGCATTGTTGAAACAGCTCTCTCCAAACGTACATGGCACAAATTCCAGCAGGGCAAACCAGCAAATAAGAAATAACAAACAGGATTGAATTGTCTGGGCTTTGAGGACTAGATTGCCAAAGCTTAGGAGTGATATATGACCTTAGGGCCACAGCATTTTTTTGACATAGGCATCTTGCGCAACCCCGGTTTCCTTCAGTCCACCATTGACGGCCGTGCCTTCAGCTGCCTAGGCCCTAAGCTCTGGAATTCCCTCCCTGAACCTTTCTGCCTCTCTACCTCTTTCTCCTCCTTTAAGATGCTCCTTAAAACCTACCTCTTTGACCTGTCACCTGTCCTAATATCTCTTTATGTGGCTCGGTATCAAATTTTGTCTGGTAATCGCTCCTGTGAAGCACCTTAGGACATTTTACTATATTAAAGGCACTATATAAATGCAAGTTGTTGTTGTTTATCAACCCTTCCCTGTATAATCTGCATTCAGTGGGGAGGAACAGTATGGAAACCACGGCATCTCCTTGAAACAGAAAGAGAAAATCGGAAGGGGTGTTGTCACCAGATCAGTAACCCATGCCTCCCAGCAGCAGGCCAAGGAAGACACTGTAAAAAGCTCAGTATCAAGCTGCCCACTCTTATGGTGATGCAGGAGGAGGGCCTTGGTAGGATGAAGAAACTTCAGGGAGAAATTTAAGGGTTTGTTGGAAGGTAAGTACTCTCAAAAAGAAAGAAAGCACAATTTCAAGTAAAACTTCAGCTGCAGGATAAAGGGACAGAAAAACAAAGTGGTAAAAGGCAAGTTCAAGATTGATGTCAGGAAGCACTTCTTCACACAAAGAGCGATTATTACTCTTCTGGGTAGGGCCTGGAGGCAAAAATTCTGCAATCATATAGATGCTATGATTGAAGAGGAACTATAGGTTTCAATGGCAGAATTACTTTGTTAGGCTGAATGTTCTCCCTCGTCTGTAATTATTTTTATTATCTTTGTGATAGAACAAAAGAACAAGTATAGGTTATTCAACTTATAAACCCTGCTGCTTCACATGCACCGTATGTTCTGTACTATCATAGAGTCTCTCTGACTTAATTAATCTGAAGGAGGTAAACAATCGAGCATAACACTAAAGAAGAGAAAGATCAAGTCTTAAGAGGCATTCAGAATGTCACTCAGTGAAATTTCTCCTTGACTGCCTACTGTAATCAAGCAAAAATCCAAGATAGCTCTAATGATGCAAGCTACATTATTCAGTCCAATTAGCTCAAATTTCAGTGATGACACTCCTATGGCCTCAACAGACTGGAGTCTTTAGGAGCCATTTTCTGCATGTTAGTCATTAGGACATTTAACAGAAGAACTGTTTGTGCAAAGTGAGTGCTGCAGTTTCCTCTGAGCAGTCTGTGATACTTGTTGTTTGTGAAGTTTGCTCATTTGTTTCAAAGTGAAGCTCCTTCCCTATAGTGAGGTTATACAGGATGCAGTAGATCACAGATATCCTTTGCACTTCATCTGTCTTGTGCAGCAACCCTTTCAACAGCTTAGGGATGAGAATTGCTTATTAAAGACACAAATTGTTTTCTCTATGATGGTGTGTACTGTCTTGTGTGCCTCATACTATCTGTGTTCTGCTGGTGAATGTGGGTTGTTCAATTTGGACAGGAGCCCTGTTTTCAAGCTGAGACCTGAATCTACAAGTAGTCAGCTGTGTAGTCAGTCATCACATTCAAATATTGCAACCAGAGATGAAGGACTAATGTGTTGATCCTGGGTATGATGTATTCACATACAAAGTCCTTCATATTGCTTTGCAAACCACCTGCGCATTAATTGAATGGAAGCTTTTACAGTTTTTGATAGATGACTGTAGAGTTAAAAGTAACCTATTTCATCTGCAATTAAATACCCTCAAGGTGTATTCCAGTATTGTCGGTAACAGAAAGGATACTTACAGTGAATGAATCTCACCCAAATATTTGTCATCATTGCCACTGGACATTCATCGCTTGGCAATTTAAAATTTCATTTATCCTATACCAATATGCAGCACCGTATAATTTTGTACATTAAGCTCCTCTTATCATTCCTTAGATCATTCTTTTCATTTATCCAGATATCTATGAATGCTTCAAATCTTCCACATGCTGAATACTTGGCCACATAACAGTATAATAAGCAAGCTTAATAATATTTATCTATAACATTTAATTTTATACAAGAAGTTTACATGTGCCTTCAGGACCAGATTTCATGAGTACCTGCTATAGTACACATTTCATAATACTTACAGATAAATACAATGAGGCCATGCATTGTTATACAGTTCATTAGGGTGAGGGGTGGTCAGTGGCAAGGGCAGGATCATCCCTGTTTAAGGGATGCAAGGGGCTTGCAGGGAGAAGGGGTGCTGCAATAGGCTATGGCAACAATAATAATCGGTGTTGTACAGGATACTGAGGGTTGGTCTCCTCAGCAAGTTGGGGCTGGTCCAGTTGAGTGGACTTGGAATGATGGGAGGCTAACCCAAAGGAAAGGAACCCTATATCTCCTGGTGTTTCTCCAGTTCCATTTAGAGCTGCTACATTACTGACTCTGACTGATCAAATGCCTCATAGGCTTAGACCACATGTTTGTTGCAGGGATGTTAGATTGCAACACAGCAGGAGGATCCATATTCTCACTGGCAGGAATGAGATCTGTCTGAACCTACGAGTGGAAAGGGGACTTTGCCCTGCTAGTATGTATAGGCTTGGGTCCGGGGTGGAATGTTTAGGCCTGTCGTAACTTTAATGGCCTCCAACAGCTCTGTCTGGAAGAGTTAGAGAGTGGGATAGGACAGAATTTATACAGGAGAGTGCCCTTGGGACTACAGTCCACCAGCACTCACCTGCCAGAGTTCTGGTGAGATATATGCATTGGAGAATTCTGACTTCTGCTGCAGGTGGTGGTTGTGAGGGATACCCTCAGTGCCTCCTTCCAGTATTCTCCTTATTTCTAATGAAAGACATGCATTTATCTAGCCCCTTATTACATTTCTCAGAAAGGTTCCAAAGCACTTCACATATGAGTTAATTTGTAATGCAATCACTGTTCTTACGTAGGCAACTGCAGCAGACATTTTCTTCACAGCAAGATGCTACAAACCGCAGTGAGATGAGTGATCAATAATCTTTTTTGTGGTGTTGGTTGAGGACAAAATGTTGGCCAGCACACTGGCAGAACTCTCTGTTCTTCAAATAGTGCGATCTTTAACATCCCACGTGGAGCAGTCAAAACAGATAGGCCCTTGATTTAATGTCTCATCTGAAAGGCAGTACTGCAGCTCTGCCTCAATACTGCACTGGAGTGTCAGCCTAAATTCTGTGTTCAAGTTCTGGAGTTGAGTTTGATCCTATGACCTTCCAACTCCAATGTGAGACTTATGTCAATTCTATAAAACAATAGCAACTACTTACATTTCTGTAGCACTCCATACATGCATGAAATTGTCTCAATGCATCTCAACGGATGAAATAGAGACTACTGAGCAGGTAAGGAAAGCAGAGAAAAGGAGAATGTTAGGGTGTGGGCCTGAAGGCACCATTAAAGAGAAGGGCTTTGAGGACATTTTGAAAGCAGGAAGGGAGCGGGCAAAGCAGAATGAACAATGCAGGGAGCGTCAGAGGGCAAGAGTTAAGTAAGCCACCAATGCTGGATCAGGGGTAAAGGAGAAGCATGTGTTTGAGGAGCAGAGGATGATGTTTGGGCACAAAACTTGTAGGAGATCAGTTAAGTAGAGTAGGGCATGGCCATGGAGGGATTTGAAAATAAGGACAACAACTTTTAAGTCAACATACTAGGGCATGGAAAGCCAGTGGAGTTTGGAGAAGACGGGAGTGATGGGAATGTGAAAATTCATACAGATGAGGATATGAGCTGCAAAATTTTGAATGCATTGTAATTTGTGGAGGGTAGAGCTGTCTAGGAGAGTGTTAGAGAAGTTGAACCTCAAGGTAATGCAGTCATGGACTAAGGTTTCTTGGAGAGGTTGGGATGGAAACAAGCAATGTTGAGAGGTAAATGAAAGTGGTTTGGTGGCAGAGCAGATGTGAAGGAGGAAGCTGAGTTTGGATTTGAGTAGGACACCAAGTAATGGGCGGTTTCTGGAGTCAAAGATCAGGAAAATCATAGTGAAAAGCAGAGGACACAGAACAGAGTCCTATTGTATACTTACCACCTTCAGTTTCTCATTGCAAAGCCAATTTCAATCTAAGTAGGTAATTTGCCATTCATTTAATACACATTTAACTTCAAAGACATAACTTAGCAGACACTCTGAAAATCCATGTATAAATAGCCCTTATCCACTAATTTTATCACTTTGCAGACTTCCTGCAGATTTCTATGACATTGCCTACTGCTGCTAAAATGTTGCTAAATTTTCTACAAGGCCTCTCTCAATACTCGATATATGAGTCATTCTCAAGTCAAGTGCAATTCAGCCTTACATATATATTCTCCTTCGTTTCCTTCATGTTGAGATTCCCATGCCTTTAATTTCTTTATAGCCCATGCTTTACTAACCTCCATAAATGCTACAGATTGGCAAGCTTGGTTGACTGAACCTTGAATATGACCGGAGTCTTCACTTGTGAAGATTGATGTGAGAAATGAGTGGAGCAAATCTACAAATGGAATGAAATCCAAATACTTGGGTTAGCTTATAATAGTCTGAAGAAGAAAATGGTTGTCCTGTGTAATATTTGAAAGCGATGTTGCTGAAGTTCCTAAATGGTTAACAAAAAGAAAGCCCTAGGTGTTGATAATAAAGGTAGTTTTAAAACTGAACAGCACACACCATCACAGAAAGCAGAAATTTCCCAAGTGGGAAGGAGAGCAAGACAAAATCAAGACTTGTCTTGCTTTCATTCCAACTTTCTCCCTGGAGGAAGTCCATAATGTGGAAACCTTGTTACATTTCTAGATACTGTGATGCTATATGATGTTTTCTTGAAAATCTAAATTGCTTCCATATCAATTTTTTTTTAAATGCACAAAAAAAAAATCTAAACTATTCCTAATGCTGCACAATTTATTTTGATGTCAGTGATATACTGTCTCAAAATATATGACTATAGGTAGCAATTGTCTTGAAATATATTACAAGGCAATTGTTAAAAGACAGTAACACAATTGTGGGATGCTGATGATGTTATATTGCTCAAGATCAAAGCTCGGACTGTTTATATAAGTCATCAAGACTTTGAGATTGTGCTACTGCCCATAACTCACTCCAGACCAACTATAATTTTATATTGTTTTTGATACTTATATTCTTCTGTCAGTTACAGTTGCAGGCGATTACCATGCTGTGACGTCCATCAGAGATGTAAGAGACAGTTGGAGTCACATACCCGATAAGAAGCTACAATACCAGTTATGATTAAAATTCCCAGGTATGTCACATCATGTGACAGAAAAAGCCAGTGAAATAAGAAAGCTTTTACTACTCTGTTAGTGAAAGATAACACAGACTCGATCTGCTACGGAATGACCTAAGGACCCAAAGTGAAGGGAACTGGACAGAATGTGGTTTGAACACTGTCTTTTCACCTCTGGGGTCTCAGTTCTAAATCTGCCCAGATTGATGGGATAAAAATGGTTTCTCTTTCTGCTGGCTGAAAGGGTCATAATTGAAAGGAGTTTCATAGAATCATAGAATGATACAGCGCAGAAGGCGGCCATTCGGCCCATCGTGCCCGTGCCGATGGGCCGAATGGCCTTCTAATTAATCCATTCCCTGCTCTTTCCCCACAGCCCTGCAGATTTTCCCCTTCAAGTATTTATCCAATTCCCTTTTGAAAGTTATTATTGAATCTGCTTCCACCACTCTTTCAGGCAGTGCATTCCAGATCATAACAACTCGCAGCCTAAAAAAAATTCTCCTCATGTCGCCTCTGGTTCTTTTGCTAATTACCTTAAATCTGAGTCCTCTGGTTACTGACCCTTCGGCCAATGGAAACAGTTTCTCCTTATTTACTCTATCAAAATCTTCATCATTTTGAACACCTCTGTTATATCTCCCTTTAACTTGCTCTACTCTAAGGTGAACAGCCCCAGCTTCTCTATTCTCTCCATGTAAGAGTCAGCCCAGATCTTAGTGGGTATATTTCCACTAAGATGTCATTCTTACTAAGGTAGGTCTTAAAGATGGCTTGAATATAAAATAGAAATACTATTGACACGACAGGGCATGCTTCTGAGGTTAGGATGAGGTGGATTGGGATAGAGTAAAGATTATTAGCTGTAACAGTCATTACTTTTTATTAGGTTGGCACAAAACATGTTAAGAGTTGCAAAAATAGCTTTTTACTAGGATGAAGATGGAATTTCAAGAACATGTTACAAGTCTCCTGTTACATGGTGATTACTGTGTATTAACTTGCTGAATCAATGGGTTAATGGAGTTGATTTTGACTTTTGGGAAACCGACCGGCGGAGCACACCGGCCAATCACTGTACCTACGGTGAAGAGGCAGCCGCGATTTTGAGGCGCCAGCCTCATTTAAATTGGGCTGGCACGCTGCGGGGCGCCAAATGGGCTTTTGATTACTTTTTGTTCCTGTCTGTCTTGGAGCCAAAATGGATGACCTTGCTTTTCCCACATTGTTCTCTTTCCGCCATAGTTTAGCCCACTCACTTAATCTGTTTATGTTCCTTTGTAACTTCCTGCCCCATCGACACAACTTACTGTGCTTCTTAACAATGTAATTTTCAAGCTTCAATGTACAACTCTCTATTCTTTCATCCAAGTCATTGATGTAAACTGTGAAAAGCTGAGGGCCAACTTCAGATCTGTGGGGAACACCACTCGTCACATCCTGCCAATCAGAGTACATTCGCTTTATCCCTATTCTCTGTCTCCTACCACCTAATCAATTACTAACCCATATCACAAGGTTACCTCCAATTCTGTGCACTTTTATTTTTGCTAATAATTTCTTCTGCAGAATCTTGTCAAATGCCTTCTGGAAGTCTATGTATACAACATACACAGCCATTCCCCTATCCACCAAGCTAGTGACCTCCTCAAAAACACCTCCTTCCCTGTTTCAGACATGACCTACACTTCACAAACCCATGCTGATTCTCTTTGATCTTATCTAAGTGCTCAATCACTCTGTCCCTAATGATAGATTCTAGTTACTGCCCCATAGTTGATGGTAAACTGATACATCTGTAGTTTCCTGGTTTTTCCCTCCTTCCCTTCTTAAATAATAGAGTAACATTTGCAATTTTCCAATCCAAAGGCACAATTCCCAAATCTAGAGAGCTTTGGAAAATTATGACTAAAGCATCTGCAGTTTCCTCTCCTACTTCTTTTAATACCCTGGGGTGGAAACCATCTGGTCCTGGAGATTTGTCAATATTAGGTCCCATTATTTTCTCCATTACTATTTTTCTTTACTTATATTAAATCCATTAAGTTCCTCCCAATGACTAATTTTTAGTTTCCCTTGTACCGCTGGTATTTTGTTCTCTTCCTCTACTGTGAAAATGGATATAAAGTATTCATTTAACAAATCTTTCATTTCCTTATTGTCCACTAGAGTCTCTACTGCAAATGTCTTTAATGGGCCCACATTCCACCTCACTACTCTCTTTCTTTTAATATATTTATAAAAACTTTTACTGTTAGCTTTGATATTCCTTGCAAGTTTTTTCCATATTCCATTATTGCAACTCTTATTACTCTTATTTTGTTGGTTCTAAAACATTGTTCTTGAAAACTGTCCCAAATACATTCCAGAAATGTGTTGTCCTACTATTTGAGCAGTTCTGCGGTTCCCAGTCGATGTGAAAATTAAAATGGAGGGCAGTAAGATCAGAGGAGAGAGAGCCAGGTGAGCTGAGATGGAGATTGAACACCAAGGATGAGGAGTTGTTCAGTGCAAGGACTGAGGTAGGAAAGAAGGGAGTATATCTTCCGAAAAAATTTGGGATGGGACTTGGGGACCAGTCGAGAAAGAGGATTTTAAAGGAAACACGAGAGTAGCTCGAAGGAGGAGAAGGTGCCAGAGGACTATGGGGCCACCAAAGTGTGATTTGGTGATAAGAGCCAGACTGCCACCACTGTGGCAGTTGGACAGGGCAGGTGGTGGAAAGTATACCCAGGCAAGGATACTTCGGTAAGAGGCAAGGTTGTTACCACCCATGAGCCAAGGACGTCAATACAATTGTACACAATAAAATCATGGATGCCAAGGGCCTTGTTCATGGTTGGAAATGCTGAGGGAGCAGTGATTGGTGATCTGCTGACAGAGTCTGAAGCGGCAGTGGTGGGCGCAGTGAATGGGATAGGAAAGAAGTTGGCGAGATTAGCTCCCAAAAGGCCTGCTGGGGAGATGGATGGCGACAGGGGAAGATGGGGCAGTTGGGGTTGCTACTCTTAAGGAGAGCCTGACAGGTTCCTCGATGGGCCCTTCGGAGAATGCCAAGCAAGGCATGGAGAATGTGTGCATTTATCCAAGGGTGGCAGCAGGAAAGTAGGAAACCAGATGTGTTTTGATGGGTTGGGGTAGGGATTAGGGGACAAAGTACCAGAGAGGGGAGAAATGAAAGGTGACATAATTTGGTGGCAGGAATGGGAGGAGATTAAGAAAGAGGAGATAGAAGTAATGGGCTTGTGTCCAGAGCAACAACCAAAATGCACTTGAATGGACACAGGGGAAATTCAGGTGACATGGGCATGACAGAGATTAGGAGAGACATATCCTGGTTATAAACAAAGGACAGGCAGGAGACAATATGAGGGAGTCCAAAGTTAAAGTCTGAGGTCCAATGGTGGATGAAGTTGACTTGTAGACAGAGTGCAGTCAACTTGGAGGTACTTGAGGTGCAGAGTATCAGTGGGTGCATTGCTGGAATTTTTGTTTTTCACAGAAAAAGGAAATGAATTGTGAAAGTGATCTGAAAACACCAGTGTAAATCCAGGAATCCCATGTAATAAAACATAGCTTAACTTACTTAGTCACTGTAAAGCAATAACCCTGATCTAAAGCTGTGTGGACCTGGTCAAAGGCCTATACACAGGGCTGCCTTTGAGTTGCTGGTTGTTATTTGAGTTGCCAGCTTTTTGGGGGCTGTGTCAGCTTTTTGAAACCTGTCTGGCAGCTTTTGTGAGTTTTCTAGGTTGGCATTTACACAACACACTCAATTAAAGTTACTCTTTCAGTCTCAGTGCTCTCCCTCTCTCTTCTAACTGATTTTATCCTGCCTGCTTTGTTCATTGTCTCCACTCTATGCTGTTTGCCTTTCTATTTTCTCTTTTACACAATTCCTGATGTCAACAAAGGGATTCATAAGCACAGCCAAAGCCCCAACCACATTACTTTCCAATGAACATCAGCACCACACGTATCTACTGCTTCTGTGAAACTTGGGACATTTAAAACAAAACAGAGAAGTTAAGTCAAGAGAGGAACAAATTTAATGCTTGAAAAACTAATTCCTCAGGATGTGTTGTATCAACAGAATACTCACAAGGATCAAATGATATTACAGAAAAGACCACTGCAGCACACTGCAGTAGTACCTGTGGTATTCATGAATTATGTAGCCAACACCACTTGATACTGCATTTTCCATCATTTTCTGCTTCAGAACTTGGCATCGCTTTTCAAACCATCATCCTGTAACATCCCTTTTATAATAACTTTAAGCCACCCACCTTGCGAACCTTCAATAGAATGGGCTGGAAATTGCTCGTAAAATAACGGTGAGCCTAACAGCGCTCACCATTATTAATGGGCAAATTGAAGAGCAAGTTCCAGCAACCGCACATGCGCAGTCAAACACGGAAATCCTGAACTTGCTCTTCCTGATTCACCGGTGAACTGAAAGCTTGATTAAAGTGACCTCACCACCTGAAATGAATGGTCCAGCGCCAACTTGCTCTCCTGCCCAGCTGGAAACTATCTAATCTCACCACAAATAAAGGTGCGCTGAGTTTTTTTTGGTCTAAATTAACTTTTAATGGCGTGGTAAGTTTTAACGACTGCCAAACAACCTCTCTAGCACTGAAAATTAACTTTTAAAAAATGTGAAGTTTCATTACTCCTGATTTTAATAGTTTTTGGATCTATATATTTTTTTAAATTCAAGAATTAAAACTTTTTATTTTTACTTTTTCTTTCTGTTTCTTTTATCTCAGTATTTTAATCTTGCTCTCTCTTTATTTCACTTTCTCTACCTCATTTTATAGTACATTTACTAACCTTATTGGGCACTTCCTGGATTTTAGTCTGTTTGTCATTTGAGTTTCACTTCCAGGTTCTCGCAGCGTGGATTGCTTCATGCTGATTGGTTGAGGGGACATAACAATCTTTTCCCCGCTCACACAGCCCAGGAAAGAATGCTGCTGTTTTTTGAAGTTGCATTTCAAGGAAGTTGCTGCCAAAAAGAACATAAGAACATAAGAAATAGGAGCAGGAGTAGGCCAATCGGCCCTTCAAGCCTGCTCCGCCATTTAATAAGATCAAATGGCTGATCTGATCCTAACCTCAAATCTAAATTCATGTCCAATTTCCTGCCCGCTCCCCGTAACCCCTAATTCCCTTTACTTCTAGGAAACTGTCTATTTCTGTTTTAAATTTATTCAATGATGTAGCTTCCACAGCTTCCTGGGGCAGCAAATTCCACAGACCTACTACCCTCTGAGTGAAGAAGTTTCCCCTCATCTCAGTTTTGAAGGAGCAGCCCCTTATTCTAAGATTATGCCCCCTAGTTCTAGTTTCACCCATCCTTGGGAACATCCTTACCGCATCCACCCGATCAAGCCCCTTCACAATCTTAGAACGCGGTAACTTAGTGGGTGAATTTAAATCTCATGAGTGGTGAGCACTGTTGGTTCGCCACTCAGAGCAATTAAAAACCATTGACATTTTTTTTAGGAGTTTATAATTTAGGAGAATTTTTTTTACTTTTGTTTTATCACAACATGGAGAAAAACTCAATACCTTTTTCTACTTTGTTTCTAGCCTGCCTGCTTTGTTCTTTACTGCCCTTCCTTACTCCAAATTCTCTGTTCCTCTATCTTCATCCTCTCTACTCTTTGCTGCTCACGTTGAGTGATTGAAAGTTTTGTTTATCTATCATAGTTCCAATACTCAGGAATCTCAGTTTCAAATCCTTGCTACAGATAAACAGTTCTTATTCCCTTATCCTAGTATTTGCATGCTGGTTCTTTTTTGACTTTGAACGCACAGATTTCCAAACCTTTACAATTTGGGTACAGTATATACCCAAACTTGGACCACACAACAGGTTTATTGTGACATGACTTTCAGCCATCTTATTTTCCTGTTTTTTCAGTTATAATTCTCAACTGACAATGTATATTTAGATAGCTGAGTCTTCAGTCTCAAAGCTTTGTATATACAATCTTACATGGGTCTGTATAACTGTGGAACATTATCTAAGTATTTTGGACATACTCCAAATTTTGCACATGCACACATATCATAGCTAATAACTTATAGACACATTTTTGCTCATAGTCTCTATAAAACAACACAAACTGTCACACCATAGGATCTGAGGAGAAAATAAGAATGCTGGCCTCCAGTTACCTCAACTAAAAGGATAAAAGATTAAAGACATCACTATTAAAGGAATGGTATGCAAGTATTTGAATTCCTGGTATAACTTGCATTCTGAAAGGCACTGATGAACTTTGTGTTGCTGATTACATTTTCTAATACAGTGTTTGGTCTTGATAACTACAGAGAGGTAAAATTCCATCCCTGCGGGTTATCGAGGGAGAAAACCCTCAAATACCCATAGTCTGGTTGTCATCACAACATTGTTTTTCTTCCCCTTGCCCCAACGTTCTTCCCTTCTATCCCAAAGTTGCTAACTCATGCAAGAGTAGAGATGGACATGTGCCAGCCACTCCCTATTATCTCACCCTAGTGGCCAATCTTCACGTGTGAGTCTAGGCGGGGAGTTTCAACAGGCTATTTGACCATAGGAAGGGCTTCACAGCTAAGGTGGATTCTGTCCTCACCTTGCAACCCATCAGCACACACTTTCCCACAGAGTTCGTCGCATAGCAATCAGAATGGGAGCTCTGACTGATTATTCACCTTCGTAGTTCAAGGGAGCTAAGGCCGATTGTGGCACCGGTAGTGCTGTTTCGTTAAAGTCTGATAATTCAGCACAGATTGGGAATTGAACCTGGGATATTCCTGATCTGCACGGCTCAATTACCAACTGAACCATCAGGGAACTGACTCGTTGTGATGTTTGCTTCTCATTTGTTCTAACTCAGAGATCTGTGCATTGTTCTGCATAAAAGTCACCAAGCTGACAGCCAACGGCACCATGACCTGCTGCTTGATGGACTTATTTAAACAAATCATCATGATAATTTTAAATTAATCAAAATAACCTTCCATTGTGATTATCATCACAATCTGCCTTCGCGAAGTCAAGTGATTATACAAGAATGAAATATGTAAATGTTTATGGATATATCTGAACCAATAAAAAAAAACAAACGTTGAATCCATTAGGTACATTACATGTACCTGCCTCATGGAAGCTTTGCCACCTTGCACACCAGTCTAATAAGCACTTGGAATGCATCCAGCAAAAAAAAACACCCTGGGTACGGCTGCTACACAAGAAGTTGCAGTTACAGGCCCTGAGACCTGAGGCCAAGCATCACGATCAAATTGACACTTTTTTTTCCCAAATTCTAGTTAAATTAAACTGAACTCCATAGATTGAAGCCACATAAAACCCAGATCTCACCTCAGTCTGAATGAAGTCTGCAGTTCCCACAGGACAATGCCTGCAGTGCAGTCTGGTTAGACTTTAACGCTGAAAAAAAGACAGTGACAAAGGCATTAAATTAGAAGCATTGCAGCGAGACTCTATAATGTGTGAACCTTTTAAAGGGAAAAGAAATTTCGGTATCTAATTCAAGCAATAGGCCAATTGAGTTTCTGTTATTAAATGTGCAGAAACTATTGACTTCAACTTAGATTCTGATCTCAGTTGCAGTGCATCCAACAATAACTTTATTGAACTTTTAGAAATATTTGCCATTTTTAAGCCGTTAGCTGTTGGGACTAATCTCACGGTTGTGAAAATTCACTGCCAAATCTCTCAGCTCTGCCTTCCAGCTTTCACTGGATTTAAGATCCTCAACCTATGAGTTGTAAAGGGGCAGGCTGTAATTATTAAATCTAAAATCATTTACATCTTATAGCAGTAAAATCTTGTGTATTTCTAAGCTGTGAAAATCTTGTATAGATACTGGAAATCAATATTTTTTTTCTAACCATGTGGATAGTATTTAATATGCACAAAAGAAAAGCTTAAGGAAAAAAGGAATACAAATGGTAAGGAAAATGCTCTTTTTATGTATTGAGGAACTTTGGTGAAGGCCCATTGTTTGTTTGCATCATATAAAAGGTAAGTGGATTTGCAGTTAATGTACACATGGTGAGTGTGATCTCCTGGACTGGTTTCGATCGCCTGACGGGTAATGGAGAGAAATTTTCCCGAGTCTTTTTTCCTCTATTGGCCCTGAGCTTTTTTCTGTTTTTTTATCTCTCCCAGTAGATTATATACCTGCTGGGGGGTGGGGGGAGGAAGTATCTAGTCTTGATGTACAAGACATCATGAGTGTGGGGCAGGCTTGATGGTGCAGCTGGTCTTTTCCTGCCCATCAGTTTCGTAAGTTCGTTTGTTTAGGATGCCACAAAGGTTGAGATGAAGTGACTGTGTGATACCAAACATGGATTTTGAAAGCCTAAAGAGGCAAATCAGACAAGTTTGAAACATGGATTGAAAATAAATAATAAGAAGACAAAGTCAAAAGTAATCACAAAGAAAATGGATGTCCCAAAAATTGGCCTGATAGTGAACAATATGGAAATAGGGCGAGTAGTTAACATTGTTTACTTGGGTGTTCTAAAACATTTGATGGACGAAGCAATGAAAATGTTGAACAGAAGATAGCAATTGCAAAAGAGGCTTTTAACAACATGAAGAAGTTTCTGTGCAACTGCAAAATCAAACTGGTGATAAGAAATAGGATACTTAAGCGATATATGTAGTCAACAGCAAGATAAGAAAATTAGATCATGAACACTGATGTGAAAAGGCTTGGGGAATTTGAGTTCTGGTGCTACAGACAACTGCTAAAAAAAACTGGATAACATGAATGACTAATCAAAGGGGTCTAAAGAGAAAGATGACATAGGGACATAGGAATTGCTAGACAAAAAAAGACCAAGGTCCATCTAGTTCACCTTTTACCATCCTGGTGGTCGCATGGTACAATGATAATGGAGTTGTAGACTAATCATAGCAATCAATCTCTATCAATTGATCTACAACAAACCCAGACATGACGTGAGGAAACCTCAGTGGTGGAGAGCTTTGGGAATCATAGGTCCAAAGTAACCTGTTCCTCCCACGTATGCTGCACTTACCACATGTCATGTCTTAAATGACCCACACATACTGTGAGAACATTATTGGGGAGTCACAAGGAAAGCTGTTGGTGTTTCTACTGTCTGGAAAAAAATGGATAGTAGAAGAGATGATGAATAACCAGGTGTAACATCAATGGTCCATTGATGTGGACACTGGAAAGGATGGAGTGAACAGGTCACTAACCCCCAGAGTGGAGAAGGCACATATAGCAAGTAGATCATAAAAGAAAGGGAAGATTAAGAGACGTTCCATGGTGCTGAAGTCCTGGGTAAGAATGAATTGGAGTAGGAGATGAGTCTGGGAAAGTTTGCACCATGCAAACTCTGCTGGTTGTGGGGGGAACCGACTATTTTCTGATTTTGGTCTCATCGGTCACCTACAAAAAGTTCTTCACAGGTCACCAACAAAAATGTTGTGGCAGGAAATACACACTGTATAAACTAATGGGAGAACTCCCAAAGCACTTCACAGGAGCATTATCAGGCAAAATTTGACACTGAGCCACGTAAAGAGATATTAGGACAGGTGACCAAAAGCTTGGTCAAAGCAGTAGGTTTTAAGGAGTGCTTTAAAGGAGAGAGTGGTAGGGATGCAGAGAGAGATCTCGGAAGATTGTAGGGCTAGAGGCGCTTACAGAGATAGGGAGGAGCGAGGCCATGGATGGATTTGAACATTAGGATGAGAATTTTAAATTCGAGGCATTGCTGGACCGGGAGCCAATGTAGGTCAGCGAGCACAGAATCATAGAATCATAGAAGTTTACAACATGGAAACAGGCCCTTCAGCCCAACATGTCCATGTCGCCCAGTTTGTACCACTAAGCTAGTCCCAATTGCCTGCACTTGGCCCATATCCCTCTATACCCATCTTACCCATGTAACTGTCCAAATGCTTTTTAAAAGACAAAATTGTACCCGCCTCTACTACTGCCTCTGGCAGCTCGTTCCAGACACTCACCACCCTTTGAGTGAAAAAATTGCCCCTCTGGACCCTTTTGTATCTCTCCCCTCTCACGTTAAATCTATGCCCCCTCGTTATAGACTCCCCTACACAGGGGTGATGGTTGCACGGAACATGGTGCAAGTTAGGATACGGGCGGCAGAGATTTGGATCAGCTGAAGTTTATGGAGGGTGGAAGATGGGAGGCCGGCCAGGAGAGCATTGGAATAGTCGAGTCTAAAGGTAACAAAAGCATGGATGAAGGTTTCAGCAGCAGATGGGCTGAGGCAAGGGGCGGAGACAGATATTATGGAAGTGGAAGTAGGCGTTCTTGGTTATGAAGAGGATATGCGGTCAGCTCAGCTGAGGGTCAAATAGGACGCTGAGGTTGCGTACAGTCTGGTTCTGCCTCACACAGTAGCACAACTCACAAGTGAGGAGAAGAAAGTGAAGGTGGCAGGTGTAGAAGATGAAACATCTGTACATGCTGCAGGCCTAGTGGGCCCATCTTCAGATGTCCATTAATACAGGAGCAGAGAGCTTTTGACACATCAACAACAATTTGCATGTATATAGCGCCTTTAATGTAGCAAAACATTCTAAGGCACTTCACAGGAGCGTTAACAGACAAAATTTGACACGAGAAACATAAGGAGATATTAGGACAGGTGAGCAAAAGCTTGGTCAAGGAGGTAGGTTTTAAGGAGCGTCTTAAAGGAGGAGAGAGAGGGAGAGAAGTGGGGAGGTTTAGCAGGGGAGTTTGGGGCCTAGATAGCTGAAGCACAGCCGCCAATGGTGGAGTGATGAAAATCGGGGATGCGCAAGGGGCCGGAATTGGAGGAGCACAGAGACCTCGGAGGGTTGTAGGGCTGGAGGAGGTTTCTTTGGCACATTCTTCGAGTCTGCCTTCAACAGCCTGCATCAGCTGTCATATAACATGCTGCAGTGCATCTCTGACATCACCTTAGTCCTGCAGAAGGAATTTGCTCAAATGCAGGGTACCATGGAGCAAGAGGCATCTTCACTGTCTTCTGCAGAGATGGCCTGAAGCAGTGAAGGAGCAAGCACAGAACAGAATTCTCTCATGAAACCCATGATTGGCACCACAGAGCCCTTGAGCACCCAGTTATTACAACTACACCTACAACTGTTACAACAACAACCACACCGCCTTGCATGTAACATAGAAAAATATCCCAAGGCACTTCACAGAGCCATGACAATTAAAATCAGATGCCAAGCCAAAACAGGACAGATTAGGAGGAGTGACCAAAAGTTTGAGCAAAGAGGTGGCTTTTAAGGAGGGTCTTAAAAGAAGAGACCAAGATGGCATGGTAGAGGAATTTACAAATGGAATTATAGAGAATGGGACCTAGGTGGTTGAAGGCATGGCTACAAATAGTGTGGTGAAAGGAGGAGATGATGGACAAGAAGCCAGAGTCAGAGGAGTGGAGAGTTTAGGAGAGAAGGGGCTGGAGTAGATTACAGAGATAAGGAGGAGTGAAACCATGGAGGGATTTACAAACAAGGTTGAGAATTTTTAAATTAGAGGTGTATGGAGACCGGGAGCCAATTTAGGTCAGCGAGAACAGGAGTGATAAGCGAGTGGGATGGTGCAGGGTAGGACGGGGTGATGGGTGAGTGGGATGGTGCAGGATAGGACAGGTGATGGGTGAGTGGGATGGTGCAGGATAGGACAGGTGATGGGCGATTGGGATGGTGCAGGATAGGACAGGTGATGGGTGAGTGGGATGGTGCAGGATAGGACAGGTGATGGGTGAGTGGGATGGTGCAGACTAGGACAGGTGATGGGTGAGTGGGATGGTGCAGGATAGGACAGGTGATGGGTGAGTGGGATGGTGCAGGATAGGACAGGTGATGAGTGAGTGGGATGGTGCAGGATAGGACAGGTGATGGGCGATTGGGATGGTGCAGGATAGGACAGGTGATGGGTGAGTGGGATGGTGCAGGATAGGACAGGTGATGGGTGAGTGGGATGGTGCAGACTAGGACAGGTGATGGGTGAGTGGGATGGTGCAGGATAGGACAGGTGATGGGTGAGTGGGATGGTGCAGGATAGGACAGGTGATGAGTGAGTGGGATGGTGCAGGATAGGACAGGTGATGGGTGAGTGGGATGGTGCAGGATAGGACAGGTGATGAGTGAGTGGGATGGTGCAGAGTAGGACGGGGTGATGGGTGAGTGGGATGGTGCAGACTAGGACAGGTGATGGGTGAGTGGGATGGTGCAGGATAGGACAGGTGATGGGTGAGTGGGATGGTGCAGGATAGGACAGGTGATGGGTGAGTGGGATGGTGCAGGATAGGACAGGTGATGGGCGATTGGGATGGTGCAGGATAGGACGAGGTGATGGGTGAGTGGGATGGTGCAGGATAGGACGAGGTGATGGGTGAGTGGGATGGTGCAGGATAGGACGGGTGATGGGTGAGTGGGATGGTGCAGGATAGGACGAGGTGATGGGTGAGTGGGATGGTGCAGGATAGGGCAGGTGATGGGAGATTGGGATGGTGCAGGATAGGACAGGTGATGGGTGAGTGGGATGGTGCAGGATAGGACGAGGTGATGGGTGAGTGGGATGGTGCAGGATAGGACAGGTGATGGGCGATTGGGATGGTGCAGAGTAGGACAGGTGATGGGTGATTGGGATGGTGCAGGATAGGACAGGTGATGGGTGAGTGGGATGGTGCAGGATAGGACAGGTGATGGGCGATTGGGATGGTGCAGGATAGGACAGGTGATGGGTGAGTGGGATGGTGCAGGATAGGACGAGGTGATGGGTGAGTGGGATGGTGCAGAGTAGGACAGGTGATGGGTGATTGGGATGGTGCAGGATAGGACGGGGTGATGGGTGAGTGGGATGGTGCAGGATAGGACGGGGTGATGGGTGAGTAGAATGGTGCAGGATAGGACGGGTGATGGGTGAGTGGGATGGTGCAGGATAGGACAGGTGATGAGTGAGTGGGATGGTGCAAGATAGGACAGGTGATGGGTGAGTGGGATGGTGCAGAGTCGGACAGGTGATGGGTGATTGGGATGGTGCAGGATAGGACAGGTGATGGGTGATTGGGATGGTGCAGGATAGGACAGGTGATGGGTGAGTGGGATGGTGCAGGATAGGACGGGTGATGGGTGAGTGGGATGGTGCAGGATAGGACAGGTGATGGGTGAGTGGGATGGTGCAGGATAGGACGGGGTGATGGGTGAGTGGGATGGTGCAGGATCGGACGGGGTGATGGGTGAGTAGAATGGTGCAGGATAGGACGGGTGATGGGTGAGTGGGATGGTGCAGGATAGGACAGGTGATGGGTGAGTGGGATGGTGCAGGATAGGACAGGTGATGGGTGATTGGGATGGTGCAGAGTAGGACAGGGTGATGGGTGATTGGGATGGTGCAGGATAGGACGGGGTGATGGGTGAGTGGGATGGTGCAGGATAGGACGGGGTGATGGGTGAGTGGGATGGTGCAGGATAGGACGGGGTGATGGGTGAGTAGAATGGTGCAGGATAGGACGGGTGATGGGTGAGTGGGATGGTGCAGGATAGGACAGGTGATGGGTGATTGGGATGGTGCAGGATAGGACGGGGTGATGGGTGATTGGGATGGTGCAGGATAGGACGGGGTGATGGGTGAGTGGGATGGTGCAGGATAGGACGAGATGATGGGTGAGTGGGATGGTGCAGGATAGGACAGGTGATGGGCGATTGGGATGGTGCAGGATAGGACGAGGTGATGGGTGAGTGGGATGGTGCAGGATAGGACGGGTGATGGGTGAGTGGGATGGTGCAGGATAGGACAGGTGATGGGCGATTGGGATGGTGCAGGATAGGACAGGTGATGGGTGAGTGGGATGGTGCAGGATAGGACGAGGTGATGGGTGAGTGGGATGGTGCAGGATAGGACGAGGTGATGGGTGAGTGGGATGGTGCAGGATAGGACAGGTGATGGGCGATTGGGATGGTGCAGGATAGGACAGGTGATGGGTGAGTGGGATGGTGCAGGATAGGACAGGTGATGGGCGATTGGGATGGTGCAGGATAGGACAGGTGATGGGTGAGTGGGATGGTGCAGGATAGGACAGGTGATGGGCGATTGGGATGGTGCAGGATAGGACGAGGTGATGGGTGAGTGGGATGGTGCAGGATAGGACGGGGTGATGGGCGATTGGGATGGTGCAGGATAGGACAGGTGATGGGTGAGTGGGATGGTGCAGGGTAGGACAGGTGATGAGTGAGTGGGATGGTGCAGGATAGGACGGGTGATGGGTGAGTGGGATGGTGCAGGATAGGACAGGTGATGGGTGAGTAGAATGGTGCAGGATAGGACGGGGTGATGGGTGAGTGGGATGGTGCAGGATAGGACAGGTGATGGGTGAGTGGGATGGTGCAGGATAGGACGGGTGATGGGTGAGTGGGATGGTGCAGGATAGGACAGGTGATGGGTGAGTGGGATGGTGCAGGATAGGACAGGTGATGGGTGAGTGGGATGGTGCAGGATAGGACGGGTGATGGGTGATTGAGATGGTGCAGGCTAGGACAGGTGATGGGCGATTGGGATGGTGCAGAGTAGGACAGGTGACGATGAGTGGGATGGTGCAGGATAGGACGGGTGATGGGTGAGTGGGATGGTGCAGGTTAGGACGGGTGATGGGTGAATGAGATTTGGTGCAGGATAGGACGGGTGATGGGTGAGTGGGATGGTGCAGGATAGGACGAGGTGATGGGTGAGTGGGATGGTGCAGGATAGGACGGGTGATGGGTGAGTGGGATGGTGCAGGATAGGACAGGTGATGGGTGATTGAGATGGTGCAGGATAGGACGGGGTGATGGGTGATTGGGATGGTGCAGGATAGGACCAGGTGATGAGTGAGTGGGATGGTGTAGAATAGGACAGGGTGATGGGTGAGTGGGATGGTGCAGGCTAGGACAGGTGATGGGCGATTGGGATGGTGCAGAGTAGGACAGGTGACGATGAGTGGGATGGTGCAGGATAGGACGGGTGATGGGTGAGTGGGATGGTGCAGGTTAGGACGGGTGATGGGTGAATGAGATTTGGTGCAGGATAGGACGGGTGATGGGTGAGTGGGATGGTGCAGGATAGGACGGGGTGATGGGCGATTGGGATGGTGCAGGATAGGACAGGTGATGGGTGAGTGGGATAGTGCAGGGTAGGACAGGTGATGAGTGAGTGGGATGGTGCAAGATAGGACAGGTGATGGGTGAGTGGGATGGTGCAGGATAGGACAGGTGATGGGCGATTGGGATGGTGCAGGATAGGACAGGTGATGGGCGATTGGGATGGTGCAGGATAGGACATGTGATGGGCGATTGGGATGGTGCAGGATAGGACAGGTGATGGGTGAGTGGGATGGTGCAGGATAGGACGGGGTGATGGGTGAATGAGATTTGGTGCAGGATAGGACGAGGTGATGGGTGAGTGGGATGGTGCAGGATAGGACAGGTGATGGGTGAGTGGGATGGTGCAAGATAGGACGAGGTGATGGGTGAGTGGGATGGTGCAGGATAGGACGGGTGATGGGTGAGTGGGATGGTGCAGGATAGGACGGGGTGATGGGTGAGTGGGATGGTGCAGGATAGGACAGGTGATGGGTGAGTGGGATGGTGCAGGATAGGACGGGTGATGGGTGAGTGGGATGGTGCAGGATAGGACAGGTGATGGGTGAGTGGGATGGTGCAGGATAGGACAGGTGATGGGTGAGTGGGATGGTGCAGGATAGGACGGGTGATGGGTGATTGAGATGGTGCAGGATAGGACGGGTGATGAGTGAGTGGGATGGTGTAGAATAGGACAGGGTGATGGGTGAGTGGGATGGTGCAGGCTAGGACAGGTGATGGGCGATTGGGATGGTGCAGAGTAGGACAGGTGACGATGAGTGGGATGGTGCAGGATAGGACGGGTGATGGGTGAGTGGGATGGTGCAGGTTAGGACGGGTGATGGGTGAATGAGATTTGGTGCAGGATAGGACGGGTGATGGGTGAGTGGGATGGTGCAGGATAGGACGAGGTGATGGGTGAGTGGGATGGTGCAGGATAGGACGGGTGATGGGTGAGTGGGATGGTGCAGGATAGGACAGGTGATGGGTGATTGAGATGGTGCAGGATAGGACGGGGTGATGGGTGATTGGGATGGTGCAGGATAGGACCAGGTGATGAGTGAGTGGGATGGTGTAGAATAGGACAGGGTGATGGGTGAGTGGGATGGTGCAGGCTAGGACAGGTGATGGGCGATTGGGATGGTGCAGAGTAGGACAGGTGACGATGAGTGGGATGGTGCAGGATAGGACGGGTGATGGGTGAGTGGGATGGTGCAGGTTAGGACGGGTGATGGGTGAATGAGATTTGGTGCAGGATAGGACGGGTGATGGGTGAGTGGGATGGTGCAGGATAGGACGGGGTGATGGGCGATTGGGATGGTGCAGGATAGGACAGGTGATGGGTGAGTGGGATAGTGCAGGGTAGGACAGGTGATGAGTGAGTGGGATGGTGCAAGATAGGACAGGTGATGGGTGAGTGGGATGGTGCAGGATAGGACAGGTGATGGGCGATTGGGATGGTGCAGGATAGGACAGGTGATGGGCGATTGGGATGGTGCAGGATAGGACAGGTGATGGGCGATTGGGATGGTGCAGGATAGGACAGGTGATGGGTGAGTGGGATGGTGCAGGATAGGACGGGGTGATGGGTGAATGAGATTTGGTGCAGGATAGGACGAGGTGATGGGTGAGTGGGATGGTGCAGGATAGGACGAGGTGATGGGTGAGTGGGATGGTGCAGGATAGGACGGGTGATGGGTGAGTGGGATGGTGCAGGATAGGACGGGGTGATGGGTGAGTGGGATGGTGCAGGATAGGACAGGTGATGGGTGAGTGGGATGGTGCAAGATAGGACGAGGTGATGGGTGAGTGGGATGGTGCAGGATAGGACGGGTGATGGGTGAGTGGGATGGTGCAGGATAGGACGGGGTGATGGGTGAGTGGGATGGTGCAGGATAGGACAGGTGATGAGTGAGTGGGATGGTGCAGGATAGGACAGGTGATGGGCGATTGGGATGGTGCAGGATAGGACGAGGTGATGGGCGATTGGGATGGTGCAGGATAGGACGAGGTGATGGGTGAGTGGGATGGTGCAGGATAGGACGAGGTGATGGGTGAGTGGGATGGTGCAGGATAGGACGAGGTGATGGGTGAGTGGGATGGTGCAGGATAGGACAGGTGATGGGTGAGTGGGATGGTGCAGGATAGGACAGGTGATGGGCGATTGGGATGGTGCAGGATAGGACGAGGTGATGGGTGAGTGGGATGGTGCAGGATAGGACGAGGTGATGGGTGAGTGGGATGGTGCAGGATAGGACGAGGTGATGGGTGAGTGGGATGGTGCAGGATAGGACAGGTGGTGGGTGAGTGGGATGGTGCAGGATAGGACAGGTGATGGGCGATTGGGATGGTGCAGGATAGGACGAGGTGATGGGTGAGTGGGATGGTGCAGGATAGGACGGGTGATGGGCGATTGGGATGGTGCAGGATAGGACAGGTGATGGGTGAGTGGGATGGTGCAGGGTAGGACAGGTGATGAGTGAGTGGGATGGTGCAGAGTAGGACAGGTGATGGGTGATTGGGATGGTGCAGGATAGGACGGGTGATGGGTGAGTGGGATGGTGCAGGATAGGACAGGTGATGGGTGAGTGGGATGGTGCAGGGTAGGACGGGTGATGGGTGAGTGGGATAGTGCAGGATAGGACAGGTGAT
This sequence comes from Heptranchias perlo, assembly GCF_035084215.1. Lineage (NCBI taxonomy): Eukaryota > Metazoa > Chordata > Chondrichthyes > Hexanchiformes > Hexanchidae > Heptranchias > Heptranchias perlo. The sequence goes on from NC_090339.1 coordinate 16,925,899, forward strand.
GAGTGAGTGGGATGGTGCAGAGTAGGACAGGTGATGGGTGAGTGGGATGGTACAGGATAGGATGGGTGATGGGTGAGTGGGATGGTGCAGGATAGGACAGGTGATGGGTGAGTGGGATGGTGCAGGATAGGACAGGTGATGGGCGATTGGGATGGTGCAGGATAGGACAGGTGATGGGTGAGTGGGATGGTGCAGGATAGGACAGGTGATGGGTGAGTGGGATGGTGCAGGATAGGACGGGTGATGGGTGATTGAGATGGTGCAGGATAGGACGGGGTGATGGGTGATTGGGATGGTGCAGGATAGGACCAGGTGATGAGTGAGTGGGATGGTGTAGAATAGGACAGGGTGATGGGTGAGTGGGATGGTGCAGGCTAGGACAGGTGATGGGCGATTGGGATGGTGCAGAGTAGGACAGGTGACGATGAGTGGGATGGTGCAGGATAGGACGGGTGATGGGTGAGTGGGATGGTGCAGGTTAGGACGGGTGATGGGTGAATGAGATTTGGTGCAGGATAGGACGGGTGATGGGTGAGTGGGATGGTGCAGGATAGGACGGGTGATGGGTGAGTGGGATGGTGCAGGTTAGGACGGGTGATGGGTGAATGAGATTTGGTGCAGGATAGGACGGGGTGATGGGCGATGTGGATGGTGCAGGATAGGACAGGTGATGGGTGAGTGGGATAGTGCAGGGTAGGACAGGTGATGAGTGAGTGGGATGGTGCAAGATAGGACAGGTGATGGGTGAGTGGGATGGTGCAGGATAGGACAGGTGATGGGCGATTGGGATGGTGCAGGATAGGACAGGTGATGGGCGATTGGGATGGTGCAGGATAGGACAGGTGATGGGCGATTGGGATGGTGCAGGATAGGACAGGTGATGGGTGAGTGGGATGGTGCAGGATAGGACGGGGTGATGGGTGAGTGGGATGGTGCAGGATAGGACGAGGTGATGGGTGAGTGGGATGGTGCAGGATAGGACAGGTGATGGGTGAGTGGGATGGTGCAGGATAGGACAGGTGATGGGCGATTGGGATGGTGCAGGATAGGACGAGGTGATGGGTGAGTGGGATGGTGCAGGATAGGACGAGGTGATGGGTGAGTGGGATGGTGCAGGATAGGACGAGGTGATGGGTGAGTGGGATGGTGCAGGATAGGACAGGTGATGGGCGATTGGGATGGTGCAGGATAGGACGAGGTGATGGGTGAGTGGGATGGTGCAGGCTAGGACAGGTGATGGGTGAGTGGGATGGTGCAGGGTAGGACAGGTGATGAGTGAGTGGGATGGTGCAGAGTCGGACAGGTGATGGGTGATTGGGATGGTGCAGGATAGGACGGGTGATGGGTGAGTGGAATGGTGCAGGATAGGACGGGTGATGGGTGAGTGGGATGGTGCAGGATAGGACGGGTGATGGGTGAGTGGGATAGTGCAGGATAGGACAGGTGATGGGTGAGTGGGATGGTGCAGGATAGGACGGGTGATGGGTGAGTGGGATAGTGCAGGATAGGACAGGTGATGAGTGAGTGGGATGGTGCAGGATAGGACAGGTGATGGGCGATTGGGATGGTGCAGGATAGGACGGGTGATGGGTGAGTGGGATGGTGCAGGATAGGACAGGTAATGGGTGAGTGGGATGGTGCAGGATAGGACGGGTGATGGGTGATTGAGATGGTGCAGGATAGGACGGGGTGATGGGTGATTGGGATGGTGCAGGATAGGACCAGGTGATGAGTGAGTGGGATGGTGTAGAATAGGACAGGGTGATGGGTGAGTGGGATGGTGCAGGCTAGGACAGGTGATGGGCGATTGGGATGGTGCAGGCTGGGACAGGTGATGGGCGATTGGGATGGTGCAGAGTAGGACAGGTGACGATGAGTGGGATGGTGCAGGATAGGACGGGTGATGGGTGAATGAGATTTGGTGCAGGATAGGACGGGTGATGGGTGAGTGGGATGGTGCAGGATAGGACGAGGTGATGGGTGAGTGGGATGGTGCAGGATAGGACAGGTGATGGGTGAGTGGGATGGTGCAGGATAGGACGGGGTGATGGGCGATTGGGATGGTGCAGGATAGGACAGGTGATGGGTGAGTGGGATGGTGCAGGATAGGACAGGTGATGAGTGAGTGGGATGGTGCAGGATAGGACAGGTGATGGGTGAGTGGGATGGTGCAGAGTAGGACAGGTGATGGGTGAGTGGGATGGTGCAGGTTAGGACGGGTGATGGGTGAATGAGATTTGGTGCAGGATAGGACGGGTGATGGGTGAGTGGGATGGTGCAGGATAGGACGAGGTGATGGGTGAGTGGGATGGTGCAGGATAGGACGGGGTGATGGGCGATTGGGATGGTGCAGGATAGGACAGGTGATGGGTGAGTGGGATGGTGCAGGATAGGACAGGTGATGAGTGAGTGGGATGGTGCAGGATAGGACAGGTGATGGGTGAGTGGGATGGTGCAGAGTAGGACAGGTGATGGGTGAGTGGGATGGTGCAGGATAGGACGGGTGATGGGTGAGTGGGATGGTGCAGGATAGGACAGGTGATGGGTGAGTGGGATGGTGCAGGATAGGACGAGGTGATGGGTGAGTGGGATGGTGCAGGATAGGACAGGTGATGGGTGAGTGGGATGGTGCAGGATAGGACGGGTGATGGGTGAGTGAGATTTGGTGCAGGATAGGACGGGTGATGAGTGAGTGGGATGGTGCAGGATAGGACCAGGTGATGGGTGAGTGGGATGGTGCAGGATAGGACAGGTGATGGGTGAGTAGGATGGTGCAGGATAGGACAGGTGATAGGTGAATGGGATGGTGCAGGTTAGGACGGGTGATGGGTGAGTGAGATTTGGTGCAGGTTAGGACCAGGTGATGAGTGAGTGGGACTTGGTGCAGGATAGGACCAGGTGATGGGTGAGTGGGATGGTGCAAGATAGGACGGGTGATGGATGAGTGAGATTTGGTGCAGGTTAGGACCAGGTGATGAGTGAGTGGGTGAGTGGGACTTGGTGCAGGATAGGACGGGTGATGGGTGAGTGGGACTTCATGCAGGATAGGACCAGGTGATGAGTGAGTGGGACTTGGTGCAGGATAGGACCAGGTGATGAGTGAGTGGGACTTGGTGCAGGATAGGACCAGGTGATGAGTGAGTGGGACTTGGTGCAGGATATGACAGGGTGATGGAGCCAAGACAGAGAAAGAGAAGTTGGAAGCTGGAGGTGAGAGAAGAATCCTTTATCAGAAGGTGATCTTTCCTTGTGTCCTAAGGGTGTGAGAGATGCTAAAAGTTCCTTTCCAGATATGGGAGCAGTATTCAAATCTTGGGCAGAACTGAGCTTTACAGAGACACTAAATTAAGTGTAGACAAAACAAGATGCACAGTCAAAGCAGAGGTATAAAACTCAGCTTCAGTTCCTTGTTGTGGCATAATACCAGTACAATCATTCAGCATTATCCTTAGCATTGCCTTTCTTTATTTTGCATCTATTGCTTGTGCTGTATTCCATCTTTTCAATTTGAAAAATATTTTTGGAGGGTTTATTTACATTAATATTATACATGCAGGCCAGATATCAATGGCTTACTTGTGACTGATTATTTGTATTTCTAATACTCTTCTTGACTTTCAAGATCACACAGTGCCTCCCACAACGCACAATGCACAATGCACACATCAACACATTCACTAAAGCAACATTTTCAGCTGGCCATGACCTTATAACAGTGACAGGGAGTGAAGTTGGTCGTGTAAAACGGGTGATTGTGAATCGGCAGCCAGTTTTACACCCCTGTTGACTTCAATAGTAAAGAAAATCGGGTAGATTGTAAACGAGCAGCTGGTTCGCTGTCACCCATTTTGCACTATCGCCCCAGACCAATGTTCTTTAATGTTTTTCTTCTTTTCTAGTTAAAAAGTGACTTCTATTTCTATTACTTCATTACCAGTGCATCATTAGTGCAATGATTCATACTCAAATAAAAATCATACTCCAAAAATCGCATTCATCAGCTGAGATATGACCAGGGAAAGGTCTAGCAAGCCCGACCACACAGCACACAACAACCATATACTGTAATAAGCTACCACTTACTGCTTACACTAGCCCTTGGTCCACTCAGATTTGGGAGACTGGTGTCTGTGAGCCAGCTCCACATGTTTACACCACTGATTCCAGTCCCCTTATACTGGTGGGTCTACGATTCTGATGCTAATATAAGGGAGTGCAATTCCCAAATCTGAGAAGCCAGCATACAGATGTCCGTCTCCCAGAATCTAAACTATCCAAGTGCCTGTGTAGAAGCATCTGATCTCATTACAAAGGAGACAAATTTAAACTTGTAAAATCAATCAGCATGTGATGTCAATAAGATACACAATGGGTCTGGTTATTTGTAGAAAAACGAGTGGACCTGCATAACTTACTTGTCCTTTGTGAGTTATATGTAGCCCTTGTTAATTATGCCCCATTTATTTTACAGCACTGCCTCTAGAGTAAGATTGTTGCATTCCTGGCCTGTTTGGACTTTCCTCTAACATCACAGATGGCCCACAGCCAGAAATGCGAAAGTTGCAAATGTAACTTTTGAGATTTTTTTGGTAAACCATCATAATATGTTCTTTTTGTTAATTTTACATTACATACTATATAATGTAATAACTATGCACCTGCACATAATGCAGGGATACCTTGGTGTAAAGACACAGTCCCTTTAAAAATCCTCCTGCTGTCGACAGCACTGTAACATATAAGGAAGATGATCTCCAAATTTCAGTGGGATTGTTGATCCAGTTTCTAATGGTCTTGTAATCTGCCATTGGGTTAAATGCCTCCTGTACTGACCTGCTAAACAGGACCGAGCAATTCCATGTGATTTTGATGCAAGCACACAAACTGTTTTATTTTTTTTTCTGTATTATTTATAGCTTGCGAGGCCTATAAGAGCTTCGGACTCTTAACATGCTGCCAGCATTTATTTACTTCATTTGGCCTGAAACCTGCTTCAGAAGATTTTTTTCTCCATTTTCTTGAATTTCAAAGACATCCCACTGTGTTCTTGCCTCATGAATGGTGAACCATAAAAACATCTAATTACTCAGTCATTTTAAAACAGTTAAAGCTGGGTGTTGGCTGTAACATGGCTCAAATTGAAAAAAAGTTTACACATAATGTGACTGCATAGACTCATTCAATATAAATATACTTAAAAGCATTCCTAATATATCTTTTACAGGGCAGACTATGTGAAGTTTAAAGTGTTTTAAGGGACAGCATTAAACAGCATACATATTTAAATTTACCTGTATTTAAGTCACCAAAACAAAATCCCTTTTAATGTGCAGATCAATAAAAAATGATGGTCGTAATATTACCTCAAAAGAGCTGCAACACAATGTTGCAGCAATTTATATCATTGATCTATGGGGCTGATATTTTACAGCCCTATTTTGGATTTGTACTCTATGAAAATGGCCTCTAAAAGGCCAAACTACATAGACAGCAGCTTCAGATTACAATATAAATTGAGAGAGTGATGCTCAAAGGTCTCCCTGTGGGCCTGATCAATATGTTACTGCCACTGTGCCAGTGACCAACGGAGAGCATCTAAACAAGAAATCCTTTGTAAACTGTTTCATTTTTTCACAATGTGGGATTATACTATTTGATGCTGGTTAAACCGAAATAAAATCTATGTGGCCTCTTTAAGGAGGTGTCTCTGCATCTCTGCTCACCAATGTGATTTATTTGCAGTGGTGTCATGTCACTGACCAGTGCAGTTCTTCCCACGCTTCATTTTAGACATGATTTTTGCAGCGCAGCTCACAGTTTTCTAATACTAATCCTCTGCTTTTTGCTCAGCCAGCAGTTTGTAAATGCCTCATCTGTGATACCGTGCAGTAAACACCCGAGCTAAAGCGTCGGCATTTCCATTACAATCTGATGCCTTCAGGTGCTCGCACACAGCATGCAGTTTGGGAAATTTACAGCCACTCACCCTCTTGGGTGTGACATGCATAACAAACTTAATGGTGACACTTAATGGTGAATGACGGGAGCTGGGGCCCGGGGGGAAGGGGAGGGGAGGGCACCATCATTGATAACACATATTTGAAACCAAGAATTGTAAATGCAGAAAACGACAGATATTGTGGAACTTTGAGATTATAAAGTGCTTTCAGAATTCATCATCTTTTTATGCTGTCTGTGTACCGTGTTGCCCTTTTTGGGATTTGAAGCACCTTTTTCACTACTGTTATAAAGGCACTGTTGTGTGCCTCTTGCATATTATAATGACATGTTAATGAAAAGAAAACCACATTAAGGGTTGTTTTATGCCTTGTGTCTCTACCAGTGATTTGGAGAATGCTGAGTAGAATATTTTTTTAATTTAAATCTGTGTGGTGGCATTAATAGAGAAAAGGCAGAATACTGCACATGTCACACAGTACTGTAGAGGTATAAAAGTGATGGAACAGGACAATTCAGCCATATTATGGGAGGGAGAACAGAGCCTTGAGTCCGTTTTCAATCGATATTAATATCTTTGTGTCCCAATCAGCACTGAGGTGGCATCAACCCCTCAGGTGGGTCTTCTTTGCACTGATATTGCTCAAACTGTCTTGAGTATACTGCAGATCATGGATTCATGTAGCACAGAAGGAGGCCATTCAGCCCATCGTCCCTGTTCTGGCTCTTTGAAAGAGCTATCCAATTAGTCCCACTCCCCTGCTCTTTCCCCATAGCCCTGCAATTTTTTCCTTTTCAAGTATTTATCAAATTCCCTTTTGAAAATGACTATTGAATCTGCTTCCACCACCCGTTCAGGCAGTGCATTCCGGATCATAACAACTCGCTGCGTAAAAAAATTTCTCCTCATTTCCACCTGGATTTTTTGTCAATTATTTTAAATCTGTGTCCTTTGGTTACTGACCCTCCTGCCAGTGGAAACAGTTTCTCCCCATCTACTCTATCAAAACTCCTCATAATTTTGAACACCTCTATTAAATCTCCCCTTAACCTTCTCTGCTCTAAAGAGAACAATCCCAGCTTCTCTAACCTTTCATGAATGAGACTCTCTGATAGGACCTCTGAAATATGCAGCATCTCCTTTTATTAAGTAGATTTTCTGGCTTTAATAACAGTTTACATAGGTCAATAAAGATACCTTGACATGCATGAGGTAGAACCTGCCATCACTCAAAAGAACTACGCAGGTATGTGAGTCTGTTTAAGATTTTTGTTACACTTCAAATAGGTGCTGAATTTACATTGATAGCTGTGTTAATTCAGCACCAGATTAGTTGCATAACATGCATGAATTGGTACTTTGAAAATCAATGCTACTGCAGTACTTCCAATCAATCTCTAAAAACATGTGGGTCTGAATAAATATTGATATTGCGTTGGTTACATTATTGTATAAGAACTTGGGCTGGCAACCTACATATCAGGTCAAATCTGACACATCTCCCTCCCCCCAATCACCCACCCACGCTGGTAAGCTTGTGCTGGTAATGGGATTCAATGTACATAGCTATGTGAAGCAAACGACACACACTGGCGCTCTTGAGTTCCTCTGAAAGCCACTGTGCATGTACGGGCATCATATCCAGAAGTGCAACACGATAGTAGGTAAATGTAATGTGACAAGTGCAAGCAAAGCAACATTGTCAATTGCTATATAAACAGAAAATGCTAGAAATATGCAAGAAGTCTGTCAGTATCTGGCAGGGTAACATCTCAGGTATAAACCCTTCATCAGAACTGAACACTGGAAGATGAACAAGCCCCTTTATAGTGCTGAACAAAGCAAGGGTGAGGGGGAAGAAAGAAATAGGTAGAAGTCAAAAGTCAAGAAATATAACTCTTGTCTCAGAGAGATGGCTAATAGATCTAATTTTTTCTTGAAAACTTGGAAAGAGGTGGAAATTACTGGATGACTAAAGGTGAGGAAACAAAACCAATAACAGGTTTTCCTAATGGCTTTGTAAGGCTGTAAAAAGGCATGGGAAAGATACACAAACACACACACAAAAAAGTCCAAAATGGAGGCAAATGAAGTGGACACTGGATGGGAGGAACAGGAAAGGAAATGGCAGGGATAGCTAAGGTCTGAAGTTTCTAAATTCAATGGTCAAATCAGAGGACTGCAGAGCAACCAAGAGAAACAGCCCCAATTTTATGATGTTCCATCAGCAACATGGAGCCTCACTAGTGGTAGGCTTGGGGTGTAAAATCAGGCTTTGACTTTGCACCTCGAATCTGTAAGCACCACATCATGCACCACGCACTTTTGGAGGGCAGAATGGGTCTGCATTAAAGGCAAACGTGAGCCTCATCGACGCTGAATATTTATTAAAATTAGGTCCCACACCAAGCTTCAGGACTTTGGATGAGGCGCCACCTATAGGTGCACCTCAACCATATATTTGGCACACCAGGAATCCTGGGACCTGGCCTGCTCAGGTAAAAAAGAATTTACATTTATATAGAAGAAGGCCTCATAAAGGTTCATTAGGTTTTGAGTTGCTGTTAAAAATGTTAATTTGCATTTCCAATTACATTTTGCTGAATTTCTCTTCTCTGGTTTTGCTAGGTAGTCTATCACTTTTTTAAAAAAATCTGGGTTTTAACAGCCAGCACTTTCTTTTATTATTCTTGGTTGCTGTTGCCATATAAATAGCGCCAAACAAATTAGTGAGGCTAGGAGTTCCTTTGGTGGTGGTGGGGGGGCCATAGCACTTGATGATTTAGATGTGGAAAATGAGTTCCTGAAGGGATAATAAATACAGGTGCAACACACCCAAGGCATTCTGATCCCACCCGTCACTACCCCCGGAACCCACACTTAAAGACCCCTTCACTCATACCTCTACCTGTCAATGGAGACCTGTCTTCATAAGACGAGCTGTCGCAATGTTTTACCATCTACTTCAGGATGAACTCCAGATAACATTTGGAACATGGATTGCTCTTCCTGTTGAAGTGGAGTTTATCACATCATGAAGCTTTCATGATGGATCCTTCCACGCCACTACAAGGGACATCTGCCATGTGCACATATATCCAGCAAGTGACAAACGCCATCTTTGCAAAGGGCAACACTTTCATCGCTTTCCAAAAAGAAATATATGCAAAACTGAGGAGCAGGCTTATCTTCACCTTCCTCCTGATACCAGCAGGCTTCTTCTTCCCAAATAGGGCCACCTTCCTTTATTGTTCCTCCATTACTAGTAACACTAACCCTTCAAAAGGTGCAGTATCATATAAAACCATAGCATGTTACAGCACAAGAAGAGACCATTTGGGCCATCAAGTCTGTGCCAGTGCTTTTCTCCACTAGTCACCTAGTCTAATCCCTCTCTCCTGCTCACTCCTCACATCTTTTAATATTTTTCATTTTCAAGCAACTATCTCATGTTTTTATAAAATAATTTATGAAGTCTATTTCAACAGTGGTTTGTGGCAAATAGTTTTAAATTCTAACTATCCTCTCTGTATGGATTTTTTTCTAAATTCCCTTTTAATTCTTTTTGTGATTATCTTCAATTTGTGACCTCTTGTTACCATCTCACTGACCATTAGAAACAATTTAACACTATTTAGCTTATCATAACTCACTGTGAACAAATTCGTCAACATTTCTGCCACCACCACAACGTCCCCTTTAACGGTGAACTGCAGCCCTATAAGAGCTTCTACCTCCACAGATATTACACCACTAGCCAAGTCTGATACCAGCTAAGCTCTCTGGGCAAGCTTTGCATGAGCTAGTAACTTATTTAAACTAAGGGAAGGGATTCACATCCAAAAATTTGGTGTAGTCTGCCCTTTGCATTGTTGCCACAGGTGAACTTGCAACATGGGCCACCTCAACCCCATTTTATCTTTTTTGCAAAATTGGGCTACTGTCCCTGAAGCAAGAGTTGAGCTAGGCTGGAACTGTGTAGGAGCATGTGAACAGCAAATACAGTAGACTAGATTGGGACATAAATTGCTATCTCACGTGGAAGGAATGTTTGGGGTCCTGGACAATGGTGTGGGATGGAGGTGAATGAACGGGTGTTGCATATACTACAGTTACATTGGTAAGTACTAAAGGAAGGGAAACCAGAATTTTCAATAACGAAGAAATGAACAAGAGTATCTCAAAAGGATAGTCCCTTCAGAAAGCAGAGAAGGGAGGGGAAAATATGTTTACTTGCAGGATCACGTTGTGGCTGGCAGATATTGCAGAAGATGATCTAGTGAATGTAGAGGTTGATGGGATTGAAGGTGCAGACAAGGGAGACTCTATTGTGATTGTAAGAGGATGGGGGTGGGATGAGAGGAGGCACAGAAAATGGGCGGACCTAGTTGGCCACAACCGAGGGAGTACCTCAGCTAAGAAGAAAGGACAGTTCAAAAGTTTTGGTGTGGAAAGTGAAGTCATCAGGGCAGATATGAGATAGAGGAGAAACTGGAAAAAGAGATGGTGGCTTTATAAGAAGTGATGTGGGAAGAAATGTAATCTAGGTAAGTGTGGAATTCAATGAGCTTGTAATAAATGTCTATGGAAAGACTTTTGATAGAGATGGAGAATGAGAGAAATCCAGGAAAGAGAGGGAAGAGTCATAGATGAAAGATGGGTGGAAATTGAAAGTGCAATCAATGAAATTTTCCAGTTCGGAGTGAGAGCAGGAAGCAGCTTCAACACTATCATCAATATAACAGAGGATAGATCAGAGAGGAGGCCTGAGTCTGATTGGAATAAAGGGTGTTCCAGATACCCTACAAAAGGAACAGGCATAGCTGGAACCATGCAGAGTCCTGCATCAACACATTCTACCTGGAGAAAATGAGTGGCATTAAAAGAAAGGTTGTTCAGGATGAGAACAAGTTCGGCCAAGCAGAGGAGAGTGGTGGAAGAGGCTAGTTGGACCATTGTTTGAGAAAGAAGTCTGGTAAGAGAGAGGTGTAAAGGGATTGTACACCCATGGTGAAAAGGAGACAGTTTAAACCAGAGAATCTAAAATGTTCAAAGGGGCAGAGAGCATCAGAAGGATCGTGGATGTAGGTAGGTAGAAAATTCACAAGGGGGAAAGAATAGAGTCTAAGAGGAGACTAGTTGAAACAATGGATCTACCAGGATAGTCCTGTTTGTGCATTTTGGGGAGGAGATAGAAACGGGCTGTGCAGGGATCAGGAGTAATGAAATTGGAGACAGTGAGGGAAGACCTCCAGATCAGAAGGCAGATCAATTGAAATTTTTGTTTATTGCAACCTCACTTTCGTGGCAGCAGCACTCACTGTTGCTGTACATTAAGTGACCACGCAACTTTCTGTTGCATTGGTATGCCTCGTTCTCTAGAAATAAGTACAAGAACCCGATGGATGCACAGCAAATGGACTAAGAAAAAGGCCAATGGGTATTTAATTAGGACCAACACAACACAAAAGTCACTGGCACCCACACCGCAGTTAAAATAAACACATAAATCATAACCAAAGTGTAGGGGTAATCTATAGAGGGATGAATCGGTACTGAACCACCCTGGTTAATGGTGGTCTCTCATGCAGGCAGTAGCATTGCTTATTCAAACATTTTAACTCAAAATAACATGGTAAACCCTTTTAGCAATAAAATATGAAGTAATTTAGTTCAATTGCTGCAAAACAACTGGAGCCTGTTTCAAGCTGCAATCGCTCATTTGTGAGACTACAAGCAGGATTCATTTAAACTCCTTCCTAAAAAAAAAATCACATGTTCACCAAATACCCATTAGTAAAAGTTAGTCTTGCATACATTTTTCATGGACCATAAAAATAAAAGCAGACAAATATTCATGCTTTGTGAATGCTGTTATCACATACAGAGCTAAAAATGTCATATAACTGCCTGCAGCATTGTAAAGAAATTCAAGACAGTTTTTGTGTGCTGGGTTTTAAAGGATTTTAAAATTGCTCCATGTAGGGATACTGCAGCCTTCATGTGTCAATCTAATCTTTTGAGAGCCCGAAACCTTATCCAAAAGCAAGAGTTTCTCTAACTCTGCCTGATCTTACAACAGTCAACGGCACTGCAGTGTCACACTGGAGTCTCCAGTATTTCTAAAGGTCTCCAGGATTTTTTTCTGAATATGTTTTTGCCAAATCATTGCCCAAACATAAACACAGAGGTAAGAGTCAGTCAGTGCTCTCCATTGCAGTACATACCTTGTAAATGTTTGCTTCAGTGAGCATGAAGACAAATCCTTACACAGCACTCCAGCTAACAACACATAAATCAACTTTTTTTTGGCCTAACACTTAATATATCACCAGACAGCCGTCCAAAATCAGGCAGAATGACAGATATATAATTTCCCATTCATATGTAACTATTTTTTTAAAATCCATTTAGCATCCAATTTTAACCCTAATTCACCAACAAATTTGTTACATGCCCCTTGTTGAGAATATAATTCAAAAATAGTACAGTATTTAAATGAGGATATTTGACAATTAAACCCGTTGTTGGGGACCACTAAGCACCTTAATTGCTAGTCAAAACAATGATTAAATTGGAGTATGAGGCATACCATTATCATAGTACCACATACTGTGCCTTTAATCTCATTGCGGTGTAAAACAAAACAAGAGATGCGCTGAAACATCATGGCATCCAGAATACTAGAAGTCTGTGTAACTGCGAACGTACAGCAAACGTGTACATGAGAAGTAAAACCAAAACATCTCCGTGATATTTGTCAAACATTTATCTGGAAGTCTGAGAAGGCACCCACTCGAGATTCCACAATAGGCAGTACAGTTATTTTGCGTTCATTTGCTAATGGTACCCTCTATCGGGTCCAACTATTCGATTCGATTCCCCCACTGTGTGGCGCTAGCGAGGTTCAACCGACTGTTTAAGACGTCGTTCTACCAATAAAGGAGTTTTAGACTTATCGATTACATCAAATATATTATGTAGACTAATTAGGTATATTCTTTATGTCACAAAAGTTGACGCAGTAGTCAAAATAATATTACACCAAACTGACTGCGCAAACTTGTGACTAAAGAGTTAAATTCATTGAGACGTGCCCTCTCCCAAAATCTGTTGGAAGGAAGGTAACAGTGCTTGTTCACTGTTCATACCGAATCTTCACACAGCACAGCCCGAATGAGTGCACGTAAATGTCACCGCATAAGGAGCAGGAAAACATGTGCACGTTTATTTCCCCCCCCCCCCCCTTAAGGTTTGCATTACAATTCACGGAGATTTTACTCATTCACAACACGCCAGGCAGAGATAAGAGGTTATGCATACCCGATGTAATTCATACTGCATGGCGACTGCCGATTCAGTAAACAAACTGTTAATGCCGGCAGCGCTCCCATACCGTCCCCTATTCACAAGGCACTTCGCAGTCTGATAGTCTAGAGTAATGTCTCAGTTTACATGTGTGTGTTTGTTTTCTGTTTGACTAACTAGATGGCATTTTCGCATTGCATTCGGGATACTTTTACTGTAACTGCGCGAAATTAACTAACACTTATGTGTACTGAAGGAGGGACAGTAGCAAACATCGCTGCTGCACTTGAAGGGTTAGAGATTTTTTAAAGAAAGGTTGGCGCATGATCAAAGGTATTTTTGAGGGGGCTAACTCGAAGACAATTTTGCCCTTTAGAACAAAATAATCCTTGCTTCGATCACCCAGTGGTTGCACTGATGGAAGTAATGAAATCGGGCTTGGCTCCGAATCTGCTATTATTTAGCTGCAAAAAGACAGTGAAACATAGATATCCTATTTAGTTTTCCCCGGAGTAACACGATTCGGCTGATACGCTGTTGTATTGTCGTCTATCGTTGAATGATTTAATATGAGACCCATTACAATGTTAATAATTTTACCTGAATCTTTTCTCCATTTCAATTTACCTGGGGGATTTTTAATGGCACGGAATCCCATTCAGACTGTATTCTGGTACTCAATCAAATATTACAGGCGCCACTTCAGTTTTATTGATCACCGAGTTCCGACAGACTCGACCACAAAATACCATCAAAGAACTCCATGTATATATTAACAATTTAAATAAACTCACTGGGCTTCGTGCAAAAAAAAATTTTTTAAAATCTTGCTGAATCATTTCGGCGGTAACCCGGACTCGTGGGTCCAAGTCAACCATTGGTTGGGATTTTATTGAAATTGATCTTGTCATTTCTATCGGCCGATCATAAATGCGGTTCTTTGGTGACTTTAAAACAAAACGTGGTCTGCAGAGAGCGGATCTCTTTCAAAAGAAGCAGCAGAATCTCGATTCCTAGTCAGGATTCTGAGTGTAAAAACTAATTGGTTTATTCTCTCGCCTGTGAGTGTGTGTGCGAGTGTGGGGGGGATTTATAAACAAATCTACTTCCCCGCCGGCCAAAAATGAGACTCTAGAAATTCAGCTAAAGAGACATGATATCATTTAATGTGGTTTTAAGTTAGGAAGAAATGTCTGCCTTTAAATCTGTGTGCTTCGATATCCAATAAAATGGAATTTTTGCAGCACAGGAGATGATTATAAGACGCAAATAGACACCGCCTCTGCTCTTAATACAGGCCATAATTACGGTATTTAAACACAATAGCAATTATGCTGGTTCACACAGATTGATTCTTCAAGTCACATCTATGTTAATCTCCTACTTCCTAGTCCTTTAATAAGACTGTAAAAGTCTTTTCAAGGAGCCGAGTCGGGATTCCTTTAGTTTTTTTTGTCAATCTGTAAAAAGTAGTTTTTAAACCATCGAAAAAAAACAATTGTGTTCAATTTTCAATCTTTTTACAACTTGATTTATTTTACTTGTTTTTACACACACATATACAGCCACATACATACACACACTCGCACACATACACGCACTTACACTATCTCACTCACACACACACACATTCTCTCTCACACACATCTTACAAGCTCCACCTCTCACGATGGGATCACAGGAGTGGCGGCTGATTCTCTCAGCTCCTGAAATTGTTGAAAGGAACTTGTCAATTTCTAACTGTCAATCAATTCCTGCACTTGGTTCTCATTGGCTGGAGCTAAGCTGGTCCCGGGACTCAGCCGCGCCGAGCAGAGTCGCCACTGATCAGATGCACTTTTGCAATCGCAGCGTTTGTGTGCTCGAACCTTGCGGCAGCTGAGAGTTACCCACCTCCCACTCCACACGATATATAGATGTACAAATGCATATTTCTAAAATAAACTTCGATCGGGAAAAAAATGAGCGCAGACTGGGATTTGAATCCAAGTTAAACCTCGTGCCGCAACATACAACCTCTTTGTAGATCTGCAGATTTCGACACGGCTGGGTGCTGAAGTAAGTGCTGCACAAATAAGAACAGGGGTTTCGGTGCACGCCAGTTTCTGGAGCTTGCAACGTGAAATCTTACGACCCAGGTTCATTTTCTTAAAGACTTTATTTGCGGATATTTGCAAGGTGAACCGAAAAGTGTGTTTTTTTTTTTGGTTTTTACTTTGACAGTGAGGATTTGAACGTTGTTCATTTTTTTCACCATGTCAGCGTCTAGGAGCTGTTTGCGATGAGTCCAGAAATCAACAGGTACCGATCGGGGATGGATTTGCTATTGCTGCTCGCCCTGCTCTTCTGGGCTCGGGCTGCCGCCGTGATTAATTTGAAATACTCCATCGTGGAAGAGGAGAGAGCCGGGACGGTGATCGGGAACATAGCGAAAGACGCCGGCTTCTCAACTTGGGAGCAGACGGTGCCTCTTTTCCGCGTCTTATCCAACTCGGCGCCGCATCTGGTGGACATCAACCCATCGACTGGTTTACTTGTGACCAAGCAGAAGATCGACCGAGACCTGCTCTGCAGGCAGAGCCCCAAATGCCTGATCTCACTGGAGGAGATGATCGACTCCATGGAGATCTGCGTGGTCAAAGTGGAGATCCTGGACCTCAACGACAACTCGCCCAGCTTCCCCACCGAGCAGATCGACCTGGAGATCTCGGAGACGGCCAGTCCGGGGACCAGGATCCCCCTGGAGAGCGCTTACGACCCGGACGCCGGAGACTTCGGGGTGCAGACCTACGAGATCACGCCCAACGATTTGTTCGGGCTGGAGATCAAGAGCCGGGGGGACGGCTCCCGCTTCGCCGAGCTGGTGGTGGAGAAGCCCCTGGACAGGGAGATCCAGTCCCACTACAGCTACATGATCACCGCCCTGGACGGGGGCGAGCCCCCGAACTTCGGGACGGCCCAACTCAACATCAAAGTCATCGACTCCAACGACAACTACCCGGTTTTCGACCAAGCCACCTACACGGTCAACGTGTTGGAAAACGCGCCGGCGAGCTCCCTGGTTATCGAGCTGAACGCCTCCGACCCCGACGAAGGGACGAACGGCGAGATCGTGTATTCCTTCAACAGTTATGTGTCGGACAGGACCAGGGAACTTTTCAAACTCGACCCCCGTACGGGAGCCATCACGGTGAAAGGCAACATAGACTATGAGGAAGGGAGTGTCTATGAGATCGATGTGCAGGCTAAAGACCTGGGACCCAATTCTATCCCCGCTCACTGCAAAGTGACGGTGAACGTAGTGGATGTGAACGATAACACCCCAGTTATCACTTTATTCTCAGTCAACAGCGAGACGGTGGAGGTGAGCGAAGCCGCCCCTCCCGGCTACGTGATCGGTCTGGTTCGGGTCTCCGATCGGGACTCTGGGGCCAACGGGAGGGTCCAGTGCAAACTTTTAGGGGACGTTCCTTTCAAACTGCAGGAGTACGAGAGTTTTTACACCATACTGGTGGACGGGAGGCTGGATCGAGAGCAGAGAGACCTCTACAACCTCACCATATTGGCCAAAGACGGCGGCTCCCCCTCACTCCAATCCACCAAGTCCTTCACGGTCAGGATTACGGATGAAAACGACAACCCCCCTCTCTTCTCCAAACCTTTTTACCAGGTAATCGTCCAGGAGAACAACACCCCAGGGTCGCACCTCCTCTCGGTTTCCGCCAGAGATGTAGATCTGGGATTGAACGGTAGCGTCTCCTACCAGATTATACCATCCCAGGTCAAGGACATGCCCGTGTTCACCTACGTGTCCATTAACCCCACTTCGGGGGATGTCTATGCCCTGAGGTCGTTCAACCACGAACAGACCAGGTCTTTCGAGTTTAAGGTCATGGCCAAAGATGGGGGCAACCCTGCACTGGAAAGTAACACCACCGTCAGGGTGATTGTGTTAGATGTTAACGACAATGTCCCGGTTATAACTGCTCCGCCTTTGGTTAATGGGACCACTGATGTCTACATACCCAGAAACGTCGGCTCTGGCTACTTAGTGACGGTGGTCAAAGCCGATGACTACGACGAAGGTGACAACGGCCGCTTGACCTACGAGATCGCCGATGGCGACCGAGGCTTCTTCGAGATGGACCAAACTAATGGAGAAATCAGGACCACCCGAAGCTTCGGGGACGGCGCTGAGACCAACTATGAACTGATCGTGGTGGCCCAGGATCACGGGAAGCCGGCCCTTTCTTCCACTGCTCTAATCGTGGTGTACCTCTCCCCTGCTCTAGATGCTCAGGAATCGACAGGGTCCTTGAATTTATCCTTAATTTTTATAATCGCACTGGGATCCATCGCTGCTATCCTCTTTGTAACCATGATCTTTGTAGCGGTCAAGTGCAAGCGAGATAACAAGGAGATCAGGACGTACAACTGCAGGGTTGCAGAGTATTCCTATGGGCAACAGAAGAAACCGAAGAAAAAGAATAAGATCAGCAAGAATGACATCAGACTGGTGCCCAGAGACATGGAGGAGACTGACAAGATGAACGTAGTCAGCTGCTCTTCGCTCACCTCCTCCCTGAACTATTTCGACTACCACCAGCAGACTTTGCCTTTAGGTTGCCGAAGGTCGGAGGCTACATTTTTAAATGTGGAGAATCAGAATTCGAGGAACGCGACTGGAAACCATGTGTACCACACCTTCACCAGCACCCAGAGCTCCCAACAGCAGCCGGATCTCATCATCAACGGGATGCCCCTTCCAGAGGTGAGTGCGCCCACTGATCTTGCATTCGAATCTAGAATTCGTAGAGGCTTTAGTATGTGGCACTTGGAGGAGCCTTCCTTTACCAATGGATAGGTCTGGTCACTCTCACCAAATCTATTACCACGTGATATTGACAAGAAGGCTTGGCTTGGGTTGGTGAGAAATGCCCTAGAAATGTTTAGTGGGGCCTCTTTTCGAAACAATTGGACACATTTGCAAAGTTATTTATCGAGTGGCCAACGAGCAGACGAATCTGATTCAGCAAACTTGGCTCAATTCAAACAGATATTGGACGAGTGTATATTTCCGGTTTTTACATTCCAATTGGTTTAATTTCACTGCGGTTCTAACTCAGAAACTGCATTGCAAGCAAAGATGATCAGCTGTAGTCTAACATTGTTTGTGCAACTGTCCATTTTTTTCTAGGCATGAAAATGGATTTAGATGCTACATTTAATGTGACTCAAGGAGTCAATGAAACGGTGGGACTGAAGTAAAGTGTTGACAGTACAAAACTTTAATTAACATGAGGCTCCATATGTAAGAGCCAGTTACTCTGCCTCTAGCCATAATCTGGGAGTGGGTAATTGTGGGGATGAGGAATCATGCATGGAACAGAAACATCTTTGTCCAAAGTGTCCTGCTTGGGACACTTTGTTCGTGAAGTATTTCAATCCACCAGTTTGAACTAAAGTGAGATGCATTCATTCAGTGGTATTGTACAGTTTTTCTTGTTGGCAGAGCATACTGAGTCATAGTTGGATGTGAAATTGGAGGCGAGGGAACCAGCTAATAAATCCTTTAAAATGAAACTTAACTATTGCGAGGAAGTGGCTAAAAATTGTGTTGAAGGGTTAAATGTGACTAGAAAGTCAATTTGTGAAATAAGAAGTACAGATAAACATCAGGAACTGAAAAAATAGGGAAAGGAGACAGCTGTAGGAATGTGAAAGGAGTTCGGATGAGGGGAAAACATTTTTTTACTGCAGCAACATGAGGGCACTGAATGTTACTGAAAGCAAGGAGGACAGATTGATTTCTCATATCTTTCTCAAAGAAAAGAAAACAAAGCAAGAGCGAGCTTTTTAAAAAGTTGTTATGACCTTTAAAAAAGTTAGGTTGAAAAAAACACGAGGAAAATCTAGAAACATGAAAGCAGAAATGAAAGATAACCAAACTAGTAAAAATAGAGACATAAAACAAACAGACATCAAACAAAAGTGAAGAGAAAGATTAATAACAAGACGTTATTAAGTATGTTTGCAAAACAATTCAGACATTTTATTAAAAAAAGCAAGCTCACCTCTTACATTTACAACAGTGCTTATTGTAAGTAATTTAACTTACTGAAAGTTATTGTGAACTTAAAATTTTAAAAAATGTTCCTGGACTGATGATCTTATAAAATAGTTTTCAATTCTGTAGAAGGAATGGACAACTGATTACTGCAATTAAAATAGTGGCAATGGCATCCAAAATAAGGGTGTGTTTGCCATTGTCCCTCCAAGGGACTGGTGCATACTGACCACCCACATACTCTCACTGCAGTCCCAGTGCTACATAAATTGCTGAAAGTGTAATTGCAACTGACAAAAAAGGGAGTTTCCACAGCTGAATTATCTGAGGAAGATTTTTGCCCCAGAGGGAGAATGTAGGCGGTGTTTAGAGGGCAGTGGTTCATTTTCCCCTCCAAAACCTTGCCCAAAATTGGACCTTAATTCTAGCTCAGCCCAATGGTTCTCTTTTACCCTGAACACACAGATAGCTCGAGACAGTAGTGTGTGTCAGTTAAATAATTGATTGAAAACTCAAGTGATTCAGTGGGCAGGAAAAAAAAGATTAGCCGAATGTAATGAATATGATCTGTGCAATAGCAAGATTTAACTCTTCCGGGTATCAACTGCTGAATTTTTTTTTAAAAATCAGAATCTGGAAAAAAATATTCTAATGTTGAATATTAGAAATGAGAATGAAAGAAATTCATAGATCCATAAAATATACTTAACTGGTGTCTTCTGTAATGAAATGGATCAAAAAAAACTACAGCCATTCTGAAAAGATTATGCTGTATAACTGGACTTTAGATTTGGCAAGAGGGGTGCTACAATCAGAGTTTCTGACTGAACTAATTCTCTTAAGACAGTATCATTGGAGATCAATAGTCACGATTGGGTCAAATACTCCCACACATACTCCCTCCCACACCCACCCCCACTTAAAACAATGTTTGAATTACCATCAGAGATGCCATGCTCGCATTTGACATCAACAAAACAGCAGTGTACGTAGCATTGTAGCAGCAGAGTCAACAGGACTCGGCCTTGTTTGGCTCCAGCAGCTGCTTTGCTGTGAGCTTCTTAGCCCATTTTCTCTTGATCCGCCACGATCACAATGATCACAATAGCCAAAAAGAAGGCAGCATTGATTTTACATCCTGCGACGTTGTGCGACCCCTATTGCCTGGGCCACATACTTTCCACAAGCTTACCCGTTAACTACTTGATGAGGGAAGATAATAACAGTTACTTGACTACATTTTTCTTGAGAAAAATGTAGTCATGAATTGCACTTAAATTAAAAGTGTCATGAATTGCACTTAAATTAAAAGTGCGCTTTGAATGTTTTATTTGTCATCCTATGTGGAGTGTCACAATTGTTTAGTTCATCTAAATTTGAAAATTGCAGATTTTTTCCCAGATTTTTTACTCATAACTAGTGAGCTTTCCTTACAGGCAGTAGTTACTTGCTGTAGCACAGCATGTTATGTTGCATGGTGTGATACCAACATAATTAAAGCATGCTTGCTGACTGAAGTTTTAAAAATAAAATGGTGGTGTGATGGAGGACTATCAAATCACAGTTTAATGCCTTACCTCTGCTGAGCTCTTTAACTTAGCCACCCTGCTGGGGCAGGCATTGATCAAAGATCAGGAAACTCCTGATGTGGCTCAGTGGTAGCACTGCTGCCTCCTGAGTCAGAAGATTGTGGGTTCTAAGTCCCACTCCAGGCTCTTAAGCACAAAATCTAGGCTGATACTTCAGTACAGTACTGAGGGAGTGCTGTCTTTCAGATGAGATGTTAAATCGAGGCCCTGTCTGCCCTCTCTGGTGGATGTGAAAGATCCCATGGCACTGTTCTGAAGATGAGCAGTGGAGTCCTGGTCAACATTTATCCCTCAACCAATGCCACTAAAACAGATTATCTCATTGCTGCTTGTGGTACCTTGCTATGCACAAATTGGCTGCTGTGTTTCCTACGTTGCAACAGTGACTACACTTCGAAAGTACAAAATTGGCTGTAAAGCGCTTTGGGACATCCTGAAGTCGTGTAAAGGCACTGTATCAATAAAAGTCTGTCTTTTTCCTGGCCGGAAAGAGAAAGAAAATTGAATGGGAGGAATCTCCATCAAGTTCCACTCATGCACATCCTGGCACCCATCCATGACCATCATTGGCTGTGGGCTGGGAGCAGAGGACATGAGCCACTTTCTCTCAGGTACTGGAAATGTGTTACGTGGGATGAGGAGGGGGAGGGGGGAAGCGAGGAAAGAAAATTGGGGTGGGGGGGGGTGCTAGTGGTGCAAGACACGTGCCCTTGTAGAAGGATACAACCTTCAAATAAAGTTAAAAATAAAGTTATAGTTTCAACAATTTAAGATTTTAATTTAACAGTCTTTGTACCTGATTACATACCAAATAAGAGATATTATGAAGTTTCTAATGTTATTGAACTAAATGGCACGTCAGAATCAAGAATGAATTACATTTAATTTTGACGATCCCAGTCACAAAATGCTGCTGAGTGAAATAGTGCTTGTTATTGATGTCATGTGGATCCCAACTAAATAACAATCATTTTAAATTAGACAATATAAAATGATTATAATTTTTTTTGTGTTTCTGATAGCTGTGTTGTGTAAGTTATGACCTTTTATACATATGCACAAGCATTAGTTCAGGCCCCTTAATGCACTTTTTAGCTGTCTGGCACAGTAATCTGAACCATTCAATCTGAAGATTTACTGCTTAGATTAGATTTCTATTGTTTTGTTAAAGGAAGGTGCTGCAGGCATGTTCCAATTATCATTCATCAAGACAAGGTAAAGGCCAAACTCCCACAGGGATGGGTTACAATAGATTATTGACCCATAAGCAGCTATCATTTAGCCTATTGTGTGAAATACCCCAGTATGGGCACATTCCACAAGATTGGAAAGGTTTCAAAAAGGCCCGTGAAGTTCAGTAATGTATGATGCATCCTTGGAAAGAATGTGCATCCTTTACATTTGTCCCCATTGTCGTCTAAATAGCCACCTCGGGTGATTGTGTGATCTGTATAAAAGCTTGAATCAGACCAGACTCTTTCCATAACAATGGCGTCCCTTTTAATGTCACCCAGAGGGCAGTCTCTCATCAAAACTGAGCTTCTGGACAAAGCGCTGAATATTAGTATCATCTTCTTACCAATGCAGAGGAGGAAAACGAAGGCCAGAACTCAGCGTTTTACATTACAGGAGTGCAGACGTGTATTCTCTGGTGCCGGTTACATTGCTACCTATAAACAGAGCTGGGTAAAACCAATGAAAAAAAGTGGGCCCTGTGAATCTGCTGATGGGTTAAGGCCTGCCTGTTCCAGGACAGTAAACGGCGAGATCCAGCCCTAAATGTTTGTAGTCTAAGCCTCTGTATTACACCCCAGAGCCTCGCATGCCTACAGAGACCAGCATCTGAAGCAAATATAAAAGGGAGGAAAAGCGCATGTAACTCACGGCCTCCAAACAGCAACTAAAATAACTCAGTAAGTACTTTAAGGCTGTCCTGATGGGTACAGGGGGTCACTATACCTGATTGCTGCTGTATGCTGAAAAGATTGCCAGAATAGAACTGGCAAATGCGAGTTAGGTATACATAAAATTTGTTGGCCGCATACACAGACATTTAGCTGCTCAGGCTATTTTCCTCCCCTAGTTATCACTAGGCCACATGGTCAACTTTTTTTTTTAAATGACCTATTAGCTGAATTTTTTTTAAAAAATCCTCTTGTGTTTAGTTGACTTCATTCCTGATGAAAAGAATGCATTTTACTTTGTGACACATTTCCGTTTCTCAGTCGCTATGCTGAAATGTGCTGCACTTTACTTTGCAGCTACAATTACACTGGCAGCCCTTCTTACGTGCTTCCATTTCCACTAAACTTTAAAAAAAAACTCATGGAAATCATTTGGGGCCTCCATATTGTGCACCAGAATGTGTTAGAATGTGGAGTTGACTGAGGTCTGGGTGCCAGCTTTGTTGGGGGTATGGAGGTTGAGGGGGAAGGTGGAGGCACCAAGTGGAGAACAGGAGGCTTCTCTGAAAGATGGGAGCTAAAGTTGAAGGACCAACCGTCTCATAGGGGCCGGTTATAGAGCGGTATCGCTGGAAACCTGAGAATAGCAGTGTCCTTGGAGAACCAGTGCTATAGCAGTCAGCTGAAAGCAGCTTTTATAGAAGCCTTGACACAGGTCATCTGTCCTCTCTGCCAAAGCACAGCCCAGTGGGAAGGGGAGAACAAGAAATCTCATAGGAAAAATAATTTATTCCTCTTCTGTTGTTCCATATATAAATAGTAGTCCGTATTACTGAAATTGTGTCACGATTGTCTCATAATTAATGAAATATTTTAAATGCACCAACTGCTAATCATCTCATTTGAATTTTTCGGACATCCTAAATACAACATGGCGGGATGGGGTGGGTGGGGAAGCAGATTTGCCAAAATCAAGTGCATATTAGGGCTTTCATGATACTGCAGTGCTTAAAAAATTGCAATATGAAAGTGGCAACAGGTTTTTAAAACTTTGGTTGTTTACAGACTCAGATACATGCAAGTAATCATGGAAAGAGAATGTACCTGCCCTTGGGGACCTGCTGAAAGGGAAAGTAGAGGTTGCCCTTGCTGAATAATACTGTACCCTCATTCGAAGCTCTGGCTTCAATAGCAGAGGAGGTATTTGGTATGTCTTGCTAAAAACTACAGAAGATCAGCTCCTTGCGAACATGCAACTCAAGAGACGGTTGCAAAACACACACAACATCTAAGGCATAATCAATAAAATACACGTACAATTTAATGTTTTCAACTGACCCCTCGTAATTTTACTCAGATATAATTTACGCACGAGCAGCAGTTTAACTCTATCACTGGGGAGGTCAGGTTATGTGGATAGAGCTCTCCATATTTTCTCTTCAGGTGATGAACTGGGCGTCAAGGCAACCTGTTCCCAGGCCTCCACTTCTGTTGCTGAGGATCAGCCACTAGGAGGTGCATGTGAGTTGCCTGGGGGATGGCTGTCCTTTTGATTTTTTTGTCTCCTCTGCGGGGAAGCAACTGATCTCTTCATGGAACCGTGGATCTCAGTAGTTTCGAGAGGGTGGGGGGGGATCACTTTATGAGTCTTAGTCCTCTCTCTTCTCCTTTAAGTTGCTCCTTAAAACCTACTTCTTTGACCAACCTTTTGATCACCTGTGCTGATATCTCTTTATGTGGCTCAGTGTCAGATTTTGCTCCTATGACGCGCCTTGGGACATTTTACTACGTTAAAGGTGAGCAGGTGTTTTAAAAAAAAAATTGACTGTTATATGGCAGGTAAAAATGGTTCCTCTAATTTCAAACCATCCCTCCAAAGCTATGAGATCCTGCTGCATGGTGCACTTCTGTTGTAAGAGGAGGTATGGACTTCTAACTGATCTATAACGTGTCCTGGCCAATATTTAACCCTCAACCAACATCACTAAAAAACAGATGATCTGGTCATTATCACACTGCTGTTTGTGGGACCTTGCTGTACGTAAATTGTCTGTTGCGTTTCCTACTTTACAACAGTGACTACACTTCAAAAGTACTTCATTGGCTGTAAAGCACTTTGGGACGTCCTGAGGTAATGAAAGCGCAATATAAATGCAAGTTCTTTCTTCCTTTGAAAAAAGAACGAGAGTGCAAGCTCAGAACTGGCACTGAGCCAAACCAGTGCATCATACAAATATGATGCAATTTCTGAGTCCCATGCGAGCACACAGATGCACTACCTGGCCCAGCGCACTTACAAGGCTATTGTGGGAGGTGGCAATACTTACAGCAGATTCATTGACCCAGGTAAAGATGAAGGTCCAACTGCTGAGGCCTGAATGGAGGCTGGTCAGCTTATGTTTGGCAGATGCATCAAACTCAAGAGATGGCGAGTCAGCAGCACAGCAGTAAGGTTAAAAAGTCCCTTTAAAAAGAGCAACGCAGTCTGGTCTGTGAAGTTATTGAATTCTTTGGAACTCTAGCTTTGTACGTGGAAGGTTAATGAATTGCTTGTATTGTTGAGCACTAATTAAACAGAGTTTAAAAAAAGACAAGAAGTGACATGATTGCAGTAATTGATGTTAGTGTAGTCTGTAGCCTGTGGAAGGAGGAAACAATTCAAAAGCCATCATTTTATGCTGCCCTGCACCGTAAGGTACCGTCTGAGCACTGCAGGCCAGGTGCGTCTTTAAGCACATTAAAATGTGAAATGAGAGGAGTACAGAGCCTGAGTTAAAGCCCAATCCTAAGACTCTGCTTTTGTAAAAGTGCAACCGTAGCTCTGCAGCAGCAGTGGATTTGCATTACTTTTGGTGCATTGAAGTGGTGGATTGGCATTGCCGGCAAACGGAACACTTTGGAACTTTACATACTAATGCCAGCAGAAAAAGAATTTCTCACTAATCAAGGATCTATCCTTGGCCCCCTCCTATTTCTTATCTGTATGCTGCCCCTTGACGACATCATTCGAAAACACAACATCAGGTTCCATATGTACCCTGTCGACACCCAGCTCTACATCACCACCGCCTCTCTCGACCCCTCTACTGTCTCTGATTTGTCACACTGCATGTCGGACATCCAGTACTGGATGAGCAAAAATTTCCTCCAACTAGCCACCGACTCCACCCCTCTCCCTGGGCACTGTCTGAGGTTGAACCAGACTGTTCACAACTGTGGCGTACTGTTTAACCATGAAATGAGCTTCTGACCTCATATCCGCCCCACCACCGAGGCCGCATCCGTAACATCACCCGATTCCGCCCCTGCCTCAGCTCATCTGCTGCTGAAACCCTCATCCACGCCTTTGTTGCCTCTGGACTTGACTATTCCAATGCTCTCCTGGCTGGTCACCCATCTTCCACCCTTCATAAACTTGAGCTCATCCAAAACTCTGCTGCCCGTATCCTAACTCACACCAAATCCTGTTCACCCCTCACCCCTGTGCTTACTGACCTACATTGGCTCCTGGTCCGGCAACACCTCAGTTTAAAATTCCCATTTTTGTTTTCAAAGCTCTTCGCGGCCTCACCCCTCCCTATCTCTGTAACCCCTCCAGCCCTACAACCCTCCGAGATCTCTGCGCTCCTCCAATTCTGGCCTCTTGGGCATCCCTGATTTTAATCGCTCCACCATTGCCGGCTGTGCCTTCAGCTGCCTAGGCCCTAAGCTCTGGAATTCCCTCCCTAAACCTCTCCACCTGTCTACCTCTCTCCTCCTTTAAGATGCTCCTTAAAACCTACCTCTTTGACCAACTTTTT
Source organism: Heptranchias perlo (assembly GCF_035084215.1). NCBI lineage: Eukaryota > Metazoa > Chordata > Chondrichthyes > Hexanchiformes > Hexanchidae > Heptranchias > Heptranchias perlo. The sequence goes on from NC_090339.1 coordinate 16,952,526, forward strand.
GGTCACCTGTTTTAATATTTCCTTATGTGGCTTGGTGTCAAATTTTGTTTGATAACACTCCTTTGAAGCACCTTGGGATGTTTTGCTACATTAAAGGCGCTATATAAATGTAAGTTATTGTCGTTGTAATGGATGAGGTTGAATTGCATTGTTTAACAATGGCCTGAAAATTACCCCTAGTGGGTTTCCTTTCTAATCGCTGGATATTATGACCCATTTAGTTGAATTTAGTCCCTGCTGAAATGAGGTCCAGCTCAGCTTGGTTGAAAATGCTCGACTTTGTTCATGCAGGACAATGCTAACGGTGCAAGGAACCATTGGCTACAAAGTAATTGACAGAACAGAGCATTGGAACAAAATGTTCCCTGTATTGAGCATTTGTGCCATCTGCTTCTTACACAGGAGGAGTGCAGCGTAAACTGTCCTCAGGTTCTTGCTGTCTGTTCCAGGAAAGTAAACACAGGCAACTGGTCCCACACATTTACACAGTGGAGCCCAATTTGGCTAAGGGAATGTGCTCCCAATGGCATATACAAAAGAGGAAGCATGGTACGCTGGAGGGAGCATGGTACGCCAGAGGGAGCATGGCACACCGGAGGGAGCGTGGCACACAGGAGGGAGCATGGCATGCCGAAGGTTGCTCTTCAGCAACATAAGCCAAAAAAGATGGTAGTTTAAAAGTGCCTAATAGCTCACAGGTTCAAGCCCTTGGCCCACTCCAGGATAGGTCAAGCAGTACTAAACTGGCACACAATAAGGTCACTTGTAGGAACCAGTATGAATGTAAAAGCAGACACCATTAAGGCACAAAGTGAAAAGAAGAGTTTTGGAGGAGTATCTTCAGTCCTTATCCTTGGGACATAAGCCAGATTGAACCTATCCATCATACTGCCACACAATAACTACAGGGAAAAATGTCTCAATTCCAAGGACAATAAAAACTCTTTTAAACCCCATTACTCTTCAAATCACCCAAATGCAAAGTATTTTGGCATTTTACACAATGCACTTGTTATTTTTATAAAGTTCAACAAAGAAAGGATAATTTCTGAGTTGATGCATAGAATACATCTTAGCCAATCAAGAAAACGACTCCTTGTAATGCACAAAACACATTAAGTGTTAAACTTTCCATTTAGTTTAATAACAGGATGTTGATGAGCAGGTAATGCTTGTTACACGTTGAGCAAAAAGTGATATGTGGTAAAATTGTAGATCTGTTCTTTATCACCCTTCACCTGCCTGAATGATAATTATAGGATCTCATCTGAAAATACTGCTTGCTGTCAATATGTTTATTTGAAAAACTTTTTCTGTTTTGTACTACATGTATCCAGGGTAAACCTATTAGCCTGACAATAATGACTCACTTAGATTAACCTTTTTATGATGATTATGCTACAATTATCAGGCAGCTGCATTAACAACCTTTTTTTAAAAAAAGAAAAGGCATGTGACATATTTAATAACTAGTCATTAAAGTAGTTTGACCTGATTTTCAGGGTAGCTGCATAAAGTGAAATAACATGGAGATAATATGCTTTTTCAAAGACATGGAACCAGTTAGTTGACATTTCAACCCAGATACAACACTCATTGGTGGATATAGAATTTAAATAATTCACGTCATGGAGATGGCCGCATAGGTGAGGGATACACTGGTTCATCAAGTGCTTCTCTAGCTCTTAAGTAGATGGAATATTTTGCAGGTAGCAGCGTGACCCTCCTTAAAACCTATCCAAGCTTCTGGTCATCTCTCCTGTTGTCTTCCTTTTTGGCCCGGTTATGCTCCCATGAAGCGCCTTGGGATGCTTTGCTACTAGGAAGGTGCTATATCAGTGAAAGTTGTTGTACTACTGGGTTTCTTTTATGTGTCCCATTGTTCAACAGCGCTAGAGGCATGGAATGAATTATAAGGACTTTCTCCCTTTGTTATAGAAGCCCGGTAAAACACTGCTACTGGGGAAATCTTTTCATAGTATCATAGTATGTTACAGCACATAAGGAGCCCGTGCCAGCTATTTGAAAGAGCTATCCAATTAGTCTCACTCCCCTGCTCCTTCCCCATAGCTCTAAATTTTTTCCCTTCAAGTATTTATCCAATTCCCTTTTGAAAGTTATTATTGAATCTGCTTCCACCACCCTTTCAGGCAGCACATTCCAGATCATAACAACTCACCGCGTAAAAAAATGTTTCCTCATGTCGCCTCTGGTTCTTTTGCCAATCACCTTAAATCTTTGTCCTCTGGTTACCGAACCTTCTGCCACTGGAAACAGTTTCTCCTTATTTACTCTTATCAACACCGTTCATGATTTTGAACACCTCTGTCAAATCTCCTCTTAACCTTCTCTACTCTAAGGAGAACGACCTCAACTTCTCCAGTCTTTCCACATAACTGAAGTCCCTCATCCCTGGTACCATTCTAATAAATCTCTTCTGCACCCTCTCTAAGGCCTTGACATCCTTCCTAAAGTGTGGAGCCCAGAATTGAACACAATACTCCAGCTGAGGCCTAACCAACGTTTTATAAAGGTTCAGCATAACTTCCTTGCTTTTGTATTCTATGCCTCTATTAATAAAGCCCATGGGCTCGATTTTCAAATGAAAGTCCGGGGCGGGCAGCGAAAATCGGTAAAATCCCGAGCGGGTAAGGAATCTGGGCCCAACCCGTCAACTGCCACGTCTCACAAAGACGGTGGAACCATACTTAAAGAAGCAAATATACCTCATTGAGGTACTTCAGGTACTTTATTTATTACATAGTAGGTAATTACAGTGGTTTTCAATTTACCTGGGCGGCTTTCCCATGGCTTCCAATTCACGCCTGGTGACCAAGCGTGAAGGGCCGGATCAGGCAAAAATAAACTAAGTAAATTAAATAAAATAACATTTCACAAAGTTAAAAAAAAATAAACCCACCTTTCAAACGATGTCACCTGCACCCCCCTGCTGTGTCCGATGCCTCCCCCCACCAATGTCTCATCCCCCGATGTCTTCCCCCCCCCCCCACCCCGATGTCTCTTCTCTGATATCTCTCCTCTGATGTCTCCTCTCCGAGTTCTCTTCTCCGATATCTCACCCCCAATGTCTCCCTCTCCGATGTCTCCCCTTCGATGTCTCTTCTCCAATGTCTCATCCCCGATGTCTCACCCCCCGATGTCTCTTCTCCGATGTCTCCCCCTCCGATGTCTCTTCTCCGATGTCTCCCCCTCTGATGTCTCCCCCTCCGATGTCTCTTCGCCGATGTCTCCCCCTCCGATGTCTCCCCCTCCGATGTCTCCCCCCCCCGATATCTCCCCTTATGATGTCATACCCCCCGATGTCTCTTCTCCGATGTCTCCCCCTCCGTTGTCTCTTCTCCAATGTCTCCCCCTCCGATGTCTCACCCCCCCGATGTCTCACCCCCCGACGTCTCCCTCTCCGATGTCTTACCCCCCGACGTCTCCCCCCCAATGTCTCTTCTCCAATGTCTCACCCCCCGATGCCTCCCTCGCCGATGTCTCACCCCCCGATGTCTCCCTATCCAATGCCTCACCCCCCAATGTCTCTTCTCCAATGTCTCACCCCCCGACGTCTCCCTCTCCGATGTCTCACCCCCCGATGTCTCCCTCTCTGATGTCTCACTCCCCAATGTCTCTTCTCCAATGTCTCCCCCTCCGATGTCTCCCTATCCAATGCCTCACCCCCCAATGTCTCTTCTCCAATGTCTCCCCCTCCGATGTCTCCCCATCCGATGTCTCACCCCCCGATGTCTCTTCTCCAATGTCTCACCCCCCGATGTCTCTTCTCCAATGGCTCCCCCTCCGATGTCTCACCCCCCCGATGTCTCCCCACCAATGTCTCACCCCCCGACGTCTCCCTCTCCGATGTCTTACCCCCCGACGTCTCCCCCCCAATGTCTCTTCTCCAATGTCTCACCCCCCCGACATCTCCCCCTCCGATGTCTCCCCATCCGATGTCTCACCCTCCAATGTCTCTTCTCCAATGTCTCACTCCCCGATGTCTCGCTCTCTAATGTCTCACCCCCCGATGTCTCCCTCTCTGATGTCTCACCCCCCGATGTCTCCCTCTCTGATGTCTCACCCCCCGATGTCTCTTCTCCAATGTATCCCCCACTCCGACGATGCCTAATGCCCCCCCACATCTTTGTGTCCCCCCATCTTTGTCCCTCCCTCTGATCTTTGTGCCCCTCCCGATCTTTGTCCCCCCTTCCACTCTCTGTTCCAGCGCCCGATGAGGTCTCTCTCTCCCTCTCTCTCTTTCTCCCCCCACCCTCCTCGGCGTTGCAGCTCCTGTGCGAAACCCGGAAACAAGATTAATGAGCATCAATTACCTCGCAATCGCTGGGGAAATGTAAGTTTTTTTTATTTGGGTTTGCTGCGCGTCCATTGACCCCCCCCCCCCATTCCCGCTGCCATCCCGCCACCCTTTTAAAATTGAGCCCCATGTGTCTGCCCATTTCACCAGTTTGTTTGTGTCCTCCTGAAGCCTGTTACTATCCTCCTCATTGTTTACTACTTTTTCAAGTTTCATGTCATCTGCAAACTTTGAAAGTATACCCAAGTCCAGGTCATTAATATATATCAAAAAGAGCAATGACCCTAATACCGTTCACCTCTACTCTCTGCTTTCTGTCCATTAGTCAATTTTGTATCCTCACTGCCACTGTCCCTTTAATCCCATGGGCTTTAATTTTGCTAACAAGTCTATTATGTGGCACTTTATCAAATGCATTTTGAAAGTCTGCATACACACATCAACTGCACTATCCTCATCAACCCTCTCTGTTACTTCATCAAAGAACTCAATCAAGTTAGTCAAACATGACTTTCCTTTGACAGATCCATGCTGACTTTCATTTATTAGCCAAAATTTTCCAAGTATCAATTAATTTTGTCCCGCATTATTGTCTCTAGAGTTTCCCCACCACTGACGTTAGGCTAACTGACCTATAATTGCCGGGTTTATCCTTCTCCCCTTTTTTGAACAGGGGTATAACATTTGCAGTCCTCCAATCCTCTGGCATCACCCCCATATCTAAGGAGGATTGGAAGATTGTGACCAGAGCCTCTGCAATTCTACCCTTCCCTCAGCTCCGATGCAGGATGCATGGAACTATATCAATCTGCTATGCATCACATACACATCAAAGCAATTCAAAAGAACAGAATTTATCCCTTTAAGAGTTTTGTGTTTTGCTATATATCTAGTGGGTTTTATGTTTTCATCAGGTTTTGTGGAATTGTGATTTTAAGGTGCTTTTACTACACAGTGCAGCTGAGGACAGATGTTTATCTCCTTCTATTGGCCTCCTTGCATAGCGTAAAGAGCCCCAGGTTCCAGGAACCAACCAGGGAAATGTGGGTCTCTGATTCTGCCGCTGGGATAAAGCGGTCAGTTTCGATAATGGGAAACTTGGGGAGCTGGTCCCACATGTTTTGTTCTCTGGGTACCTCTGTATTTAGAGCAAAGCATAATGCACCTACGGGAACTGGTCCCTGATTCCCAATTGTAAAAGTGGGAGAAGGATACACAGAGGTTGCTCTCCTGAAACAGGGCGCTTTGTTTAATCGCAGAGCAAAAGTGGATTAGCTGATATCTGAAAGGGTCACTTCTGTCCAGTAGATTCACTTGAAAGAGATTTACCAGAAGAGAGTGTGCATTGAAGGCGAGAGGCAGTTGTGTCAGTGTCACTAGTTGCGTTTGGAGCCACAGATTTATTTTGTTATCTTTGGTTTAATAAAGACTTGGGACAAAAAAATAAAAAGCAGGTAATAAAAGTGAAGCTATTGAAACTATTGTGTCTGACACAACACTAACAAAGCAACAGCACTATTAGGTAGTCTGAGCCAGTGACTCCTAGCATTTCAAGGAACTGAGTCTAATGAGAAACATATGAATGGGGCAATATTACCCCTTCAGTTATAGGGGGAGGGATGTCTTTTGTCCCAGAAAGAACTAAGGTATAATGGCACCTGTCTAAATATCCCCAATAGTTTTTAAAATTTCAAAATGTCCTGATTGTCAGGTATATATTTATGCCAATTTATGGAAGAAAATGATTCAGGAGGCAATCATTGTATTACACACCAAAGAATGGGGGCAGGCTTTAATCATGTTCTAGCATTTTGGCCTGGTTTTTTGATTTCATTTGTCTGTACAAAATTGAGAAGCAAGCCTATTTGGTAAAAAAAAGGAAAATCCTGATTCTAATAAAGCAATAAAAGACTTGTGACCTTATGCATTAGAGACTGTTCACATTGATTCATTGTGGAAATTTGAGGGTTTTTTTGTCTCCTGTTGGAATACAAATCAGTGTCTAAAGAGTAAGTAGCCAAGACCTGTGTTATACCATTTCAAGACCTGTATTACATCATTTCAAGACCTGTGTTATACCATTTCGAGACCTGTATTATACCATTTTGAGACCTGTATTACATCATTTCAAGACCTGTATTACATCATTTCGAGACCTGTATTACATCATTTCGAGACCTGTGTTATACCATTTCGAGATTTGTTTTACACCATTTCGAGACCTGCATTACATCATTTCGAGACCTGTTTTACACCATTTCAAGACCAGTATTATATCATTTCGAGACCTGTATTACATCATTTCGAGACCTGTTTTACACCATTTCAAGACCAGTATTATATCATTTCGAGACCTGTATTACATCATTTCGAGACCTGTTTTACACCATTTCAAGACTTGTATTACATCATTTTGAGACCTGTATTACATCATTTTGAGACCTGTATTATACCATTTCGAGACCTGTTTTACACCATTTCGAGACCTGTTTTACACCATTTCAAGACCTGTATTACATCATTTCGAGACCTGTTTTACACCATTTCAAGACCTGTATTACATCATTTTGAGACCTGTATTATACCATTTCGAGACCTGTTTTACACCATTTCAAGACCTGTATTACATCATTTCGAGACCTGTATTATACCATTTCGAGACCTGTATTATATCATTTTGAGACCTGTATTATATCATTTTGAGACCTGTATTACATCATTTTGAGACCTGTTTTACACCATTTCGAGACCTGTATTACATCATTTTGAGACCTGTATTACATCATTTTGAGACCTGTATTATACCATTTTGAGACCTGTTTTACACCATTTCAAGACCTGTATTACATCATTTCGAGACCTGTATTATACCATTTCGAGACCTGTATTATATCATTTTGAGACCTGTATTACATCATTTTGAGACCTGTTTTACACCATTTCGAGACCTGTATTACATCATTTTGAGACCTGTATTACATCATTTTGAGACCTGTATTATACCATTTCGAGACCTGTTTTACACCATTTCAAGACCTGTATTACATCATTTTGAGACCTGTATTATACCATTTCGAGACCTGTTTTACACCATTTCAAGACCTGTATTACATCATTTTGAGACCTGTATTATACCATTTCGAGACCTGTTTTACACCATTTCGAGACCTGTTTTACACCATTTCAAGACCTGTATTACATCATTTTGAGACCTGTATTATACCATTTCGAGACCTGTATTACATCATTTCGAGACCTGTTTTACACCATTTCAAGACCTGTATTACATCATTTCAAGACCTGTATTACATCATTTCGAGACCTGTTTTACACCATTTCAAGACCTGTATTACATCATTTTGAGACCTGTATTACAGCATTTCGAGATTTGTATTACATAATTTCAACACCTGTATTATATCATTTTGAGACCTGTTTTACACCATTCAGACTTGTATTGCACTATTTCAAGACCTGTATTACGCCATTTCCATTACCACTAGACATCTGACTTAGATGTAAACTGCCATTTTCAATGTGGAACTGACTAAATCAACACTGTTTTGTGAAAGACGAGGCAGATCACAGGGATGAAAAAGCAATAACAATAAAATAAAAAAGTGAATCATTTAAAACGCTGATGTTATGAAGTAAAGCCCTGGATCAGAGATAATCTTAGCCTGTCTGTATTTTTTTGCCTTCACCTGACTTGAAAGCCCACAGGCCATTACAAGTTGATTGGCATCAAATTCTAATTCCATTAAGAACTCTGGGATATTTGCAGTCCCTTTGGTCTATACATTAGTGATTTGAGCTACTTTTGTCAGGATTGGTATATTCAGAGCATCCGATATCTAGTTCCGAACAGTAATTCATTTTTTAAATCATTTCATCTCCCAGTAAAGGCTATGTTTTCCACTTACCAATTGCAGCAATTAATTGCTCCATCGGGAAAATAAATGAACAGTTCTTTTTGTCATAGGATGACCATGTCACGGTGCTTTGCCGTTCATAAAATGGTGCTTTTTTCTTTCAAAAAAGCACACAGGAAATTCATCCTGTTAAATCAATAGAATGGAACTGACTGCCTTTTGTTATCCAACGATGATGCCATACCCTGGCTGAAACTAGAAATATCAACATGGAGAGCCTTTAAGAAAAAATGAAATTGTACCTTGGATAATGGGTATGAACGCTTAACACATTTATGTGAAATTCCTCTCCCTGGTATTTTAGGCTTTAACCCATTTATTTTGAACGCATTAACGGCTTCCCTAAAATAACGGAGAGGGGAATTTTCAGATGAATGGTTTAAGCATTTGTATCCATTACCCAAGTCTTTAATTTTCTGAAAGGGTGGGACAGTGTAGTTAGAAACAGACTGTTTCCAATGATTGAGGGGTCTAGAATGAGGGAAAATAGATATAAGATTAAATATAAGAGATTTAGGATAGAGAGTAGGAGAAACCTTTTTTTACACAGGGGATTGTGAGGTTGTAAAATGCACTAGTTAGTGATTGAAGCAGAGACCATGTGAACATTTATGTATAAGTTAGACGGTTGAAGGAAAAGGAGATACAGAAACAGGGCGGGCACATGGTACTAGGACTACTGTTCGTGGAAAGGATAAACACCAACGTGGACTGGTTGGGCCAAATGGCCTGTTTCCGTGTTGTACTGTCAACGTAATTCTTTGTGACTCTTTGTGTTGTGCATCACAGCTGGCAAACAGCTGTACCATCATACAGAGTTGAAAAGAACTGACTTTTCTTATCAATCATTAGAAATCTCACTGGCAACTATAAGCCGGTAATCAGGGCTCTTTGTTCCTGTTGTAATGTGGGGACCTTTGCTTTCCCCACGCACAATAAGGCAACGGGGCAGTAAAACCATGGCTCCCATTCACATCAGTATTGCAACTGCGGTCAATAATGCACTGGTTAGGGCAGGACAACTGAGGCATAAGCTGCTCAGGGCCGATGGTTTCCTTTCATTGAGTACTCAAATGGTTGATTACTGTACGTATTGATTTTTCAATTGTGGTCAGCAGGCGCTGTGGCCCTAATGATCTCCTTTTCCAAAAACAAAGAACAAAAACTCATGATGAAACAGGTTTGAATTCCTAATGCCTCCATTTTGTTTGAAGTGGTCGCATTATCCTGAAAGCTGTCTCTTGAACTTTTTTCTCCTTTGTTTGACATCAAACGCACGCTGCTTGCAGGTGAAGTCGTCATGAGGAAACTTCACCCACATGGCCCCTTTTGGCTTTTCTTCCTCTCCGGAAGAAACAGGTTTGACAAATGCTGCCGTGAACAGAAAGCCCTTTTAAGTCTTTATTACCAATTTTAATCATTACAAAACCAGAGACAAATAATGTTCTGTAGAGTCACACAGCAGGGCAAAGGCAAAAAACCCAAGAAACATTCATTGGAAGTGAAAAGCTCCCTGCCTTGGTACAGTATCAGGCATTTCATAACCTTAAACAAAGAACTTGCATTTATATAACGCCTTTCACAACCTCAGGACATCCCAAAGCGCTTTACAGCCAATGAAGCACTTTTGAAGTGTAGTCACTGTTGTAATGTAGGAAATAAGTTAAATGTTAAAAAATAAGTGGCCTATTTAAAAAAAAATCCCTTAGAAATTCCCCAAATATAGCCCATAAATGACAGAGTATGATAGGAGCAGAGGATGGTTTCACAAGTTCATCCAATATTCCTCTATGTTAATGGTGAAGATAAATATCTAGCCTAATAGGTGGGAAAAATCCTCCGTTTTCTTACATTTAGTTAGGTAAAGCTCGTAACTAATAATTTTCCTACTTTCACAGATGTGTCTGGATCACTCGCAAATGGGAAATTTTAAGACTTGCAAGCAAAAGTGCCTTTTACATTCTGTAAATCTTTCAATTTTATAGAAGGTTTAAATAGCTTATTCGAAAGCCTTTGCTGAAATCTCATAATACACATAACATCAGAAAGGTTACACTACCTTAGAGGATTCATTCAAAAATACCTAGAATTTAAAATATACTCCAAAGTTTTTCTTAATGGAATCATATAGAGCAATTTTAAAGTTGTATTTGATTCTGCACCATCTCTTGTCAAAATATGCTGACAGCTTTCTTGTTTTATTTCCTCATGGGAGATCATTAATAATTTCACATTCATAGTGTGCTGAACGATGGCCGAAATGTTCTGTGGGTCAATAACTTCTGGACACATGACGTGCAGTTGTGCAGTGACAGAAATATGAATCCCATCCTGCCCACTCCAATTAAGTAACCAGGAGATTTCACAGGTGGCAAAATTGGGCCACGGCGTGCCCGTTTTGTAGGCGCTACGCGGACTCCTAAGCCCCTAAAATGGCATCTGAGATGCACGTGCACACTTCCGGTGTGACTTCCGCAGGACGCCATCTTGGTAAAGGCATTTGCTGGCAGCATGTTGAGTAGGGAGATTATGACTTTGATAAGTGTGCAACGCTGATTTAAAGGGACTACTGCTATTTTGGAACTGCACGCTCCAGCCAACGCACTGCCTTAACCTCGCACAGGTGAATGGATCTCAAACGGCATGGAGGACCCCCCCCCACCACTGCTGTTTAGAGGGATCATGCAGGAGTTACTGGTTAGTTGCTCGATTATTTATTCTGGCTGCTGATGCATTTGTACCTGTTTTTAGAGGTTTCCTGTACTTGAATAAGGTTGCAATACTCTACAGGGAGCGGGCTGGCTAGCTGACAGCAGGAGCACTGGTGGAGTGGCAGGGGTGGGACAGCAGGTTCATGTTCCATGGAGCCACTGCCACTTGTTGCCTCCTGTTATGCGCCATCTTCTCCTGCAAGAAAGCGGGATGTGTGTCGGTGAGTGTCCTGCAAGATGTTTGGGTGATGTGGCTGTCATGGTGGAATAGCTGCCAGTGCGTACGAGCTATGAGTTGTGGGTGTGCGGCTTGCAACTGTGGTAATGTGTGAGGGTGAGATAAAGCATCTGATTGGAAGAGTTGAGTACTGATTGAAAGAGTTTGTTGGTAGGTGGTTGATGGGGGTGTAGTGAGTGGAGCAATGGATGCAGCTAGTGGTGCAGTTGGTAGGAGATGCCACTTGACAGTTGACCTCACTCACCTTGACCACTCGTCAAAGCATTGAACTTCTTCCTGCACCGCGTCCATGTGTGTGGTGCACTGCTCCTGGCATTGACCTCGTCCCCTACTGCTTCCCACTGCCTCGGGAACACATGTCTGGAGGGCCTTGTGCCCCCCCCCCCCCACTATGGATATAGGATGCTCCTCCTTCTATCCCCCTCTTCCACCAAGGCCTCTAGTGCATCATCCAGGAGCCTTGGAGCACGCTTTCTCACAGGCCAGGTACAAACTCAGATCGGCAGATTGGCTGGGTCTGACGTGCAGATTGGAGGGGGTGGGATGTAGTTTTGAGAAACCTTTATTCAATATCTTAAAATGCAACAACAGATTTTAAACATAAGGACGAGACCTGCATCTATGTTTTACTTGTGCAATTTCTGATCTCCGTTCAGACCCGTATATTTTGAAAATATAAGAGTCCTGCAAACCTTGAGCTGCCAAGCTGTTGCGCGAATTCCAGAATTCCCCTCACCAGCATTCTTCACTATGTTGCAGCACAGATTCTACCACTTCCTGCAGCCACAGTGCACCTCCCCTTTAAGAGGCGAAGGCTGTCTTTGAGTGGTGCGAGCCACTCCCAATATCGGGGCCCCCTGCTGGTGCGTACAGCCACGCAGCAATCATTGAAATCACCAGGCACGAATGTTATGAGCTGCCTGCATCGCAACCAACAGGCGCAGGCTAATCACGCACTGTGATCCCACGCCCGTATTTGGGGGTTAACCAATTTAGTGTGGGGGCTAAATTGGTTAACCCCCAAATACCTGCACCAGCAGCTATAATATTAGAGCAACAAAAAAACATAGGTACACAGTAGAGCAGTTAAGTGGAGATTTGAAAGCTCATAGGTTCCCTCTGCAGGACATAATTTTCCCTGTGGTGAAGGTGATGGATTTATCATGAGGAAGTAAAGCTGCTGGTAAACCTCCTTTCGCCCAAAATCTGAATGCTGTCCTTAATTGCAGCAGGAGCAGTGAATGTAAATATGGTAATGTCTCCCGAGCCGACTTTCCATTCTCTCCCTTTCAACTCTTGCTGAAAATAAAATATTCAGATGAGGCTGGGAGGTAATTACACCCATGTAGCAAATGGACCATTTAAAAAAAAATATTTGTATTATCTGACATGCCCAGCTGGAGTCCAATCCCACTGAGACACATTCCTACTGCAGGAACCAACAACAACAACTTGCATTTATATAGCGCCTTTAACATAGTAAAACATCCCAAGGCGCTTCACAGCAGCGTTATCAAACAAAATTTGACACCGACCCACATAAGGAGATATTAGGGCAGGTGACCAAAAGCTTGGTCAAAGAGATAGGTTTTAAGCAGCGTTTTAAAGGAGGAGAGAGAGGTGGGGAGGGAATTCCAGAACTTAGGGCCGAGGCAGCTGAAGGCATGGCCACCAATGGTGGAGTGAAGAAAATCAGGGATGCGCAAGAGGCCAGAATTGAACCCAAGAAAACAAGAGTTTTTTGATCGCTGTGGCAACGATAAGGCTAGGTTCTATCTAGCTGTGTCTCTGCCAGTGAGAGGATATATCAAAACAGGGGATATACTGGGTGGCACATAAGCTTTTTCCTAGCAGCCTGTCCTTTCCCCCATGTCCTGGAGTAGCCAATTTTCACTATTACATTCCAAGTGGAAAATTATGTTGCCTTTGGTCAGTAATATCACTACATTCAATGAGAAGAAATTTATTTTGCTAATTGTACTGTGCCAAATGGTGTAGCAACAACCACATTCTGAAAAGTGACACAGGCAAAGAGTCAAAGTTTTGTTGAACCACTTGCATCCCTGTTAAATGTTAAGTGAGAGAAGGCAGGGCTCTGTTTGCACACACACATGGATTGCTGCTTGCCAGCCTATGACTGCTGATGAGATTGCTAATGATTGAAAGAGGCCGATGAGATAGCTCTTTTCATCAGTCAGTAGAAATTGAATGTTTGTACAGCAAATCGCCTGAGAGTTGTTGTTAAATTTTCAAAAAGTGGTGTTTACAAAGTAGAAACTATGGGCCGTATTCATCACTACATCTAGTTAGTCATGAAGACTGCATTTTTCTACCTCAAGGACATTGTCCGCTTATGTCCTATCTTTCTTCCTCTGTCACTGTAACCCTAATTTATACCTTCATCACTTTGAGGATCAATATCTTGAATGCTTTCCTCACCAGTCTCTGTTTCTCCACTCTTCACAAATGCCACCTAATCTGAAACTCCCAAGCCTGTAACTTCTTGTACTAGATAGCCCACTCCCATTATCCTTGCCAAAGTCCAGCGGCTCCCTCTCCCTCAGCATTTCACCTTCAAGGCCCTACCCATCATTTCCGAATGCCTCCATGGTCTTACTTTTTACCCGAGTGATGTCCTCCAACCGCACACTCTCCGCTGCTTCGACTCCGACTTTATTGCTCATATCCCACTGCTTTCACTCCACCGTTGGTGGGGGGTTCAGTTACTATACCCCTGCCCTTTGGAAGTCTCCTTCTAAACCCTCCATGATACCACTTCTCTCAGTGTTTCAAGAGCCTCTTAAAAGCTTGACCCTTCAACCACATGTTTTGTACCCTTCCCAACTCCAAGTTCTTCCATCCCTACCCAGTGTCCCCCTCCTTCTTGTTGTGAAGAAATTTGAGGCAGTTTGCCACCTGAGGTATCCTATAGAAATGTTGTATCACTAGTAGGCTTGCCAACTCTGGTTGAAAGTATTCATGAAGGTTTCATCACATGACTTCCCGCATCCAACCATCCCACCCAGTCAAAGGCCTCTTTTCCCCACCTCCAATATTTTTATAACTAATAAACAAAAGTGTTCAAAGAAAGTGGAAAAAAAAACACAATTTTTTTAATGCTCCTTTGATTTTTCTCCTGGATTTCTCATAGCAGTGTCCAGGAGATTAATCTTTAATTCCTGGAGACTCCAGGACAATCCTGGAGGGTTGGTAACCCTAATCACTAGTAGTGCAAGACCACCCCTTCCAGATAACCTTGTTACCGGTGCCTATTGTCAAAATTATACTGCACATCTGGTGTTGGTCGTGTGGCTGATACTGGGCGTACAGTCCAGCTGAGATAATCGAAACAGCTTACAAGCACTATTTGCATCCACTAAGTGGTGGAATGTTTAGTAATGAGCAATAATAGGTGATATAGATATACAGGGTATTGGACGTTTGGATGTGAAAAGGTCAGGGTAGTGCTAGTGTCGAGGAAATTCAATCATTAAACCAAGGAGGTAGCAGTGAATGACAAATTCCATATCTTTGGTAAGGATCTTATTGGTGAGTGATGCGTTGTCCAGATATCCTCAGCCTTGTAATTACTGAAGTGCGAAGGCAACACACTGCTGTGCTACGGTGTCATGATCTTTCAGCGTTTCGTGGAAGATTGTACTCCATATTGGTAGGATTGCTGAAGATGTGTAAGTCCAAATAGCTTAGAGAATGGTCTCAGCACAACTTAGCAAAATAGGTTAACACGCCCAGCACAGTAACCCCTAATGGAAAGTGTGCGTGTGTGGATCAGGCTCGGCTGCCCTCCCCACAGCACCCCCCACCCCCCCCCACCAACCTCCAGGCTTTGAACAACCTGCCAGTACCCACTGTCAAGGCTTATAGATAAAGAATAGCTAGTTGTATGACGTTATAGAGTGACTATGGAACGGTAAACCAGTGAGAGCCAGGCCTTTAGGAAAAGAATGGAGAAAATCAGTAAAACAAAAACTACTTTTGTAAACGTTACATCTATCTGAACATGAGGTGGGATATGCGATAGCATGAGAGCTGGCATTTCTGAGCTACACTCTTTGCAAGCAGATTGTCCCTTGTCTGAATTTTTAAGAGTTAAGCTCTTGATCATGGACTGGGCTTGATTCAGCCTTCATATAATGCACAATAATGTAATAATCTAGTATGTCATCAATTGAACATCACCTGCAGCCTCACTACATCAGAAATGTCACCATGTGCAGTGGGGATTGCTCACAAGGGATTAGGGTCAGAGTTGGTTGTATTGTCAGGGCATAGCGAGGAGCTGCTGATTTGCATCATACCTGTTCAACACAGCTTTGGTACTGATATGAGACAGAAGGTATTATACTTTGAGTCACTGTCAAACCGTACATTTTGGTCACCAAAATGAATGAATCAAAATATTAATGCGATACCCACCTACTCAAATACTGTTGTTTAATTTTATCATGTCAGAGTCAATTTCTGGGAGCGTGGTTCACAGAGGTTGCATTCCAACTTGTGTCGCAGGTTTTATTATTATAAATCTTCCTTTTTGTACATTGTGTTAACTCCCTTTCGTATATGTTTCAGTCTCAGATTTTAATTTCTGCATTCCAATGCCTCTTCCAGTAATCTAATTTCATATCAGACTTTGGATCTGATTTTGGATTTATGAGTTTTTTAGGCTGGATATTTCTATTATGAAAAGATTACAGCGCAGTGGAAATCAAATCCCTTGACTTTAACCCTTTAGAATGTCGAACAGCCTTGACTATTCAAAAATACCCTGTATTAATACAGCATTGATGGAAAGCAGGATTGATAATGAATGCTAGCCACTCAAACTCTTTCAAATATCACTGTTGGTTTAATTAAATTTAAAATCCTACTCTTTCCAACCAGTGACTTCATTGCAGCTGTGGGGCATGGATTAATGGAAAGCCCTTTTCCTCAAGTCATGCTTAAAGAAAACAGGTGGATCTGCTTGGTAGCATTTTCATTCACAGGCTCGAATGAAATAAATGCTCGATACTGGAGTGCACTTCCTTAAACAGTTACAGAATTCTTCACAGAATAAAATTAAGTCACCTGACCCAACGGAAAGCAGCCAGAGAGTAGAAGTTAAAACGTTTGAAGTTATCGTTTAAACTCTCAATACATTCTCAATCAAATTCCTCTCCACTATTTTAACTGAGGCATCAACCTATTCATTTTAAGTGTTTGTACGATGGCACTGACAGTAATTTCTGCCCTAAGATCACATGGATCTTGGCACCAATTACAAGCACCCTTCAGCATTTTAATAAAGATGGATTTTGCTGAAAAGCCCCAAAGTGGCTGAGGTAATTTTGTCAAAATGTTTCAGAATAGGCTTGTAACTCTGTCACTGGACAGCTTAATTTAAACTCTACCTGTCATACAAGTAAGTTAAAAGATTTTTGAATTTTAGACTCTGAAATCTCAAATTTCTTTCTATTTAGCTGGTTAATATTTATTTTCTCACCAATTTT
Organism: Heptranchias perlo; assembly: GCF_035084215.1. NCBI lineage: Eukaryota > Metazoa > Chordata > Chondrichthyes > Hexanchiformes > Hexanchidae > Heptranchias > Heptranchias perlo. Next base: position 16,969,235 of record NC_090339.1, read on the forward strand.
CTGCCCTCTGTCCTAATGGTACTGGGCATCCTCTACTACCCTGCTCAAGTGGCAATTGTTAACGTGTGAAACTAGACAGGGAGTGTAAATGCGAGTTAAGTCTACTCCTGTCCTCACGACGTCTAGACGTGCACACTGCCTGGATGAGTGCAGCTCCAACAACACTCAAGAAGCTCGACACCATCCAGGACAAAGCAGCCCGCTTGATTGGCACCCCATCCACCACCCTAAATATTCACTCCCTTCACCACCGGCGCACAGTGGCTGCAGTGTGTACCATCCACAGGATGCACTGCAGCAACTCGCCAAGGCTTCTTCGACAGCAGCTCCCAAACCCACAACCTCTTACCACCTAGATGGACAAGAGCAGCAGGCACATGGGAACAACACCATCTGCACGTTCCCCTCCAAGTCACATACCATCCCGACTTGGAAATATATCGCCATTCCTTCATCGTCGCTGGGTCAAAATCCTGGAACTCCCTTCCTAACAGCACTGTGGGAGAACCTTCACCACACGGACTGCAGCGGTTCAAGAAGGCGGCTCATCACCACCTTCTCAAGGGCAATTAGGGATGGGCAATAAATGCTGGCCTCGCCAGCGACGCCCACATCCCATGAACGAATACAAAAAAAACTTCCAGTCAGGATCACTGGATAGCAGTCAGGAGCAGGAACCATGGCCAATTTTTACCCCTTCCTATCCTTATGGGTTGAGAAAATTGCAATAGACCTACTGCTGCCCTGGATCAGCTAACTCAGTACAGAACAGGGATCGAACTCAGGGCCTTATTAATGATGGGTTTCAGAGATTGAATGTTTCTTTCAGCCTTGCAAACCGAGGTTGTTAATGTGATGGCATGATGTAATTGCTGAACCTTATTTTTGTCATGCATCTGTCATTCTTGTAAAGCTGGCCATGTTTTGAGCTACAGCTGTGCTGTGGATGAGGCAATAATGAAGTGCTGGTAGTATTGCTCCTGCTGGAGTTTGGTGTGTGCATCACCGGAAGAGCTGGTTTAGCCATTAGCAATTGTGCCCCATAAACACACAGGCCCTGAAGTATAGGTGCACTTAATGGCCCCGATAACAACGGTTGGGGGGGGGGGAGTTTAGCAACCCGGAAATATGGGTTTCCCGGGGGTCCTACCGAATTTAACGGCAGTGCCCGATTTAAAGTAGTTGAAGCAATAACCTGGCCACAGCCAGCCAGATTGAGAGGCTGGCTGGCTGACTGTCGAGCGAATAGACCTGCAGCTCCAGTCCGCAGCCAGGGAGCAGAGGGAGGGAGGTGAGTCAGACATCGGGGGGGAATCGGACATAAGGGTGGTGGGGGGGGAGATCGTGGGGTGGATTTTAGGGGGAGATCGTAGGACGCACATTGTGGGGAGATCGGGGGGGGGGGGGGTCAGACATCGGGGTGGGGGAGGGAGATCACGGGTTGGACATTGTGGATGATTGTGGGGCGGATAGGTCAGACACTGTGTGGGGGGGAGATCGCGGGGCAGACATCGGGGGGGGGAGTCAGACATCAGGGGGATTCAGATCGCAGGGATATTTACAGGTTAGCTCCTCATGGCCCACAAGCAGTGCTGGAAAAGCAATTATTTGTTCCACCTAGCCGTTCTCGCCTCCCTTCACCTGTCGGGTTTCCCGAGGCCCGGGAAACCCAGCTTGCCGGCTTTAAATCTGGAACAGAGATAAAATCACAGGCAAGCAGCCTCATTAAAATATTTTAATGACAGACCCATGTCCGGAGAACAGGTTAGTCCCCCACCTCCCCAACCCGCCTCCGTTAAAACTGGAAGTGGGCAAGTTGGGGGTCAGGTTTCCCATTTTAAAATTTTTAAACCCTCCCCTCCCCCGTCCCGGGGAGTTAAAATTACCCCCAAGGTGAAATACCCCAGCTATTGGTAAAAGATACTGCTACCATCTAAACAGAAGCAAGTAGCAACATTAAATCAACTGCACCTCGTTCCCCTATTGACTTAATGGGTAAAGGTGTAGTATTGCCAGCTGTGCCTTTAGCTGTCTAGGCCCTATGCTCTGGAATTCCTTCCCTAAACCTCTTCACTCGCCTCAGGGCTGCGAAACCCGAGGCCAGACCTGAACCACAAAATCAATATCAGAATCAGTAGTACAAGAGGAAACCTGGCTCAGTTCCAAGTTCTGTTGTTTCTGAGAACTCTCCGTTCCTCCAACTCTGACCTCTTGTGCATTCCCCACTTCCTTCACCTCACCATTAACAACTGTGCCTTCAGCTGCCTAGGCCCTGAGCCCTGGAATTCCCTCCTTAATCCTCTCTTCCTCTCCACCTCTCTCTCTTCCTTTAAGACACTCCTTAAAATCCATGTCTTTCACCTGTCCTAATGTCTCCTTCTTTGGCTCGGTGTCAACTGTTGTCTGGTTACGTTCCTGTGAAGTGCCTTGGGATGTTTTACTACATTAAAGGCACTATGTAAATGTATGTTGCTTGTTGTTTGTTGTTGTTGCTCATCTAGATGATGCCCCTCAGTGATGTCATCTGCAGGCACGGAGTGAGCTTTCATAAGTAGCTGATGATACCCAGCTCTACCACTCCGCCATTTTCTCGTGGCCTAGCTGCACAACCAACTCAGTGCCGGCAGACTGCTGGCAGTGCTGTCAACTTTCTCCAGCTGAACCTTAGGAAGACTGAAACCATCGTTTTCAGCCCTCGCTCCTCTGCCACTGCTTACATTCCCCTCCCCGGCCACTTGCTCAGGATAAACCAGACGTTGTGAAACCTAAATGTCCTGTTTGATCCTGAGCTGAGCTTCAAATCTCGCATCCTATTCATCACCAAGACTGCTTATTTTCACCTCCACATCACTGCTTATTTCTCCACCCCAACTCCACCCCTGCCTCCACTGAAATCCTCATCAACACCTTCAGTCATTACTGGACTCAATCACGTAGATTTTGACTTTGTGCGGTTGTGTAAAACGGGCGATAGTGATTTGGCAGCGTGTTTTACATCTGTCCCGGTTTGTTATTCCCAACAATGGAAATAAAAATGGGTAGAGATGTAAAACGGGCTGCCGAATTGCTATCACCCGTTTTACACAATCGCATAAAGTCAAAGTCTACCCCAGTTTCTCCAATGTCCTCTGCACAGCTTCCCATCCTTCATAAACTGCAACTGGTCCAAAATTCAGCTGTCTGCATCCTGACTTACACTCAATCCTGCTTGCCCAATTTAAAATGCTTGTCCTCAAGTTCTTCTGCGGCCTTACCCTACCTTACCTCTGCATTCTCCTCCAGCCTTATATCCCTTCCTGCAACTGTCAGTCCTCCAACTTGGCCTTTGGTGCTCGCTCTACCATTGGGAACAAAGCCTTTAGTCATCTCAGCTCTCCTCTCTACATTCCCTCCCTAAACCACTCTTCTCTCTGCACCTTTCAACAACTTCGAAAAATCCATCTTTTCGACAAAGCTTTCAATCACCTTTCCTAATCTCTCCCTCCATTGTTCATTAACTCCCTTATCTATGCCAATTTTCTTTCCTCTCCCTCCTCTGCAAAGTTCCTTGGGACATCTACATTAAAGGTGCTATGTGAACCCCAAGTTGTTGTTGTTGTATACTGACCAGGATGATCCAAGGTTCAATCCCTTGCCTGTGCTGAGTCAGGGCAGCAGAAGAAATTTCACAATTGGTCTCAGCATCCTTGGGTTAAGGGAGAAGGAAAAGATCAGCTGGGGTTCCCACTCCTGATCTCTTCAGCAACCCCTGCTGGAAAATTCTCACATGCAAATGTTGGGAAACGTCCCCACACTCAAATAGCCTGTCCACTACTCACCATATAGACTCACACATGAAGTGCTGGAGGGAGATGGCCAGCGCCTTTGAAATCATACACCCCAGTACGAGCCAGTGTCTCAGGGAAAGGGGGAAAAAAATCAAGCAAATACACAATTGGGCATGTATAAGTTTGTACACATGTAATGGTGTAGCTTCTGTAATAACCACCCTGCAGCATAAATTGGGCCTGTGCAGCACTGGGATCAAGAACTGGTACTGCAGAAATACTTCAAGAATAATTGCACTATTAGACCCATTGCTGCTGCCTTGATTAGTGACGCAGATGATTAGATAATGTAGTTAGCGGTGCTCAGTTGCACTAAGGGAATAGCGATTAGCTACAAAAAAGGTGACGCTGGGTCAACTTCATGACAGTTGCCTTTTAGCATTTTGGTCCTTTTACGGACAGGAATTCCTCCTTTGTAAAAATACCGTGTGTCCTGAATAACATCACCAAAACAGGGCCTAATAACCATGGTTCTGTCATCACGCCACACAAGAACACCACAAAACTTGGACCAAAACTCTCCAAATGGTTTACTGTCCTAACCTCCAAAGCAGCTGAAAACAGCGTTCTTAATCAAACTGGAGGGAAACATTAAGCTGCATTTTCATCACTGTAGGGAGAAACTGTTTCCACCAGCAGGAGGGTCGGTAACCAAAGGACACAGATTTAAGATAATTGGCAAAAGAACTAGAGGGAAGATGAGGAGAAATTTTTTTATGCAGCGAGTTGTTATGACCTGGAATGCACTGCCTGAAAAGGTGAATGGAAGCAGATTCAATAGTAATTTTCAAAAAGAAATCGGATGTATAGAGTTACATAGAGCCTACAGCACAGACACAGGCCATTCAGCCCAACTGGTCTATGCCGGCTTTTATACTCCATATGAGCCTTCTCCCACCCCTCTTCATCTAATCCTATCGGTGTATCCTTCTATTCCTTTCTCCCTCATGTACTTACGTAGCTTCCCCTTAAATACACCTATGCCATTCGTCTCAACTACTCCTTGTGATAGCGAGTTCCACATTCATATCAGCCTTTGGGTAAAGAAGTTTCTCCTGAATTCCCTATTGGATTTATTGGTGACTATCTTATATTTATGTCCCCTAGTTTTGGTCTCGCCCACATACTTGAAAAGGAAAAATTTGCAAGGCTATGAGGAAAGAGCAGGGGAGTGGGACTAATTGAATAGCTCTTTCAAAGAGCCGACACAGGCATGATGGGCTGAATGGCCTCCTTCTGTGCTGTATGATTCTATGTGACAGGTGTTAGTTGTATCCATGTGATTTCTATCAATTAGTGTTCATTGTATTCAGGTGGCATGTATCAATTGGGAACTCTCTTGTATCCATTTATAAGAGAGCTGATCTAGGGTGTGGGGTGGGTGTAATGTGGATCTCTGTAAATAAAGGCTTGGAAGCAACTGAAGACCAGGCTCTAGTGTTCTATCCTTCACCACCGGGCTATCCAGTTTATAACCATGGAAACACAATTTAGTGGCATCACTAAAAAAAAATAGAATTAATTGGTGTGAGGGAACTCTCCTCAACTGTTCCTTCAACCTAGCAAAATATCAGCAATGAGGCACACTGCTTAACCCATTAACACAATAACTGCCTTGCCCGGGAAAAAAATCTTCATACCAAATGGAGTTGCATCTGTATCCACTCGAGTATTAGTCAGAAAAGTCATATTAAAAAGTAAATTAATCTGATTCATACCTGGCACAGGAAAAAATTAGTTGTCACATCAGGCAGAATAATACAATAGAGTATTTAGAGTGTTCGAGTCTAACTGTAGACAAAGCCTGTTTAGCTTTTGTTCATACAGAATCTCTGTGCAGTAACAGATTCCCTCAAGACTAATCCAGTAATCTATGTCTTTTTAAAAATATTTATTGTTTCAACTGACATTGCTGGAAATCAGTTACTCAGAATATGATTGAACAGATAAATCAAAGCATAGTTACAGCAACACCAAATAACTCCCTGCAATAACAGTGCTGCATATTAAGTTTGAAGAAAAGGCGGGGGAAAAACTAGCACTATATAGTCATCAGTGTTGTCATTAATTTTATTGAGTGTATTTGTACGGGCATATGTATGGGTGTATGGGCAAAATTACACTTAAGCCAATACACTTCAATGTTGTGCCAATGTGTTTCTTGTGTGATACTCTTAATTCATTACCTTTACCATCAACAACAGACCTATAGTCACCATTACTTCACCCTAGTGTCAAGATAGCTTGGGATACTCTCAAGTCACAATGCAGATTTGGACGGACAGAATCTATAACTATTGCTGTGTATATTCACAACAAATGGACATGGTACTGTATGAAAATTTCACACACCTACCATTACACATTACTGAAATCCTATTGACAACTCCTAATGTTAACAACACCTGATGCTTTACTGAGATCCTATTGAAAACAAATCCTAATGTTTCACTCCAGTTTGATTAAGATCATTCCCATGAACGAAGCTCATCTTATTCACAAAAGCCAAAACTGTCTCTTAGTTTTAATGATTGCCCTTTTTGAATGGTAATTCAGAGCTGATGCTTTCCCTGCCCTCTTCTACATCCTGGTCAATTATAGCACAAGTTCCGTGACAGAGTAACACGAACCCCATCTGGCTTTTCAAAACAAAAAGCCATTGAATCAAATTTGTATGGACGACAAGGAGAAGCTAACACCAAACATTTGTCCCAGTTACTCAGGAAGTGTGCTGGGAATAAATCTGATCCCAGTGAGTTTTAGAGTGGTAGTGCTCACATTCTGATGCATAATATGTATATGTTGGATGCACAAGAATAATGTGTTAATATTTTCTCTTTTACAAAGTATTTCCTGCCAATATTTTAAGCCCCCTTCCCCTCTGCCCCCCCATCCCTCCCCACCACACCATTTTGTGAATCATGAGGCTGGGAAACCTTTGTTGATGCCACACTGAACCAATTGCTAGTTGGAGTATGTCGGTTGTACAGTCCGATTTTTCACTTCCAGGGTGAAGCATTGTACCTTCTTTTAACACCATCTAAAATTGTCAACTCACTTTATGGAGACCCCATGCCCCCAGCATTCTGTGATGCAGTAAAGTGGTGTACAAACATGCCAACATAAACCACTTTATTCTTATATTTTCTTTTAAGTTTCTTTTTCTTGTTGGTCATCAAGGTGAGTGTTACCAACTTCAGGTTGCTGGTTCGACCTCTGACCCTCTTCCTGTGCAGTGATTGGCTGTAGAACTGCTAATTAGATCAGCTATCACCCTCCCAAGAGCAGACTTCTACTGGACAACCTCATGCTGTGTGCACAAGAACACAGTTTCTCCCACCTTTTCATGAAAGCTTACTGGAGGCCCCTGAATTGAGGTAACGAACCCCCTATTGTCTCAGATAGTTTTAATGGCTGGCTCATTAACTCTTGGTTAATCTTATTAACACACCAATCCCCTCTTTATCTTAGAGGCACCAGTCAGTCCGGATGACGGGTAAGGAAGCTGGAACTTTGCCGATTAACTCTTAATAACCCTGAACCTCAGTTTACATATTATAGTTTAAACTGAAAATCCCAGCTCGGTCAAATAGTCAATAATCCCTAGTTGTGAGAGTGAGGTACATCACCTTGGAAAAAAAAAGAACAATCCAAGGTCAATTAAAGCATTAGTTGCAGGGTGAAACTCCTTTTCCTCTGTCCCATTAATATGCCTTAACCTCATTGACAGAGAGTGCACTCCATTGAACATGTGTGACATTTCCCATTCCTATTTCTCAGGCAAATGGATAATCTAATGCCAATTTATCAAGAAACATGTGTGCTTTTGTACTGTGAACTTGCACTGACCAGGAAATGGGCAGAGATTGGTCGGATCTATTTCATATACAGCCCAGAAAGAGAGAAGAGACCTTCAGCCCATCAGTCTTGGTCGGATTCAGACAGAGCTCCCTGAGGGTAGGGTTGCTAACCATCCAGGATTGCGCTGGAGTCTCCAGAAATTAAACATGAATCTGCTGGCCACTGCTGCAAGTAACCCAGGAGAAAAGTCATGGGGACGTTAAAAAGTTGTGGGTTTTTTTCATTTTCTTTGTACACTTAAGTTTATTAGTTATAAAAATATTGGCGATGGTAAAAAAAAGGCTGTTTGACTGGGGAGGGTGGTTGGAGGCGGGAGGTCATATGATGAAACCTCCAGGAATGCACGCAACCAGAGTTGGCCACCCTACCCTGAGGTGAATGGACAATGCTGTGGGCTACTTAGCCACTAGATCGCCAATATCTCTTCACTTAAAGTTGCACGATATATTTGGTTCTGTAGAAAATATTGGAAATTAAATATTCTGTGCAGCCAGGCATTTGCCTGGTTCTAATCAAAATTATATATAACATATATATATATATATGTATTATATATATATATATATATATATACACACACAGATTATTTCTGATACATTATTGGATTGGAGTCAGCAAGCAATCAATGTTGCATTTCTATAAAATCAACGAGTTCAATATGCAGCAGTAGTCAAGTGGTCTGGGGACATTGTGGGTTACACCAAATTAACTGTGAAATTTCTGACAAATTAGCATACAAGGAACATAATTTTGAAGCAGGCTGCTGTGACCCACCATACAACAAAACTAATTGCTTTCAAAGAAACTATGTTTAAAGAAAAATGGAAAAAAAACTGCTGTGCATTTTCCAAGGATGTATTTAACTGGACAATTATGTTGTGCCTGACGGTTCAGTCAAAGCAGCAGTTCTTACAGCGACATGAAACTGTCAAGCAGAATTAGGGTAATTAATGTAATTAATGCTTGTCTTTTGCCCTTTTCACAAGGTGGTTCATGGGCAATTCAATCTTGCCTTAATGGTACAAGTGATTCTGCACAGCAATAAGGGAAAGATGGATAAAAGGCATAATGTGTGGCTGCATAATGTGCTGTTATGGCATACTTCTTCTTCAAAGAACTGGGCTGGATATCATTAAAACTTGTGCATAAACGAGTCGCTTAAGGATGTCACATTAATCCCAACTGGACAGGGCCTTTGTTTTAACTAAAGTTGGGAATTTGGATCCACGAGCCAATCTCTTTGTCATTTTTGTCTCAACCCAGTTTTACAGCTGTGTTTTATGACAGCTCAGAATTCTTCCTAATCGTTAGCCATCTTATGAATATATGCTTAAAATACAGTGGGAGGACAAATAAAAGTTAAATCAAAAGGAATGGTGTGTAGCAGAACCTGAGAATTTGTGATCAAATTGGTGCCATGGGAAGGTTTACTTGTCCTGCATTAGATTTGTGCCTAAATGCATTTAACATGCTGTTTGAAGTAGGTCACCTCGGTGGCAGTGCTTGGAGCATCAGTTTGTTAAACCATGGAGAAGGGTCACAAGATTGTGACCACTATCTCCCACAAGCTGTGTTCCCTTCCTCAGCCTCATCACTGTGGGCAAACCCCCCCCCCCCAGCTTGGCGTTTCCTCATAGGGAGGTTGGAAGAAAAATCCGGAGAGCAGCAACCACAAGGCCCCAAGGCCAGTGGCAAAGTCTGCGGCTGTGCACGTTTTTCTTGTGCACGGTTTTCCGGCACTATGCCCTGCCACACGATGGGCCCACACATTGGGCCATGGCAGGAAATTCAGAGACAGCACAGTAAGGGTGTGCTGTTACCATACAGTACTGGAGCAGGTCAGGGGCAGGGAGGAAATCCTCCCCAAAATATCTCAAAAAGGAGTCTTGCCTTCATAAAAAAAATACATAAATTTCAGCATAAGATCTAGAACATACACCCGCGCTTTTCACAGTTCAGTCATCCGGTAATATATTTAGAGTTTGGATGCTGTCATAGTTTTATCCTATTGAGTTCATGTTTGGTTTTCTTTCACTTTTTATAAAATTCCTTTTCTTCCTTTCACTGTCATTCTTTCCCCCCTCCTTTCTCATTCTCCATCTTTCCTTCCATTTCTCATTGTCTCAGATACTCATTTCATTTGTTTTTCTTTCTACATGTGTGCTTTTGAAAGTTTGCCTTTCCACTTCACCTGACCAAGTGCAATCCATGACCTCAGAGATGTTGAAAACATTCAGGGAAGACATATTGACAAATAAGACGAGGCTTGAATTGGTACCTACCAGATGATGAACCTGCCCACCATCTTTCTACTGTGTCTTGAAACAGCTGGTATAAGTCGGACATTGCTCAGAAGTCATTAGCAAAGGATGGCAAAAATTCAAGACCCATGAATACACTCTTTTCTAAAATACAAAGCACATGCAAGTACTCTTAGTAAAACACCAAGCATTAAAGAAAACAGACAAATTAGGAACATGTCTATCGTTGGCAATAAATAGTGGACGACACTGTTTCTTCAGGATCCTTTTCTGGGCCTGGGATTGCGTTTTGCACATCATCGGGTAACAGCGAACCTTATCAGTTAGGCCAGTTCCTATACGATGCAATAAACCCTGTAATGGTTTTGGATTATATACCACCAACTGTGACATCTGAACTATTTCCCGAGACTATTGATTTGGCAGTTTCACTAACACAAGGGGAGCCTTTTTTCAATCGAGAGACCTACAGTGTAGCATTTTGGCTATTTGAAACTGAGTGCCTTGTAATAACACCGTATTAGAAATACTGCAGATTGAAAGTACTTAGCAAGCCTTGTCACTGAGCCAAAACCTGAATTTTTTTCTCTTCCATTTTCATGTCATTCTAAATTAATTTTCATATTCTGGATATTATAATGCGTTGGATAAAGGTTTCTTGTTGATCCAAAATGTGCCTGTCAGTAAAAGTGACATCACTGATATCCAGATATCATCATGAATCACTTTGGTAACGTTTAGGTCCATTTCTGCTAATGGCTGCTATAAGCAGGGAAAAGCAAGCATCACCACAAGAGGATATTCAGGCAGCCCACTGTTTCCTAGAGGGAAGAGTTAGCTGTAAAAATGATTCTCCCCATTACAACATAGTTGCAGGCTAAAGTTGTAATGTTTAAATCCATGAGTCCCTCAAAGATGTGCACCATGGTGATGAATCTGGTTATTGTGGGGCAGGGAAGGCACAACATGGTAATTCATATTAACAAGCAATTCCGATGCATTTCATAGCATTTTTTAATGAACGACCAAAGAGGGGCATCCTCCTGATCAACTGTCATAGCTTCAGAGAAACAGCTGTTTTGCTGATAGTTTGCGTCCATTCCCACCAAAGTTATGGTGGAAGACTGGGGACCCCCTGCAGAGATTCTACCCTGAGATTTTTTTTCTAAATTTATGATGATAAACTTTTTTTGTTTAGGTTCCAGGATCTTCCTTTCGCTCCCCCGCACGTCATCCCATTCTCTGAAAAGGTGTGTAGAAGTGATGAGGTTTCAGCACCCTCCCATTGTAATTTATCTTCCCTATGGTGGAGCCCTATCTCCCCCCGCCCCGTGCCCTGTGTGAGAGTGTAAGAAATCTATGAAATGAAACATCTCCTCTGCCCTTTTATGCCATAATTAATTTGTACTTTGAAGCACCCAGACACTGAGAACTGGCGTATTCCCCCCACTTTGTTGTACTCATTAGGTAAATAGTGTCATTGTTGGGGATCAGAACATTTTCTCAATGTTGGGCTACTGACAACAGGCACCCATAGGTCGCGCTGAGTATCTGTGAATGCAGAGGAAAACTTCACCCCAACATTATGCCTTAATTCTACCCTCAAAAGAGCACTGCCTACTAGAACAGTGTGAATTTTCCCATTTCCCACATCAGGCAGTCTCCTGGCCTCCAGGTGTGACTGCCAGTTTTAGTGACAAGTTGTACTGAGTTAGGAGAGCATTTTGTGTTATGAGTGCACATTTAGGTTGAAATTGCCCAAAGTAATTTAACTTGGGATCCTTAGAGCTAGCTTTAAGTATATCCAGCCAATAGATTGATAGCCAAAAACCCAGATCCTAAAGGCGAATGGATAGTGGCCTCTCGGATTGAGTGTTTTAAAAAGCACTAGAATTAAGTCAGAAAACCGTAAATTTTGGTGTACTGATGATAATTATGAGGACAACACAGCTTTAACTAATGCAGGTAAAACCTCAAAAATACAGTACGGTAGTGTAATGGTTTGATACTAGAATAGCAACCCAGAAGTTGTGAGTTCAAATCCCACCATGGCAAGTTGTGAAATTGAAATGAACAAACCTAGTAATTTGTGGGCTAGCACCAAACAAAATTGACCAAGAAAGCTGCCAGATTGCTGTAAAAACCCAATTGAAAGGGAACTTACCAGCCCAACTCAGGCTGGCCTACATTTCCACAGTATGCGACTGACTCTTGATGCCCTCTTAGGTGGCCTAACAAGCCACTTAATTGTCAAGCAAACTAGGGATAACCAATAAATGCAGCCTTGCCAGTATCACCCATATCCTGAGAACAATTTTTAAAAAATGATGATTGTACCCTGAGGGCACTTGACTACAAGTCAGAAAGTTTACTCTTATCCTGCATAACTCATCAATATTACTACATTTGAAATATGTGCCAGGCACTCAATCACGTGAAGTAGCAAAGTAAATATTCTGTTGCAAGACTGGGAAATTCCACCCTGTAGTGCCTAGTTGAATTTCTCACTCTGGGAGTCTTTGTCAGTGCTATCATAGATAGGGAGCCAGTGAGGGTAAAAAATAGATTCTTCAGCAAGGGTACAACCAAGGGTTATTCCATACCCAGGAAATGTGCAGGACAGGTGTTTGAAGCTACCAAAGAGATAGCAGAAGTAAGGTCTGAGGCAGATTTATTTTGAGGAAAGGGCATTTCAAAGTGCTTTTATGTTGCTGCTGTAATTTCCAGAGTGTAGCCTATTCCAGCCACATGCTTCCCCACATAGTTTCCCACCCAGCATAGTTTTCTGGGGAGAAGTGGATCCAGTGATAGTTCACAAGACCCATAGAATAAATGGGCCTTTGTTACCATCAGGACATGACAAATTAGGATATTTATGTTTCCAAGTACGGTCAACGACAGGACAATTACCTCTTTGCCGTCAACTACATTCCAGTAATATAAAAGTGCTGGGTTGGGGGTGTGAATCTCAGAGATTTGGAAAGAGTGGGAAGGGAATATTGGCCACTTGGAACAAGTAGGGATCAGGGATCCCAGAGCCATGTAAATAATTAAGAGGATTGAGCGGGAAGAATCATTGCGGAGATTCATGAAAAGGGATGCCGGTGGGAAAGGGGTAATACGGCCTGTTTTTTTCAGTTGTACATCATTTTCAAACTTGTGGACAATCATTGGTGATCTTTTTCAGCAGTGATTGATATGTCAGATCTTTGCTAAGTAAAATATTGCTCTCGAAACGGTAACATGCATGACAAAGGTTAGGTTACTGTACTCCTCTTCATCTGTGCTCCATATGGGTGTGTGTGAGCAAGAACGAGACCCCAGAATAATTTGTGTGTGAGGGAAAGAAATGATAGATGCAGAGGAGGATGCTGTGGTCTGGATTGATTTAGGCCAGCTGTTCTCTTTCAGTTATTGATACAATCTATCCATGTCTACTGTGGCATTCCATCCTCACTAATGGTCTTTTCATCTTTTATGAATATGTCAGTTTGTTGCATTATTGAAGAAATACTCATGAAAAATGTTCCAGTGCATGAAAATAATAAATTATTGGTGATCCAAACTAATGACTCAGAGGGTCAAGAATCTGCTGGCCCAAATTAGTTCAGTCAGCCAGACAGACTTTAAGGGCTGACATTTGGTAGATAAGAGACATCTTTTGAATATCATGCACTCTCTGCCTTTGAAGTTTTTCCAGACGCCTTGATACTCTCTCTTTATACAAGAAAGGCATTTGAAAGGGTGAGTTGCCCTTTTCTGTTTGTCGCAATCCATTGATACAAATTTCCTGATGCTTTCCTTTGACTGGTCCAAATATTCCCAACCTTGGGCTACAGTAAGCATTAAGAGATGGCATCTTTGACAAGGATGACTTTTATTTTTCCTGCTTTTTGCCCTGGTAGTACCTTCAGCTGTGCCAGTGTTATGTAACCCAGATGTTCAGGGAGCTGACTTGAATCATACTGATGTTTTTTTTTAAATAGAAAAGTGCCCCTAGGCTTTGTTGATATTCCAACAAAAAAAAAGTCATATTTAAATATAGACGGGTGTTCTCTCATTGTAGCATTCCAATACGCTGGTTAAACTCCCATTTTCCGGATCTGTATTGGTACCACTCATAAAGCTCATTTAAATGTCATTGTAAACTGCCTACCTGAAATGGGTTAACACCCAGCCTTGCAAGAAAACAATTGGTAATTTTAAAGTCTCGCTTTATTATATAGAATTACATAGAAATTACAGCACAGAAACAAGCCATTCGGCCCACCCAATTTATGCCAGTGTTTATGCTCCATGTGAGCCTCCTCCCATGCTACTTCATCTAACCCTATCAGCATAACCTTCTATTCCTTTCTTCCTCATGCACTTATCTAGCTTCCCCCTAAATATGCTATTCTCCTCAACTACTCCAAGTGGTAGTAAGTTCAAAATTCTAACCACTCTCTGGGTAAAGAAGTTTCTCCTAATTCCTTATTGGATTTATTAGTGGCTATCTTATAGTTATGACCCCTAGTTTTGGACTCTCCCACAAGCAGAAACATTTTTTCTATGTCTACCCTATCAAACCCCTTAATCATTTTAAAGATCTCTATTAGGTCACCCCTCAGCCTTGTCTTTTCTGGAGAAAAGAACCCCAGCCTGTTCAGTCTTTCATGATAGTTATAACCTCTCAGTTCTGTTATCATCCTTGTAAATCTTTTTTGCACCTTCGCCAGTGCCAATATATACTTTTTGTAATATGAAGACCAGAATTGTGCACAGTATATAACTCTATATAACTGAATATTAAAATCCCAAAACTTATGATAATAATGTCACTGAAACAATCTCAAGGATTGTACAGAATAGGGTCCTAAGTCGTACTAAGGTGATTATTTTTTACTGTTGACTGATACATTGTCTGCGGAGTTTCTCATGGTCAGTCGATAAGTATAAGGTTTTTTTTAAATATGGAAGATGTTGGAAGAGAAAGGCTTCAGAAACTCACTCCACAGAGCCACCCGCTGGCCAGAGCCTCAAACTACATCATGACAGTTGACATAGCAAAATTGAGTGGTAAATGTTGATGGAAAACGTGACCGAAAATCATGGCAATAGAAAGTAAGGTTGATGGACAGCAAATGTGCGTCTTACCCAAGAATTTTAAAATCAGAAAGAAAAAGAAAGACTTGTATTTATATAATGCCTTTCATGACCCCAGGACATCCCAAAGTGCATTATAGTCAATGAAGTACTTTTGAAGTGTAGTCACTTGTATTGTAGGATACATGTGCCAATTTGCACATAGGAAACTCCCCACAAACAGCAATGAAATAAATGACCAGAATATCTGTTTTTAGGTGTTGGTTGTGGGATAAATAATGGCCAGGACACCGGGAAAATTCCCATGCTCCACTCCCTCAGTGTTGCACAGAAGTGCCAGCCTAGATTATGTGGTCAAGTGGGGGTTGAACTCACAACCTTTTGACACAGGTGAGAGTGCTATCACTGAGCCAAGACTGACAACTTTTTAATGTATAGATTAGGTTCTGATGAGTCTATTTCTACTCGTTGCATTCTGGTGAATTCGTGTCTCTGTAGTTTCTCTATAAAGGTGCTCTCAATACTTCTTTTACACCCAATGAGCCTTGCTTCATGCAAGTTTGGTTCATGCCCATTCTACATCACATGCTTAACCAACACTTAATATACATTCCTCTCATGTCCTTTTGCTTGTTATTTGCTTCAGCCAATTCCACCTTGTTTCTGATAGAAATACTTTAGCCCAGCTAGGATCTTGTCTGAGCTTAATTCCAATTTGATTGATTCCCTTCAATCACACATGAAGCACTGCTTTGATGTAGAAATGGCATATTGGATAATAATTCCAGTGGTAGCATGAGCTTTGTTGTACCTGCCCACTACTTCTGTCTTTGGTTGGCACATGAGTGTCATGAGCAATGGACAATGGCTATAAAGGTGGCACAGATGATTGCCTTAAAATGAAAGCATTGAAAGAGCTTCTGGGAAAGCAGTCATGGACCAGTATATCTCTGTGCTGGTGGTCATGTCACATTGACAGAAAAAAAGATCTTTCAGGTCATCTTTCAGTGAAGCACTGAACATTGACCCCATCAAGCACAAAAATCTAGAAAGGAGAAAGAAACTTTGAACTAACCCATCTTTAAATGAAGGCATCAGCTTTCTTATTGCAGTAACACTCTAGTACACCCTTCAATCACACTGCTCATGTGCATGATACATTGCTACTGCAATATGGGATACTTCCCTTTTAAGCACTGAATGTGTTGGCCTAATTGCCTTAGCGCATGAATTGAACGCATTAGCATTTACACTTCCCAGTCTGTAATTTTGTTAGTGTCAGAAACCTTGTGGTAAGCAAAACATTTTGCCACAACCCCAATGTTACTGAGCACTATCAAACAGTTGCCAGAGATATAAGGCCATATGCTGACAGCAATTTCTAGATTATTATATCTTCCTCTAAAAGCCTGTCTTAGCTGCATAAATTTAGTAACACCTTAGGGGTGAAAATGTGCCTTTTGAGACCATTAATTTCTTCTTGGTGCCTTCTCCGATAGATCTACTGAATAACACCTTGCAGAAAGTTTCATGGTGATATAACTTTCGGATATGTGTCCCAGGTCTCTGGATATCAGCCAACTTTGTAAAACGACTTCCAGAGAAAAAGTGGCTTGTGCCATTTCATTATGTTGAGACCCATTTTATTAAACATTAGGACCGCAAATGCGATTGCTGCAGTGCTCCTGGCACCAGGGCTCCACATTATTGGGCATGGAGGCCTGAGGCGGACTCATGCCCAATATGCTCAATGCTCTCCAATTGCAGGCAGAAAGCACTTAACACACTCAGAGCCTCCATGCTCAATGTGCGCAAGGCTCATTAAGCCATGAGTTCTATTTAAATTAGCAGTCATTACCATAATGCAGCTGGAGCACCTGAACAGCACTCTAAAAGCTCAGTATCTGTTCACAATGGATGTGAAGTGGAGGCCTGATTGTAAAATTAAAATTGTTTTCCTGGTTATAACAGGACCAACCATCATTTATGTCCTTGCGTTTCCTTGGCCTCACAGTCACCAATTTTTGAAAGTGCTCTTTATGTTCCCATGGGGATTTGAGAGAAAAAAAAATGATGGCATGGTAAGAAGGTAGCCAGGGCCCTTCACTAGCTGCTGGCACCTGACATTCTGGCCCGCTGACCCACATGACACTGCCATCGTGTCATGCCCTATAGGATATGTCGGCCTTGAAAGTGGTGCAGCACAGATTCACCAGAATGATACCGGGGCTAAAAGGGTTAAATTATGTGGACAGGTTGCATAGACTAAGCGTGTATTCCATTGAGTATAGAAGACTTAACGGGTGATATAATTGAGGTGTTCAAGCTGATTAAAGGATTTAATAGAGTAGATAGAGAGAAACTATTTCCTCTGGTGGGAGAGTTCAGAACAAGGGGGCATAACCGTAAAATTAGAGCTAGGCCATTCAGGATGATATCAGGAAGCACTTCTTCACACAAAGGGTAGTGGAAATCTGGAACTCTCTCCCCCAAAAAACTATTGAGGCTGGGGGTCAATTGAAAATTTCAAAACTGAGATTGATAGATTTTTGTTAGGCAAGGTTATTAAGGGTTACGGAACCAAGGTGGGTAAATCAAGTTAGGATACAGATTAGCCATAATCTAATTGAATGGTGGAACAGGCTCAAGCGGCTGAATGGCCTTCTCCTGTTCCTATGTTCCTAGATACCGGAAACGTCGCAATGGTATTTAAATGAACTGGCCTTGCACACGGTCAGTTCATTTGGACATAGGTGCCTGCATTGCATCAGGAGCAGTGGTCCCAGCAGTGCTGAACTGGGTCTGCCTTATCCACCCCCGTAGACTATGTGAAAAGATGAAGGAACCGGGCCTGTTGATAAAGTCACTAGAGGATCAAGAGACACATCCTACTGGCTTGCAATCCTGTTCAATCTAACATATAGTTATAATAAAAGATAGTTTTACATTTATAAGCTCCTTATCCTATCTCTGAGAAGAGTCTCAAAAGGGCTTCACAGTGAATTACTTTGAAGTGCTGTGACTTTTGATATACAAGCAAAAACAGCCACTATTTTGCAAGATCCCACATGTAGCAATGATATGAGTAAGCAATTAGTCTGTGAATTTATTTCTGGCAATGTTTGCAGGAGGAATGTTGGCCAGGTGACGGTAAACACTGCCTGCTTCTTGTCTGAATAGTGCCATGGAATCCTTAATGATTATCCGAACAGGCAGGTGCATCCATGGTTTAACAGACCTGTGATTTAATGTTTCCTAGTGTCCTTGTCACAAGTCTAGGAAACATTACAGGTCAGAAATTACTCTTAATGATATTAACAGTTGAACGCTTTACACGTTCCTCTGACATTCCTGGAGCTGTTAAAAATAAAACAAGTTAATACCTCCAAAATGGATGGAGGAATATCCTACAAATGTACTTTGTTCATCTGCTAATATTGCCAGCCGTAATGTCTAGCTCTGACTACAGTAGCTGCTGGGGTTAAGCCCTTGATCACTATTGCCTACTGACTGCCTGAATAGGTTGGCTGAATATATTGGTGGATCAACAGCTTATTAAGTGTCATCAGATAATGGTTAATGCTAGACCTGTACATGTTATAATCAGATCTGGTGCTGTTCTGCTCCATTCAGAAATCACCCTTGTAACCTCAATATTTTTGTTCTGCAATAAAAAGATTTTTTTTTCACATGTGACAAAAACAATGGAATGAAATATGTTTCAAACTGTGTTCTGCAATATGAAGGGCAAAGTTGCCTGTCAGACTGCACGATTCTAAATAAACACACTACAAAGCTTAGAGGAAATCAAAATCGGGTAATGTTTCTTTAGTCTTCTCATTCCGCAGCCTGCCAGAGATTATGAAAATGTTAATTGCACACATCCTTTCCCTCCTATAGGATTTAAATTGTGAAATAAACAATAAACTCAAAAATGATGGCACACTGGGAAAAAAAACATTATTCCAAGCTGTTCAGTTTTGAATTTCAAAATCAAGTTCAGGCAAAGATTTTTTTTCAAGTGAAGATGTTTTCTGTCTCTGCTTTCACTGGCTCTGTGAGGTTGGCTGTCAATCGTCGACAATGAACCACTGGGATGACACAGCCACTCAGCCACGTATGTGGAGTGACATCGGAATCGTGCATTCTTGTATGATTGACAGCCCATTGTGAGCAGACTGTGAGGATTATTGTGCACGATGACCAAACTTATTTCAATTTCAAAATACAATGGACCTAAAGTTGTAATTGTCTTTCTAGGATCTTAACATTTGGTGGGTGTAGGGGAGATATCCATTCTGATCACTTCTGGCCTAATTTTATTGTCAATATGTGTCAGAACCCACAGGTATGCTTTAACCCATCGATTGAACTCTCAGAAATTGATTTATGGTGATGTTGATCAGAATTTTATGTTGTCCTTCTCTCTTGGAAGTCATGCGTGTTACTTATCCCATTGTAACTTGGGATTGGATGCGCAGTGTCCTTGCTGATGCTGGCTTTTGCTTTAATATAACTAGTGCAATGGAACTGTAACAAGCTGAGGTTAAGAGTCGACTCTCAGGGTTAAAAAAAACTTGCACACATTCTTTTTGAAAGCATATATATTTTGCATTAGTCAATCAAATTCATGTCGATTTCCAGTTAATTTTTTTTAACTGCAGGTTATGCTCAAGCTGTTATCTGTTGCCTTGCAGATGCTGGAAAACCCATACACAGCACGGAGCAGCTAAACGAACCGATGTGGGCTCATTTTCAAACACCAGATTTTTTTTAAAAAGCTGAATCATTGAAGCCAACAGGAGACATTTTATTTAATTATTTTCATAGAAAATTTGTAAGAAGGGAGAATAATTTTCAGGAATATAGTTTTTGCTCTCCTCATTCAGCGCAGAGGTTTAGTCATTCGTTGCGATGGTGTTTTTTCCCCAGTACGCTGTTGTTTCTATTGGGGAACTGCTTCCTTTTTTTCTCTTTATTAAACTGCAGCCTAGTAAGGCTACATCTGACAGGGCAGCTCAATTTAGTGGGATGTGTGCTAATATTCCGAAATTACTTGTTCAATAGGAAACAATATGCCAGTAATGATGGGACAGGCAAGACAGGGATTTTGAGGTTCTGCCAATTTTCTCACAAGTGCGCAGAGAATTGTGATGAGCAGTGTGACCTTTCTGAATGTCACACCTCACAAAATCTGGTGACACAAAGTGACAGGATGTCAAAATAAAAGAAGGCATGCCTTTTTAATGCTGTTATCTGTGCAAATGTGTTGTGATATACATTGTAAAAATGATCCTTACATTTTGACGGTAGAATGAAAGTGAAAGCCCATGGCATGCTTCAAAGCCAGTCTGTATCATAGAGTTTACATCTTTATGTTGTGATAGGATAAGGTAAGAGTAGGACACATAACTGCTCCTAAACTCAGCACCGGTTTACAGATAAACCCAGTGCAAAATACATTAATTAATATTTTATCAAATAAAATCTTTAACATTCCAAATTATATTTGAAAAGAAGTGGGTGGATTTGATAGCGAACTAGAAATGAAACAAAAGCAATTTCAACTGACAATCAGGTTTTCTGTTTGCTGCAACATCACACCTCATTTTGAATTTAGTAATTTGTGAAAATGTTGGATTCTTTTTGTTGTAATTTCACAAACCCCCATAGCTCCCCCCTCCCCTAGCATTCCCTGTTATCCTACTGCTATCTAACTTCCTGCATTCTACAGCAGTTGGGAGGGCAAACGTGGCGAGCTAGGCAGTTGCATGCTTAGCTGTGAACATTAAGGTAAGTTGGACAGTGGGCAGTAGATAAACTTAACCTCCCAGATGGGAACACTGCAAATTGCAGTCCACAGAGCTTAACTTACCATTGGCACGAAGTTGAGACCCAATCAGCACAAAGCTGCAGTAATCACATCTAAGGACCCAAACAAGCAACATATGAGTACTTGATCCTATAAGTCACTGGGCAGGAATTACACTGACAGCGCTGATCAGAAAATAATCTACGATGCCTCAGAAACGCAGGAAGGTTTGGTTCACTGAGCTGGAGGTATCACTCACTGTGAAGAAGGCCGTGGACAAAAAGTTCTGAACCCAGCACCAGGAGAAAGACTGGAATTGGGATTGTACAGCAGTTGAATGCATTCTCAATAAATGAAGGAACATGGCAGGACATCTAGGAAAAGTTGAACAGTAAGAAGAAAACAATCGAGGAGTAGATTGCCTTCAGCTGCTAAGCAAGGAGAGGAGCTCAGTTGGCCCTGATCCACTCCTGCTGGCTCCTGCTCTTCTGTGGATGCTGCTGTCCTGCTACTGAATGACCTCTGCCCTGCCGCTATCTGCTCGCTTCCTGTGACCACTGATTCTGCTTTGCTCCATCCTGCCTTCAGAACTTCTCCACCAACCTTTGCTAAACTAGGTTGGGCTGGTTCCAGAGGTTCCTACTCCCAATTTTGTAAGCTGTTCACCACTCAGATGAATGCATGGCTGGAGAGATGGTGCAGGAGGGAGGGCTTTAGATGCATGGGGCATTGGGACCGGTTCTGGGGGAGGTGGGACCTGTATAAGCCGGACGGTTTGCACCTCAATAGGGTCGGGACCAATACCCTTGCGGGGAGGTTTGCTAGTGCTGTTGGGGAGGGTTTAAACTAGCTTGGCAGGGGGAGGTGGGAACCTATGTGTAGACTCAGATGGGACAGATTCAGAACTGGAGATAGAAGGCAGAAAATTAGTAAGCAACTTCGGAAGGCAGAGGAAACAAAAGTTAGAAAATAAACAGCAAGGGAGTTTGGCAGTGCTTAAAGGTATATACCTCAATGCAAGGGGTATAGTGAATAAGGCAGATGAGCTGATGGCATAGATAGACACGCGGCAGTACGATATCTTAACTATTACAGAAACATGGCTTAAAGAGGGGCAGGAATGACAGCTCAACGTTCCTGGTTACAGGGTTTTCAGACGAGATAGAGAAGGGGTGGTAATTTTGGTTAAAGAAACAATTACAGCTGTGAGGAGGGATGATATGTTAGAAGGATCATCAAATTAGGCCATATGGGTTGAGCTAAGGAACAAAAAAGGGGCAGTCACACTACTGGGAGTGTACTATAGACACTTAAACAGTCAGAGGGAGCTAGAAGAGCAAATATGTAGGCAAATTTCTGAGAAGTGCAAAAATAGTAGGGCAGTAATAGGGGATTTCAACTACCCTGATATTAACTAGGACACAAACAGTGTGAAGAGTTTAGAGGGCGCAAAATTCTTAAATTGCATTCAGGAGAACTTTTTTAGGCAGTACGTAGCAAGCCCAACAAGGGAGGGAGCAGTTCTGGATTTAGTTTTAGGAAATGAGGCTGGGCAGGTGGAAGGAGTATCGTTGAGAGAGCATTTTGTTGGTAATGATCATAATTCAGTTAGTTTTAGCATAGTTATGGAAAAGGACAAAGATAGAACAGGAGTTAAAATTCTCAATTGGGGAAAGGCCAATTTAACTAAGCTGAGAAGTGATTTAGCAAAAATGGACTGGAAACAGCTACTTGAAGGTAAATCAGTGTCAAACCAGTGGGAGGCATTCAAGGGGGAGATTCAGGGGGTTCAGAGTAAACACGTTCCCACGAAGAAAAAGGGTGGGACTGCCAAATCTAGAGCCCTCTGGATGACAAGGAGCATACAGGGTAAGGCAGAAAAGGAAAGCTTATGTCAGACACCAAGAACTCAATACTACAGAAAGTCTAGAAGAATATAAAAAGTGTAGAGGTGAAATTTAAAAGGAAATTAGGAAAGCAAAGAGAAGGCATGAAAAAATATTGGCAAGTAAAATCAAGGAAAACCCAAAGATGTTTTATAAATACATTAATAGCAAGAGGATAACTAAGAAAAGAGTAGGGCCTATTAGAGACCAAAAAGAAAACCTATGTGTAGAAGCGGAAGATGTTGGTATGATTCTTAATGAATACTTTGCGACTGTCTTCACAAAAGAGGGGGACGATGCAGGCATTGTAGTTAAGGAGGAGGAGAATGAAATATTGGACGGGATAAACTTAGTGAGAGAGTAAGTATTAAGGGGATTAGCATCTTTGAAAGTAGATAAATCACCAGGGCCGGATGAAATGTATCCCAGGCCGTTAAAAGAAGCAAAGGAGGAAATAGTGGAGGCTCTGATCATCGGTTTCCAATCCTCACTGGATACAGGCGTGGTGTCGGAGGATTGGAGGACTGCTAATCTTGTACCATTGTTTAAAAAGGGAGCAAGGGATAGACCGAGTCATTACAGGCCAGTCAGTCTAACCTCGGTGGTGGGCAAATTATTGGAATCAATTCTGAGGGACAGATAAACCGTCACTTAGAAAGGCACGGAGTAATCAAGGACAGTCAGCATGGATTTGTTAAAGGAAGGTCGTGTCTGACGAAATTGATTGAATTTTTTGAGGCGGTAACAAGGAGTGTCGATGAGGGTAGTGCATTTGATATAGTCTACATGGATTTTGGCAAGGTTTTTGACAAGGTCCCACATGGCAAACTGGTCAAAAGTACAAGCCCATGGGATCCAAGGGAGAGTGGCTAGTTGGATCAAAAATTGGCTTAGTGGCAGGAAGCAAAGGGTAATGGTCAACAGGTGTTTGTGTGACTGGAAGGCTGTTTCCAATGGGGTTCCATAGGGCTCAGTACTAGGTCCCTTGCTTTTTGTGATATATATTAATGATTTGGACTTAAATGTAGGGGGCATGATTAAGAAGTTTGCAGATGATACAAAAATTGGCTGTGTAGTTGATAGTGAGGAGGAAAGCTGTAGACTGCAGGAAGATATCAATGGACTGGTCAGATGGGCAGAAAAGTGGCAAATGGAATTCAATCCGGAGAGGTGTGAGGTAATGCATTTGGGGAGGGCAAACAAGGCAAGGGAGTACACAATAAATGGGAGGATACTGAAAGGTGTAGAGGAAGTGAGGGACCTTGGAATGCGTGTCCACAGATCCTTGAAGTAGCAGGACAGGTAAATAAGGTGGTTAAGAAGGCATATGGAATACTTTCCTTTGTTAGCCAAGGCATAGAATATAAGAGCAGGGAGGTTATGCTGGAACACTGGTTATGCCACAGCTTGAGTACTGTGTACAGTTCTGGTCACCGCATTACAGGAAGGATGTAATTGCACTAGAGAGGGTACAGAGGAGATTTACGAGGATGTTGCCAGGGCGGGAGAATTTTAGCGATGAGAAAAGATTGGATAGGCTGGGGTTGTTTTCTTTGGAACGGAGGAGGCTGAGGGGAGATTTAATTGAAGTGTATAAAATTATGAGGGGCCTAAATAGAGTGGATAGGAAGGATGTATTTCCCTTATCAGAGGGGTCATTAACCAGGGAGCATAGATTTAAAGTGATTGGTAGAAGGATTAGAGGGGTTCTGAGGAAAATTTTTTTCACCCAGAGGGTGGTGGGGGTCTGGAACTCACTGCCTGAAAGGATAGTAGAGGCAGAAACCCTCAACTCACTTCCAAAAGTACCTGGATGTGCACCTGAAATGCCGTAACCTATAAGGCTATGGACCAAGTGCTGGAAAGTGGGATTAGGCTGGGTGGCTCATTTTCGGCCGGCACGGACACGATGGGCTGAATGGCCTCCTTCTGTGCATTAATTTTCTATGATTCTGTGATGCTACAGCTGTTCCTCAAGGCTGATACTTTGGATTTACCTTTCACCTACCTTGGCTCCATAATCTTTGCAGTTTCTGGCCCATGGGCTTCATTTCACGCTCCTTTGCTGGTCCACCTGGTCTGCACTGTTAGCATCCGAGGCCATTACATAATAAGTTCTGAAACGTCCCTAAACAATATCACAAATGACACTCTCTGTGATTGTGACCATGGTGTATTATTCCCTATCATGTTCCTTGAGCGCCCTTCAGCCTGCATACATATGATCCTTTCCCAATGCCTATCCTCCATTGTCGAGATCTGTGGGACTGCCCTCGTTTAGTTCCAGTTTTACTTATCTAATCCAGAGCATCTCTAGCAATAGATACACTCCCCCCCCCAACACCGTCACCTCCAAAGTTCCCCAAGGATCCAACGTTGGCCCCCTCCTCTTCCTCATCTACATGCTGACTCTTGACAACGTCATTCTCAGACATGGGGTCAGTTTCCACACCTGCATCGCTGTCACCCAGCTCCACCTCTCCACAAGCGCTCTCAACTCCTCCACTACCTCTGTGCTGTCAGACTGTTTTCCTGATATCCAGTCCTGGGTAAGCCATAACTTCCTCCAGCACAACATTGAGAAAACCGAAGCTGTTGTC
The DNA here is from genome assembly GCF_035084215.1 of Heptranchias perlo. Taxonomy (NCBI): domain Eukaryota; kingdom Metazoa; phylum Chordata; class Chondrichthyes; order Hexanchiformes; family Hexanchidae; genus Heptranchias; species Heptranchias perlo. The sequence continues at coordinate 16,994,567 of NC_090339.1, forward strand.
TTCCACGCAAGCTCCATATTCTTGTCATTGATTCCATTCTGCTCCCTAACCTCCGTCTCGCGCTGAACCAATTTGTTCGTAACCTCAGCATCCTGTTCGACCATGAGGTGAGCTTCTGACCACATATCCTCTCCATCACAAAATCCATCTACTTCCACCTCTGCAACATTGCCTACCTCTATAACTACCTCAGTCCTTTTTTTTTTATTCGTTCACGGGATGTGGGCGTCGCTGGCGAGGCCAGCATTTATTGCCCATCCCTAATTGCCCTCGAGAAGGTGGTGGTGAGCCGCCTTCTTGAACCGCTGCAGTCCGTGTGGTGACGGTTCTCCCACAGTGCTGTTAGGAAGGGAGTTCCAGGATTTTGACCCAGCGACGATGAAGGAACGGCGATATATTTCCAAGTCGGGATGGTGTGTGACTTGGAGGGGAACGTGCAGGTGGTGTTGTTCCCATGTGCCTGCTGCTCTTGTCCTTCTAGGTGGTAGAGGTCGCGGGTTTGGGAGGTGCTGTCGAAGAAGCCTTGGCGAGTTGCTGCAGTGCATCCTGTGGATGGTACACACTGCAGCCACAGTGTGCCGGTGGTGAAGGGAGTGAATGTTTAGGGTGATGGATGGGGTGCCAATCAAGCGGGCTGCTTTATCTTGGATGGTGTCGAGCTTCTTGAGTGTTGTTGGAGCTGCACTCATCCAGGCAAGTGGAGAGAATTCCATCACACTCCTGACTTGTGCCTTGTAGATGGTGGAAAGGCTTTGGGGAGTCAGGAGGTGAGTCACTCGCCGCAGAACACCCAGCCTCTGACCTGCTCTCGTAGCCACAGTATTTATATGGCTGGTCCAGTTCAGTTTCTGGTCAATGGTGACCCCCAGGATGTTGATGGTGGGGGATTCGGCGATGGTAATGCCGTTGAATGTCAAGGGGAGGTGGTTAGACTTTCTCTTGTTGGAGATGGTCATTGCCTGGCACTTATCTGGCGCGAATGTTACTTGCCACTTATGAGCCCAAGCCTGGATGTTGTCCAGGTCTTACTGCATGCGGGCTCAGACTGCTTCATTATCTGAGGGGTTGCGAATGGAACTGAACACTGTGCAGTCATCAGCGAACATCCCCATTTCTGACCTTATGATGGAGGGAAGGTCATTGATGAAGCAGCTGAAGATGGTTGGGCCTAGGACACTGCCCTGAGGAACTCCTGCAGCAATGCCCTGGGGCTGAGATGATTGGCCTCCAACAACCACTACCAGCTTCCTTTGTGCTAGGTATGACTCCAGCCACTGGAGAGTTTTCCCCCTGATTCCCATGGACTTCAATTTTACTAGGGCTCCTTGGTGCCACACTCGGTCAAATGCTGCCTTGATGTCAAGGGCAGTCACTCTCACCTCACCTCTGGAATTCAGCTCTTTTGTCCATGTTTGGACCAAGGCTGTAATGAGGTCTGGAGCCGAGTGGTCCTGGCGGAACCCAAACTGAGCATCGGTGAGCAGGTTATTGGTGAGTAAGTGCCGCTTGATAGCACTGTCGACGACACCTTCCATCACTTTGCTGATGATTGAGAGTAGACTGATGGGGCGGTAATTGGCCGGATTGGATTTGTCCTGCTTTTTGTGGACAGGACATACCTGGGCAATTTTCCACATTGTCGGGTAGATGCCAGTGTTGTAGCTGTACTGGAACAGCTTGGCTAGAGGCGCAGCTAGTTCTGGAGCACAAGTCTTCAGCACTACAGCTGGGATGTTGTCGGGGCCCATAGCCTTTGCTGTATCCAGTGCACTCAGCCGTTTCTTGATATCACGTGGAGTGAATCGAATTGGCCGAAGACTGGCTTCCGTGATGGTGGGGATATCGGGAGGAGGCTGAGATGGATCATCCACTCGGCACTTCTGGCTGAAGATGGTTGCAAACGCTTCAGCCTTGTCTTTTGCACTCACGTGCTGGACTCCGCCATCATTGAGAATGGGGATGTTTGCAGAGCCTCCTCCTCCCGTTAGTTGTTTAATTGTCCACCACCATTCACGACTGGATGTGGCAGGACTGCAGAGCTTTGATCTGATCCGTTGGTTGTGGAATCGCTTTGCTCTGTCTATAGCATGTTGCTTCTGCTGTTTAGCATGCATGTAGTCCTGAGTTGTAGCTTCACCAGGTTGGTACCTCATTTTTAGGTACGCCTGGTGCTGCTCCTGGCATGCTCTTCTACACTCCTCATTGAACCAGGGTTGATCCCCTGGCTTGTTGGTAATGGTAGAGTGAGGAATATGCCGGGCCATGAGGTTACAGATTGTGGTGGAATACAATTCTGCTGCTGCTGATGGCCCACAGCGCCTCATGGATGCCCAATTTTGAGCTGCTAGATCCGTTCTGAATCTATCCCATTTAGCACTGCTGAAATCTTCATTCATGCTTTTATAATTTCCGGGCGTAATTACTTCAATGCTCTCCTGGTCAGTTTCCCATCATCCTCGCTCACCAAAGTCCTGCTCATCCATCACCCCTGTCCTCACTGACCTACATTGGCTCCCAGTTCTCCAATACCTCAAATTTAAAATATTCATCTTTGTTTTTTAATCCTTCTTCCCTCCCTGTCACTGTAACCTCGTTCAGCCCTACATCATCCCTGTACTCTCCATTCATCTGACTCTAGTCTCTTGTATTCTTACTTCATCCCACCATTGACGGCCATGCATTAAATCACCGTGGCTCTACACTCTGAACCAAGATTTTGGTCAGCCCTCTTAACCTTTCCTTCCTTAGCTCGGCGACCTTTTTTCTTGCACCTCTGTGAAATGCCATGGAACCTTTTTATACATTAAAGACACTACATAAATACTTGCTGTTGTTGGTGGTAGTTCAAGCTTTCTAGGGACATAATGACCAATGTATTTTAAGGGACCATTATTAGCCTCAGCACTGGTTGTGAAAGTGATAGCAGCCATTAATTGTTGACAATTCATTTGTTTCATACACCTTGACATGATTTGTCTGATGCTGGACAAGGCACCATGTGTACTTGTGTTCAAGATGTGACTGATACATTGTTCTGAAAGTCTGGTAGATTCATCCATTTCCACAAAAGTAGGGAAACACAGTCAAAAAGATGAACAATTTTCAATGCCAGCTACTCAAAAACGTTGGATGCTGTTGACTATGCATGTGGAGACTTAGGTATGACATTCAACCCCAGAGTTTGTGTCAGCCACAATGTTTGATGTTCCCTCCGTATGCTGGTTGAAAAGATCTTTGTGGTGAATCTTCATTGAATCCTTCAACATCAATGAGTCACACAGATTTGGCTTTTGGGTGATCATGGCTAAGGTCAGACCCAGACTGTGTTGCCTTTAGCACAGATGCCAGGAGAACACAAGTACAACCAGACACATGAAACAACGTGATCCACCATAAAGCAAATGTTGGCTGCACCTCAACGTCCATGAGGAGCAGCCACATTCCAAAGATAAGCACTCATGGAGGGAAGACGACAACAATAACTTGCATTTATACCGCACCTTTAACGCAGAAAAACGTTGCAAAGGGCAGATTGCGTGAGTGACCGAAAGCTTGGTCAATGATAGGTTTTAAAGAGGATCTTCAAAGAGGAGAGGGAGATGGAGAGTTGGAAGGGTTTGCACAGGGAATTCCAGAGTGGGACATAGGCGGCTGAAGGCACAGATGCCAATGGCAGAGTAATAGGAGGGGATGTATGGCTGGAGGAGGATACAGAAATAGGGAGGGGTGAGACCATGGAGGGATTTAAGCACAAGGATGAGATATTAAATGTGATGTGTTAGGAGACCAGGAGAAAAAGATTTTTGATTTTTGTTTGGTTCCTGGAAAGGATTTACAGATGAGATCTCGAAGTGTTGTGTTTGAAAATAATGTAATTTCTCATTGGTTTAAAAAAAAGCCACAGGCTGCACACACTGAAGTTGTATATTAAAGCTACATGAGACAGACTGTCTACTTCAATCCGAGACAGTGATGGCCAAATATCTCATCCCAGGTCCATTAAACCAGATCAGCCCCTATTCATCTTGAGAATAGCAGATGTTCTCTTTGAAAGGAGGGAGGAGATGTAGCCAGTTTTATTGACAGGTCTACTTGCAGATTACTGCAGGGGGAAGATGTCAGAGGAACTGCCCTCCCACTGAATGGGAACACAGGCAGAGGTGGACAAAGGGACACATGGGCAGTTAGATAACCAGCCAGGTCTGGGGAGGGAGTGAGGAGAAACTTGTCCATCTCAAGCCCAGAACCAGGATCAGAAAGCTGACCAGTAAACGTTAAGTGAGTCTGCTTTAACGAAAATAACAGGTAGGAAAAGACCGGCTGGTCTACCAAGCCTGCCCCACACTCATGATGCCTGGAACAGCATGACTAGACACTTCATACTCCCCACCACCCATGTAATCTCCTGGGAGTGGCCAAAAAAACAGGGCCAATCAGGAGAAAAAATTCCTCTTTGGCCTTCTCAGGTGATTGAAACCAGTCCAAGAGATCACATTGACCATGCATACGTTAACAGGTAATCCACTTATCTTTTATATGTGTCATTTTTGTATTTTTCTTGTTGTTGAGGAGGATTCTATGGTCTGTTGAATCAAGAAGTGATTGATTATACCTATTACTCTGTATATTCACAGGCTATCTCTAAAATAAAGTAGCCTAATAATTTGTATCTAGTCTTGTGTCATTAAGTGTTTCACTCCGCCTTCTGATAGATTGGATAAGCATACATGAAGACATGTGTGAAAAAAACGATATCCCGTTCAGGTCACAAGGGGGTCTTATTGTTACTCCCCTGGATAACTTACATATTGTGCACTGCAGTCACACTCCTGAATGTAAGATGCTCGGGCCACTTACAGGAGTGACTGGCACCAAAGAGAATATCCAAGGCAGACCCGAAAGTGGTCAGTGAGGATAGAGGTGACAGGCAGGCAGGACTTGTTGTGGGATATGGCAGCAGAGTTTTGGATGAGCTGAAGTTTACAGAGAGTGGAAAATGGGAGGCCAGCCAGGAGAGGACTGAGTAATTGAATCTGGAGGTAACAAAGGCAGTAGTTAAGTTTTCAGCAGCTCAGGCAGGGGCGGAAGCGGGCAATGTTACGGAGCTGGAAGTAGGCGGTCTTTGTGATGGAGAGGATATGAGGTTGGAATCTCAGCTTGGGGTCAAACAGGATGTTGAGGTTGTGAACAGTCTGGTTCAGCCTGAGACAGTGCCAAGAGAGGGCGATGAAGTTGGTGGCGAGAGTACAGAGTGCTGAGAGCCAAAGACGATGGCTCAAAGTCTTCCCAATGTTTAGCTAGAGGAAATTACGTCTCATCCAAGACTGGGTGCCGCACAAGTAGTCTGACAGCACAGAGGTAATGGAAGGATTGACAGAGGTGAAGGAGAGGTGGAGCTGGATGTCATCAGCGTACATATAGAGGAGGTCAAACATGGATCCTTGGGGAACTTCAGAGCTGAGAATACGGAGGTGGGAAGAGAAGCTATTTCTGGAGATGCTCTGGCTACAACTTAATAGGTAAGAGTAGAACCAAGCAAGGGCAGTCCCACTGAGCTGGATAATGGAGAAAAAGCATTGGAGGAGGATGGTGTGATTCACCATGTTGATGGCTGCAGTGAGGACAAAGAGGGATAGTGAGCACGGTCACAGTCACGGAGAATGTCTTTTGTGACTTTGGTTAGAGCTGATTCAGTGCTGTAGAAGGAATGGAAACCTAATTAGATGGATTCAAACAGGAAATTGCAGGAGACGTGCACAGATCTGGGAGGTGGCTTCACGTTCAAGGACCTTGGAGAGGAAAGGGAGGTTGATGATGGGCTGAAAATTAACAAGGTCAAGGGGGTTGTGTGGGTTTTTTGAGGAGAGGGCTGATGATGGCAGATTTGAAAGGAAGGGGGACACTGCTTAGGAGGGGGCACCATTTACACTGTCAGCTAGCGGTGGGGGGGCGGTGTTTGGTGGTCATAAGGTTAAAGGGAATGTGATTGAGAGAACAGGAGATTTGTCCTGTGGATGAGATGGGCTTTAAGAGGACATTGGTGTTTGTATGGGGGGGAGGGGGGATTATGATGGGGAAGAAACTAGAGAGATCGGGACACAGGGCTATGGTATGAGGGGTACTGGGGAGAGGTTTGAGTTGCTGGGCAAGCAGCGGAGGTAGCTGAACAGATGGACTCTATCTGTGTGACGAGAAAATCCAGGAGCTAATCACACTTGTTTTTAGAGGTGAGCTGCTGTGGTAGATCTATACATGTCATTTGAGTCCAATATCCTCTCCCCAGACTAAGGTCTCCTTCTTGATCGTCATCTAAGGGAATGATGGTTGCTGCAGTTGTTGCCATTGCCTTGCCAGCTCTCTTTTATCAGTGTCCCTTTAGCCTGCTGGCATAAAGGTAGGCCTGGTCTGAGTGTGATTTATAACTCCAATAGAGTGAACTGTGTAACAATTCAGAATTTGCAGCATGACTAAAATTAATTGGATGCAAGTCTTCCCTCCCAATAATTGCCTCAATTGATCTTTTATAGTTCATCGGTGTAAAAGATTTATTGCTGTGTTAAATCTATGTCAGGATTTGCAAACTAACGTTAATACCACTGAAGTGCACTGTAACACCTAGACTGCAATTTTCTCTGAGGTGGATAAGTCAGCATTAAAATTACGGTCAGTCAGAGTATCCCCCCAAGACCATTGAATGCCTCAAGCCAATGTTGTGCTGTGATTTAGGTGAAAGGAGGCACTGTTCCCTCTGCCAGTATAGTAGAATGTCAAATTGTTTTTTTCTTCCCCTGACGTAGGAGGATCCATCTAGTGGTCCGGTAGAGACATGACAAAGGCTTGCAGTGTTGTGTGAATTCCTTAGAATCATAGAATGATACAGCAGAAAATGAGGCCATTCGGCCCATCGTGCCTGTGCCAGCTCTTTGAAAGAGCTATCCAATTAGTCCCACTCCCCTGCCCTTTCCCCATAGCCCTGCAAATTTTACCCCTTCAAGTATTTATTCAATTCTCTTTTGAAAGTTATTATTGAATCTGCAGCAATCACTTTTTCAGGCAGTGTATTCCAGATCATAACAACTCGCTGTGTAAATAAAATTGTCTTTATCTCCCCTCTGGTTCTTTTGCCAATCACTTTAAATCTGTGTCCTCTATTTACCGACCCTTCTGCCACTGGAAACAGTTTCTCCTTATTTACTCTCAAAACTGTTCATGATTTTGAACACCTCTATCAAATCTCCCCATAATCTTCTGTGTTTTAAGGAGAACAACCCCAGCTACTCCCGTCCCTCCACATAACTGAAGTCCCTCACCCCTGGAACCATTCTAGTAAATCTACTCTGCATCCTCTCTAAGGCCTTGACTCCTTCCTAAAGTGTGGTGCCCAGAATTGGACACAATATTCCAGCTGGGGCCTAACCAGTGATTTATAAATTTTTAGCATAACTTCCTTGCTTATGTACTCCATTCCTCTGTTTATAAAGCCAAGGATCCCGTATGCTTTTTTAGCAGCCTTATCAACTTGTCCTGCCACCTTCAAAGATTTGTGTATGACCACTCCCAGGTCTCTCTGTTCCTGCACCCCCTTTAAAATTGTACCATTTAGTTTATATTGCTTCTCCTCATTCTTCTTTCTAAAATGCATCACTTCACACTTCTGCGTTAAATTGCATCTGCCATGTGTCTGCCCATTTCACCAGTCTGTCTGTGTCCTCCTGAAATCTGTTACTATCCTGCACATTGTTAACTACATTTCCAAGTTTAGTGTCATCTGCAAACTTTGAAATTATACCCTGTATACCCAAGTCCAGGTCATTAATATATATCAAAAAGAGCAGTGGTCCTAATACCGACCCCTGGGGACCACCACTGTATACTTCTCTCCAGTCTGAAAAACAACCATTCATCACTACTCCCTGCTTTCTGTCCATTAGCCAATTTTGTACCCACACTGCCACGATCCCTTTAATCCCATGGGCTTCAGTTTTGCTAACAAGTCTATTATGTGGTACTTTATCAGACACCTTTTGAAAGTCCATATTCGCAACATCAACCGCACGACCTTCATCAACCCTTTCCGTTACCTCATCAAAGAACTCAATCAAGTTAGTCAAACACGATTTTCCTTTAACAAATCCATGCTGGCTGTGATTTATTTACCCGTTATCTATTTTTATCCTATCCAACTTCTCTACTACCTCCTACTTTACTGTGTCATTGGCAGAATCCTCATTAGTGAAGACAGATTCATTTAGTACCTCAGCCATGCCCTCTGCCTCCACAAGAAGATATCCTTTTTGGTCCCTAATCGACCCCACCCTTCCTTTGACTACCCTTTTACTATTTGTATGTTTATAAAAGACTTTTGGGTTCCCTTTTATGTGACCCACTAATCTATTCTCGTGCAATCCCTTTGCTCCTTTTATATCTTTCTTCAGTTCTCTGTGCTTTCTGTATTCAGCTTGGTTCTCTACTGTATTATAAGCCTGACATTTATCATAAGCCTCCTTTTTCAGTTTCATTTTAATCTCTATAACTTTAATCATCAAGGGAGTTCTAGCTTTGGATGCCCTTCCTTTCCCCCTCATGGGATCGTGTCTCGTCTGTACCCGAACTATCTCATCTTTGATGGCCTCCTATTGCTCATTTACTGTTTTACCTGCCAGTCTTTGATTCCAATCCACCTGGGCCAGATCCCTTTTCAACTCACTGAAATTAGCCCTCCTCCAGTTGAGCATTTGATTGTCCCTTGTCCTTTTGCTTTTTGGAGGTTCCACTAGGTTGAGTGTCTGGAAGAGTGCATTTGAGATCCACATTGCAACAGTGTTCCTTAAATACAGTGCAGTGCTTTGCAACAATGGAAACAATGGAAATGCATTCTTAAGTTTTCTAAACTTACTGCTTGACGATAAGTAAACATAACATTCACATACGTAGGTCGTCATGAAATTAAACCTGTTAAAGGGTTATATGAATCACACTCCACTAAAACCTTTGGGGAAGTAAAGAAAACACATACTGATGACTTGGTCCAATTTGGCCAAATTTGCACCCCTCTGAACTACTGATGGACAACTATGGATATCAGCCAACAGTGTAACTTAACTTGCATGACAGATTTATTGAGTGAGCACGTTCATGACTGCACTGCTGCCATGTTACAGTGAAGATCTTATACTGTGCGTGACAGAATCAAGGGAACTGGCCTTTTTCAAACCATAAAAATCTTGACATTATAGGGGTGATCCCACGTTCCCAGTGGAGAACTGCACTCAATGGAAGCATGGGTTGGAGAACTGGGGCCACAATGTTGTATTCCTATCTCTGACCTATGCCCAGTGACAGCACGAAGTGTCAGCCATGATTCAGTGGTAGCACTCTCGCCTCTGACTCAGAAGGTCAGGAGTTCAGAGACTTGAGCACATAATCTAGGCTGACAGTTCAGTGCAGTACTGAGGGAGTATTGCACTGTCAGAGGTGTCATCTTTCAGATGAGGTGTTAAACCGAGGTCTCCTCTGCCCTCTCAGGTGGACGTAAAAGATCCCACGGCACTAATCGAAGAAAGGCATGGGAGTTCTCCCAGTGTCCTGGCCAACATTTATCCTTTAACCAACACCTAAAAACAGATGGTCTGGTCATTTATTTCATTGCTGTTTATGGGACCTTGCTGTGCGCAAATTACAGTACAACAGTGACTACACCTCAGAAGTATTTTGTTGGCTGCAAAACGCTTTGGGATGTCCTGAGATTAGGAAAAGTGCTATATAAATGCAAGTTCTTTCTTCTATGCTCGCTATGAATGCAGCTTCCCTGCTGGGTGTGTGGGAGTGCAGAAACAGCCATATATCATTGTATAGAATATTTTTAGCCTGACAGAAATTGGAAAATTCAAATTCGTTTGTTGATTGGGCTTTCTGTTGTTGTTGTTGTTGTTGTTGTTGTTGTGTGGGTGTAAGGCAACAAACTCACATTACCAAGCTAATCAAGTTAATAAGGCAATGGTCATTTTATTTTGTGGATTCATATCAGCTTAGTGTCGAAGATGCAAGCTTTCAGACACAGCTGTTATCCCTAATGGTTGGCCTATCAAAATTAAAACCATTGTTTTAGAAACAATAGGCCAGAGTGAATGATCTGGTAATCAAGCAGATGGGGGGAGGGCGGGCAGTTCACACTGTATCTGCCTAGAAGATATAATTGATTAAAAAACAGTTTACCTGCCCGTTGAGAAGGGAACTGGGCCTTCTTCAAAGCAACTCGCCGAAGTGTGAGGAATTGGACTCACCATATCTAAACCAGTGACCTTCTTCAGGTCACACAGATCAACTCACTGCAGCTCACTGCAGCGAGACAGAACTCCGTTAGTGTAAAGTTGTGCATGAATGTAAGAAGAGTCAATTTGCGTAGAAGAATAGGAAAAGTACAGGGGGCAGAAAAGATTACGCAGCCATTGGGCAGTCCCAAAAGCAAATACCCCTCAATCACCGTCGGAGCATCGGAAAGCACAGTGTGCCGCCTATCACAATACATAGCTATGTGGAAGATAAACAGCAGGGATAGGGGAGTGCAATTTACTTCATAACAGAGAAAGTCTGCATAACCAATCTCTATAATCTGTTTTCTTTATTCCACTGGTACACATTTAAAGGAGAAGTATGCTTTTTAATATTTTAAAATGAGTATATATTCTACTTTTTAATTTGTATGCTTTAATGTAGCTGGTCCTACTATCCCCCCTCCCCTCTCGCACCTCTTACTTTGCCCTCCGTTCCCCCCACCCTTTTGGCTCCTCACCTCATTCATCCTTCCCCTCAACCTCCATTCTCTTCCCTCATTCTGCCCCTCCACCCTTCTCTCCCTCCCCTCCCTCATTCCTCCACCTTCCTCTCCCCCCAACCCCACTCTCAATCAGGAGGAATGACAGGATTGATCATCAATTGTAGCCCCATCTACAAGTAATCTATGAAACAGGGTCAGGTGAAAGGTGAGTATAACTCAGCTAAATACTGAATTACAATATTAGCAGCCGTAGCAGCAGCATTAAATAGCAGGCAAAGCACTACATTTATAAAAGTTACCTGTAATCATGTGGAAAAAGAATTAAGGAAGTCAGATAGGTTTCGTTATGAGGTCATGGGAAAGTTAATCATATCAGAGGTGAGTATGCATATATTATATATAAATAGATGCTCAACAGTGAATTAGACAATAATTATATTGAATAGTTCCAGTAACATCATAAACCATGATAATGCAGCATAGATGATTTATTAACATCAGCAGGAATCGTTTTATCGAGTTAATGCCATAAATGCCCTGCTGGCCATTTTGTATCCTTCTAATACTGTACATCACGTACTGCTCATTCTATCAATAAAATGTTTTTTTCTCCGTGACATTCTGCAGTTGATGTGAGCATGCGTAGCGGAGATGGAAAGGGTAGTAAAGATGATAATGATGTAAGAGCTGAAGGTGTTGAATATTTACATTGTTCCACAGCAAAGGGCCTCACACGGCAAATGAGTTATACAGGTCTCCTTCAGGAGTGGAATGGGGAAGGCATTCAACATTTTTATAAATGGCATAAATAAATAGAATACAATGTACGTGTATGACTTTTGTCTGGCAAAGTTTAAGGGTGTCCAAGATATGGTGAGTCCAGGCAGTTTCTCTTAACTCAGCGAGTTGCTTTGAAGAAGCCCCAGTTCCCTTCTCAACAGGGCAGGTAAACTGTTTTTTAATCAATTATATCTTCTCGGCAGATACAGTGTGAAGTGCCTGCCCTCCCCCATCTGCTTGATTACCAGATCAATCATTTCGGCCTATATGAATCAGGTTTGGACCATGAGTTCCCATAATCTTCTCTATTATTTTATTGTTATTTTCTATTTGCTCGCTTGAGTGCTTAAGTAGCGATTTGAACTTCATGAGCCTGGAGGACTGGAAAAGACTACTGCCTCATTGGTGAATTTAAACCAATGAGAGTGTGGCCTTCTCCCACCAATCAGGGAACAGCTTTTAACAAGTTCAAAATGCTGCGACCAATCGGGGAAGAAATGGCAACGACAGAGAGCAGGCAGCGGAGTGGATCATAGAGGCAGCAGCATCAAGTAGAGAGGATCAGGGCGGGAAAAGGAGAGGAAAAATGGGCAGGAAAAAGAGCAGGAAAAAAGGGGTAAAAGGGGCAGGAAAAAGGGAGCACCAGCCAGCCTACTTTAGAGTTTCAGGGTTTGATTTTTAGTGCCTGAGCATCTACAGTTAGCGTCAGGGTGTTGAATTTTTAGTGTTTCGAGGGTTGATTTTTCTCATTTATGATTTTTTTTTCTATGAGTATCTATAGGGAACAGTGCACACATGTTGCCAGCACTCAAATCCTGGAATGTTTGAAATGATTTAGACTGCTTCTCCAATAAATGAGGAAATGTTTATTGGAAAAAAAAATGATTATGCTAGACAAGGTGTTACACAAATCATTTTTTAGGCCACAGTTTGAATGCTGTGTCCATCTTTTGGCACCTTTAGGAAGGACATTGAGGCAATGAGGACGGCGCAGAAGAGACTCACTAAGATTGACATGCTTTAGTTATGAGAGGTTAGAGAAATGGGAGCTCTTTTCATTGGAACAAATGAGGTTAAGATCATGTAATAGAGGTGTTCAAAATTATGAGAGGCCTTGAAAAAGTAAGTGGGGAAAGATTATTTCCACTGGTCAGTGAGTCAGTAATTAAAGAACAAAAGTTTAACGTCAGCCCCACAGAATGAGGGGAGAGGTTAGGACATGGACATGCCACCAGCAGAAAGAGTGCTGCACGCAGAATCCATAATAGCTTTGAGAAGGGAAGTGGATAATCATTTGTAAAAGGAAAAGAAAAATGTAAAAGGGTACGGAAAAGGTCAGTGTAATGGCTCTTTCATAGAGCCAACGCAGTCGTGATGGGCCGAATGGCTTCCACCTGTGCTGTAAAAATCAACAGTTCTGCCTGATCCAAAAGTGATTTAATGATACACGGTGCTTTCCATATTTGTAGCACATGGACCTAGCTCCTTGCTCCAAAAGATTGAACACCCCTGGTGTAATTAACAATGAAAAAGACATTTTGCATGTTATGAGTGCAGTTTTGGTCATGTTCTTCTTTGTCCTGCAGTATAGAGTAGTATATAGTCATCATCATGGGATTCACAATGCCATCACATGCAATTTGGTTTGTGAAGAAGATAAAGTGAGAACTTTGTGCTGCTTAATAGGACTTGGCCTTGGGGGAGAGGTTTGGTTGATTTTGTTTCAAAGTTATTTTGTGGGTCAGCTCTGTGGCACCAGTGAGTTTCTTATTGTACTGCTGATGTTCCAGAAGGTTTAGGGGCAGTCGCGGCGAGGGAGTTGCCATGGTTACAGCTGTGCGCTCACTGATGGTAAGAGTGAGTGCACAGCTGTTTGATTTATTTTTAAACTGCCAGTGACTCATGGGAAAGTAGTTCTGGTCAGACTAATATCTCACGTACATCGACAAATTCTGTAATCCATGTACATGAAGTAAGAAACATGTCCTGGGCCTCATACGTTACCTAAAATGGATAATACATACCACAGTAAAAAAATATTGTGACAGCTTTATATGCAGCAAGAACTGAACGAAAATCCCCCAGTGTATTAAATCCTATCCTTAACTAAGGTTTGTGGAGGTATTGTGAGCGTGTACAAGACTGTAAAGTTCACACTCAGTTGTGTGTTGTGTTAGGGTTGCCAACCCTCCAGGATTGCCCTGGAGGCTCCAGGAATTAAAGACTAATCTCCAGGACACTGCTGCGAGCAACCCAGGAAAAAATCATAGGGGCATTAAAAAAATTGTTCTTTAAAAATTTTCTTTATACACTTTTATTTACTAGTTATAAAAATATTGGACATGGGAAAAAAGGCTGTTGACTGACAGTCAAGAATCATCCAATCGGGTAATAAAGAATCGATTCGCTTTCCAATTGGTGTGAGAAGGAGGTGCACAGCGAGTATGGTCATGTTGGGCAACCAATGGCCTGAGTGTGGGGGCAGGGTGTTTGGAGGCAGGAGATCATGTAATGATACTGCAGGAATATGTCCATAAAGAGTTGGCAACCCTAGTGTGTGTGTACGCACGATTGCCGCACATGCATATGGGGAGGAAATCAATGAGTGTGGGTCATTTATGTTCGATTCAGTGAACTGCATGAACTATAGAACAATTAATGTTTGGAAGACTGCAGCAATACCTCAGCATCAATCACAAAATACAAAAGAGATCACCGGATGGTTTTGCTATTGGTAGTGAAGTCAGAGGCACCTTCTTTACACTCATGTTAACAATTTCATTACAAATAGCCAATCTTCCTCCATCTCCAGATTTTCAGGCCTCAGTTTGAATTCAGCCCAACCCGATGGAAATAAAACCTCCATTCTGTCAGCCAGAAGTCTCCTAGACAAGAGACGTATGCCTGTTTTAACCCATTTTCTAAATTGGTGCAAGTCCACTTTGCAAAATTGTCCATAATTCCACACAACTTGATAATAAATCAGTAGTATGAATAACTATCCAAGAGGTACAAAATTGGGGATTAGAAATGCCACACTGGTGCAATGGGGTTGCTCCACTGAGGTAGAGTTTAAGGTGTGGGATGAGAGATAGGTTTTCTCTGTGCTCTAGAAATAGCAGAATCATAAATGTATTTATAACGAACAGGTTTACAGTTTTGCTTTATCTAGCATAAAAAGGAAATGTTGCCCTCTTATTGGGGCAGTGCATATGGTGCTTTACGTTTAATTTCTACTGTACCTTAGTTCGGAGTGCATGATGCCCACACTAGATGCTAAATGTTCCATTTGCAAGAACTGATATCCTCATATTAATGAGCACAAAATATTACACCCAAAATTAATTTTATTCACAAAACAAAAGATCTTTAAATTCATTCGTTCATTCTGAGTAATGTGAATTAAGATGTTTTTGGAATCCATTCCTTTTAATTCTGCTTTCTGACTTCCATTATTTAAGAAATGTATTGCATGAGGGAGAAGGTATGTGTGCTTTAAAAGCTGAAGATATCTCAATACTCAACGGGTTACAGTACGAGTGTGCATTTTTACATTGGATTATGTGAACACTTGATGAAAGTGATGTATTGGGTGAACTAGAGAGACAGGGAAATCAATGTTAGTGCAGTGGTTTATATATAAAAAGAAGATACTGTGTCGATATCAGTCAGAGGTTTTTGTGTATGTGTGAATGTGTCCTCCTGAGGGTGCCCCTTGGTCTGAAAGTAAAAGTCGTGAAACTTATTTTTTCTCCATTTGTTCACAGCGATAGCAATAAGCATTCGCAGCCAAGATATTGGGTAACTTTAGGGGCTCTCCATTCCGTGGCAACGCACCTCCATCTGAACTTCATAATTATGGGCTGCCCTGTACCTGCCATCTCCTAACGAGCAGCACAATTTCGAAGATCATGCCATGCTCCCACGATTTTGTTCTATTTTATTTTCTAATTTCTTTCAGCCTCCTCTCCTCAAGGCACTGCCTCATGCTTGGGTTCCCTGAGTGCTAGCAATCCTCCAATATCTCACCCAAGAGCCCATCTTCATTTATGGACCTTGACATTGAGTGTCAGTAGTCTATTTGATTGTGGGAAGGTGCATCACAATGAAGCCCAATCATGTCCTCACCTGTACTCCCATGCTTTTAAAGGGAACGCCAATCATTTTAATCAAATTATCTGGTTGATTTTCACACTCTAGACCCATATTTTACTTTCCATTATAGTGGTTCCAGAGCAATAAAGTTAATTTTAGAAACTGGCAAGAATTATGGGGCAAACGTTATTTTTTCCCCCCTCCTTGTGGTATGGTGTTTGCTGGTTTAATAGATAAATGAGTGTACAGGGGAGGGGAAAGACTCCTGTTTGACCTAGCTTTGTAATGTCATCACTAATAAATCACTGGCTAATTACTCACAAAATGGTCATTTCTGATATGGAGCTGGCCTGTGCTTGTAGAGATGGAGTAGATCTTTTTTTTTTAAGTGTCCTTAAAGTGTAATTCAAAAGCTAGCTTTTTGGTATGTTAATATGCAACATGAATAAAACCCACACTGCTTTACAAAAACACCGGCTGCCTTATTCGGCATGTACTAAAATTGGAACATTACAGAGAAGATTAGCTTGTTCTACTCAGCATGGCCATTGTATTCACTTTCCCATTCTTTAACTAGAGACGCAAAGCTAAAGATTAATGTTGGCAGTATCATAGATGAAAAGATGAAAGCTTATTTGTATAACATTTTACTGCACAGTATTTTAATGAAGGTATCAACCGCTTATTTCAAAATGTCTCCATTAAAATAGCGGAGAGAGGAGTATTATACGAGCAGTGTTCATTCATTAATATAGCCAGCAGCCAGTTCTAGTTTGTAGAGAGAATTTCCTCCGTTTAGATTGGCAGACTCTAATTAGGGAAGCAGAGGATTACAGAGCATGTCAGCCTTGGCTCAGTGGTAGCCCTCTCGCCTCTAAGTCAGAAGCTGGTGCGTTCAAGTCTCACTCCAGACTCTTGAGCATACGATCTAGGCTGACAATCCAGTGCAGTACTGAGTGAGTACTGCACTGTCGGAGGTGCCATCCTTTGGATGAGAGTCTGCCCTCTCAGGTGGATGTAAAAGATCCCACGGCATTATTCAAAGAAAAGCTAGGGAGTTGTTCCCAGTGTCCTGGCCAATATTTTTTACTCAACCAGCACCACTAAAACTGATTATCTGGCCATTATCACATTGTTGTTTGTGGGAGTTTGCTGTGTGCAAATTGGCTGCTGCATTATCTACATTACAACAGTGACTACACTTCAAAAGTGTACACTTCAAAAGTTAGATATAAAGAGTCTTGGGACATCATGAAAGGCGTTATATAAATGCAAGTCTTTCTTTCTTACAGGTGTGTTTTTAAAATCTGCTTTTTGAAGAGCTTTCCTGGCACAAGATTCTAAAATATTTTTTGAATAATACTAATAATGCTGAGGGAATATGAGGGGTTGAGGAAAGGAAGAAATAATAGCCAAGGAGATCGGGAAGTGAAGGAATGTTAAGAGAGACTGTGGATGAAGAGCAGGAAGCACACGAGAAGCCATTATAAATAAATAGTGAATAAAAATGCCCGGGCAAGCCTTCTTGTTCAAAGAATTACATTGCTGTTATTGGATTGGATTTTGGAGTACTTACAGCAAATCTAATGTTAATTTCAAGTAACACAGACCTTCGGAGCTGGACTGCTGAACTAGCACTAAATCATAGCGAGTTCAGTGCAGTCATGTTCTGTGGAAATCAATCCATCTCCAACTTGATTCAGAGTCCCAAAACTCATTTCACTTAACACCCTTATCAGCCATCATAGAAAGCAGGTCTCATCCAGGCTGGATTCAAACCTGAGTCTCAGAGGTACAAACATGAGTGCTTCAGAATAGCACAGTAATGCACTGTTCCCACCCCATCTCCAATGCGCACAGCGGAGCATACTCAGATATCAATAGGCAGGGGTTTGAATAAGTGCTTCTCAAGTCCCCCAAGAGGAACAAAGTATGGGAAATGAGGGCCAAGCTAAAACATACGTCCTTTCTCTAGAACTAGCCTCAGCATTTCATCTGAAACCCTGCTTACTGCAGGCAATTTTAGTGCAGTTTTTGTGCAGCGGTTAAATTAATAGTTTTTTTTAAAAATCCCTTTGATGGATGAGGACTAAGTCAAAATGTTAGATTCTCAATGTAGGAGCCACTCAGCATTTTATTTGGAGTACCATCAGTACAATTTCTTATTTATAAAAAATAGTCCTAGTTCAATCGTACTATCTTCTGGAAGAAATTTGAAGACCTTACAGGACAGACTGTATTTGCGATACCAGATGATTTTATTATGGTCTGAGAATGAATAGGCTCCTTAGTAAAGCATGTGCAAATAACACTGGAGTTTTTTAAAGGGAAACTATGGGTGAATAAGGATTACAAAAAAAAACATTATTTAAAATGAAAAATAAAACTGTGGTGCATAGTGCATCAGTTTAGAGCCTCCTTTAAAAAGCAGCTATAAAGAATTATGATTGATCATGTTTTTGTTCAAAGTGAACGCTGCTATCATCAGGAGACCTGGGACCAGGGAGGAATCAGATATTGAATCCACCTATGTGTGGGAAGTGAATCGACAAACAGTCAAAGTGATGAGATTGAAGCATGCCAGGCTAATGACTGTCCTGTAAAACCAGCTCCCGCACGCTGTCAGGTTCAGTAACTCTCCTGTCCCTATTCACCTGGCGAGGTGATCAAGGCCAGTAATTGTACGGTTTTCGTGGAACAAAGAAAGGAATCATGGAATTCGATCCCCAAAACACCTCTAAAATTCCAAGAGCCCAATGTAATAAAAATAAGAATTTGAACTCTCTCAGTTACTGTAAATCAATAGCCTTGATTGTTACTAATTTTTTTCTCCATAATTCTTTGATTCTTTTTTAAAATTGCTCGTGACACAATCTTCAGATCACAAAAAGAACACTTACCAGAGCACAGAGTTTTAATTCTCAATTCAATTTATAGTTAACAACTTGAGTTCAATAAGACTGAACAAAACTGTTAACTGTATTGTACAATATTGGTTTGATATGAACGATTTCTAGTATATTTTTGCAGGGGTTATCTTGCAGAAAATGAATATGCTTTGAACTTTTGACAGGCTTTCAGTTTTCTAAAGGTTAATCAAGTGGCATCAGCAACATTTCAGATGCAGACGCTACCAGATACCGCAGCTTGAATCCTGGAAAACACAAGGCCTGGCAGACATTTTGTTACGAATTATCTCAACCATGACATGGTGCCCAGGGTATTTTAAATACTGTTCAGTGGTCACCAGGTCAGAGGATGTCTGTGACCTGGCACAGCAGGCAATGGCAGATTGATTAATGTAAAACATGAAGAAAAATGGTGTTTTGAGAGCTGAATTGCTTGAACATCTTGCTCTAGAGACTCCAGCAATTACAGCGGTCAATAGACTTTGTATTGTGAGCATAAATCACTTTGGTGGAGCCATTTCTTATTTTAAATAAGTAATTATTATATTGCGTAGGGTATGGCACAGCCTGTGCTGAGTTTAGTGCCATTGGGCAGAGTGACACAGCTTCAGTTTCCCATTCCATTCAGCTCCTGATCTGAGCCGCACTGCATGGCTGTGGTAGTTCCCTTGGGGTGGGGGTAAGAGGGGTGAAAATCAGCCAGAGATATTCGGCCTTGGTGATGCTTTGCCCTTCCTAGTGGGCAGCCACATTGAGCATTGGCAGAAATTATTTTTTTCATTCTTGGACTGTGGGCACCGCTGGCAAGGATGGCATTTATTGCCCATCCCTATACTGTTGCATTGCTTGCCAAGCCACTTTAGAGAGCAATTTAAGAGTCAACCACATCCCGTGACCATTAGTGTGGGACTGGACTTATATATAGGCCAGTCCGGCAGGCTTCCTTCCCTAAAGGAGATTAGTGAACCAGTTGGCTTTTTATGACAATCTTCACTCTTACTGATTTTAATTTCCAGAATTTAAAAAAAATTCTCCAACTACCATGGGATTTGAACTCACGTTCTCTGGATTATTAGTCCAGGCGTCTGGATCACTAGTCCAGTAATATAGCTGCTACACTACTATACCCAGTCTATGAACAGGTCTCATGCCAACTATTCCATCAGCAACAGACATTAATCAAACTGGACATAAATTACATCTTATTGTTACGCTGAGCTGTTTACCAAATAAACAGTGCTTGTAGCAACCAGACATTTTAAATGTACCAGTGGGGGTTTGGAAAGGAATTGCTGATGATACCTGCACAGACTGCATGAGTGTGTCATTCTGTACAGAGACAGTGATGTGCAACTATTTAACTGGAGTGCTGATTTTTAAATGGAATCTACCATGTGCATCTCAGTGTGAGACTATATTTTAACAAAAGGCAGTCCAAGCAGAGTTACAAGTTTGTTGGGACCACAGATTTGTTTAACTTGGAATGATACATTGCTGCGCATAATCTACATATTAGCTTTTATAAATGTACAGATTTCTGACAATGAGTTGTGAGTAATATGTTTTCATGCTTGTAGTGAAGGAATTCTGATTTTGTTACTTTTGGGGATTATTTTCGAAGAAGGTTTGAGATATCTAGGTTTATTTGAGCATTTCATCATCTGCATGATCTTTGGGACAGATTATGTTCCTGCACCTTTTTTGTTGGAAAAATTGAATGCAGAAGAGTGACGAATAGTGCATCTGACATCCTATCAAAAACATCTTCTGAAAACATGGTTTTTGCGCTAATATTGTCGCTCAGCTCCTAAGGCTGCGCCCATGGTATAAAGAATGTACTCATTCAATTGTTCCTGTGTTTTATGAAAAGCCAGAACGCCATAAAGATTTCAACTAGGAGATAATGTCGTGGCTGGGTTGATAACCCAAGGGGGCACAAAATTGATGGTGGGTCACACCCATAACATTAAACTATCTTCTCTCTAAGATACTGATCAAACTGCTGGGCATTTGCAGCATTTTCTTTTTTGTTTCATGTCTTTCATTTTAATTTTAAAGATCCAAGCATCACACAAAGATATATATTTATGAATTTATAGGAACTGCTAGAGCAATTCATTTGAGAGTTCAATTAGAGACTGAAGGTCTGGTGGTAATGGAACATCTCCGCTAGACCTTGCTGCCTTATTTAAACACCCTTATTCCAGTCAACACTCTCTAAACCTTAAGAGAATAGATTCCAGAAATTACTTACAACCTAAAACACTCCAGTGTGTCCTTGTGCGCAGCAGCTCACAATATTCCCGTGTCTTACCCTCTTTTTTTAAAATCTTAATTGCGTTTAAAATATGTGCTCTTAATCTAGCCTTTTTTAAAAATACGATACCACATATGGTTTTATAGGCTAAGTGCTGCAATTCATAATGCTGGATTTATAAAGTGCAGAACTGAAGGCACCTGCCATGAATCTCAAGTGTGGCTTTGCGACAGTAATTACTATAGGAAGGTAACAGCTGAAGTGAATTTTATACTGGCTGGACTCCCTTGGCTATAGCAGAGTAACATGTTGTACCATGCGAGGATGGTATTTTGCTAAAAGTGACATTATATTTTTATAAAGGTTACTTGTAACAAGCACTGTTAAAGCATAAATTTCTCAGTATGCCAGGGTAGCCTCTGTAGATTTGACTTTGATGATATTTTATTCACTTTTGCACTCTTGATTGTTTTGCTCGTATTTATCGTTCGTAGAGTTAATATGGTGAGACGTTGAGGTTGGAACTAACTCCCGATCCTTCCAACTTCTACGGTTTCTTTTTATAAAATGGACAGACTTGCACCAGCTCAACAGGCTGGGGCTCTTTTCTCTAGAAAAGAGAAGGCTGAGGGGTGATCTGATAGAGATCTTTAAAATTATGAAGTGGTTCGATAGGGTAGCCGTAGAGAAGATGTTTCCACTTGTCAGGGTGTCCAAAACTAGGGGCCATAAGTATAAGATAGTCACTAATAAATCTAATAAGGAATGCAGGAGAAACTTCTTTATTCAGAGTGGTTAGAATGTGGAACTTGCTACCACATAGAGCAGTTGAGGTGATTAGCATTGATGCATTTAAGGGGAAGCTGGATAAAGAACATGAGGGAGAAAGGAATAGAAGGATATCTTGATAGGGTTAGATGAAGTAGGATGGGCGGAGGCTCGTGTGAAGCATAAACACTGGCATGGACCTATTGGCCGAAAGTCCTGTTTCTATGCTGTAAATACTGTTTAAAACTAGTTCGAAAGCCACTTGTTTATTGCTCTCCAGCATAACATAAATAGGGCTGTTCAGTGTCGATGTGCTCTTTGTAATCTGACAGTTTTAGTTTACTTGAATGCAGCCAAGTTACTAAATCCATTGAGGTACAATTCGAAAAAGAGAGAATCGTGTCAGAAATGTATAATACTGGCTTCAGGTTATGAAAGTAACCTTTTGCACGTAATAATTTTCCTCCACTCATTTTAACCAGCATTGGTCAGTCCCAATCCTCAAGACAACATTCGTAACACCATTATTCTCCAGAGCAGTTACTTTCCCTATTGTAGAATAGTTGGATTTTACTGTAGAAACTGCCACATTATTTCACTATCCGAAATTGTAATTTTATTAAAAGATAGTATTTCACAAAACAAAACTGGTAGTTCAGCCTCATTAACAAAGATCATCATTATGTGTAAAATTAACACAGGTCATTAAAGGACATACCTCGTAAACAGGGCACGTTAAAGATGATACTCAGGTGACAAGGCCACCTTTGGGGGGAACCAGTAGAAAAAAGAGCAAGAGGAAAAAGTGAGGATATACAGAGCAGAGAGGAGAATAATTATAGGTTAGGTAAGAAGACTATTTCATGGTCTGAAGTAGAATGAATAATGAGATCCTTAAGGAGATAAAGGAGGCAAGGTAGAGGATAGCAGTAAACAGAGGAAGCAAGGATTGCTGTAAACTAGACAGAGGCAGTAATGAACAAAGAAAAATGGCAGGCTGAGTGAGAAAAATTGGCATAGTGGGGGGAAGGTTGCGAAGAGGAGGATGAGGGGACAGATAGAGGGGTCTCTGGAAACACAAAAGGTACTGGACATACATAAGAGGTAATGAAGTCATTTGCCGCCATAGAAATCTTGAAGAGCACCATGGATTGAAAGATTATGGGAATCACTGCAGGGTGAAGTAAACTGGCACACAATGAGCTTGAAACATTTATTCTATTTTTCTTCTGTTATTTTCCACTTCTCTCCTGAATATGTTGAGGTTTGCTGGGATAGAGTTCCACAGATTCCATTAGCCCCCCCGGTACCTCACCCTCCATATATGAATCTAAACAGCGAGTGATGGGTTGGGATATCACAGCCATGCTGGATGCTGCCTTCACCTTACATCCACACAAACGAACTTTCCCGCATGGTCACTAGACATGGTCAGGAGCATGAACCCTGGCTGATATTTCTTCACTCCTCCATAATCTAGGGGACAGTGAAGCCAAAAGTAACACCCAGGTTGCAGCTTCGGTTGAGGTCATTAACTCAGCAGGCCAGGGATCAAACCTGGAACCTTCATGGTCTGCCTAACCACATGGCGCATTTATCCACTGAACCAGGAGGGAATTCTTTTCCCCCTTTTCCACCTCCGAGATCTTAGTTTTCACATCCAAAGTGTTTCCAGAATCTGCCTGTAAAATACCTACTAATTTCTCCAAAAGGAAAAAGATGGACTTCTCGTAATTAGAAAACAAAAAAGAAAATAATACAGATACTGGAAATCTGAAATAAAAAAGCAGAAAATGCCAGAAACACTCAGCAGGTCAGGCAGCATCTGTGGAGAGAGGAAGGTAGGGTTAATGTTTCAGGTCGATGACCTTTCGCCAGAACCCGGGTTTTATTTTCTATTTATAAAACCCTATTTTGAAGTGCATTTTCCTTTATTTCACTTGTACCTGTGTGACGTGGATTGAAGTTGTTTTGTTGTCACAACAAGCGACTTTGTAAAGAACTCTGGTCACAACCACCATTGCAAACTTGTTTCCCTACAGTGGAGATGAATGACGAGGCTGCAGATCTCAATTAGTTTATCTGGAAGAATGATATTTCACTGGCATTCGATTGAAGATGAACTGAAATGATTAAGCTCTAGATAGCTTTTATCTGTGGAGCCTCCTAAAGCAAAGGAAAAGGAAGTATTTTTTTGGATGCTAAAGACCAAATTGTACTGCTGATTACTAAGCCATGCCAGTCCAGAATGCTGTGATCTTTATTTTCACGCATCTCTCTATTTTTTATCTTTAGTCAGAAAATTACTCCAACGAATCAAGCTACGTAAACAGCAGACAGCACCTTATCAAAAGGTAAGTCACGCTTCCCTTATACAGTATTAAACATTGCGAGTGTGTTCCCATAATGAAGCCATCTGCCAATTGTTTTTGGTGTCTCTCTCATTATTGTTAAGAGACCTTTAGGACTGAGATGAGGAAATATTTCTTCACTCAGAGGGTTGTGAATCTTTGGAATTCTCTACCTCAGAGGGCTGTGGATGCTCAGTCATTGAGTATATTCAAGACTGAGATCAATGGATATTTGGACACTAAGGGAATCAAGTGATATGGGCGGGAAAGTGGAGTTGAGGTAGAAGATCAGTCATGATCTTATTGAATGGCGGAGCACGCTCGAGGGGCCTTATGGCCTGGTCCTGCTCTTGTTTCTTATGTTCTTATGTTCACTATAATCCTGACTTTGCATAATTTGATCGCATCCTTCTCTCATTTAAAGCTGCTTCAAAACACTGGTCAGTTTTTCCCAGTAACACTCTCGTCGTTTCATGCAGAAGAAATCACCTCAGTGTTGAATTTTATTCACAGTTCTAACCGCCCAGAAGCATCTATTAGCAACAAAAAAAAAGGTTTTACTGAAAAAGAATCTCAGATCCGCTGCGGCCTGTCGATCACAGTGACACCTAGCCATGAAGCAGTGTGTAAAGAAAGGGATTTTGAGGACGGCAGCAACAAGCACGATGAGACAAGGTGCACTGAAAGGAAGCAATTAGAAAACTCTCCACCAACCTCCAGTGGAGCTTAATAGGAGAAAGTCTGGTGAGATCAGCAGGGAAAATTGCAAGTGGGTTACTTGGAATTAAATCAGATGGTGGCAGACAGAATAACAGCTTCCAAGTGCAGAGTCATGCAGACTTGAGTTGGAAATAGGTCGGCTTAAGATCTTCTCAGATTTAAAAAAAATAATTTTACAGCTATTTTCTGCCTCAATTCCTATTACCCACCACGTCCCGCGCTGATTTGCTCATGTACAGAGCCAATCTGCTTGACCAAATCTCTGCTGCCATGCAGCTGGTCGCTCAAAGTTGCAAGAGAGCATTACCGGGCGCCTTGTCCTCTGGGCTTCTCTCTTCCTCCTTGTTGGCAGAAGAAGCGCTGCTTCCTCACCAAGGGGACCCCGGGATTTGCAACTCGCTGCGAGGAAAATCATGGATGTCAAATTGCATTCTGCCATTCCATAGCACAGGCACTGTACCACATGCCCCACCTTGACCCAGGTGCATTTGCAAATGTTTAGTCTTTAAAATGAAATCAAATGGGAACAGGTCAGAGTTGGGAAAAGGGGGACGCTTACACTCCAACTCCATAGAATTCATCGTCAGATGTAAGCAGACATGACAGGAACTGACTTGTTATATGTCTTCAGCTTTTATTCTCTAACTTTAAAACATTTGTGAAAAAAACATTATGGGGCTTAGCAGCTTTGAACTGCTATTAAAAGTCCTTTTTTAATAAAACAAAGAGTCAATTTTTAAAAAAAAAAGTTTTTCCCTTCCCTATCTTGGGTCCCCTTAGGCCGTGAAAGGGCACTCAGCAGCGTTCGATCAGGCCTCTCCCAGTACTGCTTTGTAACGAGCCACAGCTGCAAGAGAGCAGGGGTGGCGCTTCTCCCCTGTGGGATAGTGCCAAGTCTCGGCTCAGCATTTCCACCTGATGACATTGATATGGTCTGCAGCGAACTGAAAGACGAGTTGCAAGGCTGAATCCACAACCTTTGCACTCTTGTGAGGCAATACATACGCCAGTGGCTCTTTATTGTACTGATTCATGCTCCATTACTGCATCACGGCCTGGAGCACATTTCATTCTAACACTAACTACTGACTTGGATTTGGAATATGTTCAGGTGAAAGTAATGAGCATTAGTGGTGAGATCAGGGGAGGAGGATTTGTGTTTCTGTGCCTGGACTTCATGTCAACAGATGGTCTTTTGGGAGCGGGGTGATAGGGCTTTTCACCAATTAAGATGTGTCCAAACTGGAAACACAGAGAATCTTCTCTCTGAGTGAAGCAAACCTAATCAGATCTGAAGACACGGAAATCAGTTCCTATCCTTCCACTTAAAGGACATTTGTCCAAGATAAATTGTGGGCCTTTGCAACTTTAAATTGGTTTCATAGTTACAGTTAATGAAAACATATGACCACTGTCCACAGTGCTGGACTGTAATAATCCTCTTCAATTGTAATAAATAATTAAAAAGGTAGATGATAAACCACCTGTAGATGTTATCTTTTCACTCTTTCCTCATGTTTATCTACTGTACATAGAAAAATACCTAAATAATAAATGCAAGTAAATCTGCAGAGAGAGGGAGAGATGGGCTGCACTCTACAGAGATGCAAGTTTTAGAGTAGAACTATCCCACTGTCATTTTAAACAGAGTAGCATCAGAAATAAACTGTACTACTCTCCTCCGCTCCTTCATCCTTTTGAGAAATCATTTGTTCAGTAGTTTCATTAAAAGATATAAATTTATATGGTGGCTCGGTATCATGTAATTACCCGTAAAAGCATTTCATATTCAACAATTCTAGAGAGTTCTGCCAGCTTTTTTGAAATGTTTTTTCCCCTTCTCCAATTTTCTCCTCTTTCTTTCAGCTCATTGTTGTAGTGATTCTTGCTCCATTTGGTGTGACAGACCTTTGGTATCTCACCATTCCTAATAAGCGAGTCCAGAGAGTGAGCTGTTTAACCATGTAGCCTCACAGCACAACTTTATTCTCACCTGTTGTCCACATTCACACCTACCTGACGTCGCTGGATAGCAATCAGAAAATGGGAATGCCGAATAAACTTTCTCCTCCCTAGACCATGGTCACTGAAGCCAATTGTACTCCCCCATTTGCTGACTCAACTGAGATCGGGCAACTTGGAACAGAGCTAGAGTTAAAGCTTGTACTTAATGGTGTATATGGCTCAGTATATGGCTCAGTACCACAGTAGGGGTTACATTTACCATTGAGCCATCAGGGGAGCATGAACTCCTTCCTCCTGCCCCAAACCTCCCCCATCCCCTGAACCAGGAGATTCTTTATATTAAGTGATGCATGAAAATAAAATAATAATTACATTATTTCTACTTTATTTTCTTAAAAGAGGGAGCAAATTCACTGTTTTCTAGCATTTTGTTGCTGCAGGTGTTTTTTTTGTTGAATACATTTGGGGGAACCTTTGAACTAGGGAATGTCAATTACAGCTTAAACTCGGTATCGTTTCTCTGCAGAATGGCTGGGTAAATTTTTAATGTTGCACACTGTAAAGCAGCATAGAAACACACAGCGCCCGAGAACATGACTGAATTCAGAATGTTCTCTGAATGAACTAAAAAAAAAGCTGTAATGAGTCATATTATTTATTTCAGTGCCAGAATCCTCCCTGAGCACTTTGAGAGCAAGATGTCATTGCTAGTCATCTGGGATGTTTTCTGAATCTCTTTTGTCAAATATAATTAACCTTCTGCTTTCTCAGGCAGCTGTAATTTTTTTTAAAAATGGGTCGGTAGGTAGGACTAGGAAAACCTCGGGCGATCTCTCTCCAACTCTCTGCTGTGCTTGGTCACTTACACACACACACAAACCATGAAGGATCCTGTTTCTACAGCAACAAATCTCATCTCAACATTCTAAATTACAACAGCGAGGAAATGAAATACAATTTTTGAGCTGGTAACTTCACTACAAACAGCATTAAAAGTGTTCCCACATTCTCAGTGCTCCTGGTGTGGGCCACCACAGTCCATCATGTTTCATCGAGCATCGAGCTGGATGCATCTTGGACACGTACACCTTTCAACTTCAAGGGGGGGGGGGGTTGTAAAACTGGTGGTATAGGATCAGTTGGCCATAACACACCCCGCCCGCCCAACTTTCCTTTCCAGTGACTTCAATTGGAAAGAAAATGAGGCAGGATGTATGACGGGCGGTCCATCCGATAATGCTAGTTTCACATCCTCGCCGGAAAGTTTCATCCCCGTCTTGGGAGACCGACCGTCATGTGCTGCTGTTGTATTTGTCATTGGGTGCCATCCTCAGTCCGCCCGTTAGGAGTGCAAACACGCAGGACTGACTCCACGCTGAGCTTGTAGCAACAGGAGGCATTGATCCAGCAGCGAATTCATAGACTCGCGTATTTCACATAGGGCAGAACTTCCAATGTTGGCGAGGGTGTAAAACAGGTGATCGCGGATCGGCAGCTCATTATAGACCCCGCCTGAATCCTCTGTCGATTTGAAGTCAGTGGAAAGGAAACTCAGACGCAGTCTATACCGAGCGGCTGATCCGTTACTGCCCGTTTTACAACCACACCAATGTGGAAAGTTCTGCCCATACCCTCAAAGTTCAAATTTCACTGTGCTTCATAGTCACACTCCCATTGAGACTTTGATAAATCTCGGTGAGGAAAGAGTGGAGGCACATAACAAGGCACAGAATACCATTTGAAGCATTAAAAATTGCAGTACAAGTCGTAATAACCTGTAGATGGGGAAAAATATCATTGCCTCCCCCTTATTTTCTGGATCAGTCCCTCATTGTAGACTCGGTGTAAAAAGCACCTTGTAATATATTTATTTTAAGTAATAGAATAAATATAGTTCTGCTATTAAGAAAACAGCACAACGATGTGCCCTTGCATTGCTTTCCAATCCGGAAGTATCCCTTTTCAAGGGTCTTTTACAAACGAACTAACCTGAAAATAAAGTAAATTATCTCCCATTTGATTTTTGAAAAAATTTGCCAGTCACTTTCCCATTCAAACGTAATCCATATCCTGCAGCAGCAATCCAGCGACAATGGATTTCTTTTCAAACCCCAGCTCAGGCACACAAGAGGTCACCCGTTGGCCAATTCTGAGAACACAGAATTGAGCTGAAATTGACAAGAAGGCCGTAGGAATAAAGATAGGGCAGTTTTAACACAAATCATTTGCCAGAGCGAGAAAGAGAGGGACTGAAAACATATAACTAAATTTGCCTTACTTAGCAACATGAACCCTTTATGGCGGTGGGGGGGGGGGAGAGAAATATGACCTCTTGACTTTGATATATTTTGACACAGAATGTAACATTTGGCAATATATTTTTGATGGACTTCAATGTGAGGCAATATGTATTGCAATATGTTTCTTTTCCATAAGGAGAGCATTATCTGATACTGCTAGGCATGACAATAAATCAGTATTGCTTCACACTCCAGTAGTTCTACATTCAAGGACCTGGAAAGAAACAGTCTCAAGGACAGCGGACACGAAGAAAGTGACCAAACTGACAGTGAACACGATGCTCACCGGGGCCTGTATTGTGACACAGCTATCAATGAAATGTTGAATACAACTCTCAATTCCACCGGCTCTCAGGTACCTGAACAAGGTAAGAGGTTTAAAGTAACGCTACCGAGGTCTCAATGAAGAATTGGGTGGTTGCAATGAATTTCACCTTTGTAATCTTCCATTTCAAGAACAATTCCAAACTTTGAGGAACGGGCACAATCACCAGTCATGATGTGGGCTGATATTTGCTAGTTTACTCCGATTAATTCACAGTCATTTCTTGCTTGAAAAAATATTGAATTATGCATTAGTTCAAATGAAATAAAACATCACAGGTGGTGTTTTTTGCACTATTTTAATTTGAATTAACAGATGATTCAAATTAAGTAACTTTGAATTTAGACTCACTTCGTTGGGGTAATTTGTGGAAATTGCATCAGATTCTTCACCAAATTCAAATTAACCACCCCATTGCAAATCTTTTAAAATATGTTTGTACATTAAATCTTGTAAAACAGATAATAAATTTATTTGGATTTTTTTTTAACTGGTAGTTTTCAAATCTTATAGGATTTCTATCATGTTTTTGTTTAAAGAGGCACAGTCTTCACGAGAACATTTTTGGCTTTTCCCTCTCCCCAATCAACTCAGAGGATATATGTTTCATTTTGTCACAGTACTTCATGGCATTTTAACAGTATTTGCACCATCGGACCAATGGTGTTGCGTTTGCCAAACATTTTTTTCCTGAAAACCGTGCCTTTAGTTGTTTTTTAATTTGTTCTCGGGATGAGGATGACACCAGCAAGGCTGCATTTATTGCCCATCCCTCGTTGCCACAGAGAGGGTGGTGTTAGGCCTTCTCCTTGAACTGCTACAGTTCTTGTGGAGACAGTGCTCCCCCAATGGTGTCAGGAATGGACTTCCAGGACATTGACCCAGCGAAAAGGGAATAGTAATTTATGTCCAAGTCAGGATGGTGTGTGATGAAGTACCTTAGTTTTGTTAATATGAGCTGGTAATTCATAAGCTGTCTTATTTTGAGAGACAGAGATGTACAAGTGCATTGTAGAAAATTAAGCTGAATGTTACAGGGGAGGAAAGAAGTGAACGGATTGTGATTCTCCATTTTGTGTTAAATCCCAGCACTGAGCAGACGGTGCGAATTCTTGCCCCCGGGTTGTTTGTGATACATTATCATCTGATGCATGGGTTGAAGGCTGTGCTTTTCCACACTGCATAAGTAGAGTTATATTAAAAAAGCAATGATCCCAGCTATCTCAGTGGAAAAGAGAAGAACTAAGCTGCCTAAAATCTTATGCAGACTTGTAGCGAATGTCATCACTGCACTATTCCATGCTGGAACAGATGAGACCCCACTTCCCATTGATAGGATCAGTGTTATAGTTGACACGCCCATGGCAGTTGAAAAGTTGCTTATAGAGACTTTGCAACTATTGAATATCAATCCGCATCCTGTAAAATTGCCGCTCACTAGTGACAGGCCAGGTGTAAATGTATCATTTTAGAAAATGTACGAGTCTAACACTTTAGGAAGGATGTCAAGGCCTTGGAGAGGGTGCAGAGGAGATTTACTAGAATGGTATCAGGGATGAGGGACTTCAGTTATGTGGAGACATTAGAATGGGCACCTGGTTGTTCTTCGAGCCGGCGTGGACACGATGGGCCGAATGGCCCCCTTCTGTGCTGTATCTTTTCTATGGTTCTATTAGAGAAGTCTGGATTGTTCTCCTTAGAGCAGAGAAGGCTAAGGGGCGATTTAGTAAAGGTGTTCAAAATTATGAGGGGTTTAATAGAGTAAATAAGGAGAAATTGTTTCCATTGATGGGTTGGCTGGTAACCAGAGGACACAGATTCAAGATAATTGGCAAAAGAAACAGACGGGAGTTGAGGAAAATTTTTTTTACGCAGCGAGTTTTAATGATCTGGAATGTACTGCCTGAAAGGATGGTAGAAGCAGATTCAATAGTAGCTTTCAAAAGGGAATTGGATATATACTTGAAAAGGAAACATTTTCAGGGCCATGGGGAAAGAGCAGGAGAGAGGGACTAATTGGAAAACTCTTTCAAAGAGGCGGCACAGACACAATGGGCTGAATGGTCTCCTTCTATGCAATAAGATTCTATGATATGGTTGATGACTGATAGCCTGCTTCTATTATTGGTCCCCAATATGAGCTGTGGGTCCCTGTAAATATGGCTGTAATTGAAAGCTGCCACATCTGACATCAGGTAAAGCTTCCTGCAGATCAGGTTCTCAAGTTCACCATAAATTCCCAGCATTCAGCCAGGACACCAGCTCTGTGTACAAAAAAAAGTCGTCTATATATTAAATACTTAATTAAAATAGAAAAGGTAACTTTTGCAGAGTGCTTTCAGAAAACTAGATATTTCCCTCCCATCTTGATCCTGTTGAAAAATATGTTCTTCTACTTCATCGCAGTGGTATTTCTCTCCCTATGACAAATTGCCATTTTAAGTTCCATCGTGTAGCAAAGAGCCATTTAGCGTATGTCAGGATCGGACCATCAGTGAATGGTTCCAATGAAATTCCCGCAGGTCAACATATTGGATGTCCATTTGGAAGTGTCCAAACTAAGAGATTGCAATTAAAAAAAACATTCTCCATCTGAAGGCACAATAAGGAGCAGCTCAGGGGCATGGAGCCCAATTATAGCTCTCTTAGCATCATCTCAATTGAGATCAGCAATTTCACCATCAACGGGTAGATCACGCCTGGGATTGCCTGGTGTCATTGACTGAGTCATTGAGGAATATTTATAAAAGATGTAACTGATAATAGAGGCATTTTCAAGCAAACATCTGAAAGAAGTTGCCCATGAGGTATAACACCTCCTTCAGCAACCTCTCAGCTAGCAGTAAACACCAACGCTATCTTCAGAAGTGGCTTTAGCGCCATACTGACAAAATGACATTCCCAAGGCTGGTTCAGCTCACTCTCCTGAGCAGCAAAAAAAATACTCACTGAAAAACATCACAATTATGAGAAAATAGAAAATGTCGCAGCTACAGATGAGATTTGATACATATCTCCGGGATAAATATAACAGGTTTGACTGGACAAACCCCCAGGTGATAAAACCATTAGAGGGTTGTGGCCAACCTCACAAGTGCTGTAGTGGCCATGATATACACTTCACAAAACAGAGAGGGGAGATAACGTCTGGGCCAGGAATTGAAGCTAACCTAAACTGTGGTAGGTCAGTTGGGCCAGTCCATGTGAATACCAAGTGAATTGCAATTAAATCCGGCTTGAATTTTCTGTAACATGGGGGGGGGGGGGGTGGGGGGAAGGAATTTTCCATTTGACAAAGGCTCCCAACCTAAACAACAACAACAACAACAACTTGCATTTATATAGTGCCTTTAACATAGTAAAACGTTCAAAGGCACTTCACAGGAACCTAATCAGACAAAAAATAATTGACACCGAGCCAAAGAAGGAGACATTAGGACAGGTGACCAGAAGCTTGGTCAAAGAGACAGGTTTTAAGGAATGCCTTAAAGAAAGAGAGGGAGTTGGAGAGGCAGAGAGGTTTAGGGAGGGAATTCCGGAGCTTAGGGCCTAGGCAGCTGAAGGCACGGCCGCAAATGGTGAGGCAAAGAAAGTGGGGAATGCACAAGAGGTCAGAGTTGGAGGAACGGAGAGTTCTCGGAAGCAACAGAACTTGGAACTGATCCAGGTTTCCTCTTGAACTATTGATTCTGATAGTGATTTTGTGGTTCAGGTCTGGCCTCAGGTTCAGCAGCCTCGGGACGAGTTCAGATTGAATCAAATATCTGCACCGAGGTTGCTTCTCTCAATCCTGATTAGCACTGTACTATCGTGGTAGAGTTGTGTGTTGGACAAAAAAAAACAAACAAAACGCTTTTGAGATTGCCCAGTTTCTACACATTACCAGTCATAACTAATGGGAAACTATGTACAGCCTGTGGCAGTGTTTTACCTGTCAGCGTGCCACTGAAGACTACGAGTAATGACTCTCGAAGAGGCATGCTGCGACTGCATCAGCCTAAATGTGCCAGATGTCTGACATTAATCTAACATGTGGTATTTCATAGCACGTTGCTCGCTGCAAAATATAAAAAAGATTTTACTTTCTGTATAAGAACGCAGTTATTGTCATGATAGTTTTATCAGTCAGTTTATTGCACCTTTATGCCCATGAGTTCTATTACAGAGACAAGCAATCAAGCATGTCGTCAATATAGGCGATGAACAATTTTGCACCTGCAGAGAGAAGAGAGCAGGCCATTGAGAATGGAAAAACTGAGGGTTTCAGATAGACCTGTGCCTGCAGCTGCATGGGGCAGTATCGTCATTCAGTTGAAAGCAACATAGTGATTAGGCCTCAATTTGTTCACCGGTTTTGGCCACTAAAGTTTTTAGATGCTGCTTTTTTTCCCCTCCATTTTTAAGACAGTGGGGTTGATTTTAACTGTTCCCGCAGCGGGTTGACTGCCCATTTTTACACCCTGCCCGATTGAAGTGACTGGAAAGGAAAACCGGGCAGGGTGTAAAACAGGCAACCAGTCTGCTGGCCCCCAGCTGGAACAGTTAAAAACGATCCCTTTGACCCTTGAACCCAAGTGCTCCATTGTAAGACTGTTGACATTGAAACTCATACAAGAAAGCCATGGGTGTGTTTCAGTTTTTGAGTAAATCTGTATATGCTTAAGCAAAACTTTCTGCTATGGTTTGCCACCAAAAATGTGGTTTAGTTCCTATGGCTGGCCACCAAAATTTCATTCTACCCTAATGCTTTCACTTGGGAGCCATTGTTTGAAAGTTTAAACTCATATTGTTCTAGTTCTCCCCAAAAAATACTATCAGTAAAAAGTACAAAAATGACATCTATGTGGAATCTTCAAATATAGGAATACAAGAAAAATCAGGACCGAGAAAAGGCCACTTAGCCCTTTAAAGCTTGTCACTTTATTACCGCTGACTACCCTATCTTAGCATCCAACTGTATTTTGAACACTCCCAATGTTTGTCTCCGCTGTCCTATCTCAAAGATTGTTCCAAGCACTTATTACTGAGTAAAGAAGTTCTTCCTGATATTTGTTTGACTAATTTCCATTTATATCCTCTGGTCTTACTTTAAAATAATATTCTGGTTTTACCTTATCTGTGCCATTTGTTATATGTCTTTGAGACTCCCCACCCTCCCCCTTAACAGCCTTCTTTCCAGACTATAAACCTTGAGTTTCTCTAATCTTTCCTTATAGCTCACCTCCTTTGAAGGTCTATCTTTCTATGGTGTGGTGGGCCAGTGCACTAAGTGTGGTCCGACCAATACTTCATAAAACCTCAGCATAACTAGGTTAATTCTGGGTATGGAAGGGTTGTCTTATGAGGAAAGATTGAACAGGTTGGGTCTATACTCATTGGAGTTTAGAAGAATGAGAGGAGATCTTATTGAAACATACAAGATTCTGAGGGGACTCGATAGGGTAGATGCTGAGAGGATGTTACCCCTTATGGGGAATCTAAAACTAGGGAGCATTGTCTCAGAATAAGGGGTCACCCGTTTAAGATGGAAATGAGGAGGAATTTCTTCTCCCAGAGGGTCATGAATCTTTGGAATTCTTTACCCCAAAAAGCTGTGGAGGCTGAGTCATTGAATACATTCAAGGCTGAGTTAGACAAATTTTTGATCAGGAAGGGAGTCAAAGGATATCGGGAAAGGGCGGGAAAGTGGAGTTGAGGTAAAAATCAGATCAGCCATGATCTCATTAAATAGTGGAGCAGGCTCGAGGGGCCGAATGGCCTACTCCTGCTCCTATCTCTTATGGCTCTTATGGTCTTATAACCTCTGTAGCCTTGTATTTTACTGCTCTGGATACATGTCCTAGCATTCAATTCAGTTCTTTTTAATTGCTTTGCTACATTTATCTAGGTACTGAAATTGGTAGCCCCTTTCTTAGCCTACCTATGTTAAAGTTTATTTGTCATTTTGTTGGTGCAGTCTAAATCTTCTACAAAACTTTTGCTGAATCTTCTGTCTCTACTGTTCAGCAAATTTGGAAACCTGCAGCTGGTTTTGGTTGTACATGGATGGTTGAGACTAAGGGTGCAGCCTTCAGGTGTAACAGGATTAGAGGGCAGGGGATAATTGGACCAGGGCCTGCAGACAGAATTCAACCATTTTAAAATCATATAATCTGTCTTTATATTACCTTTATAAATTCCTATGTTCACATTTATACCATGGGGCGTTGCACTATCAACTCTTTCCATAACCTCCTCAAAGAAAATAGCATCTTATCCTTCTAAATCTGTGTGGCCTATTTAAGTTACCGCTGTACAGGTGGTAGTCTAGCTTAATCCTTATAATATATCCCACTAATTTACTTACAATTAATCTTAGACTAATGGGCCTGTAGTTGTCCAAGTCAGACTTGTCACCCTTTTTAAATGTGTTTGCATGCTTCCATTCCTGTGGAATTTCAGCAGAGCTCAGCGATTTTCCTGTGATGCTAGCCAGTGCCCCACAAATTTCCTCCCTTCACAACTCAAGGATATGTATCACCTAGCCAAGGGATTTGTTGCTCTTAGGTCCTAACCTATCAAGTCTCTTTGTCACATCGACTTCAAAATTAGCATTTTGGATGTACTACAGAAACTGAACAGCAAGTTAGTATTATTCCTCTCGAGTAAATGCCTGCAGAAAATATTCATTTCATATTTCAAATTATTTTATCTTTTTAAATTTCACTCTCGCATTTATCTTTAAATTCTAACTTCTTCTCGAAATATCATTTTACAGCTACGATACTGGAAGAATGTTTCAGTATTGTGCTGAGCATCATCAGCTATCCCCATTTCTAGGCAAGTTCATATTCTGTATTAAGTAGATATCGCCTTATGTATTTGAAACTGATATCTGATTAAATAATGTGACCTGATCATTACTCTATTCCATTTTGCACGTATCATCCAGTTTATCACCTATAATTTAAGGTGCATTTTGCCGGAAAACATGGTCTAATCCAAGAATTTCACGATATCTGCAGTAAACATAGCACCAGAAGTCCGTTATTTATATTAGCTTTTTCTTAAAGAGTGAAATTTGGTGGTTCATATTTTGCCTGCTAGCCCTCCTGGGGGTACATGTGCCACAGCCTTTTCTAACAGAATGAACTCATGTGCCCACTCATTCCTTCATTGACATAAAATTTAGGATCACTGTCTGGAATGCATAAGCTCAAAAAAGGGAAAATGTGGGATGAATGGAGACTTGCCTATTAGTTTCAGTAGTGCAGCCTTGGGTTGTTAACACATGACATTACACCGCTTCAATATAGATGAATGTTCAATCATTAGTTGACTCCATATATACAAGGACAGTTATTTTGCACAGATAAATTCCCTTGGCTAGGTTAACGTTTGATTTCTTTTTTGAGTGGTTCTTGCATTAGCTAATTTTCAGAGACTCTCGCCCAGTTACAAGAATAATCCTTACTTGTGATACCACATCACAAAAATTTGTGATTTGAATGTTAGTCCAGGAAAACTAGCTATCAGACTGGTTGCTGCATTTTAATAGCTCCCTGTGGAATTTTTAAAAATACAGAGCCTTCGTTCTGAAATCCAATTCATCACATCTTATACCAGTTGCTGATTTTTTTTTTTAGCAGTAAGGTTTTTTATTTCATCTTTCAATCCTTTTAATCAACTCAACAAACTTTTCCATTTGCAAAATATGCACGTCCTTCCGTCAAACATCATTAGAAAAAATATTTTCTGGCATATGTTTAAATGGTCAGTAGTACGGAAATGAACAGGACATTCCTCGATTTACAGAAATCTTGGAATGAGTGACTAAAACGTATTTTAGTTTATGATTTTGATGCAGAAATGGCCCTGCTATTTTTAGAGTTTCACGGTGGTATATTACAGTGGTGGGAGATCCATTCTGATCCACATTGCCACATACAGAACAAAACTTGAGGTGGTCTTCATATCCAGCAGAGGACCTTTTGTTACCTCACACAAGGACCTTTTTTGCTTAAATAAGATGCTACATCAATTTATTAACCTTTTCCAGTGATGGGTCCTTCCAGTGAGCTGCTGAAGATCAGACTGGTAGCCAGTTGCAGTACTTTTCAGTCAGTTCAACTGCTTGGAAAGCACAAAACCCAGACATGTGAGTAATCCTGACTGACGATACATTTTGGGCACTGCTAAAGTGTTCTCAGTCCCTTTGATCTCTATGGAGGACATTCCACACGCAAATAGACTCTTGCCTCTTTTACACAGAAACAAAGTGTTCGCCGTACCATGCTTTCAAAAGGGTAAAACCCTCAGGAAAAAGGAATTAGTCTTTTTGCAGCCTTTTAATAGTGCTATAGTGTTCATATAAAAAGCAGTATTTGGCTTTCTTCGTTTTTTTCAGAAGATTCAAAGCCCTAAAAGATTACTCGCACAGTGCTCTGCACGGTGAGGTCCCAGATTTTAGCTGTCTTTGTCAGAGTGACATGCTGGTGAGGAGAGTGTGCTTGGTGAGTAATGGGGAGGAAGAATGCTGAGCGGGGGAGGGGGAAGGGAAGTGAGGCAGAGAGATGCTGAGTGAGGGAGAGGTGTTTGAACAGGGACTGGTATGTCGTTTATGGGGCTGACTGAGGAGGTGGGAGGGCTAAAATTGAGGTGTGCGAACAGGGATCACGCTAGAAAATTATACAGGCTAGAGAAAAGAACCAAGTTAAGCCTGCGACTCGTTAAACTATTTGTGCATGTAATGACAAGAGTTCTTTAAATGGCAGTCTGTGCTTCCTGATGTCCACACAATCAATCAGAAAAGTTAATGAATAGGAAAATGGCTATAAATGCGGAGACGGCTGAGGGGAAATCTCGATCAGGAGACTCTACCTTACTTTCATTGAGCAAGAAATATAATTTTTTTCTAATTCTACGGTTTATGTCAGAAAGGTGAAGGATTACAGGGATGGGGACGTTGTCTTTTACCATACTATCCAGTCACAGTACCAAGTGCTGTTAAAGCATGGGTCACTGATGTTGCTGGGTGTGTCGGGGAGAATTTTTTTTGATTAATTACCATGAACGATATTTCTTAAGACACAGCATAGCTGTAAAATTAGAATTTAACCATACATCCTGCCGTGCAAGCTCCATACATAGCATGATGATGTGAGAAGTATTTTAAGGATTATAGACATTTGACATTGTCATCTACTTTTCAAAAAGGACAAAAATAGTTGCAATTGGAAAAGTTAGTAGACTTGATATCGGCACAGAAACAAACTGAACGATACATGTTTGGGGCATTCCAATATAGTGTAAAAAGAAAGAAAGACTTGCATTTATATAGCCCCTTTCACGACGTCCCGAAGTGCTTTACAGCCAATGAAGTACTTTTTAAGTGTAGTCACTGTTGTAATGTAGGAAAGGTGGCAGCTAATTTCTGCACAGCAAGGTCCCACAAACAGCAATTTGATAATGACCAGATAATCTGTTTTAGTGATGTTGGTTGAGGGATAAATATTGGCCAGGACATCAGGGAGAAGTCCCCTGCTCTTCTTGAAATAGTACCATGGGATCATTTACATCCACCTGAGGGGCAGATGGGGCCTTAGTTTAACATCTCATTTGAAAGACAGCACCTCTGACAGTGCAGCACTCCCTCAGTACTGCACTGGAGTGTCAGCCTAGGTTTTGTGCTGAAGTCTCTGGCGTGGGACTTGAACCCATAGACCTTCTGACTCAAAGGCAAGAATGCTACCACTGAGCCACAGCTGACACAGACAGATAATGCTGGGGTTTCTTAAAGATCAGGCAAAGTCACGGATTTAGACACAACTCCAGATTCCAATTTGAAGTGCGGAAGATTGCTATTTAAAATTATTTTAAAATGTTACACTTTTTCTAAAACTCTCAAATCAAAATAAAGAGAATATTAAATTATAACCTTTGCTGGAGAGGGTTCGCTCCATTTCGAGTGTAATCTCGAGACTCCATCATCTGCGAGACAACTGCCCTGTGTTAGCTGAGCAGTTCTACAGTGCTTGTAGGAATTCTCAGACTGTGCTGCCAAAAAAGAGGCCCACTTCTAATAATTGCTATAGAATATTTTATAATAATTTTAAAAATCTAATTTGTCGAAGGCTGAGTTAGATCTGTGTTCTACTCACGGGCACAAGCTAAGCCCGTCATCAGAGCAAACATTTAAGCTTTTCCTCCTTCTCCCATTGTAAAGAGGCAACCAAAATGATGGTGGGAACATTTTTGAGTCTCCAACCCCGACTGACAGCCCAACCTGCCTGTAGCAGTACGTGTGATGGGTTTCCTCAGCTTCTGACAGAGCTGATGCCTACAGTATCCCAACCATGACAGGAAACGACGGATCATAGTCCATTTGAACCACAGCTGCCAATTCTGGTTTCTATGGTGGGGTGACTTTTCTCATCAAGTGCTTTTTTTTTGGGAGAAGGGACCAGAACTTGCTGGGATAATAATGATGCATTAACAGCACTCCCCATTATTAACTCGTTAACAAAAAGCAGTTTTCGGCAAAAAAATTAATGCGATGTGAACGCTGAGGTGAAAAGTCCAATCGACGCTGCTCGCCGTGAGATGCGCCGTTGCATCAATTTCTGACCCTCTCTCATTCTAACATGTTGATGTTGTCAGAGTAAGTGCTCTGATATCACAGTCGTCCAACTTTGACAGCGTGAAAGGAATTAAAAAGTGCTTAGCTGCTTTAACATACAGTCTTTAACTCCATTGCTGTGACTCGATAAATGCACAGCTTGGCACGAAATTAACGTGCATTTTATCAGGATTATGATTGAACGAGAAATTCTATCAACTACAGAAAAAAATAGCCAGTTTGCAAATCTTTCTTCCC
Organism: Heptranchias perlo; assembly: GCF_035084215.1. NCBI lineage: Eukaryota > Metazoa > Chordata > Chondrichthyes > Hexanchiformes > Hexanchidae > Heptranchias > Heptranchias perlo. The sequence goes on from NC_090339.1 coordinate 17,034,669, forward strand.
ACAGCCCATTTATTCACTCATTCAGCCATCTGAAAAAAAATAGCAGGGAAAAACTTGTGTATTTATGCACCAACATGATTAGACTTTCAAATTCCTTCACACTTGAGACTAGAATATTCAAATTACTGTTTTTAGGTGAATTTGACAGTGGGTTATTTAATTTGCTGAGCAGTATAAAATGAATAGTTATAGAATGTTTTGTACTTTTGTATTTAAATATTGCACTTGGACAGGAATTCAGCACGTTGAGAATCTCCCCCAAAAGGTTGTCGATGCTGGGGCAATTGAAATTTTCAAGACTGAGATCGATAGATTTTTGTTAGGTAAGGGTATTAAGGGATATGGGACAAAGGCAGGTAAATGGAGTTGAGGTACAGATCAACCATGATCTAACTGGTATATTCTAACTCTAAAAAGGTGGATAGCAGGGTGGACAGAACACTGCCCTTTCACTGTAGCTAGGTTAATGGGATGAAGATCTCTCTGTTGGTCGCAAGAGTCTCAGTTAAAATGATTCTGAAGCATTGTCAGTCTCTTTCCTAGAGGGGATGAGTTATCAGCAGACTATTGCCCCTAACTGAATTGGCAACTTCATTCAGACGATCAGGATAATGGTGTGAGAAATGGAACATTCCTAGTTCTGTAAGGTGTGCTGATCTCAGACTCGGGTTAGGTCGTAGCTCTGGAGTACTTCACTCCACATACTTCCATGCTATGCCTGATCTGAGAGTGCTTGATGCAGACATGGAATGCCAAAGTTGAAAAGTATTCCATTCGCTAACATCGTTAGTAATAAGAAGCACACAAATTCATTAAAAAAAAACCTATGTTAAGATGCAAAATATATCTGTGGTTACCTCAATTAACTTTTTGTATTTTTATTATTTTTGATTTGGAACGGAATTCTGTACTAAGGTTAATTAGTGCTGGGGAATGAAATCCCATTTTTTGTGTACATATCATGCATTCCCAGGTCAGATGTTAAAGAATACAGGCCTGTCTACTGTATGCAGCCATGCACCTTAACCCTAACCTCAGAACTCCCTAGAGCAGCAGTATGGCTCATTTAATTTTCACCAGCTACCCAATGGCATCTCTGAATGAAGCCATTAATCTATTACTAATTGCTGAACTGTGGGCAGTTCTGTGCTGTGTGGACTTGTACTCAATTAGAACGAGACCGATGAAACACATTTCACTTAAGAACCGTATTATATCCATCAGAAAGAAGAGACTCTCTTTTCAGTCTGAGCTGGATTGAAACCCAACGCTGTGGTGAAGGACTATGTCGTAAATCTCAGCACCAACCACTCCCCATTCGTCCAGCTTTTTGCCCCTGGTGTTAGTAGAACATACAATTGATTACCTGTTTTATTTGAGTTGTGAGGGTGACCTTTGTAAAGCACTCATCGTTTATCACACATGAAATACGTAGCTGGCCTCACCCGTGGAATAAAATATTCTGCTATTCCCACCCTGCCTCCCCTGTGAATTTTAGTCATTTTGAGTTAAAAGTGCATTGTGTAAATCTGGCAGATGCTTTCAATCCACCGTCACCATGGAGTTAAAAGAAACAAAAGCCCGTCACCCAGTGCCACTTTTAAACTGTGCAAATCAAAATGATACAGAAGCGGCAAGCTATGATTTCCCACTGGTTTTCTGCCCCACCGCAGAGCACAGCACGAGCATCAGACAGTAGTTTGATATTTCTAAACCAATGGACTCCTTCAGGGCCAAGGTGCCATGCCAGTGCTGGGAAAGATCATATTCACACAGATCAATAGACCTAAACTGAATTTGACCTGCCATATAAATTAAATATCCGCCTGTCTCGGTCACTGAGACAAGTGGAAAAAATGGAGTAAGATAACTATGGTGGCTGTTTGTTATCTCTTCCTGGGATTCGTGCATTGTTACATTTTCAGAATTAGCAACATAGGAATTGCTAGACGAGAAAAAGACCAAAGTCCACCTGGTTCGCCTGCTACCATCCTGGTAGTCACATGATACAAAGATAATAGAGTTGTTAACTAATCATAGCAATCAATCTCTATCAGTTAGTCTACAACAGACCCAGACATTGAAGTTTACCGCACAGAAGGCCATTCAGCCCATCTGTGTCTGTGCTGGCTCTTCCTTTGAGCAATTCAAAACTAATCCCACTGCCCTGCTCTCTTTCCCAGAGCCTGCTCTGCTCCAAAAATGTATCCGATTTTCCCACTGCCTCAACCTTTCCTTGTGGCAAGGCATTCCATGCTCCAACTGCAATGTAAACAAATTTCTCCTAACCTCTCTCCTCACTCTCTTCGTGGTGATACAAGGAACCCCCTAGTGGTGGAGAGCTTTGCGAACCATAGGTCCAAAGTCACCTGTTCCTCCCAAGCATTCCTAACTTACCACACGTCACGTCTCAAATTACTCATACACTGTTTCTAAAAATGTTATTTTCTACATTGTTACAAGCCTACTGATTTTACTGGCATCTTCTGCTACCATAGTACATTCACCATTATAATAGCAATGCAGAACTGACATTGATGATAATGACTCTGTCTGCAATGCAGCACAGACAAAGAGTACCTGCCTGGGAAGAAGTATATCTATAATTCAGATCTGTGTGCGGAAAGGTTATTAGTATCCAGGATGAAATACATTTTTTTTAAATCGTGAACCTTGGCGGATCGATGGAAGATTTATTCCAAAATACAACAAGAGTTGACTTTATTTATTATGACATTCTCAACCTTTACTTTGCAGAATTCTAGTTATTATACGATCAGAAACGTAAGTCTTTTAAGAGCTGTGAAGGCCATCTGGCAATCTAAGACGGGAAGAGTGCAGGAACAATTTGAGAAGATTTCTCTCCTATTTTCATCTAATCCTCCTGTTACGTCACTGATGTCCACCTCCAGCAACTTGGGTGGGCTGCAACAGGTCCTGATATTTTCATTGTGTAACCAGCTGGTAGAGGGTATCTCAAGTCAACTCTTAGATATTTTCTCCCCCTGTCTGAGATAAAGCAATTCACCTCTATTCAACACCTCTCTAGAAAGCCGTGACAGAGATAAAAAATTGGCTTATCGCCTGTGTGATACCCTTTGTGGTACAGGGTCTGTTCACAAATGCACTAGAACAGTAGGCAGCAAATAATGTTTTTATTGTCCTTTTAAAAAAAATACAATAGTTTGATTGATAGTCTCTCAGCGGAGCTTAGTAACTGAATGTCTCACGCCTGAGTGAAGTAGTCTACCTTTGGTACTGGGTCACTTGTAATGAGATGTTATTATTAAAGCAATTATTCTGTTAATTGTGTTACAACTACTTATGTGTTTCATGTGAGCATTATTCAAAACAGTGTTTTAACTGAGGCTTTTCAGTATGTAAACACTTGAACTTCAAGTGTTATTCCCATAAAAAATAAATATTAATCCAAATCCACACCTTTATATTTATGTTGATCAGTTTTAACATCACAGCCCACTTATATAGAAGGGTTTCAGGTTTCCATTTGTTTTACTGCTAATTGCTTAAGAGTGAATTACTTTTTACAATTAATTATAATTATTAGTATATTGGCCAGTGCACGTATCTTCCTACCTGTATTCATGCATGTGTCCAGCATAGGATTATTGGAGCAAATTTCTCTTTTTGATGTTTAAATTAGCTGTTTGTCCAATGGTGATTTAGCCCATAATGTGGCAGAAGCCCCGATTTTAACTCGGGGCACGAGTTGTGCGGGCAGCACAACATCCAGACCTCAGCAGCAAGAGGCCCAGGAGATTTTAACTCCCAGGCCTCATCCGCATAGGCCCTCAGCCTCCCGCCCAAACCTGGTGGAAAGTGGCAGCAGGCCGGTGGGCTGGAGTGGGATGTTGTGTGGCAGGAGGCCGCTGCCAGGGACCCAAAGGATCGGTCCTCAGCACTTAGGTAAGTGGTTGGGAGCGGGTTAGGGAGGGCCTCATGATCAGGGGAGGGGGCGGGAAGCCCGGGGCAGGGGAGATCTAAATATTCCTTCCAGGGCCTGGAGGAGCACTCCTGCTGCTCCTGTTCCCACAAGGAAAGTTAAAAAACAAGACATCCATTTACCCTTCTGGCCCCGGCTTCTCTTCCCGCTAGGTTGGCCTGGCGGGGAAGCCATAATGATGACATCTCCTGAGCCTGATCTGCATATTTAAAGAAGGACCCCACTGGCTTCTAGTGGGTCTCCCTCTCGCCTGTTCAGAAGAGCAGGTTAAGGTCGGAACCCGTGGGAAGACAGTGGGATCGGTGCAGTTAAAAGTCCCACGGATCATTTCAACAGCCCATCCGCCCAGTTTCTGCCGAGCAGATGGGGTCAAAATCAGTCCTGGAGACAGGCAAATAATGATAGGACTCAGCATCCTACTGTGCGCTTACCGACTTGAAATTTGAACAGTTGAGGCAGCAACAGGATCCAATATATAGTTCAAAATGTATTCAGGTAGTGTGGGTACTGCACATAAAACAGCAGTGTTTGAAAAGTGGAGAAACCTGTCATTATGGTACCTATGTCTGTTTGGTAACTATCTTTCTCTGTATCTGCACACCTACAGAGATTTAGCGCAAACAAACCTTGTTATTGTTTCACAGAATATCCTCATCATCCTAATAATACTCTGGAGCTGTTGTTCATCAGATGCTGGCTGCGCCCCTACTGAGACAAGCAGGGGTCAATTCATTTACATATTTCAGTGGCACTCCCGGAACTTAGCTCATGATGCACTAGAAGCGCCAGAATGATGGGCATCAGCACCCAGTGAAGCACTGCCATTTGTTCTCACCTTAGAAAAGCAGTGTGGCGCCTTGTCCCCTTACAGGATTTGGCAATTTAGAGGCCAAAACAGAAATATAAGGGAAGGGTAGCCCTATATCTAGAAGGGGGACACTCATGAGAAATTGTTCTCCCCCCAACCCCCTGACTGACCTCCCTTAAATCGCTTGTTCTAAATTGTCCATCCGCATTATGGGGAGGCCCCTAATTTGAATAGAAGTCAGGGTCATGATGAGCCTAGCGCACAGTTTGAGCACATGATCGCAGTATATTACGTGGTGGCCGACTGGATAGGAAGCATGTTGGTCAAACAGTAGACCTTAGGCCTCCGTGTCATGGTGCTGTGGCACTTCAAACTCTTGAACTTGCATTTTCATCCTGTTCCATGTGTATTCTTACTCCTTAAACTCAGATTTTGAACATTCAGCACCACTAATCACAGAGGTGATGAATTAGCATTGGGTTTTTTTTTTAAATCTTTTATTATTTATAATCCTTTTCTAGCAGTATGGTTCTAAAATATTTTGGCTTCAGGCAAATGTATTTGTGATTTGTCAAATATTGTACATTTCTGAGATCTTTCCAGGGGATTTTAAAGTATCTAATGGTAACCAGAGTGACTATTTTTGCATTTTAATGTTCTGTCCAGGAGCAATAGCACCATGAATATTCCTGACAGCTGCTAAATAAGCAAAACATTTGCATAATTCAGCCAGTTGTTCTGGCTCAACTCACTGCCATGTGCAAAGTGGATCAGAACAAATATTTCAAAACCTTTGCCTGAACATTTACCTCCTTGCAGGCCTGAATTGCGCCTTCTTACATCAAAGATGAATTTTCAGCGCACACAGTTCTACATTTTTTAAAAATTTGGACAAGCCTTATAGCTATCTGATATTTACAGGATTATTGTACCCCAGTAAAAAATTGTTTTCAATGAGCACTTCCTATCAGGGGCAAGATCATATTTTACTTTCCAATTTTTAAAATTGTGAATATCAAATTAATGATGGATTATGTAGTCCTGTTATCACATGCGAGAACGCATTTAGAGAGGGCCGAGAGTTTGTTCAAGAATGCAACATCCTTGCGTGGTTTAAATGACAATGCAAAATACTTAAGTTTTGCTTTTATGCTTAATGACCTTGAGTACACTGGCAGTCTTTCAACACTCCCTTTCCATGCTAACACTCACATCTATGATGTTGCATTGCTCACTTATTCATCGTTTCATTTGTAATATTTTATTGTATGAAACTTGTCACATAAACAAATACGCAACGAGCAACACAGATTTTGTCCACTTGTGAGAAGCGTTTTAATTCATCCATGCAATGTATTCTGAATTTCAGAATAACCACAATTTATAGTACACATGGTAACACTTTAATCATATATCATTGTGCCATCCCACACTCTATAGTAGAAATATTACTTCTTAGGCGTTCATAATAACTCCTCCGATGTCTCAACAGTTATGACCGCATGAAGTCACCGAAGTCCCTTTATTTTATTATTTTCGGTACACTTAAAGGTTATATTTAGAAGGTTGAAAGTTGGTTTATGCCTCTTTGTTTACACTATAGCAGTAATTTTGTGTTCTCGTGCACCCAGCGGGGAGCCTTGCCTGCTAGGAACACTTGTTGAAAATTCAGGTGCGTGCTATGTGTGGTTTAATTTAAATGGTCATTAAATGGTGTGCAGCCTACACTCACTTTTCCGATATGCACTGCCGATACGAGTGTGCGAGGTCGGAAAATGACCTATAGTGTGCACACAGTACACAGGGAGCTGTAGAATAAGTCACTGGTGAGTAGTGTCTTCCTCAATCCCAAAATAAAACAGGTATTCCATCTTATTTCTTTGACATACCATGCCCGGGGATGCAAAAAGTACTGAATTATCTTAATGGTATTCCATTGTTATTGACTATCAATGATGGGAATGCTATGTCAATCAGTACTCCCATCTCTGAGTCTCTGGAGTCCATTCCAAACTGAAAACAGTTTGTTCCGTGCAGTCAACCAATTCATCTGGTCACTGGGGAAAAAGACTTAATAAAACATCACAGGAAGTATTAAAGCAGCCTCTGCCCTAAATCCTTCAACTGTTGCCTCCTCTGGGAGAGGGATAATTTTTTACTGAATGGAGCACTGTCTGGTGAAAGTTTTTAATGCTTTTTGTATATTAAAACTCATTCCAAAAGCACATGAAAATCTTATAGTTGGCATTTATATTGACACAAAAATAATCTATGGCAGCAGATAATAAGTTAATGCGTACGTGGGTGCAAAGCTGTTTCTACCTCCAAGTAATTGTACCCACAGTGTGGCACTGAACCTTACAGATTGCAAACGTCCATGGTTGTGGTTTCATCTACATATAGATATAGGAAAGAGAGAACTATATACTTCTCCTAAACAAGATGGTCATAACCTCCTGATGATCATCACCCAAGGTGAAACACAATCCCATTATTTATTATTGTGTGTCGTTATATCTGTTAAATTAAATGGGAGGGGGCTGTTAAATCCTAGCCGGAGAATGATTTTAAATTCTCTTTACTTATATAATTAGTCAGCTTATGAGCCAAATCCATTGTAGTTTGGGGATTGCATCAACTGACGTCTACAATAGATGCCAGAACTCGGCCATTAATTAGCATCAGTGGGAGGTGGGTTTGATATCATTCCCTTGGGCTAAATTGAAGATTTATCCAGTGGTGAACGGCTTTATCTGAAATCAGTAATCTCCAGTTAGCCCTGCTAAACACCTGCTCCCGTTCCTATAGGCACTTTTACACTGAAAGTGTGTCATCTCTTCGTACAAAGGGCCGACATGTGGGTGTTATCAGGAACCGTCGGGTTTGTTGTCTTCTCCAATAACCTGCAGTTATCTGCACATCTGCACGCTTGTGTCCTAATGCTATTCTACACCATGTCGCAAGTACTTGCACACAACTGGCTGCACATCGATTCCCAGAACCATCCGGCCTTCTCACAGATCCCACCTAAAGCAAGAGATTGTCTGAAATACATACTGTTGATCTTAATCAATGAGCAAACAAAATAATCAGGCTCCCTGGTGAATATAATGATGTCACTTGCATGTGATACTCCTCAGTTGATGCATTACATAGAATGTACAACACAGAAACAGGCCATTCGGTCCAATAGGCCCATGCTCCACAGGAGCCACCTCCCTTCCTACTTCATCTAACCCTATCAGCATATCCTTCTATTCCTTTCTCCCTCATGTGTTTATCTAGCTTTCCCTTAAAAGCATCTATGCTAATCACCTCAACTACTCATTGTGGTAGCGAGTTCAACATTCTTACCACTCTCTGGATGAAGAAGTTTCTCCTGAATTCCCTATTGGATTTATAGTGACTTTCTTATATTTATGGCCCCTAGCTCTGGTCTTCCCCGCAAGTGGAAACATCTTCTCCATGTCTACCTTATCAAACCCTTTCATAATCTTAAAGACCTCTATCAGGTCACCCCTCAGTCTTTTTTCTAGAGAAAAGAGCCCCAGCCTGCTCAATCTTTCCTGAAAGGCATAACCTCTCAGTTCTGGTGTCATCCTAATAAATCTTTTTTGCACCTTCTCCAATGCCTCGATATCCTTTTCACAATGTGGAGAGCAGAATTGTTCAGAGTACTCCAAGTGTGGTCTAACCAAGGTTCTATACAAGTTTAACATAACTTCTCTGCTTTTCAATTCTATCCCTTTAGAAATGAACCCCAGTGCTTGGATTGCTTTTTTTTATGGCCTTATTAACCTATGTCGCCAGTTTTAATGATTTGTGTATCTGTATCCCCAGATTCCTCGGCTTCTCTACTCCTTTTAGACTTCTTATCCAAGTGGTATGTGGCTCCCTTATTCTTCCTACCAAAATGTAATACTTCACACTTATGCATCTGCAATCATCGACATTGCAGAGCCAGGCAATATGTGGGTCACTGTCTTCGGAAGCGACCTCCTGCTAGAATAACAGCACATCACAAAATAAACAGGAAAGAGCGGCATTATGAAATAACCAGTCTTTGTTTGATCAGGTTTTGGAACGTGAAGATAAACGTCTCGGTGTTTCCAAAGTAATAATTTTCATTATCTTCCTGCCTCCCCAGATCAGAATGAAGGTTTTACCTGCATGGAAGAATGCCGGATTTTAGGTCACTCAGACCGATGTTGGATGCCACGGGTCGCAGTGCCCAGCCGAGCCAAATCACCTGACCGTGGCAGAAATGTTATTGCACTGTCCATAGAGGCCACCAATGTGGACTCTGAACCCTATGAGAATGGCAGTTCAAAGAGAACTTTTGCAACTTTTGGCAAAGACCCCAGAGATCGCAGTGCTGAGAACGAAAAAACAGATTTGAAAGCAAAGAGGACATTTGATCTACCCGTCTGCAGCCCAAAAGTGAATGGTTCAGTCTCTAGCAGCCAGGAAACTAGCAACGGTATTGACATTTCAAGCCCTGCCAGCACACCTGTGCATTTGGGCAGCCCCACATCCAACAGGCCTCCGGTCACGTACTCTGTGATGCACTGCCCGGTAGCACGTGACCTCGACCGGCCTGTCAATCAGGCCTCCTCATGTCCGCCAGAGCCGGGATCCAGGGAGGTGGACTCACAACATCTACGAGAGATCAACCACCTCGTGCACGATTGCAGAGAAAAGGAGTCTTCGGGTGGCAAGCGAATACAAGACATTGTGCTGTGATCACTGGTCACCACTCACAATGCAGATAAATATTAGCACTGTGACAGTTTGTAAATCACTTTCCTTCAGTTTCATGTATGGCTGTATTTAAATGCTTTTTCCTAAGTGTACTTTCTTACATTAAATTTTATGATAAGAAAATTATTTTTTGTTTCATAGGCAAAGAGGACAGAGGGAAAACTCTTAGCAGTGAGCTCCCATGTAGTTCCAAAATCAAATTAGTCCAAACTGGATCAGTTCGGATCAATTTGCATTCATCCAAATGCGTTCATTTCGGATTGATTTGAGGACAGGCTGTGCTGGCCAGTACAGGTGATAGCAGCTCCAGGTTGTATCCATGGCTGGCGTGGCTTAAAACTTCTGCAGCTGCACTGGAAAAAATGATCCAGACCTAAAGCCAACAGTCAAAGATCCAGAAAGCAAATCAGAATTCAGGTTCGCCCAACTACATGCCTATTGCTTATTACCCTTTTGTAATCTAAGCCATTGCGAACCCTAGTTCCACAAGAGTACCAGCCCATAATAGTTTGAACTGCACTAGTGGTGTTTTACCACTTTCATAAAGTGGGTCCCCTCCTATAGTCATTCTGTATAAAATGGGTGAGAGTCATAATGTACCTCGTAAAAGCACTGGCTCAATCATCCAACACCACCCTCCCCCGCCCTAATGTGTAACTCAATGGTCTGAGGCTAACTGTTCTGTAACTGAACGATATCACTTCTAAATAGAGGGATGCCCCTCTAACTAGCAGAGCAAGATATATAAGTGGAACTGATCGCACAACACATCAATGGCAAAGTGTGCTCAATTCAGTCAGGTGCACAAGTTCAATAATTATCTCACGACTCTGCTAGCCATAGGATATGTTAATGATACAAGGGAACTGCTGAGAAATATCAGCACTTTCATTTTATAAATAATGTTTTTATATCGATATAATAATAATTGTAAAATGTTAAGTATTAGCTTGGGTACTCTATTTCACAGAGGCAGAATTACCCAACTCCAGTGAAGCAGTCTGACATATGCTGTTAATGTGGCATGTTGCTGAGCTTCTTTGTGTTTTGCAGTACGTGGCATCATACCCGTTACAGGGCTTACTTTAGAAACTTAAAGCAGGAAGAGAATGATAACGATGGAATAGTTATTGATATTTTAAAATGAGCCATGTATTATTTAAATGCCATAAAAACCTTTAAAATATTTATTAAAAACCTCAAATCAGCCAACAACGGCAATATCTCCTCATCACAAAAATGATTCCAATCAATAAAGTATCTGCTGGTAGGGCATCTGACGATCGAAGTCTGTATCTCCAGATACTCCAACAGAGAGTGTTCGGAGGAGATGGGTGTTCATTTCAATCCCTCTTTCATTTTTTTTTAATTTCCTACTTTCTGAGGTAAGTGTTTTATTCCCACCCAGCGATAGGGCACTTTCACACACACACACAGCAAATCGCCATTAATTCATTGACCATCACGCACCCACATTGGTTCCAATGGGGTGCGTCATAAATGAATTTCTCATACAGTGGCAGTAAATGAGGGCTCCACCTTGAAGCCACGACTTTGCTTCTCTTGATTATACAGCTGTAACTATACCAAAAGAAGCACAACAATTGGTATATTTTTTAAACATTCGCCCAGCTCACCCAAACAGTATTGTAGGTCCACCTGATAGAAGTGTTTAGTTGTTCAATGAGTTCTGCGGTGACAAACTTAAGATGGTTTTTATAGGAGAAGCTTTTCGTCATATTGATCTGCTGATAGTTGGGATGTCGATTACGTAGAGTCAGCAGGTCATATAATTATCAAAATAGGCCTTTTGATCACAACAGCAACAAGTTGTGCCTTCACGTTACGTGACATTATGATAGCCAGTGATGAGTAGATCACGAATGACCTGAGGTGTATAGTTGACAGGACATGGTTTTATGGATGGGGGGAGGGGTGCCAATAAGTGGGAATTTGTAAATACAAGACTATGGAACTAGCAGCTGCCACCCCTCAATGTGTGCCTATTGTTACAAATCTCGGTCATCGTTAAACGTTCAGAACCAGTCTGCGTTTGAGGGGTTTTGTTCCTCTGATGCTGCCCACTTTTGAACTCTCAACTGTCATAGTGTTAATATTTGTAAATTTGAGTGCATTTTTCAGGGTGGCCATAAATTGCTAATGTAATTAACCAAGGTGTTCTGCAAGAGTGATTCCCATATTTGTGATTAGTTCTAATTCTGGAATGTGCTCAAAGGCCTGCAGCAAGAAAACAAAAAAAAACAGAGACAAGAACAGCTCAGGAGCATCATGCTGGTTGCCACCATGTTTGTAGGCCCAAGTCCCAGCAGAGACGAACAATCAAAAATCTACTTTCCAGTACGTACGAGAAGGTTCATCAGTTCAGAGGCAGGTCACTTGGGTTTCCAGCAACCATCATCAGGATCAATCAAATGGAGTTGTTCACACTGCTTTTAGAAGAGGGGTGAACTGCTGGCCATTTCGGCCTTTGAAAGCGAGCCCAACTCATCCTGCAACAGACTGCATTGGGAACAGTGTAACTCACTCCAACCCACAAGACATAAAGCCAATAGGAGTGATTTGGTGGTGGCGGAGGCTCGTTACGTAAGCAAAATAGAGTGAATCCACCTCACGCATGGAAAGCCCGCCAACAGAGAATTCACAGAACGGCATGGACCAGGGTGAAGGGGAGGAGACATCTGATGGCTTTACGAATGACATATCATGGTGACTAACTGTAAAAGAATAATAATGGGAGATGAGGAAGGAGCAGCTGAGTCATGAAAAAGCTATACAGACTACCCACTGATTGCAAAACTCCTTATTAATACAATCCTGCATTTTTTTAATTATGCGTTGTGGGTTCAGCTAGTTTTTTTTTTAATTTGTTTTTTTAAAAAAGTGCAATATACAGCCAGCCCCATGCATGTTGGTCTCCTGTGTCTCTCTAATTTTGTTGTCCAGTGATCACACTATTTCCATCTGTACAGTATTCCAGTCTGTAGCAGTGTACGACAGACACTAACTTATTCACAATGTGCAACACTTGCCTCTTTGCCTTTATTTCCTTCAAAGTGAAGATCTTTTGCACAAAGACGTGCATTATGTTTGTATTATGAGTTTAAGAGTGGGGTTGTTTCTGTCATTTTAAAAGAGGGCCAACATCCTACTTTTGGAATATTCCATTTTTATATTAAAGATTCTGGGAGGCACTGTGTAGCTGGGGAAGGGTTAGGGTTAGGGCTAGGCAGGGGCAAGAATAAATGATGTGAGTACCGTTCTCCTGGTTAACCCTTTGAGGACTAAGGTAGCTTTATGTTGCATTGGTGGGACGGGGACGGGGGCAATTTTTTAAAAAAAATAGTATTAGATTATTCTGCTTTTCCAGAGAATATTGTTCATAAAGAAATGTTCTTGTGTTTGTGAAGTTATTGTAACTCACCTGTATGAACAAAGCTATATTCCTCCAAATCAAGGTCAGTGTTATAGATGTGGGAGCTTATTGGTGCTTTACAGAAGTATAGTAGGAAGCCCAGTGCTCAGAGGGTTACACTTATATCATTCCCTTCCCCCCCCCCCCCCCCCCCCACCCCTGCCACTCCACCCGGTTTTCTTGGTGGCATTGCACAAATTAACATCTGTTGTGTAACATAATTGCTTTATGAATGAAAAAAAAGGTTATTTCTGTAAAGAAGCTATTATCAGAGATTTATACATGTCAAAATTGCTCTTGCAAAAAAATCCTAATTACAGAATGGAATCACATTCAGCTGTCAACGGAAGCAGACAAATGTGCTGCTACAGCTGGAGCACAGGGAAAGATAACAATCTCTCATCTAAGTTCACAGAGTTGCCGTTCAGAAGCATCTGATAACACTACACACTGGTCATTTGCCAAAAAACAAAGCTCAATGGGAGCTTACAGCAAGGACTGTTTTACCAGATTATCTGTCAAAGATTGTGTGAAATGATAAGATAATGCTGTATATGCATATATGTTATGTACATTTTCACAGTGATTGGTTCATTGTAAAATAAGAACCACATTTCTGTATATTTTATGAAAATATAAAGCAGCTTTATTAAATTATTATAATGTTTCAAATGATGTACTGTCAGCATCGTTTCACCTTTTTTGTGTTGATCTGTGGGTTTTTAACCCTTTATGACAGGGGCGGGTTGAACAGCATTGAATCTTGACAATATTTTCTGCACTTCTGACCCAAGAATAAAGTATTTAGGCTCTTCATTTCCTGTCTCAGAAGTAGTATTAACATGTCATGAGTCAGGCTTACAGTCACTTAGTTTTCTAGACGGTTCATTGTTAAACCTGGAGTGAGGTTTCTCTGAATTGTGTACCACACACATTGTGTTTAGTCGGAATGCTTTATGGATCTCTCAAGTCGCCGCTGAAAATATCATTACCAGACATGATCTAACTTTCCTGCTTTGCATACCAGACGATAGTTACTCACTTTCTGGCTCATGAGGTTCGGTTACTCTCCTGCATGCATTTGTCTTTCTTTGGCACTGACCCCATTCTTGTTCTTCTATCTTTCTGTCCTCACTCTAATTTGTCTGCACTAGTTTCCATTCTGCTTTTTTTTAAATGAAGCTCCCTGATGTGAACAGTAGGACACATGAATACAAGGTGATCCCTCAGCAGCACTGAACATCACGGAGAATCACACAACAAAGCACAATAGAAATACAGGCAAAGATGGTCAGACACTCTTATTGAGTAGCATGACTTCAATGCTGTTCTGACGATAGTAATATCATCTGTGGAATGCAACAGGTCAGGGTTGAGTAGTAGTAACCTAAGATTACAGAGCTTTTCTTTGATTTTCAGTGTCAGAGAGGACGCTCACAGAGTTTGCTCTTCAAGGGATTGTTACCTTTAGTCCCATGGGAGAACTTATGTAAAACTGGTAGAATCTACGACATTGCAAATTGTGCATGATCCATTGTAAGGAGCTCTTACATTCTCATTTTTAAAACGAAAGATATTAAGGTTCAAAGCTTCTGAACCCTTAAACAGTCCTGCCTCAACAAATGCACCCCTGACCCAAGCCCATTTTCAGCCTCTGGGTTGATTAAATGTTTTAGGCCAGCTCCCAGGCCTCCACCAGAGAGTGCATTTCGGAGGAGTGGAGATTGACTCAGGCAGGCCTCAAAAGTGTGTGGTACCATTGGTATGGCTAGTAATCTATACACTGCCTTCTAGAGTTTTAAAAACAAGTACTTTAAAAAAAAAATTGTCCCCTAAGCCTAAGCAATCCGTCAATCTGCAATCGATTATATAGGCTTTTTGCCTATTTAAATTTTAAAGGGCCTTTTGCCACACATAGCAACGCTGTACACTCGGGACAAACAGATATTCCGTACATTCTGCTTAGCTGTGGCCCAAATACATTGGGCGTCATAGTTCTATAATTTGCCTGGCATTTCAATATGCCCGCCCATATATAGGTGGATGTATTGTACACGCCAAGCTTCCCTCCCCCTCCCAATCAATATCAGCGGGAAATTCCAGAAGTTGCAAGGACTAGCAGGCTGCCAGTGGACCAGCTCCCAATGCTTTTCCCACCCACGCCTGCTTGAGTTAGGATTAACTAGAACGGAAGATCTTGGACCAAATATCTGAACAACAGAAATCAGGATTTGTGGAACAAACATGATGCATGTCAAGGTGGGAGCACATTACACTAAATAAAATACCAGCTGATGAAGGGGGTTAGTCTAAAAGATTGCCATATCTTTCTCACACAGATGCAGACCAATGGATGTATTTCCGGCATTTTCTGTTTATTAATCTGTTTGTACCCTGCCATTGCAATATACCCCCTCCATACACTTCGAACAGGAAAGGCTATCATTCTCAAGTGCTTAACTGAAATGAGTCAACCATGGAGATTTGGATTCAACAGAAATTTTCTTTGGCTCTTGGTGCCAAATGGGATTTGTTCAGTTGGCTCCGTGTGGCTACAATCCCTGGAGCCAAGCATTTCCTCAGTTCGGAGTCAAGTGGGTCTGTGCTGCTCTTCTTGACATCGCTGTCCTTCCTTGTCTGTCAAACGAGCAGTGACAGGGAGCTATGATTGATGGTGCAAATAAGCAGTTCAGTGTAGCAGTAAGACTTGAATCAAACTCTCAGCTCCAGTCGCTGCAGTGAATAGGACAGGCCACCCATCAAAGAAAACTTCGGAATTAAACAATGAACGAAATTGGCTGCAAAAGTAGCCGCACAGTTCATTCTGGAACCAATGCTGGCTCTAGCTGGGATTCTGTTCACTCACCGCATCTGGTCTGCAGTCTGTTAAGCTGCGATATTTTTGTAAAAGGCACAATTCATTTCTACAAGAGAATTTATAATTTGTTTGTACATTTAAATACTTCTTTTAAAAAAATGTATTTTTTTTAATGATTGATTTGCAGCTTTCTGACTATCCAGCTTCAGACCGTACCCGTATACACAGAATTGCTCAAACACATGGCCAACTCCCTCCTCTAAAAAGACAAAACCAAAATACTGCGGATGCTGGAAATCTGAAATAAAAACAGAAAATGCTGGAAATACTCAGTAGGTCAGGCAGCCATTTGTGGAGAAAGAAACAGAGTTAAGGGGGGGAATTTTAACCCCCCACCCCCCCGCCCCAGGACGGAGGGGCGGGAGAGGATTGGGGGAGGGGGGTTAAATTCTTAAAAAATGGGAAACCTGACCCCAACCCGCCGCAAATGCGCCTAATTCCTGTTTAACCGGGGCGGGTTGGGAGGGCGTAACCTGCTCGCGAGAGATTTTAGCAGCCATTTGAATTTAACGGCTGCAGGCCAGATTTCCCGGGGCTTCTACAAGTAAATGACTATTTCACCTGGAAGGATTGTTTAGGACCCTGGACGGTGGGAAGGGAGGAGGTGAAAGGCCAGGTGTTACATCTGTGTTCTCACGGGAGGGTGCCGTGGGAAGGGGAGCGGGTGTTGGGGTGATGGAAGAGTGGACCAGGATGTGGCGGAGGAAACGGTCCCTTTGGAATGCTGAAAGGGGAGGGGGGAGGGAAGAGGAAGATGCGTTTGGTGGTGGCATCGTGCTTGAGGTGGTGGGAATGGCGGAGGATGAATAGTTGAATGTGAGGGCTGGTGGTGGGGGGTGGACGGTGAGGACAAGGGGGACCCTATCGTGGCTCTGGGAGGGAGGGGAAGGGGCCAGGTCAGAAGTGCGGGAAATGGGACAGACATGTTCGACACATCAGAAGCACTCAAATAATGTAACATGCTGATTTTGACGGCTGCTTTTAAGGAAGGACTCTGTTCCAAGGTTCCAAATTGTACCTTTTAGATTTGAAGGTTCTTTATAAATGGGTTCAAAAGCTCAAGTTGCTTTTTCTTATTGATATGTGCAGGCTGACCATCATAGGTGAACAGATTGGGACCAGACTGATGGTGTTCAGGCTACCTCTGTTGAGAGCTCAAGCAGTACCTCTGTGTGATCACTAATGCCAACGAATGCTGGCTTTGGGGCTACAAAATGTGCAGTCCCAAAAACTGAGGTCACAATGTCGTGACCTTCAGTCGCGATGCCGTGATAGGTTTGGGTCATTTTTATGATTGATGTCTTTATCCTCCCGAAACTAAAAGTTACAGAAAGCAGCTACATGATTTAGGAATGTATTTAAAAATTTAGAAGTAGAACTCTGCTCTAACCTACAATTTTAAGCTGTGTGGTGCTGCCAGTTACAGGCCTCCACTGTCTAAATGGGATCTTCTCTTAATCAGCGAGCTGACTCAAACCCAATAAGGTCCAAGTCAGCGATTTGAACAAAGCACACATCGTAAAATGAATGCTGGTTCATATCTAAGACACATCTCTGGAGACAAACTGTACCGGAGCTCTCTGCCATTTTATTGGCAGCTCTTCTCATCAGAGATAGGGGGGAAACAAATATTGGCTCCTCTTTTCATCAACACAAGTAATGAGTTCTTCTGTTTTCAAGTAATGACCTGTATTGCTCTGCTACACAATTTTCTCAGCTAACGGTATACATACAGAAGTGGTTCTGCAATACAATACATAGATGTAACTGAATTGCAGCAGCTAATTGTCAATTGTTACTTTCTTTTTTAAGGTGTCAGTCTTGGCTCGGTGGTCGTACTCTTGCCTCTGAGTCAGAAGGCTGTGCATTCAAGTCCCACTCCAGAGACTTGAGCACATAATCTAGGCTGACACTCCAGTGCAGTACTTAGGGAGTGCTGCGCTGTCAGAGGTGCTGTCTTTTGGATGAGATGTTAAACCAGGTGTCTGCCCTCTCAGGTGGATGTAAAAGATCCCATGGTACAATTTCGAAGAACAGCAGTGCTGAGGAAACATTTATTCCTCAACCAACACCTAAAAACATATTCTGGTCATTTATTTCATTGCTGCTTGTGGGACCTTGCTGTGCGCAAATTGGCTGCCACATTTCCTACATTACAGCAGTGACTATATTTCAAAAAAGTACTTCATTGGCTGTGAAGCACTTTAGGACGTCCTGAAAGTATAAATTGAAATGCAAGTTTCTTTTCTTTCTTTTCTTAGTCTGACAGCACCAGAGGCTTATGACACCCAGCATCCGGCACCCACCCATCAGTACCCCACTCCAGGATTTACAGCCTGAAGTGCCCCTACCTCCACATGATCCAGGAGCATTGCTTGTAGAAGCAGTGTCTCAGAAGGGAAGCCACTAATGCTGCACCTGGACCTGCAGCCCATCTCTGTCACAGGCACTGCACTGCCAATGGCTTTGAAGTTCACCAGATCCCGGCAATTTCATGCTCCGGAGCTTGTCTCTGAGCACATTAGCAACATTACCCAATCAGCTGAGTACAGACACATTAAGCATATCACAGTTGCATTGTTTGCTAGAGTTGGCCATTTGTCAGCTTCCCATGGACACCTGCCACTGGCAAAATAGGGCACTTAAATTTTACAGAGTGGTAGGATTTCCTCATCAGCCACAAGAAGCTACAAATTGTATGCACATGGGCATACATTCCCCCATCATCAATCCTATCTGCTCCTACAACACAAGAAGACTCCACTTGTGCCATGCCCACTTGTACTGCATCACACATAGAAATGCTCGTTTCCTTAGCAATTGCTGCAATGCCTTTATTTTAAGCCAGTCCACCATTCCTATACTCTTTCAACTAGAAAGGCAAGTGCCTGGGTGGATCCTGGGACATCAAGGCTATCCTCTACAACCATGGCTGATGTTATCTGTGTGCTTTCCCAGAGCCACAATAGAGTATAGTATTAGAATTCTGAAAGTGCGTTTCAGGTGCATGAACCGACCTGGAGGTGCCACAGCTCAGCAGCCATCTGCTGTACATTCCTCAAGACCCCTCCTCCTCCCCCCACCTCCCCCCGGCGCCTGTACATTCGTTTAATGCTCATTAGGCGTTCTTTTAAAAGTGGGAACTCTGAGATCCGAGTCCTGAGGCTCCTCAGCCCAGGCCACCTACCGCCTGATGTACAACCAAGACCATCTGCCTCTTCATCTTCCACCATAGCTCTTCCTACCCATTCATTCCTTGTGTACCCCCAGCTCACTAACTGATGACCATCGGTTGGATGTCTTGGGCCTGGTGCTTGGTAGGGAGAAGGTAATTAATGGTACCTGATGAGGTGTTGGCAGAGCTTCAAGCAAAGAGGCCAGCATACCTTTCTGCTCTGCATCTTGTTGGTGTGGAGCATCAGAACAAAGATTAGAACAGATTATTGAGGACCAAGGGTCTCATGTGACTTTCAGTAGGAGTGACATGAGGAGTTCATGCTTTAGCTTGCCGACAGATTATGTGTGCTGCAGTAGCATGAGGAAGAGAAGAGGAGGAGCAGGATATCCTGACAAACCAGCAGCAGACACTGGCTCTCTGACTTCCCAATACCCTCTGCTGTCTCCCTTTGTGGCAGCTCCCATGCTTTCTCTTCAAACTGTTTAGAGGCCGAAGGATGGGGAGGCCATCACCTGTGGCCAACCTCTGTCTGTGGTTATGGATTGTCTTTTTCTTTGAGAAGAGTGTAGATAGTTAATTCACTTTGGTTGCCATGACAGCAGTCCAACCCAGGTGTCAACAGATAGACCAGAATATGTGTGATAAACATGCAAATACATACTATGTAACATACATATACATACTATGTAATGTACTTATACATTCAGTAAGGTTTATTCACGTAAGTGTTTAGTAAAGGAATGCCTGCAGGTGAAGACTGGGATGTAAAGGCACATGCAGTACCTCTTCAACAGTGGGAGTGTAAATTGTCAAAGCACTTCAATACAGTGAAGGGAAAGTGATTGTAATTGGCAGCCATGCTTGGTGCAGTGCATTCTTGGAAGGTGTGAGTGGCCCCTCTTACCTTGGCTGCCTTTGTGAGGTCATTAAACTTCTTGAAGCACTGAGTTTCCATGTGGGGTGCAGTAGAGGCGACACTTACTGCCAAGACCACTTTCTTCCACAGTGCCTGAGCAGCTCCTTTGGATGGGCACCTCTGCTCATTCCCAGTGAGGTCATCCCTCCTCCACTTTATTTGTACCAGCGGCATTCTGCCCGAAGAGTTGGAGCACTTGGGAGCTCTATGCCCTTCGGCTAACCGCTTAGACATGCTCTTCAGATTTCCAGTGCTGAAATTGGTACCAATCTTCTATTCAGACCTGGGCCCTTTAAGCTGTTGCAGATATTTTCATCTGGCAGCAGCTTGCAATTTCCCCTTACCTCCCCCGCCCCCCCCCCACTGCCCCCCAACCATTGGCCAGCTCTCAATAACAGGTGGCAATACTGCCAGGAGGCTGCCCACAATACATAAATGTGGTTGGCGTTGGGGGATTTGGAGGGGTCAGTGGCGAGTTGCATCGATATGTGGAAATCCCACTCTAGCACACTTCCCACACAGATATCACCAAATCGGAAAATCCCAGGCGACTATTGCCATTAAACAGTCCCAGCTCACTTAAATGTAGAATAAAGCTCCCACTATCTTATTTTTTTCTCACTCCTTTTTCTGTAATTTTTTTTAAACCTCCCCTGAAGGTGTTGACTCCTAGCTAGGGTATAGACCCATTGATGCTGGTAACGCTTATGGCCATTCTTCACAATCCGAGTGAGTAGCAGGGTCATCTCAGACAAGTTTGAACCCGTCTTCATCCAGGATCCACACATTGACACTTCCAGCACTGGCCATTAGATAAAAATCAGGAACAGGAGCTCTGGTCAGTTTTCCCCTTCCTAATCTACTAGCATTGAGGCCAATCATAGTGACTCTACCACTGTCCTGGCTAAGATTGACTAACTCAGTACCATCTAAGGTTTGAATCTGGGACCTCTGTAATTTGTATGTCCCAGCTACTTGTTGTCTTAACCAGCTGGGTTATTGGAGGAGCCAACTCCCTCTACCCTGCACCAACAGTATCCCATTACGCCACCCCGACTTACTGTGTCATATTTACCATATCAACCATACTGTGGCATTCCTCAGAGAGATTGATAATTTAGGAATCATTTTTGACTGCCCATTTTGTATTCTGGCCCATGTGGACTAGGAACTGGGCTGAGACTCCCCTAACTTATTTCATATAGACCCTTACAGCCAAAAGACACATGAACGCCTTCATCCCCATCTGTCTGCTCCAGGTGGAGTACAGTTCCCAGAAAAACAAAATGCTCAAGAAACCTCAGGAAAACAAAACACCCAGTCAAAATGTTTAACAACCAAATTCATGAAAGATCACTGCCCAAGCCACCTGGCAAAGTATTCTACAAATGGGGTCCATTGTCCTCATGAAAGCAATGGCCCTATTGAGGTGTGATGTGCCTGGGTAGCCAGTTCCAAACCGTCTGCTGTCCAACCAGACAGCCAGATAAACCTTGAGTCCACAAGCGAGAAATTAAACAGTACGCCCAAACAGAGGGGTCGGGAATCGTAATAACGCAAAACTAAAATGCAGTGCATGGACTGTTTGCTCTTACCCCATTGTGCTTTGTGACTCTGCAAAATAAATAAACTAATTAAATTTCTTTTGGAACACCTTTTACTTCAATGCAGACAGAAAGGCTGAAAAAAAAGGGTCTGGATGCTAACTAATTAGAAGCAAGCAGCTCTTAAATTGTTGATGTAAAAGATGAGAGATATGGCAAATCCCCCCTCAGTGTATGGAGTGTATCTGAAAGCTCACAGCTGGATAAGGGTTACTCAGACTTAGTGTAGTTTGGGGTCTGTAAGCCTCTTGTGTGTGCAGTGAATGGGCTTGGCTTCTTGTATCATAAATATAAAAATTCATTTAGATTCCTCGCACACCTGTCGGGTATTCAGAGCGGCTGAAGTGATTTGTGAACGTTGGCAGTTCATTCAAAGGAGGCAATTGGCTTATGTGAATGTTGACTGGCAAACATTATTGACTGACAAACATTAATGACAGCTATGGTGTTGTACACTGTTTGTTCCCTGAGATTTGGACTCTTAACTTGTCAGTTGCTAAAGCTGAAGCCAACCATTATGTCCGTCCATCTCTCACTCCAAACACTGTAGGACTGCTTTTAATGTATTTATTTTGCTAATAGCTTTGACCGGAGATCCTTATCTAAACTGTGCATTGGTAAAGTCAGCATGCACCAGAATGGCACGTCATTTTATTTAAAGGTTCTGGCAAGCAGACATTTGGAGTTTTGTTTGAAAAGACATCCTTACCTTTAATGCAGGCTTTTAAGGGAGAAGACAAGAATGCTTCTGGTGGTATTTTAATGAGTTAGGCATGGCTTGCACTGATTATTTAGATTTTATGGCAATCTGTTTTTATGTGGTTTATAAGATGAAGCTTCAAATCACCAATGTATTCAGTCTGGGATCAAAAAGAAATAGAAAATAATCTCATTAAGGAATTTCCCTAAATATTTCACACTCTTATTTTATTTGTTTGCAAAGCAATTTTATGTTTGCTTTATTTTTTCTACCACATCTGAAAGGATTGTACATGACTTGCATATTTAGAGGCTTGTCTATGAATGGTTGGTTTGTATGTGGTCGTTTGAAACTAAACTCCAGATTACTGCTAGACTCACCAAAAAAAATCAAATCGTCACAAGAGAAACACCATGATTATTCCACACGCTGATGATTCGTTCACAGGAGCATTTTTGTTTTCATTTTTGTCCACTTTAAAATATCTACACTCTTTCTCCAGCTGCCCCTTTTTTTCCCCTTCTGTTAATGCAATCTCCTGGCAGTTGAAAGAGGCCAGATTACAGAAATCTCCACCATTCAACTGAATCCCTGTCCTGCCACAAGCATTGCTGTGAAAGTTAAGGGCAGGTAGACCTTCTTGGCGATCTGCTAAGTTAGAGGACATATTTTCTCCATGCTGCAACTAGAAACCTGTGTATTTCTGTCCTCCAGGAAAATGCATATAAAATGCATATATATATTTTTTAAGAGCAATCTCCCCAGGAAACTGGCCATCAGGAGTAAACATCCTTCAATAGAGGAGAAATTGTCAGAGTCAGACTGCATTGTCCTGCAGTCATTATACCTTTAACTTGGTAAGATGCAGATTAACATCGTCATGGAGTAGACTGGTAGGACAAGAAGTCAAAACTTACTGTGCCAATGCTGATCTCTACATAGCCAACTGGAGGGAGGATTACTGCAGGGCAATGTGGTCCATCCCTTAAAGGTATTCATTTCTAATGTGATGTGACCACATTCAAGACCTTGGTGATTTCCCAGTTTCTTGCAGAAATTTGGTTTGCATGAAGTATTCTGAGGTGACATATCAAAATGCTTAGGTCAGAACAAGGTTATACAGTATTCCATAAACAAGAAACAATGGCCCAGAAATTGCTTAGAAAAAAACGGTGAGCTCAACAGCGCTCACTGTTGTTAATGGCACATGCGTAGTGAAATGCGGAAATCCGGAATTTGCTCCTCCTGGTTCGCCGGCGATATGACAGCTTTGAATTAAAGGGATATCGCCGGCTGGAATCAGTCGAAACAAGGGACCAGGGCCAAATTGCTCATCTGCCCAGCTGGAAAGTAACCAATATCGCCACAAAACAGGTTCGCTTAAAATTACCAGGTCTAAACTAAATTATAATAACTGCCAAACAACTAAAAATTAACTTTTAAAAATGTGGAGTCTCATTACTCCTTATTTTAATAGTTTTTGGTCATTAAAAAAAATATTTTTTTTTACTTTTCCCTTCTGTCTTTTTCATTTAATTGATTATTTCTTACCCTCTCTTTTTTCACTGTCTATAACTGTTTTTAAAAACGATTTTAATGTTGTACTTTTCACTTCATGAATTTTACGTTCCAGTTTACAGAAACTCTTCGCAGCGTGTCAAAAATGCTGCAATCTGATTGGTCGAGGGGGGAGAGTGACCCTCTCACTTCTCCCATGGGTCCTAGCTTCACTGGAGCTAACACTGGGCTCTTCTCTGCTTCCTATTGGAGGAAGTGCACCCAATGAAGACTGCGGTAAGTTAGTGGGTTAGTATAAATCTATGGAACAGCGAGCACTGTTGGTTCACTGCTCTGAGCAATTTCTGGACCAGTATCAAATCCTGTTGTGTTATACGAAGCTATCTAATAAGAGACCTGATGGCCTATCATTTTCTTTAATATATACCTGCAATGTATACTTTACCTATAAAATCAGATGGCCTATAGTTTTCTCTAATATACATGCACTGTATCATTTTGCTTCACTGACTCAAATATTGAAAAACTGCATGATGGAAACTAATTGAATCTATTACGTATGGTCAAGAGGTTTTGCAATGGCTTGATAGAACTCATCACATTTACAGCAAGTAAATTTGAAGGAGTAGAGGTTGTAAATGATGACCGTTAGCCTAAACCAAAACCTCTTTGTGGGATATGAAATAGTTCAAGTATTGTTAATACAACTTTTTTTTAAAAACCAGGAGTGATTCCAGTAGCTTAAGTCATGGGTGTTCAATCCTTTGGAGGAAGTAACTAAAGTAGTAGAGAGGGGAATGTCTATGGGTGTAGTTTAAATGGACTTCCACAAGGCATTCGATAAGGTTTCACATAAGAGACTGTTAGCTCATGGAATCGAAGGCAAATTATTGACCTGGATAGGAGATTGGTTATATCCAAGTTTGCAGATGGCACACAGATCGGTGGCATAGTAAGTAGTGTAGATGGGAGCATAAAATTACAAAGAGACATTGATAGATTAAATGTGTGGGCAAGATTGTGGCAGATGGATTCAACGCGGGTCAGTGTGAGGTCATCCATTTTGGACCAAAAAAGGATAGATCTAAGTACTTTTTAAAATGGTAGAAAGCTAGGAACAGTGGAGGTCCAAAGAGATTATGAGGTCCATGTACACAGATCACTAAAATGTAGTAGGTACAAAAATTAATCAAAAAGACTAATGGAATGTTAGCCTTTATTTCTAGAGGGCTAGAATTTAAAGGGGAGGAAGTTTTGCTACAGCTATACAAAGCCCTGGTTAAACTATATCTGGAGTACTGTGAACAGTTCTGGGCACCGCACCTTAGAAAGGATATATTGGCCTTGGAAGGAGTGTAGCGCAGATTCATCAGAATGTTACCAGGACTCCAAGGGTTAAATTATGAGGAAAGATTACATAAATTAGGCTTGTATTCCCTGAAATAAAGAAGGTTATGGGGGGGATTTGATTGAGATTTTTAGTATTTTGAAAGGAATAGATAGAGAGAAACTTTTTCCGTTGGTGGGGGAGTCCAGAACAAGGGGACATTACCTTAAAATCAGAGCCAGGCCATTCAGGAGAGAAGTTAGGAAACACTTCTTCATGCAAAGAATGGTAGAAGTGTGGAACTCTCTCCCATAAAAAGCAGTAGATGCTCGCTCAATTAATAGTTTTAAATCTGAGAACGATAGATTTTTTCTAGCCAAGTGTATTAGGGGATATGGAGCCAAGGCGGGTGGATGGAGTTAGGATACAGATCAGCCATGATCTAACTGAATGGTGGAACAGGCAAAAGAGGCTCAATGGCCTATGTTCCTATGTTCTTATATAAGCAGTGGGTCAGATCTTTGTAATGCAGTAGTGAATTGACCATGTCTTAATAAACAGCTTGCAGTCAGGCAGAATGCTGGTTAAGCACTTCATCCAATTCTAATTTGCATTTCCTGAAATCCTTGGACCATGCCATTTACCAACTTCACTTGTATGTGTCACTCTCATTTATTTCCTTCACTGTTGTTTATCTGTCTCCTCCACTTGTTCCTATCTATCTATCCTCTTTCACTTCTGTTCCTCTCGCTCGTCTTCCATTTCTGTTCCCCTTTTCTCGTTCTGTCACTTAAAGAGACAAAGACTTACATTTATATAGTGCCTTTCATGACTTTACAATGTCCCAAAGCATTTAATAGCCAATGAAGTACTTTTTTTTGAAGTGTAGTGTAGGAAACGCGGCAGCCGATTTGTGCTCAGCAAGGTCTCACAAACAGCAATAAAATAAATAACCAGATCATCTGCTTT
Organism: Heptranchias perlo; assembly: GCF_035084215.1. Classification (NCBI taxonomy): domain Eukaryota; kingdom Metazoa; phylum Chordata; class Chondrichthyes; order Hexanchiformes; family Hexanchidae; genus Heptranchias; species Heptranchias perlo. The sequence continues at coordinate 17,060,725 of NC_090339.1, forward strand.
AGGTGATGGTTAAGGGATAAATTTTGGCCAGGACAGCAGGAGACCTTCCCTGCTCTTCTTCAAAGAGTACCATGGGATCTTTTATGTCCACCTGAAAGGGCAGGCGGGGTCTCGGTTTAACCTCTCACCTGAAAGACGGCAGCTCTGACAGTGCAGCACTCCCACAGTACTGCACTGAAGTGCCAGCCGAGATTATGTGCTCAAGCCTCTGGAGTGGAATTTAAAGCACAACCTTCTGACTCAGAGGCAAGAGTGCTACCACTGAGCCACAGCTGACACTTGACTCTCTCTCCTCTGTCACTTCAAAGTGTTATGGGCTTGATTAACTCTGTTGACAAGCGATATATTTAGGAAGCATAGGCACCCTCCACCCCACCTCATTACCCTATCACATCTGTTTTGTGTGCAAACACCATTATAGCCTTAGCTCAGTGGTAGCACTCTCACATCTGAGTAAGAAGGTCATGGATTCAAGCCTCACTCCAGAGACTTGAGCACATAATCAAGGCTGACACTCCAGTGCAGCACTGAGGGAGTGTTGCACTGTTGGAGGTGCCGTCTTTCAGATGAGACATTAAACCAATGCCTTGTCTGCCCTCTCAAATGGTTGAAGGTCCCGTGACACAATTCGAAGAGCAGAGGAGTTCTCCTGATATTTTGGCCAACATTTATCCTTCATCAAACATCACTCAAAAAAAAGAGATTATCTAGTCATTTATCACATTGCTGTTTGTGGGACCTTGTTGTGTGCAAACTGACTGCCACATTTCCCTACATTACATAAAGTGACTTCATTTCAAAAGTACTTCATTGCATGTGAAGCATTCATCATCTTGTTCAAACATATGCAAATAGTTCCTCACTGAAGAGTGATTGACTCTATTCGTTTCCTGGTCCTCACCAACAGTCTACTAAAGGTTATCAGAAGCAATATTGTTCATTTTATTGATAAGAGCGCATTTTGCACAGTTACTATCTCCAATCGGAAAAGTTAAACTGTGATAGATATAATTTCACCAGATGAAGACAGAATTTGACAGTGGACAGTAAACTACACGTTATCTTCAGCTCTGAAAAGATCACGTCAATAAGGTTACGTCTGAATCAACACTCAAACTGCTGTGGTAATAACTGGCTGCTTTTATTTCCAAACCCTCTAGAATGTTCCATTAAAGATCAACGAAGTAATGAAAGAGAAAAGATTGGAGTTTAATTGCTACGATGTGCTTAATCCATTAGGGGGCTATCTAGTGTTCTGTTAACAATATGAAAGTACCATACATATCAAATAAATCTTTCAAGAAAGTATGGTTGTGTTGTTGCTCACCCACCGCTCATCCAAAGTGGGACCAATTTCTCTTTAAATTATAAATATCTAGCTCCTTAGCTTGGTAGTCAGATCCATGCTACATTAATGTCCAATCTGAGGTTTGCTGGATAAGTGGGTGACTCAAAAAACTTGTAGAAAGATAACATTTTGCAAGATAGGGCAGTCCTACTTGTCACAGTCAGCAGTGCCAATGATCTCCAAAACCTACATTAGAGACTGAATATTGTCTCTCTGTTTGGATGGCTGTAGAAAAAATCCAACAATTGCTCCTGGACTCAGTACAGTCCAAATCCTTTAAAGCCACATCATTGAATGAGCCTGGCCAACTCTGTGCAAGAGTCCATCCTCTGCAAAATCATAGGGGTGTAGCTAAGCTATAAATTATCTGAAAGATCATAACCAGAGCAGCAAAATTTCAAATGCTTGCAGCAAGCCTCCACGTTGACACCAGGAACACAATTAATGCTACACCTAACCCTCAACATTTTACATCATTTTTGTCTGGAATACCAGGAGTGAATTGGGATGTCAACCCTCCCAGATTGTCCTGGAGTCTCCAGGAATTAAAGATTATTCTCCTGGACACTGCTGCAAGTAATCTAGGAGAAAAATCATAAGGGCACAGAAAAAGAATCAGAGATGGGAAAAAATTGCTGTTTGAACGACAGTCAAGAATCATCCAATCAGGTAACGAAGAGTCTGTTCCCTTTCAATTGGCGTGGGAAGGCGAGGATGGACATGCCGGTAATGACCAATGGCAGGAGCCTTGTAGATTTCCAGAAACAGCAATGCCACCAAAAACTCAGTCACTTGAATGCAGAAGTAGAATTAATCATTACCTGGTGAAGAGCATTGTTGGAGCATTTACTGAACCAATGAGATGCCCTGCTGTTAACTCCCTGTATATTTTTTTCTACTCTCCTTAACTGTTAGCAATGGTGGGTTTTTGTGTGTGTGAGAGAGAGTGAGTGAGTGAGTGGTTATAATTGCCTCCAGCCACAAGTTATTATTACATCGCTTAATAAAGAGAAAGAAAATATTCCCATGCACAGTGAGTAATGTTGCACTAGGAGTTCAAACCTGGAGGCTAAGATTAAGGAAGGCTCACAATGAAAATGATAACAGAGAAGACGAACCATCCAGACGTAATCACACATTGTTTCTTCTCCAAAGGGTTTATCTATTACTGACATGTTATGAACTGATAGATGTTCTTGATAATTAATAGATAATTAGCCCCTTGAAGCAACGTGCTAACCAAAAGTTGAAAGACTTGCACAGGTGCGGACTGGTTTAACATATAGAAATTCTATATCACTGTAATGGCCAATGCATATGTGAACCTTTGTGCAGCGTTTAGTGTTCTCTAAAACATAGAAAATTTGTGCAATATTTTATACTAAATATGAAATTTTTTAAGAAGCATTTCATGGAAATTATGCCACTATTCAGAGCAAGTGGGGGAGTGGGATTACAGTGATATCACCAGAGTCAATGCCTATCAGTGCATCAATATAGCTTGCATTTAAAATATGTCTAACCTGTAATTTACTTACTCAACATGAGGTATAATGGAATCCACAATGAGGATCCTTGGGCTTGTGGCACTGATTATAATCCACTCATTACTCACCAGGTCAACCTACTGGGGAGATATAAATTGTATCACATGGTTCCTCATCCCATCTTCTCTATTGCTGAAAATGACAGTTATAAAGTACAAATGTGAATTTTATTGTGGTTTCCCCTCTAAATTTGATTTATTAACTGTTCCCTGGCAACCATAAGTGTAGCATTAAAAACTAATTATTTTCTTTAATTGCAATTTTGAATCAAATTACTGATGCTGCACTAATCAAGGGTTAACTGAGTACTGTTTTAAGCTTTTTGATCATTGACCCATGATTTTGCAGATTTAAGGTGGTGAGATAAAATTTGTTTTAATGCCCACACATGTTTCTAATGAGATAGTAGAATCATTAATACTGACTAACACTTAAGTACAATAAACAGACATTTAAACTCCTGAAATAGCAGAGGACAGGTGCTTACACGGCAATTTTCCTAACAATGGAGCCTTCTAGAGAGAGGAAATCAAGGTTCACTAACTAGGTGCTGGAGAAAAAGGACAGGCCATAAATGCTTAATCCCCACCCATGTCCTTCTCCAGATGCATCTGGCGAAGCAGGTATGAGAGGAGGTTGCAGAAAAAGTCCAGAGCCGAGAAGGATATTATGACAATCAGATCTGAGGAAATCTACGAAGTGAAGCCAATGACATTGTTTTGCATGACAAGCGGGCATGCAAGAACGTCATTTCTGATAATATTTTAATTCTTCCATGTTGGAAGATGCAGAACATGAACAGAAGTTCCCCAGATGCAGTACTGGCATAATACAAGCAGGGCTATGAATTCCATCCACTAATGGGGAGATTTAGGATTCCAATGTGGAAGTTTATATGGCAATCTGTGTGCATAGCAAGTCTAAAGGGAGTTTCACAAAAAGCAATAGGCATCCACACATGCCAACTGGAAAACCAAAAAAAAAAGCTGACACAGCCCCATAAAAACTGACAATTCAAGTAACAAGTCTCCAGGTGGGCAAATATGGAGCCAAGGAAGCAGCCTGGACCCATGAAGAAATGGCTGCATGTTAAAAGAAAAATCAGATTGACCCCTTCCACAAGGGGGCTGAGGAAGATATGGTCAGGGTTTGGGTGGGGGGTTGTGGGGTGGAAGCCTGGGCAACCTTCCTCCCAAAATGGCAGGTGGGCACCAGATTTTCTAGCTATATTGAGCAGGAGGGTGCCAGAGGCACACCCATAGTGGTGCTTGCACCCATTAGCCCTATGCAAATGAGGCACCCTCCCACCGACCCCAGTGGGGTCAATGCTGAAGGCCACCGCGGTGTGGGCTCTATCCTGGTGTATCCTCCAGGATCACGGCCCAAGGAATTTTGGCCCCACAGTTTATTTTCTTGGGGGAGGTGGTATGCCCCGCTTCCAGGAGATTTTCACTTAGTGCATTTTCTAGTATCTTCGAGTGTACTATGATGCAGCCTTTGTCTCAGAATTACTGGATGACAGTACACAGTTTGCAGAGGTGATGGTGGGCCTTCTTCTTGAACCACTTCAGTCCGTTTTATTCTTTTGTTCCCTTCTAGTGGTTTGGAACAACTGAGTGGCTTGCTAGGCCACTTCTGATGGCAGTTAAGAGTCAACCACGTTATTGTGGGATTGGAGTCAGATATAGGCCAGACCGGATAAGAACGGCAGGTTTCCTTCCCTAAAGGACATTAGTGAACTAGTTGGCCAATCCGACCGCTTCAACGTCACTTTTACTGGCACTAACTTTTTATTTCCAGATTTTGTTTTGTTTTTAAATTGAATTCAAATTCTCAAACTGCCATGGTGGGATTTGAACTCATATTCTCTGGATTATTAGTCTGGTTGTTAAGCTCATTAACTAAGTTAATTTCAAATTCTATGTAATTGGATAGCTAAACTGTCAGTAAACTGAAAGTGGAAGGTAGAACTTTATTGCAATTCCATGGAGTTACTTAAACATTTCTCTGACATCTAAAGTCTAGCCCCATGTGTCAGAGGTGAAAGGTCATCATTACAAAAACATGCTTTCTCTCACACTGCAACCTGGATCTCTCCATCACACAACAGTTCATTGTTCAGAACACTTGGTGGAAGATTTTCTTATCAAGTTTCTTATTATAAAACATAGGAAGCAAAAGCGGCAGCTTTGGGAAAACTCTGCTGCTCAAGATTTAGAGTAAAGTCTTGCAACACTTCAATATTGGAGGAGATGGATTTATTCAAACTAGGCAATGGCAAATACTGTTCTATCACATCATAAGAAGGTCTATGTTTTTATTCGAAGAACGCTGCTTCTTCAATCTTACAGCAGAATCTTTTCCTAAATATTTTGGAGTACTAAATGTGAGCTCGAGCCCATCTATGCTGATTTGAAAATCAAGCAATTCTTGCTGAACTTCCACTTGACATTATCAGGTACAGAAACTCCACCTTTTGGAAAGACTGCAAACAGTGAAGCAAAGTAAATTTTGTTTCAGTAGAGTCTGGGTGGCAGGAACCTTTCTGGGTTGTAATCAATGAATCAACATCCTCTATCACAATATTTGCTATTTTCTTAAGCTCAGAGTTCAGTTTCAATAGTCTCAGTGTCAAAAGTTAGCACCACAGCTTGAGAACCTCATGCAATGCCTTTCCTTCTTTCTGTTTTCTGATAATATCATTGAGGAGACAGCCGACTCTTCAGTGGAACTTATAGTAGCTGAAGAGCTACTGAGTTAAGCTATGGTTGCCGCCACGCCAGCTTGGGGCCCACTTGTTCCCCGATCTCCCAGTTGCACAACTTTGCTGAATCGCACACATGCAAATACTGACACTATGTGCCAATGCCCGGAGTTTTGCACGTGCCCACAAGCTTTCAGCATTCACGCATATACAAAAACTTTGCTGATTCACGTATGTGCATAATGAGATTTCAAGCCATTCCAGTGCAATTTGGACCAGAAACGTCTCAGGCTACAAACAACAATAACGACAACAAACTTGCATTTATATAGGACTTTAACATAGTAAAACGTCCCAAGGCGATTCACAGGAGCGCTATCAGACAGAGGAACAAGGTAAGTTTTAAGGAGCGTCTTAAAGCAGGAAAGAGAGGCGGACAAGTTTAGGGAGGGAATTCCAGAACTTAGGGGCTGGGCAGCTGAAGGCACGGCTGCCAATGGTGGTGCGAAGAACCTTGTGGATGTGCAAGAGGCCAGAATTGGAGGAACGTAGAGTTCGAGGAGATTATAGTAACAGGGAGGAGTGAGGCCATGGAGGGATTTGAACACAAGGATGAGAATTTTAAAAGCGAAGTGTTTTTTTCTCAAAAAATGTACTTTATTCATAAAATTTGTTAAAATACAGTTGTCATATCACATTTCAAACGTACACAATACAGATTATACAATTTGCAAGATACATAAAGTACAGTTCAAATATGATTCCAACAACACATCGTACATAATTACAGATCATGACACTCTAGGGTGCCTCATTGCAATCAATACAGCTTATTGTACAGATTCATTACAGGTACTTGCTTGTTTGAAAGCTCTGGCGATGAGGCGTTCTGCCAAATGACTTTGACAGTCTGCTCAGGGAACCAACCAACAGGATCCACCATCTCCTTTTCCCGCAGGGTCTTGAGGACGTTACGTGCGGACCACTTGCTGATTGCCTTGTGGTCAAAGGTGTTTTTCTGCACAAACCTTTCTACAAAGGACAGGTGGGGTGGAACGGTCCAACTGGATGGAACGTTCTGTGGCAGCCTAGCATGGTCCATTTTTGATCTCCAGGTAAAGTGGAAAATGGCTCGGGTGACTGTCGCGGCACAGGAGTGAGGTGTGGGCCAGACCTGCACCACGTACAGCAACACCGAGAGCACCTCACACCTGATGACCAGGTTCTTGACCACGATCGAGAGGGATCATCAATCCCACAGTCCCAGTTTCTGCTTCACCTTAGAAATATGCTCCTCCCAGTTCTTGGTGCACACCCTGGCCTTCCCGAACCAGATCTCCAGCACCTTTAGGTAATCCAACCTGACAATGAAGGGGACAAAGGATCGATCAGTCCAGTTCCCAAAGAACATGGCCTCATTCTTGCTACGATTTACTCTGGTCCCCGAGGCCAGTTCGAACTGGTCGCAGTTGCTCATCAATCTGCGGACTGACAGCTGATCCGAGCAGAAGACGGCGATGTCATCCATGTACAGGGAGGCCTTGACCTGAGTACCTCTGCTGCCTGGGATCGTCACCTCTCTTATGCCCACATCCCTCGTGCAACACACGAACAAGACGGAGGAGAGAGGACAGACCCGCCTGACTCCAGATTTGATCGGGAAGCTTTCCAATTCCCACCCGTTGATTGAAACTACGCTACTGATGTTTATTTAGAGCAGTCGGATCTAATTGCGGATTCCCTCCCCAAACCCCATTTTGGACAGCACGTCCATCATGTACGTGTGCGATATTCTGTCAAAGGCCTTTTCCTGGTCCAGGCTGATCAGGCAGGTGTTCACACCTCTGTCTTATACGTAGGCGATCGTATCCCTGAATAGTGCCAGGCTATCAGAGATCTTCCTGTCGGGTACAGCGCAGGTCTGATCCGGGTGGATCACCATCTCCAGGGCTGACTTGACCCAATTGGCGATGACCTTGGACAGAATTTTGTAGTCCACATTAAGTAGTCAGATGGGTCGTCAATTTTTGATTTCTTCCCTCTCCCCCTTCTGCTTGTAGATGAGGGTGATGATGCATTTCCTCATGGAGTCTGACATGCTGCCTGCCAGTAGCATACCCCCATACACTTCCAGCAGGTGTGGGCCTATCCAGTCTCACAGAGCCAAGTACAATTCCACCGGTAAACGGTCGCTTTTGGGAGTCTTACTCCTCTCAAAGGACTTGCTGAACCGGGAGCCAATGTAGGTCTACTGCGAACATGTCATTAGGCCTCAAGCAATATTGATGGTTGACATGCAAGTACATCTTCAATTTGTTGTATGCAGTCTGCTACTGAAGCTGTATGACACTGTCTCTGCACTATGTTCTTTTACTATCTCTGCCTTCTTCTGTTTGCAAGACAAAATGGCCTTTAAATCGGCCATTATTGCTCATACTTTATTGCTCATACCATAATGCTCTTGGCATATATAATGTTATGCTACTGACTAACTGCCACATAGGAATACACAATATGATTATCAAAGGACTATCGTGCAATGAATGTAGTGTTAGAGGCAGCATTTTGTTGCCTTCCATTTCATTAAGAATGGAAGAAAATATTTCAACGACAGCCAATGTCCCAAACAAACAGCAATGCTACATCACTATCACCACCTCCGACAATAACTTGCATCTATATTGTGCTTTTAAATATAAAGAAATGTCCCAAAACACTTCAGAAAAGGCATAAGGAAACAAATGTCAAGCCAGGATGGGAGAGGTTAGGAGCGTGACCAAAAGCTTTGTCAAAAAGTTAGCATGCAGGTACAGCAAGGAATTAGGAAAGCAAATGGAATGTTGGCCTTTATTGCAAAGGGGTCGGAGTACAAAAGTAAAGAAGTCTTACTACAATTGTACAGGGCTTTGGTGAGATCTCACCTGGAGTACTGTGTACAGTTTTGGTCTCCTTATCTAAGGAAGGATATACTTGCCTTAGAGGCGGTGCAGCGAAGGTTCACTAGATTAATTCCTGGGATGAGAGGGTTGTCCTGTGAGGCAAGGTTGAGTAGAATGGGCCTATACTTTCTGGAGTTTAGAAGAATGAGAGGTGATCTAATTGAAACATATAAGATTATGAGGGGGCTTGACAGGGTAGATGCTGAGAGGTTAATTCCCATGGCTGGAGAGTCTAGAACTAGAGGGCATAGTCACAGGATAAGGGGTCGGCCATTTGAGACTGAGATGAGGAGGAATTTCTTCACTCAGAGGGTTGTGAATCTTTGGAATTCTCTACGCCAGAGGGCTGCGGCTGCTCAGTTGTTGAATATATTCAAGGCTGAAATAGACAAATTTCTGGACATTAGGGGAATCAAGGGATATGGGCATCAGGCAGGAAAGTGGAGTTGAGGTTGAAGATCTTATGTTCAAGGACCTGGGCTTTGAGAAGCTCTTAAGCATAGAGAGTGCCAGACAGCTGGACTGAGGCCGATGAAAGCTTAGCTACCGATGGTGGGGGAAAGGGGGGGGGGTGTGGGGGAAGATGCACAGAAGGACAGATTCAGAGGTATGGAGCATTCATAAGTGGATATAGGGTGTAGCAGTTCACCGGACTGCTGCCTCTGAGACTACGTCAGTTTCATATGAAAGCTAGCATGTACACTGCATGAACTTTGTAATATATTGCATTTTTCATTCAACTACCCATTATGCTGGCAATAATCAGCTTAATGACCCTAAAGCACATCTTCAGTTCAATAGCTACTTCCCCTAAATAGCAATTTGGCAGCATGCGAGTAACAAGTGTGAGCCATGCACTGCACTACACTCCCAATATTACTGCTTGGTAACCTCTCCCATAGCACATGCTTTCCAGCTGATGCCAACAATGAGTTTCAAGCTATTTTCCACACAATTAATGTTATGAGGGAGGAAGGATGACTACCAGATATTTCAAAAAATTCCAATGGACAGATGACATTCCAACAGGACTGGAACCATTGCATGCCTTTGCCTATTCCTAGAACTATATTCCTAGTCAAATCTTCATTAAGTTCTTTATTAAAAGGAATTAATCAGCACTCTTTACCTCTGGTCAAGGCTGTAATTTTGTCACGTTCCTTTTTTTGGGCATAGTGACAGACTGATCATGGTAAGAATGTCCAGTCATGGAAAACATAGTAAAAATCATAAGCAATAATTGACGTGTTTAGGATTAACCTCTATTTTGCAATTATTCCCGTTCTTCATCTTCACTTGTATTCCTTACTCTTTCACTGTCTTTAGTTCTCTTCCTCACTTATTAGTTTTCAATTCCTTCCTCTTTTATTTTTATTTCTCTCTCTCCTATTTGTCTCTGCAACACTCCCCTCTCCCACCCATTTCTTGCACTATCCACACTGCCAGGTGTAGGGGATTGCAGGCCACCTGCTGAAGCACAGACATCAGACATTCTGCTGAAGTGGAAATCAACAGTGAAGGGTAGTGGAAATCTGGAACTATCACCCCCAAAAGGCTGTGGTTGCTGGGTCAATTGAAACTTTCAAGACTGAGATCGATAGATTTTCGTTAGGTAGGGGTCTCAGGGGATATAGAGCAAAGGCTGGTAAGTGGAGTTGAGATACAGATCAGCCTTGATCTAATTGAATGGCGGAACAGGCTCGAGGGGCTGAATAGCCTACTCCTGTCCCTAAGGCCTAAAAGATGAAAGAGATTCTTTGACCAATCCTCCAATACAACAGGAATTAAATGGTCCCTCACACCTGTAATAGCCTATATCATATGTGCTACATGTATAAAAATGCACTCCTGGAGCAAGCCAAGCATGCGCAGTTATGCTGAGAAGTGATTGACATGCCCACCCAGGCAATTACGAGAACTACTGCAGCGGTGCCAACCTCCATCAGTTGTTTTCTAAAATAACATCAAACTCACTAAATCCATGACTCACATATTGTTAGGGAACTTGGGGAAATAAATAGTGATGTCTTGAGGAGTGTACATATTACAGAGAGGGAGGTGCTGGAAGTCTTAACGCGCATCAAGGTAGATAAATCTCCGGGACCTGATGAAATGTATCCCAGGACGTTATGGGAGGTTAGGGAGGAAATTGCGGGTCCCCTAGCAGAGATATTTGAATCATCGACAGCTACAGGTGAGGTGCCTGAAGATTGGAGGGTAGCAAATGTTGTGCCTTTGTTTAAGAAGGGCGGCAGGGAAAAGCCTGGGAACTACAGACCGGTGAGCCTGACATCTGTAGTGGGTAAGTTGTTAGAGGGTATTCTGAGAGACAGGATCTACAGGCATTTGGAGAGGCAGGGACTGATTAGGAACAGTCAGCATGGTTTTGTGAGAGGAAAATCATGTCTCACGAATTTGATTGAGTTTTTTGAAGGGGTAACCAAGAAGATAGATGAGGGCTGTGCAGTAGATGTGGTCTACATGGACTTTAGCAAAGCCTTTGACAAGGTACCGCATGGTAGGTTGTTACATAAGATTAAATCTCACGGGATCCAAGGTGAGGTAGCCAATTGGATACAAAATTGGATTGATGACAGAAGACAGAGGGTGGTTGTAGAGGGTTGTTTTTCAAACTGGAGGTCTGTGACCAGCGGTGTGCCTCAGGGATCGGTGCTGGGTCCGCTGTTATTTGTTATTTATATTAATGATTTGGATGAGAATTTAGGAGGCATGGTTAGTAAGTTTGCAGATGACACCAAGATTGGTGGCATTGTGGACAGTGAAGAAGGTTATCTAGGATTGCAACGGGATCTTGATAAATTGGGCCAGTGGGCCGATGAATGGCAGATGGAGTTTAATTTAGATAAATGTGAGGTGATGCATTTTGGTAGATCGAATCGGGCCAGGACCTACTCCGTTAATGGTAGGGCGTTGGGGAGAGTTATAGAACAAAGAGATCTAGGAGTACAGATTCATAGCTCCTTGAAAGTGGAGTCACAGGTGGATAGGGTGGTGAAGAAGGCATTCGGCATGCTTGGTTTCATTGGTCAGAACATTGAATATAGGAGTTGGGATGTCTTGTTGAAGTTGTACAAGACATTAGTAAGGCCACACTTGGAATACTGTGTACAGTTCTGGTCACCCTATTATAGAAAGGATATTATTAAATTAGAAAGAGTGCAGAAAAGATTTACTAGGATGCTACCGGCACTTGATAGTTTGACTTATAGGGAGAGGTTGGATAGACTGAGACTTGTTTCCCTGGAGAGTAGGAGGTTAAGGGGTGATCTTATAGAAGTCTATAAAATAATGAGGGGCATAGATAAGGTAGATAGTCAAAATCTTTTCCCAAAGGTAGAGGAGTCTATAACAAGGGGGCATAGATTTAAGGTGAGAGGGGAGAGATACAAAAGGGTCCAGAGGGGCAATTTTTTCACTCAAAGGGTGGTGAGTGTCTGGAACAAGCTGCCAGAGGCAGTAATAGAGGCGGATACAATTTTGTCTTTTAAAAAGCATTTGGACAGTGACATGGGTAAGATGGGTATAGAGGGATATGGGCCAAGTGCAGGCAATTGGGACTAGCTTAGTGATATAAACTGGGCGACATGGACATGTTGGGCCGAAGGGCCTGTTTCCATGTTGTAACCTTCTATGATTCTATGATTCTATATTGTCAGTAACAAAGTTATAGCCTTACCTATGGCATAATGAACAGCTTGTGCATCATAGTCTAGAAATTGCAGTATTCAGGGGTTAACCGTGGTTTACTGAAAGTTTTGTGAAGAATTTTCTCCCCTTATTAATCCTCCAGTATTGTTGTATTTAGTTGCAGGAATAAATCATGCGACCTACCATCCCCACCAATGTACAATGCTGGATGATCTGCACTGCCGAATTAGACACCTGGGGCATCATTTTAGCACCTGCTATCGGGTGCGTTCCTGGCGGGGGGGCTCCGAAAATCGTGGAATCCCGGAGCGGGACTGAAGCCCGGCTCCAACCCGCCCACTTCCAGGTTCCCCACTGACGCGGCGGCGTGCGCACGCAGCCCCCGCTGGTGGGAATCCCGCAGGCAATTAAAGCCAGCGGGGTGCCACTTGACAATATTTATTTTGCTTGTTCTGGTCATTAACTGACCTGATTAAGGGATTATGTGAGGAGGGGTGGGACTTTATAGCAAACTGGGACTGTTTCCCATACTGGGGGAAACACTCCCAGTTCAAATGGGCCTGTTGCAGCTGTCAGCCTGTGGCAGCTGCAAAGGTCCATTTGACAGGTGGGGGGTGGGGAGACCCTCAACCATTGCAGGAGGCCACTCTGTCACTTGGGACAAAGTTTGGCCTCCACCACCCTCCTCCTGACAATCAAAGTCACCAACTTGCACACTTACCCCGGGGTTCAGAGAAATGTACCTACCTTGCGGACCCCCTCAGATGTACATCTTCCGAATGGGGGCCGCCGTAGCTGCAGTCATGACCTTCTCGGAGGGCGAACAGCATCACCAGCCTCGCCATCCACGCCGTTCACCTCTGACACGTGGAGCTCCACAACACAGTGCTGTGACACATCCACCTGCACAGCAGGAGGGAGGGCAACCGCAGAGAGAGATGTGTCGCAGAGGGCACTACCCTCGCCACAAGGTCCACAGACCGAGGCTCAGCTTCCTGGACCTCTCTGAGCAGCAGTGCACACGGAGGCTCAGAGTCATTCGACATGTAGTCGTGGACATCTGCAGCCTCCTTCATGCCGAGCTGCTCCCGGCTGGCCCGAGCACCATCTTCTTACCTGTCGCTGTCAAAGTCGCCACTGCCCTCAACAACTTCTTCTCCGCATCCTTCCAGGGTGCCACCGGGGACATCGCCGACGTCTCTCAGTCATCTGCACAAAAGGGCCCTGCAAATACACCTACACCCACTCTGCAGTGACACAATGGGTGGCATCAGTTGTGGGTCTTCATTGTGATCCTCAGGAAAGGGCATTATTGCACAAACCAGACAAGATTCGCAAAGACGTGGCAGTAGTGGTGACAATATAATATGTAATGTGAGTTGGTCAGAAATTCAATCTAAGTAACAACCATGACAAACCCTCAAACACCCTTGTGCATCCCCTTCATGCTCACGACACGTTTGCCTTACGCTGCCTACTGCACATATGTGATGCATGCCCTGTGGCTGCAGCACAGGTAGTGGGAGGTTGAGTGAGGCTGACCGTGAAAGAGATGCATGAGAGAGAGCCATGAGATTGTATGAGGATTGGGTTGAGTGGTAGTGGCGGGATGAGTACTGGTGAGGTGAGTGAGTGCAGGTAAGATGAGGATGAGGTTTGAGTGGGTGTGAGGGGTGATGTGACAGAGTAGTGTTGGCAGTGCAGAGGAGGTGTGGGGTGGGGGCGGTGATGTGGCAGATGGAGTGTAGGGGAATGAGTAAGTGTACTCACTTTGGCTGACCTACTGAGGTGATTGCAGCGCCTCCTGCACTGTATGCAGGTGTGTGGTATGTTGGTGGTGCAGGTGACCTCCTCTGCCACCTCGAGCCAGGCCTTCCTGGTGGCGGAGGCAGGCCGCTTCCTCCCGCCCGCCGGGGGGAAGATCTCTGTCCTCCCCCTCCTCCTCACCCCATGTATTGATACCTGGAGTGAGGCATCATTAAACTGGGAGCAGCCTTCCCCCTGGGCTGCTCCATGCTGTAATTTTTTCTATTTGTTGCAGCATCTGTCAGTGGAGGACTGCCCCTTTAAATAGAGCTCCTCCAGCTGACAGATCTTACTGCGCATGTGCAGCCCGCCCGACGCGCAGATCAGCAGTGGGGAACCCGGAAGACCAGGTAAGTGGATCCAATTGGGCTGCGATCGCGCGGGTGGCTGACTAATTTCACCGGGTGCATTACCCATGCGCCCAATAGCCCCCCCGCCGCGAACCCGCAGCCCTGGTAACATCGAGCCCCTGGTATGCACTTCGCCTGATTTTCCCTTCAATTGACTTCAATGTAAAGGAAAATTGGGCGTGGTTTACAATGGGTGGATAATTCACTGTCACCCATTTTACACCATCGCCCAAAGTTAAAATGATCCTTTATATGTTCATTTAGTGTCAGGCAGGGTGGGTAGCTGTATGGCACCGTCTCTGCTACCCAAACCTCAAGGATACTTACCTGCTTTCAGGAAAAGATGGTTCATAATAAAACAGAGCAGAATAGAACTCGAGCTGGCCCGAGGCCTCATCATTTGAGGAGACCACCCTGGACATCATAACATCAAGGGAATAGGGTAAGGTAAAGCTGCAGCACTTCCCATTGCTCAGGGCAAATATCATTAAGTTCTTATGATGCTTTCACACACAGGAATGCACTGAACCTCATAAACATCAGACACAGTATATTGAAGGGACCAGTTGAATGTGCTTCTTGAAACTAGCATTTTGACATATGTTAATTTGCTGTTTTTAATAGGCCTGGAAGGACATATTTGATGCCACAGCCGGTGTCCTTGAACAAGCCAGCACTCTGTCCCTCTTCACCTTTGCCAAGCATCACCACAGCTAGACGCTGCCCACTGAACTGCACTGGAGGATGTAAATGTTGAGCTTGAGAAGACAACACATGGTGCATAGGTGAGAAAAGGCAAGTGGTGCTGGCATATGAAGAACGGGTACTTGCTACGCAGAAGGCTGGCATAGATTATGCTTCTGCTGCAGTACCCAGGGATTCTGACCTTGCACAATCTGCTTAGAAAAGAAGATTGCTGACTGAGCAGGACCGTCCACTGGAGTCACTTGAGTCCTTGCAAAATACTCTGTGAGGTCTGATGAGTGTGAGGAATTCACCATCTGGATCGGTCATGAATGAATGGTTGTCTGCATTGCTATTTACCATGGAACACATTCGCAGTGGAGCCCTCAGTGTCACAGGTTTTAAGCACAGTTGGAGTATTTCTCATTTCACTGCTGCTATACAGGCCTTGGGCTCAAATCTACAAGAAGCTCTCTTGTCCAGCTTCAAAATGCTGGGTGACTGGACTGAGAGAACCTCGAGGCAGGGATTCATGAATCTCATTGCTGTCAATAGGTCTGCTGCCCGCAGATCAATGGACATGTTGAAAGAATACCCAGAAGTAAAGGCATGGTTTGGGACGTTTTACTACGATAAAGGCACTTTATAAATCCAAGTTGGTATTGTTGTTGGTTGGAGTAAGCATGCTGAGGCTGCTTTCTTTCAAGGCAACGCAACATCCAGCCCATCTAGCATCCTTGTGAAAGTGACTGTAGATATGCCGGAAACTGAATAGGTCCAATCCATCCGCAGCAGCAGCCGTTTAGCCTCTTGGTATAACGATGTCATCGAGCAGATGACAACAATCCTGAAGACCCTGAGAAACATAGGAACAGGAGTAGGCAATTCAGTCCCTCGAGCTTGTTTTGCCATTCAATGAGATCATGGCTGATCTGTATCTTAATTCCATCTACCCGCCTTGGTTCTGTAACCCTTAATACCCTTGCCTAACAAAAATCTGAGGGATGTTATGCTGTATTCATTCCACTAATCTATTCAGACATTGAATTGCTGCTTCAAGATGCAAATTATATGCTCAATAGTGAGCTTGATGGTTGGATAGGCCTCATATCTATGTTTTGCTTTGGTCAGTGGCTGCTGCAAGGGTTTCATTGGTCGTGAGCTGAAGAGGGTTCTTGCTCTCCCAGGAACCATTCTTTCAGTTTACCTTTGGCTTCATACAAGCCTGGCACAGTTGACTGCTTTAAAATGGAAACACCACTGAAAGTGCCTTGGAAACTCAATCAGTGTAAAGCTGGACAGTGAAACCAGCACCTTACGCCATGGTGCTGGTTTCACTGTCCAGCTTTACACTGATTGAGTTGAACCCCTTCCCGTTCATGTAGGCCAATACTTTAGGAAAGCTAGCAGTCCAGGGATATTGGGCAGCCCTGTCATATTGCTATTGCTGATCAGTGGGAAAAGACATGTAGGTGTTGGCTTTCCTGAATAAAGCAGCAGACACCCGTTCAATGCATGTGTGGACAGCACCTTGGCCAATTCTGCTAATGTCCCCTAGGTTAGCAGAGAACGAGCCTGGGGCATGAAAATGGAGGCCAGTGGTCAGCTTGACAGCAAGTGGCAGTGCCGTCCCTATGTGCAAGGCTGTCTGCCAGACTTCCTGAAGCTGAGGAGACAACTCTATAAATGCTTTCCTCTGAACCTCAGCCTCTGGAAGCAGTGCTGGTCAGTGTCAGGTAGTTGGGCCTGTAGATACTATGGGTGGCTTAGTGATGGGTCTGGACAGTACACTTTTGGTGCCACCTGACATCCTTGGCAACCCTTCTCTGCTCCTACTTATCCTCTTCCATTAAGTCAAGTGCGGGGTGAAGCACTGAAAGCAATTCCTACTGTGGAGAACATTTTGTCAGCAGAATCTCAGTGATAGTTAAGTTTCCTTTAGAATCTTGACAAGGGAGAACCAGCCTGATCTGCAACGCCCATATCATATGGGCAGGAAGAATGCATTGCAAGTGCGATGCGTGAAGCCTGAAATGTGGAGGGCGAGCCCCTTAAAGATCAGTCATCCATGAATCACCAAGCCTAATACGTGGCTTGAAAGCTATAGCAGGCAACACCCTTAAAAGCTTGCACAGGAATCTGAGGCTAAGCAGAAACTGAGCAGGAATCGTGCAAACTCTCGGCCACCCAACAATGCTGGCCAGTATTGCTAATTGCTGTGGCTATCCCAACAGCAATTTCTCGGCTTATTGGAACAGGAATGCATCCACTGTAGTTTATTCACTGCTTTCTACATCCTGATCGCCCTGCATCAGATAGGTGTAAGAGAAAAAAATTGTATACTTGTGCATGAAGTTTGCATTAAAAACATCACAGAAAGATGTGATTGTGGCATTTCAAAATTCAATGTGCAGCTAATGAAAAGAGTTGGTGCTTCAGAACAATAAAATATGATTAATAAATATAAACTTGAGTCAGTTTAATCAATGCTGAATTTCCCTGTAATGTTTGATCAGAAGTCAAAGGGAGCAGGTCACTGGCAGGCCCCGACAGGCCTCTCCATCCAGAGAAGAATTTATATTAGTCCACCTCAATTCTTCTCTAGATGGAGAGATTGGCAATATGCACACACACACACATATACATATATATATATAAAAACACACAATATATATATATATATATGTATAAACAGTTGCATTCACTTTCCTAGTCCACCTAAATTCTTCTCTACACTTCTAAATAAGCTTTGCAATGATATCAGGAAATGATGTAGAGATTTGACAGATATTCGCCCTCTGCCTGACTTTCAACCAGCAAGCAATTTAAAGCCTTTCATCTCAGATTTATAAACAAAATATTTCAATGTAGACTTTAGATACAGAAACAAAAAGCTGTGCCTTTTCAAATCACACACCAAGACCGAGACATTATCAATTTAAATGCCTTCTCTTTGTGAATGGGAGGAGTGACAAGTCTTCAGAGTCCAGCTTAAATAAGACTTTTGAGGTTTTCAGCGTTATATAATGGAAGCCGGTGGACATTATAAATCATTGTGGAGCAGTTAACCAATCAAATTGCTCAGTTTCAGATCTCCAGCGACCCTGTAATACAACTGAGAGCAGTCAAAGGGAAATTATAAGCTCTCTCACGTTCGAGCACTAACAAACGGCTGGGACACACTGCCAATACTAATGTGTGGGAGCAGGGGATGGAGAGGCCTGTCGGAGCCTGCCAGTGCCCTGCACCCTTTGAATTCTGATCAACCAGTACAGGGAAATTCAGCATTGATTAAAACTGACTCAAGTCTTTATTCCTTTATAAAACCTTATTTATATTTACTAGCCAATCTCTCATGGCGCTGCTGAACCCCTCACATATTGTCAGCATAACCCTCAAGAGAGAAAAGTAAGGTTCATCTCTGCATTATGGGCGTTGGGGCTTTTTTCCTAATGTTTATTTCTAACAGTGAGATTTTTTGCCACAGTCAGAGTCAGGAAGGATTTTTGCTGTGGTTGGGTAGGGGGGAGGGGGGCGGAGAGACAGAAGAGAAAGACAGGATGGGGAAGGGACATAGCTCCAGTAAATGAAGTTTCATTTAATTTGCCAGCAACATTTTCCATAAGCTCTGACAGACTTATTTCAGAATCAATTACATTACGTTTATAAATATGTCTGCGTCAGATAGAAAATTCTAAATGAAATCACTCATAAAGTATGTGTATTGCCCAATAGCTTACTTGAATGTGGTTCTCTTTGGCCATATCTAGAAAAGTGGAAAATGACTGTTTGCGTTCAGCAGAGAATATTCATTCAAATTCCCCTCTGAGCTGGTCTTGAATAACAACAGCTCAGAAACTGTGTATAACAGATCCCACACACCAGATCATCATTCTGAAGCTTATTCTGGGGCTGTTATACAGCAGGTATCAGTTTGAGACCAGCAGCTGCTTTCGAGCTGTGTGAGGTGGCAGCACTGAGTTATAATGTCTTAAATCACATTGAACAGCAGTGATGTGAAAGACATTTGAGTAACAACAATGAAAAATGATAATAAGGTTGAATGCTAAAGTTTTCATGTACTTATATACCAAACAAGTGATTTGGAAACTTCAATTATATCAACCAGGTAAATAATACACTTACACACTGTGCCCATTGGTATATGCTATAACATGATGGAAAAGGGGTTCTGCTCCAATCAACTCCTGATCTAGGCATGAACCGTGCAGGCAAAGTCATTTTGCTGAAGGTGGATCAACTAAGGTAATTTCCACAAACATTTTAACAGTCCACAGACCAGAGCACCTGTTACCCACTTGCCTACAAAGCAACAGTGAGTGCCCTTCAAAAGTAATTAATTGGTTGCAAAGTGCTTTGGGATGTCCTGAGGATGTGAAAGGTGCTATGTAAATACAAGTTTTTTCTTTTCATATTGATGGAAATTAGTGTTGGCAGTCCAAATAGGGCACAGTTGTGGGAGGATTGGGTGGTGGAGCAAGGTGGCGCATTGTCCTTCCACCTCTCTGGGAGATGGGCTTGAATCCTGTCCAGGCAGATAAGGATATCTCCTCACTCCGCAGGGATCTTAACTCAAATCAATTTGGAGCAGCAAGTCGACAGCACAAACTCCCCACATCGCCATTAATTAGCATTGCCAGAAAGACCACAGGGATGGCAGTTGTGGGGAAAAGGGAATGTCACACTGGCACAGTGGGAATGCTCTTCTGAGGTTGGAGTTACATTACATTGCTGGGCATTAGAGGAACTTTATTCCGTATCGCTGCTATATGGGTGGATAGAGTAAAAAAGTATTTCATTCCCCATCACTGATGATCAACCAGAAAACAGTTAACAAATTAGTGAAGTTATGGAAGGAATTACACCTGAGGAAACACATCTTCTACAAAACGAATAATAACTTAATGTGAAGTAGAATCCCAAATCAATTTAGCACCATTAATTTTCATTCAAAATGTATTTCAATTAATAAATTCAGTTGGTCAAAATAGTTAAAGATACTCTGGTGCCAAAATGATTAATTTTACTTGAGGAAATATATTAACATTTTATTAATGCCAAATACAATTCTAAATCAATTTAAAAACAATTAATATCGAAATAATGGTGAACCTACATCCCAAATTATTACATTTTACTCACAGAGAAAGCTTTCTAACTATATTTTTGTTGTCAGTTTAATTGATTTAATTTATTCAAAAGCAGCAAAGAATCAATTTAATTCATATTAATATGAGTGTAAATGACTAACAGCTAACAACCTCCTACAGTCAATTTTACCTCAGGATTTAAAAAAATCTTTCTTTCAGCCGATTTAATTTTATTTCCGAAGGATTGTAATTCATGATTTTTTGAGTTTTATGAAGGATCGTTTATTTACTTCAGTTAATTTATAAGAAATTGCACCCCATGGGCAAAAAAAGTGGCAGCTTCTACCTAAAAAAAGACTGACATTGAAATCAATGTCTGTGCGGTTTTCCTTTGTAAATAGTGAATTTTCAAAGAATAAGAAGTGCTGTCCCCCAGCGGAGTGAAATCAGCTCACAGTGCAACTGTGAACAGCAGCAGCTGGCAGACATACCCACACTCCTCCAAGGTGAACAGCTTGCTCAAAGAGACTGCATATAAAATGGAGTAGGACCCAGCAAATGGACACAAACATTTTAACTTTAAAATTATATTCCGGTCAGACAAGCACTTGACTCAGCAAACCACAATAGTTCGGTCTTGGGTTTGGAAATGCAAAAATAAAACAGTGCAATGGAAAAATCCATCAGCTAGGCAGAAAGCACAGGCCAAAATATGGGAATCCTACGTTCCAGTCCCCCGCTATTTTTCTTTGGAGGAAGGTAGATGGCATATTGTAAAGGAGGATATTACTAGAAGATTACAATTTTTGCTACAAGATTATAAGAATTATGTATTAAATAAAATATGCAAACAAGATAAGAGACAATGTGGTATAGATAGACAAGTTGGCCAGGGTTTTATCTTCCTGTGCTCGGCACTCCAACTTTCCGGCCATTCACTTTGATGGATGATAAACTAAGGGCTGGGGACTACAGAAGTGGAAATTCTCAGCCGTCAGCTCTCAAGTAGATTTGATAAGCATTTTTAGATTTTAAAAATAAACACTCAGTCATAAAATTTACCAGTACAGAAAGAGGCTATTTGATCAGTCTGGAAGAGATATCCACTCAGTTCCATTTCACTGCCCTTTATCCATACCCTTTTACATTTTTTTCTTTTTCCCAATATTTAATCATGCTGGTTATGTTGTCCTTTATATCACAAAGATTACTGAGAGAAAGTAAACAATATTCCATGGACTCGTTTGTAGCTATATAATTCCATAGGTGAGACACGAGAGCTTCTCACAGTGCGTGCACGCGAATGTTCCACTTCAATCATTTGGTAGTTTCTGCCATAGGTGTTGAAGCTGTTTCCACAACAACTGCTTTGTTGTTGCTGTCGTTGCCATAGCATTTAAAAGTTGTCCACTCTATATTATAGTATTGAATGCTATCCTGGTCAGACTGCTGTGCATCAAAGCCACAAAGCCTCAGGTTCTACATTAAAGCTTCCTCAGTCCACTCAAGAACAGTTAGCATGTTTGAACTTGCTGTGCATATACTAGGGTATTCAATCATCGTTATCCATCCAAACGACCCCTCTCACCCAGTGGAGCTATACTTCTATTAACATTGACTCCCCTGCCTTCCATTTTCTAGCTTTCAGCTCCTCGTAATTGGTAATATAGTCCTCCATTGTAGGATGAATCAAGAGGTGATGCAGATGAAAGTTGCCAACTCTTTTGATATGATAGCAGTGGCACAGCCAGTTTAAAGAACCATAGAGAGTTGAGATCACAACTTAATTTACAGTACAACCGGTTATTTTGAAACCCATGGGATCAGGTTCAATGCTGTTTTTACACCCAGCCTGATTTTACTCTCTCCATTGAACTCAGCGGAGAGTAATATTGGGCGGGGTGTAAAACCGACATTCCACCCAATCCCGTGGGTTTCCCACCCAGCGAGTTCGGTTAAAATCACCCCCAATGTTTCAATCTGCCAAAGGGGCAATTTGTTTTTCCAGCAAGCGCCCAAACCAAGAGGCCCGAGGATGACTAGGAATTGGTCCTTGGGCCTCACCTACATACTCGGGGTGAGCTACCAACAATGGTCTCACCTCCACAGGCAGCTCACTCCATGAGAAAAATCAATTTTGGACTGTCTGTCTCGCCAGCAGCCTCCCTTAGGTAAATTCCAGGATGAGGGGGTTTGGAGCAGGCAATAGAGGGGGTGGGGGGGGGGGGCCGCCGTTACGAGGGCTGTGGAGTCAGGGGGAGCACTCCTGGCTGCACAGAAAGGGTTTTTTTAAATTAAAAATAACTTGCCATTAGTTGGCACCCTGAGTCCTGGCTGAATCCTGAGTGGGACAGGCCCAACACCTGACCTGCTCATCGATAGCAGATTTTGTAGAGGGGTCCTTCTACAGGCATTAGGCACCTAATTAACATATTCAAGTTATCTAAATCCTGTTTTAGGCATTAGCCTCCCGTGACGCCTAAAAAACAGGCCCCACAAATTTAACAGTGGGCCCAATAAGTGTGCAGTTTGGGCACAGACCATCACACTGCTAAATTGATGCACTTTGCACTTGTTTTATGCCTAAAAAATGGGCGCAACGCATACTAATTTCTATCCCTTTGTCTGCATCATTCTCATTCATATCCTTCACTTCTATTTCTTTTTCTCTTCTTTACTATTTTCTTTCCTTTAACTTTTCATGTTCCTTTTTCCTCGCGTTTCTTTTTTTATTAACAAAAATCTCTTTGCCATTTGTCTCAGCAGTTCCCCCCCCCACCCCGCCCCCGCTCATTTTCTTGGACCATTTGCACTGCTGCGTGCTGAGACCACAGGGGTGAGGAGGAAGCAGGCCGCTGAAGGAATCCACAGAGCAGACTGTAGAAAGAAGCAGAAATTGGCAGTGGAGATCTACTTGGCTCAGTTAATAGCACTCTCACTGCTGACTCAGAAGATCATGTTTCCAACTCCACTCCAGGACTTAAATTAACACTTGAGAGTCATACTGAGGGAGTGCTGCATTGCCAGCGTGCTCTCTTTTAAATGGCATGTTAAATCAATGCTCCATCTGCCTGTTCGGGTTTGGGTTGCCAGCCCTCCAGGATTGCCCCAGAGTCTCAAGGCGTTGAAGATTAATCTCCTGCGAACTCCTGCGAGCAACCCGGGAGAAACATCATAAGGGCGATAAAAAATTATGTGTTTTTTTTTCTTTGAACATTTTAATTTATTAGTTATAAAAATATTGGAGGTGGGAAAAAAGCTGTTTGATTGGCTAGGGCTGTTGGCGGAAGGTGGTCATGTGATGAAACCTCCAGGAATCCATCCAACCAAAGTTTGCAACCTTTATTCAGGTGGACGGAGAAGAGTTCATGGCACTATTCAACAAGGAGAATTAAGTTTTCCTGATGTGTTTGCAAACATTTGTCCC
Source organism: Heptranchias perlo (assembly GCF_035084215.1). Lineage (NCBI taxonomy): Eukaryota > Metazoa > Chordata > Chondrichthyes > Hexanchiformes > Hexanchidae > Heptranchias > Heptranchias perlo. The sequence goes on from NC_090339.1 coordinate 17,084,310, forward strand.
TCAGCCAACACCAAAAGAAATAGATTACTGTTGTCTGTAGGTCCATGCTGTATGCAAATTGAGTGCTACATTTGCCTACAGAGCACCAATGCACATAGAAATACATTATAGGCGAAATGCCTCAGAATTTCCTGATGATGTGATAAGATGGTATATGAATGCAAGTCTTCATTTTTTCTTAAAGAGTAAAAGGCTTCTGGCTTATGATGGCTGCCAAAAGTAGGGAGCTGATTGAGAGAGTTCTAACCTCTTACCCGTCCGTATCTGTCGAAATACTATAACTGTGAATTCACAATATGGGGCAAAGATTTACTCTGGGTGTAGCAAAATCATAAATGGGTTCTTGAGAAAAATGTTTATGATTTTGCTACACTTAAGATATAAAGGAAATCCTTCCCCTTGGGGATTGAATGGGAGATTTCCTACCAACACTAGAGGAATGGAACACCTGCTTCAGTTCAATATCACACATATAAAGGCAAGTCCCCCATTATAGACACACTGGATCAAAAGCAATCAATGGATCTGGTAGAAGAATAGGACAGAATGAATTGCGACATAATCTGGGATTCAGAAATACAAGGTGGTAAATTTTAACCCCATAAACAGGTGAGTTTGGGGCAGGTGGGAAGGTAAAAATCGTATAAAAGTAAAACCCGCCTCCAACGTGCCCACTTCCTGTTTTAATGGAGGCAGGATGAGGGACGGGCGACCAATCCATTCTCAGGGGTGGGTCAGTCACTGAATTCTTTTAAGAATGCTGCGGGCCTCCATTTTGACAGTTTCTTTATTTTTAACTCCTGGGGGCCGGGATTCCCGGGCCTTCTGCTTCATGCCACGTAAGAGGATGCGAGAAGGCCCGGCTCAGCAGGTATTGCACTGCTTGTGGGTCAGGAGGAGCAGGAGTGTTTCCTCAAGGCTTAACAAGTCTACCTGCCGTGATCCCACACACGCGATCGGCCGACCCTCTGCCCCCCATGTCTGACCCCCGCCACCATGATCTCCGACACCCCCCACCATCTCCGAACCCCCCCGTGATCTCTGACCCACCACGATCTCCGATCCCACCGCCACGATCTCTGACCCTCCCAACGATCTCCAACGCTCCCCCACGATCTCCAACCCCCCCATGCGATCTCTGACCCCTCCCGCGATCTCCGACCCCCCCCTCCACGATCACGGACCTCCCCCACGCCGACTCCTCCCATGATCTCTGACCCACCACGATCTCCGATCTCCCCCCCCCCATGATCTCCGACTACCCTCACGACCTCCGAACCCCCCCATCATCTCCAAACCCCCCATAATCTCTGAACCCCCCCATGATCTCCAACTCCCCACGATCTTCGAGCCCCCCCCCCCGCGATCTCTGACCCACCTCAATCACTGAACCACCCCCCCCATGATCTCCGATTCCCCACGATCTCCGACCACCCTCACGACCTCCGAACCCCCCCCCATCATCTCCGAACCCCCGTGATCTACGAACCCCCCCCCCCGAACTCCGAACCACCCCCACGATCTCCGAACCCCATCGCGATGAACCCCCTAGCCCGAAGCCCCCCCGATGACCCTGGGCCCCAACCCCCCCCCATTGACCCCTCCCCCTCCCAAAGACCACCGATCCTGACCCCATCGATGACCACCCCCCTCCGATGACTGACCCCCCCGATGACTGACCGCACCGATGACTGACCCCCCCAATGAACCTTGACCCCCCCGATGACTGACCCCCCCCCCCCCACTACCGATGACCAGCTGCTGCCCCCATCTAAGACTTTTTTTTTATTTGTTCAAGGGATGTTGGCGTCGCTGGCAAGGCCAGCATTTATTGCCCATCCCTAATTGCCCTTGAGAAGGTGGTGGTGAGCCGCCTTCTTGAACCGCTGCAGTCCGTGTGGTGAAGGTTCTCCCACAGTGCTGTTAGGTAGGGAGTTCCAGGATTTTGACCCAGCGATGATGAAGGAACGGCGATATATTTCCAAGTGGGGATGGTGTGTGAGTTGGAGGGGAACGTGCAAGTGGTGTTGTTCCCTCAAAATGACCCTAGTTTTGAGCTGCTAGTTCTATTCTGAATCTATCCCATTTAGCACGGTGGTAGTGCCACACAACACGTTGGATGGTGTCTTCAGCATGACGACGGGACTTTGTCTCCACAAGGACTGTGCGGTGGTCACTCCTACCAATACTGTCATGGACAGATGCATCTGCGACAGGTAGATTGGTGATGACGAGGTCAAGTAGCTTTTTCCCTCGTGTTGTTTCGCTCACCACCTGCCGAAGGCCCAGTCTGGCAGCTTACCTGCAACTTACCTGCTGGCATCCGCTCACTGGCTGCTCTCCCATCTGACTGACAGCCAGCCTGTCAATCTGGCTGGTTGTCAGGCGGGACAGAAAAAAAATTGATAATGTCAATATGTCAAAATCGTAAGGACATCCGGGAAACCCTTACTTCCGGGCTGCATGCAGATTAAATACATACCCAGGATCAGCAAACGCATTCTCAACAACTATAATCATAACTTTATTAACCAATTAATTGGAAATGAAATAAGGGAAAACAACCTCTACAGGAAGAAACGTGGGAGGGCACACTGGGATGAATATAGGTACCTGCAGGAACATGTTAAAAGAATGGTCAAAAGGGGCAAAGAGGAACCAAGAAAAGAACATAGCTACAGGTGCAGAACATGACTGCGAGAAATTCCAATCCATATTGTAACAGTAAGAAAGCCATCAGATAAGGGAGAGAACTATAAAAGATGCTAACAGAAATTCTACAGAAGTCTGGGCAGACCCCACCTGTGTAACGAACTGCAGAGAGGAAGGAAAAATGGATGACATACATTTTCCATGAATGATGTTGAAATAGCTAATTTGAAAGAAGTCTTAGTGAACTCAATGTTCAACACGTCCAACCAATGGAGAGCAGCAATCAGTAAAGCCAACAGAATGTTCAACTACATAGTTAACACAGTGAAATATAAATCAGAGAAGGTCATGATCAAATTGTGCAATCCTTTAGCGGTTCTGGCTGCTGAGAAACAAGGGAGACATTCAAGCAGTGGAGGCGAGACACAAAATTGACTTAAAATGCAAAAGGTGTGAACTAAGAGGAAAGTCTGCAGAAACTTGAGCCTTTCAGCCTGGAATTAAGGCATCTAAGAGGTTAGATTTAAGACTGATATCAGAAGTTCTTCTTCATACAAGAGTGACCAATACACGCAATGGACTCCCAGATAGAGCAGTGGAGACAAGATATCTGGAATCATGAGAAACAACTAAATACTGAAATGGGGAATATATAGAATCTTTCTAGATGGATGAATTAAGATGGACCAAATGGCCTTCCTGGTCTGTAATTATCTTGTGATCATCAGTTTCAAATCATTAACATATTTTAGGATTTTTATATCTTAACTGACTGCCCTCCTACAGTTGGATACCTTGATGGGAGGGGAGGGAACTGTAACGTCTTTCTGCCTGTATGAGCTAAGTTGGGCCAAATGGCCTTCCTCGTCTCTATGAATCTTGTGAAAACTGTCGATATTGTTATTATCAGTAGATTATTATTTTATAAATATATCGATTTGGCTGTTTATAAAATGGTAAACAAAATCATTAGCTATCCTTTGTACCATTCAAAAAATACATTCAGAAATAGCAACTGCTTTAAATTAATTATACTCGTTGAATACAGTAAAGACAGCTACTCCCTGCTTAAATTAACACGCTTGTTTGCCAATTATCAAGGGAGGCATGTTCTACTGATTATGGGGCACACCACAGCTAGACAACACTTTAGTTTAATGGTAAGCCCATAATTCTTCACTGCTGCTGCAAACCTCTTCACAAGCAGTTACTGATCCACAGCAAAGAAGAGTTCATGAGTGACCTCCTCAATGGTCTTGGTCAAAATGCCCAGTCTAATCAATCTGAAGAGCTTACAGGTGTACAAAATCTGATGCATGTAACTGTATTCAGAACTTTCGTAAGATCGTCAATCACTGTTGCAAAAATAAAATACCAAACAGGCTAGATGGCAATATTAAGTAGTTGGAAAGGGCTCAATTTACACACCCTATGTCCGAAAATGCCATCACGTAGCTGGCAAACAATCTGAATATACTTTCCTGGGCATCCAAATTGGTCAATAGTTTGCACAGTCCAGGTCTCCTAAATGTATTAATTGATTTTGTCAGGTCACTAAAGATTGAATTGAGATCCATATTCTGTTCTCTACATTTTTCTTGCATTTGACACATGACAAAAAGCAATATTGACTGTATCCATCTTTGTTCTGGACCCAATGTATTTCTGAAAATACACTGTCTGCAACACTAGTGAGAAGGCAATTGAGGACCATCCTGGTCAGTATCTTCCCAGCAATTGACAAGAGGGAGATGCTCAATAGCTATCACAGCAATACTTATTGCCTTTTCATTTGTTTACTATAATAATGGTTTTATCGTTTAGATTCTTAAAGACTACATCATCTCTCCAGATTAATTGAAAGAATGAAAGGGGTCACATAGTTACAGCATGGCAGCTGCATTTATAGACCTCTGCTGGTATTTGAGCAAGGGACCTTCCCGTTCTTAATCATCTTGATCACCTTTTAGTTTCTTCTAGAATGGGTGCCCATACATGTTTTTATGGCTAGGTTACTCTCGTACGTTATTCACAGCTTCATCAGTAATTTGGATGACCAGCTCAGCAGATTGTCAAAATGCTCCCTCCACTTTTGTAGAATCTAAACTTTGTTAGTGATTAGTGTGCTGCCATCTGTGCCCTTCAATGGAGTAGAATCAGTGTATCTTGGTTCGTAAACTTCCTTCAGAGCTTTGGGGAAGTATTGTGCACCCCACTGGCCAGCAAACAATTAGATTTCCTTTGCTTTTATATCCTACCATTGGTCTTGCATTCAGCCACAATTTCAATTAGTCTAGGTTGGACAAGTCCTTCTGACAGGACTTCTTGACCACTAAATTAGGATTAGCCAAAGTGCTTACATGCATTCTATTCTTCCCACAGAGAAGCATGTCTATATCAGTATCTTTTTCATCAAATAAATGCATGTTCACAAAGCACACAGTGTCAAAGGCAGTACGGTGTCACATAAAATCATCCACTTAACATCAAATGTTCTCATTTTCTGCAGTCTGGTTGGTAGTTAGTGTTGTTGCGATGTTGTTATGCAGCTCCAGTCGAACATTTAGATCTTTGAGACACATTAAACATGCTGGTCAACTGTGAAGCAGTAGCACACAATCCACTGAAAGCACAGATTCAGGTCAGTGCCAAGTTAACGTGCATGCTGCCAGCACATCATGAATGCACTATGTGAATTAGCTGTTGATATAAATAGCGGTTGTTCAAAAGACACTCATATCAGCACTTGAAACCGTAAATTCTAAAATATGGAGAGAAAGGTATAAGGCAGTGAGTAAATGGCAGCTAAGGCAATTGAAGGGATCCAGCTCTAAAGGGTGGATGCAAGTAGACTGGCTGAGAAATAGAAAGTAGCACAACAAATCTTTGAAGGTGGCAGGAGAAGTTGATAAGGCTGTTTAAAAAAAGCATACAGTATTCTTGGCTGTATAAATAGAGTACAAAAGAAAGGAAGTTGTGGTAAACCTTTGTAAATCACTGGTTAGGCCTCAGCTAGAGTATTGTGTCCAATTCTGGGCACCATATTTTAGGAAGGATGTGAAGGCCTTGGAGATGCTGCAGAGTAGATTTACCAGAATGGTATCAGGGATGAGGGACCTCAGTTATGTCGAGACACTAGAGAAGCTGGGATTGTTCTCCTTAAAGCAGAGAAGGTTAAGGAGAGATTTGATGGAGGTGTTCAAAATTATGAAGGGTTTTGATAGAGTAAATAGGGAGAAACTGTTACCACTGGCAGGAGGGTCAGTAACCAGAGGACACAGATTTAAGATAATTGGCAAAAAATCCAGGGAGCAAATGAGGAGATTCTTTTTTTATGCACTGAGTTGTTATGATCTGGAATGCACTGCCTGAAAAGGTGGTGCAAACAGATTCGATAGTAACTTTCAAAAGAGAATTGGATATAGACATGAAAAAGAGAAATTTGCAGCACTACTAAAGAGCAGGGCAGTAGAACTAATTGGAGCGCTCTTTCAAAGAGCCGGCACAGACATGATGGGCCGAATGACCTCCTTCTGTGCTGTATGATTCCATGATTCTAACAACAAAAAGGCAAATCTAAGTGATAAGAGATAAGGAAAAAAAGTGAGAAAAGAGAGAGCAGCTGCAATAGTAACAAAGAGAGGATTAAATAAGGTAAATAATAAAAGTCAGCAGAAAAATACTGTATAACTGTCAAAAAGAGGAAAACAGCTAAACTGAATGGAAAATCTGGTCTGATATTCCCAGCTTCCTCTCATTCTTAGTCAATTGGCAGAAAATCAGCCCATGAGAAATTATGGGGCTTATTCCACGATTGGACATTCCAGGCAAGGAACTGCATTCACAGGTGGGGAAATCGCAGGCCGGCTGCCCGTGATTTTCCACCCATTCATTTAAATAACAGGAGATCAGGCACAGCTGCCCTGCAAATTTACAAACAGCAATCCCTGCAGCCACACTCCTTGCCAGGAGCACTAGAACATGGAAATTTGCCCTTATGCTAATACAATAAAAAAGAATATATAAAGAGCAGAGAAAAAGAACAAATTTAATGTAAACAGCTGAAGATGATACCAGATCGACTAGTTTTCTAGGATAAGCATTAACACTTAGATTGTTGGTGGATCCAGGGAAATTTCAGTCTGTTGGGCCTGCCATTTTATTGTGTTTTCACCTGACACAATGTCATCCTGAAACAAACCCAAATATTTTAACGTCAAAGCTACTCAAATGTTGGGAGTCATTCTATTACTGTAATGTTCATCTTATATACCAAAAAAAGTGAAGACACTACAATTCTGGTTGTACAATCTTTCCTTTCCCCAATTCTCCCTCTTCCGTTTTCATTTTTAAAAATTTACATCGATTATAACTTAATTAATCTATTCTAAAACTTTAAAAACATTTTTTAGAATATATAACATATGAAGGAAAAAGTACAAGGAAAAATATAAATTAGGCAAATAAGAAATATACACAGTAGGAAAACAATATTGCAAGAATAACAAGCTTAAGTATAAATTACTAGCAGTCAAACGCCTGAAGCAAGATTAAACCAAACAATAGATACGTCAAAAAATCATACAGAGTAAGATCAGAGATATTGTAATGAAAGTTTCAACAAGGACTTTACCAAGGACAACAGTAGCTTATTCAAGCCAGATATTGTCATGGGCAGAAAATGATGGCATTGCTTGGATTATAAGTTCCAAGTCCAGTTTTAGGGCAAACCCAATGGTCAACTGAGAAGGATGTGATCAGTGTTGCCTGCTCTGTCCTCATGCACAGTAGTTCAAAAAGGAAGATCATGCCTCAGATAGATGAAGGCAATACATAATTCTCTCTGATTGAATCAACTTCCATTCTGGAGTCCAATGGGACCTAACAGACACTGTATGATAGAGATACCAGTGATGGACTGGATCTCCTGGAGCACCATGGCACAATCAGGAGTGGACTAAGAGACAGCAGATATACAAGTAGGAGTTAATGCCTCCTGCATGCTCTTAGATGCACTATTATTTCAGGTTGCAAATTATGAACTGCACTGGCATAGAGTAGGTATGATAAATAATTTGTGATTATCCCTCCCTTAATCTGTTGCTGATAGCCAGTCTGGCACCGTAGCCTCCCCTACCTCGTCCAAAATTGTGCAATTAAATTCAGGGCTACCCATGTATCTCATAAGCGAAATACGCTTACTATATCCTTAAAAATCAGTATAGAATATAGCTGTGAAATTAACCCATCCTTATCAACCAAACCTATCAAAAAGCAATCTAGCTTTGGACACCTGCTTGTAAGCCTGATTCACGGCTCTGGATATGGAAAACAGATGGCAGATCTGGAAATATCTAAAAACATCATCACCTTTGAGACAACACTTGCCCAGTAGGGAAGCAAAAGATTGAATCAAGTCATCCTCCAGCATGTAGGAGAGCTACAAAAGGTAAAAATGACACTTATGGAATCCAAACCCTGAAGCAAGGATTTGCAATTTGTCCCACAGAGGGGAGCTGGCAAATAGACCTTGCAGAATATGAAAATGGCAGCATATATCTTGCCAGATCTGCATGACTATATCCAAAACTGGATGAGCCTTAACCACAGTGAAAAAGCAAATGTGAAATAACATTAGGACGAGACTGCCTAATTCATCTCACTTTTAGCTGTGTGTCTATTGTAGAAGTTCAATTTTGCAGGCCAAAACTAGTTTAGTTAGTAGGAGAGATAATTTGATCCTTATTCAATAGACATCATGGGATGTGGGCGTCACTGGCAAGGCCAGCATTTATTGCCCATCCCTAATTGCCCTTGAGAAGGTGGTGGTGACAACTGAGTGGTTTGCTAGGCCATTTCAGTGGGCGATTAAGAATCAACCACATTGCTGTGGCTCTGGAGTCACATAGAGACCAGACCAGGTAAGAATGACAGGTTTCCTTCCCTAAAGGGTATTAGTGAACCAGATGGGTTTTTGCAACAATCTGGTAGTTTCATGGCCACCATTACTGATACTAGTTTTTTTAATTCCAGATTTTATTTAATTAGTTGAATTTAAATTCCCTAGCTGCTATAGCACGATTTGAACTCATGACTCTGGATTATTTATCCAGGCCTACCAGGATTACTAGGCCAGTAACATAACCACTATGCTGCCGTAGCCAGTTTAACTGTTTAACTCTGAGCTGCAGCCATCTTAACATTCCAACACAAATTGTAGAATCCAATTCCAAAAAGATCAGGCTGGGAATACAGAAAAGGAATACTTGAAATTAAAAAGGGAAGAATGTTCATCTTAAAGCACTCACTTTGTCCAGCATGGAAAATCAAGAATGACTCCATCAATTCCTATCCCCGAGTGTTAGCACACTCTAAGTGACGTAGATCAGTAATGATCTGTACCCCAAATGAAAAAAAATACTGAAAAAGGGCCTCCATTCAGCATCAAAAAATTAGCTCAAAGGGATGCTTTATTTAATCAATTGAAGCCTACGCTCTGAAGATCGCCACAGATGAATCAACATAATCAGGTCAATCTTTGACATGATTTTATTCATGTCAAATAGAAGCTCTCGAGCAATTAAAGACTTTTCCTATCCACAGTGCAACTGCTCACAGACCAAATAAGTACAGTAAGAAAATGAAGTGTTTCCATCGCTTAACTATTGATACAAATAATCAAACCTACTAATAAAACAATTGATCTTGACAAGTATGAATATGAAAATTAACCAACTACACTTAAAACAATAAATCAACTGCTGTGTTCAATAAGGATCAATAAGAAATATGGGAGGGAAGTTCATACGAGAATAACATGCATGGACTCTGAATGGAGCAGGCTTGATGGGGTGAATGGCCTTTTCTTGCTCCAGATTTTTCTTATATTGAAAAGTCTCCATTCTGTAATGGTGGATAGGAGCATTCAAGTTGTAGGAAAAAGGTTGTGAACAATTTTACAACACCAAGTTATAGTCCAGCAATTTTATTTTAAATTCACAAGCTTTCGGAGACTTCCTCCTTCCTCAGGTAAATGTTTACCTGAGGAAGGAGGTAAACATTTACCTGAGGAAGGAGGAAGTCTCCGAAAGCTTGTGAATTTAAAATAAAATTGCTGGACTATAACTTGGTGTTGTAAAATTGTTTACAATTGTCAACCCCAGTCCATCACCGGCATCTCCACATTAGGAAAAAGGTGGCAGTAGAAAGTGGTGACAATTGGTCACAGTACTGTTCGAATAAAGAGAGGAGAATTTAAAACTTAGTCAGATTCATCATCCAGTTATCACTTCTGGGAAGTGCCTATGCGCGGAGGTCAGGACTAGGCTTGATTTTAACAGCCCATATGGTGTTAACAGCCTACTGATACGCTGTGAAGCCTCACACCTGAAGAATGGCCACATGGATGTCGGGAATTCCTTATTTCCTGTGATTCTTGTACACTGGACGAATAGTCAAGCAAAGAACATAACCCTCACTCACAGTAGTTTCATTAATCAAAAGTAATTACTTAATGATGTTATCATTCATACGAGCATTCATGAAGCAAAATCAAACCATACATATGACTTTCCTCTATAAAATCCCATTATACACTTAATAATTCGCAATATTATTACGTGATGACTTAACAATTCATACACACATCAGGCAAATCATTAATACATATACAACCTTTAAACCAAGGATTTTGCTCATCGGACCTGAAGGTTGAGCAGCTCTTCAGTCCTCGAGGTCCTCTTCTCCTTGCATTATGTTCAACAGCAGTGTGCATTCCTGGTGACTGCCGGGTGGTGAAGAGGCTGTTCTTCTCTCAAAGTCTTCTGTTATATTGTTTTTTACCAGTAGAACGTGGGATTGGGGAAAGTCTTTCTTTTTGTCCAATCGCTCCCTGTTGCCATGCCTCAATCATTAACATACCTCAATGATTGATAGTTTAGGCTTTGATCATGTGACTGGAGACCCTTCTGATGTAGAAAAGACCATGTGCTCGAACCATGAAATGTAAAATGCCCCTTTGCTATCTCTGTTTATGAGATGGCACCTTTGATGCCTATATACAGACATCCTTAATGGTCCTGATGTCTCCAATTTTGATTGCTTCAGTGGTTTCAAATCCAATTCTTACACCATTTCACCATATACTGATGCAATACTATTTGATGTTTCACAACTCCCAGCTCTTTGAACAGACTACCAGATAAGAATGAAAGGGCCAATGCCTTTTCACACCTTTCATTGCTTTCCCGATCCAAAGTCTTTGATGTATGCCTTTTCTTACATTACCCTCTGCTGTGTTGAAAAGCTTGTGTTTCCAAAAGCCTATGTGTTTTGAAAGCCTGACAACTCTTTAAGCTCAATATTATCCATCTAGCTTATTTATTTAATAATCTAGATATCTATCCACAGTACAATGTCTTCAATCCCGAAACTCGTACTTCTCCAATGCCATCAGTGTCATTGAGGGAAAGCAGGATTTGCGAGAACAATGTTTACCACATTACTGTGTTGTCAGGTTTTCAAATGCCTTTGTTTAAAAGGGGTAGAGTTAACCCTTTCCTTCAAATGTTTTTTGTTAAAGGGGTTTTGAACCGCACATTCCCTCCTCAAGTGGGTATGTTGAATCTTCTGACTGATTCACTTCATATCCTGAGCATTGTCCTTGGTTATTAGGTTTTGATCATTGATTCCTGTTTAGGATGGGCCTGCCGTGACATATGCAAAAAGAATATTTATTTTCCATATTTTCTAATTAAATGTCGCATTACACATAAGCAAATTACCATAATAAACACTAGCATACATTGCTTACATATCAAAGCTGTACTAATTATTCTGATCCAAGGGTGTTATCCCACATTATACAATGTTTCCCACCACTCATGATCTCTTAGCTTTTGTACTGTTCCTTCTATAATCGCATTGGTTTGTTTCATTTCAGTCAGGAGGTGAAGTGAGATTAACATGAATCTCCATTACATTGTGTGGTCACATTGGCATGAGAGTATTCCCCGACCTGAGTAATTTCCATGGGGGTGTGAAAGAAAGGAGAATAAGTGATAGGACAGATAGTAGCACCATGCCTGAATGTAACGTCACTGGTGGTTATACAATATTGACCTCGGCTTTGATTGGCTACATGGGTACCAACTCACCTATTCATAAATTTCACAAGGTATTCAAGGTCCTCATCCCCCTTATTCATGCCTTGTAAAATACCCTTCCATTGTTTCCGCATCGATCCATCATCTTCCCACATTGATTCAGAATCTAATCTATTCCATGCTGAAGTGCCTGCAGTAGCCCCGATACCTGTCCATTCAGTTACCCCCCTTTTATGCATTTTATGGCCTGGTTTGTGAGGTTGTGGGGGCCACACTTGGTCTAAATCTCATCCTGCATTTCATTGGTGAAAGTTATGTATTATCTCCTGCAACATTGCAATATGTAATTTACTGTGGACCTGATGACATAGCCCTGATAGATAGGCTATATCTGATAGAGATATCAACTCATAATGGACATCATTATGATCTCCTTGCCGAGTCCAGATAATGACTATCTTACATTATACAACCATTCACAAATTTAAAAAGTCATCAGACCATTTCTGGGTCCTGGATTTAGAATTGGTCAGGATGGCTCCCTAGCCTTTGTCCCAATTTCATTGTTAACTCAAAGGAACTCAACCCTGAATTTGGAAATCCAAATTCCTATGTCCCTCTTTACTTTAATTTCAATCCCTCTGATAGGTACCAGTGTGTTTAACTCTATCCTCATTAATCAGTCGATTTCTCTACGGACCATGGGCTCGAATTTAGCAGGCCTGCGGGTTCCCAGCGGGTGGTCCTCCGGGAGCGTGGAAAACGCGGACGGGTAATTGTGTGCGTCCCCCACGCGATCGCGGGATAATTGGACCCATTAAGGCCTGCTTCCGGGTTCTGCGCTCCCCAGCTGCGTGCCGGCCGGCTGCGCATGCGCAGTTCTGTCGACGCGATGTAGGAGATCCAGTTAAAGGGGCAGTCTCCCAAAGCCCCTCCTGCTGCAAGCAAGAGGTCTGGGAGAATGGCTCAACAAAGGGGAAAGGCTGCGCCCCGTTTTTCAGATCTGGCACTGCAGCTGATGCTGGATGGCGTGAGGAGGAGGAGGGAAACACTCTTCCCTGAGGATGGGCGCAAGTTCCCTGCCGCCGCAACCAGGAAGGCATGGGCAGAGGTGGCGGCGGAGGTGAGCAGCAGGGGCAACACCCCAAGGACTTGGGAGCAGTGCCGCAAGCGCTTCAATGACCTGACTAGGTCTGGCAAGGTGAGTACACCAACGCACCCTCCCACATCCCGTCCCCACCATCACGCCAAGCAGATCACAACCCCTCCTGCACAGCCACCACTGCGCTCCATCAGCAATCCTCACAGCCACTCATTCACCATCCTCGCCGTGCACGCAAGTACCCACCGTCCCTGACCCCACCCGAACACTACCACACACCCCAATCCCCATGCAATGGGATCGGCACGTGGCCCACGCTTCCTCCCATCCGTTCCGCGCCACGCTCAACCCAACCACACCGATGCTCGATGCGTCTCACGATGCAAGACGCACCCACTCACACATCTGTGTTTTGCCTTCACAGGAGAAGAGGAGCAAGAACAACCGCGAAAGGGCACGCACCGGAGGTGGGCCGCCGCAAGTGGTGGAGCTCACCGACGCAGAGGTGGAGGCGCTCGACCTCGCCCGCACGCGACATTGCCTGTCGGTGGCCGATGGCGAGTGTGTCGCTGCCGAAACGGCCGGTAAGGGAAAGCTGACACTCAACACCCATGATCGCGAGTGACCGTATCATCACCTGCCATCAGGCGCACTGTCAAGTTGGTCCACATGCCTCAAAGTGCCCTCTGTTCTCTTGCAGGTCCGTCTTTGGGTCAAGCGAGCGTGGAGGGCGATTCCTCAGAGGACATGGCGGTCTCTGAGGGTGCATCGTCACATCAGAGCCAACCATCCACCAGCGCAGAGACACGCACCTCGGTGGGTCCCCCTCGCCAACTAGTTGGGGTAGCACTTGGTGAGTCACTGCGCACGAGTGAGCATGAGCAGACCCTGGTGGCAGGGGCAGCCGCGGAGGGTCCGCGACGGAGGGAGCACTCATCTCCAGGCTCTGCTCAGCCGGACCCAGATGCTGAACCCAGGGGGCCACCAGAGAAAAGGAGAGTCGTCGAGGGCCACCAGCTAATTGCTGAGGTGCTGGCAGAGGTGCCGCGCGCATTGTCCACAATAGCGCAGGCGATGGAGGAGTCCACCTCCTGCATGTGGGCATTGGTGGCGCAGGCACAGGAGGGTACCGGCGACACAGTGTCGCGGGTAGGTGCGGGACTGTCTGCGGTGGAGGACAGGCTGGCCTCCCTCGAGCGTCACGCACAGCTCCACTTCGAGTCCTTGCAGGCCCTCACAACGTCTGTACGGATTCAGGGTGAGCAACATTCCGACGCCATCAACAGGCTGAGGGATACACTAGGGGTGGCCTTGCAAGGCCTCACACATGCCATCCAAACTGCCGTCCAGCAGGGTGGAAGGGGTGATGTGGGCCGAGGCCAAGAGAGGGATGATGGTGACCGGGGACATGGAAGCGGGGACTCCTCTCAAGGCGTCCCCACGTCCCACCCGTCGCCCACCTCTCAACCAGCACCCGCAATGGTGCCTCCTCTCCAGGTGGCCGAGTCTGCCCCTGCCCCGGTGCAGGAGGAGCAGTCTGTGGAGGTGCCCTCACGGGCACCGAAACCCAGGGGCCGTCCGCCAAAAGCATCTACCCGGTCAAGGCAAGAAGACGAGCAACCTGCCACTACCTCTGCTGGAGCCACAGGGGTAGCACCACGTCGGGGTTCCCGGAAAAGAATTCCAAAGGCCTTATAATCACAAAGGGAATACACCAGGGTGTTTATTATTTTGTACTTTGTTTCTTAAATGATGTCACATTCCAGATATTAAATAGTCTATTCTCACCACTCCTGCCACCTCTCGTCCATTCTTCCGTGGCTTGTGCAATAGTTGCGTTCCGTGGAGGCCATCATGACGGCGAACACCTCCTGCCACCCATTGGGCACACTGCTGTGGGTGCAGGATTACTGGCAGCACTCTTCAGTGGAGGGGGCTGGTATGGCCGCTCGCATGTGCAGGTGAGGAGATGCGAGCGCATCGCAGTGTCTGACTCTAGGAGAACCGTTGACGTATGAGTGCGTCCCTGGCCCGGCGACCATCCCGGTGAGTCGCGGCTCGGCGCATGGGTCGTCCAACATCCTCGGGCGCGTCCTCCTCCTCCGCCTCCTCCTCCTCCGCCTCCTCCTCCTCCTCCTCGCCCTCGCCTTCCTCAATGTGGGTGGCGGGTGTGGATGGGGCCTCCTCCAGCGGCACCCCTCTCTGTTGGGCCATGTTGTGCAGGGCACAGCAGACAACTATGATTCGTCCCACTCTGAATGGTGTGTATTGGAGCGCTCCCCCAGAACGATCAAGGCACCTGAAGCGCATCTTGAGAAGCCCTATGGTCTGCTCAATTGTAGACCTGGTAGCAGTGTGGCTGTCATTGTACCGACGCTCCGGCTCGGTGATGGGGTTCCTCAGAGGTGTCATGAGCCACGTGTGGAGGGGATACCCCTTGTCGCCGAGGAGCCAGCCGTTGCCGGCGTTGGGTGCCTGCAGGATGGGCGGGACGCCGGACTCCCTGAGGACGAAGGCATCGTGGCAGCTGCCGGGGTATCTGGCGCACACGTGTAGGAATCTCTGGCGGTGGTCACAGATGAGCTGGGCGTTCATGGAGTGATACCCCTTCCTGTTGATGAACAGCCCTGGCTCATGCGGACGTGCCCGTATTGCGATGTGGGTGCAGTCGATTACACCCTGCACCCGTGGGAAGCCGGCCATAGCATGGAATCCAACCGCCCTCTCCATCTGGCTGCGCTCGTCCATGGCGAAGTTGATGTAGTGGGAGGCCCTGCGGAACAACCCATCGGTGACCTGCCTTATGCACTTGTGTGCAGAGGACTGACAGACCCCGGTGATGTCCCCGGTGGCACCCTGGAAGGAACCGGATGCGAAGAAGTTGAGGGCAGTGGTGACTTTGACGGCGACAGGTAAGAAGATGCTGCTTGGTCCATCAGGGAGCAGCTCGTCGTTAAGGAGGCTGCAGATGTCGGCGACTACCTGGCGATTGACTCTGAGCCTCCGTATGCACTGCTCCTCGGAGAGGTCCATGAAGCTGAGCCTCGCTCTGTACACCCTGTGCGGAGGGTAGTGCCTCCTGCGACGCATCTCTCTCTGCGGTTGCCCTCCCTCCTGCTGTGCAGGTGGGTGTGCCGCAGCACCGTGTTGGGGGGCCCCACCTCTCCGAGGCGGACGGCGTGGACTGCGAGGCTGCTGGGGCTGGTCATCCTGTTCGTCCTCCGACGATGTCAACGCACCACCCATCTGGCAGGTGTTGGTGTGAGGGGTTGTGCAGGGTAGGTGGGTGGGTCCTCGGACTGGGGCTGCGGTTTCGTGTCGGTCTGTCCTCTGGCTTGGCGGGGGTTGGTGGAGGGCAGGCGTTGCCCTATGTGACGCGGTGGCCTCCTGCGTGGGTGAGGGCTCTCCCCCGTGGAGCGCACCTTGGCACCTGCCACAGGCTGCTGGCTGCAACACGCCTGGTTTGAAGGGTCCTGTTTCCCCCAGTGTGGGAAACTGACTGCTTTGAACGTAAAATCCCACACTTCCTCTTTTGACAGCTGCTTCAGCTCATTAACTGACCACAACGAGCAAGTTAAGTGCTCTCAAGTGGAACCCCGCTGGCTTTAATTGCCTGCGGGATTCCCACCAGCGGGGCTTGCGCGCGCAGCCCCGCACGTCAGCGCGGTACCCGGAAGTGGCCGGGATTTCGTCCGAATCCGGTCACGTGATCGGAGATCGGGATTTTCGGGGCCCCCCCGCTGGAAACCCGCAGGTAACCCGACCCTAAAATCGAGCCCCATGTGTCAGTGCCCTTGTTAAAAGTTTTCACTCTCCTGGGCCACATTAATGATTTCATCTCCCTCTGCAAGGTCCCAACGTCTTGGGTAGTGGCCAGGCTATCAAGGAAGTTTTTGCATTGTTCAGTATAAGCAAGGACACAAACATCCCCAAGAGAAAGCCATCAATTAACCATTTCATCTCATTCATCAGACCTCTAAAGGAAATTTACTGTCCAATACAATATTTACATTAACCCTTAAAACATAGATTAAACATCCCCAACCTGGTACATGTTATACTTAACACATTTTTGTTAATTTTTCCTAAACTCTTCACGGACATTTTATCCCCAAAATATCTTGAGTCCATTTTATCATTTCAAAATTATCCCATTTCCAGAGAGCAGTATTATTGGACTGAAATGACAATTTTATTTCCCCAAATGCACAATTTTATTTCCCCAAAATACTCCCTCTGATACATAGCACTGGACAGGAACTACTTAGATTAGATTCCTTTTGTTTTACATTAATTTGATCATCCCCTTAAATTTTAAGTAAATTTTCCCTTCTCGAGTGCTTGAACAGCAATTATATCAATTATAATTGTCTTACCAATTTCAATTTCATAAGCAAATTATAACCAGGCTTGGTAGTTTTATAGTAGAGGCAGAAGTGCTTGAAATTACTTTTGAAGGTAACTCCCATTTCTCCCTCTCCTCAAGCACTCTGTCTTGGAAAATAACAAATAACCCTGAATTGGTTAAAACTGAGCCTTTTGAGAGGTAAAATCTCAGTCCGTTAGCCTGTACAATCTATTGTAATTCATGATTAGTATAATTTTCACTACAAGTTAATAAACCTTTAACTAACAGACAAAAATAAATATTTTCTCCACTGGTCCAGGTCACCAGTTCCAATGTTTCAGGCTGCAAAGTATTTTTATTCATCTTTATTTGAGAACTTTATGTTCCTCCAATGTTCTCTTTTCATCTCCCAGCTGATTTTTTTTATTCGTTCATGGGATGTGGGCGTCGCTGGTGAGGCCAAGACTTTCGCGGTCCCGTAAACCATAGTTCCCTGTGTAGAAGAAGGATAGGAAATCCATTGTGGCTCTTCTTGAGAGCCCAAGGGGTTAAAAATAACAAATAATTCATTAAATTTCCCTGTCACCCTTTATCCCGGGTCCAGAGAGAACTCCACACACATTTCCATGAATGAATCTAATTATCTCACTCCAGGAGGAATAGTCAGCAAAGGGAGCACAAAAATAATGTCCAATATTTCCTTCTATCACATAGGGAAATATCCATTTAAATTAAGAAACTTAAAAAAACTCTTATACGCTTAACTAAAGCACTGCGCCAACAGCACTAAATGATCTATTTTAAAGAACAATCCCTTTAAACTGAAAAATATGTCCAGAAGAACATGGGAGAGACTGACTAGCTTTTCTGTTATCTCCCAAAGTTTCTCTCCATGTCTTGGAATTCACTAAGGGCCGATAAAACTGGACATGCTGGAAGCTACAACCTAACTACTCCTCCAGATCATTATCACAGAGAAAGCAGAGGGCTGCCCAATACTATTGCCCAGTATATTCAGTACATTCAACGGCATTACCTTCGCCGAGTTCCCCACCATCAACATCCCGGGGGTCACCATGGACCAGAAACTTAACTGAACCAGCCATATAAATACTGTGGCTACAAGAGCAGGTCAGAGGCTAGGTATTCTGAGGCCAGTGACTCACCTCCTGACTCCCCAAAGCCTTTCCACCATCTACAAGGCACAAGTCAGTAGTGTGATGGAATACTCTCCACTTGCCTGGATGAGTGCAGCTCCAACAACACTCAAGAAGCTCGACACCATCCAGGACAAAGCAACCCGCTAGATTGGCACCCCATCCACCACCCTAAACATTCACTCCCTTCACCACCTGCGCGCTGTGGCTGCAGTGTGTACCATCCACAAGATGCACTACAGCAACTCACCAAGGCTTCTTCGACAGCATCTCCCAAACCTCTACCACCTAGAAGGACAAGGGCAGCAGACACGTAGGAACAACACCACCTGCACGTTCCCCTCCAAGTCACACACCATCCCGACTTGGAAATATATCGCCGTTCCTTCATCGTCGCTGGGTCAAAATCCTGGAACTCCCTTCCTAACAGCACAGTGGGAGAACCTTCACCACACGGACTGCAGCGGTTCAAGAAGGCGGCTCATCACCACCTTCTCAAGGGCAATTATGGATGGGCAATAAATGCTGCAACGCCCACATCCCATGAACGAATAAAAAAAATCAGCTGGGAGATGAAAAGAGAACATTGGAGGAACATAAAGTTCTCAAATAAAGATGAATAAAAATACTTTGCAGCCTGAAACATTGGAACTGGTGACCTGGACCAGTGGAGAAAATATTTATTTTTGTCTGTTAGTTAAAGGTTTATTAACTTGTAGTGAAAATTATACTAATCATGAATTACAATAGATTGTACAGGCTAACGGACTCAACTAAAACACTCAGTGCACATTCTCCAACTCCCCCCCTCCCCTCCGAAGTCCTGATTCATCATTTATTTATTACAAATTATACAGATCATCCCAAAGGTAAAGAAGAGAAAATAAATAAACTTTAGATTCCTTCTACCCCCGGTGAGTGGAAACTTTGGTAATATAAAGGGTAATTCTATGCTCCCAGCAGAGAACTGTGCTCACATGGAGCGCTGATTGAAGCTAGGGCTAAAATATTGCAGCCCCAATTCTCTGACCTACGCTGTATGCAAGAAATGCGGAATTACCTCCATTATAATTCAACGAGAACAAGTTTTGCATAGTTTATAAAGATACTATATTGCACTCCTGAATGTAGTTCACCACAGATGCTAAAAACAAGATCATTATTGGTTTTGATTTCCTATTTTGCTGGGTACTGATATGAAAACTAAAGTGAAATTAAATGCAATCAAACCAGATTGTGGACCACACTGAAACTCTCAATTTTGTCTTTCTGTATTTTAAGGAGATTTTTTTTTAAACAGGAGGAGAGCGAGGTGAAGAGGCAGGGGCTTTTAGGAAGGGCATTTCAGAAAGTAGACTCAGGCAGCTGAAGGCTCTGCCATCTGGGCAAAGGGAAGGAGAGATGCATAAAAGGCAGCAGTCAGAGGAATGGAGAGCTCAGGAGGGGAGGGATGTAAGGCTGGAGGATGTGAGTGCAGAGATAGGGCAGAGTGAGGCCATGGGAGGTAGAAGTAAGCAGATTAGGACAGGATATGGGTCTGAAGTTCAGCTTCATAATCGATGATGAAGAGTTAATATCAAGCACTATCCTGTGTTTAAAAAAAACTCCAGCAAGATGTTCTGCTTCCACCCAAATGGAGTTATTATTGTTTTGAATAAAATGTTTTCTGCTCTTCAAACAAGGAACTTGTCAAGACCTACATCTCACTCTATTCTCTCCCTGCACCTTCTTTTGATCTTATTGACCTTGCCTTGTCCGAAGATCCTATGCATTAATGGGAGAATTAAGAATATAGACCTGGGGTTAAAATACATTTGCCCATGGATAAATATGTTCTGTCACCAACACATCAGGAGAAAAGTCAAGGGGTCACAGTGTATGCACTCTTGCAACTGGGAAAACTGGGTCTACAGTATTAAATAAATCCAGCCACTTTCAATGTCAAAAAGGCATAGTATGTTTTTAATACCCATTTACATTTGGTTCCGATTTGTAACCAGTCAAAGCCCATGTTCTGTTATTTACCCACTATTGTGCTTTACACCCTAGGGAGCCCATAGAGAACACATGTGTTTGCAGGATTGGCCGTAGAGACAAAGTCTGGGCTCTGAATTTTGCAGCTGCGAGGATAATTAAGGGGAACTCAATGCCAAAAGTTATTACTTTGGACATGTGCAAACAATTTACTTTAAAAAAAAATTCAGAACAAGATCCACTGGTGGTGCAGTGATTAAATACGTCACCTGGAGTGTTACTGATCCATACAAACTAAGCAGGTCCAGGTCAATCCCCATTCTATGCCAAATTGGCTGATCTCAGCCCATGCTGTAATGGAGGTAGAGGGGCACTACAATTTCTCAGTTCCCAAGCTAAGGAGGTTGCCCACTCCTGAGCACTGTGTCCATGTGGGGATCTTGGGCAATGACAGAAATCAGGCCTGTTTGTAATGTCACCTATGATTGAACAGCCTGCTAAAACTTACCGTCTGGCCTCATACATAAAATATGGCCACTTGGGCCCAGTACCAGGGAAGGTGATGGCATCCATGAAACTGTACCAATGTGAATAGCACCTTATGTGTGTTCCATAAACAGTTGCTGGAAACAAGGCTCTTTCATTCCTCCCTAGATTGTGTTACAAACATACATTTGAAAAAGACCCTGAATGATGATAGCTTTTCCCTTCAACTGAAGGCAACTGCAGCTAAAAAACATGGCGACATCATTTCCTACCCAACCAAGGAATAATTTGGCTGTGATTTTTTAGACCTTTGGAAAAAAAGTGAATGAAGAAGCATTTTTTATGTGTAAAACCACACATGGGAACATGTATTGATAGTTGCCAATTTTTTTTTAAAATGTTTTTTTCTTTGCTCCTTAGAGCCACATTAAAAGGAGCTAAGTCCGTCATACAGGATCTAAGTGCTCGAACAATGACTGTAATGGAATCAGGAGAACGAGGATGCGTAGGTTGCTGGCAGAACTCGTTGACTCTGTCTGTGTTTATAGTGGCAGCAGCGCTGACTTAATAAAAGGCAGGAGACATAAAACATTTTATTTATCTTTACTTTTTCTAAATGGCCTAAGTTTACTGCAGCAAAAAGAAGTTAAATTATCAACCCAGTTGCTACAAAGAAGCCAGTGGACTGGTTCCTTTAAACCACCTTGTTCCCTTCTTAAAGCACTTTGGAGCTAATTTGGAAGCTTTTTCAACAGGGCTGATAACTCAACTTGCTAATTAGACTTCAGCTAGTTATTTTCCAGCTTTAGTAGGCTGAGAAATAAAGCAACCCAGCCATTGTTAGCGATTTCTCCTTTCAGTCTCTGATTTCCGGTTATACTTGATCCTTTATGGTCTGTACTCCACTCATCGATAACCAATATACTTGTATGATTAATTTTCTCTGGTTAAAATGGATATGCTCAAAAATAAAACTCCCAGTCATCGATTAGCAGCAATGCCCTATCAACTATTTGAAGTTATGCACAAAAAATTCATTCCTTTTGCCCTTCTCCCAATTTTCAGTTATTTTTACCGTCTTTATGGATCCACACCTCATTTCTCAGTCACCTCCCAAAAGGTTGCTTTTGATGCAGAAATTGAGAGGTGAATGAGTGTGGCTTGGGTTTAGGGAAACTTTCCCTCTGATTTTCCCTTTCAACAAGTGGGCAACCACCCAGTGTTCAGCACTTCTCCAGGGGGCTCAGTCCAGATGGGAAAGTCACGACACAAGGAATGGCGATCACAGATCACAGACCACATACATTGAGCAAAAACGCTACATTGGATATACATGCTGCACCACCACAACTTTGATAAAAATGTAGAACGTATAGCTTCACAAGGTCATGTATTGTGACCCATTGAGGGGACCTTACCGATATGTTCTTTTATTTTGATTTACAGGAATTATCAATATCGACAACCTAGGCTCTTCTGATGCTCATTGGGGTAAATGCACTTCATGTGGTATTTTGAGCCATACAGACAGACTGCTCCCATGTTTGATCATTGTTCTGTGTTGAGATAACTGATGTTAGTCAAGGTGACGATGGATCACAACAATCAGCCTGTGCCCGAGTTAGATGATGGGGAAGGGGAGGAAAGGGAAATCTATAATAATAAAAAAAGGGTTCCTGCCTATTATCTGGTGTCAGCCTTGGCTCAGTGGTAGCACTCTTGCCTTGGAGTCAGAAGGTTGTGGGTTCAAGTTCCATTCCAGAGATTTGAGCACAAAATCTAGGCTGATGCTTCAGAACAGGACCAAGGGAGTGCTGCGCTGTCGGAGGTGCTTTCTTTTGGATGAGATGTTAAATCGAGGTCCCATCTGACCTCTCAAGTGGATGTAAAAGATCCCACAGCATTATTCAAAGAAGAGCAGGGGAGTTCTCCTGGCACATTGGCCAACATGTATTTCACTAAAACAGACAATCTGGTTGTTTATCTCATTGCTGTTTGTGGGACCTTGCTGTGCACAAATTGGCTGCCACGTTTGCCTACATTGCAGTGATTACATTTCAAAAGTACTTCATTGGCTGTGAAGCACTTTGGAATATCCTGATGATGTGAAAGGTGCTATATAAATGCAAGTTCCTTCTTTGTTTCTTTCTTCAACTGCTGAAAAGCATACATGTGGGATCGACCCAGGCTATGATGCTTCACACATCATGGGGGAAGATTTCCTCTGTGCGTTAGAGGCAGCAAAATCATAAACATGTATTTCATCAATGTGTATATGGTTACACTACACCTAGAGCATTAGAAGAAATTTTTCCTCATATGACGCACTATCAGACTCTCATTTTTTTATTTGAGGGGAGTGAATAATCACAAATAAAACTTCTCACTGAGCCAGGAATATAATTGAGCAAGATACCAATCTAACAATACTGCAGAGAAATTAGAACTTGCTGCATTGAGGTTATTTACATTACAGCTGATATAGTTTAATAGTAAAAGTCTGCGTTCAGAGCAGCACACTGCAAGGATATTAAAGGAGAACTGATGGAAGCTGAAAACTGTGTTATATCAGAGGAGTGGGAAGGCACTGCATGTCAGGCACTCTCCATATATCGCGCTACGTTTTGTAATATATACGCATGACCAGTATTAACATTTTTATTTAAGTTTCAGGTTGTAACATTTGTTTGAATGATTTCATAATTCCATTTTATTATCTGTGTGCCATTATTGTAAAGTGTATGCTGTCTGAGCTCAAAGAAACAGAATATTTAATTGTCAGCTTCTGTCAATCCTATATTAATATCATCGTAGTGTTCTAGAGTGCAGATTGATTTTACAAGTGCTAAAGAATATAAAACTGTAATATAAATAACACCTAACCATATCAAGCATGGTGGTTATCACAGTTAAAATGCCGAGCTTGTACTCCTGCTTTCTACAAAAAGGGCCATGTCATGTATGGTTTGCACTCTAGAACAAGATTTTTGTACTACTAGAGGTGCACCAAGCCAAGACAAATTGTTTTCAATTATTAAAAATGTTAAATGCCCATTGTAGTTCACAGTGCAAGTTGATTGCCTGGAGGTAAGCCTTTTAAATTGCTATTTAGTCATAGTCAGTTTTAGGCCTCATTTAAACAGTGCCAGCTCGTTTGATAATACCAGAGCCATTTAAAGCAGACCAGGAAATTTCAGCAAGAAGACACATCGTGACAATGGAGGGATACATTATGATGGATGTGGCAGCTGCTGCCACAGGAAGAAGATAGAGGAGGAGGCTATATCCTTTCCTGTCAGTTTATCTGTCCCTCTGGAGTTTCTTGACTTTTAGTGACGACAAGTCAGACATAGATTTAGACTAAGCAGACAAATGACAGTTAATCTATGTTCTGACTTGCAGGAGAATTTAGAATTGCAGTCAGTAGTTAGTACAACCTTGCCTGTAACTGTGAAGTTGACATCTGCCTTCAACATCTCCACCACTAGCCATTTTTCACTCCATGTCCAGACATTTTCTTCTTCAGGTAATTTATTATGCACAGGTGCTCAGTTACCTTCCCATTAATCTAGGAATACCAAGGGCAAGGTTTCTGCACCATTTTCTATTTCTTAGAGTCATAGGTGACTATGGGCCGGACTTTGCTCTGAAAATTACGGCGAGACTAACAGCGTTCACCGTTATTTCAGTGCAAATTGGACATAACTTCCGAAGACCGCACATGGGCAGTTAAATGCGGAAATCCAGAAATTGCCGTACAAGATTCCCTGCTGCTCCAGAAGCTTCGCGGGAAGGAGATCTCGCCAGCAGACTCACCGTTGAAATGACTGCAACAGCACCAAGTTCCTCTACTGCTCTGATGGAAACAAAGTAATCTCGCTAGAAAAAGGTGAGTCAAGTTTTTTAAGTCTAAGCAAACTTTTAACGGTGTGGTAAGTCTTAATGACTGCCAAACAACCTATCTGGCACTGAAATTTTACTTTTACAAGTGTGGAGTCTCATTCATTCAGCTTTTAATTGTTCTTGGGCATTTGAAATTTTTTTTAAAATGTTTTTACTTTTTCTTTGTCACTTTTTTCTCTGCCTTTTAATTCAATATTTGTTACCCTCTCTTTATTTTGCTTTCTGTAACTGATTTGACATTGAATTCATTATTCGAACTTACACTTCCTGGTTCTGTGTCTGCGTGGCTTATTAACATGCTTCAATCTGATTGGTTATGGGAATACACAGCAGCTTGCCCCATTCACAGAGGACCCAGATGCCCAGGAGAGGGCGCCGTGCTTGAGAGCCTGATAAGAGGAACTTGCAGGGCAAAAGCCCATGCAACGTCAATGGGCAAGTGCAAGTCTAACGAGCAGCGGGAGTCGTTCGTTTGCCGCTCGGAACAAAACCCGGCCCTATACATTTTACTGCACCATCTAGATCTTTTTGTACTTTTGAGATGTGGAAACACAGAAAATGGGCTCCCCTCAAAGGACAGTGGTAAAGGCATTCTACAGTGTTAATACTCAGCCATAGAGACCAGGATGATCCAGTTATTTTACTATCTGTGCTGAGTTAGCTTATCGCAGCCAGAAAGACATTAGGAGCACTACAATGGATTGCAGTGTTTCTATGCTAAGTAGGGGTAAAAGAGATACATCAGGGTTCCTGCTCCTCTTCCTGCTTGCTATCTAGTGACCCAGGGTGAAAAGTTTACTGCACTCAGCTATGCTGAAGCCATTTTTAAACAGTCTTCCAACACTCACCAATTAGTCCAATCCAAATAGATTGGGCACTTGTGTAAGGTACTGGAGCACTACAGCACCCATGCCAAGAACCTTGGTATCAGTCAGCACCTTCAGGAGAAAGAGGTGAGGAAAATGAGGAGGGGGTAACTCATAAAGAAAAACACGCTGCAGGAAATCTTGTAAACAACAGTGTTGTAATGGGAGAAAAGCTCACTACAAATGCTGGAAATCCATAATTACATTTTTTAAAACAGTAAATATAATCATTTTGTTCATTCAAGACTGGCACATCAAGCTACACTGTGATTGTTATTTCCACACTTAGCAATTCCAATTTTTTTTTGGTCAGTTGGGCGTATGGCGGGCATAGAAACCCATCACAAGAGTCTCCAAGCCAAACTGTTCGAGAAATTCACCCAAATAGTTTCCATTTGCCTTTCATTGTACAGGCACACCCTTCTCCCCCAATTCTAAAGAACCTAGATGCAAGATGGCAAGAGTGAAGTGTGCATACTGCTGCAGTTTAACATGCATAGCACATCAATGCAGCATAAGCTCCACTGCTTGTCCTGCTAGAAGCACTTTATCCATTAACCCTACAAACCAATGTCTCAACTTGGCACAGGGCTTTGTGCAGAACTTGGACCCCATCCTTTCCAACATGGAACAGGTGGTCACCTCCATCAGCACACTTGTGAAACCCACCATGATGCAGCATCTGATGATCGATGTAACGGCTTCTATTAATGCTGCTATTAATGAAACACTTGAATGCACCATCTCTCCCTCTCTCTCTCTAACTCTCTCATGCTCTCATTTGTTTTCCTTTTTGTATCTGTACACAGATCATTTGTCCTGAACACCATCATCCTTGCTGCCTGCAAGATATGAGACAGATCACAATGTATGGGAATGGCTGGAGGCATCAAGAAGTCATATCTTCAGTTATACTCCAGTTATGTGGCGAGACTAGAGAAACAGTGATTGCTCTCCTTAAGAGCAGAGAAGGTTAAGGGGAGATTTAATAGAAGGGTTTTCATAGGGTAGATACGGAGAAACTGATTCCATTGGCAGGAGGGTCGATAACCAGAGACACAGATTTAAGATAATTGGCAAAAGATCCAGGGGGAGATGAGGAGAAATCTATTTATGCAGCGAGTTGTTGTAATCTGGAATGCACTGCCTGAAAGGGTGGTGGGAGCAGATTCAATAGTAACAATCAAAAGGGAATTGGATATATGCTTGAAAAGGAAAAATTTGTATGACTATGGGGAAAGAGCAGGAGAGAGGGACTAATTGGATAGCTCTTACAAAGAGCCAGCACAGGCACGATGAGGCGAATGGCCTCCTTCTGTAATATAAGATTCGATCTCCAAGTGACAATTCCCATTGCAAATCCATACAAATCCTGCAGGAAAAGAAAGATCACAAAGTACAGCAGTCTACTGGGAGATAGAGAGAATCTTTTTAATGCTTAAAATGCACATCGGGCATCTCAATTAATCTGAAGGAGATATGCTATGGGGCTACCACATCTTTGGGGCTAGTTGTTTTTAACAACATTGCCACCTATTGTGAGATTGTGGTTGAGCTGCCAGAAGACAGATTGATCAACTTTCATGATCAGACCGATAAATTGCAAATTCTCACTGTAGTTGCAGAAACTTCTTGGACAGCCACTGCCATCAGGGTTAATCTTAGGATGCAGTTGATTTGTGGTTCCAGTAACATAACTCCAGTAGCTATTTCAGAGAATAGTCCAGTCTCCTGCCTCCCTCAGAAGGTACATTTTTCAACGACTAAATTCCAAGGAGCTTGATCCAGTAAGAAACACCTCAATACAAATGTATTTAACAAACACATATTTTATGCACTTTCAAGTAGTTTTTGCTAGAGTCCCTCTTTTTGTAGACCTTGTGGGTTCTGGAGCACTGGAATTGTTCTTGACAGACAGAGATAGCACAGAACCTCAGCGAGTGCTGAATATTTCTAGACCAAAGAAATGGGACATTCGCAATGAGTGGGTGAACCCTCTGACCTCAACAGAAAAGTCTCTGCAAAATCCTCAGAAATAGTTTGACAGGATGTGAATATGAAATTGGCAATCCTAAGGGCATACACAATCATCTCTACCTGCTAAATGGCATAGTAAGCATAGTAACACGAGAACTCTTTTCATCCAGGACTGCATACCAAAATGCTGAATATTTTCACACAGTTTAGGTCTGGTCAAAGTACAAATCTGGTTGGGAATGTGGGGACACTGACAGCATTCACCTTCTTTGCTTCTAATAACGGGGGGCTATTGGAAACTAACCCGATAGGCATGGCATAGTCAGTTTGCCTTATAGCTCTGTTTAAATCTCTATGTCGATGCAGGTTTTTATTTTTCCACAGACCAGACTTAAAACCCAATGGGCCAATTGGTAACTGAAGCCATCATCTTTAGCTTAGCCAGCCTTTCGATTTCTTGAGCTGGCTTTTTATTGCAACAGGTGATTTGCTAGATGGATGAAACATTGATTTCATCTAAGGATTCTGATACAGTTGATATTTTCCTTGAGGCAGCCTGTTCATCAGGATACTCTTCTGAATTGATCCAGGATGACTAGCTACACAGGCCTCGCTTGTGGCTATAAAAGGGTCTGAGTTGTGCTGGCAAATATATTTTTGTACTGGACATTAACTAGCTCTGTTTAATGCACTGCTTTGTTTCCGAGCACAAGGTACATCGTTACCATTTACGATGACTACAACTTCTGCATGGCACTTAACGTTCAAGTTCACAGGTCCAAATTGCAGTTTCTCAAGGTACTCTTGTTATATTTTACTCTACATTCCTGGTGCGCTTCTCCAAGGTAGTTCTTGCCCAGGTCTCCTAACCACTGTCATTATTATGCAGGTTGTGACACAATCTACCAAATTTAACTGGTCTGTTGTCAATGTACACATCTGGTTGGGAACGTGGCAACACTAACAGCATTCACCTTCTCTGCTTCTAGTAATGGGGGGTTATTAGAAACTGGCCCGTTCGGCGGGAAATGGGTGGATTTGGTTTGGATGCCGGTTTATGTCCCATCCGATTTTATGCTCCATTGAAGTCAGTGGAGTGTAAAATCGGGCGAGGTGTAAAACAGGAATCTGACCCGAACCCATCTATTTCCCGCCCTGCGCGTTAGTTTATAATTACCCCCAGGGTTACTGAATCCTGACAATCAGTTCTTGCTCTTTCTTCATGCCCACTATGCTGTGAACCTTGACCTTCCTCTGGTTCTTCGTTTAACATTGCAAGGCAAAATAGTTAAGTTTTTAGTCATTCCTACCCAGAAGACCGGATATGGAAAATTTGCCCCGTATGGATTTTTGTACTTCTGCCCACAGCTACATGGCCACACTGGTACTGACGCCTGATGTATTAGCTTCTCAGACAGGCTCATCTTGTCAAGCTGCGTCTCATCTTTTGCGTGAATTGTGAGAACCCTTTACGGCTTTAATGCCATTTCAGAGAGCTCTGCTGCTCTGCACACTTGCAGGCATTTTGCAAAATCTAAGTCTGTCTCATGTGGGAGTTTCCAACTCCCTGCAATTGCAGGCAGCTGCTTACATTTTCTGTTCAGTGCCGTGCTCCTCCATTTGCTCTCCTTCCTCTTGATTGCAGGTAAAAAGCTGTAGCACTCAATGGCCTCATTTTTCTTACAATGCTCACATTACCCATGCAAGGGTGTATTCTTCCACAGCTCTGGGAATTGCACAGGACTGTATAAGTTACTGCCTATTAAGTGCAGAAACATTTTAACTGTCATTTTCTAATCTATACCAGTTATTGCAAATTGTTTATATAATGGCAGTTCATCTTTCCAGGCCTGCAGTGAAACCTTTGCTTTGATTTCTTGAGCTTTTTAATAGTTCCATAGCTGTAGGTTCCTGGTACATTTAATATGCTTACTGTAAACTGTTTTTTTTTCTTAATTCTGCTGAATTTCTGTGATTTACTGGTTAATAAATTCATCCTAAGCATTTACAGGACTTGCTCCACCCGAGAAGAAACAGAAATCAGTTTTCAAGGTTATTTTGCTACAGATAGACCCACTGACTTACAGTTTTGCTTCTTTCATCTTTATTTTCTTTCAGACTTTGTGCAGAATCACTACACTTCTGACAGCAGGTTTTACCTTTCTAGTTCTTCACATATCAAGGAGAAGTAAGAAACTGTATT
The DNA here is from genome assembly GCF_035084215.1 of Heptranchias perlo. NCBI lineage: Eukaryota > Metazoa > Chordata > Chondrichthyes > Hexanchiformes > Hexanchidae > Heptranchias > Heptranchias perlo. The sequence continues at coordinate 17,114,082 of NC_090339.1, forward strand.
ACCAAAGAATTATTAATGCTACATACATATAAAGGTGCAGGCAATTACTCAGCCTCGTCCACCAAATTGAGCGGCTCTATAAATCTGGAGGGCCGATTCCCTGATTGTGGGGAGAACAGCTCTGGAATCACGACACACGCCTGCGCTCCCACACTGAAGAATGGGGGAGATGGCCTTGCTGGATTCAATGAGGTCAACTCACTACCATAATGCAGATGCATTTTCTACATGTGGGCCTGGTTATGTGGTGGCAGCCGTGGCTCAGTTGGTAGCACTCTCGCCTCTGTGTCAGAAGGCCGTGGGTTCAGGGGCTTGAGCACAAAATCCAGGTTGACACTCCAATGCTGTACTGAGGGAGTGCTGCATTGTTGGAAGTGCCGTCTTTCGGATGAATCGTTAAACCGAGGCCCCGTCTGCCCTCTCAGGTGGGCGTAAAAGATCCCACGGCACAGGAACCTCTGCGGAAATTCAACCCTTTGTTGTCAGAAGGGACATAGGAATGGTGCAGGTGGTGTGATAAGAAAGTAAGAACTTGCATTTTTATAGTGCCTTTCATGATCTCTGGACGTCCCGAAGCACTTTACAGTCAATGAAGTACTTTTTGAAGTGTAGTCACTGTTGTAATGTAGGAAACGTGGCATCCAATTTACCACAGCAAGATCCCACAAATAGCAATGAGATGACGATCAGATAATCTGTTTTAGTGATGTTGGTTGAGGGATAAATATTGATCAGGACACCAGGGAGAACTCCCCAGCTCTTCTTCAAATAGTGCCATGGGATCATTTATATCCACCTGAGAGGGCAGACAGGGCCTCATCCGAAAGACGACACCTCCGACAGAGCAACTCTCCCTCAGTACTGCATTGGAGTGTCAGCCTAGATGATGTGTTCAAATCTCTGGAGTGGGACTTCTAAACCCACAACCTTCTGACTCAGAGACAAAAAGAGTGCCACCACCGAGATACAGCTGACACCTAATAATGATACAGGTCAGTTAGTAGTAAAAGATTCCTTATAAAGTGAAGGGCAAGGCTGGTAGAAGTAGGGAACCTTGGATGACTCGGGAGATTGAGGCACTAGTCAAAAAGAAGAAGGAGGCATATGACATGCATAGGCAGCTGGGATCAAGTGGATCCCTTGAAGAGTATAGAGATTGCCGGAGTAGAGTTAAGAGAGAAATCAGGAGGGCAAAAAGGGGATATGAGATTGCTTTGGCAGATCAGGCAAAGGTGAATCCAAAGAGCTTCTACAAATACATAAAGGGCAAAAGGGTAACTAGGGAGAGAGTAGGGCCTCTTAAGGATCAACAAGGTCATCTATGTGCGGAACCACAAGAGATGGGTGAGATCCTGAATGAATATTTCACATCGGTATTTACGGTTGAGAAAGGCATGGATGTTAGGGAACTTGGGGAAATAAATAGTGATGTCTTGAGGAGTGTACATATTACAGAGAGGGAGGTGCTGGAAGTCTTAACGCGCATCAAGGTAGATAAATCTCCGGGACCTGATGAAATGTATCCCAGGATGTTATGGGAGGTTAGGGAGGAAATTGCGGGTCCCCTAGCAGAGATATTTGAATCATCCACCGCTACAGGTGAGGTGCCTGAAGATTGGAGGGTAGCAAATGTTGTGCCTTTGTTTAAGAAGGGCGGCAGGGAAAAGCCTGGGAACTACAGACCAGTGAGCCTGACATCTGTAGTGGGTAAGTTGTTGGAGGGTATTCTGAGGGACAGGATCTACAGGCATTTGGAGAGGCAGGGACTAATTAGGAACAGTCAGCATGGTTTTGTGAGAGGAAAATCATGTCTCACGAATTTGATTGAGTTTTTTGAAGGGGTAACCAAGAAGATAGATGAGGGCTGTGCAGTAGACGTGGTCTACATGGACTTCAGCAAAGCATTTGACAAGGTACCGCATGGTAGGTTGTTACATAAGGTTAAATCTCATGGGATCCAAGGTGAGGTAGCCAATTGGATACAAAATTGGCTTGACGACAGAAGACAGAGGGTGGTTGTAGAGGGTTGTTTTTCAAACTGGATGCCTGTGTCCAGCGGTGTGCCTCAGGGATCGGTGCTGGGTCCGCTGTTATTTGTTATTTATATTAATGATTTGGATGAGAATTTAGGAGGCATGGTTAGTAAGTTTGCAGATGACACCAAGATTGGTGGCATTGTGGACAGTGAAGAAGGTTATCTAGGATTGCAACGGGATCTTGATCAATTGGGCCAGTGGGCCGATGAATGGCAGATGGAGTTTAATTTAGATAAATGTGAGGTGATGCATTTTGGTAGATCGAATCGGGCCAGGACCTACTCCGTTAATGGTAGGGCGTTGGGGAGAGTTATAGAACAAAGAGATCTAGGAGTACAGATTCATAGCTCCTTGAAAGTGGAGTCACAGGTGGATAGGGTGGTGAAGAAGGCATTCAGCATGCTTGGTTTCATTGGTCAGAACATTGAATGCAGGAGTTGGGATGTCTTGTTGAAGTGGTACAGGGCATTGGTGAGGCCACACTTGGAGTACTGTGTACAGTTCTGGTCACCCTATTATAGAAAGGATATTATTAAACTAGAAAGAGTGCAGAAAAGATTTACTAGGATGCTACCGGGACTTGATGGTTTGACTTACAGGGAGAGGTTAGACAGACTGGGACTTTTTTCCCTGGAGAGTAGGAGGTTAAGGGGTGATCTTATAGAAGTCTATAAAATAATGAGGGGCATAGATAAGGTCGATAGTCAAAATCTTTTCCCAAAGGTAGGGGAGTCTATAACGAGGGGGCACAGATTTAAGGTGAGAGGGGAGAGATACAAAAGGATCCAGAGGGGCAATTTTTTCACTCAAAGGGTGGTGAGTGTCTGGAACGAGCTGCCAGAGGCAGTAGTAGAGGCGGGTACAATTTTGTCTTTTAAAAAGCATTTGGACAGTTACATGGGTAAGATGGGTATCGAGGGATATGGGCCAAGTGCAGGCAATTGGGACTAGCTTAGTGGTATAAACTGGGCGACATGGACATGTTGGGCCGAAGGGCCTGTTTCCATGTTGTAACTTCTATGATTCTATGATTCTATGATTCCACAAGTATGGTAGTTATTCATTGTGGGTGATGCTAAGCTCACAGTCACTTAGCCCCTTTCAGCTGACTTGGTTTTGAAGGGAATCAGCAGTTTTCAAAAACAACCTGGTGGGCAACCTGATCGGTTTCTCTTTCGTCAGGTTTCAAACTAAAGGTGCATTCCAGAGTGAATTCTGCGTTGAGTCAATTCCAGAGAAACACTGCACACAGTAAGCACATTTTGCCATTCTCATACCAGTAACAAAAAACAAACTCCTACAGTCATGGAAATGGAACCAGATGGCACTGGTGTTAATATAAATATAACCCTAAAGCAAGATTAGATGTCTTCATTTATCCATATGATCAGCCAACAGAAGATGCCAGGATGCCAATTCAGTATCAGCCCACGAGCGCCTGTTTTTGCTGCTTGCTATTCTAGATTATGTGATCAGAGCTCAGCAATAGTGTAGGCATTACAGAATTTGAACTTGCACCCAAAGTGAGCCACACTGGTGAACAAATGTAAACACAGATTTTGACACAGGTCATGTCAATCCAAACAGCAGGAAGAATGAGTTTGTGGCGACAGCCCATCCTGACATTGACATCCCTGCTGTGTCCCTACATGGACTGCTGCTTCAGGACTAAACTCTCCTGCTGCCTAAATAGAACAAAACTCTCTAACGAAGTGAAGTAAAGGGTAGCCGTGTGGAGAAAGTCCATTTTCCTTTGTGTTAAATGGGGGCTTAGGCTGTACTTCTAATGACTCAAAATCAATCCTGCAGCAGATTCAAAAGTGCAGTGGTGTTCAAAATTTTAAAGTGGTTGTTAATAGCGTAATTTAATTCTAACAAATCCTTGCTCCATAAACAAACAGTACTTGGTCGATCGCATACCTGGATTGCCGACATCATGGGTGTTTGAGAAGCTGTGACAATTGAAATAAAATTAGCCCCTTTGCAACAGGTTCTTGCGACCTGTAAACAATACCTTGTGGGATTTCAACCGTGTATTTTAACCCTTTTGAAGACTGTGGTAATATTCCTGCACCAAAATATAATAAAGATTACAATTTATTCAGAAATTTCTTTGAATTAAGACTATTTTTGGGTCTGCGAATTTTTCAATCACCTTTTGATATCTGCGGAAAATTATTTTCACAGATGTTAAACTGAACGAAGAGATGCATTTTGAGGTCTGAAGAAATCTTTCATTATTCAAAGCTGTCAAGCTATGTTTTGCGATTTTCAAAGCACAGATAAAGCTGAAAAGACTGAGCCTCAAGGTTTGGTAAATTCAGAAAAAAAAAGTGTTTCTTTGACCTAGGTAATCAATAACATTCCCCAAAGATAAACAAATATTTAAGTACCTCAGGTGCAGAACGTAATTGATAACCGAAGCTGAATTCAGTCATTTTCCCTCGTGAAAAATTTCATTTTACAATCGTTGCAGTAATGAGTGTTGACTGGGGTCAAAGGAGGGTAACTTGTTCCCGACGCTGCTGATAGCATTGTTGCATTGAAGTGATCAGAATAGGTCACTGCCCCTGAGAATAAGAGGTCCAACACATTAGTAATCTGCTATTGTTTTGGGCCAGGATTCACCTTGTGTTGGGCGTCATATTGGATGTGACCTGCTGTATCTGGGCGGTGAAGGAACAGAATTAAAACAAATCACTCGAGTGGCGTCTCCGTCTGTTCATTTTTGTACTCGAGAATGTGGGAACATATTCATTGCCAAAGGGACAGCCATGGAGCCTTCTGGGACTGCAACTGTTGCTATGATAACACAATCTGGAGTATTAAATGTATTTATCTTTCAGCTGAGCTTACGCTGTATAATATTAACACTAGTGATCTCCAATATGATCATCTCTCCTTTTGTTCTATTTCTGTCACATTCATTTTCTTTCTGGCTCTATCTAGCCATTATTTACACCAATGAAGTGAAGGCAGTAGGATTTAAAAACAACAAAATAAACTGTTCGATTGGCTTGCTTTCAATTCTTTTCAAATTCTGTCTACATTAATAAATGTTGTTCTCAGCACAAAATAGTTCCTGCAGAACAATTTAAACATAATTTTTTAAAAAGTCATCTCTTATATGGCTGCCTAGAGGACATTTTATATGAAGTATTATTTAGTCTACAGAAGTTAGTATTCAGCTTCAAAGAAGAAATGAAATAATGGCCCCGATATTAGAGCGGAGACAGGATGGTGGCGGGGACGGATTGAGAGTGTGGGTAACCCACCTAATAAAATCTGTCCGTTCCCCCGCAATCGCGGGTAAATTGGTGCCACTTAACATGGCTTCCGGGTTTGCCGTCCGAAAGCTGCGCAGCGGGCGGACTGCGCACCCGCATCACAGGCTGTCAGCTGGAGGAGTTCTATTTAAAGGGGCAGTCCTCCAATGGCTGCTCCTACAGCAAACACCCAAACAGCACAATGGAGCAGCCCAGGGGAAAGGCTGCTCCTAGATTTAGTGATGCCTCACTCCACGTGCTACTGGATGGGATGAGAAGGAGGAGGGATGTGTTCTACCCGGCGGACGGGAGGAAGTAGCCTGCCTCTGCCACCAAGGAGGCCTGGCTCGGGGTGGCAGAGGAGGTCACCAGCAGCAGCAACATCTCCGGCAGCTGGATCCAGTGCAGGAATCGCTTCAATGACCTAACTAGGTCAGCCAAAGTGAGTACACTTACTGATTCTCCCACATTCCGTCTTCCACAACACCGCCCCACCCCCCAACTCATTCTGCACTGCCAACACTACTCTATCTCGTCACTCCTCACACCCACTCAAAGCTCATCCTCAACTTACCTGCACTTTCTCACCTCCCCATTAGTCACCCCACCACTACCACTCAACCCAATCCTCATACAATGTCATGTTCTGTCTCATACTCACCCTCTGATGCATCTCTTTCATGGTCAGCCGCACCCAAACCAATGCATTCATCGGTTGGCCATGCCACTATCACTCACCCACTCATCTGTACTTTCTCCCCTTATAGAAGAGAGCTCAGAATGCTCGGGAGAGGGCGAGGACCAGAGGGAGGCTGCAACAGATAGTCGTCTTCACAGACACGGAGCAGGAGGCGCTGGAACTGAGCCACACCCTCGAGTGCCTGTCCGTCGGGGACGCCAAGACTGGCACCCGACAAACGTCTGGTGACAGAACTTTAACATTCAGCACACACAATATGAATTGATATTAACATGCTGTGCCATCTTCAGCACCTCAGTATGCTCATCGCAACATGACACATCTGTGATCATGCTTAATATTGCCTTCTGTTCTGTTACAGGGCCTTCAGCAACTGCTGTGACGGCGGAGGGCGATTCCTCAGACGACTTGCCGGCCTCTGAGGATGCAGCGTCACATCTGAGCGAGACATCCACCAGCGCAGATACACACACCTCGGTGGGTCCAGGTCCGCAGTTTGTTGGGGTCGCACATGGTGAGTTACCACACACATGTGAGCACGAGCAGACACTGATGGCAGGGGCAGCTGTGGAGAGTCCGTGTCAGTGGGAGCACTCCTCTCCAGGCTCTGCTCAGCTGGACACAGATGCTGAACCCTGGGGGCCATCCATTAAAAGGAGAATGATCGAGGGACAGCAGCACATTTGTGAGGTGCCGGAACAGGTGCCACGCACACTCTCCACAATCGCGCAGAGGATGGAGGAGTCCAACTCCTGCATGAGTAGAATGGTGGCACAGGTACAGGAGGGAATCTCTGAGGTATTGTCACAGGGACGTGAGGGCATCTGTGAGATAGTATTGCTGGTAAGTGCGGGAATGTCTGCGATGGAGGGAAGGCTAGCCTCCATGGAGCTTCAAGCACGGCTCATAAATGAGTCCATTCAGACCCTGACAACGGCCGTTCGGACTCACGGTGAACAACATTCTGTCACCTTAAACAGGCAGGCAGATACTCTAGCACTGGCCTTGCAAGGCTTCACACATGTCCTCCAAACTGTCGTCCAGCAGAGTAGTAGGAGTGGTGTGGGCCTGGCCCAGGGGAGGGATGATGGCGAAAGGGGACATGGAGGTGGGGACGCCACTCAAAGCGCCCCCACATCTTACCCGTTACCCCCCTCTCAACCAGTACCCACAATGCTGCCTCCTCTCCAGGTGGCCGAGTCTGTCCCTGCACAGGCGCAGGTGGAGCAGTCTTTGGAGGGGCCCTCACGGGCACCGAAACCCAGAGGGCATAGGCCCAAAGCATCTAATCAGTCAGGGCACGAACAAGAGCAACCTGCCACTACCTCTGCTGCAGCCATAGGGGATGTACCACATAGGAGTAGTCGTAAGCGAAAGGCGAAGGTTTTGTAAGCACAAAGGGGATGCACGAGGATGTTTGACGGTTTGTCATGTTTTTTTATTTATGTTTGCTTCTTGTTAAACTCACATTAAATATTATTATTGTCACCACTAATGCCACGTCTTGGCCATTCTTGACTGGCTTCTGTAATAAGGCCCATTCTTGAGGTTCACCATGAATGCCCACACTTGATGCCACTCATTGGGTCACTCTACAGTGGGTGTATGTGTAATTGCAGGACTGTTTTGTGCAGGGAGTGGGGAGGGGGCTGGTGTGGGCACTGCTCTATCCAGGTGGTGAGGACTGGACTCTTCACACTGTCTGATGTTAGGAGAACCGTTCACATATCAGTGACCCCCTGACCGCACGAGCAGCCAGGTGAGCCGCTGTTCTGCCCATGGGTTGCTCCTGCTCCTCCTCCTCGTCCTCGTCCTCCTCCTCAATGTGGGTGGCAGATGTGGATGGGGCCTCCTCAAGCGGCACCCCTCTCTGTTGTGCTTAGTTGTTCAGGGCACAACACACGACTATAATGCGTCCCACTCTGTCTGCTGCGTATTGAAGCGTTCCCCCAGAATGATCAAGGCACCTGAAGCGCATGTTGAGCAGCCCTACAGCATGCTCAATTGTACACCTGGTAGTGATGTGGCTGTCATTATATCGACACTGTTGCTCGGTGGTGGGGTTCCTTGTCCCCGAGAAGCCAGCCCTTACAGGTATTCGGTGCATGGAAGAAAGGCGGGATGTTGGACTCCCTGAGGATGAAGGTATCATGGCAGCTGCCAGGGTATCTGGTGCACACCTGAAGGAATCTCTTGTTGTGGTCACAAACGAGCTGAGTGTTGATGGAGTGATAGCCCTTCCTGTTGATGAACAGTCCTGGCTCATGTGGAGGTGCTCCTATTGCTATATGAGTGCACTCGATTACACTCTGCACCCGTGGGAAGCCAGCCACAGAGTGGAATCCCACTGCCCTCTCCGTCTGGCTGAGGTCGTCCGTGGGGAAGTTGACGTAGTGCGAGGCCCTGCGAAACAAGACGTTGGTGATCTGCTTCTGCACTTGTGCGCAGACGGCTGAGAGACCCCGGTGATGTCCCCGGTGGCACCCTGGAATGATTCGGAGGCGAAGAAATTGAGGGCAGTGGTGACTTTGACTGCGACAGGTATGGAGATGCTGCTCGGCCCAGCCCGGAGCAGCTCGGCATGAAGGAGGCTGCAGATGTCCGCGACTACCTGGCGACTGACTCTGAGCCTCCGAATGCACTGCTCCTCAGAGAGGTCCAGGAAGCTGAGCCTCGGTCTGTAGACCCTGTTGCGAGGGTGGTGCCTCCTGCGATGTCGCTCTCTCTGTTGTTGCCCTCCGTGCTCTTGTGTAGGTGCCTTTGGTGCAGCACTGTGTTGTGGAGCTCCACATGGCAGAGGTGGACGCCATGTCTGGCGAGGCTGGTGATGTTGCTCGTCCTCGGATGAAGTGATGAATGCAGCCATGGCGCCCCCCCATCCTGACGGTGTGAGTTTGAGGGGGTCCGCAAAGTAGGTAAATGTGTTTGCACAGCAGAGTTTTGGTCGGAAAGTAAGAATTTTGAGTGAAAACACAAAGGTCTTGCAGCCAAACCTTTGTCTGAAGTGACAGAGTGCCCTGCTGCAATAAATGAGGTTTTCTCCCCACCTGTCAAATAATCATTTGCATCTCCCACTGGCTGCTGGCTGAAACATGTCTGCTCCAACAGGGAGTGTTTCCCACAGCACGGGAAACACACTGAGGATCCTTCAAAATCACACTCCTGCCAAAATGTCTTGGCAATCAAGTAGTTCACGTACCTCCACTATCGGAGAAACTATGCAAATTATCATCCCACCGGCTTTATTTGCTGGTGGGTCTCCCGCATTCGGGAGGCGCGCACGCACCCGGACGCGTCACTGGGGAACCCGGAAGTCAGTGGGTTGGAGCGGCACGGAACCCGCTCAGCATTTTAGCGATTTTCGGAGCGCCCCCACCCCCAATGCCCCCGCTCCGTCACCCAAAAATCGGCCCCAATGTGCCTCCCAGCTTGTTGTCTAGCACTTTTATATGATACGGTTTTGGTTGTTGTCAAAGTGTTAGGCAGCTGATTTCATTCAAACACATACATGATCCCAAATTTCTGAATGCCGATGAGATTGTTCAATAACTGAAGAGAGTCAATTAGATAGTCAACCCTCCGGAACTTGCTTTAATCTAGGCCGACACTCTAGTGCAGTATTGAGGGAGTGCTGCACTGTCGGAGGTGCTGTCTTTCAGATGAGACGTTAAACCGAGGCCCCATTTGCCCTCTAAAATGGACGCAAACAATCCCATGGCACTATTTTGAACAAGAACGGAGAGTTCTTCCGGTGCCTTGACCAATATTTATCCCTCAACCAATATCACTGAAACAGATTATCTGGTCATTTATCTCATTGCTGTTTGTGGGACCTTGCTGTGTGCAGATTGGCTGCTGCATTTTCTACATTACAACAGTTCGAAAGTACTTCATTGGCTATGAAGCACTTCCTGACATTCTGAGGTCGTGAAAGGCTCTATTTAAATACAAGTCTTTCCTTCTTTAAAAAAAAGCCACCATTTTTGATGGGATTTCACACCAGCTTATTTAATAGCACAGTTAATGTGTGTCCTTACTGTCGCCAGATCATCTCATCCATTTGGTCTTACTATCAATGTAGAATTCCCCATTTTATACTTTGGTGGAGAGAATTCCAGGTGTGCATTATAAAGTCAGCATGTTAAATATTTGACTACAGCTTATGCACTTTTAGACCTTTAAATTTGTCTTTGAGACATGGTAAGATAGCCACATGTGTGTACATCTTCACGTGACAACTAAGTACAATGATTCTGCTGGGGCTGGAAATGTCGTGAGTCTTCAGTTGTCAATAAAAAGGATTATTTGCATGTTTATTTTTGTGTCGAGCACAGAGAGTGCCTCTGCCATACAGCAGTTACTCACTCATGCATTGAGCTTTTGTCAGTGGCCAGCAGTTTAATTGGTCACATATTAAGACACGTTAATTGCATTGGAGTGATTTTATCGTGCGCTATAAATTACACAGTACCTTACTATTGCTTTAAAACCTCAAAAGGCAAATTATCTCAATGAAATCAGGTGACAATAATAACAGATTCATGTCCTCTTGAAATGCAGGCATAAATGATTGTGCTACTATTTAAATGGTGATCCGTCAATACAAGACGAATCTAGGTGAAATCCAGACTGTGAAAATTGACATTCCCTCCTCCAGCTCAATAGCAAAGTGAAAATTTGTCCCAGGTCCAAGTTTCCATTTCACCATTTCAAACAAAAAACGTCAGAGCTTATCGGAGCCCAAACCTAGCAAAATTAAAATTTTGGTTAATTTCCGCCAAGTTCAAGTATGCTCAGGCATGGATTTGCTGCGATTCCCGTCTTCTTTTCCCATTGTGCGTACACAAAAGAAACCCAATGAATGGGATTCGTAGTTTGTAGAGAAACACCAAGGGGAAAGAGCTCCTGAAGGAATCTCGCTTTAATTTAGTACGGTTCTAGGTGCTCCTTGATGGCTCGCTAGGTAAACGTACGATGTGGTATCAAGCCATACACACCAAGAGGTCTCCAATTTTGATCCCTTGATTTGCGCCAAGTTAACTGATCTCCATTAGGGTCACCAAGGTCATGTTCCTGGTCACGGAGATCACCCCTTCCACAGGCCATGTACAATCCTTCCACCATGGAATACTGGCCAACACAAACCAAAAGGTGCCAGCATCAACTCCCCCTCTGCGCTGCCTTAGCTGAAGTAGCAATTGGCCTGGGGTGCTACAATTGGCCTCAACACCCTGGACTAGTGGGTGGGGAAAATAGGTCAAGGTTCACGCTCCTGAGTCCAAAACAGAAAATGCTGGAAACACTCAGCAGGTCAGTCAACATCTGTGGCGAGAAGAGATGATCTAACATTTTAGGTATCGACCTTTTGTCAAAACTGGAAGACAATACAGATGAACGGCATTGTAAAAAGGAACAGACCAAAGGGAAGAGGAAATATTACACACTTCTTCTTCCCTCCTTTTCCCTTTATCTGTGGGGATTCCAGAGCTGGCCATTGCAACAGATTTCTTCATGGATGAAACTAGATTGAGAATGTCAATAGGCTATTCAACTGTAGGGACCAGCATAGTTTAACCCAACCCTTTCCTCACTTAAAGCCTATAGACATTAAGGAGACTAAAGCGGGCGGCTGTGAATGCCCCCCTCCTGCCTCATTACAATGTGAACAATGGGCCTGGGCCTGGGCTTACTACAGGTGAAGGCCTACTGAATCATTGCAGGGAAGCCCCAAGAAATCCCAGGACAGCACAGTGAGGGTGGAGCTAACGCAGCAGGTCTCTGCCCCCTTTTCTTTCTCACTGCGGGCAGGGAAATGCCAATTTCTGAGACACAATGAAGAGGAAAATCTACCCCATGTCCTCCAGTTCTGTGCTCACAGTCTAAGTCAAATAATCTGTTTAAAACACTAAAAGGTACAGATGATGTAGCTCTAAAAACTTGGATCCAGTTCCCCCTCAATCTTCCTTTCTCCAATGAAAGTAACTTCAGCTCCACAAGTCTCTCCTCATGACTCTCCCAGACCTTAGAATTATTTGACCCTTTCCAATGCGTCAGTGTTCTTTTTAAAGTGAAAGTGCCCAGAATTTCACACAATATTCCAAATCTGGCCTCACCAATGACCTATAAAATGTAGGAATAAAATATAATATGTTTCAGCTTATAGCCAAATGTCCTTGAGAAGTACCCTGGTATTTGGTTTGTTTTGTTAATAACAGCTTTGAGTGAGGACCGTTTGAGGAGAGACTGTGATGGCCCATACAGTTGAATATAGGCAGACGCTTTTAAACTAGGTTAATCCATGAAGAAGAAGAATTTAAGCAGGGTACTCAAGGACCATCATGCTCGTGGAATTGAAGTCGAGCAAGGAATCTACATCGACATGAGGGGAGGGATAAGGTCAGAGAATTTACAGGAAAAACTTTTGCATTGTTCAGACATGAATGATATCTATTTTAAATTTGACTATTTTTCTAGTAGTTCATATTAAAAATAATAATCTAGCAAGGGAATTATGCTAAAGCTTTATAAATCACTGGTTAGGCCTCAGCTGGAGTACTGTGTCCAATTCAGGGCACTACACTTTAGGAAGGATGTCAAAAGCCTTGGAGAGGGTGCAGATGAGATTTACTAGAATGGTACCAGGGATGAGGGACGTCAGTTATGTGGAGAGACTAGATAAGTCTGGATTGTTCTGCTTAGAGCAGAGATGGTTAAGGGGAGATTTGATGGAGGTGTTCAAAATCATGAAGGGTTTTGAAAGAGTAAATAAGGAGAAACTGCTTCCAGTGGCAGAAGTGTCGGTGACCAGAGAACACAGATTTAAGGCATTTGGCAAAAGAACCAAAGGGGAGATGAGGAGATTTTTTTTTAACACAACGAGTTGTTATGATCTGGAATGCACTGCCTGAAAGGATGGTGGAAGCAGATTCAATAGTAACTTTCAAAAGGAAATTGGATAAATACTTGAAAAGGAACAATTTGCAGGGCTGTGGGGAAAGAGGAGAGTGGGACCAATCGGAACATCTTTTTCAAAGAGCTGGCACAGGCACGATGGGCTGAATGGCTCTATGATTTTAAAATCTGTCAACAGAACACGTTATAAATATTATGTAACTTAGTAATTACAATAATTCTCACCCCAACAAGCCTTTCCAAGTAAAGCAATCAATGTTTTTAATAGATTTGTTAGAGATTTCAGAATGGTTTAATAGTCAACTCTGTGCTTCAGTGGCTGGTTTTTTCACGGCTTTTTTTTTACTCCATTCTGATTTACTCAGAGGTGATGTACCTCTCTTGATCTCATCACTTCCTTACACACATTTCTTCTTTCAGCCCTTCGAACAGTGCATCAGCTGCTCAGCGATGCGTTTAAACATTTCAGGTAACGGTTTCGTACAGGCAAATGAGAAAGGGAGCGGGTGAAGAAAGAGAGCACCCAGCAGGCCTCTTCTGAAGAAATTAAAACTACATCTTTACAAAAAACCACTCTGGGAAAAATTCAACAGATGGAGAGAAGCATGTTCTGAAAACAAGGTTGCAAAAAAAAACATTAAAAAAGGGACTCATGAGTCACTGAAATTCATAAGAGTAAAATGAGAGAGAGAAAATGAAAAGAGTGCATCGCAGGGGAAACAGGAGATCAGCACAGAAACCTTAAATAGACTACACGGACTCAAAAGGCTGAAAGAAAATATATTTTGTCTCCATTTCGGATATTCATTTCACCTGTATTGTGTAACCTTTCCTATTTGCATGCATATCTCATATAACGGATCTTCCACAATTTGCTGTGTATTTATCAAGAGTTCATACTTAAGAGGAATGGATGCAAGGTGAGCTGTTGTGCAAAAACCAGCTGGCTTGGAAACAAATCGTTACGTATCGACATTAAATAGACAAAATTGGACTGAATGTGAAACAATTACCACTGTGGCCATTGTGGGGCTGGAGAAGCACTGACTGTAGAACCACATACATTTACAGACAATTGGACATCTCAAATCAATAAGAGAATTTGGAACAATGAAAAATTAAAACTGTTGTCATTCAATTAGCTCCAAACCCAAGCAATTTTAAATGTTAAACTCATTTGTTTCATATCTCTTTCAGTTTGTGAAACCCGTGGTAAGTTTGTCCCTATGGAATACATGAAAGCATGGAATTGACAGTGAAAAATGGCACACTCTCCAGACTATGCTTTGCCTAAACTCTTTGTAATTACAGCTTCGAATTGTACTGCATGGCAATTTTTCTCATAGCATCCTTTGAAGAGGGACCCAGCAAGTATTTTACATTTGTTTTCTGTTTTTACTTAACTCAGAACTCAAAGTTGTATATTTTTCCAATTTAATGGAACTCTGAGCCCATTTTCATTCCAAGTCTGTCATCTCAGTGCCAGTTCCAATATTTTGACACAATGAAATTAATATATTAAAGCAATGCAGCTACAGCTATTTGATAAAAACCTGAGAAACAACAAACTAAGATGTAGAGTCCAGGAGGTTATGCTGAATAAAATACACAAGGTAACATGTCAGCCTATGTCCAAAGCTAGATTTCAACAGTTCAGTTATGTTTTCAGAATGGACAGTTATCTGATGCCTGCAGGGTTATTTGGGTCACAGCTGGACGGTAATACAATGTGCTTGTTGAGGAGTCATAGCAAGTGGAGAGGCTGCCTTTTCCTGATATCAGGGAGTTAGGAACAGACAGGCTTGGAATGGTAAACATAGGGAGAGAATGCCAAACAAGCATACAAAAAATACAGGCAAAAAGACACCATCGAGCCTGTCCCCCTGAAACCATGGGGTCGATTTTAGGATGGCCAAGCGGGTGAGTTCGTGGCGGGGGCCTCCGAAAATTCGGGCTTTCCAGGGCGGGTCCGGAGCCCGGCTCCAACTCGCCCACTTCTGGATTCCCCAATGACGCGCTTAGACGCGCCCACAGCCTCCGCATGTGGGACTCCCACTGGCAATTAAAGCCGGCGGGATCCCACTTAAGGCAATTATTTTGATAGTTCAGGTCATTTGCAGACCTGATTGGGAGGATATTTTAGGAGGGGTGGGATTTTCAGGTCAACTGCGTGTGTTTCCCGTACTGGGGGAAACACTCCCAGTTGAAACAGATGTGTTGCAGCCACCAGCTGCAAAGGTGCATTTGACAGGTGGAGGGGGGGGGGGAGACCCTCATTCATTGCAGGAGGCCACTCTGTCATTTTGGACAAAGTTTAGCCTCCACCACCCTCCTAACACTAAAATTCACCAACTTGGAACCTCAACTCCGGTGTGCAGACACATTTACCGACCTTGCGGACCCCCTCAAATGTACATCTTCCGGATGGGGGCCGCCATAGCTGCAGTCTTGACCTCCTCGGAGGGCGAACAGCATCACCAGCCTCGCCGGCCACGTCGTCCACCTCTGACACGTGGAGCTCCACAATAGAGTGCTGTGACACATCCACCTGTACAGCAGGAGGGAGGGCAACCGCAGAGAGAGATGCGTCACAGAAGGCACTACCCTCGCCACAGGGTCTACCGACCGAGGCTCAGCTTCCTGGACCTCTCTGAGGAGCAGTGCACATGGAGGCTCAGAGTCACTCGACATGTAGTCGTGGACATCTGCAGCCTCCTTGATGCCGAGCTGCTCCCGGCTGGCCCGAGCACCACCTTCTTACCTGTCACTGTCAAAGTCACCACTGCCCTCAACAACTCCTCCTCCGCATCCTTCCAGGGTGCCACCGGGGACATCGCTGGTGTCTCTCAGTCGTCTGCACAAAAGAGCCCTGCAAATACACCTACACCCACTCTGCAGTGACACAATGGGTGGCATCAGTTGTGGGTCTTAATGGTGATCCTCAGGAAAGGGAATTATTGCACAAACCAGACAAGATTTGCAAAGACGTGGCAGTAGTGGTGAGAACAAATTTTAATGTGCATTGCAAAACAAACAAAAGTAAATCAAAAACATGACATTCTGTCATACACCCTTGTGCATCCCCTTTGTGCTCACAAATCCTTCGCCTTACGTTTACGGGAACCCCTACGTGGTGCTACCCCTGTGGCTTCAGCAGAGGTAGTGGCAGGTTGCTCTTCTCCATGCCCTGACTGATGAGGTGCTTTGCGCGGACGCCCTCTGGGTTTCAGTGCCCGTGAGGGCCCCTCCAAAGACTGCTCCACCTGCACCTGTGCAGGGGCAGACTCGGCCACCTGGAGAGGAGGCAGCGTTGCAGGTACTGGTTGAGAGAGGGGCAACGGGTGATACACAGTAGCAATTTGAGTGATGTCCCCACGTCCATGTCCCCTTTCACCATCATCCCTCTCCTGGCCCAGGCCCACATCACTCCTTCCACCCGGCTGGACGACAGTTTGGAGGACTTGTGTGAATCCTTGGAAGGCCAGTTGTAATGTATCTGTCAGCTTGTTTAAGGCGGCAGAATGTTGCTCACCCTGAATCTGAACGGCCGTTGTCAGGGCCTGAATGGACTCATTGTTGAGCCGTGCTTGAAGCTCGATGGAGGCTAGCCTTTCCTCCATCACAGACATTCCCGCACCTACCCGCGATACTATCTCAAAGATGCCTTCACGTTCCTGTCACAGTATTCCACTCGTGCAGGAGTTGGACTCCTCTATCCTCTGCGCGATTGTGGAGAGTGCGCGTGACAACTGCTCCAGTACCTCGGCAATGTGCTGCTGGCCCTCGATGACTCTCCTTTTCATGGCTGGCCCCCAGGGTTCAGCATCTGTGTCCAGCTGAGCAGAGCCTGGAGAAGAGTGCTCCCACCGACACGGACTCTACGGCTGCCCCTGCCACCAGGGTCTGCTCGTGCATACATTTTTTTTATTTGTTTATGGGATGTGGGCGCGCTGGCAAGGCCAGCATTTATTGTCCATCCCTAATTGCCCTTGAGAAGGTGGTTGTGAGCCGTCTTCTTGAACCGCTGCAGTCCGTGTGGTCAAGTTCTCCCACATGTGCGTGGTGACTCACCATGTGCAAGCCCACCGATATGTGTGTGTCTGCGCTGGTGGATGGCTGGCTCAGATGTGACGATGCATCCTCAGAGGCCGGAGCTCGCAGATGGCTCTGCAAGAGAACAGAAAGCAATATTAAGCATGTGGACAGATGTTGAGGTGCTGCAGATGCCAAGTGATGTTAAGATCATTCGCTATCATGAGTGCTGAGTGTTAGATTTCTGTCACCAGCCGCTTGTGCACTCCCAGTCTCGGTGTCCGTCACGGACAGGCACTCCAGCGTCCGGCTTATTTCCATTGCCTGCTACTTCACGTCCGTTAAGGCCCCCTCCGGTCCTTGCCCTCTCCCGGGCATTCTGGCATCTCTTCTCCTAACAAGGCAAAACACAGAGAGGTGTGATTGAGTGATGGTTGCATAGTGACCCTCTGCATGCATTGGTGTGGGTGGGGGTGAGGTTCGGCACACATTTCTGCTGCTGCTGACCTCCTCGGCCACCTCCAGCCAGGGCTTCTTGGTGGCAGAGGGAGGACACCTCTTCCCATCCGATGGAAAAAAGATTTCCCTCCTCCTCCTCAGCCCATCGAGCAACACCTGGAGTGAGGAGTCAGAGAACCTTGGAGCAGCCTTGCCTCTGGCCTGCTCCATGCTCCAAAAATGGTTCCTTACTGCAGGAGGAACATTGGAGGACTGCCCCTTTAAATAGGGCTCCTCCTGCTGACAGTCTCTGCTGCGGGTACGCAGTGCGCCCGCTGCGCAGGTCTGGAACGGGAAACCCTGAAGCACGCGTAAGTTCCTTCAATTAGGCTGCGATCGCGTGCGGAGCACCCCGAATTCACTGGGCGCGTTACCCACGCGCCCAGTCGACCCCCCGATGCCAACCCGCCTCCCTTCTAATATCGGGCCCCATGTTGCTTCTAGGTAACATTACCCCCAACCCCCCCCCGACCCCTGGCAGGCTCTGCACCCCACCCATCAACAGCCATGCAATCTCCTGGGAGTCACAAAAACTATGATTCAAAAACATTCAGGGAAAAATAATTCTGGGAAATCCCTCTCCGACCCAAAGGCCTATCAAAATCAAGCTCCAGGAGATAATAGAGATCCTGGAGTACATCAGCCAACATCCCACCTACCTTTCATCACCATCAGCCTCCCCGAGGAACTCGCCCAGCTACCTTTTGAATGCTTGCAGTGAATATGGGGTAAATTTTAACGGGGAGTCAGGAAGAGGGCGGTGGGAGAATTCCTGACGGGAAACCCGGAAGTCCGGGTTTTCCAGAAGTCCTTACGATTTTGACGTAAGGACGTCTTTCATTTTTTTTCTGTATGTTTCCCGCCGAACAGATTGATAGGCTGGCTGTCAGTCAGACGGGAGAGCAGCCGAGGAGCGGACGCCAACAGGTAAGTTTTAGATTGGGGGGGGGGGGTGGGGTCAGTCATCGGGTGGGGGTTGGGGTCAGTGGTCGTCGGGTGGGTCAGTCATCGAGGGGATCAGTCATCAGGGTCGGTAGTCATCGGGAGCTCAGGCGTGGGTGGTCGGAGATTGGGGGATCAGAGATCGTGTGGGTCGGAGATCGTGGGGGTTGGAGATCATGGAGGGGTCGGAGATCGTGGGGAGGTCGGAGATCGTGGGGGGGGTTCGGAGAGCATGGGGGTTGGAGATCGTGAGGGGGTTCGGAGATCGTGGGGTTGGAGATCTTGGGGGGGGTCAGAGATCGTGGGGGGTTCGCAGATCGCAGGGGGGTTGGAGATCGTGGGGGGGGTCAGAGATTGTGGGGGGGTCGGAAATCATGGGGGTCGGAGATCGTGGGGGTTGGAGATCGTGGGGGAGGGTTGGAGATTGTGGGAGATCGGAAATCGTGGGGGGGTCGGAGATCGTGGGGGGAAGTCGGAGATTGTAGGGGTTGGAGGTCGTGGGGATTGGAGATCGTGGAGGGGTCGGAGATCGCGGGGGGGTTCGGAGATCGTGGGGAGGTCGGAGATCGCGGGGGGGTTCGGAGATCGTGGGGGTTGGAGATCGTGAGGGGGGTGGGAGATCGTGGGGGTTCGGAGATTGTGGAGGTTGGAGATCGTGAGGGGGGTCGGAGATCGTGAGGGGGTCGGAGATCGTGGGGGGGTTGGAGATCGTGGGTGTTGGAGATCGTGGGGGGGGTCGGAGATCGTGGGGAGGTCGGAGATCGTGGGGGAGTGAGGAGATCGTGGGGGGGTTCGGAGATCGTGTGGGGGGTCGCAGATCGTGGGGTTGGAGATCTTGGGGGGGTCAGAGATCGTGGGGAGGGTCGGAGATCGTGAGGGAGGTCGGAGATCGTGGGGGTTGGAGATCGCGGGGGGGTCAGAAATCGTGGGGGTCGGAGATCGTTGGGGGGTTGGAGATATTGAGGGGGTCAGAGATCGTGGGTGTGTTCGGAGATCGTGGGGGTTGGAGATCGTGGGGGAGGGTTGGAGATAGTGAGGGGGTCAGAGATCGTGGGTGTGTTCGGAGATCGCGGGGGATCGGAGATCGTGGGGGGGTCGGAGATCGTGGGGGGATGTCGGAGATTGTAGGAGTTGGAGGTCGTGGCGATTGGAGATCGTGGAGGGGTCGGAGATCGTTGGGGGGGTTGGAGATCGCGGGGGGGTTCGGAGATCGTGGGGGTTGGAGGTCGTGAGGGGTGTCGGAGATTGGAGATTGTGGGGGGGGTCGGAGATCGTTGGGGGGTTGGTGATCGTGAGGGGGTCGGAGATCGTGAGGGTTGGAGATCGTGGGGGGGTCGGAGATCGTGGGGAGGTTGGAGATTGTGGGGGAGTTCGGAGATCGTGGAGGTTGGAGATCGTGAGAGGGTCGGAGATCGTGGGGGGGTCGGAGATCGTGAGAGAGTCGGAGATCGTGGGGGGGTTCGAGACTGTGAGGGGGTTCGGTGATCATGGGGGAGGGTCGGAGTTCGTGGGGGGGTCGGAGATTGTGGGGGGTGTCGGAGACTGTGAGGGGGTTCGGTGATCGTGGGGGAGGGTCGGAGTTCGTGGGGGGGTCGGAGATCGTGGGGGTTGGAGATCGTGGGGGAGGGTTGGAGATTGTGGGGGGGATGTCGGAGATCGTGGGGGGGTGGTCGGGGATCGTGGGGGGGTCGGAGATCGTGGGGGTTGGAGATCGTGGGGGAGTCGGAGATCGTGGGGGGAGGTCAGAGATCGTGGGGGGGACGAAGATCGTGGGGGGGACGGAGATCGTGGGGGGGTCGGAGATAGTGGCATTGGACCAGATATGGGGAGGGGGGTCGGCCGACCGTGTGTTTGGGATCACAACAGGTCGGCTTGTTGGACCTGGACGTAAGGCTCCTGCTCCTCCTGGCCCACAAGCAGTGCAATAAAGGCACTTACGTGGTGTGAAGCAGAAGGCCTGGGAACCTCAGCCCCCAGGAGTCAAAAATAAAAAAAATCTGTCAAATTGGAGGCCCACAGATTTCACTAACCCACCCGCCTCCTGAGAGAGGATTGGTCACCTTAAAACTGGAAGTGGGCGGGTTGGAGGCGGGTTGGGGGTCGGGTTTTACTTTTTTAGGATTTTTACCTTCCCAACTGCCCCCAACCCACTGTTCGTGGGGTTAAAATTTACCCTTTTGCATCCACTGCATGTGCTGGCAACTGATTCCACAAGTCATCCTCTGTGAAAAGAAAACTCTCCTGACATCTAACCTAGTTCTCTGTTTCTCTTCCTTATACACATGTCCCCTCGTTCTCCCTAACTTACCCCAGTCAAATATTCTGTCCACGTGGACACAGTCTCGTCCCTTCATCGTTTTAAATACTTCAATCACATTTCCCCAAAGTCTGCACTTTTCTAGACTAAAGAGACCCGAGCTGTCTGAGCCTACCGTGATAAATAATAGGATTTTTAAACTAGGTATTAATCTAGTGGCCCTTCTCTGAACCATTTCCAGGTCTGCTATATTTCCCACCATGTAAACAGAGCAGAACTGAACATAACAGGCCTAAACAAGGTCTCGTAAAAGGACATTAGATCGTGGGGGGGTTCGGAGATCCTGGGGGTTGGAGATCGTGAGGGGGGTCAGAGATTGTGGGGGGGTCTGAGATCGTAAGGGGGTCGGAGGTCGTGGGGGTTGGAGGTCGTGAGGGGGTCAGAGATCGTAGGGGGGTCTGAGATCGTGGGGGTTGGAGATCGTGAGGGGGGTCAGAGATTGTGGGGTGGTCTGAGATCGTGAGGGGGTCGGAGGTCGTGGGGGTTGGAGATCATGGGGGGGTTCGGAGATTGTGGGGAGGGGGTCGGAGATCGTGGGGGGGTCGGAGATTGTGGGGGGGTTCGGAGACTGTGAGGGGGTTCGGTGATCGTGGGGGAGGGTCGGAGTTCGTGGGGGCGGTTCGGAGATCGTGGGGAGGTCAGAGATCGCGGGTGGGTTCGGAGATCGTGGAGGTTGGAGATCGTGAGGGGGTCGGAGATCGTGGGGGTTTGGAGATCGTGGGGGTTGGAGGTCGTGAGGGGGGTTCGCAGATTGGAGATTGTGGGGGAGTCGGAGATCGTGGGGGGGTTGGAGATCAAAAGGGTCGGAGATCGTGGGGGTTGGAGATCGTGGGGGGGTCGGAGATCGTGGGGGTTGGAGATCGTAGGGGGGTCAGAGATCGTGGGGGGGGTTCGGAGATCGTGGGGGGAAGTCAGAGACTGTAGGGGTTGGAGGTCGTGGGGATTGGAGATCGTGGAGGGGTCGGAGATCGTTGGGGGGGTCGGAGATCGTGGGGAGGTCGGAGATCGTGGGGGGGGTCGGAGATCATGAGGGGGTCGGAGATCATCGAGGGGCCGGAGATCGTGGGGGGGTTGGAGATCGTGAGGGGGTCGGAGATCGTGGGGGGGTTGGAGATCGTGGGGGTCGGAGATCATGGGGTGGTCGGAGATCGTGGGGGTTGGAGATCGTGGGGGGGTCGGAGATCGTGGGGGTTGGAGATCGTGGGGGGGTCAGAGTTCGTGGGGGGTTTCGGAGATCGTGGGGGGGTTCGGAGATTGTGGGGGTGGTCGGAGACGGTTGGGGGGTTCAGAGATCGTGGGGATGGGTCGGAGTTCGTGGGGGGGTCGGAGATCGTGGGGGGGTCGGAGATCGGGGGGGAGGTCGGAGATCGTGGGGGGAAGTCGGAGTTCGTGGGGGAGGTTGGAGATCGTGGGGGGGTCGGAGAACGTTGGGGGGGTCTGAGATCGTGGAGAGGTCAGAGATCGTGGGGAGGTTCGGAGATCGTGGGGGGGTTCGGAGATCCTGGGGGTTGGAGATCGTGAGGGGGGTCAGAGATTGTGGGGGGGTCTGAGATCGTGAGGGGGTCGGAGGTCGTGGGGGTTGGAGGTCGTGAGGGAGTCAGAGATCGTGGGGGGGTCTGAGATCGTGGGGGTTGGAGATCGTGAGGGGGGTCAGAGATTGTGGGGGGGTCTGAGATCGTGAGGGGGTCGGAGGTCGTGGGGGTTGGAGTTCATGGGGGGGTTCGGAGATTGTGGGGAGGGGGTCAGAGATCGTGGGGGATCGGAGATTGTGGGGGGTGTCGGAGACTGTGAGGGGGTTCGGTGATCGTGGGGGAGGGTCGGAGTTCGTGGGGGGGGTTCGGAGATCGTGGGGAGGTCAGACATCGCGGGTGGGTTCGGAGATCGTGGAGGTTGGAGATCGTGAGGGGGTCGGAGATCGTGGGGGGTTTGGAGATCGTGGGGGTTGGAGGTCGTGAGGGGGGTTCGCAGATTGGAGATTATGGGGGAGTCGGAGATCGTGGGGGGGTTGGAGATTGTGAGGGGGTCGGAGATCGTGGGGGGGTTGGAGATCGAAAGGGTCGGAGATCGTGGGGGTTGGAGATCGTGGGGGGGTCGGAGATCGTGGGGGTTGGAGATCGTGGGGGGGTCGGAGATCGTGGGGGGGGTTCGGAGATCGTGGGGGGAAGTCAGAGATTGTAGGGGTTGGAGGTCGTGGGGATTGGAGATCGTGGGGAGGTCGGAGATCGCGGGGGGGTTCGGAGATTTTGGGGGTTGGAGATCGTGAGGGGGGTCGGAGATCGTAGGGGGGTCGGAGATCGTGGGGGGGGTCGGAGATCGTGAGGGGGTCGGAGATCATCGAGGGGCCGGAGATCGTGGGGGGATTGGAGATCGTGAGGGGGTCGGAGATCATGGGGTGGTCGGAGATCGTGGGGGTTGGAGATCGTGGGGGGGTCGGAGATCGTGGGGGTTGGAGATCGTGGGGGGGGCAGAGTTCTTGGGGGGTTTCGGAGATTGTGGGGGGGTTCGGAGATTGTGGGGGTGGTCGGAGACGGTTGGGGGGTTCAGAGATCGTGGGGATGGGTCGGAGTTCATGGGGGGGTCGGAGATCGTGGGGGGGTCAGAGATCATGGGGGGAGGTCGGAGATCGTGGGGGGGTCGGAGTTCGTGGGGGAGGTTGGAGATCGTGGGGGGGTCGGAGATCATGGGGGTTCGGAGATCGTGGGGGGGTCGGAGATCGTTGGGGAGTCGGAGATCATGGGGGTTGGAGATCGTGGGGGAGGGTTGGAGATGGTGGGGGGTTCGGAGATCGTGGGGTGGTTCAGAGATCGTGGGGAGGTCGGAGATCGTGGGGGAGTACGGAGATCGTGGGGGGGTCAGAGATCGTGGGGGGCGTCGGAGATCGTGGGGGTTGGAGATCGTGGGGGGGTCAGAGATCGTGGTGGGGTCAGAATCGTGGGGGGATGTCGGAGATGTCGGAGTTGGAGGTCGTGGGGATTGGAGATTGTGGGGGGGTTCGGAGATTGTGGAGGTTGGAGATCGTGAGGGGTTCTGAGATCGTCGGGGTGTTGGAGATCGTGGGGGGGTCGGAGTTCGTGAGGGGGTCGGAGATCGTGAGGGCGTCGGAGACCGTGAGGGGGTCGGAGATCGTGGGGAGGTTGGAGATCGTGGGGGTTGGAGGTCGTGGGCGGGTCGGAGAGCGTGGGGGTTCGGAGATCGTCGGGGTGTTGGAGATCGTGGGGGGGTCGGAGTTCGTGAGGGCGTCGGAGATCGTGAGGAGGTCGGTGATCGCGGGGGGGTTCGGAGATCGTGGAGGTTGGAGATCGTGAGGGGTTCGGAGATCGTCGGGGTGTTGGAGATCGTGGGGGGGTCGGAGATCGTGAGGGGGTCGGAGATCGTGGGGGGGTTGGATATCGTGGGGGTTGGAGGTCGTGAGGGGTTCGGAGATCGTGGGGGGGTCGGAGATCGTGAGGGGGGTCGGAGATCGTGGGGGGGTCGGAGATCGTGAGGGCGTCGGAGACCGTGAGGGGGTCGGAGATCGTGGGGAGGTTGGAGATCGTGGGGGCTGGAAGTCGTGAGGGGGGTCGGAGATTGGAGATTTTGGGGTGGTCGGAGATCGTGCAGGTTGGAGATCGTGGGGGGAATCGGAGATCGTGGGGGGAAGTCGGAGATTGTAGGGGTTAAAGGTCGTGGGGATTGGAGATCGTGGAGGGGTCCGAGATCGTTGGGGGGGTCTGTGATCGTGGGGAGGTCAGAGATCGTGGGGGGGTTCGGAGATCGTGGGGGGTTTGGAGATCGTGGAGGTTGGAGATCGTGAGGGGGGTCAGAGATTGTGGGGGGGTCTGAGATCGTGAGGGGGTCGGAGGTCGTGGGGGTTGGAGGTCGTGAGGGGTTCAGAGATCGTGGGGGGGTCTGAGATCGTGGGGGTTGGAGATCGTGAGGGGGGTCAGAGATTGTGGGGGGGTCTGAGATCGTGAGGGGGTCGGAGGTCGTGGGGGTTGGAGATCATGGGGGGGTTCGGAGATTGTGGGGAGGGGGTCGGAGATCGTGGTGGGGTCGGAGATTGTGGAGGGGGTCGGAGACTGTGAGGGGGTTCGGTGATCGTGGGGGAGGGTCGGAGTTCGTGGGGGGGGTTCGGAGATCGTGGGGAGGTCAGAGATCGCGGGTGGATTCGGAGATCGTGGAGGTTGGAGATCGTGAGGGGGTCGGAGATCGTGGGGGGGTTGGAGATCGTGAGGGGGTCGGAGATCGTGGGGGGGTTGGAGATCGTGGGGGAGTACGGAGATCGTGGGGGGCTTCGGAGATCGTGGGGTTGGAGATCTTGGGGGGGTCAGAGATCGTGGGGTCGTCGGAGATCGTGGGGGTTGGAGATCGTGGGGTGTCAGAGATCGTGAGGGGGTCAGGAATCATGGGGATCGGAGATCGTTGGGGGGTTGGAGATCGTGGGGGAGGGTTGGAGATCATGGGGGATTGGAGATCGTGGGGGGGTCGGAGATCATGGGGGGATGTCGGAGATTGTAGGAGTTGGAGGTCGTGGGGATTGGAGATTGTGGAGGGGTCGGAGATCGTTGGGGTGGTCGGAGATCGTGGGGAGGTTGGAGATCGCGGGGGGTTTCGGAGATCGTGGGGGTTGGAGATCGTGAGGGGGTTCGGAGATCGTGGGGTTGTCGGAAATCGTGAGGGGGTCGGAGATCGTGAGGGGGGGTGGGAGATCGTGGGGGGTCGGAGATCGTGAGGGTGGGTGGGAGATCGTGGGGGTTGGAGATCGTGAGGGGGGTCGGAGATCGTGGGGGGGTCAGAGATCATGAGGGCGTCGGAGATCGTGAGGGGGTCGGAGACCGTGGGGGGGTTGGAGATCGTGGGGGTTGGAGGTCGTGGGCGGGTCGGAGAGCGTGGGGGTTGGAGATCGTGGGGGGGTTCGGAGATTGTGGGGGGGGTCAGAGTTCGTGAGGGCGTAGGAGATCGTGAGGAGGTCGGTGATCGCGGGGGGGTTCGGAGATCGTGGAGGTTGGAGATCGTGAGGGGTTCGGAGATCGTGGGGAGGTCAGAGATCGTGGGGGGGTTTGGAGATCGTGGGGGGTTCGGAGATCGTGGAGGTTGGAGATCGTGAGGGGGGTCAGAGATTGTGGGGGGGTCTGAGATCGTGAGGGGGTCGGAGGTCGTGGGGGTTGGAGGTCGTGAGGGGGTCAGAGATCGTGGGGGGGTCTGAGATCGTGGGGGTTGGAGATCGTGAGGGGGGTCAGAGATTGTGGGGGGGTCTGAGATCGTGAGGGGGTCGGAGGTCGTGGGGGTTGGAGATCATGGGGGGGTTCGGAGATTGTGGGGAGGGGGTCGGAGATCGTGGTGGGGTCGGAGATTGTGGGGGGGGTCGGAGACTGTGAGGGGGTTCGGTGATCGTGGGGGAGGGTCGGAGTTCGTGGGGGGGGTTCGGAGATCGTGGGGAGGTCAGAGATCGCGGGTGGGTTCGGAGATCGTGGAGGTTGGAGATCGTGAGGGGGTCGGAGATCGTGGGGGGGTTGGAGATCGTGAGGGAGTACGGAGATCGTGGGGGGCTTCGGAGATCGTGGGGTTGGAGATCTTGGGGGGGTCAGAGATCGTGGGGTCGTTGGAGATCGTGGGGGTTGGAGATCGTGGGGGGGTCAGAGATCGTGAGCGGGTCAGAAATCATGGGGATCGGAGATCGTTGGCGGGTTGGAGATCGTGGGGGAGGGTTGGAGATCATGGGGGATTGGAGATCGTGGGGGGGTCGGAGATCGTGGGGGGATGTCGGAGATTGTAGGAGTTGGAGGTCGTGGGGATTGGAGATTGTGGAGGGGTCGGAGATCGTGAGGGGGTCGGAGATCGTGAGGGGGGGTGGGAGATCGTGGGGGTTGGAGATCGTGAGGGGGGTCGGAGATCGTGGGGGGTTCAGAGATCGTGAGGGCGTCGGAGATCGTGAGGGGGTCGGAGATCGTGAGGGGGGGTGGGAGATCGTGGTGGTTGGAGATCGTGAGGGGGGTCGGAGATCGTGGGGGGTTCAGAGATCGTGAGGGCGTCGGAGATCGTGAGGGGTTCGGAGATCGTGGGGGGTTGGAGATCGTGGGGGTTGGAGGTCGTGAGGGGGGTCGTAGATTGGAGATTGTGGGGGTGTCGGAGATCGTGGGGGGGTTGGTGATCATGGGGGTTGGAGGTCGTGGGCGGGTCGGAGAGCGTGGGGGTTGGAGATCATGGGGGGTTCGGAGATCGTGGGGAGGTCGGTGATCGCGGGGGGGTTCGGAGATCGTGGAGGTTGGAGATCGTGAGGGGGTCGGAGATCGTCGGGGTGTTGGAGATCGTGGGGGGGTCGGAGATCGTGAGGGGGTCGGAGATCGTGGGGGTTTGGATATCGTGGGGGTTGGAGGTCGTGAGGGGGGGTCGGAGATTAGAGATTGTGGGGGGGTCGGAGATCGTGGGGGGGTTGGAGATCGTGAGGGAATCGGAGATCGTGGGAGGGTTGGAGGTCGTGAGGGTCGGAGATCGTGGGGTGTCGGAGATCATGGGGGGAAGTCAGAGATTGTAGGGGTTGGAGGTCGTGGGGATTGGAGATCGTGGAGGGGTCGGAGATCGTTGGGGGGGTTGGAGATCGTGGGGGGGTCGGAGATCGTGAGGGGGTCGGAGATCGTGGGGGGGTTGGATATCGTGGGGGTTGGAGGTCGTGAGGGGTTCGGAGATCGTGGGGGGGTCGGAGATCGTGAGGGGGGTCGGAGATCGTGGGGGGGTCGGAGATCGTGAGGGCGTCGGAGACCGTGAGGGGGTCGGAGGTCGTGGGGGTTGGAGATCTTGGGGGGGTCAGAGATCGTGGAGGGATGTCGGAGATTGTAGGAGTTGGAGGTCGTGGGGATTGGAGATTGTGGAGGGGTCGGAGATCGTTGGGGAGGTTGGAGATCGCGGGGGGTTTCGGAGATCGTGGGGGTTGGAGATCGTGAGGGGGTTCGGAGATCGTGGGGTTGTCGGAAATCGTGAGGGTGGGTGGGAGATCGTGGGGGTTGGAGATCGTGAGGGGGGTCGGAGATCGTGGGGGGGTCAGAGATCATGAGGGCGTCGGAGATCGTGAGGGGGTCGGAGATCGTGGGGGGGTTGGAGATCGTGGGGGGGTTGGAGATCGTGGGGGTTGGAGGTCGTGGGCGGGTCGGAGAGCGTTGGGGTTGGAGATCGTGGGGGGGTTCGGAGATTGTGGGGGGGGTCAGAGTTCGTGAGGGCGTCGGAGATCGTGAGGAGGTTGGTGATCGTGGGGGGGTTCGGAGATCGTGGAGGTTGGAGATCGTGAGGGGTTCGGAGATCGTCGGGGTGTTGGAGATCGTTGGGGGGTCGGAGATCGTGAGGGGGTCGGAGATCGTGGGGGGGTTGGATATCGTGGGGGTTGGAGGTCGTGAGGGGTTCGGAGATCGTGGGGGGGTCGGAGATCGTGAGGGGGGTCGGAGATCGTGGGGGGGTCGGAGATCGTGAGGGCGTCGGAGACCGTGAGGGGGTCGGAGATCGTGGGGAGGTTGGAGATCGTGGGGGTTGGAAGTCGTGAGGGGGGTCGGAGATTGGAGATCGTGGGGGGATCGGAGATCGTGGGGGGAAGTCGGAGATTGTAGGGGTTAAAGGTCGTGGGGATTGGAGATCGTGGAGGGGTCCGAGATCGTGGGGGGTTCGGAGATCGTGGAGGTTGGAGATCGTGAGGGGGGTCAGAGATTGTGGGGGGGTCTGAGATCGTGAGGGGGTCGGAGGTCGTGGGGGTTGGAGGTCGTGAGGGGTTCAGAGATCGTGGGGGGCGTCTGAGATCGTGGGGGTTGGAGATCGTGAGGGGGGTCAGAGATTGTGGGGGGGTCTGAGATCGTGAGGGGGTCGGAGGTCGTGGGGGTTGGAGATCATGGGGGGGTTCGGAGATTGTGGGGAGGGGGTCGGAGATCGTGGTGGGGTCGGAGATTGTGGAGGGGGTCGGAGACTGTGAGGGGGTTCGGTGATCGTGGGGGAGGGTCGGAGTTCGTGGGGGGGGTTCGGAGATCGTGGGGAGGTCAGAGATCGCGGGTGGGTTCGGAGATCGTGGAGGTTGGAGATCGTGAGGGGGTCAGAGATCGTGGGGGGGTTGGAGATCGTGAGGGGGTCGGAGATCGTGGGGGGGTTGGAGATCGTGGGGGAGTACGGAGATCGTGGGGGGCTTCGGAGATCGTGGGGTTGGAGATCTTGGGGGCGTCAGAGATCGTGGGGTCGTTGGAGATCGTGGGGGTTGGAGATCGTGGGGTGTCAGAGATCGTGAGGGGGTCAGAAATCATGGGGATCGGAGATCGTTGGGGGGTTGGAGATCGTGGGGGAGGGTTGGAGATCATGGGGGATTGGAGATCGTGGGGGGGTCGGAGATCGTGGGGGGATGTCGGAGATTGTAGGAGTTGGAGGTCGTGGGGATTGGAGATTGTGGAGGGGTCGGAGATCGTTGGGGTGGTCGGAGATCGTGGGGAGGTTGGAGATCGCGGGGGGTTTCGGAGATCGTGGGGGTTGGAGATCGTGAGGGGGTTTCGGAGATCGTGGGGTTGTCGGAAATCGTGAGGGGGTCGGAGATCGTGAGGGGGGGTGGGAGATCGTGGGGGGTTGGAGATCGTGAGGGTGGGTGGGAGATTGTGGGGGTTGGAGATCGTGAGGGGGGTCGGAGATCGTGGGGGGGTCAGAGATCATGAGGGCGTCGGAGATCGTGAGGGGGTCGGAGATCGTGGGGGGGTTGGAGATCGTGGGGGTTGGAGGTCGTGGGCGGGTCGGAGAGCGTTGGGGTTGGAGATCGTGGGGGGGTTCGGAGATTGTGGGGGGGGTCAGAGTTCATGAGGGCATCGGAGATCGTGAGGAGGTTGGTGATCGCGGGGGGTTCGGAGATCGTCGGGGTGTTGGAGATCGTGGGGGGGTCGGAGATCGTGAGGGGTTCGGAGATCGTGGGGGGGTTGGATATCGTGGGGGTTGGAGGTCCTGAGGGGTTCGGAGATCGTGGGGGGGTCGGAGATCGTGAGGGGGGTCGGAGATCGTGGGGGGTCGGAGATCGTGAGGGCGTCGGAGACCGTGAGGGGGTCGGAGATCGTGGGGAGGTTGGAGATCGTGGGGGTTGGAAGTCGTGAGGGGGGTCGGAGATTGGAGATTTTGGGGTGGTCGGAGATCGTGCAGGTTGGAGATCGTGGGGGAATCGGAGATCGTGGGGGGAAGTCGGAGATTGTAGGGGTTAAAGGTCGTGGGGATTGGAGATCGTGGAGGGGTCAGAGATCGTGGGGGGGTTCGGAGATCGTGGGGGGTTCGGAGATCGTGGAGTTTGGAGATCGTGAGGGGGGTCAGAGATTGTGGGGGGGTCTGAGATCGTGAGGGGGTCGGAGGTCGTGGGGGTTGGAGGTCGTGAGGGGGTCAGAGATCGTGGCGGGGTCTGAGATCGTGGGGGTTGGAGATCGTGAGGGGGGTCAGAGATTGTGGGGGGTCTGAGATCGTGAGGGGGTCGGAGGTCGTGGGGGTTGGAGATCATGGGGGGGTTCGGAGATTGTGGGGAGGGGGTCGGAGATCGTGGTGGGGTCGGAGATTGTGGGGGGGGTCGGAGACTGTGAGGGGGTTCGGTGATCGTGGGGGAGGGTCGGAGTTCATGGGGGGGGTTCGGAGATCGTGGGGAGGTCAGAGATCGCGGGTGGGTTCGGAGATCGTGGAGGTTGGAGATCGTGAGGGGGTCGGAGATCGTGGGGGGGTTGGAGATCGTGAGGGGGTCGGAGATCGTGGGGGGGTTGGAGATCGTGAGGGAGTACGGAGATCGTGGGGGGCTTCGGAGATCGTGGGGTTGGAGATCTTGGGGGGGTCAGAGATCGTGGGATCGTTGGAGATCGTGGGGGTTGGAGATCGTGGGGGGGTCAGAGATCGTGAGGGGCTCAGAAATCATGGGGATCGGAGATCTTTGGGGGGTTGGAGATCGTGGGGGAGGGTTGGAGATCATGGGGGATTGGAGATCGTGGGGGGGTCGGAGATCGTGGGGGGATGTCGGAGATTGTAGGAGTTGGAGGTCGTGGGGATTGGAGATTGTGGAGGGGTCGGAGATCGTGGGGGGTTCAGAGATCGTGAGGGCGTCGGAGATCGTGAGGGGGTCGGAGATCGTGAGGGGGGGTGGGAGATCGTGGTGGTTGGAGATCGTGAGGGGGGTCGGAGATCGTGGGGGGTTCAGAGATCGTGAGGGCGTCGGAGATCGTGAGGGGTTCGGAGATCGTGGGGGGTTGGAGATCGTGGGGGTTGGAGGTCGTGAGGGGGGTTGGAGATCATGGGGGTTGGAGGTCGTGGGCGGGTCAGAGAGCGTGGGGGTTGGAGATCATGGGGGGTTCGGAGATCGTGGGGAGGTCGGTGATCGCGGGGGGGTTCGGAGATCGTGGAGGTTGGAGATCGTGAGGGGGTCGGAGATCGTCGGGGTGTTGGAGATCGTGGGGGGGTCGGAGATCGTGAGGGGGTCGGAGATCGTGGGGGTTTGGATATCGTGGGGGTTGGAGGTCGTGAGGGGGGGTCGGAGATTAGAGATTGTGGGGGGGTCGGAGATCGTGGGAGGGTTGGAGGTCGTGAGGGTCGGAGATCGTGGGGTTTGGAGATCGTGGGGGGAAGTCAGAGATTGTAGGGGTTGGAGGTCGTGGGGATTGGAGATCGTGGAGGGGTCGGAGATCGTTGGGGGGGTTGGAGATCATGGGGAGGTCGGAGATCGTGGGGGGTTTCGGAGATTGTGGGGGTTGGAGATCGTGAGGGGGGTCGGAGATCGTGGGGGGGTCAGAGATCGTGGGGGGGTCAGAGATCGTGCGGGGGTCGGAGATCGTGGGGGGGTCGGAGCTCCTGGGGGGTTTGGAGATCGTGAGGGGGTCGGAGATCGTGGGGGTTGGAGATCATGGGGATGTCGGAGATCGTGGGGATTGGAGATCGTGAGGGGTCAGAGATCGTGGGGGGGGTTCGGAGATCGTGGGGGGTCGGAGATTGTGGGGGGGTTCGGAGACCGTTGGGGGGTTCGGAGATCATGGGGGGGTCAGAGATCGTTGGGGGAAGTCAGAGATTGTAGGGGTTGGAGGTCGTGGGGATTGGAGATCGTGGAGGGGTCGGAGATCGTTGGGGGGGGTCGGAGATCGTGGGGAGGTCGGAGATCGCGGTGGGGTTCGGAGATTGTGGGGGTTGGAGATCGTGAGGGGATCGGAGATCGTGGGAGAGTTGGAGGTCGTGAGGGTCAGAGATTGTGGGGTTTGGAGATCGTGGGGTGTCGGAGATCGCGGGGGGGGTTCGGAGATTGTGGGGGTTGGAGATCGTGAGGGGGGTCGGAGATCGTGGGGGGTCAGAGATCATGGGGGGTCAGAGATCGTGCGGGGGTCGGAGATCGTGGGGGGGTCGGAGCTCGTGGGGGGTTTGGAGATCGTGAGGGGGTCGGAGATCGTGTGGGGGTTGGAGATCGTGGGGGTTGGAGATCATGGGGATGTCGGAGATCGTGGGAGTTGGAGATCGTGAGGGGTCGGAGATTGTGGGGGGTTCGGAGACCGTTCGGGGGTTCGGAGATCGTGGGGGGGTAGGAGATCGTTGGGGGAAGTCAGAGATTGTAGGGGTTGGAGGTCGTGGGGATTGGAGATCGTGGAGGGGTCGGAGATCGTTGGGGGGGTCGGAGATCGCGGAAGGGTTCGGAGATTGTGGGGGTTGGAGGTCGTGAGGGTGTCGGAGATCGTGGGGGGAAGTCAGAGATTGTAGGGGTTGGAGATCGAGGGGATTGGAGATCGTGGAGGGGTCAGAGATCGTTGGGGGGGTCGGAGATCATGGGGAGGTCGGAGATCGCGGGGGGGTTCGGAGATTGTGGGGGTTGGAGATCGTGAGGGGGGTCGGAGATCGTGGGGGGGTCAGAGATCGTGGCGGGTCAGAGATCGTGAGGGGGTCGGAGATCGTGAGAGGGTCGGAGATCGTGAGGGGGTCGGAGATCGTGAGGGGGTCGTAGCTCGTGGGGGGGTTGGAGATCGTGGGGGGGTCGGAGATCGTGGGGGGGTCGGAGATCGTGGGGGTTGGAGATCATGGGGATGTCAGAGATCGTGGGGGTTGGAGATCGTGAGGGTTCAGAGATCGTGGGGGGGTTCGGAGATCGTAGGGGGGTCGGAGATCGTGGGGGGGTCGGAGATCGTGGGGGGGTCGGAGATCGTGGGGGTTGGAGATCATGGGGATGTCAGAGATCGTGGGGGTTGGAGATCGTGAGGGTTCAGAGATCATGGGGGGCTCGGAGATCGTGGGGGGGTCGGAGATTGTGGGGGGGGGTCGTAGACCGTTGGGGGGTTCGGAGATCGTGGGGGGGTCGGAGATCGTGGGGGGGTCGGAGATCGTGGGGGGAAGTCAGAGATTGTAGGGGTTGGAGGTTGTGGGGATTGGAGATCGTGGAGGGGTCGGAGATCGTTGGGGGGGTCGGAGATCGTGGGGAGGTCGGAGATCGTGGGGGGGGTTCGGAGATTGTGGGGGTTGTAGATTGTGAGGGGGGTCAGAGATTGTGGGGGGGTCTGAGATCGTAAGGGGGTTGGAGGTCGTGGGGGTTGGAGATCATGGGGGGGTTCGGAGATTGTGGGGGGGGTCGGAGACTGTGAGGGGGTTCGGTGATCGTGGGGGAGGGTCGGAGTTCGTGGGGGGGGTTCGGAGATCGTGGGGAGGTCAGAGATCGCGGGTGGGTTCGGAGATCGTGGAGGTTGGAGATCGTGAGGGGGTCGGAGATCGTGGGGGGGTTGGAGATCGTGAGGGGGTCGGAGATCGTGGGGGGGTTGGAGATCGTGGGGGAGTACGGAGATCGTGGGGGGCTTCGGAGATCGTGGGGTTGGAGATCTTGGGGGGGTCAGAGATCGTGGGGTCGTCGGAGATCGTGGGGGTTGGAGATCGTGGGGGGGTCAGAGATCGTGAGGGGGTCAGAAATCATGGGGATCGGAGATCGTTGGGGGGTTGGAGATCGTGGGGGAGGGTTGGAGATCATGGGGGATTGGAGATTGTGGGGGGGTCGGAGATCGTGGGGGGATGTCGGAGATTGTAGGAGGTGGAGGTCGTGGGGATTGGAGATTGTGGAGGGGTCGGAGATCGTTGGGGTGGTCGGAGATCGTGGGGAGGTTGGAGATCGCGGGGGGTTTCGGAGATCGTGGGGGTTGGAGATCGTGAGGGGGTTCGGAGATCGTGGGGGTGTCGGAAATCGTGAGGGGGACGGAGATCGTGAGGGGGGGTGGGAGATCGTGGGGGGTCGGAGATCGTGAGGGTGGGTGGGAGATCGTGGGGGTTGGAGATCGTGAGGGGGGTCGGAGATCGTGGGGGGGGTCAGAGATCATGAGGGCGTCGGAGATCGTGAGGGGTTCGGAGATCGTGGGGGGGTTGGAGATCGTGGGGGTTGGAGGTCGTGGGCGGGTCGGAGAGCGTGGGGGTTGGAGATCGTGGGGGGGTTCGGAGATTGTGGGGGGGGTCAGAGTTCGTGAGGGCGTCGGAGATCGTGAGGAGGTCGGTGATCGCGGCGGGGTTCGGAGATCGTGGAGGTTGGAGATCGTGAGGGGTTCGGAGATCGTGGGGGGGTTGGATATCGTGGGGGTTGGAGGTCGTGAGGGGTTTGGAGATCGTGGGGGGGTCGGAGATCGTGAGGGGGGTCGGAGATCGTGGGGGGGTCGGAGATCGTGAGGGGGTCGGAGATCGTGGGGGGGTTGGATATCGTGGGGGTTGGAGGTCGTGAGGGGTTCGGAGATCGTGGGGGGGTCGGAGATCGTGAGGGGGGTCGGAGATCGTGGGGGGGTCGGAGATCGTGAGGGCGTCGGAGACCGTGAGGGGGTCGGAGATCGTGGGGAGGTTGGAGATCGTGGGGGCTGGAAGTCGTGAGGGGGGTCGGAGATTGGAGATTTTGGGGTGGTCGGAGATCGTGCAGGTTGGAGATCGTGGGGGGATCGGAGATCGTGGGGGGAAGTCGGAGATTGTAGGGGTTAAAGGTCGTGGGGATTGGAGATCGTGGAGGGGTCCGAGATCGTTGGGGGGGTCTGTGATCGTGGGGAGGTCAGAGATCGTGGGGGGGTTCGGAGATCGTGGGGGGTTCGGAGATCGTGGAGGTTGGAGATCGTGAGGGGGGTCAGAGATTGTGGGGGGGTCTGAGATCGTGAGGGGGTCGGAGGTCGTGGGGGTTGGAGGTCGTGAGGGGGTCAGAGATCGTGGGGGGGTCTGAGATCGTGGGGGTTGGAGATCGTGAGGGGGGTCAGAGATTGTGGGGGGGTCTGAGATCGTGAGGGGGTCGGAGGTCGTGGGGGTTGGAGATCATGGGGGGGTTCGGAGATTGTGGGGAGGGGGTCGGAGATCGTGGTGGGGTCGGAGATTGTGGGGGAGGTCGGAGACTGTGAGGGGGTTCGGTGATCGTGGGGGAGGGTCGGAGTTCGTGGGGGGGGTTCGGAGATCGTGGAGGTTGGAGATCGTGAGGGGGTCGGAGATCGTGGGGGGGTCGGAGATCGTGAGGTGGTCGGAGATCGTGAGGTGGTCGGAGATCGTGGGGGGGTTGGAGATCGTGGGGGAGTACGGAGATCGTGGGGGGCTTCGGAGATCGTGGGGTTGGAGATCTTGGGGGGGTCAGAGATCGTGGGGTCGTCGGAGATCGTGGGGGTTGGAGATCGTGGGGGGGTCAGAGATCGTGAGGGGGTCAGAAATCATGGGGATCGGAGATCGTTGGGGGGTTGGAGATCGTGGGGGAGGGTTGGAGATCATGGGGGATTGGAGATCGTGGGGGGGTCGGAGATCGTGGGGGGATGTCGGAGATTGTAGGTGTTGGAGGTCGTGGGGATTGGAGATTGTGGAGGGGTCGGAGATCATTGGGGTGGTCGGAGATCGTGGGGAGGTTGGAGATCGCGGGGGGTTTCGGAGATCGTGGGGGTTGGAGATCATGAGGGGGGTCGGAGATCGTGGGGGGTTCAGAGATCGTGAGGGCGTCGGAGATCGTGAGGGGGTCGGAGATCGTGGGGGGTTGGAGATCGTGGGGGTTGGAGGTCGTGAGGGGGGTCGTAGATTGGAGATTGTGGGGGGGTCGGAGATCGTGGGGGGGTTGGTGATCATGGGGGTTGGAGGTCGTGGGCGGGTCGGAGAGCGTGGGGGTTGGAGATCATGGGGGGTTCGGAGATCGTGGGGAGGTCGGTGATCGCGGGGGGGTTCGGAGATCGTGGAGGTTGGAGATCGTGATGGGGTCGGAGATCGTCGGGGTGTTGGAGATCGTGGGGGGGTCGGAGATCGTGAGGGGGTCGGAGATCGTGGGGGTTTGGATATCGTGGGGGTTGGAGGTCGTGAGGGGGGGTCGGAGATTAGAGATTGTGGGGGGGTCGGAGATCGTGGGGGGGTTGGAGATCGTGAGGGGATCGGAGATCGTGGGAGGGTTGGAGGTCGTGAGGGTCGGAGATCGTGGGGTTTGGAGATCGTGGGGGGAAGTCAGAGATTGTAGGGGTTAGAGGTCGTGGGGATTGGAGATCGTGGAGGGGTCGGAGATCGTTGGGGGGGTTGGAGATCATGGGGAGGTCGGAGATCGTGGGGGGTTTCGGAGATTGTGGGGGTTGGAGATCGTGAGGGGGGTCGGAGATCGTGGGGGAGTCAGAGATCGTGGGGGGGTCAGAGATCGTGCGGGGGTCGGAGATCGTGGGGGGGTCGGAGCTCGTGGGGGGTTTGGAGATCGTGAGGGGGTCGGAGATCGTGGGGGGGGTTGGAGATCGTGGGGGTTGGAGATCGTGAGGGGTCAGAGATCGTGGGGGGGGTTCGGAGATCGTGGGGGGTCGGAGATTGTGGGGGGGTTCGGAGACCGTTGGGGGGTTCGGAGATCATGGGGGGGTCGGAGATCGTTGGGGGAAGTCAGAGATTGTAGGGGTTGGAGGTCGTGGGGATTGGAGATCGTGGAGGGGTCGGAGATCGTTGGGGGGTGTCGGAGATTGTGGGGAGGTCGGAGATCGCGGAGGGGTTCGGAGATTGTGGGGGTTGGAGATCGTGAGGGGATCGGAGATCGTGGGAGGGTTGGAGGTCGTGAGGGTCAGAGATCGTGGGGTTTGGAGATCGTGGGGTGTCGGAGATCGTGGGGGGAAGTCAGAGATTGTAGGGGTTGGAGGTCGTGGGGATTGGAGATCGTGGTGGGGTCGGTGATCGTTGGAGGGGGTTGGAGATCATGGGGAGGTCGGAGATCGCGGGGGGGGTTCGGAGATTGTGGGGGTTGGAGATCGTGAGGGGGGTCGGAGATCGTGGGGGGTCAGAGATCATGGGGGGTCAGAGATCGTGCGGGGGTCGGAGATCGTGGGGGGGTCGGAGCTCGTGGGGGGTTTGGAGATCGTGAGGGGGTCGGAGATCGTGTGGGGGTTGGAGATCGTGGGGGTTGGAGATCATGGGGATGTCGGAGATCGTGGGAGTTGGAGATCGTGAGGGGTCGGAGATTGTGGGGGGTTCGGAGACCGTTCGGGGGTTCGGAGATCGTGGGGGGGGTAGGAGATCGTTGGGGGAAGTCAGAGATTGTAGGGGTTGGAGGTCGTGGGGATTGGAGATCGTGGAGGGGTCGGAGATCATTGGGGGGGTCGGAGATCGTGGAAGGGTTCGGAGATTGTGGGGGTTGGAGATCGTGGGGTTTGGAGATCGTGGGGTTTGGAGATCGTGGAGGGAAGTCAGAGATTGTAGGGGTTGGAGATCGAGGGGATTGGAGATCGTGGAGGGGTCAGAGATCGTTGGGGGGGTCGGAGATCATGGGGAGGTCGGAGATCGCGGGGGGGTTCGGAGATTGTGTGGGTTGGAGATCGTGAGGGGGGTCGGAGATCGTGGGGGGGTCAGAGATCGTGGCGGGTCAGAGATCGTGAGGGGGTCGGAGATCGTGAGAGGGTCGGAGATCGTGAAGGGGTCGGAGATCGTGAGGGGGTCGTAGCTCGGGGGGGGCGTTGGAGATTGTGGGGGGGTCGGAGATCGTGGGGTGGTCGGAGATCGTGGGGGTTGGAGATCGTGAGGGTTCAGAGATCGTGGGGGGGTTCGGAGATCGTGGGGGGGTCGGAGATCGTGGGGGGAAGTCAGAGATTGTAGGGGTTGGAGGTCGTGGGGATTGGAGATCGTGGAGGGGTCGGAGATCGTTGGGGGGGTTGGAGATCGTGGGGAGGTCGGAGATCGTGGGGGGGTCGGAGATCGTGGGGGTGTCGGAGATCGTGGGGGGGTCGGAGATCGTGGGGGTTGGAGATCATGGGGATGTCAGAGATCGTGGGGGTTGGAGATCGTGAGGGTTCAGAGATCGTGGGGGGGTTCGGAGATCGTGGGGGGGTCGGAGATTGTGGGGGGGGTCGTAGACCGTTGGGGGGTTCGGAGATCGTGTGGGGGTCGGAGATCGTGGGGGGAAGTCAGAGATTGTAGGGGTTGGAGGTCGTGGGGATTGGAGATCGTGGAGGGGTCGGAGATCGTTGGGGGGGTCGGAGATCGTGGGGAGGTCGGAGATCGCGGGGGGGGGTTCGGAGATTGTGGGGGTTGGAGATTGTGAGGGGTTCGGAGATCGTGGGAGGGTCGGAGATCGTGGGTGGGTCAGACATCGTGAGGGGGTCGGAGATCGTGAGGGGGTCGGAGATCGTGGGGGGGTTGGAGATCGTGAGGGGGTCAGAGATCGTGGGTTGTTGGAGATCGTGGGAGTTGGAGATCGGGGGGCTCGGAGATTGTGGGGGTTGGAGATCGTGGGGGGGTCGGAGATCGTGGTGGGTTTGGAGATCGTGGGGGGGGGTCCCGAGATCGTGGGGGGGTCGGAGATCGTGGGGGGGTCAGAGATCGTGGGGGGAGGTCGGAGATTGTGGGGGGGGGTCGGAGTTCGTGGGGGAGGTTGGAGATCGTGGGGGGGTCGGAGATCGTGGGGGGGTCGGAGATCGTGGTGGGTTTGGAGATCGTGGGGGGGGGTCCCGAGATCGTGGGGGGGTCGGAGATCGTGGGGGGGTCAGAGATCGTGGGGGGAGGTCGGAGATTGTGGGGGGGGTCGGAGTTCGTGGGGGAGGTTGGAGATCGTGGGGGGGGTCGGAGATCAAGGGGGTTCGGAGATCGTGAGGGGTCGGAGATCGTGGGGGTTGGAGATCATGGGGGGAGGTCAGAGATCGTGGGGGGGACGGAGATCGTGGGGGGGACGGAGATCGTGGGGGGGTCGGAGATAGTGGCATTGGGCCAGATATGGGGAGGGGGGTCGGCCAACCGTGTGTTTGGGATCACAACAGGTCGGCTTGTTGGACCTGGACGTAAGGCTCCTGCTCCTCCTGGCCCACAAGCAGTGCAATAAAGGCACTTACGT
Organism: Heptranchias perlo; assembly: GCF_035084215.1. NCBI lineage: Eukaryota > Metazoa > Chordata > Chondrichthyes > Hexanchiformes > Hexanchidae > Heptranchias > Heptranchias perlo. The sequence continues at coordinate 17,153,023 of NC_090339.1, forward strand.
GGTGTGAAGCAGAAGGCCTGGGAACCTCAGCCCCCAGGAGTCAAAAATAAAAAAAATCTGTCAAATTGGAGGCCCACAGATTTCACTAACCCACCCGCCTCCTGAGAGAGGATTGGTCACCTTAAAACTGGAAGTGGGCGGGTTGGAGGCGGGTTGGGGGTCGGGTTTTACTTTTTTAGGATTTTTACCTTCCCAACTGCCCCCAACCCACTGTTCGTGGGGTTAAAATTTACCCTTTTGCATCCACTGCATGTGCTGGCAACTGATTCCACAGGTCATCCTCTGTGAAAAGAAAACTCTCCTGACATCTAACCTAGTTCTCTGTTTCTCTTCCTTATACACATGTCCCCTCGTTCTCCCTAACTTACCCCAGTCAAATATTCTGTCCACGTGGACACAGTCTCGTCCCTTCATCGTTTTAAATACTTCAATCACATTTCCCCAAAGTCTGCACTTTTCTAGACTAAAGAGACCCGAGCTGTCTGAGCCTACCGTGATAAATAATAGGATTTTTAAACTAGGTATTAATCTAGTGGCCCTTCTCTGAACCATTTCCAGGTCTGCTATATTTCCCACCATGTAAACAGAGCAGAACTGAACATAACAGGCCTAAACAAGGTCTCGTAAAAGGACATTATAGTGCTTTTAGTTTTAGATTGGATCCTATCTATACATCCCAATACTTTATTTGATTTCACTATGGCCTCTCCACACTGGGCATGGACCTTTAGACTCATGCATTTTAACACCTAGGTTTCTTTCCCTCGCAACAAACTTCAATTTAGAAGCCATATGGTATGCACATTCTTGGCATTAGCCCTACCCACTTGTATTACACTACAATTATCTACGTTAAATGTTATCTGCCAGATGCAGGTCCATTCCCCCATCACATCTAGATCAGATTGTAATTTTTTTTTTATCTTCTAAAGGTTCTGACACTAGCACAGATCTTCGTGTCACCTGCAAACATGCAGACAGTATCTCCAATGCCGTCATCCAGATCATTGATATAGATCGTGAAGAGTATCGGCCCTAAAACCGATCCCTGCGGGACTCCACTACTAAACAGTGTCTGTGCAGAGCTGCTACCATTAATAACAGCCCTCTGTCTACAAGAATATAGTTTGTGTTATTAAAATGGATTTGTTCATAATTTCATGTCTGTTTAAGAAAACTGAGAATAAATTGACAATACCAGAGGGACATTGTCAGCAGAACAATATATCCCATATTCGAAGTTACTGTCAGATTATAATGATTCTGGTTTTATTTCTTTAAGTGTCCTTTCTTTACCATCCAGAATCCAGCACTTACACCACAGCGGAACAGGCTTCCATAGAAAACGAATAGGGGAAAATTCATTCTTATTTTAAGACAAACATTTAACACTATATGAGAGGGAGTTACTTCATCCCATCTGAATTTGAAATCTCACAAATCTAGGATAGCACAAATAACCAAAGAAAGCCCACCAGATATCGATTCAACAGGCAACTGCAGTACATTAAATCAGCACCACTACTTGCTGCAACTGGTCATTAGGATCGAGGATCCTGTCTTTCCCTGTTTTTACAAAGACAATGTAAGGCAATGTTTTGTAACTGAATAACAACATTAATCTAAAATAATTCACAGATATATGCCGTCAGGGAACAGACTGCACACTATTTAACTATCCTATAGATTTTTCAAATTAACATATTTTGCCATTTTCTTTCTCCAATTAAGGCCTCTTGACATGTGCTGCCTCATTTTCTCCATCATCAAAGGAGCAGCCATGATTTTCTCATCAACAGGAGCTTCTGTTAGCAGGATTGGTCCTGCTAGTTATTCCTTCCCATGCCCCACAGAGATGGAGTGATGTACTCATCAACAGTTTGATCCTGAACCAGCAAACCTCATCCACAGTATGAACATAAGAACATATGAAATAGGAGCAGGAGTAGGCCATACGGCTCCTCGGGCCTGCTCCGCCATTCAATCAGATCATGGCTGATCTTTGACCTCAACTCCACTTTCAGTATGGTGTTCAGTTCAGTCAAATAGGGGATTCAAACCGAGATCCTCCAAATGAAAGCTCAGCACCTTGCTGCTAGATTCAGCAGGTTCCGCTGTCTATGGAAAATGCATATGTTAAAGGCTTGTCTCTTCAGAATTGATATCTTAGTTCTTTTCACTCAGCTTTTTATTTTAATTTCTTCCAAGTACTTCAGAATATCCATAGAAAGTGATTTTCTTGTAATATTAACTCAGTTCTGAAGGAAATTGGCAAAAGAACCAGAGGGGAGATGAGGAGAATTTTTTTTTAACGCAGCGAGTTGTTATGATCTGGAATGCACTGCCTGAAAGGGTGGTGGAAGGAGATTCAATAGTAACGTTCAAAACGGAATTGGATAAATACTTGAAAAGAATACATTTCAGGGCTATGCTGAAGGAGCAAGGGAAATGGGATTAATTGGATAGTTCTTTCAAAGAGCTGGCACAGGCACGACAGGCTGAATGGCCTCTTTCTGTGCTCTATGATTCTATGTTTGATCAAAGAAGAGCACAGAGGTGGGGGGGGGGGAACAAGGGGGAAAGGAAAGAGAAAAGAGAGAGAAAAGAAGGGGAAAAAGAGAAAGAGAAAAGAAAATTCTATATTGTGTCATTAGAGAAGAGCATTAGGTGGAGGAGAAACAAGGGGAAGACAAAAAATAAAAGCGATAAAAGAGAGAGAAAAATGTGCAGAAGAGAGAGAGAAGTAAGAGAGAGAGAGAAAGAAAGAGAAAGAAAAAGGAGCAATAAGAGAGAGAACTGCATATGATATTTGTGTAGCATATTGCAGAAACCATCACAAACCACAAATGGCAAAACATAATTTTGATAGTAATTCAGTTTTTTAAAGCCCCTGTGCCATAATGCACACCACCTGGAAATCAGAAATAAGAGTAGAGTTTCTCTCTTAATTGAATTCCTACCAGCCGTGTCCAAGGACCCATGATCCCCCTTTCCTTGCTGTGCATTTAATTACTGGTGCAATGATAATGACATGTGTGAATGCAGCCCCTCCTGAGTTGACAAGAGGACAACAAATGGCAGCTAAAGCACTCTGATCTCCCCCCATGGGCTCCTCGGCACAGCTGCCCCTCTTCTGCTTGTTGCCTCTCTACACGCACACGCACACACACAGATGGCCCAGCTTGCAGAGGACACAGATTTCGATCATATCCTTCCCTGTGTAAAAATGAGAGCTTACTGTAGCAAAGCATCTGTACCTTTGCCAATACTTGCTTGGCAATACTGTTGGTTTGAACAAAAAAAAAAGCCTGATGTGTTAATTTCCAGAACTGAGGGGGATGGAGCTTTCAAGCGTGGACTGTACAATAGTAGAATTCGCAACATGCAATTGTAGCCTCAATTTGCTAATCATGCATTGTTCATTCAGCATCTTCCATCATCTGGCATGAGTTTAATTTAACATCTTGTGAGTGGGTGTGCATGTGTATTTGTGCAAACAAATGAGTTAATCTACAGTATTTCTGTACAACAAGATGCAGTGATAATTTGGTATTGCAACAGAACCTGGAATTCCAATTAGCTGTGGGTAATCAATGTTTTTGAATTCCTTTATCCTTCTGGAAATTGGAGAAGCATATTGTTTTCCAAAATCTCAGTCCAAGTTTCAATATGATAGAATAAAAACCCTTCACTGTTTTAAATCATGGTGCACAAGACACAACTCCTGCACTCTATTCTGCCGTATTTTGTTTCTCTCTCTTCCTCATGCAATATTCTCTCCTCCTCTCCAGAAGGTAATGACTCATGCTAAGGTGTAAAGAAAGAAAAAAAAAATTGTATTTATATAACCCATTCCACGATCTCAGGACTTCCCAAAACACTTTACAGCCAATTAAGTATTTTTGAAGTGTAGCCATGGTTGTAATGTAGGGAAATGGGCCAGCCAAATTGCACACAGCAAGCTCCGACAAACAGCAATGTGATAATGACCAGATAATCTGTTTTTTAGTGATGTTAGTTGAGGGATAAATATTGACCAGGACCCAGGGGAGAACTCCCCTGCTCTTCATCGAATAGTGCCATGGGATCTTTTACATCCGCCTGAGAAGGCACACTCCAGCAGTGCAGCATTCCCTCAGTTCTGCACTGAAGTGTCAGCCTAGATTTTGTGCTCAGCTCTCCAGAGTGGGACTTGAACCCACAACCTTCGGACTCAGAGCGAGTCACACTGAGCCACAGCTGATAACTAGGAGGCAATTTTAACCCCCAAGAACATGTGGGTTGGGGGGCGGGTGGGAAGGCAAAAATTGTAAAAATGAAAAACCCAACTCCAATCCGACGCCCACTTCCGGTTTTAACGGAGGCGGGTCGGAGGGGCAGGCGACCAATCTGCGAGTGGCCAATCGGAGGCGAGTCTGTCAGTAAAATCTTTTAAGGAGGCTGCGGGCCTCAATTTTAATAGCTTTTTTATTAAAATAGCGAAAAAATTTAAAAGATGTCCTGACGTTAAAATCGCCAGGACATCCGGGAAACCCATACTTCCGGGTTTCCCGTCCGGAAATGCCCCACTCCCCCCTCAGGCTCAGAATACAAATCCAGGCCCCAAAAGACACCAGAAGCCCCATGCTACCTCACCCAAGTGGCTATTCTTCAAATGTGAGCTGAGATGACAAGTATTGGGTCTGCTGAAATAAAAAGAGAAAACAGAAATACACAAATCACTCAGCTTCTATAAAAATAAAGAGAAAAGACAAGTTAACCTTTCACGAATTCTGATGAAGGGTATACGCCTGAACGAAGAGCTTGCCTTTTTTCTTCAAAGGAACTGACTGACCGGCTGTATATTTCCAGCATTTGCAGCTTTTTTCTCGTTAGTATTTGGGCAGCTACTCACTGGCGATGTCACAGTCGAGACTTATCCTGTCCTCACCTGGTATCCACACCCTTGTATTTTCCAGCAGGGTTCACTGGATTGTGATCAGGAGGAGGAACACTGGCACTGTCAGATTGACATAGATTAGTGTTACTTGACTTTTGATATTCAGTTTTGATATTCGAAGATGCCCGATATGAAACGTTCCACCACACCGCTCCCTCCCACTCAAAAAAACAACTCGGGCAGCTAAAATAAAAACGAGATGTTGGAAATACACAACGGGTCAGACAACTTCCTGGCTGACGAGGTGGGTCTGTTCTCATGCCACAACCAAACGATATTGAGCAATTAAGTCGGGGGATGGTGAAATTCAACTTCGGAGGAGGAGCAAAACAGGCGGTAACGGCTTGGCCGTCCGTTACACATCCGGCAATGGAAAGGAAAATCGGCTGGGGTGTAGAACAGGCAGCTAATCCGCTACCGCCCCTCATACATCCCCGCCAAACTTGAATGTCATCCCCAGTATCTTTTCTCCTTTTTGCCTAGTATGAAGACCGTGGTAAAGAAATAAGATGAGCCTCTAGCACCAAGCTGACAGCAGCAGGATACCTTGCTGGAGTGTTATTATGTGGAGATGCCAGTGATGGACTGGGGTTAACAATTGTAAACAATTTTACAACACCAAGTTATAGTCCAACGATTTTATTTTTAATCCCACAAGCTTTCGGGGGCTTTCCCCTTCCTCAGGCGGTGTGGAAATGACCATTTCGAATCCTTCGCATTTTAAAATCACAGAACAATGCCTGGTGATTACTGCCCGTTGCCAAGGCAATCACAGTGAGCAGACAGAAAGGTGTCATCTAAAAGGCCACTGAATATACAACCCCCCAAAAAAAAAGAGAGAGAGAGAGACAGTCAATGACCCGTTATATTAAAAACAGATAACATTTGTTCGCTGGTGGGGTTACGTGTAGTGTGACATGAACCCAAGATCCCGGTTGAGGCCGTCCTCATGGGTGCGGAACTTGGCTATTAATTTCTGCTCGACGATTTTGCGTTGTCGTGTGTCTCGAAGGCCACCTTGGAGTATGCTTACCCGAAGGTCGGTGGCTGAATGTCCATGACTGCTGAAGTGTTCCCCGACTGGGAGGGAACCCTCCTGTTTGGCGATTGTTGCGCGGTGTCCGTTCATCCGTTGTCGCAGCGTCTGCATGGTCTCGCCAATGTACCATGCTCTGGGGCATCCTTTCCTGCAACGTATGAGGTAGACAACGTTGGCCGAGTCACAGGAGTATGAACCGTGCACCTGGTGGGTGGTGTCCTCTCATGTGATGGTGGTATCTGTGTCGATGATCTGGCATGTCTTGCAGAGGTTACCGTGGCAGGGTTGTGTGGTGTCGTGGACACTGTTCTCCTGAAGGCTGGGTAATTTGCTGCGAACGATGGTTTGTTTGAGGTTGGGTGGCTGTTTAAAGGCGAGTAGTGGAGGTGTGGGGATGGCCATAGCGAGGTGTTCGTCATCATTGATGACATGTTGAAGGCTGCGGAGAACATGGCGTAGTTTCTCCGCTCCGGGGAAGTACTGGACGACGAAGGGTACTCTGTTGGTTGCGTCCCGTGTTAGTCTTCTGAGGAGGTCTACGCGATTTTTCGCTGTGGCCCGTCGGAACTGTCGATCGATGAGTCGAGCATCATATCCCGTTCTTACTAGGGCGTCTTTCAGCGTCTGTAGGTGTCCATCGCGTTCCTCCTCATCTGAGCAGACCCTGTGTATTCGCAGGGCCTGTCCATAGGGGATGGCATCTTTGACGTGGTTAGGGTGGAAGCTGGAAAAGTGGAGCATTGTGAGATTGTCCGTGGGCTTGCGGTAGAGTGAGGTGCTGAGGTGCCTGTCTTTGATGGAGATTCGTGTGTCCAAGAAAGAAACTGATTCTGAGGAGTAGTCCATGGTGAGCTTGATGGTGGGATGGAACTTGTTGATGTTATCGTGTAGTCTCTTTAGTGATTCCTCACCGTGGGTCCATAGAAAGAAAATGTCGTCGATGTATCTGGTGTATAGTGTTGGTTGGAGGTCCTGTGCAGTGAAGAAGTCCTGCTCGAACTTGTGCATGAAAATGTTGGCGTATTGGGGTGCGAATTTGGTCCCCATGGCTGTTCCGTGTGTTTGGGTAAAGAACTGGTTATTGAAGGTGAAGACATTGTGATCCAGGATGAAGCGGATGAGTTGTAGGATGGCGTCTGGAGATTGGCTGTTGTTGGTGTTGAGTATTGATGCTGTCGCAGCGATGCCGTCATCGTGGGGGATACTGGTGTATAGTGCCGAGACGTCCATCGTGGTGAGAAGTGTTCCTGGTTCAACAGGTCCGTGGGTACTGAGTTTTTGTAGAAAGTCTGTAGTGTCGCGACAGAAGCTGGGGGTTCCCTGCACGATGGGTTTCAGGATGCCCTCGATGTATCCAGAGAGGTTCTCACACAGGGTTCCGTTGCCTGATACGATAGGACGTCCGGGTGTGTTGGCTTTGTGTATCTTTGGGAGGCAGTAGAAGTCTCCCACGCGGGGAGTATGTGGGATGAGAGTGCGTAGGATGTTTTGAAGGTCTGGATCGAAGGTCTTGATCAGTTTGTTGAGCTGATGGAGACCAAAGAACACACCCATCAGCTCAACAAACTGATCAAGACCTTCGATCCAGACCTTCAAAACATCCTACGCACTCTCATCCCACGTACTCCCCGCGTGGGAGACTTCTACTGCCTCCCAAAGATACACAAAGCCAACACACCCGGACGTCCTATCGTATCAGGCAACGGAACCCTGTGTGAGAACCTCTCTGGATACATCGAGGGCATCCTGAAACCCATCGTGCAGGGAACCCCCAGCTTCTGTCGCGACACTACAGACTTTCTACAAAAACTCAGTACCCACGGACCTGTTGAACCAGGAACACTTCTCACCACGATGGACGTCTCGGCACTATACACCAGTATCCCGCACGATGACGGCATCGCTGCGACAGCATCAATACTCAACACCAACAACAGCCAATCTCCAGACGCCATCCTACAACTCATCCGCTTCATCCTGGATCACAATGTCTTCACCTTCAATAACCAGTTCTTTACCCAAACACACGGAACAGCCATGGGGACCAAATTCGCACCCCAATACGCCAACATTTTCATGCACAAGTTCGAGCAGGACTTCTTCACTGCACAGGACCTCCAACCAACACTATACACCAGATACATCGACGACATTTTCTTTCTATGGACCCACGGTGAGGAATCACTAAAGAGACTACACGATAACATCAACAAGTTCCATCCCACCATCAAGCTCACCATGGACTACTCCTCAGAATCAGTTTCTTTCTTGGACACACGAATCTCCATCAAAGACAGGCACCTCAGCACCTCACTCTACCGCAAGCCCACGGACAATCTCACAATGCTCCACTTTTCCAGCTTCCACCCTAACCACGTCAAAGATGCCATCCCCTATGGACAGGCCCTGCGAATACACAGGGTCTGCTCAGATGAGGAGGAACGCGATGGACACCTACAGACGCTGAAAGACGCCCTAGTAAGAACGGGATATGATGCTCGACTCATCGATCGACAGTTCCGACGGGCCACAGCGAAAAATCGCGTAGACCTCCTCAGAAGACTAACACGGGACGCAACCAACAGAGTACCCTTCGTCGTCCAGTACTTCCCCGGAGCGGAGAAACTACGCCATGTTCTCCGCAGCCTTCAACATGTCATCAATGATGACGAACACCTCGCTATGGCCATCCCCACACCTCCACTACTCGCCTTTAAACAGCCACCCAACCTCAAACAAACCATCGTTCGCAGCAAATTACCCAGCCTTCAGGAGAACAGTGTCCACGACACCACACAACCCTGCCACGGTAACCTCTGCAAGACATGCCAGATCATCGACACAGATACCACCATCACATGAGAGGACACCACCCACCAGGTGCACGGTTCATACTCCTGTGACTCGGCCAACGTTGTCTACCTCATACGTTGCAGGAAAGGATGCCCCAGAGCATGGTACATTGGCGAGACCATGCAGACGCTGCGACAACGGATGAACGGACACCGCGCAACAATCGCCAAACAGGAGGGTTCCCTCCCAGTCGGGGAACACTTCAGCAGTCATGGACATTCAGCCACCGACCTTCGGGTAAGCATACTCCAAGGTGGCCTTCGAGACACACGACAACGCAAAATCGTCGAGCAGAAATTAATAGCCAAGTTCCGCACCCATGAGGACGGCCTCAACCGGGATCTTGGGTTCATGTCACACTACACGTAACCCCACCAGCGAACAAATGTTATCTGTTTTTAATATAACGGGTCATTGACTGTCTCTCTCTCTCTCTTTTTATTTTGGGGGTTTGTATATTCAGTGGCCTTTTAGATGACACCTTTCTGTCTGCTCACTCTGATTGCCTTGGCAACGGGCAGTAATCACCAGGCATTGTTCTGTGATCTTAAAATGCGAAGGATTCGAAATGGTCATTTCCACACCGCCTGAGGAAGCGGAGTGTTATTAAACACTGAACTTTCAAGTGCTCAAAAGCTTGAAAGTCGATTTTAATGTCCACACCGTTCTACATGTTAACATGTTTAGCAATAAGTCATAAAATATATCGATTTAACTAAACCCTATCAATGGTTCATTGACAAACTTCTCATTGGATGGTGTACCATCTCCCTTCACCGCGGATGCACATTTGAATACAGCCGAGACTGATGTAGTGAACGTTTAAGAGTCTTAAGTGAAAGGAGTTGCATGGTTTTGACACAGTCACTGGTGACTTGCAAGAAAGACTGCTCAAAATTAGCCCCCAATTGGCAGTCTGACACCAGGAGGTCACAAGGATGGTGGTTATAGGAAAGGGAAACATTACATCAGTGGAGTGGGGGACATTCTTCTGAGGTTGGGGTTAAGACACATTAGGAATCGCTGATGCTGTGCCACTGAGGGATTAATCATCATAACTTTATGGTTTTGAGAGTAGCAAAAAGAGTTGGGTAAAGCATGATTTTACGATTTCAGTGGGGGTGCTAAAACGTCTATTTTCATGTCTACTCAGTTGGTCATCCAGTGAAGCAGCAGAATCAGTCATCCTGACAGTCAGCTGTAAACTCTAATTAAAAGGCATTTAAGCAACTGAAGTAGCTTTGGGGAGGCCAAGGCAGCTGTTAACCAATCAAAATTGCTGCAGAGCAGGGTGTCACCGGGTGCGTAAAAGTAAGCATACTGCCCAGGTGCTGAAGGTGCGACTGGAAGGAGTCAGGGAAAAGGAGGAACACAACCCCCATACACAAGAGCATGATGCAGCATGCGTGGAAGGAAGTGATGGTATTCAGACAGGGCCAGTCAGTCATCTCAGTCTCAGATGTGGCTGATTTCGATGCAGGTTCCTCACAACGCCGTGCCCAAGCAGGCCATCTGCGAAACCCCTACAGCGACCCAGTACGCTTACTCATTGCTCCTGTCACATCAGAATCATTTCAAAGATGTAGTGGGTTGGATGTCACATATTTGAAACAAAGTACAAGCATAAAAGGGCTGCACCATGCCAAATCAAGCTGTTACATTCACACACTACATAAAGGATGAAATAAAAGCACTGCATTTGATTTGAACATTATGCTGAGTACTTATTTATTGTTGATTATAATAAACAAGCAGCCGGCACAAGTTGGCAATAGGTGGTATTTGAAGAATTGCGCAGGGAAGTGTAGGGGAAATTGGTTTGAGCACAGTTACTTTGCAGCTTTAAGAAATGGTGTAGCTGTGATGGCCATTGGAAGACAAGTTGAATTAGTGTCCAACACACTGGTTTCCCTTGCTGCCTTGCTGGTCCTATATTTAATTCCTTGTTGCCATTTTCACTCTCTTGCTCTGCGATGGCTTCATCATCCTGGCTATCAATCTGCGTGTTGAGGGTTCTTTGCAGGACAAAGTTATAGAACATACAGCAGACCCTGGGGATAGGACAGATTGTACTGTGGAGCATATCAGTCAAAATATATGAAGTGCTGCTTTCAAGATTCCAGTAGTTTGTTCGATATTGATCTAGTTGGAGCATGTTCTTCATTGTACCTACCATCTACCGCTGTCCATAGTTGGCCAACTATGACGGAATCATGACTGCAGAGGGTATCTTGAACTATTCTTCCACTCTTCCTTACCCCTCAAATAACGGTCACAAAGATAATTGCCTTAAAATGAAAGCTGTGTGAGAACTCCGAGGGAAGCAGCCATCGTGTGCTGGTGATTGGGTAGCAGCTACACATTGAGAGAATAAAATCCCTTTCAGCTCATACAGGCCACAATACCGTGCACAAGGCAACAGGGTGTATTCGATGACCCTATGACTTTGCAAATTCAGGAGTCCTGTTGAATTGTGTTGCCCTCCCATATCATTTGCTATTGGTCAGTGGTGAAAGTAACAATATGGTTGCCCCTGCTGAATGGATCTATGACCTCCCTGTGGGCAGAAAACTGACTGATACTGCAGAGGTCTCAAGTGTTAGCCTAGAAATTGAGGATCACGATGGCTAATAGTTACTGGCAGTGGTATTTGCCTGTTGGATCTTATCTCTGAGTCTTCCTGAAGGAGTGGTCACTGGTCTATCACAGTCTCCCTGCTAAGCCTCAGTCTCATTAAGCACATCTCTTCTCTCATTACAGGTAGCTGTGCCTGCTATGGTAGACCATGGATTACAAATAGTGCCAGGACTAGACTGTGTGCCTTTCGTATCACCTGATATCATAGGCAACCCTTATCTGCTGTTACTGGTCTTCCACTCCAATTGTAGCCTTGTGGAGTACTGAATGCTGAATAATAGAGTGCACAAAAATATTAGAAGTTTCAGCTGAAGTTTGCAGCAGCTAAACGGGTCCAGTTCACAGACTACAGCCTCTGCAACAATATTGGTTCAATATCAGAGCTAGCTACACATCACACGTGCAAAGTGTTAGCTTTGGAATATGAGGCACTGTGATCTTAACAAGCTTTTATGCTGGCAATAACAGGATTAATGACCATAACACACGGCTTCAACACTATAGCACTCAAAAACCAGCTTTCAGTCAACAGTAATTTTGCAGCATTTCAGAAATGGGTGATAAGTGAGCCAAAAGGCACTCGCAAAATTACAGCTCAGCAACGGTCCAACACTGCAGGCAATAGGCTTAAAACCAGCTGTAATTTCCAGCCTATTGGGACTGAGATTCCTGTCTTAGCGAAATTTAGTGAAAAAAAAGTAGACACAAGTAAAAAGTGACATTTCAACACTTTATTTAAAAAAGTCGGAATTAGTTTCTTTTTGGCAAGATTAACAAGACTGTGGTTTTAGACAAATTGTGCAGCATTTTACTCTGACCCGGGTTATGCTAAAACTGACCAGGAAGTGGTTGATATTAGCACTAAATACAAAAAAAAATGGAAAGTTATTTAGATCCCCAGTATTGACATCTCTCACCTTGTCCAGTATCAAAAACGAAATTCCCTCACCAAAAAAACAGTGACTTTCCAGGGCAAATGGAGGTTGCACCCACCAGAGATACAATAGCATAGTGTGAAGGAACTCATGATAACAAACTACAAGTATCTCATTCGAATATCCCCCCAAAATATTAGTTGAACACTTGTTATTGCATACGTAGAATTGCTCTGATCTATACGTCTTTTATTGCATATGTACGATTGCCCTTACCTATTCAGGAGAGGAACTTGGAAAGGGAGGGGGAGGATCCAGTTGTTGTGGTCCATGTTGGGACAAATGACATAGGAAAGAAAAGGAAGGAGGTCCTGCTAAGGGACTATCAGAAGTTAGGAATTAAATTTAAAACAGGACCTCACCGGTGGTAATCTTGGGATTACTACCCGAGCCACGTGTTAATTGGCATAGCGATCGACAGATCAGGAAGGTAAATGCATGGCTGAAAGAGTGGTGTGAGAAGGAGGGGTTCCATTTCATGGGACACTGGCACCAGTACTGGGACAGGAAGGAGCTGTACCCCTGGGACAGGGTCCACCTGAACCAGAATGGGAGCAGTGTCCTAAATGGGATAAATGGGGCTGTCAATAGGACTTTAAACCAGTAAGACTGGGGGGGGGAGGGATTTGGTGGAAATAACATAAGTCTGAAGATAAAAGAAATAGGAGATGAGAGTAAAGGTCAGACCAAGGTAAGGAACACGGGTAATATAAACGGTCTGGGAACGAATACAGTTATTGAACATGAGTACAAAATGACTGTTAAAATTAAAGTGAGGGGAACAATTATTAATGAAAAATTAAAATGCACAGCATCTGAAACAAAACAGGGGAACTGGAGGCAATAATTCCTAGCAAGGAGCCAGATGTAGTAGGAATAACTGAAACATGGCTACATAAAGAACAGGGCTGAAGTTAAATATTGCAGGATATAATGTATTTAGAAACGGTAAGGAAGAAGTGGGGTTGGGGTAGCTGAACTAATTAGAGACAACATAATGGCAATAGAAAAAAGGGACATAGTAACACTAAGATAGAAACAGAATCCATACAGATTGAGACAAAGGATAAGAAGGGATCGATCACATTAATAGATATATTCTACAGACCACCTAATAGTGGAAGGGAAGTGGAGGAAGAAATATATAGGCAAATCTATGAAATTAGTAAAGAACATTGAATAATAATAATGGGCGATTTCAACCACCCCCAAATAAACCGGTAAGAGGTGGGGAAGGAAGAAAGGGGAATGCAGTTTTTTAAAGAGTGTACCTGACTCCTTTCTCACCCACTATGTGAGAAGCCCAACAAGAGTGGAATCACTGCTGGATCTAGTAACGGGCAATGAATCGGAGCAGATAAGAGAACTAATCGTAGGGAAACATCAAAGCAATAGCGATCACAACATAATAATGATTGAGAAAGACATAAGTAAGTCAAGGACCAAAGTAATAGATTGGAAAAAAGCTAATTTTGCAGGGATGACATATAGGACCTGATTTTACCAGGGGTGCGGGTTCCCAGGGGGTAGGCCAGCGGGCGCGTTGAAAACACGCTCGGTGAAATTAGTGGGTTTCCCGCACGACCATAGCAGGCAACCCACTAATTGGAGCCACTTACCTGCTCCTCCGGGTTCCGCGATGCTGATCTGCGCGTCGGGCGGGCTGCGCATGCGCAGTAAGATCTGTCAGCTGGAGGCGCTCTATTTAAAGGGGCAGTCCTCCACTGACAGATGTTGCCACAAACTGAAAAAATTACAGCCCAGGGGGAAGGCTGCTCCTAGTTTAATGATGCCTCACTCCAGGTATCATTAGATGGGGTGAGGAGGAGGGGGAGGACAGAGATCTTCCCCCCGGCGGCTGGGAGGAAGCGGCCTGCCTCTGCCACCAAGAAGGCCTGGCTCGAGGTGGCAGAGGGGGTCACCTGCACCACCAACATATCGCCCACCTGCATACAGTGCAGGAGGCGCACCAATGACCTCAGTAGGTCAGCCACAGTGAGAACACGTAGTCTTTCCCCTACACTCTGCCTGCCACAACACTGCCCCCACCCCACATCTCCTTCGGCACTGCCAACACTACTCTGTCACATGACCCCTCATACCCACTCAAACCTCATCCTCATCTTACCTGCACCTACTCACCTCGCCAGTACTCACCCCGCCACTACCACGCAACCCAATCCTCATACAATCTCATGGATTTATCCCATACTCACCCTCTCATGCATCTCTCTCACGGCCAGTCTCACTCAACCTGCCACCACCTGTGCTGCAGCCACAGGGCATGCATCATATATGTGCAGTAGGCAGCGTAAGGCAAACGTGTCGTGAGCATGAAGGGGATGCACAAGGGTGTTTGAGGGTTTGTCATGGTTCATACTTCTATTGAATTAAAGAACAACTCACATCACACATTATATTGGCACCACTACTGCCATGTCTTCGCGAATCCTGTCCGGTTTGTGCAATAATGCCCGCTCCTGGGTATCCCTATGAGGACCCACCACTGATGCCACCCAGTGTGTCACTGCAGAGTGGGTGTAGGTGTATTTGCAAGGCTCATCTGCGCAGATGACTGAGAGACACCGGGGATGTCCCCGGTTGCAGCCTGGAAGGCTGTGGAGGTGCCCTCACGGGCACCGAAACCCAGGGGGCGTCGGCCCAAAGCATCTACCAGGTCAGGGCACGAACAGGAGCAACCTGCCACTACCTCTGCTGGAGCCACAGGGGTAGCACCACGTAGGGGTACCAGGAAACGAAAACCCAAAGTTCCGTGAGCACACAGGGATTGCACCAGGGTGTTTGTCTATTTGTTATATTTTTATTTCCAGTCTTTGAATGGCAACACGAAATAAACTCACTTTTTCTCACCAATGCTGCCACCTCTTGTCCATAATTCTGCGGCTTGTGCAATATGTCCCTTCCGTGCGCCTCATCATAACGACGACCACCCTGTCCCACCCTTTGGGCATATTACAGTGGGTGCAGGTGTACAGGCACCACTCTTCTGTGGAGGGAGCCTGTACGGACCCTCGTCTGCGCACGTTATGACATGTGAACGCCTCACACAGTGTGATGTTAGGAGAACCGTTGGCATATGAGTGCCTCCCTGGCCTGACGAGCACGCAGGTGAGCCGGTGTTCGGCCCATGGGTAATTCCTCCTCCTCTCACTCGTACTCCTCCTCCTCCTCCTCCTCCTCCTCCTCATTGTCGTCCTCAATGTGGGTGGCGGGTGTGCATGGGGCCTCCTCCAGCGGCACCCCTCTCTGTAGTGCCATGTTGTGCAGGGCACAGCAGACAACTATAATTCGTCCCACTCGGAGTGGCGTGTATTGGAGCGCTCCCCCAGAACGATCAAGGCACCTGAAGCGCATCTTGAGCAGCCCTATGGCCTGCTCAATTGCAGACCTGGTTGCAATGTGGCTGTCATTGTATCGACGCTGCGGCTCGGTAATGGGGTTCCTCAGAGGTGTCATAAGCCACGTGTGCAGGGGATATCCCTTGTCACCGAGGAGCCAGCCGTTGCCAGTGTTGGGTGCGTGGAAGAGGGGCGGGACGGTGGACTCCCTGAGGACGAAGGCATCGTGGCAGCTGCCAGGGTATCTGGCGCACACGTGTGGGAATCTCTGGCGGTGGTCACAAATGAGCTGGGCGTTCATGGAGTGATACCCTTTCCTGTTGATGAACAGACCTGGCTCATGTGGAGGTGCCCGTATGGTGATGTGGGTGCAGTCGATTACACCCTACACCCGTGGGAAGCCAGCCATAGCATGGAAACCAACCGCCCTCTCCAGCTGGCTGCGCTCGTCCATGGCGAAGTTGATGTAGTGCAAGGCCCTGTGGAACAACCCATCGGTGACCTGCCTTATGCACTTGTGTGCAGAGGACTGACAGACCCCGGTGATATCCCCGGTGGCACCCTGGAAGGATCCGGAGGCGAAGAAGTTGAGGGCAGTGGTGACTTTGACGGCGACGGGTAGGAAGATGCTGCTTGGTCCATCCGGGAGCAGCTCGTCTTTAAGGAGGCTGCAGATGTCGGCGACTACCTGGCGAGTGACTCTGAGCCTCCGTATGCACTGCTCCTCGGAGAGGTCCATGAAGCTGAGCCTCGGTCTGTAGACCCTGTGCGGAGGGTAGTGCCTCCTGCGACGCATCTCTCTCTGCGGTTGCCCTCCCTCCTGCTGTGCAGGTGGATGTGCCACAGCACCGTGTTGGGGGGCTCCACGTCGCTGAGGCGGACGGCGTGGACTGCGAGGCTGCTGGGGCTGGTGATGCTGTTCGTCCTCCAAGGATGTCGAGGCGGCCCCCATCTGGCAGGTGTTGGTCTGAGGGGTTGTGCACGGTAGGTCGGTGTTTCCTCGCACTGGGGCTGCGGTTCCATGTCGGTGTATCTTCTGTCTGGGAGGGGGGTGGTGGAGGGCAGGCGTTGCCCTATGTGACGGAGTGGCCTCCTGCGTTGATGAAGGGTCTCCCCGCCCCCTGCGGAGTGCATCTTGGCAGCTGCCACAGGCTGCTGGCTGCAACACGTCCGTTTGGAGTGAGACTGTTTCCCCCAGTATGTGAAACAGTCTGAGTTGCAGGTAAAATCCCACCCTTCCTAATAAGACAGCTGAATCAGGTCATTTAATGACCTGAACAAGCAAAGTAAATACACTCAAGTGGCATCCCGCTGGCTTTGATTGCCTGCGGGATTCCCACCAGCGGGGGCTGCGCACGCACCCCCGCACGTCAGCGCGGAACCCGGAAGTGGGCGGGATCGAGGCGCGATCCGGTCACGCACCTGGATATCGGGATTTTCGAGGCCCCCCCGCCGGGAACGCACCCGAAACCCGGTGCTAAAATCGGGCCCATAGTTTCACTTCAGCAATCTAAGGATGGGCTGGAGTGGGGGAGGTAAACGGGAAAAAATTTTGACAGACAAAAAGATAGAACAGCAGTAGGAAATATTTAAAATGATGATCAATAGAGTTCAGGAGAAATATATTCCTCTAAAAAACAAGAACAAACTAGCCAATAATGAAAAACCATGGATGAACAAAGAGATAATGGTAAAATTGAACCTACAAAAATAAGCATACTCTAAGTACATAAACCATAGAGGAGAGGATGACAAAAGGGAATACAAAAAGGTTAGGAAGGATGCCAAAAAAACATTTAGGAAAGAAAAGAGGAACTACGAAATTAAATTATCAAGGAATATAAAAAGAAATAATAAAGTATTCAACAGACACATAAATAACGAAAGAAAAATCAGGATAGGGATAGGGCCACTGAGGGATGCATAAGATGAATATAAACTCATAGGTAATGACAGCGAAATGGCAGAAATATTGAATAGTTACTTTGCCTCAGTATACACCAAGAAGACTAACAAGGTGGGTATAACATTAGAAGAGGAGATCAAAAAAGGTATAAAGACATTTAAGATAGAAAGGGGGGAGATAATTGATAAACTATTCAAACTGAGAGAGGATAAAACCCCTGGTCCGGATGGATGGCATCCGCGCATATTAAAAGAGGTAAAGGAGGAGATAGCAGGGGCTATCACTAGAAAAGGGAATAGTCCGAGAGGGCTGGTGGACAGCTAATGTTATTCCTGTATTTGAAAAGGGAAATAGAACAAGTCCAGGAACTATAGACCAGTTAGCTTAACTTCGATCATAGGAAAGATAATGGAATATTCACTTGACGATGTAATAAAAAAAATCTAGAAAATCAAAATTTAATAAAGTGTAGTCTGCATGGATTTCAGAAGGAAAAGTTATGCTTGACCAACCTTATTGAATTCTTTGAAGAAGTAACAAAAGAGTAGACAAGGGTAATGTAGTAGATTTTTTTTATACGTTCATGGGATGTGGGTGTCGCTGGCAAGGCCAGCATTTATTGCCCATCCCTAATTGCCCTTGAAAAGGTGGTGGTGAGCCGCCTTCTTGAACCACTGCAGTCCGTGTAGTGATGGTTCATCCACAGTGCTGTTAGGAAGGGAGTTCCAGGATTTTGACCCAGCGACAATGAAGGAATGGCGATATATTTCCAAGTCGGGATGGTGTGTGACTTGGAGGGGAACATGCAGGTGGTGTTGTTCCCATGTACCTGCTGCCCTTGTCCTTCTAGGTGGTAGAGACCACGGGTTTGGGAGGTGCTGTCGAAGAAGCCTTGGCGAGTTGCTGCAGTGCATCCTTTGGATGGTACACACTGCAGCCACTGTGTGTCGGTGGTGAAGGGAGTGAATGTTTAGGGTGGTGGATGGGGTGCCAATCAAGCGGGCTGCTTTGTCCTGGATGGCTTCAAGTTTATTGAGTGTTGTTGGAGCTACACTCACCCAGGCAAGTGGAGAATATTCCATCACACACCTGACTTGCACCTTGAAGGTATTGGAACGGCTTTGGGGAGTCAGGAGGTGAGTCACTCGCTGCAGAATACCCAGCCTCTGACCTGCTCTTGTAGCCACAGTATTAATGTGGCTGGTCCAATTAAGTTTCTGGTCAATGGTGACCCTCAGGATGTTGATGGTGGGGGATTCAGTGATGGTAATGCCATTGAATGTCAAGGGGAGGTGGTTAGACGCTCTCTTGGAGATGGCCATTGCCTGGCACTTGTCTGGCGCGAATGTTACTTGCCATTTATCAGCCCAAGCCTGGTTCTTGTCCAGGTCTTGCTGCATGCAGGCACGGACTGCCTCATTTTCTGAGGGGTTGCGAATGGAACTGATCACTGTGCAATCATCAACGAACATCCCCATTTCTGACCTTATGCTGGAGGGAAGGTCATTGATGAAGCAACTGAAGATGGTTGGGCCTAGGGCACTGACCTGAGGAACTCCTGCAGCAATATCCTGGGGCTGAGATGATTGGCCTTCAACAACCATAACCATCTTCCTTTGTGCTAGGTATGACTCCAGCCACTGGAGAGTTTTCCTCCTGATTCCCATTGACTTCAACTTTGCTAGGGCTCCTTGGTGCCACACTCGGTCAAATGCTACCTTGATGTCAAGGGCAGTCACTCTCACCTCATCTCTAGAATTCAGCTCTTTTGTTCATGTTTGGACCAAGGCTGTAATGAGGTCTGGAGCCGAGTGGTCCTGGCGGAACCCAAACTGAGCAGGTTATTGGTGAGTAAGTGCCGTTTGATGGCACTGTCGACGACACCTTCCATCACTTTGCTGATGATTGAGAGTAGACTGATGGGGCGGTAATTGGCCGGATTGGATTTGTCCCTGCTTTTTGAGGACAGGACATATTTGGGCAATTTTCCACTTTGTCGGGTAGATGCCAGTGTTGTAGCTGTACTGGAACAGTTTGGCTAGAGGCATGGCTAGTTCTGGAGCACAAGTCTTCAGCACAAGCTGTTCCAGTACACTAACAACACTGGCATCTACCCGACAATGTGGAAAATTGCCCAGGTATGTCCTGTCCACAAAAAGCAGGACAAATCCAATCCGGCCAACTACCGCCCCATCAGTCTACTCTCAATCATCAGCAAAGTGATGGAAGGTGTCGTCGACAGTGCTATCAAGCGGCACTTACTCACCAATAACCTGCTCACCGATGCTCAGTTTGGGTTCCGCCAGGACCACTCGGCTCCAGACCTCATTACAGCCTTGGTCCAAACATGGACAAAAGAGCTGAATTCCAGAGGTGAGGTGAGAGTGACTGCCCTTGACATCAAGGCAGCATTTGACCGAGTGTGGCACCAAGGAGCCCTAGGGAAATTGAAGTCAATGGGAATCAGGGGAAAAACTCTCCAGTAGCTGGAGTCATAACTAGCACAAAGGAAGATGGTAGTGGTTGTTGGAGGCCAATCATCTCAGCTCCAGGACATTGCTGCAGGAGTTCCTCAGGGCAGTGTCCTAGGCCCAACCATCTTCAGCTGCTTCATCAATGACCTTCCCTCCATCATAAGGTCAGAAATGGGGATGTTCGCTGATGACTGCACAGTGTTCAGTTCCATTCGCAACCCCTCAAATAATGAAGCAGTCAGAGCCCGCATGCAGCAAGACCTGGACAACATCCAGGCTTGGGCTCACAAGTGGCAAGTAACATTTGCGCCAGATAAGTGCCAGGTAATGACCATCTCCAACAAGAGAGAGTCTAACCACCTCCCCCTGACATTCAACGGCATTACCATCGCCGAATCCCCCACCATCAACATCCTGGGGGTCACCATTGACCAGAAACTTAACTGGACCAGCCATATAAATACTGTGGCTACGAGAGCAGGTCAGAGGCTGGGTATTCTGCGGCGAGTGACTCACCTCCTGACTCCCCAAAGCCTTTCCACCATCTACAAGGCATAAGTCAGGAGTGTGATGGAATACTCTCCACTTGCCTGGCTGAGTACAGCTCCAACAACACTCAAGAAGCTCGACACCATCCAAGATAAAGCAGCCCGCTTGATTGGCACCCCATCCACCACTCTGAACATTCACTCCCTTCACCACCGGCGCACCGTGGCTGCAGTGTGCACTATCCACAGGATGCACTGCAGCAACTCGCCAAGGCTTCTTCGACAGCACCTCCCAAACCCGCGACCTCTACCACCTAGAAGGACAAGAGCAGCAGGCACATGGGAACAACACCACCTGCACATTCCCCTCCAAGTCACACACCATCCCGACTTGGAAATATATCGCTGTTCCTTCATTGTCGCTGGGTTAAAATCCTGGAACTCCCTTCCTAACAGCACTGTGGGAGAACCGTCACCACACAGACTGCAGCGGTTCAAGAAGGCGGCTCACCACCACCTTCTCAAGGGCAATTAGGGATGGGCAATAAATGCTGGCCTCGCCAGCGACGCCCACATCCCGTGAACGAATAAAAAAAAACAGCCGGGATGTTGTCGGGGCCCATAGCCTTTGCTGTATCCAGTGCACTCAGCCGTTTCTTGATATCACGTGGAGTGAATCAAATTGGCAGAAGACTGGCTTCTGTGATGGTGGGGATATCGGGAGGAGGCCGAGGGGAAACATCCCCTCAGCATCTACCCCTTCGAGTCCCCTCAGGATCTTATATGTTTCAATAAGATAACCTCTCATTCTTCTAAACGCCAATGTATACAGGCCCAACTTGTCCAACCTTTCCTCATAAGATAAGCCCCTCATCCTAGGAATCAGTCAAGTGAACCTTCTCTGAAACACCTCTAAAGCGATTATTTCCTTCCTTAAATAAGGAGTCCAAAACTGCACACAGTATTCTAGATGTGGTCTCTCCAATGCCCTGTACAACTGTAGCAAAACATCTCTACTTTTATATTCCATTCCCCTTGCAATAAATGACAACATTCCATTTGCCTTCCTAATCACTTGCTGTACCTGCATACTAACTTTTTGTGATTCATGTGCTAGGACACCCAGGTCCCTCTGTACCTCAGAGTTCTGCAATCTCTCTCCATTTAAATAATATACTGCTTTTCTATTCCTTCTGCCAAAGTGGACAAGTTCACATTTTCCCTCATTGTACTCCATCTGCCAAATTTTTGCCCACTCACTTAACCTATCGATATCCCTTTGCAGACTCCTTATGTCCTCTTCACAACTTACTTTCCTACCTACCTTTGTGTCATCATCAAATTTAGCAACCATACATTTGGTCCCTTCATCCAAGTCATTGATATAGATTGTAAATAGCTGAGGCCCAAGCACTGATCCCTGTGGCACTCCACTCGTTACATCTTGCCAACCTGAAAATGACCCATTTATGTCCACTCTCCTTTTCCTGTTAGCTAACCAATCCTTTATCCATGCTAATATGTTACCCCCTACGCCATGAGCTCTTATTTTGTGCAGTAGCCTTTGATGTGGCACCTTGTCAAATGCCTTCTGGAAATCCAAGTACACCACCTCCACAGGATCCCCTTTATCCATGTTACTTCCTCAAAGAACTCTAATAAATTAATCAAACACAATTTCCTTTTCACAAAGCCGTGTTGATTCTGCCTGATTGCATTGAGATTTTCTAAGTGCCCTGCTATAACCTCCTTAATAATAGATTCGAGCATTTTCCCTATGACAGATGTTAAGCTGGTATGAAGAATAAGGAGGCCACATATTGCATGGATAATAAAAGTCTAAGTGGGATAGAGGAGGAAAAGGATCTCGGGGTGCAGATATACAAATCACTAAAAGTAACGACGCAGGTTACTAAGGGTATAAAAAAGGCAAACCAAGCACTTGGGCTCATTTCCAGAGGGATAGAATTGAAAAGCAGAGAAGTTATGTTAAACTTGTATAGAACCTTGGTAAGACCACACTTGGAGTACTGTGCACAGTTCTGGTCTCCGTACGATAAAAAGGATGTAGAGACACTGGAGAAGGTGCAAAAAAGATTTATAAGGATGATACCAGAACTGAGAGGAGATATTTATCAGGGAAGACTGAACAGGCTGGGGCTCTTTTCTCTAGAGAAGAGAATGCCGAGGGAGTAACCTGATAGAGGTCTTTAAGATAATGAAAGGGTTTGATAGGGTAGACGTAGAGAAAATGTTTCCACCTGTGGGGGAGTCCAAAACTAGAGGTCATAAATATAAAATAGTCGCTAATAAATCCAATAGAAAATTCAGGAGAAACTTCTTTACCCAAAGAGTGGTAAGAAAGTGGAACATGCTACCACAAGCAGTAGTTGAGGCAAATAACATAGATGTATTTAAGAGGAAGCTAGGTAAGCACATGAAGGAGAAAGGAACAGAAGCGTATGCTGATGGGGGTAGATGAAGTGGGGAGGGAGAAGGCTTGTGTGGAGCATAAACGCCAGCATCGACAAGTTGGACCAAATGGCCTGTTTCTGTGCTGTGGACTCAATGTACCAATGTAACTCAAAGTCTCGAACATTTTCTTTTTAAATTCAATAAAAATGGATCAACCAGGGACAAGTGCTATTTTCACCTTTTAATGCCATTGGAGAAAAGAGGGAAGAGACTCATGAGCCAGTTGTTTAGGAGTCAGGGTTAATGTGATTTTCATAGCTGGGGAAGGAGAGAAAAAGAGTTGCAAGGCTGTTAGGAGAGAATTGGCCTGATGGTGATAGATTTACAGGGTTGCTGTCCACTCTAGGGAATCCTAGTTGCAGTGCGTGGTAACTGAATTCATTGTCTAGCAGTTGAGCTGTAGAAATCTCATACTGGCACTGTTGGGAAATAGTTACAGCCAATATGTTTTATAAAGGCTGTTATCCCACAACTCCACATTGTGTAGGGAAAAAATAAAACAAGGATGAGGAAGTGTTATTGCTCAGTATGCATCTGAAGAGTCTTTCCTGGGGCTGCAGTGTTAATGGCCTGAAGTTCTCCTCATATGAAACATATGGCCCTTATGGGAATAGCGCACAGTTATTACTGCAGGTTGGAGAGATTTATTAATGATCTCTCAAATAATAGAAGCCATTCTACAGGTATTGAGAACTGACTGTTTAAAATTCATTGCTTGCAATGACGTTCCATAATTACATGTAATTAAACTTGTTACCAATGTTGAGAAACTTTGATGAACACCTCTGGTGTGATTGAAAATGAATGTGTTTTAATTAGAAAGTACAACCTGTAACAAATAGGAAACTCAAATTACTTACTTATCAGTAAATGACAAATGAGGGAGGTAAATCATCAGTGAATAGAGCTTGTCAGAATTCATCTATCACTAGGCGAAACATCTTTTGTTTTTCCTTTGAATAGAACCATGAAGATAGATTAACCTATTCAGTAGCCGCGCTGAGATATTGCAGAAACTGGATGCAACAGTAAGCTTCTTGCATAGCGGTTCTTGAATGTTACCCATTGTCTATTAATTACCAATATCATTAAGCTAAAATTCATATTGAATTTAATGTCAACAACAACAACAACTTGCATTTATATCGCGCCTTTAATGTAGTAAAACGTCCCAAGGCATTTCATAGGAGTGTTATCAGACAAAATTTGACACCGAGCCACATAAAGTGGAGAATTTTAACCCCCAAGAACAGGTGGGCTGGGGTGGGTGAGAAGTTAAAATAAGAGATTTTCCAGCGCGACTGCAAACTGGCTCCATCACGCCCACTTCCAGGTTTAAAGGAGGCGCATTTGGATGCGTGCGAGTAACAAAATCTCTGGAGGCAGCTCCATAATTAGTGTAAGCAGGCAGGTACTTACGGGAGCTATATACTTCATTATACAACGTTAGTAGGTGTTTTTAAATTGAATTTAAGAGACCTTCGAATTTAATGCGTCCAGCATGGGTTTCCTGAGGCTCATGAATTTCGCCAGTGAAACGGAGGTGAGATTGAGCCGCAGTTCACAGGGGTATTTAAAGTTGTGATTGCCCCATGTGAATAAAAGCTCAGTGATTATACCTGGTGGTGAATTTTAACCCCACGAACAGGTGGGTTAGGGGCAGGTGAGAAGGTAAAAATTATAAAGAACTAAAACCCGCCTCTAACCCGCCCACTTCTGGTTTTCACGCAGGCGGGTCGAGGGGCGGGTGACCAACCCATCTCAGGAGGCGGGTTGGTCAATGAAATATTTTAAGGAGGCTGCAGGCCTCCATTTTGACAGCTTTTTTATTTTTAACTCCTGGGGCCGGGATTCCCAGGCCTTCTGCTTCATGCCACGTAAGAGGAGGCGAGAAGCTCTGGATCGACAGGTAAGTGCCTTTATTGCACTGCTTGTGGGCCAGGAGGAGCAGGAGTGCGTCCTCAAAGCCCAACAATCCTACCTGCTGTGATGGCCCCCCCCCCCCAACGATGTCCAACCCGCCGACGATCTCTGACACCCCTGCTGACCCCTGACCCCGATGACACCCCCATGACGCCCTAACCCCTCCCCCAATGACCGACCCCCCCCCACCCGATGATGCCCGACCCCTCCCCCATTCCCACCCCTGATGACCGCCCCCCGCCATCTAAGGCTTACCTGCTGGCATCTGCACCCTGGCTGTTCTCCTGTCCAACAGACAGCCAGCCTGTTAATGTGGCTGGCTTGTTGGGCGGGAAGCCTACAAAATAAAATGAAAGACGTCCTTATGTCAAAATCATAAGATCATCCGGGAAACCCGTACTTACACCACCACCCGTCTCCCCACCCGTCCACATGGCCCATTTCCTGGCTCTCAATTAAAATTTACCCCCTGGTGTCTCAGTTCCCTCTGGCAAACATTTGGCAGAGAGTTCTTGTGTTCATACAGCCTTTTCAGAACTTTGGAGGCTTTCAAACTGACAAGATATGGGTGGGGAGGGGGTGGGGCGCCATCGATGTATTCGACAGGACATCGGACGAGGAGGACAATAACCATCCACGGCAGCGACATCGTGCTGTGTTGGGATCTGCAGGTGCACAATAGAGTGGTGCACAACACAGATCTGGAGAAGAGCAGAGACGAGAGCTGAGTGGAGAACAGCAGAGAGGAGAACAACAGAGGGACTGAGGTTGCAGGATGCACTACCCATGAGAGAGGGTCTACAGACAGAGG
Organism: Heptranchias perlo; assembly: GCF_035084215.1. NCBI lineage: Eukaryota > Metazoa > Chordata > Chondrichthyes > Hexanchiformes > Hexanchidae > Heptranchias > Heptranchias perlo. The sequence goes on from NC_090339.1 coordinate 17,178,862, forward strand.
CTGAGCTTCCTTGACCTATCAGAAGAGCAGTGCCTATGCAGGCTCAGATTGGGCCGGCAGGTGGTCGCAGACATCTGCAGCCTCCTTCAAGAAGAGCTGTTCGCTGCTGGTCCTGGTGGGCACGCATTGCCTGTCACTGTAAAAGTCACCACTGCCCTCAACTTCTTTGTCTCTGGCTCCTTCCAATGCACCATCGGAGAAATCTCCAGATTTTCTCTGTCGCCTGCACATAAATGTAGAGAGTAGGTAATGGATTGGTTGTTTGCCAGGGCACCCAGTTACGTGAACTTCCCCCACGACGATAGCCAGAATGAGCGGGCAATCAGTTTCACCTCTCTGGCTGGCTCCCCACAGGTACAGGGTGCCATCAATTGCACACACGTGGCAATCCGAGGACCACCACATGAACCAGGAGCTTTTATCAATGCAAGGGACTTCACTCCATCAATGCACAGCTGGTGTGCAACCACGAGAAGAGGTTCTTGCAGGTGTGCACCAGATTCCCTGGCAACTGTCATGATGCCTTTATATTGCAGCAGTCCAACATTCCAGAACTTTTCCTACCAGGAGACAAACAGGGCTGGCTCATTGGAAACAAGGGATACCCCCTTCAACTTGGCTCATGACACCTGCAAGGCACCCCACCAATGCATCTCCACAGAATCTCCTTGTATGCGTGAAGGCCCTGGAAGATAAAAGCGACATGAATCAATCCTGGCAAAGTAACAATCTTGCCAATCACCATACTCAGGCTTCTCATAGTTCAGTCATTGATGAAATAAAGTCAGTTTGTGTGTGAAAGATGTTTTAAATTCTGTCACCAGGCATCTGCAAGTTCCCAGTCTCTCCATCTCCGATTGAGAGGGACACAGATGTGCCATTTATCTCTATCGTGTCCTCCTCTGCATCAGTGAGCTGCACTGTTTGTGGAGGGCCACCTCCAGTCCTCTCCCGTGCGTTTTGCGCACTCTTCTGCTACAAGGGGCAAAAGAACAGACCTGTGAGAGACTGAAGGTCAAGTATTCACCCGATGGATGCAGTGCATAGGGTGAGGGTGACTATCAGACAGATGCATCACATTGCATAAGGATTGAGGTGAGTGGCCGCGGTGGATGGATACATGGGGAGGTGAGGAAGTGCAGAGGAAATGAAGGATGGATGTTGTTGAAACTTAAGTGGGTGTGAGGAGTGATGTGATGGAGTAGGCTTGGCAAGACAAAGTGGGGGGGTAATGTACACCACGGGATGTAGGTGAATCAGCAACTGTACTCACTTTTCCTGACTTAATTAGGTCAGTAAAGTGCTGCCTGCACTGCACCCAAGAACGGGCCACAATGCTTCTGCCCCTCACCTCCTCAGCCACCTCCAGCCATTCCTTCTTGGTAACAGAAGCAGGTTTCTTCCTCCCATTGCTGGGGTAAATTATGTCCCTCCTGCTCCTCACTGCACCCAACAGTACTTCAAGGGAAGCATCAGTGAATCTGGTTGCTGGCCTTGCCGTTTGTGAATCCATGCTTAAATTCCTCCTGTCTCCTCTAAATTCCATTTTTGCATTGGCCCTTAATAGTGGACTTCAGATCGTGTCATGTGCAGGTACCCATCACGCCCTCTGCTCAGCTTGGAGACGTGAAACCCAGAAGAAAAAATTCAATCGTTCAATAAGATTGCAGAATCCGACCCACTAACTTCACTTCCGGGTTTCGCGGTATTAGGACAGGTGACTAAAAGCTTGGTCAAAGAGGTCGTTTTTAAGGAGCAACTTAAAGGAGGAGGGGTAGAGAGGTGGAGAGGTTTAGGGAGGGAATTCCAGAGCTTAGGGCTTAGGCAGCTGAAGGCACGGTCGCTAATGGTGGAGCGAAGGAAATCGGGGATGCACAAGAGGCCAGATCTTCACACAGTCCAGTACTTCAGGATCATTACAGCAAGCATGTCTTTAAAAAATAAAATTTTTCAAATTGATCTTGAATCAGGCCTGTTCAGATTTCAGATTTCGCCCAGTTTGGACCATATTGATGTTTGGATGCCAGTTTTATTGGTTCTATGATAAGTGCAGCAATGAGTGACATTGCCTATAGGCAGTGAAGTTGCCTATGAAGCTCACTGCACCACAAAGAAATTGAACACTGGATTTGCATTTCTGATTTGGGGATTCAACAGGCTTAGCTCAGGCTTCAAAAGGCAGAACACCATCCAAAGTTCAATTTATTTATATTAAGTAGTAGGAGATGTCCTATGGGGTATTGGTTCATGTTTAAGGAGGAACGTACTTGTTAAGAGTATTATACACGACGTACTGTTCTGCTGCCACGGGGTAGCTGTATGCAACTTGACCTGTCCCTTTAAGGTCTCAAGTTCTAATTACCATAACACTCTGAGGATGATTAGAGGCTAGTGGATATTAGGGATATGCTGAGTCTTGAAAAGTCAGCTATTGCTGGGAAGTTTCTCTGTATATAGAAAATAATTTCTTTCTTTCACTTCTTTTTACGCTTTTCTTTTAAAAAATAAATATAAATATAAATCTATACCTGTAGTATTGCTTATGATGAGTACTGAAGTAGCATTTTTTCTGACAGCAAGTGCTGGTAATGGTTCTGATGTTGCCATTTACAGCTCCTCCAGACCCATCTTTTCTTTCTTTACTCATCCCATTATCATCCTCCTTGCCTTGCACCATCATCCCTTTTGTCATTTAATCACTCCTGCCCTCCACCCGAGCAAAGAGCTTCCCTTTTGTTCTTTCCTCCCCTCCCCTCCCCCCCCTTTCCCTGGCTCTGTACTTGCTTAAAAACTGTTTAATCTTCAACTTCTTTCAGTTCTGACGAAAGGTCATCGACCTGAAACGTTAACTCTTTCTTTGTCCACAGATGCTGCCTGCCTTGCTGAGTATGTCCAGCATTTTCTGTTTTTGCAACTGAGGTAATATTGTTGCAATGAGGGAGAGAGTTTGGAAAGAAGATTGAAGAGATCTCCCCATAAACTGTAATCTGATGGTAAACTGTCATTTTGAGGATAGACTTGAGATACTGACATTATTTCCACTGGAACAGAGAAAGTGAAGAGGAGATTTAATAGGCATTTTTAAAATTATGAAGGGTTTTGATAGACCTAATAGGGAAAGACTTTGCTCTAGTAGGGAATTCATAATAAGGGATCATCAATTTAAATTGTCACTAATAGTGAGCAGAGGTTAGGAGAAATTTCTTTACACAGACGGTTGTTGCAGCATTGAATTCCTTACCATAGAGTGTGCTTGAGATTATAGGACTATGGCAAAAAAATAGGGAAGTGGGATTGGTTTTGGATTGCACTAGCAAATAAATAATCAGCACAGACTCGATGGGCAAAATGGCCTCCTTCGCTGCTGTAAACTTTTTTTTCCAAAAATATACTTTATTCATAAAATTTGCAGCAATACATACAATACAGTTGTCATATCACATTCCAAACGTACACAATACAGATTATACAATTTGCAGGTTAAATCAAGTACAGTTCAATGAACACATTGTACATAATTACAGTTCATGACACTCTGGGGTGTCTCATTGCATTATACTCAATACAGATTATTGATTACAGATTCATTACAAGTACATTACAGATTCATTACAGGTACATTACAGCAATTTGAATTTTACATTCTGCCTGAGGGGTTTTTTCCCTGATTGCAGCCCCTCGGTATACAATGGCGGGAAGGCTTTAAATGGTTGCCTTTCCCCTCAGAGCCTTTGCGGCGGCTGCACCCAGCCTCAGTGCGTCCCTGAGCACGTAGTCCTGGATCTTGGAATGTGCCAGTCTGCAACACTTGGTCGAGGACAGCTCCGTGCACTGGAAGACCAGCAAGTTTCGGGCAGACCAAAGGACGTCTTTCACCGAGTTAATGGTCTTCCAGCAGCAGTTGATGTCTGTCTCGGTGTGCGTCCCCGGGAACAGTCTGTAGAGCACAGAGTCCTGTTTTACGGAACTGCTCGGGATGAACCTGGACAGATACCACTGCATCTCTCTCCAGACCTTCTTTGCAAAGGCACATTCCAGAAGGAGATGGGTGACGGTTTCGTCTCCACCGCAGCCTCCTCGGGGACAGTGTGCGGTGGGGCTGAGAGTCCGGGAGTGCATGAAGGATCTGACAGGAAGGGCCCTTCTCACCACCAGCCAAGCTATGTCTTGGTACTTGTTTGAAAGTTCTGGCGATGAGGCGTTCTGCCAAATGACATTGACAGTCTGCTCGGGGAACCAACTGACAGGATCCATCGTCTCCTTTTCCCACAGGGTCTCGAGGTCGTTACGTGTGGACCACTTACTGATCGCCTTGTGGTCAAAAGTGTTTTTTTGCATAAACTTTTCGACAAGGGACAGGTGGGGCAGAAGAGTCCAACTGGACGGATTGTTCCGTGGCAGTGGTAATATTAACCAAACCCACCGGGAGTGAAATGGGTGCGTTCAGGTCGGCCATCTGTTTTACACCTGATTTTACTCGCCATTAAATTCATAGGCCCCTCCTATTCCTCATTTGCATGCCGCCGCTTGGCTACATCATCTGCAGACACGGGCTGTCTTCTATCTTTTCTGTTGCACTGATACCTGTAAACCAGAGTTACCCAATCACACTGCAATTGGTCCACTAAGCTAAGAGAGTCTGTTAGATGAGTCTGTCTGAGATCACATCACACCACCACAATGGTGGCATTAAACACAATGCAGTACTCATTCCCATGATGGAAACACATTTTAAGAAACAATTCATGACATTTCCTATGCTCTTAAGGTCATGTGAATAAATGGAAAATGTGAAATTAAGTCAAAGGTTTGTATTAGAGTCTTTGGAAATCCCACCCAGAGCTCTAGAAGGCTAGATAGTCAGAACTGCTTCTCAAAACAAAATGTTCTGTTGTTATATGTTTACTCTCAAGGCTGCACCCAGTATCATTTTTACACGCACTGTATATACTGATCGCAGTATTGTCTTTTTAAAACATTTGACCAAAAACATACCAATTTAAACAGATAGTATAAAATACTTTGATCCAGGTATCCTGACCTGCGGATGAATTCCCTATTAAATCTACAATCATTGATACAGCTCACTTAGTCAAAGCAGACACACCGATTTATGAGCGATAAGTAGCATCATCTTAATAAACTACTCCCTGTAGGATCCTGCAGTTTTTAAACCAAAATCAAAAAAGGGATTTGTATTGAATAAAACAATTCATGGAGTATTTAGATTAAGAGTATAACACTGATATGTCAGGAACTGGATCACCAAGAGAAAGAATAAAAACTTAGTTGAAGTATATCATATACTTCAACTAAGTTTTTATTCTTTCTCTTGGTGATCCAGTTCCTGACATATCAGTGTTATACTCTTAATCTAAATACTCCATGAATTGTTTTACGGTAGTTTGTATTGTTGACCTTATTCCCTTTCCAAAGAAGCATGTCTTTCATGTTGTTCCTTTAAACCTTAGTTAACAAACATGTCATTCTGCGCAACACTAGGAGTTAAGTAAATTATTACTTAGAAACAGCGCTAAGTGACATAAACAGAAACATCTGTCTGCAGGGGAGCGCGATCAACATTTAATGTCAATTAACTTAGAAAATCCAGGATTAGTTCTCAGTTCAGTGAGCATGGTTATGGAAGGCAGAAAAGATTTCAGCAATTCTTTCCTCCACAGAAATGTAGGAGTTGAGTGTTCATTCTGTGCAGACAGCACTGTTATTTACACTCCCAAGTGTGAAGAGACAGTTATACAATACATTTTTCTTTTCACACATATGTGTAATCAACAGTTGTTTTAGTGTTTTTTTAAAATCACATGGATCTACATCTACACAACCAATGTTACATTAGTCAGCTCACACTGCCTTTTTAGCAAAAACTGCTTGGTTTTGGCAGTAATATAAAATTTTAAATATGTGCAGTGAATTTTCACACTTATCATGGTGAGGGATGTCACTGCTGGGGAAATTCAACATTTTTCCATTTCTTATAATCCTGTCAGTATTAACCAAACCCAGGCCAGGTTCAGGTTTAGTGTGGGCTTCATGTAAAGTACAGCTCCATCTTCACTTGCCCTTGAGAAGGCAGCTCACCACCACCTTCTCAAGGGCAATTAGGGATGAGCAATAAATGCTGGCCTTGCCAGCGACGCCCACATCTCATGAAAGAATAAAAAAAACTTTCCCCAACCCCAGAAGAGTGACCCCTACTGCAATCAATATGATGGGGGCAATTTTAACCTAATTCGCCTGGCAGGAAACTGATGGGATCGGGTGCAACGCTGGTTTTGTACCCCCCACCCCCACCACCCAGATTTTACTCTCCACTGAAGTAATATTGGGCAGGGTGTAAATCCAGCGTTCCATCCTGTAGGTTTCCCGCCAGGTGAGTTAGATTAAAATTGCCATCGACATTTCTATTTCCCAATGTCCTGTTTAATGCTGACAATGAAGCAGATACCGTGCCTTAGATCCAGACAAAGAAGGCGTTTCCCTCAAATGCCTGAGTGAACTTGTACTTCTTCCAACTTAATATACTGTATTCGCTGCTCACAATGTAGTATCCTCTACATTGGGGAGACCAAACGCTGATTGGGTGATCGCTTTGCTGAATACCTCCACTCAGTCCGCAAGCGTGACCCTGGGCCTCTGGTCGCTTGCTACTTTAATTCTCCATCCCACTCCCACTCTGACCTCTCTGTCCTCAGCCTCCTACACAGTTCCAATCAAGCTCAATGGAAGTGTGAGGAGCAGCACCTCATCTTTCTAAGAGGCACATAAGAACATAAGAAGTAGAAGCAGGAGTAGGCCATAAGGCCTCTCAAGCCTGCTCTGCCATTCAAAAAGATCATGGCTGATCTTCTACCTCAACTCCACTTTCCCGCCCTATCCCCAAATCCCTTGATTCCCTTAGTGTTCAAAAATCCATCGATCTCAGTCTTGAATGTACTCAATGACTGAGCATCCACAGCCCTCTAGGGTAAAGAATTCCAAAGATTCACAACCCTCTAAGTGAAGAAATGTTTCCTCATCTCGGTCTTAAATGGCCGACCTCTTATCCTTAGACTATGACCCCTAGTTCTAGATTCTCCAGCCAGGGGAGGCACTTTACAGCCTTCTGGCTTTAACATTGAGTTTAACAATTTTAGCTCCGAATCACCACTCCCATTTTCTCTTGAACATCCTGTAACCATTTACACCTCCTCTAGACTCATCTTTTGTTTGTCCCTTTATCACCTCCTTTTGCCCTGCACCATCATCCCTTTTGTAATTTAATCACGCCTGCCCTCCACCCTCTCACAGACCTTTCCCATCTGTTCTTTCCCTGCCCCCTTTTCCCTAGCTCTGTATTTGCTTAAAAGCTGTTCATCTCTGGCATCTTCCAGTTCTGATGAAAGGTCATCGACCTGGAACGTTAATTCTGTTTCTCTCTCCACTGATGCTGCCTGACCTGCTGAGTGTTTCCAGCATTTTCTGTTTTTATCCCAAGAACTAATGCCTCTCTATTGTATGTATCTATCCAAATTCTTGCACTTTTCCACACTATCCATCTCCACTGGCTCCCTGGATAGTCCATTCCACGTTCACCAACCATTTGCGTAAAGTCAGTAAATCAAACTGTCTTCCTTCCTCTAAGCTCCAGTCTGTGTCCCTGGTTCTAGAGTTTGTAGCAATTCAAACATAGTAACATTTAAACAGCTATTGTGCAAAATGACAGTCAGCGTTAAATATGGAAGGATAGAGTTTCTGCTTTGGGTGCAATCGGAAAATTGGGCGCAAATTGTGCTTGAAATTGGACTGGTTAGGTCACAGTTCAAGTTTCCGCTAAAATGTATTTACATAATCACAAACATAAAATCTTCCATGAACCAGCACATTCGGGCAGTGTAGTAGAACGTAATCGTTTATTATTTTTTCTTTGCATTAAAATATATTCATTTATGTATTTAAGAGTGGTAACCTGATGCAGTTTTATTAATGCAGCTGAAAATTGGTTTATCACCAAAAATAAGCATTTTAATAAATGTCTAGTCCTCCACCTGTAAGTAACCTGATTTAAAATCACGGACAACGACTTAAGAAAACTATACTGAACCATTTATTAGTTTCATTAGTGTACACTAGTCAATTTCTTAGTAAATTAAATATTTTTTAATGTGTAAAAACATTTAAATCGTGCCTACTAGTGCCTGTGCGCCTAAGAAAACTAATTTAATTTTAAGACCTTCCTCAAATGGCAGCAGGCGGGCGCAAATGGCAGAAACTCGGCATCCTCATTATTTCAATCTGGGGGTATGGCCAGTTTTGTGGGTGGGGCCAGCTTCGGGTGCAATGATTTTTGAACCAGCGGAAAAGGTCATGGAAACTCGATTTACGATTGATGTAACTTACGTTTGATTTTCCGCAATTTTTTGGGCTGGTTCGAGCGGATTGCGTTGATAAATCCAGATCAATTTGGCGGAAACTCTACCCCGGAATTCCCATTCACACCTCCGGTTGATATAAATCTTTGATCTTACAAACAAAGCGTGTCCCAGGGATGTTGCTAGAATGCTTTTCTGCTCCTGCAAGATTCAGGACTTCAAACCCACACCCTGTAAATGGGTAGTTGTTCAGCAGATTACATTTATATACACACACCCTAAAAACTTGCCTGCAGATGGCATTGCTGGAAGATACAGAAATGTTAAGCAAATTTCACAGGTTATGGTTTCTTTATTTCCCCTTCACAAAAAAGTTTGCTTAATATCTGTTGAGCTGCATATCACATGTTTTGGTTTCTTCTTGACGCTTGAGATTTCTTCACTTGTATCACTTCACTGACAACGTACCCACTGTACCTACAATTCCAGATGTCTTGTCAAAAAATGCCTAAGGGAGTACAAGATATCACAACCCTTGCCTCAAAAGGCAGTACTCCTCGCTGCAGTGACAGGATGATGATTCAATTCTGTTTCTCAATCCTCTTAACATGCCATAAATTAGTCTCTGAATTTAGAAGCAATTCATGCTGTGGCCTCAATCCCACCGGGGACTCGGGCCGAGACTTCATGCACTCTACTCAACTTGTGACCTCAGAGCTACTAACCCACAGAGGACACCTTCTTCTCTGTTTCCCTGAAATGATTTCAAACCTTGTGTCTCTGGAGTTAAGGCAATGAATTAGGTTAGCATTTTAGCCAGCTGTATCACTTTGTTCCCCAGTTAATTTGTTTTTAGGTTATTTTGTTTTCTATTAATGGCACAAACATGGATTCTTCTCGTTGAAGAACATCAAATTAAAATACGATCAAACAGAATGTGTTCAGAATCAGTCACTAGGGTCATTCATGGGAAACATTTAAATGAAACAAATAATTGGGTCATCATTGTAATTTATATTAAGAATCCATGCAGGAGGGTTTTGCATGATTTAATGTAGTTTGCAGCAATAAAATAAAGGGTACACACCTGAGACATTGTAGCTTGCCTTTTCTTTTTACAGATGCTGTGTCTTTCCAGCATTTTCTAGTTTTAATTCCAAATGTAAGTTTGGTCAGTTGCAAAGGCACTCATTTCTGAATTGAGGGTAATGGATTCAAGACTCATCTGGAACACCTAAATTCACATTGACATCCTAATGCAGTGATAAGGAGGTATTCTCGTTCAAATAATCTCGTTCAAATAATCTCGATCAAAGGTCCCATCTCCCTATTATACTAGATGGTAAAGATCCAACAGCACATATCATGAAGAGTATGAAATGATACTAATATACAAGCAAATAATTCCACCCCAAAATGCCTCTTTTCGGGGATTAAATGTAAATGAAGTATGCTAATTCACTGTGCTACCATCGTCATGGGTAACACAAAGGCATGAACTTAAACAGAATCCCAATGCATGGATATTCTCTTCATGATAAATTATGGACACTACAACTTCATACAGTTCCTTGAGGTCATGATTCTACAACACCAGCTAAACTGTCCTTGAACCTGGCACCAATTTCCATCAGTAATGTCTTGAGTAGCCATTAAGTAGTTAGAATTTTCATTGGAAGTGACACACAAGGTTAATAAGGAATGATCTTCTAAGGTCTGAGTTAAAGCACTTTATTGAGGTCAAAGAGGAGAAGGTTGTGCGATATTCAGACTGACTCACGCAAACTGTGTTTGGAGTGCTTCAGGCTGTTAATGGATGCAGAAGAAAAATGGCCTAATTCCTCACGAAAGTCATTACTGTCCTTACTGAGTCGCATTAATGTAAAAAAATAAAGGTAGAGGCACTGATCAATAAAATTTATATTAATGGTTTTGGTCCAAGGGGACTCCTCGAGGAGGAGCAACTTTAATCTTGGTTTGATTATTAAACTTTGGGAGTGTTTGTAATGTAATGTCTGTGAGATATTTTACCAGTAGGCTTACAAGATCAGTTCACATGAAGAAGGCCCTTTGGCCCATTTGATTTAATTCTCCCAGAATATCAATACTGCTGTCTCCCCATCACTGCATCTAGCCATTCTTAAAATGACTCCGGTGCCCTGGTCTTAAACACCCTCCCTGACAGCTTTTCCATCTCTTGATCAACTCCAGAGGGCTGTGGATGCTCAGTCGTTGAGTATATTCAAGACTGAGATCGACAGATTTTTGGATACTAAGGGAATCAAGGGATATGGGAGTAGGGCGGGAAAGTGGAGTTGAGGTAGAAGATCAGCCATGATCTTATTGAATGGCGGAGAAGGCTCGAGGGGCCGTAAGGTCTACTCCTGCTCCTATTTCTTGTGTTCTTTGCTTCCTGGCATCTGCCCTAACCTTACCTTCACTCACTGCCTGTGTTCACAAGTAAAGAATGGCTTACTTTTAGGTCTCTCTGATGCCAAACACTATTACCCAGCTCGAGTGGGGAGAGGAAAACTCTACCAATGATAATAACTGGGATACAAGAAGGGTTCTTCTGCCATCCAAATAAAATGAATACAAACTTTTGAAAATACATTTAACAATTGGAAAAAAAATCCATGGCCTTACAGCAACGGTTTAAGTCAACTTAATACTGTGTAGATTGCAATGCATCGTATGTCCTTCCCATTACCAGTAAAAAGAAGAAATGATACTTGTCCTTACAGTTAAAGGTTAAGTGTTGAGGTCCTTGGCCCCCTGCTATTTCTCATCTACATGCTGCCCCTCAACGACATCATTCGAATACGCTACATCAGATTTCACACGTATGCTAGAGACACTCAGCTCCACCTCACCACCACCTCTCTCGACCCCCACTGCTTCTGATTTGTCATGCTGCTTATCCGGCTTCCATTATTGGATGAGCAGAAATTTACTCCAACTAAATATTGAGAAGACTGAAGCCATTATCCTCGGTCCCCATCACAAACTCCATTCCCTAGCCGTCAACTCCATCCCTCTCCCTGGCCACTGTCTGAGGCTGAACCAGACCATTCGCAACCTTGGCATCCTAGTTGACCCTGAGCTGAGCTTTCGACCACATATCTGCTCCATCACCAAGACCGCCTACATCCACCTCCGTTACATTGCCTAACTCTGCCCCTACCTCAGCCCATCTGCTGCAGAAACCCTCATCCATGCTTTTGTTACCTCCAGACTCGACTATTCCAATGCTCTCCTGGCCGGCCTCCCACCTAACACCCTCCATAAACTTCGGTCATCCAAAACTCTGCTGCCCGTATCCTAACTCGCACCATTTCCCGTTCACTCATCACCCCTGTGATCGCTGACCTACATTGCCTCCCGGTCCAGCAACGCCTCAAATTTAAAATTCTCGTTCTTGTGTTCCAATCTCTCCATGGCCTCACCCCTCTCTATTTCTGTAACCTCCTCCAGCCCTACAACCCTCCAAGATCTCTACGCTCCTCCAATTCTGGCCTCTTGCGCATCCCCGGTTTCCATCGCCCCACCATTTCAGCTACCTAAGCCCTAAATTATGTAATTCCTTCCCTAAACCTCTCCGCATCTCTACCTCTCTCTCCTCCATTAAGGCGCTTATTAAAACCTATCTCTTTGACCAAGCTTTTGGTCACCTGTCCTAATATCTCTTTATGTGGATCATTTAACACTCCTGTGAAGCGCCTTTGTTAAAGGCGCAATATAAATACAAGTTGTTGCCAGGTAACAAATTGTATTGTGTATATCCCAGCTTATATATTTTACTGTTGCAATGCAATTGGAAAATCACCTCAGTTTTTTTGGATACAGATTCATGAAAAGCATTACTCGGTATTTGGTATACAAGAATGCCACAAAAATGTGCTCAAGAAACCTTTGACCGGCGCACAGACTTTCTTCTCAGTGATAAGGGAAGTTCTTTTTAAATATACAATTTCTTGTCTACATTTTGTGAAGATTTATTAGTGCTATAGATTTAACAGCAAAGCAAGCAGTAGTACAAAAGGTAATTTGTTTAGAAAATGCTATTTTACATTTGCAACAGTAGAACCATTTGGGACCTTTTCTTTCTCACACAGATATTTAAGAGATTTCCATTATTCTGAATAGTGATTGAAAGCCACTTGGGGCCATTTGGGTGGGAAAGGGTTGAACAATTTAGTTATGGGATTCTAAAATCTTGTAGTTAGTGAATGATGAGGAATTAAATTGGCCTGTTTTGATGAATAACCGATTAGCATTTTTCAAAGTGAGAGAAAGGCCATTAATCTGCTATTTATGTGTGTGGACTACTAATTTCCACATTTGGATGAAAATGACCCATTATCATGTCATTGTTAGGCACAAGAATAAATTAAATTAATAACACTATGTAACTAACTGTTTTGGGACCATTCAATTCAATTAGTATTTACTCTGTAGTTTTACAGTAAAGCGCACCTTTTTGAAAATTAGAGTCTAAGTACCCATTTAAGCAAATTTTCACTTCAAATCAAATCAATATTAACAAGTTAATTTTTCTCCAACAAACCATCAGTGCATCAAATTCATATGAAGCTTACATTATCACTTCAGATAGAGATAGGATTTGATTCAAATGCTTTCTGAAAGTGTCAAGCAAACCACAAAGCACGAGAACTCACTCATTACAAATAACATAATAAAGCCTATAAAAAAGTATATGCAGCACTCTAATATGCAAACAACAGAAGAAGATCTATTCCAAGCTGCACAGTCCCACTCTGGTCTCAGGAACCACACTTGTTTAAAACAACGAAAAAAGTTCCTTGCACCATGCAATTTATAAATACTTTAAAAGTTTTAATCATGGAAAAGTTGAGTTGCTGGCGGTTTAAGTGTTAAATAAAGTACACTACAATGAAAGGAAAGGAATAAGCTCTTCGCATTCATGTTGAAAAATTAATATTTTAAACTGCAGCTCCAAAATTTAATTCCTCCCTGAAAAAACAAAGTATCAACAGATAGCTCTGAAACCATTTACTTTAACAAAAAAGAAAACAAAATCAATAGTTTCATTCCAAATTAAACCTCAATCAACCCAAACCCACCCCCTCTCTCAAATCATAGGCCCAGAAATGCTCCCAGTGGTGAAACAACAGTGCTCGCTGCCCCATTGATTTTTACCAACCCACTAACTTACCGCGGTCTTTACTGGGTGCAATTCCTCTAATAGAAAGTGGAGAAGAGACCAGCATTAGCTCAAGTGAAGCAAGGACCCATGGGAGAAGCGAAAGGATCACTTTCTCCACTCAACCAATTAGATTGTAGCATTTTTGACACACTGCGAAACTGTTTCTTCAGGCTTGGAACGTGAAATCCAGGAAGTGAAAGGTGCAAGATTACAATCATTGTTAAAAATTATTATAGAAAGCGGAAAAAAAGCGAGGGTAAGAAATAATCAAATTAAATGAAAGAAGGGAAAAGTTTTTAAAAATTTATTTTTAAAGTTTTTTTTTAAATGACCAAAAACTAAGGAGTGATGAGACTCCACATTTTTTAAAGTTAATTTTTAGTTGTTTGGCAGTCATTAAGACTTATTGTGCTATTAAAACTTAGTTTAGACCTGGTATTTTGAAGTGTACTTGTTTTGTGACAATATTAGTTACTTTCCAGCTGGGCAGATGAGTAAGTTGACGCTTTTTCAATGATTTCACTGATTGCAGCCGGCAATATACCTTTAATTCAAAGCTGTCATATCGCCAGTGAACCAGTAGGAGCAAGTTACAGATTTCCGCGTTTCACTGCGCATGTGCGAACGCCGGCACTTGCTCCTCAATTTCGCCACTAATAACGGAGAGCGCTGTTGAGCTCACCATAATTTCAACATATAGTTATGTGTTGTGTAAACCTCTATAAACAAAATCTTTACTCCCAGTCTGATGTTATTTATTCGCAAGCTGATACTTAAAAGCACACGTCTACTTCTGAAACAAGGTGCACCCAATTTACTAACAAAGATCAAAGAGAATACAGCTGTCAGTCATCATTAGATCATAACTTCCTCGCAAGTTGCACGAAGTAAAGCCATGTTAATCAGAATCAGCTAATCAAGAAGGAATGCATTAGTAATCAAGCCTATATTCATTTTATAGCAGAGGGACCTGCAACTGGATAAAATAGCGAGTGCAATCACAGTTCAAAATAAAGACTCATTACCGCAATTACAAAAATTCAGTATTGTCCCAAAATAAAAATGCTACAAGTTACTGAAGTTTACTTACTAAAAAGCTAAAGGTTTTAATACATTTTCAATTCTTGGATACTTCCTCTTGTTGATACTCCCCGTTGTGTAAATTGGAATTGTATAACATTGATGGCCAAGTCACAGAGGAATATCTGCCAGTATGCCTCATCGATCAATCCATACTTATACATGGCAGCCTGGTTACATTACCCATTTCAGAGATCAGGTTTGTTCCAGGATTGAAAGCTGAACCAAATCTCCCTGACATGGCTTGAATTGCATTCAGCTGCTTTTATCTGAGAATACTCAAATCTTGGGTTGATTGAAAACTTTGCAGTCAGATTTTCCAAGTTCTTTTAAACACAGAAACACAAACTGTCTTTCTGCAAATGTAGGGAATCAATTGTCATATACCACTACCATAGTGGGTGCCAGGTTTGGCTAAAGCCACTAGAAAGGTATATGCCAAAATATAACAAAAAGATACCTGTTAAATTGATTGTCTACTGGGATATCTGATTCCTGGCAATATATATCCAAAATCTGGTCATTTAGTAAGAAATACGGGGAATGATTTTAGCCCCCAAGTCCAGATGAAAATCGCAGAATTTAGGTGCACGAATGAATCCCTGCTCCAAGCCACCAACTTCCACGTTCAACCCAGACACATTTGGGTGCATGCAATCCAGGAAGCCAGAAGTCCTGCCGGCAATTAAAGCCGGCGGGCCAATAGTTAACCCATTAATTAACATCTTAAACTCGTCAAAGTGTTTAATTTTTTGTGCATTGAGGCAGGGAAAGAATTTTAACTCTGCCTCAACGTGCTTCCCGTGGCCTCTGAAAGACGCCATGGAAACAGAGGTGAGTTGTAGCCGGCAGCCATTTGGACATTTAAGCCAGTGATTGACACATGGGGATAAAAGGGGAGTTTTTGCAGCAGGGCAAGCAGTTCTCTCAGACAAACCTTCGGCTGGGAGTTCTTTGTGTTTAGACTGAGATTTCTTTGTTCACACTAAGAATTCTTGTGTTCACACATATTTACCTATATTTTGGACCCCCTCAAATTGACGCCATCTGGACAGGGGGCGCAATGGATGTATTCAGTGCTACACCTGAGGAGGCACATCACCATCCACGGCAGGCATGGCGTGCAGTTCTAGGACTTGCAACTCCACAAGATGTGGGTGCACCAAAAGGACCTGCAGAAAAGCAGAGGGGGGAACAATAGAGGGGTTGACGTTACAGGAGGTACTACCCGCGTGAGCTGGTCTACAGGCAGAGACTGAGCTTCCTGGACCTCTATGAGGAGCAGTGCCTACAAAGGATCAGAGTGAGTCGCCAGGTGATCGCAGACATCTGCGGGCTTCTTCATACAGAGCTGCTCCCGGCTAGTCCTGGTGGCAACGCATTGCCCGTGGCAGTTAAAGTCACCACTGCCCTCAATTTCTTCGCCTCCGGATCCTTCCAGGGCACCACCGGTGACATCGCCGGGGTCTCTTAGTCATCTGCACACAAGTGTATACGACAGGTTACGGATGGATTGTTTTGCAGGGCATCTGACTACGTTAACTTTGAGGAAGAGGAGGACGACGGCAATGGGCAACACATCGGCAGAGCAGCGGCTCACCTGGCTGCTCATGATGCCAGGGTATCACTCATATTTGATAGATTCTCATAAGGAGATCTGCAAAGTGAAGATAGTGAAGTACTCAGACCACCTGGAATGATCACCACCACCAACACCAGCACCAGCCTCGCCCCCTCGGTTTGCACAAAACAGTCCTACAACCACACATACACCCATTGTAAATGCACTCAATGGGTGGCATCAAGTCTCGCCGTTCAAGATGAAGCACATGAGAGGGTGCTTTCACAACAGAGACTCAAGAATGGGCAAGACGTGGCAGTGGTGGTGAGGATTATAACATTTAATGAGCATTTAACAAAAAACAAATAGAAATGAAAAACATGACATTCTGTCAGGCACCCTTGTGCATACCCTTCGTGATCACAAAAACTTACCCTTTCTCTTCCTAGCGCTTCTACGTGATGCAAACCCTGTGGCTGCAGCAGAAGTAGTGGCAGGTTGCTCAGATTCATGCCCTGACTGCTTAGGTGCTTTCGGCCTACTCCCTGTGGGTTTCGCAGCCCATAAGGGCCTCTCCAAAGACTGCTCCACCTGCACCTGTGCAGGGGCAGACTCGACCATCTGGAGAGGAGGCAGCATTGTGGGTACAGGTTGGGAGGGGGGCAACGGGTGAGACGTGGAGGTGCTTTGAGTGGCATCCCCACATCCATGTTCCCTTTTGCCATCATCCCTCTCCTGAGCCACGGCCACATCACTCCTGCCACTCCGCTGGACGACAGCTTGGAGCAGATCTGTGGCGCTTTCTAAGGCCATGGTTAAAGTATATGTCTGTCTGTTTAAGGCGGCAGACATGTTGGCATCCAAAGTCCGCACAGCCATTGTCAGGGCCTGAATGGACTCATTTGTGAGCCGTGCTTGAAGCTCAATGGAGGCTGCCATTCTCTCCATCGCAGACATTCCCGCACTTACCTGTGTCCCCATTCCATTAATGTTGGAGGTGGACTCCTCCATCCTCTCCGCTATTGTGGAGAGGGCGCGTGGCACGTTTTCCAGTACCTTGCAAAGGTCCTGCTGTACCTCAATCATTCTCCTTTTCAAGGATGGCCCCAGGGTTCAGCATCAGCGTCCAGCTGAGCAGAAGTTGGAGAGCAGTGCGCCCACCGACGCAGACTCTCCACAGCTGCCTCTGCCAGCAGAATCTGCTCATGCTCACTTGTGTGTGGTGACTCACCAGGTGACAACCCAACTAACTCACTAATAGGACCCACCGAGGTGTGGGTATCTACGCTGGTGGATGGCTCGCTAAGATGTGATGTTGTGCCATCATAGGCAGGGAGCTTCTCTGAGGAATCACCCTCGACCACTTCTTCACTCCTTGAAGGGTCTGGAAGAGAACATACAGCAATATTAAGAATCATCGCAGAAGTAATGTTGCGATGAGCATAGTGAGTTGTGCAACAGGTCAATCATTAATAAGATCAATTCATGTTGTGTGTGATGGATGTTAAAGTTCTGTCACCAGACATTTGCGGGGTGCCAGTCTCGGCATCTGCGACAGCCAGGCACTCAACCGTCCAACTAAGCTCCAAGGCCCCCTCCAGTCCTCGACCTCTCCCTGGCATTCGCGCTCTCTTCTCCTACAAGGGGAGAAGGTACAGACGTGTGAGTGAGAGAGGATGACAGGGTCACCCGATGGATGAATTGCTTTGGGTGAGGCTGACAATGGAAGAGATACGTCAGAGGTTGACCACACGACAGATTGATCATTGCATCAGGATTGGGGTGAGTGGGAATGCTGAGTGCACAAATGGGGAGGTGAGTAAGTGCACAGAAAGTGAAGGTAAGTTGACGATGAGCCTTAAGTGAGTGTGAGGAGTGATGTGATGGAGTAGGCTTTGCAGGACAGAATGTGAGGGGGTGGGGGTGATGTGCACCATAGAATTCAGCTGAATCAGTAACTATACTCACTTTTGCTGACCTGGTTAGGTCACTGAATCGCTTCCTGCACAGCACCCAACTGCAGGAGATGTTGCTGTTGCTGGTCACCTCCTCTGCCACCTCGAGCCAGGCCTTCTTCGTGGCAGAGGCAGGGCACTTCCTCCTGTCCACTGGGTACAGCGTCTCCCTCCTCCTCTTCATCCCGGCCAGTAGCCCCTCAAGTGAGGAGTTACTGAATCTCGGTGCTGGTTTGCTCCTCTGTTGCTCCACCTTCTCGATATATTCTTTCTCCCACAAAAGCCATTCTTGCAATGGCCCTTTAAATACTCCAGCTGACAGCACGATTAATAAGAAGGTTTATAGAATGATATTGTCTTTGCTATGGAGCATGGGTAAGAACTCTAACCATTAACCATTGTCTTAACCCTTAGGTTGCCAGAGAAATACCCATCTTCTTGGCTGGCCTTTTATTTAAGTTTTTGGCTCATATATTGTGACACTGAAAGAAACTTCAATATTAATGCAATAAAGTGACTTAAATGTCAGGAGCGGCTTTGTTACTGCAACATTAACCGTAAGGTATTACGATCAGGATTTGAAATAAAATATTAATTTAAAACAAACACTGAGCACTTTGATTCTACTCAACTTTTCATCCCTCCCCTTTCCATTTTCTCATCAATATTTTCCCTCTTCCCTCTTGAAGGTGTTGATTTCTCACTGGGCTATAGTTTCACGGGTTCCAACTGCTCTCCATTTTCTAAACAAAGTCCCATTATTGATTTTGACCCTTGACAAAAAAAGAAAGAGCTTGCATTTATATAGCACCTTTCACAACCTCAGGACGTTCCAAAGCGCTTTACAAATTGAAGTACTTTTGAAGTGTAGTCACAGTTGCAATGTAGGAAACATGGCAGCCAATTTGCATGCTGCAAGATCCCACAAACCGCAATGAGATGTATGACCAGATAATCTGTTTTGGTGATGTTGTTTGAAGGATAAATGTTGGCTAGGACACTGGGGAGAACTCCCCTGCTCTTCTTCAAATAATGCCATGGGATCTTTTACATGGAATTACATAGAATGTACAGCACAGAAACAGGCCATTCTGCCCAACAGGTCCATGCTGGTGTTTATGCTCCACATGAGCCTCCTCCCACCCTTCTTCATCTAACCCCATCTATGTCATCTACGTCCACCTGAAAGGGCAGACTGGGCCTCAGTTTAACGACAACTTTAGAACTGATTTCAAACTCTTTTAAATAACTTATTTCTCCTTCCTCCTGTCCATTTTGAAGCTGGATCAAAATTTGAAAATAACTGATTTTCATTAGCTGCAAACAATTTTTTAACCAGAAGTCCAGAATTTAATGATTGAACTGGGTGCATTAGTGATAAAACCAGATCAACCTACAACATGTGTTAGAATGTCAAACACGAGTAAACTTGTCTGATGCCATGAGGGTTAAACTTCAGATTCATTCTTAGAATTAGTTTCAGGGATCGGAAATTCAAGTACTCTAAGCCAGGCCCATTGGCTGAAATGACACAAATTCGCATCTCTCCCATGATTTCAATGCAGTAATGTTAGATCTAGTAACCTGTATGAATACCCAATGGACAGTTGATGTTCCAATGAGACGCTACAAAACGAACCAAACTGTTCTGATTGAACAGGCTTGTCAATAACTAAATTAAAATTGTGGCAGTATTTATAATCTGCCATTAGTGTATTTTGTAATGATTACATCATACTATATTTACAAAGCATGCTAAATATATCTGGAGGTGAAATATCTAGCACCAAATGTTCTCTACTGTGACTGTAAAATCCAATACGGAGCTTCCGCAAAAACAAGAATTTAATGGACTGCTGATTTCAGAATCTTAGAGCTGGCAATTCAGTAAGAGAATAAGCACAAAGTCATCAATAATGGGCAAGGATAATATCATTCACATGCTGTACTTAGCACAGTGACAAATCATTGTTAGTTAAACAAGGTCTGTTATTACTTCGAGTGTGTATATCAGATGGGATTTCAGGTTGTATTAATTTTTAGCAAACATTTAGGTCCATAAATAGTTTTTTTGTGATAAAAGGTGATGCCTTCAGTGTTGTATAAAGTTGGAATCTCAAGTTGAAGATTGCTGTTAGAAATCTGGCACCTTGTTATTTCTGGGACGTGGTTCCACGTGTAGCTCAGAGCAAAGGTGAAAAGTATCTCTGAAGTGATGGACTGTGAACTGCAACCCGAGGTAGGTTTCGCGTAAAGAGTAACGAGACTGGGTTGCAAAGCTGAAGATTTGTTTATTGTAAATGGGATTTTTTTGAATGATTTGAAGACTTGATTGCTTGAATATTTTTGGACAATGGAAAGATGCATTCCAGTGTTGGTTGTGCTATGCAGTCAGTTGGTGTGCATTTAGGAAAGCAAAGTCGAATTTCACTAGTTTGTCTTCATCCGTTTGAGTCAGACTAAGGTAACACTGCAGAAATGTATGTACAACATGATGCAATTAGACTTACGAACTCCGTACAGGAACTAGATGGTACATCAGTTGGCACACTGTCCATATTTTGACATTAAATTAGCATTCTCTTTCAGAGAGGGCACTAGCATGGCAGTTGTGAGTAACAGAATTGTCACACTGGCACATTATGGATTATTATTCCGAGGCTGAGATTAAAATCACATATCTGGGGTAATGTAGAGGCGGCTTTACTCGGCATCTATTCCATGCTATACTTGACCTGGCAATGATGCTGGCATTTAGCACAGCAAATGAAAATATTTTCCATTGCAAGTGCTGTCATCCCTCACTGTAATGAGTAGAACATATCATCAAAACTTAAAATAATAAAGCAGAATATCTCAGAAATGTATTTCCTCAATTCTGCATTCCTACCATTGGAGAATAGACTTTATAAATATATGTCTTGGGCCTCTTCTGTGAGTAGAATAAACAAGTATCTTGTTCTAAAATCAAGTCAGGGAGAAAATGAATTCATCTGGACCCATTCTCATTTAGAAGTTGGCCTAGGGTAGACCAGGGCTGTTAATGAATCAACAGAGGAATCCCTTGGCTAAGATGATTAAAGGTACTTGAAGATAAAATCATTGTGCTCATCAAGGCATGGGATGTTAGTGTTAGTAAATTGAACACTTTCCATTTCAGCCACCCAGTGTTAGCAGCAGGCATTGGCTGATCAGAAATAATACAGGCAGATGCAAAGTAAAATTCCCTCAAGCCTGCCCCAATTGCCTGCATCCGTCTCAACATTAAAAGAGCAGCAATGATTTTTTTTTCCTATACTAATCACCCTTAGGCAATGCCAAATTAGGGAAAGTGTGGCAATGTAATCTTATACGATTAGGGACAGAATTGGGATTTCGCAAATTCATTTTATATAGGTCCCTAACAGCCAGCAAACAGAGCAGACTTGCATCCCATCAGTATTTGAATTTAGGTCCCATAGGTGAAAGGCCAGGGGGTAAATTTTAACGTCGAGCGGGGAAGAGATTTCTGGATGGGAAACCCGGAAGTATGGGACAGATTGACAGGCTGGCTGTCAGTCAGACAGGAGAGCAGCCAGGGGACAGATGCCAGCAGGTAAGTCTTAGATGGGGGTAGAGTTGGTCATGGGGGTCGGTGGTCATGGGGGGGATTCATCGGAGTCGGCGGACATCAGGGTCGGTGGTCATCAGGGAGGTCGTCGTGGTCGGCATTCATCAGGGGGTCATCGGGGTCAGCAGTCATCAAGGAAGTCATCGGGGTTAGCGGTCATCGGTGGGGGGGGGGTCGGTCATCAGGCAAGTTGGGGTCGGGTTTTACTTTTTAAATAATTTTTACCTTCCCACCCGCCCTCAACCCACCCGTTCTTGGGGTTAAAATTTACCTCTACTGCATCACCCAGTTCTCCCACAGTAATATCTTTCATTGCTAGATGCAATCAAGAAGTAGATGCTATTCAGAAAGATTGCTGGGAGAAGGTGAGCATAAATTAAAAACAAACATTGCCTTATATCAGAATCAGGTAACCCTCGCCATCCCTAGGAGTTAGGAAACACTTTTTCATGCAAAGGGTGGTAGAAGTGTAGAACTCTCTCCCACAAAAAGCAGTGGATGCCAGCTCAATTAATCATTCTAAATCTGAGATCGATAGATTTTTGCTAGCCAAAGGTTTTAAGGGGTATGAAGCCAAGACTCTATTGACACCACTATGTCAGCCAATGAATTGGACATTGGGGAAGGGAATACCGCATCGGCATTTATAGAGAATGATAATGGACAACCGTGGAGTTAGGATGCAGATCAGCCTTGATGTCATTGAATGGCGGAACAGGCTTGAGGGGCTGAATGGCCTACTCCTGTTCCTATGTTCCTATATTCCTCAAAGGTTGCCACAGCAGTAGGCTCCAACCTGAATTCCGCTCCCCTCCCCCCAAAAAAATTATCTCTTGCTCTAACCTGGTCTGTCCCCGCCCCACTCCATAAAGTCACATTATATTAAATTTTTTAAAAATGCAAAAATGACCATCAACTTGTTGTTCCTGTTTTGTGACATCATTGTGGGTTCCTGTTGCACTCAGCAGCTCTCTCAACATTTGCATTAGTCTCTTCAGATTGGTTTCTGTGTAGATTTGTGTTATCAGTAGGAGAAAAAGGAAAAATAAAAATCAGCTCTCCTGCTGGGTATGGAATACATGACTTGTCCACGTCAATTTAATTTTATCTGCTATTCATTTGATTCATGCAATTTAATGTGTTTGTTTTTGTTTGTTTTGCAGCACTAAGAATATGATGTACAGTGCTGTATTGTTTTTCCCTCCTCAAGGTATTAATAAGGTTTTTATTAATAGTTGAACATGTTAGTTCTTTCCAGTCAAGCCTGCGTGCATTGCCCTCCTCCACTTGATGGAATCTGGCTACATCTGTCACAGAATCATAGAATCATAGAGCACAGAAGGAGGCCATTCAACAACATCGGGCACGATTTTCGCACCCCCGAGCGGGTGCGTTCGTGGCGGGGGGGGGGGCTGCGAAAATCGGGGATTCCCGGGGCGGGTCAGGAGCCAGGCTCCAACCCGCCCACTTCCGGGTTCCCCAGTGACGCGCTGACATGCGCGCGCAGCCCCCGCATGTGGGACTCCCGCCGGCAATTAAAGCCGGCGGGATGCCACTTAAAGTAATTAACCAGGTACTTCAGGTCGTTTACAGAGATATTTTAGGAGGGGTGGGATTTTCAAGTCAACTGGGACTGTTTCCCGTACTGGGGGAAACACTCCCAGTTGAAATGGACGTGTTGCAGCTATCAGCCTGTGGCAGCTGAAAAGGTCCATTTGACAGGTGGGTGGGGGAGACCCTCACTCATTGCAGGAGGCCACTCTGTCACTTTGGACAAAGTTTGGCCTCCACCACCCTCCACCTAACAATAAAATTCACCAACTTGCACACTTACCCCAGTGTCCAGACACATGTACCTACCTTGCGGACCCCCTCAAATGTACATCTTCCGGATGGGGGCCGCCGTAGCTGCAGTCATGACCTCCTTGGAGGACGAACAGCATCACCAGCCTCACCAGCCTCGCCGGCCAAGCCGTCCACCTCTGACATGTGGAGCTCCACAACAGAGTGCTGTGACACATCCACCTGCACAGCAGGAGGGAGGGCTACCACAGAGAGAGATGCGTCACAGAGGGCACTACCCTCGCCACAGGGTCCACAGACCGAGGCTCAGCTTCCTGGACCTCTCTGAGCAGCAGTGCACACGGAGGCTCAGAGTCACTCGACATGTAGTCGTGGACATCTGCAGCCTCCTTCATGCCGAGCTGCTCCCGGCTGGCCCGAGCACCATGTTCTTACCTGTCGCTGTCAAAGTCACCAATGCCCTCAACAACTTCTCCTTCGCATCCTTCCAGTGTGCCACCGAGGACATCGCCGACGTCTCTTAGTCGTCTGCACAAAAGAGCCCTGCAAATACACCTACACCCACTCTGCAGTGACACAATGGGTGGCATCAGTTGTGGGTCTTCATTGTGATCCTCAGGAAAGGGCATTATTGCACAAACCAGACAAGATTCGCAAAGACATGGCAGTAGTGGTGACAATATAATATGTAATGTGAGTTGATCAGAAATTAAATATAAGTAAAAACCATGACAAACCCTCAAACACCCTTGTGTATCCCCTTCATGCTCACGACACGTTTGCCTTACGCTTCCTGCTGCACATATGTGATGCATGCCCTGTGGCTGCAGCACAGGTAGTGGCAGGTTGGGTGAGGCTGACCATGAAAGAGATGCATGAGAATGTGAGTATGAGATAGAGCCATGAGATTGTATGAGGATTGGGTTGAGTGGTAGTGGCGGGATGAGTACTGGCGAGGTGAGTAAGTGCAGGTAAGATGAGGATGAGCTTTGAGTGGGTGTGAGGAGTGATGTGACAGAGTAGTGTTGGCAGTGCAGAAGGAGATGTGGGGTGGGGGCGGTGATGTGGCAGACGGAGTGTAGGGGAATGAGTAAGTGTACTCACTTCGGTTGACCTACTTAGGTCATTGGAGCACCTCCTGCACTGTATGCAGGTGGGCGATATCTTGGTGGTGCAGGTGACCTCCTCTGCCACCTTGAGCCAGGCCTTCTTGGTGGCAGAGGCAGGCCACTTCCTCCTGCCTGCTGGGGGGAAGATTTCTGTCCTCCCACTCCTCCTCACCCCATCCAATAAGACCTGGAGTGAGGCATCATTAAACCTGGGAGCAGCCTTCCCCCTGGGCTGCTCCATGCTGTAATTTTTCCTATTTTCTGCAGCATCAGTCAGTGGAGGACTGCCCCTTTAAATAGGGCTCCTCCAGCTGACAGCCTATGCTGCGCATGCGCAGTCCGCCCGCTGCGCAGCTTTCCAGCACGAAACCCGGAAGCAAAGGTAAGTACCTTCAATCAAGCTGCAATCACGTGCGGAGCACCCCGCTATCATTGGGCGCGTTACCCACTTATCCAATTAGTCCCACTCCCCCGCTCTTTCCCCTTGGCCCTAGAAATTTCTCCTTTTCAAATATATATCCAATTCCCTTTTGAAAGTTACTATTGAATCTGCTTCCACCACCTTTTCAGGCAGTGCATTCCAGATCATAACAACTCGCTGCATAAAAATATTTTTCCTCATGGATTTTTCGCCAATTATCTTAAATCTGTTTCCTCTGGTTATCGACCCTCCAGCCAGTGAAAACAGTTTCTCCCCATCTACTCTATAAAAACCCGTATCACCTACATGTTTGGCAATTGCCTACATCAGCCCACTCCACATTCTTGTAGCCGTGTTGTTTTTTCCCTAATTCAGCTATCCAGCCTTCCCCAGGTTTGAAGGGATTTATTCCCCGTATGTTTAGTTTTTGATTTTCACCATCATTGTAATCCTAAAGAAACAATATTTTTTTTTACAAAACTATGCAACAAACACAAAAGCAACAGCAAAAATTAAGTACTAAATGGTTGGATGGCGCAATAGCAAAGTGCATTGGAGCAGCAGTGCATAGTGAGCCTTGGAATATAATGGAAGTAGGTTTAATTCCCTCCATGTTAATGAGTTTCCAATCCCAGTCAACGCTGAACAATGGCCATGCACATCATATAGGGGAAGAGCAGGGGAGGAGAGCGAATTCAAAGAGCAATTGCCAGGCTAATGTTGCATAAATTATCTGAATACCATCGCTGATGATGGCCTGAGAGCAGGTTACCAGCAGTCTCTGCGACATGGATCAGTGTGACCTGTGCAAGGAGACAAAAAAAAGGAAAATAGCAAAATTTCTTTCCCATTTAAAAATAAGAATTAATCACGCCTAGAGAACGCACTGCTGCAACTGACCGGGATTGATGTTACGCACATAATTTGTATTGTGTAACTATCCTTCATTCACTGCATTTTGCTGGAGAAATAATCTTGCTGTACTCGGGAGACTCTGTTCGCTTTAGTTTCAGTCATGAGTTTGGTAAATTAAAACCACAAGTCCTGTCCCCGCCTCCAACTCATTGGCTAAAACGATGGTGTCAATATTCACTCTGTTTAATATAAAGAATCAGAAAGAAAAAAAGCAACAGAGGAGAAAGACCAGATTTACTTAGACAAGCATGTTTTAAAGCAATGTTGCTACCTGGTCACCAGGTTTATAAGGAGGTGAATGGCGTAGTCACTAATACAATGACATCAAATTACCAATCACAATACCGTGACAAATGTGACAGTTTAAAGCTCCCACCCTGTTTAGAGAACAGATTTCACAGTGCTGATGGCATTATTGTAACAGCAATGCAGATCCAACTTTAGGTCCGGAGCCTTCCCCAATGTTACATTGTTGGCCTGTATGGATGGGCTGAGCATTCCACCTACCGACTGCCAAGAAACAATGGTGGTTCACAGCATCCAGTGCTGCCAGTGGTAACTGTTTTGGTTTACCTCTGCAGAGCACTGAGAAACCATCTCCTGGGCTGGGTCTCCATGCCGCTTCATTTAAGTTGCAGAGCAGCTGCCAGACTGAATCTCTGTTGGCAGTACTGTAGAATAAATGCAGGCAGTAAGATAGGAAATTCATACTGCACCAAATACGATGTGCTGCAGCAAATGTAGCTCCTATGGCATTGTGAAGTATTGTGGTAGCTGGCACAACAGTATTGAAAGAGAGCAGACTCTTCCAATATCTGAGCTTACTGGAAACCGCTCTGCTACAGTGACAACACTCCTTTGAGATGCACATACAAGGCACCCCTGATGGTTCAATGAGTTATGCAGTGAGTAGCTGAACCATGCAGAATAGAAAGGTTCCAAGTTTGGTCCATGCTGAGCTAGCTGATCTCAGCTGGAGTGTCAGTAGGGACAATAAAATTGGCATCAGCAACCCTGGGTTAGAAGGGTAATCAGTCAGAGTGCCCATTCCTGGACCCCACTGGATGTGCTTACATGGATGTCAAATAAACACATGATCAAAGTCAGCTACAATGTCCCCTGAAGGCAAATAGCGTGATGACAATGGCTGTCAATGTTTGGAGTGCAAAACACAATCACTTTTAGTTAAGGCAGTTAAAAACTGATTTACTCTTCATCAAAATGAGAGTAATGTTGCGTGTTTTAAACAACATTCTTGGTCCATCAATTGGCTTTTACTTCGTAATGAAAAGCAAACAACAAAACAAATTAAGGCAGAGAGAAAGCGTAAGTAAGATCTGAGAAAGAGGCTTCGGTGCAGAAAATTAAGACGGTAACAACATTGTGAAAATTAAAAGCTGTGAAAGAAAATAGAAGAGCTGAGTTCTTGTGTTTGGCCCTCCCCACCCAGCCATCCTACTCCCATTGCCATCCCATGAGATACCTAAGACAAGCAATACCATTGTATCCGCCATAATGCTGTGTCTAGACCGATTTTTATGCAATTTTTCTTGCTTATTAATGAAGTTTGTGAATCTTAGTTAATAAAATAGTACAGAAGCCAAAGCATAACAAATTTTAATTACTAACATTTTTTTAAAATTAAGAATAATGTATTCCACTAAATAATTCTGAGAGAAAAATCATGAACAGGAAAGTGCACACCCCATATGTAACCCAAACAAATAATGTCAGCTTTTGCACAACTGCCAACAAAACTGACGCTCTAAATTATAGCGGTTTGTAAATAGTGTATTAACCTCCGTGGATTTTTTAGACGGATCTCAACTGCATTTACTTGGACATCATAGTTAAGGAAACAATGGCTTGCAAAAAAACCCAAAGTCAATTGCATTCGATATACAAGATACAATCCAACAAGCAAAGAGGCAAAGACTAGACGCTCGCTCTGATACATGAGTATATATGACATAATCCTATGGTTGGATAAGCAAGTGATTCTCAATACTCAGCAGCACTATGAGCTTGTAAATCCTGCTGTCACTGCCTGTCATTTACCAGAATCAGGGAAAAAAGGAACAATGACAGAAGTGAAAGCATTTAAGCATTAGCACAACTTTGTATCCAGGTGCAACTATTTTCTCACGAGGTACTTTTTAACACACATTGTGAAGGAGGGAGGCTGTGAATATTGCAGCTGAGAGTTGCCCCGAAATCCTAAACTATAAAACAAAGTCTACCCAATTCATTTGGAATGTGTCCAAATGCTGATGCAACTACATTGTGAAAGAATTAAGGTCTTTGAAGTATGGAATTAATTTGATGAAACTCCATAAATACATGGGGAAATGAATAGATAATGAGCCTGCCTCCACACTGTAGCATAAAAATAATAGCTCGATTGTGTCACTAGAGTCTGGTCTTTTCTCCACATATTTTTCAGAAACAATCTTCACACAGCAGAACGACATGCGTGCAATGTGTAGAGAGAGGGGCCTCTGTAAGCTTCCTTATAGAGGGCCCCAAATATCTTAAAGCCAGCTTAGAATCTGGACAATGCCCAGGCTATTATCTCGTGCAAGATATTTTTTTCCCTCTGAATTGCTGTCGTATCCATAGTAAACGGTTCTTTGCTGCATTTGTAGCTTCAGAGCCTAGCAAGATATCTGATGGGGTTAGTGAATTAATAAAATGTGCATCGTTATAAATTCAAAGCTGCAAAGACAAAAAAAACCTTTTAAACCTATTATATATGTTATAACGACAATCCATATCAATGTTTCAAATCACTCGTTCTGATTCAGAATGAAGCTTCAGATCACAGCAACAGACACTGCTATTTACACTCTGTTACTCATCATACAATGTGATTAGGTTTGAAATGATGGTAACACAAGACAAGCACTCCAGCATTTTAATGCATTAATTTGTATCAGCGGTTGCCTTGCTTTTAACAATCACTCCTGTGTAGAGACCTGACTCCTGTGGCTTGGGATGTTATATTTTTTCCACTTTTGTTTCTTGTTAAAATGACCTCTATATTATTTTCCCTAATTCAATTGGTTTCAGGTCTTCAATTTATTTTTTGCATGGTTAGAGGGGAACAGACAAGTCACTGTGGAGATTGTTAGGCAGGAAAAACCTGCTTCAAACATTGAAATAATCCACATTGACCTCCTTTAAAACTTGTTAGGTACTGTTTTTTAGTAAACCGTGCGGATTTCTAGCAGCAGATGTGTGATCGCTGTGATATTGCCACATCACCCATTAAATCATTACACAATCCTATTTTGAAAATATGACAGAAATATTTTATAAGATACTCGAGCATTCAACAATGCAGTTTAATTGAAAAAAAATTGCACATTTTTGTGTTTTTATCATTTCAATTTTAGTGTAAAGGGGCGGTAATGTCCAGGGGAAGAACCTTCTGCTCAATACACTCCCTCGGTGGCAATCTGGAAAAAATCCAGTCATCAAAATATTTATTATTTAAAAAAAATCACCAATAGAAACCCAGCATTTTGGGGTCCTCTTCCCCTCCAGGTCATCCTGGTGATGTCATAGACAGGGAGAAGCCACCTGGATCCCCGAGCAGCTCCATTCATTTTTAATAAAGTCAGAACTTCAGACTGGCAACAGGGACTGATGTGGAGCTTCCCGACCCTGGGAAAAAAAAACACATTACAAAATATGCAATTAAATCTCAACACAGACAAGTCAGATCTTCATTCGCAAAACTTCTGATTTCCAGCAGCTTTCAATGCAAGATCGCCATATTCTATCAATGCTGTCTGTTTTCAGTCCATTTTATTCAGCAAAAATACATGAAACAGCGACTAGTGTAACTTAGCACTTTGAGCAGCTTTGCAGCACATAAAATGGAGCATTCAAACAATGTCATGTAGTCACAGGTGCTGGTAGGATCAACCATTTATCCATTAGAAATAATTTGCCTCAAATCTGCTGAGCACCTTTAAAAAAAAAATCAATTGCTGCTATTAATTATCAACATATCATCTAAAAGTGGCAGCCATATTTTGTATATAAATGTGCATATTTGCATAGTCTTTAATTTAATGGAAGTATCATATACTCCATACATGAAAGTTTTCCCCCGATATGGAGCTTTTTCATTCCTACTGCATAAAACGCTGAGGAGACAAGCTCGGAGCCATTGATATGCTCTTCAAATCTGCAAGACAATTCTTTGAAGCCAGAGGAGGGCTGAAATCTACCAGTCTATGAAGTAGAACCAGTTATTTTCCAAGATGGCTCATCTGCTGATGTAAACTTCACTCAATAACCTGCATGTGATGACCCACCTTTTCTTTTATTGAAAAACGTAACTTCCAACGCGAAAATGAGTAGTACTTAAAATTGGACTTGGAATTTATCAAGCAGTATGACTGTTGAGACTATGGACCTGAGAGAAAAACATTGTAGCAAATCAAAGATATTCTTGGTGGGCAGGGAAATTCTTTTGTGCACAATATCTTTTCTTGCGCTCCCACTTTCAAAAACAATACAAACCGTGTGCAGAGAAAGAACTGTAATGGTGCGGGTGTAGTTTGTAATTGTGGCATTGTGAATGTGGTACATTTTCTCAATTCTAAAAAAGTAAATTGGAAAAACCTTTTCTAAAAAGATAATTGTTTTTGTATTTCAATGGGTGGGTGAGGGCCGAGGCGAGCGATTAAACCCCCAACCACCTCAATCTCGGCAGCATGAGGATATGTGATTTTAACTTCCGAGCCTTAATTGCATGCTCCCGCTCAGTTGCCCGCCTGTAACCTCCGAGAAGCGGCAGCTGGCCAGTGGGTGCGAATGGAATTTTGGGCGGCAGAAGGCTGTTGCCGGAACCATCTCCAGGACTCAGGTAAATCGCAGAGAGGGGGTTTCGGGATGGCCCCACAATCGTGAAATGGGGGCGGAGGGAGCACGGAGTAGGGGAGGCCTTAAATTTTCTTTGTGCGCTCTGCAGGAGCAGTCCTGGCCATGGAAGGAAAGTTTTTTTAAAAAGTACTTATTTTGGCTTCTTCTGGACCTGACTCATCTTCCTGCCACAACTGCTTCCCTGCTCAGGTCCACAGTTAAAATGGCTGTTGGGCCCTGATGGTCTTCACAAGCCAATCTGCATATTAAAGAAGGACCCCGCTGCTTTCTGGTGGGTGTCCATCCTGCCTGCTCAGAAGAGCAGATTAAAATGAAAGACTACGGAAGGGAGCGGGACATCGGCAGGTAAGTCACCCGGGTGATTTTAACTGCCCGTCCGCGGGTTTTCCGGCAGGTAGGTGGGGTTTAAAATCGCCCCTAATATCTGAAGTGAAAGATTTTTTTTTAAATGGCTGGTGGAAAGACGGATGAAACCTGAGTCTTTTTAGATATAGACATTATTTCAATTTGCAGGTGTGTGCTTTACTAATCAATCAAAATGACACATTTGGCCTCCAAATGCATCACTGCAAAGTAATCTGTCTGGCACACCTGGTCACACACAACAGTGCTCAATTTAAAAAATTACGCTCACTACCACAGAAAATAAAAGTTTGTGGGAGGCCTGCAAGACAGGACAATAAAATCAGAAAACACATGAAAGTTGTGCAAAAATAAAACCCCCACACAACTGGAAATACTTTCTCAATTCTATAAATGAAGCAGCCTTCACCCTGTAGCCTGAAAGGATGGTTTCATAGATCTTGACTCCATGTACCTGAACAGTTAGGCTTTGCTGTAAAAAGCAGTTAAGAGGTTTCCAGTGCCCAATTGACCCCTTGGGTCTAATTAGTAGCACTAAGATTAACCACATTATTACAGATGAGATAATACAGCCAAACAACATTAATGAAGACAGGACCTATTCTGGTGGGAAAGTTATTGAAAGTAGATAACAACGAAGTAAACAACCTTGTTTTTATCCACATTGTAACTGATATATAGAAACCAGCACAGTTTTGTTAACAGCATGTTGGTGAATGCCATGTTTTGTGACGAAACAGCATAAAAACCAGCAAACTAAAACTGTTGCAGAGTCAGAATATTTTAGATATCTAAATCTTAAAATTAATCTCATTTCTGTACCCCGGTTGACTTTCTGTTTTTACTTGGGGACGGCTCCAGTGTGGCCATGGAAAGAAAATGGTTGTCAATGTCTTGACCGATTACAACCTGCTGTAGTTGGGTTCTAATCCCCCATTATAGTTTTCTCCCACTTACCTTGGTCATGGTGTGGGAATTAGTGGAAAAAAGTCTGGAATAATTTTTAAAACGTTTAAAAAACACAAGCTTGATTTTTTTTGTTGTTCAAAATATGTTTGTGCTCATCAGATGAAGGGTGTTTTCGTGCTGAGAAAAAGGAACAATTCCAGGCGCTCAGTTTCACCATCTCAATTCAGGTTGGAAGCAACATCAGTTTCTTTCTACTCTCATGTCTCAGCTTCAACCTCAGAAGAGCACTCTGTGCTACACCATAAGATACTTTCCATACCAGGCTTCCTGTAGCCAATCCGTAAAAGGAAAGGAAATGCTTGCATTTATATAGCACCTTTCACAACCTAAGGATGTCCCAAAGCGCTTTACAGACAATGAAGCAGATTTTGTACTCAAGTCTCCAGAGTGGAATTTGAATCCACAACCTTCTGACTCAGAGGCGAGAGTGCTACGACTGAGCCACAGATGACACTAAGGGCCCGATGTTAGGAGGGAGGCGAGTTGGCAGCGGGGGGTACACACGCGCCCAGTGAAATCGGTGGGTTTGGCACGCGATCGTAAGTAAACTGAGGCCACTTACCTTGGCTTACGGGTTTCGCGCTGGAAAGCTGCGCAGCGGGCGGACTGCGCACCCGCATCATAGGCTGTCAGCTGGAGGAGCCCTATTTACAGGGGCAGTCCTCCACTGACTGATGCTGCAGAAAATAGACAAAATTACAACATGGAGCAGCCCAGGGGGAAGGCTGCTCCCAGGTTTAATGATGCCTCACTCCAGGTCTTACTGGATGGAGTGAGGAGGAGGAGGAGGAGGAGGAGGAGGGAGATCTTCCACCCGGCGGACGGGAGGAAGTGGCCTGCCTCTGCCACCACGAAGGCCTGGCTCGAGGTGGCAGAGGAGATCACCAGCCACCAACATATCACGCGCCTACATACAGTGCAGGAGGCGCTTCAATTACCTAACCAGGTCAGCCGAAGTGAGTACTCTTACTCATGCCCCTACACTCCGTCTGCCACATCACCGCCCCCACCCCACATCTCCTCTGCATTGCCAACGCTACTCTATCACATCACTCCTCACACCCACTCAAAGCTCATCCTCATCTTACCTGCACTTCCTCACCTCCCCAGTACTCATCCCGCCACTACCACTCAACCCAATCCTCATACAATCTTATGGCTGTCTCATACTCACCCTCTCATGCATCTCTTTCATGGTCAGCCTCACCCAACCTGCCACTACCTGTGCTGCAGCCACAGGCCATGCATCACGTATGCACAGTAGGAAGCGTAAAGCAAACGTGTTGTGAGCATGAAGGGGATGCACAAGGGTTTTTAAGAGTTTGTCATGGTTTTTACTTATATTTGATTTCTGATCAACTCACATTACATATTATATTGTCACCACTACTACCACGTCTTGGCCATTCTTGACTGGCTTGTGCAATAAGGCCCTTTCATGAGGTTCTCCATGAACACCCTTGAAGCCACCCATTGGGTCACCCTACAGTGGGTGTATGTGTAGTTGCTCGACTACTTTGTGCAGGTGCCTGTTGCGCAGCACTGTGTTGTGGAGCTCCACGTGGCGGTGGTGGACGGCATGCCTGGCGAGGCTGGTGATGTTGCTCGTCCTCGGATGAAGTGATGAATGCAGCTATGGAACCCACCTACCCATCCTGACGGTGTGAGTGTGAGGGGCTCCGCAAAGTAGGTAAATGTGTTTGGGGTATGATGTAATTTAGGGTTTGATGTAATCATTTTGAGTGTGGAGACAACGGTGTGGCAGGCAAAACTTTGTCTGAGGTGACAGAGTGCCCTGCTGCAATGAATGAGGTGTTCCACCCTACTGTCAAGGAATCCCCTGCATCTCCCAATGGCTGCTGACTGAAACACGTCAGCAACAACAGGGAGTGTTTCCCACAGCATGGGAAACACGCTGAGGAGAGTCCAAAATCACATCCCTGCTAAAATCTCTTCCCAATGAGGTCTGTCAATGACCTCAAGTACCTCCTTAACTATCTAAACTGTCATCCCGCTGGCTTTAATTGCCGGTGGGAGTCTCACATGCGGGGGCTGCGCACACACCGATTCACGTCATTGGGGAACCCGGAAGTGGGCGGGTTGGAGCCGGGCTCCGGATCTGCTCCGGGATTCCCCACTTTTAGGAAACCCCCCCGCCACGAACGCACCCGCTCGGCCATCTTAAAATTGACCCCTAAATTAGGGCTAGTTTGATCAGTCTCAACTTAGCCAGACAGTCTGCAGCATTCAGTGGAGTATACTGACAACTATATTGAAGTCAACGGAGAGTAATATCGGCTGGGGTGTAAAACCGGTATTCCACCCGATCCCATGGGTTTCCCACCCGGCACGTTAGGTTAAAATTGCCCCCGGTATCTCAGCTTAGCTCCAACTGGGTCACCTGCAGCTTAGTTTAAACTGACCAAACACAGTGCACATGGAATGATTACAGAAAGAAGATACCTTCCTGTCATCAGTCTGAGCATCATTGGAACCCAGATTTCAGAAGTGAAAGGCCAGGTGTTACACACTGCATTACCCAGACACAGGGGTCGGTCTTGTTTTCCGCCCGACAGGAACAGACAGCAAGGGGTCGGTCTTCCGTTCTACATCCCGCTCATTGATTTCAATAGAAAGGAGCAGGGTGTGAAACAGAAGGCCCAATCGGAGCCGTCCATTTCCTGCCCAACGATGAAATTGCACATTGAATTACTTTTAAAATATTTTAAATTTCATCATAAAAAATAATCTCTATAAGGCATTTTAAAACAATTCCAGATTTCGTTAGTCAGTCCCTGCCTGGTAGCCAAAGTGGGCAGGGCAGGAGAGAACCACTGCTTGAGAATACGCGACATCGATAGCAAAAGCAAGGGCTGATGCTTTAGGTGAATTAGATTGTAGGGACTGCATGGCTGATTCACTGTGCAAGGTTCTGAATTGGTTGGCATGCAGACCTAAGTGTTCAGACTTCTGGAATCAAAAAATGTAGATATTCGATTAGTGAATGGTTTCAGGCAAAATAAAAACAAGGCCACACATTGACTGTAAAACAGGCATTCGTGATATCCGATTGATAATAGAAAGATGGCTAATATAAGCTAGGGCTGCAGGCACGGCAATACAAATAGCTTTAGCGTCCTTGGGCTAGCAAGGGGAAAATTAGACAACATTGTTGTCATGATCACAATCCAGTGACCCCGCCACATCGCTGAAATAAAGAGTGCAAGTGTGGAAGGTTTGTGAGGATAGAATCATAATCCCCAACATTCAAACAGTCCGCCACCACTCAATGCTTAAGGCCACATGTGAAAAATGGATCTGCTCATAAGATACAAGAGAGATGGCAGTAGCCCCACAACTATTACAGCCCGGAGAAGACGGGAAAAGTTTGAAAACAATCACCATTTAACATATTTTGTGTGCATGCATTGGGCTCAATTAATATAATTTGTTAATATATTCTTCCGTTTAACATAACCCTGTACATGTTTCAAAGTTTCATAAAGATTGGATTCATAGCTTTTTTGATTTATAGAAGAATGTCTGTTTTTTAATTAACCTAATTTGTATATGCAATTAAAGTCTAATTATGATTGCTGTGCTATCTTTTCCACATAAAGATTGGTCTAATTTGCATATCCAAATAAGGTCAAATTAGCATAATTGATTAGTGTTATCCCTTTATAACGAAGACATCATTTAATTTTGGAAAGGCAGTTATTAATGAAGGTGTGGATATATTTACATCATTAATGCTATTTATTTCCTCCTCCTGCTCCTGTACTTTGCCCTGTTAAATAAAAGACCCATATTTCATTACAAAGTGGGACATCGTATCCTCAGAGACAGGAGTTCTAATAACAGTCCTTTAAGCCATTCATTTTATTCAAAACATCAAAACAATAATTTTAGGTGTACTCTGAAGGTGAAAGGCACAAGATTTTGAGCAATATCACAACACATTTAACCTCTTCACTATCCAGATGGGCTGACACAAGCACAAAGTTGTAGTTATTTTGAAGTCACCTCTTTTACAGATTCCCCAAGTTAATTAATGAGATTTATTTATGATTCAAATCAATGTTGTCCAGGTGCTATGTGCCCAGTTAACACCAGTCACTGCACTCCAAAAGTAATTCCCTGTGCGGAGAACTTTGTACATGTACACATTCATTTTTAAATGTCAGCTTCATTCAGGGGCAGTTGGTTGTGAGTTCTAGACTTGAGCACATAATCTCGGTTGACACTTCTGTATAGTACTGAGGGAGTGCCACATTGTCATCGGTGTCACCTTTCTGATGAGATGGTAAACCGAGGCTGTAAGAACCTATAGATCTCACCAAACTATTCAAAGAAAAGGGTGAGAGTTCTCCTGATGTCCTGGTCAACATTCCTCCCTCAACCAACACCACCAAAACAGATTAATTGGCCATTTATCTCATTGCTATTTGCTGAACCTTGTTGTCTACAAATTGGCTGCATAACAACTGTAAATAAACTTCAAAATAATTCATTGGTTGTGAAGTGATTTAAGACGTCTTGAGGACATGAAGTCCTAGAAATTGTTTCATGAACTGGGCACAGGGAACGATTCCTGCACCAGAACGGGTAGGCCTGAGGCCCTCACGATATTGGACCTCGAACCTTGCCAGCGAAGACCATTTCAATTGTGGGCCACTGTGTCATTGGCAGCGGCCTACAGGTAGATCTTGAAGTGGGGGGTAAGCAATCAGGAGGGAGGGGTTGCATGAGGAGGGGGGAGCGATCAGAAGGGAGGGGGTTGTAAGAGAGAGGGAGGTAAGCAATCGGGAGGGAGGGGGTTTATGGGAGAGGGGGTAAGCGATCGGAAGGGAGGGGGTGTATGGGAGAGGGGCGCAAGCAATCAGGAAGGAGGGAGGTTTATGGGAGAGGGGTGCAAGCGAACGGGAGGGAAGGTGGTGTAAGGGAGAGGGAGGGTAAGTGATCAGGAGGGCCGGGGTGTACGGGACAGGGGGTTAAGCGATTGGGATGGAGGAAGGAGAGGGGGGTAAGCAATCGAGGGGAGGAGGTGTATGGGAGTGGGGGTAAGCAATCGGGAGGGAGGGGGTGTATGGGTGAGGAGGGTAAGGGATCGGGAAGGAAGGTGGTGCACGGGAGAGGGGGTGAGTGATCGGGAGGGAAGGGGCTGTACGGGAGAGGGGGGTGAGTGATCGGGAGGGAAAGGGGTGTACGGGAGAGGGGGGTGAGTGATCGGGAGGGAAGGGGGTGTATGGGAGAGGGGGGTGAGTGATCGGGAGGGAAGGGGGTGTACGGGAGAGGGGGGTGAGTGATCGGGAGGGAAGGGGGTGTACGGGAGAGAGGGGTGAGTGATCGGGAGGGAAGGGGGTGTACGGGAGAGAGGGGTGAGTGATCGGGAGGGAAGGAGGTATACGGGAGAGGGGGGTGAGTGATCGGGAGGGAAGGGGGTGTACGGGAGAGGGGGGTGAGTGATCGGGAGGGAAGGAGGTGTACGGGAGAGAGGGGTGAGTGATCGGGAGGGAAGGAGGTATACGGGAGAGGGGGGTGAGTGATCGGGAGGGAAGGGGGTGTACGGGAGAGGGGGGTGAGTGATCGGGAGGGAGGGGGGTGTACGGGAGAGGGGTTGAGTGATCGGGAGGGAGGGGGTTGTACGGGAGAGGGGGGTGAGTGATCGGGAGGGAGGGGGGTGTACGGGAGAGGGGGGTGAGTGATTGGGAGGGAGGGGGGTGTACGGGAGAGGGGGCGAGTGATCGGGAGGGAGGAGGCTGTACGGGAGAGGGGGGTGAGTGATCGGGAGGGAAGGGGGTGTACGGGAGAGGGGGGTGAGTGATCAGGAGGGAGGGGGGTGTACGGGCGAGGGGGGTGAGTGATCGGGAGGGAAGGGGGTGTACGGGAGAGGGGGGTGAGTGATCGGGAGGGAGGGGGCTGTATGGGAGAGGGGGGTGAGTGAACGGGAGGGAGGGGGCTGTATGGGAGAGGGGGGTGAGTGATCGGGAGGGAGGAGGCTGTATGGGAGAGGGGGGTGAGTGATCGGGAGGGAGGAGGCTGTATGGGAGAGGTGGGTGAGTGATCGGGAGGGAAGGGGATGTACGGGAGAGGGGGGTGAGTGATCGGGAGGGAAGGGGGTGTACGGGAGAGGGGGGTGAGTGATCGGGAGGGAGGGGGCTGTATGGGAGAGGAGGGTGAGTGATCGGGAGGGATGGGGCTGTACGGGAAAGGGGGGTGAGTGATCGGGAGGGAGGAGGCTGTATGGGAGAGGAGGATGAGTGATCGGGAGGGATGGTGGTGTACGGGAGAGGGGGATAAGCAATTGTGAGGAAGGGGGCAACCAGCACTGAAGGGGGAGACAGCGATTGGGAGAGAGAGGGAGAACTATTCATGAAAAGTTCTTTTTCTTTTGTCCTTTTTTATCAGTTCGATCTGGAAAGATTGCACAATGGTAGATAATTACAAATCCCCTAGCAGTTGCACAGTGCCCATACAAACATATTTTGAAAGTTCTTGGTATCTTTGAGATAGACTTTCAGAATAAAGGGTGGTCTGATTAAAAGAGCTATATAAAGGTTTCTAAGTGCTCTGAAATGTTTTGAAGTACATGACCTTTTTGGAAACAAAAATCTACGGCAGCTGACAATTTTCCCCTTGCTTGAGTCAAATCCGTATTTGTGAGATTTGATGCACAAATATTTTTGCAATTATGTGTCAGCTGTGGCTCTGTGGTAGCACTCTCATCTCTCAGTCAGAAGGTTGTGGGTTCATCCCACTCCAGAGACTTGAACCTAAAATCTAGACGTACTCTCCAGTGCAGTACTAAGGGAGTGCTGCACTGTCCGAGGTGCCGTCTTACGGATGAGACGTTAAACCGAGGCCCCGCCTGTCCTCTC
This sequence comes from Heptranchias perlo, assembly GCF_035084215.1. NCBI lineage: Eukaryota > Metazoa > Chordata > Chondrichthyes > Hexanchiformes > Hexanchidae > Heptranchias > Heptranchias perlo. Next base: position 17,217,982 of record NC_090339.1, read on the forward strand.
AGATGGACGTAAAGGATCCCATCAGGTTATTCGAAGAAGAACAGAGGATCTCTCCCCAGTGTCAGAGGGCATGGCTGAGGTACTAAATGAGTACTTTGCATCTGTCTTTAACAAGGAAGAAGATGTTGTCAAAGTCACAATAAAAGAGGAGGTACTTGAGATACTGGATGGGCTAAAAATTGATAAAGAGGAGATACTAGAAAGGCTGGCTGTACTTAAAGTAGATAAGTCACCCGGTCCGGATGGGATGCATCCTAGGTTGCTGAGGGAAGTAAGGGTGGAAATTGCAGAGGTGCTGGCCATAATTTTCCAAACATCCTTAGATATGGAGGTGGTGCCAGAGGACTGGAGAATTGCAAATGTTACACCCTTGTTCAAAAAAGGGTGTAAGGATAAACCCAGCATCTACAGGCCAGTCAGTTTAACCTCGGTGGTGGGGAAGCTTTTGGAAACAATAATCCGGGACAAAATTAATAGTCACTTGGACAAGTGTGGATTAATAAAGGAAAGCCAACATGGATTTGTTAAAGGCAAATTACGTTTAACTAACTTGATTGAGTTTTTTGATTAGGTAACGGAGAGGGTTGATGAGGGCAATGCAGTTGATGTTTGTATATGGACTTTCAAAAAGCATTTGATAAAGGGCCAGATAATAGGCTTGTCAGCAAAATTGAATCCCATGGAATAAAAGGGGCAGCGGCAGCATGGATACAAAATTGGCTAAGTGACAGGAAACAGAGTAGTGGTGAACGGTTGTTTATCAGCCTGGAGGAAGGTATACAGTGGTGTTCCCCAGGGGTCGGTACTAGGACCACTGCTTTTTTGATATATATTAATGACTTAGACTTGGGTGTACAGGGCACAATTTCAATATTTGCAGATGAGACAAAACTTGGAAGTATAGTGAACAGTGAGGAGGAGTGTAATAAACTTCAAGAGGACATAGACAGGCCGTAGAATGGCCGGACACATGGCAGATGAAATTTAATGCAGAAAATTACAAAGTGATACATTTTGGCAGGAAGAACAAGGAGAGGCAATATAAACTAAATGGTACAATTCTAAAGGGTGTGCAGGAACAGAGAGAACTGGGGTATATGTGCACAAATCTTTGAAGTGGCAGGACAGGTTGAGAAAGTGGTTAAAAAAGCATATGGGATCTTGGGCTTTATAAATAGAGGCACAGAGTACAAAAGCAAGGAAATTATGTTGAACCTTTATAAAATACTGGTTCAGCCACAACTGGAGTATTGTGTCCAATTCTGGGCTCTGCACTTTAGGAAGGATGTGAAGGCCTTAGAGAGGTTGCAGAAACGATTTACTAGAATAGTTCCAGGATGAGGGACTTACGTGGATGGACTGGAGAAGCTGGGGTTCTCCTCAGAGCAGAGAAAGATGAGAGGAGATTTGATAGAATTGTTGAAAATCATGAAGGGTTTAGATAAAGTAAATAAAGAGAAAATGTTCCCTTTGGCAGAAGGGTCGAGAACCAGAAGGCACAGATTTAAGGTGATTGGCAAAAGAACCAAAGGCAACATGAGGAAAAACTTTTTTACGCAGTGAGTAGTTATGATCTGGAATGCGCTGCCTGAAAGGGTGGTAGAAGCAGATTCAATCGTGGCTTTCAAAAAGGAATTAGATATATATTTGAAGGGAAAAAATTTGCAGGGCTACAGGGAAAGAGTGAGAGAATGGGGCTAATTGGATTGCTCTTACAAAGAGCCAGCACAGGCTCGTTGGGCCGAATGACCTCCTTCTGTGCTGTAACAATTCTATGATTCTATGATTCTTCTATGTGTCCCGGCCAATATTTATCCATCAACCAACTTCACTAAAACAGATTATCTGGTCATTATCACATTGTTGTTTGTGGGATCTTGCTGTGTGTAAATTGTCTGCCACCTTTCCCTATATTACAACAGTGACAACTGAAGACAAAAGTACTTCATTGGCTGTAAACTGCATTGGGACATCCTGAAGTCATGAAAGGCGCTATATAAATGCAAGTCTTTCTGTCTTTTTTTATTATCAGTAACTGAAAACATTATTTATGCTTTAGAGAGTGGGCTGACACAGTTACTGGATAGTGATATCACGACTGAACCCTTAGTTCATGGAATAATTTACAATTGAATGACTTTCAGAATAATTTTCTCCAATTTGGGCCTATCTTTTTTTGCTAGAATTGGTACAATGTCTACAGGTAGCCACAGTAGGGAATGATGAAGATGCTATTATGGAAAGCAAAGGTCTGCAGAATAATAAACTAACAAGAATTAAAAAGAGAACGTGAAGGAAAAGCTTATGAATGCTAAATTGGGCCATGTAGCATCCGTTGTTTTGGTGCTACGCGGCATCTCCAACATCCAAGATGACGTCTTGGCTGCACACACACCTTTCCAACGTGACGTGCGCCGGACACTATGGGCCGAAGGGCCTCTATCCGTGCTGTATAACTCTATGACTATCTTGGTATAGGAGTTAGTGCGTGCGCAAATACCGAACGCTGGAAACATGTAAAGTAAGGAGAAAATGGATACAATCAGTGCGCAACGCTGATTTAAAGTGATTGACACCATTTTGGGACTTAACGCTCAACTCAACGCATAGTCTTAACCCCGACCATCCTGACGTGCCTGGAGGACCCGCACCAGCGCTATTTAAAGGGACAATGCAGGATTTGCATGTTAGTGGCTGGATTATTGTTTCTGGCTGCCGAGACATTTGTAACTGTTTTTAGAGGTCTCCTACAGTTGAATACTAGGATGTGGGGACATAGCCTAACATTTAGAGCCAGGACGTGCAGGAGTGAAGTTAGGAAATGTTTCTACGTGCAAAGGATGGGAGACGTTTGGAACACTCTTCTGCAAACGGCAGTCGATGCTAGCTCAATTGTGAATTCTATATCTGAGATTGATCGATTTCTATGAACCAAGGATATTAAGGGATACGGGGCTAAAGTGGGGATATGGAGTTAGGTCACAGGTCCACCATGATCTCATCAAATCGCGGAACAGATTCGAGGGGCTAAATGTCACTGCCACTTGCTGCCTCCTGATATGCGCCACCTTCTCCTGCAAGAAAGCGGGGCGTGTGTCTGGGCAGTGTGCCTGTCATGGTTGAATAGCTGCCAGTGTGTGTGGCCTGTGAGTTGTGGGTGGGCGGCTTGCAACAATGGTAATGTGTAAGGGTGAGAGGAAGCATCTGATTGGAAGAGTTGAGTACTGATGGAAAGAGTTTGTGGGTGATGGGGGGGTGTAGTGAGTGGAGCAGTGGATGCAGCTAGTGGTGCAGTTGGTAGGAGATGCCACTTGACAGTTGACCTCACTCACCTTGACCGCTCACATCAAAGCATTGAACTTCTTCCTGCACTGCATCCATGTTCATGGCGCTGTGCGCGTGGCATTGACTGCGTACCCCGCTGCCTCCCACTGCCTTTTGGGTATATGTCTGGAGGGCCTCTTGCCACCCCCCCCCCCCCTCTCTGCCTCTGCGGATATAGGATGTCCCTCCTTCTGTCCACCTCTTGCACCAAGGCCTGTAGTGTATCAGCAGAGAACCTTGGTGCAGGCACTCTCGCAGGCTTGGTACAAACTCAGATTGGCAGATTGGTAAGGTCTGGCATGCACATTGGAGGATGTGGGATTTAGTAGTGCGCAACCTTTATTGAATCATCAGTTTGTAAACATAGGGACTGGAGCTGCATCTGTGTTTTGCATGTGCGATGCCTGATCTCCGTTCAGACTCCATGCAGACAGCAGAATGTTATTTTCAGCAAATAACAGGCACCAGCTACCTTTAAGAGATTTTTAAGAGACAGCCTGCCTTTAAGAGATTGGGACTCCCCCTGCTGGTGAAAAGTGTGAATTGCATTGAATCCTTGTGTCAACACTAATTCGGAACCCTGCTTGAAGGTAAGTCCTCAGGCCTCACGAAAGTCGCGTTCTGCCTGTGCAAGGGCCATTGGGCGCGGGAATAGTGGATCGCACTACCCCTGTCCAATAATAGGCCCGAACCAATTGTTTCCTCCATGTCCCTTCATTTAGATGGTTCCCTGTCACTCCAGCCTCTTCTTCTGTTACACTTTTCAATGTGCTTCAAGGGACTAGATCATCCTGTGACGTGCTAGATTAAAGGTAAGTCAAATTTTATCCGTAAATTTAACCTGAAGCTGGTTGTTCAAAGAACTGACAGCTACAAACCGAAATCCTTCACAACTCCAAATAGATAGGATGTGAGACAACCTAAAAATGTAATACAGATTGAAAAAGTAGGGAGAAATAAATGATGAGCAGAACAGAAGCTGAAAAAGAAATCAAAAGCAAAGAAGTAAAAGAACTAAAAGAGAAATTAGAGTAAATAGATCTTAGAAATAAGGACCTCAGTCATGATGCTGCATATTGGAACAGTGCAAAGGTGTAGTGGGACATTGGTTTGATTCCTCATTCTGCTGAATTCCTGATTTCAGTTGTATTTCTGTGAGTGGAGGCTGAGCACTTCCCCAAAGGAAAGGAAGTAGATTTGGTAGGCAAGTCACTCCTGGGCTGCCCTTATGCCTCTCCTGGTATCCAATGCACAGCAGCATTGATGGAGGCTTTGAAACAGGTTGCCTACTCTCTGTTGATGCATAGTTTGGGGAAAAAACAAGACAAATTTATCTTCAAGTTTTATAAAAATATATCTGACAGAAATAACGTGATCGATTGATTGGAAAGTCAATTGAGTTTCTTCAAAATGTGTGAGTTTCTGGACTAGGCATCTGAAAAATAAAGCATAGAAATCAGGTGGGTCACCAACCAGAACAACCCATAAGAGTCAACCCAAAGCAATTAATATTCACACTGCATTGATTTAAAGTTAAGCATTACATAGTTGAAGCAGCACAAGAGAAAAAAGGAACTCACCATTGGCAACATATAAAAAAAGTTATCCTGCTCTATAACTACTCAAGGGAACAAGGAAGCAACATTCACATTTTAAATTCTAAAACGTCATCTCTGAAAGGTAGAAGTGCAAGAGAACTCATTATACCTGGCTTTTCTTAAAGTAGCTGTCAAGGGAGCACTAGATTAGTTCTTAACTCATGGAATGGTCGAGATAACTTTAAGAAAGGAAGCTCCAGAGATTTTTCTCCAGAAACTTTATGAATACATGTACTGAATAATTCATAAACCTGATTTTTAAAACTTAAAAATGGAGCTAATAAAGCTGCCATAGAGATCCTAAGTGGTCTTCCCATAAAGATGCCCAAATAATCAACAACAAAATGGTGGGTAAGTTACACTGGATCTAGACTGTGCGATTCTGCTGTGTTCACAGTAGCAAGTCATTAAGGAAGGTTAGAATAAAAGCAGGGCAAGCTCGATAACCACTCTTTTACTCAAAAAAAATAATGGTGATCATAGAAATTTACAGCACAGAAGGAGGCCATTTGGCCCATCGTGTCTGTGCCGGCTGAAAAAGAGCTATTCAGCCTAATCCCACTGTCCAGCTCTTGGTCCTTAGCCTTGTAGGTTACGGCACTTCAAGTGCAAATCCAAGTACTTTTTAAATGCGATGAGGATTTCTGCCTCTACCACCCTTTCAGGCAGCGAGTTCCAGACTCCCACCACCCTCTGGGTGAAAACATTTCTCCTCACCTCCCCTCTAATCCTTCCACCAATCACTTTAAATCTATGCCTCCTGTTTATTGATCTCTCTGCTAAGGGAAATAGATCCTTCCTATCCATTCTATCTAGGCCCCTCATAATTTTAAACACCTCAATGAAATCTGCCCCCAGCCTCCTTTGTTACAAAGAAAACAACCCCAGCCTATCCAATCTTTCTTCACATCTAAAATTCTCCAGTCCTGGCAACATCCTCGTAAATCTCCTCTGTACCCTCTCTAGTGCAATTACATCTTTCCTATAATGTGATGACCAGAGCTGTACACAGTACTCTAGCTGTGGCCTAACTAGTACTTTATACAGTTCTAGCATAAGCTCCATGCTCTTATAGTCTATGCCTTGGCTAATAAACAAAAGTATCTCTTTTGCCTTCTTAACGTCCTTATCTACCTGTCCTGCTATCTTCAGGGATCTGTGGATGTGCACTCCAAGGTCCCTCTGTTCCTCTACACCTCTCAGCATCCTACCATTTATTGTGTATTCCCTTGCCTTGTTTGCCCTCCCCAAATGCATTACCTCACACTTCTCCAGATTGAATTCCATTTGCCACTTTTCCGCCCACCTGACCAATCCATTGATATCTTCCTGCAGTCTACAGCTTTCTTCCTCACTATCAACCACACGGCCAATTTTTGTATCATCTGCATACTTCTAAATCATGCCCCCTACATTTAAGTCTAAATCATTGATATATACCACAAAAAGCAAGTGATGATAGGGCAATGTAATTCAAACATATTTACAAGGAACTTGCTTTTATTCTTTATATTCTGTTTACTGAAGGGAAATGTGTGGCAAAAAAGGGAGAAAAGTTGAATGAAGGTGGGAGAGTAATGAGAGCTCCTTTGAATGGTAGAGAGTCTTAAGTGTGCTAAATAAATGTGCAAATATTCATATCTTATTGTGTACTGTACTAGTTCTGGAGGTCTCCTTCCAATTGTGTTGCAGCTACTCCTGCAAGAAGAAGACGAGTGGACTCGTGTGTGCTTCGTTGAATGGTTGTGAAGATTTGTGTGGCAGCTTAGCACAGCGTGAGGGGAAGAAGCAGCAAGTGTGGGCATGTGGAGGGACATCATGAGGGCAGTAGCAGGCATTGGCTGTATGAGTGCAAGCAGAAGGAGGTGTAGTGAAGTGTCCCATTGTGATTGGAGGGAAGGATTGCTAATGCTGGGGCAAAAGTCTGGTGTGCAGAGAGTAAGAGAGATGGAGAAGAGCAGTCTTACTTTGACGATCCTGGTAAGGTTATTACATTTTTTCCTGCACTGCAGGTAGGACCTAGGAACTATACTGCTGGTATTGACATGACCAGTCTCTTCTTTTCACTGTTGCTGACTAATTTTCTGGACCACCCATCAGCCATCATATTAAAACTTAAGAACAGATCCTATCCCTCACATGCTCCACAAGGACACTATGGCTGTATTGGAGAATCAGGGTGCTCCGTCCGACCTAATGCTGCCTGCTGCCTCAGTAACACACTGTTCGCTGACCACCTTTAAACAGTGCACCTCCCCTTTAAGAGCTGCAGGCTGCCTTTAAGTGGTGGCAAACCCGTCGGAAACAACCCCAAGGTTTCGAACATCATAAACTCGTAAAGAAATGTAATTGTTCACAACAAAAACTTACCCACTTAAAAACATATAAAAGTTGCCTTTTGCATGTTTGAAATTTCTCTTTGGAGCCCAGCCCATCGCTCAGCTGCTTGTGGCTTCAGTTTTAAGAGTTTTCTCTGCTATGATTTCTTTTGCTGAACTTTTTGATCCATTTTATGGTTTCATACGGTTGCCCCAGCGCACATGCGTGCCTTCTGACTCCACGGGGTGGAGTTGAACTATCGGGCAGGCGGCCAACCCCTCCGATGGGAGGCCCGGCCCATTTCGAGGGCCAGGCCTCATTAACATGCCACTGGTGAGATGCACGCCCCAAAAGGGCATCCCACTGCAGCCCACCGGCTCCAGGACAAGTGATATTGGGTGGTCTGGAGGCTGACTCGGCCAGTTGGAAGGTAGGCCGGGGTGGGAGGGAAGGGGGGAAAGGGGGAAGTAGGGGTAACCTGAGGTGGCAGCGGCCCACTTTATTTTTGCTCCCCCTTGCCCAACAAAACTTAACACTGACCTTTTCAGGCCTCTTCTGCTGTACTGCTAGGTTTTACTGTGCGAACCGTCCATGGTGCACACTCCATCCAGTGGGCCGTTGCACTGGGGTCTAATATACATCATATGACCCCGACTTGCATAGATTAAATGAGGTTGGCGCCTGATTGCGCAGGACCCTCGGCCACCCAGCAGAAGGTCTCGCGAAGAAATAGCGGCGGGTGGGAACAGGGTGGTAAGTCCACCACCTCCATTTTAACTCCGTTTCTGCCGGGCAGAGGGAGTTAAAAATCTCTCCGCGTGTTCCCAGCTTGCGCAATCAACCTAGGCTCTGCGGGACTCTTTTGTTTTTTTTCTTGTGATATTATTTTCTTTCTGTGATTTGCTCTTTCTTCTTGGTTATTACGTTGTTTGTGCCTTTCTTCTCCCATCACACCTGGCAGCCTCTGATCCCTCAACGTAAGCATTCATGAAGGAGCCTTGTATTCTGTGGAGCTCTTTTTTTGTTGTTTGATTTATTTTCCCTGTGTATTCTTGGTGTTTTACCTTTATTCCTTCATCCTTATTTTGTGATGTCTTTTGCTGTTGTTCTTTACTTACCCCTCACACCTCCTGGTTTTATAACTCAAGCGATTAATGACCTAAGATCTGATGAACTGATCCTCCCCAGGGTTCTATATATGTGTTTGTTTGAAACAAAATGACTTTGTTTTACTTTTAATGATTTGTGGTAAGTTTGTTACTTTGAGTAGTTTTAACATTTTTGTAATAAATTTTAACCATTAATGTACTGGAATTTTTTTTTTTAGTATTTGGTTTTTTAACAGGACTTGAAGTTGTAGACTGCTCCTGACCTCTGATACATCATGTGCTTGGAGGTCTGCTAGTGTTTAAAGGAATTTCAATAGATACTATTGCAATGCAATATATTGTAGGATACGAGCAGATCTCCTGCGGTGTTGCTTACTGTAAATTGGAGGATTCACTGTTTTATAGTGACAATAGCATCATACTACGTAATGCACAATCTATGATTCTACTACCAAGGTGGAGCTATGCGAATGTGGTGTGTCCTTTTGAGGCTATAGGGTCCAGTTGCTGTATAGACACATCCAGAGATTGTTTACAGACTAATTGTTCTTCGGCAGAGCCTGAGGTCAATGAGTGGTTATTTTCTGTAGCTGTAGGATATTCCTGTGTAGATTAGCAGGTGGTTGTAAATCCTCAGATTCTGCCCAAGGTCCAAGAAACAATTAGGAAATGGCTAGCTTCTTGCTCTTTTGCAAATACTGTATTAAACATTAGACAAACAGATGCATGACAAAGTATGATGCCGGAAATCTTGTACAGATAACTGGGACTGTACTGTCCAGAGTCTGGTGATGGGTCAAATTCTTGTTCTACCAGCTGGAAGAGTTGGCCACCCTCAGTCCTACCCCCCATCAATTTATGGGCACTGTTGGGTCTTGCATAGTGAATCTTTTTGTCTGGCCATTTACGATGCTTCATGGAATCTTCAGGTCTTTTTGCAACATTAGATATCTTTTGGCTACATTGCACCAATATCTTCAACTATTAGTTGTGTCTGGAACTATTATTCTTGTGTCTGGAAAGACATCTTGATTTCAGTAAACTGCTTAACAAGTACTTTAAGACTGACAGTTGAAAACTTGGGCTTCCACTACGTGTCTGCATGATCTTTGTACGCATATAGAGCAGAAAATATTTATTAGCTCAGGCAGAAAATTCCAGTCACAACAAGTGAAATCTGATCGTATATTTTATTATTTCATTGGTGAAATGTGTTTTCTGCTGATGGATTTTTGGTGTGTTTTCATGCTGGTTGATACATTGGATATTGGCAAGTAAATCAAAAATCTGTACACAACACCCATCTGTCTTTAAACAGGGTCATTCCAGCCCCGATATTAAAACAAGAGGACAGAGAGAGCTGCAGATAGTGAAGGACATTAAATATAAGGAGAATAATGGATGGCTATGTACAAAGGTACAATTATTCACAACGGATGCCAGAGAATGTAAAGAAAATTAAGAAATCACAACAAGGATTATAGAGGTAAATTTTGAGGGTACTTGTCAAAAAGGGGGTAGGTGAGCCTGGTATACTTCACTATTTTCAATACCAGGATTAGTGGGTCTGTACAATGCATTAATAACAGCCTCATTCTTTAATGAAAAGGAAATGAAAACTTTGATCTAATCTTATGTATATTCCAGATGATAACATGGCTATTTGCAATACGTAGGCAATGTGTGGTGGATGTATGCAACTTCCAACTATCTAACTATCACCAACCCTTATTTATCCCAGATTTCAGAGATATCCATTTCATAATTGAGCAGATCTTAGCTCAGCTACAAACTTCGTCTTGTATAGGGGTCGGTTAAACCTAAATGATGATAGCAGTTAGATAATATTCTTACTTACTAATCCCAGAGACAGAGAATATTCCCCTTTCTCCTACAGTTCATAACTCTTGCCCCTGAATAGATTTATTATTTATATTTAGTCATAATAAAGCATATACTAATATCTAATCGTATAGACTATGGCAAATGTTCATTAAAAGAAATAAAAACAGTGGCATTTTAAAACCTCTTTGCTTGGAGAATTGAAATATATTGCTGATGTAACAAGTATGTTAAATTAAATATTTTTAAAAATTACATAAAATCTTAGCCTCCCAAATTGCTCATTTAGTAAATGCACAGACCAACATAGCTCTGGACCACACAGATCAGTGAGGTCCCAGGTTGGATCCTTGCTGACTTAGCTGCTGTTAGCTGTAGCCATGGTAGTAGTGCTATAATTGGCCTCCATCCCCATGGGCATGGGAAAGCGAAAAAAAAATCAGTCAGGATTACCACTCATGATTGCTAATCACTAATCACAGAAGGACAAGGGCAGCAGGTGCATGGGAACGCCACCACCTGCACATTCTCCTCCAAGTCACACACCATCCCAACTTGGAAATATATCGCCGTTCCTTCATCGTCGCTGGGTCAAAATCCTGGAACTCCCTACCTAACAGCACTGTGGGAGAACCTTCACCACACGGACTGCAGCGGTTCAAGAAGGCGGCTCACCACCACCTTCTCAAGGTCAATTAGGGATGGGCAATAAATGCTGGCCTTGCCAGCGACACCCAAATCCCATGAATGCATTAAAAAAATCCATAGCTCGAAAGTACGTATGTGTGGATATCACGTAAGGGCAGGATTGTAGGCAGCTTTGATACCCCCAGAGTTAAATAGACCACCAACGCTTACTGTCTAGCTTTACACAGAAAGGATGGCCATTTGGGTGAGGTCTCAGAGGGCTATCAATGTCCATTGAACCATGCTGCAGCATGAGTCAGCATCTTTGGGGAGAAGAGAAACAGGAAGAAAAATAACATTTTAAGTGAGGAGTTAACAATTCTGCAGCAGTGAGTTAAAGAGAAAGGCAAACTAACACACCACTTTTTTGCAAATTAGAGCCTGTTGTGGAAAATCCAAACAAGAATGATTTATATCAAGACTTGGTGAAAATAAAATATCAGCCTAATGATAGTCTCACAAGTCAAGCAGAATTTTCTTTGTTTTGGACAGGACCACATTTCAACTTGGACCTGTCTAGTTTAAGAAAATAGGTCAGTAACCTATCAGCTGAAAAGGCAGGAGGCTAATATTATATCAGTAACAGAAAGCAATGAGGGAATTAACACTGTACGTCCCATTGATCCAGCGAAAATCGCTAAGGTTTTATGAGGACTTGTTCACTTCCGACAACATTACAAAAGAAAAACTTGACATTGTTGTCAGACCAATCTCCAAATCAGTTTGGAAGAGATGGAAAGAATAATAAAACATTGTTTAATGGAAAGGCATCGGACATGGGTGGTTGCACATCAAAATTATACGAGAAATACCGAAGTAAAATTGACCCTGTGCTTCTAGAAGTTTGTGTATTATATTGCAGGATTGTGATGGAATAAATGAGACTTGTGTTAATACAAGTGTCATTGAAAAAGGGTAAAAATGCAATATTATGTCATAGCTATTCCAATCTCTGCTAAATCATCAGCTGCCGGTTAGCTGTGCAACTGGATGTTGCCAGAAATTGTCTATGGTTGTCATTGGAAGCATTTTGAAAATAAAACTCGATATCATCATTGCAAATGAGTCCAGAACTTGGAACTTCCTTCATGTTGCTTCCCATAGGTAGTCTTGGCTCTTTTAGATTTCCTTTTATGTACCACAACCCTGTACAACTGTTGCAGAAAGTATCATTATTTCATTGGAGAATAGACAATTGGACCGGTGATGAGATCATGTGATCAATTCCAAAAAAAGTCTGATTGCAGTTGGTGACATAGGTAATCATCCAGAGTTCAAAGTTCTCTCAACCGTAGAGTAAGATTGTGAAGTATGGTAGTTTGAAGATGATAAAAGTTTGAGAGCTAGTGAGAAAAAGCAATTTTCTCAAGCTTAGAGCAAGAGCGTTGTACTTGCTTGTGTTTGAGTGGCTGAGTTTGTGAGTCAAAAAATGCTAAGTCATCAACTTTTTTCATGACTCTATTACTAAGTGCCATATCTTTAATGGGTGGTCAGTTATCATAAATGTTCTATATTTATTGCCAGACCAACCTATTGAAGGTATTGAGGAGTTTTATAAGCTGATACTGTGCTTTATCTAGGTTATTTTCCAAGAAAGCAATATAATTGACAAAGACAATGTTATTTATAGGACACCTACCTGGATCTTTAGCATTGAGAAGATACTTTCATCCCATTGTTCTGGACTCAATTTGAAACCAAGTCCCAAAGGTAAAAGAAAAGCATCCTAACTATCTGTACCATCTCTAATGTGAATTGCCATGGGAACATAAAGAACAGTTTGTGCTGTAAAGTGGGAATTAATACTGTGCACCAATATGTAAGGTTCCTGAATGCATGTGTGTGTGTAAAATATGATCAACTGGAATGTTCTATGAAAATCAAATAGGTGGTTGCAGCCTGTTCAGATTTATGCATGAAATGATCAAATATGAAAAACTTCTACTACTGAAACACACCTTAATTTGGAATAAAGAACAACAACTTGCACTTAAATAATACCTTTAACAACCTTGGAGACTGTGCCTTAAGACATCTAGGTCTCACTCACTTGAATTCCTTCACTAAACTTCTCCTTCAATAACCTTCTTAAAATCCTTGGTTAAACATTTCATCACCTTTCCTAATAACTACTTCTTTAGCTCACATTTTCCTGTGAAGCATCTTGGGACATATTTCTATGTTAAAGTTACTATTTAAATATTAAAGGTACTATTTAAATGCAAGTTGTTGTTCTTTATTCCAAATTAAAGTGTGTTTCAGCAGTAGGCCATTTAGCCCCTCGAGCCTGTTCCGCCATTCATTGAGATCATGGCTGGTCTGTGACCTAACTCCATATACCCACTGTAGTCCCATATCCCTCAATAACATTGGTTAACAAAAATCTATCAATCTCAGATTTCAAATTAACAATTCAGCTAGCATCAACTGCTGTTCGTGGAAAAGAGTTCCAAACTTCTACCGCCCTTTGCATGTAGAAGTGATTCCTAACTTCATTCCTGAAAGTCCAGGCTCTAATTTTTAGGCAATGTCCCATAGTCCTAGACTCCCCAGCCATGGAAATAGTTTCTCTCTATCTACCCTATCAGTTCCCTTAATATCTTGAAAACTTCAATCAAATCACCCCTTAATCTTCTAAATTCCAGGGAATCTTGCCTTGTAATTTAACCCTTGGAGTCCAGGTATCATTCTAGTAAATCTACACTGCACTCCTTCCAAGGCCATTATATTCTTCCTAAGGTGAGGTGCCCAGAACTGAACATAGTACTCCATGTGAAGCCATAGCTAATAACAGTCTTGTGAGACCTGTGGTCAGTAGAATATAAGAAATAGGAACCCTCAAGTCCACGCCGCCATTCAATAAGATTGTGGCTGATCTTCTACCTCAACTCCACTTTCCCGCCCTATCCCCATATCCCTTGATTCCCTTAGTGTCCAAAAATCTATCGATCTCAGTCTTGAATATACTTAATGACTGAGCATCCACAGCCCTCTGGGGTAGGGAATTCCAAAGATTCACAACCCTCTGAGTGAAGAAATTTTTCCTCATCTCGGTCCTAAATGGCCAACCCCTTATCTTGAGACTATAACCTCTAGATCTAGACTTTCCAGCCAGGGGAAACAGCCTCTCAGCATTTACCCTGTCAAGCCCTCTAAGAATTTTATATGTTTCAATGAGATCACTTCTCATTCTTCTAAACCCCAGAGACTATAGGCCCATTCTACTCAATCTCTCCACATAGGACAACCCTCTCATCCCAGGAATCAATCTAGTGAACCTTTGTTGCACCCCCTACCAGACCATTGGTATCTTGAAGCAGCACTTCAGATGCCCAGACAAATCAGGTTGTCATGTTACAGTACAGCCTTACCAAGGTCTACAAGATCATAATTATCATTTACATGCTGGATAATTTGCAATCAAAAGCGGCCTACTCATAGAGGAGGAGGCCCACACTCAGCCAAGACAAAAGGAAGATACTGACAATGATCCAGAGGATGTCACTGCAGAAACACATTTATAGGCAGGAATAGTACAACATGTCATGAAGGAAACATTCACCTAAATGTTTGAACCACTAATTTTACTAACATTCTGTTTGCATGTGCACTATGCAGTGGCCTAATGCACCATCTCCATCCCACTCCCACTCTGACCTCTCTGTCCTTAGCCTTCTACACTATTCCAATGAAGCTCAATGGAAGCTCGAAGAACAGCACCTCATCTTTAGATTAGACATTTTACAACTTTGATTTCGACAACTTCAGATCATAACCACTGCTCCCAGCAGGTGCTGGTAATGGTTCTACTGTGCCAATACAACTCCTCTAGGCCCATCGTTTGTTTCTTTACCACCCCCCCTTGCCTTGCATTATCATCCCTCTTATCATTTAATCACTCCTGCCCTCCACCCTATCACAGGCCTACTCTTTTGTCCTTTTCTTCCCTCCTCTTCCTCCCCTTCCCCCCCTCACCCCTATCCCTGGCTCTGTACTTGCTTAAAAACGGTCAAACCTTTAACTTCTTCCAGTTCTGACAAAAGGTCATTGACCTGATACGTTAAATCTGTTTCTTTCTCCACAGATGCTGTCTGACTTGTTGAATATTTCCAGTATTTTCTGTTTTTACTGCACCATCTCCAACCCTGTCCTGTGCACATCCCCGACTAGCATGGAAGCCAATACTTGCATTTGCTGCTGTCTTATTTACACCAATAGAGAAAAACTGAGGAAAATAAAGTGCAAGCAATTCGCTTCCCAATTAGTGACCTATGCATTTGTGTTTTCTCTGTAGAGTGCTTCCCCTTGGAGATAGTATATGGTGTGTATCTTTTAGAACCTATTCTCATGTTCCTTCCAGGTACTTCTCCAGTGGAAGGAGTTCATGGGGTGGCTAGTTGCTGAATGTCAGTGAGAACCTCTTGAGGTTGAAGCACCCCCTTATGCTGGGCCATTCAATGGCCCTATTAATTGCTGCTGCCACATCTGATGCTGTGGTGGCTGCTGGCCCTTCCCAACTTCAGTCATTTTGAAGGGGATGGTGGAGGGAGAGGGTTGGATGAGTTGAAAGAAAAGGGAAATAGACCAGAGAGTTTTCGACAGAAGAGAAACATATGTTAGAGTGTTGGCTGCCTGACTCTCAGTCAAGTATTACTTACATGGCAATATACTATGTGTCATGATGCCGTGCTTACTTGAGTGAGTGAAATAACGAGCAATTGAGTAGAGGGAAAAGAAAATATATAAAATTTGGCCCTTGCCCCCAACTTGGGGAATGCCTCTGGCTTTACCCTCCCATTTCCTCTCAAGCCCAATTATTTCCATGGTGGCCTCTTCAAAGGCCTGTAGTTTCAGGGCCCCCCTCTCATGCTCATCTACTCCCTTCTGTAATGTGCAAAATTGTCCTACAAGCAGCGTTTAGATGTTGGAAATGTCAGCAGCACATCAAGTGACACCCAAGTGCTCGTTCTGCAGCATACTGTGGATGTGAGTATATGAACTTGTATCATGCCCCTAGGTTTTGTTATAAGATGTTTTTTTGTGTGTGTGAATCCCGTTTAGATGTCTGTGTGTCAACAGACTCAGTTATACATTGCAGGTAGAATTTGTGCTCTGCTGCATTCAGGTCATGCGTGTTAAGTATTCAAAGGGCTGCAAGGTAGTCTGAGTGCTCTGCGTAGGATAGCAGTCAGTGTTTAATAGGGCGCAAGGAAATACTTTGTGGCATGCACACTTAGCCCATCAATTTGGTGGGCTTATCATGGCTGACTTCTTCAAGTCTAAAAATACCTTTCTAGTTTGGTTACCTGGGAGTTTAACACATTTACTCATTGTACCAGCCCCTGCCAAACTTTCTGGACTGTGCCAAATGGAGCAACTCTCCCACTCTTGAAGTAGCAGTTCCACAGCTATACCTGTGAACCTGAGAGTTCTGGCTTGGCACTGCTGCACTATGCCAAGAAACAAACTATTATTTTTGTGATTCTCTGCAGCAGCATCCTGGAACCTATGAGCTCCCAATAACTGATGGATTGAACATAGGGAGCTTGTCTTGAATATATAATTAAACTCAAAAATGGAAGTTAGAGGGGGATAAATTGGGCTGCGTAGCGCCTGTTGTGTAGGCGCTACGCAGACTCCTAAGGACCAAAAATGGCATCCGAGATGCGCACGCACACATCCGTCGTGACGTGCGCAGGGCGCCACATTGGTAAAGGCACGCTGTTCGTGCACGGACACCCAACAAATGGTGGCACCATATAAGGTAGGGAATTAGTGAGCAATCACTGATTTAAAGGGACAGATGCAATTTAGGAACTCCACGCTCCAGCCAACACATTGTCTTAACCTCACACAGCTGAACAGGTCTTAAACGGCACGGAGGACCCCCACCAGCGCTATTTAAAGAGATCATGCAGGAGTTACAGGTTTGTTGCTGGGTTATTTCTTCTAGCTGCCGATGCATTTGTACTTGTTTTTGGAGGTCTCCTGTACTTGAATACTAGGATGAGGGGACATAGAGCCAGGGCTTTCATGAGTGAAGTTAGGAAACGCTTCTACACGCAAAGGGTGATAAAAGTTTGGAACTCTCTTCCAGTTGATGCTAGCTCAATTGTTAATTTTAAATCTGGGATTGATAGATTTTTGTTAACCAAAGGTATTAAGGGATATGGGGCTATGGTGGGTATATGGCGTTAGGTCACAGATCAGCCATGATCTCATTGAATAGCAGAACAGGCTTGAGGGGCTAAATGGCCTCCTCCTGTTCCTATCTTCCTATGTTCCTACAATAAAGTTTCAATACTCCACAGGGAGTGGGCTGGCTAGCTGACAGGCAACAGCAAGGGCACTGTGGCAGGGGTGGGACAGGAATGCTGTCATCCTGAGAGAAGACAGCAGGTTCATGTTCCATAAGCCACTGCCACTTGCTGCCTCCTGTTATGCGCCACCTTCTCCTGCAAGAAAGCGGGATGTGTGTCGGTGAGTGTCCCACAAGATGTTTGGGTGAAGTGGCTGTCATGCTGGAATAGCTGCCAGTGTGTGTGATCTGTGAGTTGTGGGTGTGCGGCTTGCAACAGTGGTAATGTGGGAGAGTGAGATGAAGCATCTGATTGGAAGAGTTGAGAGTACTGATTGAAAGAGTTTGTTGGTAGGTGGTTGATGGGGGTGTAGTGAGTGGAGCAGTGGATACGGCTAGTGGTGCAGTTGGTAGGAGATGCCACTTGACAGTTGACCTCACTCACCTTGACCACTCGTGTCAAATCACTGAACTTCTTCCTGCACTGCATCCATGTTCATGTGCTATGCTCCTAACACTGGCCTTGTCCCCTACTGCCTTCCACTGCCTCGGGAGCATATGTCTGGAGGGCCTCTTGCCCCCCTGTGGATATAGGATGCCCCTCCTTCTGTCCACCTCTTGCACCAAGGCCTCTAGTGTATCATCCAGGAACCTTGGTGCATGATCTCTCACAGGCCCGGTACAAACTCAGATCGGCAGGTTGGTGGGGTCTGAAGTGCAGATTAGAGGATGAGGGATGTAGTTGTGAGCAACCTTTATTCAATGTTTGAAAGAAATCAACAGTTTTTAAACATAAGGACAGGATCTACAACTGTGTTTTATGCGTACGATTTCTGATCTACGTTCAGACTCCGTTCAGACCTGTATTTTGAAAATATAAGGGTCCTGCAAACTTTGAGCGGCCATGTTGTTGCTCATTAGAAATTCCAGAGTTCCCATCATCACCATGCTTCACTATATTGCAGCACAGATTCACTTCACCATTGACTTCTACCACTTCCTGCAGCCACAGTGCACCTCCCCTTTAAGAGGTGCAGGCTGCCTTTAAATCGTGCTAGCCACTCACGATATCTGGACCCCTTGCTGGTGAGCACCACTCGACAATGCAGGTAGTGCTGGCTGTTCGCAGCAATCATGTAAAACAGCAGGCAGCACAAATGTTCCCAACAACCAGACGTGGGTTAATCACGCACCGTGATCCCAGCACCCATTTTCGGGGGTTGACCAATTTAACCCCCATAGTGTGAACAGCTATGCTGAACTCAGGAGGACCTACATACAACGTATCATTCACAGTCCTGAGATGTGCTAATGAGAAAATCCACCCCGTAGTTTCCAATACAAAATAGTCACGGTGCTCACAGCTTCAGCTATGATCGAGTTGCTACATCCTGAAACTTTCCCATATTTGCGCTGCTTTTTGGCTATTTTAGAGTGAAGCTGTTAGGGAGTTAATAGCTGAGTTGGGATGTAAAGCAGCATGCAGTTGTTTGGAGAAATAAGAATTTCATTTGTCAACCTTGGCAATCACTTAAGATCTTTGCTGCTGTGATGCTACTTAATTTGGCTGTTGCATGTTTCTTTCTGCCCAATGAGTTTACAATTTCCCAAATCCTCCTCATTTTACATTTGAACACCGTTGTTTGAAGTGCAGCCAGCTGAGTTTCAAAGAGCTTCTTTTTGATAATTTGATAGAAACATTAAGAGCTACCACCAGCATTTCTTGTACAAAGTGGTGCGGGTTCGGTTTGCATTTTGGCTTATCTTTTTCCCTCTGGAGTATCAGTTTCACCCAAGACCCAGTCAAGAATGTTAGGATGCCTAGGAAGCCCAGTATTTCTTCCGCTGTAATTTTCAGTACCTTTTTGCCAGTGTCCTCTTTTTTTTTGCTGAATCAATGATCAGAGCAGCTTCAATTTAATTTTAAAGGCCTCGTTGATAAAGAAGACTTGCTGTAGAGAGCTCTGATTGTTCTTTTGTCAGCAAACATTTGCACTTTTCACATAGAGGTTCTTTACATTTGGCACACGATGTTCTATGGCCTCAATCCAACTCCACCATTTTGTTTGCTTTGCAGTCTTTGATTAAGTTTGGAAAGCATCCTGTGCAAAAGAACAAATTCTTGTTTGTTCAGTTTTCCAGCACCTTCTATTGGCCTGTATACAATAAAATCAAATAAACTGTTGAGGCAGCCCACAACCAGCCAACTAAGAGGTTATCATTTTTTTGACCTTGGGTGTGCGTTAAATAGTAGACCAACACCTCTAAGCTTTTCCAAAGAGAAATTTAGGTAAAGACAGACTTTTCTTGGTTAAGATACAGTTGTGGTTGGTATCTATCTTTGTCTATATCTGTATATTGATTTTCATTGTCTGTTAAAAGCAGGTGTAATTTTCAGGATTGACACGGGTCTCAAGTAATCTGTGGATGCAGTACATCACTTTAGATGTTTTGAAGAAGATGGAGGAAGTCATCTAGATTGTTAGCCATGCAGTGACATCTGGGCTTTGATGAGTTGTTCTCCAGTTGATGTAACTTCCTCAGAAACAATGGCCGGGAATTTCCTCTGAGCTGCTTCCACTTCGCCAACATAACTTTCCAGAAACCCCATTTACGCTTGTAACCATGGTTCCCAACACACTTTCTCGGACAGCAGGTGCTGGTAATGATTCTGCTGTTGCCATTTATAACTCCTTTAGACCCATCTTTTGTTTCTTTACTTGCCTTGCGCCATCATCCCTTTTGTCATTTAATCACTCCTGCCCCCTCCACCTTATCACAGACCTTCCCTTTTGTTCTTTCCTCCCTCCCCCCCCCCCACCAAAGGCCATTTTCCCTGGCTCTGTACTTGCTTATAAACTGTTAAATCTCTAACTTCTCCCAGTTCTGACGAAAGGTGATCGACCTGAAACGTGAACGCTGTTTCTCTCTTCACAGATGCTGCCTGACTTGCATTTTCCAACATTTTCTGTTTTTAATTGTGTCCTGGCCTATGTAATTTGTTGGTTGCTAAAAGTGCTCCCTTTGCGCTGCTGATGGTGACACAGTTGGCAAGTTGTTTGGCACCTCCTAAGTGTCTTAGCAGGTATAAATAATTAAATTAAAGCATCCACTGAAGCAACAGTAGGGAGCTGATAATTGGCCACCCAAAAGCAAGCAAGCATAGTAGGAAAGTATGGTTCACAGACTGCGAGATGGACATGATGCTCGATTGGCAGCAGGAAACCATCTGGTCAGCGGGTGATAGGACCACCATCACCTTTCTTGGGAGTTCTGTAAGGCACTCCCCCAGTGAACTATACAATAGAATCATTGTGTAAGACTCCAATGCACTGCTCAATGAGTACCCTTATTTTGGCATGGAACTCCTTGTTGTGCTCATCTAATCTACATAAATAAATCTTGTAGCTTCAACACTTGTATTCTCCTTAAGGCTTTTGGGTCCTTATGTGTTTTTTCTCCAAATGAGCGAAAGAATTTTAAGTAGACCCAAAGCATAAGTCACAAGCACTTTCAGTGTAATTACATGGTTTTGCATGTCATAGGCTTATATTCAGGGCTATTTCTGAGTTATCAGCTTTGGTGGCGGGGGGGTTGGGGGGACATGTTGTATCAGCTTTTGCTAGTTCTCTAACCTGTAACGTGATGCTAATCTCGCTCTCTTTGTAATATGTAATAATAAGATAAGGAATTGGTAGGGATGCATCATTTCCCTGAACTCATGATTTTCCAGTCTGCTTCACTGCTACTGTCAGTCTGGTTCTACCTCTCACTAAAATATCAGTGTTGATTTTACTTCCATTAAATCTCAAGTACTCCAGTGATACAGTGATGCATTGATTTGTTGTGTAATAATAGTAATACTGCGATCAGCAGATGCATTTAATGGTTGTAAATTATTTGAGTACCGGTCAGTATTTTTGATTTGATCTTACAATGTAACACCAGGACCGCGTGAAGCAAATATTTCATTATTTGATTTTTTTTTTTAGGTGAATGTGACCAAATACTTATGAAATCCTTCTGCAGTCAAAAGCACCAATGCCCAAACTCATGTGAAGTGGCAGTACTAATGGTTACATGTCATGGCTTAAAGATTATGGAAAGAGGGTCAAAGGCTACAGAAAGCCAGGGCTATGAGTGCCCCTTCTTCACAAATTCCACTTTAATCTCCAGCTCCCTGCAGTCAGAATTTCCCTGAGGGCGGGGAGGTTCTCCCGATCGACTGCTGTAACTTCGGCAGAAGATCGGCGGAAACCCTATTTATGCGTCTATCCAAGGTTTCTGTCAATCCTTATGGCTGCCGATCAGGAAAATCCCCCAAAAAATTCCCACCATAGGTCTTCAGGATAATGAAGGGCATGGTGGAAACAGACCATTTAATTTGGACTATGAACACAGAACTGCATGACGTGAACACAAAAGGAAGAGATCAAAAGATTAAAATAATTTATTTTTCCTGCCCCCACACACACAGAGTAGTAAGGATGCAGATCAGACTCCCAACAAAAGCAATTAATGTTGCTCTGATTAATTCCTGCAAAGAGCTGTATAAGTATCTGGTTAAGAGTGGGTTTAATGATCATGGGAATATAAATATAGACTGATGACTAAATACTCCATTGAACAGGGAAGTTGGTGATGAAATAGCAGAGGCACGAATCAGACTTTTCAGGAATTGTACCAAAGGACTGGAAGGTGCCAAATGGTGCACCACTATTCAAAGAAGGGGAAAGGCATAAATCAACTAACTAGAGACCATTAGTGAACAACACTTAGTAATGTCAACACTCAGACATAGTCAGCACAGATTTGTAAATGGCAGGCCGTGCCTGACTAATTTAATCAAATTCTTTGAGGAATTTGCCAAGTACATAGGTAAAGGGAATGCACTCGATGTGATATGTTGGTGCTTTCAAAAAGAACGTGATAAAGTGCCACATAAGAGACGTGTTATAAAGATTAGTGCTTAAAGGTAAAGTAGTTGCATGGATCGAGGAAAAGCTGAAGTATAGGAAACAAAGACTAGGAGTAAATTGATGTTTCTGAGATTGACAAGGTGCATCTAGGGATGTCCCCAGGGATTTGTGTTGGGCTCTCTCTGTACGATATACATAAATGACTTGGACATGGGCATGGAGGGAATAGCATCAACATTTCGAACCACACCAAATTAGGGAGCAAGGCAAACTATGATATAGAATGTGATAGGCTGCAAGAGCACAGAGACGTGTCAGTGGAGTGAGCTGATGTGTGCCAAATGCAGTTCAGTGTGGTTAAATGCAGTAGCCTGGAACTGCAGATGCACAAATCTTTAAAAAGTAAGATCGCTGTTGGAAAAAGCCATACAAAGGGCAAATGGGATCCTGTGTTTTATATATAGGAGAGGAGCAATCAGTACAAAGTAAAGAGATGGTAATGAATCTGTACAAGGTGTTGGTTAGACCACAGTTGAAGTATTGTGTGCAGTTTTGAGCAGTCAATTATAGAAAGGATATCGGAGCCACGAAACATGGGCAATGTAGATTCTTTAGGATGATAGGATAGTGTTATGATGAAAGACTTGGAAAACGTTAGGCTGTCTTCACTACAGTAGAGAAGGTTAAAGGGTGGGGGATTATCAGAAGTGTTCAAAATTATGAAAGGGATTGACAGGATAAGTAACGAAAGATTACTTCTACAGGTCAGTGAATCAGTAATAATGAGGCATAAATTGAGGGTCAGTTCTAGATGCATAAAGGGTGCAGTTAGAATATTTTTTTAATGCACAGGGTTATTATGGAATGCATTCCTGTAAATAGCTATTGAAGCCAAGTCAATCATGATATCTAAGAGGGAGTAAAACAAACACTTGAAGATGAAAATATTAAAAGGTTAGGGCAAAGATCAGGGAAATGGGATTAAAGTAAATAGTGGAGCGAGGGTGAGCAAAATGAACTAAATGGCTTCCTTCTGTGCTGAAGATTCTATGATTATATGAACATGTAGGTTTCTGCATTGCTGGCACCATGGGAATGTAATCTGTCAAAAGGTTTTCTCCAGGCTTACATAATGGTGGTGAAAAAATAGATCTGGAGTTTTTCTTGACTATCTTTAAGAGTCATTTTTCAAAACATTTCTTCAGTTGATTAAATAAGTGGGGTAGATCGCAGGCTTCATGAGTCAAATGGTGTTTTCTTGTTTCATGTTTTCTTATGGATGAAATATAAATGCCAAAACATGTTTTTGAATGTAAAAAAATGAAGACCAGCTTGTTGTTGTGTATAAGGGACAGGGCATCAGCCAAAAATGGAACAAAAACTTATTAACCCCTCCCCCAACACACATGAAGTTAAAAGATTTCAATAACTTCTGATCCTAACCACTGCTCCCATTTTTTCAGTCAGCTACTCCTGATCAACCTTTTGTTTCTTAACCTGTCCCATTTACATCTTCCTGGCCTTGCACCATCATCCTGCAAAGTCCTCCTCACTAACATCTGGGGACTTGTACCAAAATTGGGAGAGCTGTCCCACAGACTAGTCAAGCAACAGCCTGACATAGCCATACTCACAGAATCATATCTTTCAGCCAACGTCCCAGACTCTTACATCACCATCCCTGGGTATGTCCTGTCCCACCGGCAGGACAGACCCACCAGAGGTGGTGATACAGTGATATACAATCAGGAGGGAGTGGCCCTGGGAGTCCTCAACATTGACTCTGGACCCCATGAAATCTCATGGCATCAGGTTAAACATGGGCAAGGAAACCTCCTGCTGATTACCACCTACCGTCCTCCCTCAGCTGATGAATCAGTCCTCCTCCATGTTGAGCTCCATTTGGAGGAAGCACTGAGAGTAGCAACGGCACAGAATGTACTCTGGGTGGGGACTTCAATGTCCATCACCAAGAGTGGCTCGGTAGCACCACTACTGACCGAGCTGGCCGAGTCCTGAAGGACATAGTTGCCAGACTGGGCCTGCGACAGGTGGTGAGAGAACCAACAAGAGGGAAAAACCTACTTGACCTCGTCCTCACCAATCTACCTGTTGCAGATGCATCTGTCCATGACAGTATTGGTAAGAGTGACCACCACACAGCCCCTGTGGAGACGAAGTCCCGTCTTCGCACTGAGGACACCATCCAACGTGTTGTGTGGCACTACCACCGTGCTAAATGGGACAGATTCAGAACAGATCTGGCAGCTCAAAACTGGGCATCCGTGAGGCACTGTGGGCCATCAGCAGCAGCAGAATTGTATTCCAGCACAATCTGTAACCTCATGGCCCGGCATATTCCTCACTCTACCATTACCAACAAGCCAGGAGATCAATGAGGAGTGTAGAAGAGCATGCCAGGAGCAGCACCAGGCGTACCTAAAAATGAAGTACCAGACTGGTGAAGCTACAAAACAGGACTACATGCATGCTAAACAGCAAGCAACATACTATAGACACAGCTAAGCGTTTCCACAACCAACGGATCAGATCAAAGCTCTGCAGTCCTGCCACATCCAGTCATGAATGGTGGTGGACAATTAAACAACTAACGGGAGGAGGAGGCTCTGTAAACATCCTCATCCTCAATGATGGTGGAGTCCAGCACGTGAGTGCAAAAGACAAGGCTGAAGCATTTGCAACCATCTTCAGCCAGAAATGCCAAGTGGATGATCCATCTCGACCTCCTCCCGATATCCCCACCATCACATAAGTCAGTCTTCAGCCAATTCAATTCACTCCACATGATATAAAGAAATGGCTGAGTGCACACTTACAGCAAAGTCTATGGGCCCTGACAACATCCCGGCTGTAGTGCTGAAGACTTGTGCTCCAGAACTAGCTGCGCCTCTAGCCAAGCTGTTCCAGTACAGCTATAACATTGGCATCTACCCAACAATGTGGAAAATTGCACAGGTATGTCCTGTCCACAAAAAGCAGGACAAATCCAATCCAGCCATTGGTCTACTCTCAATCATCAGCAAAGTGATGGAAGGTGTTGTCGACAGTGCTATCAAGCGGCACTTACTCACCAATAACCTGCTCATCGGTGCTCAGTTTGGGATCCGCCAGGACCACTCGGCTCCAGACCTAATTACAGCCTTGGTCCAAACATGGACAAAAGAGCTGAACTCCAGAGGTGAGGTGAGAGTGACTGCCCTTGACATCAAGGCAGCATTTGACCGAGTGTGGCACCAAGGAGCCCTCGTAAAATTGAAGTCAATGGGAATCAGGGGGAAAACTCTCCAGTGGCTGGAGTCATAACTAGCACAAAGGAAGATGGTAGTAGTTGTTGGAGGCCAATCATCGCAGCTCCAGGACATTGCTGCAGGAGTTCCTCAGGGCAGTGTCCAAGGCCCAACCATCTTCAGCTGCTTCATCAATGACCTTTCCTCCATCATAAGGTCAGAAATGGGGATGTTTGCTGATGATTGCACAGTGTTCAGTTCCATTCGCAACCCCTCAGATAATGAAGCAGTCCGTGCCCGCATGCAGCAAGACCTGGACAACATCCAGGCTTGGGCTGATGAGTGACAAGTAACATTGCAGACAAGAGTCAGGCAATGACCATCTCCAACAAGAGAGAGTCTAACCACCTCCCCTTGACATTCAATGGCATAACCATCGCCGAATCCCCCACCATCAACATCCTGGGGGTCACCATTGACCAGAAACTTAACTGGACCAGCCATATAAATACTGTGGCTACGAGAGCAGGTCAGAGGCTGGGTATTCTGCAGCGAGTGACTTGCCTCCTGACTTCCCAAAGCCTTTCCACCATCTACAAGGCACAAGTCAGGAGTGTGATGAAATACTCTCCGCTTGCTTGGATGAGTGCAGCTCCAACAACACTCAAGAAGCTCGACACCACCCAGGACAAAGCAGCCCGCTTGATTGGCACCCCATCCACCACCCTAAACATTCACTCCCTTCACCACCGGTGCACCATGGCTGCAGTGTGTACCATCCACAGGAGGTACTGCAGCAACTCGCCAAGGCTTCTTCGGCAGCACCTCCCAAGCCCACGACCTCTACCACCTAGAAGGACAAGGGCAGCAGGTGCATGGGAACACCACCTCCTGCACGTTCCCCTCCAAGTCACACACCATCCCGACTTGGAAATATATCGCCGTTCCTTCATCATCGCTGGTTCAAAATCCTGAAACTCCCTTCCTAACAGCACTGTGGGAGAACTGTCACCACACGGACTGCAGCGGTTCAAGAAGGCGGCTCACCACCACCTTCTCGAGGGCAATTAGGGATGGGCAATAAATGCCGGCCTCGCCAGCGACGCCCACATCCCATGAACGAATAAAAAAAAAATCCCTTTTGTCATGTAATCGCTCGTGCCCTCTACCCTATCACAGACCTTCCCTTTTGTTCTTTCCTCCCCTCCCCTCCTTACCCCCCCCCCCCCCCCACCCTTCCCCTGGCTCTATACTTGCTCAAAATCTTTAACTCTTTTAACATCTTCCAGTTCGGACGATAGGTTTTCGACCTGAAACGTTAACTCCGTTTCTTTCTCCACAGATGATGCCTGACTTGCTGAGCTTTTCCAGCATTTTCTGTTTTTATTTCAGATTTCCAGCATCCGCAGTATTTGGCTTTTGATAAAGTCAAGAGTATGTGCTGTAAAAATGGATACCATGAAGTAATTTGAATGTCGCGATCTAATCTTAGGTCTTAGATTGATTTTAGCTTCAGACATGAATTGTAAGGAGTTTATAATGTAATCAGAAATCCCATTTACTGTCCAGTGAATCATTATTCTCTATTTTATTTCTATCACCTACTTTTTCACAATTAGCCTTAGCACTGCTTTCATAGCAATAGGAATACATTCAGTTATGCTAGGAACTGAATTGGATCATGAGTTACAAGGGACTATGGACCGTAATTTCCTCTATCCAATTTACGCCAAAATCACACCAAAATTTACACCGGTTTCTACGCTGATCTTGCCAACTGCAACATACGCCAAAATTTTGTGAGAATTTCATCATATACCTGAATGTAAAAACCGATGTAAAACATGCGTAAATAAAACAAACTGGGTCCGAGAAAGCGAGGAATATGGATCATCTTTTTTCTTTAAGTCCCTCTTCATCATATTGATGTTATGAAAATTAAAGTTTGAAGCCATCAAACCATTATTTATGCACATTAAGCACAGCAACTTTAAGAAAATACAACTGTGGAAGCTTTTCTCTTCAGTATGTAACAGATTCTGATGCCATAAAAAAGCATTCAAAGAATTGGTGTAAATGCAGGAAACTGCCATTTCATGGTATTTTGCAGGGGCTGGAGCTATGTTAGTGAGCTAAGAGGGGTTTCAGTGGATGTAGCTTGGGACCGACGCAAATGATCGAGGAAATTCACGTCTAGGGATGTTGCGGCATAAAGACCGGCGTAAATCAGTTCCACGTGAATCGCCATGGGATTTAAAAACGGTGCAACTCTGCTCTTAGGTTATAGTTAGGCCGAAATTTTCCAGGAAACTACAGGCCATGTCTTTTGACCACGAGAAAGTATCCCACCAGGCAAAAAGAATGTTGATTGACGCAAACTTTGACGTCAACAAAAGAAAAGCAACTGATCAAAGAACACTTCCACACCGTTACATATTGGTCAGTCCAGCCGCACTCCTAAACATAAGATGCTCAGACTACTTATGGGAGTGAGTAGTACTACTGTACCCAAGAGAATATCTGAGACCAAACCCAAATTTGTAACAGTTATTTATTGTTGTTTTTCGAGGTTAACAGCTGCTTTGCTCCTCTCCTCGTTATCGCAACAACCTTTCCAGATTATCTGAAAATCTTAAAAAACAGCAGTTGCTTTCTCCTTTTTAAGGTTACTTACTTGTGATTTGATAATGTTTTATATAAAGTGGAATTTCAGGAATCTTATGGTTGTGTGCTAAAGGCAGGACATGTGTTTACATATATTCATTTAGTTATTTTTCTCCACCCATAATAAATAACGTATTCCAGTAAAGAAAGAATTCTTTAAAAAAATTCAAGAGAAATAAATGTATTGCAAAACTAAATATACTGTGAGGTAAATCCCTGAAAAATAAAACATAATAGTGTTATAAATAGTACAGAAATGCAAATTGCAGAAATGATTGATTAAAATGGTTTTGATAGCTCATTTTTCATTGAAAATCTCAAGGAACATAAACGGTTGTGATTTTGATTAAAAACGAGTAAGGACAGAATTTTGATTGTCGTATTTAGTTGGCAATTGTCACAGGTGCACCCCAAATGGAGTCGTGTAGCTTTCCCTGGAGGTCTGATGAGATGCCTCACAATACCAGGGGAGTTGTCATTTCATTCAAACAGACATTAAAATGTAAACATGCATAACCAATGTAATTAAATGGATACACAGGCTTGTGGTGCATTAAGATATTCCTAAATATTTACAGTTTATATTCGGATTTGTTGCAATGATGTGTATTAGACATCCATAGTGTTAGCTATAATATTGCTTAAATGTTCCAGATTTGCTAAATTCTTTTTAATTAAAAAGTATGGTGTTAATATTATTGCATTTTCTATTAGTACAGTACATAAGTACAAGAATTACAATAATCTTACATGTGAAATACATCATTACACAATAAACATAAAGCTCCCCAAAGGCTTAGTGGGGAAATGCACTGTGCAATGCGGTACTAAGTCATACAGACTCGAAAATCCCAGCTTCACTTCCCAGTCTGTGCTGAGTTGACTGATGTCAGTTGGGCAAAAGTGAAGGTGAGACACATGACCGCAGAGCCCTTGGGCTAGAGAAAGGGGAAAAACATAAATCAGCCGGGGTTCCTGCTCCTGATTGCTATTCAGTCACCCATGCTGGAAAGTGTGCAGATGTAGGCATGGGGGGTAGATCTTGACTTCAATAGAAATAAATTATCGGGAGAGATGTGAAACGGGCTGCCGACTCGCTGTCATCCGTTTTACACTATCGCACAAAATTTCAAGGTCTACCCCCATGAAGTGAAGACGGGATCAGGTTGGGTTGTAATGCCTTTCATGATGAGTAGCCTGCTGGCATCCACTATCCCGGCTCAGTCATGAAGAACCCAGGCCACCTGGGTGAGATACTGGAAAGTGGCCAGAACAATGGAACCATGAAGAGTGATTAGCTTCAAGAGGAGGAGGAGGAATTGACAAAAAAAGTTAAGTCAATAACAAAGTAGAAAACAAGCTCAATTGGACTACTATAAACAAGTGGCTATGCAATCCTGGGGGAAAGGTCCAATTACAAATCAAACAGGTCAGCAACAGATATGCAGAAGAATTACTAACTGACATGAGAAAGATGGATTTTGAATATAACTCTATGGTTCTATATTTTTAAATCATTTATTCAAACATACCAATTTGGATCATGCCTTCCATCCATTTAGTTATCTGCACTGGGAATATTTCTATCCAGAAGTTCAAAGTAGATCTTAGAGCCGACAAAAGAGCTATTTGAATTAGGCAACATTTATAATTGGGCAGATATAAGAGATGATACAAAGGACAGAATCAAGGGGAAAATACAGTCAAAGTGTGCATTAAAAAGCTCATCTCACTGGTCCAGAAAGCTTTTGCCTTCAACCAGTACCAGAGGAGAAGCAAAAACAAAACCTTCCCCTCCTACATATCCAACACTGGGGTGATGATGAATTCCTTTTCTTCGAGACCAATTTAAAAGTGGTATGAGGTCCAGCACCGTGTGTGGTTCTTGTAAAAGATTTGGAAATATCAATCCCAGGTCATGTTCCCTTTGTAACCTGAACTCATAGTGCTGTCTTTCAAAAATCTATAACATTTTGTAGCATCTATCCCAACCACTAGCA
The DNA here is from genome assembly GCF_035084215.1 of Heptranchias perlo. Taxonomy (NCBI): domain Eukaryota; kingdom Metazoa; phylum Chordata; class Chondrichthyes; order Hexanchiformes; family Hexanchidae; genus Heptranchias; species Heptranchias perlo. The sequence goes on from NC_090339.1 coordinate 17,247,990, forward strand.
AGTGCACAAGGACAGAGTTAACTAAATCAGTGCTTAGTTTTGACCTTTAGGACTTGAGCACATAATTTAGGCTGACACTTCAGGGCAGTACCGAGATAGTGCGGCATTGTTGGAGGTGTCGCCTTTCGGATAAGACATTAAACTGCTTGTTCAGGTGGATGTAAAAGATCCCATGTCACTATTTGAAAAAGAGCAGGTGACTTGTCCCAATGTCCTGGCCAACATTCCACTCTAAACCAATGCGACCAAAATAGATTAGCTGGTTATTTCACCAGATAATCACAGATGAGGAAGGCCATTCAGTCGATCTCAATTCAGGCATCGAGCGAGATCCTAACATCCCCCTATTGTAGTATCCAATCCAATTATTTCTTCAATGATTCCAGGGTTGTTGCCCCAACTACTGTATCTGGATGTTTATTCTACACGTTGATCACTCTGTGTGAAGAGTTTCCTGAAAATTAGCTGTTATGAGTTTGAAGCTGTGACACCCATGTTCTACTCTTGCAGTTTAAAGTAATATTCCAGGTTAACAATCCCTTAACAATCTTATACTCTACAGGATCACCTCAGAAGCCTCCTTTCCAGGATGGAAAACCTAAGTTTCTCAGGCCTTTCCTTATAACTCAGACCTCTAACACGAGGAATTGTCTTGTAGCCTTTCTCCACACTGCCTCTAGTGCTTGTATGTCTCTCTTTATTCTTGGCAACCAAAACTGAATGCAATATTCAACATGTGGTCTGACCAGAGTATTATAAAATTACCTCCTCTGACTTATATTCAACTGTTCGAGCTATGTAGTTAATTTCTGCTCTGCATTGGTTGGACATGTTTAGCATCAAATCTCCTAGGTGTCTTTCAATGTTTTTCTATTCATTTATGGGATGTGGGCATCGCTGGCAAGGCCAGCATTTATTGCCCATCCCTAATTTCCCTTGAGAAGGTGGTGGTGAGCCGCCACCTTCTTGAACCTCTGCAGTCCGTGTGATGAAGGTTCTCCCACAGTGCTGTTAGGCAGAGAGTTCCAGGATTTTGACCCAGCGACGATGAAGGAACGGCGATATATTTCCAAATCAGGATGGTGTGTGACTTGGAGGGGAACGTGCAGGTGGTGGTGTTCCCATGTACATGCTGCCCTTGTCCTTTTAGGTGGTAGAGGTCGCGGGTTTAGGAGGTGCTGTCAAAGAAGCCTTGGCGAGTTGCTGCAGTGCATCTTGTAGATGGTACACACTGCAGCCACTGTGTGCCAGTCGTGGAGGGAATGAATGTTTAGAATGGTGATTGGGGTACCAATCAAGCGGGCTGCTTTGTCCTGGATGGTGTCGAGCTTCCTGAGTGTTGTTGGAGCTGCACTCATCCAGGCAAGTGGAGAGTATTCCATCACACTCCTGACTCGTGCCTTGTAGATGGTGGAAAGGCTTTGGGGAGTCAGGAGGTGAGTCAAAGGGAAGTGGTTAGACTCTCTCTTGTTGGAGATGGCCATTGTCTGGCACTTGCCTGCTGCGAATGTTGCTTGCCACTTATGAGCCCAAGCCTGGATGTTGTCCAGATCTTGCTGCATGTGGGCACGAACTGCATCATTATCTGAGCGGTTGCGAATGAAACTGAACACTGTGCAATCAGCAGTGAACATCCCCACTTCTGTTCTTATGATGGAGGGAAGGTCATTGATGATGCAGCTGAAGATGGTTGGTCCTTGGACACAACTCTGAGGAACTCGTGCAGCAATGTCCTGGGGCTGAGATGAGTGGCCTCCAACAACCACTACCATCTTCCTTTGTGCTAGATATGACTCCAGCCACTGGAGAGTTTTCCCCCTGATTCCCATTGACTTCAGTTTTACTAGGGCTCCTTGATGCCACACTCGGTCAAATGCTGCCTTGATATCAAGGGCAGTAACTCTCACCTCACTTCTGGAATTCAGCTCTTTTCTCCATGTTTGGACCAAGGCTGTAATGAGGTCTGGAGCCGAGTGGTCCTGGCGGAACCCAAACTGAGCATCTGTGAGCAGGTTATTGGTGAGTAAGTGCCCCTTGATAACACTGTCGACGACACCTTTCATCAATTTGCTGATTGAGAGTAGACTGATGGGGTGGTAATCGGTCGGATTGGATTTGTCCTGCTTTTTGTGGACAGTACATACCTGGGCAAATGTCCACATTGTCGGGTAGATGCCAGTGTTGTAGCTGTACTGGAACAGTTTGGTTAGAGGCGCAGCTAGTTCGGAGAACAAGTCTTCAGCACTACAGCCGGGATGTTGTCGGGGCCCATAGCCTTTGCTGTATCCAGTGCCCGTAGCCGTTTCTTGATATCATGTGGAGTGAATCGAATTGGCTGAAGACTGGCTTCTGTGATGGTGGGGATCTCAGGAGGAGGCCGAGATAGATCATCCACTCGGCACTTCTGGCTGAAGATGGTTGCAAACGCTTGTCTTTTGCACTCATATGCTGGGCTCTGCTATCATTGAGGATGGGGATGTTCACCAAGTCTCCTCCTCCTGTTAGTTGTTTAATTATCCACCACCATTCACAACTGGATGTGGCAGGACTGCAGAGCTTTGATCTGATCCATTGGTTGTGGGATCGCTTAGCTCTGTCTATAGCATGCTGCTTCCGCAGTTTAGCATGCATGTTGTCCTGTGTTGTAACTTCACCAGGTTGGTACCTAATTTTTAGGGACGCCTGGTACTGCTCCTGGCATACTCTTCTACACTCCTCATTGAACCAGGGTTGATCCCTGGCTTGATGGTAATGGTAGAGTGAGGAATATACCGGGCCATGAGGTTACAGATTGTGCTGGAATACAATTCTGCTGCTGCTGATGGCCCACAGCACCTCATGGATGCCCAGTTTTGAGCTGCCGGATCTGTTCTGAATCTATCCCATTTAGCACGGTGGTAGTGCCACACAACACGATGGACTTCATTCTTAGCTATTTCAGCACCATTCATGAAGTACGTGCATCGTCTCTTCTTTCTTCCTATGTTATCACATTACACTTTTCTGCATTAAATTTCTTCTGCCATGTTCTGCCCAATTGCACATTGTCTTCAGCTTATTTTGTAATTTCTGAGCTGCCTCTTCCAATTCCACTGCCCCTCCTACAACAACAACAACTTACATTTATATAGCGCCTTTAACGTAGTAAAACAATCCAAGGCGCTTCACAGGAGCGTTATCAAACAAAATTTCATACCGAGCCACATAAGGAGGTATTAGGACAGATGACTAAAAGCTTGGTCAAAGAGGTAAGTTTTAAGGAGCGCCTTAAAGGAGGAGAGAAAGGTGGAGAGTCAGAGGTTCAGGGAGGGAATTCCAGAGCTTCGGGCCTAGGCAGCTGAAGGCACAGCTGCCAATGGTGGAGCAAGTAAAATCAGGGATGCACAAGAGGCAAGAATTGGAGGAGCGCAAAGATCTCGGAGGGCTGGAGGGCTGTAGGGCTGGAGGAGGTTACAGAGATAGGGAGGGGCGAGGCCATGGAGGGATTTGAAAACAGGATGAGAATTTTAAAATCGAGGCATTCCCGGAGTGGGAGCCAATGTCGGTCAGCGAGCACAGGGGAGATGGGAGAACAGGATTTGATGCGAGTTAGAATACGGGCAGAAGAGTTTTGGGTGAACTCAAGTTTGTGAAGGGTGGAAGATGGGAGGCCGGCCAGGAGACCATTGGAATAGTCCAGTATGGAGGTAACAAAGGTATGGATGAGGGTTTCAGCAGCAGATGAGCTGAGGCAGGAGTGGAGACGGGCAATGTTACGGAGGTGGAAGTAGGCAGTCTTGGTGATATCCTAGTCTGATATTATCTGCAAATGTAACCATTTTTGCATGGAGTTTTTGCCTCTCATCATTTATGTAAATTAGAATTAGCTATGTTCGAAGCACTGATCCCTGAGGTATCCCACTGAGTAGTTCCCCCCCATCTCCCCACTCTGACATAACTCCTTTAATGAATACTCATTGTTTCCTACCCTTCAGCCAGTTTCTTATCCACTCCCAGGGTTTTCACTGAATTCCCACAGCTCCGAATTTAATTAATAGCTTTTTTATGTGGAATTTTATCAAGAGCCTTTGGGAAGTCAAAGCACACCCCCTCATAGAGCTTTCTACAGTCGCCGTGGGTTGTCACTTTCTCAAAGAAATCGAGGAGGTTGGTCTGGCAGGATCTTCCCCTTTTGAATTCATGCTGACTGCTGTTTACTGGATTGTTATGAATACAGATGATACTCGAGTTTACTCCTGATAATCGATTCCATTATTTTTCATGGAATGGAACAAAAACTAATCAGTTGGTATCTTTTATCACCCTTTTTTTCAATCTACTGGTACCTCCCCAGTGTTAATTGATTCCCTCAGTATAATCGTCAATGCCTCACAAATCTCCTCTTTAGTTTCCCTCAGCACTCTGGGATAAATACCATCCATTTCTGTAGATTTATTTGTTTTGAGCCCTTTTAGCCTTTTTGGGCTCCCATCAAATTTACAAGAAGCCACTGGGGGTTAAATTGAATAGCACCAGCCTGCAGGTGTGAACTGGGCACACCAACCGATCCATGCACTGGAACGGATAGGCCCATGACGCACTCGATATTGGGCTTCGGGCCTCATTCAATTAGGCCGGTGAGCTCCGAAGGCCTGCTGCACTCCTGCTCCTCCTGGCTCTGCATTCAGGTAAATAGTTTTTAAAGTTTTTTGGTGGCAGTCTCCAGTGGTCCCTTTAAGGACCGTTGGTTATTCTGAAAGCTTGCAGGCCTGGCGCCAGCAACGTTCAGGGCAGCCCAATTTCGGGAAGAGGTCCTGACGTAGGCATTAGGCTCACTATTTGCATATGCAATGGGCCTAACATCTGTTTCAGGCGCTCAGGTGCCCAATTTATGCCTGTAAATGGGGTGTGGCATCAACGAATTTCGAGGCCATTGCTTTTATTTGGATACCTTTGGGCAAGTTGCTCATGTCTTCTCTTATGAATACCTGAAGGAAGTAGTCATACAAAATATTTTCTGTTTTGTGATCAACCTCAGTTTCAAGCATCTTTTTGATTTTCACCTCTTCTCTGACTGCTCTCTTGCAGTTGTGGTACTTAAAGATTCATCACTGTTATTCTTCGCCTCAACGACTACACCTTTTTCTAAGTCTCTCCTTGCTCCTCTGATCAACTTTTTAATGTGTTTCTCCATTTTTTATATACATCCCAGTGAACCCCTTCCCCTTTCCACCTGCAGTATTTGTATATGCCATTTTCCCTCTTTATCTCATTTTTAATTTGTTTGTTCATCCATTTAAGGTCATATTTGTTTGCTTGTTGATTTTGGGAATGTACATTTATCCGACATGTTCAGCATTATACATTTAAAGGTGTTTCACTTGTCTTCCACTAAAGTATTATTGAACAACTTCCCCCAATCTATTGGCTTCAGTTGTTCCCACATTTCATTGAATTTATCTCTTTAAAACTTATGTACTTGGCTCCTACTCTTGGATATTTCTGACTCCCAGATCATGTTGAATTTTATCACTCCATGATCGCTGTTCCCCCCAATGTTCTACAGTATCCATTTTGTTAACATTTTCTGGATTATTAACGAATGCCACATTAAGATGAGCATTCGAACTTCATACGGTCAAAAAGTCATCCTGCATTACATTTACCATCTCTGACTCTGAACCACTTGGGTTTTCCCAATTTCTATTAGGTTGATTGGAGCCTCCCATTAAAATAACTTTCTTGTTCTCACACATCCTTCTTATCTCTTCATGAAGTAAATTATCCTCCTTCTTAAGCTGACCTGGTGGTCTGTTGCACACCCCTAGTATTAGCTTGAATTTTTCTACAATAGAGATGTCTAAGCTGAACAGTTCATTTTGTAGCTTTCTAACTCCCACAGAATCACCTTTTTTTTAACCTGCCAGGTATCCCTGACATATAGATCTACACCGCCTCCTTTTCTGTCCAATTTATCTTTTCCAAACACTTCAGAACCAGTGAATGTTATTTCATTTCCAACCTCTGGATTTAGCCATGTTTCTGATATTCCATCATATTGTAGTTCCCTAATGCTCCAACAGACTCCAGTTCTGGCATCTTATTTCTAATGCTTTGCGAGTTCATGTATATACATCTCATTATAGATTCGCCTCATTTATCTCATTGCTGTTTGTGGGACCTTGTTGTGCAGAAACTGGCTGCCACATTTGCCTACATTACAACAGTGACTACACTTCAAAAGTAATTCATCAGCTGTGAAGCAGTTAGGGACGTCTTGAGCATGTAAAATGTGCCATTTAAATGCAAATTTTATCTTTTTGGACAGTGTTAAACTGCATATACATTTGAATTCATCCTGAGTTTTGTCTTGGCATAATCAAAGTTCACAATTTTAATCACATGTAGATCAAGCCAAATCATTTCAACTTGAACAGGAGAGTAAGATTTAGCAATACTGAATCATACAGATGAAGAGATCATTTACACATGGGTGGATATTGAAAGTCTGTGTATGTACAAACATAAGAAATAGGAACAGGAATAGGCCATATGGCCCCTCTAGCCAGCTCCACCATTCAATAAGGTAATGGCTGATCTTCTACCTCAACTCTACTTTGCCACCCTATCCCCATCTCCCTTGATTCCATTAGGGTCCAAAAATCTATCGATCTCAGTCTTGAATATACTTTAACAACTGAGCATCCACAGCCCTCTGGGGTAGAGAATTCCAAAGATTCACAACCCTCTGGGTGAAGAAGTTTTTTCTCATCTCAATCCTAAATGGCCGACCTCTTACTTTGAGACTGTGATCCCTAGATCTAGACTCACCAGCCAGGGGAAACAACATCTCAGCATCTACCCTGTCAAGCCTTCTACGAATTTTATATGTTTCAATGACATCATTTCTTATTCTTCTAAACTCCAAAGAATATAGGCCCATCTTACTCAATCTCTCCTCATAGGACAACCCTCTCATCCTAGGAATCAATCTAGTGAACCTTTGTTGCATCCTATTTAAGGCAAATATATCCTTCCTTAGGTAAGGAGACCAAAACTGTACACAGTACTTCAGATGGTCTCACTAGAGCCCTATATAATTGCAGCAAGACCTCCTTACTCTTATACTCCAACCACTTTGCAATAAAGGCTAACATACCATTTGCCTTCCTAATTGCTTGCTGTGCTTGCGTGTTAACTTTCTGTAATTCATGTACAGGAACAACAAAATCTCTCTGACTACCAACATTTCTTAGTGTCTCACCTTTTAAAAAATATTCTGCTTTTCTATTCTTCCTACCAAAGAGGATGATTTCACATTTCCCCATATTATACTCCATCTGCCACCTTCTTGCCCATTCACTTAACCTGTCTTTATCCCTTTGCAGCCTCTTTAGGAACATAGAAACATAGGAACAGGAGTAGGCCATTCAGCCCCTCGTGCCTGCTCCGCCATTTGATAAGATCATGGCTGATCTGTGATCTAACTCCATATACCTGCCTTTGGCCCATATCCCTTAATACCTTTGGTTGCCAAAAAGCTATCTATCTCACATTTAAATTTAGCAATTGAGCTAGTATCAATTGCCGTTTGCGGAAGAGAGTTCCAAACTTCTACCACCCTTTGTGTGAAGAAATGTTTTCTAATCTCGCTCCTGAAAGGTCTGGCTCTAATTTTTAGATTGTGCCCCCTACTCCTAAAATCCCCAGCCAGCGGAAATAGTTTCTCTCTATCCACCCTATCTGTTCCCCTTAATATCTTATAAACTTCGATCAGATCACCCCTTAACCTTCGAAACTCGAGAATACAACCCCAATTTGTGTAATCTCTCCTCGTAACTTAACCCTTGAAGTCCAGGTATCATTCTAGTAAACCTACGCTGCACTCCCTCCAAGGCCAATATGTCCTTCCGAAGGTGCGGTGCCCAGAACTGCTCACAGTACTCCAGGTGCGGTCTAACCAGGGTTTTGTATAGCTGCAGCATAACTTCTGCCCTCTTGTACTCCAGTCCTCTAGATATAAAGGCCAGCATTCCATTTGCCTTATTGATTATTTTCTGCACCTGTTCATGACACTTCAATGATCTATGTACCTGAACCCCTAAGTCCCTTTGGACATCCACTATTTTTAACTTTTTACCATTTGGAAAGTACCCTGTTCTATCTTTTTTTGATCCAAAGTGGATAACCTCACATTTGTCTACATTGAATTCCATTTGCCACAATTTTGCCCATTCACCTAATCTATCAATATCGCTTTGTAATTTTATGTTTTCATCTACACTGCTTACAATGCCACCAATCTTTGTGTCATCAGCAAACTTAGATATGAGACTTTCTATGCCTTCATCCAAGTCGTTAATAAATATTGTGAATAATTGAGGCCCCAAGACAGATCCCTGCCGGACTCCACTAGTCACATCCTGCCATTATCCCTACTCTCTGTTGCCTTTCGCTCAGCCAACTTCCTAACCAAGTCCGTACTTTTCCCTCGATTCCATGGGCTTCTATCTTAGCGAACAGTCTCTTATGTGGGACCTTATCAAATGCCTTCTGGAAGTCCATATAAATAACATCCATTGACATTCCCCTGTCCACTACTTTAGTCAGCTCTTCAAAAAATTCAATCAGGTTTGTCAAGCACGACCTACCTTTCACAAATCCATGCTGGCTCTCCCTGATTAACTGAAAATTCTCGAGGTGTTCAGTCACCCTATCCTTAATTATAGACTCCAGCATTTTCCCCACAACAGATGCTAGGCTAACTGGTCTATAATTCCCCGGTTTCCCTCTCTCTCCTTTCTTAAAAAGTGGAGTGACATGTGCAATTTTCCAATCTAGAGGGACAGTTCCTAAATCTAGAAAACTTTGAAAGATTATAGTTAGAGCATCCGTAATGTGCTCACCTACTTCCTTTAAAACCTTGGGATGGAAACCATCTGGCCCTGGGGATTTGTCACTCTTTAGTGCTATTATTTTCTTCATTACTGTTGCTTTACTTATGTTAATTTTATCGAGTCCCTGTCCCCGATTCAATATTAGTTTTCTTGGGATTTCCGGCATGCTATCTTCTTTTTCTACTGTGTCCTCCTCACAGCTTACTTTCCCACCTAGCTTTGTATCATCAGCAAACTTGGATACATTACACTGGGTCCCCTCATTTAAGTCATTGATATAGATTGTAAATAGCAGAGGCCCATGCACTGATCCTTGCGGCACCCCTCAAGTTACAACCTGCCAACCTGAAAATGACCCATTTATCCCTACTCTCTGTTTTCTGTCCGTTAACCAATCCTCAATCCATGCTAATAAATTACCCCCAAACCCATGAGCCCTAATCTTATGTAACAACCTCTTGTGTGGCACCTCATCGAATGCTTTTGAAAAACCTATTTAGACATTTCAGAAATGTTGTTCAATCTGCAGTTCTAGGAGCCACATATGACCCCAAGCCTTGGCATTATCTTTAAGTCCAGGCAATTCAGACCTACTTGTGTTCATTTGCTGGTTTATCCTGTTTGAATGTATTGCTTTGGAGGTTTGGAAAAGGCTGTTTCTAGCACTGTTGCCTTATTGGTGGCTAAATCCTAAATGTGAACAGCAAGATGTTTGTATGCACAATTGGAGATATTGATGGATCCTTGTGTCCTTAAGGCTCCATGGCATTCATTAGTGCAGCTCATGAGATGAAAGCTTGGACACTCCTGCTCTAGGTAAATCAATACTCCCTAACATGGATACAGAATTGGCTAAGGGACAGGAAACAGAGAGTAGCGGTGAACGGTTGTTTTTCGGACTGGAGGGAGGTGTACGGTGGTGTTCCCCAGGGGTCAGTGCTGGGACCATTGCTTTTCTAGATATATATTAATGACTTGGACTTGGGTGTACAGGGCACAATTTCAAAATTTGCAGATGATACAAAACTTGGAAGGGTAGTAAATAGTGAGGAGGATAGTGATAGACTTCGAGAGGATATAGACAGGCTGATGGCAGGGGCAGACACGTGGCAGATGAAATTTAATACAGAAAAATGTGAAGTGATACATTTCAGTAGGAAGAACGAGGAGAGGCAATATAAACGAGAGGGCACAACTCTAAAAGGGGTACAGGGACAGAGAAACCTGAGGGTATATGTGCACAAATCGTTGAAGGTGGCAGGGCAGGTTGAGAAAGCGGTTAAAAAAGCATATGGGATCCTGGGCTTTATAAATAGAGGCATGAGTACAAAAGTATGGAAGTCATGATGAACCTTTATAAAACACTGGTTCGGTCACAACTGGAGTATTGTGTCCAGTTCTTATCACCACAATTCAGGAAAGATGTGAAGGCCTTAGAGAGGGTGCAGAAGAGATTTAGTAGAATGATTCCAGGATGGGGACTTTAGTTACATGGATAGACTGGAGAAGCTGGGGTTGTTTTCCTTGGAACAGAGACGGTTGCGAGGAGATTTGATGGAGGTATTCAAAATCATGAAGGGCCGAGCCAGGGTAGATAGAGAGAAACTGCTCCCATTGGCGGAAGGATCAAGAACCAGAGGGCACAGATTTAAGATGATTGGCAAAAGAACCAAAGGTGACATGAGGAAAAACTTCTTTGCACAGCGAGTGGTTGGGATCTGGAATGCACTGCCTGAGGGGGTGGTGGAGGCAGATTCAGTCATGGCCTTCAAAAGGGAACTGGATAAATACTTGAAAGAAAACATTTTGCAGGGCTACAAGGAAAGGGCGGGGGAGTGAGACTCGCTGGATTGCTCTTGCATAGAGCCAGCACGGACTCGATGGATCAAATGGCCTCCTTCTGTGCTGTAACCTTTCTATGATTCTATGATTCTTAACGTAAATTGCGAGGGAATGAATAGCACAGGAAAGGGAGGGTATTATTGTACATCTCTTCTCAGAGCACTAAAAGGTATGATACACAATAGGATTAATGGCTTTTAGTTTGTTATACAGCGATGAAAGTATTTCCAAAAATTAAAGTAACACTAAAACTAAGCTGATAATTTTTTTAATTTTTTTATTCGTTCACGGGATGTGGGCGTCGCTGGCAAGGCCAGCATTTATTGCCCATCCCTAATTGCCCTTGAGAAGGTGGTGGTGAGCGCCTTCTTGAACCGCTGCAGTCCGTGTGGTGACGGTTCTCCCACAGTGCTGTTAGGAAGGGAGTTCCAGGATTTTGACCCAGCGACAATGAAGGAACGGCGATATATTTCCAAGTCGGGATGGTGTGTGACTTGGAGGGGAACGTGCAGGTGGTGTTGTTCCCATGCGCCTGCTGCCCTTGTCCTTCTAGGTGGTAGAGGTCGCGGGTTTGGGAGGTGCTGTCGAAGAAGCCTTGGCGAGTTGCTGCAGTGCATCCTGTGGATGGTGCACACTGCAGCCACAGTGCGCCGGTGGTGAAGGGAGTGAATGTTTAGGGTGGTGGATGGGGTGCCAATCAAGCGGGCTGCTTTATCTTGGATGGTGTCGAGCTTCTTGAGTGTTGTTGGAGCTGCACTCATCCAGGCAAGTGGAGAGTATTCCATCACACTCCTGACTTGTGCCTTGTAGATGGTGGAAAGGCTTTGGGGAGTCAGGAGGTGAGTCACTCGCCGCAGAATACCCAGCCTCTGACCTGCTCTTGTAGCCACAGTATTTATATGGCTGCTCCAGTTAAGTTTCTGGTCAATGGTGACCCCCAGGATGTTGATGGTGGGGGATTCGGCGATGGTAATGCCGTTGAATGTCAAGGGGAGGTGGTTAGACTCTCTCTTGTTGGAGATGGTCATTGCCTGGCACTTATCTGGCGCGAATGTTACTTGCCACTTATCAGCCCAAGCCTGGATGTTGTCCAGGTCTTGCTGCATGCAGGCTCGGACTGCTTCATTATCTGAGGGGTTGCGAATGGAACTGAACACTGTGCAGTCATCAGCGAACATCCCCATTTCTGACCTTATGATGGAGGGAAGGTCATTGATGAAGCAGCTGAAGATGGTTGGGCCTAGGACACTGCCCTGAGGAACTCCTGCAGCAATGCCCTTGGGCTGAGATGATTGGCCTCCAACAACCACTACCATCTTCCTTTGTGCTAGGTATGACTCCAGCCACTGGAGAGTTTTCCCCCTGATTCCCATTGACTTCAATTTTACTAGGGCTCCTTGGTGCCATACTCGGTCAAATGCTGCCTTGATGTCAAGGGCAGTCACTCTCACCTCACCTCTGGAATTCAGCTCTTTTGTCCATATTTGGACCAAGGCTGTAATGAGGTCTGGAGCCGAGTGGTCCTGGCGGAACCCAAACTGAGCATCGGTGAGCAGGTTATTGGTGAGTAAGTGCCGCTTGATAGCACTGTCGACGACACCTTCCATCACTTTGCTGATGACTGAGAGTAGACTGATGGGGCGGTAATTGGCCGGATTGGATTTGTCCTGCTTTTTGTGGACAGGACATACCTGGGCAATTTTCCACATTGTCGGGTGGATGCCAGTGTTGTAGCTGTACTGGAACAGCTTGGCTAGAGGCGCAGCTAGTTCTGGAGCACAAGTCTTCAGCACTGCAGCTGGGATGTTGTCAGGGCCCATAGCCTTTGCTATATCCAGTGCACTCAGCCGTTTCTTGATATCACGTGGAGTGAATCGAATTGGCCGAAGACTGGCTTCCGTGATGGTGGGGATATCGGGAGGAGGCTGAGATGGATTATCCACTTGGCACTTCTGGCTGAAGATGGTTGCAAACGCTTCAGCCTTGTCTTTTGCACTCACGTGCTGGACTCCGCCATCATTGAGAATGGGGATGTTTGCAGAGCCTCCTCCTCCCGTTAGTTCTTTAATTGTCCACCACCATTCACGACTGGATGTGGCAGGACTGCAGAACTTTGATCTGATCCTTTGGTTGTGGAATCGCTTAGCTCTGTCTATAGCATGTTGCTTCCGCTGTTTCGCATGCATGTAGTCCTGAGTTGTAGCTTCACCAGGTTGGCACCTCATTTTTAGGTACGCCTGGTGCTGCTCCTGGCATGCTCTTCTACACTCCTCATTGAACCAGGGTTGATCCCCTGGCTTGTTGGTAATGGTAGAGTGAGGAATATGCCGGGCCATGAGGTTACAGATTGTGCTGGAATACAATTCTGCTGCTGCTGATGGCCCACAGCGCCTCATGGATGCCCAGTTTTGAGCTGCTAGATCTGTTCTGAATCTATCCCATTTAGCACGGTGGTAGTGCCACACAACACGTTGGATGGTGTCCTCAGTGCGAAGACGGGATTTCATCTCCACGAGGACTGTGCGGTGGTCACTCCTACCAATACTGTCATGGACAGATGCATTTGCGACAGGTAGATTGGTGAGGACGAGGTCAAGTAAGTAAATCAGCTCTGCACAGTCAAAGGTCTTTTCTCTGACAAGTTAAGCCACAACAATTAGAGCCTCTTCCTCCCTATTAGTTGATCCAAGAAACTGTAGGTATATCTCAAGTTACTTCACCCAAAGCCTACCTAATCCTAGCGGACCAACACTATTGAATAGTAACTTGTAGAACTGGGACCAAAAGTGATTTCATGATGTGGAATTTTCACCACAATCCAAGCAGATTTCAACATTTAAGGAGAGATGTATTTTGTGCAGCTTCTTTTTAAACTGACAGTGTCATGGATGCACTAATTTTAGGCATATGACAGAAGTGCCCCACACCAGGCATGAATCCACAGGTATTGGCACCGTCCAAAGTGCTGATTCTTCAAGTATGGGTATCAATAGGGGAAGTGAGGTATTATGACTGATCCCATCCTGCACACTTTCCAACAGTGGTCACTAACTGGTGGCCAAGAGCCGAGGCTGATTTTTCTCTCGTTTAGCATAACGACGATGAAGCTAAAGTCTCCCATTGCCACCTCAGTTGAGATCAGCTAACCTAGCATAGGTCAAGGCCTAGATTTTAACCCCACGAACGGGTGGGTTGGGGGCAGGTGGGAAGGTGAAGATTATAAAAAAACTAAATCCCGACCCCAACTCGCCTCCAACCTGCCCACTTCTGGTTTTAACCGAGGCGGACGAAGGGCAGGCGACCAACCCATTGACAGGAGCCAGGTTGATCAGTGAAAGCTTTTAAGGAGGCTGCAGGCCTCCATTTTTACAGTTTTTTTATTTTTACCCCCGGGGGCTGGGATTCCCGGGCCTTCTGCTTCACGCCACATAAGAGGAGGCGAGAAGGCCCGAAACAGCAGGTAAGTGCCTTTATATCACAGCTTATGGGCCCGGAGGAGCAGAAGTGCTCCCCCAGACCCAACAAGCTTATCTGCAACGACCCCCACCACGATCTCCGACACCATGATCTCTATCGCCCCCCCCCCCGCCGACGGCCCACGACCCCATGACTCCTGAAGACTTCCAAACCCAACCCCCGATGACCGACCCCCCAATGACCCCAACCCCGATGACTGACCCCCGATGACTCCTGACCCCGACGATTGCTCCTCGATGACCCCCTACCCCCGATGACCCCCGACCCCCATCTACGACTTACCTGTTCACTTCTGCTTCCTGGCTCTTTTCCTGTCTGGCTGCCGGCCAGCCTGTCAATCAGGTTGGCCTGTTGGGTGGGGGACCAAAAAAAAAATAAAAGATGTCCTTACGTCAAAAACATAAGGACATCCGGGAAACCTGTACTTCCGGGTTTCCTGTCAGGAATTACCCCATCCTCTTCCCGGCTCCAGGTTAAAATTTATCCCCAGATGTTGAACATGAGGCCTCCCTGATCAGCATGGCTCATTATCCCACACATGTGATGCAATTACCCACTGAACCATCAGGGGAAGCAGATTTACAGTCTTTAATGTTGCTACTGATTTCATTTTTCATATTCTACATTGTGAATCAATGGTCCATATTGCCAGACACAATTATTTAGGGAAAAAAAACGTACTGATCTCCAATATTCTCAGGCACTAGCTTCTTGAAGAGAATACTGATTAGCTGCATACACAATAAAAGCTAAACTGCATCCTTAAGATTAGAATATGAGCTGCTTAAGACTGCATTTTATAAATAAAACAGGATCTAAGAAAGTAGAGGGGCACAGAAGGGAAGATTTTTACATTTTTAATATGAATATTAACAGCCATAATTCTCTTGCACTCATTTTATTTCAGTCCTATTTTGATTGAACATAATTACTTGTAAACGAGTGATGCAGAGTCACCAAGTATTGTGATTTCAAATGCTATATCATAGTGAAGTATTTTGCTAAAAAAACAAGAGCTACCTTTTGATTCTGCTTTGAACGCACTGTATTATCTTCATTCGTTCCACAATGAAGAGATCCTGGAAGATTGTATAATGGCACTCACTCATACATATTTCAAAATATATCTGCAAAAAAAAATCAGGGTGTGTTGGTGACTCTGCAGCAGGCTAGGCATGTCAGTTGGAATACTTAAATATGTATTATATAGTTTGGATTTCCCTTGCTGCCCAATTACATGTTACTATCATGGGGCCACATGGTTATATAGAAAATATCTAAGGCTGCGGTTATACCGCACAACTGCTCGGAAGCTGATGGCTGCAGAACTCGGTTCAAAGCCAACAGTCATGCATACATTTCCTGTGCCCAACAGACATTTGAGAGGCAATTTTAAACCAGCCTAACTGGCAGGAACAGGGCGGCTTAAAACCGCCTCTGGAGGAACCCTTCCCGCACTGTCCCTGCTCCACCCCCCATTTTAACTCGCCAACGTCTGGCTACACGTCAGGTGCCCGCCACATGCAAGCCGGGTCTTAATTTAAAAGTCAAAGTCGCTTTTTGATGACATCATACCTCCCCTCCCACTGAATTTTAACTCCAAATCATAGCTGCCATGCCCAGTCTCAGACCCACCAGCAAAATCAAGCGGGATTGGTCCCTGAGAGTGCCTGAAGCAGTATAAAAGGGGATCTCTGAGCTGCAGCTCACTGGGTCACAGGATCTTTTACTGTCTGATTTGCCAGGAGAGTTTCCAACTTCCAAATGGCTACTTCCACACTTTTGTTGCCTTACAACCCTTTAGTCAGCTTTCTCTACTTATTATGGATGTTATTTTCCTTTCTTCTGAATGGAACAAGATTTGGTGGCAGGAGAGCCAGCAACACTTGTAAATAGAAAAGAATACCACTCTGTCAATGGACGGCTAATGCCAATCACAGTGACAAAACATGCAGGTCTGTACAAGGTTATCAGGGATGCTGCTACGATGTTTTTATACTGAGTAACTCTACCATCACCTTGAGGAACATAACAGAATGGTTGCTGGGGGGGACAAGGTATACCCCCTTCAGCCCTGTGCAACCCCACTACACCCGAACAGTACAGATACAATCAAAGCCAGGGCACAACCAGGATCCTAATAGAACACACAATAGTACTGCTCAAGCAGAGGTTTAGGTGTGTAGACCGCTCAGAGGGCTCCCTGCAATATGCCCCTGATAGAGTCTCACGCATCGTTGTGTTCGGCTGCACAACATTGCATTACAAATAGACCTGCACTGGGAGGAGGAATAGCAGCAGCAGCAGTCGTCATCAGACAAAGACGACCTGGGGGAAGGAAAGGAAGCAGCAGGGGAAGGAGGGCCACATCATGTGCCTTACAGACGGAGATGTCAAGAATCAGCTCATAGCTCAGCGATTGCAATGAGCTTCTCACACTCTGCCCTGAGAAATTAGACCAAGCTCCTCTGCATATCAGTCCTTGTTACATTCTTCACCACTCCCATAATCCTGCATTGAAGAATATTCAAACCATTCAGACAACTTCTAAAGCAACAACATTCTGACAGTGCAGACTCAGAAGCTGCTATTAAACCACTTCACAGACCAAAGTACCAACTCTAATAAAGATGATTAATTTAAAATCAAATGTAATAATTGCCTTCCATTAATTTCTCACCTAGATGGTCAACCCAATGTGCATTTCTTTAAAGAAGGTTTCCGAACTCTACTACTCCTACGAGTTACTCCCCTAGTGGCCTGAGCAGAGCTGGTAGAAGGCTTGCTGTTCTTCCTGTGGGGACCCTTGAGAAGCTCATGGCCGGTGGCTTTTGGGTGTTCATGCCTGTGAAGGCACAGCTGCAGATTGCTGCCAGGGCAGTCTGGCTCAGCTGCCTTGCTGGCACCATGGTGGGTACTGGTTGAGGGTGGGGGTGGTGGGGGGGCGGGGGGAACAAATGTGAAAACGTGCTGACCTCCTGAGAGAGGCCAGCTGATACTGCTCCCATTGCACCACTTGGGCTGGGCCTCCCTTCCATTGATCTGCGGGAGAGAGCAGACCACAGAAGACGACCGACCCTTTCAAAGCCCTTATCCATTCCACTACCATTCTCTACATGTGGAGCTCAAACTCTGCATGGCAACTATAAGAGCTTCCACCAAAGCTGCAACATGGATTCTTGCTGCGAAGGCCTGGCTGCAGTATCCCCTGGAGCTGACTACACTATGACCAGATAGACTGCACAGTGGTGATGCCATGTGAGATGACACCACAGAGGACTCCTCCAACACTCTCAATCACAGTGGTGAAACTCCTTGGCACGCCTTCCATTACTTCATACAGCTATTTCTGTAAGGCCAGCAGTTTTCTTCTCATGACTGAGCCCTCAAAGTTCTCATCTCTGTTGTCCTCAGCAAAGCTGGGAGAGAGCCTGGCCCTTCGATGAGGTCTCCCCTGGGCTGTCCTTGCCAGCATTAGCTGCTGCTACCCACTGGTGCTGGATGTTTGACCACATGCGGGCCCCTCAAGATTGCTATATAGCCCACACAGAGTGCTCATGTCTGAGCTGGTGCCTGGGAGGGGTTGAGTGCCTGACGGTGCATTCTCCGAGGGATTGTCCTCTTCTAAGGTCTGTTCGCCTGCAGTAGCCTCATGGTATTGAGAAGTCCCCAGTAGAAAGAGAAAATGGAGAAGAGTAAGGGAGAGAGAAACTGTACATAATCAGGTGATAGTATTGAGAATGCAGGTTGAAGTTGTTTAGCTTACTGCATCTGTGCCGAGTTAAATGAAGGTATATAAGTAATGTGCAGACACCCTGCTTGGGTGCACCATCAGCCTCTCCTTCCCCAATACTCATGGTCCTGCCTGTGCCAGTGATATCCAGGGCTTCTTGTCTTGCTGTGAAACCTTTACTCTCTCCCATCCTGATCATTCCCTTGATATGGCCCACATTTTCACTCCCTCAAGTCCAAGACTTAGTGTGGTATTTATCTATCTATTTGCAGTAGGTAAGGGGAGATCTTTTATAAACTTCTTTCCAAAGTTCTATCACTGGAGATATTCACTCCTCCCCCTCACATCCAAATCTCAGCATCTTCCTTGCAACAGAGGAGCATCTGACTCACCGTGAGCAACACCACGGGAGATCTGCTAATGTACATAAACACATTGCCTCCAGTGCATACTTAGTCTGTCATGTCACATTTAATGCACCACACTTTGGGCATCATGCAAATTTCTTGCAGCAGGCTGGTTCAAATTTTGTCTTCATAAATCAGTAACAAATCTGAACTGATCAGATAAGAAGGAACATGCAAAGCAAAGACAATAGTAACAATAAAGAATCACTGAGGACCTATGAAAGCAACAGATCAAACATAAACAATCAGAAAAATGTACCAATCGAAGAAGGAAAGCAACTCGTACAATGGCACTAAATACATTTTGAAAATTCTTTCAATCACCATCTTGGTTTTTTACCCAAAGTAGAACACTGCCAATTAAATAGCTTGAAAGAACTATCATTTTTATAGCACCTTTCAGACCCTCAGAACATCCCAAAGTGTTTCAGAGACTATGATTTATTTTGAAGTGTGGTCACTCTTGTTACGTAGTCAAATACAGGATAGAAAACCTACAACGAAATGATTACCTATAAAATAGCATTTTATGTGTTTGAAATGCCAGTTACAAGGTTTTCTGGTGACCTGTGCCTATGTGAAAAGCCTTAGCTTTGACTTCATGCAGATTTCTAGATGGTTTACTGAAGGGACCCAACAAGATAGCAGACCCATCACATGCCTGTGCCTACAACTTCCAAAAATGATTATGATTAATAGCAACACCAGCCAATCACAGAACATGCCAGAACTTGTTGCTGTAGGCCCAGCCCTTCCAAAGGAAAATTACTGAAAACAAAGACATCCAAGGAAAGTATTTGAAATGTTATTTTTGTATGTATCAGCACAAGGTAAAGGATGAACACCTTCAACTTTTTCTAAGATGATTTTGAAAGCAAAAATGTGTACTATATAGTGGTTATTCTCCTGCAATTACATTGCAGCAGGTTTAGTACCATAGTCAAATGCAGATACAGCTAAGAAGAAAACTGGGAAGTGGGAAAGAATGTGGGTCAGTACAATTCAGAATCAATCTTTATATTTTGTAATGTTTTCTAAATGGTTACAGAAGCTACATTTCTCTTATTTATGTTTATGCTCAGAAAACAAAAACAATCATTGTTCACATAAACAGTAGCAAATTCAGGAAGGACTGGACCATTATTCAAATTTGGAGGGAGGTTCTGAATAAAAATCAAAAATGAAACCATTTAAGCAAAAGGTTTTGGTAACACTAAGTACTGTTGCAGAGATATTTGATAAAACAGAAAGATGCAAATTTAGTTTAATCTTTTCTTAAGTTTTGCATATTTCTGCACTAATAAAACCTCTACTCTGGATCTGTAGTATAAAATCCTGCTGTGGGTAAGAAAAATACTACTTATTTATTTTCCAGGCCCAGTTAATAAATATTTACTTCAATGTCTGGGGAGATCACTTAAATACATCTTTACAAATTAAATATATATTTTTTGAAGTTATAAGCACAAGAATGTAACGGGCCTGCTATCTAATTGGATCCCTTCAGCTAACAGTATATCCAAAAATTTACGTGAAGTCAAAGCTAAGGCTTTTCACATAGGCACAGGTCTCCAACAGAAAACCATGAGACAGGCCTTTTAAACACATAAAATGCTATTTTATAGGTAATAATTTATAAATTCTATCACTAGAAATGTGCTACTCACTATAAGCAACACCACAAAATATTGAGGAAGAATTTTCTCATCTGTTATGCTGGTAGACTGGTGTTAGATAGGAGGAAAATTGGACGGGGTGGGGGGAGGGGGGTGCGGTTCTGCCAGCTCCCCACCGCAACCCTGACAGCATTTCCCACCAGAACATAAGAAATAGAAGAAGGAGTAGGCCATATGGCCACTCGAGCCTGTTCCGCCATTCAATAAGATCATGGCTGATCTTCAACCTCAAATCCTCTTCTCCGCCCTATCCCCATATCCCTCGATTCCATTAGTGTCCAAAAATCTATCGATCTTGTCTTGAATATAGTCAACAACTAAGCATCCAGAGCCCTCTGGGGTAGAGAATTCCAAAGATTCAGAACCCTCTGAGTGAAGAAATGTTTCCTCACCTCGGTCCTAAATGGCCGACCCTGTACCTTGAGACTATAAGCCCTAGTTCTAGACTCTCCAGCCAGGGGAAACAGCCTCTCAGCATCTACCCTGTCAAACCCTCTAAGAATTTTATACATTTCAACGAGATCATCTTTCATTCTTCTAAACTCCAGAGAATACAGGCCTATCCTATTCAATCTCTCCTCATAGGAGAGCCCTCTCATCCCAGGAATCAATCTAGTGAAACTTCATTGCACCCCTCTATGGCAAGTATAAATTCCTTTCTTAGGTAAGGAGACCAAAACTGTACACAGTACTTCAGATGTGGTCTCACCAGAGCCCTATATAATTGCAGCAAAACCTCCTCACTCTTACACTCCAACCCCTCGCAATAAAGGCTAACATACTATTTGCCTTCCTAATTATTTGCTGTACCTGCATGTTAACTTTCTGTAATTCGTGTACAAGGACACCCAAATCCCTCTGACTATCAACATTTCTTAGTCTCTCACCTTTTAAAAAATATTCTGCTTTTCTATTCTTCCTACCAAAGTGGATAATTTCACATTTCCCCACATTATACTCTATATGCCACCTTCTCGCCCAGTCACTTAACCTGTCTATATCCCTTTGCAGCCTCTTTACGTCCTCCTCATAGCTTACTTTCCCACCTAGCTTTGTATCGTCAGCAAACTTGGATAGATTACACTCATTCCCTTCATCTAAGTCATTAATATAGATTGTAAATAGCTGAGGCCCAAGCACTGAACCTTGTGGCGTCCCACTAGTTACAATCTGCCAACCCAAAAATGACCCATTTATTTCTGATTGTTTTCTGTTCGTTAACCAATCCTCAACCCATGCTAATATATTACCCCAAATAAACCCTAATCTTGTGTAACAACCTCTTGTGTGGCACCTTATCGAATGCCTTTTGAAAATCCAAATATACTACATCCACTGGTTCCCCCTTATCTACTCTGCTAGTTACACCCTCAAAAAATTCTAATAGATTTGTCAAACACAATTTCCCTTTCATAAAACCATGTTGACTCTGCCTAATCATGTTATGATTTTCTGACTGCCCTGGTACTATGTCCTTAATAATAAAAGTGATTGTGAACATATGTTCATCAAAGTATTGTAATGAGAGGCAAATCTCAGGAATATGTCACACACCATGTTTTTGCGCCCTAGAAACACTGGGCACAAGGGATATCTGGATGTCCCGGGCATCCAATGTCACTAAAGGCCTCGGGGACGGGAATGGCAGTTAAATTTTAAAAGGTCAGTTTCCCCAATGCAATTGATCATAGAGCGATTAGTTGCATTGGGGAATCTAACATAATAATACCACCCTCCTTGGCCTGCATCATCATCCCTTTTGTCATTTAATCACTCCTGCCCTCTACCCTATCACAGACCTTCCCTTTTGTTCTTTCCTCCCCTCCCCTCCCCCCCCACCCTTTCCCTGGCTCTGTACTTGCTTAAACACTTTTAACTCTTTCACATCTTCCAGTTCTGATGGAAGGTCTTCGACCTAAAATGTTAACTCTGTTTCTTTCTCCAGAAATGCTGCCTGACTTGTTGAGCTTTTCTAGCATTTTCTGTTATTATCTAACATAATAGTAAATCGGCCACTGTTACCATTCCTATGGCCCACTTACACTGTGGCAAGGTGCCACGATGGATTCCCTCCTCCATGCCTGAGGCGGGCACAAGCAGTGGTACTGTCAATAGCTCCTGCACCTACCGATAATATGATTAATATTCCCGATCCTGGGAAATGAGCTGGGGTCAGAGGCACGGGCAAAGGGCAGGCATAAGTCAGGCTCCACCGAAGATTTGCTGCCATTGCCGCAGACAGGAAATTTGTCCCATTATATTTACTGTTTTACTTGTATAAATTATATCGTACTCATTATCTGCAGTCATTTTTGCTCTTAAAGATGATGCCATTGTGTATGACACTTATCAATTTATCTCAAAGCTTCCCGAGAGGCAAATTCCATTAGAGTATCTTTTACAGCAACTAATGTCCACTTTACCTTCGATAGTAACAGCAACACATTTGTAACTGTATATATGTAAATAATACAGATTTGCAGTTGTTCCCTTGCTACAGTATCCACCCTGCAGTATAAACAGAGCGAATTAGGAACAAGAACAGGCACAATGTTGGAAATGGGGTGTAACATAGAATTATCTCAGAGGGAGCAATGAATAATTCACAGACAGACACTAAGAGCTGAATTATTGTCTGTAACCCGCTGCTCTGAGCTTAGAATTCTAGTTATAAGACACATTTTCTCTTGATACGATTAAGAGATCAATATAAACTTTTGCAGTTTAAAATGATGATAATGGTATGTCACCAGGGAAATGTGTTGGAATGCAACCCCCTAGGTAGGCTGGTCAAGGGGTCTGACAGCCATCAATGTGGTTTCAATTTTAAAGAAATACAATTTAAATTTACAAATTAAGGGCAGTATAACCATTAAAAAATCTAATCTCAGAAGTTTAGCTCCCTTAAAAAGGGAGATGGGGAGGAGCAGAATGCAAACCGAGTTCAACCACATTACATTTCACATCTCCTTGTCAGCTGAGGTAAGAGGTTCATGCCAGCCTTTCCTGTCTTCTGATTCCCAGTAGAAATAATAACAATTAAAAATAATACTTGTATTTATATAATGCCTTATCTCATTGAAATGTCTTCACATGGCTCCCAGAAGGAATTAATATTGGAGTGCAGTTACTGTTCTTACGTAGGCTAACATGGCATTCTGTGGCAGCAATATCGCACCAGCATCTGAAGGTAATGGTTGAGGGAGGAATGTTGGCCAGGACAACAGGATAACTCCCTGCTGGATGTTCCCATCAAATAATGCTGAGGAATCTTTAACATCCAACCGGACAGTTTATGGGACCTCAGTTTAGCATTTAATTTGAAGTATGGCACCTCCAACCATAAGGCATCCCTTCAGTACGGCACTGGTTTCGGCCTAGATTAGGAGTTCAAATCCTGGTAAGGGCTCGAATCGATAATTTTCTGATTCAATGCTGGGAATCCCAATCTTATTTTGTTCGGTTCTTTTACAGCTCTTCAAATTTGATTTGTTTTTGTAGTGAAATAAATAATAAAAGAACACTGAAGGACTCCCTTGATGATTGATAGGTAAATGCTCGTATGTTGTGATACTCAGCCATAGGGATCAGGAAAGACCCAAGTTGATTCCCTGATCAGTGCTATGTTCATTGGTCTGAGCTGGAGCAAAGACCAAGGCACTACAATGGGCCTCAGTACGTCTGAGCTGGGAAGGTAAAAATCCGTCACTATTTAATGACGCCAGCTGGAAAACACTCATTTATGGACATCAGCTGAGAAGAGGATGGGACCCGGGTGCAATTCCCCTCACGGTACAATAGCCTGCCAACAAACACTGTTGAGGCTTTCACATTAAGTACTGCCAGTTGGTTGAGATGCCAAAGGGCAGTGGGCAGGCAAGGAATGGCATCCCAGCATGAGTCACCATCTCTGGAAATAGGGAAAAACATTGGAACACAGAGGTTAGTTAGAGATTACCAGGAAGAGGTAACCAGCTGGTAGTGATTGCAAGTCATTGTGGTTGACAATAATATACAGTATCCTCTTCTTACTGGTTCATCTCTTGCCAGTGTTACATTTAAGATTTTCATTCAAAGACATATGAGTTTTGTCAAGCTTCTACATAGAATATTGCAACAGTGATGATAGATTACAAAAGTTATTTTGAATTTGAAAGACCCATAACTCATCTGCAGCACAGCTATGAGTGAATGATAATGGTCTTCCCCACAAGGCGTAGAACATCAGTGATGCACCATCAGAGGTGTAATGTTTTTTTCCTATGTGTGAATGCTGTTTGGTTTTGAATCTGCTCTCAATCTACCTCAAGTTAAGGTACAATCCTTTGTAATGAATTAGGACCAAGCTTTTAACAGTTAATTTCTGCATGTCTCCCTTTCATTGTGGACAAATGATAGCATTTTACAGATCCATTGGGCTGATCCTTTTAAAAATTCCAGAGGGGAGATGAGGAGAATTTTTTTTATGCAGCGAGTTGTTATCTGGAATGCACTGCCTGAAAGAGTGCTGGAAGCAGATTAAATAGTAACTTTCAAAAGGGAATTGGGTACATACTTGAAAAGGAAAAAAATTGCAGGGCTATGGGGAAAGGGCATTGGGGTGGAACTAATTGGATAGCTTTTTCAAAGAGCTGGCACAGACACGATGGGCTGAGTGGCCTACTTCTGTACTGCAAGATTCTATGAGATGCCCTTTCATGTTGTTGCACTGTAGCCTGATTATGCAATATGTTGATTTATATTATGGTGTAGTTTGCGCCTGTGAGTTCTCAGTCTTGGCAAGGTTGTCAATGAGAAAGTTCTAAGCAGAGATGGGTTTCTTCCACCACGGGAAAGAAGGGAAAATTGCACAGGAATCAATCCAATACACTCTGGTGAATCTCAAACAATTAGGGATACTCATTAGCTTACACCCTGAACTGGGGAATGGTGTGTGGAAACTAATTTGAGCCATTTGTAACCCTATATTGAACAAATGTTCATTTAATGTTCTCCAAAATATCATGGGCACGATTTTAAAAGAAAAGTGTGGGTGCGTTGGGGCCGGGGGGCAAACAAAATCGGGTTTTTGAGGAGCGGGCAGAAATCCCGGCTCCAACACATTGAAGAACGTGCACGACCCAGAGCTATCTGGGTGTGCACACCGTTCCCGAACCTGGAAGTCTCGTTGGCAATTAAAGCCGGTGGGATGATATTTAAAGCAGTAATTCAAGTACGTAAAGTACTTGAAATGTACGTAAATCTAATTAAGAATGAAGGCAAGCGATTTCAACGCTGCCTTAACGTGTTTCCCATGCTGTGTGAAGCACGGCATGGGAAAGTAGTTGGATTTCACCGGCAGCTACTTGAACATTTAAATCCCTGTTTGACAGATGGGGATAAAAGATGAGTTATTGCAGCAGGGCACTCAGTTCTCTCAGACAAATTTTTGGCTGGGAGATCTTTATGTTTAGACTGAAAATTCTTGGTTTCCACTCAGAATTGTTCTGTTTACACGTATTTACCAACTTTTCGGACCCCCTCAAACTGATATCATCAGGATGGGGGGTGTGATAGCTGCATTCATCAGTAGATCAGAGGACGATCAACATCACCATCCTCGCCAGGCATGGCATGCACTTCCGCCACTTGTAGCTCCACAACACAGTGCTGCGCCACAGGCACCTGCACAAGAGCACGGAGGGGAACAACAGAGGGAGCAACGTCACAGGAGGCACTACCCTTGTCAGAGGGTCTACAGACCGAGGCTCAGCTTCCTGGACCTCTCTGAGGAGCAGTGCATACGGAGGCGGAGAGTGAGTCACCAGGTGGTCACAGACATCTGCAGCCTCCTTCATGCCGAGCTGCTCCAGGCTGGGCCTGGCGGCATCACATTACGTGACCACTGGCCTCAACTTCTTCTTTCAGGGTGTCACCGGTGACATTGCCGGAGTCTCTCAGTCATCTGCCCACAAGTGCACAAGACAGGTTACCGACGGTTTGTCTCGCAGGGCTTCGCAATACGTCAACTTCCCCATGGACGACCTCAGCCAGTCGGAGAGGGCAGTGGGATTCCACTCTGTGGCTAGCTTCCCATGGGTACAGGGTGCAATCAAATGCACCCATATAGCAATCCGAGCACCTCCACATGAGCCAGGACTCCTCATCAACAGAAAGTGGTATCACTCCATCAACGCTCGGCTCGTTTGTGACAACCGAAAAGATTTCTTCACAGGTGTGCGAGATTCCCTGACAGCTGCCATGATTCGTTCATTCTGAGGGAATCCAACATCCCGGGCCTCTTCCACGCATCAAACAGCCTTAAGGGCTGGCTCCTCGGGGACAAGGGATACCCCCTACACACGCGGCTGATGACACCTCTGAGGAACCCCATCATCAAGTAACAGCGTCTTACAATGACAGCCACATCGCCACCAGATCGGTCATTGAACATGCGATAGGACTGCTGAAGATGCGATTTCAGTGCCTGGATTGTTCTGGGGGAGAGCTTCAGTACACACCAGCATTATAGTAGTGTGTTGTGTCCTGCACAACATGGCGCAACAGAGAGAGGTACCGGTTGATGAGGTCCCATGTCCTCAACCAGCATACACATCTGCAATGATCATTGAGGAGGAGCAGCACCAGGAGGAGGAGGAGGAAGAGGAGGATGAACTCATCAGCAGAGCAGCGGCTCACCTGGCTGCTCGTGAGGCCAGGGAGTCATTCATATGTTAAAGCTTCTCATAAGATCACAAGGTGAGAATAATCCAGTCCTCACACCAGCTGGAAAGAGCAGCGTCAACACCAGCACCAGCACCACCCCCCCACCACCCACACAAAACATTCCTGCAACTGCACATACACCAAGTGGAAAGTCACCCACTGGGTGGCATCAAGTGTCGCTTTTCATGGTGAAACACATGAAAGGGCGCTATCACAAAAGCCAGTCAAGAATGGGCAAGACGTGCCAGTGGTGGTGAGAATGATAACATTTAATGTGACTTTAACAAACACCAAATATAAATGAAAAACATGACAGCCTGTCAGACACCCTTGTACATATCCTTCATGATCACAAATCCTTAGCCTTTCTCTTCCTACTACTTCTATGTGGAGCATCCCCTGTGGCTGTAGCAGAGGTAGTGGCAGGTTGCTCATGTCCATGCCCAGACTGCTTAGATGCTTTCGGCCTACGCCCTCTGGGTTTTGGAGCCCATGAGGGCCCCGCCAAAGACTGCTCCACCTGCACCTGTGCAGGGGCAGACTCGGCCACCTGGAGAGGAGGCAGCATTGCGGGTACTGGTTGAGAGGGGGGCAACAGGCGAGACGTGGGAGCGCTTTGAGTGGAGTCCCCACTTCCATGTCCCCTTTCGCCATCATCCCTCTCCTGGACCAGGCTCACATCACTCCTACCAACCTGCTGGAGAATAGTTTGGAGCACATGTATGACGCCTTGGAAGCCCAGTTGTAAAGTTTCTGTCTGCCTGTTTAAGGCGGTAGAATGTTGTTCAACCTGAGTCCGAACGGCCATTGCCAAGTCCTGAATGGACTCATTCGTGAGCCGTGCTTGAAGCTCAATGGAGGCTAGCCTTCTTTCCATCGCAGACATTCCCGCACTTACCTGCGACACTACCTCAGACATTTCAGCAGTTACGTGTGACACTATCTCAGACAGTTCCTCACATCCCTGTGACACCATCTCAGAGATTCCCTCCCGTACCTGTGCCACCATTCCACTAATGCAGGAGTTGGACTCCTCCTTCCTCTGCATTATTCTGGAGAGTGCGCTTGGCACCTGTTCCAGTACCTCGCAAATGTGCTGCTGTCCCTCGATCATTCTCCTTTTAAAGAATGGTCCCCAGGGTTCAGCATCTGCGTCCAGCTGAGCAGAGCCTGGAGAGGAGTGCGCCCACCGACGCAGACTCTCCACAGCTGCCCCTGCCACCAGTGTCTGCTGATGCTCACTTGTGTGTGGTGACTCACCAGGTGCCAATCCAACTAACTGACTACTAGGACCCACTGAGGTATGAGTATCCGCGCTGGTGGATGGCTCGCTAAGATGTGATGGTGTGCCCTCAGAGGCCAGGAGCTCCTCTGAGGAATCACCCTCTACCATCACTGCAGCCTGTAAGAGAACAGAAGGCAATATCAAGCATTATCACAGATGTGTCATATTGCGATGAACATACTGAGGTGTTCAACATGCCAAGCATTGTTAACATCAATTCATCTTGTGTGTGATGAATGTTAAAGTTGTGTCACCAGACGTTTGTGGGGTGCCAGTGTCAGTGTCCCCAACGGACAGGCACTCGAGTCTGCGTCTGATCTCCAGGGCCTCCTCCTCCGCATCTGTGAGGACCACTTTTTGTTGTGACTCCCCCCCAGTCCTCACCCTCTCCCGTGCATTTTGCGCTCTCTTCTAGAAAGGGAGAAAGTACAGACGTGTGAGTGAGTGATGGTGAAGTAGCCAACCGATGAATGCATTTCTTTGGGTGAGGCTGACCATGAAAGAGATGCACCAGAGGGTGAGTATTAGACAGAGACATCACATTGGATCAGGATTGGGGTGAGTGGTAGTGGTGGGGTCACAAATGGGGAGGTGCGGCAGTGCTCAGGAAGTGAAGGTAAGTTGAGGATGAGCCTTAAGTGGGTGTGAGGAATGATGTGATGGAGTAGTCTTGGCAGTGCAGAACGATGTGAGGGGCGGGAGGGGGTTGTGGGGTGATATGTGCGACACAGAATACAGGAGAATCAGTCAGTGTACTCACTTTTGCTGACCGAGTTAGGTCATTGAAACGCTTCCTGCACTGGACCCAATTGCGGGATATGTTGCTGCTGCTGGTGACCTTCTCTGCCACCTCGAGCCAGGCCTTCTTGGTGGCAGAGGCAGGGCGCTTCCTCCTATCGGCCGGGCAAAATCGTTCCCTTCACCTCCTCACCCCGGCCAGCAGCACCTCAAGTGAGACATCGCTGAATCTTGGAGCAGTTTTGCCCCTCTGCTGCTCCATTGTGTCTTCTTGCTCCTTGTTTCAGCAAAATCCATTGGAGCAATGGCCCTTTAAATCTAGATGCTCCAGCTGACAGCAAGTCATGCGGGTGCGCAGTCCGCCCGCTGCGCAGCTTTTAGACGGCAAACCCAGAAACAAGATTAATGGCCACCAATTAAGTTGCGGTCGCGTGGGGAACGGTAAGTTTTTATTATTCGGGTTACCCGTGTGCACGTTCAACCCCCTGTTGTCAACCCGCTGCCCTTTTAAAATCGTGCCCCATGTTTTCTTGAGCTATATGCTAGCTGAACAATAACTGTACTGTTATGTATACTGCTCTTACATTGGATATACAATTTCCTGTAATCATCTGCAGATTATTTCAGTGTAAACCTGCAGTAATGATGTCCCAAGTGTCTTTAATACCCTTCTGTGAACTTCATTCTTCACTGCTCTCAGCTGTCAGTTCACCATAGAAATCCACAAGGAGCAAAAATTATGGTACCTCAAAACTATAGCACTGGAAAAACAACATCAGCTTTGTTAAACTCTTTATCAGCATTGCTGTGAAAGAGAAACATATTTTTGTTCACCATCAGGAAAACTGTAGCATACTGAAAGAGAAAAGCTGCTGACTATTGATATGAACATGTGCACTGCTTCCTGTGGTAGGGCCCTGACTAAATGTGAGAACTTTGACAAACCCAATAACACAAACTCAAATATAAATAACAACTTAGAATGCAATTATTTCTAGGATGTAAGCTAATCAGATGTTCGTAGGCAATCTAAATTTCTCCCTCATGGTTTGTCATAATATCTGAACCCATGATTGAATTACAGCCTTGCATCGCTCCATGTTTTGCATTGTCTAATTTGTAATCTGACAAATAGGACAGTAACCTTTACATCTCTTTCTTTCCCTCCTTTACAATTTTCTGTGCCAATATTTGTCCCCTTCCTTTCTCCCCTGAAGGTATTGACTCTTTGCTAGGGTAAAGTTCTATGGGTGCCAGTCACCCTCTGGGTACCTTGCCAATTATTCATCTAGGCACTTATCAACGATTGTCAGTAGACTATTCTACTATAGGGACCCCGGTGCTGAGCCCAATTCTGTGATGATTTGATGTTCATGCACACACAGCTTCAGCAGGGGTTCCTGGATATCACTCAGGAGTGAGAACCATTGCTGATTTAAGCAACACAAAAACATTCTTGGTGAACCTGCTTCTTCTCCATCTCAAGAACAGTCTAAATGTTTAGGGTCAATTTGAAATGCAAAATGGGTATCTAAGAGCACCTGGGTTACATCAGTGTCATACAAGACTTTTATACTTGCACACTAAATACTACTGCTGCTCCTCACAAGTTCATTGAAAGTTTCTTGACACAGTTCAGTAGAAATAATTTGGATACATGCCTATCAACATAGAATGGCTGCGAATCAGTTCTCCACAAATATCAAAACATTTTACACACTGCTGGTAGATCTCTGCCCAATAAGAAATAACTGAATGTAACATTACGTCAAACGTCAAATCATGGTTTTATACTTGCTCCTTATACAAACTAGCCAGTAGCATCAGTGCTCCTTCGCAGCTCTAGCCACACGCCTTTGGAAGTTCATCACCAGCCATCGCACAATCACTCCCACGCACAACAAACCTGCAGCGTAAGTTGCACTTAGATTTCACGAGGAAAACAAAAGGTAAGTAAAGGTGAGGAGAGTGAACATAAAACACAAAAAGAAAAAACAAAACCCTAAATTTGCTTTATCTGAGCACAATGCAGAGCCTAACCACTCCCTTGGAATTGGGCCACATTAATCAGTACTGCATAGGATAATGTGGGAGGAATATTAGGGGAATCCTTTCTGTATTAATTGTGAATTCATTAAAACAAAATAACAGTGCACCAAGTCAATAAAATAGTGAGGATCATAACAAAATAAAAATTGTTTTCGGCATTTTTTAATTAAAAGATGATCATAGACACACTAAGTAAGTCTCACTTGCATTGGTTGCTTAATAGAATGGTGGATATTTCAGTGGTAATGTTGTAGAATAAGTGTAATGTATAATTACAAATCACATGTAACTTATGAAGTTTTCATTAGTCAAGTAACCTTTGTAGTTTGCAGTTACCAACAATTGCAAATTGTTTCTATTTTCAGAAATATGCCACTAACTGAATCCTCTCATGTACATTATGAATTATTAGGAATTGGGCAGCACATTGAATTGTGTGCATATAAGGGTGATTCTGATGTTTACTTTTAAAAACCCTAATAATGAATGGTTCCAATCATTAGATGTAGAAGTAAGTGGGGAAATGACTTTTACTGTCCAGTTTACATTTTAGACATTTCCAGAAAACCACCTTTGAAACAAGACTGCCTGGTCTAAAACCACATCCAAAGTATATATACTTAGCCTCCAAGGAACATAGGAACAGGAGTAGGCCTTTCAGCCCCTCAAGCTTGTTCCATCATTCAATTAGATTATGGCTGATCTGTAACTTAATTCCATTTAACCGCCTCGGTTCCATATCCCTTAATATTCTTACCTAACAAGAATC
Source organism: Heptranchias perlo (assembly GCF_035084215.1). NCBI lineage: Eukaryota > Metazoa > Chordata > Chondrichthyes > Hexanchiformes > Hexanchidae > Heptranchias > Heptranchias perlo. The sequence continues at coordinate 17,279,547 of NC_090339.1, forward strand.
TATCAATCTCAGTTTTGAAATTTTCAATTGACCCCCAGTCTCAACAGTTTATTGGGGAAGATAACTACCTACAGTATCAAATAACCACCCACAGCACCAAATAACCACCCACAGCACCAAATAACCACCCACAGCACCAAATAACCACCCACAGCAGCAAATAACCACCCACAGCATTGCTTGTTACAAATAAGCAGGAAGCAATACACAAACTGAAAATCATCACTATCAAAAAAATTACCTTTAAATCATATTTTGAACAAAATGAAAGGGAAATTATTAGAGAGCCAAACATGCAAAGAACTGCATTGACCTACGGGTAAATATTTAAACACTGAGGCAAAAAAAACTGCTGACATCTTTGAGTTCCAATGTTAATTGGTAATTATATCTCCAATGCAATGAATAAACGTGCCTCACTTCGTTCTACAAAAAAAAGATTGCAACCCCGAAGAATTTCTGTTTGTTTTACAGAGATTGATGTGACTGTTAGCTAATTTCAGGATGTTCTCATGCTGCAATGCCTGCTGATAGAGCAGTATAGAAGAATGACTTTCAGAACCCTCTTCTGAATCAATTCAATATTTACTTATTGCTCAATTATCAAATTAGTGTGTCAAACTTGACACGTGCCTTACATGCAATGCCTAATGATTGGCACATAAAAATACAACAAATCCCCTTCAGAAAGCTTTCACGTTGTCAGGTAGCATGGCCATTTATTTGCCTTGTTACACATAAAGGCAACATGTGCATCCAGTTTAAATTGTTTTAAGATCATTAATCCAAAAAACGCTTGTAGACTGACTCTGCTCCTTGACAAAAACAATTACTAATTTGTCAATGTCCAGCTGCTGCTTTTAAAAATGATATTCACATTTCCTTTGTTTTAATGGGGCTGATTTTCATGTCACCCAATGTGAACCAATCGATAATTCATCTAACAGCTTGCTTTAATCTAATGGACTTCAAGTTATTGGTTGAAGTACAAAGGCACTCAAGTATCAACAACTTAATAGTTGGGTAATCTAATTGCAAGTCTTTGGCCACGAGTAGAGAAAGGAGTGGAGTTAGCCTGCTTCTCCAAGGAGCCCAACATTTAATGTGCCAAGTCTGGTAGATAGTACCTCACTGTTACCATCTGAGTTTCAATTTTCATATAGACAAGACTCCACCTGATCTAATATGGAAGTAATAAAGACAGCACATGGAGGGAATCAAAAATGGGACTTCTTTCTTCATTTTGGAGCATCATCAGGGGCATTAGTTTTAGCAATCCTAAATAATTAACATTTAAAACTGTCCAGGCAGTAGCAGGAAAACACTGAGGGTATGACTGACAACACTGATTCTTTCCAATTTTCTCAAAAATAACAAACAACCAAGGAGTGTCCTTAAATACTGCTTCAATGGATCTAAACAGTTTGTAAAGGCTCACAGGTACACACGAGAGCTACATAGGTAACAAATAATTTTATGTCTTGCACCATACATTTTCGAGAAAGGGTTCCTCCAGGAACATCACTCTAATTTTCTTGGCCTTATTTGTGCTCATCAAGGTCATGGCGATTGTGCTGAAGAATACTAAATGGCATCATTGAGCACTCCCCAGTCAGGTACAGCATAGATAGGAGTTAAGTAAGGTTCTCTTCTCTCAGCCACAATATGTTTTAACACCAGTCTCTGTCAAGCATCAGTGCGATTTTTCTTTCTATTTCCCACACAATCCCACCTTGTGGGTTTTTGGAATGAGATTACCAATTTAGTGCAAATTTACATTGAATAGTGGGCAGTTTTGTACTATGGGCCCTCACCCATTATTACTAGATTGAGACTATCCAAACTCATTTCATGAAGGACAATAGCAGGTAACAAAGAGAGGGAGAAAGAGGAGACTTTGATTCCATCAACCAGAACTAGATTCAACCACAGACCCTTGAAGTGAAAGGGCAATGATTGTCTCAAACCCACCCAATCCTCTTTATAGAATCCTTTTCTTAAAGTACTACCCAATTTATGTGCCCCAATTCGACAATAACTAACTTGAAACAAAACCACCTTTGAATGCCCTTTGATGTCTTTGTATTTACTCTTTAAACCTATCTATTACACTAAGGTCTCACCTCCAAATATCTTCTGTTCATTAGAATGTTTTCTTAATCTAAATAATGACCAACTTCTCTACATGACTCAACTCTAAAGGCTGAGTCTATTAAATTTTCTGAAATAAGTTTATAAACTCTATCTTCTGGTCTCAATAAGTTGCCTGTACTTGTTTTTCCTTATACTATTCTGTTGTCTACCATATCAACAACAACAACTTGCATTTATATAGTGCCTTTTTTTTATTTGTTCATGGGATGTGGGCATCGCTAGCAAGGCCAGCATTTATTGCCCATCCCTAATTACCCTTGAGAAGGTGGTGGTGAGCCGCCTTCTTGAACCGCTGCAGTCCGTATGGTGAAGGTTCTCCCACAGTGCTGTTAGGTAGGGAGTTCCAGGATTTTGACCCATCGCGATGAAGGAACGGCGATATATTTCCAATCAGGATAGTGTGTGACTTGGAGGGGAACGTGCAGGTGGTGTTGTTCCCATGTGCCTGCTGCCCTTGTCCTTCAAGGTGGTAGAGGTCGTGGGTTTGGGAGGTGCTGTCAAAGAAGCCTTGGCGAGTTGCTACATTGCATCCTGTGGATGGTACACACTGCAGCCATGGTGCGCTGGTGGTGAAGGGAGTGAATGTTTAGGGTGGTGGATGGGGTGCCAATTAAGCGGGCTGCTTTGTCCTGGATGGTGTCGAGCTTCTTGAGTGTTGTTGCAGCTGCACTCATCCAGGCAAGTGGAGAGTATTCCATGACGCTCCTGACTTGGGCCTTGTAGATGATGGAAAGTCAGGAGGTGAGTCACTCGCTGCAGAATACCCAGCCTCTGACCTGCTCTTGTATCCACAGTATTTATATGGCTGGTCCAGTTAAGTTTCTGGTCAATGGTGACCCCCAGGATGTTAATGGTGGGGGATTTGGCGATGGTAATGCCGTTGAATGTCAAGGGGAGGTGGTTAGACTCTCTCTTGTTGGAGATGGTCATTGCCTGGCACTTGTCTGGCGCGAATGTTACTTGCCACTTATCAGCCTAAGCCTGGATGTTGTCTGGGTCTTACTGTATGCTGGCATGGACTGCTTCATTATCTGAGGGGTTGCGAATAGAACTGAACACTGTGCAATCATTAGCGAACATCCCCATTTCTGACCTTATGATGGAGGGAAGGTCATTGATGAAGCAGCTGAAGATGGATGCGCAAGAGGCCAGAATTAATTTGTGCAAGATTTGATCAGACTTGCACAAATGAATTCTGGCCTCTTGCGCATCCTGATTTGCTTCACCCCTCCATTGGTGGCCATGCCTTCAGCTGTCTAGGCCATATGCTCTGGAATTCCCTCCCTAAGCCTTTCCACCTCTCTATCTCTCTCTCCTCCTTTAAGATGCGCCTTAAAACCTATCTCTTTGATCAAGCTTTTGGTCACCCGTCCAAATATCTCCTTATGTGGCTCAGTGTCAAATTTTGTTTGATAACCTTCCTGTGAAGCGCCTTGGAACGTTTTACTACGTTAAAGGCGCTATATAAATGCAAGTTGTTGTGGTTTGTTGTTGGTTGTAGTGCTAGAGGAGGTTGAAGAAATAGCAAGGTTAATATCATGGCAGTGTATTAGCATTTGCCTCGGAGTCAGTTATAAGGTTGAAATGCAGTGATTTGTTAAGCCACAGCTGTGAAATTAGAGACATTTGCAAATGTTACAAGAACCCCTCAGGATGGTGAGCATGGCTTTGAACCTCCAGTTTTCCATATTTGAAGTTCTTGATTTCAGTAAGTCATGGGGATGGAGAAGCTACAGCCCAGAGATTATCCACTTTCCTGCAGTGAGGGAGAGAGGGGGAAGTGGTGACTCACTGAGGCCTAAAGATGTGAGAAAATAACTAACAAGGAGGATTAAAATAAATAAAACTTAAAAAAACATAAATCACTTAAACACTTAGGTTGGATAACAGCCTTCAACCCATCATATTTTATAATATATGTTTGCTATTTTTAATAAAAGGCAACATGATCTGTACACTGACATTATTCTGCAATGTGAACTAATGAGCATTTTTTTGGTTTGCGATTGCGGTACTCACTGTAAGGCTCCTGATGATGAGATTGATATGAGAGGACTGTGATTGCAGGAAATATTTTGCCAGTAGTATGTTACCAGAATATGGAAAATATAAAGCTGTTTATTGTCAAATTACTGAGGGAGTGCTGGATGCTCAGAGGATCTGTTCTTCAGATGAGATGTGAAACTGTAGTGCCTGTGATTCTATTGGATTTTAAAGATCCCTTTTGACACCATTTGAAAAAAGCAGGAAGTTTCTCCAGTGTGCTGGACACCATTCTATCCTCGAACGACGCCAACCATTACTGATTGACTGCTCACTCCCCTCACTGCTGTTTGTGGGATTTTACTGTGCACAAAATGCCCTGCTGAATTCCACAAAAAAAAATAATCTATTGTGTGTGAAACACTTCGCCCGTTTCTCAGAGTGGTGGGAAGGTACTATATAAATGTAAGCTTTATTTTCCCCCTTACATCTAGGTGTTACTTTTAAATGGCTGGACCCCAGGATCACAGGGGGCTTGAAACAACTTGCAGCAAAGGTGGAGATGTGGCTCCCTCTTTGGAATGAAATGCCATTTACTGCATCAAAATCTCATTCCAACAGAAATTTTACCACGTCGACAGCCATCGGATTGAAAGTAACTGCACTGGTAATTTTTGAAACTTATTATAAAAGGAGTTTAATTCTGAGATTTCCGTCATCAAGAAAGAAATTTAAACGATCCAAAAAAATGCGTTGCGGCAGAAATTGCTCGGCGTGGTGATCCTCGCCACTCCATAGATTTATACTTACGGCGGTCTTTTCGTTGGGCACTTCTTCGAATAGGAAGCGGAGAAGAGCCCAGCGTCAGTTCAAGCGAAGCTCGGACCCTGGGAGAGGCAAGAGGATCACACTCTCCACTCCACCAATCAGATTGCAGCATTTTTGACATGCTGCGTTCATTGTCTCTGCCAGCTTGGAGCCTTAAACCAGGAAGTGAAAGATACAGCATTAAAATCAATGTACAGACAGCAAAAAAAGAGAGGGTAAGAAATAATTGAATTAAATAAGAGATAGAAGGGAAAAGTAAAAAAAAATAACTTTTTAATTTAAAAAAATAATTTTAATTACCAAAAATGATTAATTTAAGGAGTAATATGAGACTCTGCATTTTTAAAAGTTAATTTTTAGTTGCTTGACAGTCATTTAAACTTAGTTTAGACCTGTATTTTTAAGCATATCTGCTTGGTAGCGTAATTAGTTTCTAGCTGGGCAGATGAGTAAGTTTGCACTTTTTCAATGATTTCTCTGATTGCAGCATGCGATGTCCCTTTAATTCGAAGCTGTTATATCGACGGTGAACCAGTAGGAGTAAGTTCCGGATTTCTGCGTTTCACTGCGCATGTGCGAACGTCAGAACTTGCTCCTCCATTTTGCCACTAACAACGGAGAGCGCTGTTGAATTCTCCGTTATTTTGCGAGCGATTTCTGCCCCGTTATGTTTGGTGCACACTCCTTGATTGACTGTGTTTGTTGTCGCGACATTTTGCATGTGTTAATTATTACTGTTAAATTCAATCTGGTGAAATGGCGCTTTGCAGCCGAGTGACAATATAAAGCACTGACACAGGCGTTTGTGTAGGAAATCTTTTGCTGATGAGAAAAACTCGCTGAGAGACCCACAGCTTCACTGCACTGTAATAGTTGCCTGTTTTCACTTGTGCAAAAATTCCTGTAATTTCCCACTAAAGAAAACGAAGGCCGATTTTCCTCTCGGTCCCTCCGGCCTAGTGCCGGACAGGTGGCTGAGGGAGCAGTGTGTCACATTTCCTCAGTGCCAGCCCCACCATCAGCTTTTGACATATCTCGCAGGTGGGCGCAGGGGAAAGGGAAAAGAGACCAGATGGCCCTCCTCCCCACCTCGCTTAAATGCTGATACTGTGCTGTGCCGACTACAGGTGCAGGCCCACTAACATTATTCTGGAAACCCCCGGAACAGGGCAGTGGAGGCGGACACTTCGTAATGGGTCTCTGCCGCCCTATTTCTTAGTCACTACGCCCGGGAATTGAGCAGTCCCCAGGTGCAATGACAGAGAATGTTTGCTCTAGTTCCTGTATTTAGCAGGGAGGAAAATATTGGGGGTCGAAGTCAACTTTGACCCCAACTCAAAGTAGATGGTAGCGGTTGAATTTCACACTCACTATTCCTGGGCTTTTATACCAAAACAAGCAACGATGAACCCTTTGAGCGCTAAATTTCCCCTGCAGCCTTTAGATTACATTGAAGTGACAAACAGACAGGAAAGTGTTACAGATCGATTAGTAAAACAATGGAAGATTCAGCTAATGTTATAAACTGTCAACCAAGGTTTCATACTGGAAGACATAATGGGCTGGATTTTGCTGTGAAAATACCGGTGAGGCCAACAGCGCTCGGAAGTTGCTGTCCGAGATGCGCTGCTGCTCCGTCAGCTGCGCAAAAACAGAATCTCATGTCTGGCTCCCCATTCAAATGTATTCAATGGCATGAAGTTCCTGCACTGAGCTCGTAGATATGGACGAAGCTCGCCACAAAAAGTTAGTACTTGTCCATTCCGGTGTAACTACCCTTTTAACTTCATGGTAAGTCTGAATTACTGCCAGACAAACTCTCTGGCTTAACTTTTACAAGTGTGGAGTCTCATTCCTTCAGCTTTTAATTATTGTTGGAGATTTAAAAAACCAAAATAACATTTTTTTTAATGTTTTCTTTCTGTCTCTTTTATCCCTCTCTCCTAATCCAATCTTTCTTTCCCTCTCTTTTTTTCGCTTTCTGTACCTGATTTGACATTGAATTCACTATTCTAACTTAATTAACAATTCTTCAATCTGATTGGCTAAGGACGCACACAGTTGCTTGCCCTGTTCACGCAGGTCCCAGATGCCCTGTAGAGGACACCGCGCTGTTTGGACGTTTGGCTGACAGTAACTTGCCATGTAAAAGCCCATAGAAGATCTATGGGCAAGTGCTCATCGCTCACAGCAGAATCCAGCCCAATAGTTTTCACTTTCTTTTGACAAACTCAGAAATTTCAGATAATTCCACAGGTTTTGTCCTATGATATCAATGAAAGCACTGATAAAAATTGCTGTCATCAAGTGCAGGTTTGTCAAGAATGGTCATTTAAAAGAGTAAGACAAGGCATTTAAACAAGTGAATAAATTCATTGTCTTGAATATATTATAAACAATTTTACAACACCAAGTTATAGTCCAGCAATTTTATTTTAAATTCACAAGCTTTCGGAGGCTACCTCCTTCCTCATCGTTCACCTGAGGAAGGAGGTAGCCTCCGAAAGCTTGTGAATTTAAAATAAAATTGCTGGACTATAACTTGGTGTTGAAAAATTGTTTACAATTGTCAACCCCAGTCCATCACCGGCATCTCCACATCTTGAATATATTACATAGTTGTGCCCTTCTAAGACCAATTTTTTAAAAATCTGCTGGCGAATATGTTGATTTTAAGATAGATTTGATCTCAGCATACCTCACTGAGATTAGAATTGTAGCACCTTCTGTTCATTTCTGTTATGTAGAGCTAATAATTAAACAGTAACACTTAAAAACAGAATTCTGAATCAATTGACTCAGTCATTTAGATTTTAATCCTCAATCTGAATGATTGTAGCTAAACTTTGATACTTTATAGGTAATTTTTTTTTTAAATCTTGATTCAATTGTTGATTAAATGAATGGTGGTATAACAATGAGCAAATTGGTTGTTTTGTGTGTCGTTGATGAAATCCTGATCCCTAAGTCCTTTGAACTTATTTTGGACAAGAATTTAAAGTTTCAGAGGAATGGTCTTTGGTCTGGAAGAAACTATATGTATTTTGTGTGCAGAATTCTGCCTTTTCCCCTTAAAATGGTAATTTGACTTGGTAGCTAACTGTGATAGAAGCAAAGCCCTGGCATACAAATTTTCTGTTATATTTTTACTTGCAATCAAGATAAATTGTGTTTTAAAATTGACCCTGGGATGCTGCATTTTGTAACAAAATTCCTTTATCTTTTTGGTGAAAAGACAACACACTAATACTAGCCAAGGGTTATCTACATTTCTTTGGGAGGCTTTCTGAGCCCGGAAGTTTCCTGGAGGGAAGTTATTACATAGACTTATAAGTTAATTGCATTAGAACTATCCTCACCTCTTTGAAATGTTAAATGGGCACAGAACTTACTGATGTCTGTCAGATACTCTAGAGTTATTTTTGGAACCAAACTATTTGATATGGAAGTTAGGTGTCCAAAGCAATCCACCAGAATTACCAGAAATCTGATACCTAACCAAATGGTAGATTTGTTGTCTAACATGCTTGCCTGCTAACGGGAAAAAACTGCATTGCTGAAAAAGAACAGGAAGTTATCTTGGTATCATGGCCAACTTTGATCCTCAACCAATGCCACCAAAACAGATTAATTGGTTGTTCATCTCATTGTTGTTTGTAGGACCATGCTGTGTATAAATTAGCTGCCGTGTTTGCCTACATAACAACATTGACTACACTTCAAAAGCAATCACTGGCTGTGAAGCATTTTGTGACATCTTGAGCAAGTGAAAAGTGCAATATGAACACAGGTTCTTTCTTTTTCTTTCTTTCTTATTCATCACCCTTATGATACTTGAAAAGCATTAAGGGAAGAGTGATCCTCTCAGAAAGTACAAGGGAAACTCTATGTCTGTTTCTCAAATTTTTGATGATTTGCTTAAGTTCAACACATCACATCTAATTAGCTGAAGGGAAATTTTCTGAAAGCAACTCAAAAGTATATTACTAAAGCTTACCGACAACCCCCTGTTCTCCTGAATGTAAAATAAGTTCAACAATCCTTTAAATAGAAAATTGATCATTTTGCATTCCCACAGGTACTCCCCCAATTCGTGCTAAAAGCAGTTATTTTGCACATAATTATCCTGTGATTTCAGTTGCGAAGGATATCACTGATCTCAGTCAAACAGAAGTGTGTCTCTTTTCCCCTTACACAAAACATCGTTTCAGAAGCCCTCCCTTCACTGCACACTGCAAGTAGCAGATGTAACTCATTGCACATCAGCAACTTGTGAGACATGCTGTGGACAGTGATGAAGACTAATTATTTGTCAGAAGAAATTCTGCCAAAAATGAGGGGGCAAGTTGTGGCTTCAGCTGGAAGATATTTAAAACTGGTGTGCTAATTAGCTGTTGGGCGGGGTGGCAGCCCAAGGGCAATGAAACATAAACAAATATACATAATGGTGACAGCAACTTATACAAATCGCAACACTCTAGATTGATTTTAGCAAGCTGAATCTCAGAAACAAGAATTTACTGTGCGTTCAGGACAAAACCTCAACAGCATCCAAGTCAATGCGAACCGCTTGATTGGGCACCCCTGCCATTGGACTCAGCATTCACCCCTTCCATCACTGGCATGCCATGGCTGTGATATGTACTATCTACAGGATAAATTTTACAATGACATTGTAAAGGATTCAATAGGGTAGATACAGATAATATATTTCCTCTGGTGGGGGAATCCAGAACAAGGGGGCACAATCTTAAAACTAGAACAAGGCCATTTAGGAGTGAAATCAGGAAGCACTTTTTCACACAAAAGGTAGTGGAAATCTGGAATTCCCTCCCCCAAAAGGCTGTGGATGCTGGGTCAAATGAAATTTTCAAGATTGAGATCGACAGATTTTTATTGTGTAAGGGTATCAAGGGATATGGATCAATGGTGGGTAAATGGATTTGATGTAAGATCAGGCATGGTCTAATAGAATGATGGAACAGGCTCAAGGGGGCTGAATGTTCTTCTCCTGTTCCTGTGTTCCTGTGATGCACTAAGTAGGCTTGCTTTGACTGCACTTCCCAGCCCTATGACCTCTGCCACCAAGAAGGACAAGAGCAGTGATATCATGAGTACACCATCACCTTCAATGTTCCCTCCAAGTTAAAATGCCACTTCCCCATCGTCGCTGGGTCAAAATCCTGGAATTTCTTACTTTACACCATCATGAGGGCAACAACACCACAAGGACGGCAGCAGTTCAAGAAAAAGTCCCACCACCACCTTCTGAGGGCAACTAGGGATGGCCAATAAATGCCGGCTTTGCCAGAGTCACTTACATTCCGTTGACAAAGAAAAAAAAATTGAAATGAACAATAATTATGCTAATTCTAAGCAAAATCACGCTCATCATAGTAAGTAATAAAAATGATAGGATTTAACATGAGATGACACAGGTCCCTGGATATAGTGATCAACTCCAAACCAATTAGAAGTGGGGGGGGGGGGGAACAACTTGACAATCAGGTAATATGAAGAGGGTTGTGGAATAGAAGACTGGTGCATTTGCAGGTGGAAAACCTTAGGAGTAAAGGACATTCAAATTGCTAAAATACATTGCTGCAATCCCTATAAGTTGATGTCATCATTCTGCACATTTGTCTGCAAGACAATGGCAGTGGGCTGTCAGCCTGCCAATAAATAATTAGCACACCAGTCTTAAAAACTTCCCGCTGAAGCTACCACCGCCCCCTAATTTTTGGCAAAATTTCCTCTGACAAATAATTGGCCTTAATCACTGTCCACAGCATGCCACACAAGTTACTGTGTGAAACGAGTTGCATCTGCTATGTGTAGTGAGCCGGGAAGGGAGGGCTTCTGAAACAGAGTGGGAAAAAAAGGAACAGGTGGATGAGAGCTCAGCAACTCAGAGCTATGTGTTGTACTGACTTGAATCCCACCTAGAGCTTGTATTTGCACTCAGGCACCTACCCAGTTGACAGTAGACAATTATGTTGGATCATCAGATATGTCACAAAGTGCAGGCAAGATGCTTAGCTAACAGGGAGTTCACTATAGGGTTGTGTTTTCCGTCCCACATGGTTAGTATTGGTGATAGATACAAATGTTTGGAGTTTACGCCACCTCTAATTTCAGATATTCAAACTGGAGAAAGATTGCCCCAAGCTTTCCTGGACTGCGAGAGTATTTCCTCTCCACTGCAACACAATTACATGAATTCACACCAGTCATCACATTAGGACGTCTTACATTATTAAAAAGCTTGGGCATCCACCCTTTGCAAGACCACCAAGATCAATTACTCCCTACAAACTACCAAGGATTTGAGGTGAAAGTGATAACCTGCGACACCACCGCCACAGATATCACAAGCACAAATTTTTCAACAGGAAAGTAATTTTCATTCAGCATATTAGCAGGATACTTATGGTAGGAGATTACAACTGACATCACACAGGTTCAGTGGGAACATTTGTCCATTGCCGTTTGTAAGGGAAAAGCGCCTCCAAACCCAAATTGTCCAAAACCAAAGTGGAATGTTCAAAAAAACATTTAAAATTGTCGCTGTAAATCCCTTGGATTCAACACATGAGCATTTTGGGTTCAGCCCGCTTGTTGGAATAGATATCCCAAAGCCCTTCACAGTTCAAGGACCAACCTATCCTGCTGCCTACTTTCTGATCCATACACATTCTACTGTATGAGGTGAATCAACTGTTCAGGCAATATAACATAACCAGGAAGGATATAAGTCAAATTATGCTAACCAGTCTGATATATTAGACTTTTTGTGCTACCAATTAATTCACAAGAGTACCCAATTAAGTGATGTTGGATTTATGTTTCACTGATGTTATTTATAACAAAACAATTACAGCTGTAGAATAATAGAAGTGGCAAAAAAGGCAGAATAGTAAGTGAGCTTTTGATAAATGTAGCATATGAAACATGACAGACTTATTCCTCATTGGCCATTAATACTGCATCTCTGTCATTTAGTACAATCTGGAAAGGTGTGTGGCACTCAGCATTCTAAATATCGTGCTTATCTGTGGCATTTCATGTAGCTAAGATGAAGCTTCTTTTTACTTAGCTAAATTAATAGGGATATTTTATGCAATGAAGGTAAAGGAGCTGACCTGACACCCCACATAGTAATTTTACTTTGGACTCTTGTATCAAAACGTTAAAATGGGCTTTTTACATTAGTAGGGGTGTATTACAGACCTCCAAATTGTGGGGAGGAAATCTGCAGACAGATGAGAGAGATGGGTAGGAATAACAAAATTATTGTTCTGAAAGATTTTAATTATACACTTTTCTATTGGAATAGAAAGGGAGTAAATGGAAAAAAGGGAATGAAATTCCTAAAAAGTGTACAGGACTACTTCTTCGAGCAGTATGTCAATAGGCTGACATTACTCAACCATCATCACTAAAACAGATTATCTGGTCATTATCTCATCGCTGTTTGTGGGACCTTGCTGTGCCCAAACTGCCACATTACCTACATTGCAACAGTGACTAAACTTCAAAAAGTACTTCATTGGTTATAAAGTACTTTGGGACATTGAGGTTGTGAAAGGCTCTATATAAATGCAAGTCTTTCTTTCTTTCTTTTTAGGCCTACAAAGGCAGAGGCACTGTTAGATCTGGTTATGAGTAATGAAATAAATCAGGTAGAAGAACCAAATGTGAGTAGGCAGCTTGTGCACAGTGACCACAATATGATAAGGTTTAAGATTCAACTAGCAAGGAAAAAAGTCAGTAGAAGAACTAGAACATCAGATCGGATTATGGCAAATTTTAGAAAGGAGAGGAGCGAGTTAGCTGAGGTGAGGTGGATGGAGAAATTGGCACAAAGGACTGTAGAGCAACAGTGGGATGTTTTAAAAAAGAGAGTACAAAGGTACAGAATAAGTGTATTCCATTAAATTAGAATGCCGTGGATAAGTACATTGGTTAGAAATCAATTAAAATTGAAGAAGAGGGCCTATAAGAATAATGATGAGAAAACAAAAGAAGAATATGAGAAAATAGGTTAAGAGTGGGATAAGGAAAGTTAAGAAGTAAAAGGAAAACAAATTCAAAAAACATCGAAAGGAACTGTAAAATATTTTACGAGTGTATCAGTAAAAATAGAATAGTTAAAATCCTGGAACTCCCTACCCAACAGCTCTGTGGAAGAACCTTCACCACACGGACTGCAGCAGTTCAAGAAGGCAGCTCACCGCCATCTTCTCAAGGGTAACTAGGGATGGGCAATTAATCCTGGCCTTGCTAGCAATGTGCATATCCCAAGAATAATTTTTTTTTAAATCAAGGCAGGACCCCTGAGATGAGAGGTTTGTCAATTTGTTGATAATAATGAAAAAATGGCAGTGACGTGTAGTAAGTACACTCCGCATTGGTCTTTACTAAAGAGAAGGATTTCGGAGATGAGATGAATCCTGAAGTGGTTAAGAGTGAGATGAGCAATATTACAATGGATAAAGGAAAATTTTACATAGGTTAGTTAGGCTAAAGGATGACAAAACACCGGGGCCCGACATGATACATCCAAAGGATCCCAAGAGGGATGAGGGAGGAAATTATCTAGGCCCTAAAACCTTCTTCACACAAAGAGTTGTGAGGATGTAGACTTCACTTACAGGTTTAGTGGTTGAAGCAGAAACTGTCAACATTAAAGATTAAATTGAATATGTGGATGAAGGAAAAGGGGTTGAAAAAATCTGGGAACAGGGTTGGTAAATGTGATCAGAATTATTTGCTCACATGGAGGGTAAACGCCAACATGGACTGATTGGGCTGAATGGCCTGTTTCCATGTTGTACCATTTATCTATTTCTATGTATCCGGCCTAGCAGAGAAAGGAAGTTTTAAACCCATCAACCTAGGCTGGATCTAACCATAATCTGAGTGGTAAAATAAAAACATAGCTCATTGTGTCACTTACCTGTTCCTTTTTTAGTTCAAATTTATTTCAGTATTATTCCTAATATTAAAATAATTTATTCTGAATCTTCATGTAACTGCAGAATCTTAATTACATAGAAATTACAACAGAGAAACAGGCCTTTCGGCCCAACTGGTCTGAGCTGGTGTTTATGCTCCACACAAGCCTTCAAGCACTCTATTACATTTAGCCCTATCAACATAACTCTCTATTCCTTTCTCCCTCATGTGTTTATCTAGCTTCCCCTTAAATGCATCAATGCTAATCGTCTCAACTACTCCATATTGTAGAAAGATCCATATTCTAACCAGTCTCTGAGTAAAGAAGTTTCTCCTGAATTCCTTATTGGATTTATTAGTGACTATCTTATATGTATGACTGCTAGTTTTGGATTCCCACACAAGCGGAAACGTTTTCTCTATATCTACCCTATCAAACCCCTTCATAATTTTAAAGACCTCTATTAGGTCACCCCTCAGCCTTCTTTTTCTAACGAAAAGAGCCCCAGCCTGTTCAGTCTTTCCTGGTAGTTATAACCTCTCAGTTCTGGTATTATCCTTGTAAATCTTTTTTGCACCTTCTCCAGTGCCTCTTTATGTTATAAGGAATTCTGTTGCGCATGATGGAAAAGCCTGATTCTAGGCCGAAACATTCAGGTCAACGCTGCAACTCCCTCCACATCGAGCAGTTCCTCTAACCAATCAGGGTAGGGCAGCAGCAGGTCTGTCGATTAACAATGTTACTATGGCAACAATTAGCTGCAGCCAGGCAGTGACTGCCATTGTGCTTTGCAGGCTCTTAATGGGTAAAAAATAAATTCTAATTGCAATTTGACACTCCAAAATAGAACTTTCTTGAAACCTTTTGGTAATTAATACATTTAAGGAATTTCGTAATGAAAGGACATTGCACTCAAACACATTTTTGTGCAGATAAAATAGAAAAATTGGAAAACTAAAATTAAAAATGCTGGAAATGCACAGGAGGTTCATCAGCATTTGGGGAAAAAAATAGAATAACATTTTTGTGATGAAAATGTATATTTACAGAACTTTCTATTTTTCTAACGCATTTTTATTATAGACAGGGATGCACATCCCTAACTAGATTGTCAGTAAACCTTATTCGAAGAGTATGGTTGTCAGTTATCTGGTTTTGACTGGACTATCAAAAAAATGTAAACTAGTCGCTAAAGTCTGTGTTTATTTTAAATACAATATTTTTCCCACTCGCAGTTCTATATCTAATGATGTGAAGATGACAATAACAACGTGCATTTATATTGCACCTTTAATGTGGAAAAACGTCCCAAGGTGATTCACAGGGGCAGAAGAAGAAAAATGGCCACCAAGCCAAAAAAGGAGAGTGTCCAAAGGCTTGGTCAAAGAGTTTTAAAGAGGGTCTTAAAGGGAGACAAGGAGGTGGAGTGGTTTAGGGAGGGATTTCCACAGTGTGGGGCCTCGGCACCTGAAGGCACAGCCACCAATGGTGGGGTGGAGGGAGGGGGATGCACAAAAGGCCACAATCAGAGGAATGGAGAGGTCAGGGGCATTGTAGCGCTGGAGATAGGGGGGGCAAGGCCACGGAGGGATATAAACACAAGGATGAGACTTTTAAATTCATTAGTTATTAATGTTTTCAATGGATTTTATTCAACATCATATACCAAGGCATGATACTTATCTTACGTCCGGGTTCCATCCTCCTCGCTATCCATTTTTGGATGTAGCAACAGCTGAAAGAAGTGGTGGAGCAAATGGAAAAATGGTGTTAGGGCTAGTAGGTTTTCCCAAGTCTTAAATTGTAAAGTATTGCACATTGTTTAATACTAATTGGAAATGTAGCATGTGGAATGGTACTGAGCCCTACAGATGAAGAAGGCCCCAAATTCAATCCCGTGCTTGAGCTGGGTTAGTTGAACTCAACTCAGCTTGTTACTTTATAGCTTGTATTCCGTGCAGGATTTCATTGTCATATATATACATTAACTACAAGTTTTATTAATGGTCATTATTACTGTCAAATTTTCGTTTCAACAGACAAATTGAAGCTGGCATCAACAGAGATATATTGTAAATAGAATAACGGGTAGTCAGATATTGATGTGTGTTGGTTTGGGCCCATTGTACTTGTATGTCTAAACCTCAAATTCCAAATTCCTTTAAAATGTATTGATTCATACCAAACCATCTGTTATTTTTCATTAAGTATGTTTCTTTAAACTGCTTTTTTTCCTCTGAAAAGACTGGCATTTTATCATGGTCAGTTGAGTAGGTGAGGGAATAAGCAGCTTGTAATGAATACTGTTTTGATATACATCAAGTATAAACAAATATTGATGTTTATAATAAAATATAAAAAATCTTAATAAGAAAATTCCAGCCAACTCAAAACGATTTATCTATCATATCAGGAAAAAATGAATTTCTTATAATGTAGTTGATGTAACCCCACATGGATTCAGGCGCCACTGATGTTGTTTATAAAAAAAAATGATTGCTTTGTTTCCGAAGAATCGCGATAAACCACCTTCTTCTGAAAGAATTCTTTTTGCCAAACAACTTCCAAGTACTTTGATTTCCCCTCAGTCTGCTTCACTTTCATGACATTGCAGAATGCCAATCATCTCTTGCACAAGTGGGATATGCCGAGCTCACAAGGCTTTGCATATTTACATACAGGTGAGCATCTGTGCCAGAGCAACAAGGTGCAATTCCCTCCCCCCCCCCGCCCCCATTCTGTTTGAGATTTATGTGCTGGTTCAAAAGACCACACAACTGGGGAATCGGCTTTCTGGCACGCCAGGTTTCCTGTGATGAAGCCATGGAGTAGAAGGCAAGGAGAAATAATCCTGTGGAAAATGGCAACCTTGTCATAAATCATAAATAACAAGCAAAACACAATATAAAGTACCATTTTATTAAATGTCTTTTAGCATTTAGGGCATCATTTTTCTGGTAACCTGTCCAGGGGGAGAGCGATGTAATGGCTGATGAGATCTATATGTGCAGGAACACAGTAAGAGGTGAAAGATAAAAGAGCAGGAGAATAGAGATTCTGAGAAAAGGGACAGAGCTGGAAACAGAATCTGCCCCCCAGAAAACATTGCCAGCTTCATTATAAAGGTAGGAAAATCTGATATTTTCATAGCATGTGCTGGTGATGAAGAAACAAATAGTGGCTGTTCATTTCCTAATAACGTAGCAATGGTTTTTCATTATTACGGCCCTTTCTGGCATGTGATCTGCAGACTTCTTTGCATTTCTGATGTATCCCTCATCCTGTTATTTGATATAACAGCAGCTAGCATCTTCAGAAGACTGATGTGACAGGCATTCACAGTGATGGTAGTCTCAATGTGAGCATAAACATTTCCTAATCTATTATATATTAAAATTGCTGTGTGGGTCAGAACATTCCATCTCAAAATGGATCAAAAATATGTCAGGCTTTATCAGTGGAAAAACCCCATTTTAAACGTGTCAACACTTACCTGTGATAGTGCCAGTTATGCCTGTAGGTGGCGCTGTGACTGGTTCTTACAGCTTTTTGAAATCCATTCACGTCACGTTAGTTGAGTGTTACCCATCTCTGTTACAAAGATATTGGATTGAAACCCAGTAATCTGTTTTGCCTTATCACAGGCCCTCTAAGGCAAAGTTAAATCTTTCCCAAAGTGGAGCAAAATAACAAAAAAATATAAATGTTCGTAATGAATATTGTTCTTCACCAACAACAAGATTTCCACCCTTTCAATCAAGCAATTGGAACAGACTGGACATCTAATATAAGAAGTCTGCTGCAGAAATCTTTCCCGTCCTTTACTCATTAGCACTGCGGACATCCATGCCTGCAAACTACTCTAAGTGACTTCAGAGAGTCGCCTGCCCCATTCCCCAGACCCTCACTTGAAAAGCAAACACAAATTTGGGACATGCAAGGGCAGCCCTCACCACCCCCCACCCACCCCCCCACCCCACTCCCCGCCCCGCCACTGAAAAAGAAATCTAGGACCAGTGAAGGTATCCCAGTGATAGCCTTCACTACTGCCGAGCAGGATATCCTGTATAGGTGGATAAAGGGGCATATCATCTCACCCCTACCCACCACCATGATGAGAAGGCAACTTGGTACTGGTGAAAGGATGTGTTCCTCTCCCCGTCTATACCTGGAGACAAGGAACTCTGGTACTGGTAAAGGGAAGGGTTGCTTACCGCAAGTCCACTGAGAATATAATCCAGGACTAGTGGAGAGAAGGAAAGCTAACCTGTCCTCCCCAATGGGATGATATTGCTGATCCCCCATCTGAGAGTCTTCCATCCATTTCCCCCACTGTCCTCCTCCTCTTCCCCCTCCCTCTCATCCCCTCCCTTTCCCAATCCTTTCCCAATCCTCTCTTCCTTCTCCATCCTCTCTCCTTCTCCCCCCTCCTCTTCCTCTCTGTCTGCTCCCCCATCCGCCTGTGTTCAATTATCCACTATCCTCTAACCCCACTTGAACTGAATACTTGTCTTGACTTGGTTGTGACACTCCTTGTGTGTAACATCACAGGGGATTGACTAGTTAACATAATAATTGAAACATAGGCCTAGAAATTTGGGAGTGTCCATTTTTGGAGTGTACCCAGCGCATGAATGGAGAGTTCTGTGGAGCCCCGGATAGAGATGCTCGGTCCTCATTAGACTGAAGACAGTGACGCAGGAGGAGCCCAAGGAAGAGGAGTGGACGAAGATCAGGCCATTGCCAATGCTACAGTGGCTCACAGGTATGTGTTGGCCTTGGGGGGAGGGAGGGTGATCGCAGGACTTGGTATGTGATCCTTGGCTCGGGCGAGGAGAAGATCACAGGACTCGGGGGGAGATCGCAGGACTCGGGGGGGAGATCGCAGGACTCGGGGGGAGGATTGCAAGACTTGGGGGGAGGATCGCAGGGCTCGAGGTGGGGGTGGGGGGTGATCTCAGGACTCCGGGGAGGATCACAGGATTTGGGGGAAGGGTCGCAGGTTTCACGGGGAGGATCGCAGGAATCGAGGTGGGGGGGTGATCGCAGCAGGACTCGGGGGCAGGATCGCAGGTTTCGGGGGCTGATTGCAGGACTTGAGGGGAGAATCGAGGATTCTGGGGGGGGGGGCAGTATCACAGGATTCGGGGGGAGGATCATAGGACTCGGGGGGGAGGATCGCAGGATTCAGGGGGAGGATCGCAGGATTTAGGGGGAGGATCGCAGGATTCCAGGGGAGGATCGCAGGATTTAGGGGGAAGATCGCAGGATTCAGGGAGAGGTTCGCAGGATTTAGGGGGAGGATCGCAGGATTCAGGGAGAGGTTCGCAAGATGCAGGGGGTGGATTGCAGGATGCAGGGGGAGGATTGCAGGATTCGGGAGCTGATCGCAGGACTCGGTTGTGGGGGGGGGGGGGCGATCGAAGACTCAGAGCGTGATTGAAGAGTTGAGGGGCGATCGAAGACTCAAGGGGTGGTCGAAGACTCGAGGGGTGATTGAAGACTCGGGGGGTGATGGAAGTCTCGAGAGTGATCGAAGACTTGAGGGTGATCGAAGACTCGAGGAGTGATCGAAGACTCTGGGGGGTGATCGAAGACTCTGGGGGGTGATCGAAGACTTGAGGGGTGATGGACGACTCTGGGGGGTGATCGAAGACTTGAGGGGTGATGGACGACTCTGGGGGGTGATCAAAGACACGAGGGTGATTGGAGACTCTGGGGGGTGATTGAAGACTCTGGTGGGTGATCAAAGACTCGAGGAGTGATCGAAGACTCTGGGGGGTGATCGAAGACTCGAGGGGTGATGGACAACTCTGGGGGGTGATCGAAGACTCGAGGAGTGATCGAAGGCTCTGGGGGGTGATCGAAGACTCGAGGGGTGATGGACGACTCTGGGGGGTGATCGAAGACTCGAGGGTGATTGAAGACTTTGGGGGGTGATCGAAGACTCGAGGAGTGATTGAAGACTCGAGGAGTGATCAAAGACTCAGTCGGGGAGAGTATTGCAGGACTCGGGGGGGTTCGCAGGATTCGGGGGCTGATCGCAGGACTCAGGGAGTGATCGCAGACTCGGGGTGGGGGGGATAGCAGGACTCGGGGGTGGTAGCAGGTCTCAGGCGGAGGTGATCGCAGGACTCGGGGGAGAGGTGATCGCAGGACTTGGCGGGGGAGTGATCGCAGGACTCGGCGGGGGAGTGATCGCAGGACTCGGCGGGGAGTGATCGCAGGACTCGGGGGAGAGGTGATCGCAGGACTCGGCGGGGGAGTGATCGCAGGACTCGGCGGGGAGTGATCGCAGGACTCGGCGGGGGAGTGATCGCAGGACTCGGCGGGGGAGTGATCGCAGGACTCGGCGGGGGAGTGATCGCAGGACTCGGCGGGGGAGTGATCGCAGGACTCGGCGGGGGAGTGATCGCAGGACTCGGCGGGGGAGTGATCGCAGGACTCGGCGGGGAGTGATCGCAGGACTCGGCGGGGGAGTGATCGCAGGACTCGGCGGGGGAGTGATCGCAGGACTCGGCGGGGGAGTGATCGCAGGACTCGGGGGAGAGGTGATCGCAGGACTCAGCGGGGGAGTGATCGCAGGACTCGGGGGAGAGGTGATCGCAGGACTTGGCGGGGGAGTGATCGCAGGACTCGGCGGGGGAGTGATCGCAGGACTCGGCGGGGGAGTGATCGCAGGACTCGGCGGGGGAGTGATCGCAGGACTCAGGGAGAATCGCAGGACTCAGGGGGATTTGGTAGCCTCGGGAGGGGTAGCGACAGCCAACAGTGGCCTGCGGGTCTGGAGGAGCTGCAGCTCTACATTCAGAGGTAAGTAACTTACCTTTTTTGTTGCTGGTGTTCCGTAAGGTTGGTTTCCCTGAGTGCAGCTAGCGATGGTGCTGGCTGTCTCAGGGCAAATCAATTTTACAACGGGGACCTTAAACAGGCGTTAGGTGTTTGCATATGCCTAACACCTGCTTCAGGTGTGGGTAAAGGACGTCTCTTGTTTATCCTTACCCAATATAGCGGACAGCGTACTTCCAGTTGGAAGTGCGCATATGCTTCCTGGCCGCCATTTTGGGAACTGAGGAGGCTGCGTAGCGCCTGAAGAACTGGTGCTACATGGCCCAATTTCTAGGCCATAGTGTACTGTTCAAAAATGGTTTGGATAGAGTAATGACTTATACTGTATTTTCAGGATTCAGATCGCAATGTCAAATGCTTTAGTAGTTGATGTCACCTCAACCCTTTGTTTATGTTACAGGTTTATTAAAAATTTATCCAATGGTTACTTTTATATTTTTATTTTTCCCTTCACCGTTTTTGACCACTTTCCCCAACACAATGCACCATTCCTCCAACTTAACTTGTGGATGGATTACTTGCAGCCATGTTGACCTTATTCCAAGACTACTCTGAATTAACAATTAACAGCAATCATGGGTGACTTTAATCTGCAGAGAGACTGGCCAAACCAAATTAGCAATAATACTGTGGAGGATGAATTCCTGGAATCTGTTCGAGATGGTTTTTTAGACCAGTATGTTGAGGATCCAACCAGGGAACAGGCTATCCTAGATTGGGTATTGTGCAATGAGAAGGGGTTAATTATTAATTTTGTTGTGTGGGGTCCTTTAGGGAAGAGTGACCATAACATGATAGAATTCTTCATTCAGATGGAAAGTGAAGCAGTCCAATCCGAAACTGGGGACCTAAATCTAAACAAAGGAAATTATGAAGGTATGAAAAGTGAGTTGGCTATGATAGATTGGGAAGCTTCATTAAAAGGCATGATGGTGGATAGGCAATGGCTAATGTTTAAGGAACGAATGCATGAATTGCAACAATTATACATTCCTTTCTGATGCAAAAACACAAAAGGAAATGCGGCCCAACCATGGCGAACAAAAGAAATTAAGGATAGTATTAGATCCAAAGAAAAAGTAGCAAGCCTGAGGTTTGGGAGCAGTTTAGAATTCAGCAAAAAAGGACCAAGAGATTGATTAAGAGGGGAAAAATAGAGTATGAGAGTAAACTTGCAAGGAATATAAAAGTGCACTTTAAAATCTTCTACAAGTATATAAAAAAATAAAAGATTAGTGAAGACAAATGTAGGTCCCTTACTGTCAGAATTTATAATGGAGAACAGCGAAATGGCAGAGCAATTAAACAAATACTTTGGTTCTGTCTTCATGGAAGAGGACACAAATAACTTTCCAGAAATGCTAGGGAACCAAGGGACTAGTGAGAAGGAGAAATTAAAGGAAATTAGTATTAGTAAAAAAATAGTGCTGGAGAAATTAATGGGACTAAAAGCCGATAAATCCCCAGGATAATCTGCATCCCAGAGTACTAAAAGGGGTAGCCATGGAAATAGTGGGTGGCAAATGTAACCCCACTATTTAAAAAAGGAGGGCGAGAGAAAACAGGGAACTACAGACCAGTTAGCTTAACTTCAGTCGTAGGGAAAATGCTAGAGTCTATTATAAAGAATGTGATAACAGGACACTTAGAAAATATCAACGGGATCAGACAAGGTCAACATGGATTTATGAAAGGGAAATCATGTTCGACAAACCTACTGGAATTTTTTGAGGATGTAACTGGTAGAATAGAGAAGGGAGAACCAGTGGATGTGGTTTATTTGGATTTTCAGAAGGCCTTTGATAAAGTTCCACATAAGAGGTTAGTGTGCAAAATTAAAGCACATGGGATTGAGGGTAATATACTGGCATGGTTTGAAAATTGGTCGACAGACTGAAAACAGAGAGTAGGAATTAACGGGTCTTTTTCGGGGTGGCAGGCAGTGACTAGTGGGGAACCGCAGGGATCAGTGCTTGGACCCTAGCTATTCACAATATATATCAATGATTTGGACGATGGAACCAAGTGTAATATTTCCAAGTTTGCTGATAACACAAAACTAGGTGGGATTGTGAGTTTTGAGGAGGATGCAAAGAGGCTTCAAGGTGATTTAGACAAGTTGATTGAGTGGGCAAATACATGGCAGATGCAGTATAATGTGGATAAATGTGAAGTTATCCACTTCAGAAGGAAAAACAGAAAGGCAGAGTATTATTTAAATGGTGATAGATTGGGGAATGTTGGTGTACAAAGGGACCTGGGTGTCCTTGTACACCAGCCACTAAAAGCAAACATGCAGGTGCAGCAAGCAGTTAGGAAGGTAAATGGTATGTTGGCCTTCATTGCAAGAAGATTTGAGTATAGGAGCAAGGATGTCTTACTGCACCATCACACGAGAGGACACCACCCACCAGGTGCATGGTTCATACTCCTGTGACTCGGCCAACGTTGTCTACCTCATACGTTGCAGGAAAGGATACCCCAGAGCATGGTACATTGGCGAGACCATGCAGACACTGCGACAACGGATGAAGGGACACCGCGCAACAATCGCCAGACAGGAGGGTTCCCTCCCAGTCGGGGAACACTTCAGCAGTCAGGGACATTCAGCCACCGACCTTCGGGTAAGCGTACTCCAAGGCGGCCTTCGAGACACACGACAACGCAAAATCGTCGAGCAGAAATTGATAGCCAAGTTCCGCACCCATGAGGACGGCCTCAACCGGGATCTTGGGTTCATGTCACACTACACGTAAGCCCACCAGCGAACAAGAGCTATCTGTTTTTAATATAACGGGTCATTTGCTGGCTTTCTCTGCCTTCCGGATGTTTCTGCCTCTCTCTCTGTTTTTTCTTCCTGTTTGTTTTTTTTTGTTGTTGAATGTATATTCGGGGGTTCTGTAGGTAACACCTCTCTGTCTGAACACGGTGATTGCCTTGGCAACGGGCAGTTGCAAAGAATGTCAGTAATCACCATGTATTATTCTGTGATTTATAAATGCGTAGGCTTCGAGGAGTTCCTGACATTTACCTGAGGAAGGAGGAAGCCTCCGAAAGCTTGTAAATTTCAAATAAAATCGTTGGACTATAACTTGGTGTTGTAAAATTGTTTACAATTGCAGTTATACAGGGCCTTGGTGAGACCACACTGGAGTATTTTGTGCCATTTTGGTCTCCTTACCTAAGAAAGGATATACTTGCCATAGAGGGAGTGCAGCGAAGGTTCACCAGACTGATTCCTGGGATGGCAGGACTGTCATATGAGAAGAGATTGGGTCGACTCGGCATGTATTCACTCGAGTTTAGAAGAATGAGAGGGGATCTCATTGAATCATATAAAATTCTGACAGGGCTAGACAGACTGGATGCAGGGAGGATGTTTCCCCTGGCTGGGGAGTCCAGAACGAGGGGTCATAGTCTCAGGATACGGGGTAGGACATTTAGGACTGAGATGAGGAGAAATTTCTTCACTCAGAGGGTGGTGAAACTGTGGAATTCTCTACCACAGAAGACTGTGGAGGCCAAGTCATTGAATATATTTAAGAAGGAGCTAGATAGATTTCTAGACACAAAAGGCATCAAGGGGTATGGGGAGAGAGCGGGAATATGGTATTGAGATAGAGGATCAGCCATGATCATATTGAATGGCAGAGCAGGCTCGAAGGGCCGAATGGCCTACTCCTGCTCCTATTTCCTACGTTTCTGTGTAACAAATGTGTTATTATCCTCGTCATTTCTGTAATGGTAATAATGAATGAAGTTTGACAGATTTTTTTTTGTACGATTTCAGAGGAGAAAAGATGCATGCATTTTGAAAGATCTCATCTGGGTTTAACAGTAACAGGGTTAATATGAATAGAGCAAAATAAATGCTGCATCTTTTATCAACGTTTTATTGCTTAGTTTCCTTTGCAGCTTTCAGAACAGGCTTCCCATCATTTAACGGCATTTAAATATGTACATTAAGACTTAGATTTACAGAAGATTCTCATGCAATATTTTAGAAAATTTAGTTTGCAATATTCTGAGTTAAGTGAATTAAAGAAGGGAAGTTTAAGAGGGAGTACTTTTATTTTTAAGGTACCACTGTCACTCTCTGATCCAAGTCATAAGAAAAAAAAATGGAACTTCATATCACATATCATTACTACTGTCTATTCTCTTTCTATGGAGGTCCATCATTTGGACTCTTCTCTCAGCAGGGAGCATCTCAGCTGGCACAACGACAGAAAAATCAGCGAGCAGCTCAAAAGGGAATTCCACAGACATACTTTCCCATCTTTGGGCTGTACCCAATCCAGAATAATTCAGTACTGATTAGGTACTGCTGTGTACTCAGCTGCTATGCCCCCAGATTGGAATCCAGAATCAGAAAGTCTGTGGATCTAAGGGATTTTCAGTGGAGAGGTGTTAGCTGATGTTACCTTGGCTGATCTGACCCTAGTGGCTCTTTGCTGGCTGGACAGATCCAAAAATGCAATTGTCCATTGGGAATGAAAGGAAAACTACGACTGCATATGCATCCTAAAATGTAGGAGATTTTACCATTTTTCCACATGAACGAGATGGGACAATCACGAATATTAAAGAAAAGTTCCCTCTGTACTACCCTTCTCCCTACAGTGAAACATTCTAGCATTATGTATTCATTATATTCAAAAACGTTAATGCTGTGCCATCTGGGCACTTTGCAAAGAAGGAAGATTTGAGTGTACAGGAAGCAAAAATGAAGTGTCAATGATGAAAGTTTAGCTAACAAGTTATATTATGTGGGTGAGTTGCTGCGTGTGCAGGGTGTGAAACATCATTAGCTACTCAGTACAAGTTCCTGAGAATTCTGCTAACCATTGAGCTTTTAGGAGGGAGGGTCACTCTCTTTAATTCTTCATAGAGTAGAGTCGAAAAAGTATGAATTGACACAAACTAAAATTTATCCTCAATTGTTAACTTACAACAACAACTTGTATTTTATAGCATCATTAGAGTGGTAAAACATCCCAAGGTTCTTCAGAGGAGCGTTATCAGACAAAATTTGACACTGAGATATTATGACAGGTGAGCAAAAGCTTGGTCAAAGAGGTAAGTTTTAAGGAGCAACTTAAAGGAGGGAAGAGAGGTATAGATGCAGAGAGATTTTGGGAGAGAACTCCAAGCTTAGGACCTAGGCAGCTGAAGGCATGGCCACCAATAGTGAAGCGATTAAAATCGGGGAAAAATATGGAACACTTCACAAAGGAAATCGAGGATGGGCAAGAGGCCAGAATTGGAGAAGCACTGAGATTGCGGATGTTGCAGGGCTGGAGGAGGTTAAAGATATAGGGATGGGTGAGGCCATTGAGGGATTTGAATATAAGCATGAGAATTTTAAAATCGAGGTGTTGCTGGACCAGGAGCCAATATACGTCTTAAGCTTTACTAATTGAGCCATCAGGTGAGCTATTGCTCCCTGGTTTCATGTGTTATGGTTGGAGCTTGGATGGAGTGATAATTAATGGTCTGGACACAAGCATAAAATTGGGTAAATGTAATGCAGGCTACTTTGAACTGGTTATTTTACAATTAGCTTTCATAAAATGACTCCTTTAAGAGAAATTGTTGCATGTGGAGGCATTAAAATAGTTTTGGCAATAACTATGTGCAAACATTGATCGAAGAGAATGGCACTGTCCCCTTTCCCAATGGTAATTCACCAGCAATAACAAATTAAGTCAACAATTCAGAACATTGTTACAATAATAGACTTAACTGAATCAGCTTAATAAGTCAGATCAATACAGCTTGCTGCACAGTAATACTGACAGCCCAAATTTGAAGAAAGTGGCTAACTAATGGAATAGACTAAGAAAGCCATGATTTACTGAACAGAAATAGATCAGAGTGGACAAGGTGTTCAAGAGGGGACCAGACACCTTTGGGACCGAACATCAATCTTTCCTGCCTGCTAACCCTAGGGACCATTGAAGCCACTGGACGAAGACATTCAGTTGTTGAATGCAACGTCCCTATGGAAAAAGAACTTGGATGGATGTCTTAAATATTTGATGACATTAAGAAAATTGCACACAGCCATCAGATTCACACAGCGACTGGCCAACGCCAGGAGCAGGAGCTGTGGGTGGGAAACCTCATTAATTCTCGACAGTATCACTATGTATCTCTTTCAATTTACTAAATGAAACATATCATATTAGGTTCATGATTAAACACAAAATGACACATTTAATCATACTTGCTATCCTGAGCATTGTCTCCAGTATTTTTGATGTCATGGACATGTCAAAACAACCACTGCAATAGCAACATCTTTCAACAACAACAGATGAAGTGAAATAAGGGCACTGACATTCCATGGACTGTAATACTTAGACTGGCTGGAGGACAAGGATGAGGGTCTAAGAACCACATCGTGGTAAAAGCTATTCTTAACAGATGGGAAGAATGAAGTTCATGTGGATAGATATGACCTGGTTTGGTTTGAAATTCTGCTGCGCGATATTCAACACACATTGGTTATTGCATTCGTATCATGCTCCCTTCTCCCCTATATTAACAAAGTTGTTCATCTATTTTAATTGAGTTAACTACTTCATTAAAGTAGCATTAACCAATGTGTTTCAACAACAACAACTTGCATTTGTATAGAGCCTTTAATGTAGTAAAATGTCCCAAGGCACTTCACAGGAGTGTTATCAAACAAAATTTGACAGAGTCACATAAGAAGATATTAGGGCAGGCAACCAAAAGCTTGGTCAAAGAGGTAGGTTTTAAGGAGCATCTTAAAGGAGGAAAGTGATGTTGAGAGGCAGAGAGGTTTAGAGAGGGAATTCCAGAACTTGGGCCTTGGCAGCTGAAGGCATCGCTGCCAATGGTGGAGCAATGAAAATTGGGGATGCACAAGATGCAAGAATTGAAGGAGCACAGCGATCTTGAAGGGTTGTAAGGCTGGAGGAGGTTACAGAGATTACCTCAGCATATGCTGAGCACTCACCAGTGCCAGAAGACACAGAATTTTAAGAAGAAAGAGACCACAAACATGGTACCAAAAATAAATGCTAAACAGCCTCCATGCCTTCCTTCAGGAATGTAAGGAGTCTTACAACACCAGGTTATAGTCCAACAGCTTTATTTGAAATCACAAGCTTTCGGAGGCTACCTCCTTCGTCAGGTGAGTGTGGGATTCCATAAAGGTACAGCATATATAGTCAGAGAACAATGCCTGGTGATTACAGATAATCTTTCCAACTGCCCGTTATCAAAGCAATCAAAGGAGTTGAATGGTGTTCAGACAGAGAAACATTACATACACAGAGAAACATTACATACAAGACTACTGAATACACAAACGGTCAGAACATAAAGACAGAGAGAGAGAAAGAGAGACACCCGAAAGGCAGAGAAAGAGAGAGAATGACCAGTTGTATTAAAAACAGATAACTTTTTATCGCTGGTGGGGTTACATGTAGCGTGACATGAACCCAAGATCCCGGTTGAGGCCGTCCTCATGGGTGCGGAACTTGGCTATCAATTTCTGCTCGACGATTTTGCGTTGTCGTGTGTCTCAAAGGCCGCCTTGGAGAACGCTTACCCGAAGATCGGAGGCTGAATGTCCTTGACTGCTGAAGTGTTCCCCGACTGGGAGGGAACCTTCCTGTCTGGCGATTGTTGCGCGGTGTCCGTTCATCCGTTGTCGCAGTGTCTGCATGGTCTCGCCAATGTACCATGCTCCGGGGCATCCTTTCCTGCAACGTATGCGGTAGACAACGTTGGCCGAGTCACAGGAGTATGAACCATGTACCTGGTGGGTGGTGTCCTCTTGTGTGATGGTGGTATCTGTGTCGATGATCTGGTAACATGTAACCCCACCAGCGAAAAAAAGTTATCTGTTTTTAATACAACTGGTCATTCTCTCTTTTTATCTGCCTTTTGGGTCTCTCTCTCTCTCTCTCTCTGTCTTTGTGTTCTGACCGTTTGTGTATTCAGTAGTCTTGTATGTATTGTTTCTCTGTCTGAACACCATTCAACTCCTTTGATTGCTTTGATAACAGGCAGTTGGAAAGATTATCTGTAATCACCAGGCATTGTTCTCTGACTATATATGCTGTACCTTTATGGAATCCCGCACTCACCTGACGAAGGAGGAAGCCTCCGAAAGCTTGTGATTTCAAATAAAGCTGTTGGACTATAACCTGGTGTTGTAAGACTCCTTACATTTGTCCATCCCAGTCCATCACCGGCACCTCCACATCATTCCTTCAGGAAAAGTGCTCTCTGGCATTTGTCCACAAGTTCGCAGATGACACGAACACTTATGCCGATGTGAGAACCCTGGATGAGAAAAAAAAGATTACAATTGGATCTAGATGCGATGAAGGAATGGGTCACTGTCTGGCAGATGACATTTAATGTAGTTAAATGTAGTGTTATCCACGTGGGTAGGGCTAATACCAAGTGTGTGTATACCATGTTGGGTTCTGAATTGAAGTCTGTTGAGTGGGAAAAAAGCTTAGGTGCTATTGTGCATTAGTATCTAAACATTCACGACCAGTGCCAAGAGTCTATAGCGAAAGCAAATAGAGTATTAGGATGCATAACTAGGATGATCCAATACAAAACAAAAAGCACCATAGTGTACTTGTCCAAGTCCTTGGTTAGGCCTCATCTAGAATATGGCATCCAGTTCTGGTTCCCTCACATGGTGGGAGATATAGCAGCCCTGGAAAATGTTCAGAGGACGGCTGCTAGATTAATACCTAGTTTAAAATCCCTTATTTATCACATAACCCAGCTCAGAGAACTGGGTTTTTTTATTCTAG
Source organism: Heptranchias perlo (assembly GCF_035084215.1). Lineage (NCBI taxonomy): Eukaryota > Metazoa > Chordata > Chondrichthyes > Hexanchiformes > Hexanchidae > Heptranchias > Heptranchias perlo. The sequence continues at coordinate 17,309,133 of NC_090339.1, forward strand.
AAAAGTGTAGACTTCGGGTGATTTGATTGAAGTATTTAATCTGATGAAGGGATTAGTCTGTGACAACATGGATTAATATTTTGAATTAGATAGGTTATGGAGAGCCGGGAGGCATGTGTATAAGTTACATAAGCGTTGAACTAGGTTAGATGTCAGGAGATTTTTCTTTTTGCAGAGAATCATAGACCTTTGGAACAAGTTACTAGCTCACGCAGTGAGAGCGGATTCATTGTAAACTTTCAAAAGGGAGCGGGACAAATTCCTGGAGGAAGTTGATACATAGTATAGGGGGATGTTGGATTATGTACCTTGTGGTCATTGTTATCTCCTGGAACATATTTCCCAGAATTATTATTTCCCTGAATTAGCCTAGGGTTTTTAAAAACTTTTTTTGCCTCTCCCAGGAGATTACATTGTTTCTGGTGAGTGGGGTTTATTGAGGGCCATGATGCGTAGTTGCAACATGACTGAATGTAACAAGCTCAATTGACCAGCTGGTCTTTTTCTGTTTGATTTTTTTCATATGTTCATGTGCATCAACTGACTCTTCAAACAGGCCTTAGAGATTTGGTTTGCAAAGCATTAGGAAAATGGACTCCATCTTGGATAAGAACATAATCTCATCCGAAAGACAGTACAGCATTCCCTCACTACTGCACTGAAATGTCAACCTGGATTTTGTACTCAAGTCTCTGGAGTGGGACTCGAACCCACAACCTTCTAACTCAGAGACAAGAGTGCTACCACCGAGGCAGAGGGAAAAGGATAATATGGTGAACCACTGTGCAGCCAGTCTCCTTTGCAAAACTGCATTAACGCCTTGCAATAATATGCTGATAGCCACATGGCAGGAATTTAGACCATTACACAAATTAGTTTAACCCACATAAGGAATGGTTTATAATCTGCTCTTATTATTGTTTGAACTGGCCTTGGTGCTGAAATCATCAATAAATCTTGATTCTGCTAACACAAGGACTGGAATACAATCAGCTTTGAATCGTTGTAGCAAAGGTTGAATTGTTTATTTAATTTACAGAAAGACAAGAATGTGTCTTTGATCACAAGATCAAATTGGTTTGTTTCCTTGGTTGCAGCATTATTCCTCTAAAGCAAAGAACTGTTTCTTTCCTTTTGAAGGTTTGATGCAGACATATAAAGTGTTCATACCTTTCTGCATATTCACCACTGTAATTGTGATGGCTGTTTTCTATTGTTAATTGTGCATATGTAAGAAGTAATACCGTTGGATTTGAGAATTGCTACATCAATGAATTACTAGAAGTGTTGGTTTGGTCACCTAGGGGTTAAAAGTAGGAGATTGAAACACAATGGCTAAAATTTGGCACATGATTGGTATGCGTGAGGGACAATCCCATACAGAAAGGTTGCAAAGAGTATGAAACAGGCTGAATGTGCCATGCAGAAAGCAAGAGTTTGTTTGTTGAATTTACTGACTCTTTGCATTCAATCTAAAGTCATGCAGCTGTGCCTTCACCTGCCTAGGCCCTAAGATGTGGAATTCCCACTCTAAACCTTTCCACCTTTCCACCCCTCCCCCCTCCTTTAAGACACTCCTTAAAACCTACCTCTTTCACCAAGCTTTTGGCCACCTTGTCCTAATAGCTCTTATGTGGCTTGTAACAGATTCAGATGTGATGCCAAATGGTAATCAATGTCTCATTTATTAACAGTCAAATCAAACATTGTAAAAGTACCCAATATCAAAAGACAATAATAATAGAAATTAAAACAATATTACCCCATTCAATCTCTGGACTGAGTTAGTAATTAAGTTAGCGGTGTGGTCATTCTGAGTTCTCTGACAGCTAGGTGTACTTCTGATAGCTGGGTGATTTCTCTGGGTCCTCTGCCCGAGCTCAAAAGACATTGGGTTTTTAAAGCCCCCTGGCTGGACCCTCACACCACATATGTAGTTTTCATTCATAAGACCCTCATAGATTAACAAGGTTGCTTTTCAAAAAATTCGAGATGGTCAGCTTGTTTTAACATTACTCATCTAGTCACAAGACCCTTTGCAAGGTTGCTTTTCAAGGTGGCCAGTTTGTTTGACTGCACTCATCTCACTATCTCATCATTGTCCTGTCTTTATCATCTTTAGACTGGTGTTCCGCTTTTTGGGTCATTGTCCCTCTTTTAACGACATAGCTGTCTGCCTCACCATGCGGTGATAAAGTTCAGTCATTATTCAAAGTTCAATATTTTATAATTCAGCAAAATAGGCAAGTTACTCGGCAAACCAAGCAACACAGCTTGCAGAGCATGACGGTGAAGAGCATTAAGAAAAAGATGTCAATTTGTCCCTATTCCCAATATTCTTACAGGTGTCAAATTTAGTTTGATAACGCCCCTGTGAAACACCTTGAAGACATTTTACTACATTAACGGCGCGATACAAGTTGTTGTTGAATGTTAATTGTCTCATTGCTGATACCTTTACAACTGTTAGTATATGCTAATTATTATTTCATATTGGAATTTATTTGTATACATTAAGATACTAGTATACTGGGGCTATGTACTTCTGGTCTAGATGGTAATATCTACCATTTCTAAGAGAATTTGGTAGTATACCATAAGCTAAAATCAGTAAGCATATTACTGTAGTTTGGGATGATTGCTAGCCCCTCAGGTGAAGACAGGGTATAGAGGAGGAATAGCTTCTGGTTTGTTGTGAGCAAGGTTTGCTTATGGGAATCTCCATTACACCTTTGAGAGAATATGATTCCAAAAAAAAATCCAAGGGATGTCAATACTCAGAAAAGGAAGGCTTTTACTTCTGACACATGAGGCTCAATTTTAAAACCGAGCCGGGAAGTGGGTGTGGGGGGGTCAAATTGGGGTCGGGAACTCCCGGATATCCTTACAATTTTGACATAAGGATGTATTTTTTTTTGTTGGTTGCCCGTCCTACTGACCGGCTGATTGACAGGCTGGTCTCAGTCGGACAGGAGACCAGGCAAGGAGAGGACATGTTCAGGTAAGTCTGCAGGTAAGTCTTTGTTTGTATGGATGGGGGGGCATGGGTGGGCATGGGGGACATGGTTGGGCATGGGGCATGGGTGGGCATAGGGCATGGGTGGGCACAGGGCATGGGTGGGCACATGGCATGGGTGGGCATAGGTTGGCATGGGTGGGCATATGTTGGCACAGGGGTCATGAGTCATGGGGGATTGGATCAGGGGTCAGTCGTGGGGGGTGTCAGGATCGGGGTCATCGCGGGGGTCCGTGATTGTTGAGGGGGAGGATCGGGGGTCGGAGGATCGGAGTGGGGGGGGAGGATCGGGGGTCAGGGTGGGAGGAACGGACTGGGGGGTTGGATCAGGGTCGGGGGTGAATCGGGGTTGGGGGTCGGAGGATCGGAGTAGGGGCAGGGTCGGGGGGAGGATCGGAGTGGGGGGAGGATCGGGGTTGGGGGTCGGGGAAGATTTCGATCAGGGGTCCACGATCGGGAGGAGGAGTGTCCGCGATTGGGGGTCGGGTGTCCGCCATCATTGGGAGGTTGGTGCAGGTAGACTTGTTGGGCCTAGGGGAAGCATTCCTGCTCCTCTGGCCCACAAGCTGTGCCTTTCTAGGCACTTACCTGTTGGTCTTGGGCCTTCTCGCTTCCTTTCACGAGGCGTAAAACCAAAGACCCGGGAATCCCGCCCCCCGGGGTTGAAATCGGGAAGTCCAGACAAATGAAGGCCCAAAGCCTCCCTGAAAGGTTTTAAGGCCCGACCCGCCTCTCTGGAGTGGGTTGGTTGCCCACCCCTCTCCCACCCTGGTGAAAACCGGAAATGGGTGGGTTGAAGGCGGTTGGAGGGGGGTCTGAAATGGTGGCAATTTTCAATGCTTCCACCGCCCCCAACCCACCCGTTTCTCACTTTGAAAATTGAGCCCATGGTTTCAACATCAAGTATTCCCACTTCACAATCACACACCTGTTCTGTCCTTTCATTGTATCTTAGCTCCAACTTAAGAAGCAGCATCAGAATTGTATTCCAGCACAATCTGTAACCTCACAGCCCGGCATATTCCTCATTCTACTATTACCAACAAGCCAGGGATCAACCCTGGTTCAATGAGGAGTGTAGAAGCACATGCCAGGAGCAGCACCAGGCATACCTAAAAATGAGGTGCCAACCTGCTGAAGCTACAACTCAGGACTACATGCATGCTAAACAGCGGAAGCAACATGCTATAGACAGAGCTAAGCAATTCCACAACCAACGGATCAGATCAAAGCTCTGCAGTCCTGCCACATCCAGTCATGAATGGTGGTGGACAATTAAACAACTAACGGGAGGAGGAGGCTCTGCAAACATCCCCATCCTCAATAATGGCAGAGTCCAGCACGTGAGTGCAAAAGACAAGGCTGAAGCGTTTGCAACCATCTTCAGCCAGAAGTGCCAAGTAGACGATCCATCTCAGCCTCCTCCCAATATCCCCACCATCACAGAAGCCAGTCTTCAGCCAATTCGATTCACTCCATGTGATATCAAGAAATGGCTGAGTGCACTGGATACAGCAAAGGCTATGGGCCCCGACAACATCCCAGCTATAGTGCTGAAGACTTGTGCTCCAGAACTAGCTGCGCCTCTAGCCTAGCTGTTCCAGTACAGCTACAACACTGGCATCTACCCGACAATGTGGAAAATTGCCCAGGTATGTCCTGTCCACAAAAAGCAAGACAAATCCAATCCAGCCAATTATAGCCCCATCAGTCTACTCTCAATCATCAGCAAAGTGACGGAAGGTGTCATCGACAGTGCTATCAAGCGGCACTTACTCACCAATAACCTGCTCACCGATGCTCAGTTTGGTTCCGCCAGGACCACTCGGCTCCAGAACAATACCACCTGCATGTTCCCCTCCAAGTCACACACTATCCCGACTTGGAAATATATTGTCGTTCCTTCATCGTCGCTGGGTCAAAATCCTGGAACTCCCTTCCTAATAGCACTTTTGGAGAACCGTCACCAAGAAAGCGGCTCACCACCACCTTCTCAAGGGCAATTAGGGATGGGCAATAAATGCTGGCCTCGCCAGCAACGCCCACATCCCATGAACGAATAAAAAAAAAAGAGCACCCTCTACTGTAATGTTGAGAATTTTTTCCTCCACTCACACCCACCACTCTTGTAGCATCTTTGGGTGCTTGCATTCTTATCACATTCTTACAACTGGCAGAGGAGAATGGTTTTTTTATCCCATCAACCTGTTTGGATTGAACTCAGGTCCCACAGGAGAAAGAACAATGTCCTAATCTAAAGTGTACTCAGTCCCCATTGCAAAAATATGTTAGCGGGTTACATCATGGGTAGGAATTCAGTCCATTACACAAGTTACATTCAGGATGATTTACAATCTGTTCTTATAGTTGGCCTTGATGTGAAAAAACTTTGCCCTCTATCATGGTTCTACTGACATAGGGACTGGAATACATTTAGCTCTGAGTGGTAGGGTGGCTGACATGATGCATGTCTTGCAGTCTAAGCTGTAAGGATCAACAGACATTTTGAATGTCATCCACACTGATGACCACCTGGCTGATGACCACCTGGCTGCTTTGTGAAATCCTGTATTATTTGATTTGGAACTGTTTGGACAAGATAAGGACCCTCTGGTGAACACTGTGCCTGTGGTGTTTCCAAATCCAAGCAGCACATCTGTCGAAGTGACAACAAAAGTCATTGTATTTGTTGGTGAGATGGCAGAAGTACTTACAGTGCCCAAGGCAGGGGCAATAGTGAGTGTCACTGTCCCACCTCTCAGCCCATGTCAAAATCTCGCCAAGGAGTGACCATCCCTAGCTTCATGGGATAGTGATATTATGTACAGCGAGTGGGGCCCATCTCACACAACCATGTTTATGAAATAAAAACAATTAGACAATTATGTTAATGATTGTGTGCTGCATCTTTATATTATACATATTAAGATCAAATTAGAACTAATGTATTGTATGAAATACAAATATTTTGTAAATACAAATACTGACACTTCAAGGCAGATAGCCTTGTGGTAAAGACACGTAATGTGACAACACATTACAGTTTTTCAGGTGATCCAGATTACAGGACTATGCTAATACACTCACTTGCTATGCTGGGGAGGGGCTGCCGCCTCCAGACAGCAGGGAGTTAAGAGCGGGTAAGCATGGAGCTGCATTGTAAATGGATGTTCTTTTCTTTAAATTTTTAAAATTCACTCTTACTCCAAATTATTCGACATGTCTGCATTTGATTAAAAGATCCAACAACACATGGTGGCAGCTGGGCACAACAAAAAACAAAGATGGACCAGACCACATACAAAACTGAGCCTTCATGTTAGCAGAGTAGGAATTGTACGCACCAAGTGCGAGCAGGAAAAATGGCAACACTTCATTTAAGCCCCACCACAGAAAAATTTATTTCAAAAAGCTCACAGGATGGGCTGAGTTTATTCAAATATTTGCGCAGTACCGATAAAGCTTTTGCTTTATATGAAAAGGATGATTAGTTTTAGATCTCTTCTCGGATATTCATGATGGGAGAAGAAGAGATTCACTGCTAGTGTAAGCTGAGAGAGAAAAAGATAGAGAGAGACAGACGGAGAGAGAGAAAGACAGAGAGAGATGGGGGAAAGTAGCGATAAAAAGAGCGCGAAGGAGAAAGTCCGAGAAAAATTTGAAAAGCACTTCATTGTGCATAAACCCACTCTTTTCAGGATAGCAAAGTTTAACCAATGAAAACAAGAAGGGGATCTGCAGACAGCTACTTTATAGCCGAGTACTGCTTAACAGTTTTGAGAGTAATACACACTACACAATGAAATGACTCGTGACCACATCACAGTTGGCCTGGAAGATGAATAACTGTTTGCAAGGGCTTTAGTTTGTTCCCGACCTTACACTTGAGGAGGCAATACAACAGGCAAGACAGAGCAGAGCTATTAAAAGCAACAGGCTGTAGTTAGAAACTGTAACCAAATAGGAAAGCAAATGTAGATCAGCTGAAGGCACAGGTTACAAAAAGGGCCCAGCCAATGTACCCTCTAAAGCAAAACTAGAAATGGAGAAAGAAGTCCACCAATAAACCAAAACCTTGCAACAGCTCTGGACATTTACCAGATTTATGTGACCTTCCCACGCCCCCCCATATAAGAAACTTGCGAGGGATGTCAAGATTAACACAAAATACAATTATATTAGAAGAAAAAGGGTAGTCAAAGGTAACGTGAGCCCTTTAAAAACAGATGCAGGTAATATTGCAAATAAAAATAAGGAAATGGCAGACTTATTGAATAATTATTTTGTGTCAGTCTTCACAATAGAGGAAGAGCATAATATACCTAACATTCCAGGAAACTAATAATGAATCAAGGACTAGAACTCACTAAAGTTAATGTGAGCAAGAAAACAGTATTAGAAAAGATAATGGCATTAAAGACTGACAAATCCCCACAACCTGATGGTTTCCACCCCGAGGTTTAAAGGAAGTAGGTGCGGAAATTGCCGATGCTTTAGGTATAATCTTCCAAAGCTCTTTTGGTTCAGGAATTGTCCCTTTAGATTGGAAAATTGCAAATGTAACTCCATTATTTACGAAAGGTAAGGGAGAGAAACTAGGAAATTATAGACCTGTTAATCTAACATCTGCTGTGGGGAAGTTACTGGAATCTATAATTATGGTCAAGGTAATTGAGCACTGAGAGAAATTTGAGCTGATTAGAGAGAGACGAGGATTTGTAAAGGGTAGGTCATATCTAATTGAATTTTTTGAGGAAGTAACTAAAGTAGTAGATGGGGGAATGTCTATAGATGCGGTTTAGATGGACTTCCAGAAGGTATTCGATAAGGTTCCACATTAGAGACTGTTGGCTAAAATTAAAGCTCATGGAATTGGAGGTAAATTATTGACCTAGTTAGGAGATTGGTTAGGCAGTAGAAGACAAAGAGTAGGGATAATGGGTATGTACTCGAATTGGAAGGAAGTGACTAGTGGGGTCCCACAAGGATCTATGCTGGGGCCTCAACTATTCACGATATGTATTAATGACTTAGATAACACAATAGAGAGCCATATATCCAAGTTTGCCGATGACAAAAAGATTGGTGGCATGGTAAGTAGTGTAGACGGGAGCATAGAATTATAAAGAGACATTGAAAGATTAAGTGAGTGGGCAAAACTATGGCAGATGGATTTCAATGCAGGTAAGTGCGAGGTCATCCATTTTGGACCAAAAAAGGACAGATCCATGTATTTTTAAATGGTGAAAAGCTAGGAACAGTAGAGGTCCAAAGAGATTTAGGGGGTCCATGAATACAGATCACTAAAATGTAGTAGTCAGGTACAAAAAATAATCAAAAAGTCTAATGGAATGTTAGCCTTTATATCTAGAGGACTAGAATATAAAGAGGAGGAAATTTTGCTACAGCTATACAAAGCCCTGGTTAGACCATATCTGGAGTACAGTGTGCAGTTCCGGGCACCGCACCTTAGAAAGGATATATTAGCCTTGGAAGGAATGTAGCGCAGATTCACCAGTATGTTACCTGGGCTCCAAGGGTTAAATTATGAGGAAAGACTACATACTCGAGGCTTGTATTCCCTGGAATATAACCGGCTAAGGGGTGATCTGATTGAGGTTTTAGGATTTTGAAAGGAATTGATAGGGTAGATAGAGAGAAACTTTTTCAGCTGGTGGGGGAGTCTAGGACAAGGGGACATAACCTTAAAATCATAGCCAGGCCATTCAGGAGAGAAGTTAGGAAACACTTCTTCATGCAAAGGGTGGCAGAAGTGTGGAACTTTCTCCCAGAAAAAAGCAGTAGATGCTCGTTCAATTAATAGTTTTAAATCTGAGATCGATAAATTTTTGCTAGCCTAGGTTATTAAAGGAGATGGAGCCAAGGTGGGTAAATGGAGTTAGGATACAGATCAGCCATGATCTCATTGAATGGTGGAACAGGCTCGAGGGGCTGAATGGCCTCCTCCTGTTCCTATGTTCCTATACATGTCAGGCTTGTGCTGGAATCAGAGAACCATTGGCATCATTCAAGAGAATGAACAAGAATTTGCATTCCTGGATGAAATACAAGAAAAATATGAAAACCCCTGGACAATGAGATTGCTCCTTTATAATGCCCCAACTGATTTCCCAACACAGAAGTGGCTGTGACAGTCATTTCAGAAACCCAGCACGTGGAAAAACTAGCAAATGCACATTAGGAATTGATCAAAATACTATATGGACCCAAACATAATTTCCTGGATGTACCTGATAAGGAAATAGTAGAATAAGAAATCTATGTTGTATACACTATTAGATTACTCTGTGATTCAAACCCTTGAACTAACGTCCAGACTAGCTGCAATAGAAATAGGGAAAGTAGTCTGCACTGGCAAAATTACCCTAAACATTTCAACAGTCTGGACAAGTTTTTGAGAGGATCAGACCGAACTGAAACCTGATGCAAAGCTACCTCAGAAGTAAGTTTGTTTGAAATGTTTGTTATGATGGATTGAATTTTGGAATGTTGAAAATAAGTTTGTATACTAATTTAGAGAAAAAAATGGGATTGTTTGAACCTAAAGAAAGGAGAATATAAAGTTACAGAGCTATGTCAGTACATGCTGGTTCAGAGACTACAAAGAATTGAGGGCTATCCTCTCCAGACAGGAGGGTGTTCGGATCAAACGTGGAATGCTCTCTTTTGGGTTATTAAAACTCACTTGTTTCTTACTTCCCATGTTTTAGTCCGATTAAAATAATCCACAATACCACATAGTTAATTTTCATTTATGATGATTGAAGATTATTGTGAGCATTTAACTTTTTCTTCCTTCAGTTTTCTCCACGGCGCCCTTTCCTGTAGGCACCGACTCCCTCACTTAGCTATAGTTCCTAGGGCATCAGTCACCCTCTGGTACCTCACCCCAAATGGCCATTAATTGAGGTGGCAACTTTAACAGTAAGCACATTAGTTATCCAGCTGTGGAGGACATCACAGCCGTGTCCTCACCTCAGAACCTCATATTGGCACTTTATAGGGATCAGGTGTGGAAACCTTGGACGATTTTCCCTTCCCTAACGAAAAGGTGGTTCTATCAAATAACTGTAGTGTTCATATCTGCAGTCCTGGCTGAGTTCAGCTAACTCAGCACAGACTGGGAATTAAACCTGAGTCCGTTCCAACACAGATGTACTCTACCCTTACCAGTCATGTCGTTTCTATTGGTTTCCAACCATCATGAGTATTTTTTTCTTCAGGGAATGAAGAAATTTTCAAATTCAGGCTGTTTAGATTTCTGACATTTTAAGTGATCTGTACATCTACTAAATCTGTCCTTGTTAGAATCATAGAATCATAGAATGATTACAGCACAGAAGGTGGCCTCATCCCTGGAACCATTCTAGTAAATCTTTTCTGCACCCTCTCTAAGGCCTTCGCATTTTTCCTGAAGTGCAGTGCCCAGAATATTCCAGTTGTGGCCGAACCAGTGTTTTATAAAGGTTCAACATAACTTCCTTGCTTTTGTACTCTATGCCTCTATTTATAAAGCCCAGCATCCCGTATCCTATTTTAACTGCTTTCTCAACCTGTCCTGCCACCTTCAAAGATTTGTGCACGTATACCCCCAGGTCTCTCTCTGTTCCTGCATCCCCTTTAGAATTGTACCATTTATTTTACATTGCCTCTCCTCATTCTTCCTGCAAAAATCTATCACTTCGCACTTCTCTGCGTTAAATTTCATCTGTCATGTGTCCGTCCATTCCACCAGCCTGTCTATGTCCTCTTGAAGTCTATTACTATCCTTCTCACTGTTTACTACACTTCCAAGTTTTATGTCATCTGCAAATTTTGAAATTGTACCCTGTACACCTAAGTCTAAGTCATTAATATATATCAAAAAAACTCTTGTTCCTCTTATCACTGCCAAAACATCATCTCTTGAAGGTTGCTCTGTTGTTATTTTTATTAGTATCAATGCTGCTGTGTGGTCATGTTATATAGAATGCAGCAAATAAAAATTCTGCTAAATTTTGTGTGGTTTGCATTGGAGGGACATCTCTGGTTTTATCATTGTCAGGAGATGGAATGAGCAGCAGCCATTTTAAAACCTGACTATACACTGGAAGACTTTGGAGACCATTGGAGACAACGACACTCCTCAATTGATACCTTGCTCTTCTACTTCCCGGAAGAATAGGCACATCTGTGGCTAGAGCTATGATTACCTGGGACTGAGTGTAACAGTTGAGCTGGACTGATATCCGACCTGGCACCAAGGTGTGCACTCGAGGTGCTGCTGGAATATGTGCCAGTTGAGGCAACAAAAGTACCGGTGCACTGGTTGGGATCAGACACTCTGGACACTCAGCTAATAGTGGAGGCCGAATCCAAGAGCTGAGCCAATATATGACAGATGCTTCAAGGTGTTGTGAGGAGCCCAGCATCATCTTTTTTCCTATTGTGGATAGATGCAGAGCATAGCTTGATGAGCGTATCTTTGAGAGAGTGGTCTTGTGAATGCTTACAATCAATTCTCTTTGACATGGAAATGTTGGTGTGTTTTTGTATTGAGCTGGAGTCTGACATCTCTTCATGCTGACAGGAATTGAATTTTGACATTCTAATAGCCAGGATCTCCTTCCAGTGGATAAGTCAGTCACGTCAACCTCTTGTGTTGAGTCTGGAGATAAGCTTCACACTTCAAAAGATGGAAAGAGGAGAAGGCAGGAATCATGAAAGTCAGTCACTGGAAAGAATCTGTGGCACTCAAAGCAAATGTTATAGCCAGGAATCAACATGGATCAGCAGCTGCAGTATAAATTGATTCTGGTTGGTCTTATTGAATTAGGGCTGCAATTGGCTATAAGTCACAATGACATAAAAAAATTATGAAAACTTTGCAGTCTTAAATTACAAAATTAAACTCAATAAACTTCTGCAAGCCAAAAATCCACTAAAAAGTATTTGAATTGCTTGATAGCCAAGAAAATGCAGATAAAGAGTGATTCATTTTCCCCTGGTGTGGAAGACAAGGGAACTTGCTGCTGACCACAACTAAGAGCATATCTGAGAGGGAAGATTACCTGAATAAGAACATGCACTCATCATATTCCTGGATGCTGTTTGTGCCTCATTTCATCAGCATTTTTCTGGTGTTTTAGTGCTGTGCAAGAGTGTAATTATAACCAGGCTTCGGAGACTTGACCTATATGGCAGGATTAAAAAATAAAATTCTAAAAGCATTGTCTGTATACTTATGATGGGGCGTGATAGCAGTACGAAAAAGATTTTTTAATCCTTTACTGTTACAATACAAACAATCAGCTCTAAGTTAGATATATCTTGGTTTAGGTGCACATTTAAGTGTCCCTTAATTTGCATTCAGTATACTGCCAAAGGAGTATTCTTTACCCAAACCTTGGAAGGGTGTTCCGTACTGTACCAATATGGCAACTCCTTTTACCGTTATCCCTTTCCTTAGTGTGTCTGAAGGTGACATTGTCAGATTAATATGAGCCGAGGCCTAATTTTGCTGTGAATTTATGTCCTCTGGAAACTGAATGGAGACCATGCCATAACCCATTTCATTTATGTCCTTAAACAGCCATTAGACAAGAGACTTTATTTCCATCCATCAATGCAAGATTCATATCCAGGTCCCAGACGTAAAAGATTAGTATTGAAGCTGCTTTCCATGGATCACCTAAAACATTTGATTTATCATAAAGTCGTCAAATCATCTAAAAATCGACAATTTCATTCCCAATACTTTATCTTACTCAGATACATTATAACTGACATTATTGTCTGAAGGCTTTGTTCAAAGCACATCACTTAAATTAAGTGACTCATTTATATATTGAGAACTTACAAGATGAAGTACAATAAAAAGAAAATTCTAAATAAATCTACTGGGATAAAATGTTCTGTAAATTAAGAAAAAAACCACTTGTCTGAACAGCTGCTGCACTCCATTTAGTGAATATAGCGGTGACTACCTGATTAATTCTTCCAGCTGTTGCTCACCATTCTGTCAATTAGTCTTTACTGTATACTTATTGCACCATCCTAATCCATGATACACTTTATTCAGAAAATAGTAAGCTTTTGGATCTTGCCATCTCAATACTTATTCACAAAGTTTGCACATTTCATCGTACTTTGAGTCTAAATTGTGAGATAGTCACAGTCTGGTTATTTGTTGTAAGTGGCTCCTAGACTTTTAGTCACAATTCAAAGTATGAAAATTAACATAATTAAAATAATTTCCAGTCCTTACATGTCACTGAATTGCACACAAAAGCACAAAATGAAAAGCAAGAAAAGGCCATTCAGCTCATCAGGCTAGTTCTTTGCACAGACTATACACAATCTGCTTTATCGTGGATTCACTCTCAATCCATTTACTCTCCTGAGGAAAGATTCTGTGAAATTTCTCTATCCTGAAGTGAACCAAACGCCACTGCAAAACCTCTGACTATATATCCTGAACCAATTAACTTCCTTAGCATGGTTTTTAATGGTCTCAGGAACTATTATGTTCTACATAGCATGAATTACAATATTTGTACTTACCTTGAAAGCCCAATTTCCATTCATGATCATATATTAATCTACTTCATTTTTCAGGGTGCTTTACATGGACTTCTGTTCCATGTATGCACAAACTGATGAGGGAAAAATCTTTCTAATCTCAATGCTTGCTTGATGCTTGTTAATTTTATACTCCGACTCTAGTTCAGCACTGACTGTCCAAGTTAAGCAGCTTGCTTGCATCCACATTATCCATTCCTCTCAGCATTCTAAAGTCTGCATCAACTCCTCTCATGCATCAACCCTCCTTATAGCTTAGTTGGTAAGTGCACTGTTCACTGTAGAATTGAGTTGTATAAAACAGGAATATCCCATGCTGAATTCTATTGTTAAGTCACAATTTTTTAAATGAGAAAATTATACAGGCATATATTCTGAAGTCTCTATTCAGGTTCATTTCACAGTATTTGCAGAAGAGTACATTAGGATCATTGGCACTGTTGTGCATATGTTGGCAGCAATGCACTTTTAAGGGTTGAGACAATATGGTTATGATGTCTAGAGTTCAGCAGGCTAGTATTTTAAGGTGCCCTGTCTATATAGACCTGAATTTAAGCAGGGGTAGGCCATCTTCCTTAGGCAGACTTTGGGCAGGAGATTGCTGTTAACTAATATTTTTACTCCATGATTTTCCCCTATATGTGGTCTGGATGTTCATGAGAAAGAACCTTGAATCAAGTAGGCCTTCTAGAAGGGTCCACAGACTGCATGGTACGTCCTGAGCTCATGCATCATCACTTTTGCAGGTGTTTTACTATTTCTGGACCAGGTCATAATAGGAGATGGAAGATTCCGAAAAAGAGATTGGATCAGTGAGGTGCCCCACCCTATATTAACCTGACAAATATTCAAGCAAAACAGAACTTCTTCTGGATAGGTTTTCTACTCTAGAACTAATAGAAGGATCAAGAACTTATATGTCTTTCAGCAGTCAAAATGATGTTAAGATCTCTTTCCAGCCCTGATGAACATGAGAACATAAGAAATAGGAGCAGGAATAGGCCATATGGCCCCTCGAGCCTGCTCTGCCATTCAATAAGATCATCGCTGATTTTCGACCTCAACTCCACTTTCCTGCCTGATTCTCATATCCCTTGATTCCCTTAAAGTCCAAAAATCTATCGATCTCAGTCTTAAATATACTCAACAACTCAGCATCCATGGCCCTCTGTGGTAGAGAATTCCAAAGATTCACAACCCTCTGAGTGAAGAAATTTCACTTCATCTCAGTCTTAAATGGCCGACCCCTTATCCCGAAACTATGCCCCCTAGTTCTTGACTCTCCAGCCATGAGAAACAATCTTTCATTATCCACCCTGTCAAGCCCTCTCAGAGTCTTATATGTTTCAATGAGATTATCTCTCATTCTTCTAAACTCCAGAGAGTATGGGCCCATTCTACTCAATCTCTCCTCATAGGACAACCCTCTCATCCCAGGACTCAATCTAATGAACCTTCGTTGCATCCCATCTAATGCAAGTATATCCTTCCTTAGGTAGGGGGACCAAATCTGCACAAGTCTCACGAAAGCCCTGTACGGTTGCAACAAGACTTCATTACATTTGTACTCCAACCCCCTTGCAATAAAGGCCAACATACCATTTGCCTTCCTAATTGCCTGCTTCACCTGCATGTTAACTTTCTGTGTTTTGTGTACAAGGACACCCAAATCCCTCTGAACACCAACATTTAACAGTTTCTCACCATTTAAAAAAAATCTGTTTTTCTATTCTTCCTACCAAGATGAATAACCTCACATTTCTCCACATTACACTCCATCTACCATCTTCCTGCCCACTCACTTAACCTGTCTATATCCCTTACGGACTCTTTGGGGTCGATTTTCAGATGGCGGAGCGGATGCGGTGGGGGCGGAGGTGCTCGTAAAATGGTGGAGTCCCGGAGCGGGTTCGGAGCCTGGCTGTAACCCACTGACTTCCGTGTTCCCCAGTGACGGATTCGGGTGTGCACGCACCTCCCGAATGCGGGACTCCCACCGGCAATTAAAGCCGGCGGGATGATCATTTACATAGTTAGGCAGCTAGTTGAGGTACTTGAGAGACCTCATTGAGTGAAGACTTTGGCAGGGGTGCAATTTTGAAGGATCCTCAGCGTGTTTCCCGTGCTGTGGGAAACAGTCCTTGTTGGAGCAGATGTGTTTCAGCCAGCAGCCAGTGGGAGATGCAAATGATTATTTGACAGGTGGGGAGAAAACCTCATTTATTGCAGCAGGGCACTCTGTCACTTCAGACAAAGTTTTGGCTGCAAGACCTTTGTCTTTCCACTCAAAATTCTTAATTTATACCCAAAACTCTGCTGTGCAAACACATTTACCTACTTTGCGGACCCCCTCAAATGCACATCGTCAGGATGGGGGGCGCCATGGCTGCATTTATCACTTCATCCAAGGACGAGCAACATCACCAGCCTCGCCAGGCATGCCGTCCACCTCTGCCACGTGGAGCTCCACAACACAGTGCTGCACCACAGGCACCTGCACAACAGCACGGAGGGCAACAACAGAGAGAGCGACGTCGCAGGAGGCACTACCCTCGCAACAGGGTCTACAGACCGAGGCTTGGCTTCCTGGACCTCTCTGAGGAGCAGTGCATACCGAGGCTTACCTGTTGCTGTCAAAGTCACCACTGCCCTCAACTTCTTCGCCTCCGGATCGTTCCAGGATGCCACCGGGGACATCACCAGGGTCTCTCAGTAGTCTGCACACAAGTGCATAAGGCAGGTCACCGATGGCTAGTTTCGCAGGGCCTTGCACTACATCAACTTCCCTATGAATGACCGCAGTCAGATGGAGGGCGATGGGATTCCACACTGTGGCTGGCTTCCCACGGTTGCAGGGTGTAATCGATTGCACCCATATAGCAATACAAGCACCTCCACATGAGCCAGAACTGTTCATCAACAGGAAGGGCCATCACTCCTTCAACACTCAGTTCATCTGTGACCACCACAAGAGATTCCTTCACGTGTGCACCAGATACCCTGGCAGCTGCCATGATTCCTTCATCCTCCGGGAGTCCAACATCCCGCCCCTCTTCTACACACAGAACACCCGCAAGGGCTGGCTCCTCGGGGACAAGGGATGCCCCCTGCATAGAAGGCTCATGAAACAACCCACCACCAATCAATGGTGTCGATATAACGACAGCCACATCGCTACCAGGTCTACAATTGAGCATGCTATAGGGCTGCTCAAGATGCGCCTCAGGTGCTTTGATCGTTCTGGGGGAGCGCTTCAATACGCACCAGATAGAGTGGGATGCATTATATTCGACTGCACAACATGGCACAACAGAGAGGGGTGCCGCTGGAGAAGGCCCCATCCACATCTGCCACCCACATTGAGGAGGAGGACGAGGAGGAGGCGGAGGAGGTGGACGAGGAGGCAGAGGAGGAGGAGCAACCCTTGGGCAGAACAGCAGCTCACTTGGCTGCTCGTGTGGTCAGGGGGTCACTGATATGTGAACGGTTCTTCTAACATCAGACAGTGTGAAGAGTCCAGTCCTCACCACCTGAACAAAGCAGTGGCCACACCACCCCCCCACCCCCCGTCCTCTGCACAAAACAGTCCTGCAATTACACATACACCCACTGTAGAGTGACCCAATGAGTGGCATCAAGTGTGGGCATTCATGGTGAACCTCAAGAAACAGCCTTATTACACAAGCCAGTCAAGAATGGCCAAGACGTGGCAGTAGTGGTGACAATAATAATATTTAATGTATGATTAACAAAAAGCAAACATAAATAAAAAACATGACCAACTGTCAAACATCCTCGTGCATCCCCTTTGTGCTCACAAAACCTTCGCCTTTCGCTTACGACTACTCCTATGTGGTACATCCCCTATGGCTGCAGCAGAGGTAGTGGCAGGTTGCTCTTGTTCGTGCCCTGACTGATTAGATGCTTTGGGCCTATGCCCTCTGGGATTCGGTGCCCGTGAGGGCCCCTCCAAAGACTGCTCCACCTGCACTGTGGAGAGGCAGACTTGGCCACCTGGAAAGGAGGCAGCCTTGCGGGTACTGGTTGAGAGGGGGCAACGGATGAGATGTGGGGGCGCTTTGAGTGGCGTCCCCACTTCCATGTCCCCTTTTGCCATCTTCCCTCCCCTGGGCCAGGCCCACACCACTCCTACTACCCTGCTGGACGACAGTTTGGAGGATACATGTGTGAAGCCTTGCAAGGCCAGTGCCAGAGTATCTGCCTGCCCATTTAAGGTGGCAGAATGTTGTTCACCCTGAATCCGAAGGGCCGTTGTCAGGGTCTGAATGGACTCATTTGTGAGCCGTGCTTGAAGCTCCATGGAGGCTAGCCTTCCCTCCATCGCAGACATTCCCGCACTTACCCACGACACTATCTCAGAGATGCCCTCCCTTACCTGTGCCACCATTCCACTCATGCAGGAGTTGGACTCCTCCATCCTCTGCGCGATTGTGGAGAGTGCGCGTGGCACCTGTTCCAACACCTCGCAAATGTGCTGCTGCCTCTCGATCATTCTGCTTTTCATGGATGGCCCCCAGGGTTCAGCATCTGTCTCCAGCTGATCAGAGCCTGGAGAAGAGTGCTCCTACCGACACGGACTCTCCACAGCTGCCCCTGCCACCAGTGTCTGCTCGTGCTCACATGTGTGTGGTGACTCACCATGTGCAACCCCAACTATGTGAGGACGGGAACCCACCGAGGTGTGTGTATCTGCGCTGGAGGATGGCTCGCTCAGATGTGACGGTGCCCCCTCAGAGGCCGGCAGGTCCTCTGAGGAATCGCCTTCTGCCATCACAGCGGTCACTGAAGGCCCTGTAAGAGAACAGAAGGCAATATTAAGCATGATCACAGATGTTGAGGTGCTGAAGATGGCAAAGCATGTTAACATCAATTCATATTGTGAGTGCTGAATGTTGAAGTTCTGTCACCAGCTGTTTGTCAGGTGCCAGTCTCGGCGTCCCCGACGGACAGGCACTCGAGGGTGCGGCTCAGTTCCAGCGCCTCCTGCTCCGCGTCTGTTAGGACGACTACATGTTGCGGCCCCTCCTCCGGTCTTCGCCCTCTCCCGTGCATTCTGGGCTCTCTTCTCCTGTAAGGGGAGAAAGTAGAGAGGCGTGAGTGAGTGATGGAGACATGGCCAACCGCTGAATGCATTGGTTTGGGTGAGGCTGACCGTGAAAGAGATGCATCAGAGGGTGAGTATGAGACAGAGCCATGACATTGTATGAGGATTGGGTTGAATGGTAGTGGTGGGGTGACTAATGGGGAGGTGAGGAAGTGATAAGTGCAAGAAAGTTGAGGATGAGCTTTGAGTGGGTGTGAGGAGTGATGTGATAGAGTAGTATTGGCAGTGCAGAATGAGTTGGGGGGAGGGGGCGGTGATGTGGAAGATGGAGTGTAGGAGAATGAGTAAGTGTTCTCGCTTTGACTGGCCTAGTTAGGTCATTGAAGTGTTTCCTGCACTGGATCCAGGTGCGGGAGAATTTGCTGCTGCTGGTGACCTCCTCTGCCACCTCGAGCCAGGCCCTCTTGGTGGCAGAGACAGGCCACTTCCTCCCGTCCGCTTGGTAGAATGTATCCCTCCTCCTCCTCACCCCATCCAGTAGCACGTGGAGTGAGGCATCACTGAATCTCGGAGCAGCCTTTCCCCTGGTCTGCTCCATTTTGTAATTTTGGGTGTTTGCTCCAGGAGCAGCATTGGAGGACTGCCCCTTTTAATAGCCGTCCTCCAGCTGACAGCCTGTGATGCGGGTGCGCAGTCCGCCCACTGCGCAGGTTTACGACCGGAAACCTGGCAGCCATGTTAAATGGCTCCAATTTACCCATGATCGCGTGGGGAACGGGCGGATTTTACTGGGCGGGTTACCCACGGGGCCAGTCGCCCCACCGCTGCCATCCCACCTCCCTGGTAATATCAGGGCCTTTGTGTCCTCCTCACAGCTTACTTTCCCACCTAGCTTTGTATCATCAGCAAACTTGGATATATTACACTCAGTTCCTTCATCTAAGTCATTAATATAGATTCTAACTAGCTGAGGCCCAAGTGCTGATCCTTACGACACCCCACTAGTTACAACCTGCCAACCTGAAAATGACCCATTTATTCCTGCTCTCTGTTTTCTGTCCCCTAACCTATCCTCAATCCATGCTAATATATTATCCCCAACCCCATGAGCCCTTATCTCATGTAACAACCTGTTGTGTGGCACCTTATCAAATGCCTTTTGAAAATCCAAATATACTACATCCACTGGTTCTCCTTTATCTATCCTGCTAGTTAATTCCTCAAAAAACTCTAATGGATTTATTAAACACGATTAAACTCTAATAGATTTGTTAAACACGATTTCCCTTTCATAACACCGTGTTGATTCTGCCTAATCAAATTATGATTTTCTAAGTGGCCCATTACCACGTTCTTAATAATAGATTCCAGCATTTTCTCAACTACTGATGTCAGGCTAACTAGCCTGCAATTCCCTGTTTTCTCTCTCCCTCCTTTCTTGAATAATGGGGTTACCATACCTGATGGTTCTTAGTCTAAAAGCGAAAATGTCAGTTCATGCATCAGTACGTGAAACTGGGCAGAATCTTACTCATATATATCCATATACCACAAATGATGTATCTGAAGAGTCATTTACTAATTAGGGCTGGTTCCACCTAAGATGAATTTTTAGCTACAATGAGGGAAGCTAAAGCCAAGGGTAAAAAAAAGTTAAGAAAATCAAGATTTGAATCCCTGAAGCCCAAAAGTCCATCTGAAATGTTAAACTATCAGTTAAATATCTAAACGAGCTTGAACAATTATTAGATGAAGCGAAATAAGGGTGCTGACATTTCATAGATTGTAAAACTTAGATTGGCTGGAGGGCAAGGATGAGAGTCTAGGAACCAGATAGTGGTAGAAGCTAGTCTTGATGGATGGGAAGATTGAAGTTCATGTGGATAGATATGACCTGGTTTGGTTTGAAATTCTGCTGCGCGATATTTGTCACACATTGGTTATTGCATTCGTACCATACTCCTTTCTCCCATATATTAACAAAATTGTTCATCTATTTTAAATGGGTTAACAACTTCATTAAAATAGCATTAAGCAATGTGTTACAAATATCATACAGAAGAATTTCAACACCATGGTGGATATCTAAAGGCCCTGAGAAAATCTACCAGCAAGAAAATTGAAAATGAAAGAGGAAGTGGCTCAATTAGGGTTCAACTAAGACCGTACAGATTTGGCAAACTCCCAAGAATAATCTGTCAGAGGATCGATTTGCACAACTTCTCTCATCATGACAGCAAAGTCAGTTGATTCCTGGTAAGATATAACTCAAAATTAACAACAGTTTGGCCACTGATAATGTGGCAAGGAGAACAGTTCATTTAATAGGCGCAGCATGCAAGAAATGTATATCACGAAAAGTTATGAGCTGATCTAAGTATTGGAGGACAAAAGGTAGACAATGAAAATTGCCCTGCATGAGGCATCACCATGAAACTTGTTCAGGAGAGTCTCCTTCAGTCAAAACATTCTAAAAGCACCTTAATGGTAAATTTGAGGGCAAGGGCAGTGAGACACAAATCTGAGAGCCTTGACAGTGACAAGAATAGCGGACTGTGAAACAAAGAGCAATACAGGGAACAGGAGAACTACAAAGTGATGGACAGTGCTATCAAGCGGCACTTACTCACCAATAACCTGCTCACCGATGCTCAGTTTGGGTTCCGCCAGGACCACTCGGCTCCAGACCTCATTACAGCCTTGGTTCAAACATGGACAAAAGAGCTGAATTCCAGAGGTGAGGTGAGAGTGACTGCCCTTGACATCAAGGCAGCATTTGACCGAGTGTGGCACCAAGGAGCCCCAGTAAAATTGAAATCAATGGGAATCAGGGGGAAAACTCTCCAGTGGCTGGAGTCATACCTAGCACAAAGGAAGATGGTAGTGGTTGTTGGAGGCCAATCATCTCAGCCTCAGGACATTGCTGCAGGAGTTCCTCAAGGCAGTGTCCTAGGCCCAACCATCTTCAGCTGCTTCATCAATCCATCATAAGGTCAGAAATGGGGATGTTCGCTGATGATTGCACAGTGTTCAGTTCCATTCATAACTCCTCAGATAATGAAGCAGTCCGAGCCTGCATGCAGCAAGACCTGGACAAAATCCAGGCTTGGGCTCTTAAGTGGCAAGTAACATACACACCAGATAAGTGCCAGGCAACGACCATCTCCAACAAGAGAGAGTCTAACCACCTCCCCTTGACATTCAACCGCATTACCTTCACCGAATCCCCCACCATCAACATCCTGGGGGTCACCATTGACCAGAAACTTAACTGGACCAATCATATAAATACTGTGGCTACAAGAGCAGTTCAGATGCTGGGTATTCTGCGGCGAGTGACTTACCTCCTGACTCCCCAAAGCCTTTCCACCATCTACAAGGCCCAAGTCAGGAGTGTCATGGAATACTCTCCACTTGCCTGGATGAGTGCAGCTCCAACAACACTCAAGAAGCTCGACACCATCCAGGACAAAGCAGCCTGCTCGACACCATCCACCACCCTAAACATTCACTCCCTTCACCACCGGTGCACAGTCGCTGCAGTGTGTACCATCCACAGGATGCACTGCAGCAACTCGCCAAGGCTTCTTCAACAGCACCTCCTAAACCCATGACCTCTACCACCTCGAAGGACAAGAGCAGCAGGTACATGGGAACAACACCACCTGCAAGTTCCTACTTGGAAATATATCGCTGTTCCTTCATCGTCGCTGGGTCAAAATCCTGGAACTCCCTTCCTAACAGCACTGTGGGAGAACCTTCACCACACGGACTGCAGCGGTTCAAGAAGGCGGCTCACCACCACCTTCTCAAGGGCAATTAGGGATGGGCAATAAATGCCGGCCTCGCCAGCGACGCCCACATCCCATGAACAAATAAAAAAAATCTACTCTAGACTTACTGGCATCTTCTGTAGAGACAACTCAGTACAACATAAATAGGTTTACACACACATCGGGAATCTGTTATCTCCTTTGAAGAGGAATCTCAAAGATCCTTTGTGTAGAGGTAAGGGAGAACAATCTTATGCAAGTTGCACATTGAACACATAGATGAGAAAGAAGGGATTGAGGACTCTGATCAACCAGGAAAGGCAGTTCAACATAAAGTCTCTAATTGAGAAACACTGCTGTAATTCACCTTGACCGGTTAAATTACAGAGCTCAATTTACTTATTATAGGGTCTCAGGCTGAACACAGGGCAGATATAAACTATAAATCGTCTTATGATTCTCACAATACAGCAACCAGAATTTTCAGACCTACCCCTAACCATTCAAAGACACAGGTTACAGGCATTATAGTATTCTAGTTCTGAAGCCAATAGGGAATCCTTCTGAGGACAAGCAATTAAGGATATGGAAGTGTAAAGATCCAGTAGACTTCGGAGGCTGGTTAGTGCGTTAGAGGATGAGGGGGGGGTGGGGAGAGGTACATCCATGTAAGGGTTAACGTGGATTTGAATCTCTAACATAGGTTCATTAAAAGCTGACATCCTTCAAACATGGCTAACTAATAGATTTGAGGATTCCTTCTTCCAATGCATTCTCTTGATTTGGAGCAGTGTCTGGAGAATAAAAACCACATTGAGAATTCAGTCATGCAGTTGAAAGAACAAGGAAGATGTGTGTTTTAACTGCTTTCCCTCACCTGCCCCAACCCGTCCTATATTTTAGACCGAGCAGGTCTGCAATGTGCATGTTGGGGATATTGCCTATTTGTTGGAAAGTGTTCTCCAGATCAACGACCTTTGGCAATTTTTCAGCTTTTAATTTACTAAACATACATACAGTATTACATCTCTATGACAGGATGCCTTTGAAACATTGAGGCATGGTTGTGATTTCATACCGATCAGCAATTGGAATTGTACAGGGAGCGACAATCATGACAAATTCCTGAAAATTGCCTTCCAGTAAACCTGATACTTAGCAGTTGTGTTTAACTAGTAGGTTGGTCTATGGAGAGTTCAATCCTACTGAAGCATGTTAAGCATATCCATCTCAACTTTGAATGCTGACAGTATTATCCAACCAACCCATGACACCAGCTATAGACACAAATGACTGATGCTGATGTGCCAAACATCCTTTATTAGAAGCGATGAGTGCTTATTTTGGTTTAAAAATGTAAGCTATTTTGATATGTGTTACTCTTAAAAATAAACAGAACTTTAGCTCCACTGATGCTGGAGGAGTATGTTGCTGAGCTATACAGACCAGGAAGGCTCCAGGTATGATCCCTGCTCTGTCTTCAGTCAGGACAGAAATGCAGACAGAACAATTCCTTAGAGTCTGGGATAAGAAATGGAAAAAAAAATTCCACCATGGTTCTCATTCCTGATTTCCATGCAATGATTCCGACTGGAAAGCACACAAAAATGGATACTGGTCAAGGACTGATTTTGGTTCATTTCTGATAACCCATACAGTCCTCTGGTCAAGTAGCCTGTCATGCTTTCTGCTTAGCCTAACTCAGGGAGGTTAGTCACTTGGATGAGGTAATGGAGGTGCTACCAGCACCCTTGAGACATTACCACAGCCTAAATGGAGGAGATGGGATGGAGAAGGCAGCAGAGGGGGAATGGAGGAGAAGGAAATCAGGATTTGTTTTCCCAGTAGGGAGGGACAACCTACCTGGCCTACCCTCCAGCCAGGACCAGAAACTCTGCTGGGGGTGGGGATTACCCTACTGCCATGACACAAAGTTCTTCTCAATGGGGAGGGGGGGGGGGGGATGGGAGGGAAGGGAGCGATGTCATCCCACCATCAGCTAACAACATTCTGGTCACTGTGGGTGGGAGTTTAAGCTTTTCCTCCAGCCTGGAGCTTGAAATTCTGTTTGATGAGAGGTGGGGAAAGCTGATTTTAAGTTGGAGGGGGTGTAGGTTGTGAGGGCGGGTATTGGGGCTAGGTGTGTATGTTTTAAGTGGGTACGGTGTCAGGGATGCACTCAGCACTGAAGGTATAAACAAATTAAGGAGCTGAGGTTCAACAAATGTTTCCCAGATTTCTGAGTGCAAATGACGACCAATTTACTCAGGTTATTTCGTTGTTTTACCTCAGCCTGAAGTTGTGGAGAGAGAGAGGTCTTTACAGTTTGCTGCATGTTACTCAGCTTTAGGTGATAGCAGCAACAGATCTGTGAGATAGTAAACACGTTCCAACTTCAAATGGCTATCCAAAAGGTTAATTTTTAAAACAATAGAAGATGTGCAAATCCAACAAAACTTTGAGAGGGAAAAAAGATTGTGCCGGTAATATTTTTTTAAAATTCGTTCATGGGATGTGGGCGTCGCTGGCGAGGCCGGCATTTATTGCCCATCCCTAATTGCCCTTGAGAAGGTGGTGGTGAGCCGACTTCTTGAACCGCTGCAGTCCGTGTGGTGACGGTTCTCCCACAGTGCCGTTAGGAAGGGAGTTCCAGGATTTTGACCCAGCGACAATGAAGGAACGGCAATATATTTCCAAGTCGGGATGGTGTGTGACTTGGAGGGGAACGTGCAGGTGGTGTTGTTCCCATGTGCCTGCTGCTCTTGTCCTTCGAGTTGGTAGAGGTCATGGGTTTGGGAGGAGCTGTCGAAGAAGCCTTGGCGAGTTGCTGCAGTGCATCCTGTGGATGGTACACACTGCAGCCACTGTGCGCCGGTGGTGAAGGGAGTGAATGTTTAGGGTGGTGGATGGGGTGCCAATCAAGCGGGCTGCTTTGTCCTGGATGGTGTCGAGCTTCTTGAGTGTTGTTGGAGCTGCACTCATCCAGGCAAGTGGAGAGTATTCCATCACACTCCTGACTTGTGCCTTGTAGATGGTGGAAAGGCTTTGGGGAGTCAGGAGGTGAGTCACTCGCCGCAGAATACCCAGCCTCTGACCTGCTCTCGTAACCACAGTTTTATATGGCTGGTCTAGTTAAGTTTCTGGTCAATGGTGACCCCCAGGATGTTGATGGTGGGGGATTCGGCGATGGTAATGCCGTTGAATGTCAAGGGGAGGTGGTTAGACTCTCTTTTGTTGGAGATGGTCATTGCCTGGCACTTATCTGGCGTGAATGTTACTTGCCACTTATGAGCCCAAGCCTGGATTTTGTCCAGGTCTTGCTGCATGCAGGCTCGGACTGCTTCATTATTTGAGGGGTTGCGAATGGAACTGAACACTGTGCAATCATCAGCGAACATCCCCATTTCTGACCTTATGATGGAGGGAAGGTCATTGATGAAGCAGCTGAAGATGATTGGGCCTAGGACACTGCCCTGAGGAACTCCTGCAGCAATGCCCTGGGGCTGAGATGATTGGCCTCCAACAACCACTACCATCTTCCTTTGTGCTAGGTATGACTCCAGCCACTGGAAAGTTTTCCCCCTGATTCCCATTGACTTCAATTTTACTAGGGCTCCTTGGTGCCACACTCGGTCAAATGCTGCCTTAATGTCAAGGGCAGTCACTTTCATCTCACCTCTGGAATTCAGCTCTTTTGTCCATGTTTGGACCAAGGCTGTAATGAGGTCTGGAGCCGAGTGGTCCTGGCGGAACCCAAACTGAGCATCGGTGAGCAGGTTATTGGTGAGTAAGTGCCGCTTGATAGCATTGTCGACAACACCTCCCATTACTTTGCTGATGATTGAGAGTAGATTGATGGGGCGGTAATTGGCCGGATTGGATTTGTCCTGCTTTTTGTGGACAGGACATACCTGAGCAATTTTCCACATTGTCGGGCAGATGCCAGTGTAGTAGCTGTACTGGAACAGCTAGGCTAGAGGCACAGCTAGTTCTGGAGCACAAGTCTTCAGCACTACAGCTGGAATGTTGTCGGGTCCCATAGCCTTTGCTGTATCCAGTGCACTCAGCTGCTTCTTGATATCACATGGAGTGAATCGAATTGGCTGAAGACTGCCTTCTGTGATGGTGGGGATATTGGGAGGAGGCCGAGATGGATCATCCACTCGGCGCTTCTGGCTGAAGATGGTTGCAAACACTTCAGCCTTGTCTTTTGCACTCACGTGCTGGACTCCGCCATTATTGAGGATGGGGATGTTTGCAGAGCCTCCTCCTCCCGTTAGTTGTTTAATTGTCCATCCCCATTCATGACTGGATGTGGCAGGAGTGCAGAACTTTGATCTGATCCGTTGGTTGTGGAATCGCTTAGCTCTGTCTATAGCATGTTGCTTCTGCTGTTTCGCATGCATGTAGTCCTGAGTTGTAGCTTCAGCAGGTTGGCACCTCATTTTTAGGTACGCCTGGTGCTGCTCCTGGCATGCTCTTCTACACTCCTCATTGAACCAGGGTTGATCCCCTGGTTTGTTGGTAATGGTACAGTGAGGAATATGCCGGGCCATGAGGTTACAGATTGTGCTGGAATATAATTCTGCTGTTGCTGATGGCCCACAGTGCCTCATGGATGCCCAGTTTTGTGCTGCTTGATCTGTTCTGAATCTATCCCATTTAGCACGGTGGTCGTGCCACAAAACCCTAGCAGTATATTCATGGCTGCTGTTTGGGTTGCAAGACTGCGTGATTGTGTGACACCCTTAGCATTGAAAACGCCGATCACAGTGCTACCTACAGATGTAACTGGTACTACAAGTGGTATATTGGATTTGCCAAGGTTACCAAGAAAATTTTCAATGAAATTTGTATCCCTTGTGCTGACTTTAATACACAATAGATCGTGTTATGAGATATATGTACAATCAGAACTGGGGCAGGTTGTTGAGGGATTTATGGTTACATGATAGGCTTACCACCAACAGGGGAATTATAAGTAGTGGGACCAACATAAAGTCTGCCTTACTGTATAAATTTCGGATTTACTGGGGCAATAGTTGTACAGGTAGATTATTCACATGCATGGTCATGCACCTCCTGGAATACTTATGAGAATTCATCGGCCTTCTCAGATTTTAGGATAAAGTTGTTGAGCTGACCAAAGCACCTGACATTTTCATATTGTGAAGATACAAAAATGGTGGTGCAAGTGATCTTGCGAAGATCATTGTTACATTATTAACTAATTCAATTATTAACTAATTCAAAGCAACTGAGAGTTGAAAAATTCTAACAATAAGCAAAATTATATGTGAAATGTTCAATCAATGAGAATTGGTCGACTTGCCACAATCACTTCAACTATATCACCTTATCTCTGCACATCTCACTGAGGATAACAACCAAAGTTTAAATTCTATTTCCATAACTCATTTGATATTCAGTTGTTATACTCAAACTTGTGGTGCATGCAGAACAATATTAAAGTACAGTGAAGAAAATAATGAATTTCTGATTCATTTTGTCTTGGAGAAAGTGCCTTAAGTTGAAACAAAATATCCCTTTAATGTCTATTTGTCCTCCTAAATTCTATAAACCTATCAGTAAAACAGTGAGCACTGTTACCCATCCATTCCTTTGCTGAACTAACCATAACCACACCAGGTTGAATGGCAGCATTTCAGCCACAGATCTGATTTTGTCAGAAGATACAGCTGGAAGTGATTAAGATCTGCTCCTCTTCTTCATTTTTTGTGGCAAGCATATTATTTGTGTAACCAATACTGACTGTAATGGAACAGAATATTAATGGCTGGAAATGAATTCTGTCACTTTTGGTGACATCAAATTTTCAGTTTGCATTTTATTTTCAAATTTAGTTGCGCTGACATCAGAATATGCATCTTCTAGTTTTATCAGCATTCAATTTTAATGTTTTGAGTAATATGCAATATTTCAAAAAAGTGATAGTCAATCATTTAATTTTGTAAGTGGGTGAATTTGATCTGCACATTTGTGAGATGAACTGTGAACACTGTCTCCATGGGAAACGGTTTTTCCTTCTATGCTTGTCCTTGGTATGGTGTAGTTTGCAGTACGCACTGATTCACTGCAGCAGCTCACTTCTTTTGTATGCGCTCATGAAGGTGAGGGTGTTAGGACATCAAACAGATTTACAATGCATTCAGTGATAGCATCAAACATTCCCACAGCTCCCTTGACTACACTTTCTCCCACCCCGTTTCCTGTAGGGACTCTATTCCTTTCGCCCATTTTCTCCGTCTCCGTCATATCTGTTCTGACGATGTCACCTTCCACACCAGTGCTTCCGATATGTCTTCCTTTATCTTCAACCGAGGATTCGCCTCCACTGCAGTTGACAGGGCCCTCAAACATGTCCGTCCTATTTCCTGCACTTCTGCCCTCATTCCTTCCCCTTCCTCCCAGAACTGTGATAAGGTCCCCCTTGTCCTCAACTTCCACCCCACCAGTTTCCACATTCAACGTATCATCCTCCGCCATTTCCGCCATCTCCAGCACAATCCCAACCACCAAATGCATCTTCCCCTCCCATTTCAGTATTCCGAAGTGACCGCTCCCTCCGCAACACCCTGGTCCACTCTTTCAACACCCCCAACACCCGCCCTCCTCCCCACGGTACCTTCCCGTGCGAGCGCAGGAGATGCAACAGCTGCCCTTTCAGCTCCTCCCTTCCCACTGTCCAGGGGACCAAACACTGCTTCCAGGTGAAACAGAAATTGTACTTCTTTCAATTTAGTATACTGTTTTCGCTGCTCATAATGCGGTCTCCTCTACATTGCAGAGACCAAACGCAGATTGGGTGATCGCTTTGCTGAACACCTCCACTCTGTCCGCAAGCATGACCCTGACCTGCCAGTCGCTTACCATTTGAATTCTCTGTCCCATTCCCACTTTGACCTCAGCCTCTTATACTCCAATGAAGCTCAACGGAAGCTCGAGGAACAGCACCTCATCTCTTGATTAGAAACTTTACAACCTCTGGACTCAACATTGATTTCAATAACTTCAGATCATAATCACTCCCATTTTGTTGTACAGCAGGTGCTGGTAATGGGTCTGCTGTTACCATTTACAGCTCCTCTAGACCCATCTTTAGTTTCTTTACTTGTCCCTTGCCTTGCATCTCACTAACATCAGAACACCATCATCCCTTTTGTTATTTAATCACTCTTGACCTCCAGCATATCACAGACCTTCCCTTTTGTTCTTTCCTCCCCTCCCCTTCCCCTCTCCCCCTTTCCCTGACTCTGTACTTCTTAAAAACTGTTTATTCTTCAACTTCTTCCAGTTCTGACAAAGAGTCATCGACCTGAAACGTTAATTCTGTTTCTTTCTCCAGCCTGACTTGCTGAGTACTTCCAGCATTTTCTGATTTTATTTCCGATTTCCAGCATCCGCAGTACTTTGCTTTTGATTCAAAAGCTCTCTAGTCAGGCAAAAAGCAGAGCTCCTTCTTTATTTCCCTGACAGTATGTCTTTACACTAATGTTTCAATTTTCCACACTCTCCATCCTCTTAGAATGAGACTGCTGATTTAATACCACCTAGAGCCACATTTGAGGGTGAGGTCGTTTTGCACTGTGGACTTTAGTCCACTGCACTGCCCAAATACATTTCACGAGGGAGTCTTGGCATCGGTCAGAGAAAGACAAATTCATTTCATTCATCTGGTCCAATTTCAAATCTAGGCTCAAGCAATCAAAAGAAAATGGCAGTAACATCATGCTGCCCAATCACCATATTATTATAATTATTATGTTGCTCAGAGAGTATGAAGAATTCAAGAGTGAAATGAGAAGGACAGAAATAACAATTTATTTGGCTTCTCTGGGACAATTCACTTACCTTCTCAGTTGACAGCCAATATAAACACAGTCATGTTAATTTAACGGAGATTTAACAGTTCGTCCTCTCAAGCACTTCCTTAAGCACAATGTAGGACCTTGTCTATGGAATGAATGAATGAGTAGCTCCCATTTGTCATTATAAATGTCACAAATGCATAAAATGCCAACTTAAGTAAAATTCATTGTTGGGTTTCCAAAAGGTGAAGGAATCAGATGTATCAGCTATGCCAGCGTTGAAAACACAGGGAGGGATGGCCAAGTAATTTTGTTACCACCAAACTAACTGCCTCGCAGCTTCTCCAACTTCTTCTCTCCGCTACACCTCAACTGAAGTGGCAATAGGAGACCTTACTGGTGCCAAAACTCTGGCATCCAAATGATTATATCAAAGGAATAAAAGTTTCTTTTCAATTAATAATTTGCAGAAGTTTGCCGCGTGTATGCACACGTGCAGGTGTTGATTTATATGCAGTTTTTAAAACTTTTTATTCCCCTGCTTCAGTACAGAGTTCATGGCACAAGTAAGTGGTTTGCAAATTTCTTCAATTGCAGTATGGGGAAGAATGGGAGGACTTGGTCAGGCAGAAAGTTGGCTGTGGGGGAGCAAGATCATTGCTTTGGTTGCTGCTTTCACCTTCATGCCAGTTGAGCCATTCGAACAAACCGATATGTTTTTTTTTCATCCAGCGGAGGGTATTTTTTCTATTGGCAAAGCCGGTATTTGTTGTCTACACCTAATTGCCCTTGAGAAGGTGGTGGTGAACCTTCTTCTTGAACCGCTGCAGTCTGTGTGGTGAAGGTGCTCCCGCAATGCTGTTAGGTAGAGAGTCCCAGGATTTTGACCCAACGACAATGAAGGAACGGCGATATATGTCCAAGTCGGGACGGCGTGTGACTTGGAGGGGAAGGTGGAGGCGATGGTGTTCCCATGCACCTGCTGCCCTTGTCCTTTTATGTTGTGGAGGTCGTGGGTTTAGGAGGTGCTGCCGAAGAAGCCTTGGCGAGTTGCTGGACTGCATCCTGTAGATAGTTCACACTGCAGCCATGGTGCACCGGTGGTGGAGGGAGAAGTGGATGTTTAAACCAGTGGATGGGGTGTTGATCAACCGATATAACCACAATTTTATTCTCAAAAGTAGCTCTATATTATAAATGCATTCTAAACATCACTTTGGAGGTGCACTGTTCTCCTGAAATCGTGCTTGTAACTTAGACTGATAATGGTGCTAATTAGAATGCTTCAATAATCATACCATGCATTTCATTTGAAAATGGTTAATGCAAGGAATAATACTCAGCAACATCACACACAAAAATGAAGATTGTCTCGAAACACCAACAATAGATCATGCTTACAATCCCCATTGCTGGTATTATTGTTGCCAATGGGAATTAATAGTTGATTTCTACCTACTTTAAATCACTGGATTTCTTTTTACAATAGTGATAGATGTCTTCACCCACACACTTTTCTCTTCTCATTAAGCAAAACATAAAGTACTCAGCACATGAATCTTCATGGAATTAGACTTTTTGGAACCCGTGACCTTTACTTCTCTTACCACTGGGAATGTCCTGGCACAATGATGTACAATGTATCATAATGTATGCTTGCTGTAGAGAAGTAGCTACTTACTGTTCATTTGCCATGATTTATTTGATGCTAATGTAATTGTCCCATCCTCTGTGCAAAATCAAAGTGTAATTTCTTGAAGCAACCATCGACATTGAGAAAAGTTGAGTCTCGCAGTTAACAGGATAATACAAGCATCAGCCATCACCTAATGAAAGGTGTAGACAGAAACTATTACTGTAACAGGATATTGGTCAGCGCTAGCTTTGAAGTGCTATTTGTTCTTACAATTGTTAGAATATTGATTTTTTTAAAAATCTTAACACATTAGGATACCTAAATAAGATTAGGGACACAAATGCGGAGAATCAACGCACCTTCTGAGAAAATGGAAAATAACGAATGCAGCGCAGTCATCTTAAGGGAATTTAACAAATGGATGCAGGTTATAAAATGGTGCGTAATTAAAGGGAATCAAATGCAAAGTACAAGCATATATGAACTAGTTACCACAGAATTGGATGAATCACACATGTTTTATATAGTCAGGGCAAACATTCTTTAATGCATTTGAACAGAAGTTCAAACTTAATTATAAGTGACTTGAAAGATAACTTTCTACAATGGTCAGGTTTTGCTGGTAATTGCCTGTGGGGTTTTTTTTATATAAAGGCATGCTGTCCAGACTCGGCAGCTTAATACTGAGATGTTATGATGGTGCTATCGACAAGCATTTTCTGTTGAAAATTAAGTGCTTACAATGGTGAGATCATATCTACAATGTTATTAAAACGCTAGAAGAAGCTATTACAGTTATACCCTAACCTTAGACAAAAATGATTATCTAAATGCTATTACATTGGTGCCAGTGGAATCAGAGTTAAGCAAAAATTGGCAATTACAATAATTGGCCATTCAGCAGACCCACAATTGGAAGAGACTACCTTTAATGGACATGTTCTAGCACATTGATGGAGGAGTACTTTTGCAGCAGAGTTCATAAATTGTTATTTCTTTTATCATCACTTATCTATTGTCATTATTTGTAAAACTCCAGTTCTTTTCCCCGTTTGATGTAACAATTTCACTGATGTGACATTGAAATATTAACATGGAAATTACCGTGAATGATGTTACTGCATGAAAACTTGACACGTTCGAATCAGATTGCTCTCTCCGCTATTTTATCGGAGGCATTAATCCCTTAAATAAATGGTTTAACTCCTCGGTTAAGCGTTCATTGATAACATCACTCCCAGTAATTTCCAGGTTAGTGGTACCTTATTAACTGCATTTTCACACCATATTGGCTTTATCTTTTTCCTTCAACTTTACTAAACATTAACTGTAATTTTTTTTGAAGAGATTAGTGAATACTGTTGATGGGCTTTAAGGATAACAGGCCTCTTACTGTCACAAACCAATTACAAATAATACATCAAATCCAAAAGTTATTTTATGCTATTGAAATTTGTTCCCAGCACCTCAGTCTCAGTCAAAGCCTGCATGGCTTTTAATGTTGAGTTCTTAACAAGCCAGATGCACAGAAATATTCGAACGTCTCAGAGGACTCTGAAAGAAAGAAAAAAGAAATACAAATGGGTAATGGGAGATGGGAGATGAAAATTCCAAGTGCAGATTGTTCCAAGTCTTGGTCCCTTTCACAGCAATACCACCATCTGTAAAACAACAAAAAAAGAATGACACCATTTTATTCTCTTGGGCTATTGAAGATTTAGTTGTTGATAATTATCCTTGGTAGTGATGTGAAGGTTGCAAACGGGAGCTGATGCAGAATAGATTGTGAGAAAAGAAGCATGCCCTTGTTATAAGATTAACCTTCCATTACTGTTTCCTATATGAGGATATTTATCTTCAGTGAAGGACATGCCCTCACTATTTTCTCAGATATTTGCGGTTCATGTGCCTCTCCCGTTGAGAAGGTAGTTCAGAAGACTGCTTCCAGATCCCCACCAGTGTCCAACTTGGCTAGCTGCCAGAATGTACATAATGTTTTCTTGCAATTTATTTTCTATTAGAAACTGTTTTCAGTCTTTACATCCCTACCAATGACAGCCATCAGCAATATTGACCCAGTGGCTCCCTATCATTCCATCCTCCTCTCCATATGAAAGCAGCTGCTATGACTCAAATCATGAACTGAGTGGAGTGAGTTATTTGACTTGAGTCTTTTTTACTCTGCAGCATTGTAAGCATGCATGCCAGTAATGTTTAATATGGCAGTCAGCAATTGGATCCAGCAGTCCCTTTGTCTATGTTTGGGCTTCAAAATCAGTGCAGAGTTTGTCCAAACTGGACTTCCGGAATTCTTCACTCTGAAAGAAAGGAAGAATGAAAGGAAGAAAGAACCTACATTTATATAGTGCCTTTCACAACCTCAGGACGCCCCAAAGCGTTCTACAGCCAATGACATACTTTTGAAGTGTTGACACTGTTGTAATGTAGGAAACACGGCAGCCAATTTGTACACAGCAAGCTCCCACAAAGAGCAATGTGATAATAACCAAATAATCTGTTTTAGCGACGTTGGCTAGGGGATAAATATTGGCCAGGACACTGGGGAGAACTCCCCTGTTCTTCTTCGAAATCGTGCCATGGGATCTTTTACGTCCACCCAAGAGAACAAATGGGGCCTCGGCATCTAAAAAGCAGCATTTACCTGGAAGACTGTAAGGAATCTGATTTTTCTGTTGAATATGAATACTTGTGTAGGTATGGGAGCACCAGAGCAGTGAACTGTGCTCCAGAATAAACAGCTGAACATTTCTAAGGCAGGGCTGAAGGCACATGTTTGAATAATTGATTTGTCATTCCTATCCATCTCTGAGGCTCGAACACATAACACAATGGTAAAATAACCGCATTAAATTTAAGGATGTCCATACTCCCATAAACATGAAATGGATGGTCTCTATTGAGCAACCATTCATGTACAGAATCAAATCAGGAGTTTTGGCTTGTTTGCAACATATATAAGATTTCTTTTCAATTTTGTGTAAAGATATATGTATAAAATTAGCTGTGCATTCGATTAACAAATTCTGCAGTAGAAAATATCAGGTTAAAATTCTTTTGATTTCTTGCATTAGCATGAATTTGCGGGATGGTGATATTCCTGTTGGGATTTACATAATGTGAGCTTTTTTTTCAAAGCTGCAGTTACCATGGAAATTATTTTAACATAACATACTTAATCTTCAAATCAGTCTATTCAACATACAGCTCGTGGCAAAAACTATTCTCCTGTGAAATCTATATTTTGCACAAATAATTTCACTTATTTAGATTTGCGAATGTGTCACCACATTGAAATTGTCACCAGTGCTTGAGGATGAGAAGTGGCAATGGCTAGACCACAATGGACTGGCACCAACTGGGACTTAACAATTTCGTTTAATTATCATTTCAGTGACATTCATTCAGATGAACATCAGAAAAAAAATCTGTGCTATTTATTCATCTAATTGTTTCATTTTGCACCTCTTCAAGTCCCTGTACGTAGTAATGTTTTGCTCCATTTGCTACTTCTAAAATGTTCATCACGGATGTTTCACAATTTCATTGAAATGCCTGGGTGATCATGATATTTCAACATACAGATTAAAGAATAAATTGGACTTGCATTTATATAGTGCCTTGTCATTGTTCTCAGAATAGTGCTTCACATACAATGTCCTACAGGTAGGTAGGGCCTGAGCTTGACATCTCACCTAAAGGATGGCACCTCCAACAATGAACCCATCCCCTCAGTATTGACGTGGAATGCCTTTCTAGGTTGTATAGATCCTCGAGTAGGGCTTGAACCCATAACCTTTTGGCACAAAAACTGATCAGCTTCGAAAATACTGAGGTAGGTCCAAAAGATCGCTGACAACTCAAAATACCGACCTAAGTATACCAACTGAGTCAAGCTATATGAGAAGAGTACACTTAATCATTGGAAAATGCACCTAAATAAAATGTCAAAATCCCAAATTTTTAGGTGGCATAATTGGATGAATAAACTGCAGAGATTTTTGCCTGATATTCATCTCAGTGAATGCCCTGAATTGATAATTAAACACAATTGTTAAGTCCCAGTTGGTACCATTCCATGGTGGTCCAACCATGCCATTTCCCACCCTCAAGCACTGGTGAAGCAATGGCCGCAGCTCCCTAGAAAGTAAATTTTGTGGCTTCAGTTGAGTACACTTCAAATTAAGTTATGACAAGCCTATGTCCTACTGCCCTTTCAGTGTAACTAATTGTTTTTGTTTGCCAACCTTTATTTCCAGGTGTTTAAGAGTTGTCAGCTTTTTTGGCCTGTCTCAGTATTTTTGTAACTGTTCAGGAGCTTTTTCTAAATTTCTACATTGACATGTTGACATCTACATAAGTTAGCACTCCACCACGCCACCTCAACTTTAATTATTACAGTAGCAGTTTAATCATAAATGACCAAATACTGTTACCTTTACAGACATTTTATGAAGAAAAAGATTAGCAATCATGGCTCGAATAATGTACCATGGATTGATAGTTCAATTATAAATATTTCATTTCAGATCACCATGTACTAATGAATGGATTCCATTGCTTGCAACAGAAATTTCATACTTAAAGAAGAATTTGAAAGGAATGTTCACCTTTATTCTAATTTAATGTAAAGAATGGTGAGTAAGGATATCACCAGGAAATAAAAAGCGGAGTGAATATTGACACCGCCACCAGGCCGATGACAGCGGTGTAACTAAATGCAGTCTTTATTTTAATCTCACTCTGCACACAGGAGGTTTCTCAACATCCCTCCTGACGGTATCAGTAAGTACCAGGGTTGCAGTTAACATCCCACAGAATTGTAATGCAAGAGTCCCAGACTTGGGCCCCTTGTAGAGCCCCACTCGGTAGTGTTGACTGCATCAAATTCAGACAAAGTGATGGGTGATTATTGTCCTCCCACTTCCTGGCAGTGCAACGACACATCTTATTAATTACATCAGGTGGTGTCACCAAACGCAGCCTCATTTTAGTGTCATTAATCCTTTGACAGTCTTTCAGATACCAGATGTCGAGTCAGATACAAAAACAGGGGGCCCGATAATAACGCAGAGGCAGGTTCTGAGCGGGCGGTGGTGGGGGGGGGGGGGGGAGGACAGTGATAAATTCCATTGCTTGCAACAGAAATTTCATACTTAAAGAAGAATTTGAAAGGAATGTTCACCTTTATTCTAATTTAATGTAAAGAATGGTGAGTAAGGATATCACCAGGAAGATGTTTGGACGTGTGGGAATGTCCGATTTCAACATGGATACCTGATCATCATTTTACTTCCGGGTTTCGTGTCTCTAATGCACGTGAACATTTGTACAGAGCCAGAAAAATTCAAAGATGGAGTCAGGATGGTCAAAGCCTGTGTCCCCATTTCAATGAGGTGTCACTTGATGAATTGCTGGGTGCAGTAAGGAGGTAATAGTCCCAAGCAATGGCAAGAAGAAACCTGCTGCTGTGACCAAGAAGGTGTGGTTAGAGTTGGCTGAGCAGTTCAGCAGCAAGACCATTGTGCCCCGTTCCTGGATCACAGTGCAGGAAGAAGTTTAATGACCTAACCAGGTCAGGAAGATAAGCACAGTTGCAGATTCACCTACATCCTGTAGTGCACACCCGCCTCCCCCCCCATCTCACTCTGTTCCATCAAGCGTACTCCATCATATCACTCCTCACAGCCACTTAAGAATCAAGAGCACCCATCATTCACTTTCTATGCACTTCCTCATTTCCCCCTTTCTCCATCCACCACTGCCACTCACCCCAATCCTCATGCAATATGATGCCACCTCAAACAGCTCACCCGATTGTAAACACACATCCTCAAATGCATCCAGTGACACTCATGATGCATCTCCCTAATAGTCACCCTCACTGGATGCGCTGCATCCATTGAGTGAACACATGCCTTACAGACCCTTGTAGGTCTGCCGTGCCCCCTTGCAGAAGAGAGCACAAAATACAAGGGAGAGAGAGTGGACCAGAGGTGGCCCACCACAGATAGTGCAGCTGATAGCTGCAGAGGAAGAGATCATGGAGATCAGTGGCATATCTGCGTCCCTGACCATCGGAGATGGAGAGACTGGGACTTCGCAGTTGCGGGGTGACAGCATTAAATTTCTCCCACCCACATCTCATACAAGACTCAGTCGTGTTGACTTGATTTCAGCACCGAATTAAATATGATCATCTTAATTATGCTAAGCAGCAACATTTTCACATTGCCATGACTAATTCATATCCGTCTCTTCTCTCATCAAGGGCCTTCACACAAAGAACAATAGTCCTTGGACTTTCCGGACGATGATTCCTCTGAGGAGTTGATTCCTTCTGAGGGTGCACTGTTCCAGGACACATGCCAACCAGGCACCAGTGAAGATATAAGCACTTCGGTGGGTCCTGTTGGAGAGTTAGGTGGGTTCTCATCTGGTGAGTCACAGTTCACAAGTGAACACGAGCAGAGAGTGGTGGTAGGGACAGCTGTGGAGAGTCTGCGTCAGAGGGCACACTCCTCTCTAAACTCTGCTCAGCTGGACACAGATACTGAACCCCAGGGGGCCATCAATGAAAAGGAGAATCATAGAGGGACAGCAGCATATTTGCGAGGTACTGGCAGATGTGCTAGACACACTGTCCACAACAGCACAGAGGATGGAGGAGTCCAGCTCAAGTATGTGTGGATTGATGTCGCAGGCCATTGCGAGGATGCCTGCCACAGAGAGAGTGGCCTCTTCCATGGAACTTTAATCACGGCAATCTAATCAGTCCCTGCAGGCTCTGACCATGGCCGTGCAGACTATGGATGTCAACTTGTCTGCCGCCTTAAACAGGATGACAGATACGAGTCACTGATCTGCACCAAGCTGCTCTCCAGCAATGCGGCAGGAGTGATATGGCACTGGCTGAAGAGAGAGACGATGGCAAAAGGGGCCATGGAAGTGGGAACTCCACTCAAAGCATTCCTACATCTCATCTGTTGGCCCCCCCACCACCTCAGCCAGTATTCTGAGATGCTGCCTGCTCCCCTGATGGCCGAGTCTGCCGCTGCACAGGTGCAGGTGGAGCAGTCTTTGGCATACTGTGGATGCTCTCTGTCATAAACGCCAGTTTATGAATGGCTTGAAGTTGGAGGAAGTTACAATAGGTGATCTGATGTCCTCATTTTAAAATGCATGTCCTGGTGTCCTGATAATCTGCTTTGACACTGCTTAACTCCCAGCCCTGGCTGCACATAAATGCATAAGGCAGGTGA
The DNA here is from genome assembly GCF_035084215.1 of Heptranchias perlo. Lineage (NCBI taxonomy): Eukaryota > Metazoa > Chordata > Chondrichthyes > Hexanchiformes > Hexanchidae > Heptranchias > Heptranchias perlo. The sequence continues at coordinate 17,348,313 of NC_090339.1, forward strand.
CTGATGGATTGTTTGCCAGGACTGTGAGTTATGTAAACTTCCCCTGTGATGACAATAGCCAGAATGAGCGAGCACTCGGATTTGCGTCTCTGGCTGGCTTCCCACCGATGCAGTGTGTCATTGATTGCACATACGTGGCAATCCGAGCACCACCAGATCAACCAGGAGCATTCGCCAATGGCAAGAGTTTCATTCCATCAATGTTCAGCTGCTGTGCAATCACAAGAAAAGGTTCATGCAGGTCTGCACCAGATTCCCTGGGAGCTGCCATGATGCTTTCACACTGCGGCAGTAAAACATCCCTGACCTCTTCGTACCTGGAACCAGCATTCAGAGGTGACTGCTGGACGACAAAGGATACCCCTTCAAACCTGGATGACACCTCTGAGGCACCCCAACAATGAACATCAGGGGCGCTACAATGACAGCCATATGTGTCACTGAGCTAGCCATCAGTATGCTCGAGATGCGCTTCAGGTGCCTGGACAGGTCTGGAGGTGCCCTTCAGTACTCACCAGCGAGGGTCTCAAGGATAATCGCGATGTGCTGCGTTCTGCACAACAATGTGCAGCAGCGAGGACTAGAGGTGGAGGAGAAACAAGCCGCTCAGCTCTCATCGTCTGATGAGGATTCCAATGGAGAGGAGGAGGAGGAGGAGAAAGATTGACATGGGGCCCAGAACACCAGACCAGCCGCATACATTGCTGCTTGAGATACCAGGGACTCCCTAATAGCTCGAAGGTTCAGTTAGTCTCTCACACTGGGCCAAAGTAACTATCACATCCCCCACCCCCTCCCCCTACCCCCTACTGACTCAAAGCAGTCCTGTAACCAACCCTCCACCCACTGCACATGCGCCAATTGGTCTCAGTCAATTCACGTCTTCACATTCATCACCAAGCAACTGAAAACCCAAGTTACCATTCGCCAGGCAAGAAAGATGAATATGGGAAAGTGGGGCAAATTAATAAATTTTATGTGAATTAAGAAATTAAGATACTTGTTTTTTTATTAGTTCATGGGATGTGGGCGTGGCTAGCGAGGCCGGCATTTATTGCCCATCCCTAATTGCCCTTGAGAAGGTGGTGGTGAGCCGCCTTCTTGAACCGCTGCAGTCCGTGTGGTGAAGGTTCTCCCACAGTGCTGTTAGGAAGGGAGTTCCAGGATTTTGACCCAGCGACGATGAAGGAACGGCGATATATTTCCAAGTCGGGATGGTGTGTGACTTGGAGGGGAACGTGCAGGTGGTGTTGTTCCCATGTGCCTGCTGCTCTTGTCCTTCTAGGTGGTAGCGGTCGCGGGTTTGGGAGGTGCTGTCGAAGAAGCCTTGGCGAGTTGCTGCAGTGCATCCTGTGGATGGTACACACTACAGCCACTGTGCGCCGGTGGTGAAGGGAGTGAATGTTTAGGGTGGTGGATGGGGTGCCAATCAAGCGGGTTGCTTTGTCCTGGATGGTGTCGAGCTTCTTGAGTGTTGTTGGAGCTGCACTCATCCAGGCATGTGGAGAGTATTCCATCACACTCCTGATTTGTGCCTTGTAGATGGTGGAAAGGCTTTTGGGAGTCAGGAGGTGAGACACTCGCTGCAGAATACCCAGCCTCTGACCTGCTCTTGTAGCCACAGGATTTATATGGCTGGTCCAGTTAAGTTTCTGGTCAATGGTGACCCCTGTAGGGGGTGGTGGTGTGTGTCAGCTTCACCTCTGACTACTGAGCGGTCCGAATCGCTCCCACTCCCTGGGTTCTAGACCTTGGACTTATTTGGGGGTTGTGACAAAAAATGCAGCAGACAACTGGTTTTGGTACAAGAAAAGAAACTGGGTTTATTGAAGTCACAAATGAACTTATAACATTAGGATAATACTGAGATACAAAGTACACTTAGTTAAGAATGGGGAACATAGGGCATAACGAGGGAAAATCACCCTACTAATCCCCTTACCCTTGTCCCACCCCCAAAACCTAACTAAATTGAACTAGGAGAGGTCAGGAATCATGCTCACCAAACCCAGGGTTCCTTGACAGTTCGAAATCCAGCCAGGTAAGCCGGTTGCAGTTTTGGGGTACGCTCTTTGTGTCCTCTGGGCCCTGCTGTCCCCACGTGGTCCTGGTCTGTGGAATCTGCGAAGGTTCTTCAGTTGGATAGAGTCTGTTGGTGCGGTAAGGCGCAGTTGTGGGTGGACGATCTTCGTGTAGGGCTTCGGTTGCCTTGTTGCTGCTCCAAAACTGCTGTTTTAAAGCTGAACTGCTTAGAACCTGCTCCAAAACCAATTCCTTTGCTTCGTAACTGGTCCCCAGTTATACTGTTTTTTGAATTTCTTATCTGATTCCCAAAACAAGGTTAGTTCTTTGTCTGATTATGGTGGGCTTCTTCCGGTGATTGTTGGTTTCCTGTCCCCATAACTAGGCTTGAACTGAAAGCCATTGTATTGATGGGTTTGCATAATTGCATTGATTGATTTATGCAAGGTTTTGATGGGCTTTAGTTTCGTGTAAGCTGAAGTCTTTCTCTGGGTTGATTGTTTTAAAGGGCTACTCTCATTGTCTGGTTTTCAGGAACAATCCACACTGTCCCAACAAGCCCAGGCATGTCTGCAGGGATCCATTTTTAACCCAGCAGTTGGGTCCTCTGCCATAAAAGTCTAAAAAGTCATATCCTCGTTGATGATATGAAAAATGTGGGAATTTTGAGAACCCTTCACCCCCAGGATGTTGATGGTGGGGGATTCGGCGATGGTAATTCCATTGAATGTCAAGGGTAGGTGGTTAGACTCTCTCTTGTTGGAGATGGTCATTGCTTGGCACTTGTCTGGCGCGAATGTTACTTGCCACTTATCAGCCCAAGCCTGGATGTTGTCCAGGTCTTGCTGCATGCGGGCTTACAAAACATACTGACAAAACATTTTCATAAATGTCCATGTACATACCCTTGGTGAACTACAAAGCTTTTTTTTCCCTTTGCCTACCGCTCCTACGTGGTGCTACAGCCTGCCTCTATCTCAGCAGAGATAGGGGCAGGCTGCTCAGATCCCTGCTCTGACTGCTGAGATGCTCGCGGCCGACATCTTCTGGGTGTTGGAGGCTGTGAGGGCCCTGCCAAAGACTGCTCATAGTGTGCAGGGCCAGACTCAACAATCGGGAGAGGAGGCAGCATGTTGGGTACTGGTTGAGGGGAGGCAACGGATGAGCCGTGGAAAGGCTTTGAGTGGAGTTCCCATTTCCATGTTCCCTTTCGCCATCATCTCTCTCCTGGGCTAGAGGCACATCACTCTTACCTCTCTGCGGGAGAGCAGCTTCGATCAGATCATTGGTGCCTTGTCAGGTCACAGCTAATGTATCTATCATCCTGTTTAAGGCGGCAGAAATGTTGGCATCCATAGTTTGCATGGCCATCTTCAGGGCCTGTAGGGACTGATTAGTGTGACGTGACTCAAGTTTCACAGAGGAAGCCACTCTCTCAATGGCTTGTGACATCAATCCTCAAATGCTTGATCTGGACTCCTCCATCCTCTCTACTATTGTGGAAAGTGTGCCTGGTACGACTGCCAGTACCTCGCGCATTTGCTGCTGACCCTCTATCATTCTCCTTTTCATTGATGGCCCTGTGTCCAGCTGAGCAGAGTTTGGAGAGAAGTCCGCCCTCCGACACGGACTCTCCACAGCTGTCCCCACCACCGCTCTCTGCTCGTGCTCACGTCCGATTCACCATGTGACATCCCACCTAACTGACTAACAGGACCCACTGAAGTGCACGTTTCTGCACTGGTGCCTGGTAAGCATGTGTCCCGTGATGGTGCACCCTCAGAAGAAATCAGCTGCTCTGAGGAAACGTTGTCTACAAAGATGCTGCTGTTCTTAGTGTGATAGCCCTGGAGGAGAGAAGAGATGGATATGATTTAGCCATGGGAATGCACAAATGTTGAAATGCACATGATTAAGATGATCATATTTCATTCGGTGCTAAATTCAAGTCAACATGATTTAGTCTTGTATGAGATGTCGGTCAGAGATATTTAATTCTGTTACCCTGCAGTAGTGAAGTCTGAGTCTCTCCATCTCCAATGCTTAGGAATATTGTGATCCCACTTGCCTCCAGGGCCTCCTGCTCTGCATTTGTTAGCTCCACAATCTGTGGTGGCCCTCTCCCTTATGTTTTGGGCTCTTTTCTCCTGCAAGGGGGCACGACAGACCTTTGAGTGTCTGTAAGGCATGTGTTCACCCGATGGATGCAGTGCAAACGGTGAGGGTGACTATCAGGCAGATGCATCACGAGTGTCACTGGTATGCACTTGAGGAGGTGTGCTGAGAATTGAGGGAGCTGACTGAGGTGGGGTCACATTACAAACAGATTGGGGTGAGCGGCAGTGGTGGATGGAGAAAGGGGGAGGTGAGGAAGTGCATAGAAAGGGAATGATGGGGGCTGCTGAAACTTAAGTGGGCATGAGGAGTGATGTGAATGGAGTACATTTGACAAAACAGAAAGAATGCACTGCAACCATCGGGTGAACACATGCCTTACAGACACTGTCATGCCCCCTTGCAGGAGAAAAGAGCCCAAAACATAAGGGAGATGCATTACAGGATGTAGGTGAATCTGCAACTTTGCTCACCTTTCCTGACCTGTTTAGGTCATTAAAACACTTCCTGCACTGGATCCACGTCCTTATTACAACACTCCTGCTGCCCACCTCATGGGCCACCTCCATCCACACCTTCTTCAGCATGGCAGCAGATTTTATCTCTCCATTATTAGGGAACAGGACCTCCTTCCTCGCCCTTACTGCACCCAGCAGTACGTCAAGGGACGTCTCATTAAATCGGGGTGCAGCCTTTGCCCTCCCTGATTCCATTTCTACTTCTAATTCACAAATACAATTCACTTAACTCCTCCAAATTCCATCTGGGCAGTGGCCCTTTAAATAGTCAAGGTGAAATCATGTCATGCGAGTTCGCATCATGCCCACTTAAGCACAGCGGAGAAACGAAACCCAGAAGTAAAATTATAACGAGGTATCCCTGATGAAATCGGACATTCCCACGCATCCCATGATCTTCCATGTTTTGTGCCCACTATCCCCCCACCACTCCCCAACCCCCCTCACCGCTCAGACCCCGGCTCAGTGTTAATATCGAGGCCAACGTTTCTGGTTGATGATGATCTGAAACGTTGGGGGGAATTTTAACCTAATTCGGCGGGCAAGAAATCAATAGGATTGGGAGAAGGGCCCGTTTTACACCCCGCCCAATATTACTCTCTACTGACTTCAACAGAGAGTAAAATCAGGTGGGGTGCAAACCCAGCGTTACACCATATCCTGTCAGTTTCTCGTTGGACGGGTTAGGTTAAAATTGCCCCCATTAACTCCGTTTCTCTCGCCACGGATGCTGCCTGACCTGTTGATAAGTTTCCAGCATTTTCTGGTTTTATTTCGAATTCCAGCATCTGCAGGACAGTGAAACCTGTGCAAACAGACACGCCCAAAAATGGGCATCTGCAAAAAACAGACACTTATTGACAGTCCCAAATAACTTACATTGTAACAGATACAAATTGCACCTTGAAACCATGGACTCTCGCAAATTATGAATTACAGACAGCCTTCAATGCACCGAGTCCATTTAGAATTTAAAATACGGGACATGCAAGTCAGCGCGAGGTGGCAGGGGGCGAAAGAAACGGCTTTTGTGGAATGGGTAGCTTTTTACCCAGCATCCATAGCGATAGAGAAACTGCTCTATCTCTGGGATTGAATGCTTGCACGGCTCTATCCCAGGGATAGAACGGTTTCTCTGCCGCAATGGATGCTGGGTAAAGGTCTCCCCATTCGACGGAGGGAGGGGGTCCCGGACAGGGGTCTGCAGAACATTATTGCCCCCAATTTAGTTGGGATTTCCCAGGCACTCTGGCCCTACAGCAGCCACCTCGCCCTGTGCAGGCGGCCAAAGTAGCAGATCCCAGGATCATGACATCCCTCCCTCGATGGAAAAGGACCCCGGGATGGTAATGAACTGGGAAACCCAATGAACAGAAAATGAACTGAAATCACATCGTGCTGGCAGGGCTCCAGAGGTGAGGGCGAAAAAAAGAAGGAACTTTGATACAGATGCAAAGAAGATACAGCCAATCCTGGGATATTTGGCTCATCTGGTTTATAGTGCATACAATCCCTTAATGCTAAAGGGATCAAGGGATATGGGGAAAAAAGCGGGAACAGGGTACTGAGTTAGACGATCAGCCATGATCATTTTGAATGGCAGAGCAGACCCGAAGGGCCGAATGGCCTACTTTTGCTCCTATTTTCTATGTTTCTATGACCATTTTGAAAATAAGGACACCTGAGAAAAAAGGACACCTGATGCAAGTCCCTTAGGTGTCCCTAATTTACAGGTTTTGCTTTTGCTTTTATTTTAAATGATTGGTGGCTCTGGAACAGAAAGTTATGAGACTTCTGACTTCACTTGCATTTACTACTTTGAGCATCTATGCTCCGCATTGGAAAAACAGAATTATCATTAAAAAAAGCAAGCCCCATTTATTCACACGGCAATGATTTCTTGATCCAGTTAGTTAATTCACCAGGAGATCAATTATTTCAGATGCAGTAAATGCTTTCATATGCACCAGATCAGCATCCATAAAAAGCTGTTTTTAGCCATATTGGTTGCAAGGATTCTTACAATGGCACAAAAAATCTGGAACTTAGTCACAAATTATTTATTAGCAACTGCTTATGTCCAAATATGGTGTATAACGTATTTGGATTTCACTTCAAATCATGATTTGGGTCAGTGAACCATGGTTTAATAATCATATACTGCAGATGGGTCTTTCATATCACAAAAGCACTGGCAGGGAAACAAAAACAGATGTCATGGCTACCAGATGTGGCATCAATTTTAAAACCACCTGTGAACCCAATCAGCATTTGTCAGGAACAGGTCAAAAAAGTCAACTGCTCAAAAATGTAAATTCAGATTAGCAATGACCAAGGAAACCGTTTATAAACATTTTTCCAAATATATGACTTCCCCTTTTCATACTGTTCAGTAAATGTCAGACTTAATGAATTGGGCACATTGGAATATATTACCTCCCATTACCATTAGACACAGTGAGACAAATTCGAGTAAACTGCAAAAGGGAACCCAATACTAACTCTTATATATGCACCATCTTGCATGGGTTCAATGGTAACCATGGTGCTGAATGACTTTGTACAGTAACAATCACCAAATAAAGATGCAGGAAATTGCTTCCTTTAAATTGGATAAGTAAAACGTTTGCACTGCTACAAGAAGCACTTCTAAAAATAATTTATGACAGCATAATATGGTGTTTCTTTAATTGCAACAGTGTTTCTCTGAGGAACAGTTCATCCTTTGGGATTGATAGTATATTGGAGTGAAACTCTTTATGGTTACTGCCAGCTTATTGTGCTTTATTTGATAGCAAAGAGAAAGTGACAATAAAACAGCATCATTAAATTGCTGACAATCCTTTCAAAATACAGCAAACCTGAAGTGCATTAGATAGTACATAAACCAGAACATAAGGTGCAACCCATCACCTTTATATATCTGGAATAGATTCCAAAACATATCTAAGATTATCTTTTGTTCATTTATCATTTCTACCATTGTTTGCTGAGAAGTGTTTCAACACATTTGATTCTAATATGTTCTGAATACAATGAAGCTCTTAAAGCTCTTTGAGGGCTATGGTCAAAAAGGCATTGTCCTCTTCACGTTCTAGTCATGCCCCCAGCCATTCCGGACTGCAGTCCAGGATATCACTAGGAACCTAACGGGGCCTCATGATTCCGGAGCATCCAACTTAATGCTTGCTGTGCCTGTCCACAGGAAAGAAAGGATCCCCGCAACTTTCATTACCAGCTGCAAAAAGATGCATCCCCTCTCTAAAGCGAAGCGCACATACAGTACACATGTGGGCGAAACACTAGGGGCATCTGCTGATCAGAACGAGTGATGTTTGGCCTCTGCCTGGAATTGGGGAAATAACAGGCAGTCTGGAGCACGTTCCTGGACACTCATTCAACACAAACTGCCTTCCCAGCAAAGCATCTCATCCATCGGCCATGAGGGGCACCGACCCCAACCAACATGACCACCACATTCAGAATTCTCCCTAATTTCACAGTTAACGTTTGTCCCCCAATGACTTTCATGACATGGTTGCTTTAATCCAGAAGCTTTGGATTTTACTGTTGATTCCTGCAATATTATCCACCAAAAAAATAAGAAACAGCATGAATAATGGGATACATCTGCATTAAATAATGCCTCTTTGGACAGTGTTGAATAAAGTTAGAATTTCCCTTTACAAAAGGAAGATGTCGTCTCTCTAAAGATATCACTTTCTTCTCCTACAAGAGAACCCGAGGCTCACTGCTGACGTAATTGTTTCAGCGAATGAAAAGCCCTCCAGTGTACCCAATGGTCCAGATATCGCCGTTGAGCACTTTTGTTTATGTTTTAATTCCATCTCTTTTCAGCTCCCAGCCCTGCCATTTTAATCCAGAGCTGAAAAGTTGTTAAATGGCACTGTGGAATTCTCCACAATGCAATGCCTACACTGGCAAGTGGATTAGCTGGTAGCAGCACCTGTCTACCCAAAGGCACATAAAGTTGAGAAGGAATGCCATCTGTTTCCACACAGATGGAAATACCCATGTCAGCGCTTTACCCAAGAAATGATCAAATTCATAACACATATGGTATGTGTGGTGCAAGAACATCAGTCTCTTCCAGGATTCAATCCCACGGACGTGAAACATTGCTTTGATATCAGACTGCATAGAAACTGAAAAAGGCAACTAGAGGCACAGAAGATCTCTCCTGGAAATAAAATGTGTGTAAGTGTGTGTGCACGTGCATGTATGTATTTTGGGATGGGGGAAAGAAGTATTAGAAAATGATTAACAGTTATGTAGCACGGAACACTTTTCTACTTAGTACCACAGGTTAGGCATAACATGGGTCAGATACAAGGAAAATCTACCCCACATCATTTTGGGAAGGTGCTCCTAGACATCAAAGAGTATTTATCACTGTATTAGAATGGCCTTTCCATCTTCCAATCCATCGATTCTTATGACCTGACTGAGCCCATGAAAATTATTTTTAGTAATGCAAGATTTTAGGGCAGTTTTGTGCTGTAAACCTGTGCCGACAGAAAGTTGAATTTGGGTAACTGAACTAGTTTTAGTTCAATATGCTTAACACCCAACACAGGTCAAAATAAAAATGGTGGGTATATGGTCTACAGCAATCTGAACTCAAATACCAGAAGTAAAATTTAAGGACTATTTTCGAGCCCAGTTTGTCAGGCAGTCTTTCTATCACAATGATTTTATGTTTGGTCAACTCTGGATTTGATTTATTGAGGAGGCAAATGAACGTTCATGGGTGGATAGTTGGACAGTTCCCAACAAAGAGATTTATGAAAGGCTCATGATATCATTCATTGAGCTTGAAGAAAATCCAAGAACTGCTTTTTTTTTTAATTGTCAAGGCAGTGATTGTTCCCAGATTCTTGAAAAGATGGTTCTCATCTTGTTTTCCAAAGGACTCTAGACTCATGAGAGAAAGTCACTTTTAGTGAAAAGTTAATCAAGTTGATTCATTGAGGTGATAAACTAGCATTCCTAGGCACACAGGCAGACAGGCAATCTTGAGCACACTCATTTTCAAAGGGAACACAAGAGTCCCAAGAGCTGAAATCACTTAAGTTTGTTGAAAAATAATAAATCAATGCACAATTTTTATGGTTATTGAGGAGACAAATTATAGTCTGATGAGAATGTCCTTGTGCAGTTTGGTGGAAAGCTGATGGAGTTATTTGCAGACAAACGGTTGGATACAAATTACTTCATTGTGTGGATAGATTTTAACACAATTTTCCACCGAGAAGCTGGATTTGTGTGTGTGTGTATATATGATTAATTTAATATCAGTTGGCTTTGGTTGTTAACAAATAATCGTAAAACTACAGATTAATGCATTCCATCTGTCAAATTAACCAGCAGCACAAACAACACTCATACTAAATATCATACTCAGTAGAAACTGTCAAGTTTCATTCATAAAATGTTGACAATGATTCTTGGATGTGAACATTCACAACATATTTTTAGTGGGCAGGCTATAATGTGCTTTTCTGACTATGTGCAGCTTGACTTTTTTTTAACGCATTAAGGCTTCATGAGGTCAAAATGGCAGTTCCTGCCAGTTGACAATAATGATCATTTAGATGACGCAGTGATCCAGATTCCCATTCATTTCAACATCCCCTTGAATATCACACAAGGAGTCCCGGCTCTGTGCAGTCTCTTGAGCATATTTGTTGTTTAAATTGTTCGCCCTGCATTCAGGAAAGTATAAAGATGGTTTTCAGATCTTAGTCAGTAATTATAAAATCAGCTTTGACTTTCATGAGCTGGAAGAGGCTGAACAAGAAGAAAATATGTCCATTATCTGGGGAAACTGCTGTGGTAATACAAGTAACAATGGAGATTTTTCTGTAATATCAATCTAATATAAACCATTCACCATATAATAGGTGTTCTTATGCCCTCATGCCAACTCTCACCTGACCCATTTGTGTTAACAAGTTTGAATGAAGTGCTGGGCGCAGTCGAATAAAAAAAAATCAGGCAGAGAAACAAGTTATTAATGTAGGAAGCCAGGCCACTGCAATGTTGGATATAATCTCAATAGTATACATAATTAAGCCAACTCCAACATGCTCCACTCTGCATACAACTGAACAAGGAAATCCGCATCAAGTAAGTATTTCTGCTTCAGAAACAGTAGCATCTTAAGCTGCTTTCAGGCACCTATAGACTAGAAACTGTGCTCCACTCAACCCGATATCAATACATACTTTCAAGTAACAATATTCCGTTCAGCTGCAGAGTTGGGGGAGTGAGATAAAAGGAAAGATGAGATGAGCAAAAAGACGGTAAAGAGATATTTTCAAATTCCAGTCTAATTATGCTAGAAAGATAATTTTGAAGTGGAGGGGACTCAGAAATGGAACAGCTTTTTTCACTCAGTACTGCTAACAAAACGGTTTCTTCACCTTTCTAAATATCCAGTTTGGTTATAAACATGTCTCCACTGGTTTTATACACTGATTTTTAAAAACATAACTTTTATGCCCCTAAGCCATCGCAGTAGAACAGAGTTTGGTGCCCTTTTAAACAGAGAGTACTTTCCATTTTCTGGGCCTTCTTTCTGGTAAAACAGACTTGCTCAAATCAAATATAATACCTCAGTTAGTTAATAAAATATATAATACAATTAGTTGATTGTTTTGCTCATACAAATACTTTTTCTTCTTCATACGCCTATGTATGTTAGTCCTAACATTTGATTATGACAGCAACAGAACCTCACCATAGTAATCTACAGTAGAATCCACTTACAATTACTGGATGGATACAGTGCTCAAATCCTGGTTTCCAAAATCTTTTCATATCAACCCTATGGATTTTCCATTGGCTGTACTGATCAGTTTTGCGCTATATTCCATCCCATTGCCATTTTCTGATGATGTTTCCCAATTGATAATGCCAGTGAGCTGTGCTGTTAAAGAGCTCAGGAGCTAAGCTGTTTGAAGTGCTACTGAACACTGCACAGTGTTCTCTTGAGAATAGTGGTTTGGGACTGAATGAATGCAACAACAAAAAATAGAATCACCAATATTGAGATATTAAAAGCACTGATATTAAGAACTGAGGCCAACAGAAGAGGCTGAATAGCTGATTTAGTGCTAAGCAGCCAGCTCAGCAGTACACACTGGTGTCACCTATACTGATCAGTTGGTTATACGGATTTTTTTGACTATTGGCCTCATTGCTCATACGAGTGGGCTTACTGTTTTCTGAATTAACCTATCTAAAATATATAAACAAAACATCACTGAGTCAACTCTTTGTCACCCCCAAATAATGTTGCAATACGTATATATGTAAAATTTCAAGGCATCTTGATTTTTTTTTTAAAAATTGTTTGGTTAGTAATTGTACAAAGACTAGAAAGCAAATGATTAATTTCCAGTTGAATCAAAATGTAGCACCTTCCAACTCATTCCTCATGCCCGGTGCTGTTCTGATCTATTAATCCAGTACCAACCCCAACCTCGGCCATGATCTTCTTAGCTCCCTTGGTAAGGAGATGATCTACCAAACTTTTTTTTAAATCATCTTCTTCAGGAGTTCAGGACTCTTACCTGGCCTGGACCCCCAATGGTAGGGCACATATCCACCCTTGTGCAGGTTGGTACGCCTTCATTCACTTGTTGTATGAGCCTCCATTGATAGGTCGGGTCCACACTGTTGAAGGAGAGTTATATTAAAACCGAAATGATCCCAGCTATCTCTATGGAAAAGAGAAGAATTAAGCTGCTTAAAATCATCTGCAGGCTTGTAATAAATGTCATCACTGCACCATTCCATGCTGGAATGGATGAGACCCCACTTCCCATTGATAGGGTCAGTGTTATAGTTGACACGCCCTTGGCCGTTGAAAAGTTGCTTATGGAGACTTTGCAACTTTATTGAAGTGTGGAACACTGTTCTCTTTCCACTTATCAATAAGAATATCAATCCGAGTCCTGTAAAATTGCTGCTCACTAGTGGAAGGCCAGATGTAAATGTATCATTTTAGACATGTTTTCGTCCAACACTTTAGGAAGGGTGTCAAGGCCTTGGAGAGGGTGCAGAGAAGATTTACTAGAATGGTACCAGGGATGAGGGACTTCAGTTATGTGGAGATACTGGAGAAGCCTGGATTGTTCTCCTTAGAGCAGAGAAGGTTAAGGGGAGATTTAGTAAAGGTGTTCAAAATTATGAGGGGTTTAATAGAGTAAATGAGGATAAATTGTTTCCACTGATGGGTTGGTTGGTAACCAGAGGACACAGATTCAAGATAATTGGCAAAAGAACCAGACGGGAGATGAGGAGAATTTTTTTTACGCAGCGAGTTGTTATGATCTGGAATGTACTGCCTGAAAGGGTGGTGGAAGGAGATTCAATAGTAACTTTCAAAAGAGAATTGGATATATACATGAAAAGGAAAAATTTTCAGGGCTATGGGGAAAGAGCAGGGGAGTGGGACTAATTGGAAAACTCTTTCAAAGAGCTGGCACAGACACGATGGGCTGAATGGCCTCCTTCTGTGCTCTAAGATTCTATGATATGGACGAGCCTAAGGAGCAGGATTTCCCATGGTACGGCGTCTACACCCTGGCTCCACACCGTTAAACAGCAAAGAAGGAACTCCCAAACGTAGCAGTGACCCAGCACAAGTGGGTCTGCACTGTTTTCCTGGGGGATTTGCCTGACTCCTGCTGGAGTTATGCTGGGAAACGAGTGGAACATCCATGGAATTACATAGCCCCTGTGTTCAATGGCTTAAATCAAAGTAACAGTTTAAACAACAGTCTATCTGACTGCTGCTGCTATCCATGTCCAAACTGGAACAGGCAACTGATGCTCCTGTTCTAACAATCCAGGCCACATTTCAGATCAACCTCCGAGACCTATCATCTCAACTAGCTTATGCATCAAAATGACTCTGCAGTGTGTGTCAAAGAAGAATAAATGTACAAAATGCCCGAAATGTGGATTCAAATAGATTTAAATAAAAAGAGAATTTTGCATAATGCGAAATACGGCACACAATTATCAATGTGAATTATTTAGCGGAGTGAGTATTGACTGTGTCAGCCAATGAGGTGGAGGCAGGGCGGGATTTATGGCAGGACTCACAACAGTCTATTTTACAGAAAACAGAGTCTATTTACTCAGAGGATGATAGAACATTATACAAATTGATTATTTCTCCAGCAAAATGCAGTGAGTGGAGGATAGTTACATAATACAAATTCTGTGCCTAAAATCAATCCCAGTTACTTACAGCAGTGTGGCTTCCAGGCGTGATTGACAGGGGAATTACCCAATAATCTCCATTCTGGCCAGGACTTGTGGTGTCACTATGTGCAGCCATTATTTAGTGTTGTTTTACATGTGCACCACAATACACCATTGAGAACAAGATGGAGAAGGATGGCTTACATTCTAGGGTCTTGAGGGAAGTAGGGATTGTGGATGCTTTGGTAATAATTTTCCAAAATTCTCTGGACTCGGCAAAGGTCCGAGCAGATTGGAAAACTGCTAATGTAACACCCTTATTTAAAAAGGGTAGTAGGCAGAAGGCTGGAAATTATAGACCAGTTAGCCTAACATCTGCGGTGGGTAAAATTTTGGAGTCTATTATTAAGGAGACAGTAGCAGAACATTTGGATAAACATAATTTAATAGGACAAAGTCAGCATGGCTTTACGAAGGGGAAGTCATGACTGACAAATTTGCTTGAGTTCTTTGAGGACATAACGTACAGGGTGGATAAAGGGGAACCAGTGGACGTAGTGTATTTAGACTTCCAGAAGGCATTCGACAAGGTGCCACATAAAAGATTATTGCTCAAGATAAAGAATCACTGGATTGGGGGTAATATTCTGGCATGGGTGGAGGATTAGTTATCTAACAGGAAGCAGAGAGTTGGGATAAATGGTTCATTCTCGGACTGGCAACCAGTAGCCAGTGGTGTTCCGCAGGGGTCGGTGCTGGGTCCCCAACTCTTTACAATCTATATTAATGATTTGGAGGAGGGGACCGAGTGTAACATATAAAAGTTTGCAGATGATACAAAGATGGGAGGGAAAGTAGAGAGTGAGGAGGACATAAAAAACCTACAAGGGGATATAGACAGGCTGGGTGAGTGGGCGGAGATTTGGCAGATGCAATACAATATTGGAAAATGTGAGGTTAAGCACTTTGGCAGGAAAAATCAGAGAGCAAGTTATTATCTTAATGGCAAGAAACTGGAAAGTACTGCAGTACAAAGGGATCTGGGGGTCCAAGTGCAAGAAAATCAAAAAGTTAGTATGCAGGTGCAGCAGGTGATCAAGAAGGCCAATGGAATGTTGGCTTTTATTGCTCGGGGGATAGAATATAAAAACAGGGAGGTATTGCTGCAGTTATATAAGGTATTGGTGAGACCGCACCTGGAATACTGCATACAGTTTTGGTCTCCATACTTAAGAAAAGACATACTTGCTCTCGAGGCAGTACAAAGAAGGTTCACTCGGTTAATCCCGGGGATGAGGGGGCGGACATATGAGGAGAGGTTGAGTAGATTGGGACTCTACTCATTGGAGTTCAGAAGAATGAGAGGTGATCTTATTGAAACATATAAGATTGTGAAGGGGCTTGATCGGGTGGATGCGGTAAGGATGTTCCCAAGGATGGGTGAAACTAGAACTCGGGGGCATAATCTTAGAATAAGGGGCTGCTCTTTCAAAACTGAGATGAGGAGAAATTTCTTCACTCAGAGGGTAGTAGGTCTGTGGAATTTGCTGCCCCAGGAAGCTGTGGAAGCTACATCATTAAATAAATTTAAAACAGAAATAGACAGTTTCCTAGAAGTAAAGGGAATTAGGGGTTATGGGGAGCGGGCAGGAAATTGGACATGAATTTAGATTTGAGGTTAGGATCAGATCAGCCATGATCTTATTGCATGGCGGAGCAGGCTCGAGGGGCCGATTGGCCTACTCCTGCTCCTATTTCTTATGTTCTTATGTTCTTAAACACCCAAAATATGCTGGAATTAACAACATCCCTTTGTTTGCTTTGAATCAGTTATTTTCTTCTGATAGTATAAGATCGTCAGAACTTCAATTATGTGGAGAGATTGGAGAGATTGGAGAAGTTGGGGTTGTTCTCCTTAAAACAGAGAAGGTTAAGGGGTGATTTGATAGAGGTGTTCAAAATCATGAACGGTTGTGATAAGAGTAAATAAGGAGAAACGGTTTCCAGTGGCAGAAGGGTCGATAACCAGAGGACACAGAATTAAGGTGATCGGCAAAAGAACCAGAGGCGACATGAGGAAACATTTTTTTTATGCAGAATGTTGTTATGATCTGGAATGCACTGCCTGAAAGGGTGGTGGAACAGATTCAATAGTAACTTTCAAAAGGGAATTGGACAGACACTTGAAGGGAAAAAATTTACAGGGTTATGAGGAAAAAGCAGGGGATTGGGACTAATTGGCAAGCTCTTTCAAAGAGCCGACACAGGCACGATGGGCTGAATGGCCTCCTCCTGTGCTATACCTATTATGATACTATGATCTGTTGATGAGGATGTAGAGAAAGCTTCATTGCTTCTGTTGGTAGGTGGTGCAACTGTGCCTGACTCTGAGAAACGGCTGCAGTTCAACAATTCAACAAGTCACACACCATTCGACTTGGAAATATATCGCCGTTCCTTCATCGTCGCTGGGTCAAAATCCTGGAACTCCCTTCCAAGCAGCACTGTGGGAGAACCTTCACTACATGGACTGCAGCGGTTCAAAAAGGCGGCTCACCACCACCTTCTCAAGGGCAATTAGGGATGGGCAATAAATGCTGGCCTTGCCAGCGATGCCCACATCCCATGAACGAATAAAAAAAATTAGAGCAGCTTGATTACTTGATACCATGGCAATCCAATTGAAACCAGCTAATAAACTGAAGATAAGTTTCATTGTATTTTCAAAGAAAATGACTACTGTATAAATTCTGTTGGTGTCTGCAGTTGTGTTTTACTAAAAAAAAGCCCAAAAACACATGAAGATTTGTAACTGAGTATATTAATGAGGGTTGTCATAATGCAGACAACATATTAATGTCCGCAAGACCATGAATACCATTGCAATGTATCACTGACTCTTCCCATCTCATGATCCTGGAAGGAAGGATGATTTTGTTACAATACATGTATCAGCTAGTCTTGCCATTACAACAATTGAACCAGAAGAGTAAAATGGCCACAAATGATGGAGACTGAATTCAGAACTTATCGTTAGTAATGGAAGTTATGAACAAAATAGCAGAACAAAGTACCAGGAACAAAAACTATAAAGCAAACTGCAAAAATAAGATAGACAATCCAGCCATCTATTAAATTTAAAACACTTTCACTGTCTTGTGTTTAATCATATAAAGTAACAGTTGGGACTTTGTTACTGACTGTAATATAATCCTAGGATCACAACTGTTTAAATGGCTTCAGCTTCAATCTTGTGGTTTGTGAGTAATAAGAACTCCAATTATGTAAAAGCCTTTTAACAACCCAGCCAGCTATGTCAGACTACTATTGCAGTGGTAAGAGTGTTTTATTTTAAGATATTCAATCATATCCTCATCAAATTGAGTGTCATGTTTTGGCATTTTTTGCTCATTTTTCCACAGTTGGGATTTGGAAAAAGTGCTACTTTTAGATGTGTTTAAAACATAGTGTATTCACACAAGTTAAAAAAAGGCTCTGAGATGATAGGTAGTTAAGATGCGAATGAGTTATCTTTGATGTTGTTTCCCCATAGACTGTAAATAAGTAGCAATTTGTTAGTTTGTCTCGGTAATTGATAAATACTTACACTCATTTCGTTAGGAAGCCGCTGGGCCCAAGTGCTCAGTAGGATATCTGGCAGGCCTTCCCTTTCGGCTGCGAACAGTGAAAAATAAAACAAACACTGGCAGTCAGGTTTTTAAAGAGGAAGTTGTGACGGCAGTCAGAAGTCATCTTGTCAAGTAAGACAACCCCTGATGTGGTGAGGCATTCTGTGGTCCTTATTTCGTACAATTACATGAAGATAAAGTTGCACTGAATAAATTAAGTGAGTCTGATCACAATTGCTGTTCTTTATGTTCATGTGACATTGAGCAGCTTATCAATTCGAATCAGGTCTAGTCTTGCTAAGTGTATTCTCAGTCCACCTTCAGAGAAATCAAAGTAGTGCACATGCAAAAGACACGAGCACCTGGCCCAGGTCACAGGGGCGGCTATTCTTGCATCCCAGGGACGTTTTCCAACAAGTAGATAAAGTGCAGTGTGAGTCAACTTCCATAAAAGTAAGATGCTCAGACCACTTACAGGAGTGACTGACATCACTGAATCTGAGATGGTATCTACGGCAGGACTGAATTAGTAATAGTACGTGATGTCAGTACTGGGGAATGGAAGATATTTTTTCCTTTTTGAATCCAATATCAAACATTTCCTTCCCAGTACAGATATAACATGAGTTAGTTGAGGTTCCTGTATTGTCAGCATTATAATTTCTTCTGTATTTCATTGAATCCGAGCGGAGGTGTCAAAAATATATCCAATAGCATATTTGTCGCACAGTCCAAAATAAACCCAAGTGGAAAATGAATGAGCCTGTTTATGTCAAGATTCATTTCAGACAGAGCAAAATGAACTCAGGATTAGAGAAAACCCTTCCCAGCAGTCTGCTGTTAAAAAAGCCCAATGAAAATATTGAAATCCAATGGCGACCTTAATACAAGAAGTTCAACTATCTATCCCTGAAATGTCCACCTAACAATTACTTCTGCCACACCCCTCAGAAAGAGAAAACAAGAGGTGCATTCAAAAATGCCTCCAGAGATAGGCTGGCTAAGAGGTCATAGACTGTGATTTCAAGGATTTGTCATGCAGATTCTCAAACAGTGGAAAATATACTCCAAATGATGCTGCAGGCTTTCCCTCTTAACTGCAGAAAAGATCCGACTGTCCTGTGTGTCTATCCAGCTAAATTCTTCATTGACAGTTGCTTTTACTGTCCATTATATTAGGTTAACTAATCTATCAATGTATCCATCTATTCCTTTCTCCCTCATGTACTTATCTAGCTTCCCCTTATGAACATATGGTAACTCATCATGGTTAAGTGTCTCCTTATCCAGCTACGGACAAATCGACACAAGTAGAAGTTCTGTTTGCGCAATATAGTTTGCACAATCTTGCTCCATGGGGACACACCCCACTTACCTAAATCCAGAGGCTTAGGCGCATGTCGACACAGAAAAGCCTAGGGATCTCTGAGTGTGCACAGAGGCACTACGGCGGTTTAAGCAACTAAAACCATATAGCTTACCAGTACAGAGCACGGGTAAACTGGTCCAGTTAGACCACCCATACCTATTGGGGATAAAAACAGAAAATACTGGTAAAGCTCAGCAAGTGAGGCAGCATCTGTGGAGAAAGAAACAGAGATAACGTTTCAGGTCAAAGACCTCTCATCGGAACTGGAAGAGAAGACATCCAAGAGGCGACCGCAGTGTAAAAGGTGAGTCCGAGAGTGGGAGGTGGGTCCGAGAGCGGGAGGAGGGTCCGAGAAAGGGAGGAGGGTCCGAGAGCGAGAGGAGAGTCTGAGAGGTGAGCGCAGTGTAAAAGGTGAGTCCGAGAGCGGGAGGAGGGTCCGAGAGCGGGAGGAGGGTCCGAGAGCGGGAGGAGGGTCCGAGAGGTGACCGCAGTGTAAAAGGTGAGTCCGAGAGTGGGAGGTGGGTCCGAGAGCGGGAGGAGGGTCCGAGAGCGGGAGGAGGGTCCGAGAGGCGACCGCAGTGTAAAAGGTGAGTCCGAGAGTGGGAGGTGGGTCCGAGAGCGGGAGGAGGGTCCGAGAGCGGGAGGAGAGTCTGAGAGGTGAGCGCAGTGTAAAAGGTGAGTCCGAGAGTGGGAGGTGGGTCCGAGAGCGGGAGGAGGGTCCGAGAGCGGGAGGAGAGTCTGAGAGGTGAGCGCAGTGTAAAAGGTGAGTGCGAAAGTGGGCGGAGAGTCCGAGAGGTGAGCGCAGTGTAAGAGGAGAGTCCGAGAGCGGGAGGAGAGTCTGAGAGGTGAGCGCAGTGTAAAAGGTGAGTGCGAAAGTGGGCGGAGAGTCCGAGAGGTGAGCGCGGTGTAAAAGGAGAGTCCGAGAGCGGGAGGAGGGTCCGAGAGGTGAGCGCGGTGTAAAAGGAGAGTCCGAGAGCGGGAGGAGAGTCCGAGAGGTGAGCGCGGTGTAAAAGGAGAGTCCGAGAGCGGGAGGAGGGTCCGAGAGGTGAGCGCGGTGTAAAAGGAGAGTCCGAGAGCGGGAGGTGGGTCCGAGAGGTGAGCGTGGTGTAAAAGGAGAGTCCGAGAGCGGGAGGAGGGTCCGAGAGGTGAGCGCAGTGTAAAAGGAGAGTCCGAGAGCGGGAGGAGAGTCCGAGAGCGGGAGGAGGGTCCGAGAGCGGAAGGAAGGTCCGAGAGGTGAGCGCAGTGTAAAAGGAGAGTCCGAGAGCGGGAGGAGGGTCCGAGAGCGGGAGGAGGGTCCGAGAGGTGAGCGCAGTGTAAAAGGAGAGTCCGAGAGCGGGAGGAGAGTCCGAGAGCGGGAGGAGGGTCCGAGAGGTGAGCGCGGTGTAAAAGGAGAGTCCGAGAGCGGGAGGAGGGTCCGAGAGGTGAGCGCAGTGTAAAAGGAGAGTCCGAGAGCGGGAGGAGAGTCCGAGAGCGGGAGGAGAGTCCGAGAGCGGGAGGAGGGTCCGAGAGCGGAAGGAAGGTCCGAGAGGTGAGCGCAGTGTAAAAGGAGAGTCCGAGAGCGGGAGGAGGGTCCGAGAGCGGGAGGAGGGTCCGAGAGGTGAGCGCAGTGATAAAGGAGAGTCCGAGAGCGGGAGGAGAGTCCGAGAGCGGGAGGAGGGTCCGAGAGGTGAGCGCGGTGTAAAAGGAGAGTCCGAGAGCGGGAGGAGGGTCCGAGAGGTGAGCGCAGTGTAAAAGGAGAGTCCGAGAGCGGGAGGAGAGTCCGAGAGCGGGAGGAGGGTCCGAGAGCGGGAGGGGAGTCCGAGAGCGGGAGGGGAGTCCGAGAGCGGGAGGGGAGTCCGGGAAAGGGAGGAGGGTCCGAGAAAGGGAGGAGGGTCCGGGAGAGGGAGGAGAGTCCGGGAGAGGGAGGAGTGTCCGAGAGGTGAGCGCTGTGTAAAAGGAGAGTCCGAGAGCGGGAGGAGGGTCCGAGAGCGGGAGGAGGGTCCGAGAAAGGGAGGAGAGTCCGAGAGCGGGAGGAGAGTCCGAGAGCGGGAGGAGAGTCCGAGAGCGGGAGGAGGGTCCGAGAAAGGGAGGAGAGTCCGAGAGCGGGAGGGGAGTCCGAGAGCGGGAGGGGAGTCCGAGAGCGGGAGGAGAGTCCGGGAAAGGGAGGAGGGTCCGGGAGAGGGAGGAGAGTCCGGGAGAGGGAGGAGTGTCCAAGAGGTGAGCGCTGTGTAAAAGGAGAGTCCGAGAGCGGGAGGAGGGTCCGAGAAAGGGAGGAGAGTCCGAGAGCGGGAGGAGAGTCCGGGAGAGGGAGGAGGGTCCGGGAGAGGGAGGAGGGTCCGGGAGAGGGAGGAGGGTCCGAGAGCGGGAGGAGAGTTCAAGAGGTGAGCACAGTGTAAAAGGAGAGTCCCGAGAGAGAGAGGAGAGTCCGAGAGCGGAAGGAGAGTCCGAGAGGTGAGCGCAGTGTAAAAGGAGAGTCCGAGAGCGGGAGGACAGTTCGAGAGTGGGAGGAGAGTCCGAGAGGTGAGCAGTGTAAAAGGAGAGTCCGAGAGCGGGAGGAGAGTCCGAGAGTGGGAGGAGAGTCCGAGAGGTGAGCACAGTGTAAAAGGAGAGTCCGAGAGGTGAGCGCAGTGTAAAGGAGAGTCTAGAGAGCGGGAAGAGAGTCCGAGAGGTGAACGCAGTGTAAATCTAAGGCAAGCCATGGCAGCAGAACTCGCACCCGTGATATGCTCCTTCTGCTCGATGTGGGAAGTCATGGACACTACAGGTGTCCCTGGTGACCATGTGTGCAGGAAGTGTGTCCAGCTGCAGCTACTGGCTAACAGTATTTCGGAGCTGGAGCTGCTGGTGGATTCACTGTGGAGCATCCGCGATGCTGAGATTATCGTGGATAGCATGGTCAGTGAGGTGGTCACACAACAGATAAAGATTGCACAGGCAGAAAGGAAATGGGTGACCACCAGGCAGAATAAAAGGACTAGGCAGGTAGAGCAGCAGTCCCCTGGGGCCATCTCCCTCTCAAGAAGATATACCGCCTTGGATACTGTTGGGGGAGATGGCTTATCAGGGGAAAGCAGCAAGAGCCAGGTTCCGGGCACCAGGGGTGGCTCTGCTGCACAGACGGGGAGGGATAAGAGTGGCAGGGCTATAGTGATAGGGGATTCAATTGTAAGGGGAACAGATAGGCGTTTCTGCGGCCGCAAACGTGACTCCAGGATGGTATGTTGCCTCCCTGGTGCTAGGGTCAAGGATGCCATGGAGCGGCTGCAGGGCATTCTAGAGGGGGAGGGTGAACAGCCAGTAGTTGTGGTCCATATTGGTACCAAAGACATAGGTAAAAAAAGGGATGAGGTCCTGCAAGGTGAATTTAAGGAGTTAGGAGATAAATTAAAAAGCAGGACTTCAAAGGTAGTGATCTCAGGATTACTACCAGTGCCACGTGCTAGTGAGTATAGGAACAGGAGAATAGACAGGATGAATGCATGGCTGCAGGGATGGTGTCGGAGGGAGGGATTTAGATTCCTGGGACATTGGGACCGGTTCTAGGGAAGGTGGGACCTGTACAAACAGGACGGGTTACACCCGAGCAGGACCGGGACAAATGTCCTCGCGGGGGTGTTTGCTGGTGCTGTTGGAGAATGGCAGGGGGATGGGAACCTGAGCAGGGAGACAGAGGAGGGGGAAACAAGGATAGAAACAAAAGACAGAAAGGGAAGAAGCAATAGTGGAAGGCAGAGAAAACAAGGGCGAAAAACAAATCAGGCCATAGTGCAAAATAAAACAAAGATGACTAGCAATCTTAAAAAGACAAGTCTAAAGGCATTGTGTCTTAATGCGTGGAGCATTCGCAATAAGCTAGATGAATTAACAGCGCAGATAGATATTAACGGTTATGATATAGTTGTGATTACGGAGACATGGCTGCAGGGTGACCAAGGATGGGAACTGAACATCCAGGGGTATTCAATATTTAGGAAGGACAGGCAAAAAGGGAAAGGAGGTGGGGTAGCGTTGTTAGTAAAGGAGGAAATCAATGCAATAGTGAGGAAGGATATTGGCTCGGAAAATCACGATGTGGAATCTGTATGGGTGGAGCTAAGAAACACCAAGGGGCAGAAAACGTTGGTGGGGGTTGTCTATAGGCCCCCAAACAGTAGTGGAGATGTAAGGGAGGGCATTAAACAGGAAATTAGAGACGCATGCAAGAAGGGTACAACTTCATCATGGTTGACTTTAATCTACATATAGATTGGTCAAACCAAATTAGCAATAATACTGTGGGGGAGGAATTCCTGGAGTGTATATGTGATGGTTTTCTAGACCAATACGTTGAGAAACCAACTAGAGAACAGGCGATCCTAGACTGGGTATTGTGCAATGAGAAAGGATTAATTAACAATCTTGTTGTGCGGGGTCACTTAGGGAAAAGCGACCATAGATGGAGAGTGAAGTAGTTGAATCTGAAACTAGGGTCCTGAATCTAAATAAAGGAAATTACGAAAGTATGAGGTCCGAGTTGCCTAGGATAGATTGGGGAACTTTACTAAAAGGGATGACGGTGGAAAGGCAATGGCTAATACTTAAAGAACGTTTGCAGGAATTACAACAAATATGCATTCCCGTCTGGCGCAAAAATAAAACAGGAAAGGCAGCTCAACTGTGGCCTGCAAAAGAAATCAGAGATAGTATTCGATCCAAAGAGGAGACATATAAAATTGCCAGAAAAAGCGGCAAGCCTGAGGATTGGGAGCAATTCAGAATTCAGCAAAGGAGGACAAAGAGATTGATTAAGAGGGAAAAATAGAGTATGAGAGTAAACCAGCAGGGAACATAAAAACTGACTGTAAAAGCTTCTATAAATATGTCAAGAGAAAAAGATAAGTGAAGACAAATGTAGGTGCCTTACAGTCAGAAATGGGGGAAATTATAATGGGGAACAAAGAAATGGCAGAACAATTAAACACATACTTTGGTTCTGTCTTCACAAAGGAGGGCACAAATAACCTTCCAGAAATGTTAGGGAACCAAGGGTCTAGTGAGAGGGAGGAACTGAAGGAAACCAGTATTAGTAAAAAAAAATAGTGCTAGGAAAATTAATGGGGCTAAAGGCTGACAAATCCCCAAGGCCTGATAATCTACATCCCAGAGCACTAAAGGAAGTGGCCCTGGAAATATTGGATGCATTGGTGATCATCTTCCAAAATTCTATAGACTCTGGAACAGTTCCTACAGATTGAAGGGTGGTAAATGTAACCCCACTATTTAAAAAAGGAGGGAGAGAAAAAACAGGGAATTACAGACCAGTTAGCCTAATATCAGTAGTGGGGAAAATGCTAGAGTCTATTATAAAAGATGTGATAACAGAACACTTGGAGGGCATTAATGGGATTGGACAAAGTCAGCATGGGTTTATGAAAGGGAAATCATGCTTAACAAATCTACTGGAGTTTTTTGAGGATGTAACTGGTAGAATAGATAGGGGCAAACCAGTGGATGTGGTGTATTTGGATTTTCAGAAGGCTTATGATAAGGTCCCACACAAGAACATAAGAACATAAGAAATTGGAGCAGGAGTAGGCCAATCGGCCCCTCGAGCCTGCTCCGCCATTCAATAAGATCATGGCTGATCTGATCCCAACCACAAATCTAAAGAACACAAGAAGTCGGAGCAGGACCCGGCCACATAGCCCCTGGGCCCTCTCCGCCACCCACAGGGCATTGACCGATCCGAACTCAGCTTCATGTCCAATTTCCTGCCCGCTCCCCATAACCCCTAATTCCCTTTACTTCTAGGAAACTGTCTATTTCTGTTTTAAATTTATCTAATGATGTAGCTTCCACAGCTTCCTGGGGCAGCAAATTCCACAGACCGACCACCCTCTGAGTGAAGAAGTTTCTCCTCATCTCAGTTTTGAAAGAGCAGCCCCTTATTCTAAGATTATGCCCCCTAGTTCTAGTTTCACCCATCTTTGGGAACATCCTTACTGCATCCACCCGATCAAGACCCTTCACAATCTTATATGTTTCAATAAGATCGCCTCTCATTCTTCTGAACTCCAATGAGTAGAGTCCCAATCTACTCAACCTCTCCTCATATGTCCGCCCCCTCATCCCCGGGATTAACCGAGTGAACCTTCTTTGTACTGCCTCGAGAGCAAGTATGTCTTTTCTTAAGTATGGAGACCAAAACTGTATGCAGTATTCCAGGTGCGGTCTCACCAATACCTTATATAACTGCAGCAATACCTCCTTGTTTTTATATTCTATCCCCCGAGCAATAAAAGCCAACATTCCGTTGGCTTTCTTGATCACCTGCTGCACCTGCATACCAACTTTTTGATTTTCTTGCACTAGGACCCCCAGATCCCTTTGTACTGCAGTACTTTCCAGTCTCTCGCCATTAAGAAAATAACTTGCTCTCTGATTTTTCCTGCCAAAGTGCATAACCTCACATTTTCCAATATTATATTGCATCTGCCAAATCT
This sequence comes from Heptranchias perlo, assembly GCF_035084215.1. NCBI lineage: Eukaryota > Metazoa > Chordata > Chondrichthyes > Hexanchiformes > Hexanchidae > Heptranchias > Heptranchias perlo. Next base: position 17,373,667 of record NC_090339.1, read on the forward strand.
CCGCCCACTCACCCAGCCTGTCTATATCCCCTTGCAGGTTTTTTATGTCCTCCTCACTCTCTACTTTCCCTCCCATCTTTGTATCATCTGCAAATTTTGATATGTTGCACTCGGTCCCCTCCTCCAAATCGTTAATATAGATTGTAAAGAGTTGGGGACCCAGCACCGACCCCTGTGGAACACCACTGGTTACTGGTTGCCAGTCCGAAAATGAACCATTTATCCCAACTCTCTGCTTCCTGTTCGATAACCAATCCTCCACCCATGCCAGAATATTACCCCCAATCCCGTGATTTTTTATCTTAAGTAATAATCTTTTATGTGGCACCTTGTCGAATGCCTTCTGGAAGTCTAAATACACTATGTCCACTGGTTCCCCTTTATCCACCCTATACGTTATATCCTCGAAGAACTCAAGCAAATTTGTCAGACATGACTTCCCCTTCATAAAGCCATGCTGACTTTGTCCTATTAAATTATGCTTATCTAAATGTTCCGTTACTGTCTCCTTAATAATAGACTCCAAAATTTTACCCACCACAGATGTTAAGCTATCTGGCCTATAATTTCCAGCCTTCTGCCTACTACCCTTTTTAAATAACGGTGTTACATTAGCAGTTTTCCAATCTGCCGGGACCTCTCCTGAGTCCAGGGAATTTTGGAAAACTATCACCAAAGCATCCACAATCCCTACTGCCACTTCCCTCAAGACCCTAGGATGGAAGCCATCAGGTCCAGGTGATTTATTCGCCTTGAGTCCCATTATTTTACTGAGTACCATCTCCTGAGTGATTTTAATCGTATTTAGCTCCTCCCCCCCCCCCCGAGAGTCCCCTGTTTGTCCAGTGTTGGGATATTCTTAGTGTCCTCTACTGTAAAGACTGAAACAAAATATTTGTTCAGCATTTTTGCCATCTCCATGTTTCCCACCATTAATTTCCCGGTCTCATCCTCTAAGGGACCTATGTTTGCCTTAGCCACCCTTTTTCTTTTTATATAACTATAGAAACTCTTGCTATCTGTTTTTATATTTTTTGCTAATTTCTTTTCATAATCTAACTTCCCTTTCTTAATCAATCCTTTAGTTACTTTTTGCTGTCTTTTGAAGAATTCCCAATCTTCTATCCTCCCACTAAGTTTGGCTACCTTATATGTCCTTGTTTTTAGTCGGATACTATCCTTGATTTCTTTACTTAGCCACGGATGGCTGTCATTTCTTTTACACCCTTTTTTCCTCAGTGGAATATATTTATTTTGAAAGTTGTAAAATAACTCCCTAAATGAACACCACTGCTCATGTACCGTCTTACCCTTTAATCTATTTTCCCAGTCCACTTTAATCAATTCCGCTAAGAGGTTAGTGTGCAAAATTAAAGCACATGGGATTGGGGGGAATATACTGGCATGGATTGAGAATTGGTCGACAGACAGGAAACAGAGAGTAGGAATTAACGGGTCTTTTTCCAGGTGGCAGGCAGTGACTAGTGGGGTACCACAGGGATCAGTGCTTGGGCCCCAGCTATTCACAATATATATCAATGATTTGGATGAGGGAACTAAATGTAACATTTCCAAGTTTGCAGACGACACAAAGCTGGGGTGGAATGTGAGCTGTGAGGAGGATGCAAAGAGGCTCCAATGTGATTTAGACAAGTTGGGTGAGTGGGCAAGAACATGACAGATGCAGTATAACGTGGATAAATGTGAGGTTATCCACTTTGGTTGTAAAATCAGAAAGGCAGATAATTATCTGAATGGTAATAAGATTGGGAAAAGGGGAGGTGTAACGAGACCTGGGTGTCCTTGTATACCAGTCGCTGAAAGCAAGCATTCAGGTGCAGCAAGTAGTTAGGAAGGCGAATGGTTTGTTGGCCTTCATTGCAAGAGGATTTGAGTACAGGAGCAGGGATGTCTTATTGCAGTTATACGGAGCCTTGGTGAGACCACATCTGGAGTATTGTGTGCAGTTTTGGTCTCCTTATCTGAGGTAGGATGTCCTTGCCATGGAGGGAGTGCAATGAAGGTTTACCAGACTGATTCCTGGGATGGCAGGACTGACATATGAGGAGAGATTGGGTCGACTAGGTCTATATTCACTAGAGTTTAGAAGAACGAGAGGTGATCTCATCGAAACATATTAAATTCTAACAGGACTAGACAGACTAGATGCAGGGAGAATGTTCCCGATGGCTGGGGAGTCCAGAACCAGGGGTTACAGTCTCAGGATACGGAGTATGCCATTTAGAACCGAGATGAGGAGAAATATCTTCACTCAGAGGGTAGTTAACCTGTGGAATTCTCTACCACAGAAGGCAGTGGAGGCCAAGTCATTAGATGTCTTCAAGAAGGAGATAGATATATTTCTTAATGCTAAAGGGATCAAGGGATATGGGGAAAAAGCGGGAACAGGGTACTGAGTTAGATGATCAGCCATGATCATTTTGAATGGCGGAGCAGGCCCAAAGGGCCGAATGGCCTACTCTTGCTCCTATTTTCTATGTTTCTTACTGAGCTTTTCTAGCATTTTCTGTTTTTATTTTGGATTTCCAGCATCTGCAGTATTTTGCTTTTGTTATCTATTGGAGAATTAGCTTTCAGGCTTATTTGGAGTTGAGGGAAAGAATTCTTGCCCCAAGAGACAGATCTACCCATCACTGTTCATTATTGAGCCTAACTGGCTGGCCAATCATCAACAGTGGTATTGGATATGAACATCTCCCTGAGGGTTGACTTAGTTCTGAACTTCCATCACTTGGCATGTCATTGTGGAACTACCCCAACCCTAAATAGACCTTCTTACCTCTCCTAAAGGATGATAGACACTACTTAATAATTAAACAACTGGCAAGTGTAAGTTTGATCCTTTGCTTGGTTGACAGCGGCACAGTGAGAAGGACAACTCACAAAACATGTGTGAGTGCATGGTAACCATCTTCCTAACCGCAATGTGGACCCACATCATACCCCATTAGTTGGAGGTGCAGAGTTTCAGCAACAGCCTCTCTGTAACCCAATCATGGTTGGAACCAAGCCCTGGATATATGAGCTATTGTTCTTATACCCAGCCTCCAGGTAATACCTTCCAGTAGCAATGTACATGCATACAGACATGCAAATACACATCCTGGATAAAATTCAAGATTTGGCCAAATAGCTTCCAGCTGCTTCATGAGGACTGCATGAAGCACTAGGTCAAAAGCCTTACAAAAAATGATGAACACAATGTCGGTGGTGTTCCCCAAGTTGTCTGATGCCTTGTGATTTTGACTAAAGCTATCACCTGTCCTACATATTCCTTACAGTGTCAGCCTTAGCTCAGTGGTAGCACTAGCGCCTCTTAAGTCATTAGGTTGTGGGTTCAAGTCCCACTCCAAGAGACTTGAGCACAATTTCCAGGCTGATGCTCCAGTGCAGTACTGAGGGAGTGCCGCACCCTCGGAGGGGCTGTCTTTTGGATGAGACATTAAACCGAGGCCCCGTCTGACCTCTCATGGACACAAAAGATCCCATGGCACTATTTTGAAGAAGAGCAAAGGAGTTCTCCCCGGTGTCCTGGCCAATATTTATCCCTCGACCAACATCATTAAAAAACAGATTATCTGTTCATTATCACATTGCTGTTTGTGGGGCCTTGCTATGTGTAAATTAGCTGCCACGTTTCCTACTTTACAATTGTGACTACACCTCAATTGTATAAATGCAAGTCTTTCTTTCTTTGCTTTCTTACAAGAACAGAATCCACTGTGTTCCTTTCTCATCACACCCTGGACTTCCAGGACATATAGTATATGTATCGCAAGAACACAAGAACCACCCTAAGAGAACTGACATCAGCCAGATTCCTCGGTGGCTTTCACGTACATGAGCATGCACATACTTCTTTTAAAAGGTACTTTTTCCTGTTGTTGGGTTTCCCTGCACCACGCTCAGCCAAGAGGGCAGGCAGCCGATCTGGTAAAGGAAACCTGGAGTTTGGCTGCTAGGAATTGATTGATTTTTGACCCAGGATGTGACTTTGTTCATATTTTTTCTCCCTACTTGTCTGTGAGGAAACATTTGATCTTTGTTCAGTATCTTACCACAGTCGTGTAACAATTCTCAGAGACTCATTATGTGGAGGTTCACAGGCATAAACCCCTGCTCTACCAGTCAGTGGTACATTGAAGTTCCAAGTAACTGTTGTTACATCGCATATAGCACTCCTATAAATAATTAATATATTTATTTTTTATATGCCGAACAAAATATCAAAGTACTGACATAGAAAAAAGTATGCGAAAAGTGTCAGATTCAGTTAGGATTGACAGAAAGACCAACATTCCATTCTTACTTGACATAGCAATTTGCATTTCTAAAGATCTTTAACATAGTGAACATCCCAAGGCCCTTTCAGAGGCGGGATGCATACCAAGCAGTAGTAGGAGAGGAGTGAGGGGAGGTGAATAAAGGCATGGTTGAAAGGTAAGTTTTGAGGAGGCATTTGAAGATGGAGAGATAGCAAGGCAGAGGGGGTTCAGAGAGAGAATTACAAAGTGTAGGGCCCAGAAGACAGTAGACTCTGCGTTCGTGGTTGAATATTGGGAATAACGCAAAGACAACTAAAGCCAGAAGAGTGAATGGCGCACAGTGGCATATAGGGTTGGAGGAGTTGCAGAGGTAGGATGGAGTGAGGTCACGGATGGACTTATAAACGAGGATGAGGATTTTGAATTTAATATATTGGGGGAATGGGAGCGAATGGAGGTTGGTGAGGACAGGAATGATAAGGTAGCAGAACTTATTGTGGCGTAGAGGATGTGAGTGGCAGAGTTTTAGATGAGTTGGAGTTTACGTAGGAACGAGCATAGGAAGTCAGTAAGGAAAGGGTTTGAAAAGTAAAGTCTGGAGCTGATGAAGGCATGGATGAAGATTTCCACAGCAGTGGGTGAGGTTAAGATAGAGGCAGAAATAGACAGTCTTGATAATGAATACTACATAGGGTTTGAAACTATTCTCAGAGTCAAATAGGATCCAGAGTTTGATTGGCTCAGAGTTCAACAAGACCCAAAATTTTCTGTCAGGTTCAGCGGAGGGGAAATGGAGTTGGGAACTAGCTTGGCTTTGGTCTTGCTGATGTTAAGTTGCAGCAAGTTCTGGCTTATCAATGGCTTTATGTCGACAAGCTTTCAGACAGCAGAATGTCAGTGGTGGTGACCCAATGTCCTTATAATTTGACTATTTTAGTTTTATTAACCAGTCCTGAAAAGTTTATAGTAAAATATGCTTAAAATAAAGCCTGACAAAAATTCTCTTAAACATCAAAATGACATGTGAATTTTTTTTTTGAAGAGAATGTAAGTCACAGCTCAGGCCAGCCTGTTACACAGCAGTCTGTGTCTCATCTTCTCCAGTGTCAGCATGTAGAACACATCAAGTACATCAGAGGACCACAATGCCTCCAATTATATTACAGAGACATCAAACATGCTGAGGTTTCCTAATGCAATTAGTGAAAATAATGGCTGATCATTTCAAAAATAGGATGTTCAGAATCAAGTGCTTCTGAAAAATGAATTAGCTTCATTGCAAACAATGACTGCACTGAGAGGCTTTGTATTGAGTGCCTCATCACGATTTCTTCCCTTACTCCAGCACTCTGGGTAACAGCAAACATTTTCACTTCTCGCTGTTCTTTAAGCATATTACCTAAGGTCAGAAAATGTCACGTCTGGTTAGGACTGGCACGATTCTCTTGATGCATAATTTTGCACACAAGAAATGCTGATATAATCACTAAGTCTAAACAAGGTCTCTGACTTGGAATTTTTGAAGCTGCTGGCAAGTCATTGTGGCCTGGAAATTGCTCAGGAAATCAGTGATGCTAACAGGGCTCATCGTTATTTATGGGCAAATCGAAGAGTAATTTCGGGCAAGTGCGCATGCGCAAACGCGGAAATCCGGAACTTACTCTTCCTGATTCCCAGCTGATCTGACAGCTTCGCATTATAGAGGTAGCGCAGGCTGGAATCAATGGACCAGCAGCAACTTGCTCTCCTGCCCAGCTGGAAACTAACTAATCTCGCCAGAAAAAAGGTACGCTGAGTTATATCAGATCTAAACTAACTTTTAATGGCATGGGAAGTATTAATTACTGCCAAGCAACCTCTCTGGCACTGGAAATTAACTTTTAAAAATGTGGAGTCTCATTACTCCCAATTTTAATATTTATTATGGACATTCAAAAAAATTAATTTTTTAATTAAAAAATGTAATTTTTTTTACTTTTTCTTTCTGTCTCTTTTATCTCAGTCTTTTATTCTTGTCCTCTCTTTATTTCACTTTCTCTATCTGATTTTATAGTATGTTTACTAATCTTGTAGGCAATTTCCTGGTTCTTAGTTTGCGAGGTTTGTGAATGAGATTCACTTCCTGGTTCTCACAGCGTGGCTTGCTTCAAGCTGAATGGTGGAGGAGACATAGAGATCCTGTCCTCCTCTCACAGCTCAGAGAGGCCCGGGAAAGACCGCTGCACTTCTTGCAGCCCACAATTAAAGTAAGTTGGTGCCCAGAAGCCCGCGAAAAGTTTGTGCGTGAGTCAGTTACTTCCACGTAGTGGGCGACATCCGTTCGCCACTCACAGCAATTTCCAGCCCATTGTCTCCAAAAGGTTAACTGGAGGATATTAATAAATCAACAAGATATGTTTAGCGAGACACTTTCTTGCACTGTCAAAGGAAAAATTCCAACAGCTGATCTGTAACATCATTCCTATAATCCCTGTTATCAATTCAATTGCAAACAAAACGCTTCTTTCATACATAGAGTTCTGCCATTGGTAAAATATTAGCTCTGAAGTTGAAATGACTTAACACTTCGGAGCTCGTGTCACAGAATCATCCAACACAATGTGCGGTAAAGATTACGTGGGATCACCTGCTTACGGATAATCTTTTTGGAGTGGTGGAAATTACCATCTAGAAACATGAAAACAAATATAACAGCACATTCACGTGACAGGAAAGCAAAAATCCAAGGGCGAACAAATCCCTTTCATTGAATTACTGACAGTGTGGTGGGAGATTTTCAACGTTCTGCTCGGGCGTAAAACTGGCTTCGTGGATTGGCTGCCCATTATAACAGATACTAAAATCGGACGGTTTCTATAACGGGCGGCCAATCCACAACACTAGTTTTACAACCAGGCGGCAAGTTGAAAACCTCTTTAAAAGATCGCCGGTTTGCAGCAGTAATTGACCAACAGTCTGTTCAATATATACTAAAGGTTTTAACAAAGAGATCATTAAAAACATAAAAAAGCATGGAAAAAGAAAAGGGTCACTAGGCCCATCATGCCTGCTCCTCCACAGGCCATTCAGCTTTACCCCATTTATTTAATCTCCTAAAGGAAAGTTCTACGTAAATATTCCTTGATGTTCAAAGTTGGTCCAGCAGAAGTCCAGAATATTCCTGCTATTAAACAAACATTTCTGTTTGATCTTTAGGTTAGCTTTTATTTCCTTGTTTAGACATTGTGGGCTAGGCCTTGCTATGTTTCTCTTTTCTCCTGAAAGGAATATATATATTTTCACCAGACATCACCTAATCACAGCTGTCAACTGTCCTGCATTATGAGGAGTGAGATTTCATGAGCACAAGTGTGAGACAGATTGCAAAGTGACTGAAATATGTAAACTTGGAGTTGTTTCCGAGGTGCAAGACACGTAGAAAAAGCTTTAGTTTATTGCACTAAATAAATGAATCGCAGGACACCAGAAAACAGTGAACCATCTAGAGAACTATACTGCCCGCATGTTACAACTTGAGAAATAAATTGCAAACCACGTAGTGAAACAATTTGGGCGATCCTGGAAATAAAGTATATTCGATGTACCCGAGACTCCTGCTGCTGTGGAATATGTAAGGTTGAATGTCACTGGTTGTTTGGGAGCTGCCATATGCAACCTGTTTTTTTTTCTCTCTGGTCACCAAGCAGCAGTGGTCAGAGATAGTTCTTGCAGGCGAGCAATGGGAAACCGTACGTTTAACTCGGACAGGAGCTCAGCCCAGACAGTGGCCAAAAAAACCATGGCAACCTGTGACCCTGGAGCCATCATTCAGCAATGCTTGCATTGCTACTGCTTCTGGGGGCACCAATCAAAACTCGCTCTTTAGGTTGGTCCTGCCACTTCCAAAGGCAGCAATGCCACCTCATTTGCTTTCCATCAGGAGCATGTTGATATGAGTGAGGGACATTAAACAATGTTGATATGAATGGGGCACGTTAAAGAACGTTGATATGAGTGAGGGACGTTAAACAACGTTAATATGAGTGAGGGACGTTAAACAACGTTAATATGAGTGAGGGACATGAAACAACGTTAATATGAGTGAGGGACATTAAACAACGTTAATATGAGTGAGGGACGTTAAACAATGTTGATATGAGTGATGGACATTAAACAATGTTGATATGAGTGAGGGACATTAAACAACGTTAATATGAGTGAGGGACGTTAAACAATGTTGATATGAGTGAGGGTCATTAAACAATGTTGATATGGATGAGGCACGTTAAACAATGTTGATATGAGTGAGGCACATTAAAAAATGTTGATATGGATGAGGCACGTTAAACAATGTTGATATGAGTGAGGGACATTAAACAACGTTAATATGAGTGAGGGACATTAAACAACGTTGATATGAGTGAGGGACATTAAACAACGTTGATATGAGTGAGGGACATTAAACAATGTGGATATGAGTGAGGGACATTAAACAATGTTGATATGAGTGAGGGACATTAAACAATGTTTATATGAGTGAGGGACATGAAACAATGTTGATATGAGTGAGGCACGTTAAACAATGTTGATATGAGTGAGGGACATTAAACAATGTTTATATGAGTGAGGGACATTAAACAATGTTGATATGAGTGAGGCACATTAAACAATGTTGATATGAGTGAGGGACATTAAACAACATTAATATGAGTGAGGGACATTAAACAATGTTGATATGAATGAGGGACATTAAACAACATTAATATGAGTGAGGGACATTAAACAATGTTAATATGAACGAGGGACATTAAACAACATTAATATGAGTGAGGGACATTAAACAATGTTGATATGAGTGAGGGACATTAAACAATGTTGATATGAGTGAGGCACATTAAACAATGTTGATATGAGTGAGGGACATTAAACAACGTTGATATGAGTGAGGGACATTAAACAACGTTGATATGAGTGAGGGACATTAAACAACGTTGATATGAGTGAGGGACATTAAACAATGTTGATATGAGTGAGGGACATTAAACAATGTTGATATGAGTGAGGGACATTAAACAATGTTGATATGAGTGAGGGACATTAAACAATGTGGATATGAGTGAGGGACATTAAACAATGTTGATATGAGTGAGGGACATTAAACAATGTTTATATGAGTGAGGGACAATAAACAATGTTGACATGAGTGAGGGACGTTAAACAATGTTGATATGAATGAGGGACATTAAACAATGTTGATATGAGTGAGGCACGTTAAACAATGTTGATATGAGTGAGGGACATTAAACAATGTTTATATGAGTGAGGGACATTAAACAATGTTGATATGAGTGAGGGACGTTAAACAATGTTGATATGAATGAGGCACATTAAACAACATTAATATGAGTGAGGGACATTAAACAATGTTAATATGAGTGAGGGACATTAAACAATGTTGATATGAATGAGGCACGTTAAACAATGTTGATATGAATGAGGCACATTAAACAACATTAATATGAGTGAGGGACATTAAACAATGTTGATATGAGTGAGGGACATTAAACAATGTTGATATGAGTGAGGCACATTAAACAATGTTGATATGAGTGAGGGACATTAAACAACGTTGATATGAGTGAGGGACATTAAACAACGTTGATATGAGTGAGGGACATTAAACAACGTTGATATGAGTGAGGGACATTAAACAATGTTGATATGAGTGAGGGACATTAAACAATGTTGATATGAGTGAGGGACATTAAACAATGTTGATATGAGTGAGGGACATTAAACAATGTGGATATGAGTGAGGGACGTTAAACAATGTTGATATGAATGAGGGACATTAAACAATGTTGATATGAGTGAGGCACGTTAAACAATGTTGATATGAGTGAGGGACATTAAACAATGTTTATATGAGTGAGGGACATTAAACAATGTTGATATGAGTGAGGGACGTTAAACAATGTTGATATGAATGAGGCACATTAAACAACATTAATATGAGTGAGGGACATTAAACAATGTTAATATGAGTGAGGGACATTAAACAATGTTGATATGAATGAGGCACGTTAAACAATGTTGATATGAATGAGGCACATTAAACAACATTAATATGAGTGAGGGACATTAAACAATGTTAATATGAGTGAGGGACATTAAACAATGTTGATATGAATGAGGGACATTAAACAATGTCGATATGAATGAGGCACATTAAACAATGTTGATATGAATGAGGGACATTAAACAACATTAATATGAGTGAGGGACATTAAACAATGTTCATATGAATGAGGGACATTAAACAACATTAATATGAGTGAGGGACATTAAACAACGTTAATATGAACGAGGGACATTAAACAACATTGATATGAGTGAGGCACGTTAAACAATGTTGATATGAGTGAGGGACATTAGACAACGTTAATATGAGTGAGGGACATTAAACAATGTTAATATGAGTGAGGGGCATTAAACAATGTTAATATGAGTGAGGGGCATTAAACAATGTTAATATGAATGAGGGGCATTAAACAACATTAATATGAGTGAGGGACATTAAACAATGTTGATATGAGTGAGGGACATTAAACAATGTTGATATGAGTGAGGGACATTAAACAACATTAATATGAGTGAGGGACATTAAACAACATTAATATGAGTGAGGGACATTAAACAATGTTGATATGAGTGAGGGACATTAAACAATGTTATTATGAACGAGGCACATTAAACAACGTTGATATGAGTGAGGCACATTAAACAATGTTATTATGAACGAGGAACATTAAACAACGTTAATATGAATGGGGCACGTTAAACAATGTTGATATGAGTGAGGCACGTTAAACAATGTTGATATGAGTGAGGCACGTTTAACAACGTTAATATGAGTGAGGCACGTTAAACAATGTTGATATGAGTGAGGCACATTAAACAACGTTATTATGAACGAGGAACATTAAGATCCGACCAAAGAACACACCCACCAGCTCAACAAACTGATCAAGACCTTCGATCCAGACCTTTAAAGCATCCTACGTGCTCTCATCCCACGTACTCCCCGCGTGGGAGACTTCTACTGCCTCCCAAAGATACACAAAGCCAACACACCCGGACGTCCTATCGTATCAGGCAACGGAACCCTGTGTGAGAACCTCTCTGGATATGTCGAGGGCATCCTGAAACCCATCGTACAGGGAACCCCCAGCTTCTGTCGCGACACTACAGACTTTCTACAAAAACTCAGTACCCATGGACCTGTTGAACCAGGAACACTTCTCACCACGATGGACGTCTCGGCACTCTACACCAGTATCCCCCACGAGGACGGCATCGCTGCAACAGCCTCAGTACTCAACACCAACAACAGCCGATCTCCAGACGCCATCCTACAACTCATCCGCTTCATCCTGGATCACCTTCGATAACCAGTTCTTTACCCAAACACACGGAACAGCCATGGGGACCAAATTTGCACCCCAATACACCAACATTTTCATGCACAAGTTCGAGCACGACTTCTACACTGCACAGGATCTCCAACCAACGCTATACACCAGATAGATCGACTACATTTTCTTCCTATGGATCCACGGCGAAGAATCACTGAAGAGACTGGACGATAATATCAACAAGTTCCATCCCATCATCAAACTCACCATGGACTACTCCTCAGAATCGGTTTCTTTCTTGGACACACGAATCTCCATCAAAGACGGGCACCTCAGCACCTCACTCTACCGCAAGCCCACGGACAACCTCACGATGCTCCACTTTTCCAGCTTCCACCCCAACCACGTCAAAGAGGCCATCCCCTATGGACAGGCCCTACAAATACACAGGATCTGCTCAGACGAGGAGGAACGCGATGGACACCTACAGACGCTGAAAGATGCCCTCGTAAGAACGGGATATGACGCTCGACTTGTCGATCGACAGTTCCGACGGGCCACAGCGAAGAATTGCATAGAGCTCCTCAGAAGACAAACACGGGACGCAACCAACAGAGTACCCTTCGTCGTCCAGTACTTCCCCGGAGCGGAGAAACTACACCATGTTCTCCGCAGCCTTCAACATGTCACCGATGACGACGAACACCTCGCTATGGCCATCCCCACGCCTCCACTACTCGCCTTCAAACAGCCACCCAACCTCAAACAGACTATCGTTCGCAGCAAATTACCCAGCTTTCAGGAGAACAGCGTCCACAACACCACACAACCCTGCCACGGCAACCTCTGCAAGACATGCCAGATCATCGACACGGATACCACCATCACACGAGAGGACACCACCCACCAGGTACATGGTTCATACGCCTGTGACTCGGCCAACATTGTCTACCTCATACGTTGCAGGAAAGGATGCCCCGGATCATGGTACATTGGCGAGACCATGCAGACACTGCGACAACGGATGAACGGACACCGTGCAACAATCGCCAGACAGGAGGGTTCCCTCCCAGTCGGGGAACACTTTAGCAGTCAAGGACATTCAGCCACCGATCTTCGGGTCAGCGTTCTCCAAGGCGGCCTTCGAGACACACGACAACGCAAAATCGTCGAGCAGAAGTTGATAGCCAAGTTCCGCACCCATGAGGACGGCCTCAACCGGGATCTTGGGTTCATGTCACGCTACACGTAACCCCACCAGCAAAAAGGGAAAAAAAAAGTTGTGTGTTTTAATATTCTCTCTCTCTCTCTCTCTCTGCCATTTGGGTCTCTTTCTTTCTGTCTGTGTAATTGACACAATGTATATCCAGTGTACTGGGACGTGCTGTTCTCCGTGACTGGTCTGTTTGAACAACAACAACACCTTTTGATTGGTGTGATGCTGTCCCAGCCTAATATAAGATATGCGATTTGAGAACCTTCCACTCATTCACCTGACGAAGGGGATAATCTCCGAAAGCTTGTGATTTTAAAATAAAATTGTTGGACTATAACCTGGTGTTGTAAGATTCCTTACATTTGTCCACCCCAGTCCATCACCGGCATCTCCACATCATGAACATTAATATGAGTGAGGGACATTAAACAACATTAATATGAGTGAGGGACATTAAACAACATTAATATGAGTGAGGGATATTAAACAATGTTGATATGAGTGAGGGACATTAAACAACATTAATATGAGTGAGGCACATTAAGCATTGTTGATATGAATGAGGGACATTAAACAACATTAATATGAGTGAGGGACATTAAACAATGTTGATATGAATGAGGGACATTAAACAACATTAATATGAGTGAGGGACATTAAACAATGTTGATATGAATGAGGGACATTAAACAACATTAATATGAGTGAGGGTCATTAAACAATGTTTATATGAATGAGGGACATTAAACAACATTAATATGAGTGAGGGACATTAAACAATGTTGATATGAATGAGGGACATTAAACAACGTTAATATGAGTGAGGGACATTAAACAATGTTAATATGAACGAGGGACATTCAACAACATTGATATGAATGAGGCACGTTAAACAATGTTGATATGAGTGAAGGACATTAAACAATGTTGATATGAGTGAGGGACATTAAACAATGTTGATATGAGTGAGGGACATTAAACAACATTAATATGAGTGAGACACGTTAAACAATGTTGATATGAGTGAGGCACGTTAAAGAAAGTTAATATCAACGAGGCACATTAAACAACGTTGATATGAGTGAGGCACGTTAAACAACGTTGATATGAGTGAGGCACGTTAAACAATGTTGATATGAGTGAGGCACATTAAACAACGTTGATATGAGTGAGGCACGTTAAACAACGTTGATATGAGTGAGGCACGTTAAACAACATTAATATCAAACAACATTAATTCATCAGGAGAATGAGGCTCCGGGAATTCTACCACAAACCCCAAGATTTCAGCAGCGAACCCAATGAGACAATCAATGATCCGGAACAGCAGACAGAGGGATCCGCGGTACAGCAACCGAAGAGGAAAGAGTCAAACTGGACTCCTCCGGAGGGTCGCTGCCCTCAGCTTGACATGTATGCTCAAGCTGTCAGGAAATGCGTCAATGCCAGATTCATCAGGCGCACTCAGAAGACAGTCCAGAATGTCACCCGAGCACAACGCAACGCCATCGACGCTCTCAAGACCAACCGCAACATCGTCATCAAACCAGCGGACAAAGGAGGAGCCATCGTCACACAGAACAGAACGGACTATTGCAAAGAAGCATACCGACAACTGGACAACCAGGAACACTACAGACGGTTACCCGCAGACCCGACCAAAGAACACACCCATCAGCTCAACAAACTGATCAAGACCTTCGATCCAGTCCTTCAAAGCATCCTACGCACTCTCATCCCACGTACTCCCCGCGTGATACACAAAGATACACAAAGCCAACACACCCGGACGTCCTATCGTATCAGGCAACGGAACCCTGTGTGAGAACCTCTCTGGATACATCGAGGGCATCCTGAAACCCATCGTGCAGGGAACCCCCAGCTTCTGTCGCGACACTACAGACTTCCTACAAAAACTCAGTACCCACGGACCAGTTGAACCAGGAACACTTCTCACCACGATGGACGTCTCGGCACTCTACACCAGTATCCCCCACGATGACGGCATCGCTGCGACAGCATCAATACTCAACACCAACAACAGCCAATCTCCAGACGCCATCCTACAACTCATCCGCTTCATCCTGGATCACAATGTCTTCACCTTCGATAACCAGTTCTTTACCCAAACACACGGAAAAGCCATGGGGACCAAATTTGCACCCCAATACGCCAGCATTTTCATGCACAAGTTCGAGCAGGACTTCTTCACTGCACAGGACCTCCAACCAACGCTATACACCAGATACATCGACGACATTTTCTTTCTATGGACCCACGGTGAGGAATCACTAAAGAGACTACACGATAACATCAACAAATTCCATCCCACCATCAAGCTCACCATGGACTACTCCTCAGAATCGGTTTCTTTCTTGGACACACGAATCTCCATCAAAGACGGGCACCTCAGCACCTCACTATACCGCAAGCCCAAGGACAACCTCACGTTGCTCCACTTTTCCAGCTTCCACCCTAACCACGTCAAAGAGGCCATCCCCTATGGACAGGCCCTGCGAATACACAGGGTCTGCTCAGACGAGGAGGAACGTGATGGACACCTACAGACGCTGAAAGACGCCCTAGTAAGAACAGAATATGACGCTCGACTCATCAATCGACAGTTCCGACGGGCCACAGCGAAAAATCGCATAGACCTCCTCAGAAGACTAACACGGGACGCAACCAACAGAGTACCCTTCGTTGTCCAGTATTTCCCCGGAGCGGAGAAATTACGCCATGTTCTCCGCAGCCTTCAACATGTCATCAATGACGGCGAACACCTCGCTATGGCCATCCCCTCACCTCCACTACTCGCCTTCAAACAGCCACACAACCTCAAACAGACTATCGTTCGCAGCAAATTACCCAGCTTTCAGGAGAACAGCGTCCATGACACCACACAACCCTGCCACGGTAACCTCTGCAAGACATGCCAGATCATCGACACAGATACCACCATCACACGAGAGGACACCACCCACCAGGTGCATGGTTCATACTCCTGTGACTCAGCCAACGTTGTCTACCTCATACGTTGCAGGAAAGGATGCCCCAGAGCATGGTACATTGGCGAGACCATGCAGACACTGCGACAACGGATGAACGGACACCGTGCAACAATCGCCAGACAGGAGGGTTCCCTCCCAGTTGGGGAACACTTCAGCAGTCAGGGACATTCAGCCACCGACCTTCGGGTAAGCGTACTCCAAGGCGGCCTTCGAGACACACGACAACGCAAAATCGTCGAGCAGAAATTGATAGCCAAGTTCCGCACCCATGAGGACGGCCTCAACCGGGATCTTGGGTTCATGTCACGCTACACGTAAGCCCACCAGCGAACAAAAGCTATCTGTTTTTAATATAACGGGTCATTTGCTGGCTTTCTCTGTCTTCCGGATGTTTCTGCCTCTCTCTCTGTTTTTTTTTCCTGTTTGTTTTTTTTTTGTTGAATGTATTTTCGGGGGCTCTGTAGGTATCACCTCTCTGTCTGAACACGGTGATTGCCTTGGCAACGGGCAGTTGCAAAGACTTTCTGTAATCACCATGTATTGTTCTGTGATTTATAAATGCGTAGGCTTCGAGGAGTTCCTGACATTTACCTGAGGAAGGAGGAAGCCTCCGAAAGCTTGTAAATTTCAAATAAAATCGTTGGTCTATAACTTGGTGTTGTAAAATTGTTTACAAACATTAATATGAGTGAGGGACATCAAACAATGTTGATATGAGTGAGGCACGTTAAACGTTATGATGAGTGAGGCACATTAAACAATGTTGATATGAGTGAGGCACATTAAACAACGTTAATATGAATGAGGCACGTTAAACAATGTTGATATGAATGAGGCACGTTAAACAATGTTGATATGAATGAGGCACGTTAAACAATGTTGATATGAGTGAGGGACATTAAACTACGTTAATATGAGTGAGGCACGTTAAACAATGTTGATATGAATGAGGCACGTTAAACAATGTTGATATGAATGAGGCACATTAAACAACATTAATATGAATGAGCCACGTTAAACAACGTTAATATGAGTGAGGCACGTTAAACGATGTTGATATGAATGAGCCACATTAAACAATGTTGATATGAACGAGGGACATTAAACAATGTTGATATGAATGAGGCACGTTAAACAATGTTGATATGAGTGAGGGACGTTAAACAACGTAAATATGAGTGAGGGACATTAAACAATGTTGATATGAGTGAGGGACATTAAACAATGTTGATATGAGTGAGGGACGTTAAACAATGTTGATATAAGTGAGGGACGTTAAACAATGTTGATATGAGTGAGGGACGTTAAACAACATTAATATGAGTGAGACACGTTAAACAATGTTGATATGAGTGAGGCACGTTAAAGAAAGTTAATATCAACGAGGCACATTAAACAACGTTGATATGAGTGAAGCACGTTAAACAATGTTGATATGAGTGAGGGACGTTAAACAATGTTGATATGAGTGAGGGACATTAAACAATGTTGATATGAGTGAGGGACATTAAACAATGTTGATATGAGTGAGGGACATTAAACAATGTTGATATGAGTGAGTTACATTAAACAATGTTGATATGAGTGAGGGACATTAAACAATGTTGATATGAGTGAGGCACGTTAAACAATGTTGATATGAATGAGGCACGTTAAACAATGTTATGAGTGAGGGATATCGAACAATGGATCTTCTCATGCTGGCAGGGGAATAACTACTGCAGGAGTGCCATTAAAGATATTTGCAAAATATGGAATCTTCTCATGGGTGTCAAGGTGTATACAAAATTTCAGAAGTAGCAGGCACAGTGGGCCCGTGATGGAACCCAATTTGCAAATGGTAAAACTGTGGTATTATATATTTTTTTCTTGGAAAGCTTTAATTATCTATAGAGAAATATCAAAGAATTTGAACTAACTAAGGCTAAATCGGAAATTGTCTTTCCTCAAGAGACCAATAGTTCAGCACGGGATTCAGCCGGCTGCGAGGAAGCAGATCAGATTGTTTGATCAGGTAATTACACAGAGAATGGATAGATGTGGCAGTGTCTCCAGCATTTAGTGGTTCCCGAGAATGAGGCCTGGATGAATGTTTGCCTCTATGCTCCATTGTGTCTTTGATCTGATTTGACTGACAGCTCTGTATCCCGGGGTCTCTCAGGCTGAGAGAAATATGAAAGCTTTTGCCAATTTTGTACTTCACTCAGCCCAACTCTATTGACAGGTCCCGGTGGTGTGACAGAACTCTTGATAATAAAGGTATGCTCTAATGAAAAAACTAATGTAAAGGACTCTCAAAAAAGGACAATGAATCTCAAAATAATTTCTTGTGTTGGACTCAGAAAACAGGTAAATGTAGCAGTGAAAGTTATAAATCTGGCATGGATATTTTCCTCTGCTGATCTAACTCTTTTGGTATACATTTCTCATAATAAACAACTTGTAGTTTAGCCTTTGACATTTAGCTCTATGTGTGTAGTAAATGGAATGCAGTGTGCCTAAGTTTTGGTTCATAAGAGGTATGGACCTGCTTATCAGAGTTGCCGATGGCATTGAGCAGAAGTAGAATGTTGAGAGATGGCCAAGATTATAGTTTGACTAGTTTTGCAGACAGAAATCTAATCACTGGGGGAGTCTCTTGGCCACAGGGACTTGAACTTGTTCCAGTCATGAGATAGATTGGCTCTTAAGCACATTGTCATCCATCAGTTTCTGGGTGATAGTGTTGGCTTCTTGTGTTGTACTGAACCCGACACAATGAGAACTTGCAGTTAGACCACCACTATTCATGGGTTTGGCTGATGGCAGCAAAGGGATGTCAGATTTCAATTTTGTGATCTTATACTATGAACTAGATGCCAAGTTTGTCGTCGAAGATGTAGCATGATATCAGATCCAAAAATGATTTTTTTGCATTCACCTTCTTCTTAATGTGTGATGGATAACCATAGCCACATTTGGATCAAAACATATTGGCTTGAAAATAAACTTTCTGAGCATTCTGGATGTTTGGCTCCAAATTATTTCTGACTGGTCACCACCTGCCCCAATTTACTGCAATAGTTGGAGCTGAAAATTATATCCATGCCTCAGCATTACACATGACTGATTATTTGCATCATCAATCTTGTTTGATTCACAAAAATGAACAGAGGTGTCACGAAGACTGGCACAAATGAGTTTCAGTGGTACGAACTCTGGACTCGAACCAGACTGAGCTCTACCAATTGTACAACACTGGCTTAGGGCACCTTCAGTGAAGCTCTATTTAGCTTCTGAAGGCAAAACAATATTCAGTTAAAGACAGGAGCTCCATGTGCTTGCTTGGTCAGCTGAGGCCTATGCATCTGTCATCTTCTTTGTTGTGAACCTTTAGTCAGGACAGTGGGTGAGCAGATGTTCTCTGTGACTTGGCTAATGGAAGGCACACATGGTGATACCGTGCCTTCACATTTTATTTTGACCAGGTACCCTGTGAGATTGCAAACATTTTTGCAACAGACATGGAAAGTTTAGGAAGAAAGAAGGAAAGACAAGTAAAAAGTGCAGTAATTACTTTCAGACTACAGCCTACACTTAACATAGTCCCACATAACAAGTATTCTTGTTTGGTAAGCATTTGTTATGTTGTCTCACTCAATCCCTTTAAAAATGTAACATGTGGATAGCACACACTTTTGATAGCAAATGGGTTGCATGAGATATGTGCTAAATGTAATCTTATTGTGAGAAAACATTAATTAGAATGAGCAACTAAGTTTGGAATTGCTGACTTGATTTTCTGAACAAAGTTATTCTTTAAAACTGCAGTTTTATTTGGCGCATTAGCTGAAGTGTAAGGCTTTTTTGTCCATTTAAAAGCTACCGCAAAACAGTCAAACTATATTGCAGTATCCTTGAATATATTCTCAGTTATAATGAAATAGATTAAGTTACATTGAGACTACAGCAGAGAAACAGGCCATTCGACCCAACTGGTCTGTGCCAGCGTTTATGCTCAATACAAGCCGCCTTCATCCCTATTTCATCTAACCCTATCAGCGTACCCTTCTATTCCTTTCTCCCTTGTTTGCTTATCTACTTCATCTCAAACACATCTATGCTATTTGCTTCAACTACTCCTTGTGGTAGCACGTTCCACATTCTTATCACTCTTTGGGTAAAGAGGTTTCTCCTGAATTCCCTATTGGATTTATTAGTGACTATCTTATATTTAAGACCTCTAGTATTGGACTCCCCCACAAGTGGAAACATTTTCTCTACATCTACCCTTTCATAATCTTAAAGACCTCTATCAGATCACCCCTGAGCCTTCTCTTTTCTAGAGAAAAGATCCTCAGCCTGTTTAGCCTTTCCTGATAAGGATAGCCTCTCAGGTCTGGTATCATCCTTGTGAACCTTTTTTGAGTTTAATATCTGAAGCAAATTGGACGCAGCAGAACTGAAAATCTAGCACCGACATCCAGTGCACTTTGCATAGTCCATCTTCTTGCTTAACAAAACACTACAGAACAAAATGTCAGCATAAAACCGAATTCTTCAAATGCCGAAGTGCATAACTGTGGAAATGGTGAGGAAAATAATTGGGATTATTCTGTCAACCACTACGAGATGATGAATGTAGAGTTTAAAAAAAAATTGCTTCCTCCTCTCCTGAAGGTGCTGACTCATGGTGGGATATGTTTCCATGGACACCAGCTATCAACTGGACCTCACAATTGTGGCCATTTTGGTTGCATGAGATTAGACAGTTAGGGGTAGATTTTAACGGCCAGGCGGACGGGACGCCTGATCCTGCTGGCAGGATGCTCATTCCATTTTGCGGGCACGGGACTCATTACCACGCCTGTCGGCGAGCTGTGGGCGTAATATGGGTGGCCCACGCTGCTCTTCGTTAGCTCCGGGCCAGTGTAATATCGGGCAGCCTACAGGCCGACTCGGCTGGCACGATGGAGGATATGATCGCGGAGGAGGGAGTAGCCCATGGCAGCAGCAGCCCACATTATTCTTGGGAAACCCGGAGAATCACTCCTGCTCCTCCTGTGCCCACAAAAATAATTTTTAACACTTATCTTTTGGGATCTCCTCTACTAGACTGCAGGAGAAGAAATTGATGGAGAATCCATAGAGCACGCTCCACCCAGTGGACCATTAAAATCGGGGTCTGATTTGCATAGATGGATGTGGTTCTCATCTGATTCATGTGGGCATCTTGCCCGCCCAGTGGAAGGCCCCGGGAAGAATAGCGATGGAGCGTTAAGTCCACTACCTCCATTTTAACTCTAGTACCACCCCATTTCCGCCAGGCAGAGGGAGTTAAAATTTCCCTCTTCATGACAGCAGGCTATTCCACAGTGGGGGCACCAGAGCCAAGCACGACCCTGTCCTCACCTGTGTACAATGCAGCAAGGTTCATTGGAAAATGAGCAGGAGTGGGACCCTGATTGATTCCCTATTCCCCTGCCCCACTCAAATCCAGTGGCACTGAAGCCAATTTTTAGCACTCCCCTGCCACCATGCCTGAAGTCGGCTAACTCAGACTATTGAACCTGGTGCTTCCTGGTTTTATGTCTCAGTTACACACTGAGTTATTGTAGGGAATGCTGTCGTCAACTCTTAGATTTTTTTCATTGGTTTAGCGACACTGCACAGAGATTTTTCCCAACAAATATTGAAAGTCGGTTGCACTGTGAGATTAAATATGTATTGCAAAAATATTGTTACATTAAAATGACTCAGTAAAACATTAAGAATTGTAAATGAAAGGTGAATTTCTAAGAGTTTAGCAAGGACAATGAATAATCACTCAGGTTACACTATCGGTAGATCCCACCTTTTTTATTGAGAAACCTTGGATGGTGGTGAAGGGTCAAAGAACTATGACAATACAACATTATGGTTGAAAAATATGAGTGAGAACACAAAGTCAACCAAGAAGTGTTGGTTAGATATCGCCAAGCTGGGGTGTAAATGCCTTTATATTGCAGTAGGAAGGAATGAAGGAGTCAGAGTGGGAGACAGTGAAGAGTCTCGATTTCAACACAGTAACATACTTGGAGCTTAAAGTGAACTAGTTAGGAAAGCCTGACATTGTGACTTTCAAAGTAATAATTATCTAAATGAAGTTATACATTTCTTACAGCAAACACCCAGTGCTGGTAGGAACTGACTCATTATTACAAATGAGCACCAGTAATATACAAACCCCAGTCACACAGGAAATGTTCACCAGATTTTTCTCTCTCCACATTTGTAACTGTATTTAGAAGGGCTGTCAAACAATTAAAAAAATTAATCGCGATTAATCTCGCAATTAAAAAATTTAATCTCAGTTAATCTTGGTTTTAATCACATATTTAATTGATACAATTACTACATCCATTTCATTCAGGTTTGTTTTATTACTGATGCTATTATTATCAATCAAAAAACAACTCAGCACATAAACCCGGTTTTCCTATTTCTGGAAAGGCGACATAAGGATAAGGAACTCGTTCAGGGAAATGTGTATTTAGAGGGAATGGACTGGGGCTGTGATGGGGGGCACAGACTCGGACTGTGACGGGGGGCACGGACAGGGGCTGTGACGGGGGGCACGGACAGGGGCTGTGACGGGGGGCACGGACAGGGGCTGTGACGGGGGGCACGGACGGGGCTGTGACTGAGGGGGGCACGGACGGGGCTGTGCCTGAGGGGGCACGGACAGGGGCTGTGACTGAGGGGGGCACGGACTCGGACTGTGACGGGAGGCACGGACAGGGGCTGTGACAGGAGGCACGGACAGGGGCTGTGACTGAGGGGGGCACGGTCAGGGGCTGTGACTGAGGGGGGCACGGTCAGGGGCTGTGACTGAGGGGGGCACGGACTCGGACTGTGACGGGGGGCACGGACAGGGGCTGTGACGGGGGGCACGGACAGGGGCTGTGATGGGGGGCACGGACAGGGGCTGTGACGGGGGGCACGGACAGGGGCTGTGACGGGGGGCACAGACGGGGCTGTGACTGAGGGGGGCACGGACAGGGGCTGTGACGGGAGGCACGGACGGGGCTGTGACTGAGGGGGGCACGGACTCGGACTGTGACGGGAGGCACGGACAGGGGCTGTGACAGGAGGCACGGACAGGGGCTGTGATTGAGGGGGGCACGGACAGGGGCTGTGACTGAGGGGGGCACGGACAGGGGCTGTGACTGAGGGGGGCACGGACAGGGACTGTGACTGAGGGGGGCACGGACAGGGACTGTGACTGAGGGGGGCACGGACAGGGACTGTGACTGAGGGGGGCACGGACAGGGGCTGTGACTGAGGGGGGCACGGACAGGGGCTGTGACTGAGGGGGGCACGGACTGGGGCTGTGACAGAGGGGGCACGGACTGGGGCTGTGACTGAGGGGGACACGGACTGGGGCTTTGACGGGGGCACAGACTCGGACTGTGACGGGTGGGCACGGACTGGGGCTGTGACAGATGGGGCACGGACTGGGGCTGTGACGGGGGGGCACGGACTGGGGCTGTGACGGGGGGGCACGGACTGGGGCTGTGACACGGGGGGCACGGACTGGGGCTGTGACACGGGGGGCACGGACTCGGGCTGTGACAGGGAGGCACGGACTGGGGCTGTGACGGGGGGCACGGACTGGGGCTGTGACACGGGGGGCACGGACTGGGGCTGTGACACGGGGGGCACGGACTCGGGCTGTGACTGAGGGGGGCACGGACTGGGGCTGTGATGGGGGCACAGACACGGACTGGGGCTGTGACGGGCGGGAGACACGGACTGGGGCTGTGACGGGGGGGGGGCACGGACTGGGGCTGTGATGGGGGCACAGACTCGGACTGTGACGGGGGAGACACGGACTGGGGCTGTGACGGGGGGAGACACGGACTGGGGCTGTGACGGGGGGGGGGCACGGACTGGGGCTGTGATGGGGGAGACGTGGACTGGTGTTGTGACGGGGGAGACACGGACTGGGGCTGCGACGGGGTGGGGCACGGATTCGAGATGTGATGGGGGAGGGGCACAGGCACGGACTCGGGCTGTGACAGTGTTGCCCTGTTGGAGGTACCATCTTTCAGATGAGTTGTTAAACCGAGGCCCAGTCTGCTGTCTCAGATGGGCGTAAAAGACCCCTTGGCACTATTTCCAAGAAGAACAGGGGAGTTCTCCCTGGTGTCCTGGCCAATATTTATCCCCCAACCAACACCTAAAACAGATTATCTGGCCATTATCACATTGCTGTTTGTGGGACCTTGCTGTGCGCAAATTGGCTGCCGCGTTTCCTACATTACAACAGTGACTACCCTTCAAAAGTACTTCATTGGCTGTAAAGCGCTTTGGGACGTCCTGAGCTGCTAAAAGGTGCAAGTCTTTCTTTTCTTTATTTTAATCCATCTTATTAACAGGAAAGGAAATATAAACCAAATACATTCAAACTTTGTTAGAAGTGCAGTTTGTAAATAATTGATTCACTAGCATTCGACCAATAAAATGTTTGGCAAACTACAACCCCGAATAAGTTCGATATGACAGCCCTAATTGGGGTGGAATGGGAGTGAAATAAACCTGTTTAATTTGGAGGTATGGGCTGCGTGTGTGACGAGGTCACAGCTTCAGTTTTTCACCATCAAACCAGCCTTACTTTAACATCATAACTTCATTTGCAATAAAGCAACCAGCCTCTCACTTACAAGACAGATTGTCTTGATGTTTTCACTTGTGGGGGAGTCCAAAACTAGGGGCCATAAATATAAGATAGTCACTAATAAATCAAATAAGGAATTCAGGAGGAATTTCTAGAGAGTGGTTAGAAGGTAGAACTTGATACCACATGGAGTAGTTGAAGTGAATAGCATAAATGCATTTAAGGGGAAGCGAGATAAGTACATGAAGGAGAAAGGAATAGATGGATATGCTGATGGGGTAGATGAAGTAGAGTGGGCTTGTGTGGAGCACAAACACCGGCATAGAGCAGTTGGGCCGAATGGCCTGTTTCTGTGCTGTAAATTCTATGTAAGAACATAAGAGCATAAGAAATAGGAGCAGGAGTAGGCCATATGGCCCCTCGAGCCTGCTCCACCATTCAATCAGATCATGGCTGATCTTCGACCTCAACTCCACTTTCCCGCCCGATCCCCATATCCCTGGATTCCCCTGGAGTCCAAAAATCAATCTATCTCAGCCTTGAATATACTCAACGACTGAGCATCCACAGCCCTTTCGGGTAGAGAATTCCAAAGATTCACAACCTTCTGAATGAAGAAATGCCTTCTCATCTCAGTCTTAAATGGCTCACCCCTTAACCTGCGACTATGCCCTCTAGTTCTAGACTCTCCAGCCAGGGTAAACAACCTCTCAGCATCTATCCTGTCAAGCCCCCTCAGAATCTTTATGTTTCAATGAGGTCACCTCTCATTCTTCTAAACTCCAGACAGAATAGACCCAGTCTACTCAACTTCTCCTCATAGGACATAGTAATAAAGATTATGCAGTTACAGGAAGATTCGGAATAAATTATTTTAATATTAAGAGCAATACTGAAGTAAATTTGAACTAAAAAAGGAACAGGGAAGTGACACAATGAGCTATGTTATTTTTTCACCACTGAGATTATGGTTAAATGCAGCCCAGATTGATAATCTGCTTCTCTGCTAGGCCGGATACATAGAAATAAATAGAAGTTCCAACATGGAAACATGCCATTCAGCCCAGTCAGTCCATGTTGCCGTTTACCCTCCATGTGAGCAAATAATTCTGATCACATTTACCAACCCTGTTTCCAGATTTTTTCAACCCCTTTTCTTTCATCCACATATTCAATCAAAAGAGCTGAATTCCAGAGGTGAGGTGAGAGTGACTGCCCTTGACATCAAGGCAGCATTTGACCGAGTGTGGCACCAAGGAGCCCTAGTAAAATTGAAGTCAATGGGAATCAGGGGGAAAACTCTCCAGTGGCTGGAGTCATACCTAGCACAAAGGAAGATGGTAGTGGTTGTTGGTGGCCAATCATCCCAGCCCTAGGACATTGCTGCAGGAGTTCCTCAGGGCAGTGTCCTAGGCCCAGCCATCTTCAGCTGCTTCATCAATGACCTTCCCTCCATCATAATGTCAGAAATGGGGATGTTCGTTGATGATTGCACAGTGTTCAGTTCCATTCGCAACTCCTCAGATAATGAAGCAGTCCGTGTCCATATGCAGCAAGACCTGGACAACATCCAGGCTTGGGCCGATAAGTGGCAAGTAACATTCGCGCCAGACAAGTGCCAGGCAATGACCATCTCCAATAAGAGAGAGTCTGTCCACCTCCCGCTGACATTCAACGGCATTACCATCGCCGAATCCCCACCATCAACCTCCTGGGGGTCACCATTGATAAGAAACTTAACTGGACCAGCCATATAAATACTGTGGCTACAAGAGCAGGTCAGCGGCTGGGTATTCTGTGGCGAGTGACTCACCTCCTGACTCCCCAAAGCCTTTCCACCATCTACAAGGCACAAGTCAGGAGTGTGGTGGAATACTCTCCACTTGCCTAGATGAGTGCAGCTCCAACAACACTCAAGAAGCTCGACACCATCCAGGACAAAATAGCCTGCTTGATTGGCACCCCATTCACCACCCTAAATATTCACTCCCTTCACCATCGGCGCGCCGTGGCTGCAGTGTGTACCATCCACAGGATGCACTGCAGCAACTCGCCAAGGCTTCTTCAACAGTACCTCCCAAACCCGCGACCTCTACCACCTGGAAGAACAAGGGCAGCGGGCACATGGGAACACCACAACCTGCACATTCCCCTACAAGTCACACACCATCCCGACTTGGAAATATATCGCCGTTCCTTCGTTGTCGCTGGGTCAAAATCTTGGAACTCCCTAGCTAACAGCACTGTGGGAGAACCTTCACCACACGGACTGCAACGGTTCAAGAAGGCGGCTCACCACACCTTCTCAAGGGCAATTAGGGATGGGCACTAAATGCTGGCCTTGCCAGCGACGCCCGCATCCCATGAACGAATAAAAAAAAATCTTTCCGAGTTTCTGCTTCAACCACTAACCCCGTATGTGAAGAAGGTTCTAGGGCCTCAGTAATTTCTTCCCTCATGTCTCTTGGGATCCTTTGGATGTATCAGGTCGTGCCCTGTGCTGTAAGTTCTATGTGATTCTACGTAAGTGCAATTAATCAGACACCAGGATCTGCAACAGCAATGAGCAGGCCTTGTTTAAGCAGACTGGTGCCCTTTTGTACCATCCTGATTATAAGCAACGAGAATTCATTACAAAATAAGATTTAAAAAATTAACTCCATTGGTGCTGATTGATTTTTAAGATATGAAAATGGGAAACTTGCACAAATTATTTTGCTCTTCTACTTTTATGGAAACATTAAACGACCTCTTGTTCTGCTCTGTGCCCGGCCTGGCTACCTGGGCTTTATATCAGTTATTGGCCACGCCTCTCCTGATCCACCACTATGCTCACTGCAGTGTATTTTAATTATTTTCCCGGCAAATTGTGGCGTGAATTCGCCACTGGAGAATTGGGGAGCACAACAGTCCAAATTATGGCGTTCGTCGCCACTGTCAACGTTGCAGTGAATTCCGGGCTAATGTTCTGGAGCGACACACTAAGAAAGTTAAACTCCATTCAAAACATGAATACCATTAATTGTCTACACATGGAATTCTATTTGTAACATGATAGTTTCCATGTGTGTTATTTACTAGATATACTGGACATTGATAGGTGTATAGATATCAGAACAATTCAATAGCATTCCTGCATCAAAATAAACCTTCGGATTTCTCTATTTTCCACTTGATAGCACATTATTTTGTTGTGTACTAAATATTTCCTGCAATGATCGCATTGCTTTCCTTTGGATAGCTGACACAGTCTTTTAGAAGTTACCACAAGGACCTCCTGAGAGTATTTCCAAATTCGCAGCGGGTCTCCACACAGGAATAAGTGAAAACCACTGATTTATAACGTACATCGTAAGAAGCTTACAGCAGATCAGTGTTGGATATTTTAAAGGATATACATCTTCAAGGTTGAAAATGCGTCTAATTAATAATGCAAAGATTAAGAAACAGTAATGATGCACTCAAAATATTTATCATAATCCATTATGAAGCAAATCTTTATATTTATTAGTGCAGGGTCAGGGAGAAAGAGAGAGGAAAATGAATCTCGATGACAGCTTTGGGCATCTTAAATACGATGTTACAGTTGATGAACATAAGACAATTTTAGTCTGTACTACAAACCTTCCACTGCAAAGACCACAACAGATAAACAGAATTGCAGTGCAACTTATGGAACAAAGGGTGATTTTAGGAATGAATTTCCCAATTTAAAAAAAATGCAGGAAAATCTTTACCTCAAGGTGGCTAGAATACAAAGGGGAGGACATTGTGCTTCAGTTATATACAGCTTTGGTCAGACCACCTCTGGAGCACTGCGTTCAGTTTCGGGTACCAAACCTCAGAAAGGATATCCTGGACTTGGAGGGGGTGCAGTGCAGATTCACCAGAATGATACCAGTCTTAAAGGGTTAAATTATGAGGACAAGTTGCATTAGCTTGGCTTGTATTCCCTTGAGTTTAGAAGGTTGAGGGATGATTGAATCAAGGTGTTTGAAATGTTAAAGGGATTCTGTACAGTAAATGCAGAGAAACTATATCCTCTGATGGGGGAATCCAGAACAAGGGACACAATCTTAGATTTAGAGCTAAGCCAAACAGGAGTGAAATCAGGAAGCACATTTTCACACAAAGGATGGTGGAAATCTGGAACTCTTTTTCCCCCAAATTGCTGTGGATGCTGAGTTAATTGAAATTTTCAAGACTGAGATCGACAGATTTTTATTAGTTAAGGGAGATCAAAGGATATGGGTTAAAGGCGGCTAAATGGAGTTGAGGTACAGATCAGCCATTTTCTAATAGAATGGCGGAACAGGCTCAAGGTACTTTATGCCCCAATCCTGATCCTATGTTCTGATATAAAATGTACTGCTAACCTTTCTATCAAACATCTAGATTGAAACAGGCCACTTGGCTGACAGTATGTTTCAGCCCTTGTTATATTTTTCAGAAAGTTGCTTTCAATTTTTCCAATCAGCTTGTTTTTAAATAGATCTAGAAAATTTTTCACACAAGGAAAAATGCATAGTCATATTTTGTGATGCCTGTGAAGAATTCTTATGGCAATACCTCATCCATCTGTTTCAGATGGTGCCCGCAATACAATAGTCAAAATATCTCACATCAATAGATACAGTTTGGTGACATCATACATAGGGCAACTGATTTGTTATTGATCAGCAACTAGCATTTTCATTGCCTCTTGCACTTGTTATGTAAAATTAGGTAGGAAATTACACTACAAGTAGAGAAATTCATGGGATTTAGCATAGGGCATCACACTGCGTGCCATATCACTTGTCCCTGACGACATGGTCCCCTCAAAACAAGTAGTGCACTGAACTCAGCTCACTAATCAACAATCTCCGCACCCTCCAACAATATTGTCAAATTACAAAAGTGCCAATGACACAGCACAAAACATACTTTAAACAGAAATAAAGCAAACTAACCAAGCAATCCTTGCTAACCATTACTTCCAGCATGTAGGGCCTTGATCTGTTGTGTTATGAGGACTAAGTTCTCCTATTTCCTCAGCAACTGAACAGAACATCTAAAGACACACATGAAACAGCACACAAATCAATAAAAAAAACACTTGCAGTCATGTATTTTTAAAAAACACAGCACTGGATAGATTAGAATGTGAACATTGACCTAACACCTGCCAGAGTTCCTCCTACAAACAAATCACAGATTTATTTATACAGACTTGAAGCAAATGTTATTTATGGAAACAGCAGAAAAATGGACAAGCACCAGAAACTCAAAACTCAAGAAAAATTAAACTAAATTGGTTACAACAAAAATTGGCAAATACAGAATAAACAGGCCCCTTAACACAAACCAGACATTTCAAATGTTCAAGGGATGTGGCAGGGTGGATAGCAATAGAGTGTTCACAAAGATTGAGGGGCCTAGAATGAGGGAACACAGATAGAAGAGATTAAGGCTAAAGAGTAGGAGAAACTTTTTTTTTTAACATCGAGGGTTGTGAGGCTGTGGAATGCACTACCAGAGCTAGTGAGTGAAGCAAAGACCATGTCAAGGTTTAACAATAGTGTAGACCGGAGGTCACCGGTTACGGTTATTGGCTTGGAACAAAGAGACGAGTCAATTCTCTCTTAATTCTCAATTCGCTTTGTTAACGTTGTTAGATCATGTACGTATAGCTTATACGTCTGGTTAGATATAGGCATGCAGTTTACAACAGGTTATACAGTTTTATACCCAAACTAGGATTTAAACGCACACCCACTAGGTTTCTCTGACACTCCCTGAGTGGTCACAGAATAGAAAGGATATTATATTACCCGGAAAGGAGAGCTGACGCTGGCCAGGCATTCCGTTCACTCTCTCTTGACGTCGTCTCTACGTCCACGATGGTTAGTCTCCGGAGTTTCGCACACACTGGCACCAAGCCTGCAATTCTTCAGTCTTATTGCCAAGTCTTATCTCTTCGAGCTGTGTTGTCTTTCTCCTGTTGGCTTAGATTTCCTTGAGTGGTCGGTGTCATCCCCTGATTGGCTCTATTCCAAGGGCTTAGGTAGCATCACCTCATTACTCCTTTTCGAAATAAGGACTGGTGTCTCATCACAGCTCCTTTGTCTCTTAGAAGCGTAACTAATTCAAACCGGTTCCGGCCAGCTCAGACCAGTGACTGAACTCCAGGTCACTTCAGTTCAAAAGTTAGTTTTGCCTGAGTGTTAGCAATTCGGAATAACTCTAGTTTTCTGCAGCCCCTGGCCAACATCTCCCCCCTTTTGATCCAAAGATGCTTATCTTAGGATCATTATTCTCCCTTTCTCTGTACCACTCCTGAGGTTGTCATTGTCCCCCAATGGGCACGTTACATTCGCGATATCATATGGTTATAGAAAAATATAAATGGTTATAGAAAAAATATAAATGGTTATAGGAAAAATATAAAAAAGCGTATAAAATATACTTCACACAGTGTCCTTATGTTGATAATCGCTTCTTCTGTTTCATTATAGCACTAACATTCAATTGTTGCAAAATTTCATTTTTCCACCTTCTAAGCTGATACACATTGAATATGACAAGTATTAATGCACATAAAATCACAACTACAGCAGCATGTGATAAAATCCTGACCCATGGATGTATTTGAACATTAGATCCCCAATTCCAAAACTTATCCCAGAACCCGGGGTCCCGTAGCAGTTCATCTGCTTTATCAGCATGAGTTTTAATTATTTTAGTGTGTTTAGTCCATTGATGAATTATCTCATTGGCTTCCTCCGCTATTTGCGTCCAATTTGCAGTCAGGTGCGGAATGGGTGGTAGTTCGGTTGGAACATATTTCCACAGATCTTGGTCTATATCGGTACGTTGGACTGTGAGGTTTTCGTTTATTGCGATCCTCATTATTGGCTTAGGCAGAACTTGTCCACCGACAACCAGGTCTGAGGTCACATTGTTAATGGCCACATTGTGTCCTTCCAGAGGGCACTGTTTCCATCCTTTATTATAGTTCATAGCTGCTGTGGCTATGTAATATGTTTGTCCCACAAGGGCGTATCGTAAAAAGGACTGGTTGTTAACCGGCAAAATGGACAACGAACAATTTTCATAAGTACTGAACCCACAATTAGTAAGTCTCTGTCTCGTTATCTCTTCTGGACAGGCCCAGTGATTCCCTCCTTGGTGACCCTTTGACAAATCTACCCCTTTCTCAGCACCGTCCATTACAATAGCATGAGATGGTGGATTGCTCAAAGATCCAAGTACCCTCATGATACTTGCCCACATTATGAACTCTTTTAAAAGGGTAGGTCAAATTGCTTCCGTGCCGGGGAATATGAAACACCACCCCAGCGTAATATTTCCCTTTATCCTCGGGACAGGTACCCAACACCCTGTTAGCTAAGGTTAAACTTCTGAGGTGGCATAGAGGTGTTTCTTCTCCGACCCATTTCTCTAACTGTTCATCCGACACCCAGTCTGGAACTTGGTGTGTATTGAGCTGTAACAAATTAGTACCAATCATAGTCAACACCCAGCTAGTATATATGGCACACGTCTCAGCCTTATGGGCCTCCTCTGAAGTATTAGCCGTACGGTCAATGATCAAATTTAGTGTATTCTGTAAAGGTTTCAGCAATTTTACTGTGTCTAGGGTCACTTGTGATGCATCCTGACCTATTTGGCTGTCTCGTGTTTGATCCCGATAACCCTCTCCAGTAATGACCTGCATTTTCTGCTGGAGGGATTGTATCTGGTTTTCCAACTCAGCTATGTCCAACGTGTTAACTGTTGCCACACCCGATGCATAACCTGCCCCTGCCAGTTCTAATAGCCCTCTCTTTTTCCTGTTTTTTACTGACCGGAACTCGTTCCTGCTTAACTGTCTCCTAAGGAGGTGGATAAATAAGTGTTTTGTGGCATATGAACACCATTCTGGAGCAGTTATTTCAGTCAAATTGAAGACCACCTGCACATGTTGATATCCCCGTACCAAAGTGACAGATTCTCCCGTTTCCTCCAGTACCAGACCTACACCGTCTGTTTTGTACTGAGCTTCGCTACATCTAGGTTCTGGTGTGGTTTTAATCACTGGAGGGGGTGGTGTGGTATGCCTCCTCGGGGTCCTGAAAATTATGAAGGGTCCTGGCCCCCGACAGAAACTCCTGTCTGCAACCCTTAACGCCCTTTTTGCTCTATCCCCTTTCTGTGTTGTGTCTTCCTTTGTACAATTGATGATGATCCAGCCGATCTTTCTAAAACGCCGACTATATCCACCCCAATCAATATATCTCTGGTACGAGTCACTACCCCAATCAATATTTACATAGGTGTGGTCCCAGTGGACCATAATTTTACCTCGACCGTCGCTCCCCGATGGTCGCTCCATAAATGGACCCACAAATTGATTAATGATTTCTCCCTCTGGGATTACTGACAATGTCACCTCTAGAACTGTTGTACATGAAAACTGTACTCCCGCTCCCTCCGGTATACCCAAAGTCTTTCCCGCACACGCTAACCCATCCACTCCCGTATAATACAAATTTAAATCCTCTCTTTTCCCTTTGTTGGTTCGGACGGTCTTATTCTGCAGAGCAAAGCTGTCCCTGGTCTCGGGATATCCCTCCGTCGCCGACACTGCTTCAGGCACGTTCGTTCGTCATGACGGCTCCGAGGCAGGTTCACCCGCAGTTCTGATGATGGTCAATCCGAGAGCAACAAAATGCATTATCCCCTTCATTCTAGGCTGGACCTGTAATAAACAAGTGTAATTTCTGCTCTTATTTACAGTTTCTTTTAAGTATAATCATAAGTCCAGTCTCTCCATATACTGAGCCAGACCGTCCATATCCTGTTCCCAATTTGTGTCAGATTCTAACCGTCCGTTTCTTCGAACCCACTTATTCCCCCTTTTTGTTTTATTTTCCTGTCGTTTTTTTCCTGGATTCTCCTCTGCATGTGAATGGACAATATCAAATTTGTTTTCAATCACCTCCTGTTGGACCTGTAGCTGGTCCTGTTCTTGATCTCCCTGACCTTCAGAATTCAGAACATCGTTAGCATCGAGCAGCACATGCCAATGGTGATTATCTTGTTTTTCTCCTACCAACTTTAGCTGATTAATGTGGTACCAGCCACTCTTATCTGGTGCCGTTAATATCTTGGATACAGATGGCCTAGCTTTGTCTACTATCTCATGGGGACCGGCAAACTTTGGACTCAAGAATGAGGTGGGCTGGTATATTCTAATCATTACTCTCTGTCCGGGGCTCAACTCTATTGGGCTGGCTTTTGCATCGAAATAAGCCTTGCTTTGCTGTTTCTTCTTTCCCTGTCGGTGAGCGGCTACATAATTTGCTTCTTTTACTGTTTCTACTAGCTGTTGTACCCATTTTTCTGATATAATGTGGTCTACCTCGGGTTCAGACAAATCCAAACCTACCAACCCCTCCATTCCCCTCATGTCCCTTCCTGTCATGAGTCTATAAGGAGTGTAGCCTGTTGATGAAGCCACGGTATTCCTGACTATCATCAGCACAAAGGGCAGAATGACCTGCCAGGTTGTCTTGCGCTGCTGCACCATTTTGGCGATCATGTTTTTCAATGTCCGATTCATTCTTTCCACAATTCCACTAGACTGTGGTCTATAGGGTATGTGAAATCTCTGTCTAACCCCAAAAAGGGTCATAACATCTTGCATTACTTGGGCTGTAAAATGTGTTCCCTGATCCGATTCTATGCTTCGGGGTAAACCCCAACGGGTAAACACCTTTTCTAATAGAATTTTTGCAGTAACTTTGGCTGTGTTTGTTCTGGTCGGAAAAGCTTCCACCCATTTAGTGAAGGTATCCACTATTACTAGAACGTACTTGTATCCTCCTGGAGTGGGAGGAAGCGGTCCTATATAGTCTATCTGTAAATTAGTCCAAGGCCCTTCTACTGGTCTAGTATGTCAGAGGGCCCCTTTCTTAACATTTCTATCGGGGTTGTGTTGTGCACAGATCAAACAATTCTTGACATAGTGTTCCACGTCACCTGTCATTCCGGGCCACCAGCACACCTCCTTTATCCTATCTAGGGTGCTCTCCGTCCCTTTATGTCCCCATAAGTCATGGTACCAGTGGATTATTTGGTTTCGTCCCTCCTCTGGCACCACAAATTTTCCTTCACATAAAACCACTCCATCTTGAATATAGACCCCCTTGTGCCTTTTGTATGTGTCTGACTCTGCTCCTTCTATTAGTTTTTTTAATTCTCCGTCTTGCTTTTGCTCCTCCGTTAAATCCATTATTTTAACCTGCTTCTCTTTCTGGCCCCCGATTTCCCCAACCGGTGGCTGCCATTCCTGTCCACTTACAGCACCTCGTTTGGCTAGTTCATCAGCTTTCCTGTTCCCTTCGGGAGATAGTTTTGAATGAGCTTTCACTTTTGTGACCCCATATCCTTTCCCCTGTGCTTCTTCAAAGATGTACCGTAATAGCGGGGCTGACGGAAGGGGTCTTCCATCCGCTGAGACAAAACCTCTCGCTTCCCATAGGGGCAAATGTTCTGTGAGGCTATTACAGACATACATGCTCTCAGAATATATGACTGATCTGGGCGGAACATATTCCGGGTGACCAACCACATATGCGACGGCTGCGAGTTCTGCTGCCTGCGCACTCATAGTTTTAGGTAATTTCAGAGCCGCACTAAATCTTTCCCGTCCGTGGTCATCCTCCATGTATATCCCACAGCCAGTTCTCCTTTCCCCATCCTGTACTGATGAAGAGCCATCCACAAAAATTTTAAAATAGGGTTCTTCCTTTCCTGTTACCTTTGTCTTTCTGGCCCCGTCCTACCCCCTCCCTTTTGTTTTGATACAAATGGGCCCTTGGGGTCATTTGCTATCATCAATTGACACTCATGTTTTTCTCCCTGATAAACTAAGTTGTCTGCTAACATAGTGGTGGTTTTC
This sequence comes from Heptranchias perlo, assembly GCF_035084215.1. Lineage (NCBI taxonomy): Eukaryota > Metazoa > Chordata > Chondrichthyes > Hexanchiformes > Hexanchidae > Heptranchias > Heptranchias perlo. The sequence continues at coordinate 17,409,160 of NC_090339.1, forward strand.
ACCCCCTTTACGGTTATATTTCTCCCTTGCAGCAACAATGTCCATCTAGCGATTCTATTTTGGCTAACTGAACCATCCTTAATCCTTCCGTCTAACAATAGCTGTACGGGGGTGTGTTCTGTTAATATTTTAAGTGGGTTTAGTCCCACTATATAGGTAAAATGCTGCACTGCCCAAAAGACAGCTAGCAAGTGTCTTTTGCATACCGTATACCCCTGCTCTACTGGTGAGAGCATACGTGAGGCGTACGCTACTGGTCGTAATTTCCCGTGTGTCTCCTGTAATAGAACTGCCGAGAGGGGTGGTGTCTGTGGTAGCCACCTCCAATGCAAACGGTTCAGTTGAATTTGGGATTTTTAGAGCAGGCGCGGCAGCTAGTGCTTGCTTTAGATCAGTCATGGCCTGGGTGTGTTCTGTTCTCCACTCCCAGGCCACATCCTTTTTTAATAATTCCATCAGCGGGGCCGCCTTTGTGGCGAATCCATCAATATGGTCCCTGCAATATCCCACCAACCCCAAGAAGGACCTTAACCCTTTTACGTCCCGCGGAACAGGGAGTCTACCAACTGTCTCTACCCTTCGCTTGTCAATGTCCCTTAGTCCCGGCGTCAGAATCATTCCCAAGTAAGTAACTTTTTGTTTCATGGTCTGCGCTTTTTTAGGGTTAATCTTTAATCCCAAGTCATGTAACAACTGCAGTAATTCACTTAGCAGTTGATAATGTTCCCTCTTGGTTTCAGTTTGTAGGAGTAAATCGTCTACATACTGCACTAGACTTTCAGGCCTCGAGAATCCTTTTAACCCTTCCCTCAGCCGTTGGTGAAATATGGACGGGGAATTGTGAAACCCCTGCGGCAGGGCGGTCCATGTATATTGCTGTCCTTGGAAAGTAAACGCGAATTTATATTGACATTCTTTCTCCAGTGGAATAGACCAAAAACCATTACTTATGTCCAAAACCGTAAACCACTGCGCATCCTCATTTTGTCGAACTACTGTCTCTGGGCTAGTTGCTACTGTAGGGGCTGTTAACGGGGTGACTTTATTTAATTCTCTGTAGTCTATCGTTAGTCGCCAGCTACCGTCGGGTTTCCTCACTGGCCAAATAGGTGCGTTATTAGTAGAAGCTATTGGTCTTAATATCCCTTGCTGCAGCAGACTCTGTATCACCTTCTCTATCTCTTCTTCTGCTTGTTTTGGGAAACCATACTGCTTTTGTGGTTTGGGGTCTGGACCTTGTATACACACACTCCGGGTCATTTTCCCACAATCATGTTTATGTCGGGCAAATACTATTGAGTTTTGTGCAATAATCTGTTGTACTTCACGATCGTTACTCATTTCTCCTGGTTCTATCCACATTTCCCCGATCGTGCATATCCTATCCTGATATTCCCCCACCGGGACGAGAGTGTGATTTATACTGCCCATGCCCAAAGGCATTTGCCAAATCATACAATTAACAGGGTCGAAGCAAAATCCCGCTTTGGCCATATAGTCACTCCCTAATATATGTTCTTGTTCTCTGGGTAATTTAATAAGTGTAAACAATTTTACAACACCAAGTTATAGTCCAGCAATTTTATTTTAAATTCACAAGCTTTCGGAGACTTCCTCCTTCATTTGCCTGAGGAAGGAGGAAGTCTCCGAAAGCTTGTGAATTTAAAATAAAATTGCTGGACTATAACTTGGTGTTGTAAAATTGTTTACAATTGTCAACCCCAGTCCATCACCGGCATCTCCACATCATAATTTAATAAGAACCACTGAATGCTCTATCACTATGTCTCCCACACCGACTTCCAATGGTACACTCACATATCCCACTTGTGAATGCCCTGTGAATCCACTGAGAATAATTTTGATTTGAATTTTCCAATCTGTCATTGATCTGAGTGGTGTTAACGGTGGTTCGGGATCCCCCTGTGTCCCAAAGGAATGTAAGAGGGCGGCCTCCAACCCTACCATTCACTAGGGGTCTCCCCGTGTCATCCAACTGCGCATCACACACCCATAATGGAGAGGCCTGAGACTGTCATTGCAGTTCGGGGTACAACCCGGAACGCGGTGATATTTCTATCGTATCACACTGAGGACTTGGTCTATTCGGCCCTTCCACGAGTAGGCTCTGGTTTCTTCCCCGATCTGCATTCTCTCGTCTCAGGTTCGAGCAGTCCCTTGCGAAGTGTCCCTCTTGGCCACAGCAATAGCATTTGGACACCTCGCCTTGAGTTCTCCCCGTTCCCGAGAAGTTTCCTCTTCCTCTGCCTCTACCTCTTCCCACTGTCTGATAAGCTGGAGGGGGTTCCCTCTGAGTAGGTCTTCTCCCTTCATTTCTCCAGGTTATCGTCTGATCTTTAACAGGCATCGCTCTGTCCCCGGACGCCTTGGATCGTTTTGATGTTTCCCTTTCCCATACTCTAACCATCTTCCTAATTATCCAGGGTTCCGTATGTGTGACATCAGCGGGGTCAAACTGATCTAGTGCCTTCCTTGACTCCTCAGTGCCTTGCGACACTAGTGTTCTCAGCCGTCTGTTCCTAACCTCCGGCTGTAAATTATTCCTATCTAAGTCTGTGCCGTAGACCCCTTGAAACACCGCCCAAATGCGGGCTGAAAATACAGTGGGGTGTTCACCTTTCCTTTGATAGCATTTCATCAGTGCCTCCACTGGATCCCCTCTGTTATCGCCCATGACAGATAATACCTGGTCCTTTAAGGCCTCATTTGTGCCTCTACCAAGTTTTTGTTCCTCCGGTAGGGCGGAGTGTATATGTGGGTGTAGGTACATTAGGATTAATTTCCTTTCCTCAGCATCGTCTAAGCCGTGTATCGCTCTCTGTTGCCTGACCGCTAGGAACAACTCCCTAGGATCATCCCCAGGCGCACACGTCCCAATATCTTTCGCAATGTCCCTCAGTTCTTGTACCCCAAGTGGGGTGGAATATGTCATATCCTGACCATCTTCCCCCATCTGTGCTCTAGTGGTTACAAGGGGGGCCATTGGGGCAGACGGTTTTTTCGGCTCTGGAGCATATGCTGGCGGTGGGTCCCCTAGTGGAGGTTCCCCATCACCGCTGCTGTATCTATCCGCCTTGTCTGCTAAATCATCCCAATCGACATCCCCTTGACCACTTTCTGGGTGTGAAAGCACACAGTATGCCCCTCTGTGTGGCTAGCTGATCTTGCAGCCTCCCTATCAGTTTCTGACACTTTGTGTGATCGCCAGTACTACTCCTCTTCTCCTGAGCTGATCTGTGAATCACATTCATAGCTGTTTTTAAATCACTACATTGTTATTTCCATCCCTCCACCTCAGCTTTAGCTGCTTGGGCTTCTCCCTCTCTCTCACTCTTTTCATTAGTCAATTTTTTGCACTGTAACTGATATTGGTTCATGTGCATCAAATCTGCACTTCTCTGTCCCTTTAGATCAGTTACTTTCTCACTAAGGCGGGCGATCTCCTCACGGAGTTTTTTATTCTCTTCCCCTAATTCGTCTTGGATTTTCTGAGTCTCCTCTCTCTCCTAGCCTGCTGTCGGCATTTTATCTATTCCTCAAGTAAACATCCAATCGCTACGGACTTCTGTATCTTTTTAAATTTCTTATCTGACATCTTTGTTTGCGCGATTCTCCAAAGGACCTCCCCAACAGGCGTTCCCTTGTCTCCAATGTGACCCGCATACTCCCCGTATTGCGGCCACTTCCCTATTACGTATTTTTGGAGGTGTCCCTTCCAGTCAAAACAGTCCAAGTCCCCAGGGCTTGGAGATTTCCCTTTATTTGTCATCTTATGTCAATAGCTATGAATTAACCCAAACTCCTGTTCTCTGTGTACTTTGCCAATTCGGTTCGGCTCGAGTCTCCCGCTGACTCAACGGAGAGATTTATCCTCAGCCCACCCAGGGATGCCAAATATGTTGACCGGAGGTCACCGGTTACGGTTATTGGCTTAGTACAAAGAGGAGAAGAGTCAATTCTCTCTTAATTCTCAATTCGCTTTATTAACGTTGTTAGATCATGTACATATAGCTTATATGTCTGGTTAGATATAGGCATGCAGTTTACAACAGGTTATACAGTTTTATACCCAAACTAGGATTTAAACGCACACCACTAGGTTTCTCTGACACTCCCTGAGTGGTCACAGAATAGAAAGGATATTATATTACCCGGAAAGGAGAGCCGACGCTGGCCAGGCGTTCCGTTCTCTCCCTCTTGACGTCGTCTCCACGTCCCCGACGTAGGGTCTTCCACTTCCGCGATGGTTGGTCTCCGGAGTCTCGCACTGGCACCAAGCCTGCAATTCTTCATTCTTATCCCAAGTCTTATCTCTTCGAGCTGTGTTGTCTTTCTCCTGTTGGCTTAGATTTGCTCGAGTGGTCAGTGTCATCCCCTGATTGGCTCTGTTCCAAGGGGTTAGGTAGCATTACCTCATTAATCCTTTTCTAAATAAGGACTGGTGTCTCATCACATCCCCTTTGTCTCTTAGAAGCGTAGCTAATTCAAACCGGTTCCAGCCAGCCCAGACCAGTGACTGAACTTCAGGTTACTTCAGTTCAAAAGTTACTTTTGCCTGAGTGTTAGCAATTCGGAATAAACTCAGTAGTTTTTGCAGCCCCTGGCCAACACACCAATGTGGACAGGTTGCGTCAAATGGCCAATTTCCTCGTTTTAATTTCTGTGTAGAAACTAAGGCAGTGCGCAAAACGCAAGTATCTATTGGGGAAAAAGTAGAATCTACGTTTGCAAGCAAGTTCTCCAACAGTAATCTCCCTTTAAGATTGATATATGAGCCGGCCAGATCACAGGATTAGTCATTCATCCGTTTTTCCATGGGCGAGCACAGTGGCAGAAGGTGAACCTGCCCGAAACACGTGCAATCCAGCGCAGTCATCATCACCATGATTTTCTGGACTCCAAACTTGCCTGGACTGCAGTACAGTTTCGCCAACAGCCCGAAACGCCTTCACCGCTACATGCTGCATAGTTGCGTTTAGGGCACACTGTACCTGTACTTGTTGGCCTGATTTTACACCTCGTCACACCCCCAGCAAGGCTCCACAACTCCCCAAATGCACCCTTATAAGTCACGTGTTGAACTTCAGGCAAACCCTGGGCATGAAATTAGATCAATCAGGAGGCTATTCTTAATCATAAGTATAGATTATGAGAGCTATAGTATTGAATTCCATATAGTAAATAAAACCTATTAGCATTACTGGGATTGAATAGCTGCAAGGATCTAAGCTTGATTTAAAAAGGACTTCTCGATACTCATTCATAAAACTTACATAGTTTAATTAATCCTTCAAGTGCTACCCCCTTCCAGGAAATTACCAGTGGAAAAGGGAAGGGACAGAACTGGAAAAATACATTTCATAAAGTGAAGAGCCCCTTCAACGAGCAAACTCAATATCTATGCTGGTGAAACTGTTTATCTGAATCTTAACTTAGAGACTGCCACTTTCTTTTTTTAAAAAAGATTTTTAGGTCAAGATCTGCACATGATAAGAGCTCATGGTGTTGGGGGTAATATACTGGCATGGATAGAGGATTGGCTAACTAACAGAAAACAAAGAGTCGGGATAAAGGGGTCATTTTTAAAATGGCAATCTGTAACTAGTGGGGTGCCGCAGGGATCAGTGCTGGGGCCTCAACTATTTACAATATATATCAATGACTTGGATGAAGGAACAGAGTGTCTTGTGGCCAAATTTGCTGATGATACAAAGATAGGTGGAAAAGCAAGTTGCGATGAGGACACAAAGAAAACATCTACTGAGCAAAAATACTTTGAAACCTGACCCGAACATTGAATGAAGCCATATTATGAACAGCAAAGTCAGAACGAAAGAAGGAAGTACAAAAGACTTCTTGGTCTGATTGTGGAGCTATCTAACTTGATGCCAAATCCAACAACAGAAGCACTCAGACAGCTATTACAGGAGGTCATAATAGTGAGACTGAGATGAAAAACAAGAATTATTTAATGATCTGGAAACAATGCAATTCAGACACACTTAATCAGGTATGTGAAAAAATCAATCAGGGTGTCAGTGGACACATAGTCAGGTGGAGTGGGAGCAGTGCTTCATCAGTCACCAGTTGATAAGTCTCAGTTACATATGGATCAAAAGCCTTCAGTAAGATACAGCAAAAATGTAAAGACAGAGAAAAAAATGCTCCCACAGTGCTTAGTTGTGAGAGATTTCATTAGTATATCTTCAGAAGAGAAGCAGACATGAAGACAGATTATAAGCCATTAGAAGTTAAACTTAAACCGACGATAGAAACTTCATTTGGATCACAGAGGATGGAAATAAAGCGACAGAAAAGTATCTGTGCGAATTAAAAAAAACAAAAGAAAGTACTTGCATTTATATAGCACCTTTCACGACCTCTGGACATCCCAAAGTGCTTTACAGCCAATTAAGTATTTTTTTGTTTGAAGTCTAGTCACTGTTGTAATGTAGGAAATGCTACAACCAATTTGCGAGTTATGGATGGAAAGGAGATTTATGAGGGAGATAAAACAAATCTTATCTGCTTAAACCACCATTTCAAGCAGTGCATTGGAAATTGTAACAACTCGTTGCGTAAAAAAATTTCTCCTCATCTTCCTTCTGGCTTTTTTGCCATTTATCTTAAATCTGTGTCCTCTGGTTACCAACCCTCCTGTCAGTGGAAACAGTTTCTCCCTATCTATTTTATCAAAACCCCTCATAATTTTGAACACCTCTAATAAATCTCCCCTTAACCTTCTCTGCACAAAGGAGAACTTCCAAAAGAAAGTAATTGCTCAGGACCATTCATCAGCATCTTCTAGGAATGGAAAAGTACAAGGAGAAAACTAGGAATCTTTCATCACAATCTTATATGTCTATCCAGATAAGATTTTTGACAGTTAAAAGTACAACCATCAACACTTAGGGGAGAATTTTAAATTCTAAAGTTAAAAATTTAAATTGTAAAAAATGGGAAACCCGACCCTACCCCAGCGTGAACGTGCCTAGTTCCGGTTTAACACAGGTGAGTTGGGGGTCAGGTGAGTAACCTGCTCTCGAGAAGCGGGTCGGTATTTATAATATATTAATGAAGCTCCGTGTCTCAGATTTTGTCAGCCGTTGCTGCGGGCCAGGTTTCCCGGGGCAAAAACTGCAGGATCCAGCAGGTAAGTGCTTTTCCAGCACTGCTTTGGGCCAGGAGGAACAAGAGTGCTTTCCACCGACCCCCCAAGCAAATCTGCCATGATCTGCCTCCCTTCCTGAGATCAGCCTAACCCCTTCCTGCGATCTTTAGACCATCCCCCCATGATCTCTCCCCCCGTCGTGATCTCTGCCGTTAAATTTGGCAGGACCTCTGCCTTTCCCATATTTCCGGTTTCCCGGCTGCTGACCGGCACCCCCGCTCCCTCCCTGCCTCCTCGTAAATATCGGGACCTTAGAGTTTAAACCGAAAGAAACCTCAAAAACTTCATAAGGTATTATACACACAATGGCAGAGGCTAGGTGAATTTTTTTTGGTATTACATATTCGTAGCAGATTAGAATTCCCTTTTTTTAAGTATGTATATTGACAAATATAAAGGATGTATCACTCATAGCATGATGTAAATAGGCTAGCCAGGCATGCTGCAAACTAATAAAATTACATTTAACAATAAAGCTCAACTTGGCAAGGACTTAAGAAGCACCATCAAGGAATATCAGCTCAAGTATGAGTTGAAGCTCAAAGTTCCCTCCGTCAAGTTGAATATCTGCAAAGGCTGTCTAATCAGTTAAACCAGAAATAATGGCAGGGATCCATATCTTAGCCTATTAGACTATCACAAGACATCCACTGACAACCAGCTCAATTATTAATGCACAGATATACAAAACAATACTGCCCACAAATGAAAGCTAGGATTTGGTTCGTTATGTCAAAGGCAAAATATTGGTCAGATAACAGAACCAGGAACGATATTTTTACAGATACATAATTTGCCTACATTGAAGAAAGGTGGTTTTCTGAAGATCAAGATGCATTGAGTATGCAACAGTAGCTACAGTATGTGGATAATTAATACCAAGATCCTTCTGAATGAAATCTATAAAATCTAAGAGAAATACAAGCGATCTCAATACAAGAAAGAACACAATGATCTGAGAATGAAAAGGTATATCTTGTGTAAAACTATGAGGAAAAAAATATTCGATCAAACGTTGCAAGAATGACATTATATAGAAAGAAAGATTTGCATTTATATAGGGCCTTTCATGACCTTAGGGCGTCGCAAAGCACTTAACAACTAATGAAGTACTTTTGAAATGTAGTTACTGATGTAGGAAATCAATTATGAAAACAAAACACCATCATATGGAAATGGTTATCAGAACTGTAGAAAATACAGATGTTGTTACATAGTAATCGAGTTTAGGAAAGCAACTAATAGGTGGGATCATTACTTTTTTTTAAATCAAAGAACAAGTCCAGCAAAGTTCTGTTTTCCAAAGCCAAAAAATATGGTTACATTTTCAGGTTCAAAAATTACATGTGATTTTAATAACAGTTTGGAAGGAAGTGGAAAAAGTCCTGCTCCACAATTTTGCAGAGAGAAATAACAGTGAGATCTTGCTGAATGAAAGCAGTATTAGAAGCAGCAAGCTGTAGTAAAGTTAGGGTTGCAACTAAACGCAGGTGGTTTGGCAAATATTACAGGCACCAAATTGAGTCCTTCTGCTTTCTCAATGGGGAGGGAAGGAAAGAAAATCTATGTTTGAGGCATTCTGGATTGGTTTTGCACAAGCGCAAATCTGCATTTTATAAACCAGAGAAGAAGCTGACTGCTCTTATTCTGAAGAGGAATTATGGTACAAGAAGCATGAAAAGGGAAAAGAAAATCTATTAAAAACATGAATGGGGAGAATTCTTCAAACAGTATTCTACTAACCAATCACTCAAATTAGTTTCATGAACCATTTAAGTTGTCTACCTTGTATTGCATAGCACACCCAACCCTACATCATCCAACGACACAACAGCATTTCTATCAATATAGTCCCAGGCCAATGCTGTCCGTAGCTCTCGTCAGAATACCTGCAGAGTACAAGGACTCATTTCAACTGAAACTAGCCTTACACCCAGGCTGCACGATGGCTATATCACCTCATGCAAACACTGTATTTGTTTTCAGCTCAACAACTGTAAAACAAATAATAAGTTTTCAAAAAGTGAAACTTTCAAATGATAGATTTCTCAGAATTAATACGATGGGCTTCCATTTAAGAAAAATTATCATTTTAATTAAAGTTTTCATTTAAGTGAATCATGCTCGTAGGCTCTTCGTACACTTGTGAATTTACCACTCATGCGAGCAGACTACTCAGTGTATAAAGCATTCGCACATTAGGAACTGTGGGACTTTCTTTTGTTTGCCATCTTAGCACAAAGACTGTCTATCGGTTAGCATTATACAAACTATAATTATTCCCCCCCTTTGACCAGCTTCGCCTCACTAAACATTCAACATTTTCAGGTTTGCTCTGCTTAAGTGTGTTTTATGCTTTTTTAAAAAACACACTTGCGGTTTTGGATTTCACACTATAATAGATTGTAGATTTTTTTAAACTAGCAATAATGATTTGTTATTCACTAATTAACACAAGTTTAAAACTGCAATTATCACTTTGAGTAGCTTCAAAAAAATGTCATAATATAATTAAGATTTTAAATAAGCTGCAAAACACATGATTTTCTTCAACCTGTAACAAAGTGAATGTATTTCAAAAAATACACGATTCCAAATCTGAATTTCCTCCTGTGAAAGGGAAACATTTCAGGAATCTGAACACTAAGGGCTGAGTTTGCAGGGGGGCCGCCTGGCAGGAACAGGGTGGTCGGGACCTGGGGAAAGAACACAGAACAAAGCCCGTTGACAGTGCCCTTTCCTCAGGGTCTTTAGGTGAGGTGTCCTGGGTGGCTGCCTAAACACAATGCTGAACTAATAATATTTAAATCGGGGACCGACGCATTTTGGGCACCAAAACAAAACTAGGACGGAAGGATGGGTCCGATCAGCAATGCTTGGCGGTGAGTGTCGGAATCGTGCTGGTCAATACTTCTTCTGTTTGTGTGATTTCAGTACTTTGGAAGAATTTGCAACTTGAGTCGTGATTTCAACATTGACGCTTTGTAGCAATTATTGGCACAATTAATTCTTTGCCTTCAGGGAGAGAGAGTGAGAAGAGGAGGAATGGGAGTCATTCTAGCAACCCAACTATGGGCAGAAGAGGAGGAGAAGATGGAACAGGAGAAGAAGCAGAAAGGACAACGTGCTGCAGCTGCAGCGGGTCCTGTCAGAACATCACATTTGAGGGGGGGAGGGCGGGGGGTTGTGTACAGGCGACCCCACCCTCCACATAAAGTCTATAAAGCTAGAATCAGTTATCAGAAGTTCACAAAGGAACAATGTGCCAGATAGTTGCAGACCTGTGCAGCCTTCTCTGCCATCTGGTCAGTCTCTGCTAGTGACAGTCAATGACCTTCCCTCCATCATAAGGTCAGAAATGGGGATGTTCGCTGATGATTACGGAGTGTTCAGTTCCATTCGCAACCCCTCAGATAATGAAGCGGTCCGTGCCCGCATGTAGCAAGACCTGGACAACATCCAGGCTTCGGCTGATAAGTGGCAAGTAACATTCGCGCCAGGCAAGTGCCAGGCAATGACCATCTCCAATGAAAGAGAGTCTAACCACCTCCCCTTGACATTCAACAGCATTACCATTGCCAAATCCCCCACCATCAGTATCCTGGGGGGGGGGGTCGCCATTGACCAGACACTTAACTGGGCCAGCCACATAAATACTGTGGTTACAAGAGCAGGTCAGAGGCTGGGTATTCGGCGGCGAGTGACTGACCTCTTGACTCCCCAGAGCCTCTCCACCATCTACAAGGCACGAGTCAGGAGTGTGATGGAATACTCTCCACTTGCCTGGATGAGTGCAGCTCCAACAACACTCAAGAAGCTCAACACCATCCAGGACAAAGCAGCCCGCTTGATTGGTACCCCATCCACCACCCTAAATATTCACTCCCTTCACCACTGGCGCACCGTGGCTGCAGTGTGTACCATCTACAAGATGCACTGCAGCAACTCGCCAAGGCTTCTTCGACAGCACCTCCCAAACCTGCGATCTCTACCACCTAGAAGGACTAGGGCAGCAGGCACATGGGAACAACACCACCTGCACATTCCCCTCCAAGTCACACACCATCCCGACTTGGAAATATATCGCCGTTTCTTCATCATCGCTGGGTCAAAATCCTGGAACTCCCTTCCTAACAGCACTGTGGGAGAACCTTCACCACACGGACTCCTGGCAGCAGGCTGACGCTGACTTTTCTGACACTGACTGTACGCCATTCTTTAAGAGTTGCATTGAACCGTTAAATATTTGAGGTCTGAAGCGTAAATACAGTCTCCCAATTGGATAGACTGCCTGCCAATGCTCTCAATGCCCAGGCAGCCCACCAATAAGGCCCAACCGTCAAAATTAGCTGGGCCTTCAGGCCATGGGTGGTGGGGGGGCGGGGTGCCCGCAACTACCTCACTGCCCAGCGGCCGTATCTTACATTACTGCTCAAAATAACACATACTACAATCATTCTATTTAGCAAACATAACTCTCCATCATAGCCTTGAAGAGGGTGCAGAGAATTACTCGAATTGTACCAGGGATGAGAGACTAGAGAAATTGGGATTGTTGTCCTTAGAGCAGAGAAGATTATGGGGAGATTTAATAGGTGTTCAAAATCGTGAAGGGTTTTGATAGAGTAAATAAGGAGAAACTGTTTCCAGTGGCAGAAGGGTCGATAACCAGAGGACACGGATTTAAGGTAATTGGCAAAAGAGCCAGAGGTGAGATAGAGAGAATTTTTTTTACGCAGCACTGGAACGCACTGCCTGAAAGGGTGGCGGAAGCAGATTCAATAATAACTTTCAAAATGGAATTGGATAAATACTTGAAGGAGAGAAGATTGCAGGGCCGTGGGGAAAGAGCAAGGGAGTGGGACTAATTGGGTAGCTCTTTCAAAGAGCCGGCACAGATACAATGGACCAAATGGCCTCCTTCTGTACTGTAAGATTCTATGATTCTATCAGACTTATTTCAAAGCAAATACAAGAGAATTTTAAGAATTATTTAAATAAGTGCCTTCAAATAAATATGAGAAGTACAAAATCAGTTAGTGTCATTTTGCTAACCAAGCAAATCACGCTAGTCTGCCGAGGGCAGATTCACATTCAAGCTAATCTTACATGGTGAAACACATTTTATTAGTGCATCATCTACAAAGAGCACTAATCCATCATCTGTGTTCAACTTAATGAACAAAGTGACTTTATTGTATGTATACAAGAGATGTGCAACATTACTTCCAATCTTTGCAGATAAATAAATCCTGATGAAAACTGCAATAAATGTAATAAAGATTGTACTTTTTTATGTTTCACATATTAAATTCAACTTTTCAACTGACAATGTTGTCAAAACATATTGTCACAGCCTTTAAAAAAAAATACTGGTATAAATTTTTAGGTAACATCCACTATCTTGATAACTGTGAATAAATGTGATCTTGGTATTCCACAACCAATTTAAATCCAGAATGTAGGTCTATTTAATAACTATAAAGTGATACGAGTATCTCATTAAACAACAGCCCATAATATTAAAACATGGAGGTTCCAAGCAGGCTGGTGTAGGGAATTCCTTATTTTGTGTGATTCTTGGACACTGGATGAATAGTCAAGCAAAGACAGTCACCCTCACTCACAGTAGTTTCATTAATCAAAAATAATTATTTAATGATGTTATCATTCATACCAGCATCATGAGGCAAAATCAAACCATACATATTTCCTCTATAAAATCCCATTATACACTTAATAATTCGCAATGTTATTATGTAATGACTTAACAATTCATACACACATCAGGCAAATCATTAATACATATACAACCTTTAAACCAAGGATTTTGCTCATCGGGCCTGAAGGTTGATCAGCTCTTCAGAACTTGAGGTCCTCTTTTTCTTGCCTGATGTTCAACTGCAGTGTATGTTCCTTGTGACTGCCGGGTGGTGAAGAGACCGTTTTTTTCTCAAAGTCTTCTTATATTGTTTTTTTACCAATAGAATGTAGAATTGGGGTCATTCTTTTTGTCCAATCGCTCCCTGTTGCTATGCCTCAATCATTAACATACTTCAGTAATTGACAGTTTAGGCTTTGATCTTGTGACTGTAGACCCTTTGATGTAGAAAAGACCATGTGCAAAAGGCTCCTTTACTGTCTCTATTAACAGCCTTTCATGTAAAGATAACCCCCTTACATTTCTATGCACAGACATTCTTAATGGTCCTGACGTCTCCAATTTTGATTGCTTTAATGGCTTCAAATCCATTCCTTATACCATTTGACCATATGCTGGGTGCAATACTATTTGATGTTTTACAAATCCCAGTTCTTTTGAACAGATTACCAGATAGGAATGAGAAGCCCATGTTTTTTTCACACCTATCATTGCTTTCTTGATCCGAAGCCTTTGATGTATGTCTTTGTTGCCTTTTCTTTCATTACCCCTTGCTGTGTTGAAAAGCTTGTGCTTCCAAAAGCCTATGTGTTTGGAAAGTCTGACAACGCTTTAAGCTCAATATTATCCATCTAGCTTATTTATTTAATAATCTAGATATCCATCCGCAGTACAACGTCTTCAATCCCAAAACTCATACTTCTCCAATGCCATCTGTGTCAGTGAGGGAAAAACAGGATTTGCGAGAACACAGTTTACCACATTACTGTGTTTGCAGGTTTTCAAATGTCTTTGTTTAAAAGGGGTAGAGTTAACCCTTTCCTTCAAATATCTTTTGTTAAAGGGGTTTTGAACCCCATACTGATGTGACATTAAAAAATATTCCCATAACATTTGGTCTTGCAATAAATCTAAAAATCTTTCAGAAGAAAAATAGTAGTTTTGTTTTTAAAATTCATCAATTACTTTATTGTAATAATGAACATTAGCAAATATATATACTTCATAGACATGTATATTCAATGATCATGCATCTAGAAGTGTAACTTCATGATTTGCCAAGGCTTCATACCATTGCTCCTCCTGGAATGTTAAACATTTCTAGTATTTGAGTAAATGTACTTGTGCACCCCAATGCATTTACATTACATTATTTAACAATTTGCATATTATTTTTATTGATTCTGGTTACATCATAAACAACAGGTCTTGAATCACACATGTAACACATGGAATTAATGCATAGATCCAGCAAGTGGTTTCCAAACACATCCTTTTGTATAACTGCATCAAATATTAAAACCACCAAAAATCAGACCTATAAAAACATGTTATTTCAATCATGTTTAAGAAATCAAGGTAACTTGCAAAAAAAAAAGTTATACAAGGCAACTTACCCACTTTGTGAACAGTGTAAATTATATCACTGCGCCACAAATCATGGGTGTTGAAGCATTATTTGCTATGTGTAAAACAGACTCTGGAATGAGGAAAAGGTAAATAGTAAAGGTGATAGAAATGGAAACATTTTTCCCAGTGGCAGATTTTATGGTACAGGCTAATCCAGAAACCAAGCCCATCTGCAAAAAAAATCCCACACAGCCCCTTTAAATAAAAAAAATCAAACACCATGTGCTGCAAAAATCAGCCAGTAGCTTTATCTGTAAGCAATCATGCTGAAATGGAGTTATGTGCAAGTAGAAAATAAGGCTTGCATGGTAGGGAACGTTCAAAAATTAAACCATTTTAATTATGACAATGTTTTCTCTAGGCTGACAGGTTATCTCTGAACTGGTATTAAGCCTACAGGGGTAAGATGAGTTTCTTGCTTGCACACACACGAAGTTCTTTAAAGAATTCATTATACAATGAATAGACAAAGTTTAGAAGTTTAAAAATGTCTGAAATCACGTTTAATGAAATGTTCATGTTTACTGGGTGAAAGTTTCTCTGTCACTATCTTCGATATTACTTCACCAGGCTGCTCTTTGAAGTGTAGCGTTAACATGCAATGAATTTTAGGTGTTATCTGCTGAGCCAGAGCATTTGCCTTCTTAGCAAAAGTTTATGGGTTTGAGTCTCAGATTTGACCTTCACTTGAATCTCAACCTCATTTGGGCGCGTTTCAGTTTTTGTTAGCAATAGAACTAGACAGAAACACCAAGGGCGTGATTTTATCTCGGAGCCGGGTATCCCACGCGTCCTTAGATATTTGTGTGAGGAACCTGGGAGCAAATTGAGTGCGTTGCAATCAGCGATCGCAACTCAATTGAAGGTGAACATTTGTGCTTCTGGGTTTCCCACATGCTAGGCAGCCCGATTGACAGGCTGGCTGCCTGTCAGCAGTGAAAGGAGCTGCAAATCAGAGAAGGGGGTGGGAGGGAAAGAGAGATCATGGGCTCTGGGAAAAAAAATTGGGGGGGGGGGGGGGGAGGGGGCAGTGGTGGGGAGGCGTGGACGACATCAGTGGGGGGAAGGGGTCCAACCAGTATTGGAGATCAGTGGGGTCAGCCCGCATCAGGGATCGGAGGTGGGGGCGGTCAGCCATCATCAGGGATCGGAGGTGGGGGGTCAGTCAGCATCAGGGATGGGGGTGGGGGGGGGGTGTCAGCCGATCGTGGGGGTCCTGTCAGCCAGGTGAGCTTGTTGGATCTGGATGAAGCACTTCTGCTCCTCTGAGCCCACAAGCAATGCAATAAAGGCACTCACCTCATGGATCCGGCTCTTCCTACCTGCTTTCACCTGATGTGAATCAGAAGCGATGGGAAGCCTAAACAGGTAGGGCTAAATTCATTTAACTTTTCCAATGCACAAAATATTAAGCACCTCAAGTATTTCAATGAGGTACATTGCCCCTTTAAGTATCGGCCCACTGTTTTTTAGCGGGGGCTGGACTTCCTGGTGTCTGTTGTCCACACGCATACAAACCTGCCTGTGTAAAAACCAGAAGTGGGCTTGTTGGAACTGGGATGTGGTCCTGCTCTAAAAAGTTCTTATTTAAACCTCCCACCTGCCCCCGGCCCACCCGTTCTTGGGGGTTAAAATTACCCCCCAAGTCTCTCCACGTGTGAATGTGGCCAATCATGGAATATCACTGATAGTACCACAAGGAGATCCATGTCCCGACCATCCCATTTTTCTGGCCGAAGGAGGATCTGCAATAATGAGTGGTCTGCAAGAACATAAAAATAGGGAAGGGCTGCCTTAACTTTTGTATAATACCTCTTACTAGGCAAGAACTCATTAAATTTAGGGATGTAATTTTGTCACGTAGGCCTATGCAGTGCTATGAAGCTCACTCAATAAATTTTAATTTAATTTACCTGTAGCATCTCTGACGTTTCCTTTCCCTGATTTTTTCCACTATTTGGAGTAATTTCCTTTTGCCACCACAAAATGTACATCAGGTCAATCTCAGACATCCTCCCTAGACTCAGTTTTCTACAAGAGCGTCCCTCCTCCCACAAATCTAGATCATGTTGCATGCTTCTTCCATGCTCGTTATAGCTGCAGAGGAATCTAGTGTCACCTTCTAACATCATGAACTTCCTCCAACCTCTGCCTTTGCTTGATTCTTTGGCTGATTTGCAGGGTAATTCCAGCTCAACTTTTGTAATGGGCTGCCTATTTGACGAGGCTTACTCACCATTGTACATTCTGTCATTGCCATTTGTTCAGCTGCCTCCTGAGTTGAAATCTCTCAAAGGCATAATTTCCTTCTGGCGTTTGGAACTAAATTGTACACGTCTTTCCTGATGGTGCTTTTAAACAGAAGGACACACATAATGCATACATTGGACAATAGGCTCTGGAGACAGGGAGCTGCAGCAGGGCTGGTGAAAAGTCATATTTCTCCCTTGTAATTTTGAGAATACTAGCCCATGGCAATATTACATCCCCATTATTGACTAATGGCATTTAAGTAGAAAAAAAGAGAGGGGAATGTAACGGCAATTTCGTGGCAAAAAAAAGTTACTAAAAAAAATTGTGAAAGTGCAGAAAAGGTTGACAATTATCAGCACAGTTGTTTGCCTCTGGGAATAAGTACTGTCAGTGAAAGAGTTAAACATCACCCAGACAACATCTGTGGTAGGAAGTAGACCAGTCTCAGGCTTAATTAGAATATGAATTGAATATTTCTATCAACAAAAGGGCATGTCTGGCCTAGTGGCCTGAAGACAAAAGCAGCAGCAATGTAGGGGAAAAAGGGGTCAGTCAGAAACAATGGGGACGTTCAGGATGACTACAAGATGAAGATTTGTTCTGATAGACTGAGACAACTTGTTTTCACAGTACTAGAATTCACTTGTAATTTTAAAAAGAACTCTGAATTGAGAAGAAAGCAGGTGTTGCATGTGTACTGGAAATATTATAAGTGACAACAATCCCAATAATATCAATTTTATTTTAAACATTAAAGGCATTGTGCTGATATACATTCTATTTTCTTTTATATAAGATAAGTAACTCTGTTAAGTATTTGCAAATTCATTTACAACACACCTTTTGTTTTTACTATATATTTTAATGGATTTGGGATACCATTTGTAATTGTTATGCTCCAGTGAAGGTATTTGCTAACATATAAGATGGTTACTAAGTTTCAAATGAATATTTCATTGGTCTAATCACTTAAACACACATCTCAATTACTGTTGAGATATGCTTATAATACTGTTTTTAAAAATGTTTAAATAGAACGCACTTTAAGATGCAATTTTCAAAATCTTAATTTCTATAAAACAAGTATGAGTGTTGCAGTATTGTTATTGCACAATATGGATATGAACAAACTCCCACTGCAGGAAAGCAACTGTGCAATAACTACATGATATTAAAACAACTCGTACTGAATCAATGTATTTTGTATGTGACTTAACAGATATACTACTTAACAGTTATAGGCAGTGACAAAATAATAATGTTGTATTCAACTTTTTTTCCTGAAAATATGCATAAAGTACATACAAGTGCATAATTAGAAAATATTTTCGCTCAAGAAAAATACTTCTTTTAGGGCAAAACTTAAAACTAAAATAAATCTTCCCAAACGAAGAGAGAGGGGGGAAAAAAGACTATTTTGATGGGTGTGTTCAGACTTTGGTTATTTCGGTAACATTCCAGGGCCTCAAAGCAGAGTTATTTCGAGTTTACTTGTGTAAAGCACACACTCTAACTTACAAACAGAAAACAGAAAAGAATCAGAAGAGTAACATGCCAAATTGGGATCCCAAGCTTTCTTTCTCTTTTTTTTGCAATACAATTACAAGATTTATTGAAATTAATTTCGCAACACCGTAGACAAAGTCCATCTACTTGCAATTCTAGGTCAGTTAATGTGAATATAAAAGTTAAGAGTTTCGTAAGGGTCAGCAGAGAGTGTTCAACTCTGCACAGTCTCACACACAACTTCCTCATGATTCCTTTGGATCACCTCTTCCCAGGCCTTACAGATCATTGTCTGCACTACAGTCTCGAGCTGCTTCGATATCCAAGGGCTGGTGGAAAAATAATCTTCAAACTTCAGTTCTTTGGCACCCTGGGATCATGCAAATGTCATATTTCCATTGTGACGGGAACGTGATCTCTCCAAAGTAACACGCCTATTTTCTGTGACAGGAGAAATAAAAGGTTTTGATTTAGTTGGTAAGTCTTTCAAAGAAAGTGGCAAAATACTAAGTAAAAATATGAAACATAAAATTAATTTGTAAATAGAAATAGCAAGAATAGCACATACAAATCACATTGATGCTGAACTGCATTTGAGGGTCTGTAATAAATTGCTTTTCACATCATACGAGCAAGGTGATAAAAGCAGAAGAAGAATGCACAGACACATTCCCTTGGATGTTTATGAAGCAGAAATCCCGACTAAAATTGTCTACACATTGAGAATCTATCTAGGTGAACGTGAAGTGCACTTCAGATACCTTTGGGTATTGAATCACAGAGTGGTAAAAATGCACAGTGACTGTTAAAAGCAAAGGCAGCTGAGCAACAAAGATTGAAATGGTAAAAACACAAGGTAAGGTCTGCTGGCTCCCTTTCATGTAGGATAGACAACATCATGTAGATAGGCAACATCATGTCATCAGTGACCCATTAAAATTAACTATTTCGCTGCCAGCTCTGCTGGGGACTTAATATTATACAGTGGTTTCTATTGAGGGCATCTGTGTCAACGTATCTCCAGACTGCAAAAGTGATTGATACTGTCTTGCAATGCCTGAAGCCAAGTAGTAAAACCATTATTGCAACAAACATATCATTTCTGTAACCTAAGGCTAAGTATTTTAAAGCTAATTCACCAAGATTGTAGTAGTTCTATTAGACTCCATTGAGTTATGGTCCTGTAACTATGTGAGAATACAAGATATAGTAGTCCCTCACTGGAATAATCTGATATACGACTTCTGATATAAAGTGCATTGTTTATGACGGTGTCATTAATAAAGGAAGCACATAAAACAACCTCTCTAAAAGATGGCCCTTGTTATCCTTTCGGGAAGACTGATGCATGGTCAGCAAGTACCGTGTGTAAATCAGAAGGCCTTTTGTTCTGCAGTTGTTAGATATTTCTCACTCAGGAACTCGGATATCACTGCTCCTCAGTGAGCTCACGCAGTGAAGAACAAAGCTTGTTGGAAATAGTAAACTGAATCTTAGGACTACAGCCATGTCCATTCTTCAGTTTTTTCAGTAGATATGCATTAGGACCGACTGACATGACTGTTATAGTACAGATTTGACAGAAAACCCTGAAACTGAAGATCCTGTAAATTTGTATAATCATACAACCAAAAATACAGCTAATTTATAGCAAATTTTAAAAATAACTGGGTGAAGTAGCACCCAGATTTGTCAGCTCCAAGGAAAATTAACCAAATACAAATTGATGCAATACAGCACTATCTATGAAATTAAACAAATTCTTAGTACAAGTTTATATTAATATTCACATCCGCGACTTTAGCTTCGAAGATTAATATGATACGAACATTAATATGTTACGAACATTAATATGTTACGAACATTAATATGTTGAAAAGATGCACAATACAGTTATCTATAGTAACTTGCCTAATTAAGTTTCTATTCAGTACCAATCATAAATAATCCCATTTTGTAAACTGTACAGTACATTAGGGTGCAGGCAGCAGTGTCTTGGAGCACCATACTGTGCAATAGTGTGGTAGAATACAGGTTTGATATCCCACCCTTCTGAATTTCCAAACTCAGCTGTAAAAGGCACCAAATGAAGGCCAGGCCCATGAGAGATGGGCGACTGCACAGGAACCTTCACTGCATGCTTATTCCAGGATGCAGGAGGTGTGTGTCCCAAGAAGGGGAAGAGGGTGCAAACCCTCATGACAGGGCAACGTACCCACAATGTTGTGTACATAAAAGCTATAAGAATACATGCAATTATATATATGTAACAAAGTACTTAATAAAATGATTAGAAATGGAGTTATTAAATAGTTTACAATTTATTCTGCACCAGAAGGAACACTATATTTGTGGATAACAGATTTTGCCATATTACCTTTTTAGCACAGGGTGAAAACAGACTGTGGGGAACTGATGTTTAGTCAAACTTACAATACTGAAGTAGGAAGACTATAAACAAAATGGAGGTTGTGCAACGGGGAACTGGAATTCATAAGCAGGGAAGAGCTGACAGCTCAAGTGTTAAAACATGAGAGCTAGGAGATTTCCTCGGGAGTGGTATAGATTCCATACTCAGTAATTTCATTGTATAGTATCCTATTTATACAATAAACATGTGTAACACAAAAAATTGAAGATTGAAGTATCTGCTGGAACATGTAATTAATTTTTCTTACACCAGAGTTCTGTAAGATAATGACACTTTGACACACAGTTGAAATGTTGAGGGCAGACCAAGCAAAACTACAGCAACATCAAACTATGAACTACCCAGGAATCTGACATTGACTCCAGCTTTTCAGTGAATCAAGAGACTTGCATGTAACCTGTAGAGTGAAAAACACATTAGTCTTGGGAGCTGATAAAAAGCTGGGAGTGCATGAGCACCGGGGACTCGGCTAGTAACTCTGAGACTGTGCCAGACTGTGGTTCCATCAGAACTGAGGCAAGCTTTTTCATTACCCCACTGAAGTTGTATTAAAAATGTATTTTTAAAAAAATGATTTTTCCCCAGGGAACCAGCAATAAGGGATCACTTCATTTGACTGTTCAATGGTTTACTCTGTTGAAGCAATACTAATTATTTTAAGGCTAATTTTAAGCTTTAATTTTACCTGCTTTTACTGTAAATCTATTGAATTCATTTTTCCTTCGAGTTTTTAATTTATTAGAATGTTTTTGATTGTTAAGACTAATATTCCCTCTTTTTAAGGCATTGTTCATCCTCTCCATTTTCTCCCACAGCTGTTCTGAGACCAGTGGTGATGCAAGTGAAAGCAGCTGAGACAGTTCATCCACCGTCTTCCGGGGAAGCACCTGGAGTCCACTCAAATCGGTTGAGATCAAGCATTCGGGGGTAATTTTAAACCCCAAGAACGGGTGGGTTGGAGTTGAAATTAGTTGTTTTTTGGGTTGCAATTGCAACCCGGCTTGATTTCTGGGTCTAACGTCAGCGTGTAAAAGTACAGGTTTCCCACTGGGAATGCAAAGTCCGAAAATTTTGCAGCTGCGACCCAAAAAAACTATTTTCAACTCCCACCCGCCCCCAACCCACCCGTTCTTGGGATTTAAAATCACCCCCCCGGTGTGTGTGGGGTTACACTAAAAGTTCATATGCCACCAGTTCATAGAGAGGCACACTAATGCTCTGCATTATAACTTAAACATTTTATTTTTCATATATAACAAAAGATACTTCAGTACACCTACATACACATGCACAATGTTAGAAATGTAGGGGAAAAAGTCTATTCATCCCATGCAACTCACTCGGTCATCTAGGTCTTTTTTCTTAATCTTTCTGCCCCAAAGCCATATTCCTCTGCTTTCTGCAGAATGAGAAATTGATCCAATTCCCTCTTTATAATGCTTCAATTCAGTCAACATCCACTGCACTAGGTGACCATCTATTTCACAAATTAATAACTTGAAACATAGAAAGGTTATTTCTTATGCTAAGCTTAGCTTATTGTAAACAATTTTACAACACCAAGTTATAGTCCAACAATTTTATTTGAAATTCACAAGCTTTCGGAGGCTTCCACCTTCCTCAGGTGAATGTTGCTCCACAACATTCACCTGAGGAAGGTGGAAGCCTCCGAAAGCTTGTGAATTTCAAATAAAATTGTTGGACTATAACTTGGTGTTGTAAAATTGTTTACAATTGTCAACCCCAGTCCATCACCGGCATCTCCACATCATAAGCTTAGTTTAAGTAGTCAAACAATGGGTCCATTCACAACCCTTTCTGTATAAACATTAACATCTTGTGCAAATATTTTTAAAAAAATCATAATGTTTTCATCAGCAATACACAATATGAGCGTGGCAAAAATTTAACATTAAGTGCCCAAGTAGTTGCCCAGGGCCTCTGCTATAAATGGTGAAAACCGAACCTTTCTTCAGGTGATGGGCCCTCGGTTAATTCTTCAGCTAGTTTCAGATGTATATTCATCATATTTGTTGTCTTAGATACAAAGCCCTCAGCCATATTAAAATGCAAAAAATTAGGAAAAGAGGGAAAGCAGGAGCAAGGGCGATAGGCGTGAAGTCTGCTGCAATCTAGTTAATAGTCACATTACTCAGCTTTGCTCCAAGTCCAGGAACACGTAACACGGACAAAAGCAAGATTCAAGAGCTGCTTACTAGCTGACAGAATTAAAGTGCTGCTTCACGTGTTTATTAAACATAGTTAACACAAGCAAAGATTTCACTTTTAAATTTGCTTTAGCACTTTTAAATGAAATGAGCTATTATTTTATAGCACACCTAAAGGGATCCCACATTATTGCTATATGAAAGATCTATGAAAGACTGTCACATCTGAAGGTTGTTGGGGACAACTGAAATGTTCATGACATTGGGCTATCAATTAGGATAGAATATTCATTGTCTTCTTAAAATCGTCATCTGATTTTACCAGATTTTCAGTACATTTCACAACAGCTTTCACATTGATGTGATTTTCCATCATTTAGTGGTGAATTCTTGCAAGTTTCGCAGACGCATGAATGATTCAGATTTGACTCTGCTTTTTGCAACAGTGCCAAAACAGAGCTACTTGGGATATTTAAAAGGACCATCAAAAAGAAAAAAAAAGCCTGCTTCAATTACTTATTTTTTTTTAAAAAAGGAGTCACATCTGAATGATTTTGTACCACCTTGTATTCTGCGGAAGTCTGCAATATGCCTAGATTGATTATATGCTTTTAACAAGATCAAGGTACAGCTTTGTAAGGTCATCAAAAGCAGATCGTCCCTTAGTTTCCGCTAGACTACGCTGGATTTTTCAGCGCAATCTGGACGAATCAGCGCAAAACATCGCGGAATTTCAATTTATGCTGGGCACCCAGTGTACTTTGAGTATCAGTGATGTTTTGCGCTGGCTAAAAAGAAGTTGCGTTGAAGCTAGGCCCGCCCACAATACTGGCCATGGCCCCCGCTCGAAACAACGAGGATGGTGAGTTTCCACCAATCCTGGCTGTTTGAGGAGGGTTTCAAAATTAAGCTAGTTTTCATAGGCGCAAAGGCACTTGTAGGCATGGTTTAAACATTTTTAAATAATAAAAAATATTAATTTACTAGTGTACGCCAACAAAAGTAGTAAATGCTTCAGTATAGATTTTTTTTTTAGTCATTTCCAGTGATTTTAAATCAGATTGCTCACAGGCAGAGGACTGGACACCTTTATTAAAAAAGCTTATTTTTATTGATAAACCCATTTTCAGCTGTATTAATAAAACTGCACCAGGTTATCACTCGTAAATCAATGAATAGTTTGATTTTAAAAAAAATTGCACTGATTCATGGCAGATTTTACATTTGTGATTACGTTAATGCATTTTAGCAGAAACTCGGCGTAAAATGCGGCAGCGCAATTTTGAGGCACAATTTACCCCAAATGCAGATTGCACCCAAAGTGGAAACTGCAGGCCATCACATATATTCTCATCGAGTATGGATATTCTAAGAGAATCTAGCAGCTCCTGACACATGCTTCTATTTATTAATTTATCAGTACTGTGCCCCTGCTGGCTTTTGTGTAAAAATCACGGTTCTTAACACTAAGCCAGCACCATCTTCCTTTGCTTTATAGGGGTAACTTTATGAGTCCACTGTGGAGACATGCTCATTGGCTGTGCATAACGGATGTTCAGGTGCCCACTGTCCATGCTTTACTGACCATTAACGTAGCGGCATGGACTTGTACAATTATCTCATAGATGTCTGTTTCCCTATTCATTTTCATGGGAAACAAAACTATTTTACTTATGTAAACAAACCAGCCAACAAGTTTAGTACCATGTCTTATCTGCAAAAGACTGACAAAATGTACTTTTTTCTGATAAGTATTTAAATTGAGTTTTTTTGGGTTTTTGAAAGTTTTTTTCTCTCCTTACATCGATGCCACCATGTATCCTCCTTTAGACAGAATTCCAGGCTTGTCCAGGTTGTAGATGTCCCCATGACCACCATCAGAACCACTCTTTGAAAAGTAAGTATGACGTGTGACTCAAGCATGGTGAGACAGTGAATGCCAGTTTTTGTCTCCAACTAAAATGGAATACCTCGTTCCTGTGAGCTCCTCCACCTGATGACCTGGATGACAACTGACTAAATTTACCCAACTGAGGCAAGTCTGCTTGAGTGGCAGATTCCCTTGCAAACTTCTTGTTGGGAAATGATAAAGACTGCCAAGCTGAATTATTTTTATTTACTGTTGCATCCTGAAGTCATGCAGTGTTTCACAAGATCCAATAATAAATGTTGACAGTTTGGGCCTGTTTGCAACAGAGTTACCAAGAATGTCATATTACTGGTTTGTTTTTTGTAACCCTGATTCTCTTGACAGACATCTCATTTAGTAGGACTCAATGCTAGTGGATGCCCATATACCCAAGATGCTTGAAATGCTTAGGTGCACTTGCTTGATTGATAGGCATGCATTGGGTGGTCTGGAATACAGCCTATCTTTTACTCTGCGAGCATAAGCGAGCCTTGGATATCTAATGGGAGTTGTATGATTCTAGTCTCCTTTATGGTCTCTTACAGTTATGGTGCATTATTCCTATAGATAATAGACCAGTTTCAGAGACAAAATGGTTGAGGGCAAGTCATATCACCCAACAGTATTTCCCAAATATCCCAATTATGATATGGACATGGGGGTAATTGTAACCTAACCCGCCTGGCAGGTAAGTGGTGGGATGGGATTGGTTAAAATTACCCCATATATTCAGTCGCTGGGAAGTGGATAAGACTGCATGAAATGCACCAGGGGTATGAGGGATACCAGAGGCATGTAAAGAGGATAATTGGAAAGAGAAATTGAGGGAGGGAAGGTACAGTAGCATGAAGTGGGCAGGAAGGGAAAATAACAAGATACTGTCTCTTACTTTCCCTACTGAATTAAACCCCATGGCTATAACAGTGTCATCGTGCAACTTAAGGTACATACCATGACCCCAAGATAGCACTGCGAAAGGAAGCTGACTTTAAACTCCCAAGATGTAAATAGGAAGAATTGCAGCTAGATAAAGATGTCTCTGATTATGAATTTTGGCAGGTAAGGCTGGTATTAAGAGCTGTAAAATTGATTGTGTCTCAGCCTGAAAGGCATGTGTTTGTACTCATTGATACTGAGCCCAACTTTACGTATCTTGGGCTTAATCTGATTCTAGCAATTAAAAACAGAATTTGTTGTAGAATGCCCCAATCAGTTCCTGTAATATCACAAATTGTGCACCATAGCTTCTTACTTCAACCACTTATGTATTTAGTGTTGTTTCATAATATGTTTCTAAGACTACATATTTATTGTAACAATCATTCAAACCCTTTTGGAAGCATCATTATAAATTTGGCTAAGTTGGGGGCCACCTCAAAGCCAGAAATATAGATTTCAGTGCCACTCAGATAGTGATTTAGATGCCAGGGAAGCATTCTTGAGATAACCATAATCGCTTCTCATTTTGCCTGGACAAAAGATCACCAGTGCCACACAGAAGTAACACTGATTTATAGCCAGAAAAATCCCCGTCAAAGCTCTTAACAGTGCAGGGAAGATGATGGAATTTGTGTCCCTTTGAGTAAGATCACGAGCATGACCATTTGAGCCTAAAGATGTTCTCGTCAAAATGGCAACAAATGCTAAATTGAAGATGCCACTGAAAATGCAATGACAGCTTTCTGGCTATTTTTCCCCCAGTCACTCAAACAAAATTTTTGTTGAATTCATCTCCACATTCCTAAGAAGTGCAAGGACAGAAGCATCTTGATTGCACACCATGCAGCAATTTACTTAGTTCTTTTTACTTGAGAGGAAATCACTATTCTCAGATAAAAGGGATCTTTTATTTCAAACGAAGTTCAATCAGATCTCTCTACTTCCAGGCTAGCAAGTTTACTGTTGAATCAAAGGTGTTGCAAGAATAGCACTCACAAGAATAGGGGTCAACACCCTCATGGCCACAAAGAAGCTTTCTGTTTACATTGCCTTGGTATTATTATACAACTATATAACATCGGGATGCTGCTTTCAGAAGAGTTATAATCTCTATGAGTACAACGCAATGGAGAAGCTGTTACCAATGAAAGATGCAGAACTGAGTAGGTGTTTTAGTGATTAGGATTACAAACAGCATAGGGGGACATTTTATGTTATAGGTGGTACGGAAGAAGAGCATTCCAATCCACCACAACTGCTCAGTTTTCTCCCCTTTCTTTCCCTTCCTCTCAAGTTCTAGACTCATGCGAAGTGGCTAATCTTCTTGTGAGAATCCAAAATCCATTTGATTAGGAGAAAGTACAGCCAAATCAAAACTGATCCTTTTGCAAAACCAAATTTAAATACATTAACACCTGACATGGTGTTCCAAGAAAAGTGACCTAAAAGTGTTTTTTTTAAAACCACACCGCTGAATTCTGGGAAAATTAAAAGGGTTAATACTATAATTCTGGGAAAACTGACCAAAGTTTTGTAGAAAGACAAAACAAACAAAGGACTCGTTGACCGTTTCCAATTAGTGGCTGCTGTCAGGTGAATCCAGGCTTGTCAGGGTTATCAATATGAACAGCTCATGTTGTCTGAGTAGATAATGAATACTTAGGAGTGTCCCTAAAAAGGCCAAGTTTAGCATCTAACATTCAGTATGTTCTTCTTACTACTAATTAAAATCTGATCATTAATAATCTCTGATATGCGTTTGTTTAAAGCAAATGGCACCGTAAAACAAATCTATGCGATAGAATAAGTCATCTCGGTTAAGTAATGATATTGGTGAACAAAGGATTTTTCTTCATTAAATTAAAAGGTATAAAATTTTGTGCTTTTGACATTTAAACCAGAAGATTTTGAAAGGGGGTAGGTGGTCTCAGAAGACTTCAGAAGTTGCAAGAGTTTTAGAAATAGGTCTTCTGAGCCAAGGAAGAGCTAAGAGAAAGTTGGAAGGTTAAGTATTTAATCTGACAAAAGCAACTTATTAAGTGTATCAAACAGTTATGTAACAGTTTCAGTATGACGACAGAATGAGATAGGAAGTTAATATATAACAACAGAGAAAAAAATGTGTTCAAAGTTAGTAAGCTAGGATGAGAAAATGACCACCGAAGAAAGAAGGCAATGACCAAGGCGATGATTCACCCCAGGTGGAACTGAGGAATTTAAACATACAAGTACAAAGTTGTATGTTGGTGCACCTATCGTGGGCATAAGCTGTACATTCAAAACTGTTAACTTGTTAGTGACATTGAATACAAATCATAAATTTAACCAGAGTCTTGGACACTGAGCATAACAGTTATTCAACAACAACTTCGATTTATATAGCACCTTTAACGTAGTAAAATATCCCACGGTGCAATATATAACACAGCAAAACCCAGTTAATATGAAATACTGCGATACACAAACTACGTTTGTACAGTAATGATTTTAAACTCTGTCAGTCAATAATGATATCTACCCAAATCCCTAGTATCATTTTTAATGTTCAACATTGTGGTGCTGGTGTCAACAGTTCTACCATAGATGTATTAATAAAATAGTGTTAATTCTTGTACTTCAGTGTCTGACTTCATTTTTGATGGCTCGAGCAATTGATCACCTCACATTGTAGTGGGTATCATCCCTGTATTTGGTTTGGTCTGTGTAACAGTTAATATACTTTGAACTGGGTAATGTAAAACTGTTCAAAAACAAGCTAAATTTTATGTATCTGTAGACCGAAGATGTATATCTGTTCCAGTCTGTATACATATTAACAAAAATAACAACATTGAAACGATACCTCTTAACAAAGTTAGATTATATATCAGATGTTCTGAGATATTCCATACATTTGTTCTATCATCCACACAGCAGCCTTCTCAAATAATCATCAACAGTAATACCCAGCCCATTATCTGGGTAACACAGGGGCAACTGAATTACATTAAATCAGGGTAGTAGCTAAATCAAAAGTTGCCCCTAAGTGGCAAGCGGAAAAGTTTTCTTTATCTAGTTCCTGCTACTTTTTTAAAAAACTCATCAACAAAAAAACAACAGAAGACTGAAAAGACACAGAATTAAAATTTTATTTCTCTGGGATGGAGCACAGCAACATTTTTAGTCCCTTTCTTCAACTTATATCTGTGGCTAACAAAATCAAAGGAAGTTCAGGTACTTATACAATCAAGTCTTAATTCTGAAACAAGTGATAGAGGAATATTAAAAATGGATATATACTTCACAGACTGACAAAATCCTGATCAGATATTCTAATGAGTAATTAATGAGGTGCCCAGAACAGACAATAAAACTGCATTAGAAATCCAAATACTCTACTAAAGCTGAAGGACAATCATCAGAATTGTTTACTGTCACAACAGTATGCCAAAGATAGATCTTTATTTCTCTGCCATTCAGAATAGTAGATTGGGCCCTCAGATATGACTCAACAGAGAATAGCTCGAGGTGCCGCAGGTCACTTGTCAGGAATGTACTGATCTGGATATTTTTTTAAGACAAATCTTTTCAAACCAAACTGAATAGACTAAACTGCAGGAAATCACAAGTTGATTATACAGTAACACCACTTAAAAACATTGCCAGATACATCACTGTGCAAGTGTAATTTGGAACACATGGTCGTGTATACATGCTGCTTTACATTTTGTTTTGAATAAGTACAAATATTTTAGTAGTAAAGCATACTGTTCTCACCAGGTTATGATTGATACATTCTCTGAGCTCAGAGGCTGCATTGAATTTTAATGCTGTATAACTATTCTCTTGGCCTGAAACATTAAATGCATTTCCATTGTGCTCATGGAAATAACTGTCCCCTATTATGTTTTTTGAAATAAATGCGATCCGAGGGTACAACAAGACAAACACTGACTCCGATTTTCAGGCTGTAGTGATAAGTTACTGTCCCTTAGGGTACGGAAGTAACCATGAGGCTGCAATTTTAATAGCTTTAGCTTTGGGCACTATAACATTCTCTTGAGTCTACAGTTTACTACTAAAGCCCTTGGTACAGTCAATAT
Organism: Heptranchias perlo; assembly: GCF_035084215.1. Lineage (NCBI taxonomy): Eukaryota > Metazoa > Chordata > Chondrichthyes > Hexanchiformes > Hexanchidae > Heptranchias > Heptranchias perlo. The sequence continues at coordinate 17,438,931 of NC_090339.1, forward strand.
TTGAATACCACTGTGCACAACAGAGGAAGTCTCCCAGGGACACTCAGTTCTTAACATAGTCTTATTCTACCATTAACCTCACAAAAAGTTCTGGCTGACTAACATTCACCAAGCACCATTTCTAGCAAGATTTCAATGTATTTTAAAAATAGAAATTAATGATCATCATAGTATTTCCATTTGATTTCCTTTTAGAAAGACACCCGACTTCCCTTCCCATCATATTATGTTTATGACTTTTGCCACCATGTTTATGACTTTTGTTCAATGGCATTCACTAATAATTTTAATTTCAGAATCTGACATTAATTTTATGACTTCTTTTTCGAATCTAAATTTCAACTTGTTGAAATGAAAATATTTATATTTATAAGTGGGGTACTTTTATAGAGTTAAATTGGAAAATGAAAAAGAAATGTATGCAGCTGCTATGTGAAATTTTAAAAATTAATTACACCTCAGGAAAAATAAAAAAGAAATACAACCAGAAACAGAACATATTCCATAACCCTTCTGGGCCTATATACAGATGTTCAAGTTCATAACGTATGCACTCTGCATGGGTTGGAGGATGAAATTGAAACTACCAACTTGTGTGGCACTGGATTAATTACAGCAGTCAATTAAATGCCCCAACATTCTAAATATATGCATTAGACAGCAATCTAGTTCGGCACATTTATTTGCTGAAAGTTGATCGATTACTGAATATTGCAAGTTAGTTACTTCTTCATTCACTTTTTGAAGTTTGCTAAACAATATGTCTTAAATACCAGTCCAACTTTTAGTACTTTTACCAGACATGCAACAGCGAGAGCAGCAGGACATCTATTATGTCAGTGATTTATAATCAGATGTCACTTGTCTGATATTAATCCTTTGGCTCTCACCTTCTCAAAAGACTTTTTCAGTTCGAAGAGCATAGAAACTTCTCAATAAATTCAATAAGAATTCTGCTTCCTATTTGGTCAGTATGTAACACTGGCCGAGAATGCTTGATCTATTTAATTTGGGAGGAATTAATGCTCTAATTTAAAGGATCCAGTCCCACTGGGAACCAACAAAACTTAACAACAGGTAGATCTCAATTTCTAGCTGATAGATATGAATGTCAAGCAATGCTAAACACAAATCAGTAACCATCAGGCTGTGAAGCTAGTAACTTAATGGCTATATTCTTGGAGTCACCATTAATTTCTGCTTTTAAGGTAGATGATACCCGTCAGTAATGATCACCAGGAACATTCGGTTTTTCCAGGTTGTCCTTCCAAAGAAATTAAAGGGGAGACCTGCTTCAGTTTGGTGCTATTTAAAGTTGAATCATTAATTTTGTGAAGTTACAGTAATCAACTTGCCAGATAAAAAGATTTATAAAAAATTGTTTTAAAATGCGGTTGAAAGTGAATCATTTTTAATTCGGGCAGGTTGAGATACTGTGGCTGCAAGCTACCCCCAGGCCTGTTTAGTGAGTATAACCTCGAAATTACTTTTATATTGAGCCAGATTTTGCTGTCAAAATAATGGTGAGGCTAATGGCGCTCACCGTTATTTATGCGTAAATGGTATAGCAACTTCAGGCGAGGGGCAGATGTGCGGTTAAATGTGAATATCCAAAAGTTCCTGTCCAAGTTGCACCGCTCTGCTGTTAGCTTTGCGAAAACGGCATCTCACTGTTTGCCTCACCATTGAAATGCATGGAATACCATGAAGTTACGGGTACGGAAGCATAGTGGTTATGTTACTGGACGAGTAATCCAGAGGCCTGGACTAAAATCCAGAGTCATGAGTTCAAATCCCGCCACGGCAGCTGGCGAATTTAAATTCAATTAATTAATTAAATTCAATTAATTAAATAAAAATCTGGAATTAAAATACTAGTATCAGTAATGATGGCCATGAAACTACCGGATTGTCGTAAAAACCCATCTGGTTCACTAATGTTCTTTAGGGAAGAAAACCTGCCGTCCTTACCCGGTCTGGCCCATATGTGACTCCAGACCCACAGCAATGTGGTTGATTCTTAATTGCCCTCTGAAATGGCCTAGCAAGCCACTCAGTTGTAAAATCTCGCCACGAAAAGTCACAATAAGAATAAAACCGGACGGACCACCCGGCATCGGACCACTAGGCACCGGACACGACAACGGCAAAACACCAAGCCCAGTCGACCCTGCAAGGTCCTCCTTACTAACATCTGGGGACTTGTGCCAAAATTGGGAGAGCTATCCCACAGACTAGTCAAGCAACAGCCTGACATAGCCATACTTACAGAATCATATCTTTCAGCCAACGTCCCAGACTCTTCCATCACCATCCCTGGGTATATCCTGTCCCACCGGCAGGACAGACCCACCAGAGGTGGCGGTACAGTGATATACAGTCAGGAGGGAGTGGCCCTGGGAGTCCTCAACATTGACTCTGGACCCCATGAAATCTCATGGCATCAGGTCAAACATGGGCAAGGAAACCTCCTGCTGATTACCACCTACCGTCCTCCCTCAGCTGATGAATCAGTCCTCCTCCATGTTGAGCACCACTTGGAGGAAGCACTGAGGGTAGCAAGGGCACAAAATGTACTCTGGGTGGGGGACTTCAATGTCCATCACCAAGAGTGGCTCGGTAGCACCACTACTGACCGAGCTGGCCAAGTCCTGAAGGACATAGCTGCTAGACTGGGCCTGCGGCAGGTGGTGAGCGAACCAACACGAGGGAAAAACTTACTTGACCTCGTCCTCACCAATCTACCTGTCGCAAATGCATCTGTCCATGGCAATATTGGTAGGAGTGACCACCGCACAGTCCTCGTGGAGATAAAGTCCCGTCTTTGCACTGAGGACACCATCCAACGTGTTGTGTGGCACTACCACCGTGCTAAATGGGATAGATTCAGAATGGATCTAGCAGCTCAAAACTGGGCAACCATGAGGCGCTGTGGGCCATCAGCAGCAGCAGAATTGTATTCCAGCACAATCTGTAACCTCGTGGCCCGGCATATTCCTCACTCTACCATTACCAACAAGCCAGGGGATCAACCCTGGTTCAATGAGGAGTGTAGAAGAGCATGCCAGGAGCAGCACCAGGCGTACCTAAAAATGAGGTGCCAACCTGCTGAAGCTACAACTCAGGACTACATGCATGCTAAACAGCGGAAGCAACATGCTATAGACAGAGCTAAGCGATTCCACAACCAACGGATCAGATCAAAGCTCTGCAGTCCTGCCACATCCCCATCCTCAATGATGGCGGAGTCCAGCACGTGAGTGCAAAAGACAAGGCTGAAGCGTTTGCAACCATCTTCAGCCAGAAGTGCCGAGTGGATGATCCATCTCAGCCTCCTCCTGATATCCCCACCATCACGGAAGCCAGTCTTCGGCCAATTCGATTCACTCCACGTGATATCAAGAAACGGCTGAGTGCACTGGATACAGCAAAGGCTATGGGTCCCAGCAACATCCCAGCTGTAGTGCTGAAGACTTGTGCTCCAGAACTAGCTGCGCCTCCAGCCAAGCTGTTCCAGTACAGCTACAACACTGGCATCTACCCGACAATGTGGAAAATTGCCCAGGTATGTCCTGTCCACAAAAAGCAGAACAAATCCAATCCGGCCAATTACCGCCCCATCAGTCTACTCTCAATCATCAGCAAAGTGATGGAAGGTGTCGTCGACAGTGCTATCAAGCGGCATTTACTCACCAATAACCTGCTCACCGATGCTCAGTTTGGGTTCCGCCAGGACCACTCGGCTCCAGACCTCATTACAGCCTTGGTCCAAACATGGACAAAAGAGCTGAATTCCAGAGGTGAGGTGAGGTGAGAGTGACTGCCCTTGACATCAAGTCAGCATTTGACCGAGTGTGGCACCAAGCAGCCCAAGTAAAATTGAAGTCAATGGGAATCAGGGGGAAAACTCTCCAGTGGCTGGAGTCATACCTAGCACAAAGGAAGATGGTAGTGGTTGTTGGAGGCCAATCATCTCAGCCTCAGGACATTGCTGCAGGAGTTCCTCAGGGCAGTGTCCTAGGCCCAACCATCTTCAGCTGCTTCATCAATGACCTTCCCTCCATCATAAGGTCAGAAATGGGGATGTGCGCTGATGACTGCACAGTGTTCAGTTCCATTCTCAACCCCTCAAATAATGAAGCAGTCCGAGCCTGCATGCAGCAAGACCTGGACAACATCCAGGCTTGGGCTCATAAGTGGCAAGTAACATTCGCGCCAGATAAGAGCCAGGCAATGACCATCTCCAACAAGAGAGAGTCTAACCAACTCCCCTTGACATTCAACGGCATTACCATCGCCGAATCCCCCACCATCAACATCTTGGGGGTCACCATTGACCAGAAACTTAACTGGACCAGCCATATAAATACTGTGGCTACTAGAGCAGGTCAGAGGCTGGGTATTCTGCGGCGAGTGACTCACCTCCTGACTCCCCAAAGCCTTTTCAACCATCTACAAGGCACAAGTCAGGAGTGTGATGGAATACTCTCCACTTGCCTGGATGAGTGCAGCTCCAACAACACTCAAGAAGCTCAACACCATCCAAGATAAAGCAGCCCGCTTGATTGGCACCCCATCCACCACCCTAAACATTCACTCCCTTCACCACCGGCGCACTGTGGCTGCAGTGTGTACCATCCACAGGATGCACTGCAGCAACTCGCCAAGGCTTCTTCGACAGCACCTCCCAAACCTCTACCACCTGGAAGGACAAGAGCAGCAGGCACATGGGAACAACACCACCTGCACGTTCCCCTCCAAGTCACACACCATCCCGACTTGGAAATATATCGCCGTTCCTTCATTGTCGCTGGGTCAAAATCCTGGAACTCCCTTCCTAACAGCACTGTGGGAGAACCTTCACCACACAGACTGCAGCGGTTCAAGAAGGCGGCTCACCACCACCTTCTCGAGGGCAATTAGGGATGGCCAATAAATGCTGGCCTCGCCAGCGACGCCCACATCCCGTGAACGAATAAAAAAAAAGTTGCTGTATTTGAACGGTAAATATGAATTAAATCCGCCGCAGATATTTAGGGCTAGTAATTAGTAGCCTAAGTACCCTTTCATCAATATTATAAGTGTGATTGCCAATCAACCTCACTGTCATTGAAAATTATCTATTTTAAGTATGGAGTCTCATTCCTTCAGGTTGTGAATTATTTTAGGAGATTTTAAAAATATGAAATTTTTTTTTTTTCTTACTTTTCCTTTCTGTCATTGTTTTCTTCTCTCTCTCTTAATCCAATCTTTCCCAATCTTTATTTCTCTTTCTGCACCTCATTTGACAGTGAATTTGCCTTCTTTAATTCACCCTCCTTCTCAGCCTTTCTGCTGTTTATTTCCCAATCCTTAAATTTCATTGGTTAAGGAGATACCCTGTTCACTCAGGTCCCAGATGCTCTGTTTCCCTCGCTGTGCCGTTATCAGATCGCACTTTCAGTTGAAGGGTGCGGGGGTAAGTCTAACTAAAGGCAGATGCAATTAGATGCCCCACTACAACAAAATCTGGCCCATTAATAGTGGAACACTTAACATATTTGTATAACATTCCTCCGTCTGCTACTTTAACAGGGGTATCAAGTCACTTATTTTAAACGAGTTAATGCTTCTCTTACTGTCATGGATAGAAGAATGTCATAGCAACACTAATAATTTCTAAAACAAAAGCAAAATACTGCGGATGCTGGAAATCTGAAATAAAAACAGAAAATGCTGGCAAGTCAGGCAGCATCTGTGGAGAAAGAAACAAAGTTAACGTTTCAGGTCGAAAACCTATCATCAGAACTGGAAGATGTTAAAAGAGTTAAAGTTTTTGAGCAAGTACAGAGCCCTTCCCTGGCTCTGAACTAATAATTTCTAGATTTACATTCCTCCTATATGGTATAGAAACAGACACTGCAACCTTACTATTGTTATTGGATCTGACAATTGAATTGGGATTGCACGAGTACAACTATTTAAACATTTTTTAAAAATGGAAAATGGTATGAGACAGTGGTAAGGTTACACTTCAAATAAAAGAAAAACATGGTGCTCTTTCAGAATCACATCTGAAACAATAATCGCTGTATAATTGCTTTGAAACCAACATTTTAATGCAAGTATAGCAAGAAATTCCTATTTTGGATTTTTGTTTCCTTTATCGCATTCTTTTTAAAAAAAAGTGTCTCAGAATTGATTTTGTAACTTGCAAGTTTTTAGCCTTGTGGTGCAGCCGTCATTTTGGGAGCCATATGTTGCTTGTAATGAACAAGCTCCTTACAATAGTAAAGCTGCGAATGGAATTTTAGATATGTTGTTACTGTTCACAGATTTTGTTAGAATATAAGTCAATGGGAACTAGGCTGTCTCCACTGGTAGGTGGTACTTATATACAGTTGGTGGCTAACATAGATTTTACTGCAGCAACAATGTAGGCATACAGAATTTTAAAAAATGGTTTCTTACCTTTCTTTATCACTGCATTTTGCCACCTTTTCTGCCCTTCATTTGCATTTTTATTTAGGGTCTTAGTTGACATTCGTTCACACTATCAAGCCATTCCACAGCAGACCAGCAGTTTTCAAAAGTAATTATACATATCTGTTGGTAGCTTGCATCAATTCAAAACCCTAAAATGCCTTGACAACACTCCTTCTCTTAATTGATTATCTGAACAAGTGCTTCCACTCAGGGCTATAAAACTAATCATGATTATGAAATTCTACAAGGTGGATGGGAATGCTAAATACCATGACCTATGGGAAAGCAAAGTTAGCAAGATGACTGTTTTTTCCAAAGGAATGAAGCTGACATTGCAGAGGTCCCCTTGCCCCATGCTTCTTTTCACTAATGATATGTAACGGCTGTGAGCCTGCAATAAGCATGTATGTGTCCGGTCAGATTCCCATCATTTTGCAAAGCTGAGCTGAGTTCCTCAAAAACAGAGTCACAGGAGACCAGAACCTGCTGAGGCTTGAAGGCATTTTTTGACATCAGCCTTCACTTCGCACTTAAAATGAAAATACTGGATTTGACACAACATACACCAAGTCATACGAGAAACCTTTTTGCTCGCTCTCAAAAAAGAAATCCATGACAGGAGTCAATACGAATCCTAAGATGCAGCCACAGTATCATCAAAAACTTGAAATGAAAGTCAGAAGGGTTGTTTTTGAGATATTTAAAAAAATATTTTATTAAACAGTGTGGAGAGTGCATTCTACACAGGGAATTTTATTTCTATTTCTGTACAATCTCTGTTAGCACATGGCATTTTAAATAGCAGAGAGAGATTTAAAAGCAGTCCATATGGACTCATCCTGCATACAATGCAAAGGAATTATTCAAAATGAGAAAAGGCACGAGTATATTGTATCAAGGAATCATTGTGCTTCACTGCTACTAGAGTGTTGTTCCTTTATATATTACTGCGAAGAGCAATAGTGTTTAATTTATTCAATCAAAAATTTAGATTTTTTTCCTACTTTTTGTTGGTATAATAGTTTTACAACAAAATACCACTTCAAGAAATAAAGGTAAAGTTGAATTGGGAATTCGCAGAAAAAATACTAACTGAACCATCGTCTCTGTTCCTTGTGTCCCAGTGGTACAGACTAGTCAACAAAACAAAAATTGTACACTTGACTCTTACATGAAGGGACATCGCTTGATTGCAGACAGTTTTTTGCTTTTTAATCAGGTCATGTAAATGCTTTGTATGATGCCAACAGACACATATAATAGCAAATAATGTGTCGCTAGTTTAATGCCCAAACTCCCCTTGAGTAGTGAATGATTAGTAGAGAATTGCTGTTTGTAATGGATTGCTGAAGAGTAAATGAAATTCCTTTACATTATTTGTAATTAAGTAAGGATTGCTGTTCTCACCTCCTCAAATTCTAGCTTTCACTGTTGAAGTTGAAACCAAATATCTGATTGTGAACACCAGTATGCAAGCCTTCTTCAACAAATTCCCTCATTATAGATAGCACTAATGAGCATGATGCACTCTAACATGTATACTGCCAAGGATCGGATAGGCACGCCCCTCTGCAGATCTTTAAATTTTTCGTCTGAAGTGAAGCTGAACCTGAACTGGGTCATTTCTATTTCATGGTACAAATGTATTGGGTAAGAAGTCAGTATAAACTGGTGATGTACTTTAAAAAAATATATTTTTAACTTGTATACTGAAGGTTGTAATTATGAAATTTGATGATGATGAAATCTGATGCCATCTTTGTACAGACATATCATCAATGTAATGGTCCAAAGGAACATGGTGCAGTAATTGTAATAGGGAGTGGTCACGACTTTATGTACAACAAAATCTTTGAAATTATGTAACTATTTTCTGATATTGGTTAATTCATTCATTCATTCAACAGCTTCTTACATTAGTGTTAAATATTATACAAGGTAACTTTAAAAAAAATGTTTGCAAGGTTTAAAAATTAAGAAAGAGAAGTCTATTGACTTGTGCACCTGTCCCCAGAGGAGAATAAGTAATCATATATATGCATTATAAGATGCATACCAATTTTCTCTCTCTCTAGATATCACCAAATAATCAATTTAAGAGCATAAGAAATAGGAGTAGGCCACAAGGCCCCTCGAGCCTGCTCCACCATTCAATAAGATTATGGCTGGTACTCGACCTCAACTCCACTTTAACGCCCGATTCCCATATCCCTTGATTCCCTTAGAGTCCAAAAATCTATAGATCTCAGTCTTGAATATATTCAACGACTGAGCATCCTCAGCCCTCTGAGGTAGAGAATTCCAAAGATTCACAACCCTCTGAGTGAAGAAATTCCTCATCTCAGTCCTAATTGTCCAACCCCTTATCCTGAGGTTACGGGCACGATTTTAACATTGAAAAACTGGTGGGTTAGGGGCGGGGGGCATTCAAAATCACAACCATTTCAGACCCGCCCATTTCCAGTTTTCACCAGGGTGGGAAGAGGGGCGGGCAATCAAACCGCTCCCAGGAGGCAGGTTGGGGACTAAAACCTTTCAAGAAGGCTGCGGGTCTCCATTTTTGCAGATTTTTCAATTTCAACCCCTGGGGGCTGGGACTCCTAGACCTTCTCTTTCACGCCACGTGAAAGAAGGTGAGAAGGCCCGAAACAGCAGGTGGGGGGAGGTCTTTCTGGCACAGCTTGTGGGCCCAGGGGAGCAGGCGTGCTTCCCCCAAGCGCACCAAGCCTACCTACAATGACCCCCTCCCCAATGATTGTGGACCCCCGGCCCCCGACATATCCCCCAAACATCGCGGCCCCAGCCCCCGATTTTCAACCCCCCCGCAACGATCGTGGACCCCCACGATGACCCTTGATCCCCCCCCAAACCATCGCAGATCCCCAATCCCGACCTCCCCCCACCCCCATGGCTGACCACCGATCCGTCCCTCCATGACTGACATCCCCCCCCCCCCGTGACCCCCATGCCCATCAGTGCCCCATGCCCACTCATCTCCTCCCCCCCCCACCCAGTTTTTATATTTCTTGCTAGTTTACTCTCAAATTCAATTTTCTTCCTCTTTATCAATTTCTTGGTCATCCTTTGCTGATTTCTAAAACCCTCCCAATCCTCAGGCTTACTACTCTTTTGGCAACATTATACGCCTCTTCTTTTAATGTAATACTATCCTTAACTTTTCTAGTTAGCCATGGTTGGATCACCTTTCCCATGGAGTTTTTATTCCTCAAAGATAGGTATAGTCGTTGAGAATCATAAATTATTTCTTTAAATGTTCGCCATTGCTTTTCTACCATCATATCTTGTAACAAAAATAATGCAATAATCATGGGGGCTTTAATCCTCATATAGACTGGGCAAATCAAATTGGCAAAAGTAGTTTGGAGGACAAGTTCATGGAATGCATTCGAGACAGTTTCCTAGAACAATACGTCGTGGAACCAACCGGGGAACAGGCCATCTTAGATCTTGCCATGTGTAATGAGACAAGGTTAATTAGTAATCTCATAGTAAGGAATCCTCTGGGAAGAGTGAACATAATATGATAGAATTTCATATTGAGTTCAAGAGTGACGTACTTAAGTCTGAAATTAGAGTCTTAAACTTAAACAAAGTCAATTACAAAGGTATGAGGGGCGAGTTGGCTAAGGTAGATTGGGAAATTAGATTAAAAGATATGACGGTAGAGAAGCAATGGTGAACATTTAAAGAAATATTTCATAATTCTCAACGAATATACATTCCATTGAGGAATAAAAACCCCACAGGAAAAGTAATCCATCCGTGGCTAACAAAAGAAGTTAAGGATAGTGTTAGGTTAAAAGAAGAGGCTTGTAATGTTGCCAAGAAGAGTAGTAAGCCTGAGGATTGGTAGAGTTTTAGAAACAAGCAAAGGATGACCAAAAAATTGATAGAGGGAGAAAATGGAATATTGAACTGCATTCCATTGAACTGTGCCACTCAAACTACTTTTTAAAGTGTAAAATAGTATGATTACTACTGGATCACTATCAATGATAAACACAAGTAACAACCAACCACCACTTATTCTACATTTCTTCTACTGAATCAACGCTGCTCTCTAACACTATTCATTTCTTCAAATAACTGCTGCATCACTAGTCGCAAATAGCCTCTGCCCCAAAACACCAACAACCTTATAGATGTTCAGTCTCTAGAATCACAGCTCCTAAATGAAAAAAGGATTCTGATTGATCGCCGCTCAAAAATGGTCACACATGCATGAGTGATGTAGTTTTTTTTCCTGTAAGGTTCTTATTGTAGAAAAGGCTGAGGAAAAAGTCCAGCATCACATATATCAAAGAACTCAATGCAGATTCTAAAGCTTAGACCTTTTAATTTGAGGGCCACATTCCTAAACACATATATTTTTTCTTTTCAAGGATAAAGTTACATGTCAATTTATTACGATACATATCAAAAAGCTTCAGGGAATGAGACTGATTCGATTATTAGAGGGAAAATAATTCCAGAGTAATACAAAAGATTAAATATTCAATTTGCCCTTCCCCTTCATATGAAGTACATAAAATTGTTGGCAACCAGTTTAAAAGGTATACATAATAGTTTATCACAATGTCCTTCTGCAACTTAAATCCATTTGGAATAGTAGATTAATAATTCCTTTTGACAGAAAATCAACATATAATGAACATCTGCCACCCTTGAAGAATAACTAGTTATATATAGTATCATTTCCCTGAAATTCTAAAAGCACCTGTCCAGACTACTCTTGGAACATTACAGGAGACACTGACACTACCCACGAATGGTACAAAATTTCACAAATGCAAAACAAATAGTTTGTGAGCTTCCCTAAATACAAATTATTTTTTCACAGTTTAAATATGATAAAATATGTATGATGTCTGTGCTTTCATCTGTTACGGTGTTATGCCACATGGAGGTCAAATCTAAACTGAAAATACACCTCATCATTACTTTCACATATAAATTTGCCTATTATCCATGGCATGAATCATTTTCTACATTTATAAAAGCCTAAAGAGTCTGTATGTAATTAGGGTACAGTTATTCTGCAACTTTAGCATTGGTATGAAGTGATTTTGGCTTTGTATGGACGATAAACCCGTGTAGTATAAATCTGGCATTAAAGCCTGACCTGCCTCTGGAGCAAAGTGGAGCAAGATGCCCTCCTCTAGGGAGTCTCATCCCACTTCACTCTGATGTCAAGTCAGGCCCTGACTCTAGATTCTTAACTGTAAATGAGATATCAAGTCAGTGGTAGACTGAGAGCTCTCATTAATTAAAATATGAGCAACACAATATACAAACAGAAGCAGAACTGAGATGCTTGTATGTAAACCAAAAATATGAGTGAATTAAAAAAGAACTTAGTTTTAAAAGCACTTTGAACAAGATCAGAAAGATGGAAGTGAATATGGAAAATACTCATTGTGCCATGAAAATATCTGCTAACATTAATACTTCCTGAGTTATATATTCTTCAAAAGCTTGAGCAATCATCATACTCATTAAATTTTGTGTTTCGGGGAAATTACTCATTTATAAGTTCACTTATTTACATATATCTAACAACATGACAATTACATTTTCTAGTTGATTCCTGAAAATGGATAGTATTCTAAAAAAGGAACCATGTCCGCTAGCTACCGAAGTGGGTTCTTCGTCCGATTAACATTGTTTCAACAAAATTGGTAAGTTAAGCTCTCCAAGGGCGCACTGGAGCAAAGCACTTTTGTTTTGCATTGGTGCTACAGTTATGAATCTAGAATCAGGGCTTGACTTGACGTCAGAGCAAAGTGGAATGATGCTCCTTACTGGAGGTTGTCTTGCTCCGCTTTGCTTCAGAGACAGGTCAGGCCTTAATACCAGTTATACACTACACAAGTTTAGCATCCATACAAAGCCAAAATCACTTCACACCAATGCAGAATAACTGCATCCTAAATGCATACGGACTCTTAAGGCCTTTATCAATCTGTAATACTTATAATAGAGCAGTTTCTCTTAGCTTTCAATATCATTTCAGTTCTACTTCAACTTTCACTAGCACTATTTTCATTTTATTGATATATTATATATTTGTGTATATAAATGACACATGCACACACATTTCCTGTCTATCACACTTCCTAGCCTCGATTTTCTGATCCAGAATAAATGGGTTATCATCGGCATGAAATTAATGCCAACTGGACAATTTAGCTGCTTGTGTACCTTCATTAATGTTTTTACTTGAAACCCAGACATGGATTTGATATTTTTGCTGAGAGAAGTGACTCTGTAGCTGAAGGCAGTTCTTGCTACGATCTGAGCTTGTGCAGTGAGTATAATTTCCCTGCAGGCATCAGTTGCTATTTATCAGCTGAAATCATAGAATGATTCCCTGTAACCTCTAACAATTTTGCTGATTGCAAATAAAAGTAAATTTTATTGAGGAAGCCATGTTTATTTACGTTTCCGGGAGAGGCAGAGAAATACAGGGGAATTTTAACTCCTTCCACCTGACGGAAACTGGGCGTAACGGGAGGTAAAATCCAAGCAGTACACTTACTGCTTGTTCCCTGCCCCATGGCTATTTTAACGCCGATGTTTCTTCGGGAGGTCGAGGCGCCTAACTGACTGAGGCGGAAGCCTCGTAATTATGCAAATTGGGCTATCATCCCGATGCAATTTTACCTACTGAGCAGAGCATCCACCACAGGATTACTCCTCCAGGCCCTAGGGAACATATAGGTTGCTGCCGCCGCGGATGTCCCCTCCATTTCCATCCACGAAAGCCTCCCAACTTGAGTGACTGGTCACCTGCTGGCTTTCAGACCGTCTGATTTACAAAGGCCCAAAGCTGTGAGCTGCCTCTGGATGCCACATTTGGGTGGGCAGCTGGCTGGTGGATTGAAGCCCAGCTGTTAAAATGGACCGGGCCCCCCAACTGCAGCTCCTAGAAGGGCAGCCCGCGTATCTCACCAACTTCTCGCCTAAAAGAAAGACTTGCATTTATATAGCGCCTTTCACGACCTCAGGACGCTTTACAGCCAATGAAGTACTTTTTGAAGTGTAGTCACTGTTGTAATGTAGGAAACGCAACAGCCAATTTGCGCACAGCAAGATCACACAAACAGCAATGTGATAACAACCAAATAATCTGCTTTAGTGATATTGGTAGAGGGTTAAATATTGGCCAGAATACCGGGGAGAACTCTCCTGCTCTTCTTCAAAATAGTGCCATGGGATCTTTTACATCCACCTGAGGGGGCAGGCGGGGCCTTGGTTTAACTCCCTTCAGTGCTGCACTGGAGTGTCAGTTTGGATTATGTGCTCAAGTCTCTGGAGTGGGACTTGAACTTACAGCCTTCTGACTCAAAGGTCAGAGTGCTGCCCACTGAGCCACAGCTGACACTAGGAGTTAAAATTCCCTCTATAGAGTGGAATCCATATCATTATTTACGCAGCCATGATATTTATTTATCTAAGAAAAACACAATTTTTCCCAGATCCAATATAATCTATTTGCAAAATGGTGCTGCCAGACTCGAGACCCTCCTAACTCAATCAGATCCTTGCTTTTGCCCTCTCACACAAGTGAGACTGCAGATGTCCATTGTGAGCCAATCTCACATTCCGCCCCCATGTTCTGCCAAATCCCAGGTTCCCCCTCCACAGTGCTGCCAAAACATGGGACTTCCATCCCCCCTCACTCCCTTTTTGTTGCCAAAACAAAGCATCCCCAGCCAAACTCCAGGACCCTAACCCAGTGTTGTCAAATCCCAGGACCATGCCCTCAGTACTGTAAACCTCATGACACTTCCTCCTATCTACCATCAATCCTGTACATCTTGCAGACCTTCATACGGTGTATCTTCAGCTTTGAAAAAGGTATGGGATAAAAATTAATTATAAAAGGTAAAATAAATAAAATAAATACCACTAATTTATGAATACCAAAAAACTGGAGGCTACTAATTTATAGTTTTCACAGTAAAATGAACAGTTATGGAATTTAATCCTCAAATCACCGATAAAAATCTTAGCTGACCACGTAACAAAAACTAGAATTTGTCTCATTCAGTCACCGTAAATCAGCGGTTGTGCGTTATATGGCAAAACATCTTTATTATTATAAAACAGTATGCCTTCAGACTCACTGTGGGCAATACCATGGGACGTTGGCTAGTATAAAAATAAAAGTTTTCAAATATGTCTATCACACTGTCAGAAATGCAAATGATATATATATATATATATACACATAAAAATCAGACATGGAGCACAATTCCTGTTCATCAGATTTCCACAACACAACAACCCCATCCCACTGCTGCCAAACTCCAGCACTCACAGTTAACAATTTAATGATTAAAAAATAAGCAAGTCTGACCTCTAATTGACTTAAGAATTTTCAAAAAACAATCAGTCTCTAATTGAACTCAGGATGACACCAATATTCGATTTTTTGATCCTAATGGTGCATACCAGATTACTTACAACTAAACCTGGCAACACAGTAATATTGTCCATTACATGTATAATGTTCCTGTCCTTATAAAACAGCATCTCCTCCAACTTAATGTGAGCAACGCCATGGGCTCACATCCATCCATACACTAGTATACTATAACTTATTTAAGGTTTATGGCTTTTGGATTAACTGATACAACCCAACTAAATGTAAAATTCTGAAATCAGTGTTTATGTTGAGAAAATAACAAAATACTCAACATTACTGAAAAAAAAGGGTCAAAAAATTAACAAAATATTTTTACCAAGAGCGCTCCAGAGTCCATCATTCCATTAAAAATATATTGCAGATGGCTATAATTTAATTTTGGAGTACAGGTAACAACCATAAACCCACTCAGGTTTTGTTCTCGTGAGCTATGAGATCAAATGAACTCCTACAGTAAAGCACATTCTTATTAATTATTCCCAATCATCCTTAACTCTAATGTAGGCACTGAGATAAATTGCAAAAAGAAGCCATTTTGAAATGCTCTGTATCTGAAGGTAACAGCCAAAGTAGGAGCACTTAATGCTGAAATAATGGTCATTAGAGGGTGCTGTAGCATTGTGGTCAGGTTGCCGGACTAGTAATCCAGAGGGCTTGTAATAATAATCCACAGAATCTGAGTACAAATCCCATCATATCAGCTTGATCATTTGAATTCACTTTTTAAAAAAAAATCTGGACATTAAAATAAAGTTGGTACCAGTAAAAGTGTTCACTTATCTCCTTTAGTGAAGGAAACCTGCCATTCTTACCCGGTCTGACCTATATGTGACTCCTGACCCACCACGAATGTGGTTGACTCTTAACTGCCCTCTGAAGTGGCCAAGCAATGCCGCCAAAAAGAAAAAGAATCAAACCAGACAGACCACTCAGCTGCGACCTAGGCATCAAATCAGGTCACAGCAAAAGCACACCCATCCCATTTGACCGGCAAGGTCTTCCTCACTAACATGTGGGGATTGGTGCCAAAGTTGTTAGAACTGTCCCACAGATTATACCAGCAACAGCCTAACATAGTTATACTCACAGAATCATAACTATCAGTCAACGTCACAGACTCATCCATCACCATCTCTAGGAATGTTCTGTCCCCCGGCAAGACAGACCCACCAGAGGTGGGGGCACAGTGGTAGACAATTGAGTTGGGGGGGGGGGTAAGGGGAGAATGGTTCTGGGAGTCCTCAACATTGACTCTAGACCCATGAAGCCTTATGGCTCCGGGTCAAGTATGGGCATGGAAACCTCCTGCCCATCACCTACCACCCTTCCTCAGCTGATCAATCAGCACACCTCCATGTTGGACACCAGTTTCAGGAAGCTTTGGGGGTAGCAAGGGCACAGACTTTGCCTAGTAAATATCAGAGGGCAGAAGACAGAGGTGCCTCATGTGAGGATGCTGCTGCAAGAGGTGCAGCAAGGAGAAAGAGATAGATTATAGGGATAGAGACAGAGGTAGAACTGAGAGGCAACCTCTTATTAGCAATATCTGAGATCCTTGAGTAGAGTTGATTAAGTAAGTCATGGAGTCTCCCATGTCCATAAGTTGAGCAGCAAAGAGGAAGAAGTTCTCAGGCCTCAGGATAAAGCTATCCAGAATGTGCCTCAAACTATATGGCCATTGGATGCATGGTACAATGAGTTTACTCTCAACCTGGTGCACTTGGGCAACCATTCAGCTTTTTTATACGTGCACGCCCATGCCCCTATTGCCACAAGGCAGACTTTGTGGTGCAGAAATATAGTTCTAATACTATGCATAAATCTTACAATTTGTGCACCCAAAACATGCTGCCAACACAAGCTGTTTATGTGCTACATTTCCTTGGACCCACACAAGGTGGCATGTAAGCTTCGATTTGATGGATACAGTCTCTGCTTTTCCAAATCCAAATATGTGCAATTTTACATCTGCCTACAGGAAAAGGCTACACATAACAGATGAGTGTGAAGGCACACTGGAGAGAGACCTCTAAACTACCAGCTCCTGTCTTGATTAGAGGACATTGGCCTTCAACTCATAAGGATGAAGGCAATAGGAGTGGGACACAGGGAGCTCAAAGGCTTTCCCAAAGCTCAGGAATAATATTCTTTTCTTATTTATCTTCCTTCCCCATCTCGTTCAATCAGTAACATTCAGGCACACAGTGAATCGTAGCAGCACAACACACAATATATTGGCGTGTCATCTCTGCTTGAAGGGATTCTTTGCTGTTACCATTCTAACACAGTTTCCCCTTCTATTTCTACCGAGATCTCCGAAGATGACAGCAAACAACCCAGCAGCTCACACTAGCCCATCACTCACTTCACCTGACACAGGCATCAGCTTAAGAACAACAGCAACAACAAAAACTTGCATTTAAATAACATCTTTTACATAGAAAAAACACCCTAAAGTGCTTCACAAAGATGTAATCAGAAAAGAATGGACAGCGAGCCAAGGAAATATTAGGAGCGGTGCTCAAAAGCTCACTAAAAGAGGCGGGTTTTAAGGAAGGTCTTAAAAGAGGGGAGGGGAGGGAAGTGGAGAGGCACAGGGATTTAGGGAGGAAATTCCGCAGTGTTGGACCTAGATGATTAAAAACATGTCTGCCAATGGTGGGGCGAAGAGTAGGGTGCACAAAAGGCCAGTTACAGGAACAGATAGCTCGAGGGAGGTTGTAGGGCTGGAAAAGGTTACAGAGATAGGGACAGGAAAGGCCATGAAGAGATGTAAACATGAGGTTGACAATTTTAAATGAGAGGCATTGGGGGACTGGAAGCCAATGCCAATGAGGACAGGGGTGAACAGGATAGGATAGGGGCAGTAGAGTTTTGGATGAGCTAAAGTTTACTGAGGATGGAAGATGGGAGGCCAGTCAGGAGGACACTGGAATAGTCGTGTCTAGAGTACAGATGAGGATTTCAGCTGCAGTTGGGCTGAGACAGGGGCGAGGCGGCCAATATTACGGAGGTGGAAGTAGGTGGGTTTTGTGATGGTGAAGATATGGGGTTGGAAACTCAGCTCAGGGTCGAATAGGATGCCAAGTTTGTGAACAGTCTGGTTCAGCTTGAGGGGGATGGAATCGATGGCAAGGGTATGTAGTTTGTGGCGGGGGTCAAATACGAGGGCTTTGGTCTTCCCAACGTTTAGCTCGAGGAATTTGCAGCTCATTCAAGACTGGCTGTCAGGCAAGCAGTCTGATAGCAGAGACAGTAGAGGTGGAGCTGGGTATTGTCAGTGCCCATGTGGAAAGTGACCTCATGTCTGTGGATGGTGCTGTCAAGGAGCAGCATGTAAATGAAGAGGGGGGGGGTGCAAGGATTGATTCTTGAGGGACTACAGAGGTAACATCGTGGGGGCGGGAAGAGCAGCCATTGCTGGAGGTGCTCTGGCTATGATTGGACGGGTAAAAGTGGAACCAAGTGGGTGCAGTCCCACTGAGCTGAACAGAGGAGTGGCTTTGGAGGAGGAGGGTGTGGTCCACCATGTCAATAACCGCAGAGTGGTTGCGGAGAATGAGGAGGAACAGGGCACCATGGTCATACATAGAGGATGCCACTTATGACGTGGCTATTTTAGTGCTGCGGCAGGGTAGGAAACCTGATTGGAGAGATTCAAGCATGGAGTTGCAGAAAAGATAGGCACAGATTTGGGAGGTGACAACACATTCAAGAACCTGGGAGAGGAAAGGGAGATTGGAGATGGGGTGGTACTTTGCAAGGATGGAGGGGGCCAGGATGGCTTTTTTGAGGGTATAGGTGATGATGGTGGTTTTGAAACTACCTGAGGAGAGGGAACCATTTACAATGCCAGCCAACATGTGGGCCAAGAAGGGAAGGTGGGTGGTCAGTAGTTCACTAGGAATGGGGTCAAGGGAGCAGGAGGTGATTTTTATGGACAAGGTAAGCTAGGAGAGAACATGAGGAGTGATAGGAGATAAACTAGAGAAAGATGTCGGATCATGGCTAGGGGAGTGGAGCCTGGAGGGAGGTTTTGCTTGATGGGTAAGGGGAAGGTGGGAGCCAGCAGAGGCAGCTGAATGGGTGGTCTCAATCTTAGTGATAAAGAAGTTCCTTGGACTTGTTGGAGGGGGCTGGGAGATGGGTTTAAAGAGACAGTTGGTAATGGAGAAAAGAAGCTGGGGGTTACCTTTGCTTTCTAGAATGTCGTTCAGCCAGATCTGGGATGGATGACTAAACTAGTTGTGTGTTATACATGCTCAAGTCTTCTCCCTTGAACATGAGGAAGTGGTAATGAGGGCCATACCAAGATAATGCCCGGTATGGGAGAGAGCAAAGGTTGTGCTTGGAACAAGGTGGAAGTGAGGATATAGTTGAACAGATTAATTGCTGCAGAAGTATCGTGGTGAACGGTGGACCGAAAGCTCAGCTGTTGGTAGTTTGAAAGTGCAGTTGTAAGTGACTTGGGGGGAGAGTTTACTCCAGGGTGGACGCAGAATGAAGTGGGGTTGGAAGGAGGTAGGAAGGTTATGGGTGGTGAGGGTTACAAGGAAGTGGTCAGAAATGGCCTGGTCTTTTATCGAGACCATGGAAATAGAGAAGCCATGTGAGATGGCAAAGTTGAGGGGTGTCTGTGAATATGGGTAGGAGAGTTTACATAGAGGAGCAGATTTAGGGAGGAGAGGAGGGCAGTGAAATCAGAGGATAGAGGACAAGAAGACCTGAGGTGGAGACTGAAATCACCGAGGATGAGGAGTTTCTCAGTGTAGAGGCTGAGGGATGAAAGATGGAAGCATCTGCCTTTGAGAAACGTGGGGTGCAGCTTGGGTGTGCGGTACAGAATTAGTATTTCAAAAGCGAGACGAGAGAGATGGAACAAGGCAAGATACTCTCACACACTTTGCATGAAAGCATTCAGCACCTTTTTTCTTGTCCCGATAGGAAATCAGGCACCTACCGCCTACAAGCCTGATTCTCTGACCCTGCTCACCTGGTCAACTCCTACACTACCTCTGCATCTAAATGGAGGACTTTCCCTTATTTCCCGATGGTTTGCTCTGCTCTCTCTCTCACCTCCCCCATGAAAGTTACATCATTACCATTTTTTCTTTTGTTTTTAAAAACATTTGCTATTTGGGGAAATACGCATTTATTTCCGTATTTGCTATTAAAAGGAACCATTTTGTTAGCTACAGACAAACCTGAACCAATAGGTTATAAAACAATGTATATTTGGACATTTTTTGTTTTGTATTGAGTTATGCAGCTAGCCATTCATAATAACTCCATGATGTAATTACTGGTATGGGAAAGATCTCATGGAAAGGTTACAGCATGGAAGGAGGCCATTCGGCCCATCGAGTCCGCACCGGCTCTATGCAAAAGCAATCCAGCTAGTCCCACTCCCCTGCCCTATCCCCATAGCCCTGCAATTTTTTTTTACTTTCAAGTACTTATCCAGTTCCCTTTTGAAGGCCACGACTGAATCTGCCTCCACCACTCCTCGGGCAGTGCATTCCCGATCCTAACCACTCGCTGTGAAAAAAGTTTTTCCTCATGTCACCTTTGGTTCTTTTGCCAATCACCTTAAATCTATGTCCTCTGGTTCTTGACCCTTCCGCCAATGGAAACAGTTTCTCACTATCTACTCTGTCTAAATTTCATCTGCCACGTGTTCGCCCATGCCACCAGCCTGTCTATATCCTCTTGAAATCTATCACTATCCTCCTCACTGTTCATTACGCTTTCAAGTTTTGTCTCATCTACAGATTTGGAAATTGTGCCCTGTATACCCAAGTCCAAGTCATAAATATATATCAAGAAAAGCAGTGGTCCCAGCACTGACCACTGGGAACACCACTGTATACCTCTCTCCAGTCGGAAATGCAAATACTTCCTATAGTTTTCTGAATATAATGTCATCAGGAGGAGGGAGTGAGACTACTGGTCTCTCTTTCTCTGCAACTTTTATGATACCAGGAAAAAAAGTAACTTATTTGTCCAATTTATTTCTACGTCTAACTCATTAGTCCAGCGTTTAAAAAAATCCAGATCGCTTTAACGCCGTGTGGCATTTTTATCTCTATATCTCATGAGTTATCAAGGTTGCTCACAACAGCAACAACAACTTGCATTTATATAGCGCCTTTAACGTAGTAAAACGTTATCAAGGTACTTCACATGAGCGTTACCAAACAAAATTTAACACCGAGCCACATAAGGAGATATTAGGACAGGCTTGGTCAAAGAGGTAGGTTTTAAAAAGCATCTTAAAGGAGGAGAGGTAGGGAGGCGGAGAGGTTTAGGGAGGGAATTCCAGAGTGCAGGGCTGAGGCAGCTACCATGCATTCATCACTGATCTCATCTTTCCATGCATTATCCTCCATTAATATCATTAGTGTAGAGATAGAATGAGATAAACTGGTTATTTGCTCCAGTAGGATACAAAATTCATCATATTGGGTAATTATACTGCAAATGGAACCACTTCCCTCAATGACATGTTGGCCAGGGGCTGCAGAACCTGAGCCCAGCTGCTGACACACACAGGCAAGAACAACTTTTGAACTGAAGTAACCTGAGTTCAGTCGCTGGCCTGAGCTGGCTGGAACCGGTTTGAATTAGCTAAGTTTTGTGAAAGACAAAGGAGATGGGATAAGACACAAGTCCTTATTTAGAAAAGGAGTAATGAGGTAATGCTACCTAAGTCCTTGGGACAGAGCCAATGAGGAGAAGATGCAGGCTAAGGCGAGCAAGCCTAAACCAAAGGGAGAGAGACAGCACAGCTTGAAGAGATAAGATTCGGAATAAGAATGAAGAATCTGGGGCGTGGAGCCAGAGCGAAGACTCCGGAGACCAACCATCGTGGAAGTGGAAGAACCTACATCAGGGACGTAGAGACGACGTCGAAAGAGAGAGAGAACGGAACGCCTGGCTAGCGTCAGCACTCCTTTTCAGGTATTATCCTTTATATTCTGTGACCACTCAGGGAGTGTCAGAGAAACCTAGTGGGTGTGCGTTTAGATCCTAGTTTGGGTATAAAACTGTACAACCTGGTGTAAACTGCATGTCTATATCTAACCAGAGGTAGAAGCTATACGTATATGATCTAACGGTGCGAATAAAGCGAATTGAGAGTTAAAAGAGAATTGACTCTTCTCCTCTTTGTACTAAGCCAGTAACCGTAACCAGTGACCTCCGGTCAACAGACAACTGTCACACATTGACATTTTTGGGGGGCGGGGTGTGGTTAGCATATGACCACAAAATGGAATTGAAGTGACGAGGGTGCAATTTATTTTTGTACAAACGCAATAAATTTGAAAATATATTTGAATTCCATTGTCTTGCATGAAGCCATTGGACTAAATATGCTCACTAGCTGGATGACATGTCCTTGAAATAGGCCCTTGGAACTAACACTTCATCCTTGCTAAGGGATATTTCAAGATGCTAACTGCAGAAAGGTGAGTCACATTATGCAAAGGGAATAATTAGAGCATTCCGTGTGCTTGAAATTCTTCTAATATTTTAAAGGGATATTTTTATTTTGAACAGAACTGCCCCCATAATTATTGTAGAAATAGAATATACAATTAGGAACAGAGGTATTTGTGGAATAAACTGAGTTTTTAAAAAATGGAGACTAGAGAAGTCGGGATTGTTCTTCTTAGAGCAGAGGGTTAAGGGGAGAATTAAATGGTGTTCAAAATTATGAGGAGTTTGATAGAGTAGATAGGGAGAAACTGTTTCCACCGGCAGGAGGGTCAGTAAGCAGAGGACACAGATACAAAATAATTGGCAAAAAAGTCAAGGTGGAGGTGAGGAAAATTTAGTTTATGCAGCGAGTTATTATGACCTGGAATGCACTGCCTGAAAGAGTGATGGAAGCAGATTCAATAGTAACTTTCAAAGGGAATTGGATATATAGATAAAAAGGAAACATTTGCAGGGCTATGGGGATAGAGCAGGGGAGTGGGACTAATTACTTAGCTCTTTCAGAGAGCCGACACAAGCATGATCGGCTGAATGGCCTCCTTCTGTGCATCATGATTCTATTCGATGATTTAATCAATGGATAATCGCTATTCATAAAATTTGGATGGAGAAACACCAATCACAGTAAAAATAGTTTTTTCTACTGGTATGACAGGAAAAATTACACTATTTGGCCAGGGCTGTGATATGGAAAGCTCCTTTATAAGGCTCTGTTGGACATGTTGGAGAGTTAATGGCTCAGCAAGTTTATCATGGAGTAGCTGAGTTATACCAATCCACAAGATCCACATTTGATCCCAGGTATGTACTGAGTTTGCTAATCTCAGCATGGGTAATGGCAGTGGCGCTACAATTTGCCTTTGTGTCTTTGGGTTAGGGAGGGGAAAATCAGCCAGGATTCTCACTCCCAAACACGATCCAGCAACTCCTGCTGGTAGTACGATGTTCGGATGTTGTAGGAGGGTGACATTGGATACAGTTGCGATATTTTCCTTGCTCAAAAAGCTTGTCAACAGTCATAATTAGACCAGTATTCTATTTATAACTTATCTAGCCATGTCAAATTGTGGAGAGTTATGTCACACTGTAGATATATATACTTTTAAAATGTGGTATATTAGCTAAGAACACACAGAAATAATTCATTCTATTCCTGAAGAAGATTGCCATCTTCCTTATGTGTCGAATAAAGTAGGAATGGCAGTGCATTCTCCATAGCACACGGTTACAGTTCCCTACCAATGCTTCATGGTAAAGAAGGCCCTGAAAATACATGGTACAGAATTACAAAGGAAAAGAATTAGGTACGCATTTGAGTAAATATTTGTTTTCATAAACATCTATTACTAATTTAGTTTGAAGTGTGTCATCAAACTTATCAAACAAACCATTTATCTTCAGAACAGAATGTACTGAAGAGCCATATCATCAAACAAGAGTTAAAAGTCAATGATACATTTGTTATGCATTTTAGGAACATATGCCACAACATCTCCAAATGTTATTACTGTAGAAACAGTTTGTTTTAAAGAGACGTACTTCATTACTGATAACGGGCATGTGACAATGATTAGATGAGTGAGAGTCAAGTTTCCCATGAACTTTTTGAGGATCAAACAGTATTTCAGTATAAAAAGAGATTAGTGTTTTTCTGTTTATTACAGAAAATAATGTATGCAGATATCATGTAACAGAAAACGTAATTACTTCTTTGTATGTGGGCATAGGTTCAGCTGTACACTGCCACTCAAAGAACTGAGCATTATGCTTCAATCTGAATCCATTCTCATCAAATGTTATTTTAAGTCTTCATAAAATGTCATCGTTTTTTCTTGCATGTCCTCAGGACAATTTAAATAATCTACCCTTTTGATCAACAACAAAGTTACAAACCAACAGGTTGATTGATGTTTTGACACCACGAAAAGCCAATCAATAGCTGCTGTCAAAATTATGATACTAAGATCTCGCTGTAAGTAACTTCTTCAAATCAAGTATTGCATGAACTATAAGTAGTTGATGAACTTCAAGAACTTTTCATTGATCACTATTTGGAAGACAGTACTAGACCTTTTTGCTACTGTAAGATTTCAAATGTAAGATAGAGACAAATGCCAGGAATTTCCTTGGGGCTTCTTCCACATGGTCAAAATACTTCGGATACACATGTAAACAGGCGTTCTGCCAATCTTTCACCAAAGTTATGGCAGCTGCTTGTGAGAACCCCCAAGTAAACTCCAGGTGAAAGTAATTTTGGTGCAGTAAAATGGCTCTTATCTATTGGTTTTATTTACTGTGCATATTGCAAAACTTCGTTCCAGATAGGGCATGGTTATCTTGGTTAGTTAGTTTAACCTTAAGAGCTTTGAATTATAATATTGGTATGTTAATTTTCAACTGTAGTGGAACAGCAATGGCTGATGGGTAGCTAAGAAAATGTCTGCACATACATGAATTTGTCGCTTTGAGTGCATTCAGACTCCCATGTGAAGGGGAGTAAGACTTCCTCCAACTACTCAGCTTCCCTCCCGATGTCAGGTTGGGTTCTGGTATCAGGTTCTGGTATCAGATTCAGGCTGCAGAAGTGGTGCAAAGCCAAAACGACTTTACAGCTGGAGTGTGAATGCATCGTAAGTGTGCAACAATGAACTGCTAATTTGGGTGTGTGTTTTATACAAAACTGTAATGCAGTTATAGCTAATAATGTAAGCATCTGGCTCTCAGTACTTCAGATCACAAACTTTTCTGTAGGTATTTTCTATAGAAGCAAATATGTTAAGTTTCACAAACATAAATTGTGTTAGGATTCGATAATATACAAACAGGTTTACAGATCATAGTCCCAGTTGAATCAAATAGGGAAATATTTCAAACTCCATGGATATGAAAGAAAAAATACTGTCCTCTTTTCCATAATCATTATTTTGACAATGTGCAAAATGTTCATATTTTCATGATGAGCTGTAGGGTCATAATTCATTTGATATTCTTTGTACTTACAAATATTCAGAAACTTCTTAAAAATATCTTTCAATATTCCTGCAGACAGATAAGTTATAAAGAAAAGCTACCTAATTTGCCGCATTATGCTTCAGTGATCAGAATGGCTGCTCTGACCTTTTTTATTAAGTGATGCAGATGCACTTTCCCTACTATAAAATCCAAGTGGCTGTAATAAAACCCATAAAACTTTACAAGATTAAATACTTCAACATGGGGGCAAGGAAGAATGAGAGAAAGCTGGTTCTCTCTCCCCCGCCCCACCACCTCCTCCATACTTGCGTGTGCAATTCAAATACCTAATACGAAGCATATCTGTTAAATCCTCTTGGGTATACAACACAACTTGGGATTATATTAATAACTATGAAGAGGTTAGCATTTTCTAGTTTACTATGTGAGCACTATTTATAAATCCACCCCCCCCCATCGTTCTATAATAATTGCTGTTAATAATATTCATGATGATTAATTATAAAGGACACTTTGAAAATCACAATGTGAACAAATGCAGTTATGCTACAGCCTAAAAACATAATTAGTTCTCTCAGGGTTTATCAATACACTCCAGTACTGCACAGAACTGGCCCAGTGTCCCTTTGCAACCCCATTTGTTTCTAAGGTGCTATTAAAAAAAAATTAACATGCCTAAAATACTTAATTTTACATATAATTACCGACCATGAAAAACAGACCATCTTGAGTTTAAGATTTTAAAAGGTTTGCTCATTTATTTACTAAAAAAACTCAGGCTCTAAAATGCTACAGAAAAGTACTTTAGTGTTTTGAGACCTTTTAAAAAACAAGATAAATTAAATTAAAAATTATCACTTGTTCCGTAATACTCCGGCTGAGGCAGGTAAACCTGTCTTTTGTTATTCAACAGTTCCTCAAATCATGCTCTTTCGATGGCTGTATAAGGACTGCATCATGAGGACAAGCAAGATAATGAGGTAATTTCACTAATGGCACAAACCTTCAATATAGTTTTCAAAATCCAGGTGAAGATTCAGAACATTCCTAGATCACATATACCTCACTTCCCCTCACTCCCCCCCCCCACCACCCAATCTAATTGTATCATCAATAATACACCCAAAGAATAACCAATGGAAAGCTCACATAATTTTTTTAAAATTTGAAAAGCGATAAAGAGGACTGTGTACCCAAGTTACCATGTGAGGTGATACAGTTTGCTTCAACTTTGCCTCTAGCTCATTTAGATTTCTGCGTAAGAAAGTAAGCAATTAAACAGAGACAAATGTTGTGTACTTCAGAGAATGGTTGTTGACCAAAAGGTGAGTACGCATGCATAAATTATATGTTGCTATGTTTACAATTGAAACATTATCCAATTACAAAAGACAGTCCAGAGGCCATAACTGAATATTTTAGGTTTTCTGTCAAAACACAGGACATCAGTACAATAACAATTTACAAGACATGCTCAGCAAACTTGACAGCTGTGATGAAGAGGTCACATGCTTCTGAACTTCCTCTTTAACCCTTCAATGAACCTACACTCGATCCTTTGGGTTATTCATATGAGCAGGAAGATCAAGGTGAACATGAGCATGAGAATATGAGAATAGGGGGTGGGGAGTTGTAGGGAAGGTTCTTTATTGTACTGTGGGATCTGACACACATCTAACAAGCAAGCTCCAGTCTGTCAGACCATATATTGCCTTTCACTATAATTTATTGTCTTTTGAAACATCAATTCAACTTCCAAGAGCTAAAAAAATTCAAAGTCTCTTTAAAAGCAGGCACTTTTGTTCACAAACAAAGAACTTGCAAAAGGTACTCCACTGGATGCAGTCCGTTAAGAATCAGATTAATTCCACAGCATACTTCTTTTATACACCTGCCAGTTCAAAATGTACCCTGCATTATGCTCCTGTGAATACCCATTTTTCTCTGGCTGCCGCTATATGGTCAGTCTTGTAGTTCATCCGGCAAAAAAAAAGTATGTTTTCTGCAAGAAACTGGGCCACATGCCTCGGAGGAGGAGGCTTGCATTATTTCATTCCCACCGTTTCTTCTTTTTTGGCATCTCAGAGGCTTTCTATGCCCAGAAGTGCTTCAGTCAGACTGGACCATCAAATCAATTATCACAGCAGTCTGCTTTCCAAATATGAATAGCAATGAATGACAAAGGCGAGGGTAACTTTCAGCTTAGATTTATCAGCAGTCAGGCATCTTTTGTTTCATCGGAGTTTGTCGGAACCCAGCAATTCATCCGAAACTCGCCCTGCCTGCTGCATCTGCTGTGTTAGAACCCCAAGTTAAATAGTTTAAAAGAGAGCTTTACCTTGCTAAGTCGATATGAATGCACAAAGAAGCATTAGTGATATAAAAGCTTTTAGGTTACTGATTTTTGAAAGCTTCTGGCAAAGCATATTTATCAACCACGTCTTTAACTGAGCTTTGAGTAGCTATTATCAGGGATAATTTAAAGGAACAATAACATAGAAAAGGACAAAAGACGACTCTGAAAATAGTACCCTTTGACTTAATAGGAAAAATGCTAACATACTTAGGCTCAGAGCTGCATATTGAAGCTTCTACACAGTCTGTCATCAATTCCCTATTTATTATTGGTATTCATGCCAAATTCACCAATTGCGACAGCATTTTAAAGCTGTAGTATTTTTCCTTAGTTGCCTAACTAGCTGACTTTTAGAACTATCAAATCACAAACACATCTCATTATAATATGCCCTGTATGTGGTTAGCACATTGTTTTATATATATATTTATATATATGAAAAAAATTGATGTCCAGGTACAAGACGAAAGACTTCTGGCATAATTTTAAAATGTAACTAATAAAAGAAATGCAAAGGAAAACACTTGCATTATTAAAGGTAGATCATGCTACATTCAGCCAGTCTCATAAAAAGGAAATACACATTCCACATGGAAATGAAACTCATCTGCAAAGCTAACAAAACAGGCTACTTAATTTATCAGGTAGTTCTTGTTTACATCTATAATTGGCTGATATTTCCTTCCACTGAGGCCTGCAAGAAGGGTACATGCAAGTGCATCAAGTGTCAGCCGTGGCTCTGTTGGTAGCGCTCTCGCATGAGTCAGAAGGTTGTGGGTTCGAGTCCCACTCCAGAGACTTGAGCACAAAATCTAGGCTGACACTACAGTGCAGTACTGAGGGAGTGCTGCATTGTTGGAGCTGCCATCTTTCGGATGAGGTGTTAAACCGAGGTCCCGTCTTTCCTCTCAGGTGGACGTAAAAGATCCCACGTCACTATTTCCAAGAGGAGCAGGGGAGTTACCCCCGGTGTCCTGGCCAATATTTATCCTTTGACCAACATCACTAAAAACAGATTATCTGGTCATTATCACATTACTGTTTGTGGGACCTTGCTGTGCACAAAATTGGCTGCCGCGTTTCCTTCATTACAACAGTGACTACACTTCAAAAATACTTAATTGGCTGTAAAGCCCTTTGGGATCTCCTGAGGTCGTGAAAAGCGCTATATAAATTCAAGACTTTCTTTCTTTCGGGGGGTAAATCTTAACTGCAAGCCGGGAAAAGAGTGGAGAGGGGAAGATTTTGTGCCTGGCAGCCAGCCCGAATGACAGGCTGGCTGGCTGTCGGGCAGGAAGGCCTGCTGTATCGGCCGATCGCGGGGATCCTGTCGGCCAGGTGAGCTTGTTGGGGTCTGGAAAAAGCACTCCTGCCCCTCCGGGTCCACAAGCAGTGCAATAAAGGCACTCACCTCGTGAATCCAGCCCTTCCCGCCTGCTTTCACCTGACATGATTGGGAAGCGATTGGAAACTCGAACATGTAAGGTTAAATTTGTTTCATTATTCCAATACACAAAATATTAAGTACTTCAAGTATCTCAATGAGGTACATTGCCAGCTTTAAGTGGGGGCGGGATTTCCTGGTGTCTTCTCTCCACACCCATACAAACCTGCCTGGAATAAACCCAGAAGCAGGCGTGTTGGAGCCGGGATGTGGTCCCGCTCTGAAAACGGAGCATTTTTACTCCCCACCCAGCCCCAACCCACCCGTTCTTGGGGGTTAATATTTACCCCAAGGCCCTTTGTTCGCCGAATCTTGTTTCATTTAATTCCATAGCACCAACCGATTCCCACTCTGATGCAGAAGACAAAGTGATGTCACAGGTGTGGATAATGGCCACCATCACAGATAACAATTAAATAAGAATACACACTCAACCACCATGGGCCCGATATTAGGAGGGAGGCGGGTTGGCAGTGGGGGGGGGGGGGTCAACTGGGCGTGTGGGTAACGCGCCCATTGAAATCAGGGTGCTCCGCACGCGATTGCAGCCTAATTGAAGGTACTTATCACAGCTTCCGGATTTCCCGTTCCAGACCTGCGCAGCGGGCGCACTGCGCATCTGCATCACAGGCTGCCAGCAGGAGGAGCCCTATTTAAAGGAGCAGTCCTCCAATGTTCCTCCTGCAGCAAAGAATCAAAATAATAGGATGGAGCAGGCCAGAGGCAAGGCTACTCCAAGGTTTTCTGACTCCTCACTCCAGGTGTAGCTCAATGGGGTGAGGAGTAGGAGGGAAACGTTTCTCCCATCAGATGGGAGGAGGTGGCCACCCTCTGCCACTCAGAAGGCCTGGCTCGAGGTGGCAGAGGAGGTCAGCAGCAGCAGCAATGTCGGCTGATCCTGGGTCCAGTGCAGGAAGCGCTTTAATGACCTAACCAGGTCAGCCAAAGTGAGTATACTTACACATTCTCCCACACTCCGTCTTCCACATCACTTCCACCACCACACAACCCCTTCTGCACTGCCACCACAACGTTCTCATCACTCCTCACATCCACTCAACCATCATCATCACCTTGCCTGCACTTACTCACTGCCCCAATTCCCATTCGAACACTACCACGCAACCCAATCCTCATACAATCTCATGGCTGTCTCAAACGCACCCTCCCACGCATCTCCCTCACTGTCACCCCCACCCACACTAATGCATGCAGCAGGTCACTATGCAACCATCACTCAATCACGCCTCTCTGTGTTTTGCCTTGATAGGAGAAGAGATGCCAGAATTCCTGGGAGAGGGCCCGCCACACCAGGTGGTCCTAACGGACGCGGAGTAGCAGGCAATGGAAATAAGCCGCACGCTGGAGTGCCTGTCCGTGACGGACGCTGAGACTGGGAGCACACAAGCAGCTGGTGACAGAAATCTAACACTCAGCACTCATGATAGCGAATGATCTTAACATCACTTGGCATCTGCAGCACCTCAACATCTGTTCACATGCTTAATATTGCTTTCTGTTCTCTTGCAGGGCCATCTGCGACTGCCGTGACTGCGGAGGGCGATTCCTCAGAGTACCTGCCGGCCTCTGAGGGGGATTTGTCACATCTGAGCCAGCCATTCACCAGCGCAGATACACACACCTTGGTGGGTCCCCGTCCTCAGTTAGTTGGGCTTGCACATGGTGAGTCACCAAGCACATGTGAGCACGAGCAGACCCTGGTGGCAGGGGCAGCCGTGGAGAGTCCGCGTCGGTAGGAGCACTCTTCTCCAGGCTCTGCTCAACCCTGGGGGCCGGCCACGAAAAGGAGAGTCATCGAGGGCCAGTAGCACATTGCCGAGGTACTGGAAAAGTTGCCACGCGCACTCTCCACAATCGCGCAGAGGATAGAGGAGTCCAACTCCTGCACGAGTGGAATACTGTCACAGGGACATGAAGGCATCTCGGAGATACTGTCGCGGGTAGGTGCGGGAATGTCTGCGATGGAGGAAAGGCTAGCCTCCATCGAGCTTCAAGCACGGCAAAACAATGAGTCCATTCAGGCCCTGACAATGGCCGTTCGGATTCAGGGTTAGCAACATTCTGCCGCCTTAAACAGGCTGACAGATACATTCCAACTGGTCTTCCAAGGCTTCACACAAGTCCTCCAAACTGTCATCCAGCAGGGTGGAAGGAGTGATGTGGGCCTGGGCCAGGAGAGGGATGATGGTGAAAAGGGACATGGAAGTGGGGACGCCACTCAAAGTGCTTCCACGTCTCACCCATTGCCCCCCTCTCAACCAGTACCCGCAATGCTGCCCCCTATCCAGGTGGCCGAGTCTGCCCCTGCACAGGTGCAGGTGGAGCAGTCTTTGGAGGGGCCCTCGCGGGCACCGATACCCAGAGAGCGTCCGCACAAAGCATCTCATCGGTCAGGGCATGGAGAAGAGCAACCTGCCACTACCTCTGCTGAAGCCACAGGGGTAGCGCCACGTAGGAGTTCCCATAAACATAAGGCTAAGGTTTTGTGAGCACAAAGAGGATGCACAAGGGTGGATGACAGAATTTAGTTTTGTTTGTTTTGCCAAGCACATTAAAATTTGTTATCACCACTACTGCCACGTCTTTGCAAATCTTGTCTGGTTTGTGCAACAATTCCCTTTCCTGAGGATCACTATGAAGACCCACACCTGATGCCACCCATTGTGTCACTGCAGAGTGGGTGTAGGTGTATTTGCAGGGCTCTTTTGTACAGACGAATGAGAGACGCCAGCGATGTCCCCGGTAGCACCCTGGAAGGATCCGGAAGAGAAGTTGTTGAGGGCAGTGGTGACTTTGACAGCGACAGGTAAGAAGATGGTGCTCGGGCCAGCCGGAAGCAGCTTGGCATTAAGGAGGCTGCCGATGTCCAGGACTACATGTCAAGTGACTCTGAGCCTCAGTGTGCACTGCTCCTCAGAGAGGTCCAGGAAGCTGAGCCTCGGTCTGTAGACCCTGTGGCGAGGGTAGTGCCCTCTGCGACACATCTCTCTCTGTGGTTGCCCTCCCTCCTGCTGTGCTGGTGATGCTGTTTGTCCTCCAATGAGGTTATGACTGCAGCTATGGCGGCCCCCATCTAGAAGATGTACGTTTGAGGGGGTCCGCAAGGTAGGTAAATGTATCTGCACACCGGAGTTGAGGTTCCAAGTTTGTGAATTTTTGTGTTAGGAGGAGGGTGGTGCAGGCCAAACTTTGCCCAAAGTGACAGAGTGGCCTCCTGCAATGAGTGAGAGTCTCTTCCACCAACCTGTCAAATGGACCGTTGCAGCTCCCACAGGCTGGTGGCTGCAACACATCTGTTTCAACTGGGAGTGTTTCCCCCACTACGGGAAATATGCTCAGTTGATATGAAAATTCCACCCCTCCTAAAATATCCTCCCAAAAAGGTCTACAAACGACCTGAACTATGTAATTAATTGGTTTAAGTGGGATCCCACCGGTTTTAATTGCCGGTGGGAGTCCCGCATGCGGGGGCTGCACGCGCATTGGGGAACCCGGAAGTGGGCGGGTTGGAGCCGGGTTACGGTCCCGCCCCGGGAATCCCGAATTTTAGCAGCCCCCCCCCATCACGTACACACCTGCTCGGCCATCCAAAAATCAACCCCCATATCTCTGAAAAAAAATCCATTATCACAGTAAAACACTCTGTTCCTGTCAATGGACCCCCATTATACTTCTGTAACATAGTCCTTCCTGTTACACGGAAAAATCTTATCGCCA
The DNA here is from genome assembly GCF_035084215.1 of Heptranchias perlo. Lineage (NCBI taxonomy): Eukaryota > Metazoa > Chordata > Chondrichthyes > Hexanchiformes > Hexanchidae > Heptranchias > Heptranchias perlo. The sequence goes on from NC_090339.1 coordinate 17,471,859, forward strand.
TAGTAGCAACAGTCAGCAATGTAAAATATGAATTCCAGTGGGAAGAAAATGTCAATACTAAACCATACATATTGAAATGTATTTAACAGTGTGTTACAGCTCTGTGCCATCCTGTCCCAACCATTTGTTATTCTCTGTAATCATAAAATGACTGAGGGTCTATCAGAACTACGTGAATTACAGTAAGTCCATTATCCAAAATAATACATGCAGGAGTTTTATACGCTGATAAAACAGTACATTAATTTTCAGCAAAACCTCTCACGGTCATTCGATAAGATTACAATCGTGGTCCATCATCATAATCTTCTAACCCCCAATTCTCTTTTTATGATCTTGTAATGAGTATCGCAGCAAAACTCAATGAGCTAGGATGTTAAATTATCAACTGTAGGCTTGGTCTGTCTCATTCTTAGAATGAAGTTCAAGCTTCACCTACATATAAGATGGAGAATAAATGCAGCTTTGCCAGTATCACCCACATCCTCAGAACACATCAATAGTAAAGGAGGAGCTTCAAAGAAAAAGACTGAAGTGGCTTAAAGTTCTGGTACCAATGGTGGTGTGAAGGGAGGGTGGGGTGAACATAGGATAGGGAAGCAGTCTGGACCCTGAAGGTGTGGATAACTTGTTTTAAGTTTTTCGCATGAGCACCCGGGGGCATGGGGTGGTGGAAAATGCCAGATGGTAGCTTGGTGCTGGACTTTCCAGCAGCATGGGGCAGGTGGGCACCCGAGATCCACCTGTAGTATGTGTGGCGTGAGCACCCACCAACCCTATGCAAATAAAGTTGCCTCTCACTGACTCTAAACTCTGGTGGGCCGATACTGGAAGGCACCAATGGGTGCATTCCTGGTGTTACTGCCAGGATCGTGGCCTGCACACTTTCAGGAACCAGGTTTCTAATAGCATTCCTTATTTTCTCTTGGTGTGACGGGGGTGAGGGGGCAGGGTGAGGGGGCAGAGGGAGGGGGCAGAGGGAGGGGGCAGAGGGAGGGGGCAGAGGGAGGGGGCAGAGGGAGGGGGCAGAGGGAGGGGGCAGAGGGAGGGGGCAGAGGGAGGGGGCAGAGGGAGAGAAAGGAGGGCAAGACACAGAGGGAGGAAGAGAGACAGAACGGGGTAGAACGAGAAAGGAGAGAGAAAGACAGGAAAGAAAAACGAGAGATAAATTCTTGACTTCTGGCACAAGCAAATGACTATGGAGATTGATGAGACACAGGCTATGGTGGATTTTTCATTTATAATTAAAGGACTCATTAGTTACAGAGACAGCTGCTCCATCAAAACAAAAACAACTTGCAGTTAAATACTGCCTTTACTGTCGAAAAATGTCTCAAGGCACTTTATTAAGCAGGTATTAGATACAGCAGGAGTTAGGAGGCAGTTTGAGTAGGTAACTGAATAAGTAGGTTTTGCTGCGGCTTTTGAAAATCGGAGAGTTGTGGTAAGGCACAGATGATTGGAAAAAAGAAATTCCATAGAGGAGGGGCATAATGACTGAAGTCTCTTCCACTGTGGAGCAGAGGGAGAGGCATTCATCGGAGTCAGATGAGCAGAGCATATGTGCTGGAACATAGGACTGAAGGAGGTTGCATCGGCGGGGTGGAGGAAAGCCATGTAAACAAAGATAAGAATTTGAAAATCAATGAATTGGTAGACAGGGAGTCAGTCGAGGATGGCAGAAACAAGGGTTATACATAAGTGGAACTTAGTGGGGGTGGAATTCCAAATGAGGTGGATTTTATGTGAAGAACTTGCATTTATACAGACCTGATGACCTACGTATGCAATGAATTACTTGAAGTCCACATACTGTTTTTATGCAGGCAAGCACGGTGGCCAATTTGGATGACCAGTCAATCTGTGTTTTTTTTTGGTGGTGTTGATTGAGGGATGATTGTTAGCTAGAGGTCTTGGAGAACTCCTAGCTCTTCTTCAAACAGTGCCATGGGATCTTTTATCTCCATCTCAATGTTTAGATACGGCCTCGGCTTAATATCTTATTTGAAAATACTGTGCTCAAGTGTCACCCTAGATTATGTACACCAAGTCTTAGAGAGGAATTTGATTCTGAAGCAATAGTGCTGCCAACCGAGTCAAGCTGACACTTATGATGTAGGAGGAAACTTGGGAAGAGAGCATTATGAGGGTTTCAGCAGAGCTGGGGCGAAGGATACAGGCTGGCAACATTATGGGGGTGCAAATAGATCTTATTACTAATGCGCTGGATGTAGTGTTTGAAGGTGTGCATCATCAAGGTCAACTTGATAAAGAACATAAGACATAGGAACAGGAATAAGCCATACAGCCCCTCGAGACCAATCAATAAGATCATGGCTGATCATCTACCTCAACTCCATTTTCCCACCCTATCCCCATATCCCTTGATTCCCTTGGTGTCCAAAAATCTATCGATCTCATTCTTGAATACACTCAACGACTGAGCATCCACAGCCTTCTGAGTGAAGAAATGTTTCCTCGCCTCAGTCCTAAATGGCCGACCCATTATCCTGAGACCACGACCCCTAGTTCCAGACTCTCCTACCCTGTCAAGCCCACTAAGAATTTTATACATTTCAATGAGATCACCTCTCATTCTTCTAAACTCCAGAGAAGATAGGCCCATTCTACTCAATCTCTCCTAATAGGACAACCACGCTCATCCCAGGAATCAATCTAGTGAACCTTTGTTGCACCCCCTAGAAGGCAAGTATAACCTTTCTTAGGTAAGGAGACCAAAACTGCACACAGTACTCCAGGTGCGGTCCCACCAAAGCCCTACACAATTGCAGCAAGACTGCCTTACTCCTGTACCTCCAAACCCCTTGCAATAAAGGCCAACATACCATTTGCTTTCCTAATTGCTTGCTGTACCTGCATGTTAACTTCCTGTGATTCATGTACAAGGACACCCAAATCCCTCTGAATACCAACATTTACTAGTCTCTCAGCTTTTAAAAAAAATATTCTGCTTGTCTATTGTTCCTACCAAAGTGGATAATTATATTCCATCTGCCACCTTCTTGCCCACTCATTTAACCTGTCTATATCCCTTTATAGCCTCTTTGCATCCTCCTCACAACTTACTTTCCCAACTAGCTTTGTATCATCAACAAATTTGGATACATTATACTTGGTCCCCTCATCTAAGTCATTGATATAGATTGTAAATTGCTGAGGCCCAAGCACCGATCCTTGTAGCACCCCACTAGTTACAACCTGCCAACTTGAAAATGACCTGTTTATTCCTACTCTCTGTCAACCAATCCTCAATCCATGCTAATGTATTACCCCCAATCCCATGAGACCTAATCTTGTGTAACAACCTTTTGTGTGACCTTTACTGAACACCTTTTGAAAATCCAAATATCCATCCACTGGTTCCCCCTTATCTACCCTGCTAGTTACACCCTCAAAAAGCTCTAATAGATTTGTCAAACATGATTTCCCTCTCATAAAACCATGCTGACTCTGCCTAATCATAGATTTTCTAAGTGCCCTGTTACCACGTCCCTAATAATAGACTCTAGCATTCTCCCTACTACTGACGTCAGATTAACTGGTCTATAGTTCCCTGTTTTCTCTATCCCTCCTTTCTTGAATAGTGGTGTTACATTTGCTACCTTCCAATTCATGGGGAGCATTCTAGAATCTCGGGAATTCTGGAAGATCAAAACTACTGCAGCCACTCTTTTAAAACCCTTGAATTTGGCCAACAGGCCCAGGGGATTTGTCAGCTTTTAGTCCCATTAATTTCTCCAATACTTTTTCTTTATTAATATTAATTACCTTAAGTTCCTCACTCTCATTAGATCCTTGGTTCCCCACTATTTCCAGTGTGTTTTTTGTGTCTTCTACTGTGAAGACAGATACCGAATATTTGTTTAACGTTTCTGTCATTTTCTTATTCCCCATTATAATTTCTCCTGTCTCTGCCTCTAAGGGACCCAGGTTTACCTTAGCTAATATCTCTTCCTTTTCACATACTTGTAGAAGCTTTTACAAATTGTTTTTATATTTCTTGATTGTTTACTCTCATATTCTATTTTCTCCCTTTTCATCAATTTCTTGGTCATCCTTTGCTGATTTCTAACCCCCCCCCCACAATCCTCAGGCTTACTACTCTTTTTGGCAACATTGTAAGTCTCTTTTAATCCAATACTATCTTTAACTTCTCTCGTTAGCCATGGTTGGACCACTTTTCCCGTGGAGTTTTTATTCCTCAAGGGAATGTATATTCGTTGAGAATTATAAATTATTTCTTTAAATGTTTGCCATTGCTTATCTACAGTCATATCTTTTAATCTAATTTCCCAATCTACCTTAGCCAACTCGGCCCTCATATCTACATAAGCAGCAAAGAGGGATAGTCTTAGGAGCTAAGATGCAACATTTCTGGTAGAGTGTGAATAGCATGGCTTTGGTATCTTGGTAATGTTGAGCTGGAGAATGTTCTGTCTCATCCATGATTTGATTTCAGACAGGCAGCTGCAGAACACTGCAACAGTTTAAAAGGAACGGATGGTGGTAGATAGGCAAAGTTTGGTGTCGTTAGCTACACAGGGAAGCTGAACCCATGCTTATGGATAATGTTGCCAAATTGCAGCATTAAGGTAATGAATAGGAGGGGCCCAGCATGGAGCCTTGGTACACACAGAAGGGATGTATGTGGAGGCGTGAAAAGACAAGTCACTGTCGAAGATGTGCTGGCAATGTTGCGGAGGGTAGGAATGAAAAAGCGATGTCACGCAGGTGGGCCAAAAAGAACAACCACAGAAGAGAGTCAACAAAGGGAGATGGAGCATTTGACAATATCAAACAGCACAGAAAGGTTGAGTAGAGATAAAATGCCATGGTTCAAGTTGCAATGGATAGCATTGGTGGCTTTGGCCAAGGCAGTCTCTGTGCTGTGGGTAGGATGGAAACTGGGCAGCAGGGGTTCAAACAGGGGTGGCAAGAGTAGGGTGACAATTACATATTTGAGTAACTAGATGGTATAGGGAGGTTGGAGACTTGGAAGGTATGGAGGGTTTTAAAATGGGCTGTCAAGGAAAGAAATGGTGGCAATAGTTTTGACACAGGGGGTAAACCAATGCTTGAGGAGATAAAGCAGTTGACAATTACAGTGAGCATTGGAGCAAAGAGGAATAGTTGAATGATCAGATGTTGGGTCAAAGGAGCAGGCAGTCAATGCAGTAGCCTCACTTTTAGAGGTTAAGAAAAGTACAAGCTCCTCACACTTAGGCCTCGCTATTATCAGGGAGGCGGGTTGGCAGCGGCGGGGCGACTGGGCGCGTCGGTAACCCGCCCAGTAAAATCTGTCCATTCCCCACCCGATTGCGGGTAAATTGAAGCCACTTAACGTGGCTTCCGGGTTTCCCGTCGGAAACCTGCGCAGCAGTCAGACTGCACACCCGCATCACAGGCTGTCAAGCTGGAGGAGCCCTATTTAAAGGGGCAGTCCTCCAATGACTGATCCTGCAGCAAAGAACCACACAGCACCATGGAGCAGCCCAGGGGAAAGGCTGCCCCCAGGTTTAATGATGCCTCACGCCAGGTCTTACCAGATGGGGTGAGGAGGAGGAAGGAGATCTTCTACTGGCGGACAGGAGGAAGTGGCTTGCTTCTGCCACCAAGAAGGCCTGGCTCGAGGTGGCAGAGGAGGTCAGCAGTGGCAGCAACATCTCCCGCACCTGGATCCAGTGCAGGAAGCGCTTCAATGACCTAACTAGGTCAGCCAAAGTGAGTACACTTACTCATTCTCAGACATTCCGTCTTCCACATCACCGCCCCCACCCCACAACTCATTCTGCACTGCTAACACTACTCTATCACATCACTCCTCACACCCACTCAAAGCTTATCCTCAACTTACCTGCACTTCCTCACCTCCCCAGTACTCATCCCACCACTACCACTCAACCCAATCCTCATACAATGTCATGGCTCTGTCTCATACTCACCCTCTGATGCATCTCTTTCACGATCAGCCTCACCCAAACCAATGCATTCAACGTTGACCACGTCACCATCCCTCACTCACGCCTCTCTACTTTCTCCCCTTATTGGAGAAGAGAGTCCAGAATGCACGGGAGAGGACGAAGACCGGAGGGGGCCCGCAACATCAGGTCGTCCTCACAGACGTGGAGCAGCAGGAGGCTCTCGAATTGAGCTGCACCCTCGAAAGCCTGTCCGTCGGGGACACCGAGACTGCCACCCGACGAACGGCTGGTGACAGAACTTTAACATTCAGCACTCACAATAGCAAATGATGTTAACATGCCTTGCCATCTTCAGCACCTCAACATCTGTCATCATGCTTAATATTGCCTCCTGTTCTCTTACAGGGCTTTCAGCGACTGCTGTGACGGCGGAGGGAGATTCCTCAGAGGACCTGCAGGCCTCACACACCTCGGTGGGACCCCGTCCTCAGTTAGTTGGGGTTGCACACGGTAAGTCACCATACATGTAAGCACGAGCAGACACTGATGGCAGGGGCAGCTGTGGAGAGTCCGCGTCGGTGGGAGCACTCTTCTCCAGGCTCTGCTCAGCTGGACACAGATGCTGAACCCCGGGGGCCATCCTTTAAAAGGAGAATGATCGAGGGGCAGCAGCACATTTGCGAGGTGCTGGAACAGGTGCCACGCGCACTCTCCACAATAGCGCAGAGGATGGAGGAGTCCAACTCTTGCATGAGTGGAATGGTGGCACAGGTACAGGAGGGGATCTCTGAGACACTGTCACAGGGACGTTAGGGCATCTCTGAGATAGTGTCGTGGATAAGTGCGGGAATGTCTGCGATGGAGGAAAGGCTAGCCTCCATTGAGCTTCAAGCACGGCTCGCCAATGAGTCCATTCAGGCCCTGACAACGGCCCTTCGGACTCAGGTTGAGCAACTTTCTGCCGCCTTAAACAGACAGGCAGATACACTAGCACTGGCCTTACAAGGCTTCACACATGTCATCTAAACTGTCGTCCAGCAGAGTGGTAGGAGTGGTGTGGGCCTGGCCCAGGAGAGGGATGAAAGCGAAAAGGGACATGGAAGTGGGGACGCCACTCAAAGCGCTTCCACGTCTCACCCGTAGCCCCCCTCTCAACCAGTACCCGCAATGCTGCCTCCTCTCCAGGTGGCCGAGTCTGCCCCTGCACAGGTGCAGGTGGAGCAGTCTTTGGAGGGGCCCTCAAGGGCACCGAATCCCAGAAGGCGTTGGCCCAAAGCATCTAATCAGTCAGCGCATGAACAAGAGCGACCTGCCACTACCTCTGCTGCAGCCACAGGGGAAGCACCATTTAGGAGTAGTAGGAAGCGTAAGGCAAAGGTTTTGTGAGCACAAAGGGGATGCGCACAAGGGTATTTGATGGTTTGTCATGTTTTTTTATTTATATTTGATTTTTGTTCAACTCACATTAAATATTACATTGTCACCAATACTGCCACGTCTTGGCCACTCTTGACTGGCTTGTGCAATAAGTCCCTTTCATAAGGTTCACCATGAACACCCACACTTGATGCCACCCATTGGGTCACCCTAGAGTGGGTGTATGTGTAATTGCACGTCTATTTTGTGCAGGTGCGTGTGGCGCAGCACTATATTGTGGAGCTCCATGTGGTGGAGGTGGACGGCGTGCCTGGCGAGGTTGGTGATGTTGCTCGTCTTTGGATGAAGTGCTGAATGCAGCCATGGCGCCCCCCATCCTGATGGTGTGAGTTTGAGGGGGTCCGCAAAGTAGGTAAATGTGTTTGCACAGCAGAGTTTAGGGTATAAATTAAAATTTTTGAGTGGAAAGACAAAGGTCTTGCGGCCAAAACTTTGTCTGAAGTGACAGAGTGCCCTGCTGCAATAAATGAGGTATTCCCCCCAACTGTCAAAATATCCTCTGCATCTCCCACTGGCTGATGGCTGAAACACGTCTGCTCCAACAGGGAGTGTTTCCCACAGCACGGGAAACACGCCGAGGATCCTTCAAAATTGCACCCCTGCCAAAATCTCCAATCAATGAGGTCTGTCAAGTGCCTCAACTACCTAAATAAGTATCTAAATTATCATCCTGCCAGCTTTACTTGCCGGTGGGAGTCCTGAATGCTGGAGCTGCGCGTGCAACTGAACGCGTCATTGGGGAACCTGGAAGTGAGCGGGTTAGAGCCGGGCTCCGAACCCGCTCTGGGATTCCGCCATTTTCGGAGACCGCCCCCCCCGGCCCCAACGCACCCGCTCGGCCATCCGAAAATCGGCCCCTTAATGTCAGAGGTGAGTGTGGAAGAAATAATTTCCCTGTATCTATCCTATCAAATTCTTTTATCATTTTAAACACCTCGAATAGATCACCCCCCTCAACATTCTAAACTCAAGGGAATACAAGCCATGTTTATGCAAACTATCCTCATAATTTAACCCTTTAAACCCTGGTATTATTCTGGTGAATTTATGTTGTACCCCTTTCCAAAGCCAATATATCTTTCCTGAGGTCCGGTGCCCAAAACTGAATGCAGTACTCCAGATGGGGTCTGACCAAGGCTCTGTACAAATGAAGCATCATTTCCTCGAGATAAGTCCATTAGTCTTTTTGATTACTTTTTGTACCTGTGCACTAGCTTTTAGTGATTGGCATACATGGACACCTTGATCCTTTTGCCCTTCCACAGCTGCTAGCCTGGAGTTGTAGCCTGAAGTTGTCGCCTGAAGTTACATTTACAAGACTCTGGAGTAAACTGAAAAAAGCTATAGATGCCCTTTAAGTTCAGCACCAGAAGGTCCTTTCTGACTCCTTTTGTAGTTTTTCCTTTTGTTTCCCTTTATAACTGCAGTTTGTATTTCTGCCCTAGTCCTTTAACCTTCCGCTGTGCTTTGGCAGTATTCTTGCTCAGCCAACTTACCTGATCGCTGTCTTAATTTGGTAGCACTTTTGGCCAGGCTGTTTCCCTGAGAGCTGAATTTTGGTCAGCAACCATACAACCAGATGTGGGGGTGGGAGCAGGCTGCTGTGTGGAGTCACAGTTGGTGAAACAAAGACTAATTGCAGAAGCTGAGCAATGTCTTAACCAGAGAGGCAGAAATGAGAGCAATAGCAATGGAGGCGTCGCTTCAGAAGGAAGTTGGACTTGGAAGAACATATGAAATAGGAGCAGGAGTAGGCCATGCAGCCCATCGAGCCTGCTCTGCCATTCAATCAGATCATGGCTATCTTCGTCATCAACTCTAATTTCCCACCCGATTCCCATATCCTTTGATTCCCCTAGAGTCCAAAAATCTATCCATCTCAGTCTTGAATATACTCAATGACTAAGCATTCACAGCCATCTGGGGTAGAGAATTCCAAAAATTCACAACCCTCCGAGTGAAGGAATTCCTCCTCATCTCAGCCTTAAATGGCCGACCCCTTACCCTGAAAGTGCGCCTCCTAGTTCTAGACTCTCCAGCCAGGGGAAACAACCTCTCAGCATCTACCCTGTCAAGCACCCTCAGAATCTTATATGTTTCAATGAGATCACCACTCATTCTTCTATACTCCAGACAGTATAGGCCTATTCTACTCAATCTCTCCTCAAAGGACAACCCTCTCATCCCAGGAATCAATCCATTAAACCTTCAATGCACCGCCTCTAAGGCAAGTATATCCTTCCTTAGATAAGGAGACCAAAACTGTACACAGTACTCCAGGTGTGGTCTCACCAAAGCCCTGTACAATTGTAGCAAGATTTCCTTACTCTTGTACTCCAACCCCCTTGCAATAAAGGCCAACATGCCAATTACCTTCCTAATTGCTTGCTGTACCTGCATGTTAACTTTCTGTGGTTCTTGTACGAGGACACCCAAGTCTCTCTGAATACCAACATCTAAAAAATATTCTGTTTTTCTATTCTTCCTACCAAAGTGAATAACTCCACATTATATTCCATCTGCCACCTTCTTGCCCAATTGCTTAACCTGTCTATATCCCTTTGCAGACTCTTTGTGTACTCCTCACAGCTTACTTTCCCACCTAGCTTTGTATCGTCAGCCAACTTGGATACATTACGCTCAGTCCCTTCATCTAATTCATTAATTTAGATTGTAAATAGAATGGGGAGGTTGATGATGAGGCAGCATGAGGATATTTGGATATCCATTGTTGTACAAAGCACAACAATGGAGTCATTGATAATTCTCATCTGAACCCTGAGATGAGATAACTGTAATGATACAATTTCAGGATATCTTTTTTCAATACACCCCAGGAACACTACTAGGTGATTTTATTTTGTTTTTGGTTAGTTTTCTTTTGTTACAGTAGCTTTCAGTGCAGATTACAATAGCCAGTGAATTCTGTATTGCTGATGCATGATGATAACTGTACTAAAGCATTAATGGCTTTGACGTAATCACTCGTAATGAAAATGATTTCCAATGATATTCAGCAAACAGATGTTCATCCACTGCACATAAAATGTAATTGTATCTACATCTATGAAGTAATGGTTATCATTTTGTAATGCAGATGTAAACTGGGAAACAAAGCTGCATTTAGTTTGTGTTAGAAAAACAGAAGAAATGTTTCTAATGACTTAACAGCATGTTGCTTCCTGATTAAATGATTCTTTCTACAATACTTCACTTCAGGTTAAAGACCAATGTTGTCAGCCCCTAGTCAGTTGCATAATATAAAGGCTTAAATCTCAGAGCTCCACAGGTGTTCAAGACCAAAATTTTATACCCATCATTGGTATTTGAATTTGATTACATCCCATGAAATAGTTTGACTGGTTCTTGTCAATGTTGCTGGTTGGAGTGCTTTGCAACTGTAGAACACACACCTTGAAGATCGGAAAAGATCTCCTCACACACACAAAGCACGTCTCATAATAGCCAACATGGAGTGGCATTAATGGTGTTCATGGAGGAGTTCACAATTAGACAATCCATACTGTTCAGATGAACAATTTAGAGGCAAGAATAGTGAAAGGGAGAAGATTATGAAGCGTTATAAATAAAATAAACATATATGATAGACAAATGGTATATATGGTAGAAATTAACTAGACAGTAATTCGGTAGAATAGTTCTTAAGTCATAAAGCATGAGAGGTGCTCAAAGTGTTATAATGAAAAATACTACTTGCAGTTATATTGGGTTGAAATGTTTCAAGCAATTAATTACTTTTTGAAATGCAGTGACCGCTGTTATGTAGGCAAACTTAGAAACATCAACAAAGCTGTGAAGCTGATTTACTCCCTTAGATATGTTATTCTTTATACTGTATGCTTTTTTTTGTACTTATCTTACAACTATTCACTGAGCACAGCGATTGAGGCATTACAAAGCTGAAAATGTATTAGACAAGAGTAATATAGGACCTGAAGATAAAGGGCACTACATAACTGAATGACTGGCACTACAGCAGTACCAGTTCTATTTTTGAAACAGATCAGGAAATGTACTATACACAGTGTAACTTATTACTTTTTCAGAGCAATGCAAAGTTCGCTCATATCTCTGCAGTGATAACACAATAAACATGATTTTCTAGCATGCAAGAAGATGCAACGTATCTTTTGAATAAATTCAAGGCTTGCACTGATTGTACCTCCTGTTGATCTGATGCAGCATTGCTAGGGAACCAAGTAGTGTTAGTGAAAGGTTAATGCAGTCGGTCCCAGTGTGGGACCATTTTCCTACACCTTTTTCAGTGAATGGAGTCCCTCACTGCTGCCTCTGACTGACAGCGCACAGACGATGACCTAATGAACCTTTCAAGCTTAGAGCTGATGCACCTCCCCAGATAAGCGATGAGCTGAAGTCTAACCTTGCGTACCCTCTCTCAGGTCCCTTGTGTGCTGACTACTATGCCAAGGTCTGAGAAACCACTGTAAACATTTTATGAAGGAGAGTCCCTGCAGAAATGTTGTCAAATTGATTTCTTTTCCATCAATTTACTTCTTTTAAAGAATTCACATAGGATTTTTTCCTATTCCAACTACAGGTGTGAACTTCAGTGGGTAGGTGGGGCATAATCTATTCTTACTTTTTATCCCCCTCCAGTACTTTCTCCTCTCTTTATGTATAGCTCCAGGCGCCGCAAAACTGGGCGGGTATGGGGCACTTCTGGGCCGGAGGTCTGAACTGGGAGGGAAATCTGGTGTGGCAGTGGTCCAGGCTGGTTTTGTGGAGCCCAGAGGAGCAGTCCAGCTTTTCCTGGCCTGATAGATACAGTAAAACTTACCTTTGCATTCCTCTTCCATTGATTGTGCACACTCTGCCCAGTGTTGTTCTAAAATGGCAAACGTTGTATGTATGACATGGTACCCCAATTTGCATATTAAAAGGGTCTCCCACCTGACTCAGGTGGGCGCTCTGGTTACCCAACGGTAGGCCTGGGGGAAGATTGCAGCCGCCACAGCGATGGTGGGAACATGGTGGTCAGTCATTCCCCACCATTTTGTGGTGTGCTGTTGTGCCATTTCCACCTTGCAGAAGATCTCAAAGTCTCCTCCAGAGAATGATTTCCCTTCTGAACATTTCTTGCTCTTTGCAAGGAAGCACTTATCTGACACTGTGGCCAAGATCAAGAATTTGTCACATGGGAAATCACATCTTCTCATTTGATAATAATACGCGTGCCACCTGACTAACCTGCCCCATTTTACATCCTGGTTTGATTTCACATTGCTAAACTTGAATGGTTTCCCAAAATCTTTTTACTTAAATTCCTGACAATCAATACAATAACTCAATACCTTTCAAGTACATTTAACTGTTTCTTCACTGAACTATCTTTGCAACTGAGAATTTTTCCCCATCCTGCAGAGAACAATCTGTATAACAATTTGAATCCTTTCCCCATCTATTTTTCATTTCTATCACTTGTAATACTTCCTGACATCTATGTCACATTTAGAAGCCAATTTAGATTGATTCACTCCAGCAGTAACTCAAACTGAACTTCAGTGGAATACTGTGTCTGTTTTCGAGTTACCTTAAAATGGTTCACAAAGAGTGATATGCCTTACTGCATTGTATTTTAAATGATGGTATATTGTATCCTCAACTGCACATCTAACCCAATGGGCCCCACCTGCTTCTAGATGTGGGGGAATGACAGACATGACAGAGAGTCTATTATTTCTGTCATTGTCCCATGACAGCCTGTAAAACAGGGCAGACTTACAGGCAGGCAGCACCATGCAGCTGATGTCTGTTCAGTTCACTTTCAATTTAAACTGTAAACCCGGCAGGAGAGTAGGTCTGTTACTGTTTGAAAACAATTCAAATAATAACCACCACAGAAATATATGCAAGGCAAGAAAGGTAGTAATGGGACAGGTTAAGAAACAAAAGGTTGATCCAGAGTAGCTGTAAATGGCAGCAGCAGAACCATTACCAGCACTAGCTGACCAAAAAAATGGGAGCAGAGGTTATGATCAGAAGTTATTGAAATCAATGTTGAGTCCGGAAGGTTGTAAAGTGCCTAAACGAAAGACGAGGTGCTGTTCCTCGAGCTTACATGAGCTTTGTTGCAACAGTGTAAGAGGCCGAGGACAGAGAGGTCAGAGTGGGAGTGGAAAGGGGAACTCATAGAGTCATAGAGTTATACAGCACGGATAGAGGCCCTTCGGCCCATCGTGTCCGCGCCGGCCATCAGCCCTGTCTACTCTAATCCCATATTCCAGCATTTGGTCCATAGCCTTGTATGCTACGGCATTTCAAGTGCTCATCCAAATGCTTCTTGAATGTTGTGAGGGTTCCTGCCTCCACAACCCTTTCAGGCAGTGAGTTCCAGACTCCAACCACCCTCTGGGTGAAAAAGTTCTTTCTCAAATCCCCTCTAAACCTCCCGCCTTTTACCTTGAATCTATGTCCCCTTGTTATAGAACCCTCAACGAAGGGAAAAAGCTCCTTCGTATCCATCCTATCTGTGCCCCTCATAATTTTGTACACCTCAATCATGTCCCCCCTCAGCCTCCTCTGCTCCAAGGAAAACAAACCCAATCTTCCCAGTCTCTCTTCATAGCTGAAGCGCTCCAGCCCTGGTAACATCCTGGTGAATCTCCTCTGCACCCTCTCCAAAGCGATCACATCCTTCCTGTAGTGTGGCGACCAGAACTGCACACAGTACTCCAGCTGTGGCCTAACCAGTGTTTTATACAGCTCCATCATAACCTCCTTGCTCTTATATTCTATGCCTCGGCTAATAAAGGCAAGTATCCCATACGCCTTCTTTACCACCTTATCTACCTGTTCCGCCGCCTTCAGGGATCTGTGAACTTGCACACCAAGATCCCTCTGACCCTCTGTCTTGCCTAGGGTCCTCCCATTCATTGTGTATTCCCTTGCCTTGTTAGTCCCTCCAAAGTGCATCACCTCGCACTTTTCCGGGTTAAATTCCATTTGCCACTGTTCCGCCCATCTGACCAACCCATCTATATCGTCCTGCAGACTGAGGCTATCCTCCTCGCTATTTACCACCCTACCAATCTTTGTATCATCAGCGAACTTACTGATCATACCTTTTACATTCATATCCAAGTCGTTAATGTAGACCACAAACAGCAAGGGACCCAGCACCGATCCCTGTGGTACCCCACTGGCCACAGGCTTCCAGTCACAAAAACAACCTTCGACCATCACTCTCTGCCTTCTGCCACTAAGCCAGTTTTGTATCCAAAGTGCCAAGGCACCCTGGATTCCATGGGCTCGTACCTTCTTGACCAATCTCCTGTGGGGGACTTTATCGAAGGCCTTACTGAAATCCATGTATACCACATCCACTGCGTTACCCTCATCCACACGCCTAGTCACCCCCTCAAAAAATTCAATCAAATTAGTCAGACATGATCTTCCCTTGACAAAGCCATGTTGACTATCCCTGATTAATCCTTGCTTCTCCAAGTGGAGACTAATTTTGTCCTTCAGAATTTTTTCCAATAATTTTCCTACCACTGATGTTAGGCTCACTGGCCTGTAGTTCCCCGGTTTTTCCCTACTCCCCTTCTTGAATAATGGTATTACATTAGCGGTTCTCCAGTCCTCTGGCACATCCCCTGTGGCCAGAGAGGTTCTGAATATATGTGTCAGAGCCCCCGCAATCTCCTCCTTTGCCTCACACAGTAGCCTGGGATACATTTCGTCCGGGCCTGGGGATTTATCCATTTTTAGGCCTGCTAAAACCGCCAATACCTCCTCCCGCTCGATGTTAATATGTTCGAGTATATCACAGTCCCCCTGCCGTATTTCTATGTCTACATCGTCCTTCTCCATAGTGAAAACAGATGCAAAAAATTCATTTAGAACCCCTCCTACATCTGCCGGCTCCACACACAGATTGCCATTTTTGTCCCTAATGGGCCCTATTTTTTCCCTAGTCATCCTCTTACCCTTAATATACTTATAAAACATCTTAGGATTTTCCTTTATTTTGCTCGCCAGTGTTATTTCATGGCCCCTCCTTGATCTCCTAATTTCTTTTTTAAGTATCCCCCTGCACTTTTTGTACTCCTCTAGGGTTTCCTCCGTCTTTAGCCTTTTGTATCTGCCAAAAGCCCTCCTTTTTTTCCTAATTCATTCTCGTATATCCCGACATCCAAGGTTCCCTGGAGTTCTTGGAACCACCCTTGACCTTTACGGGAACATGTTGCCATTGTATGGTCTCAATCTCCCTTCTGAAAGACTCCCATTGCTCCGATGCGGATTTTCCTACAAGCAGCTGATCCCAGTCCATTTTGGCCAGATCCTGCCTTATCCTATTAAAATCGGCCTTCCCCCAATTTAGAACCTTTATTTCCGGCCCCTCCCTGTCCTTTTCCATGACCACCTTAAATCTCACTGAATTATGGTCACTGTCACCAAAGTGCTCACCTACTAGCACTTCTTCCACTTGGCCGGCCACATTCCCTAGAATTAGGTCCAGTACCGCCCCCTCTCTTGTAGGACTTTCTACATGCTGGCTCAAAAAGCTCTCCTGGATGCACGTTAAGAATTTTGTACCCTCTAAGCCTTTTACACTCTGAGTATCCCAGTTAATATTGGGGAAGTTGAAATCCCCCACTATTATTACCCTATTATTTGCACAATTTTCTGAGATTTGCCTACATATCTGTTCCTCTATCTCCCCCTGACTGTTTGGGGGACTATAGTACACTCCCATCAAAGTGCTTGCCCCCTTTTTGTTTTTAAGCTCCACCCATATGGCCTCATTAGAGGAACCTGCTAATATATCATCCCTCCTTATGGCAGTAATTGATTCTTTAATTAATATTGCGACCCCCCCTCCTCTTATACCTCCCCCTCTGTCTCGCCTGAAGATTCTGTACCCCGGAATATTGAGCTGCCAGTCTTGCCCCTCCCTCAACCATGTCTCTGTGACAGCAACAATATCATACTCCCATGTGTTTATCAACACCTTCAGTTCATCCACCTTATTCGCAAGACTCCTTGCATTAAAATAGATGCCATCCAGCCTTGCCCTCACATATTTGCCCTGTCTTCCAAGCTGACTTGTTTTTTTCTCTATATATGGCTGCACATCATCCCCTATTGTAGCTCCACTCTGTATCCCATCCCCCTGCCAAGTTAGTTTAAACCCCCCCCAACAGTGCTAGCAAACCTCCCCGCAAGGATATTTGTCCCGCTCTGGTTCAGGTGCAACCCGTCCGACTTGTACAAGTCCCACCTTCCCCAGAAGCAGGCCCAGTGATCCAGGAAACTGAAACCCTCCCTCCTGCACCAACTCTTTAGCCACGCATTCATCTGTTCTATCCTCCTATTTCTATACTCACTAGCCCGTGGCACTGGGAGTAATCCAGAGATTACAACCTTTGAGGTCCTGCTCTTTAATCTGCTACCTAGCTCCCTAAATTCTTGATGCAGGACCTCATCTCCCTTCCTACCTATGTCGTTGGTCCCAATGTGGACCACGACCTCTGCCTGCTCACCCTCCCCCTTGAGAATGCCCTGTAGCCGCTCAGTGACATCCATGACCCTGGCACCAGGGAGGCAACAAACCATCCTGGAGTCACGTTTACGGCCACAGAAACGCCTGTCTGTTCCCCTTACGATAGAATCCCCTACCACTATAGCTCTTCCACTCTTTTTCCTCCCAGCCTGTGCAGCAGAGCTACCCCTGGTGCCAGGAAGTTGGCTGCTGCTGCCTTCCCCTGATAAGTCATCCCCCTCAACAATATCCAAAGCGGTATATTTGTTTGAGAGGGGGACGGCCACAGGGGACCCCTGCACTGCCTGCCTGCTCTTCTTACTCTGCCTGGTGGTCACCCAATTACTTCCTGCCTGTACAACCTTTACCTGCGGTGTGACCATCTCACTAAACGTGCTATCCACGACGTTCTCAGCATCGCGAATGCTCCTTAATGAATCCATCCGCAGCTCCAGTGCCGCAATGTGGTTTGTCAGTAGCTGCAGCTGGATACATTTCCCGCACACATGGTCGTCAGGGACACCGGAAGGGTCCCTGATTTCCCACATAGAGCAGGAACTAAAATGGAAGTGACCGGCAAGTCAGGGTCACACTTGCAGACAGAGCGAAGGTGTTCAGCAAAGCGATCATCTAGTCTGTGTGTGGTCTTCCCAATGTAGAGGAGATTGCATTGTGTGCAATGGATACAGTATACTAAATTGAAAGAAGTAGAAGTAAACTGCTGTTTCACCTGGAAGGAGTGTTTGGGGCCTTGGACGGTGGGAAGGGAGGAGGTGAAGGGGCAGGAGTTGCATCTTCTGCACTCACATGGGAAGGTGCCATAGGGAGGAGAGCGGGTGTTGGGGTGATGGAAGAGTGGACTAGGATGTCGCAGAGGGAGCGGTCCCTTCGGAACGCTGAAAGGGGAGGGGAGGGGAAGATGTGTTTGCTGGTGGGATCGCGCTGGAGGTGGTGGAAATGGCGGATGATGATGCGTTGAATGTGGAGGCTGGTGGCGTAAAAGGTGAGGACAAAGGGGACCCTATCATAGTTCTGGGAGGGAAGGGAAGGGGTGAGAGCAGAAGTTCGGGAAATCGGACGGACATGGTCGAGGGCCCTGTCAATTACAGTGGAGGGGAATCCTCGGTTGAGGAAAAAGGAAGACATATTGGAGAGAATGGCAATGTCGGCAAATTGGAAATTAGAAAAGGCCATTTGGATGAGACTAGAGAAGCTGGGATTGTTCTCCTTAGAACAGAGAAGGTTAAGGGGAGATTTAATAGAGGTGTTCAAAATTATGAGGGGTTTTGATAGAGTCGACAGGGAGAAACTGTTTCCATAGGTGGGAGGGGCGGTAACCAGAGGACACAGGTTTAAGATAATTGGCAAAAAAGCCGGGGGAAGATGAGGAGACATTTTTTCAAACTCAATGAGTTGTTATGATCTGGAATGCACTGTCTCTAAGGGCGGTGGAAGCAGATTCAATAATAACTTTCAAAAGGGAATTGGATCCCTACTTATAAAGGAAAAATTTGCAGGGCTATGGGGAATGGAACTAATTGGATAGCTCTTTCAGAGAGCCGGCACAGGCACAATGGGCCAAATGGCCTCCTACTGTGCTGTATGATTCTATGATTTGGCCCAGTGAGCCTGTTCCTCTAGACTTCTATTAGCAATGAAGAAATACTGCTTCTTTAACTGTGCATGAGATTTTTCAAATTGAACATTTTTCTGGTTTTCAAAATTTTCAAAAATTATAATTGCTGAACATTATTAAGATGTCCCTTCTCACACACATAAAGAAAAATGAATTGTTGGAAGTCCTGTGAAAGATACTTTTCGAAATGGATCTTCATTTCCCATTTAGCAGTGCAGATGCATCCACTTGCTGGAAATGTGACAGGGAGTGGAGCACTTCCTATTTTCACATTTATTAGTATAGCACGTTTCATTTTATCTTCTAATTTCCTGTCAACTGACATGAGGATTAAAGGATAAAACTTTCAAACAAAACAAGAGGGAAATGTTTGGGGAAACTAATTTGTTTAATTCTTACAACGAAAGACTAAGACTTAAACTGGATAGCCTTAAATATTTCCTCATTGCTTACATCTTCTAAACAAATTCAGAAATTGTAATTATTTTCCTCTTACAACTTTATGCAGGGTTTACTTGGATAACGGGATGGCTTGGAGGAGGAAGTGAAAATGCACAAACTTTCCCTCCATGTGTACTTGCTGTATGTGGATTGCATCACATTCTTATAGAAAGTCAGTGGATCTATTTTCCAGGTGGGTTCATTGCTGTCATGAAGCTCTGTGCATGAGCTACATATTTTTCTCCTCCTCTGCATTGTGTGTTCTCTGGGCATTTGCACAGCATATTTTTTTTTTAAATGGGGAAAAAAACATCTGAGGCAGCTTCAAGGCTCTCGTTTAGAACATTTGGGTGGGTAGGCTCAGTATGGGAATCTGTGCTCACAGACTGAGTGGAATTGTGCCGTTTACACAGCTGCTTCTCAGTGGGGGCCCCTCCATGGGATTTGTTTTTATTTTTTCTGTTTGTGCATGTGCACATGCATCTGTGTGTATGTGCAAACAAAATATTTTTATTTGATGTGGTAGACCGAACAAAGCAGCGATGGCTGAACAAAGTAGAGGTGGTCATTAATGTGGTGACTGTTTATACTGCATTGCCTCAGTGTTGGCCCAGTGTCACATTCCAGAAGGATGGATCTTGGTATGATTTATATTAATACTGTTACTTTTAAGTTAAATCCAGCTCTCGGGGGACTAAAATTACCCCAGCAACCAGAGGATTTGGGGGGAGCAAGGGGGATGTGTATTAAAGCTAGATGGACCAGCTTGCGGAACGTTGATGCTCACACACCACTTCAAACTGAGACAAGGCAGTAGATTTTAATTTGGGTCACCTGGTAGTGGCCCAAAAATGGCTCAGCACTCCGTTCGCGCCATCGTCAAAGGAGCCTTCCGCTGGGCAGCCGGAGATCACGCCAGTTTCAGGAGGTAGGCCCTTTCAATGTGCAACTCGATATCCTATGACATACACAGGTCCCCAGTTGAAACTTTAACGGACAACTGGGTGGATCGTGGATCGGACAGGCTCTGCCAGTTTTACTGGGCAGTAGAGCAGAAGAGGTACAAAAAGGCAAGTTTAAAAATATTTTAGTAGGGCCAGCAGGAGGGCACCTCTGCTCTCCACAAGAAAAACGTGGGCCACTGCCGCCTTGCACCCCCGCCACATTCTCCGCAAGGACTTACCTTGCTGCTCGCCGTGTCAGCCTCTGGACCGCCAAACTTTGTGCCGGCCTGGAGCCTACAAGCTTCAACGGATGCCCGTTTGGCACCTGTAACTCATTGGCAGCATGACAATGGGGGGTCTTGACCTCAAAATGCACTGGGCCTCATGCCAGTACAATTGGCCAGCCGGAGTCCCTGCCGGTGGGCCGCCCGCTCAACTTTATTGAGGCCTACCTCAATAAAGTTAATTGATTCATCCCAGACTCGCTGGGGAAGATTTTCACCTTTACCACCCGAGCACTGTGCGTCGTCTGAGCAGCAAGCAGAAAGGAAAATCTGGATGTGAGGATCGCACCCCTTTACAGAACCTGCCCGACTTTCCTTCCCTTCATTTCAATGGAAGGAAGATCGGGTGGGCTCTGTCACCAGGTGTGATGCTCCCAGCCAGATTTTCCTTTCTTCATTCTGCCCAGGCAATAAAGACTAAAATCTACCCTATTATGTCAAGGTGGTCCCATTTATTTTTGAGAATAGCAGGAAATGGTTTATAGGGAACCCACATCCTGGGGTGGGGAGGGAAAAGAGAGTGGCAGTGAGTTGAACTTGGCAGACACACTGGTTAATCTCTGGACAAGGAGTGGGTCAGAGATTAGCCTGCTAATTTCCCTTCCAGGACCAATGGGAGAACAAAGACCAACTGGGTCAGTCAATTGGGATGGTCTGCTCAGAGACCATCAGAAAAAAGCAAGAAAGGCCTAGGCAGTTTATTGTTAGGTTAGTGCTGACAGAGCTCCTGATAGCTTTGAAACAGACCAAGACTAAGATGAACTAAAAGCAAGCGTATTTAGCCCACTAACTTGAACAGAGCTGCATGTTTTTTTTTCTTGTTCACGGGATGGGATCTGAAGTTAAGTGAAGTAAGCGAGTTTTGATTATAACTGCTACTCTGTACGTTCACTTGATGTCTGTAAGATAAAGCAGCTTTCATGAATAGCACCTAGCCTCTTCTCATTAAAGTATTGTCAGTCTGCCGACTGAAAGATTGGCGATGCGCATGTGAGAACGGCACGATATCCAGTTCAGATCACAAGGGGACTGCACGGTCGCATGATTAGATACTCTCACTCGCCTGAACATATGATGCAGGGACCGCATATAGGAGTGAATAGTGCTGGTAAACCTGAGAGAATATCCGAAGGCAGATGTGGAATCTTTAACACCCAGCATGGATATCCTAACCCCATCCTTCAGAGGTAGCTTTAGAATTAGAACAATTCGGAGCACAGAATTCAGTGAGGTTACATGAGAAATAAAGGCTAGATTTAGCTGCACATCGAGTCTGTTCCTTTCTGGGGAAGGGGAAGCCTTTCAGATAGTCGATGGAAATGTCTTACTACTTTAATTGATTTGTTTTTGGACATGAACAAAGGTGTGGGGTAATCTCATGAACAAAAGACTTCAATGGGAAAACTTAACTTGGCAAAATATAGGAAAATATATCAATTGCATAGTCTTGCAGGTCTTTTCATGATTAGAGTATCTTCTCTCAGTTTTTCTTATTTCTTTTGTCCTCTCCCATTAACTTGGGGCTGTGAATTACCATCTTTGTTTGTGGTGGGGAGAGAAGGGGAATAATTACTGAAACATTAATTGAAATGAAGCTCAATAGCAGTTTTTTTCCTCACGTGTCTTGCAAAAGCCACTGCTTTGAAAACACATTTTAAATGTTACAGATTTCTGGCTAGATTTGTATCTTAACATGAACGCAAGAGATGGCTTGTGCTGGCAAATGTGCTGAAGCAGTCACTGTATTGTTCAACTACTGAAACTGTCAGAACCAGCAGGGGCCTGAAGCATCCATTAGTGGTCAGCACGTCTGAAAGAAGCAGCCAGTGTTGTCTAAAGTCCAAATTATCTAACAGCCAAAAAGGACAGAGACACCTCAGGCCTGAAGCATCAATTATTGGTCCTCAATATCCACTGAAGGAATCAACCAGAAATAACCACCACAAAAAATGGCCAGGATTACTTCAGGCCTAAGTATCCATTAGTAACAGTGGCATGTTGAATGCCCATTGAGGGGAAATGATCAGTACTGCCTAAAGCTTGAAACCTCTATTCAGGACAGCTGTACCATTTAGGCCCTGGGGCCTGTATATGGGAATCTGCAAATATTGTTCAGGGACTTGAACATGCAAAAAAAAAGAGAAGCAACACGTCATGGGGTCTAGAATCGTAGTTATGCCATCCTGGGAATATGGACTATGACCAAACTGAATTTTTGGTAGACTGGGTCATGCCATAAATGGAAGTTATCACTGTTAATATCAGGCCCACAGACCCAAGCTATTCACTCCTGTTTGGTAGGCAGGTAGGTCTTCACTGACAAAAACAAGCTTACTTATCACTCAAATAGCAGACAACAGTGAAAACATTACAAGATTCTCTTTCTGGGACAGGATGAAATTGTATTCCAAAGCATTAAGTCATCATATTAGATTTGTTTCACCATTGAATCAAGTCGGGTGAGAATAAAACTGAATTTTTAGATTTGGAATGTAAAATGACTTGTGATAGTAACAGATGAGATCTTATCCGGTTCTGACTATAATTCATACATATGAAAAACCTTTATAATGTTACTTTACACTGTATGTTTCTTAAACTGAATAATTTAAGGCTATTGAAGCAAATGTTTTTAATATATTTAAAACATACAAATAAAAATTTATCCAATATTTTCTAAACCCTGTGGCATTTAAACAAACAGTAGATGAAAGAATAATTTGTCTGCATTAAGGATCACCATAGGGGAAGAATTTAATACAGAAGTCTGCAAATAAACAATTTTAAAGCCACTTTGGTGGGTGTACAGCCAGTAACAGGATTAGGAAAGTAAGTTTCTGCTCATCTATCACTCAGATATCTAACTGTTGTTATAAAACTTCTAACCTTATATTAGAATGTGGATATTTACACTTCCATTTTAAAGTGACATGAAATTGGCAGGATCACATCATCGCATTTCAAAACACTGTAAACTGACATCTAAAAGCTTTCCCTGTATATAGTACGAGTGTTTTTAGCATGTTTCAAAATCTAGACAGCTACCAGAACTAACATCATTCCCTTATGTGCGCATGAACTGTTACACAAAACCATGCATGTATACGAGAATAAATAGGCTTAATTACTATTTTCTGCAATTACCATACAACCGTATTGAACTTTAATGTGACTGGAGTTCTTATATTTTACAATAATTTATACCAATGCTGTAGTATGAAATATTCCATCTAATGCTTCAGTGCCCCTGTAGTTGAGAATCTTTATTTGTGGTTTTGCGCCAGCAGCTGTTGTTTGAGAAGTTCAAAGAACCAGGAGGCCACCCCGAGCAGGCGAAGAGGGGAAACCGAGGACGGGGGAAAAGGGGAAACCATTCTTGCATCTCTTCCCCCCCCCTCCAACCCCCATTCCCCAGTATCCCTCTCCCCCTTCCCCAATGATTTCAGGGCCCCCCTCGATTAAAGGGCACCCCTCACGATTTCAGGGTCCCTGATTCCCGACTCCCTCCCCTCCCTACCTACCCACCCCACCCGTTCCTGGCTTTTGTGGTATAGGGAGTTCTTTACCCAGCATCCATAGCGGCAGAGAAACCGCTCTATCCCTGGGATAGAGCCGTGCAAGCATTCGATCGCAGAGATAGAGCGTTTTTTATATCCAACGAGCTATAACAATTAGGTTTTCAAATTAAATGCAGGGTAAAGGATCTGATTGCCATACACATCTTTTTCAATGGAACAGATGCTGTCACTGCAAATGAAAATACTATGCCTATAGTAGAATGATCCCTGATGCTTGATGGATAACATGTACACAGCTTGGAATCCATTTCACTGTCGTGAGATAAGTTGGCCTTCTTCAACTTGTTTATAGGAGATGAACAACTGAGCTAAAGATTTTGAGGACTTGATAAGAGTCAGCGCTTTCAAGAAACGAGAAGAGAAAATTGGAAAAAATGTTTAAAACCGATCAAAACATGAGTGTGTTTGAAGGCCATAAACACCTTTTGAAAGTAAGCAACTTCAAGGAGTTGATACGATACTGCCGTTTGTGTCAGGATCAAATGGAGTTGGGCAACTCGGTGATTCAGATACCTTCAGTGTACTTTCTGAGATGTGACCATGGCCAATTTTAAGTATAAAACTTAATGGTGAAGATTGATTATAATGAAACATTGGTATGGCTTGTCTAAGATTCTCAGCAAATAACGCCACTTCATGTAGCACTTTATTACACTAAAACAATCACAAAATACTTCATACACAAAGATTTACATTATAACTGCAGCTTTTATTGTATGAACAAATACAGCAGCCAATGTCAACACAACATCCCACAAACAGCGATGAGATGAATGACAAGTTAAAATGTTTCTTTGTAGTACTGATTGAAGGATACCAGAAGAACCACCTGCTGTTCTTTGAATATGGTCTTTAATGCCCCTCTGAATCAACAGAACAGGCAAATGGGGCCTAGGTTTAGTATCGCAACCAGGTACTGATGGAATTTCTAATTCAATACCCACCTGTGAAACAAGAATGAAGACTAGTGCAACTAGAGGGGCTTCACAAGAACATGAGTAATTCTAATCACAAAATAGCAGTTGTTGGTAAGCTAAAGTTGCAAAGGATGATAAATATCTGAAACAAGTCTGCAGCAATTATCGCAGTTGGCGATGATCTTCAAAACTGTTGAAAATGGGTTCTTGAGTAGGGAATAGATGGGGTGTCAGAACATTAGATGAGAAAACCAAATATCTAATGGAAAACAAAGGTCTCTGGTGATGGAATTCTTAGAAGGGAGACATCTAAATAAGAGCATCTCCTCCCATTGGAAAGTCACTGACAAACTAAGGGGAAGTAGTTTGAATTATGAGTGCTCTCCATTGATTGAATTTGATGAATTGTCTACGAGCGTTTTCTGATGAGAATGTGAAACATGCATTCTGGAGAACCACAGACATGAATCAACACCTTACTTTTATGACTTTTAAGATGAAGCCAAATGGGTCATCTCCAATTTATCACTGTGATCCTTGACTGTTCGAATTTCTTGGGTTAAAAATGAGCCATAGTAATTTCTTATGAATTGGTGGGCACATATTCTATAGCTTTCATTGTAATAAAGCAGTTATTTCATTTGGTAATATACTATGTGCAGTCTGAGCTTCTTAGTTTATAATTCTTCTTGAACAAAAAATGCAGAAGCAGCCAATGTATCATTCAACCACTGCAAGAAGTCAGTTCTGAAGATATGGTAACTAATATTCAGGATTTCACTGGGGTGGGGGGAAATGAAAATTTATCAAATTAAATGTGTTATGGAGTCTAGACACTCTGCCTGAGACATTCACTTGGAAAAAACAGTTAATAACCACCATGCAAATTTTAAATATCTATCATCATCCCTATCAGATAAATTTGTTCCAAAACAATTATTTTTGTTCTGTTCGAAGTCCACCCCAAAGATGGTTGGCAATCTCCTTTGTTTGCTCCTTGAGATAAAGTACCAGCTTATGTGGTACTGACCCATAAAAGACCAGAAACGTCCCAAGTTTGTTCCTTCCAATATGCTGCGGTTAGCTGATCTCATCTGAGAACATGAAAACAATCTCCCTCAGAATCGCAGAATCCTTGACTTCCTTCTCTCAACCATTATTATCCTGACCAAATTCTATTAGTGCTTGTTGAGAAGGGGTTACATTTATGAATTTATGTAGCACCTTTAACACAGCAAAATATCCTGAGGGACTTCACAGTTTGGGACAGGCCCAAGTAGGGAAGGCTTTTGAAAGTGGGGAAGATTGAAACAAGGCAGAGAGATTTGGGAAGATGGTTCCATATTGTAGGGTGTACTGGTTGAAAGCTCTGCTATCAATGGCAGAATGGAGGAAGGAGGGAACACAGAGTTGGAAGAGCAGAAGATGCAAGCAAGGATGTATGGTTGGAGGAGAATGGAGAGGAAGAGAGCAATGAAGCTATGTGGAGATTTGTAGATGAGGATGAAGGTTTTGAAATCAAAGTGCTGAGGAAGCACCGAAGGCTGATAAGGGCAGGGGTGATTAGCTGAGGGACATTTTGTGCAGGATATGATGCAAGTGACAGAATTCTGGATGAGGTAGAGTTCAGGAGACTGGTGAGAAGGGCATGGAAAACAAGTCTGGAGGTGACAAAGGCACGGTTTCAATGGCATTGGGGTAAGGTAAAGGCAGAAACAGGTAATACTTTGGTAGGTTGAAGTAGGAAGTTTTAATAATGGACTGGATGTAGCAATTGAAGATCAGCTTGGCATCCAACGGGACACCGAGTTTGTGAATTTCAGCAGCCATAGATGCAAGGAGATAGAATCAGGAGCTAGGGTGCAATGTTTCTGGTGGGGGTCAAATAGGATGACTTCTGTGTAAAGTTCTAGTTCATTCATAACAGGCAATCAGAAAACAAGAATTGTGGAACCAACAGTTGGGATGGAGAGATAAAGCTGGGTATCTATTTGCATATATACGAAAGCTAATGCCATGCTTGCAGATAACATTGCTGGGGGGAAGTATATAGATGAGGCATAGGTAAGTGCCAACAATGGCACTTTTGAGGGACACCAAAGGAGACTGTGCTAGCGCTTTTAATTTCCAACAGCATTACAAAGACATCGGGCTATGTCTTCTCACAACTCAAACATATTCATCCACAACTTGATATAAAAATGATAGATCTCAAAACATTTCAGATATGTACACTTTGGAAATATTTTAAATATTCCCATAACAAAATACTTATTTTCATTTTCGATTGACACCTCGCTACAGCCCATCACAGTCGTCATCTGCTAATCACTTATTTCAACATTAAAAATTTATCATTCACTAACTGACTGCAGTGATGACAGCAGGCTCAAATGCTATAGTTTTAGCTCTTAAAATGACTCATAAATTAGCAGGAGTAAGGTATTCCTTTGGGCAGTGCATGACATCATGATGGAGGCATGCTGAGTCCAGATTTGAAAAGCAAGTCTTTTAAAAGCCTTCCAAAATCCAGCCCAAACCATTTCCCTTTTAAAATTCAAATGGCAAGCAAAATAATGACTCTGGAGAACCCAGAAGACATCAGTATAAACAGCTGTATTACTTTAGTTTACAAGGGAGTCTATTTCTTAAAACTGCAATTGTTAATAACTCTGGATTTCAGTCTCCTGATTTAATAGATTACATATAAAACGTTGCTTAGAACTTGAATTTGGCTCTCTACTCAACAAAGTCTTGTTTTCCGCCCATTACCATAGTTTTGTTTACTCTGTTGTAAAGTTATGTACAGTTATGTTGAAGTTATTAATGAAAATAAGACCTTTTTTATTCATGCAGGTGTTGTTTTGGTAAGAATAAAACGCTCTTTTATTCTGTTTGTACACATGCACACAAACACATTGGGCTCGAATTTAGCAGGCCTGCGGGTTCCCAGCGGGTGGTCCTCCGGGAGCGTCGAAAACGCGGACGGCTAATCGTGTGCGTCCCCCACGCGATCGCGGGATAATTGGACCGATTAAGCCCTGCTTCCGGGTTCTCCGCTCCCCAGCTGCGTGCCGGCCGGCTGCGCATGCGCAGTACCGTCGACGCGATGTAGGAGCTCCACTTAAAGGGGCAGTCTCCCAAAGCCCCTCCTGCTGCAATCAAGAGGTTTGAGACGATGGCTCAGCCAAGGGGAAAGGCTGCGCCCTGTTTTTCAGACCTAGCACTGCAGCTGATGCTGGAGGGCGTGAGGAGGAGGAGAGAAACGCTCTTCCCAGAAGATGGACGCAAGTTCCCTGCCGCCGCCACCAGGAAGGCATGGGCAGAGGTGGCGGCGGAGGTGAGCAGCAGGGGCAACACCCCAAGGACTTGGGAGCAGTGCCGCAAGCGCTTCAATGACCTGACTAGGTCTGGCAAGGTGAGTACACAACGCACCCTCCCACATCCCGTCCCCACCATCACGCCAAACAGATCAAAACCCCTCCTGCACAGCCACCACTGCGCTCCATCAGCAATCCTCACAGCCACTCATTCACCATCCTCGCCGTGCACGCAAGTACCCACCGTCCCTGACCCCACCCGAACACTACCACACACCCCAATCCCCATGCAATGGGATGGGCACGTGGCCCACGCATCCTCCCATCCATCTGCGCCACGCTCAACCCAACCACACCGATGCTCGATGCGTCTCACGATGCAATACGCACCCACTCACACATCTGTGTTTTGCCTTCACAGGAGAAGAGAAGCAAGAACAATCGCGAAAGGGCATGCACCGGAGGTGGCCCGCCGCAAGTGGTGGAGCTCACCGACGCCGAGGTGGAGGCGCTCGACCTCGCCCGCACGCGACATTGCCTGTAGGTGGCTGATGGCGAGTGTGTCGCTGCCGAAACGGCCGGTAAGGGAAAGCTGACACTCAACACCCATGATCGCGAGTGACCGTATCATCACCTGCCATCAGGCGCACTGTCAAGTTGGTCCACATGCCTCAAAGTGCCCTCTGTTCTCTTGCAGGTCCGTCTGTGTGTGAAGCGCTCGAGGAGGGCGATTCCTCAGAGGACATGGCGGTCTCTGAGGGTGCATCGTCACATCAGAGCCAACCATCCACCAGCGCAGAGACACGCACCTCGGTGGGTCCCCCTCGCCAACTAGTTGGGGTAGCACTTGGTGAGTCACCGCGCACGAGTGAGCATGAGCAGACCCTGGTGGCAGGGGCAGCCGCGGAGGGTCCGCGACGGAGGGAGCACTCATCTCCAGGCTCTGCTCAGCCGGACCCAGATGCTGAACCCAGGGGGCCACCAGTGAAAAGGAGAGTCGTCGAGGGCCACCAGCTAATTGCTGAGGTACTGGGAGAGGTGCCGCGCACATTGTCCACAATAGCGCAGGCGATGGAGGAGTCCAACTCCTGCATGCGGGCATTGGTGGCGCAGGCACAGGAAGGTACTGGCGACACAGTGTCGCGGGTAGGTGCGGGACTGTCTGCGGTGGAGGACAGGCTGGCCTCCCTCGAGCGTCACGCACAGCTCCAGATCGAGTCCTTGCAGGCCCTGACAACGTCTGTACGGATTCAGGGTGAGCAACATTCCGCCGCCATCAACAGGCTGACGGATACACTAGGGGTGGCCTTGCAAGGCCTCACACATGCCATCCAAACTGCCGTCCAGCAGGGTGGAAGGGGTGATGTGGGCCGAGGCCAAGAGAGGGATGATGGTGACCGGGGACATGGAAGCGGGGACGCTTCTCAAGGCGCCCCCACGTCCCACCCGTCGCCGACCTCTCAACCAGTACCCGCAATGGTGCCTCCTCTCCAGGTGGCCGAGTCTGCCCCTGCCCCGGTGCAGGAGGAGCAGTCTGTGGAGGTGCCCTCACGGGCACCGAAACCCAGGGGCCGTCCGCCAAAAGCATCTACCCAGTAGAACACGAGCAACCTGCCACTACCTCTGCTGGAGCCACAGGGGTAGCACCACGTAGGGGTACCCGGAAAAGAAATGCAAAGGCGTTATAATCACAAAGGGAATACACCAGGGTGTCTATTAATTTGTACATTTTTTTTATATAATGTCACATTGGAGATATTAAATACTCTATTCTCACCACTCCTGCCACCTCTCGTCCATTCTTCCGCGGCCTGTGCAATAGTTGCGTTCCGTGGAGGCCATCATGACGGCGAACACCTGCTGCCACCCATTGGGCACACTGCTGTGGGTGCAGGATTACTGGCAACACTCTTCAGTGGAGGGGGCTGGTATGGCCGCTCGCATGTGCAGGTGAGGAGATGCGAGCGCATCGCAGTGTCTGACTCTAGGAGAACCGTTGACGTATGAGTGCGTCCCTGGCCCGGCGACCATCCCGGTGAGTCGTGGTTCGGCGCATGGGTCGTCCACTATCCTCTGGCGCGTCCTCCTCCGCCTCCTCCTCCTCCTCCTCCTCCTCCTCGCCCTCGCCTTCCTCAATGTGGGTGGCGGGTGTGGATGGGGCCTCCTCCAGCGGCATCCCTCTCTGTTGGGCCATGTTGTGCAGGGCACAGCAGACAACTATGATTCGTCCCACTCTGAATGGTGTGTATTGCAGCGCTCCCCCAGAACGATCAAGGCACCTGAAGCGCATCTTGAGAAGCCCTATGGTCTGCTCAATTGTAGACCTGGTAGCAGTGTGGCTGTCATTGTACCGACGCTCCGGCTCGGTGATGGGGTTCCTCAGAGGTGTCATGAGCCACGTGTGTAGGGGATACCCCTTGTCGCCGAGGAGCCAGCCGTTGCCGGCGTTGGGTGCCTGCAGGATGGGCGGGACGGCGGACTCCCTGAGGACGAAGGCATCGTGGCAGCTGCCAGGGTATCTGGCGCACACGTGTAGGAATCTCTGGCGGTGGTCACAGATGAGCTGGGCGTTCATGGAGTGATACCCCTTCCTGTTGATGAACAGCCCTGGCTCATGCGGAGGTGCCCGTATTGCGATGTGGGTGCAGTCGATTACACCCTGCACCCGTGGGAAGCCGGCCATGGCATGGAATCCAACCGCCCTCTCCATCTGGCTGCGCTCGTCCATGGCGAAGTTGATGTAGTGCGAGGCCCTGCGGAACAACCCATCGGTGACCTGCCTTATGCACTTGTGTGCAGAGGACTGACAGACCCCGGTGATGTCCCCGGTGGCACCCTGGAAGGAACCGGATGCGAAGAAGTTGAGGGCAGTGGTGACTTTGACGGCGACAGGTAACAAGATGCTGCTTGGTCCATCAGGGAGCAGCTCGTCGTTAAGGAGGCTGCAGATGTCGGCGACTACCTGGCGATTGACTCTGAGCCGACGTATGCACTGCTCCTCGGAGAGGTCCATGAAGCTGAGCCTCGCTCTGTACACCCTGTGCGGAGGGTAGTGCCTCCTGCGACGCATCTCTCTCTGCGGTTGCCCTCCCTCCTGCTGTGCAGGTGGGTGTGCAGCAGCACCGTGTTGGGGGGCCCCACGTCTCCGAGGCGGAGGGCGTGGACTGCGAGGCTGCTGGGGCTGGTCATGCTGTTCGTCCTCCGACGATGTCAACGCACCACCCATCTGGCAGGTGTTGGTCTGAGGGGTTGTGCAGGGTAGGTGGGTGTTTCCTCGGACTGGGGCTGCGGTTTCGTGTCGGTCTGTCCTCTGGCTTGGCGGGGGGTGGTGGAGGGCAGGGGTTGCCCTATGTGACGCGGTGGCCTCCTGCGTGGGTGAGGGCTCTCCCCCGTGGAGCGCACCTTGGCACCTGCCACAGGCTGCTGGCTGCAACACGCCTGGTTGAGGAGGGACTGTTTCCCCCAGTGTGGGAAACTCACTGCCTTGAACCGAAAATCCCACACTTCCTCTTTTGACAGCTGCTTCAGCTCATTAACTGACCACAACGAGCAAGTTAAGTACTCTCAAGTGGAACCCCGCTGGCTTTAATTGCCTGCGGGATTCCCACCAGCGGGGCTTGCGCGCGCAGCCCCGCACGTCAGCGCGGTTCCCGGAAGTGGCCGGGATTTCGTCGCGATCCGGTCACGTGACCGGATATCGGGATTTTCGGGGCCGCCCCGCTGGGAACCCGCCGGAAACACGATCCCAAAATCGAGCCCATTATATATATATATATAAAAAATTACAACTGCACACACTTCCTGTCAACTTTTTCCATTATAAATTCCAATGTCAACATTTATAATGGAAACAGCCTATGTAAAGTTGTTACGCTGTAATTACATGTTCCTCCCAGTGCAGCCACTCCAGTGCCACCAAAGGCAGTGTCAATATTTGCCTGCACTACCTGTTATGCCTGCAGATAGTGTTGTGATTAACATTTATAATGTTCAAATACCTGTCACATAACACTAGCTCCCAACCCAACACTGGAACTGTGCAGGAATGCTTTTGTCCTTAGAAAAGAGTATTCAAGTAAGTGAAATGTATTGACTCTTTGAAATGATCTAATTGCAATTTGAATTATCTTATTAAAATTATTTTCTTAACTGTAGCATTAATGTTAAAACCACCTTTCAGTGCAGCCTGTTGGAGCCTTCACATGTTCTGCCTTCATGGCAAACCCTCCCTCAAGTTCCCACCCCTATCCATTATATGGTTCGTCCCCCGAAGAAATTTTGCCCCACACCGGCTCCACAACAGCAGTAGTTCACCATGTCAAAGTGGCAACTTTCCTTGCTGGACACTTTAGTGCTGCAGCTATTGCACTGTTTGTGTCTCATCCTGACCTGCACTTGACCCTTGGTCCCCTTCAGCCCCACATGAAATCATAAACTCCCCCTTTCCCCTTCCAGCCACCACTGAACCCACTATCACTCACCGCCCTTGCAAACTTCACCATTAGAAGAGGAGCCGTTGCTAGTGCTCAGTACACATCTGGATCACCACTGTCATCTCTGCATAATGTGAGTAACATTAGTTTCCACACTGTTGTCAGATGTTTGCCACTGCTCATACTCTCAGCATCCCCCCTCCCCCCCTTTACTGAGGGGCTTCACAAACCACTCCCAATTCCAATTTTCACTTCCTCACAAACAATCCCTCTCCATGTGAGATTTTCAGGGTCTCATATTTCTCTTTGCCTCATTAAAGGATTTGCAAGGCTTTGCAACACTTCCACTGAAACATCCTCAGGGTCCCAAAGGCGCCATCCCACTAAGAGGTTTTTGAACCCAAATCCTCCATTTCTTTCCCTATCTCCCCCATTTCTATCACTCTCCAACCACCTCCCTTCCACTATCCTCCCCTCTCCTCCCCAACTCCCACCCCTCTCTAGATGCAAGATGTTTAATGATATAAACTATTATTAATATATACAGAACAAATACTGGCTTTTCTTCCTAACTTCCTGTGCTACAGATATGTTTGGAATATTCTTTGAGTCAGAATTCAGACATCGCAATATCTGACTTGCAATATATTCTCTCTCATATATATATATATATATATATAAAAAACACACACATATTTCTTCGTTTTTAAATCTTGCTTAAAAACATTCCCCTGAGATCCACTTAGAATGCTCTTCCACTCTAATGCTTTACGTGTGTATATTCTAAATCAAAAGCAAAATACTGCGGATGCTGGAAAGCTGAAGTGCTGTTCCTCGAACGTCCGTTGAACTTCATTTGAACAGTGTAAGAAGCCGAGGACAGAGAGGTCACAGTGGGAGTGGGACGGGAAATTAAAATGGCAAGCGACTGGCAGGTCAGGGTCACGCTTGCTGACTGCGGACTTAATTCCCCGTCCCACTCCCACTCCGACCTCGGCCTCTTACACTGTTCCAATGAAGCTCAACGGAAGCTCGAGGAACAACACCTCATCTTTCGATTAGGCACTTAAAATCATAGAAAGGTTTTTGCACCCTCTCTAAGGCCTTCACCTCTTTCCTGAAGTGCGGTGCCCAGAACTGGACACAATACTCCAGTTGTGGTCGAACCAGTGTTTAATAAAGGTTCATCAGGACTTCCTTGCTTTTGTACTCTATGCTCTATAAAGCCCAGGATCCCATTTGCTTTTTTAACCACTTTCTCAACCTGCCCTGCCACTTCCAATGATTTGTGTACATATACGCCCAGATCTCTCTGTTCCTATAACTCTTTTAGAATTGTGCTCTCTAGTTTAAATTGCCTCTCCTCGTTCTTCCTACTGAAATGTATCACTTCGCATTTTTCTGCATTAAATTTCATCTGCCACATGTCCGCCCATTCCACCAGCCTGTCTATATCCTCTTGAAGTCTATCACTATCCTCCTCACTGTTCACTATACTTCCAAGATTTGTGTCATCTGCAAATTTGGAAATTGTGCCCTGTACACCCAAGTCCAAGTCATTAATATGTATCGAGAAAAGCAATGGCCCTAGTACCGACCCCTGGGAAACACCACTGTACACCTCCCTCCAATCAGAAAAACAACCGTTACATCTACTTTCTGCTTCCTGTTACTTAGCCAATTTTGTATCCATGCTGCTACTGCCCCCTTAATTTCACGGGCTACAATCTTCAACATGGATTTCAATAGCTTCAGATTATAACTGCTGCTGCCTTTTTTTCGGACAGCAAATGCTGGTAATGGTTCTGATGTTGCCATTTACAGCTCCTCCAGACCCATCTTTTCTTTCTTTACTCATCCCATTACCATCCTCCTTGCCTTGCACCATCATCCCTTTTGTCATTTAATCACTCCTGCTCTCCATCCTATCGGAGACCTTCCCTTTTGTTCTTTCCTCCCCACCCCTCGCTCCCCCCCCCTTACCCCCTACCCCTGGCTCTGTACTTGCTTAACAAACTGTTTAATCTTCAGCTTCTTTCAGTTCTGATGAAGGGTTATCGACCTGAAACGTTAACTGTTTCTTTGAGGATTTCCAGCATTTTCTGTTTTTATTACATGTGTGTATACGTTAGCCCAACCTTGTTTCTCACAGCTTTTTTTATGTAGAAAAAGTGGAACATCCTTCTCGAAGTTTGCAAAAATGTCTTATAGACAGAAAAGTAGAATTTATTATCCAGAGTTCCCTATTTTATCTCATGTTATTACATTGGATCATATTAAAACAGTCCATCAGCTGCAACTGAATCACCCATTCATGATATTCTCATCATTTGCCTTACGTACATGTCGTTTTTTACCCATAAACACAGAGGCAGAAAATATTTCAGGCATGGGTTCAGTACTATGAATAGGACACAGAAAAAAAAGCAAACATATTGTACGAGTAACTCATTAGTGTTCCTATCTCCGTGGTGACTGCAATTGCCTCATCTTCAGTAAATTGAGATGCAGACAGAGTGGTGTTTTTTGGTCCATGCACTTTGCATAATCTTGATATATTGCAAGACAATGTCATAATACTGGAGCTCTGGTCAGTCACACTTTGCTTACTGCCAGCAAAATTGGTTTTGTAATGCTCAGTTTTTCACTCACAAGGGATATCACTCACTGTGAATTAGGACTATGTCCAATTCCCACTAATACATTTTACACTCATGAAGTCAAATGAATTGTGGCAGATTTCCAGACAGCTTGCACAAAGAATTCTAATTAAGTATTAAAAAAGTGGAACTTTCAAAAAGCTAAAGCTTGTTACACAATGCAAGGATATTTTTTCTTACAAAATATCTGCAAGGGTGGCACACTGTTAATGATATTGTAACAAGCTATGGCAACTTAATCAAGAAACACAAATGAATTTAATTGGTTCATGAAAATTATGCCTGGGGTCTCAGGGTGCTATGGTGCAATTCGATGCTACATGCATCCTGATACCTGGGAAATTAGTTCAAACAATGAAATTGAAAGCAGAGTTAATATTCCGTTGCAGCATTCCAGAGATGAACTTATTAAAAGCAATAATAACATACACATCCTCAAAGCTGCCGTTTCCCTCCGGCAAAAAAAGCAGATAAGACATAATACCATAGATGTATTTCTGAAGCACGAAGGAAAGGAAAAGGCCAGAATCTATTAGGAATGTTTGGACTAGGTACAATGCTTGACATTTTGAGCTTAATGCCAAGGCACTGGTAGAGGTAGCAGCTGGGTGTGAAATTAATACAGCAGTGCTGAGAGACCTAAAATAGAGATTTCCTAAAAACTAGCATTAAGGGAAAACTCGCCACCATCAAACTCTCCTCCACTAGCCTCCTGCCTCAGGCCCAAAATAAAGGTTACAGCCAATTATCTATCTAGAGCATTTTAAGGAGCTTTAAGCTAGACTGAAAAGTGAGATAAAAGAGGGAAGGAAAGTAGAAGCACTTGAATTTTTTTCCTTTACCCTTGTCAACAGGCCATCGGGATGTTGGACTAGCTGGACCTTGTTCACCTGCAACAACCAGGAAGGAAGCTATCAAAAACTGACTTTAATTGAAGGACAGATGAATTTACAATGAAGGAACCCTTTGCAGTGTGAAAATTGCCAGTGCATAAATTAACAGATTAGTTATAATGATCTGTTCAGCAACTGGGAATATCTAAATTGACTCAATAATACCTGTTTTCATGATAGAACTTAAAAAAAAATAAACGTAGGTAAGCACATCTGAATATGTTACATCAGTATTATCTACCCAGTTAAAAAAAATTATTTTCCTAGCATTCTCAATGGCATAATTTTAAATGCTTTTTGTATTCCCTAGTATTTTGAAAGGTGATTAGTAACAGAAATATTGATACTTACAATTTATAAAATATATGTATTAAAAAAGTCTGTATTCATTATTGCTAAAACTGCTATAAATATTTGCATTACATTTACTTGAGGTTTTGTCAACAAATATTTTTTCATTTGCAGGCTAGACATAATTGCATTGGTTTATCCAAGTAATACTAAAAATGTTAATAGATCATTAATACCTATGCAGCATATCTGCATACATTTTAAAATAAGTTTAGACTTATGTATCCACATGTTTTAAAAATTCTGCGCAGAAGTACTAACAATATTAAAAATTCAATTAAAGAATGTTATCAGGAATACTTTTGCAGAATTTCAAACTTGGCTCTTTTCCTTACAGAATTCAATATTGAAAAGGGTGCTACACTATTAATTGTATGTGTTGACCTTCCAGTGACTTTCATTAAGCCTGTGTTACCAGATATTTGTTTGCCATGAGGAAAAGCTACTTTAATTTTTCTTCTTTGACTATTATTGGGGTTTGACACTTAAATGACTACTCGCACAGGCCATCTACATTTGTCTTTAATAAAGCAAATGTATACAATTTTTTAAAAGCAATCCTGAAATCTGTCTCCTAGGTTAGTGAGAATACACCTGAGGAAGTGAGAAACGCATGTTTTGCCTTACTTTCTGTAGCTGCACATCACTTAGAGTTTGTGACTTACCAAGAATTCTTGGTGTGCGCTTCCTGCGATCCCTGAATGCAGCACCTGACTGCAAGGCCTCCAGCAGGCTATCCATCACTCCTGTTTCATCACCCCCTACAGAAGTGAAACAAGAAAATTACTTCAGTTTTGCATTATAAAAGTGCATCATTTGTCAAGGATATTTCGGTCTATATAGTCCCAAACTCAAATAGTTAATAATGGTAGCTTAAGAACAAGATTGTTATATCATACGTCAGATCGCAAAATTAGACAAATGGGATGTGCAAATTTGAAACATAAAGTAGCAGTCAAAATACTATTCCATGACAGCTGCTAGAACAGTTTAACATAAATCAAAGATTCACTTCAATGTGTATGTCTATGAGTAAAAATCAAACCACAATTTTAGATATCAACAAATTAGCAGTTCAATAAACTCAATGAATAAAAGCATTGCCAATCAGAAAAATTAAATGTTAGCTGTACCAAATGCTCAGATATCAGCACTTTTTTCAGTACAAAGTGTATGAAACATTCCATTTACACTTTTCTCCCATTTACTTTAACTCCCTTCCTATCATGATAGAAATTCATGCCCAAATATTCTTCATTCAGTTTGTAGACAAATTGTGAACAGCCAACTATCACCTCAAATGCCATAGAAAGGTTTGAAATACTATTGTTTGTCTTTCCTCAAGACT
Organism: Heptranchias perlo; assembly: GCF_035084215.1. NCBI lineage: Eukaryota > Metazoa > Chordata > Chondrichthyes > Hexanchiformes > Hexanchidae > Heptranchias > Heptranchias perlo. The sequence goes on from NC_090339.1 coordinate 17,509,569, forward strand.
GGCCAGCCCACAGAGTCCATGACAGTAACTGATGGAGTAATTCTGACGAGTAATTATTCTCCTCTGCGCGCACAGTCATTAACCCGTTTCTTTTCAAAGATGCCCAAAGAATAATCTTGTTCCCACAGACTGGTACGAGTTATGAATCATCTTTTAGTTCAACATGAATTAAACCTTTACATTTAAAAACCACTAAAAGATTTTACCTTCCCAAGCCACTACAAAAGTAGACTGCTACTTAACTACAAAAATATCAACTTTACTTGAAAAAGTATTTGGATCTGTAAAATAATACATATTCATCCAAAATGTAAAGAAAAAAAATTAACAGAACACACTGTGTTTTGGTCATCAAGAAACAAAGGAAACATTCAACCAGGGCATGAGGAAACAGATTTAAACCAGTAAAAGGTAAATTTAAGACTGATATCAGGAAGTACTTCTTCAAACAAAGAGTAATCAACACTTTGAACTGGCTTCCAGATGAATTAGTGGAGGCAAAAACTCCAGAACCATTTAAGAAACAATTTAATGCTAAAATGGGCAGATTTGTACGATCTTCCTGGATAGATGAATTAAGATGGGCTGAATGGCCATCTCCATCTGCAATTATCTTTTTGATCTTGTATAGAAGAGACCCTTCTCATTTATAAAGAACTAGGTTGTCGTGGTAAAGAATCTTCTTTCAACCTCTTCTACATAACTGTGGATTTTTTCTTATTTCTGAAGTAGCATTTGGAATGAGATTGGAAAGATAATTTTATTCCCCCCTCAGTCCATTCTCTGATTTAATCTGGAGGTAGGTTCCTCTGGGTAAAACATCTTCTAACATTTCATCTCTCACATAGCGTGGCAGGACGTGGCCACTTGAAGAACACTGCAGTTCCTAAAGTAGATCCATGTCACCTGAATAAACCTAACCAGCAATGTTTTACAGCTATGACTTCAGGTAGAAGTTTTATGGATTAATTGTAATGAGAGAGAAAATATTCATTCCAGATTTAGCCACAATGAAAGTGCCCAATTTAGGCACATGCTTCCTTCCAGTAGACCCATTATTCCATCTAAATGAAAATACATTTCTTGGAAAGCAGCTGATCCAGTACCACAATTTTGCAATATAAAAACAATTTGCCTGAAGCATGGTGAAATTTGGTCTGATCAGAATAAATAAATAATGTCTCATCTTCTGATTTATGCAATACGTGGCGGGGGAGTTTATTGTGGATGTGCTTTGAGTATCAACCTGTTCTTAATGGGGACAACTAAAAAGCAACCAGAAGACCATCTTTTAAACTAAAAAACATACTCACGTCAGGTTGAGAACTAAACATAGCAGAATTTAAGGTGCTCGACACCTTTGTGACATTACAATACTAACGTGTGAAAGACAACTGAATTCCTTATTTTCTTGATACTGAAAATGTGACCATCCAACTTAAGTAGGCCTTTAGGTTAGCATCAACCAATGAGCTCAATAATCTCAAACGATAGGATCTCAATGCCAATTGAAGAAAATCCATTTCTTTGCATCAATTGCTACATTAATATGATTTTTATTATAGATAGAAGATTGGAGCACATAAGAGAAATGAAGATGACTTGATTTACCCCAGAATCAAAATCCTGATGCCCAGGCACTTTCATAAAATACTCATGCTTTCAACTGGCAAGGACTCTCCCTGATGCAATTAAATACGAGATCTTGTATTGGAAAACCCAGCATTAAGCTTCTAGAACAAACAACAGCAGGTCCAGTTATTGAGGTTGAGGAAACTATGTAGCACACTAGAGGAGCTAGGAGGACTTCAATTACTTTATGATCAAAGTCTCGATGCCCATTAATTTTAAGTAATTATGCTTTGAACTGGTATCGCATATCCTTCTGGATAAGACGATCTACATACAAGACTCCCCCACTCCCAAAATTCCAACCAAAATACCTAAACTCCATGACCTGCTTATAAAGAAGGTCAATATCACAATAATACTGGATTTCTGATGTATATTCCCAAAATAGTAAAATCTGTCCATCTATGATTCCAAATCTTTTAGCAGCTTCTGGGTTATTTTAGTTTGTTGCTGGAATGACAATAAGGTGTTCGTCCATAAGGCAGGTGCAGAAATGATCAAAGTGTTACTTTTGATCTTGAACAGTATACAGCTGTTTTGCCTGTATTCGGGTATTCACTTATGCAGAACAGCCTCCAATGTGGGAAATAACTGAACACCACTCTGGCACGCATGCTGCATGCTTAACATCTTTTTCATCTTCCATCACTTATGTCCCTTTATTGTGATGCAAAATGCAAGCCCAGCTGCCAAGTTGTTGTTTTGCTCTGCGTATTCCACAACTCAGTTTAAATCCAAGATTGCATAATGAACATCTTATGCGCTTACCCCCTAATTAAAGCTATTACTATTCGCCACTTAAGTGACTCCAATATACGACAGCCCTCTTACTTTGAACCCTAAACACTGATGTAAATTTCTGATCTTACACACAATTATACACAGTGGTTCAAGGGATCCCAATAAAGGATTTCTTTGATACAAAGCAGCAAGAGATCTTGCATTAAATTCAGAGATTAACTTCTAAGAAAAAAAACAGCAGGACCAATGGACATGGTGAAGAAAACTATCGAGGGGTATGGATTACAGTATAGTCTCCTTCATATCTTTCAATACAAATGGAATAAGACATTTTTCAATTGACTGTACCAAACAAAATTTCACACGCTCTCCCACAATTGTTTCTCAGGAATGGGGCTAGATGAGCAATTGCATTTAAATTACTAGTCAACAGATAGTTCGGTCTCCTTTGAACGTGGCGTCTGTTCGTCTGTACTCACATTTTGTATTCTCACTCTGTGGTATGTTTGATTGCCTATCTTCCACTTGAACACCAGTCCCAAAGGAATGTGGTCTCCCACAGCATAGCAAAAGATCACTTACCCCCATCTACATCGAAACGATGAATCAGTAGCGATGTTATTGGGACTAATATAACTTGAACTAGGAACTAAAAGCTATTCACATTGTTCCCGGTTCCGGGAAGCTTTTATGCAATTAGGTTGTCTGTTGTACCATTTAATTTGTATGCAGTGATCTTCTAGGTGTGCTGCCTCGAATAACAGGGAAGCAATCAAGGTGATATTAGTTGAGGAAACCTCTCAACTCCATAGAGATATGATGCAACATACCTGGTACCCACCAGTTCACTGGAATTGTGTGGCAAGAGGTGCCAAAAATGAAAGCAATGAGTGCTATAAGAAGGAAGCTAAATGTTGATGGTTCACTTGCTTTGGCTAGAGAGCAATGTTGAACAGATCAAGCTCAGAAGCTTATCAAGTCAGTTGGCAAGTTGTTGGCACTACTTAAAAGCATTTGACACAAACAACCTATTACGTTTGACCCATTGTTAAAAACCAATGAATGATCTAAGGACAGAAAAAATACTGGGCCAGAATTTACTGTAGCTGATGAACGAACGGCACTTGGCATTTGTTAGACTTGCCCTAGCCTGTTTAATTTCCATGAGCTTTTGCTTGGCAAGTTGCTGTAAGTGGAAAATGGAAATGGTGCGCCTCCCTCTACAGGGCATCTGGGATCTGAGTGAACAGGGCATGCAACAAGTTGAAGAATTGTTAATGAACAGCGCAGAGTCTGAACCAGGAAGTGTAAGTTAGAATAGGGAATTTAATGTCAAATCAGGTACAGAAAGCGAAATAAAAAGATGGAAGGAAAGATTAGATTGAGAGAGAGGGAGAGAAAAAGAGACAAAGTAAAAAAAAATTTTTTAAAAATCTCCTACAACAATTAAAAGCTGAGAGAACGAGACTCCACACTTGTAAAATTTAATTTTCAGTGTCAGAGAGGTTGTTTGGCAGTAATTATGACTTATCACGCTGTTAAAGAGAGTACTTAGACAGAAATGGATAAGTCCTAGCTTCCTGTGGCGAGTTTAGTTTGTATCTACCATGCAAGTACAGGAACGTCATGCCGTTCAATGAATTTAAATGGTAAGTCAGACAGCGAGATGCCGTTTTTGGGAAGCTAACAGCAGAACAGCGCATCTCAGACAGCAACTTTTTGATTTTCATGTTTAACCATGCATCTGCCCTCGCCTGAAGTTGCTGTGCAATTTATGCACAAATAATATGAGCGCTGTCAGCCTCATCGATATTTTGACAGCAAATTCTGGCCCATTCTTGTTTTGACCTTAATCTATGTAGAAATGAAGTGGAAACTAATTATGCAAAGAAGTTACTTAAAAAGATAGTAAGAATGAATCAACCTTGACTAAAAATAATTGCAAGAAATGGTTGAAATGCATGTGGTGAGAACAGGTATCCATTTAAACAACAGTCTCAATGGTCAAGGTGCTGTTCCACAATGAAACCTTAAACTGCCACTTGTTATTTATAAGTTTTTACTCACATTCTGTGACAGTGAAACAAACATTAGTGTTGCATTATTAATGCTACTCGATTGTCAAAAGTAGCTTAATTAATTTATTAACTCTAAACTACCAAAATGAACACTTAAAACCCAGAATTTAAAATAAAACATTCCAAACACCTTATAATTCTGTTCACTGTGTTGTCCCTTTTCCTCCCACATTCTCGTTTCCCATTCTCTGTTTTTTTTAAAAATTGAATTTTACTTGATCTTTTCCAGATTTTATTTCTCTAAAACACTATCACACTCTTAAGTTACCCTTTTCTTTCTCTTTTCACCTGGCTCCCATCTTCCAATTTGGAAGCGAGAGAAAATTTTTCGAAACATTCCGACTGCCCAAAAATTGACTGTAAATGTGTTTTTTAAAGCAATCGGAAAGCCAGGTGAATGCAGATTAAGATGGCTGCATCTGTCAATCTCTGATGCATTTTTATGCCTCGAAACTAGAAAGGTCTGCTGGCAAATGAATGTACTCATCAGCTGGTTAGTGAGTAGGTGCACACGGAGATGAGTAGACTTGTCCTTGGCTTGCTGAGGGTTAAAGCTGCTGCACTTCATTTTCTCCCTCCTGGGGGAAGAACATACAGCACAGGGAGAAGTCTGTTAAAAAGATGTCACCATATATTCTGCAAATGGGGAGATGTACATAGGATAATTTTTTTTTTAATGGAAGGGAGCCAGGGACAATTTTGTGTCTAGGCTATGCATACCAGCAAAATTATTACTAGCACAAATATTGAAGTGGGTTTTCTTTTCATGACAAATGGCAAGATGCAAAATCTGGAAAAATAAAAAAAACAAAAATAACCTGTTAGTCTGGGTGTGTTGACACAGCAACTTTAATGCTAAAATTGGTGTGTAAACACTGAGTCAGATCAGCCACCTGACTATTAATAGCACCAGGAACGAGAAGACGAATCCCTCACTGAATAGTAAATGTGGTTTCCACAAATGCAAGGAACTTTACAGTGATTTTCATTGTGCGCAGTCACTGTTTGTCAGTTGCTAATTTAGTCATGTAAACTTCAACAAGTTTGAACAATTTTTCTATTAATAAGTTATGCACCTTAGTTCGAAAGCTTTCTGCAATAACTATTATAAAGTACAATCATTTGCTTCCCAGTGGTTGATTCCTTTTCATTTTAAATATACAAAACCTGTAAATTGTGCAATTGTGCGTCAGTACTTATCGAATACAATCCACTGTTATTAACCTGGGAACTGCAAATGATAGTCAAATGATTCATTTTATACTGCTAAATGAACATGAATCATAGCATTAAAAAGATGAGGCAATTTTGTCTACTCAATGCAAGCAGTAGATAAGCAGACTTGAGACCATTTGCTTGTAAAATGCAATTTTTGCTCATTTATGAACATACTAATGAGTACACTTACAAAGATAAAAAGGGAAACTCTGAATCTTTATTTCTAATTGTTATTCTGCCCTCCCTTCTTTGTTTGGCTCGATGAAGCTCTCCTCCCTGACTGCATCAGTTCTGATCAAGGGTCCTATCTGAAATGTTACCTTACTTTTTCTCTTTCATATGTTGACTAACCTGCTGTATATTTCCAACATTTTGATGTTTTATACCTAAACAGTGCAATTGCTCAATTCGTTATGCAGTAAAGATATTTGTAATGAGCAATTTAGAAGCTTGCTTTGCAAGCATATTTCAAAATATTGCCAAGTATTACAATTTCTAATTTATTCTAGATATTACATACTGAAGATACTTATTATAGGTTAGCAATGACCTAAAACTGTTGAAAATTCTTGTTGCGATTACCATATTATCACACTAGGAATTTGGCACAGCTAATGCTAAGCCAATATGAAGTTTGGAGTGTAACATTGATAATTAGTACCCCTAAATATCCGCTTGTAGGACCTATTGAAAGTGCTAGTTAGACCATAGATTTATATTGCTCCTCTTATACTGGAAACCAATAGAAACAGAATAGCCCGGGTTATGTTGCCAAAATAACGGTGAGTTTAATGCGCACGCCGTTATTAATGTGTAAATCGTTCACCGATTTGTGGCAAGGAAGAGATAACCCGTGAATTGCGAATCTCCAAAAGTTGCTGGACGATTTGCGCCACGCCGTTAGCCTCGCAAAAACGACAGTTCACCCTCAACCTCCCCGTGTGTTTCAAGAAATTACACATTAATTGCCAATTAAACTCAAAGCAGAAAGTTAGGTCTGGTACTTAACAACGTAAGTACCTTTTTAATGATGAGATTTATGTTCCTGCAATGCCACTCAACCTATCCAGCCCAGAAAGGGAACAATTGAAACTGTGGAGTCTTATTCCTACAAGTAGTAAATTGTTCATAGAGATTTTTAAAATTTAAGATTTCTTTCCTTAGCTTTCCTTTCTGTCTCTTTTTTCTCTCTCTTATTCCAATCTCTATCCCGCTCTTCATTTCTCTTTCTGTACCTGATTTGACTTTAATTCACCCTATTTCCTTCTCCGTTGTTCTTTTGTTTCTTTCTCAATCCTTAAATCTTATTGGTTAAGGAGATCGACTGTTGGTCCCGTTGTTCACTAAGATCCCTCGCCATTATCAGCTCGCACTTCCAGGGCAAAAGATTTTCAAGCTGAAGGGTGAGGAAAAAAGTCTGACTAACTGGGCCTGCCATGAGATGCCCGCTCCAGTAAAATCTGGGCCATTATTTAGTTGAAATCAACTGTCAGCTACAAATGTAACAAGCACACAATGGATCAGGATTAATATTTCTGCTGCTTCATGTCCAAAATGTTTATCTAAGCTTGATTACGGGAGGTGGGGTAGAACAAAATCACATTGGGGATTAGTTTTATAAAAGATTATCTTTTGCACCTTTATATTAATATGATGTGTTTTTAAATATTGATGACAATTGATAAATAAGTATATAATTAAAATCCACATACAGCTAAACAGAGGAAGCACATCTATTTATTAAAAATTTATTTCTCTGTTACTGTGAGCAACAGAATGGATGGAAAATAAATTTGTCATGCAGTTTTGACTGATAAGGCCAGATTGTACATGTAGATAATTGGGGTGACAGGACAAAATTAAAGTGGAATCCAAGACAGAAAAATACAAATTAGCTTGCAAAAGCAAGTTAGATGAGGTTACTAAATAGAAATCGTACCACGTAACTCCCTGCTATTGAAAAGTACAAAAAATACTTTTAATTAGAACTGCATAGTCAAAAGACACTACTAACGTAATCCAACATAAAACGAGGTTATGTTTTATTCCATTTCTTAAATAGAGTTTTTCTTAAGGAGACTGTCAGTGTAATTTTTTAATGAGATTTTCAACTATAACATACAATTGATATTCAGAATTGATGCTCCCGAGAGTCTGCTTTCTTTTCATTTTACTGTACAATACATCTGTATGAATATTGCCAAGATTGTTTAATTAACAGATAATGAATGAGATGCGCATGACTGGTGATGATCAGAGTAAGAACTAGTTCGGGCGAAGTACAAACTAAGTGGCAACATTAACCCTCTCCAACTCAATGACTGAAAACAAAGCTGTTATTTACTAACTGTAACTCTTGCACAACTGGTTTTTATAAAACAGTAAATAAGACTATGGAAACTATCCATACTGGACTTGAAAATTGTTACAGCTATTCCCAATAATTAAAAATGAACATTTTCTGAGCTTTCATTTATGATGCCTTAGCAATTTTGTTCAGCTTACCAAATATTTTTTGAACTAAGGAAGCCACATTGGAAAAATCCCTGGGCAGAAGAGGCTACATTCCCACTGTGAATCAGATATAACTTTATAATATTTGTTGAGGGAGTTGTTAACTTTTGAGCCTGTATAGTTTTTGAGACTCCCTCAGATGCTGTTCAACTGCGAGGCATTAGCTGTGCAGCTCTTCCTGTACGAATGAGTTGACAACTCCCTCAACAAATGTTAACATTTTTATAAATTGGCTCATTTACAAAAAAAATGCTAATCCTTTCCTTCAAAGCTCAGCAATTTAAGAACGTATAAATCATCCTTACCACTAACTCCCTCTGTAACCTAACCCAGTGAAATGAGAAAAAAAACTTCACAACCATTTTGAACCTGTAGTTGATAGGACATCATCCATAAGTTGCTGATTATCAACGTAAAATGTGCAATTACTGACCATGAAGCTGTGTGTTCCCTTTGTTATGGCTCTCAGACATGCTTCCCACACTGGCAACTGCTGCTATTTGACCAAGAAAGTAAAATGCTGATTTTAAAGGAAGGTGAAAATGCACAACAGCATTGATCAGCATCTGTACAGAGAAAAAATGGATGAACCTTTTGCATGCAGCTCCTTCATCGGAACATGTATTTTCTGTTTCAGATGCTGGTGGATCCACTGTGAATTCCCAGCATTTTCATTTTTGCAGCACGTGCAGTTTTTTTTTCTTTTTAATCCGCACAGATTTTTAAATTAGCACAAATCTGATACTATGACATCATGGACTGTTAAAAAATCATGTAAAGCACTATCTGTAATACAAACCACCAAAATCACAACTTTATCAACATATTTAGTATTAGGCAGGAAAGGATCATAACATACAGCCCTCAAAAGAACTGCCTGGCCTACACTTCAGAACCTTTAAAAAGGTTACCTCATTATAGACTATATATTATGTTCAGAGTAACAGCAGTCAAGTCGTAAAATTTTTAGTGAACCTTGGTTAGCCTGCCAAGCTGAACCCAGTAGATTTTATAGCAACCAATAAGGGGTTTGTGAAAATTTAATTACAATCACATAAGTATCTTGATGGACTATGGAAGAGGGGAGCCCTCCACCATGCACAATTATATTAAAGATTCATTTAGTAGGTCACATGAGACAATAACACTACCGGAATTCAGGCCTAAATCTAGCAATTTCCAAATGTTACTTAAAAATGTGGTAAAATTCATTTTCCACCAAACATTTTGTGGCAGAGCAGGTGGTGAGTCCTTAAACCACTGGCACTTCGGTTTGAAACACACTGACACCGATGGGATGAAATCTCCAATGCCTGCTAGCTCTAAAGCTCATATATGCAATGCGTTTTGGTTGCCTCAAACCAATTTCTCAAGAGGCCAAAGTGTAAAACTCCCTCAATTTGGCAACAGCTTGCATTTTTACAATGCCCCGTACAAGAAGAGCAGGGGAGTTCTCCCCAGTGTCCTGGCCAATATTTATCCCTCCACCAACATCACTGAAACAGATTATCTGGACATTATTACATTACTGTTTGTGGGACTTTGCTGTGCCCAGATTGGCTCCAGCTTTTCCTATATTACAACAGTGACTACACTTCAAAAGTATTTCATTGGCTTTGAAGCACTTTGGAATGTCCTGAGGTCGTGAAAGGCACTAAATAAATGCAAGTTCTTTCTTCACATCCCAAGGCACTTCACATATGAGAGAACAAACCGATTAGTAGCAGAATTAGGATAGTTGATTGAAAGTGTGGTCTAAAAGATAGGTTAGGAGGAGGCTTTTAAAGGCAGGGTGTCAAGATAGAGAGGTTTAAGAGAGATGCTCCAGAGAGTTGGACCTAGGCAGCTAAAAACTCTGCCATCAAGTGAGGAATGTCAGTGGGAAGAGGGGTTGTGCAAGGTAGGTCACAGTTGGAGGATCGCAGGGCAAGGGCAAGGATGCAGAGTTGATGTTGCAGAGGTAATGTGATTCAAGGCGATGGAGGGTTGTGTAAATGGGGTAAAGGATTTTGAATTCATTGTGTTAAGAGTCAGGGAGCCAGTCGAGGTCAATGAAGAAAGGGCGAGCAGGATTTAGTGTGGCAGTGGTTTTGGACAAGTTGTTTGTATAGAGAGGAGATTGGGAGACTGGTGAAGAGGACGCAAGAGAGGTCAAGTATTGAGATAACTAAAATGTAGGTAAGGATTTCAGCGATGATAGAGGGGAGGCAGGGCAAAGGATGATTTGGAGCTGGAAGCATTCAGTCTTAGTGGTGGATAGGAAATAGGGTGTGAAGATCAACTCTGGATCAAACAGCAAACCAAGACTGCTTACTGTCTGATTCAACTTGAGCGAGTAGCCATTGAGGGGGATGGAATCAGGGTGCACAGGTACGAAGTTTTAGACAGGAGGTTAATAAGGTAGCCTTGATTTTCCAATGTTTAACCGGTGAAAGTTCTGGCTCATCCATGACTTTAGGTCACATAGGCAATCTGACATAATAGAGCTGGTCATAGAAATTTAGGATTGGTTTTGGTAAAGTAGAGCTGGGTATCTTCAGCATGCATATGTCCATGTTTGCGTACAATGGCCCCAATATTTACTTGGAGCTGGGAAGAGAGCTCCGGGAAGTTTGACCGGCTGGCTGCCAGTCAGGCAGGAAAGCAGCTGGGGACGATCGGGGTCTGGGTGCATCGGACATTGTAGGGGTGGGGGGTGGTTGGCCAATCATGGGGGTCCCGCAAGAGACAGGGCTAAGCGATTCCACAACCAACGGATCAGATCAAAGCTCTGCAGTCCTGCCACATCCAGTCGTGAATGGTGGTGGACAATTAAACAACTAATAGGAGGAGGAGGCCTCGTAAACATCCCCATCCTCAATGATGGCGGAGTCCAGCACATGAGAGCAAAAGACAAGGTTGAAGCATTTGCAACCATCTTCAGCCAGAAGTGCCGAGTAGATGATCCATCTCGGCCTCCTCCCGATATTCCAACCATCACAGAAGCCAGTCTTCAGCCAATTCCATTCACTCCACGTGATTTCAAGAAATGGCTGAGTGCACTAGATACAACAAAAGCTATGGGCCCCGACAACACCCCGGCTGTAGTGCTGAAGCCTTGTGCTCCAGAACTAGCTGCGCCTCCAGCCAAACTGTTCCAGTACAGCTACAACACTGGCATCTACCCGACAATGTGGAAAATTGCCCAGGTATGTCCTGTCCACAAAAAGCAGGACAAATCCAGTCTGGCCAATTACCAACCCATCAGTCTACTCTCAATAATCAGCAAAGTGATGGAAGGTGTCGTCGGCAGTGCTATCAAGCGGCGCTTACTCACCAATAACCTGCTCACCGATGCTCAGTTTGGGTTCCGCCAGGACCGCTCGGCTCCAGACCTCATTACAGCCTTGGTCCAAACATGGACAAAAGAGCTGAATTCCAGAGGTGAGGTGAGAGTGACTGCCCTTGGCATCAAGGCAGCATTTGACAGAGTGTGGGACCAAGGAGCCCTGGTAAAATTGAAGTCATTGGGAATCAGGGGGAAAACTCTCCAGTGGCTGGAGTTGTACCTAGCACAAAGGAAGATGGTAGTGGTTGTTGGAGGCCAATTATCTCAGCCCCAGGATATTGCTGCAGGAGTTCCTCAGAGCAGTGTCCTAGGCCCAACTATCTTCAGCTGCTTCATCAAGGACCTTCCCTCCATCATAAGGTCAGAAATGGGGATGTTCGCTGAAGATTGCAGTGTTCAGTTCCATTCGCAACCCCTCAGATAATGAAGCAGTCCATGCCCGCATGCAGTGAGACCTGGACAACATCCAGGCTTGGGCTGATAAGTGGCAAGTAACATTCGTGCCAGACAAGTGCCAGGCAATGACCATCTCCAACAAGAGAGAATCTAACCACCTCCCCTTGACATTCAATGGCATTACCATCGCCGAATCCCCCAACATCAACATCCTGGGGGTCACCATTGACCAGAAACTTAACTGGACCAGCCACATAAATACTGTGGCTACAAGAGCAGGTCAGAGGCTAGGTATTCTGTGTCGAGTGACTCACCTCCTGACTCCCCAAAGCCTTTCCACCATCTACAAGGCACAAGTCAGGAGTGTAATGGAATACTCTCCACTTGCTTGGATGAGTACAGCTCCAACAACACTCAAGAAGCTCGACACCATCCAGGACAAAGCAGTCCGCTTGATTGGCACCCCATCCACCACCTTAAACATTCACTCCCTCCACCACCGGCGCACAGTGGCTGCAGTGTGCATCATCCACAGGATGCACTGCAGCAACTCGCCATGGCTTCTTCGACAGCACTTCCCAAACCCACGACCTCTACCATCTAGAAGGACAAGGGCAGCAGGCACATGGGTACAACACCACCTGCACATTCCCCTCCAAGTCACAGATCATCCCGACTTGGAAATATATCGCCGTTCCTTCATCGTCGCTGGGTCAAAATCCTGGAACTCCCTTCCTAACAGCACTGTGGGAGATCCTTCACCGCACGGACTGCAGCGGTTCAAGAAAGCGGCTCACCACCACCTTATCAAGAGCAATTGGGGATGGGCAATAAATGCTGGCCTTGCCAGTGACTCCCACATCCCATGAACGAATAAAAAAAAAACTTTGGTTCTGATCAACCTGACCTGGGACTATATACTGACATTGGGTACCTGAAATGGGGAAACGTTGTTATTTTCCTGCTGCTAACGTCCTTCATCAGTGGCACTCTCGCCTCTGAGTCAGAAGGCTATAGGTTCAAGTCGCACTCCAGAGACGAGCACAAAATCTAAGTTGACACTCCAGTGCAGTACTGAAGGAATGTTGCAACGTCTTTCGGATGAGACGTTAAACCGAGAGCCCGTCTGCCCTCTCAGGTGGATGTAAAATATCCCGTGGCACTATTTTGAAGAGGAGCAGGGGAGTTCTCCCCTGGTGTCCTGACCAATTTTTTATCCCTCAACCAACATCACTAAAACAGATTATCCGGTCACTATTACATTGCTGTTTGTGGAACCTTGCTGTGCGCAAATTGGCTATCGTGTTTCCTACATTACAACAGTGACTACACTTTCAAAGTTCTTAATTGGCTGTAAAGCGCTTGGGATGTCCTGAGATCGTGAAAGGCATTATATAAATGCAAGTCTTTCTTTCTTTCATCTTGAGATACAGAAAAATTTATCTAACACATTTTAGAACAGGTAAAGTACACCATACACACTGAAACTGAAGTAAATAATTGAAGAGTTTTTACTGAAACAGAAATTAATACTTCCCACAACATAGTGCACAACAGCATAATTTACTTTTAATTATTATTCCGTTATATATATTTATATAGCCAATTACCCCATCCATATTTTTTACAAATGTATTTCCTTTCACCACCGATTCAGAATGTGATCTTCTGCCAAAATAGTTTTTCTAACTGCTCACTGTGAAGTGTATAACATTGGCTGGGGGTAAGGGAGAGAGTTACTCTCCTTCCTTCTTATTCTGTGAAAAAGTGCCTGACTTCTCTTTAGATGCCCCCATAATGGCAAATCAGATTCAGAGTTGCTGTATGGGAAACTGTCGGCACGGATGCATTCCAGTACTCCATGCACAATGCAGCAATCACCAAGCTGCCACATTAATAGCTGTTCCTCAGAAGTACATAGGAACAGGAGTAGGCCATTTAGCCCCTCGAGCCTGCTCCACCGTTCACTGAGATAATGGCTGATCTGTGACCTAATTCCATATGCTCGCAGCAGCCCCATATCCCTTAATACTTTTAGTTAACAAAAATCTATCAATCTCAGATTCAAAATTAACAATCGAGCTAGCATCAACTGCTGTTTGCGGAAGAGGGTTCCAAACTCCAAACTTCTACCACCCTTTGCGTGTAGAAGTGTTTCCTAACTTCACTCTTGAAAGTCCTGGCTCTAATTTTTAAGTTATGTCCCATAGTCCAAGACTCCCCAATCAGTGGAAATAGTTTCTCGCTATCCACCCTCAATTCCCCTTAATGTCTTGAAAAATTCGATCGAATCACCCATTAATCTTCTAAATTCTAGGCAATACAACCCTAGTTTGTGTCATCTCTCCTCGTAATTTAACCCCTGCAGTCCAAGTATCATTCTAGTAAATTCACGCTGCACTCCCTCCAAGGCCAATATATTCTTCATAAGGCGCAGTGTCCAGAACTGAACACAGTACTCCAGATATGGTCTAACCAGGGCTTTGTATAGCTATAGCATAACTTCTACCCTCTTGCATTTTAGTCTCCTAGATATAAAGGTCATCATTCTATTAGCCTTTTTCATTATTTTCTGTACCTGTTCATGACATTTTAATGATCTATGTACATGTAGACTGGGACAGCAACACGATCAAGGTATACAAGTCAAACTGCACTTTAAAAAATAATTGTGATGTGAACAATATCTCAGCAAGTAATAACGGATATTGAAACTGCGTCTGAATAAATAGCCTACCGATTTTTCTTAATGTCGACAGTGTAATGTTGAACTTACAGCAACTACCCAATTGGATCATTTAAAAAAAAAAGTAATCGAAACTGGTTGCTTCCACAGCAACCATTGCTCTACCATTAAACCAGTTATAAAGAAAACCAATAAACTCAACTTCAACAAGGGCTCCAGACGTGGAGTTCGAAATCAATTTGCTTTTCTTTGGATGGTAATATTTCCTCTACTATTAATAAAATGTAATGAGAATGCAAAAAGAATTGAAGTTTAAATATCACCTAAATTGTTTTTAAAAAATATGCTGTCCAATACAGTATAGCGTGGAATGTTCTGCACTCTGAATAATCGATTGTGTCAACTCTGATATTCATCTTCATGCCATGAAATAAATAACATGGTGTGTTGAAGACTTATCTTTAACCAGGTTTACACTCCTGCTGTAAATTGCGATTTGCTCCAACCTCACAGCCGGTTCAATTCAAAATGCGGGACATAAACAACACAAATAAATTTACTGCACTACTGGAGTTCACTAACAACTTCCACCTTCTGGTATCAGTTTAAATTCAACTATGAAACAAATGGCTTTGAATCAGACCGAAAGAGCCAATATCCAAATCCCCTCTGGTCTCCTGTTACATTGGAAGTGCCAGCACACAAGTTGGATAGGTAATCTCATACTGTCCAGCACATTGTTGTGCAGAGCAGATGTGGCTTTAAATGCTCATTTTTAATTATATGCAATGCGATTAGTGATAATTACCTTCTGACACAAAAGAACAAGTTGATTATGAACAAGCCTATTACCATATTCTTCCCCCAGAAAATAAACAGGCACAATTGCAAAGTTAAATGAAAGAGAAGGCACTTTTGCAGCAGTGTAACAGTAAAACATTGTTTAAAGGGCAATTATACATTAGATCACCAACATTCTACAGTTTAATCTGTAAGAAGATAAATGGTCTGGTTCTGAAAGGAAGAGACTGGACTGTATGTTCTGACAGGTCGTCATCACCATCATGCCAGCAGAAAGCACAAATTAGTGAGACTCTGGGTCCTGTTCATTTCAAATGGAACTGGAGCTTGCTTTAAATGACATTAATGGTTATTTGTAGCTTGTTTTTTGCTACATAGACTCCAGACGCTTTATACATCAATAATGTCTGGAGCAAAACTTTAATAAGAAACATGAGTAATGATCAGAGAAATACCTTCATGAAGAGCGTCTTGACAGACTATGCTTTAGAAATCAGTCACAAAGCAATCCAAATGTAACTAGGACTCACATGCACGAGGACATGGAGACATCATTATAGACTGGAAAAAGCACTCGAACAGCTCTCAAAAAACCTTTAAGTAAACCTTTCAGAGCATTTTAACAGCTAAATTCTTGTTTTGCTGCTAAGATTTACTACTGTGCAAATAAAAACTGGTAAAAACTAACAGAGTTAAAGAAAAGGATCCTCACTAATTGAATATCAGCACAACAGATGAATCTGGAATTGGAAGAAAATACAATTTAAATTTTTTTCATCATGGCTACAGCTAAATATTAGGGATAATTTGGACTTCAAGTTAGTAGTGCCTTAAATATGTGCGTCTTAAGTTTGACGGCTGTGGCATTTGAAACAAAATGGACAACTGTTTAACTAATGGTTCAGAGAATTGATTCCAAAAAGTTACAAAGTAACTTCAACTTGGTTAAGAAGCAGGTGGGTGTTGCATCATCACATTAAATCATCTCTCCACTAGAATAATACTAATGCAATGGGTGTCATCATCACAAGGTCAGAACCCTCCTCTCCCCATAAGCTTACTCAGGACCACCAACAGGGCACTCAACCCCTTCCCACTAGGATACCCGCGATCAGACCAGTGTCTTTCTATCATTAAACTGTACAGCTGTTCCTCCTAACATACTACTATTCAAACAGACTGCCATGCCATTGCTGATCTATTCTTATTTTAACTGTTCTGTTTTACTAACTTAAAAGTGAAGGCCAAGGATCTCTCTCTGGCTAAGCTGGTTAAAACAGCGAGTCGATGAACCACACTGACCAATAATGGCTGACGTATGATTCTTGGCCTATTCCAAGACCTTGGCCAATTTTTTGAAACAACAGAACTGTGTGTGTAAGAGATATGAACCTAACTTAAGGAGGGGGAAAGGAAAAAGATTAGTCCTTATTCTTTGAGTTCTGCTTTGTCTGCATATATGGATCTATTATCAGGCAATCTGCATTAAGACACCTTTCTGGACCTTTCCTGTGATACCGTGACCTTTTCTTACACTGTAAACCCATTCAGCATTACACCTCCTCACTCGTTTCAAACAGAACAGTATGCTAATTTTGTATTCAATGTTGCTGTTATACTTGAAACAACATACAACAAGCAACAACTTCGATCTTTATCGCACCTTTGGTATGGAAAAAACATCCCAAGGCGCTTCACAGAGGCATAAGCAGAAAACAAATGCCAAGCCAAGGAAGAGGTGTTAGGAGGGTTGATCAAAGGCTTGGTCAAAGAGGTGGGTTTTAAAGAAGGTCTTAAAGGAGGAGAGGGGTGGAAGGGTTTAGGGAGGGAATTCCAGAGCATAGGACCTAAGCAACTGGAGGCCCGGCTACCAATGGTGGGGCAAAGGGATTGGGAAATGCGCGAGAGGCCAGAGTTGAAGTAATGCAGAGTTCTAGGAGGGTTGTGGGGCTTGAGAAAGTTGCCGAAATAGGGAAGGGCAAGGTCATTAAAGGCCTGGTATTGAGGTTTACTCTCCCGGGCACTGCTGCCAGGAGAAAAGCACTATGTGGCGCAGAGCTTTCTCCACTGGTGTAAACACAGCAAGAACACCTGCCACATAAACATGTTTAATGAAACAATGGAGGAAATCTCCCCCATCTCTCCATTCCGGTTCTGTGTACATCTTTTGCTTAAATGTCGTGGGCCGTTACTCAGTGCCTCGTGTACCCAGACTCCACATTCTCACCTCATAGTAAGACGAACCTTCACCCCCTTCCCACTGTGCCTCCTCTAACTGTTCAATGTTTAGTTACTGATATCAAAATGCACTAAATAATAACAGAGACACCACGGAAGGATTGATCTGAACTGGAAATGACCAAAAACCGTCAGTTTTTAGGTTCTGTGCATAATAACTTAGAGCCTAAAGCCCTGGAATCATTTTAGAAGCGATTAGATTGTGTGAAGGGGGACCGAAGGTGACTTTGGGAGGGTGAGTTAGACAGGCCGAATGAGTTCCTTCAGCTTTGCGAACAGAGCTGGAATGTGTCCCGTTACAGAGAGCTGTGAATGGGGCTTTGTTCCCACCTGTTACAACGCAGTTTGACAGAACAGAGGAAGTCCAATTTAAACTTGACTTTAAAACAGTATTATGAATTTCCGATGGGAAATGCAGAATAATCGGGACAATAAGGGGAGAGATGAGTATTTTTTTGGTCACAAACAAGGTTAATCTCGAACTTCTTAAGAGAAAGAAAGGCAAGGCATGCAATTTATTTCAGCCTGTAAAAAAGGCCCCTTAAAGTTTTAATCATGGACAATTTGTTTGAGGTTTTCTTATTCTTCCGTGGTGGAGTGTGGGAGTCAGTGAATTGAATTAGGTTCGGTTTTATTTATTATTTTTATAACTTGCTGTATATTGAACAAAGTCATAAAATTGCACAAAAACTTCAGTTAGAAGTTATTTAGATCGATGAAGGTTTTGTAGAATCAGTGCAATTTACTTAGTGTTTCTCATTGCGATCGATACTGTAGAAACATCACAGGAGTAGTTTTTATTTATACATTACTTATATTCCATGTGTTCTTGCTTTGATTTATAAATTATGCTGCAATTCACCTCACTGAAATCTTTGTATTCTAAAAAACAAAAAGATTGAAAGATTTTATTTGGCGCTTGGCGTTACTGAGACACTCAACTAAGGTAAACCAAACACTGAGGTTCATTTCTAGAGGGATAGAATTGAAAAGCAGAGAAGGTATGTTAAACTTGTATCAAGCCTTAGCCCAGTTCTGGTCTCCATATTATAAAAAGGATATAGAAGCACTGGAGAAGGTGCAAAAAAGATTTACAACAATGATGCCAGAACCTAGAGGTTATACCTATCAGGAAAGATTGAACAGGCTGGAGCTCTTTTCTCTAGAAAAGAGAAGACTGAGGGATGACCTGATAGAGGTAGACACAGAGAAGATGTTTCCACTTGCGAGGGAGACCAGAGCTATGGGCCATAAATATATGAAAGTCACTATAAATCCAATAGGAAATTCAGGAGAAACTCCTTTACCCAAAGAGTGGTTAGAATGTTGAACTCACTACCACAAGGAGTAGTTGAGGCGACTAGTATAGATGCATTTAAAGGGAAGTTAGATAAACACATGAGGAAGAAAGGAACAGAAGGATATGCTGACAGGGTTAGATGAAGTAGGGAGGGAGGAGGCTCGTGTGGAGCTTAAACAGCGGCATGGACCTGTTGCGCCGAATGGCCGGTTTCTGTGCTGTACATTCTATATCATTCTATGTAAATACAATAGCATTTGCAAAGAGTGGGCAGGTGTCAAGTGATCAAACTTCCAGGGATACATCTAATCAGAGCTGGCGACCCTATGCTGGATAGGATACAACGTAGCAGAGTTTTGAATGATCTGAAGTTTATGGAGGGTGGAGGACGGCAGGCTGGCAAGGAGAGCATTGGAATAGTTGTGTCTGGAGGTGACAAACACATGGATGAGGATTTCATGAGCAGATGGGCTTTGGATGAGGCAGGGGCAGAGACAGGTGAGGTGACATTAGATACCACCTCAGAGCAACAGCCTGGTTGTATTTTCCCAGTTTCCTCAGGAACTTGAACTACCATTGGACATATGCAGGCAGGCATCTGTGTTGAGGCAAAGTGGCTATTGGTTGTGAAGAATTCTGAAGTGTCCCGTTTGAGCACCCCATTGCACCAAGTTACACGCTGATAATCTGCTCAGCACCATGAGTCTATTGGCCTGAGCAGGATTGGACTTCACCAGTAAGTCAACTGGAGTTAATTCCTCTTATGTTGCTTCCAGCTGTTGTACTGCCCTCAACACATCAGACCTTGACCTGAAGCATTAAAACATTATAGGGAAACTAATACCATATGAGTTGTCAAATCACGCTGTTACACTACCAGTTTGGTGCCAGATTTATACTCTTACTGGCATAACCATCGTCAAGTCAATGGTAAATTCCTTGACTAGTTTAAATGAATGTCCTATATTTTTTTTTTAGGTGTCCCATAACTGCTGCCAGCTTAACCAGGTAGCCTATTTACTGATAGAACAATGAATATAAACTGTTGACATTTTCTCATGGGTTAGGTTGAGAGCTTTATTTTTCAAACTGGTCAGTTCTTGCAGCCATGTAGTTGAGAGGGTCATGAACCAAACTTTAACATAGCACTACCATTCAATATGAATTGCAGCAGAAACTACAAGAAGCCATGGAATTTTAATCTAGAGATAACTTAGTTATTAATAACATGGATAGATTTATCATTTTTGATGTCTGGCTACCTCTAATTGGAATTAGGCAATGCCTTGAGGATTTTTATTATTAACTTGTAGTACATCACACCTATTGCTGTTTTAGCAGCCCTGCATTTGCTGATATTATACAGCTTACCTCAGCAGATGTGGGGTGGGCTAACACTGAGTTTGACCTTTTTATCCTTATTTTACCATTTTGTCTTTTATTCAATTTTTCAATTAATATGCAACCAGTGCGCAGTTTTTTGTCTCTCTCAAACCATAATTTCTACTGAGGAACCATTGAAAATAAAATTTTAAAACCTCATCCTCTTGTTTAAATCACTTGAAGGCCTCGCCCCTCCCTATAGCTGCAATCCTCAGAGTTCAACATTCTTCCAACTCTGGCATCTTGTGCCCCCCCCATTCCCTTTGCCCCACCATTGGTAGCCGTGCCGTCAGCTGTCTGGGCCCTAACCTCTGACTCTCCACCTCCCTCTCCCCCTTTTACATCCTCCTAAAAACACACTTCTTTCACTTATCTTTTAGACACCCCTCCTATTCTCTCCTCCTTTGGCTCAGCATCGATTTTTTGTCTGATTGCATGTCTGTGAAGTGCCTGAGGACATTTTTCAACGTTAAAGGTGCTACATAAGTGCAAGTAGTAGTTGTTGTTATCTTTGAGGGATACAGAGTAAATGAAGGCAGCATACCTGGGGCTTGCAAGGCTATTGTCAGAACAGTCCTGTGAATAAAGCATTATTGTCATCAGAGTGAATGACAATTTTACTCCACTGATAACAGTGGTAGAGCATGGAAATTAGCCAGTCCTTAATGAGGTAGATTCTAGACTTTCAGCAACATTGTCTTAAATGCAGCATTACTGTAACAAATCTCCAGCACATTATAATTATGTAGCACTGTATGAATTACATGATGCTACTGAAGAACAATTAGATTCTATGGGTTATGGGGAAAAAGCTGGGGTGTGGGACTAAATGGGACAGCTCTTTCACAGAACTGGCAAAGGCACGATGGGCCGAATGGCCTCCTTCTGTGCTGTAAGATTCTATGATTCTATTCTAACAGTAAGTATCAAGGTCAGGGATCTATGTCAATAAAAAGTGAAAACTTCATTTGAACCATTTATTGGGACACAACAAAAGTGTTAGAAAATATATTCTTTAGTATTTATTACAAGAACTTAACTCTAAACAATACTAAACAAGGTGTACGGGGGTAATTTTAACCCTCAAGAACGGGTGGGCTGGGGATGGGTAGCAAAAATAGTTGAATTATAAAGTGGGACCGCATCCCGGTTCCAAGGTGCCCACTTCTGGGTTTGACTCAGGTGCGTTTGGATGCACGTGCAACAGAAACCCGGAAGTCCCGTCCCCACTTAAAGCAGGCCGGCCAATAGTTAAAGGAGCAATGTACCTCATTGCGATAATTGAGGAACTTAATTTTTTGTGTATTAGAACTGTAAATCGAATTTAACCTTACCTGTTCGGGTTTCCCATCGCTTCTGATTCACATCAGGTGAAAGCAGGCGAGAAGGGCCGGATTCATGAGATG
Organism: Heptranchias perlo; assembly: GCF_035084215.1. NCBI lineage: Eukaryota > Metazoa > Chordata > Chondrichthyes > Hexanchiformes > Hexanchidae > Heptranchias > Heptranchias perlo. The sequence goes on from NC_090339.1 coordinate 17,531,290, forward strand.
AGTGCCTTTATTGCACTGCTGGGCCAGGATGAGCAGGAGTGATCAGACCCCCGAGAACGGCCGATGGCCGATGTCCCCCCTGCTCCCCCCGATGGCCAAGATCCAGCCATAGCTCCGACTTTTCCCGGCTTCCGATCTTCTGGCAACATGATCGCCTCCTGGCCCGCAATGTCCTCTATGGCCCAGCCACCCCCCGCATGTCCTCCATGGCCCACGATCTCTCTCTCCCTCCTCTCCGATTCCTGCCCAACAGCCAGCCAGGTTTCACACCCGATTATCTTCCCACCCGCTCCTTTTTCTCCTCCATATAAAAATCATGCCCTATATGCCCTAATTTATAACCTTGTAACTGGTTCTCATATCATTTTCCGCCTGGTCAAACCCTTTGTTGTGGGGTGATAGGACAGGCATGGGGGCTCTTCACAATGAGACAGGCATTAAGATTACCCAATAAAGAAAGTGTTGAAGATGAAAAGAAGGTTGTTTGTTGAAAATAAAAAGGGGAAGAGAGCAACGGTCACTGCACAGAACAGTTAAAGACTGGCTATTTGGTGCAGGTAGCTATAAAAATTTGTAAGGCTGTTTTACTGCAATGGATTTCTCCAGATCCTTCCTTTATTCCAATTTTGCCTGAAAGCCTTTGAAAGGTCGTATTATTACAACAAGCCTGCTTGTTGTAATAATACGACCAATTTAGGCCAATTTGGTCAACATTAATAGGTTTCGTGAGGGAGGAATCGTATAGCTGCCAAGGATATGAAGTGACTGGTCACCTCTCACTAGGTGCTTATTCAATAACATGGTTCATTTTTAAATCCTGCTGGATTTCATTGCACTACAATAAAGTATATTTCTTTACCATTAGCAATTTATTTTGAACCATAAGGCCTGAATTAATAAACTGTTTTCAATTTTAGTTATCTGACATCTTCATCTTATTCTGCATTGATTACGTAAGACTATTGCTTTGTTTTGACAGTATTTATGCTTGTAAACCTTTTCCAATTGGTAAAATTGTGGTATCGATCATTCTACGACGGGCTGCAACAAAACAAGTTTTTTTAAAGAAATATTTCTGCAAATGACTCCACTCTTTCAATATGCTAATTGAAATTGTACTGAGATGCACTTTTTTTCCCCCAAGACATTTTGTTCCTCTCTTAAATGTACTATCATAGAAATTTGAATCTATTTCTCAGAAACTTGAACAAGTGTTTTATATGTATTGAACAAAAATAAAATTCTCTGGAGGAGCTGCCAATATGGATCTGAAATTCTTCTGACATATACGGATAACTACTTCCTGAAAGTAAGCTTTAATTAGACCACTTAATTGTGAAGGGAAATCGGAATGCAAAATGAGCAAAAAATTAGCTTAACAGTACAATATCTGAACGATAGATTTAGTTGCTAAGCCATTTCTGGTTTCTTATGTGGTAAGCAGTTTTTAATTAAACAACCCACACCTCCTCTCCTTGCATCATTAATCCCTTACTCAATGCTGCAGCCTCACCCCCTTATTTGCTGCTTGGTCGCGATCCATTTTGCGATAGGAAATGCCGTATCAAAACAAGATCAACAGTATAAAAGCACTGAAATGGTACTGCCTGGACAAAGTATAGTTTCAAATCTGTTGCCGGTTGTGCTTTCATGCTAAAAACATGCCGTGAGGCCAAGGTGCATCAAAGAAATAGCAAAATGTGCTCTCTTAATGGTTCTACGAACACGTCCACATCATCATATTGGGTCATACTAAGACGAAAAAGGTCCTATTCTGCGCTGAATCAACTGACCTCAGCCCACACTGTGGTGAAGGTATTCAAATAGATCTCGGCATCCCTATGCAAAAATTTAATTTAGCCATTGCTCCAGATTCTGATCAATCTCCAGTGAACCCCAATGAAAAGTGAACACGTGAGTACACTACTGAGTTTAAATTATTATCTATTCATGGAAGAAGAGCCGACCAACACTGAGGCTTACACATGAAGAATCCCGAATTGGGAAAGGTACCAGAGGGCTATCAGAATTTGTAGAACCACACCCAAGCACGAGAGTCACTGCTTCGGGAAAGGAGGAAGAGAGAAATAAAAAAAAGGGGAGAAATGCCAGAACAAATTCAAGTAAGAAAGGAAAGAAATATGTTGCAACAAAAGTCCAGAGAAACCGGAAATCAATATGATTGAACCGCATGGGATTATAATGTGAAGATGATATTAGCTTTATTAAAATGGTGTAGAATATAATCTCTGCACTCATATACTTTGTTATAGTGACATTTCTTTGATCAGTGTATTCAGTAGGTTACTTGCACTCCAGTTCCAGTGCACAATTTCATTAAAATTTGTCATGGCTCATGCTGCTTTTATTTACAAATACACATGGAACATAAAAGATCATCAAAATGTCTATGTACAGTATGTGTATGCATTTGAGTATTTGAGAAGAGATATCTTTGGGGCATTTGGCACAAACCATGTCTGATTAATAACTATTCATTGTATAAATAACCTCCTCAAATTTTGCTCGAAGCAATATTGCCAGTTTTGTGCAATGGATGGAAGACATGTGGAGTCTGGTACTCATTTCTACATGGTTTGTGATTCCTGCCGACTGGCGTTAGGAAAACAATAAGTAGAATTTCACAATGAGAAACAACGATTGGGTATGCTGTTTTCACAATTTTCTGTCAATTATTTAGGCAAATGTTTTGTGGCAGAAGGGCATTGTGACAAACCCCACAAATTATGTGTAGCACGATTTGATGCCCAAATAATGCAATTATTCGGGGAAAAAAGCCCCGAAGTCTGAGAAAATGTCTGTTTCTGGTCGGTGGTTTCCGTTCCGTCCGCTGCTGCTCCCCACTGACCTTTTCACCATATTGTAACAGATGAACAGGGCCAGTAAGTGCGCACATCTCAGGAGCCCGAGTCGCAGCTACAATGCCACAGGGCTGGGGACTAAAGAATGAGCTCAGCAATGGCATGCTTAGTGCACAGTGTTAGCGGCTGAGTGGTTAGGAACAGGGGGGTAAATTCCAGCATCGAGAGCGAAATAGACTTACGGAGATCTGGCTTAAGAGACGCCTGCAATTTCTGGTATTTTCTGCTACAACTAATCACTTGCGCTAATTATAATTTTTATTATTGCCAAAGGCTTACCTTTGTTCATATCAATCAACTGTTTTTTCTTCTGCTGCCGTTCCAACTTCTCTCTCTCTGCTTTCTCTTTAGCCAGTTTTGCTCTCTTGATCTTTTCTTCTGTCTCCCTCTTCTTAATGTTTTCCTTCAGTGCTTCCTTTTTTTTTAAGAAACAGATAACAGAAATTTGTGTTACTGATACATTTGAAATAGACACAACAGCACTGCCATATCACCACCACTTTAAGATGTAGGGATGGCCATTTGTAACCATGTGCCCACAGCAGTAATGGTAACAATGCAGGATCTCAGGGAGGGGCCTGGATGTCAGGGGCATTCTGGGATGTGGCTGTACCATCTTGCAGTTGTGAATTCCTAGTTATGGATGAAACAATTGCTCCACAACTGTGCCATTTAACCACACTATATAGGTTTGTGATTTTCCCAATAAAATACTGACTGATATGATGCAGCATTACTCTGCATAAGACGAACTGGGACATTTTCTATCTAATCTAAACTTACAGCTCTAAAGCACTAACATTCACCCAAACTTAGTAACATCTCATCCAGCCCTCAAATTTATACTTCAGGCATCAGATGTTTAAAGTAATTCGGTATTCTGCTTTGCTAATGCAAAGGTCAAGTGGTAGGAGGTATTATACCAAACTGCAATCAAAGTAATAACTATCACCATTTTATACTTAAGCACTTCATACGTGTGAAGTGGTGATTTGCAACAAATGAAAATTGGCACCTGTAGTATAAATAGGACTTCAAATCAGCTGCAGAAAAACAGTAACAAACACCCACACCCAAATACTAAAGTAGCATGAACATGGATCTTACACTCCAAAGTAATTGCAGTCAACTACTTAAAATGTATTGAGAAGATGCATCATATCTAGATGAGGTGTTACCTCCCCATGCTATTCAGTGTAAAAAGCTGTCAGAACGGAGAGGGACGGTTAATAAACAACCAGTGGAACTGGAAGGTGTTGGAATATAGAAGCCATGCTGTAGAACAGTGAATACTAAGAGATGACTGAAAAAATTCCATTAATTAAAGTTAGTTTTATGTAATTGAATAATTATTTCATTTCCACATAGAAACTACTCAATCCTTGTTCAAATCTCCAGAGTAGTCAATGTAAAATATGAAAGCATAAAACATATCTTAAGTGACTTTTAAAGAAAAAAAAATCTGAATTTCAAAGTGACAGAAGAGTTGGATACAAACCTTGGGCATAAAACTGTGGAGTAGCAATGGGCACAAGGGCTGTTATCATAACTCAAAGCTGCACTTACCTGAGTGCTGGTGCTGAGAGAAGAAGTGCTAGAAGGTAAACAAGGTAATGCTGCTCCCTCCAAAGCTTCCAGACCCAGTTGGAGTGGCAAGGCCACCAGCAGAAGCACAACCCCTGACATTGCTACTGAAGACAGAGGCTAACATCTTTCCTGGCCAAATGGCTCAGCCATCCTGTCCAGGTCAGTGATGTGTCTTTTCTCTTAACCACTAGGGCAGGTAAGGTAGCCAGAAGTCAAGTCCTGAATCATGACTCGAAAATTTCATGCGTGTATGCTTGCCTCTACACAGTTGTCCTTTTGCTGAGGTGGATTCTGTTCTCCCATAATGAACAGGGCAATCTTCATGGCACAGACCAGGGATTAAACCTGCTCTATATGGCTCAATTACCTCAAGGGACTTTACATAAGGGGTTTATTTCTTTCCGGTATTGAGAAAGGAATCTTCCTGCACTGCTCCCTCCCTCTTTATATTTACAGATTGCTACTGCTCTCCATGAATTGGAAGCCTCATCCGGGAGGGGTGGGGGTGCGGGCTGGGAATTAACAAACTTAAAGCTGTGGGAGCCATAAGGAGTTTTTAACGTACAACTGGCCAAATTCATCAGATGTGTTGGAGCAAGAGACTTAACGCCATAAGAAAGTAATTTTATTTCTAGTGAGGATTCTGTGTCAAACAGCATCAAAAATTGTGCGTCACTCAGACACTGAAAAGGTTGTAGGTACCATGTCAGAAATGAGAACAAAGAGCGACAGTTAGCTACACGTCAATGAAAATACTTAGATAACAAAACAACAGTGAGAAAAACAGCACATAAGGCCCAAACTTTCCCTTCATTATTTTTTTTAAAAAGCTCACAGATGTAGTACTCTTTGAAGTGCAGTTTACTGTTGTTTTCAGCTCTGACCTGACCAGTGCATTTTGCTGAAGCAGGAGTGGAGATACCAGATTACTAGATCCAGCATAATATAGGATTATGCTGTTGCAGATTATATTATTTAGAGATATTTATTATTTATATATAGATCTACATTAGCCAATGCAGCTGATATGAGTAGTGCCACAGAATGTGCTGCCTCCCAGTGCTCTGGAAATCATGCCATTTACACTGCTGGCAGGATTTTAGAAAACCAGCAGCAATACTAAAACAGCATACAATCACAACATTACAAAATTGGATTGACGACAGAAGACAGAGGGTGGTTGTAGAGGGTTGTTTTTCAAACTGGAGGCCTGTGACCAGCGGTGTGCCTCAGGGATCGGTGCTGGGTCCGCTGTTATTTGTTATTTATATTAATGATTTGGATGAGAATTTAGGAGGCATGGTTAGTAAGTTTGCAGATGACACCAAGATTGGTGGCATTGTGGACAGTGAAGAAGGTTATCTAGGATTGCAACGGAATCTTGATAAATTGGGCCAGTGGGCCGATGAATGGCAGATGGAGTTTAATTTAGATAAATGTGAGGTGATGCATTTTGGTAGTTCGAATCGGGCCAGGACCTACTCCGTTAATGGTAGGGCGTTGGGGAGAGTTATAGAACAAAGAGATCTAAGAGTACAGGTTCATAGCTCCTTGAAAGTGGAGTCACAGGTGGATAGGGTGGTGAAGAAGGCATTCAGCATGCTTGGTTTCATTGGTCAGAACATTGAATGCAGGAGTTGGGATGTCTTGTTGAAGTTGTACAAGACATTAGTAAGGCCACACTTGGAATACTGTGTACAGTTCTGGTCACCCCATTATAGAAAGGATATTATTAAACTAGAAAGAGTGCAGAAAAGATTTACTAGGATGCTACCGGGACTTGATGGTTTGACTTATAGGGAGAGGTTGGATAGACTGAGACTTGTTTCCCTGGAGAGTAGGAGGTTTAGGGGTGATCTTATAGAAGTCTATAAAATAATGAGGGGCATAGATAAGGTCGATAGTCAAAATCTTTTCCCAAAGGTAGGGGAGTCTATAACGAGGGGGCATAGATTTAAGGTGAGAGGGGAGAGATACAAAAGGGTCCAGAGGGGCAATTTTTTCACTCAAAGGGTGGTGAGTGTCTGGAACGAGCTGCCAGAGGCAGTAGTAGAGGCGGGTACAATTTTGTCTTTTAAAAAGCATTTGGACAGTTACATGGGTAAGATGGGTATAGAGGGATATGGGCCAAGTGCAGGCAATTGGGACTAGCTTAGTGGTATAAACTGGGCGACATGGATATGTTGGGCCGAAGGGCCTGTTTCCATGTTGTAAACTTCTATGATTCTATTCTATGATAATTTTCTGGTGAAGGAATTCCTGCTGTTGGGGGAAGGCCCTTATGGGCCAGTATTGTAAAAATCAGAATACCTGCAACCAGAAAAATGCCAACATGCAATATCAACCGCCGGCATCCACTTATATTGACTGCTGATGGCACTGAGGAAAAAACAGTGGTTGTGCACGCCACTGGGGGAACTAATTACACCTAGTTTTTACTACAATGTTGCCACCATTGTCACGGCTGCCTCTGGCAGTAGCAGTGTAGTATGAATGGGGCAAAAGGCTGAACTGATGGGGTTGGCTTAGTTCACAGTTTACTCAGGTCACTCCAGTTTTAGGCAGATCTTGGTCCAGATGGTGGATCATGTTGCACCGTTTAATAGGTCTTAGTGTTCAATATAGCAGGTGGCGCGTGCGCACTCATTCTGCACCAGAAGTGCACCAACCGTGAAATTGGTTAGAGCTGCTCAGTAGGTGTCAAGGGCGCGTGCCTGAAATCGGTGTTAGGCCCACTGCACATGCAAATGAGGGACCTAATGTCTGTTTCAGGCCCCTTTGATAAATTGTATTACGAATGACTGCAACATGCATGGGACATGTTGCAGTTAGTTTATTTAGGTGCTCAGCAGCAAAACCAGCTGGAGGATACCACCCAAAAGGTAAGTTGAATGTTTTTTTCCTTACCTTATTGTGGATATAGGAGGAGTAGAAGTGCTCCTCCCGGCTCCATATTAAAACCGCGGGCTGCTGCCAGTCGCTGCTCGCCCTGCCTCCTGATTGCCTGCCTGCCTCCCTCCCTCACCCCCCCACCCCCACCCCAAAACCAATTCTTCTAAGGTTCTCGGCCGGCAGGTCTTGCCCTTCCACCACCGCGAGTTGCCTCTGGGGCACCCACAGCTCGCCAGTACTATCCAAATGGGACCTGTGGACCAATTTGCCCTGGTCCTGCTGCTGCCGTCATTAGGAGCGTGCAACGTGCGCTGCACCCCAATTCAGGCGTGATCCAATTTCTAGGCCCGTGTGTCTGATCTGGGGTATAAACTGCATCTATTTTTGCTATTAATATTTAACTTTTCTCAGAAAATGATTGCATTGATGAATATTTTGTCTTTTCTCTCACCATCAAGAGCCGAAGCTTCATTTAGCAGATTTTACACACTGATTAATCTTTTGCATATACCACGGTAACATGGAAACAAAAGAACTTTCAGGAGCAAAAAAAACCCATTATGTCCAACAGGCCTCATCCCTTTTTGATAGATCAAGCCCATCTTCTCGCAGTATCCATCATTCCTTTCTCCTTGCAGAAAGGTAGCTAATTGACTTTTGAAACAATTTATAATGTTGTCTTCAAAGGGCTTTCTTTGTATTCTATTGGGTGAAAAGTTCTCCCCAACTTTATTACTCCTAGTTTTTAAAACATCTCTCTCTTGACATTTGGACCTTTCACCACAACTTACAATGTGCCTCGACTAACTTTGTCAATTCTCTTCAGAATCTTGTGAACTTCAAACTGGTCATACGGAAATAACCTTTCATCCAAAGAAACAAGCCTACTTTCCTTAACCTTCCTTGTATGACTGAATAATCTTTGTTTTTCACCTCTGTAGCCCATCAAACCTTCCTCTGATCAGGTGACCAGAACTTCAAACAGCATGACAGCTTAGGTCTCAACAGTTACCCATGTAATAAAAACTTTTTTGAGGCTAGAAATTACTGTTAGTGATATTAATGGATGAACCCTTGATGTGTTTGTATGACATTCCTCAGTTTGCTATTTTAACATAAGTATGAATTCATTTATTTCAATTTTAGTTTGTACTCTATCTTCTACTAATGCAACTTACTTCCTTTTTTTACTGCAGCAAAGCATTGGGCTAATTGTTTCAGAGATTAGCCGACAATAACCCTTTAATTCCTTTGTGATCAGTCTATTCTAGGAATTTTCCATTTAATACATAATCCCTCTGTTTGGTTTACTTGTTCTAATTCCTGCAACACCTATATTTCCATTTTTGGAAACCTGCTCCGTTTGGTCCTATCACTGATATAGGAAAGACTAAATTTTCCCTCTCTTTCCTTATTCTTCCACATTTTCTCGTAAGCACCGTCCCTTGCAGATTATTATGTAAAAACAATTTGAATCTAGATTTAAAAGTTTAAGAGTTACTAGAGTCTTCAGGCAAACTGAAATCCTTAGGCCTCTCAAAACACCAAATATGGAGGGTTCAAACAATGGTAGAAGACACAGCAGGTGAGTTTGACATCGACGAGATGCTGGGTACAGTCACTGGGGTGTACTGGAAGCACAGAGAGGTATAATATGACTGGCTGTCATTAGTTCTGTAAAAGTTGCAAATGACTAGTTCAGAATCAAGTAGTTTTTTAAAAAATTACTGTCGCTATTCAAATGGAAATTCAGGACACATCAGAGCTTTGTCCTACATTTGGAAATAAAACAGGGCTACAATAGATATTTGTTATATCGTAGCGTTTGGGAGCTAGGCGAAGAAAATGAAGCAGTATTATGGTAAGAGCTGAGCTGTAGCTTTCATTAAATTATAACAATAATGCAAATACCACATATCAATAACCTGATGCTTTAATTAATACCTGCAAACTTCCACATAATGTGCTGAAATGATTCAATTGCAGACAGTTCAAATTTCAACAGTGGCATTTAAAGTCTCTGTATTTTAGGAACCAAAACCATATAAGTGTAATATCTCAGACTGTTGTATATGGAAGAGCAATTACTAATGTAGAATGCAGAAAAGGAGAAATGCATGTGGGATTTCAGTTGAAAATACTACTTTCACAAACTCACGGCTCCCAGGTAAAATTACCTCATAAAATTAACCGTGTAGGCATAAAGGACAATCTTTTTCAATTATGGTTTCTTTGCTGTTCTCTCATAATAAGCAGATGCTTATTCCCAAGCATGACCAACCTGCTTGACACGTATCAGCAGCAGGTCAGTTGTGCGGTTAATTTAAAGAGCTGTGATGCAAACTGTCTCGGTGAGCAACAAAATCATTGCTAGCCCGTGAGGGAAACTAGCTGTTTTGCTAAAAAATCTTGTTGTATATGATAACTAAATTGATCGATTTAAATGCTAAACAACTTCAGGGTTTGAGCGGTAAACTACAGCTGATATTTAAATACCAACCTCCTCACAGTAACCCTTAGTCCACTGATCAAATGGACTCTCACAATTAAAATAATGCAAGGATTAATCATTTGAAAGTTCCAGTGCCACTTTTGCATTAAAAATCTAACATGGTTTCTATGCCAGATCCGCCAACCAGGTCACAAGATAATTATGGATGAGGAAGGCCATTTGGCCCATCTTAGTCATCCAGTCAGAATTATATTAAAAGTCTGTATCCAATTAGTGCAATAATTCCATGGTTTTCCACTGCACTATTCTATCTAGGAGTCCATTCTATATATTGATCACTCTTTGTGAGAGGAAGAATTACCAATACCAGTCCTAAATTTATTCTTGAGATGTGTGCAACATTGGCAAAGCAGCATTTATTGCCCACCCCTAGATACCCTAAGGGCATCTTTCAAGATCATCTGATGCTCGTCCATAGAGTACCAAATTTATTGAATGGAGGAATTTGAATTTATGACTTCTGGGTTGCCAGTCCAGTACCCGAACCATTAGGCTACCACACTATTTTACTAGTTAGAACCTGCAGCCTTATTGTCCTACTATTGCAGTTTAATTTAAAATAATTTTCTGGATTTATCCTTTGCATACCATTTACAATCTTGTATGTGTCTTTAAAGATCATTTCTAAAATGTGTCCTTTCAAGATGGAAAAGCCCAGGATCCTCCTTTCTTTCCCCATGACTCATATTACCTAATCAGTGCACTATATTGTTGGATTTTTAAAAATATATTCGTTCATGGGATGTGGGCGTCGCTGGCAAGGCCAGCATTTATTGCCCATCCCGAACTGCTCTCGAGGAGGTGGTGGTGAGCCGCCTTTCTGAACCGCTGCAGTCCGTGTGGTGAAGGTTCTCCCACAGTGCTGTTAGGAAGGGAGTTCCAGGATTTTGACCCAGAGATGATAAAGGAACGACAATATGGTTCCAAGTCAGGATGGTGTGTGACTTGGAGGGGAATGTGTAGGTGGTGTTGTTCCCCTGTGCCTGCTGCCCTTGTCCTTCTAAATGGTAGAGGTCGCCGGTTTGGGAGGTGCTGTCGAAGAAGCCTTGGCAAGTTGCTGCAGTGCATCTCGTAGATGGTACACACTGCAGCCACGGTGCGCTGGTGGTGAACGGAGTGAATGTTTAAGGTGGTGGATGGGGTGCCAATCAAGCGAGCTGCTTTGTCCTGGATGGTGTTGAGCTTCTTGAGTGTTGTTGGAGCTGCACTCATCCAGGCAAGTGGAGAGTATTCCATCACACTCCTGACTTGTGCCTTGTAGATGGTGGAAAGGCTTTGGGGAGTCAGGAGGTGAGTCACTCACCACAGAATACCCAGCCTCTGAACTGCTCTTGTAGCCACAGTATTTATATGGCTGGTCCAGTTAAGTTCCTGGTCAACATAACTTCCTCTGACTTGTACTCTGCTGTTTTGACAATATGGTTCAACATCCTATTGGCTTTGTGGATTGATGCTCTACACTGGTTAGACATGTTGAGCGTAGCATCTACTAAGATCCCCAGTTCATTTTCTATTTCATTCTTAGTATTTCACTCTCATTCATGGAGGACATGTATTGCCCAGTTTTCTTCCTATATGCAGTACATGACATTTGTCTGTTTTAACTTCTGTCTGCCATTGTTCTCCCTATTTACATATTTTATCCAGGTCATTCTGTAATTTCTGAGCTGCCTGCTCATATTCTGCTGATCCTCCTAATTTGGTATCATTTGCACATTTCACCAGTTTGCTTTTGGTTTCTGAGTCCAAGTCACTGATGTAAATTAGAAACTGCAGTGGTCTCAACACTGATCCCTGGGGCAAAGAAACTGCTTGAACAAGTACCTATTGTTTTCTACCATTCAGCTAATTTGTTGTCCATATCCAGATTTTGACCCTAAATCTCCACAGTTTTGACGTTAACAAATAGCCTTGCATGTGGAACTTTGTCAAATGCTTCTGGAAGTGTAGTACAAAACGTTGCAGGGGTAACCACAGTTCTCTGAGGATGTCATGCTCTCAAAGAAGTCAAACAGATTGGCAGGTGGGATTATCCCCTATTGAATCCATGGCTCGGAATTTGCTCTGAGCGGCGAGCAAACGTCGCCCGCTGCTCGTTAGTTATAAACTCACCCACAAATTATTGGGCGGCAACTTGCTTCAACGGTGAGCTGCAAAAAAGTGCAGCGTTCTCTCCCGGGCTCCTGTGAGCTGTTAGAGGAGGGAAAGGATCCCTTTCTCCCCTCAATCAATCATTTTGAAGCATCCCTGATAAGCTACACAGAGTCAGAACCAGGAAGTGAAAGCTACAACAGTAAATTCAATGTAAAATCAGTTAGAGAAATCAAAATAAATAGAAGGTAAGAAAAATCGAATTAAAAGACAGAGATAAAAAGTAAAAAAAATAAAAATTAAAACACTTAAAAAATCTTCAACAACAATTAAAATCGGAAGGAATGAGACTCCACATTTTTAAAAGATAATTTTCAGTGCCAGAGAGGTTGTTTGGCAGTCATTAAGGCTTACTATGCTGTTAAAAGTTAGTTTACGCCCAAAAAAACCCTGTATATCTTTTTCTGTGCAGATTAGTTCATTTCCAGCTGGGGAGTCCAGCAACTTCGCGCTGGTCCATTCATTTCACCAGTGAGCTGTCCTTCCTGCACAACTTTCAAACAAGCAGGAAATCCCTTAGAGATTTGCATGTTTGACTGTGCATGTGCACTCGCGAGAGTTGCCCTTCCATTTGCACTTAACGGTGAGCGCTGTTCAGCCCTCCTTTATTTTTGGAGCAAATTCCGTGCCCTTGTTGATCGCTGTTTGCTAAATTATTATTGTGCAGGTAATATTCAAATTTACACCTCAAATTAATTTCATTACTTTACGTGGGACTGAAGTTAGACTGATTGTTCTGTGACTGCCTGTGTATGATTTGTCACCCTTTTCAATATTGTCAGCAGGCTGGCCTGGTTCCAAACGACTAATACCTCCCCAGTATCCAGTGACTTCTTCATAATGATTGCCAATGCTTCACAAATTTCCTCCCTGGTCTCCAGTGGCACTCAGGTAAATGCCATCAATGCTCCTTTTTGAGTCCTTTTAGCCGAAGACTTCCATCTCATTTATATCAAAGTCATTAATTTTGCCTGGGCCAATGCTGTTTGGGGGGAGGGCATTATGATAATTAATTTCTTCCCTTGTGAATACTTGGAAGAAAGTAATCCTTCATAATGCTTACTGTCTTGTGCTCATCCTCTGTTACAAGCCTATTTGCAAGTCCCGTTCACCTATCACCCCTGTGCTCACTGACCTACATTGGTTCCAGGTCCAGCAACACCTCAAATTTAAAATTATCACCCTTGTGTTCAAATCCCTCCATGGCCTTGGCCCTCCCTATCTCTGTAAGCTCCTCCTGCCCTACAAACCTCTAAAAATTCTGCATTCCCCCAACTCGGGCCTTTTGTACATCCCCGGTTTCCTTCTCCCCACCATTGGCGGCCTTGCCTTCAGCTGTCTGGGTCCTAAGCCCTGGAATTCACTCCCTAACCCTGTCCGCCTCCCAACCCACCTCTTCTCCTTTAAGGTGCTCCTTAAAACCTACCTCTTGGACCAAGCATTTGATCATCTGTCTAAATATCTCCTTATGTGGCTTGGTGTCAAATTTTGTCTGATAATGGTCCTGTGAAGCATCTTGGGATGCTTTACTATGTTAAAGGTGCTATATAAATGCAAGTTGTTGTGGTTGTTTTATGGCTCCCACCTCTTCTCTGACTGCACTTTTACTGTCGAAGTACTGAAAGAACTTCTTGTTATGCTTTGCATCTGCAGCTATGCTTTTTCTAGGTCATTTTGCTCCTCTTATTATCATTTAACATGTTTTTGCATGTTCTTATATTCTTCCCAGTGTACCCCTTTCCCCTTTAGGATTTGTAGAGGTCATTTTTCTTCTTTATTTCAAATATGTTCATTAATCGATTTAGAGTCAAGCCTGTTTTGTTTGAGGTTGCTGGTATTAGGTGTGTATCATCTTGCATGCTCAACATTATGCTTTTAAAGATGTTCCACTTGTCCTCTATTGACATGTTGTTGAAAAATCTCTCCCAATCAAATTGCTTACATTTTACCCTTATTTGTTTGAAATTAGCCCTTTTAAAGATATATACCTAGATCCTAGTTTTTGGTATTTCTGAGTCCCAGACCATGTTAAACTTAACCATTCTGTGGTTACTGTCCCCCAACAATGCCAGAAATTCAGGTTAAAATGAGCACTACCTTTTGTGGCTTCTTCGATTTGCGGGGTCATGAAGCAGTCATGTATTACATTTACTAACTCTGGTTCTCAACCACTTGGGTTTTCCCAATCTATATTAGGTTGATTGAAGTCGCCTATTAAAAAAAACTTTGTTTACACGTACTTTTCCTATCGTTTCATAGAACAAACTGTCTTCCTTCTCGTGTATACCTCTAGTGTTAGCTTGGATTTGGGTTAGGGACATAATGAAGAGTTTCTTTGGATGTTGAAATAGTAACAGATATCTTGCCAAATTAAATAGGCCTGGCTCCAAACCCTAGATGGTTTAGAACTGGAAAATGGATCAACAGCAGGTGGTGACATTATTGGGATTTAATCTGAAGCCAAAAGGCAGAAACGTCAAGATCAAGGGACCCAAGTGTTACATACTGTAACTTGGCATCCTGATAATAACCGTAATGAGATATGCTGAAACCTCTGAGTTTTGTTGGAGTTGCAGTTTCCACAATCTTATGCAAAGATTTTTTGTTCCAAATAAATTATATTGGCCTTTGGAAGAGGTATGGGAGAGGTGGCAGAATGTTCATTTTAATTACACTTAACCTCCATACTAATGAAATATGAAGAGACGATGAAACAATGTTTTCTCAGAAAAGGAGATGAATGTAATTAGCTTTAGGCCAGTGAGTATTGAAGCCACACAAATAATTAAAGGGTATGGAAAGCTGAGGGGAATACTTCTTGATCCCCCTATTAATAGATAATATATCTTTTATTCCCACAAGTTTTAGGAGAAACATTAAATTCTTGGCATCATGGGGAGCCCGGAGTAGGGTTTCCCTCCCTGATACGTGATCTGGTTATGTCACTGGAGTATGAATCAAGCAATAAAACTGATGTTTTAATCAAATGTCAAACACATTTCTGTTATACGTGTTATTTTATTCGATAAAACGAGTTGAGTGTTTTAAACAAAAAGTGTTCCCACTAAAGTTTTCTTCCCCCCATGTACTGAGTGCCTTTAGGAACCATTTAAGTGAGCACAGTAATGCATTTTCTTGGAGGGATAAAGGCAAAGGACAAAAATTAACTTTTCAAGGTCCAAGCTTGAATCTACCTTTCCTGTGACTCTGCTCCCAAAGTAGACATAAATGTTTACGATAATGAATTCATACATTTGCAATATATTCATAAATCTGTATGTCACAGTGCTAATTACTGGCATTTGTTTCATAATTTCAACTTTTATTGAGTTTTTTGGGCCAGATTTGTTTAGAGAAAGCTTGATACTAGTATGAAAGAGGTCTCCTACAGTTGAATACTAGGACAAGGGTACATAGCCTAAAATTTAGAGCCAGAACATGCAGGAGTGAAATTAGTAAACGCTTCTACACGCAAAGGATGGGAGAAGTTTGGAACGCTCTTCTGCAGATGGCAGTTGATGCTAGCTCACTTGTGAATTTTAAATTTGAGATTGATAGATTTCTGTGAACCAATGGTATTAAGGGATATGGGGGTATATGCAGTTAGGTCACAGGTCCAGCATGATCTCATTGAACAGGCTCGAGGGGCTAAATTCCACTGTCACTTGCTGCCTCCTGATATGCGCCACATTCTCTTGCAAGAAAGCAGGACGTGTGTCTGGATGATGTGCCTGTCATGGGTGAATAGCTGCCAGTGTGTGTGACCTGTGAGATGTGGTTGTGCGGCTTGCAACAATGTTTATGTGTAAGGGTGAGAGGAAGCATCTGATTGGAAGAGTTGCGTACTGATTGGAAGTGTTTGTTGGTAGGTGGGTGATGGGGGGGGGGGGGGGGGGGGAGGGGTGTAGTGTGTGGAGCAGTGGATGCGGCTGGTGGTACAGTTGGTCGGAGACGCCACTTGACAGTTAACTTCACTCACATTGACTACTCATGCCAAAACATTGAACTTCTTCCTGCACTGCATCCATGTTCGTGGTGCTATGCTTCTGGTATTGACTGCGTCCCCTGCTGCCTCCCACAGCCTTTTGGAGGGCCTCTTGCCGCCGCGCCTCCCCCCCGCTCCAATGCAGATATAGGATGCCCCTCCTTCTATCCACCTCTTGCACCAAGGCCTCTAGTGCATCAGAAGGGAACATTGGTGCATGCACTCTCACAAGCCTGGCACCAAATCGGACCGGCAGGTTGGTGAGGTCTGGCGTGCAGATTAGAGGATGTAGAATCTAGTAGTGTGTAACCTTTATTCAATGTTTTAACATAACTCATCAGCTTGTAAACATAGGGACAGGACCTGCATCTGTGTTTTACGTGTGCAATGTCTGATCCGTTCAGACTCTATGCAGACAGCAGACTGTTATTTTTAGCAGATACAGGTACCAGCTACCTTTAAGAGATTCTGGCAGGCTGTCAGAGAGACAACGTGGAATCGTAGTGACTAAGCCTGGATTTTTCGCATGCCCGAGGTAAGTTCTGTAGTAGCACAAATGTCTTGTCCTACCTGCAACGGGTCGACCGGTACAGGTTAATTGTGCAATGCGATGCCTGCGCCCGTTTTCGGGGGTAAACCAATTTAACCCCCTATTTCTTTTAACTCAATTATAATGGGGCATACAAAGAGCTATAATTGCAATGCAGTACAGCTTAGACTTTTAAAACATCAAGGCTAACCCATTCCATTAGTTCTGTTACTCGTGCACTTGACTGTAGTGTAAATTAAATGAAGAAAAAGTTTTTTTTTTAAAGTGCTGTGTCAGCATGGCTCCTCTCATGGTTCTATAATTTTTCCTGTCAGGTAACTACAATCAGAAAACAAAACTGCTGGCAAATTATTTAAAATGTCAATTTGCTCAGGGTTGAAGCAAATTTCAAATGCTGTTTAAAAAGCTTTGTTGTTTGCAGTGCTTCTTTTTCTTCTTATAAATACATTTTACTGGCTGCACTAAAGAAGTGTATTATAAAGAAGACATTTTTGTCCTGAGGGGACTTGCATATGAAATGCAATGCATTCAGAATCCATTAGGTTGAATGACAAGGACTTCAACTTTTTACAAAAAATAATCAATGTCATAAGCAAGGCAAACTTTTGTTGTACCCTAATCAAAAGCATTTGGAGAATTTCTGAAATAACAGTTGTCCCTATTGGTTTCCTGTTGTCGATCATATATGGTTTCTCAGCAAAATGCACCTTTACGGTAGTTCATATAAATAAATTATTGCAAAGAGAAGAAAGAAATGTCAAATACAACTGAAAGGCTGATTCTGTACAACTGGGATTTGCAGCCGATGCTTTGAGTGGATAGAGATCAGCTGGCATTGCAGAAGTAGTATTTACAATGAGCTTTGCAGCTAATTGAATATAGCTGGTACAATTTTGTATTTTAAATTAATTGATAGCACAAGATGATAGTAATACTGGATCACTGAATCTATTCCAGGAAAAAATACCTTGGACATCAGAAATGGATTTCTAATTAATAAATTTTCATCAACTTAGACGTGTTCTTTTTCCACTGCTCATGAGCTTCTGTGGAGAGTAATTTCTATTGACTTCTATTTCTATAGTATTGCCTATTGACAGTATTATTCAGCATGAACAATTGTAGTTAACATGTTGGTAGTGACTCCGACGAATATTACCAGAGATAAGCACTGCCAAAATGGGTAAGCCGTGTAAAAAAAAGCAACTATAATCCAGCTGTCCTGAGGCCAAGTGGTTTTGTTAACATTTTAAACTGGAGCATGCTGTCGCCAGTACACAAAAAGAGCTCACCTCTAATTAAAATTAAGATTTTTTTGTTTTTTCACCATGTACCACAAGCCAGAATATTCCACAAGGGAAGCTTTTGGGATATTAATACCTTTTATGCTGTGCCATTAAACGGCACTTGCCAGTGCAACACCTCCGGTGTTTATGCAGCAGTGTGAGTAAGAACATAATTATACTTCCAGAGAAAGTAAGGGGAAAAAGACTGACAGAGTTCTACACACGTGCACTCAAAATGTATGTACAGGGCACCACATAATATGGATCAGTTTTCTACTAACTGAGAAGAGCTCAAGACTGTGAGCTATTTTCAATCCACAGAAAATTGACGAGCAGTGCAAGTGTAAGACCGAATTTTAAAAAGGAATTCCACAGAGTAAATAAAAATTTCAATTTTACTGATCTTTTTTGTTAAACATCTTGGTTTGTGGTTTTCAGCAGGGGTATATTGCAATCTAGTCCAGGGAAACTAAACTTGCTCCTTCCCTCTCCCTTACCATTTTCTCCACTTTTTCTCCAGAAGATAGTGAATAATGTAGGACATGTCTGCATAGGCACTGGTGCATTCCCAAGTAGCATGGGCCACCTACATAATAAATGATGTGGGCTACCTGATCTTGTGAGTGAGGAATCACAACTAATGTTTACAGATGTGAACTTTCAAGATGGATGGGAGGGGGGGTGGGGGGGGAGGGGAGGTAAGTTACTGTCATATGAGCAGCATACACTGAAAACATGTGTAGTGCACCCAATAGCTGTCTTGGGTCTTCCTAGTCTGTATGGCTTAGTATCACACAATGTGGTGCGCTCATCCGCAGAATACTAAACTGATTTTCTTCAAGATAAACACCAAACAATCTACACAATCATTTTAACATAATACACAATGCTTCAATTCAAATGTGAAGGCTTCATGGTATTTTTTCTTATTTCCTAAACAATGAAACTCTTAAGTAATATAGAAACCATGGAAGTATATCAAATATACAAATCTGGAATTCATAAAACGTGGACCAATCGAGGCTGAATTTTGTTTGCTGGTGCAGAACCAGGGGGCGTGGCAGGATTAGTGCCTGCCCACTTGAAGCAGAGTGTAGCTGACCGAGTTTCTGGGTTCAGTCTATCATAACGTCGGAAAACTGTAGGCACAAGTAGGAGACTAAATTGGGCCAGATTGCGCCCGTTGTGTAGGCGCTATGCGGACTCCTAAGTCCCGAAAATGGCGTCTGAGATGCATGCGCACACTTCTGGCATGACGTGCGCAGGACGCCATATTGGTAAAGGCGTTTGCGCACATGCACCTAATGAACGCCGGCAGCATGTACAGTAGGGAGATTATGACCTATATCAGTGTGCTATATTGATTTAAAGGGACCACTGCTATATTGGAACTCAACGCTCCAGCCAATGCACGGTCTTAACCTTGCACAGCTGAACAGGTCTTAAACGGCGTGGAGGCCCCTCACCAACGCTATTTAATGGGATCATACAGGAGTTACAGGTTGCTGGATTATTGCTTCTGGCTGCTGATGCATGTGTACCTGTTTTTAGAGGTCTCCTGTACTTGAATACTAG
Organism: Heptranchias perlo; assembly: GCF_035084215.1. NCBI lineage: Eukaryota > Metazoa > Chordata > Chondrichthyes > Hexanchiformes > Hexanchidae > Heptranchias > Heptranchias perlo. The sequence continues at coordinate 17,550,710 of NC_090339.1, forward strand.
GATGAGGGGACAAAATTAGAGCCAGGATTTGCAGGAGTGAAGTTAGGAAACGCTTCTACACGCAAAGGGTGGTAGAAGTTTGGAACGCTGTTCCGCAAATGGCAGTTGATGCTAGCTCAATTGTTAATTTTAAATCTGAGATTGATAATTTGTGTTAACCAAAGTCAATAAGGGATTTGGGGCTAAGGTGGGTATATGGAGTTAGGTCACGGATCAGCCATGATCTCACTAAATGGCGGAACAGGCTCGAGGGGCTAAAGGGCCTACTCCTGGTTCCTATCTTCCTATGTTCCGATAATAAAATTTCAATACTCTACAGGGAGTGGGCTGGCTAGCTAACAGGCAACAGCAAGGGCACTGGCAGAGTGGCAGGAGTGGGACAGGAATGCTATCATCCTGAGAGAGGACAGCAGGTTCATATTCCATGGAGCCACTGCCACTTGCTGCCTCCTGTTACGTGCCACCTTCTCCTGCATGATAGTAGGATGTGTGTCGGTGAGTACCCTGCAAGATATTTGGGTGATGTGGCTGTCATGGTGGAATAGCTGCCAGCATGTGTGACCTATGAGTTGTGGGTGTGCAGCATGCAACAATGGTACTGTGTGAGGGTGAGATGAAGCATCTGATTGGAAGGGCTGAGTACTGATTGAAAGAGTTTGTTGGTATGCGGGTGATGGGGGTGTAGTGCATGGAGCAGTGGATGAGCCTAGTGGTGCAACTGTAGGAGACGCCACTTGACAGTTGACCTCACTCACTTTGACCACTCATGTCAAAGCATCAAACTTCTTCCTGCACTGCATCCATGATCGTGGTGCTTTGCTCTTGGCACTGACCTCGTCCCCTACTGCCTCTTGAGCATATGTCTGGAGGGCATCTTGCCCCCCCTGCGGATATAGGATGCTCCTCCTTCTGTCCACCTCTTGCACCAAGGTCTCCAGTGCACCATCAGAGAATCTTGGTGCACGCTGTCTCACAGGCCTGATACAAACTCAGATCGGCAGATTGGTGGGGTCTGGTGTGCAGATTGGAGGATGTGGGATGTAGTTGTGAGCAACCTTTATTCAATGTTTTAAAATAAATCAACAGTTTTTAAACATAAGGACGGGACCTGCGTCTGTGTTTTATGTGTGCAATTTCTGATTGACGTTCAGACTCCATTCAGACCCCGTATCCTATATTTTGAAAATTTAAGAGTCCTGCAAACTTTGAGCAGCCAAGTTATTGCTCATTAAAAATTCCAGAGTTCCCATCATCATGCTTCACTATATTGCAGCAATCACTGAAAATACCAGGCAGTACAAATGTTATGTGCTGCCTGCATCTCAACGACCAGGCGCAGGTTAATCGCGCACCGCGATCCCAGCGCCCGTTTTCGGGGGTTAACCAATTTAACCCCCATAGTGTCTAGGATTGGCAGCTTGCCCAACTTTTAAAAGAAGATTGGTTTTTGAGCATGAAAGATCGCTGGAGGCATTGGACAATACGCTTAAGAACTTTCAGCACATTTAGCTAGTGTGGAAAATTTCCCAACCCCCATAAATTGGGTTCTGATGCATGTCATTCAAATTCTGCAGCGCACCATAGAGCACATGGTTATTCCAAGATCATCTACAGCAGAGTCAGCCATGGCAGAGTCTATAACACCAGTAATTGTATCTCTCAGGAATAAATAGATTTATGTTTCTCAAGGACTTAATCAGAATATTTATTGGCCTTTTCTCTTTTAATTATGTACAGTAGAATTTAATTAAAATGCAACTTTTTGAAGAAATGATACCACGGATTGTTTACAGCCCAGCTCTGTAAGTACCTCTTTACAGCAATTTTATTGAATAATCTTTCATCATCACTGCAGTGGAATGTTATTAGTAATCAATGGGACCAACAAGCAGGGAAATATTACTTTCCCAATACCATGTCAATACAGAATGTTAAAGTCTTACGCAGTGTTATTTTCACATTTTGAATCATCTTTGCATTTTGCTGAACATGAACGTGTAATCTCTGTTCCTCATGGTGGGATAATGTTAACTTTTATCGCTGGGGGAAAAACGAGTGATAGTGAATCCGTGGCCCGTTTTACACCTTGCTTGATTTTCCTTTCCATTGTGTAAATAAGGACCAAGGTGATTAATAATAATTATATTGATATTGCACCTTATTACATGTAAGCAACACAAAATACTTTGCACAATAAATTACTTTTGAAGTGGAATGAAAAAAATAAGTCGGCCCAAAATGGAAGACTGACTTTAAGGTGGACTTTGAATCTTTGTGGAGGAGAACTACATTTTCACTTTTTGCAGTTTGTGTCAATTCTGTTTAGCTCTTCTCAAAAACCCTTTGAGATGAGTTAAAAAAGACAAAGCCTTCATTCAAGATAATAAAGTTAACATGTTATAGACATATTTATTCAGTTGCGTACATATATTAAAAAGTATAAAATAAATTCCATCTTTGAAGTGGTGCAAAATGCTCTCTTGGTTTGTAGTACTCACCAGGAACATGGACCTGAAGTTTCTGAGATCAGTGAAGAAGTCATCTATGCTGACAGTTTTGGGATCAAAGACAAAGTATTCTCCCAGTCCATTGTACAACTTCATCATATTTCCATGCATGTTGGAAAGTTTTTCATACTGTTCTCTCGCATGCTTGGCAAAACTGTGAAGTATTGTTAAGGAATTTATTACTAAACACAAGTAACTGTGCATACTAAAATAAAAAGACATCTTTAGTTGATTATCACCTTCTCATGAATGGTGCTATTCATACATGTCCCAGGGGAACAAAAATACTCCTCCCAATTTGATCTTTTCTATCAGCAGAAAATGAAGGGTGTTTTCCTATTAAAACAAATCAGTTTGTTCTTTTATTCCCTTCATAGCAACAGTGTCGCTTCAACCTTTCGCCAGCCATGTTTCTTCTGGTTGCTGTAAATTCTAGGTTATTAGTGTTTGACTCATTTTTCAAAAAATACATTTCATTTGCTTCATAAAAATGTTAGGAAACTTAACCACAAAAAGGAAGATCAGAAAGGCTAAGAGGGAGTATGAAAGAACATAGGCAAACCCCTGCCCCTCTCCCCAACAAAAGGCAATAAAAAGATTTTCTATAAGCACATCATTAGCCAGGGCTTATAGTGGAGAATGGAGCATTGACAGAAACATTAAATAAGCACATTGTCTCAATTTTCATGGAGGAAGTGGATATTGAAATTGTAGAAGCAGCAGTGGTGGGTGTAGAATAAATAGTGGAGGTTTTATTCAGAGAGATGGTTCAAAAGAAAATACTCAAATGTAAAGGTAGTTAGAAAGCAGATGTTTCACTTCTTTAAAAAGTGAACAACTTGTAAATTCTTGTTTTTTCTCTCAATTTTTATAGAAGTGACAAGTGGTGGTTTAGAGAAGTCTTTGATTATAATATGAGTTTCTTGAAAGAACCAGTTGCAATAACAAATTGGCTTGCTAATAGTCTGATACTTAATACAATCCTAGAAATAGTGCTTTCAAGTTCAAGTTTTGTGGAGTTTTTCCTGGTTATGAGGTTGGCTGCCTTCAATTATAGTCTCCATGTTGCTTTCACCAATTTGTGCGCAGTATGACCATAGCGTAAGGATTTCCTCATGAAGAGGATGTCATGAATGTTTATTTTAGGAGATGGGTAGTGGAAGGCAAATCACTTGAGACACAGATGTTGGCTTGCACTAAGTTGACAGTTTGCATTGCACTACTGCAAATCGTTTTTAGCATAAAATCCACTCATCTTTGTGGCATTCTTTTGCAACAGGCCCAATTTCGGGTTAGCAATATTACATCTCAGAAATGTCTCAAAGCAGTTCACATACAACAAATTACTTTGAAATGCAGATACTGTTTAGAAGGGAAACTCAGCAGCCATTTTGTGCACAGCAAATTCCCACAAACAACAAAGAGATGAATGAGCAGTTAATCTTTTTTGGTGATGCTGGTTGAGGAATGAATGCTGGCGAGGACACCAGGAGAAATTCTTGTTCTTCATCACCTGAACCTATTGAAACAGGCTGACAAAGCTGTGGTTTAATGTCTCATCTGAGAGATGGCACCTCTGACATTGCAAATCTCCCTTACCACTGCACTAGAGTGTCAGGCTAAATTACTCAAGTTCTGGAGTGGCCACAACTTTCTGACTCAGAGGTGCGTGCTATCAATTGAGTCAAACTGACACATCAGTGAGCTTACAAGGTGGTAAAACAGAGAGATTGGTGCAGGTCCATGATCTATTCCAGCTACCAACAGCATAAAAATATAGGGAGTTCCAGGATTTTGACCCGACGATGATGGAAGAACAGCGATATATGTCCAAGTGGGGATGGTGTGTGATTTGGAGGAGAACCTGGAGGTGATGGTGTTCCCATGCACTTGCTGCCCTTGTCCTTCTAGGTGGTGGAGTTCACGGATTTGGGAAGTACTGTCGAAGAATCCTAAATCAGTTCATCACTATCTACATCCCTCACACCTGCACGAACAACTTCTCCTCCCATCCAGTTCCCTCGGACATAAACAGGGATGGGGGTGGGGGGTGGGTGAAAGAGGTTTTGATAATTCATTTCTTTTAAATTGAAGACATGTTCCTCACACCGATAATCCAATCCATGTAAACTGTCTGTTTTTAGCTTGAGTATTTACACAAGTATGCAAGTGTTTGGTTGACATATGCACTCAGGACAGGGTATATCTTGAAATATAGTCATTCTGAATACCTAATTGCAAACAAGGTTCCACAGAAGCAAATGCCACATTGTTACCTCATTTATCTTTGTGTGCATTGTCTCTACATTTTTTTCCATGAATATCATAGACTAGATACAAAACTTAGAAACATGACAAAATCTATTTTTTATATAGTAAAAGGTTATGATTTATATCTTCCCTCATATAATAAAATTTGCAGAGTTTAAATGAACTTCTGCAAGAGGTACAATACAGTATAGAAAACATAAAAGTGAGATTTTTTAAAAATCATATTCTTGTTGGTTTGTTTTTTCTTTGTTTGCATAACCATCCCTTTACAGAACTGCTTCAGATAGAAGCTGTTGGGTAATCTGGTGGGATTTCCAGGAATTTGAACTTTGACACATGTGCATTATTAGGTGGGATTTCACAACATCAGCACCAACACAGAAATAACTTTGTGCATGTGCAATTGCTGGCAAGTTGCATTCAAAGACTGCAGTGGACCTGTAAGGGTGGTTGAATGCCCAGCCCACATCTGGGCAGTTGACAATGGTGGCGTTCACTACCTCCTGCAGTCTTTTATGTTTTTACCTGGGGAAGCGGCTAACACACTTAAGATGATTCGCTGCTCCTTCAACAATAGCTGTGCCACCTAGTTTACATTTACAGTAATTGGGATTGCCATCATAATAGAACAGGTATATAAAAGGGGAAGGAAGGGGCACAACTTTCAAAAGTTGAAGGGTACAACATATACATGCAGAACTTTTGAAAGTAGGGCTGTTACAATATAAAAAGAAACTAATGTGCAAATAATGGAATTCAGTCTGATATGGTCGCTGCTCATGTTGAGTGGTTAGTACTTGCAGTGGCATTTTATTACATAGAATGTATAGCACAGAAACAGCCCATTCGGCCCAACACTGGTGTTTATGCTCCACATGAGCCTCCTCCCACTCCTCTTCATCTAACCCTATCAGCATAACCTTCCTATTCCTTTCTCCCTCATGTGTTTATCTAGCTTCCCCTTAAATATGCTCCAGAATAATACGGATCAATAATCATCACAATGCACATGAAGTTATCAGCTGGATTTTGGTTGTAGGAGACAATGCACTGATGGACTATGGCCTTGGTGCCAAGGTCTGTTTGGCTTGAAATTATTTTAGCTGATTAGATCCCAATGGACATGGTAATCAGTGGCTCGCATTCTTGGATGCAGAAAGAGCGTGGGTGTCTGCGCTTTGTTTTATGAACCAGCTGTGCAGTTCGAACAAGTTTTTTTGTTATATGTGCTGCTGACAGTCGAGAACACTTAGTGGCAATTGTCCAAAAGCAGTTACTATAGCTACAGCATGTAGGCATTTTTATTCATTTTTTAATTGACAACAGACTGAAGGACAGTAGTGTTGGTCAGGTTGTTCCCACGTGTAGAGTAAATTCATTTTTAAACAACTGTGTATCACATACTCTATGGGCTACAAACCATGCATTAAATATACCAATTGTCTAATGTAACCAAATGATAATATATAAATTTGTTTAGCTACAAAATAGTTTTATTTTACAAAAAGTGAAGGGTTTTAGAACTGATTAAATTATAGAAGCACTTCTGTAATTCCCACGGCAGCTGCTTCAGTGGAATCTACCCTGTTTATATTGTGGGTGGCTTCTGTAACACTGGAGCAACAGGCATGAGGAGGCTTCAGACAGACAGTAAGTGGCTTTATATTTTGGCTGCTCACTTTCCCTATTGTTGGGTAAAGTCTGTACAAGCCAGCAATCCAAAGATTATTGATTTCTGTGGGCCAGCTAAGTGCTTAGTCTCCTGAAAAAGATGGTGGCTTGCACCTCTACTGATAGAATCATAGAAATTTACGGCACAGAAGGAGGCCATTCGGCCCATTATATCCGGCCCAGCCGAAAAAGAGCTATCCAGCCTAATCCCACTTTCCAACTCTTGGTCCATAGCCTTGTAGGTTGCGGCACTTCAAGTGCACATCCATGTACCCTTTAAATGTGATGAGAGTTTCTGCCTCGACCACCCTTTCAGGCAGTGAGTTCCAGACCCTCACCATCCTCCATGTGAAAAAATTTATCCTCAACTCCCCTCTAATCCTTCTACTAATCCCTTTAACTCTATGCCCCCTAGTTATTGACCTCTCTGCTGGGGGAAATAGGTCCTTCCTATCCACTCTATCTGGGCACCTCGTAATTTTATACACCTCAATTCAATCATCTCTCTGCCTCCTCTGTTCCAAAGAAAACAACCCCAGCTTATCCAATCCTTCCTATTAGCTAAAATTCTCCAGTCCCGGCACAATCCTCGTAAATCTCCTCTGTACCCTCTCCAGTGCAATCACATCTTTCTTGTAATGTGGTGACCAGAACTGTATGCAGTACTCTAGCGGTGGTCTAACTAGTGTTTTATACAGTTTTAGCATAACCTCCCTGCTCTTATATTCTATGCCTCGGCCAATAAAGGAAAGTATCCCATATGCCTTCTTAATCACCTTATCCACCTGTCCTGCTACCTTCAGGGATCTGTGGACATGCACTCCAAGGTCCCTCACTTTCTCTACACCTCTCAATACCCTTCCATTTATTGTGTATTCCCTTGCCTTGTTCGCCCTCCCCAAATGTATTACCTCACACTTCTCTGGATTGAATTCCATTTGCCACTTTCCTGCCCACCTGACCAGTCCAGTGATATCTTCCTGCAGATTATAGCTTTCCTCCTCACTATCAACCACATAGCCAATTTTTGTATCATCTGCAAACTTCTTAATCATGTCCCCTACATTTAAGTCTAAATCATTGATATATACCACAAAACGCAAGGGACCTAGTACTGAGCCTTGCGGAACCCCACCGGAAACAGATTTCCCGTCGCAAAAACACTGCCACTGAGCCAATTTTGGATCCAACTTGGCACTTTCCCTTGGATCCCATGGGCTTTTACTTTTCTGACCAGTCTGCCACATCGGACCTTGTCAAAAGCCTTGCTAAAATCCATGTAGACTACATCAAATGCACTATCCTCATCGACCCTCCTTGTTACCGCCTCAAAAAATTCAATCAAGTCAGTCAGACACGACCTTCCCTTATCAAATCCATGCTGACTGTCCTTGATTAATCCGTGCCTTTCTAAATGACGATTAATACTATCCTTCAGAATTCTTCCCAATAATTTGTCCACCACCAAGGTTAGGCTGACTGGCCTGTAATTACTTGGTCTATCCCCTTCTACCTTCTTGAACAACGGTACAACGTTATCAGTCCTCCAATCTTGCTGTAGCCAGAGAGGCTTGGAAAATGATTGACAGAGCCTCCACTATTTCCTCCCTTGCTTCTCTTAACAACCTGGGACACGTTTCATCCCGGCCTGGCAATTTATCTACTTTCAAAGAAGCTAATTGCCTTAAAATTTCCTCTCTCACTATGTTTATCCCAGCCAATATTTCACACTCCTCCTCAACTACAATGTCTGCATCGTCTCCCTCTTTTCGTGAAGACAGACGGAAAGCATTCATTAAGAACCATATTCACATCTTCTGCCCCACACACAGGTTACCTCTTTGGTCTGTAATAGGCTCTACTCTTTCCTTATTTATCCTCTTACTTTTTATGTATTTATAAAACACCTTTGGGTTTTCCTTGATTTTACTTACCAATATTTTTTCATGGCCCCACTGCTTTCCTAATTTCCTTTTTAATTTCACCCCTGCACTTACTCTAGGCTTTCTGTGGTACTGAGCTCTTGGTATCTGACATAAGCTTCCCTTTTTTGCCTTATCCTACCCTGTATGCTCCTTGACAGATTTCGGAGTCCCACATTTTGTTTGTGGGAACATATTTGCTCTGAACCCTCACTGTTTCCTCCTTGAATGCCTCCCACTGCTCTGACACTGATTTATCTTCAAGTAGCTGTTTTCAGTACACTTTTGCTAAATCACATCTCAGCTTAGTAAAATTGGCCTTTCCCCAATTGAGAACTTTTACTCCTAAGTCTATCTTTGTCCATTTCCATAACTACACTAAATCTAACTGAATTATGATCACTACCACCAAAATGCTCTCCCACTGATATCCCTTCCGCCTGCCTGGCTTCATTCCCTAAAACTAAGTCTAGAACTGCCCCCTCTCTTGCTGGAGGGATACTGGAGCTTCTAGAGGCAGCAATGCTGCCATTAAAATTGGTTTGTGTTACTCAGCAGCATAAAATATGCAACAAAATGTTGATATTAGTGACATTATATATTGGCTCCCTGTCCTGCTGCAGTAGAAACTGTCCATTGTATATTGTCAGGCGAGTTTCTCCAGCAGCCAACTGAATTCAAAACAATTACAGGTGAAACAATATTTCCTAATGGCCAGGGAAGGTCCAAACATGCTTAGTGATAGCGAAACTGCTTTACTGACTTATCTGTGGTTGAGAGCAGTTCAGCCATGTTTGTTGGCTGACTTAGATGGCACACCACTTAATGTTGATGCTGCTATCAGAAGCACCACTGTTTATATTTGCAGTTTGCCACCTCCTTTAGAAGTTGCAAACTGCAAGAAAGCAAGACTTATATTTATATAGCACCATATCATATCACTCAGAAATTCCAAAGTGCTGCACATACAATGAATTATTTTGAAATGTAGCGACTATCAGGTTGCACAGCAAGATTCAACAAACAGCAATGAGATGAATGACCAGTGGCTCAGTGGTAGCACTCTCCTCTCACCTCTGAGTCAGAAAGTTGTGGGTTCAAGCCCCACTCAGGGATATTAGCACATAATCCAGGCTGATATTCCAGTGCAGTACTGAGAGACAGTTGCACTGTCAGAGGTACCGTCTATCGGAGACGTTAAACCGAGATGCCGTTTAACCACTCAGGTGGACATAAAAGATCCCATGGCGCTATTTCAAAGAGGAGCAGGGAAGTTCTCTCTGGTGTCCTGGTCAATATTTATCCCTCAATCAACATCACAAACAGATTATCTAATCATTATCACATTGCTGTTTGTGAGACCTTGTGCTCAAATTGGCTGCTGCAGATTGAAGGTGCTGAATGTTGGGCCACTTGCTTTGCCGACAGTGGCCCGAAGATAAATCCTGGGAGGAAGGCGATCGCGACGACTGTGGAGTTGGGGGGAGCACTTCTGCTCCTCCTGGCTACACAGTCAACTGAATTCAAAACAATTACAGGTGCCACAATATTTCCTAACGGCCAGGGAAGGTCCAAACATGCTTAGTGATAGCGAAACTGCTTTACTGCAGTGACTACACTTCAAAAGTACTTCATTGGCTGGAAAGCGCTTTGGGATGTCCTGAGGTCACGAAAGGCACTACATTAAAGCAAGTCTTTATTTTTAAATTTTTTTTATGGTGTTGGTTAAGGTAGAAATATTGACCAGAACACTAAGTGAACTAGATTGAAGAGTAACATGGGATTTTCAATGTCCACCTATACCACAAGAACAGATGTGGACTTCTGAAGGAAGGCACCTCCCTTGGCAGCACACTCTCAGAAAATATATGCTCAAAGTCCTGCATTAGGCATAAACTCACAGCCTTCTGACTCAAAGATGAGAGTGCTATAAACTGGCCACTCATTAAAAATGAATAAATATAAATGGGCTGCTAGTTATGTAAGAGTGGATATAGAGGCCCGTTTCTCAGGTGTAAAACAGGTGCAAAGCTGACCAATTTAGCAGTGGGATGGCCTGCCTCAATCTTTGTGTGCGTTTTGATCACTGCTAAATTTGCAGGGCCCGTTTTTCAGGCGTCCTGGGCGACTACCTAAAATAGGCGTTAGGTCCAATGCATATATTAATTAGGGGCCAAATGCCTGTTGAAGGACCCCTCTGGAAAATTTGTTTACAATGAGCCTTTTAAAAATAACTTTCCTGTGTAGCCAGGAGGAGCAGAAGTGTTCCCCCCAACTCTACAGTCGTCGCGATCGCCCTCCTCCCTGGATTTATCTTCGGGCCACTGTCGGCAAAGCAAGTGGCCCAACATTCAGCACCTTCAATCTGCGAGCGTCCTTTGGAGGCAGATTAGGCGCTGGCCGCTCGCGCATAAAATGTTAACGAGGCCAGAGGCTCAATTGCGGTACAACCTTGGACCCCTCGGTTGGTGTGTCCACTGACTACACCGTACTGTCTGGGCCCAGAAACAAGCCCAGACAAATTTCTACCTCAAGCGTGTTTAATGGAATTTGCAATCTTTGCGAAACTGATGACGCAGTGGTTCACCTTTCTGGATAAACAATGCATTTAGAGATAGACATAGCCCTGATAAAATAACATTGAATAAAATTTGTAAAAATGTTTGTTACAAAATCTTTTAATTGCTAATTATATTTGTTAGGACTTCTTTACCCTATTCACCCTGTTTGTTCTATAAATACAAAAATTATTTCAGCTAATCAAGTGAAATAAGTATCAGGAACATGCAGAACTCTCCTATTCTTCCCTTCTGTTGTGCATTTTCTCCCCTCCCATTGAAGATTTCCCAGCCTCACTCTCCATTCTAAGATATAAAGGGAAGACGCTCCCTATCTCTGTAACCTCCCCCAGCCCTACAACCCTCCGAGATCTCTTCGCTACTCCAATTCTGGCCTCTTGCGTATCCCCAAATTTTCTTCGCTCTACCATAGGTGGCCCTAACCTCTGGAATTCCCTCCCTAAACCTCTCCACCACTCTCTCCTCCTTTAAGATGTTCCTTAAAACCTAACTCTTTGACCAAGCTTTTGGTCACTTGTCCTGCTATCTCTTTGTGGCTCGGTGTCAAATTTTGTTTGATAATCGCTGCTATAAAGCGTCTTGGGACGTTTTACTACTTTAAAAGGTGCTATATAAATGCAACTTGTTGTTGTTGACGCAGACATACTCAAATGCCTCTGCTAATGCTGCAATTGGAAGTAATGCGGTGCATCAGCATGGGTCGGACCCAGTAAAGAAAATTAACAGTGAGAAAAATTTTGATTCCTTCAGTGTCCATTTGGATTGCAAGCTCCAGGACCATCGTATGCACTGTGAGGAAACCACACAATCACACTTGGGCCTTGCCACATCATGGAGCAATATTCTAAGGTGCTATGGTCTCGTATGAATACGCTGCACTAAAAGAGGTGAAGAAGAGTTATACCCAAACTGTTAAACTATTTTCTCTTTCAGATGCTGATTGATCAGTGCATTTCCAGCATCTTGCATTTTAATTTCCAACATTTGTGGGGGGGGGGGGGGTTGGTTTACCAACCTAAGAACACTTTTCTTTCTTTCTTTGTGTGAATTTTAGAAGTATCAGAATCGGGACAACTTCGAGAAGGTTATTTGTGATTACAGTTCAGCTATCTTTGCCTAGGAATGATATTCTTGAGATACTATAAGGGGAGAAGGCTATGCACAAACAAAAGCTTGAAGCAGTTTTCTCATAATTACATTAGATCATACAGAATTCTGAATGTTCAGATTGGGTTCAATGAAGGGTTTAAATAATGTCTTTTTTTTGGTTAAACTGGGTGACTGACATGCGTGGAAACCCAACAACCTGCTTAAGAATATCCAAACTGAATGACTGCACAATCCATGCAAGAAAGAATTAGCATTTATATTGCACCTTTCATGATCTCATGATGTCCCTAAGCACGCCACAGCCTATGAAGTACTTTTGAAGTGCTGTTGTAATGTAGGGTAATGTGGCAGCCAATTTGCGCACAGCAAGAAGTCCCACAAACAGCAATGAGATAAATAACCAGATAATCTGTTTTGTGATGTTGGTTGAGGGGTAGATATAGGCTGGGACACCAAGAAAAACTCGGCTGCTCTTCTTCGAGTAGCGTCATGGCATCTTTTGCATCCACCTGAGAGAACAGAGGGGGCCTCAGGTTAGAACATAAGAACATAAGAAATAGGAGCAGGAGTAGGCCATATGGCCCCTCGAGCCTGCTCCGCCATTCAATCAGATCATGGCTGATCTTCAACCTCAGCTCCACTTTCCTGCCCGATCCCCATATCCCTCGATTCCACTAGAGTCCAAAAATCTATCTGTCTCAGCCTTGAATATACTCAACGACTCAGCATCCACAGCTGGTAGAGAATTCCAAAGATTCACAACCATCTGCGTGAAGAAATTCCTCCTCATCTCAATCTTAAATGGGCGACCCCTTATCCTGCAACCATGCCCTCTAGTTTTAGACTCTCCAGCCAGGGGAAACAACCTCTCAGCATCTACCCTGTCAAGCACCCTCAGAATCTTATATGTTTCAATTAGATCACCTCTCATTCCTCTAAACTCCAGAGAGTATAGGCCCATTCTACTCAATCTCCCCTCATAGGACAACCCTCTCATCCCAGGAATCAATCTAGTGAACCTTCGTTGCACTGCCACCAAGGCAAGTATATCCTTCCTTAGATAAGGAGACCAAAACTGAATGCAGTACTCCAAGTGAGATCTCACCAAAGCCCTGTACAATTGTAGCAAGACTTCCTTACTCTTGTACTCCAACCCCCTTGCAATAAAGGCCAACATGCCATTTGCTTTCCTAATTGCTTGTTGTACTTTCCTGCAAACTTTTGTGTTTCTTGTACCAGGACATCAAAGTCTCTCTGGAAACCAACATTTAATAGTTTCTCACCATTTAAAAAATATTCTGATTTTCTATTCTTCCTAATTCACATTATACTCCATCTGCCACCTTCTTGCCCACTCACTTAACCTACCTATATCCCTTTGTAGACTCTGTGTCCTCCTTACAGCTTACTTTCCCACCTAGCTTTGTACTGTCAGCAAACCTGGATACATTACATTCGGTCCCTTTATCCAAGTCATTAATATAGATTGTAAATAGTTGAGGCCCAAGCAACTAGTTACAGCCTGCCAACCTGAAAATGACCCGTTTACCCCTACTCTCTGTTTTCTGGCCATTAACCAATCCTCTATCTCTGCTAATATAGGTTACCAACCCCATGAGCCCTTATCTTGCGTAACATTCTTTTATGTGTCACCTTATCGAATGCCTTTTGAAAATCCACATGTACTACATCCTCTGCTAACCCCTTATCTACCTTGCTAGTTACATCCTCAAAAAACTAATATATTTGCAAACGTTCCTTTTCACAGAACCATGTTGACTCTGCCTAATCATATTATGATTTTCTAAGTGCCCTGTTAGCACTTCCTAAATAAAGGATTCCAGCATTTTCCCGACAACTGACGTCAGGCTAACTGGCCTGTAGTTCCCTCTTTTCTCTCTCCCTCTTTTCTTGAATAGCGGGGTTACATTTGCTCCCTTCCAATCTGCTGGGACTATTCTAGAACCTAGGGAATTTTGGAAGATCATAACCAATGCATCCACTATCTCGGCAGCCACCTCTTTTAGTGCCCTCGGATGTAGGCCATCAGGTCCAGGGGATTTATTGGCTTTTAGTCCTTTTAGTTTCTGCAGTACTTTTTCTCCTCTGATAATTACTTTAAGTTCCTCACTCGCATTAGCCCCTTGCTTCCCCCCTATTCCTGGTATGCTTTTTGTGTCTTCTACTGTGAAGAGATACAAAATTTTTGTTTAACACATCTGTCATTTCCTGATTCCCCATTATAATTTCTCCTGTCTCAGCCTTTAGGGGACCAACATTTACTTTTGCTACTCTCTCCCTTTTTTACACACTTGTAGAAGCTCTTACAATCCATTTTTATATTTCTTGTTGGTTTACTTTCATATTCTATTTTCTCCCTTATCATCAATTTTTGGCCATTCTTTGCTGGTTTCTAAAACTCTCCCAATCCTCAGGCTTTCTACCCTTCCTGGCAACATTATAAGCCTCTTCTTTTAAACTAATACTATCCTTAACCTCTTTAGTTAGCCACGGGTGGATCACTTTTCCCATGGAGTTTTTATTTCTCAATGGAATGTATATTTGTTGAGAATATTGAAATATTTCTTTAAATGTTTGCCATTGCTTTTCAACCGTCATACCCTTTAATTTAATTTCCCAATCTACCTTAGCCAACTCGCCCCTCATACCTATGTAACTGGCTTTGTTTAAGTTTAAGACACCAGTTTTGGACTTAAGTACGTCACTCTCAAACTCAATGTGAAATTCTATCATATTATGATCACTCTTCCCCAGAGTATCTCTTACTGAGAGATTACTAATTAACCCTGTCTCATTACACAATACAAGATTTAAAATATCCTGTTCCCTGGTTGGTTCCATGACGCATTGCTCTCGGAAACCATCTCGGATGCATTCCATGAACTCGTCCTCCAAACTATCTTTGCCAATTTGATTTGCCCAACCTATCTGAAGATTAATGTTCCCCATGATTACTGCATTACCTTTGTCACAAGCTCCTATTATTTCATGATTAATACTCTGTCCAATGGTATAGCTACTATTAGGGGGCCTGTAAACTACTCCCACCAGTGTTTTCTGGCCCTTGTTATTTCTTATTTCAATCCATACTGATTCCACTTCCTGATCTTCTAAGCCAAGATCCTTTCTCACCATCATCCTTTTGTTGTCTATTATTATTAAGGCTACCCCCACTCCTTTTCCATTCTGCCTGTCTTTTCTAAACCTGTCATATGTCCTGGAATATTTAGTTCCCAATCTTGGTCACTTTGCAAACATGTCTCTGTAATGGTTATTAGATCAAACCCTTTTATCTCTATTTGTGCAACTAATTTATCTATCTTGTTATGAATGCTCTGTGCATTCAGATGAAGAGCCTTTAATTTTGACTTTTTACCATTTTTTCCTGCTTTGACCTTAATGTCTTATCTGAAAGATGGCACCTCGGACGGTGTAGCATTCACTATGTACTGCATTGAAATGTCAACCTGAAAGATTAAGTTTCCATTTGCTCAGTATGGAGTGTGTACACTCCCCTTTACGGACACATCCCACTTATCTAACCCATAGAACAACGTGCAGGTTGTCAACAGCCAACGCATAAGGATCCCCACCTACACATAGGAATACTCGTTCAAACTGCATATCTTTCCTGTACTGACCACTTGCTGTTTGCCCATCTAGGACATCAGCTTGCATCCTTACCTGGAGCTGAACAGGGTAGAATCTCATCCCAAGTGACAGGTATACCTTTCCAGGTTCCATCGATGAACCAGGCTAGGTGGTCTACAATCACCAAACAGGCCATCTTGGAATATCAGAAGATAGGAACAGGAGTAGGCCATTCAGCCCCTTGAGCCTGTTCTGCCATTCAATTAGATCATGGCTAATCCGTGCCTCAACTCCATTTACCTGCCTTTGTTCCATATTGTGTGATACCCTGACATAACAAGAATCTATCGATCTCAGTCTTCAACATTTCAATTGACCCAGCATCCAGAACCTTTTGGAGGAGTGTATTTCAAATTTCCACTACCCTTTGTGTGAAAAAGTGTTTCCTGATTTCACTCTTAAATGGCCTAGCTCTAATTTTAATTTTATGCCCCCTTGTTCTAAATTCCACCACCAGAGGAAATAGTTTCTCTATAGTCCCCCTATTGAATCCCTTAATCATTTTAAATACCTCAATTAGATCAACATTCTTAACTCAAGGAAATACAAACAAAGTTTAAGCAACCTGTCTTCATAATTTCTCTATTTAAGTCCTGGTATCATTTTGGTCAATCTGCGCTGCATCCCTTCCAAGGCCAATATGTCTTTCCTGAGGTTCGGTGCCTAAAACTGAACACAATATTCCAGATGTGGTCTGACCAAGGCTCTGCGCAACTGAAGCAGCACATCCTCACTTTTGAATTCCAACCCCCTTAAGCTAAAGGCCAATATTCCATTAGCATTTTTGATCACTCTTTGTACCTGTGCACAGGAAATAATCTGATTTGTCTTACTCAGATCCAAAGTGGATGACCTCACAGTTCTCTACATTGAACCCCAACTGCCATAGTTTTGCCCATGTCCCTTTGCAACTTCCTGCTCCCATCTGCACAACTTATTGTACCTCCTAACTTAGATTCAACTGCAAACTTGGATATACAACTTTACATTCCTTCATCCGCGTCGATTCCTTGAGAAAACCACTTGTCGCATCCTGCCACTCAGAGAATGATACTCTCTGTCTCCTATCTCCCAACCAATTACCAACGCATGTCACAAGGTTACCTCCAATTCTGCGCACTCTCATTTTTGCTAATAATGTATTGTACAGAACCTTATCAAAATTCCTTCTGGAAACCAACTTGACCTGATTCAAATAAATTCAAAAATCAGGAGAGCCAAGTTCAGTTGGTTTCTCAATCTCACTTGAACTACAAAATTAAGTTACATCATCTTGCTCACATCATCACAATTAAATGAAAACACTGCTGACAGTTAACAGAGCTGAAATTACACCAAAGTCAGTGAAGAAGTACTCTGATGTTTCTCATTGCAGAATATTACTGTCACAAGGTTCACAAGAGGGTATAATCAGGGAATTATTTTACAGATCTAAAGCAAAATTATGTGGGAATTAAAAGCCTAGTACACATTATAAGAGAGTCACTTTGCCATTGGGAAGTAAAATTAGAGTGTCATTTGAGACTACAGTACTTATTACATAAACATTATTTTGACATAAAATGGAAAATTGCTCCAATTACAGTGTAATTAAAATATTTTACGGTTATATTGTGCAATGTTTGAGCAACAGAATGTCTACACACAGATCTGTATTTATAAAATACATTGTCAGTACTTCACTTTGAAAATAACTGAATTCCAATTTCTTGTCAACACAGTCCAATTTAGTAGAAACTTGCAATTTTATAATGCCTTTTCACATGCTCAGGACATCCCAAAGTGCTTCACAGCCAGTGGATTACTATTCAAGTGAGTCATTGTTGTTACATAGGCAAACACAGTAGCCAATTTGCACACAACTGGATCCCACAAACCAATGAATGGTTTTAGTGGTGCTGGTTGAGGGAGGAATTCTGCCGAGGACACCAGAAGAACTCCCTGCTCTCATTCAAATAGTGCCATGGCGATCTTTTACATCTCCCTGAGCTGAAAGATGAGTCTTGGTTTAACTTTACATTTGAAAGACGGCAGCTCTGACAATGCAGCACTCACTCAATATTACACTGAAATGTCACTTAGATTTGGACTTGAACATACAACCTTCAGAGTCTGAGCCAAACTGACACTTAAGATATTATAATTATGAAAGATTACAAAATATTTAAAATTTAAAATTTACAGGTGGAAAGGTGTACCTTTCAATGTGAAATGTAACACAGAATTACAGCACAGAAACAGGCCGTTCGGCGAAACTGGTCGATGCCAGTGTTTATGCTCCACACGAGCCGCCTCCCACTCCTCTTCATCTAATCCTATCAACATAACTTCCTAATCCTTTCTCCCTCATGTGTTTATCTAGCTTCCCCTTAAATGCTATTCACCTCAACTACTCCTTGTGGTAGCAAGTTCCACATTCTAACCACTCTCTGGGTAAGGAACTTTCTCCTGAATTCATGTATTTACAACATTTAATTTAAACAGATCAAATCATTCACATTTATTCAACTTATAGAAAATGTTAACGATCGAAGTACAACAAAAATACAGAGTCCTGCTTAAAACACCATGCCAACTTCAATTATTCATGATTTCAATATTCAGCACATCAAACATGACTAATCAAGTGGATAATTTTATCTAAAGTACATTAAAACATCAACATGTTAAAAGTCTATTCTTTCCACTTCAACACTTTTACCCCTAATTTTCTCACTCATCACCTTCTTCTGATGGCTGCGACTCATGCTGGGGTACAGTTCCACAGGTGCTAGCAGAGCTTAGGTGCATAACATTCAAGGTTCACATCATGTGGCAGCATCACAGCTGAGCTGGTTCTACCTTCATTCAACTTCTACATGTGCATTTTCTAGCAAGGGTCACTGGATGGGAACCAGGAGCAGGTGCCCTAGGTAATATTTCTTCTCCCTAGCCCAGGGACAGTGAGCTAGGGAGAATAAATATTAGCTAGGGAAAGTGAGACTCAAGCAATCCGTCCATCACTTTGCCAAAGTTCAATTAACTCAGCACACACCAGGTCCATTTGCCCCATGCAATCACATGATTTATTCAAATTCACAGCATGCTCCTCCCCTAAAGCGCTGAAATCTTGGGTATGCAGATAAAGGCTTTATTACCTGGAATGATTAGGAAGATTGTTCTGATATTAGAAGGACTAAAAGGAATATTCTAAAGGCTATCAGATAATAATAACCATGCTGTTTCCTTTTATAAGTATGTAAAAAAAAAATCAAAAAGGGACGGACTGCTCAGGGATGAAGCAGGGAGTCCACTTGTGGAGGGTGAAAGTATGGTGGAGCTTTGGGTTGGAGAGTACGGGGCAGTGGGATTAGTTTTAGACTGGTCTAGCAAAGAACTGGCACAGACAACATAAGAAGATAAGAACATAAGAAATAGGAGCAGGAGTAGGCCAATCGGCCCCTCGAGCCTGCCCCGCCATTCAATAAGATCATGGCTGATCTGATCCTAACCTCAAATCTAAATTCATGTCCAATTTCCTGCCCACTCCCCGTAACCCCTAATTCCCTTTACTTCTAGGAAACTGTCTATTTCTGTTTTAAATTTATTTAATGATGTAGCTTCCACAGCTTCCTGGTGCAGCAAATTCCACAGACCCACCACCCTCTGAGTGAAGAAGTTTCTCCTCATCTCAGTTTTGAAAGAGCAGCACCTTATTCTAAGATTATGCCCCCTAGTTCTAGTTTCACCCATCCTTGGGAACATCCTTACCGCATCCACCCGATCAAGCCCCTTAAGGCCTCCTTCTGTACAGTAAATTTCTATGATTGTAGGAATATTAATCATTAATGAAAAATCACTACATAACTTCCAAGTAATACTATGTAAAAATTTTCCATAAGCTCAGAATTTCTTTACCGGTATACTTCATGTGATGGTTTGTGAACAATGTGGAGGGCAATGGTCAAATTGTAGATTTAATGGTACACACACATTAGCAACTACCCTCTCCAAGTGTCAGTCAATTTAGTGCCCACTGTCAAATACTATTTAAAAACAGTAGTGCTGTACTGTAGGATCTGCATCCACTGGGAACAGGGCTAAGACATGAAAAGAAAGAACTTGCATTTGTATAGTGCCTTTCACATTCTCAGGACATCCCAAGGCACTTTACGGGCAATGAATTACTTTTGAAGTGTACTCATTGTTGCTATCTAGGCAAATGTGATAACCAATTTGCATACAATGAGATCCTACAAACAACAAATAAGACAAATCTGTTTTTGCTGCATTAATTGAGGGACGAATATTGGCTAGGACACTGGGAGAATTCCTCACCTCTTCTTCGAATAGTGCTTCTGTCTTAACACACAGATGGTACCTCGGTTTAACATCTCATCCGTCAGATGGCATCTCCGACAATGCAGCAGTCCCCCAATACTGCACTGAAGTGTCAACCTAGATTATGCGATCAAGTCCTGGAGTGGAACTTAAAACCATGACCCGCTGAGCCAGAGGTGAGAGTGCTACCATTGAGGCAAGCTGAAACTTTTCATTACCTTCGTTTCAATCCCAGTCTCATGTCAAAGCATAGTGTTCTATCCTGCTGTGGTAATTATTAAAAAACACTGCATATATTAAATAGTTGTGACTAAAAGGGATACACAGGAATGGATTTCAAATTTTATGGAAACATAGAAAGGCATTCTGCAGTTGGTACTTAGGCGCAGAAACAGCCCATAAGTTTGTATCCAATATAAGTTTGGTATGAGGAATGTACTTAATTCAAACTCAGTCTCCTAGGCTACTGTTAAATTATTAATTTTGCAACATGAAATGTGGTTTTTAAATGCACATCAATGTAAAAGTGGTAGTACAACTTGGGAGTCAGGATGAGACTGACTCTTAAACATACTAGAACTGAGGTCACCCTAATGGTGAGTCCCATATCATTTAGGCTTTGCATTGATGTATAACTGCAGCACGTATCTTCTGAAGGCTTTTAAAATATGCTTTGGAATCTTCTTACTGTGAGGAGGAAGTGGACACTCCGAGCGTAACATTAAAACTTACTTGCAAACAGTTATGTACAAAGCTCTCTCCTGGCTGGGGAGAATGCAATGCACGGTGATGCATATTTGGCAGCAAAATTGGTGTCATGTTTCAAGATTCTGACTACTTCACTGTTAAGGGATCTTGGTATGATCTGTATTAATGTGTTACTCAAGTTAAAGTTTGCTTTCAAGAGGTAACATTCACAGGAGAGACACATGCTGGAAATGCAGATTAGAATTCAGATGAAACATCTATTCAGATTGCTTGAGAAATAGAGGTTCATAAAAAAAAAATCCCAACAAACATTCACATATTAGGGATTGTAATGTCCTATTAATTTGCTAACAGTAGGAAATAGTTTTTAAAGCCCGCACCCAGTGGCAGTCCTACTGGCCAACCTCTGAACAGGGAGAGGGTCAGAGGTCAAACTACTGGCTTCTTGCCCAGCTAGAGAAAAAAGAACAGGGAAACATATGGCATTGGAAAGGCACCGGACCTAGCGAGAGAAAGCTCTCTCATCTTGAGATAGAGCTGACCTGACTCAGAGGAAGCCTTGGTTAGAGAAATCATGTGTGGACACAGCATGCATATTTATTATTTTCTTTTTTACAATGAATGATACCAAAAGATTTGCTCTAATTGTTACAATGTTTGTTCGCATAACAATTCTAAAATAAACCAGTCTGCTGATTCACATTTGACTTTACCTCAAATGTTAATCAGTCCACCTTTTGGAAGATTGGAGAAGTGCATGTGGAGACAGGTGTGAGATAATGATATCCAGCTTGTACACAGGGGTTTTCACTGTTAAAAGCCTCCTGGATAACACTAAGATTAGGTATTGGGCAGCAAAGATAAACTCTTAATTGTAAAGAACATGGGATCCATTTATGGGAGACCCCTTTTACACTGAACGCGAGAGAATATCTAGAGCAGACCTAAAATTTGTAACACATGGGTCTCCTAGTTGTGCATCATATTATAGATATACTACCGTCATACAAGTATTTGTATCTAACCGCAGCCTAGATTGTCTGTCAAATGAAGTCAAGTTTTTGTATAATAATTTTGCCTCCATTCTAATGAGCACATAAACAATTGTAAACAACAGAACAACTTAGATTTGCATGGCAATCTAACATAAGAAAATTTCACTAAGCACTTCATTGCTAGGGGTCAGATCTGAGCAGGGATGAACATTCAAGGTGGCGATTGAAAGCGCTTATGAAGAGCTAAGTTTTAAGGAGGCTTTTGAAGGTGGGAAGAGAAGTCTCAAGGGACTTATGTTTAGGGAAAGAGTTTCAGAGGGTAGATGCCTGAAGGCTCTTCCATCGATAGTATAGCAGGCTGGGGGGCGGGGGGAGGAGCAGGAGGAGGTAAAGAGAGATGTATCATAGATACGAGTTGGAAATACAGAGATGCAGGCCCAGAACAGGGCAGGAGTAGGACGCAGTAAAGCAGTAGAGGGAATTATAGACAAGAATGTTGAAGTTTATGTGTTGAGATATACAGAGCTAATAGAGGTCAATAAGGACATGGATGATGGGTAAGTGGAACAGAAAACAGGAAGCAGAGGTTTAGATAAGTTGAAATTTATACATAGTGCCACTCAGGAGGATCGATGGAAAAATTGAGACTGGAGATGATAAAGGTATGGATGAGGATTCAGCGATAGGGTGGTGGGTGATGTAGGAGAAAAAAAAACAGGAAATATGTCAGAGAGACGTGGATTGAAGCTCAGTTCAGGGTCAAGGATAGCGAGGTGGAAGGACAATTTTAGCTTGCGGGGTATCCAGGAAGGGGATGGGATAGGGGCAGTTTCTGGCAGGAGATGAAAGGATGACTTTGGTTTTGCCAAAAAAACTGCGAACAGCAGAATTTGAAATTATCAAACATTATTTAAAAATGCAACTGACTCAGTAGAAGCTAATCTCTTTCTGTTATAACTACATTGTTAATGGCATTAGGTACGCAAAAGGTTGAAAGGACCAATAATTGTGTTTTCATCTTTTTTCTCCCCCAATTTAAATAATTAACATTTAAATTCCTAATTAGAATAACATTGGAAGGCCCACAACAATTGTAATTATTATTTAAATTATAGATTAATATGCAATGTGCATATCATGATTAACTTTGTAAATGTCAGCCAAAGGATCCCAAGAATAATGAGATTGGAAGTTACGATCCTTTGAGGGTAATTAAGCAAGATTCTAGTTAGATGGAAAAACAAACATCAAAAAAACAATGGTGTCGAGGTATTACAAGTAAATCAAATATTTATAGGCTGGGAACTTATCGCTACTCATTGCATACAGTTTTTCTCTAAATTAAGAGGGACAGAGCTGAAAGCTGTAGTGTCCCATCATTTGAAATTTGTGATTTTAATGGTGCCAGTCAACTTCCGAGACATAATAATTCAAACGAGGAAAATCTGCTTATTCAAATTATAAACTCATCTCAGGCCGGTTTGTAAGCAGAGATCCACTGTCAGTCATATTGACTAGGGGAAGATGTAACTGAGACAAAATATTAAAATTAGAGCTAGGCCATTTAGGAGTGAGGTCAGGAATCACTTTTTCACACAAAAGGTAATAGAAATCTGAAACTCTCCCCCTCAAAAGGATGCAGATGCCGGGTCAATTAAAATTTTCAAGACTGAGGTTGATAGATTTTTGTTCGGTAAGGGTATCAAGGGATATGGAGCAACGGCGGGTAAATGGAGTTGAGACACAGATCAATCATGATTTAATTGAATGGTGGAACAGAGGAGTTGAATACCCTACTCCTGTTCCTATGAAATCACACGGTGATTGCCTTGGCAACGGGCAGTTGCAGAGGCAGTCTGTAAACACCATGTATTATTCAATATGTATAAATGCGTAGGCTTCAAGGAGATCTTGAAACATTTACCTGAGGAAGGAGAAAATCTCCGAAAGCTTGTGAATTTAAAATAAAATTGCTGGACTATAACTTGGTGTTGTAAAATTGTTTACAACTGTTCCTATGAGACAGTCAGTTGAGTCACACGTGCAAAAGAGCCCATGCCAAACAAGAGCTGGATAACTAACCTACTATTTTTTGGGTCCAGAAGATTTAGAAAGTGCAGTTTTCTCCAACAATATAGTTTTTTTATAGAAATTATCAGTGGACAAAATTGTAGGTTGCTGGAAGGTGAAAATATACACACATACTACCTGTACAGCGTACCACTCGAGTGGGGGCCAGGAAAATGGGACCTAAACTGATTGCTGCGCCTTTCAAACAATTATGTTCCAACCCCCCACTATATTCCTGCGTGTCAGTCTTCTTCCCAAACCAGCCCGAATCCCCTTTCATATCCTTAGTTACCTCCCAGCACCATCAGCCGGTTCCTGCCTTAAACCATTTCATGATAATTTTCTGTTTCTTAAAATTAATGGAAAGTCATGGGCTAGAGGTGTACAATTTCCCACTATCTGTTCCCTTCCTGCACAAGGAAAATATATCCTTAATGCACTGTTAGAAATATATTTGCTGAGCTATACAGTCTTTAATACACGTGCATTTCCATAATCAAACAAAAATGACCTCATAAAACATTCAAAAGTTCAAGTTCATGCAGCTCACAAGTTTTTATATGAAAAAAAATTAAGCCTCAAAAGCAGTTGAGTAGAGATATTTTTAAAACTGAATATAAAACCCAAAGAAGGAAGTGAGTTACTTAAAAATTGTATGCTCTTGATAAACATTCTGTTCTCTTTTCTAACCAATCAACTGAGAAACAACAATCATAGGTTCTGCCCATCACTGGTGTTGTATGAGCAGTTCATGATAGAAAATGGCTTTTGTTAATAAATTGTCACCATTTGCTTGAAATAAAACTCAAGAATTCAATCTCCAGTTTCTCTCGAAGCCTTTTGGAAAACGTAAAGAAAATCTTGACTCCTCACAGGATGAGGGCACACATTTTTAAAAAAAATAGTTCGACTCTGCTGATGGACAGGTTGCATGGCGAGAAACTCTGCAAACATGCTTAGAATGCACAGGTATAATTGGAAGCTTTCTCCAACTATTGAGAGGTCGAAACATTCATTCAAAACCAGGCTTTTGAAACAAGCTCAGGCCTTGAAATAAAATCTTTAATGGAATCATAAAAAGACACAAAATATAATTCAATGGATAAATTTAATCATGCTATTTTGAAATAGGTAATTTTTAAACTTTTGTTTAGAACCTTATTTTGGACATTATAAATTTTAGTAACTAAAAAAAAAACTGGTGGACAAAAATGTTTCCAAAAACCATTCAACGGATTCATCAACAACCGTTGAAATGAAATGTTGATGTGTGCCAAAGGGTTTTTTCCATGATAAATGTTGGCATTGTTCCTAAAGGGTTTTCCACTGCAAATGTGACTCAAAATTGTGACACAGGAAATAAGGCATGTGGACAGGAAGTGTGCATCATATGCAAAATTTTTACAAATATATGTGGATTTATTTTCTGCTCATTGACTATTAATAGACAGAAAATCACACTCTTAATATAATCAGGTGGTAGCTTTCTACAAGTATAATCCTTCTTCCCCTCTCAAACCTTAGGTCCCAAAAGTAATTCCTCATTATTAATGAATCAAGTTAACACTAATGGTAGTACTATTTCTGGTTACCAGTAGTGGAAAATTGACACTAAGATTTATAATGGAAAAAATGTGAAGCAAACTTAAAAAAAAAATGCAATTTTTCATTCTATTAACACAAGGGATATAAAAAAGGTTTAAAATGAATTTTAATCAATTTATAAGTTAACCATGTTTACTGCAAAATGGGCTTAAAAATACTGTACAAATGGTAAATATGGGATTGAAGATTTCCCACTATAGTAAATTCGCGGGAGTTAGATGCACCATGCAATGATGCAAGATTGTGAAATTCAACCCCAGTATCCGCTCTAGCCCTCACTATTTTCAGTCATTTACAATACTGCCAGAAAAAAAATCATCTGACAACAGAGATATTAAAAGCAATGTAACTTTGTTTCAGATGAGTTTCTTTGACCCTCAATTCTCCTGCTACACACACATTTTATGCCCAAAATCTAATATATTTGAAGCGTAGCGTAATAGCTAAGCAACTATACTTCATGTTATATTTCTTCATTGAACACTAAATATTAGAGCACTGCACAGATATGTACTGTCAATTAGTTAATCTCACAGTGATGATTTTTACATCATCATAGGATTTAAAATTTGTGGTTTAATTATATTTTTCCTGCAATGTCGGTTATTTATATTTTTTAAAGAAGAAAAACATTCTAAATATATCAAAGTGTTGATCTGGATGTTGTGCACCTTTTACATAACTCTGAAAAGTAATGGCAAGGGTTGATATCTCCCTAAAGGATTAAAAGGTGAAAAGCATCAAACAGATGGCAATTCTATGCAACATTTATTGTAGTGATTTAGTGGAAATCCAAGTGGTTCGTCCAATTAGATTCCCTAAATAGCATTTTTATTTGGACTGGAAACCATTTATAGCAGATTTGTGTGCAATGAAAGCATCACAAATGGTTAAAAAAAAGCTACACAGAATAAAAATCATTACCTGGGTTCCCCAATGGCTCTGTGGGTAAACGTCATCTGTTATGTGGTACTGAGCCATAAACTCCCAGGTTCCAGTGCTGTTTTGTGCTGAATTAGCTCGGAACCCTGGCCTAGTTAGTGCATCTAGGGCAGTGATATCGGCACAACAAATGGTCTTAAAGGACTGTAAAATGGGTCATTGCCACTTATCACTATAAAGTTGCCCCCACTGGAAAGCGTATATATGTGAATATTGATACTATCGTGGCCCTTCCCCCGCAACATGGTAGACTAGCCTGTCAAAATGCCCACTACCTTGGCTCACAGAGGATGATTGACCCCTTGAATGAGGCACTGGATGACTGCCAGTGCTCATTTAACCATGCCTGATCATTATTCACCATTAGTTTGGACCTTTGTTCCCTGCTTGCAATTTACTTTGTAGTAGTAATCTGGATTTATCTTCATTATACCATTTATTAAGAACTTGAATTGAGATTGCACCACTTTCAAGTTCTCAGGATATCCCAAAGCACCTCATAGCCAATGAAAAAGTACTTCTGAAATGTAGTTACTGTTGTAATTTAGGCAAATTCATCAGCCAACCTGTGCATAGCAAGGTGGCACAAACAGAAATGAGGCAAATGACCAGATAATCTGCTTAAGAGGTGTTGGTTAAGGGAGAAATGTTGGCCAAGACACTGGGAGAAATCCCCTTCTCTTTGAACAGTGCCATGGGATCTTTTGCATTCAGTTTAATGTCTCATCCAAAAGACAGCACCTCCGAACATGAAGCAGAAAAAGGGGGCGTATGACAGATGTCAGGTTGATAATAGAAGTGAGAACCAGGCTGAATACAGAAAGTACAGAGGAGAAGTGAAAAAGGAAATAAGAGGGGCAAAGAGAGAGTATGAAAATAGACTGGTGGCTAACATAAAAGGGAATCCAAAAGTCTTCTATAGGCATAT
Source organism: Heptranchias perlo (assembly GCF_035084215.1). Classification (NCBI taxonomy): domain Eukaryota; kingdom Metazoa; phylum Chordata; class Chondrichthyes; order Hexanchiformes; family Hexanchidae; genus Heptranchias; species Heptranchias perlo. The sequence goes on from NC_090339.1 coordinate 17,578,010, forward strand.
AAATAGTAAACAGGTAGTAAGAGGAGGGGTGGGGCTGATGAAGGACCAAAAAAGAGATCTACGCATGGAGGAAGAGGGGATGGCTGAGGTACTAAATGAGTACTTCGCATCTGTCTTTACTGTAATAAATTGGATAGCCAAGTGGTGAAGGATGGAATACTAGAGCCTGGTCTTCAGTTGCTTTCAAGCCTTTATTCACAGAGAGCCACATTACCCACTGTGCACCCCCTTGATAAGCTATCATATAAATGGATACAATAGTGTTCCCAATTGATATGCACCACCTGAATACAATTAACACTAATTGATATAAATCATATGGCTACAATTAACATTTACCGAGGAAGAAGATGCTACCAAAGTCACAGTAAAAGAGGAGGTAGTTGAGATACTGGATGGACTAAAAATTGATGAAGAGGAGGTACTAGAAGGCTGGCTATACTTAAAAATAGATAAGTCACCCGGACTGGATGGGATGCAGCCTAGGTTGCTGAGGGAAGTAAGGGTGGATATTGCAGAGGTGCTGGCCAGAAGCTTCTAATCCTCCTTAGATATGAAGGTGGTGCCAGAGGACTGGAGAATTGCAAATGTTACACCCTTGTTCAAAAAAGGGTCTAAGGATAAACCCGGCAACTACAGGCCAGTCAGTTTAACCTTAGTGGTGGGGAAGCTTTTAGAAACAATAATCCTGGACAAAATTAATAGTCACTTGGACAAGTGTGGATTAATAAAGGAAAGCCATCAAGGATATGTTAAAGGCAAATCATGTTCAACTAACTTAATTGAGTTTTTTTGATGAGGTAACAGAGAGGGTTGATGAGGGCAATGCGGTTGATGTGGTGTATATGGACTTTCAAAAGACGCTTGATAAAGTGCCACATAATAGGCTTGTTAGGAAAATTGAAGCCCTTGGCAGTATGGATATGAAACTGGCTCAGTGACAGGAAACAGACAGTAGTGGTGAATGGTTTTGTATTGGACTGGAAAAAGGTATACAGTGGTGTTCCCCAGGGGTCGGTACTAGGACCACTGCTTTTTTTGAAATATATTAATGATTTGGACTTGGGTGTACAGGGCACAACTTTAAAATTTGCAGATGACACAAAACTTAGAACTGTAGTAAACAGTGAGGAGGATAGTAATAGACTTCAAGAGGACAGACTGGTGGAATGGACGGATACATGGCATATGAAATTTAAGGCAGGGAAGTGTGAAGTGAAACATTTTGGCAGGACGAATGAGGAGTGGCAATATAAACTAAATGGTACAATTCTAAAAGAGGTGCAGGAACAGAGAGACCTAGGGTTTTATGTGAACAAATCTTTGAAGGTGGCAGGACAGGTTGAGGAAGCAGTTAAAAAAGCATACAGGATCCTAGGCTTTATAAATAGTCATAGCGTACAAAAGCAAGGAAGTTATGTTGAACCTTTATAAAACATTGGTTCGGCCACAGCTGGAGTACTGTATCCAATTCTGGGCACCGCACTTTAGGAAGGATGTGAAGGCCTTAGAGAGGGTGCAGAAAAGATTTACTAGAATGGTTCCAGGGATGAGGGACTTCACTTACATGGGTAAACTGGAGAAGCTGGGGTTGTCCTCCTTAGAGCAGAAAAGGTTGAGAGGAGATTTGATAGAAGTGTTCAAAATCATGAAGGGTTTGGTTAAAGAGAAACTGTTCCCATTGGCGGAAGGGTCGAGAACCAGAGAGGACAGTTTTAAGATGATTGGCAAAAGAACCAAAGGCGACATGAGGATAAACTTTTTTACGCAGTGAGTAGCTATAATCTGGAATGCACAGCCTGAAAGGGTGGTGGAAGCAGTCTCAATCATGGTTCTCAAAAAGGAATTGGATAAATACTTGAAGGCCAAAAATTTGCAGGGCTACGGGGAAAGAGCAGGGGAATGGGACTAGCTGGATTGCTCTTGCAAAGAGCCGGCCTGGGCTCGATGGGCAGAATGGCCTCCTTCTGTGCTGTAATCATTCTATGCTTCCACTAGTGGTAGGTCTCCCGTGGTATTGCTCATGGTAAGTCAGAGGATACACTGTTTTATTAAATATAACATACAATATATTATCAGGGTCACTGATTTACAATGATTTAATAAAACTACAATCTGACTTATTCAGAGTATTAGAAGAATGTTAGTGACATTTTCTGGTTTGACTGATATGATTATGCACATATTTGCATGGAAACTGCAAATCAGTGGTCGGAGGGTGGACTTCAAGTGTGAGAGCACTGGGAGTGGGGGGAAGAGGGTTGCTTGTTGGGGGATTACTGGAAGTGAAATACTGGAAGGGTGGGAACAGTGGGAGAGGAGTTATGGGACACCATTGATAAAAGCATGACAAGGTAAGTTTCCTTCAGCAATTTGGCAACAGAAAGTAGGGGGTAGGGGAAATGCATGGGTGTTTGTTGAGGGGGGTTGCGAGAGTTATGAGAGGTGGCAGGAGGGAGTGGTGAGAAACAATAGAAGGGAGCGCTTGGGATACGTGAAAGTGGGGGTGGGGTGAGAGCATGAGCAGGAGTACAGGAGAGAAGAGGCAAAGGCGAATTAATTCCAGTCACTCCCAAAAGTATAAAAAGGGTTTCTCCCAGCAATGACTTAGGGAAAGCAATATGAGTTAAAATCGATATTGCTGAGTATGTATTTTAAATAACACAGGTTCCCTTCCCAGTGAGCTAGACACAACTCTTATTTAAAATACACTGTCATTAAATAATAAAAAGCTCTGCAGATCACAATCAGGAAACCTTCTTGGCCAACAGGAACTGGCTTCAAGTTCTTGAAGTGCTTTTAAAATTGCAATAAGGAATTTAAAAGTGCAGTGCTTAAAGAACTTCAAGCTGGTTCCTGGTAACAGCCAGGATGCTAATTGCCCCTTCCCACTGATGCCTGCCCCAATTTTACAGCTTTAGCAGGTGGAGCTGGGAGGTCTGAGAGGTACAAATACAACAAGGTCACCTGCCACAGAAACCAAGCTTGGAAAACTCAATTATAGGGGAGTAAATTAATGTAGTTAAGTTTAATTGTGACAGAAAAGTGTGAAAAGTAGGTGTGATGGAAATAGGAATGACAGGAAAGTATTACAGGAATTAAGTATTATACCTACAAGAAGTGCATGCTATACTCAAGACAATATACTGTAATAAATAATGCAATATTATAGAGATATATACATATAAATTATAGGCAGTCCATATTGGAGAAAATAAACTGGACCATACAAGGATCTAAGAATGTTTCAAGTCAACTGATCAGAAATTCATGAAACCTAAAATAAATTCCAGAATGAAGCAAAACTGCATGACCAACTCTGGGACAAAAAAATGGTGTTAAGGTCAATTGTGGGGATGCGCTAAGATAATCAAGTGGCAACAGGAAATCGTTTAATCCCTACAATGGGTATACAGTGGCTCATTATTGTTGTAGTGGGTCCCAATATACCTTGTTAGGAATGAAGAAAAATAATCTGTTCTCTGAGCAATTTAATGAGATTCTTAGAAGGGCTAGGAAACTGACTAGAATACTACAACTAGATATCAATGCAAGAATAGAGAATGAAAGCTATGTTTGTGGTTTGATAATCAAGGAATGTGGTAAAGACATCAATCAATGACAATGGTAAAAATTGATTCAACATTTAAGCTTGAAATTAATGGGAGAAGTTCATGAGCATAAAAAAATAAACATTCACAAATTTAACAGGAAGACAGAAACAATGACCTTGTGTGAGTTACAGACTAAATCATTAGAACCAGGAGCTGTAAAGAATGCAAAATCAGCTTGGATCATTACATTCTTACCAATGGACTCAAAATAGGAATGGAGTTAACTTTTTCATCGAGAAAACATTGGTTGGGATATTTAACCGTCCAGGAATAGTGAAGTGATTTTAAAACATTACTAAATTAAAAATTAAGGAAATTATGGACAGGCAAACCTAGGAAAGTACCTGAATGAGCAGGAAATGGCATAGTGAGAGAATTTTACGTTTCGGAGGCACAACATAGTTGCACAGGGAACAAACAACAAAATGGAACAAATAAAAATTGCTATCAAAATCAAAGAAAAGATTTGGTGGAAATTGTTCACTAACCAAAATGCAACAACAAGCACAGAAAGAAGAAAGCAGAGGAGGATTTTGTAAATAATTTAGACATGTTTTCAGGATAATAAGTCTTTCCAGGCTACTTAGGAAGCTGTGAAATGCAACAGCAGTCACAGCAGAGGTTATTAAGGAGAAAAGAGGGAGTTGGATTCTTGGAAGAGAAAAGGTAGTGGAGTGAATCTACAGTTTATTTTAAGGCAGCTTTTAAATTCAGATAAAGAAAATGTAGGTTGTTCGATATATAGATTAAACAGAAATATACCGTACTTCTGACAAAACACAGTTAGAAAATATGGGGCAGGTGTTCCAAAAGTAATTAATCTAATCTTAGATTTCGCTTTAAATCTGATATTAACGATTTCATTGCACAGGCAACACTTGTTAAGAACAAATTCAGGATAAAAATTAGCAGTAAGTGCAAACACTGAACAAATACTGATTGAAGTATTCAGGCTATGAGGCAGGATAGTGCCCCAATTCAGCTGCGTTACAAAGTAGAGTGACAGAGGATTGTGCCTGCATGGATGGTTTCCAATCTGGACTGTGCAGCTATTTTTCCAAGGGAGTTTGGGGAATTAGGGGAATTATTGTCAAGTGCTATCCTGGAGAGAGGAAAAGAACTTTCAGACAAAAAACATAAAATGCAAAGGAAAAAATAATCTGAAGGCGAACCACCCAAGGCTACTTTTACATACCTTTAAAAGCATTTTTGTATTGACGCTAAGCGAGTATGGAGAATGCTGCTGAATTGGAGACGTCCAAACTCTGAGCGCCACTCTTGTGTTTTTTAAATTTACTAATGTACTGCCAGTGCCTTTGGGGCTCATGTTTTCCACCAAATCAAACAGCCGCTCTTGGGATCCATTGCAAGTGAAATGCTTTGGGGGTGCTTCAGAGATGTAATAAAGTGCTACATAAATTCAAATCTTTCTTTCTCTCTCACGAAAAGCTGGGTCACGAAAGCCGGAGAGACAGTGCCTGCATTGTCAGGTGTTTTCTGCAGCAGTACAGGACTCCTGTTGCCAACAGCACATTACCAATATAAAAACACCTTCAGTAAACAACTTACTAGCTGTATTGCCACAGTCTTGGGACCCAGGACCCAGCAGCTTGCCTGTTTTCAGCATGGAGGTGGTGGGGAGGAAAAGGACAACAGGTTTATATCCAAAGAAACCAGGTGCAAATAACAGAACAGCCATTTGAAGCACCAATGTAAGCAATGTATTCAGCATCAGACCTCATACCCATGAGGGAGAAGAGGCTGTGATACGATGGGCTGGTAGGAGAAGAGAAATAAACAGCAAAAGCAATGAGGTGGAGACCTAGAGGCAGGGAAGGAAAATTAGGAATGTGGAAAAGGAGAGGCCAGTGGTTGGGCAAGATATAAAAAGCCTATTGTGGTAGAAGTATGCCTATATATAAAATAGTTAGGGGGCTGAGTACAGAGGGGAACCTCAAAAAATACACATCATAAAACGTAAATTGTGAAGTAAATTGCTATGTGTGAAAAGTTCATTTTAAATGGCGTGGGAACAAAATTTACTGCATTAACATTGTTATGCAAAACAAATAGGCTTTCCAAAGATTTAGTTATAATTCTTTGCTTGCTTAAATACTATCTGAAACATCTGTATATGCTGTCTAGAACATGTTGGATCCAGCCAGACATCCAAATGCTCCTGCCTAAAGATCAAGATCCAGACAGCCATGCATTTCTAACATAATTCTGAGTGCTCAACAGTGTCATGTATGTGTCAATTAGAATATGTTAAACCCTCCATCATTGTGCCTAACCTTGATGAGTGGAAGTACAAAGATAATTTTTTTAAAACAATAACTTTTCAGCCAAGCCTAATAACAAGCTGCATCCTAGTAAATCTCAATTAGCTTATCAGTGTACATCACAAACAATTTTTCTCTTTTAATGAAATGGAAAAGGTAACAGCAGGTCAGCAATGGTAATGAGAAAAGACAGGTTATGATGTTTTACATGTATTCTTTTCATCAGTTTTGTTGAAGGGTATATGCTCAAAACATCATAACTTGTCTTTTCTCTACAGGTACTAACTGACCTGCTGTGTATTTCCAGTGTTTTCTGTTTTTATCTCGTATTTCCAGAGTCTGGAGTTTTAAAATTTTTTATTTTAATTCTTTTAATGGACTGATTGGGGTACAAATAATCAAATAATTTGCAACATCAATTATTTGTGATGTGCAAATAAACCAACTGATATTTACTAGATTTAGGTCGTATTCCAGATATGTATGAGCAAAGACGCACATTTTACATCCACAATACCCAACTTTGAAAATATGGAAACTCGGGCAGGTTGAAAAATACTCAGCCATGAAACATCCTTCCTCTGGCATGTATCAGGTGAGAAGCAGTATCTGATAATTGTTTCTCTATGTATGACATACAGAAAGGATACCATAAACTGTTGGCATAAATATACAACTAAGTTTGTCGTCGGAGAACCTATTCAGGCACAGCAAAAACTAATGACATGTAAGGCATACAATATGAGCAAGCTACTGAACCTTACTGCAGAGCCAGTTAATAATGCCAGATAAAACTAAATTTGAGTTTCCTGTCAAAATATTAGCTAGTGTCAGGCTCACACATCATGAACACATTTGTGCAAAACTGCTACAAAATAGACAAAACCTGATAAATTAACCGGCTGGTGAGGATAAAATCATATCAAATCACAACTTGTTTTAAATCATCTTTTATCTTGCACTGATAATCTAATTATGTCTGTACCGACAGAACAATAGGATGTTGAAAAGTCTCAAACACTGATCCAATGTTTTATTTAATTTCTCAGATTTTTAAAACCAAACACTTTCTATAACAAGGGAAAGTTGTAAAGGCCTCTGTTCTGATGAAACTGAGCATGGTTTTTAATATAACATATATGCAAATGTAGATGATAAGAAAGAAAAGAGAAAAACTACTTTATCAAGTACCTCCATGCAGGTACAACATTACAGTCTTACTAAGAACAGGCTGCCTGAAATAATCTCCAACCAACAACTTTTTTGCTCCACATATGACCAAGACAGCTGCTGAGCTCCAAGGGGGTAAAGGAACAGGTGTTCTGCATTTCAAAATGACCTTACTACACAGTAGAAATGGAACATTTGTTTGAATGTACTGCTGTAAAAACACAAGTAGCCTCTAATATTATATTAATTGGGTACAGAAAATAAAATTAAAGCTTGAACTCCATTCCTATTCTAGAAGTTTCAAGCTTTGTCTCGTAGGTTGAATGAATAATTTACACCTTCAGTACAACGTTAAAACCAACAAATTGATTGAAGCTGATCTCCTTTGCTGCATCTGAGTAGACAGTTTCCTGGTTTTCCTTAATAATGGTGATAAAGTACTATCCAACATAAATGCCTAAAGCAGTGACTAGTCCAGGAATCCGTAGTTGAATCAGAGAAATATTTTGTTCTGTCCTTCATCCATTTCAAAACCAATAGAAAAAAAGTCCACCTGAATAAGCTATCAATTTCGCCTTACTGCTGGTAGCTTCAATTAGAAGCTTGAGTTTTTCAAGAAGATCACTATTTCTGTATTACAGTTAAACCATGATGAAAAGCTTTACCCATAATCAAAAAAAAATTTAAAAAACTTAGCTTAAAAAAATAAAGCTTTCCCAATCAACAACGATCTGGTTCCCGATCTTTGACAATAGTCGAAAAAATATTTTTGTAGTACTGGAAGCTAGGCTCGAGAACTGTGAACAATGAATGCTGAAGGAGAATGTAAATTTATTGCTCTCTTTATTGCAGGTATTTTTCTTTAAGGAATTAGATCACTGCAGGATAAAAGGTGCATACAAGTATATTCTGATGTTTATTTCATTATACAACCTCTCTTCTGACTGAAGAAAACTAAATACGAGAATTAATTGTACGAGGAGGCAAAAGGCAACAAACTCTGGGGTAAATAATGTAACTATCTAAATTCCAAAATGTATGCATAAATTGGTTGATTTATTAGCTAGTAAAAATAAAACTGATAATTAAAACGTACATTCATAAATAAAAAGGTCCATTTAAACAAAACATTGTCCTGTAGCATCACAGAGTACAGTATTTCATGCTCATCTTGAGAAAGACAAATGACTGTTCATAACTTTCAAGTGAGGAAGACAGAATTATCCTGAAATGATCTAATTCATTAAAGAAAAAGACCTGCAATAAAGAGAGCAATAAATTTGTTTCTGTTAAATATGGGGTCCAATCAATAATTGGATTAATTGTGTCGGTTGCATATAGTAACTGAGTTTCACCATTTCTGTGCTGTAATTTGTCTAAGGAGAACAGTCCATTTTATTCTGTGACATGCCTTCGGGTGACATATCGTGATATTCTTATTTCACTCACCAAAGGAATATATGTCTAAAATGCTGGATAACCTCTATTTCTGGGGATGCGGGGGAATGGTAGCTTTAATTATGAAATTCACACTGCAATGTATCCTGCTGCTCTCTTTGCTGAGAATGATTTATGCTCTGACATCTCTTGTATATTTTCTGAAACAGTGAAGCTGTTCCAGTACATGTTCAGATCACTCTCCATGCAATTCTATAACAATATCATCTTTGTGCCATCAAAAACCAAACAATTCTACCAGAAATGATTAAAATACAAAGCTGAGCTGTTGGTACGAGAGACTGAATGCTGCTGCACAATAATGCACATGCTGTCCTGAGGACTTATTGGGATTTTAGTACGTGAAAATTGTGATAAAAGGCTCTCCAGTCATAATCATTTAAATTGATTTTCAGCACATGGTACGTGCTGCAGTTGAGTTCATGTTCTCACATTTATTGTCATGGTTCAACTCTCAGCTTGTGCCAATTTATTAAAATGCTGCCTTCAAGTTCACATAGAGGTCAGCAAAAGCTACTCTGAAATTAAATTTATTTTAAGATAAAGGATAGAAAGTAAGGGATAACTTTTGCGCAGCCCAGGTTTTCTTAGTGCGTGAAATCACATGATTCCAGGACTCTCGATTCAGAATATACTTAAAAAAACATAAATACCATTTCACAAGATCCTCCTTGCCTACTTGTTAATTCTCGTTACTGAAGAGTTCTACCTTTCCCTATTTTCATTTGTGCTAACAAGCAAATAAATGTCATCTGATTTTTCATTTCAACATATTTTATTTTGTCTCCAACTTCTCCAATTTTCTTCCCTCTCCTACTGATGGCATTGACTCCACATGGGGTGCTCCCCTCTCCCCCCACTGTTTCTCAGCCCAAGTGGCCAGTATTCATCTACGAGCCTTGACACTGAGCACTGGTTGGCTATCTGGCTGTGGAGGATATCATAGCTGGGCCCAATCCTGTCTGCACATGTGCATTTCCAGCAATGATCAGGAGCAGGAACTATGGGCAATTTTCCTTTCGCTTACCCGGGGCACTGAAGCCAACTTTAGCACCCCTACTATCGTGAGATCAGCTAAATTAGTAGAGAGTGGGCATCGAATCTGGGCCCTTCCTGGTCTGCATGGCTCAGAGAATCTTTACCTGTGTGACTTCACTTCAGATGTATATTTATATTGGGACGACTTGAACACATTTCTTAAATATCTTTGCTCTTCCTTTCTCTTTCATCCTATCACAATAATCTCTCACCTTCAAAGGAATCTGAACAAGATAAGTTCGCTAACTTCTTTGCAGCTACTGGTGGGATAACGGTCTTTTTGGGGATACTGGGACGCAGCTGTCAGAAAGAAAGAACTTGAACCTTTCATGACCTCAGGACGTCCCAAAGCACTTTACAGCCATTGAGGTACATTGTAATGTGGCAGCCAATTTGCACATAGCAAGGTCCCACAAACAGCAATGAGACAGTGACCAGATAATCTGTTTTAGTGATGTTGGTTGAGGGATAATATTGGCCAGGACCCCGGGAAAACTTCCCTGCTCTTCTCCAGCTAGCGCCACCTATTTTACATCCACCTGAGGGAGCAAACGGGGCCTCTGTTTAACACCTCATCCGAAAGATGGCACTTCTGACAGTGCAGCACTCAGGTTAAAAAAATTTGCTGTGATTATGGACTAAGTGTCTGAATGGTTATCATTCAATGATGTTGGGTTTCATTTCAAAGTTTTTTCGTATTTAGTTGATTCTTTTGCTTGTGTTTTTCTTCAACCCCCTTCCACTTTTCTGCTTTTACCCCTCCAATCTTGCTAGCGTATGATGCCACAGGCAGATGGCCTTCTAGGCCTTTACCCAAGTGAACCTAGACTGAATGCCACCGGGTCACCGGACTGGGGAGCATCACCGCCAAGCCTAATTTTGTTCACTTCTGAAATTCAAGTGTGAACAAAGGTTATTAGACAGTGAACAGGAGCAGGTGCCTTGAATAAACGTTCCTGTCTCTTGCACAAGGCCAAGTGTGTGCGTCAACTGCTATATGAACTGAAATCAACTAAGCCAGAGCAGACCAGGAATTAAACTTGGAATTTCTTCACGTCAGGCTGAGAAATATTGGATTGTGCAATTACTCACTAAATCGTAGGGGGGGAGGGGAGGAGGGGGGAAGAGAAGGGGCAAGTTCCTTGATCACCTTTTTAAAAAAAATGTCACTGCAGCTGTTTCTATATTGGCACCATTTAATTCAGATTCTGAGAGACCAGCGTTTGTAAGTTAGCCCCTGACATTCATGGTGCTAAATCTGGCTTGCTTATCTTGACAGTCAACTTATAGACCCAGTTTTTTTAAAATTCGTTCACGGGATGTGGGCGTCGCTGGCGAGGCCAGCATTTATTGCCCATCCCTAATTGCCCTCGAGAAGGTGGTGGTGAGCCGCCTTCTTGAACCGCTGCAGTCCGTGTGGTGACGGTTCTCCCACAGTGCTGTTAGGAAGGGAGTTCCAGGATTTTGACCCAGCAACAATGAAGGAACGGCGATATATTTCCAAGTCGGGATGGTGTGTGACTTGGAGGGGAACGTGCAGGTGGTGTTGTTCCCATGTGCCTGCTGCTCTTGTCCTTCTAGGTGGTAGAGGTCGCGGGTTTGGGAGGTGCTGTCGAAGAAGCCTTGGCGAGTTGCTGCAGTGCATCCTGTGGATGGTACACACTGCAGCCACATGTGTTACTTGCCACTTATGAGCCCAAGCCTGGATGTTGTCCAGGTCTTGCTGCATGCGGGCTCGGACTGCTTCATTATTTGAGGGGTTGCGAATGGAACTGAACACTGTGCAGTCATCAGCGAACATCCCCATTTCTGACCTTATGATGGAGGGAAGGTCATTGATGAAGCAGCTGAAGATGGTTGGGCCTAGGACACTACCCTGCAGCAGTCCCCCAGAACCTGAATTAAAATTGCGCTAATATAAAAAAAAACTGCTTTTATTTTATTGTATACAATTATTATGGAGTGTTTGCAGTTACTCTTGTTTTATCTTGCTAAAAGAGTATAAATTTTTATAACATACACATAAAGAAATAGTCCTAATCTGTAGTATTATCAATAGTAGTAACTGTACTGTCATTTGGGTTGTAGTTTTGTAAAGTAGATTTTGATCATTCTAAATGACTGATCACCACAAATGGTGATCAGTATGACTGCATTCCAATGTGTATAAATATTATACTTCTCAAGTTATAACCCTGAGAACATATAATGCCTCAAAAAGGATATGGACATTTTTTCCACAAACTTATCATGTTCATCTTTTGTTTCAGGAAACTTCTTGATGTCATTTTCTAGACGCTGAATTTGCCGCTCCATAGCATCCAAGCTGCTCTTCAGGTTTTGATCTGAAACTGAACACAACAAAAGATTCTAATGAGAAAACGACTGTAGTTGAGAACACTCCTGAAAATGCTGATGATACAGTCATCTATTACAGGTGGTTTCAATGGAACAGAATTGCTCTACAATATACTCGATCATCTTTCCATATCACTGATTATAAAATCGTTGACATTTAAAGAGTATGTAGAAATTAAAGCGCTGACATCACATATATTAGGGAGATGTCATAATTCCATTCATTTAGCTGTTGGCACTTCTTCATTCCCATTTAAATGAAATTAACAATTTAATACTTTTTTATATTTAAGTGCAGTTTAGCAGTTGAAGTTATATCCTCAAAATCTGGTATAGTGCTTCCTCAATATAGAAAAAGACTTTCTGTTCCGTGAAATTTGAGATACTTTTGTTGTTTATGAATAACCAAGTCAAAAAATCAAACACAATTATCCACATGAAAAAGCACAAGTAAATATATCTATAATGTATTAAAAATCTTACATTTAAGTGCACTTCCTGTCAATGTATCCATTATAAATTCCTATGTCCATATTTATAATGGCAAATGCCCATGTAAACCCTCCTGGCAGTGAGTAGCACTGCAGTGCCTCGGTTTTTCATCTCCCAGTGTCTCATCTGTATTGCAAACAAATGCTCATATGCTTCAACCAACTCTACTCTGCTTTCGAAATTGCCATAATGTTTGCTAATTAACTATAAATAATAATAGAAACTTTAAGCATTATACGAAAATGAGAACAGAAACTTCAAAATGGGCATTCAATTACATCTGCAGGTCATGGTCCAATGATCCCGTCCACTAAACCTGAACAACAGACTTGGTCTTAACTCCCCATGTGCAATACCAGGGAGAATGACTAGTGTATATTTAAAAGTCGAGTCCAGCGCATACATCACATTTCATATGGTTTTTATAATCTTGAGATGACATCACCTCTTCCCAAGGGGAGGAATCAAGCAGCAACCAAGTTAGAGAAATTAATCAAGATCAGTTAATCTCTAATTAACCCCTGGCCCTAAAAGGAACAAGCAAGGTTAGCAGGTAAACATTACAAATATGTTCCAGAACCCAGACTATGTGAGCTATGCCATAGATAATCAACATGTATACCAATAAAGACACAGCTAGGAACACACAGTAGCACTGCAATAATTCCTTCCTTTCTTTTCTGTTTTTCACATTATCTTTGGCTTTTATATAAGTAACCAGTCTAAGTTTCCATTTGGGCACTGAACAAAATTAGGTAGAAACCACAATATGAAAAAAAATGGCACTTGTATAACATGTTATCTTCGAAAAGTCTCACGTGCATCACATGCAATTAATTACTTGGCAGTGTAGCAACTGTTACTAATAGTGGTGGCCTTGATTGGAGGTCATTAACTGTGAGAGTTAGGTTCTACGTTAAAGTCCTAAACGTAGAAAGCACAGGACAGAAGTCATCACAAGTCATCAGAAAAACCTGAAATGTCATGTGACCATTTGCAGCCAAGTTCGAATTGCTTTTTTGCTTTGCATAAATATCAGATTGGATCTTTGACCAAATTGAATTGATTCATTTTTTGAACAAAAAGCAAAATACGGCTGTTAGAAATTTGAAAAACAAAAAGTACTGAAAACACTCAGCAGGTCTAGCAGCATCTCTGAAGTGAGAAACAGTTAACATTTGGAGTGTTTGGACTCTGTCAGAACTAGAAAACATTACAGATTGAACAGCATTTAAAAAGGAACAGGACAAGAGAGAGGGGGGGTGGGGGGCGGGAATACGGGGACGGGACGGGACACCCATACACCCCAACCAGTCAACAGTGCAATGTCACACATTGTTCACTCACCCCCTGCCTATGCTATCCTGGAGAAGCAAAACAACAGAGGAAAACAAACTGCAGCCAATTCAGAAGAAACTATGGGAAATTTCTCTCTACCTGATAGTTAGTGAAATTAAGAAAAAATATCTGTTGCAACAAAACCGCTATGCCCATAATGATTTTATTTTAAAATGCTGTAATTGCATAAAACTTGGAATATAGCTACAATTTTGTTTTTAATATGGCTAAAGTTGCAATTTTTCCTCTCAGGCCAAAACTGAATTTGTTGTTAATTTCTTAGGTGGTCTGGGCCATGAATTATCCATGGCTGAATTCTGACAATGCTGCTTTAAACCAGTTGTCAAGTGGTGCTTGGTGCTTTAACATTTCCTGGGATCAAACCAACTACACTGTGGGGAGGTGCCTGACTCTCACCCTTGGAGCCCTCCACACGACTGAAATTGGCAACTCGGCAGAATTTGCTCCTAGGACTTTTTTGGCATGTGAGGAAGGTTTTACCTAACACTGCACTGATGGCTCAGCGAACAGATGGGCTGTAAGACTAGGAAGGTCTCAACTCTAATGGTTGGCTGTTTTCTGTAAGCTAATTTTCAGTGGTCGGGATGCTGACTCTGTCTCAGCACTTGGGTCAGCGTGGCAATTGAACAGAGTTTCTGCTCCTGATCATTATCCCCTGCTGGAAATATGTATGTGTGAATGGCAGGTGAGGACAGAATCAGGCTTGGCTGTGACGCCTCATGGTTGATCAGGGTGCTGGCATCACCATCCAGAATGATTAATGTGCCTAATCACAGACCCAGGATGCCCCAAAATGCTTCAATTACAATCATTTATTTTCAAAACGGGCATACACAGTCAAGGCTCACACCTGAATAATGACCATTTGCGTCATGCGTTCGAGGATGACTGGCATGCATGAAACTGCATCCAGGCAAGGAGTCAATGCCTTAAGGAGAGAAGGGGAGAAAAGTGTCAAGGGAGGAAAAATTGGGAAGGATTTTTCTTAAAATGGAAGACAAGTCTGGGAAGTATTTCTAGTCAAAATATTCCTCCTAGCTTGCTCTTAAACACAACTACAAAAATATACTAAACCTCACTTGAAACAACTTTGGTTAATTGTATCCTCACAGAGGCTGACATTTCGAGTCTCTGTTTTCCTCCAGTGTTGTTCTGGTAATAAAAGTTAGAAAGAGTGACTGCATGCATCATGGAGGGGCTGGGTGAATCGACTTTAATGGAAGCTGGTGCACTGGATCAACCTGGGGGCCAATCTGATGCTGCCTTGTTGCAAGAAAAAATTAGATGGGCATGCAGCACATTGATGGTGATTATTTTCTGATGGCCATAGATGAGCTCACAGGCTGCTCTGTAGGGGCAGCTCTCAGTGAAGTCAATGGAGCTTGTTGCTGGACTGCATCACCAGATTGGCAGCAGAGGAAATCAAAAGTGTGAAATGTTGGCCTAACGAGGATATTTAATACAATGTACATGAATGGCTTTCGGTACACGTTTTATTTGAAAGGTTGAGCAAATACTCCCACCAGGCTCTTCTTCCTTTCTGAAGAAAGGCATTTGCATTAATCATAATACACTAGTCAATATGATCATTTTTTCACCATGTGCTAAGCTTAGTCCATGGCAAATCCTGCAGAAGCAGGAATGTAAAGTTCACTAAGTTGTTATGTGCTTTAAAATATTAGGAAGAAGGTGTTTACCTCTACTTTGTAACTCTCCTGCCAGGTATAATGGACTGAGGACAGGGGGAAGTTTAGATATATCCTGCTGGGTAAAGAAGTCATATACCTTTTTCTGTCCTTATCTTATGAGATGTAACATTTGGGACACACTGTTATAACTTCAAAATGTAATGATTATTTGCTTTTGTATCTCTGGTAGAGTAACCAGCATGAGAAATCTTTGTCAGTGTTTTGAGTGACAAGTACAGTACAATTAAGATTTGTGGGAGTAGCTGGGAGGAATTCTAATTAAAATGATTTGCCATTCCTATCACTTCTATGGCCTGAATTGGATTTATGTCAATAATGAATTGTTATTAGCTTTTTAAAAAAATGTTATTTGGTAAACAAAGTGACATGAACTGAAGTTCTAGGTAGCAGGGTGGAGAGGGGGAGGATAAGGTCCATATTCCTGGAATTGACGGTGCCAGACAATGTTAAAGGAGGAGAATTCCATGCTTTTAAATGCATCCAAAATGTAAAATTTAATGGTTTAAAAGACCTGTTGTTGGAGGCTGTGCAAAATGTAGACATCCATCCTTTATTGGCCTTCCAATGAGCTCATCAGGGGCTTGCATCACACTAAGTAAAATCAGTGAAAGCGATGCTCATAGATCATAGATCTTCACTTGAATACTGAATGCCCACAGCCCTTACTTACAACATAAGGATGGCTTAGAACAAACAGTTAAACCTGACCTTCATCAATAATGTACACTGTGAATCAATTAGTTCCCGAGAAAAAAATCCTTTATCAATGAATGTCTGTATGATAGTCATTCACAGTACTAATGTGAACGCAAAAGAATGATGAAAAATTTCACTGAGGTGTTTATGATGTGAGGCTGGTTGTGTAAACAGAACTTTCAGCAAGATGTTTCCAATGTCAGCCTGTTTCAGTAAATAGAGAATCCTGCACCTTCTGGAGTGCCATACGTGATTTATTTAATGTTGGGGATTATGTTAGAACTCACAAGTGATGTAGTGAATTCGTTATTAAGTATTCCCCAAGTGATAGTTAAATCCCATATCACACTTCACACAATTCTTCTTATGGTATGTTTATTTTTTAAAATACTAAAGTTTCTTGATTTCAATGAGTGTTCACTGCAGTGGGGTATTAAAGAATGGCAGCACGTGTCCCTGAAGCTTGGGGAGTGGCAGCACCTCAGTCCTCGATATGTTGTTGCACAAATTACTCAAAAAGTGAGTAAATAAAAAAAACCTAAAATATCCAACCACAGTGCTTCACACCTTTCACAACCTTTGTAAACATCTCATCGGAGGAGTTATGTGCCAATCAAGCTACAATGAATGCCACATGATTTGAAGTCCACTGGATAAGCACAACACCTACACAGAGTAACTTTCTGCCTCAGTCTTATCAACTAAATGGGCTGTGTTGTTCTTATCCAATCTTAAAGAAATAACCTTGGCCTGCTTGTTTTGTCTAACGCTTAATTGATGATTGTTTTGGTCGCTACACCATGTTATTGTACATCAGAGTAATTTGTCATGTTCTATATACAAATAGTTTAAAAAAGGGAACAATATATATTCCATTGTTGAAATATTAACACCCACAACATAAGGTTGAAAAACAATATTGTGGCTATTGCCTGTAATAAAGGACATCAGTAGGGAAAAACAAATAAGAAACTTGTCCCCTACTGTTTTTACTTTTACCAAAAGCAACAGTAAAATATTTTGAACGCTACTTGTAACAATAATAGACGCCATGTGAACACACTATTCAACTCCAGTTTGGCGCTATGAAATGATGTGACTCCAGAAATTCCACAAAGTATTACTTTGATGAACAGCAACTGCTTTGGTGGAGCAGGAAGAATACCCAGTAGTCACACTTTTTGGCTACCATTCCTGCCCTCTTACTGCTGAGACTGCCCTGCACTAGAAGTGAGGCAGTATTACCAGCAGGAAGGTGAAATTTTGATCAATAAATCAGGTACAAAAGGTTTTTCTTTTAACGTCACTGCCCCTTTAAATAAGAATCTCAAATGCCACAATACTGTTTTTATTACAGTCTACAACTGTGAGACAGAACTGCTTTGAAAGCATCACAATGTAGCTTTGCTAAAGGACGCACTCGTATGCTCAGCTGCACCTGTTACTGGTTAAAAATAATTCACAATAAAAAGTGATTGACTGAATTTCTATGTCTTTATGGTTCTGAACAATCAAGCATGCCACTTGCTGGTGCGAGATGCAGATTTCAAACACCAAAGGCCTGCTTCAGAATCAAATGATTTTGCAAAACTGAACGCGCAGCCTCTGGGGAAGTGCACATTCTATTGTTTGGCAACTCACCATCTCAGGCTATGGCAACAAAATGGATTTTCCCTCCCGTGGAGGATTAAAAATCGGCACACCACAGGAAGGCATATGGCCTCAGGGTGATTTTTTTTAAACTGAGATTTATGATGTTTATTCTGTCACTTACAGGCAATTCTCTTCAGGTTTAACAGCATAGTTTCTCGACTCCTTCACACTCTGCAGAGCTGCTTGGCGACACCTCTCAATTCTCTAATGAGTAAGGTCTTCCAAAATAAATCAGCCAATCTCTCTCAAAAGCTCTGTCAAACTTTTATTTCTTATGCCCCTATGTTTTTCGTTTTTTGCTACTAACTGCAGATTACTGAATATCAGATGCTTGAGCTTTGTGCCAGAACGGTCATAGTTAACACAGTGAATACTGAAGTACAATATCAACATTTATCCAAACAAATTCCAACATTACTTTCCATAGGTATGGTAGGAACGATTTGAAACGAAAATGTTCTTCAGTTTCTTTTAAAAAAAACATTTTCTATTTTTCAATGTTCTAAAACTGGACAAGTGAGACAGTCACACAGCAGTGAAATCTCAACATCAGCTGTGTTGCTGGGCAAGGTACCATGTCACAGCCCAGTAACTTGCTACAAGAGATAAATTAGAGTAAAGGTTCTTTCTAGTGGCTACCTCAACAGATATAGGTGAAGCAAAAGCAAAATAGTGCAGATTCTGGAAATCTAAAATAAAAACAGAAAATGCTGGAAAAGCTCAGCAAGTGAGGCAGCATCTGTGGTGAAAGAAAGAGATATAGGTGAAGTCCTGAGTAAGATTTTCAGTAAAACCAGAAGTGGGAGGGAAGGGAGGAAATAATAGGTTGACATATCTATTAGGGGGTGGGGAAACATAAATAATGTAAGCTTTTTATTTATTTATAAACAGTGAATACAAAATACTGACATACACCAACAAGCAGCACATTATTAATAATAATGTAAAGCCCTTGAAATCCACAGCATCAAAATTTTGTAGTTATAAGAAAATATTTTAATTAGATTTCAATTTCATGTAATTCTAAACTGTGCATAATTAATGGGTGAAACTAATTGTAATTAGGATTTAATCTCCATTCTCTTTAATTTGAAAAAATCCATAAAATATAAAATTAAATACCCACTAAAGGTGTAACCAAGCTTTGTACATTTATTTTTATAGCTGTGAAGAAGAAACATCTCTATTCAGAAAGCTGTGTAGAAAATTCAAGGTTAATGTGCAAACGTTGCATTAAATAGTTCCTGTAAATGTCCTTCACTATTGTTATGCTCACTTGACCATACTGGGAATCTAAGTGTAACTTAAATGGGAACATATCATTCACCAATTAATTTCAAATTATATAGTGAAATAAATATTTTTGAAAAATGTTCAGTGGCAAGCTGCAATTCACACGCAGCATTCAGCGAGCTTGAATTGTGTACCAAGAATGTCCCTGAAACAGATGGCAAAATACAGAGTTGCAGTGTTTACAGGTAAGCAGTTCATTCCCATCCAGCTGTTACTCTGCCTATGATCAATAGACTATTACTAAACTCTACTGAAGAATGCTAGTTACTTGCACAACAATCACCATTTTAAAGAACATGTTAAACATTTATGTGTTGTAGCTTTTACATCTCATTTATGCTTTTTTTCCTTTCTGGGTTTAAAACCATTCATTTTATTTGAGGGGTGATTCACTGCCTCATTACTACTGCTGGTGCCCCATTCACAATGAGAGATTTTATACATAAACTGCCAGGATTGGTCTAAGCATTCCTGTGTCTATAGAATTCTGATATGCAATTCAAACTTGCTAGTGAAAAGACTGAATTCTTGGCAAAGGTCACACTGGCTTGAGGTTAAAATCCTTATCTTTTTCATCATTCAAGCTGGAGTCCTCTCAATCTGTGATATCCCCAAGCGTTCATGCAAACATCAAGGAGAGTCCTTCATGGTGGTGGAATGTTACATTTCAGAGGGCAGCAACATTAGCACAATATGCCGTGCCCCCCCCAGAAGGGAGAGCAATAATTGACCTTTCCAGACAGGCAAAATCTAAAGGTTATGAAGCAATCCAAGCTCTATACTGACGTGCCTCGATGGATTCAGCAGAAGGCATAACAGTTACAGGCATATTCTATAGATGTTCATATTATGGAAACTATGTATTAAACAACCTGTATAACATGCCAGCAACAAATTATCCCCTTACACTATATTGAAAATGAACTATACATAATATAGGAAAATTTAACTTAAACCTAAACTGTTGAAAATATGTAAAGATTAAGCCCCCAACCCTGTAACTTCAGCTTTTTTTATATATAGGAAAACAAAAAAGGATGATGGACAATAATTACTAGGATTTAATTCTCCAATTAAATATTGGGAAACCACTGTCTTCAGTCCCCACCATGAACTCTGTTCCCTAGCCAAAGACTCCATCCCTCTCCCTGGCGACTGTTTGAGGTTAAACCAGACTGTTCGCAGCCTCGGCATCCTATTTGACCCTGAGCTGAGCTTCCGACCCAATACCCTCTCCACCACCAGGACCGCCTACTTCTCCCTCCGTAACATCACTCATCTCCACCCCAGCCTCAGCCCATCTGGCGCTGAAACCCTCATCCATGCTTTTGTTACCTCCAGACTCGATTATTCCAATGCTCTCCTGGTCGGCTTCCCACATTCCACCCTTTGTAATCTTCAGCTCATCCAAAACTCTGCTGCCCGTATCCTAACTTGCACCAAGTCCCCTTTCACCAATCACCCCCTGTGCTCGCTGACCAACATTGGCTCCCGGTCAGGCAACACCTTGAACTTAAAATTCACATCCTTGTGTTCAATCTCTCCATGGCCTTGCCCCTTCCCATCTTTGTATCCTCCTCCAGCCCTACAACCTTCCGAGATCGCTGCGCTCCTCCAATTCTGGCCACCTGTGCATCACCGATTGGTGGCCGTGCCTTCAGCTGCCTAGGCCCTAAGTTCTGGAATTCCCTCCCTAAACTTCTCTGCTGCTCTACCTCTCTCTCATCCTTTAAGACACTCCTTAAAACCTAGCTCTTGGATCAAGCTTTTTGTCACCAGTCCTAATATCTCTATGTGGCTTGATGTCAACTTTTGTCTGATAACGCTCCTGTGAAGTGCCTTGGACCATTTTACTATGTTAAAGGTGCGATATAAATGCAAGTTATTGTTGTTGATAAAATCCAGCTTTATTAAAATCTTAGTAACTTTGTGTCCTATTTATTAATTTGATAATAGCTAAGACCTTGGTGTCTTGAAAAAAAATTAAATGCAAAAGAATGCAAAGGTAATTAAGTTTCAGTAGTGCTAATCATACAAAACACAAGAAGCTGAATGATTAAAGCCAGTCATGCTCAATGCTCATGTGATTTTACAAAGAATGTTATCACGAGCAAAATATCTAGTCATTTCAATGGCAAAATTTGTGCATGCCATATTTTACTTCAACTTATTTAGATAAAGAGCTTGGATTTAATGTGCTTCAGAGGAAATGATTATCAGTTTTTTTTTGTCAAGCAGACTTTAGGAGCAAAATATTTAAACACGTACAACTCTAGTCTGTTAGCTTTTTTCTGATCTCTGGGAAAAGTGTTAGCTTTCCCTACTCACTGTATGAATTTAAGAAGTCTTCTAGGAGTTCTGTTTTATTTCATCATTCCAAACACCTATCTCTCACTGCCTCATCTCACATAAGGTATATCCTCCCCAAAGACAAAGACTAATTTGATCTCACGATCAAAGCAGAATGGCTTATCACAGATGCTGGCAGCAAGAACCAATATGTTGTATGTGGCAAGCTTATCTATAACTTTTCTACACAGAGGGGATGGCCTGCAGTCACATCTGGATCCTTCTGGGCGCCATGGACACTCCGCCGAGCATCAACTTTGTGGAGTTACTAAAGTATCTGGCAAAGAACCAGCCTCATCAAAGGACAACATAAATTTCCACAATCTGTCCTTTCCCACTTGGCACATGGGAGGAGGGAGGGAACAAAACAGAGCAGGGCAAGAAGAAAGAACACAAAATGCAGGTGTCTTTACTTGTTTCAATATTGAACAACACAAACTGATTGAAAGGTTACTGCCCATTGCAATTTGCCTCCCAAAGCAGCCTGGGATTCCAATAATAATTTAGTAACCTTGTCAGGATTGAAACGAACATTTAAAAAAAAATTGAAGGTTTATGGAAGCAATACAATTACCGAACATACTGGTAGCAGTATAAGGGGGCAGATGAATGGGCTGACAACGTGTGTTAACATGCTTAGCTACCAGCTCAGACCTAAGAGAGATAGCTGGAGTCTTGGAACCAACTTGTTGTGATGAGGCAAAGCTAGAGGAAATAGACTCGAGACCTGCTCAATAAGAGACAGGACATCGTATCAGAAGCTGCCCAGGAAGGAATAAGGTTTCAGTTCCACCTAAGAAATGATGCTCAAGGAAATGAACCACTGAAGATAAATGTAATAGAGCAGCACACAGCAGCAGATGATATACCTTACACAGTGCATACTAATACTGAAAAAATGAATAACACAGAATTGCACTAACCTAGTGAGCTATATAACTGTAGTTTCTAATTTTAATAAATCTTCAGTCCGCTCTAGTCTTAGAGGGGTGTTCACAGTACCAGCCCCTGACATAGGTCTCATGCACCTGGCAGCAACAGCAATGTAAATTTTCCAGATTTGCTCAGACCAGCTGCCAGGAAAACCAGTTTATTTTTATGTCAGATCTTCCCGGCAGCCGGGAAGATCTGACATAGCGAATTGGCAAGTTTACACCGGAGATTCTGGTGGGTGCCAGAGATGTGAGCATTGGAGACTGGGGGTGCAAGGATTCTCGCTACGTCTAATGTAAAAGTGCCGTAGAGTTGAACAACATGGCTAGGGGAAATTACGGCTAGCACATTGCTCGTAGCTCTAATCAACATTAAACTGTACAAATCTAGAATCCAAGGACAAGGAGGGTCGGTTTGTTCCTCCTCCTCCACACACAAGGACAGAATGGTATTGCATATACAAATACAGAAGCAAGAGGATTCCAGAAAGAACCTGTAAGACGGTCGCCCACTGCCAATAAGAATGGACTTGATTATGAACGTTTCTGCAAATACAAGCAAAGAAAAGCACAGCTGCCAATTATCATAACTATACAAAAGATGTGAACAGAAAAGACCCACTCAGGTAAACAAAACAAAACCAAGAAAAGCTCCAGTTTAAAACATACAACTGACCTCATGGTGGCTGCAATTAAAGACTTTGCACCTCCACCTACCCACTCCCCCAGACTGTGGGACATCTTTGGCAGGGTGCGACTTTGGTCTGCCCCGGAGATGCCTTGTTGACCCTGGCCGTATTTCCAGCCCTGAGGTCATTTACATATTGGAGGTGGGCTTTCTGGCCTCTGCATGGGAGCTTCACAAGTATAGGGGCAGAGAGTTGGAGTGGCAGGGCACATAGGCCTGTTGTACATGGATAAACAGATGGCTGGTGAGCTGCTTGATGAAAAACTTTCTAAGAAAAAAAACCAATTGCATTGCGCCTGCTGGGGCCAGTGCATAGCTGTGCTCCAAGTGTGCTTGCAAAGGCTCCTTCCTGAGGTTACCTCGTATGCTCTCGCTGCCGACTACTAAGTGCTGGTGCTTCATAGGGTGTCCAGTATTTGAACTGGACAAATGCAGGAAAGACAGCAGGACTGTCCTCTGCAGAATGGGGCAGAGGTGGGGAAGAGAGGTGGAAGTGTGGTAGTGCAAGTCCCGGAGCACATTTCTGGCCCCATCCACCCGAGATCCACCAGAAAACCAGCTGGACAGGATCAGAAAGGCTAGACCAATATACGAAATTGACAGGCAGAAAAAGATCAGCTGCTCCATCAAGCCTGCTCCACACTCATGACAGCCAGAGCATCATGACTAATCCCACCCCGCAGCCATGCTTACTGTACACATAACTATTGGAAAAAGACAACTCTATACGAGAGGGGAAAATACAAATGTATGATTGGTAACTGTGTCTATTGGTGGCTGACAATAACAACTAATCATGGAGTTCTGTACTGTGGCTTAAAATTATGAATCAGGAAAGGCAGCAAAGCCATATACAACCACACAGATCAGTTACATGCTTTGCAGAAAGCATCTGCCTTTTTGGTTGCCTTTGCATCCAAGGGTTTGTTCAACAGCAAAGGCTACTGTCCATAGCTATCTTGTGAACCGCACTTTTTGCATACCAGCTCAACAATATAGAAATGTATGACTATGTGTTTTATCCAAGGACATTTACAACAAGGAGAAATATTACCAGAAAGTACTGACATGGACAGCGCAGTAAAGGCATCCCGACTGCCACACAAAGCAAAATAAACAAAGGTCAGGAATCGTTCATGATGTCACAACATGAGAACTGCATAAAATTTACTAAATGAACATAATCCTTAGGGCTATTCCTTGAGGTAACTATTAGCCACAACCAAAATCAAAAATCTCATTCATCACACAAAGGAACAGGAAGCAGACCTTCAAGTACGGCTGCAGGTCTTGCTCAATTTCAACAATGCCATAGTTTGGTTGAAGAAAAAGAGAGAGTAACAAGCAATTACAGGCTTGATTTATTCTTCATTAAACCCATCAGGCAAGCAATACAGTTTGTTTTGTCCAGGATCAAAGGTAGAAAATTTAGAAATGTGTACACTCCATCCAAATGCTACCTCACCCAGTGACAGACTCTGGGGGGGTGCATGATCTCCTGGAAAACCATGTATTTTTTAGCACTCATTTTAGTGCATTCCGGTTAATTTTCAATATTTCCTTTTACTTTGCAATTAATAGATTTTTAATCTAAGTAAGGCAAGTTCAGGGACATTTGGGTCTTTCCCTATTAAGCACCCAAGAATATCACTTCACCAAAAGCTACCTCAAAAATTACTCTCCCCTTCACAGGAGCACTCCCCAATCCTGTTCAGGGGTACTTTCCCCAGCTTCCACTAGCGAGTTCCCTTCTGACGCATAGAGACAATCTCACTGTAATCCCCATCCTGCAGTTTACAGAGGTACATGTCTCCTCCAGTTCGTAAAAGGCTTTCTACATCCTTGCAGTGACACAGCCAGGCATGTGCAGTGTAAACAAATGCGTACACTTTTCATCTCTTGGGCAACAAATGATTGATATTAATGATTTATCAAGTGACTTATACTAGGAATCCCCATTTGCAGCGCGGAATCTAGTCATGGAATGAAGCAACAGTACAATAGAAAAACAGGCACATGCGCTCCAGCTACCCCTCCATCCCACTTTCAAAAAATAAACCTCAGAATACTGATAGGATGCCTGCAGAAATAAACCTGAAAACCCACAGTCTGTCCACAACAGCCCCCCTTGCTCAAAACCCACGGAGTACTGACAACTTCGTTGAGGGTTCTATAACAAGGGGGGACATAGATTCAAGGTAAAAGGCGGGAGGTTTAGAGGGGATTTTAGAAAGAACTTTTTCACCCAGAGGGTAGTTGGAGTCTGGAACTCACTGTCTGAAAGGGTTGTGGAGGCAGGAACCCTCACAACATTCAAGAAGCATTTGGATGAGCACTTGAAATGCCATAGCATACAAGGCTACGGACCAAATGCTGGAATATGGGATTAGAGTAGACAGGGCTGATGGCCGGCGCGGACACGATGGGCCGAAGGGCCTCTATCCGTGCTGTATAACTCTATGACTCTATAACAGCACCCCCCCCACCCCCTCAAAAGCCACCGAGGCCCACAACAGCCCCACCTTGCTCAAAACCCACTAAGGCCCACAACAGCCCCCTCACTCAAAACCTATAACAGCACCCAACCCCCCCACTCACTCAAATCCCACAGGGTGCCCACACAATTGCACGCTCTCAAACCCACTCGGTGCCCAGAACAGCCACTGCCTCTCTCAAACCCTACTGAGTGCCCACAACAGCAACCCCCCCTTGCTTAAAACCACAAGTTTCTTGTAAAGTAAAGAACCTATGGTACTTGCTGATATAAATAAAACATAAGGCTGAAATTCACCATATCCAATAACTGATGTGATGCCTGATTTCCAGTTGCCAGAAGACAGTATCTAACAAGGCATTAAAAACCTAATATTTTTTAAAAAATCATGTACTTATCTATTTTCCTCAGCAGTGCACACTCCACAGCTCACATATCCTGCCTCAGTACCTCCACATGCCTCATTCTCAACAGAAGGCTCCCCCTTGGTCCTGCAGGCACCAATATACATGCTGCAGTCCTGAGTCAGCAGTTGGGGCTTGACTTCATGCTGATGGGGATGAAACATTAAAAAAAATCTATGATTTTCCTGCTAGTAAGCCGAGATAGTGGTTGAATTCTGAGGAAAGAAAACAATGCAATCGCAGAGGCCACTTTTGGGAGAAAGTTATTTAACAGCCATACTATCACACAGTTTAGCTAGTCTGTCCCTCCCACCCCGAACTCATACTTCATGCATGCACTGGAGTTACCAGTGAATAAAAAGTGTACCTATTTACAAAAGCTGCACATTCCTAACTATGCTGCTGGTTGGATCTAATCTGGAGAGGACTGGAGATCTACTGTGTGACCAACAGGATGTTTCACCACAGACACGGGCTCCCTCAATTGCTGCATGGACAGAACTTTAAGAAAATGTGTTTTTTTCATTGACAAACCACAAGGCAGGGCATAATACAGAGCACAGTATCATCAAATCACCAGTCCGTGTTAAACCTTCGATGGAAACTTGTCACCGAGTATCATAGTAGGTACAGCACAGGACGAGGCCATTCGGCCCATCATGCCTGTGCCGGCTCTTTGAAAGAGCTAACCAATTAGTCCCATTCCCCAGTTCTTTCCCCATAGCCCTGTCAATTTTTTCCCTTCAAGTATTTATCGAATACCCTTTTGAAACTTACTACTGAATCTGCTTCCACCACCCTTTCAGGCGGTGCATTCTAAATCATTACAACTTGCTGCGCAAAAAAATGTTTCTTCATGTTGCTTCTGGCTCTTTTGCCAATCGCCTTAAATCTGTGCCCTCTGGTTATCGACCCTTCCGCCACTGGAAATACTTTCTCCTTATTTACCATTCATGATTTTGAATACCTCTATCAAATCTCCCTTTAGCCTTCTCTGTTCCAAGGAGAACCACCCCAGCTTTTCCAGTCTCTCCACACAACTGAAGTCCCTCATCCTTGGCACTGTACTAGTAAATCTCTTCTGCAACCTCTCTAAGGCCTTGACACCTTTCCTAAATTGTCGTACCCAGAATTGAACACAATACTCCAGCTGAGGCCTAACTAGTGTTTTATAAAGGTTTAGCATAACATCTTTGCTTTTGTACTCTATGCCTCTAAAAAGCCCAGGTTCCCATATGCTTTTTTTTTTAAAAACAGCCTTCTCAACTTGTCCTGCCCCCTTTGAAGATTTGTGTATGACCACCCCAAGGTGTGTCTATTTCTGAACTCTCTTTAAAATTGTGCAATTTCGTTCATATTGCCTCTCCTCTTTCTTCCTACCAAAATGCATCACTTCACATTTCTCTGCATTAAATTTCATCTGTCATGTGTCTGTCCATTTCATCAGTCTGTCCATGTCCTCCTGAAGTCTGTTACTGTCCTCCACATTTCTGAGTTTTGTGTCATCTGCAAACTTTGAAATTATACCCTCTATCCCCAAGTCTAGGTCATTAATAGACATCAAAAAGATCAGTGATCCTAATACTGACCCCTGGGGAATACCATTGTATATTTTCCTCCAGTCTAAAAAACAACTGTTCACCATTACTCTCTCCTTTCTGTCCCTTAGCCACTGTCCCTTTATTCCCATGGGCTTTAATTTTGCTAACAAGTCTATTATGTGGTACTTTATCAAATGTCTTTTGAAAGTCCATATGCACAACATCAACTGCACTACCCTCATTAACCCTCTCCGTTACTTCATCAAAGAACTCAATCAAGTTAGTCAAACATGATTTTTCTTTAACAAATCTGTGCTGACTTCATTTATTAGCCCATACTTTTCCAAGCGCCAATTTATTTTGTCCCGGATTATTGTCTTTAAAAGTTTCCCCACCACCAGCGTTAGGCTTACTGGCCTGTAACTGCTCGGTTTATCCCTCTCCCCTTTTTTTGAACAGGGGTGTAACATTTGCAATCCCCCAGTCCTCCAACATCATCCCCATATCTTCCCTCAGTAACCAAGGATGCATCCCAGCTGGACCGGGTGAATTTTCGACTTTGAGCACTGCCAATCTTTTAAGTACGTCCACTTTATCTATTTTTATCCTATCCAATATTGCTGCTACCTCCTCCTCCTTTACTGCTACAAAGCCAGCATCCTCTTCTCTAGTGAAGACGGATGCGAAGTATTCATTTAGCACCTCAACCATGCCCTCTGCCTCCACAAGATGATCTTTGTTGACCCTAATCGGTCCCACCCTTCCTTTGATAACCCTTTTATATTTATATGTTTAGAAAAGACTTTTGGGTTCCCTTTTATGTTAGCTGCTAATCTATTCTCATACTCTCCCTTTTTAGATGATCTCTGTACTTTTTGTATTCAGCCTGGTTCTCTACTGTATTATGAGCCTTAAGCTTTGTTTTTCTGTTTCATTTTAATCTCTATATCTTTACTCATCCAGGGAGCTCTAGCTTTGGATGCCCTTCCTTTCCTCCTCATAGGGATGTGCCTACTCTGTACCCGAACCAACTCCTCCTTGAAGGCCTCCCATTGTTCTATGACTGTTTTGCCTACCAATTTTTGATTCTAATTCACCTGGGCAAGATCCTTTTTTAACTCACTGAAATTAGCACTCCTCCAGCTAAGTATTTTCACATTTGATTGCTCCTTGTCCTTTTCCATAACTATTCTAAACCTAATGATATTATGATCACCGTTCCCCAAATGCTCCCCCCAATGAAGCATTTGGGGAACGGTGATCATAATATCACCTGCCCCATTTCATTCCCCAGAACTAGATCCAGCACTGTTTCCTTCCTGGTTGGGCTGGAAGCACACTGTTCCAGAAAGTTCTCTTGTACACATTTCAGGACTTCCTCCCACTCTTTGCCCTTAACACTGTTACTGTCCCAGTCCATACTGGGATAATTAAAGTCTCCCATTATCACTACTCCAGAGTTCTGGCATCTTTCTGTAGTTTGCCTGCAAATTTGCTCCTTTGTCTTTTCGCACTACTTGGTGGCCTATAGTATACATCCAGTAGCGTAATAGCTCCTCTATTGTTCCTTAATTCTAACCAAATAGATTCTGTCTTTGATCCCCAAACATCATCCCTTTCCAGTGCGATAATAGTTTTTTTTGATCAATGCTGCCACCGCACCCCCCCCCCGACTTTCTTTCCTTCCCTATCTTTCCTGAATACCTTGTAGCCAGGAAAAGTAAGTACCCAATCAACCCCTTTGAGTCCCTTTGTTATTGGCACAATTTTTTTTTATTCGTTCCTGGGATGTGGGTGTCGCTGGCGAGGCCAGCATTTATTGCCCATCCCTAATTGTCCTTGAGAAGGTGGTGGTGAGCCGCTTTCTTGAACCGCTGCAGTCCGTGTGGTGAAGGTTCTCCCACAGTGCTGTTAGGAAGGGAGTTCCAGGATTTTGACCCTGCAACGATGAAGGAACAGTGATATATTTCTAAGTCGGGATGGTGTGTGACTTGGAGGGGAACGTGCAGGTGGTGTTGTTCCCATGTGCCTGCTGCCCTTGTCCTTCTAGGTGGTGGAGGTCGCAGGTTTGGGAGGTGCTGTCGAACAAGCCTTGGTGAGTTGCTGCAGCGCACCCTGTGGATGGTACACACTGCAGCCACGGTGCACCGGCCGTGAAGAGAGTGAATGGTTAGGATGGTGGATGGGGTGCCAATCAAGTGGGCTGCTTTGTCCTGGATGGTGTCGAGCTTCTTGAGTGTTGTTGGAGCTGCACTCATCCAGGCAAGTGGAGAGTGTTCCATTACACTCCTGACTTGTGCCTTGTAGATGGTGGAAAGGTTTTGGGGAGTCAGGAGGTGAGTCACTCGCCGCAGAATACCCAGCCTCTGACCTGCTCTTGTAGCCACAGTATTTACGTGGCTGGTCCAGTTAAGTTTCTGGTCAATGGTGACCCCCAGGATGTTAATGATGGGGGATTCGGCGATGATAATGCCGTTGAATGTCAAGGGGAGGTGGTTAGACTCTCTCTTGTTGGAGATGGTCATTGCCTGCCACTTGTCTGGCGCAAATGTTACTTGCCCCTTATTGGCCCAAGCCTGGATGTTGTTCAGATCTTGCTGCATGGACTGCTTCATTATCTGAGGGGTTGCGAATGGAACTGAACACTGTGCAATCATTAGCGAACATCCCCATTTCTGACCTTATGATGGAGAGAAGGTCATTGATGAAGCAGCTGAAGATGGTTGGGCCTAGGACACTGCCCTGAGGAACTCCTGCAGCAATGTCCTGGGGCTGAGATGATTGGCCTCCAACAACCACTACCATCTTCCTTTGTGCTAGGTATGTCTCCAGCCACTGGAGAGTTTTCCCCCCCGATTCCCACTGACTTCAATTTTACTAGGGATCCTTGGTGCCACACTTGGTCAAATGCTGCCTTGATGTCAAGGGCAGTAACTCTCACCTCACCTCTGGAATTCAGCTCTTTTGTCCATGTTTGGACCAAGGCTGTATGAGGTCTGGAGCCGAGTGGTCCTGGCGGAACCCAAACTGAGCATCAGTGAGCAGGTTATTGGTGATTAAGTGCTGATGATTGAGAGTAGGCTGATGGGGCGGTAATTGGCCGGATTGGATTTGTCCTGCTTTTTGTGGACAGGACATACCTGGGCAATTTTCCACATTGTCGGGTAGATGCCAGTGTTGTAGCTGCACTGGAACAGTTTGGTTAGAGGCGCGGCTAGTTCTGGACTGTATCATAGTCCCATGTGGCGACTGGAGCCTGCAGTTCACCAAGCTTACTTACAACGCTACATCCACACACATGCACTTCAATCTCATCTTAGACTGCCTCACCTTTGTCCCTTGCAGGTGATCCCTCCTATTTTAACATTCGACTAACAGCGTCAAGGTACTCCGAATGAAAGAACTAATGATATCGTTGTTGTCAAGAGCATTAAGTTCACAACTATTGGCACTAGCAGCTGATGTGCAACTTATTGCTCTGTCCCAAACATTTCAGAGATAGGATAAAAGGTGCACCTTATCTGATTTGAAAAGATATGGCTTCATTGGCCTTAGATGACGATAGTTCGAAAGACCAAGATGTAAAATCAGTTTGGGTAGAGATAAGAAATAGTAAAGGCACAAAGTCACTTGTGGGAGTAGTTTATCGGACCCCTAACAGTAACCACACTGTAGGACAGGGTATACAGGAAGAAATAATGGGAGCTTGTGAGAAAGGAACAACGATAATCATGGGTGATTTTAATCTACATATAGATTGGAAGAATCTAATTGGCAAAGGTAGCTTGGAAGATGAGTTCATGGAGTGCTTTTGGGACAGTTTCTTCAAGCAGCACGTTCTAGAGCTAACCAGAGAGCAGGTTATTCTAGATCTGGTAATGTGTAATGAGACAGGATTAATTAATGACCTCATTGTAAAGGAGCCTCTAGGTAGCAGTGATCACAATACGACTGAATTTCATTCAGTTTGAGGGAGAGAAGAGTAAGTCTAAGACCAGTGTTTTAAACTTAATTAAGGGCAATTATGAGGGCATGAAGACAGAGCTGGCTAAAGTGAACTGGGAAATTAGGTTAAGGGATAGGTCAGTAGAGATGCAATGGCAGACATTTAATGAGATAGTTCATAACACTCAGCAAAGAAACATTCCAGTGAGAAAGAAAGACTTTAAGGGAAGGACATACCATCCGTGGCTAAGTAAGAAAGTTAAAGATAGTATCAAATTGAAAGAAAAAGCATACAATTTTAGCAAGGCATTTGACAAGGTCCCACATGGCAGACTGGTCAGAAAGGTAAAAGCCCATGGGATACATGGAAATGTGGCGAATTGGATTCAAAATTGGCTCAGTAACAGGAAACAAAGAGTAAAAGTCGATGGATGTCTTTGCGAATGGGAGTCCGTTTCCAATGGTGTGCCACAGGGCTCAGTGTTGGGTCCCTTGCTGTTTGTGGTATAGATTTATGATTTGGACTTGAATGTAGGGAGCATGATTGGCAAATTTGCAGACGACACAAAAATTGGCTATGTTGTTGATAGTGAAGAGGATAGCTGTAGACTCCAAGAAGATATCAATGGGTTGGTGTAGTGGGCGGAAAAGTGGCAAATGGAGTTCAATCCGGAGAAGTGTGAGGTAATGCACTTAGGGAGAGCAAACAGTAAATGGGAATATATTGAGAGGGGTAGAGGAAGTGAGAGACCTTGGAATGCATGTGCACAGGTCCCTGAAGGTGGCAGTACAAGTAGATAAGGTTGTGAAGAAGGCATACGGAATGCTCTCTGTTATTAGCCGAGGTATAGAATACAAAAGCAGGGATGTAATGATAGAACTGTATAAAACGCTGGTAAGGCCACAGCTGGAGTATTGTGCGCAGTTCTGGTCACAATACAGGAAGGACGTAATTGCTCTGGAGAGAGTGCAGCGAAGATTTATAAGAATGCTGCCAGGGCTTGAAAATTGCAGCTACGAGGAGAGGTTGGATAGGCTGGGGTTGTTTTCCTTGGAGCAGAGGAGGCTGAGGGGTGACTTGATTGAGGTGTACAAAATTATGAGGGGCCCAGATAGAGTAGACAGGAAGTACCTGTTTCCCCTAGCGGAGAGTTCAAGAACTAGAGGACATAGATTTAAGCTGATTGGCGGAAGGATTAGAGGGGACATGAGGAAAAACTTTTTTATCCAGAGGGTGGTGGGTATATGGAATTCGCTGCCCGAATTGGTGGTAGAGGCAGGGACCCTCAACTCTTTTAAAAAGTACCTGGACCTGCACCTGCACCTAAAGTGCTGTAAGCTGCAAGGCCACGAACCGGGTGCTGGAAGATGGGATCAGAATGGGCACCTGGTTGTTCTTCGAGCCGGCACGGACACAATGAGCTGAATGGCCCCCTTCTGTGCTGTATCTTTTCTATGCTTCTATGGTTCTAATTCCGCAAAGATTAGTGGCAGGTCAGAAGATTGGACAGAATATAAAAAACAGCAAAGAATGACTAGAAGAATAATAATAAGGAGGGAGAAATTAGAGCACTAGAGAAATCTAAGCTAGAAATATAAAAACAGATAGTACGAGTTTCTACAGGTATTTAAAAAGGAAAAAAGTAAAGTGAGTGTTGGTCCTCTAGAGAGAGTCTGGGGAATTAATAATGGAGAACAAGGAAATGGCGGATGAATTGAACAGATATTTTGCGTCCGTCCTCACTGTAGAGGATACAAATAACATGCCAGAAATAATTGTGACTCAAGAGGTGAAAGGGAGGAACTTAAAACATTTACAATCGCCAGGGAAAGGGCTCTGAGAAAAATATTAGAACTAAAAGATGACAAGTCCCCAGGTCCTGACGGATTTCATCCTAGGGTCTTAAAAGAAATGGCTGCAAAGATAGTAGATGCATTGGTATTAATTTTCCAAAATTCCCTAGATTCTGGAAGGTCCCATCAGATTGGAAAATAGTGAACGTAACTTCTCTATTCAAGAAGGGAGACAGAAAGCAGGAAACTACAGGCCAAATATCTGTCATAGGGAAAATGCTAGAATCTATTATTAAGGAGGTTATAGCAGGGCACTTAGAAAATCTCAATGCAATCAGGTAAGGTCAACACGGCTTTGTGAAAGGAAAATCATGTTTGACTAATTTATTAGAGTTCTTCGAGGAAGTAACAAGCAATGTGGATAAAGGGGATCCTGTGGATGTGGTGCACTTGGATTTCCAGAAGGTTTTTGACAAGGTGCCTCATCAAAGGTTACTGCACAAAATAACAGCTCATGGTGTTGGGGGTAACATATTAGCATGGATAAAGGATTGGTTAACTAACAGGAAACAGAGAGCAGGCATAAATGGGTCATTTTCAGGTTGGCAAGACGTAACGAGTGGAGTGCCACAGGGATCAGTGCTTGGGCCTCAACTACTTACAATCTGTATCAATGACTTGGACGAAGGGACCGAATGTATGGTTGCTAAATTTGCTGATGACACAAAGGTAGGTAGGAAAGTAAGTTGTGAAGAGGACATAAGGAGTCTGCAAAGGGATATCGATAGGTTAAGTGAGTGGGCAAAAATTTGGCAGATGGAGTATAATATGGGAAAATGTGAACTTGTCCCACTTTGGCAGAAGGAACAAAAAAGCAGTATATTATTTAAATGGAGAGAAATTGCAGAACTGAGGTGCAGAGGGATCTGGGTGTCCTGGTACATGAATCACAAAAAGTTAGTATGCAGGTACAGCAAGTGATTAGGAAGGCAAATGGAATGTTGTCATTTATTGCAAGGGGAATGGAATATAAAAGTAGAAATGTTTTGCTACAGTTGTACAGGGCATTGGTGAGACCACATCAAGAATACTGTCTGCAGTTTTGGTCTCCTTATTTAAGAAAGGACATAATTGCTTTAGAGGCGGTTCAGAGAAGGTTCACTCGACCGATTCCTAGGATGAGGGGCTTATCTTATGAGGAAAGGTTGGACAAGTTGGGCCTGTATACATTGGAGTTTAGAAGAATGAGAAGTGATCTTATTGAAATATATAAGATCCTGAGAGGGCTTGAAGGGGTAAATGCTGAGAGGATGTTTCCCCTTGTGGGAGAGACTAGAACTAGGGGCCACAGTTTAAAAATAAGGGGTCTCCCATTTAAGACAGAGATGAGGAGAAATTTTTTCTCTCAGAGGGTCGTGCGTCTGTGGAATTCCTTTCCCCAGAGAGCGGTGGAGGCACGGTCATTGAATATTTTTAGGGCTGAGTTAGATAGATTCCTGATAAACAACGGAGTCAAAGGTTATAGTAGGTAGACGGGAAAGTAGGGTTGAGGTCACAATCAGATCAGCCATGATCTTATCAAATGGCAGAGCAGGCTCGAGGGGCCGAATGGCCTACTCCTGCTCTTAATTCGTATGTTCGTATTACTTGAACATCCTACAGGCAGACAAATGCTTCAGCATCATGACCAATATTCACTGGCCAATTAGTCCAATATGTCTTTTGGGGGGAAAAAACACACTAAATTATATCAGTGCCACAGATCCAGCTAAAATCATAGATACCAGTGTCCACCCAATTTGGATCACTGCATGTGACATTAAGAAGCGAATGAGTGCGCTGGATACAGTAAAAGCTTCAGCACCTGACAACATCCCGGCAGCTAGTTCATTTTACTGACTGTCTCAGCCTTTTTAAAAACTTGTCGGGATAAACTACGCGTTTTCAAAATCCAACATTTAAAGTAACTCTTTTTGGCTAAATCCTTTGTATGTAAAATGATCAAAAAGTCCTGAAACGTGACAGTCCATGATTTCAGAGCACCAGCAACAATGACAAAAACAACTGTGCATGTGTAAGATTATACATACGCAACTCTTTAAAATTGACAATCTTAACTTTGATCTTCTGGCAGTGTCAGAGGGGATCCTGACAAGTGAGAATTGCGCAAACTGCTTTTGTGGTTTGTAAGCATGGGTTAAGCGATCGTATAAAATGGATTGTAGCACCACTAGTAGCGACTGTTTATGTTTGTTGCTCACCTCATTGTTCCTTCTCCACATGCTTGAAAAACTACCTCCTCTCAGAGGTGGTTTTTGACCTCTCTTGAGGTAGCAGCACCACCTCAATTACACCACAAATATTGCTGCAGAAGGTTGGGCTATTTACCCCAGTCGCAATGTAATATAAACAAGACATTAATAGAGGGATAAACCGTTTAAATTATTGGTCTCCTTGGACCCCATGGTGTGCACAGGTCATCAGATTTTGCATTTATCCGTACTTGTTGAATTGTCAACATGTGTTTCCTGTTGCTGTATATAAATAATTTAAAAAATCTGCAAGTGGTAGTACTGTTTCACTTTGTGTAGCTGTCACTGCCTTTGGGAAGGAGAGAGAAAAGGTCCCCCAAGGAGTGTGTCAATATTTTTGGAGGGTCCCACACAGAAATTTGAAAAAACACTAAATTAACATTGAAAAAGTAAACATCTCTTGCCTATGTCCATTAGCAGCACTAACACAATACCTCCCAGCCACAGTTTAGTTACAACATTTCAAATAGCTCACACTGCTGGGCTTTAGGCCCTATGCCTGCATTCTGTGGCAGCCCTCTTACTTCTATGAGCTCAAGCCCCACTCCAGAAGGTAAGCACATAATCGAGACTGACGTTTCAGAACATTACTGAGAGTGTACGACATGATCGTAGGCTAAATCAGCGACTCGTCTGCCTGTTCCGTAAGTTCACGTGAACATTAAAATATCCTATGGCAGTGTTTGAATAAAAGCAGGGTGTCCTGGCAAAACATTCCTCCAACAACTAACACCAACAAAAACTGATTAACTAGTTATTCATCTCAATGCTGTTGTGAAACATTTTTTAAAAAAATTCCCGGAGTGTGGGCAACACTGGCAAGGCCGCATTTATTGCCCATCTCTAGTTGTCCTGTGGACTTCCACTTGATCTGTTGCTATTCTCATGGTGATGGTGCTCCCACACCACTGTTAGGTAGGGAATTCTAGGATATTGACCCACCGACAATGAAGGAATGGCAATATATGTCCAAGCCAGGACTGTGTGTAACTTGGAGGGGAACTTGAAGGTGATGGTGTTCCCATGACATTGCTGCTCTTGTCTTTATATCTACAGTAGAGGTTGCAATGGAGGGAAGTGCTGTTGAAATAACCTTGGTGAGTTGCTGCAGTGCATCCTGTATATCGCACTTAATGCAGCCACAGTGCGCCACTGATGGAGGGGGTGGATATTAAGTCCAGAGGTAGGAACATAGATCAAGCAAAATGCTGTGTCCTGGATGGTATTGAACTTCAAGTGTTGTTGTGGTTGCACCCATCCAGATGAGTGGTGAGTATGCTGTCACACTTCTGATGTGAACTTTGGAGATGGTGGAGGGGCTTTGAGGTAAGTCAGTCATTTCAGAATATCCAGCCTCTGCTCTGTTCTGTTCTTGTAGTCACGATGTTGATGTAGTTGGTCCAGTTCAGCTTCTGGTCAATGGTGGCCCCCAAGATATTGATGGTGGGGTTCTTAGTGACGGTGGTGCTGTTGAAGGCAAGGAAGAGTTGGCTGGGCTTTCTCTTCAAGGTGGTCATTATCTGGCACTTGTGTGGTGCAAAGGTTAACTGCCACCTGTCAGCTCAAGCCTAGATGTTATCCACTCTAGGTTGATATGGGCTGTTTCATTATCGGAAAAGTTGTGAATGGAGCTGAACGCTGTGAAATAGTCAGCCAACAGCCCTCTCCTGATCTTATGATGAAAGGAAAGTCATTGAGGGAGCAGTTGAAGGAGGTTGGGTCAAGGGTACTTCCATAAGGAATTCTTGTAGCAATGTCCTTGGGTTGTGATGATTGGTTTGCAACAACCACAACCATGGACTAAACTTGGGAATATCAGTAACCATTGCCGCAGCAGAAAATCATACACTGAACTCATCAATTCAGAATGTGTGCAGTTGAAAATCTGGTACATTGGGAAGAAACACATGAATTTCCAGAATGTTGTAATCCCAGATGCATAATACACATTAATTGGTTTGTCACGTTCAACAGTTGCAGATGACATCTACACAGAACAGACTGCTGCAAGGAATTAACAGATGTTCAGTGAGAGATTGCCCTGTAAATTGCTCAAGATCCTATCAGTGGCAGAGGTCATTAGTGGCAACAATGTGCAGTGTGGTCTGTTGTTTCTTTCCTCCAGTGAAAGATATTATGCAGCCTACACCACAAGATGCAAGCACCGCTTATAATATATCCAGCTGAATGATTTGATAGTGATAAGCTTTCCCTGAGGTTCTTTTTATAAGCATAGTAAGGCACAACTTTGATGCATCACATTTAATAAAAAGGGCAAAGCCTCAAGGTGATCAGGAGGAGTGATCAAAAGGTATGGAAAATACAGTGTCTATAATGCAAGGAAGTAATGAATAAAGGACTTGCAGAATAGGTGATAATTAAATAATTGAATAGGTAGCCTTACAGCAGGGTCAGTGGAAATCTGTAGGAATTTTGCATATTCATGAGTCTGCTGCAAAATATAATAAAATCTACAAGTCCAAAGCTTTTAAATAAAAAATAATCTGCTTCAAAACTCAGACTTACTGATTTGGAGTTACATCTAACTACATTTTGCTGTCAATGCTGCCCTGAAAATTATCACCATTGCACTACAGCATAATGCTACATAATTTCTGATTTCACAAAATGGCTACTGTTTCAGTTGATATCACTGTTAGCTTGCGATTCCTCGTTAGGTTTGAGACCAATACCTGGTTAGAGAAATACTTGGTGGGTACACCCAACTTAACCTCCGACTCTGCATGATCGCTAGCCAGGGAAAATGGAGATCGGTGCTCCCCTCAAAGGCATTCAAATATTGTTTAGATTTTAATGTTAAATAAGATACATTTACATTTATAGAGTGCCAAGAACAAGAGATGCACAACACTCCTGCCGTCAACAGCATTCTAGAATGAAAGGATCTAATCTCCACAATCCCAACAGAATTTGTGACTGACATTTCCATGGGTTCCATGAGTTGCCATAGATTGTGTCCCCCCTGGGTCTGCCTTGTGAATGCTGAGTGAGTTCCACTGAAGTTACCATGATGTATAGGTGCACTCTACCCAGTTCATGCAGCCATGAAAATGATCAGCACATGCATATTTCCATTTAGAAACAGGCCTGCATTGGACAAGAGCAGCAGCAGATTAGAATGTAAATTTGGAAGTGCAGTGCATGAAGAACAGGCACCTCTATTGCAGCATGCCCACCTGGTACACAAATTGAGATATAAAAACAATGCCGCTGTCTGGTAACATCAAAAATAAAATTTAAATAGTCTTCAGGTAGCTCAAAGCTGAAATGATGCAAGAGTACTTGGTTGCCCAAGTTTAATTTGGTCAATTTCACACCCAAATTTCACCACACAGTTT
Source organism: Heptranchias perlo (assembly GCF_035084215.1). Taxonomy (NCBI): domain Eukaryota; kingdom Metazoa; phylum Chordata; class Chondrichthyes; order Hexanchiformes; family Hexanchidae; genus Heptranchias; species Heptranchias perlo. Next base: position 17,616,950 of record NC_090339.1, read on the forward strand.
TTAGCGATATGAATGTGAATGCATCTTACTTTGATGCAATCTGTGTAGTATAATTGGCAATAATACTTGCAAGCAATTTTAACTCCATTCATAAACAAAATGGTCACAATCAGAATTAGTAAACTGTTTCAATAACAACTTGCATTTATATAGCGCCTTTAACATAGTAAGATGTCCCAAGGCGCTTCACAGGAGCGATTATGAAACAAAATTTGACACCGAGTCACATAAGCAGATATTAGGACAGATGCTTGGTCACAGAGGTAGGCTTTAAGGAGCGTCTTAAAGGGGGAGAGAGGTAGAGAGGTTTAGGGAATGAATTCCAGAGCTTAGGGCCTAGGCAGCTGAAGGCACGGCATCCAATGGTGGAGCGATTAAAATTGGGGATGCACAAACAGCAAGAATTGGAGGTGCACAGAGATCTCGGAGGGTTGTAGGGCTGGAGGTTACAGAGATAGGGAGGGGTGAGGCCATGGAGGGATTTAAAAACAAGGATGAGAATATTAAAATCGAAGTGTTCCCAGATTGGGAGCTAATGCAGGTCAGCGAGTACGGGGGTGACTGGTGAACGGGACTTGGTGCGAGTTCGGATACGGGCAGCAGAGTTTTCAATGAGCTCAAGTTTATGGAGGATGGAAGATAGGAGGCTGGCCAGGAGAGCACTGGAATAGTCAAGTCTAGAAGTAACAAAGGCATGGATGAGGGTTTCAGCAGCAGATGAGCTGAGGCGGGGCGGAGATGCCCCGGAGGTGGAAGTAGGTGGTCTTGGTGATGGAATGGATATGTGGTAGGAAGCTCATGTCGGGGTCAATAGGACAGCAAGTTTGCCAACGGTTTGGTTCAGCCTCAGACAGTGATCAGGGAGAGGGATGGAGTCGTTGGCTATGGAACGGGGTTTGTGGGTAAAATGAGACCAAAACCTCAAAGTATATTTTAAGCAAAACAGCAACTTCTTTTCACTGCTTTTCCACTTCCGACTTGCAGACTTCAAGGGCATCATTGAATTTCCTACCCAGCTACAACTTTGTAAAATACACTATATTGTGGTATGTTAGAAATCCACAGAAACTAAGTTAGAGGGAAGACAAGTTCAAGGTGTTATGTGCTGCAGTTAAATTTATATAGTACTGTTTAATAATATGCCACGACTTCTACATGTAGTAGTCCTTGCATATACTATCAGCTGGAACCTGAATAAGCCAGGCCCAGAAACAGTCATGGAATGCAACCATATGACAATCCAAGGCTTCTTCCCTGCAAGATAATAACAGTGTAGGATGCATTTGACTAGCTGCTACTTTGGGTCCTTGTACCAACGAATGACTGAGGAGACGGCCTAAATTGCTGTGTGTGAAAGATGCAAAACTACAACCCATCTAGATAGTGTAAACAGTAATCAATTCCGAACCAGGTGGCAAAGGACAAAAAGGTGGAACAATTTAATGATGGAAAAGAAACTGTGAAACACTTTAGTAAAAACCCTGAATGGAGTTTTAAGGACTGCTGAATCAAATACATCTGATCTACAATAAAGGTTTGCACTTCACTAACTTTGTGTGTTGAAAGCAATACTAACAAAGTGCATGGAAAAAATACCCCAAAAGCAACAGCAGATATTTCACCTGACACTCACATTGTAATTTAGACTAAATTTAATGTATGTCAAAGCATTTCTGAGCAGAGATTCAATGGCCCCAATATTAGCGGGGGGCGATTGGGTGCGTGGCAAACCCACATGAACCAAAATTACCGTTTCAGACGCGATCGCACATTGATTGATAGTGGTTATCGTCCTCTCTGGGTTTCACGCCCGTTAGCTAGCCTGATTGACAGGCTGGCTGCCATCAGGAGCTGTAACGCAATGCGGGGGGGGGGGGGCAAGAAAGAGAGAGCGAGCCAGACGTCATCCGGCACTGGACTGGAAGACCGGGGGGAGGGGGGGTGGCGGAGGGAGAGGAGAGGGGAAGATCGGAGGAGGAGACATTGGGAGGATGATGAGGCGGCATTGGAGCGGGAGACATTGGACTTCGGAGCAGGTTTCAAAGGTAGGTATTTTCACTTCCTTGCATGGTTTTTTCTTTGTTTTATTTAGTTTATTTTTCCCTGATCCGGCCCTTCACTCCTGGTTTCACCAGGCGTGAATCAGAAGCAGTGGGCAAGCCACGCAATTAAGTTAAAAATCTTTCTAACTACTTAATCTGTCACATGTAAAGTGCCTTAAGTACCTCAATGAGGTACATTTGGCTCTTTAACTGTCATCCCGCCAGCTTTAATTGCCGGCAGGACTTTCGTTTTCGGGTTGCCCGCGTGCACACAGGTGGGTCCCTGCGAAACTCGGAAGTTGGCGGGTTGGAGCTGGCTTTCGAGCCCGAACGGGATTTGCGTGATTTTTGGAGCCACTCTGCCCCCAACACATCCGCATTTGCCTCATAAAATCACCCCCATTATCTTTCATAGAATCATAGAATGGTTACGGCACAGGAGGCCGCCATTTGGCCCATCGAGCATGCGCCGGCTGTCTGCAAGAGCAATCCAGTTCGACCCACTCCCCTGCTCTTTCCCCGTAGCCCTGCAAATTATTCTCCTTCAGGTACCTATCTAAGTCCTTTTTGAAAGCCACAATTGACCCTGCTTCCATCACCCTTTCAGGCAGTGCATTCCAGATCCTAACCGCTCGCTGCGTAAAAAAGATTTTCCTCATGTCGCCTTTGGTTCTTTTGCCAATTACCTTAAACCTGTGTCCCCTGGTTCGTGACTCTTCCACCAGTGGGAACAGTTTTTCTTTAATTACTTTATCTAAACCCTTCATGATTTTGAGCACCTCTATCAAATCTCCTCTCAACCTTCTCTGCTCTGAGGAGAACAATCCCAGCTTTTCCAGTCCATCCATGTAACTGAGGTCCCTCATCCCTGGAACCATTCTAGTAAATCTTTTCTGCACCCTCTCTAAGGCCTTCACATCCTTCCGAAAGTGCGGTGCCCAGAATTGGATACAATACTCCAATTGTGCCGAACCAGTGTTTTATAAAGGTTCAACATAACTTCCTTGCTTTTGTACTCTATGCCTCTATAAAGCCCAGGAATCCGTATGCTTTTTTAGCCGCTTTCTCAACCTGTCCTGCCAAATTCAATGACCTGTACATATACACACAGGTCTCTCTGTTCCTGCACCCCCTTTAGAATTGTACCATTTAGTTTATACTGCCTCTCATCGTTCCTCCTACCAAAATGTATCACCTCACACTTCTCAGCGGGCCAGGACCTACTCCGTTAATGGTAGGGCGTTGGGGAGAGTTATAGAACAAAGAGATCTCGGAGTACAGGTTCATAGCTCCTTGAAAGTGGAGTCACAGGTGGATAGGGTGGTGAAGAAGGCATTCAGCATGCTTGGTTTCATTGGTCAGAACACTGAATGCAGGAGTTGTGATGTCTTGTTGAAGTTGTACAAGACATTAGTAAGGCCACACTTAGAATACTGTGTACAGTTCTGGTCACCCTATTATAGAAAGGATATTATTAAACTGGAAAGAGTGCAGAAAAGATTTACTAGGATGCTACCGGGACTTGATGGTTTGACTTATAGGGAGAGGTTGGGTAGACTGAGACTTTTTTCCCTGGAGAGTACGAGGTTTAGGGGTGATCTTATAGAAGTCTATAAAATAATGAGGGGCATAGATAAGGTAGATAGTCAAAATCTTTTCCCAAAGGTAGGGGAGTCTATAACGAGGGGACATAGATTTAAGGTGAGAGGGGAGAGATAAAAAAGGGTCCAGAGGGGCAATTGTTTCACTCAAAGGGTGGTGAGTGTCTGGAACGAGCTGCCAGAGGCAGTAGTAGAGGTGGGTACAATTTTGTCTTCTAAAAAGCATTTGGACAGTTACATGGGTAAGATGGGTATAGAGGGATATGGGCCAAGTGCGGGCAATTGGGACTAGCTTAGTGGTATAAACTGGGCGACATGGACATGTTGGGCCGAAGGGCCTGTTTCTGTGTTGCAAACTTCTATGATTCTATGATTCTAAATTTCATCTGCCACGCATCCGCCCATTCCACCAGCCTGTCTATATCCTCTTGAAGTCTATCACTATTCTCCTCACCGTTCACTACACTTCCAAATTTTGTGTCATCTGCAAATTTTGAAATTGTGCCCGGTACACCCAAGTCCACATTAATAAGTCATTAATATATACCAAGAAGAACAGTGGTCCCAGGACCAACCCCTGGGGACCACCACTGCATAACTTCCTCCAGTCTGAAAAACAGATGTTCACCACTACTCTCTGTTTCCTGTCACTTAGCCAATTTCGTATCCATGTTGCCACTGCCCCTTTTATTCCATGGGCTTTAACTTTATTGACAAGCGTATTATGTGGCACTTTTATCAAATGCCTTTTGGAAGGCCATATGCACCACATCAACCGCTTTGCCCTCATCAACCCTCTCTGTTGCCTCATCAAAATACTCAATCAAGTTAGTCAAATGTAATTTGCCTTTAACAAATCAGTGCTGGCTTTCCTTTATTAATCCACACTTGTCCAAGTGACTATTAATTTTGTCCCGGATTATTGTTTCTAAAAGCTTCCCCACCACCGAGGTTAAACTGACTGGCCTGTAGTTGCTGGGTTTATCTTTACATCCTTTTTTGAACAAGGGTGTAACATTTGCAATTCTCCAGTCCTCCGGCACCACCCCAGTGTCTAAGGAGGATTGGAAGATTGTGGCCTGTACTTCTGCAATTTCCACCCTTACTTCCCTCAGCAACCTATGATGCATCCCATCCAGATCTGGTGACTTATTTATTTTAAGTACAGCCAGCCTTTCTAGTACCTCCTCTTTCTCAATTTTTATCCCATGCAATATCTCAACTACCTCCTCTTTTACTGTGGCTTTGGCCGTATCTTCTTCCTTGGTAAAGACAGATGCGAAGTACTCATTTAGTACCTCTGCCTCCATGCATATATCTCCTTTTTGGTCCCTAATCAGCCCCGCCCCTCTCATCATTATCTACATTTTGCATACAATGCTTTCTAACTCGGTAAACTGAGCTACAAAATGTTGAGATATCCAGGAGATGATACGAAAGACATCAAGGGACAGCTCCCAACCTCTACCCATGGAAAGAAAATTTCGGAAGGTCTCAGTATGGCCTTCATGTCAAAGGTGTCTTTATTGCCGCAGCAAGTAAACGTTTCCAGCTATTTCACGTCAGTTCTTTTAAAAAGTCATTAATAAAACTAAAATTTGGACACTGTAAGAATGATTACTGACCAATAAAGCACTGTATGTAAAATATACCTGAAAATTATTAATCACTGTTAAGAATAAATTCATGTTCAGTGATTGCGGGCTGAAGTATCTGTTGTTGCTGTCGGGGAAGAAATGTTTCCATGGACCTTGAAAACGGCGAATTGGTTGCTTTAAACCCATGTGCAGTCCTCAAGGCCCAGAAGTTAATTTGACATTATTAGTAATTAAAATACTGTTTGCTGAGTCGCCTGGTGGCAACACATAAAACTTTTGCCTCACATCCCCTATGGTCATAAATCCGAGTTCCTCTAAGTTGTCAAGCAACCTTCCGAGTGCACAAATGCTGAGTCTTGGCAGTTTTAGGTTAATCCTTATTGTGGACAAACAGAAATTTGGCTGAGCCTACCTTCCTGTAGACTTATAAGGAAGCTGATAATGTAACAAAGCTGATGAAAGAATTTGCACTTTTCCTAACCTACTCAGGAGGTTCATGGCAACACAGGAAGAATGTAAAGGAGGATACAAGTATGTAGTAAAAAAACCTCTGTGAAAAAAAGGAAAATTTATTGCCACGTCCGAGTTCTAATGCAGGTATGGCTCCTTTGTAACTGTTTGCCACTTTACGCAAAGGTCTCAGTGCTGATAAATGGGACACTGTTTGACCAAGTTTTACTTGTGTGCTCTTTTCACATATTCTGTAGTGCTTTTGCCTCTACTAATGTTTCTGCATCTCTGTGCTTGTATCAAGGTCATTATTCTAGGAAGTATGGGTAAGTACTAATACCATATTGAGCGTTTTGGTCCAAAGGCTATCTTATGAAGCAAATCACTATTAGTATATCCGACGTGTGATGAGATGGTGGAATGGTTTGTGCCCTCGGAGACATAATATTCCATTCCAGTTTTTTGTGTGTGAAAGAACCTAGTTCTAAACCTTGATGTATTCTGTGCCTAATACATTTTTTTTCTTGGGCACAGTGCGCTCTGTATGGAAAAGCAGCTCACAAAACCATGATTTCAATGTAATTACAATCATGTTTCAAATCTTGTGACTTTTCACATAGCTATTAGGCTCTTCTGAAAGGACACAATAGTTCATAATGGCATTATTGTAACAATGAGAGCAATGAAATGTATAGAGGTAAAAATACACTAAAAATAAAGTTTAAATATGAATAAGCTGCACTGTTTTCCCTCTTCATTTAAGATGGCACGTCAACTTTCAGAGAAAACCAATCTAAAGAATAAAAGAATCCCACTCTACAATGTTCTGTAGTAAATGCGTGTGTATATATTTTATATGTATATATATATATATATATATATAAGTCTCTATATACTATGCAGTCTAACATTATGGAGAAGCATGTGAAAGTGGCTACTTGGTGCATACAGCAATCACTCAGGGAATGTGAACCTTCCAGACAAATGGAATCGCTGGTCATTTGCAATTTAGAGTCCCACGTTCTTCCCAGGAATCAATGTACAGCCATATTTAACAATTTACTGTTTTAATATCGCATTAATGTGTCATGTAATAAGTGGTGCAGTAGAGTGTCATTGTGCCATGCCATGAAAATTGAGGCTCAAGTTCAATCCTCTGCCACTGGGTTACTGATTTTATCCATGTCACTGTGGTGAAATGATAAGCAGAAGTCAGGCATTTATCCAGAGGGAAGGAGGTATAATTCAGAGGGAAAGCTGTCCTTAGGCAACGTACGTGCACATCCAAGTCACTAAATGAGATCAGTGTTGGCAGACCAGGGATTAGGTTGCTCATCCTCTGGCTACATTGATGAACTGGGGAGGGAGGGAAAGGGGGTAGGGGAAAAGAGAGTTTGCCCTCAAATTGCTAAATAAAACTCACTTTATATAACAAACCAAATGTCACTACTTTGGTAAAACCCTCAGGTTTAATGAAGACTGAACCACACATCTTGCTGTACCAGAGCAAGATGAAATGATCAAACTGGATGCTCCTTTGTTATCTGCATATCAAACAGTTAAAGGATGTCTGAATCTTAACAAACAGCTGGGCTCTGACTACCTATCTAAAATCCTTCCTTCAGTGCTGCTTAACAATCTGTCAAATTATAATTTTAAATGATTTATGATGAATATAGTGTGAATATTCATAAGAATTTATTTAATTATACATCCTGCAAGTCAATTTGAGTGAATTAGCTACCTTTAAACAAATGAAAAAATATTAACAAGCACTATAAATAGTTATACATATGTTGCTAAATCTTTTTATGTCACTGCAGTCTCATGTAAACTCAATCTGCAATATGTGAACTGAGCAAAAGTATTCCAATGCAGCTCCTTCTCTGCAGGTAAGACCCATAATATTCATTAATAGGGGTTGAATAAGGGATCATTTTCCAAAATGCCAAACTGTGGTTACATTGTATATTTTCAGCCATTGTTATGGGATGCTGCCAATCTAATTGCATCTTATTTAAGTGCACTCCTTGCACATAACCTTAGCTCATTTTGCTTTGAGATGGTAACAAGAAAACTAAATAGAATTGCAACAACTCATCACAGAATGATACAGTACAGAAGGAGGCCATTCGGCCCAGTGCTCCTGTGTCATTCTTTGAAAGAGCTATCCAATTAGTCCTATTCCCCTGTCCTTTCCCCATAGTCCTGTAAAGTTTTCCTCTTCCATAATTTATCCAATTCCATTTTGAAAGTTACTATTGGACCTGCTTCCACCACCCCTTTCAGGCAGTGCATTCCAGAGCATAACAACTTGCTGCGTAAAAAGATTTCTCCTATCGAGCCTCTGGTTCTTGAATGGATTTTAACAGTTCTCAAATGTAGCTTCTCTGACAGATGACAATGGCAAATATATTCTTGTCGCCAATTTGCAACTTCTTGGAGGAACCATTACCTGTCTAATTTTGCAGAGATTTTATTTCCACCTATATAAAAGTTTAAGCTCCAGATAAAGGAAGTGATAGTCAATATGCATAACAAAGAGGATAAAAGACAATAATCTTGAGTAAAAATGGAATTGAGAGATGATTATGCAGGTTTAGGGTAGGACTATCTTCATGTTAAATAAATTAAGGTCACAAATACGACTGGCTAAGATAAAGGCCATCAAGAAGGCAAATTTCTAACTGAGAAATTTTTTAAAATTATGTAGGACAAAATTTGCACAACAAAAAGATAAATCTAACCCATAAGAAGCCAATCCAATTATCAACAAAATCACAGAGAAATAAACCAAATTTTGAAGTTATACTGGTACGGTTTTAGTAATGATCAACTTAACATAGTATGATAGAATTTAGCCTCTCAATTTTGACCACAGAACCTCAGCAATACTTCTTTAACTTTGAATAGTTGTTGAAAGCTAACTTTTACAGTCTACTCATAAGCTTTAAAGATCTATGCCTTCAGAAGGTTTTGGAATAGGTCACAGCTGGCAAAAGATCATGTGGAGGGCCAAAGCTGAAATGATGCAATTCTTTACAGAAATGCACGAATTAAAATTGACAGTGGGCAGGCACCTGAAGGAGCTGGCATAACACACCACCATCCTCCAATGTCTCTCCTCAGTTGTCCATCTGAGTGGGACTGCCCTCGCTTGGTTCCACTCTTTCTTATCCAATCGTAGCTAGAGGATCTCCAGCAATGGCTTCTCTTCCCACCCCCGGATTGTTACCTCTGGAGTTCCCCAAGTATCAATCCTTGGCCCCCTCGTCTTCCTCATCTACAAGCTATGCCTCAGCAACATCATCCAAAGTCAGGTTCCACAAGTATGCTCTACCCCTCCACCACCTCTCTCAACCCCTTCACCGCCTCAGTGTTGTCCGACATCCAGTTAAACACTAGGAAGACCAACAGCATTGTCTTTGGCCCCCGCCACAAACTCGACCCCCATCCCTCTAGCTGGCCACTATCTCAAGTTGAAGCCAACTGTTTGCAACCTCGGCATCCGATTTAACCCTGAGCTGAGCTTCTAAACCTGTATCCTTTCCATCACAAAGACCGCCCACCACTGTAACATCACTGTCTCTGTCCATCTTCTGCTGAAACCCTCATCCATTTTCTGTCACCTCCAGACTCGACTTCTGCAATGCTCTCCTGAGCGACCTCCCATCCTCCACTCTCCATAACTCCGTTGCGCATATCCAAACCCCACACCAAGTCCCATTCAACCATCACCCCCTGTGCTTGCTGATCTACACTTTCTCCCAGTCCTCCAACACCTCCAATTTAAAATTCTCACCTTCATGTTCAAATCCCTTCATGACCTCAACTCTCCCTATCTCTGTAACCGCTTACAGCTCTACCACCCTGAGAACTGTGTTCTTCCAATTCCGGACTCTTATGCATCACCCACTCCCTTCACCCCACCATTGGCGACCGTGCTTTCAGCCTTCTAGGCCCTAAGCTCTGGAATCCCTCCCCAAATCTTTCCTCCTCTCTCTCCTCCTTTATGACCCTCCTTAAAACCTACCTCTTTGACCAAGCATCCATTCACCCCATCTACTATCTCCTTCCTTGGCTCGGTATCAATTTTTATCTGATTATGCTTCTGTGAAGTGCCTTGGGATGTTTTTCTGCGTTAAAGGTGCTATATAAATGCAAGTAGTAGGTTGTTGTAGGAGACTTCACAATGGCAAGGGTTCGTGGCATTTATAGTCACTCTTCTTGTGACGACTGATGGCAACTTGGAAGTTAATACATAAACATAACCAGATGACAGATTAACTGAGGTACAATAATAATTGAGCATCTCTCCCTCCAGCATGCTAACTCATGCCTCAGAAATACATATTCAGTAAATCATCTTGAACCTCCCTCCTCTGATTTACTTACAAGCTTCTGTCTTAATTATTCAAACATATCGCTCTTGTGGTCATTACATAAGAACATAAAAAACAGGAGCAGAAGTAGGCCATCCGGCCCCTCGTGCCTGCTCCGCCATTCAACAAGATCATGGCTGATCTTCTACCTCAACACCATTTTCCTGCACCATCCCCATATCCCTTGATGCCTTTAATATCTAGAAATCTATCGATCTCTGTTTTGAATGTACTCAATGACTGAGCCTCCACAGCCCTCTGGGGTAGAGAATTCCAAAGATTCACCACCCTCTGAGTGAAGAAATTTCTCCTCATCTCAGTCCTAAATGGCTTACCCCTTATTCGGAGACTGTGACCCCGGTTCCAGACTCCCCAGCCAGCGGAAACATCCTCCTTGCATCGAGTAAGAATTTTGAATGATTCAATGAGACCACCTCTCATTCATTTAACTCTAGAGAATACAGGCCTAGTCTACTCAATCTCTCCTCATACGACAATCCCGCCATCCTAGGAATCAGTCTGGTGTACCTTTGTTGCACTCCCTCTATGGCAAGTATATCTTTTCTTAGGTAAGGAGGCCAAAACTGTACACAATACTCCAAGTGCGATCTCACCAAGGCCCTATATAATTGCAGGAAGACATCTTTACTCCTGTACTCAAATCCTCTTGAAATAAAGGCCAACGTACCATTAGCCTTCCTAATTGCCTGCTGCACCTGCATGTTAGTTTTCAGTGACTCATGTTCAAAGGGACCAGGGTGTCCTTGTACTTCAACATTTCCCAATCTCTCACCATTTAAAAAATACTCTGCATTTCTGTTTTTCCTACCAAAGTGGATAACTTCACATTTTTCCACATTATATTCCATCTGCCATGTTCTTGCTGACTCACTTAGCCTATTATATCCCCTTGAAGCCTCTTTGCATCCTCCTCACAACTCACATTCCCTAGTTTTGTGTCATCAGCAAACTTGGAAATATTACATTTGGTCCCCTCATCCAAATCATTGATATAGATTGTAAATAGCTGGGGCCCAAGCACCGATCCCTGCGGTACCCTATTAGTCACAGTCTGCCAACCTGAAAAAGACCCATTTATTCCTACTCTCTGTTTTCTGTTTGTTAACCAATTCTCAATCCATTCCATTATATTACCCCCAATTCCACGCGCTCTAACTTTGTTCACCAACCTCCTGCGTGGGACCTTATCGAAAGCCTTCTGAAAATTCAAATACACCACATCCACTAGTTCCCCCTTATCTATTCTACTAGCTACATCCTCAAAGAACTCCAATAGGTTTGTCAAACATGATTTCCCTTTCATAAATCTGTGTTGACTCTGCCAAATCCTATTATTTTCTAATCACATTCTTTATAATAGATTCTAGCATTCTCTCTACTACTGATGTCAGGCTAACAGGTCTGTAGTTCCCTGTTTTCTCTCTCCCTCCTTTCTTAAATAGTGGGATGACATTTGCTGCCCTCCAATCTGCAGGACCCGTTTCAGAATCTATAGAATTTTGGAAGATGACAACCAATGCATCCACTATCTCTGTAGCCACCTCTTTCAAAACCATTAATTAAATCATTAATTTCTTTCTCTAATTTGTTTCGTACTTTGTTTTCACTCACATTTTGACATTTTTTTTTGTATATCTTTCACTAACTTATTGTTAATTTAGTTAATTTGTTACCATCATACAAGATTAAATACTTGGTTATCAAACAAACATGACTTCAGGAAATCTGATCAGTCAAATTTGCTTTATCAAACATAAGCTATCCAACTTTGACTAAATAACATGCCCGTACATTGTTATTTTTCTATTAACTTGAACGCTAATATTTTTCATAACTGATTTATTAAAAAAATGCATATACTGTTAATAAAATCTGTTTTACGAGTTCAACACTCACCTCCCAAATTTAACCTACTTTTGTAATACTTTATTGATCACTTTATCCAACAACGAAGGACAGTTGTAATAGTATCTAGCCTTGTGGTATCTACGGCACTTGATCAAGTTAATTCTATAGCAAAGTACTTCCCATGGCTTCCAAAAGCACTATTTTGTGGTTCTGACAATAAGAAAAAAAGAACTTGTATTTATATAGTACCTTTCACGACTTCACAATGTTTCAAAGCGCTTTACAGCCAATGAAGTATTTTTTGTTGAAGTGTAGTTACTGTTGTATTGTAGGGAAATGCAGCAGCCAATTTGCACACAGCCAGGTCCCACAACAGATAATCTGCTTTTTTAGTGATGTTAGTTGAGGGATAAATATTGGCCAGGACACTGGGGAGAATTCCCCTGCTCTTCTTCAAATAGTGCCAGGAGATCTTTTACCTTGACCTGAAAGGGCAGGTTTAACATTCATCAGGAAGACGGCACCTCAAAGACAGTGCAGCATTCATAGGCGAGAGTGCTACCACTGAGCCAAGACTGACAGCTTGGCAATGATTGGCAAGATGCATTGCAAATTAACCCGAGTGCTTAAAGGCTCCTGCTTGATCATGTTTATTCAATAAGTAGACAAATTGGACTCTGACAATAGTGAATGCCCCACAAGGATAAGCATAACATTCTAATCGGTTAATGCCAACGTGACTCTGAAGGAATTGCGAGGTTTTGAATTCAATTAGCCTGATTATGGGGCTCATTGCATTGAAAGCGAGTTTTTTATTTCATCCATTGCTGAAGCGAGATAAGGGGTGATGACCATTTAACATAAAACCCTCAAAGATTTTGAGGGATGAAATTCTTCTTGTCAACGATTTTAGTGAAAAAATCAGTGCAAGCACAAACAAGATTTCTGATCTGTATGTAAGCCAACTTTTCTCTAAAATTATCAACAGGAGAGACTCACTCCCTTTGCTCGTGGGCTCGCTATCTCATGCCAAGTGCGGAAGTTTTGTCTTTGATCACAAAATACAAAAAAGAAGAAAGGACTGGAGTTCATATAGCACCTTTCGTGACTTCAGGATGCCACAATGCACTTCACAACTGATGAATTACTTTCAAAGAGCAGTCTCTGTTCTGCTGTATAAATGTTGTCCAGGATACCAGGAGAACTCTCGTCTGCTCTTCTTCAAATAGTGTCATAGGATCTTTTATGTCCACCTGAGAGGTGGGGTTTGGTTTAATGTCTCATATGAAAGACATTGTTAAGTTCTTGAGAGACTACTGTTGCAGAAGGTTGAGCTGGAGTAGAGCCCTGAAATGAAATCCACCTGGCACCACAGATGTATATCTATAGCCCAACCCCCCAGAGAGAACTCTTCACCAAAGCTCTTGGGAGGGTTGAGAATCTTTTTATTGGAATGGAGACTATTCTCAGACGAGTAAAAATAGGCACCTTTAAACACAATGCTCTGAAACCCAAGTTCTTGAAAGGACGTTACAACACACTGGGCGAGGGGCTCTGTCATGTAGAGGAATTCTAATCACCATATCAAATCACCTAAATAGGGATAGATGTACAGGTGCTTATGTCTTAGACAGCCCGCAACCATAGATCAGCACTTTAACGCTCTGGGAGTTGACATGAGACAAATGAGAATGACTAAAGTTTTGATTAATTCTTCCCTCATGTTTGAAATCTCAGAAACTCCGTGTTGTGAATAAGCAGTGACATGGAAGTGACTCAGATCCTTTGAGTTTTGAATGAACTCAAATAAATGCTAATAAAAACCTCCGTTTTTATGCAAGACTACAGAAAAAGGTATTAGGATAGGTTGTCTTCCAGAGCTGGGTCGCCTAACTAATCCAAGTATAATTCGCTAGATCTTAGACTTGAAACATAGTGAACAGAGCTAAGAAGAATGGTTCCAGTGCTCCAAGAGCACAAACATTTTTGGGCAAATTTTAAATATATTAAATATTGTCTTCAAAAGTTCAATGTTTTCAACAAACCATTAAAACTGCAACAAAGACCAAGGATTAGAATCTTCCTGATGGCAGTTTATGGGGAAGAAGATTTATGTATATCGTCAGAGGAGTGCCTTTACAGAGGAGAGAAAGTTCACAGAGTTGGCATTGCAACATGATGTCAGAAACCAAACATATTTGATATGATGCTGGTCATATAATTGTTCCTTGCTGCCTGGGCTTAATCCACTGATATATGGAGGATTATTTTATAAGGATGCAAACACTTGCATCAAAGTTTTGAAAGTAGATATTACACATATAAGATTCATACAATAGAATACATGGTTTGTAAATGATGAGTTTAAATATTTATCTTCATGAATGCTTATGAAAATGAACACATGAAAGGTAAACAGGGACCTGTCATCAGTGGTCAAGAGCTAAGGAAAAAGTATCTGGCATGTATAAATTAAATCAATAATCATTTTACATCATGCATCATGGTTAGTTACCTAATCTAGCAATTCCCTTTAATTTAATCGTTCAACACTGCCATTAAAAATTCACTCCATTCGACACAGGAAATGATTTCTAGAGAGTTCTTTAAAGAACGGTTATATGTAAATGACAGAAGATCTGAGAAAAGCTAGTCATGAACTGAGGTTAGATTCTTAGAGATATTTTCAACAATAAATCACTTAATTCAACGGGCTGCAGGTTTTGTTTTGACACCACTGGGATGAACTAAACAACAAATGGTAGTGGGACTAAAGTTTATTGAGAGATTTGAAAATGCATCTGTAGCAAGTATGCAAAAGTATGCTTCAGATGCAAAGTGAACATCTATAGTAATTTCTTTCTCAGCAAATGGATTTGCTTTCTGCATTTGTGCAACATGACTTATTTTTGACAAAAATGTACAAGGTTCTAACTAACAAAATGGGCCTGCATGAAGCAGCCCACAGTGCAATTGACCCCGTTATACTTTCTCCACAAACTTTTTTTTAAACTTGTGCCCAATGCAACAGTCAGCTTTCATAGGCAAACACACACTTTCTGTGACCCAGAACTAGGGTTGGAGGAGGTTACAGAGATAGGGAGGGGTTGGGCTGTGGAGGGATTTGATCACGAGGATGAGAATTTTA
Organism: Heptranchias perlo; assembly: GCF_035084215.1. NCBI lineage: Eukaryota > Metazoa > Chordata > Chondrichthyes > Hexanchiformes > Hexanchidae > Heptranchias > Heptranchias perlo. The sequence continues at coordinate 17,632,040 of NC_090339.1, forward strand.
AAATTGGGGCCTTTGATGGACTGGGAATGAATGTAAGTCAGCGAGCACAGAAGTGATAGGCGAGCGGGACTTGGTGCGAGCTCGAATACAAGCAGCAGAGTTTTGGATGAGCTCAAGTTTATGGAGACTAGACGATGGGAGGTCGGCCAGGGAAGTCTCGGAATTGTCAAGTCTGGAGGTAACAAAAACATTGATGAGAGTTTATTTGTATAGTTTATGAAGTAATAATAACATGAGCTAGAACAAAAACAGGTTTAGTTAGATTACAATACTTCACTTTACTTGGAGTATCTGTTTCACAATAATAAAGTTTCCATGTCTTTGCAATGTGTCCATAATGAAAAGTTTATGCAAGGCTGAACCCCCACAAAGTCCGGAAAATCTCCAGCCCATTTAGCAGTATATTGTGAAGGGAGCTAAAGAACCTAGACTGCCAGCCTGATTATATGGTCCTGTTTGTTTTGAAGTCAAACTGATACAAAAGGAAGATAAAAAAGGTACCTTCACAATTAATTAAAACTGTCAATCAAAAGAGATTTCAAAGCCTCAAAATCATAGACTGCAGGAAAAGGCTGTTAACAGGCCTTTGATTAAGCTTTTAAACAATGTCATCTTGGAGAGAAAGATGCAAACAGCAGGCTGTTTATCCCTTTTCTGATTAGTTACTACATCAGACAACCTGGCCGAGTTGATGTAGACTGCCTGTCTTTGTCATCATCTTTTAAATAGGATAAGAAAGCTTCCATTTCACAAAGTTAATTCCATTTTAATGCACATTCCCTCAAATGTAATTAGAAACACCAGAGAATAAAAAAAACAAAGTTACACTATTTGAATATTCACAGATCAGGAGATGCTGCCGTACTAACCTAGACAATGCATATTTCACACTTTGCCTCAGAGAAATACAGACACCTCCTCTAACAGCAGTAACAGAAGAAAAGTTTAAAAATGTTACAATACCGGCAAGCCATAAAGCCCATGAAATATATGATGTAGAGATTCTTATGATCTGAAACAGGGCAGATCTCCAATCCATCATAGTTCAACCTGACTTGCCTATCATTCAGAGATTCACATACATATCTATGATATATTAAAATGACTGAATGCGTTGAAATATACTGCTTTGAATGCATTGCAAATTCCTGTCAGGCTCTGTCTATGGAAAAAACATTGGAAGCACCATGTACTTGTAGCACTGGTTACGGTTGTAGGTAGTAAATAGTGACTTTCCATTAAAAAAAATGTAATATTACAAACCAATTTTTGTGAATCATCCTGAAATTCCAGACACTGGCCGCCTCGTGGCTGTGCTGCAGTCCATCAATTGCAGCAGCTTATTTCGTTGTCCAAATAACCTGCAGCCCTCCGGGCCTCACCCTCAGAAAGCCTAGCAATCCATTCCAGCAAAGTTAAATGTGCAATGACCACCACCACCCACACCACCCCCCGTCTGTGGAGGTGGTGAATGAGGGATAAATGTTGGCCAGGAAACCGGGTGAACTCCCCTGCCCTTCGAATAGTGCCATCCACCTGAACAGGCAGACATTACCTCGCTATAATGTCTCAACCAAAGGATTGCACCTCTGACAATGCAGCAATGCACTGAAGTGTTAGCCTAGATTATGCAGTGAAGTCTTTGGAGTGGAGCTTGAACCTGGATTGATTACTGCCATTTAGTACCACTCTATCATGTTAGCTTTGCCATGTGAGTACGTGTATGCGTGCGCGAATGCACTTTCCCCCTCCCATTACCCAGATAGATGGTTTGTCCTGCAGTGCCCTTTAGTAAAAGGAGACTGCATGCCAAAAGAACCAAACTATGCATCATTTTACCGATTCTCATTTTGTTACTACAAGAGTGTCTGATGAAAGTTATGTTAATTTGTTGATTTTGTGAATTCTACAAATGTTGTTTCATATATTAAAGTAACTATTGAACTGCATACAATATTCAATAAAGGAAGATTAGCCTAAACCCATTTAAAATGAAAACCTGCTTTCATTTAATATTTCATTTCAACTTCACTATTTCATAACATCCTGGTCATCCAATTTCAACATATGAAGAATTAAGTAAAAGTTTCTATCAAAATGTAATACCCAGTATAATACACATCACTTCTGTCAATCAGGCAGTCACTCAATATTGTGTAAGTAATAAATACACGACACAAACTAATGTTCTTGACTTTATACTGGGTCAGCAGTATTCAAGACTATGTGGAGCTGTTTAGGTTACATTAGTCCCCTATATAAAAAGTGTCTACTTTCACTCAACAAGCAGCCAAAGACCTTTTCATTAATGACTTTTCTTCAAAATTCTTTTTAAAATTTATTCATGGCATGTGGGCGTCGCTGGCAAGGCCAGCATTTATTGCCCATCCCTAATTGCCCTTGAGACGGCGGTGGTGAGCTGCCTTTTTGAACCGCTGCAGCCCGTGGTGAAGGTACTCCCACAGTGCTGTTAGGTAGGGTGTCTCAATTAAAATTGCGCACAGCAGTACATATGACAAGGCTACAGCCTGGTCCGACTGACCTTCAAATGACTCTGCACATGGAAATACATCTATTTTATCCCCAGGAACATCAACAGTTCAATTTTAACAAATTATTCACAGAGATGTAAATTTGTAACTAAAGGTTGATTTTGCACACAAGGACATGATGATCAAACACTCCCTGGGATGCCATGCTTTTCATGTAGCTGGAGTCTGGGGGATGGGGAAAGAGTGTTTACGGAGGGCAGCAGGCCAGGGTTACATTGTGAATATGGATAACTATTCTACAGTTTTGCTCAAGTACCTTTGAGAATAAGGAAACATTTATGCAGAACTTTCCCTTACGAAACTAAATAGGTGTACGTGTTTTGTGGAACAAGTAGGTTTAATAAACTTTTCTCATTTTATGCTCTTCTGAATGTATTGAGGAACTGAAGTTGTAACTTTATACAATAACCTGTTAGTAAATATTTTAATTGAATTTTTTTAAAAACAAAGGACAAGGAATGTAGATTTCTACATGCCTTAGGCTATGGATATGGCTTGAACATTGCTCTTCCACGGAAAACAGGAACACAAATGCACATAAAATATCATCCAATTGGGAGCAAAATACATACATCTGGCCTTCCGATTCTCCTATTCAGAGTATGATACAGCACAGAGGTGGTCATTCGGCACATTGTGCCTGTGCTGGTTCTTCAGAGCTATCCAATTAGTCCCACTCCCCTGCTCTTTCCCGATGGCCCTGTAAATTGTTTCCCTTCAAGTGTTTATCCAATTCCCTTTTGAAAGTTATCATTGAATCCGCCTCCACCACCCATTCAGGCAGTGCATTCCAGGTCATAATAACTTAAAAAAGTGTTTCCCAATGTCACCTCTGGTTCTTTTGCAAATCACCTTAAATCTGTGTCCTCTGGTTACCCACTCTTCTGCCACTGGAAACAGTTTCTCCTTATTTACTCTATTAAAACCGTTCATGATTTTGAACACCTCTATCAAATCTCCTCTTAACCTTCTCTGTTCTAAGGAGAACAACCCTAGCTTCTCCAGTCTCTCCACTTACCTGAAGTCCCTCATCCCTGGTACCATTCCAGTAAATTTCTTCTGCACCCTCTGTATGGACTTAACATCCTTCCTAAAGTATGGCACCCAAAATTAAACACAATACTCCAGCTGAGGCCTAACCAGTGTTTTATAAAGGTTTAGCATAACTTCCTGGCTTCGTACACTATGCCTCTATTAATAAAGCCCAAGATCCCATATGCTTTTTTGACAGCCTTCTCAACTGGTACTGCCACCTTCAATGATTAGTGTATATTCACCTGCTTTAAAATTGTACCATTTAGTTTATATTGCCTCTCCTCATCCTTCCTATCAAAATGTATCACTTCACACTTCTCTGCGTTAAATTTCATCTGCCATGTGTCTGCCATTTCACCAGTCTGTCTATGTCCTCCTGGAGTCTGGTACTATCCTCCATGTTGTTTACCACATTTCTGAGTTTCGTGTCATCTGTAAACTTTGAAATTATACCCTCCATATCCAAGTCCAGGTCATTAATATATATCAAAAAAAGCAGCGGTCCTAATACCGAGCCCAGAGGAACACCACTGTATATTTATCTCCAGTGAGAAAAACAACCGTTCACCACTACTCTGCTTTCTGTACACTAGCCAATTTTGTATCTACACTGCCACTGTCCCTTTAATCCCATGGGCTTTAATTTTGCTAACAAGTCTATTATGTGGTACTTTATCAAATGCCTTTTGAAAGTCCATACACACATCAACCACACTACCCTCATCAACCCTCTCCATTACTTCATCAAAGAACTCAACCAAGTTAGCAAAACATGATTTTCCTTTAATAAATCCGTGCTGACTTCCATTTATTAGCCCATACTTTTCCCAAGTGCCAATTTATTTAGTCTCGGATTACTGTCTCTATAAGTCTCCCTACCACCGAAGTTTGGCTGACTGGCCTGCAATTGCTGGGTTTATCCCTTTCCCTTTTTTGAACAGGGGTGTAACATTTGCAATCCCCCAGTCCACTGGCACTTCCCCCACATCGAAGGAGGATTGGAAGATTGTGGCCAGAGCCTCCGCAACATCCACCCTTACTTCCCTCAGTAACCTAGAATGCATCCCATCTGGATCGGGTGACTTTTCTACTTTAAGTACTGACAATCTTTTAAGTACCTCCTCTGTATCCATTTTTATCCTATCCAATATTGCTACTGCCTCCTCCTTTACTGCCACAATGGCAGCATCCTCAATAGTGAAGACCGATGCGAAGTATTCAGTTAGTACCTCAGCCATACCCTCTGCTGCCACAAGAAAATCTCCTCTTTTATCCCTAATTGGCAGCACATCCCTTTGACTACCCTTTTACTATTTATATGTTTCTAAAAGACATTTGGGTTCCCGTTTATGTTAGCCGCTAATCTACTCTCACACTCTCTCTTTGCCCCTCTTATTTCCTTTTTAGATCTCCTCTGTGCTTTTTGTATTCAGCCTGATTCTTCACTGTATTATGAATCTTACATTTGTCATAAGTCTCCTTTTTCTGTTTCATTTAAATCTCTAAGGGCCCGATATTACCATGGCGGCGGGGGGTCCATTGGGCGCGTGGGTAACGCGCCCGGTGAAATCAGTGTGCTCCGCACGCAATTACAGGATAATTGGAGCCACTTACCTTTGCTTCCGGGTTTCCCGCTGGTAAGCTGCGCGGCGGGCGGACTGCGCATGCGCAGTAAGGTCTGTCAGCTGGAGGAGCTCTATTTAAAGGGGCAGTCTACCAATGCTCCTCCTGCAGCAAACAACCAATGCTACAACATGCAGCACTCCAGAGGGAAGGTTGCCCCAAGATTCTCAGACTCCTCACTCCAGCTGCTGCTGGATGAGGTGAGGAGGAGGGAAATATTGTTCCCATCTGATGGGAGGAAGTGCCCTCCCTCCACCACGAGGAAGGCATGGTTGGAGGTGGCCGAGGAGGTCAGCAGCTGCGGCAATATCGCATGAACCTGGGTCCAGTGCTGCAAGAGATTTAATGATCTAACCAGGTCAGGCAAAGTGAGTATACTTACGCATTCTCCCACACTCCGTCTTCCACATCACCTCCACCACCACACAACCCCTTCTGCACTGCCACCACAACGCTCTCGCATCACTCCTCACATCCACTCAACTATCATCCTCACCGTGCCTGCACGTACTCACCGCCCCTGTCCCCATTCGAACACTACCATGCACCCCAATCCTCATACAATATCATGGCTATGTTGCACACACACCCTCCCATGCATCTCCCTCACACTCAACCCCACCCACACCAATGCATGCAGCGTCTCACCATGCAACCATCACTCAATCACGCCTCAGTGTTTTGCCTTGATAGGAAAAGAGATGCCAGAACGCCCGGGAGAGGGCACAGACCAGAAGGGGCACACCACTCCAGGTGGTCCTAACTGACGCGGAGCAGCAGGCGTTGGAGATCAGCCGCACGCTGGAGTGCCTGTCCGTGGCGGATGCCGAGGCTGGGGTTGCACAAATGGCTGGTGACAAAAAGCTAACACTCAGCACTCATTATAACGAATGATCTTAGCATCACTTGGCATCTGCAGCACCTCAACATCTGTCCACATGCCTAATACTGCTTTCTGTTCTCTTGCAGGGCCGTCTGCGAACGCCGTGAGCGATTCCTCAGAGGACCTGCCGGTCTCTGAGGGTCCATCGTCACATCTGAGCCATGCATCCACCAGCACAGATACACACACCGCGGTGGGTCCCCGTCCTCACTTAGTTGGGCTTGCACATGGTGAGTCACCACGCACGTGAGCATGAGCAGACCCTGGTGAGTCCGCGTCGATGAGAGCACTCTTCTCCAGGCTCTGCTCAGCTAGACCCAGATGCTGAACCCTGGGGGCCAGTAGTGAAAAGGAGAGTCGTCGAGGGGCAGCAGCACATTGCCGAGGTGCTGGAACAGGTGCCACACGCACTCTCCACAATCGCACAGGTGATGGAGGAGTCCAACTCCTGCATGAGGGGAATGGTGGCACAGGTACAGGAGGGTATCTCCGAGATAGTGTCGCAGGGACGTGAAGGCATTTCGGAGATAGTGTCGCGGGTAGGTGTGGGAACGTCTGCGATGGAGGAAAGGCTAGCCTCCCTCGAGCGTCAAGCACGGCTCAACAATGAGTCCATCCAGGCCCTAACAACGGCCGTTCGGATTCAGGGTGAGCAACACAAGTCCTCCAAACTGCCATCCAGCAGAGTGGAAGGAGTGATGTGGGCCTGGGCCACGAGAGGGGTGATGGTGAAAGGGGACATGGAAGCGGGGACGCCACTCAAAGTGCTCCCACGTCTAACCCGTTGCCCCCCTCTCAACCAGTACCCGCAATGCTGCCCCCTATCCAGGTGGCCGAGTCTGCCTCTGCACAGGTGCAGGTGGAGCAGTCTTTGGAGGGGCCCTCACGAGCACCGAAACCCAGAGGGCGTCGGCCCAAAGCATCTCATCGGTCAGGGCATGGACAAGAGCAACCTGCCACTACCTCTGCTGAAGCCACAGGGGTAGCACCAAGGAGGGGTTCCCGGAAATGCAAGGCAAAGGGAATGTACAAGGGTGTTTGACGATTTGTCATATTTTTTATTTATATTTGTTTAATTCACATGCACAATAAATCCCATTATCATCACCACTACTGCCACGTCTTGCCCATTCTTGACTGGCTTGTGCAATAGGTCCCTCTCATGGGGCTCACCATTAAGATGCACACTTGGTCCTACCCATTGGGTCATACTACAGTGGGTGCAGGTGTAGTTGCACCACTGTTTTGTGCAGGGGAGGGGGCTGGTATGGCCGCTCCTCTGTCCAGGTGATGAGGACTGGACTCTTCAGACAGTCTGATGTCAGGAGAACCGTTCACATATCAGTGACTCCTTGGCCTCATAAGCAGCCAGGTGAGCCGCTGTTCTGTCCATGGGTTGTTCCTCCTCCTCCTCGGCCTCCTCCTCGTCTTCAATATGGGTGGCAGATGTGGATGGGGCCTCCTCCAGCAGCACCCCTCTCTGTTGTGCCATGTTGTGCAGGGCACAACAGACGACTATAATGCGTCCCACTCTGTGTGGCGCGTATTGAAGCACTCCCCCAGAACGATCAAGGCACCTGAAGTGCATCTTGAGCAGCCCTATAGCCTGCTCAATTGTAGACCTGGTAGCGATGTGGCTGTCATTATATCGACGCTGTGGCTCGGTGGTGGGGTTCCTCAGAGGTGTCATAAGCCACGTGTGCAGGGGATATCCCTTGTCCCCGAGGAGCCAGCCCTTGCGGGTGTTGGGTGAGTGGAAGAGGGGCGGCACATGGACTCCCTGAGGATGAAGGAACCGTGGCAGCTGCCAGGGTATCTGGCGCACACGTGTAGGAATCTCTTGCGGTGGTCACAGATGAGCTGAGTGTTCATGGAGTGATACCCCTTCCTGTTGACGAACAGTCCTGGCTCATGTGGAGGTGCTCGTATTGCTATATGGGTGCAATCGATTACACCCTGCACCTGTGGGAAGCCAGCCACAGCGTGGAATCCCAATGCCCTCTCCATCTGGCTGCGGTCATCCATGGGGAAGTTGATGTAGTGCGAGGCCCTGTGAAACAAGCCGTTGGTTACCTGCCTTATGCACTTGTGTGCAGACGGCTGAGAGGCGCCGGTGATGTCCCTGGTGGCACCTTGGAAGGATCCGGAGGTGAAGAAGTTGAGGGCAGTGGTGACTTTGACAGCGACAGGTAAGAAGATGGTGCTCGGTCCATCCGGAAGCAGCTCGTCATTAAGGAGGCTGCAGACGTCAGCGACTGACTCTGAGCCGCCACATGCACTGCTCCTCAGAGAAGTCCAGGAAGCTGAGCCTCGGTCTGTAGACCCTGTGGCGAGGGTAGTGCCTTATGCGACGCATCTCTCTGCGGTTGCCCTCCCTCCTGCTATGCAGGTGGATGTGTCACAGCACTGTATTGTGGAGCTCCACGTGTCAGGGGCAGACGGTGTGGCTGGCGAGGCTGGTGATGCTGTTCATCCTCCGAGGAGGTCATGACTGCAACTACGGCAGCCCCCATCCGAAAGGTGCACATCTGAGGGGGTCCGCAAGGTAGGTAAGTGTATCCGCATACCGGGGTTGAGGTTCTAAGTCGGTGAATTTGATAGTTAGGAGAAGGGTGGTGGAGGCCAAACTTTGTCCAAAGTGACAAAGTGGCCTCCTGCGATGGGTGAGGGTCCCCCCCACCTGTCAGATGGACCTTTGCAGCTGCCACAGGCTGCTGGCTGCAACACATCCGTTTGAACTGGGAGTGTTTCCCCCAGTATGGGAAACAGTCTCTGTCAATTGCAAAATCCCATCCCTGCTAAAATAACAGGTCAATCAGGTCTGTAAACAACCTGAAGTACCTGCTTAAGTACTTTAAGTGGCACTCCGCCGGGTTTAATTGCCGGCGGAAGTCCCACATGCGGGGGCTGCGCGCGCATCAGTGAGAAACCCGGAAATGGGCGGGTTGGAGCCGGGCTCCCGCCCCGCCCCGGGAATCAACGATTTTCGTAGCCCCCCCGCCAGGAACGCACCCGATTGTGGGTGCTAAAATCGAGCCCCAATCTTTGATCATCCAGGGAGCTCTAGCTTTGGATGGCCTTCGTTTACTCTGTACCCAAACTATCTCCTCTTTGAAGGCCTCCCATTGTTCAATTACAGATTTTTGATTCCAATCCACAGGGCATGATCCCTTTCTTTTTAACTCACTGAAATTAGCCTCCTCCAGTTAAGTATTTTTATGCTTGATTGTTCCTTGTCCTTTTCCATAACTATTCTAAACCTAATGATATTCTGATCACTGTTTCCCAAATGCTCCCCCATTGAAACATGCTCCACTTGTCCCACTTCATTCCTCAGAACTAGGCCCAGCATTGCTTTCTTCCTCGTTGGGCTGGAAACACAGTGATCAAGAAAGTTCTCTTGCATACATTTCAGGAATTCCTCCCCCTCTTTGCCCTTAACTCTATTACTATCCCAGTCAATACTGGGATAATTGAAGTCCCCCATTATCACTACCCCGGAGTTCTGGCATCTTTCTGTTGTTTGCCTGCAAATTTGCTCCTCCACCTTGTTCTCACTATTTGGTGCCCTACAGTGTACACCTAGTAGCGGATTAGCTCCTCTATTGTTCCTGAGATCCTGTCTTTAACCCCAAAACTACATTATTCCTTTCCAGTGCTGTAATAGTTTCTTTGATCAATACTGCCACCCCCCTCCTTTCTTTCCTTCCCTATCTTTCCTGAATACCTTGTAGCGTGGAATATTATTGCCACTATATCATAGTCCCATGTAGTGATTTTTGCCTGGAGCTCACCAACATTATTTACCACGCTACATGCATTTACACACATGCGCTCCAAACCCTTCCTAGACTGCCTCGCATTTGACCCCCGTCTGTTCCCTCCTATTTCTGAACTATTCTTTACTCTAGTGCTATTTGTCTCTCCCAGTTCTCTGTGCATCTTGTTTCTCTGCTCTAATGTTTCATCCTGGTGCCCATCCCCTTGTCAAATTAGTTTATTATTCGTCAATGGCACAGAACATGAGACAGTCTGTTCTAAACATTCTCCAGACGTGGAAAAGTTTAAAATCTTCATTATTTCTATCTTAATGCAACACCAGTTTGGTGCTGTATTAAGTTTAATATGGAACAATACATTTATCCTCTATTAAAAGGCGGATATTACAACGTTATAGTTCATACATGCAATGAGTCATCACTTTAATTAAATTATTCTGCATTTTCTGAAGTGTTCTATTAATACCAATAGAAATAAATCTCAAAGTATTTGGACAATCAATGTTTGGAGTGCTCCTGTTAGTCTCGACAACAGCCTGCCCAAGGATTCAACTCGGGAGTGGCACAGTTACAGTGGGATTCAGTTCCACTCCTCTTCAATCACTTGCTGTCATTGCTATTGGGATTCCAGGCATCCAGTCAGACATGATTGCAGTACTGGATTTAAATCTGAAAACTGGAATCACCATTTTGGCACAATGATCCACTGCCTTTTGAAGCTGTTTTCTGATAGCTATATTGGATTTGGGTCATCATCATTTTGGAATGTGTCCTGACTTCCATCTTAGAAAGTACCCCATCGATCACCTTTAAAAATAAACCTAGATAATTAACCTGATGTGTTCTAGGCATTTTTTGATACATCATGTTCAAAACAATTCGTTTATTACTGCTTGTGGTTTCCTGTGTGCCACACAGCAGATTTTATGTGCAGATGTTTTCTCACTGAGTGTGGAAATCGTCTACACGTCTTTCTTCCAACTCCTTTGTTAGCTGGGTGCTGATAGGCATGTCTTCATTTCGACTAAGCAATTCATAATTTTATCTGAAATTCTTCTGGGGTTTTCAGACTGACACAGAACTGTAGAGATATCAGCCCCAAAACTCTATGGCTCCTCCAGTGAAAAGGGCAGAATCGAGGCTGGGACTTCGATACAGAGTTTTACACTGCAGTTTCTGGGATGGCCTTTTGGGGCAGAGCTTCCACCCAACTCAAAGGCGGCCATCAATGGAAGGTAGCCATGGACTCTCTACATTGGGAGTTTCCAATTCCTCAGCTGTCAAGATGCGACACACATCACTAAAAACTGGTGGAAGTGGGGTCCCTCTTGGGGGTCCGGGGGGAATAGTGGCTTCCCCACCCCAAGAAAAAAAAAATCGATAAATAAACTATTAAAGCAGCCCTCTTACAAATGGGAAGTGGCAACCTTTGCCAGGATATCTGGTCGAGCATGGCAGATGCCCTACATATGCCCCTTGTGGCACAGGTGTCTGCCATTGCAATACAAAGTAGGGGATCTGTCCCTGACTCTGGGATGTACCCTGCACAGATTTTCGGGGTCAGCATTCTCCTCCTGTTGTGACTTAGGAACATATATTTCGAAATGACTTAGGCTTGCAAATGGCTTGAACTTGTACTTTGCTCTTCCAGGGATAACATGAGAACAAATGCACAAAAGATCATCTTAGTGTAATTCATCTTGCATTGTTTAAATTGAGTCCAGAAGCTATTATTTGCTTGCATTCTTACCGACTGTTAACTATCTTGATTAAAACAGTTGTGGATGGCATATTCAAATTTCCAATTAGGATCTGCCCTGAAAATCGATGACTCTTCTGGTGAAAGGGCCAGAATTCAAACTAGTTGACCAGAACTCGTTTTAACTGGTATAACTTAAATTTACCACAGGTTATCTCCATTGATGACTAGAAGTATAATTTATGTACAATTGTCATGAGACAAACCTTCTTGCACAAAAACTGCTATTTCTAATCTTAATTACCATGCTTAAAGACTCTTGAGTAAACAAAAATACCTCATGCAATATTCAGTAATTGAAGTGGAAATCCCTCCATTTCCCACAGCTCTTAAGTGTGATGCATCACAAACACACAGGGCACCTTGGAAATCAAACACTACCACATCCTACACAATGTACCAAGTTTGTTACTACAAGAGCAGGCTACCAACTCCATAAGCATCTTTATGCTACGAAAAAGCAAGACTGAATACCAATCTTACATAGTTGTCTATTATTACTCAAATAGCAGAAATTCACACAAAATCCAATTTTCAATTTCCAACTTCCAGATGTATAGTGTTGGTGTATTGGATCAGACCTTTAAATCAGTTACAAAACTCTTAAGAAAACATTATAAGTAATAACATATTGTCAATCAAAATTAAGTTCTATTACTTGCAGACAGTAGAAGTTCAAATACCAGTGATGCTTCATAAATACTTTTATAACTAAGCACTAAAGTTCTTAATTCTAATGACTAAATTAACAGCACAAGATTAGGGTATAAAGCCAACTAGTGGTTACCGATTACTATGACCAGAATACTCGTTCCAACCACCAATACTAGCAACACATTTCTCTCTCTTATTGGCCTCCTGACTCCCATGACAATTCTCTCAGATATTCAAGGTTCCACTTGATTTTACTTTGTTGAATTTGACAATGAGCATGAGAAACATTTATCTGCTCATCTGCTTGAAAATCCTTACTGCCTCAGTCTGGCTCAGCAATCTCAACAAAGTCAGAAAGTTGTGGGTTCAAGCCCCACTCCAGCACTGAAGCACGTAATCTAGGCTGACACTTGCAGTACAGGTTTGAATAAATGGTGCATTGTTGGAAGTGCCATCTTCATCTTTCGGAGATGTTAAACTGAGGGGCAACTATCTGTTCAGGTGGGCGTAAAAGGCACCATGACACTTTTTTTTGAACAAAAGCAGGCACTTCTCTAAGTGTTCTGACAACATTTACTCTTCTACAAACACCACCAAACAGATTAACTGGTAATACATCTCAATGCTATTTGTGTGAGCTTGCTGTGCACAAGTTAGCTGCGAGGTTTGCCAACAAAACAGTGACTAATATCAAAAGTAATCCAATGGACTTAAAACGTGTTGGGACATCTTGAGGATGTGTAAGGAGCTATTCAAATGCAGGTTCTTTCTTTATTGTGAACTTACTGTCTGGCTAATTGAACTGAGCATGATTAACAGGAAAGATTTCTGGCTTTGCAACAGATGTTTAGGACATAGAAGTTTACAACATGGAAACAGGCCCTTTGGCCCAACATGTCCATGTCGTCCAGTTTATACCACTAAGCTAGTCCCAATTGCCTGCACTTGGCCCATATCCCTCTATACCCATCTTACCCATGTAACTGTCCAAATGCTTTTTAAAAGACAAAATTGTACCCGCCTCTACTACTGCCTCTAGCAGCTCGTTCCAGACACTCACCACCCTTTGAGTGAAAAAATTGCCCCTCTGGACCCTTTTGTATCTCTCCCCTCTCACCTTAAATCTATGTCCCTTCGTTATAGACTCCCCTACCTTTGGGAAAAGATTTTGACTATCTACTTTATCTATGCCCCTCATTATTTTATAGACTTCTATAAGATCACCCCTAAACCTCCTACTCTCCAGGGAAAAAAGTCCCAGTCTATCTAACCTTTCCCTGTAAGTCAAACCATCAAGTCCCGGTAGCATCCTAGTAAATCTTTTCTGCACTCTTTCTAGTTTAATAATATCCTTTCTATAGTAGGGTGACCAGAACTGTACACAGTATTCCAAGTGTGGCCTTACTAATGTCTTGTACAACTTCAACAAGACACCCCAACTCCTGTATTCAGTGTTCTGACCAATGAAACCAAGCATGCCGAATGCCTTCTTCACCACCCTATCCACCTGTGACTCCACTTTCAAGGAGCTATGAACCTGTACTCCTAGATCTCTTTGTTCTATAACTCTCCCCAACGCCCTACCATTAACGGAGTAGGTCCTGGTCTGATTCGATCTACCAAAATGCATCACCTCACATTTATCGAAATTAAACTCCATCTGCCATTCATCGGCCCACTGGCCCAATTTATCAAGATCCCGTTGCAATCCTAGATAACCTTCTTCACTGTCCACAATGCCACCAATCTTGGTGTCATCTGCAAACTTACTAACCATTCCTCCTAAATTCTCATCCAAATCATTAATATAAATAACAAATAACAGCGGACCCAGCACCGATCCCTGAGGCACACCGCTGGTCACAGGCCTCCAGTCTGAAAAACAACCCTCTACAACCACCCTCTGTCTTCTGTCGTCAAGCCAATTTTGTATCCAATTGGCTACCTCACCTTGGATCCCGTGAGATTTAACCTTACGTAACAACCTACCATGCGGTACCTTGTCAAAGGCTTTGCTGAAGTCCACGTAGACCACGTCTACTGCACAGCCCTCATCTATCTTCTTGGTTACCCCTTCAAAAAACTCAATCAAATTCGTGAGACATGATTTTCCTCTCACAAAACCATGCTGACTGTTCCTAATCAGTCCCTGCCTCTCCAAATGCCTGTAGATCCTGTCTCTCAGAATACCCTCCAACAACTTACCCACTACAGATGTCAGGCTCACCGGTCTGTAGTTCCCAGGCTTTTCCCTGCCGCCCTTCTTAAACAAAGGCACAACATTTGCTACCCTCCAATCTTCAGGCACCTCACCTGTAGCTGTCGATGATTCAAAAATCTCTGCTAGGGGACCCGCAATTTCCTCCCTAACCTCCCATAACGTCCTGGGATACATTTCATCAGGTCCCGGAGATTTATCTACCTTGATGCGCGTTAAGACTTCCAGCACCTCCCTCTCTGGAATATGTACACTCCTCAAGACATCACTATTTATTTCCCCAAGTTCCCTAACATCCATGCCTTTTTCAACCGTAAATACCGATGTGAAATATTCATTCAGGATCTCACCCATCTCTTGTGGTTCCGCACATAGATGACCTTGTTGATCCTTAAGAGGCCCTACTCTCTCCCTAGTTACTCTTTTGCCCTTTATGTACTTGGATTCTCCTTTGCCTTATCTGCCAAAGCAATCTCATGTCCCCTTTTTGCCCTCCTGATTTCTCTCTTAACTCTACTCTGGCAATCTCTATACTCTTCAAGGGATCCACTTGATCCCAGCTGCCTATGCATGTCATATGCCTCCTCCTTCTTTTTGACTAGGGCCTCAATCTCCCGAGTCATCCAAGGTTCCCTACTTCTACCAGCCTTGCCCTTCACTTTATAGGGAATGTGCTTACCCTGAACCCTGGTTAACACACTTTTGAAAGCCTCCCACTTACATACTAGTTTACAGTCAGTTATTTATGTCTCTGAGATACCGCCAAATTTTGTTTCCCTAATCTTTGAGACAAGAGCGGCATAGAACGTTTTTTTTTTAACATATTAACCATAACGTGTTTAATAAATTTACTAAAAAATAAGAACTGTATATTTTTAAATATATATTTTTACAACTTGAGGTGCTTTACAAGTGTGTTGTCGATAGTTTCTCACTGAATCCATACTGGCAATTAGGATCAAAGTCAGCTGAAAAAATTATTAAATTAAAAAAATGACCAATCATCTGTGCTTTACAAATCATGTAACAGATTGCAAGTTTATGGAAAACAAGCCATTCATGTCACAGCCACCATAACTCCGTTGTGTCTGCTCACTTGTGAATTAAGTGTCTATGCCCATAGATAGTTTATTTTCTATAAACCTCGTACATCTTTTTATAGAGCTGAAATATTTTCATGAACCAAACTAAGTGGACTCCTTCATACTTCATGTGGAGGAACAGTGAAATAGGATTCCCTCGACAGGGGTTCCTTAATCACCATTTTTAGGAAGGAAGTCCCAAAGCCCAAGGGATATTGCCAGGCAGCTTCCTCTTTCTCAGGCTAATCAAGTTGAAATAACAATCATGTGTAATAAATAAAACTGTGATACAGAGTACATCAAAGCCTGCATATTTAGATATGATCGTCTCTTTGTGAGCCTGACCATAATACACTGACGGATTTCTTAATTATATGGCACAGCTCGTCCTGATTTTAAATGTTTCTGACATATATTTTAGAATATCTTACAAGAAGAATGAGGAGAGGCAATATAAACTAGAGGGCGCAATTCTAAAAGGGGTACAGGAACAGAGAGATCTGGGGGTATACGTGCACAAATCATTGAAGATGGCAAGGCAGGTTGAGAAAGCTTTATAAATAGAGGCATAGAGTACAAAAGTATGGAAGTCATGATGAACCTTTATAAAACACTGGTTCGGCCACAACTGGAGTATTGTGTCCAGTTCTGGGCACCGCACTTTAGGGAAGATGTGAAGGCCTTAGAGAGGGTGCAGAAGAAATTTACTGGAATGATTCTGGGGATGAGGGACTTCAGTTACATGGATAGACTGGAGAAGCTGGGGTTGTTCTCCTTGGAACACAGATGGTTGCAAGGAGACTTGAGAGGTATTCAAAATCAAGAAGGGTCCAGACAGAGTAGATAGAGAGAAACTGTTTCCATTGGCGGAAGGGTCAAGAACCAGAGGATATAGATTTGAGGTGATTAGCAAAAGAACCAAAGATGACATGAGGAAAAACTTTTTTTACACAGCGAGTGGTTAGGATCTGGAATGCACTGCCCGATGAGGTGGTGGAGGCAGATTCAATCATAGCCTTCAAAAGGGAACTGGATAAGTACTTGAAAGGAAAAGATTTGCAGGGCTACGGGGATAGGGCAGGGGAGTGGGACTAGTTGGATTGCTCTTGCATAGAGCCGGTGCGGACTCGATGGGCCGAATGGCTTCCTTCTGTGCTGTAACCTTTCTATGAATGTGAATTAGTTACATCAGAATTTAGAAGACTAGTGTGAAATGTTGGGAGATCACTACCCAAATTCTTTTATTAATGACAACACAATTCCCCATGCACAGTATATAGTTCCATATCATATTTAGCTAGAATTATACTATTAAGACAATGTAAAAAAATATTGCTCGAGGCCAACGTATTACATGGAGAATTTCAGACTGACTCTAATCTTCATTTTCAGAAATTATCCGTCTGCGTCACTGGCCACAGAACTGTGTGATTCAACATACAAATATTTTGACCTGAAATGCAGATAGTAATACATATGAGGGTAGTCCTGAATTGATGAAAGCACTGCAAGTTTAATTAAGCGACAAATGCATTATGTACTAATGTGTGAGGCAATAAAAGTCACCCATGCTGGATAAATGATGAGTCCTCGGGTGAAGGCATTTATAGAGCAGTAGATTTTTATGCTGAGAAGAGTATGGAACAATGTAGTGACACTACACCTTTTCTACAATACATAAATATGCCTTGATAAACAAGTATCTAAACTGAAAAAATAATATTCAATGTTCCAATTAAATAGTGACTCATGTTTAGGTACATGTTGGAAAATGTAAATCAGATGTGCTGTGCCATTTACAGACAGGAGTCAGTTTACTATTTAAGAATTCCCATGATGGGCGTGCTCGCTTTCATCCAGGCTGTCAAGTGTTTTTCTAGATTTCTACGTGGTAAGACTATTTTTCCCAATTTATGACCAAAACCAAAGCTCTTCTAGTTACAAGCAAGGGACAGCTGGTTACTATGAATTAAAAATTAAATTAAAGAAAAAACTAGCCCAATGACTGAGCACATTAAATAGGCGATTGACTGTAGCAGAAGAATCAAGCCCTTTTCTTGCTTTTGATTTGTGGGAAACACGAGATGGGCAGACGTGTCCTCTAGGCTTCCTTCCTCGCCTCAATATTAATAATGGAATTACTCAAAAGGATTCAACTGCTTTAAATCTAGAAGTGGCTTTTGTTTATTTAAATGTACTTTGTATAACTTGTTTTGGAGGCATTTAGTCCATATTTATTATGTATTTATTTATTTAAAAATGATATTCGGTGCTTTTGGAATATGAATATCATAAGTCAGTGCATTTCAATATACTTTACATATAATTTTAAGAATGCAAACCACGAACATATGAAAGAGAAAAAAAACAAACTGAGCACATACCTACAACTTTTCAATCATCTCATTTTGGATAATTTATTAACTACAAGCCTGCAATTTTTCTCATCATTAATATGACGCATAATATTTTCCCCCATTTCCAGTGATTTGATCAGGTCTTTATTAGATCTCTTACAGCAGTGAAACCTTGGTTTGAGAATTCTTCATTGAATGGAAAAACAATTTTGAGTTTTTCAAAATATATGCCAGATTTGCAGCTTTAACTGTCATTTGCAATTATGAGCCATCTCTATTCTGCTGTGCTCGACAGAGAGCAAAATTGTTCCGTGAAAAATGTGTTACAAGCTCTTTTACTAGGAAATAGAAACACAGAATGAATACTCAAGGTGAAAGCAAATTCATTTGACGTGGCCCTATAGCACATCGATGAGAACATCATAGCTTCTTAAAGCTCTTAACTTAAGTCTCCCTTCATAACTTAATTGCCAGTATTATTCTGGTGAACCTACCCTGTACCTTTTCCACTACTTTCATATTTTTCCTAAACTGCACACACTACTCCAAATGTGGCGTGAAATTGAAAGGCCACTTTTAAAATCAACCCGTCCGATGGTAACGGGGTGGTAGCGGAGTTAAAATAGCTGCGCGCTCCTTACCGTCCCGCCACCATATTTACTGGGCAACCAAGGCACCTGCTTGAATTGGGTGGGAACCTCATTACTGTATGCAAATTGGGGCCCAAATGATGTACACAGGACCCCGATGCAATTTGGAGGGACAACTAGGCAGAGTGTGCACCATGTGGCAGTAAGGTCCCTCACTGGGGAACCCATCTGCCAAAGATGTCACTGATCACCTGAGTGGGGGTTCCTGCTAAAGGTATTCATTGCCTCATTCTGCTCACATGTCTGCTATTGTCAGCAGATCCAGTGCATGCTGGTCATACCAGCGTCAAATTTGCAGAGCTCAGTTGAGAACTTAGTCCAGCCTTGCTTTTGTATTGGTGCTTGTCAACCAATACTTGTGCAACTTTCCTGTATACTTGATCCCTGAAGCAATTCACGGCCAGCTGTGCTATTTTTTTAATTTAAGGTAGTAGGGAGTTGTGGGTAAGATTCAACACTCCATGTTCAGGATCTCACATAAGGGCTTCCCGCCAATCAGTGAAGATGGTGTCTGTACCGAGGGCCAGAGATGGAGAAGGCGAAATCTGTAGCTCAGCCAGTAAAGTTGGTGCTTTGTACCCATTGTCAAGCACACACTGACCTAAGGACAATTCTTAGGGATCAATGTTCAAAAGGTTTCTCCCCTTCTGCCCCTAATTTATTCTCCTCCTTTGCTGAAGGCCACTGATGAGGTACAATACCACGGGTAATGGCAGCCCTCCAATGCCTCACTCAAGTGGCCATTATTCAAGTAGAAAACTAGACAGCGAGTGTGGTTCAAGTTATTCAATTAGAAGGCATTGCAACCAAGCCTGATTCTGTTTCCATCCAATATCAACACACACACTCTCTCTTTTAGTAGTCACCTCCAGTTGAGGTTTGAAAGCTGAGCGCAGATCAAGGATCTTTTGGTCTGTATTGGTTGGTATTATATTGGGCCAGACTTTACCTACTAAACTACAGGAGGAACTACAAGAAATTTCAGCTCCAACGGCTGCTTAAAAAGAGACGTGCATGCAGCACTACAAAGATGGATGATGCCATAGGCTCAGGATATGCAGATAGGGTTGTGCTCTGTTCCTAATTCCCATCTGGATTGCTGAGCATTCCAACTTAGTTGTAGCAAATTCATTGAGCAGAAGAAATCAGACCTGTTCCTGTTTCAAACTGAGCTGCTTTGGAGGATAGGTCTGGTATCAGGTAAAACTGAGATTTTTTTCCAGTTCATCACAATGTCCAAATACTCCGAAAGAGGCAGAAACTGATTCAGTCCACCCTCTAGGATCTCTCTTGAAGGCGGTCATACCAGCCAAACCCAGATATGGGAAGACATGCAAGACCTTTTGCCACAACATGGACATCACTACAGAAAAGCACTTGGTGAATAATCTGGCTACTGAGCTCAGGCCACTTTAAAGCTTTTGGTTGACCCTAGTGGTGTCAAACCATTAGGTACGTCCTGTGGGGTTTCTCAGATTCTTAATTGGATGTATTCATCTTTCACCTCGATATTGGATGGAAACAGAATCAGGCTAGTCTGCAATGCCCTCTAATCGAACAACTTGCCCGACACTCGTTACCTAGTTTACTACTTGAATAATGGTCACTTGAGTGAGGTAGTGGAGGGCTGCCATTCCCTGTGGTATTGTACCTCATCAGCAAAGGAGGAGAATAAATTAGGGGCAGAAGGAGAGAAACTTTTTGCACATTGATGAATACATCAATGGGGAAGAGTAACTATCTTAAATTCCTCCTGCAAAACAAAGGCATTCAACACCCTAATGTCGACAAGTTGAAATTCTCCAATACTTTGGGAGATTAGAGTAACAGGAGTAGAACCCAACATGACCATGGTCTTTCTTTGAACAGCGCAGAAAGTAAAAGTTCCTGCAGCATGTCCCATGTTTATCAGTTGTTTGACTGTCTGGATAAAAATTATCCTCCTGTTGGGGGAAAAGGGAGAAGAGGAGTCCTGAAATGGAAGGCATTTATTTTAATCTGATTCTTCTGGGAGATGCTTGGTTGATGTGTTAACCTTATAATTTAATGACAAATACTGGCATTGGTAGTCTAGTCCCAAGACTAAGACCTGGCTGATGTGGGTGATGTTGTAGATCAGACCATTCTAGAGGAAAAGCAACAACTTCAGGTAAAGCCAAAGGCTACTTCAGTGAAGAGAAAACTTTCCTGAATATCTGTTAGAAGTGAGATCTGGCTGTTGAAATTGAAGGTGGTTCATTAGCAATACTAGAGGTAGACAAAACAATGTAGGACACAGCTCACTTGGTGCATCCTTGACGCAGCAATTTTGTGACTGGTCCTTGCTCACCCTATGACCTATGAGGTGATTGTTACTTCACTCCATTGGTTCCTGAGAACTTCCAGAGTCGAGTGAGGCGTGCTTAGGCATTCTGGAGACCAGGATCTCTTTCCTGGGACAAAACCAATCAGGTAAATCCCTTGAATCTGGAACAGGCTTCACACGTTGCAAAATCATGCAATGAGAATAGGCAATTTTTTTTTTTATACGTTCACGGGATGTGGGCGTCGCTGGCAAGACCGGCATTTATTGCCCATCCCTAATTGCCCTTGAGAAGGTGGTGGTGAGCCGCCACCTTGAACCGCTGCAGTCCGTGTGGTGACGGTTCTCCCACAGTGCTGTTAGGAAGGGAGTTCCAGGATTTTGACCCAGCGACAATGAAGGAACGGCGATATATTTCCAAGTCGGGATGGTGTGTGACTTGGAGGGGAACGTGCAGGTGGTGTTGTTCCCATGCGCCTGCTGCCCTTGTCCTTCTAGGTGGTAGAGGTCGCGGGTTTGGGAGGTGCTGTCGAAGAAGCCTTGGCGAGTTGCTGCAGTGCATCCTGTGGATGCAATGAAAGTGAGTATCATGGATATCTGTGATTGGGAAAGACTGGTGGTGGTCTTTGCAAATTTTGAAGCTAGCTACTGAGATTAACGATCAGTTGTGGGTCAGGGTTTGATTGATCAGTGAGAGCCAGAAGAGACCTCAATTCAATAGACTACTGGTCAGCAATTGAAGATAAATTGAACAAAATTTTTTTTTAATGTTGGAAACAGACCGAATAGCTGGAAACGATACCAATAAACGGAGTAAACTTTCTCTGGCATAGAGTTAACAGAAAACCAATTAGTGCTCGAGACAGGAGACAGGAAGCTGAAGGTGTACTTCAAAATGAAGCTGGAGACAGTGGGATAGCAGAAGGTCACTTGACCCTTAGGCTTGCAGGGGCATTGTCCCTGGTGATTTCCTACATGGGATGATAGTCACTACTTTAATTTAAGTAGAGAAAACTTTTTAAAAAACACACTGCCTTACAAATAGAGTTTAGTCCATGGAGAAAAAAAAATGCTCTAACTGGCCAATTATTTTAAATAGACAAATATGAACACTCCAAAAAATATGAAAGTTTTGGCCAGGTGTGAAAATCATACTTCTCGACAGGTGAAACCGCCAGTAAACAGCATTACAGTAGCAGGCTCAGTTCATAGTAGAAGACACAAAAAACATACCAGAAATAGTGGGGAACCAAGGGTCTAATGAGAGTTAGGAACTTAAAGTAATTAATATTAAAGAAAAAGTACTGGAGAAATTAATGGGACCAAAAGCCAACAAATCCCCCGGACCTGATGGCCTACATCCTAGTGTTCTAAAAGAGGTGGCTGCAGAGGTAGTGGATGCATTGGTTGTGATCTTCCAAAATTCCCTAGATTGTAGAATGGTCCCAGTGGATTGGAAGGTAGCAAATGTAACACCACTATTCAAGAAAGGGGGAAGACAGAAAACAGGGAACTACAGGCCAGTTAGCCTGACATCAGTCGTCGGGAAAATAGTGGAATATTGTTAAGGATGTGGTAACAGGGCACTTAGAATATCAGTAATAAGGCAGAGTCAACATGGTTTTATGAAAGGGAAATTGTGTTTGACAAATCTATCAGAGTTTTTTTGAGGATGTAACTAGCAGGATAGATAAAGGGGAACCAGTGGATGTAGTATATTTGGATTTTCAAAAGGTGTTCAGTAAGGTGCCACACAAAAGGTTGTTACATAAGATAAGGACTCATGGGGTTGGGGGTAATATATTCGCATGGACAGAGGATTGGTTAACTGACAGAAAACAGAGTAGGAATAAACGGGTCATTCTCAGGTTGGCAGGCTGTTACTAGTGGGGTGCCACAAGGATCAGTGCTGGGGCCTCAGCTATTTTCAATCGATATTAATGACTTCGATGAAAGGACCTAGTGTAATGTATCCAAGTTGTAAGGTGAATGGCAAAAAAAACAAAGGTGACATGAGGAAAAGCTTTTTTACACATTGAGTAGTTAGGATCGGGAATGCACTGCCCGATGGGGTGGTGGAGGCAGATTCAATCGTGGCCTTCAAAAAGGAACTGGAGAAGAAAGGAAAAAAAATGCAGGGCTACAGGGATAGGGCAGGGGAGTAGGACTAACTGGATTGCTCTTTCATAAAGCCAGTGCAGACTCGATGGGCGAAATGGCCTCCTTCTGTCCTGTAACCTTTCTATGATTCTGGAGTTTTGATCAAGTAACCCTGTTGATGCAGAGAACATTAACAGAACTTCTTTCAGGTTTGCTTGGTTATCTTTTATGTGAGTTGGTCTGGGGCCTTGGCAGGGGCAGGCTGTCTATGGAGGAGTCAGCTTGAAAGAGTGACTAGCTTTCTCTTATCAAAAGTAACTTTTACTCTGCTTACTCAATTCATGAACCGTTCCTTTAGATTGGAAAATTGCACATGTCTATTTAAGAAAAGGTGAGAGAGAGGGAAACCAGGGAATTATAGACCAGTTAGCCTAACATCTGTTGTCGGGAAATTACTGGAGTTTATAAATAAGGATAGAATGACTGAACACCTTGAAAATTTTCAGCCAATAAGAGAGAGCCAGCATGGATTTTGTAAAGGGCATGTCATGCCTGACAAACCTAACTGAATTTTTTGAAGAGGTGTCTAAGGTAGTGGACAGGGGAATGTTTATGGATGTTGTTTATATGGACTTTCATAAGGTATTCGATAAAGTCCCTCATAAGACTTTAGTTTGCCTCCAAGATATAAGTTCCCTTCCAAGTCACACAGCATCTTGACTTGGAAATATATCGCCATTCCTTCATCGTCGCTGGGTCAACAACCTGGAACTCCCTACTGAACAGCACTGTGGGAGAACCTTCACCACACGGACTGCAGCAGTTCAAGAAGGCGGCTCACCACCACCTTCTCAAGGGCAATAAATGCTGGCCTTGCCAACGACACCCACATCCCATGAATGAATTAATAAAAAAAGAGACTGTTAGCTAAAGTTAAAGCTCATGGAATTGAGAGCAAATTATTGACCCGCTTAGGAAATTGGCTGAGCAGGAGAGACTGTAGGGATAATGGGCAGGTACTCAAATTGGCAGGATGTGACTCGTGCAGTCCCACAGGGATCGGTGTTGGGATCTCAGCTATTCTCTGTATTTATTAAATGACTTAGATGACGGGATAAACATATCCAAGTTTGCCGATGACACAAAGATAGGCAGCATTGTAAGCAGTGTAGAGGGAAGCATAAAATTATGGAGAGATATTAATAGATTAAGTGAATGGGCACAACTATGGCAAATGGATTTCAATGTAGGCAAATATGAGGTCATCCAATGGATAGATGAGAGTACTTTCAAAATAGTGAAATGCTCGAAACAGTGGAGGTCCAGAGACAAGTGCCAGGCAATGACCATCTCCAACAAGAGAGTCTAACCAACTCCCCGTGACATTCAAGGCATTACCATCGCCGAATCCCCCACCATCAACATCCTGGGGGTCATCATTGACCAGAAACTTAACTGGACCAGCCACATAAATACTGTGGCTACAAGAGCAGGTCAGAGGCTGGGTATTCTGCGGCGAGTGACTCCCCAAAGCCTTTCCACGATCTACAAAGCACAAGTCAGGAGTGTGATGGAATACTCTCCACTTGTCTGGATAAGTGCAGCTCCAACAACACTCAAGAAGCTCAACACCATCCAGGACAAAGCAGCCCGCTTGATTGGTGCCTCATCCACCACCCTAATCACTCACTCCCTTCACCACCTGCGCACTGTGGCTGCAGTGTGTACCATCCACAGGATGCACTGCAGCAACTCGCCAAGGATTCTTCGACAGCATCTCCTAAACCCGCAACCTCTACCACCTAGAAGGACAAGGGCAGCAGGCACATGGGAACAACACCACCTGCACGTTCCCCTCCAAGTCACACACCATCCCGACTTGGAAATATATCGCCGTTCCTTCATCGTCGCTGGGTCAAAATCTTGGAACTCCCTTCCTAACAGCACTGTGGAACCTTCACCACACAGACTGCGGCGGTTCAAGGCGGCGGCTCACCACCACCTTCTCAAGGGCAATTATGGGTGGGCAATAAATGCTGGCTTTGCCAGCAACGCTCAAATCCCATGAACGAATAAAAAAAAATTGTTAATTTTAAATGTGAGATTGCTAGACTTGTTAACCAAAGGTATTAAGGGATATGGGGCTAAGGTGGGTATATGGAGTTGGATCATAGATCAACCATGATCTCACTGAATGGCGGAACATGCTCGAGGGGCTAAATGGCCTACTCCTGTTCCTATGTATTCAAGTACTACTGTATTTATAAATTTCTATGCTGTCACTGTGGTTGCTAGGGGCCGACAAAGACAGATTCTTATGCAGCATCCTATTAAATCATTGGACTTTTCCAGTTATTACTGAAAGTCACAGAAACACCGTTGAGTCCTGCCAGATGAATCTAATTTTCTGGAAGGATGCTTTGTCTTAAGCATACTTTTAGTTTTATCAGACGAATAGCAGAATTTGTATTGAACTCTGTAACAATTAAGTCAGTCTAAAAAGTATCCATATATAAAAATTCAATAGAAAAAGGAATAGTGTCAGAGGACTGGCGGACAGCAAATGTAATTGATACCTTCAAAAGGGCAGATAGAACTAATCCAGGGAACTACAGATCAGTTAGTGTAATCATAGAATCATAGAAATTTACAGCACAGAAGGAAGCCATTCAGCCCATCGTGTCTGTGCTGGCCAAAAAAGAGCTATCCAGCCTGCTCCCACTTTCCAGCACTTGGTCCATAGCCTTGTAGGTTACGGCACTTCAAGTGCACATCCAAGTACTTTTTAAATGAGTTGAGGTTTTCTGCCTCTACCACCCTTTCAGGCAGTGAGTTCCAGACCCCCACCACCCACATGGTGAAAACATTTCTCCTCAACTTCCCTCTGCTCCTTCTACCAATTACTTTAAATCTATGCCCCCTGATTATTGACCTCTCTGCTAAGGGAAAGGGGTCCTTCCTATTCACTCTGTCAAGGCCTATCATAATGCCAGTGGTAGGAAAGATGCTAGAATATTTCCTAAGATGAGATAACAAAATGTCTAGAAACAGAGAATATAATAAAATAAAAATAATCAGCAGGAATTCCTGAAAGGAAGGTCATGTTTAAACAACTTTATTCAATTCTTTGAACAAGTAACAGAAAGAGTAGACAAAGGCAATACAATGGATGTGCTATAAATGGACTTTCAGAAGTCCTTAGAAAAGTTGCCACATAAAAGACTCATGGCAATGGTCAGGGTGCGTGGAGTCAGGGGCCAGTTCGCAGAAAGGATTGAAAGATGGCTACTAAACAGAATACAGAAGGCAGGAGTTAAAAGATGTTTCTCTGACTGGCAGAATGTGAGAAGTGGTGTTCCGCAGTGATTTGTGCCAAAACTACTGTTATTTGCCATATACATAAATGATTTAGACTCAGGAATTGGATACACGGTGTTGAAATTTGCAGATGACACCAAATTGGGGAGCATAGCTAATAATATGGAGGACTGTAAAAATACAGGGAGACATAAACAGACTTGTAGATGGATGGACAAATGACAAATTAAATTCAACACAGTGAAGTGAGGTGGTTCATTTCAGCAGTAGGGATAGGGAGGCCACTTATTCCTTGGAAGGTAAGAAAATAATTTGAGTAGAGGAGCAATGAGATCTGGGAATACAGGTACATAAATTGCTAAAAGTAGCAACATAAGTTGATATGGCCATGAAGAGTGCAAACAAATTACTGAAGTTCATTTCTGGAGGAACAGAATACAAAGGCAGGGAGGTAATGTTAAATTTATATCGAACCTTGGTTAGACCACAGTGAGTACTGTGCGCAGTTCTGGTTTCCATACTATAAAGAGGATATCAAAGCACTGGAGAATTTGCAGGAAAGATTCACAAGAACGTTACCAGAATTGCGAGAATGTAACTATCAGGAACGTTTCACCAGGATGGGACTCTCTTCTCTGGAAACAAGAAGACTAAAAAGAGACCTGATAGAGATCTTTAAAGTTATGAAGGATGTGGAGAAACTGTTCTATTTGTGGGTAAGTCCATAACGAGGGGGCATAAATATAAGATCTCCACTAACAGATCAAATAAAGAATTTAGGAGGAATGTCCTCACGTAGAAAGTGATGAGAATGTGGAACTCGCTGCCACATGGAATGGTTGAAGCAGATAGTATTGACACATTTAAGAGGAGGTTTGATGAATATATGAGGAAGAAGGGAATAGAAGGATATGGGGACAGCATGGAAAGAGGTCAGAGAGTGGGAGGAGGCTCGTGTGGAGTACAGATACCAGTATAGAGCAATTGGGCCGAATGGCCTATTTCTGTGCTGTGGATTCTAGGGACCTATATGTTATTCTATGAATGAGGTCTTGGCAAATAATACCAGAAATTGTACTTTGTTCTAAAACACTGATTTTATTCCTGTTTTATTTATTACAAGGTATATTCACAAAAGATGAAATTATGAGGTTACCTTCACATACATGATTTAAAAAAAACGTGAATTTCAACTAGATTTCTCTGGCTTTTTGGAAACAACGAATTAAGTCAATTATTTTCTTTGTTAATTTTTATAGCAAAATTTAAAAAGTGCTGCTGTTTTTGAAGGATAAATTTGGCTATGGATGATCCAATCCTGCAGAAGTGAAAATTATTAAGAACTTATTAGTGGAAGATGGGCTATAAAAACTTCCAAGATATGCAAGCTAGCGCGCCTTCAGAGTAATTTGAAATGAGTTCTTCCATACGATTTTTATTTGGTGGATTCAGAATGGAATTTTTGTCTTCTAATGGAAATATTTTCCACTCTGGTCCACTAATAATCTGTTTCAATGTCTTCTTAGTGCTGACCAAGGCTACTACTCCTGCAGTTCATTTAATTTAAATATCAAATTATATGCGAACAGCACATCGGTTCATTCAAATTTTCATTAGAGCAAAGCACTCCATAAAACTTGAAATAATAGTTAAGGCACCAAGGCAAAGTCCTTAAGGTAAACATAAAACCTGAGTCTTGGAGTTAGAGAATAACCTGCTGATTATAGAATTTGCTTATGTTACAAAGCTGTGTGACCAGATGACAAATTCAAAGTAGATGAAAAGCACTCACAAAGTGAACTGGCTAAAGGAATAGTAAATGGATTTGAACATAGACAAATGTTTGGTAATACTGCCCACACTTATCATGGGCATCTGCCTATATCGGGCAAACAGAGCTAACCATTTGCCAGTACCATAAGAGTCAATTATAAAGGCATCGCTTTTAACATATTAAGCGCGCCAGCTGTTTTGGACAGTTTTTCCTGCCTTATTAATCCATTATACAGAACTTACCGATGTGCGATGTTCAGTTTTGATCCCTGACGAGGACTCCATGGGTCTCTCCATGATTTTCTCTTTGCTGGTAGACTAGCAGTTTTTGTTGGCGCTTTCTAGGTCAAATCTGGAATTGAGTGGAAACTGCATCCGATATCAATCCATATTTTAGTGACCAGTAAGGTCCGCAGGGTTCACAGCAGTGGAGGTTGGTTTTGTCGTCCAGCGCTTATAGCGGGTAAATCGTGTTAGCACCAATGTGCTCGCTTTAAGCGCTGTGGACTGTACTCGACGGTTTACTGGGTATATGTACCACATGATGTGGTATTAAGCTGTATAGAAGAGAACGTTTCAGGTTTAATCCCTGGTCTGTGCTGAGTTAGCTGATCTCAACCAAGGCAACTGACCTCAGTGCCTCTGAGCTAGTTAGGGATGCGGGTGTGGCAAGAATCAGCCACCCGTGCTGTTTCTGGTCACTATTCAGTAACCATCACTGGAAAGCGTGTGTGTGGACATCTGGTGAGGACAGAAGCATGCGTGGATGTGATGCCCTCACAACCAAATAGATTGCCAACACTCACTGTCTAAACTTACACATAAAGAGCATTGTGGACCCATTGTCTAAGAGTTGGCACCTTTATGAAAGAAAAGTGAAGCAAATTGGGAAAAAAATAAATTAAAGTAAGGTGATATATATTGAGACAGGAACAGCCATAGGGTTTCTATCAGAAAAGGCAGAAAAGAATTTGGATGCGATTGTTGATCATTTACAAAGCTTACAGTTACAATGTAAACAATACCAACCAATTTAATCAAAATCTAATATTGTGTTGATCACTGGAGAAGTCACAGTTCAAACACTGTGTAGTTTTAGCTACTCCAACTTCAAAAGGATTGCAGGTTCAGAGAAGCATGATAAAAATAATTCCAAAATTTAAGGCTTCAAATTATGAAGACATTTGCAGAGCTAAACTGCTTGTTACTGGAGAAAACAGACATGATTTTAAATGTTGAATAGCTTAGATGATGTAAGATGGCGACACATTTAAAATTCACAATCTTAATGTGAGACCAGACACAAAACATGTGTCTGATTACTAAGTTACTGGAATAGAAGTGACCATATTTAAAGTTAATCTCTTGCTTAAACAATCTGAGCATCTGACTTTTGAGAGTTGACGCTGCTTGTACTTGCATGATAGCATAATACAGGGATGTAACAATGGCGTCCCCTTACGATCTGGACCAGATTGTCATGTATTTTTTCAATCTCTCCAGGGGCCAACAGAGTGAATACTTGGTGAGACGTGACTTGACAGGATATGTTAAGCTGGTTTATTCCCCAACAGAAGTACAGTTATGATTGGATTAGTTTATTTTCACGAATATAACTTGTCTTCATGTAATAACATAAAAACAATGAACACGTCACACAACCTCACCTTAGTGGGTCATTTGAAACAGATTAACTCCTCTGCATGCTAACTTTTTGAGACTGCCATTTCTGGGGCCCTTTTGCCTCGAGTGTGTTTCAGGTGCGAAAGCTAAATTGCCTTTTCGGTGTCTATGTCTCCTCTTATCCTACACTTCACTAACAGGCAGAGGTCAAAGGATTTTCCAACACAATAGGTGAGAGATATTTTCCAATTACAACACATGCCAACAAATCACTTCTTGTTTAGTCGCAAGGAAAAACAACTTTCATTTAGCATATTATAAACACACTTCAACAAGGTGTCCTTAATTTTTAAACTTGAGAGAATAAACATTGCCTATAAAACCCCAGTATTAAAAATAACTTTTTCCAAATCTTTCTGTGGGAATCCTGAAGTGTGACAGTGGTCATCTGATAGATTAAAAAAATAATACTCCTTCAGTTTGAAATTGGAGTGCAAATTGACCTGTAGCTCCTCCATTAAGCTATGATGGAAAATAGAATAAGAGAATCATAGAAATTTACTGCACAGAAAGAGGCCATTCGGCCCATCGTGTCTGTGCCGGCCGAAAAAGAGCCATCCAGCCAAATCCCACTTTCCAGCTCTTGGTTCGTAGCCTTGTAGGTTGCGGCACTTCAAGTGCATATCCAAGTGCTTTTTAAATGTGATGAAGGTTTCTGCCTCGCCCACCCTTTCAGACAGTGAGTTCCAGACCCTCAACACCCTCTGGGTGAAAAAATTTCTCATCAGCTCCCCTCTAATCCTTCTACCAATTACCCTCTGGTTTTTGACCTCTCTGCTAAGGGAAATAAGTCCTTCATTTCCACTCTATCTAGGCCCCTCATAATTTTATACACTTCAATTAAATCTCCCCTCAGTCTCCTCTGTTCCAAAGAAAACAACTCCAGCCCATCCAATCTTTCCTCATATCTAATATTCTCCAGTCCTGGCAACATCCTCGTAAATCTCCTCTGTACCCTCTCCAGTGCAATCACACCTTTCCTGTAATGTGGTGACAAGAACTGTACGCATTACTCTAGCTGTGGCCAAACTAGTGTTTTACACAGTTCGAGCATAACCTCCCTGCTTGTACATTCTATGCCTTGGCTAATAAAGGTAAGTATCCCGTATGCCTTCTTAACCACCTTATCTACTACCTGTCCTGCTACCTTCAGGGGTGTGCGGACATGCACTCCAAGGTCCCTCTGTTCCTCTACACTTCTTAGTATCCTCCCATTTATGGAGTATTCCCTTGCCTTGTTTGCCCTCCCCAAATGCATTACCTCACACTTCTCCGGATTGAATTACATTTGCCACTTTTCTGCCCACCTGACCAGTCCATTGATATCTTCCTCCAGTCTGCAGCTTTCCTCCTCACCATCAACCACATGGCCAATTTTTGTATCATCTGCAAACTTCTAAATCACGCCCCCTACACTTAAGTCTAAATCATTGATATGCACCACAAAAAGCAAGGGACCTAATACTGAGAACCTGCGGAACACCACTGGAAACAGCCTTTCAGTCACAAAAATACCCGACTACCATTAACGCTTTACTTCCTGCCACTGAGCCAATTCTGGATCCAACTTGGCACTTTCCCTTGGATCCCGTGGGCTTTTATTTTTCTGACCAGTCTGCCAAGTGGGACCTTGTCAAAAGCCTCGCTAAAATCCATCTACACTACATTAAACAGGCTACTCCCATCGACCCTCCTTGTTGCCTCCTCAAAAAATTAAATCAGGTTAGTCAGACACGACCTTCCCTTACCAAATCCATGCTGACTGTCCTTGATTAATCCGTGCCTTTCTAAATGATGACTAATAATGTCCCTCAGAACTTTTTCCAATAATGTGCCCAACACCGCGGTTAGACTGACTGGCCAGTAATTTACTCGGTCTATCCCTTTCCCCCTTTTTAAACAACAGTACAATGTTACTAGTCCTCCAATCCTCCGGCACCACACCTGTAGCCAGAGAATATTGGAAAATGATGGTCAGAGCCTCCACTACTTCCTCCCTTGCTTCTTTTAACAGCCTGGGATACATTTGATCCAGGCCTGGTAATTTATCTACTTTCAAAGATGCTAGACCCCTCAATACCTCCTCTCTCACTATGTTTATCCCATCCAATATTTCACACTCCTTCTCCTTAAGTCCAATGTCTGCATCGTCTTCCTCTTATGTGAAGACAGACACAAAGGGCTCGATTTTAGCACCCGCTGGATGGGGGCTGCCGTAGCTACAGTCATGACCTCCTCGGAGGGCGAACAGCATCACCAGCCTCGCCGTCCACCTCTGACACGTGAAGCTCCACAACACAGTGCTGTGACACAACACCTGCACAGCAGGAGGGAGGGCAACCGCAGAGAGAGATGTGTCACAGAAGGCATTACCCTCGCCACAGGGTCCACAGACCGAGGCTCAGCTTCCTGGATCTCTCTGAGCAGCAGTGCACACGGAGGCTCAGAGTCACTTGACATGTAGTCGTGGACATCTGCAGCCTCCTTCATGCAGAGCTACTCCCGGGCTGGCCCGAGCACCATCTTCTGACCTGTCACTGTCAAAGTCACCACTGCCCTCAACAACTTCTCCTCCGCATCCTTCCAGGGTGTCACCGGGGACATCACCGACATCTCTCAGTCGTCTGCACAAAAGAGCCCTGCAAATACACCTGCACCCACTCTGCAGTGACACAATGGGTGGCATCAGTTGTGGGTCTTCACTGCGATCCTTAGGAAAGGGCATTATTGCACAAACCAGACAAGATTCGCAAAGACGTGGCAGTAGTGGTGCCAATATATGTAATGTGAGTTGAGCAGAAATTAAATATAAGTAAAAACCAAGACAAACCCTCAAACACCCTTGTGCATCCCCTTCATGCTCACGACACGTTTGCCTTACGCTTCCTATTGCACATATGTGATGCATGCCCTGTGGCTGCAGCACAGGTAGTGGCAGGTTGAGTGAGGCTGACCATGAAAGAGATGCACGAGAGGGTGAGTATGAGATAGAGCCATGAGATTGTATGAGGATTGGGTTGAGTGGTAGTGGCGGGATGAGTACTGGCGAGGTGAGTGATTGCAGGTAAGATGAGGATGAGCTTTGAGTGGGTGTGAGGAGTGATGTGACACAGTAGTGTTGGCAGTGCAGAAGGAGATGTGGGGTGGGGGCGGTGATGTGGCAGACGGAGTGTAGGGGAATGAGTAAGTGTACTCACTTTGGCTGACCTACTTAGGTTATTGGAGCGCCTCCTGCACTGTATGCAGGTGCGCGATATGTTGGTGGTGCAGGTGACCTCCTCTGCCACCTCGAGCCAGGCCTTCTTGGTGGCAGAGGCAGGCCGCTTCCTCTCGCCCGCCGGGGGGAAGATCTCTGTCCTCCCCCTCCTCCTCACCCCATCTAATGATACCTGGGGTGAGGCATCATTAAACTGGGAGCAGCCTTCCCCCTGGGCTGCTCCATGCTGTAATTTTTCCTATTTGTTGCAGCAGTCAGTCAGTGGAGAACTGCCCCTTTAAATAGAGCTCCTCCAGCTGACAGACCTTACTGCGCATGCGCAGTCCGCCCGCCGCGCAGCTTAGCAGCGGGGAACCTGGAAGAACAGGTAAGTGGCTCCAATCAGCCTGCGATTGCGCGCGGACCAGACTGATTTCACCGGGCACGTTACCCACGCACCCAATCGACCCCCCGCTGCGAACCCGCTGCTATGGTAATATCGGGCCCAAAGTATTCATTAAGAACCATACCCACGTCTTCTACCTCCACACACAGGTTACCTCTTTGGTCTCTAATAGGCCCTACTCTTTCCTTCGTTATCCTCTTGCTCTTTATGTATTTCCAAAACACATGTTTGGGATTTCCTTGATTTTACTTGCCCATATTTTTTCATGCCCTCTCTTTGCTATCCTAATTTCCTTTTTAATTTCACCCCTGCACTATCTATACTCCTCTAGGCTTTCTGCAGTATTGAGCTCTCGGTATCTGACATAAGTTTCCCTTTTGTTGCCTTATCCTACCCAGTATGCTCCTTGATATCCAAGGGGCTCTAGATTTGAGTGTCCCACTCTTTTTCTTTGTGGGAAAACATATATTCTGAACCCCTTGAATGCCTCCCACTGCTCTGACACTGATTTACCTTATTGTAGCTATTTCCAGTCCACTTTTGCTAAATCACATGACAGCTTCGTAAAATTGACCATTCCCCAATTGAAAACTTTTACTCCTGGTGCATCTTTGTCCTTTTTGATAACTACGCTAAATCTAACTGAATTATGATCACTACCACCAAAATGCTGTCCCATCGATACCCTTTCCACCTGCCCAGTTTCATTCCCTAAAACCAAGTCCAGAACTGCCCCCCCTCTTTTTGGGCTTGCTGTGTACTGGCTAAAAATGTTTTCCTGAATGCATTTTAAGAATTCTGCACCCTCTATACTTTTTACACTGATTTTATCCCAGATAACATTAGGGTGGTTGAAATCCCGTACTATTTCTGCCCTATTCTATTGTTTTGGCACTTCTCAGAAATTTGCCTACATATTTGCTGTTTTATCCCCTTTTGACTGTTCAGGTATCTATAGTATGCTCCCAGCAGTGTGATTGCCCCCTTTTTGTTCTTCAGTTCAACCCATATGGCCTCATTTGATGATCCTTCTAACATATCGCAGGACAGGTAGATAAGTTGGATAAAAAGGCAAACGGGATGCTTTCCTCTATGAGCTGAGGCATAGAATCTAATATAGAATATAAAAGCATGGAGGTTATGCTAGAACTGTATAAAACATTGGTTAGGCCACAGCTGCAGTACTTCGTAGAGTTCTGGTCACCACATTACAGGAAAGATGTGACTGCACTGGAGAGGGTACAGAGGAGATTTATGAGGATGTTGTCAGGGCTGGAGAATTTTAGTTATGAGAAAAGATTGGATAGGCTGGGGTTATTTTCTTTGGAACAAAGGAGGCTCAGGGGAGATTTAATTGAGGTATATAAAATTATGACGGGACTAGAGTGGATGGGAGGACCTATTTCCCTTAGCAGAGGGGTCAGTGACCAGGGGGCATAGATTTAAAGTAATTGGTAGAAGGATTCGAGGGGAGCTGAGGAGAAATTTTTTACTCAGAGGATGGTGGGGGTCTGGAACTCACTGCCTGACAGGGTGGTAGAGGCAGAAACCCTCAACTCATTTAAAAAGTACTTGGATATGCATTTGAAGTGCCGTAACCCACAGGCTACGGACCAAGTGCTGGAAAGTGGGATTAAGCTGGATAGCTCTTTTTCGGCCAGCACGGACACAATGGGCCGAACGGCCTCCTTCCGAGGCGTAACTTTCTATGATTCTATATCATCCCTCCTCACAGCTTTAATTGTATCTTTAACCAATATTGCAACTCTCCCCCCCTCCTTTTTATCCCCTCTCTATCTCGTCTGAAAACCCTGTAAAACCAGGAATGTTGAGCTGCCATTCCTGCCCTTCTTTAAGCCATGTTTCAGTAATAGCTAAGATATCAAACTTGCACGTGTCTATCTGTGCCCTCAGCTCATCTGCCTTATTCACTATACTCCTTGCATTGAAGTATATACCATTTAGCACCGTCACTCCTTTGTAGTCTATTTTCTAGCCTTTGTTTCCTCTGCCTTCCAAACTCACTTACTAATTTTCTACCTTCCATTTCCAGCTCCGCTTTTCTCCCTTCTAAATCTACGCTCAGGTTGCTATCCCCCTGCTAAGCTAGTTTAAACCCTCCCCAACAGAACTAGCAAACCTCCCCACAACGATATTGTACAGGTCCCACATCCCCCAGAATGGTCCCAATACCCCAGGAATCCAAAGCCCTCCCTCCTGCACCATCTCTCCAGCCATGCATTCAACTGTGCTATCCTCCTATTTCTATACTCACTACAGCGGGGTACTGGGAGTAATCCGGAGATTACTACCTTTGAGGTCCTGCTTATTAATCTCTTTCCCATCTTTCTAAAATCTGCCTGCAGGGCCTTATCCCTCTTTCCACCTCTGCCATTGGTACTGGTGATGTTATGTATACTAGCAGGTTAAGAAAATAAATAGATCTATCCCCTTATTTATAATGGCTCTTTGATACTTTGAGTATGGAACAAAATGCACCTTAATACCTGTTCAGCATGCAGTGTTAGGGGGAATCAACTACTAGATTCACAACCCAGCTTTACATTGACTATATAGATTTGACCTTATTAGAAATGCAAATGAAAATTCCATGACATACAGTATCCATCTATGCAGAAGTGTTTTGTATTTTCCACTTCCTTAGGGATGAGTTGTTCAGTGAACTAGGGAGAGGAATGAATAACTCACTGAATTTTGATAAGGATATTTGAGAAAATGAGTATACATTATTATAATTGTCTCGGTAAAAGATGAAGGTAATATTGCTCTGCAACCATTTAATTAACACTTCAGCAAACAGTTGTGTGCATATTTTGCCAGTTTTTTTTAAGTCAAAAAACACCCCATCAAATTTCTAAATTATGCGCTAGAATTTCTAGCGTGGGATCAGCGACAAAAGGAGAGAGAGAGGAGTGGAGCGCGGGATCAGCGATAAAAGGAGTCTTTAAGCTTATTTTTGTGTAGTTAATAATATAATAAATCGAGGCATGGTAGGGCAGCTCAGACCCGTCAAATGCATGGCCTGTGCCATGTGGGAACTCCAGGATGCTTCCCGTGTCCTGGACAACCACATGTGCAGGAAGTGTCATCAGCTGGAGGAGCTCCAGCTCCGGATTTCGGAGCTTAAGCAGCAGCTGGCATCTCTACAGTATATCCGCGAGTCCGAGAGTTTCATACATAGCATGTTTCAGGAGGTGGACACACCATAGCTTAAGAGAGTGCAGGCAGAGAGGGACTGGGTGACCACCAGACAAACAAGGAGAAGATGAATGTGTGGCTGGAGAGATGGTGCAGGAGGGAGGTTGCAGGAGGGAGAGCTATAGATTCCTGGGGCATTGGGAATGGTGCGGGGGGAGGTGGGACCTGTACAAGCTGGACGGGTTGCACCTGAACAGGGCCGGGACCAATATCCTCGCGGGGAGGTTTGCTAGTGCTGTTGGAGAGGGTTAAAACTAGCTTGGCAGGGGGATGGGAACCTGAGCGTAGATTCAGAAGGGAGAGAAGCAGAGCTGGAAATGGAAGGCAGAAAATTAGTAAGTGAGTTTGGAAGGCAGAGGAAACAAAGGTTAGAAACTAGACAACAAAGGAGTTTGGCAGTGCCTAATGGTGGAGACCTCAATGCAAGGAGTATAGTGAATAAGGCAGATGAGCTAAGGGCACAGAGAGACATGTGGAAGTACGATATCTTGGCTATAACATAAACATGGCTTAATTACGGGCAGGATTGGCAGCTCAACGTTCCTGGTTACAGGGTTTTCAGACAAGATAGAGAGGAGGATAAAAAAGGAGGGGGGTGGCAATATTGGTTAAAGAAACAATAACGGCTGTGAGGAAAGATGATATGTTAGAAGGATCATCAAATGAGGCCATATGGGTTGAGCTGAAGAACAAAAAAGGGGCAGTCACACTGCTGGGAGTGTACTCTAGACCCCGAAACAATCTGAGGGAGATAGAAGAACAAATATGTAGGCAAATTTCTGAGAAGTGCAAAAATAGTAGGGCAGTAACAGGAGGGGATTTCAACTATCCTCATATTAACTGGGATATAATCAGCGCAAAAGGTATCGAGGGTGCAGAATTCTTAATTGCATTCAGGAGAACTTTTTTAGCCAGTAAGTAGCAAGCTTTAGGGAATGAAGCTGGGCAGGTGGAAGGAGTATCAGTGGGAGAGCATTTTGGTGGTAGTGATCATAATTCAATTATATTTAGCATAGTTATGGAAAAGGACAGAGGTAAAACAGGAGTAAAAGTTCTAAATTGGGGAACGGCCAATTTTACTAAGCTGAGAAGTGATTCAGCAAAAGTGGACTGGAAACAGCTACTTGAAGGTAAATCAGTGTCAGAGCAGTGGGAGGCATTCAAGGGGGAGATTCAAGGGGTTCAGAGTAAACATGTTCCCACAAAGAAAAAGGGTGAGACTGACAAATCTAGAGCCCTCTGGATGACAAGGAGCATGCAGGGTAAGATAAGGCAAAAAGGGAAGCTCATGTCAGGCACCAAGAGCTCAATACTGCAGAAAGCATAGAGGAGTATGGAAAGTGCAGGGGTGAAATTAGAAAGGAAATTAAGAAAGCCAAGAGAGGGCATGAAAAAATACTGGCAAGTAAAATGAAGGAAAACCCAAAAATGTCTTATAAATACACAAAGAGCAAGAGAATAACTAAGGAAAGAGTAGGGCCTATTAGAGACCAAAAAGGTAACCTTAGTGTGGAAGCAGAAGATGTTGGTATGGTTCGTAATAAACACTTTGCATCTGTCTTCACAAAAGAGGGGACGATGCAGAAATTGCAGTTAAGGAGGAGGAGTGTGAAATATTGAATGGGATAAACATAATGAGAGAGGCAGTATTAAGGGGTTTAGCATCTTTGAAAGTAGGTAAATCACCAGGCCCGGATGAAATGTATCCAAGGCTGTTAAGAGAAGCAAGGGAGGATGTAGTGGAGGCTCTGACCATCATTTTCCGATCCTCCCTGGCTACAGGAGGATTCCTAACATTGTACCATTGTTTTAAAAGGGGGAAAGAGATAGACCGAGTAATTATAGGCCAGTCAGCCCAACCTCAGTGGTGGGCAAATTATTGGAATCGTTTATGACAGACAGCATAAATAGTCATTTAGAAAGGCACGGGATAATCAAGGACAGTCAGCATGGATTTGTTCAGGGAAGGTCATGTCTGACTAATGAATGAACTTTTTTGAGGCAGTAACAAGGAGGGTCGAAGAGGCTAACGTGCTTGATATCGTGTACATGGATTTTAGCAAGGCTTTTGTCAAGGTCCCACATGGCAGACTGGTCAAAAACATGAAAGCCCATGGGATCCAAGGGAAAGTGGCTAGTTGGATCCAAAATAGATTCAGTGGCAGGAAGCAAAGGGTTATGGTTGACGGGTGTTTTGGCGACTGGAAGGCTGTTTTCAGTGGGGTCCCTTATTTTTTGTGGTATATATTAATGATTTGGATTTGAATGTGGGAGGCTTGATCAAGAAGTTTGCAGATGATATAAAAATTGGCCACGTGGTTGATAGTGAGGAGGAAAGCTGTAGACTACAGGAAGGTATCAATGGACTGGTCAAGTGGGCAGAAAAGTGGCAAATGGAATTCAATGCAGAGAAGTGTGAGGCAATGCATTTGGAGAGGCCAAACAAGGCAAGGGAGTACACAATAAATGGGAGGATACTCAGAGATGTAGAGGAACAAAGGGACCTTGGAGTGCATGTTCACAGATCCCTGAAGGTAGCAGGACAGGTAGATAGACAGGTTAAAAAGGCATTTGGGATACTTTCCTTTATTAGCCGAGGCATAGAATATAAGAGCAGGGAGGCTGTGCTAGAACTGCATAAAACATTGGTTGGGCAACAGCTTGAGTACTGCATACAATTCTGGTCACATTACAGGAAAGATGTAATTGCACTAGAGAGGGGACAGAGGAGATTTCTGAGGATGTTGCCAGGGCTGGAGAATTTTAGCCATAAGAAAAGATTGAATAGGCTGGGGTTATTTTCTTTGGAACAAAGGAAGCTGAGGGAAAATTTAATTGTGGTATATAAAATTACGATGGGACTGGGTAGAGAGGACAGGGAGGGCTTATTTCCCTTAGCAGAGGGGTCAGTGACCGGGGACATAGATTTAAAGTTCTTAGTAGAAGGATTAGAGGGGAACTGATGAGAAATTTATTCACCCAGAGGGTGGTGGGGACCTGGAACTCACTGCCGGAAAGGGTGGTACAGGCAGAAACCCTCAACTCATTTAAGAAGTACTTGGATGTGCACTTGAAGTGCCATAACCTACAGGCTACGTACCAATTGCTAGAAAGTGAGATTGAGCTGGAAAGCTCTTTTTCAGCCGTCACGGAAACGATGGGCCGTAACTTTCTATGATTCTATGAACCCTACTTTCCCCCCACCCGATCTCCATATCCCTTGATTCCCCTAGAGTCCAAAAATCTATCCATCTCAGCCTTGAATATTTTCAATGACTCAGCATCCACAGCCGTCTGGGGTAGAGAATTCTAAAGATTCACAATCTCTGCGTGAAGAAATTCCTCCTCATCTCAGTTTTGAATGGCCGACCCTTTATCCTGCGACTATGTCCCCTAGTTCTAGACTCTCTAGCCAAAGGGAACAATCTCTCAGCAACTACCCTGTCAAGCCCCCTCATAATCTTATTTGTTTCAATTAGATCACCTCTCATTCTTCTGAACTCCAGAGAGTATAGGCCCATTCTGCTCAACCTCTCATCCCAGGAATTAATCTAGTGAACCTTTGTTGCACTGCCTCCAAGACAAGTATATCCTTCCTTAGATAAGGAGACCAAAACTGTACACAGTACTCCAGGTGAGGTCTCACCCAAAGCCCTGTACAACTGTAGTTAGACTTCCTTACTCTTGTACTCCAACCCCCTTGTAATAAAGGCTAACATGCCATTTGCTTTCCTAAATGCCTGCTGTAGCTGCATACTAACTTCTTGTGTTTCTTGTATGAAGACACCCAATTGTCTGGAAACCAACATTTAATAATTTCTCACCATTTAAAAAAATGTGTTTTTCTATTCTTTCTACCAAACTGAATAACTTGACATTTTCACACATTATACTCCATCTTGCCCACTCACTTAACCTGTCTCTTTCCCTTTATAGACTCTGTGTCCTCCTCACAGCTTACTTTCCCACCTAGCTTTGTATCGTCAGCAGACTTGGATACATTACACTCTGTCCCTTCATCCAAGTCATTAATATAGATCGTAAATAGCTGAGGGCCAAGCACTTGTGGCACACCAATAGTTACAGCCTGCAACCAACATATAAATTGGTGTTCTGCACTCCTGAAACAATTCAGCCATTGAGGTAGCATTTAATGATAAACTTAGTACTGAAATAAACTAGCTCTTTTGCGATTAAAGATGCAATTTATCATTTTCATTGAGGTCCCTGGTCCTCCAAAGACCCCATATGGCAATGCTGTTACTGCAGCTGCAGTAAGCGTGAGCTACAACAAATCACAGTGGGTAGTGAACAAGTTCGATTGCACCACATAACACCTTAATGGCATTTTTCGAGGTGAATGAATGATTGCCAGGCTGCAGCAAATGATGTTGCAATAGCACTTATGTAATGAATGATTTGATGCCATCTTGAGTATTCCAAAAGGACTGCATATCTGCATGCTAATTCACTGAATCTGATCTTTTAGGATACTAAACTGAACTCAGCCAGTGCTCCTCAACACTGAGTTGCACAAGACCTACCTCAATCGCTGAATTGTTTCAGGAGTGCAGAACACCAATTTATATGTTGGTTACATTGCAAGATCCGATGCCTTTCCTGCTCATTTTCTTCCTCTAATAGGCTGGCTCATTCCTCAATTTAGATTAGACGCTGTTGCTCCAATTTTAACCTAACTCATCTGACGGGGTTCAGCAGGAACACCCATTTTACGCTGCATTAATTTCAATGGAGTGTAAAATCAGGCGGGGTGTAAAACAGGCAACTGACCAGAATCCGCCCCACTCCGGCCAGGTGGATTAGGTTACAATCAGGGCTTGTGTGTTCACCAGTTTTCTTCAGATGCAGTATAATGTGGGGAAATGTGAGGCTATTGACTTTGGTAGGAAGAAAAGAAAAGCAGAATATTTTTAAAATAGTGAGAAACTATTAAATATTGGTGTTCAGAAAGATTTGGGTGTCCTCGTACAAGAAACATTAAAAGTTAGCATGCAAGTACAGCAAGCAATTAGGTAGGCAAATGATATGTTGGTCTTTATTGCAAAGGGTTGGAGTATAAGAGTAAGGAAGTCTTACTACAGTTGTACAGGGGTTTGGTACAATTTTGGTCTCCTTATATAAAGAAGGATATACTTGCCTTAGAGGCAGTGCAGCGAAGGTTCACTAGATTGATTTCTGGGATGAGAGGGTTATCCGATGAGGAGAATTTAGAAGAATGAGAGGTGATCTAATTGAAACATAAGATTCTGAGGGGGCTTGACAGAGTAGACGATGAGAGGTTGTTTCCCCTGGCTGGAGAGTCTAGAACTAAGGGACATAGACGCAGGATAAGGGGTCGGCCATTTAAGATTGAGATAAGGAGGAATTTCTTTACTCAGAGGGTTGTGAATCTTAGGAATTCACTAGCCCAGAGGGCTGTCGGTGCTGAGTCGTTGAATACATTCCAGGCCGAGATAGACAGATGTTTGGACTTTACGGAAATCAAGGGATATGGGGATCAGGCAGGAAAGTGGAGTTGAGGTCGAAGGTCAGCCATGATCTTATTGAATGGTGGAGCAGGCTTGAGAGGCTGTATGGCCTACTTTAATTTCGTATGTTTTTAAAGCTTTTTTTAAAAAATGAGCGCATTCAGGGATTTTCTTCAGTTGGACCCTGTTTGACACCCATCTGGTGTGCTTGAGGTGGGGCATTCCACAGGAAGAAGAGAGAGAGAGAGAGAGAGAGAGAGAGAGAAAACAGTGTCAATAATCATGCCTTCTCTTACTATCTACATTGAAACAGTTTATCATGTA
Organism: Heptranchias perlo; assembly: GCF_035084215.1. Taxonomy (NCBI): domain Eukaryota; kingdom Metazoa; phylum Chordata; class Chondrichthyes; order Hexanchiformes; family Hexanchidae; genus Heptranchias; species Heptranchias perlo. The sequence goes on from NC_090339.1 coordinate 17,674,442, forward strand.
AAAAAAAAGTATTCAGAGCCTACAGGTACATGGGTGTCATATGAATGCCCTTCCCAAACCTCTCCGCCTCTCTACATTTCTCTCCTTCTTTAAGACGCTACTGAAAACCAATCACTTTGACCAAGCTTTTGGTCACTTGTCCTGATATCTCCTAATGTGGCTCAGTATCAAATTTTGTTTGAAAGCCCTCCTGCAAAGCTCCTTGAGACATTTTACTATGTTAAAGGCACTATATAAATGCAAGTTGTTGTTGAAAGCGAATCTGACACTACCAATACTAAACAGGGAATCAATCAGGGTTGCAGGCAGTAGGAGTGATGTCTCAACAGCAACGTGTACTGAATGATTTAGGTCAAGCTACACTACAGTGACAGTATGCAGTAATGCAAAATATTTATACTTCTATAAAATGGTAACACTTGGCAATATGATTGAAGAAATCAAAAGGTGTACATCATCGGGAACATCTTTCATGATATCTACATGATGTGTTTGATAAGACCACTGAGGGATTATGCAATCTGGGCTCCATTATCTAATTATATTCGAAAGTAGAAAATGCTTGTTAAATTCTGTTCTTTAAAGACGTAGGCAAGTTTAAGAGGAAGACTTTTTATTACAATACTCCCCAAAGGCTATGTAAAAAAAACATTTTTTTTTAAAAACACAACATTTTTGCCACATTTCATGCCCTAAATGGAGATTTACCATTTCATATCTGCTTCGTTTCAAAGCTGCTCTGGTGAAATGATTGAGGCGGATAAGTTATCTACATCCCAGAGTAACTCTCATTTAATGGAAGCTGCATAGTCTGACTGGCCCAGGTGCTGGCCTGTGGATTCTTGCACTGAGAAGAATATGCTTCTAGCAACATATGCAGAGTACCCTATTGGGTAGCAAGTCTTCCTGAAGTCAGGCAGCTCAGTATTAGCTCATAGGCCACTCCAAATTAAAATAAATGGAGATGCTCACCTTTAATCATATCACTAGAGCAGGCATGAAGGGAAGGAGACCTGAAATAGTGAGTCTCCTTTGAGTAGGAAAAATAATTTTAAGATAAATATGGAATTTAAGATGCTTTGAAAAAAAAACTACTCCCCCCTCCCTGCTCATAATTATGTTATCAACACAGCTAGCTCTTTCGTCATAGACATACCTTTGCTTGCGCTGTCTATGTGGCTAATTTCATCTGTGAATTTCAACATGTCTGGATATTTTTCTTCAGTAATCTCTGCTAAAAAGTGCATCAGTGTTGCCTTCTGGTCGATTGACTTGGTGTCTTTAAGCTGCACAACAAAATGTTAAGATGTTTAGAAAGCAATAAGGTTTCATTGTTTTAACAATTATTCTATTTTTAACCTTTATTTGTAATGTTTTCTTATTTCCACTTTGATTTTATTTTTTCCCCCTTTACCATCCGTGTGTCAATACATCATTCCAGGCATGTTGGCAGGCAATCTGTTCCTTGGCCCTGCCAATGCTACTCTTCAGCATGTGTGTGACACAGCATGAGGTGACTTGCCCTCTGATTTCATCTCCTGTGGAAAAGCACCAAAGACTGCTCTGCATCACCTTCAAAAGGTATAACTGAGTTTGGATGCTATCCACACACTGAAAGCTTACAATTCCATGCCCTAATGCATTGGAGCACCCATGTGTTGTCCCGTCCCACATCAAATTAATTGTGTTCATTCTACAGAAAATGGTAATGATACATTTCATATCAAAACAGCTTTTATACTTACAAAGAAGTATGTTCAGTGTTGCGATTGATGATAATAAAAGAAATATTCATATTATTTTCTTCCAATTTTCTCCATTTTCCACAAAGTGGTTGGAGTACAGCTTCATAACCACTGGCTCAACTCCAATACTTTGTCCAAGTGGCCACATTGTATCTATGAGAGTGTACACTAAGGGACACAGACAAGTGTCGCGGTGCCACCCCGATCCTAACCAAGATCAGGTAACATAGCTCAGACCAGAGATCAAACTTGGGATTTTTCTGTTGAGTGGCTCAGTACCACACAATATATAGTATTAATTCATTTAGCTATTATGGGATCACCGTCAGCAACATTCATTTTGGAAAACATATACATTCTGTGGGTCTAATCTACAGTGCATGTTCAACAAAACGTTGCACAATAGCATATTGTATAAAGCCTGTAATTAAATCCCATATCCACTTGTTTGTAATATCTGTGTTTAATAACTAGTGTGTACTTGTACATGTTAACTACATGTATGTTTAGGAAGCAATGGTTTATTTCTGCATTTGAACTATTTTGCTTAATGATAATATCACAGTCTCCTGAATTATCAAACTGGTTTTCTCCTACCTTATCCTCAGCAGTTCCTCTAAAATGCATCCCAGTCACTATTGTCATTAGTCCTCTTGCTTCTGATCGAGATGCTTTGCCAACTGTTCTCTCTCTCCTCCCTTTTATACCACACTTGCCTCTTTCAGTGGAGTTCTTAGCTTGCAAAGCTGCAGCTTCACTGCCAAATTCTCTTCCATTCCCTTTTGGACCCCACTGACTACTTTTTCTTCCAATCTAAGCTCCCCTTCAGCCTCGAGTTCTTTTTCTGACCTACTTTTATTCCCCTTCTGAGTTTCTTAGTCCCACTTTCCCTCAGAGATGCAGATCAGAATCCAACCCACATTGAAATGTGGCATCAGCAGCATTGCTTTGACATCATATTCTGTGACATATCTTTACACCACAACTTATGTCCAAATTAATAAAAGAAATATCAATTAAAAGTGACTAAACAGACTAACTGGAACGGTTACCTTTACAATAAACAGTTATGCAATAAAATATGACAACGAAACAGTTCAATGATCATTTGTAATTGGATTGGTGGCATTGTAAGCAGTGTAGATGAAAACATAAAATTACAAAGCGATATTGATAGATTAGGTGAATAGGCAAAACTGTGGCAAATGGGATTCAATGTAGACAAATGTGAGGTCATCCACTTTGGATCAAAAAACGATAGAACAGGGTACTTTCTAAATGGTAAAAAGTTAAAAATAGTGGATGTCCAAAGGGACTTAGGGGTTCAGGTACATAGATCATTGAAGTGTCATGAACAGGTGCAGAAAATCATCAATAAGGCAAATGGAATGCTGGCCTTTATATCTAGAGGACTAGAGTACAAGGGAGCAGAAGTTATGCTGCAGCTATACAAAACCCTGGTTAGACCGCACCTGGAGTACTGTGAGCAGTTCTGGGCACCGCACCTTCGGAAGGACATATTGGCCTTGGAGGGAGTGCAGCGTAGGTTTACTAGAATGATACCTGGACTTCAAGGGTTAAGTTACGAGGAGAGATTACACAAATTGGGGTTGTATTCTCTGGAGTTTCGAAGGTTAAGGGGTGATCTGATCGAAGATTATAAGATATTAAGGGGAACGGATAGGGTGGATAAGAGAAACTATTTCCGCTGGTTGGGGATTTTAGGAGTAGGGGGCACAGTCTAAAAATTAGAGCCAGACCTTTCAGGAGCGAGATTAGAAAACATTTCTACACACAAAGGGTGGTAGAAGTTTGGAACTCTCTTCCGCAAATGGCAATTGATATTAGCTCAATTGCTAAATTTAAATCTGAGATAGATAGCTTTTTGGCAATCAAAGGTATTAAGGAATATGGGCCAAAGGCGGGTATATGGAGTTAGATCTTATCAAATGGCGGAGCAGGCACGAGGGGGTGAATGGCCTACTCTTGTTCTTATGTAATTAATTAGTTGTGCATCAGTTTTTTTGGTTAACTACCAAGTTCAGTTATTAAGCTTCTGTGTCTGTAACTGCTTATAACAAATGCAGTGTACTACACACTTAGACTTACAAAATGTACTGGATTGTTACAAGGCAAAGTAAATGCCGAGTTTGAATTCCAAGTCAGAAAAATTCAAAATATAACATTCTATTTTAATAACTTTACTTCTGCCGATATTCTGCCCTAGACAATGTAGTTTCCAACACCATAAAAATTCAACTGTCAATTGAGCGATCAAATCGGTATCACTAAATACCACTAAGCTGCAACAAAAACCCAACCTTTGTATTGAATGACACCTTCATCTTGGACTCAAGTTTCACTTTTCAATTCTAGCTTTCATTATCTTATATTTATCCACATTGAAATTTATTTGTCATTTGTTGCCCATCTATTCTGAAAGCTAACAGCTCCCTTACTTTAGCCATCTGACTACCCAACTTGGAATCATACGAAAATTTTAGAACATTACTGGCCCGCAAATTGCACAGAGTGGCGAATGAACATCGGCTACAACTTGCTTCAGTGGGAAGCTGGAAAAATTGCAGCACCTTTTTCCAGGCTTCTGTGAGCTGAGAGAGCGGGTAAAGGATCTCTTTTTCTCCCCTCAACCAAATCAGCTTGAAGCATCTTTGAGAACCAGGAAGTGTAAGCTACAACAGTAAATTCAATGTAAAATCAGTTAGATAAAGTAAAATAAAGAGAGGGTAAGAAATATCAAACTAAAAGATAGACAGAATTTTAAAAAAAATAAATATCCAACAACAATTAAAATTGGAAGTAATGAGATTCTACATTTTTAAAAGTTAGTTTTCAGTGCCAGAGAGGTTGTTTGGCAGTCATTAAGATTTTAATGACACGCCACTGAAAGTTAGTTTAGACCTAAAAAAAAACCCAGGGTACCTTTTTCATGGAAAGATTAGTTCATTTCCAGCTGAGCAGGAGAGCAAGTTTGTGCTGGTCTTTCATTCAGTCAGCGAGCTGTCCTTCCCACTCAGCTTTCAGAGGAGCAGGGCAAACGATAGAGCAATTTCCGGATTTCCACACGTGCGCTCGCCAGAATTTGCTCTTCCATTTGCCCTGAAATAGGGGTGAGCCCTGTTAACATCACCGTTATTTTATGAGCAATTTCCGGGCCATTATATACCCAAATACCCTCCTCTGTATCACTAAAGAATAGTGACAACACTTGTGCAGAGCAGATCTTTTCAGAACTCTACTTGTCACTTTTTCTAGTTACTGTTGTCTGCTGCTTTCTGTAAGCAATAGCTTTTTGATCCAACTAGCTATTAGCTCCATAACACTAAACATTCTTTAAAAGTTTTTCATACATAATCTGATCAAATGCCTTCTAAAAATCCAAATAAACTTCAGGGTAGATTTTATGAATTTGCGCTCCTGCTGCAGAGCTTTCCGAGTGGGGAGTGTCTTTGAGGAATTGGGTTACGGATGTCAGCAGGTCCTACAGGATTTGCCATTCATTAAAATTAACGGACAGAAAATTCTGCGTGGCCCGCTGACCTTCGCGTCCAATGTCCTAAAAGAAATCCTGGTGCGTGAAGCTCAGTGCTAAGAGTAGGGAATTTGTAATATCTATCCCTATGTACACTGGATAATCTTCAACTACTTTCGTTACTTTCTCAAGTGAGGAGTGATCTCTGCTTCCACAACTATCCTGATTATTCCTTAAGGTTTCTGTAGTCTTTGAGTGAACATTCAGAGCATCCTTAACTAATTTTTCTTATGAATCCCAGTCTTCAGTACTGCCCTCCCCATATATTTTTAACATAATTCTGTTTAGTCTTTTGGTTATTTTTGAGTACCTTATTCAGTTTTTCTTCCCCCTCATAGGGATATATTTCCACCACCCCAGGCATTTTACCCATTATGCCTAGCCTCTACTCCCCCTCAAGCCTCCCATGTCCAAGAAGTAAAACTTTGCTGCAATTCCTTCATCCAAGACCCACTGAAAATGTTCCCTCCCTTCCAGAGACCTCTCCCTCGGCCTCCAGGCTCTGCTTTCTGCTTTCTACTCCTATACATCACTGCTGACAGTGCAGAGCAGAATATGCTCAAGTATAATGAGTATACCCACTTCTAGTTTTCAAAGGCTAAGGTTTGACATGGTGTGTTATATTTACTTGTCCTCAACATATCTTTCACATTACGTTTAATCCTCATTCAGACCTTATCCCTATGTTCATTATATACTATGTAGAATCCACTTTCATATATGGTTTCCATTACTATTATATACTACAATCTCATTCATATGTATTTCAGATTTTCATGATATCAGTTAATATTCTGGACTGATAAGAAATCCCCATACCACTAAAATATGGATATTCAAGTAGCTTAACGGGTTCAAATGACATTCATTTACCTGTTATTTTAATGGAGGTGTGGTTGATGCCTGCATTAAAATAGCCAGATAAAAGAATATCACATGAATGTACTACTCAAACATCCGCCAATATCGTTAAGTCATTTCTATGTTCAAAAATGTTTATTGGCATATAAGAAACAATCTGAAGCAACAATCAAGAAACAAGTATATTTTGCTAACAACAGATTATCACTATGTACAGAATGCCCAATTATGGTTGCTTTTTAGTGGTGTATATTCTTAGACCAAAAATATCACACATATGACGTTTGTTGTTGGTCCCATACCGAGGTCCCCTTTTGGTTATTGGGGTAGGATGACAAATTTCTTCTGCTTGACTTATGTTCAGGGTAACGAATATGGAGCATAAAGCGCTCTGTTCCCCTCCCCCCACCCACTTAAAATAAATTGCAGCCAAAACTGAGAGAAGGCTTGAGGGACCTTTTCATCCTCAAATACGAAGGCAGTGTTGTATTAGTCCTGTAAGTGTTTCAGCCATTAATTACAACTTTTTTGGTCTGGAGCTGAATGGTTTTGTCAACATGAAGCAGGCCTGAAGGATAATTCAGGGCTATCCCCATTCCTACCCCTCAATCCCAGTCAGCTGGTCTGTGTGTAGATGTTTAAAAAGTCACTTGGAGCTAGAGATCACAATAGGTCAGTCCACTGCCTGTGTCCATTAGCTTGATTGAATTTTTTGAAGCGGTAACAAGAAGGGTAGATGAGGGTAGCGTGTTTGATGTCGTCTACGTGGAATTTAGTAAGGCTTTTGACAAGGTCCCACATGGCAGACTGGTCAGGAAAGTAAAAGCCCATGGGATCCAAGGGAAAGTGGCAAGTTGGATCCAAAATTGGCTCAGTGGCAGGAAGCAAAGGGTAATGTTTGATGGGTGTTTTTGTGACGGGAAGGCTGTTTCCAGTGGGGGTTTGCAGGGCTCAGTACTACGTCTCTTGCTTTTTGTGGTATATATCAATGATTTAGATTTCAATGTAGGGAGCATGATTAAGAAGTTTGCAGATGATACAAAAATTGGTTGACAGTGAGGAAGAAAGCTGTAGACTGCAGGAAGATATCAATGGACCAGTCAGGTGGGCAGAAAAGTGTCAAATAGTATTCAATCCAGAAAAGTGTGAGATAAAGCATTTGGGGAGAGCAAACAATGCAAGGGAATACACAATAAATGGGAGGATACCGACAGGTGTAGAGGAACAGAGGGACGTTGGAGTGCATGTCCACTGATCCCTGAATGTAGCAGTTCAGAAAGGATACTTTCCTTTATTAGCCAAGCATAGAATATAAGAGCAGGGAGGTTATGCTAAAGCTGTATGAAACACTGGTTAGGCCACAGCTAGAGTACTGTGTACAGTTCTGGTCACCACATTACAGGAAAGATGTGATTCCACTCGAGAGATTACAGAGGAGATTTACAAGGATGTTGCCAGGACTGGAGAATTTTAGCTATGAGGAAAGATTGGATAGGCTGGTGTTGTTTTCTTTGGAACAGAGGAGGCTGAGGGGAGATTTAATTAAGGTGTATAAAATTATGAGGAGCCTATATAGAGTGAATAGGAGAGACCTATTTCCCTTAGCAGAGAGGTCAATAACAAGGGGGCATAGATGTAAAGTAATTATTAGAAGGATTAGAGGGGAGCTGATGAGAATTTATTTCACCCACAGGGTGGAGGAGGTCTGGAACTCACTGCCTGAAAGGGTGGTAGATGCAGAAACTCTCATTGTATTTAAAAAGTACTTGGATATGCACTTGAAGTGCTGTAACCTTTCAGGCTACGGACCAAGTGCTGGAAAGTGGGATTAGGCTGGATGGCTCTTTTTCGGCCGGCACGGACACGATGAGCCGAATGGCCTTCTTCTGTGCCATTAATTTCTATGATTCTGCGAAGACTCCCGACTCACAAATATCTACAAATTACCTCTCTCACAAGCCACGTAGATCAGTACAAATGAGAGAGGTTAATTGGTTTAACTAGCCTATCTTTCCCTGAAACTTGCAATACCTCATCACAGCATCTGACCATCTCTTAAATGTAGGCCAGTGGAGTGACCATTTTTTTTTGCATTCCTTCAGTATCAGTCCATCTGAAAAATGCGAAGACAGGTCTTGATTAAAAAAAACACACACAATTCTGCTTCAGTTTTTCTCTTGGTCACTGAAGTAAACCTACAAGAAGGTGCAGCTGTTTCAACATGGGTTTATTCTGCTGGAGGTGAAGATGATTTCCTCCTATCCAAACGATGGTGGGAAGCACAATAAAAAAGCATAACATGTAAGACAGGCCCTTACATGTTGTTACAAAACAAATGCAGCATTTCTCTTCCAGGATTGAAGAGAGGGAAGAGTCCAATTAAAAAAAAAGTTGTGATAACACAAAATTTAAAGAAACACCAACAATAATTACAAAAGAACAAAATAATTAAAAAGAGAACAAAATAATAAACTAGATGATGAAACTAAAAATTGGAGAAACCCTTAACTTTTTTTTAAATGGTTGTTTGTTGTTTTGGAGATGATTATTTCATTTCAAAGCCCTCAAGTCACAAAAGGTAATTTTTTTTTATTTTTTGAAGAACCCTCAATGGACCTTGGTCCTTTTGTTTGATTTTATGAAACTGACTCACTCAATCATAAAAAGCTACCATAAAACACACAATCTTATTCCAAGTTTAATCACTATCTAGTCAGTAAGCAATTATAGCTTAACATTACAGAATCAGTATTTACATCTGTAATGACAGCTTTTCTGATAAATATAATGAAATTGTCCTATACATTAAGAAGTTTTTCAATGACTCAACACCTAGTTCTATGATCACTTACAATTTATTGGATGGAATCCATAGTAATTCTATTTTCAATCAAGCTGCCCACAATCTTTCCACCCATTAGTGTAAGAAGTTCTGTCATTATGATAAGTGCTAAAAAAGTCCACAACATGAATCCTGTTATTGATATAAGATCACCTTTAACATGACAAAGAGCATAAAAAGAATGTCAGTGATCTGTAAGTAAGTGTTTATCAATCTACCACAGGAATCAAGTAACTTATTCTCAATCACAATGGCTCATTATTCAATAATTAATTTAATTACAACTTATTTTCCCCTCTCCTGATGGCAGTAGTTTATGCTGGAGTATGGTTTCATACATGCTGACATATTCTCGTATAACCCATTCAAGTAGCCATTTTTCATGTGAGCCTAGACACAAGTGCTGACAGGCTATTCAATGGTTGGACAACATCACAACCAAGCCCAATTATGCCCTCCTAAGTTTCATGCATGATAAGGAATGGAAAACCCGGCTGATTTTTTTTCTCCTTCTTAGCTTAGGGATGGGGTAAGATCAGCTTTAGTGCCCCCACTGCTCACTGCTGCCCCGACTGAGACCAGCTAACTTTACACAAGCCAGGATTGAATCTGCAGATCTCCCACAAATGTTAAGTATTTACTCACAGAGAGAATAAAAGCTGTTGTTACAACATGATGCCAAAACATTCTTCCTAATGGTATAATTGAAACAGGATTGTCAGAAATGAAATCCTGAATAATTCAACTGGAGGGAAGGAAGGAAGGAAGGAAGGAGTGAAGGAAGGAAGGAAGGAAGGAAGGGAGAGAGTGAAGGAAGGTAGGTAGGCAGGCAGATAGGAAGGAAGGATGCCCACAATCTTTCTATCAACTAGTATAAGAATTTCTGTCATTAAGATGTGTGTTAAAAAAAAATCTACAACATTCTTGTAATGTAGGAAATGCCAATTGCACACAGCACACAGAAAGCTCCCACAAACAATCGTATCAGATTGGCCAGAAAGACCAGGTGGAATTGAACAACAAATGTTGGGCGTCCCACATGAAAGAAAAGAGACAAGTCAAGTCAGCCAGAAACTTGTAGATAGATCCATCGGACCATAGATAATTACATTGCTTTGTGAGGTAACCAGGCAATTATTTTAGATGACTACTTTACCCCTGGATGTTGAACAACAGTTTGAATTAATTCCAGAACAAGTTTCAGGCAATGTTTCACAGAAAAATTATTTGCTGAAACTCCTACATTAATTCACCACTTCATTTTCTGATGAACCTGAACAGATTGCACATACTCATACGGTGGAGGCTGCTCCCATTTCTTTAACATCTTATTGGAGGTCACTGGTGAAGAAAGTGTTTGTAGACCAACATATTGAAAAGATGCTAGCAGATTGAACCAGCCTCTACCCAGTGGGCCTGTGATCATATTCCCCAAGCAATTTGTGATGCTTGATTCTTCTTATTGATTACAGAAGATTAAATGATATGACTGTTGATGACAAAGATCTGATGCTTCAAGTTGAGACTTCGTATTAAAAACCAAATATATTTGAACTCTGCACCTGGCTGCTGGAACTGCCAGACAGCAGGTCCATGACAGCATTTCCATTTGTGCATGAAAAGTTATGAATCATTCCATGTTCATCCCATGAGTAAATATTACAAAAATGATACCACAACCACCCCCAGTGAGCTTACTGGTTCGATAGGAGAAAGGTGAAACCAGAGCGTGAATGGAACAATCAAAATTACTATATGGGCCTATGTGGGCCAAAAACAAAGAATTGGACAAATATGTGGCTTCAATGGCTTTTAATACCAGAACTACAAAGATCTGAGCACATAATCTAGGCTGACTCTTCAAGTGAAGTAGTGAGGGAGTGCTGCACTGTCAGAAGTGCCGTCTTTGGAATGTTAAACCCAAGCCCGATCTGCCTTCTCAGCTGCACATAAGATTCCCCGACACTCTTGGAAGAAGAGGTGATAAGCCTACATTTATCCTCTTTGTAGGAAGAGTTTGGTAAGCACTCTTGACTCGATTATGAATATCTATCATCCAATTGAGGGTCAATGACCCCTCCAAGGCCCACCTGATGACATTGTTGGAAGATAAGCATCAGCCAGCAAAAGACAATTTGAGTTTGGCAGATGCCACTCAAAATATCATGACAAAAAAATCAAAGTCATAATCTTGTGCATCACCTTCTAATGCGCAGTTCACAGATGTAGTACCAGTGGGTGTGAATGAGAGGTCCTTTGGCAGATGAATCTGAAGCAGAATAAACCGATTCAGCGTCTACACTGAGCACACTGTGGGATATCACAGAATTGGGGTCACGAATTAAGACTATTTCTGGCTTCAGATCAAAGGCAATTGATTGATTGAGGAGAACTCTGATGATTTGGATACTTTACCCTCAAACCCATCCATATAGCTCAGTTCCCATATCAGTTGTGACTACTGTTAGCCTTTATGGTTACTCAAGAGGAGAGAGGTAGGTGGTGGAAAGGTACATTCCATTTAGAAAGGCTGAAGATCCAAAAATGACTAAAGCAATCACCAGAGAATTGGTTATAACTGTAGGACTCTATTTATCTATATAGATCTCTGTAAGCATAATGTATTATATACATCCTGTTAATTTTTTGACAGGGCCATTACATGAGGATTTGCTGTGTGGTATATTGACAACACATCAGAAACTGAATGGGGCGGGGGGGGGGGTGGAATGTAACCATCATGAGGGGATTGGGCTGTGGGAAAATGGAGTTGTTGTTCTCCCTCACTCCTGGGAAAGGGGAGGGGAAAGTTGTGTAAATAAGGCAAGACTCAGAAGGTTTTGATAGAAGTGACAAGAAAGGCAAAGTAATGTTGTATTCTGTCTTCAACCACAAATTCTATTATTAAACACCCACTATTAAAATTACAATTCTGTCTGGAGTTCATTCAAGAGAAATTGAAGACACTGTTATCTGGCACTGTATATTGGTTTTTGACTGCACATAAGTGTGAAGACCAAACGCAATCTGTTAAAGTACAGAAACACGGCAATTGTGCTGGTGATTTTCAAAAAATAAATATCTGCTTTATAATTACTTTGTCAGCCTTGACTCAAATGCTGCACCCTCACCTGAGTTAGAAGATTGCGAGATCAAGCTCCACTCTGCAGGACTTGAGCACATAATCTTGGCTGACTCTTCAAGTGCACAATGTGGGAGTGCTGCACTGTCAGAGATGAGCACCAGGATGAAACATTAGAGAGGAGAAACAAGGTGCACAGAGGACTGGAAGAGATAAATAGCACTAGAGTAAAGAATTGTTCAGAACTAGGAGGGCTCAGACAGGGGGCAAATGCAAGGCAGTCTAGGATGGGATTGGAGTGCATGTGCAGAAATGCATGATAAATAAGGTTGGTGAGCTGCAGGCACAAGTTGCCACATGGGACTATGTTATAGTGGCAATAACAGAAACCTGCAAAGGAGGGGAGGATTGGGAACTTAACATTCCTGGCTACAAGGTATTCAGGAAAGATAGGAAAGCAAAAAAAAAGAGGGGGGGTAGCAGTATTGATCAAAGAAACTAATATAGCACTGGAAAGGGATGATGCAGTTGAGGGGTCAGACAGAATCTACTTGATTAGAATTAAGGAATAATGGAGGAGCTGTTATGCTTCTGGGTGTGTACTGTAGACCACCAAAGAGTGGGAAGGAGATAGAGGAGCAAATTTGCAGGCAAATTACAGAAAGATGCAAGAGCTATAGAGTGTTTCTAAAGGGGGACTTCAATTATCCCAATAGAAATAGTGTAAAGGGCAAAGAGGGGGAGGAGTTCCTGAAATGTGTACAAGAGAACTTTCTTGATCAATGTGTGTCCAGCCCGAGGTCAAAGCAGTGCTGGATCTAGTACTAGGGAATGAAGTGGGGCAAGTGGAGCCTGTTTCAGTGGGAGAGCATTTGGGGAACAGTGGTCACAATGGGCTGGAAATTGCTTTAAAAAGAACGGTGAACTCAACAGTGCTCACCGTTGTTGGTGGCCAAATGAAAGTGCAAGTTCGCACACGCGCAGACAAACGTGGCAATTCGGAACTTGATCTTCCTGGTTCACCAGCAATCTGCCAGCTTTGCCTGAAAGGGATATCACCGGCTGCAATCAACAGAATCAACAGACCAGCGCCAACTTACTCTTCTACCCAGCTGGAAACGAACTAATATTGCCACAAAACAGGTACACTTAAATATACCAAAACTAAGTTTTAACAGCGTAGTAAGTCTTAATGACTGCCAAACAACCAAAAAATTAATTTTTAAAAATATGGAGTCTTATTACTCCTTATTTTAATAGTTTCTGGTCATTAAAAATTGTTTTTTTTTTAATTAAAAAAATCAAAATTTTTTCAAACTTTTTCCTTCTGTCTCTTTTCTTCAATTTGACAATTTCTTACCCTCTTTTTTTCGCTGTCTATAACTGTTTTTACAAATAATTTTATTGTTGTAGCTTTCACTTCCTGGTTTTTACATTGCAGCTTGTACTAACAAATGAAAGTCAGCACAGAAAACGGTTGTTTTTCAGATTGGAGGGATGTATATAGTATTGTCTTTTCAAGGATGCTGCAATCTGAATGGTCGAGGGAGAGATTGATCCTCTCGCTTCTTCCACAGATGCTAGCTTCACTGGAGTTTATGTTGGGGTTTTCTCTGCTTCCTATTTGAGGAAGTGCTTGCAGTAAGTTAGTGGGTTAATATAAATCTACGGAGTGGCGAGTTCCACTCAGAGCAATTTACCAGCCAATATCATCAGGTTTAGAATAGTTATGGAAAAGGACAAGGAACAATCAAGCGTAAAAATACTTAACTGGAGGAGGGCTAATTTCAGTGAGTTAAAAAGGGATGTGGATTGGAATCAAAAATTGGCAGGCAAAATAGTAATTGAACAATGGGCGGCCTTCAAGGAAGACACAGTTCAGGTACAGAGTAGACAATAATCCAGGACAAAATTAATTGGCACTTGGAAAATTATGGGCTAATAAATGAAAATCAGCATGGAAAGCGGTTGTTTTTCAGACTGGAGGGACGTATATAGTGCTGTTCCCCAGGGGTCAGTATTAGGACCAATGCTCTTTTTGGTATATATTAATGACCTGGACTTAGGTATACAGGTTATAATTCCAAAGTTTGCAGATGACACAAAACTCGGAAATATAGTAAACAACAAGGAGGATAGTAACAGACTTCAGGGGGACAGAGACAGACTGATGAAATGGGCAGACTCATGGCAGATGAAATTTAATGCAAAGAAATGTGAAGTGATACATTTTGGTAGGAGGAATGAGGAGAAGCAATATAAACTAAATGGTACAATTTTAAAGGGGATGCAGGAACAAAGACACCTGGGGGTGAACATACACAAATCTTTGAAGGTGGCAGGACAAGTTGAGAAGGCTGTTAAAAAAAAACACACAGGATCCTGGGCTTTAGTAATAGAGGCATAGAGTACAAAAGCAAGGGAGTTATGCTAAACCTTTATAAAACACTGGTGAGGCCTCAGCTGGAGTAGTATGTTCAATTCTGGACACCGCACTTTAGGAAGGATGTCAAGGCCTTAGAGAGGTTGCAGAAGAGATTTACTAGAATGGTACCAGGGATGAGGGATTGGAGAAGCTAGGGTTGTTAGAGCAGACAAGGTTAAGAGGAGATTTGATAGAGGTGTCCAAAATCATGAACTGTTCTGACAGTGGCAGAAGGGTCTGTAACCAGAGGACACAGATTTAAGGTGATTGGCAAAAGAACCAGAGGCAATACGAGGACATTTTTTTGTTTATGCAACGAGTTGTAATGATCTGGAAAGCACTGCCTGAAAGGGTGATGAAAGCAGATTCAATAGTAACTTTCACAAGGGAACTGGATAAATACTTGAAGGGAAAAAACTTACAGGGCTATGGGGAAAAAGCAGGGGAGTGGGACTCATTGGATAGCTCTTTCAAAGAACCGGCACAGGCACGATAGGCCGAATGGCCTCCTTCTGTGCTGTATCATTCTATGATTCTAAGATGCTGTCTTTTGGATGAGATGTTAAGCCAACGCTCTGTCTGCCCTCTCAGCTGCACGTAAAAGAATCCCGGCACTATTTGAAGAGCAGAAGAATTCCCCCAGTGTCCTGGCCCCTTTAGCCTCAATCAACCAATTCAAAATCAGATCAACTGGTCATTAATCTCATTGCTTTTGTGAGACCTTGCTGTGCACAAATTGGCTGCTGCATTTGCATACTAAACACCAATGAATACAAAACAAAATTAATTGATTGATAAAGCGCTTTGGGACATCCTGTAGATGTGAAAGACACTATTTATAAATGCAAGTTCTTTCTTTTATTATTCAAATTTAACTTAAACTAAAAGTACCACCGTTCTGGATCTGTGCAGTATTACATAGCTCTCCTGGCTGGCCTCCGATCTTCCGCCCTCTGCAAACTTGAGCCCATCCAAAAATTCTGCTGCTCGTATCCTAACTCGCACCAAGTCCCGTTCTCCCATCACCCCTGTGCTCGCTGACCGACATTGGCTCCCGGTCCAGCAACGCCTCAAATTTAAAATTATTACCCTTGCGTTCAAATCCCTCCCTGACCTCGCCCCTCCCGATCTCTGTAACCTCCTCCAGCCCTACAACCAGAACTCTGCATTCCTCTAATTCTGGCCTCTTGTGCATTCTTGATTTCCTTCGCCCCACCATTGGCGGCCATGCCTTAAGCTGTCTAGGCCCCAAGCTCTGGAATTCTCTCCCAAAACATTTCCTCCCCTCTCTTCCTTTTAGGTGCTCCTTAAAACCTATCTCTTTGACCAAGCTTTTGGTTACCTGTCCTAATATCTTATGTGGCTCCATGTCAAATTTTGTCTAATAACGTTCCTGTGAACATTGGGATGTCTTAGTACATTATAGATGCAATATAAATGCAACTTGCCGTTGTTATCTACTGCTGCCAAGCTGATATGCTCTGCTAAGAGACAGGACAGACCAGACTGACAGTGTGGGGGACCAGCTGTATCTGTGCAGAGCAAATTTTAAGCAGAATTTTCCTGTGCGCTCAGGATCCCTTTCATAATCTGGATAATAAAATATTAACCTTGTACAATTTTTTAAGAGTTGCTCAACACGCTAGATACTCTGGAAGGTATTACAATTTGTTAAAAGGTACAGTACCAATTCCCCTAGTTTAATTTAGGCTGTGAATTTCTCAAGAATATGGCATCACTGGAGACAGTGTCATGTTTCCTTGCACCAAGATAAGAAAATACTTTTTCACTGAGATGTTAACATTTCAAATTCTCAACAAAAATACACAACCAAATGGCTAATTCAAAAATCAACACTAGATTAAAATATGAGGCTATTATTAAAAGTTTTCTATTTCCCCCACACACTTGATCTGTATATTTATTGATTGCTCCTTTTTAAGTTTATTTTTCTCTCCTCTCCTGAAGAACATAAGAAATAGGAGCAGGAGTAGGCCAATCGGCCCCTCGAGCCTGCTCCGCCATTCAATAAGATCATGGCTGATCTGATCCTAACCTCAAATCTAAATTCATGTCCAATTTCCTGCCCACTCCCCATAACCCCTAATTCCCTTTACTTCTAGGAAACTGTCTATTTCTGTTTTAAATTTATTTAATGATGATGTAGCTTCCACAGTTTCCTGGGGCAGCAAATTCCACAGACCTACCACCCTCTGAGTGAAGAAGTTTCTCCTCATCTCAGTTTTGAAAGAGCAGCCCCTTATTCTAAGATTATGCCCCCTAGTTCTAGTTTCACCCATCCTTGGGAACATCCTTACCGCATCCACCCGATCAAGCCCCTTCACAATCTTATATGTTTCAATAAGATCGCCTCTCATTCTTCTGAACTCCAATGAGTAGAGTCCCAATCTACTCAACCTCTCCTCATATGTCCGCCCCCTCATCCCCGGGATTAACCGAGTGAACCTTCTTTGTACTGCCTCGAGAGCAAGTATGTCTTTTCTTGAGTATGGACACCAAAACTTTTTGCAGTATTCCAGGTGCGATCTCACCAATACCTTATATAACTGCAGCAATACCTCCCTGTTTTTATATTCTATCCCCCTAGCAATAAAAGCCAACATTCCATTGGCCTTCTTGATCACCTGCTGCCCCTGCATACTAACTTTTTGATTTTCTTGCACTAGGACCCCCAGATCCCTTTGTACTGCAGTACTTTCCAGTTGCTCGCCATTAAGATAATAACTTGCTCTCTGATTTTTCCTGCCAAAGTGCATAACCTCACATTTTCTAATATTGTCTTGCATCTGCCAAATCTCTGCACACTCACCCAGCCTGTCTATATCCCCTTGGAGGTTTTTTTATGTCCTCCTCACTCTCTACTTCCCCTCCCACCTTTGTATCATCTGCAAACTTTGATATGTTACACTCGGCCCCCTCCTCCAAATCGTTAATATAGATTGTAAAGAGTTGGGGACCCATTACCGACCCCTGCGGAACACCACTGGCTACTGGTTGCCAGTCCGAGAATGAACCATTTATCCCAACTCTCTGCTTCCTGTTAGATAACCAATCCTCCACCCATGCCAGAATATTACCCCCAATCCAGTGATTCTTTATCTTGAGCAATAATCTTTTATGTGGCACCTTGTCGAATGCCTTCTGGACGTCCAAATACACTACGTCCACTGGTTCTCCCTTATCCACCCTGTACGTTATGTCCTCAAAGAACTCAAGCAAATTTGTCAGACATGACTTTCCCTTCGTAAAGACATGCTGACTTTGTCCTATTAAATTATGTTTATCCAAATGTTCCGCTACTGTCTCCTTAATAATAGACTCCAAAATGTTACCCACCACAGATGTTAGGCTAACTGGTCTATAATTTCCAGCCTTCTTCCTACTACCCTTTTTAAATAAGGGTGTTACATTAGCAGTTTTCCAATCTGCCGGGACCTTTGCCGAGTCCAGAGAATTTTGGAAAATTATTACCAAAGCATCCACAATCTCTACTGTCACTTCCCTCAAGACCCTAGCATGTAAGCCATCAGGTCCAGGGGATTTATCCGCCTTGAGTCCCATTAATTTACTGAGTACCAATTCCTGAGTGATTTTAATCGTATTTAGCTCCTCCCCCCCTACAGCCCCTTGTTTGTCCAGTGTTGGGATATTCTTAGTGTCCTCTACCGTAAAGACTGAAACAAAATATTTGTTCAGCATTTTTGCCATCTCCATGTTTCCCACCATTAATTTCCCGGTCTCATCCTCTAAGGGACCTACGTTTGCCTTAGCCACCCTTTTTCTTTTTATATAAATGTAGAAACTCTTGCTATCTGTTTTTATATTTTTTGCTAATTTATTTTCTTAATCAATCCTTTCGTTACTTTTTGCTGTCTTTTGAAGACTTCCCAATCTTCTATCCTCCCACTAAGTTTGGCTACCTTATATGTCCTTGTTTTTAGTCAGATACTATCCTTAATTTCTTTACTTAGCCATGGATGGCTGTCATTTCTTTTACACCCTTTTTTCCTCAGTGGAATAAATATTTTTTGAAAGTTGTAAAATAACTCCTTAAATGAACACCACTGCTCATGTACCGTCTTACCGTTTAATCTATTTTCCCAGTCCACTTTAATCAATTCTGCTCTCATACCATCATCGTCTCCTTTATTCAAGCTCAGTACGCTTGTTTGAGAACCAACCTTCTCACCCTCTAATTGGATATGGAATGTAACCATGTTATGGTCACTCATTCCAAGGGGATCCTTAACTAGGACATTATTAATTAATCCTGGCTCATTACACAGGACCAGGTCCAAGGTTGCCTGCCCCCTTGTAGGATCAGTTACATACTGCTCAAGAAATCCATCCCTAATACACTCAATAAACTCTTCCTCAAGGCTGCCCTGCCCAATTTGATTTGTCCAGTTAATATGATAGTTAATATCCCCCATAATTATAGCTGTTCCCTTATTACATGCTCCGACTATTTCCTGATTAATACTTCTTCCAGCAGATTTGCAACTATTAGGAGGCCTATATACTACGCCCACGAGTGTTTTTTGCCCCTTATTATTCCTTATCTCTACCCAAACTGTTTCATTGTCCTGATCCTTTGTCCCAATATCATTTCTCTGTATTACAATGATTCCTTCCTTTATTAACATAGCCACCCCACCTCCCCTTCCTTCCTGTCTGTCCTTCCTGATAGTTGAATACCCTGGCATATTTAATTCCCAGTCGTTGTCACCCTGCAGCCATGTTTCTGTAATGGCCACAAGATCATACCCATACGTAGTTATTTGTGCCGTTGACTCACCCATTTTGTTACGAATGCTACGTGCATTCAGATAAAGAACTTTCAAATATGTTTTGTGACACTTAGTTCCTGCTTTTTCCTTTTTTAACACTTTACCTTTTACTCCATACCTTCTGTCCCTTCCTGACACGCTTTCCTTTGTCTCCCTGCTCAGGTTCCCAACCCCCTGCCACAGCATTGATGCTGGGTTAATCGCCTTACGCCTTCTAGTTTTTATTTTATCTGTCGTGCCTAAAGTACACTTTCTTTCCACTGCTCTACGCTTTTCCCTTTCACTTGTTCTTGAACAACTGTTTGTACTATTTGTATTGTAGATTTCCCCTGGGTCTTCCCCTCTCTTGCTGCTCTCAACTTTATTCTCTTCTGACTCCCCGCTCAGGTTCCCATCCCCCTGCCACTCTAGTTTAAACCTTCCCCAACAGCACTAGCAAACACCCCCGCGAGGACATTGGTCCCGGTCCTGCTCGGATGTAACCCGTCACGCTTGTACAGGTCTCACCTTCCCCAGAACCTGTCCCAATGCCCCAGGAATCTAAATCCCTTCCTCCTACACCATCCCTGCAGCCACGCATTCATCTGGTCTATTCTCCTGTTCCTATACTCACTAGCACGTGGCACCGGTTGTAATCCTGAGATCACTACCTGAAGTCCTGCTTTTTAATTTATCTCCTAACTCCTTAAATTCACCTTACAGGACCTCATCCCTTTTTTTACCAATGTCGTTGGTACCAATATGGACCACGACTACTGGCTGTTCACCCTCCCCCTCCAGAATGCCCTGCAGCCACTCCGTGACATCCTTGACCCCAGCACCAGGGAGGCAACATACCATCCTGGAGTCACGTTTGCGGCCGCAGAAACGCCTATCTGTTCCCCTTACAATTGAATCCCCTATCACTATAGCCCTGCCACTCTTCTTCCTCCCCTCCTGTGCAGCAGAGCCACCCATGGTGCCCGGAACCTGGCTCTTGCTGCTTTCCCCTGATAGGCCATCTCCCCCAACAGTATCTAAAGCAGAATATCTGTTTGAGAGGGAGATGGCCCCAGGGGACTCCTGCTGTACCTGCCTAGTCCTTTTACTCTGCCTGGCGGTCACCCATTTCCTTTCTGCCTGCGCAATCTTTACCTGCGGTGTGACCACCTCACTGAACGTGCTATCCACGATAGTCTCAGCATCGCGGTTACGCTCATGTCTCACTAGGTTGGATGACCTGCTAAAGATGCAATCACATACAGAGCAAGTGTATGGTTTTTCACCAGTGTGAATACGCTGATAATTTTTCAAGTCATGGGAGTGGTTAAACCTCTTTCCACATTTAGAACATTTAAACAGCCTCTCCCCAGTGTGGCTGCACCCGTGGGTTTCCAGCTCAGAGGAGTGACTGAATCCCTGCCCACACACGGAGCAGGTGAAGGGGAGCTTCCCAGTGTGGCTGCACCCATAGGTTTCCAGCTGGGACGGGTGACTGAATCCCTGCCCACGCACGGAGCAGGTGTTCGGTTTCTCAGTGCTCTCAATGCACT
The DNA here is from genome assembly GCF_035084215.1 of Heptranchias perlo. Lineage (NCBI taxonomy): Eukaryota > Metazoa > Chordata > Chondrichthyes > Hexanchiformes > Hexanchidae > Heptranchias > Heptranchias perlo. The sequence goes on from NC_090339.1 coordinate 17,695,293, forward strand.
GATCTGTGTTCAGATCCTGTAACTGGAGGAAGCTCTTTCCGTCGTCTGCACAGTGGAATACTTTAATTCCTTCAATATTCAAAGGCTGACGACATTCAGGTCCTGATGAATCGAGGGATTGTGTCACATCTTGATAGAATATTTCATTTGAGTTTCCTGACTGCAAATCCTCAACCTCCAATACTCTGGCCCACTGCTCTTCCTGTTTCTCCCTGGGGGAAGCAGTGAGCGGCTGCCGTTCCCTTGCTGCCTCTCCCCAGCCTGCCCCATTGACAGGAGGCGCTGTCCCGGTTGCCCCATCGATCAGGAGGCATTTCGCGGCACACGAGCAATTCTCAGAGATTCATCAGGAGATGCAGCAGCTCCACATCAGACACACTCAGACTGCCCCGCAGGCAGGCCCAGGGGTCCCGGTCCCTACTGCAATATAATTCCATGGGTGTGGGCAGACATCCTGTAACTTACCAAAGAGCCCATTCTACATGTCTGAGTCTCGACAATGAGTATCAGAAGGATATTTGACTCTGCAGTTGTCAAAATCAAGTCTGATCCTGTTTTCTCAGTGCCCACACATGCACACTTTCCAGGAGGCTCACCGGATTGCAATAGGAACAAGAAACTTGGTTGATATTTTCTTTCCCCAGCCCAGGGTGCTGACACCAATTATCAATCTCTTTAATGGTTAATTACAATGGTTTTTGAATTAATTTAAGGTTGTCTTACTTCTGAGGTCAACTTTAGCCCAGCTGAAATCAGATATCTCAGCACAAACTAGGGAATAAACCCACTTCTAAATGACTGCATCTCTTTAGGCATTTTTACCATGCTGTTGAGGCACCAGCTCAGCACACAGGCAGACAACTGAGACCCTCAATTGCCACTCTCTGTTGCCCTATTGTGCATCTGGTCTCTTATTTGAATAGCTAATAGAAAGGGGCACTGGTTGTGGGATCCCCTGCTTTGCTGTCAGTGACAGGAGTATTATGCTCATGCCATCTACGGCACAGATGTAAAAGTACATTTACACTAAAAACAAATATTAACACTTCTTTACACTTGCAACAAAATAGATTTGACTTTGATGCTAATAGCTTTGAATAAGTCAAAGCAGTCCAATGCAAGATTTAAATACAAAACCAAGTTAAATCATCAGAGTAACAAATATTTTATTCATTGACAAAACATCCTGAGTATAAGGGACCCAAAATATGTGTAGAAATTGTACCTTAAATTAGCAAATGATGACCATAACAGATGTTATTAACCACTGAAGAGGTGTACTCCTGATATAAAGCATGTTTTGTAAGTAGACTTGATTGCATTATCGAATGATATTGTTGCGCATTTTGTACATCAACACTGGCATTATTTAACAGTTAACTCAATCTCATAGTAATCTCCAGAAGAGATTTATTTTGTTATTTATCTCATTATTATGACACTAAATTATTCTAAACCGTTTAAAAGAAACAGAATATAAAAATACCTACCAACCAATGACGAGAAACTGCAATTTGTTTTGTCATAATTCCCAAATATACAAATAAAATCCATCAAAAAAGGAATATTTAAACTTTGGGGAAAGTAAGTTAAACTTGTATAAAAGTTTTTTTTATTCTCTGGTGAATTTCAGGGTTTTGGACACATAATAATACACGTGCAATTTAAAAACATATTTACTGAAGTGTTTGCAATGGCTGAAGGACAAATGCACCATTTGGTGTGGTACTAGGCCATAAAAGCCCATGTTTCATCCCTAGACTGTGGTGTGTTAGTTGATCCCAGCCAATTTAACTGTCCACGATGATCCCACGTTGATTTATCCTGTGTTGCACGGCCTTGAATCTAGTGCCCAGACATTCGTTATTTTATATACAATGGAGTATATGATGATCAAAGTCCAAAATGCCAATTTTGAGTAAATGGAACTTGTAAAGAAACCCAGGAAGAATACTTATCTTGAGTGCACAAGGCCACACTAAGAGGGAAGAGGAATGGTCAATGGTCCATGTCCTCAGCCAATGCTCCAGGAACAGAGGGCAAGAGATAATTGGCTTGGTAAAGATGACACGGTTTAGTAGTGATCTGAACTCAAATACCACACCATACTGTTCCAGTGAAAGGAAAAAGGTTTGACCAAAATACACAATCAGGCCCGAAGTCATAGCTTCTTACTTGGTAGAAGTGATTTTATACCCAATACACAGCCATAGTTGTGCACCTTTCCATTATAATTAATCATAAATACTAATGTAAACCCACAATATTTCATCAATAAAAAGGCATTATTAAGCAGTACATCAATGTACCAATGCAATGCAACACAATAGTTTTTCAGCCATAATTCTCCACACAACTTTAGGATTTCACTTTAATATGGGAGGTTTGGAATGGGGTCTGGCCATTTTTCCAAGGAAGAGAGGAAAATCATAGACCGAATTATCACAGACTATGCTTGAACATCTCTTGGTGGGCAGTTCAAAAGCCGAATTGGCAACAGCCTGCCCACTTGACTACTCAGCAACTGTATGCGACAGCAAGGAGGAGTGTGAAAATATATAGTTAATTGCCCTGAAATGGGAACAGTGGATCTACATTTCAACCAATGCTAAGACAACAGACCCTTACCTTGCAGAGATAACTGATGTTGAAGCCAAATGTTTGTGCATTTCTGGACCCTGCGTTCATGTAGTTTCCCACAAGAAGGACCAATTCCAAAACTTTACTGAAGTTCTCGCTCTTTTTCACCTCCTCACAAGCAATTGTTACATTTATTATGTCTGGCTTAATGTTGTTCAAATACTCTTCAAACTGAAGTTTGAAGAGAATATTGTTCAGTCGTGGTCCTAACAACTTCACGGTGCTCATCTGCAAAAACAAGGTGGCAAATTGATGCTTGTTTCAAACTTATTCATTAACAAGAAAGAAAATGAAATAAGGAACAAGTCATTGCATATCATTGGTATCATAGTGGGGTAACGCGATCTCAGATGGGGCAGTCGTGGGGATGCTCCAACTAGTCTTGGTATCTTCACATGGGTGAGGGGAAGGAAGTGGCGAGAAAGGGAAAATTGGTCAGGATTCAGATTCCCAATCTCTGCCCAGTCACTGCTGGAAAGTAGGTATTAAGTTAGTGTTGGATCAAACACAGCTGTAATGTCCTACATCATCAAATTGCCTGCTGGCACTTGATGTCTCAGGTGAGACATGAAAAACAGCCACTTTGGTGAGGTACCAGATTTCTGCTGTGGAGAAAGGCCACAACTGATGGAACAAACGGGGGATGAAAAAAAATAAAGATTTTTTTTTCCAATTTCATTGAGTAGAAGTTGCTTTTCCAAATTACCAAAGAACTATGCAAAGCAGTCTCTAGATGTTCACAATATAACTTAGTAATTTGTGTGCTGTGTTGTCAGTTAATTAAATGGTGCAAAATGTGCATTACTTGGTCTTGATGATGTTTATCAGGATTTACTTCAGGAATATGTTCCTGTTCAGTGAAGCAGTATCTGAATATTTCCAATAATATTAAGCAAGTGGGCTTACTGCAGAAGTCACCACAACCAACTCAGTGACTAGATGTAGCCAGGTCACAGGAGGACCTGTATCTGTATTTCCAGGATAAGCTGACTATCGCTGGGCACTTGTGAAGTAGAACTTTTTTTGTGCTTCTAGCTCTGTTTGTTTCGAGCTGTGCCACATTTGTTTTACTTTGAAAACGTAGTGCTAATCAAATGAGCTCTGAGTCTAGGCCAATACTTAATGCAGTCTCGAAATCCTTGTATGTGTAGTAAATGCATTTTTTAAAATTTAAAAATAATCACAGGTTACCACAGACACAACCTGAAGCAATGCCTGCAGAAGAGAGTTGGGAAAAAAGTTAAATTGCTTACTAAAATTACTTCTTAAAAATTATCCCTATGATTTTCTTCTTTAACTCCTCCCATTTCTACGGGAGCAACACATTCTGGGCTATATGAAGCATCAGCATTCTGATACTGCACCAGTAATTAAATTTTACATATAACCTTGGACAGCAAGTGTCAGCTGGTTATGTGACAGTGGAAGCCTACACAACAGAGCCCAATTGCATTCTCACCAGAGGTCAGCACACATCCACATCCAGCAGAAGTTACTGGACAGCTGTCAGGAATGGCAACTCAAGTCAATTAATTGTGTGCCCCTGGGCAATTCAGCACAGACAAGGGATAAAACCTGAGACCAGACCATGCTGTACATATACCCACTGAATCATCAGAGATCCTTTCCCACATTTTTCCTTTCATCTTAGTGAGAAAGACGAAAACGGGAGATCATCTACAGACACTGCCCAATAAGGAACTGCATAGCTAAGTTACTTGGGTGACTTTCCTCCACCACCCCCCCCCCCTCTTCAATCTGGAATGCAGTCTTCATGTCCTGGATTTTCTCAGAGCTCCCAGCCTACTGTGGGTGGAAACTGGGGAGGCACCTGGTTACATCAGGTCTCCGCCTCATTTGTCCCACATTGTGAATTTCCTCAGGCAGGGACGGTGGGCACAGACATGAAGGAGGTGGCGGGAGTGGCATGATAATGTCAGCTGCTGGAATTCTTGCCATTCTAGCCTCTTATGCCCCCAATGTGCTGATTTTGTTACAGCAGCCAGTCACAAAGCTTTTGACTTTCCAGGAAACCAGCTTTCCTGGAAAAGGGTCCATTTGTCTGTGCTGCACTCATCTTCAGCTTCAGTGGCTGGCCAATGAAGGAAATTCCTGCCACCCTCTAACCTCATGGGCACTCCAGCAGAACTGATACTGGCATGGGTGCACGTCCATTTTATTTTAGTTGCCTTATCCTGGAAATTGTGATGGAACCAGGTTCTTTATTTGCCACCAGAGAGTAAATTCTGCTCCACCATTGTTATGGAGGCGGAGCTAGACCATGAATTTTTATGGCAATTCCTATTTGTATATGAAAGTTGAATGGCCAAGGAGGAAAATTGATTCAACAAACTTCAGTTGTATAAAAGCCTGTAACTGTAATGAAAAGGCTCCTGAGGGCAAAGTGGGCAATTTACAGAAAAGTTACAGCATTTTTGTAGTTTTCCAAAATAATAATGCATAAAAAGACCATTTAGTAATTGAAGTTAAGCTTTATGCGAAGCAATATTTTAAAAAAAATTAATGAACCTTGCGCCAAATTCTGACAATGGGTTATATCAAACATTAATCTATTTTTCCAATGTTAATGGACCTATTATGCATTAATATAATTCAAAAAAAATTGTAGATTAATTTTTTAAAACTATCAAATTATTGATTTTTACTAAGAGCTTACCATTAATGTTAAAATTTAGGAAAAAATTCCAGCAAGTCCACTGAAATAAATTCAAGTTTGCTTTTAATAACGTATATAGTGAAGAAGCATTTTACATGTTAATTATATTTAACTTTTAAGATTCCATGAATTTCAGTTTAATTTGCTTTGACAGACATCAACCACATTTATCAAATAACATTTAAATTTATTATTAGGCAGTTGTCCATCAAAACGAAATTAAACCACCACCACTTTTTGATTTGGTCCACCATTTATTAAAAATGTTGGCTTGTCAACTTTGGCAAGTTTGCAATTTCCCTGAAGAGCTGAATGTGGTTTCTTCTTACAGACTCTTTCCACTTCACTGCAAATTACTTCAGTGAACAATGGTTTTATCAATTCAAGGACCTACCAGTAAAATCAAGAAATTACTGTACTGATGCACTTAAAAATAACCACAAACTACACAATGAAGCAGTGCATTTCTTACATTTTTAATAATTATTGACTGAACATTTATCTTAATTCACTTATCAATTTCCCGAATCTACAAATAAAACCATCAAGAATAAAAAGCCTAATCTCTCAATACATCTTGCAAATCATGTTCCTAACCTGATGGAAAGTAGCATACATTTGCCCTAGAGAAAGTGATAGATTTTACACACATCTTTTAAAAATTTTTATATGATTAATAAAAATAGTACTGGAAGCAGTAATATGGTTTTCACTTTGTTGTCGCACTAAAAGTGGATTGTCCGCTAGTTTTGTTTCTTGTAAGTTACCTTCAGGTGTTGAAGGAGGCATATCAGAGTGGTAGTGTTGTGCTACCCATTAACCCTTTTAAAAGTTAAGCAAGGTGGCTACCCTGATGGCTCAGCTGCTAAAAGCAGTGAGTAGCAGTACCATACAGGACAGGAATCCCCCAGATTTAACCCCAGACATATGATGGGCAAGTTGATCTCAGGAGTGGGGAGGGGGGGGGGGGGGGGGAGAAACAGCTGAGGTGCTAAAACTGACCTCAGTGCTCCCAGGTTAGTGAGAGGAAAATCTGTCAGCATTCCAGCAACTGATCACTATTCAGAAACCTCTTTTAGAAGTGCTGGTACATCAAGTAAGAGTAAGGACAGATTTGGGCTTGGCTATGAGGCTCCAACAGTTGTAAAACTTGCCAACACTCACTGTCTAGATATAGTGGTCGGCCAGGTCGCAGAATGACTTCCACTGATGGAATCTTACAGTAACAAGGATTCAATGGCGAGGAGAAAGGAAACAAACAGGAAAAAAAAGTGCGGCATCCCCAATAGCTCAGTGGGTAAAGGCACTGCCCAGTGTGATACTGAACCATACAGACCCGATTGGTCTCAAGTTTGTTCCCTGGTCTCTATTCAGTCAGGTGATGTTAGGTGGGGCAAGTGTGGGGTTTTACAGTTGATCGCAGCGCTCCTTGTCTAGTGGGGGGTGGGAGGGAGAACAATGGGGTAGTGAGAGTCCCCTATTCTGATCGCATGCTTAAGTAGATGCTTAGTGAGGACAGGTTCAGGTTGGGCTGGGCTGTCCTTCATGGCCAAATAGCCTATCATTCATTCTGAGCCCATAAAATGATAAACGATGAATCATACTCAGCATGAACCAGCACTTCTGGATAGGAAGATAGCAAAGGGAGGAAAATTGGGGGGAAAGGTAAGTTTGATGATTGTGCCATCCTTTTTATAGAATCATGAATAAATAGGATGGCTGCTATTGTATCTGTAGGATTAATGACACCATTTTGACTAATTTCAAGGAGTCAGCAGCCAAATTCCACCAACATCCTACTCAATTTAAAATGATCATATGGCAGTGACTTTGGTTACACTGAGATCAAAAAAGCCAACTACGAAAAAGCAAGAAGCTGTCACAACTCAGGACAACTTAAAAACAACCTTGAACATAGACCTATGGAATGTAGTTAATCTGAAAGTGCACTAGGGCACCAACTTGTTGTTACTTAAGTTGCAGGTGTGCCCAACATTTTAATACTTGTATAGCAGGAAAAAAATACGCAAAAGCCTTAAGAGGAATGCAAGTGTTCAAGGTGCAAGATTCCTTTTCTAAGGAGGCACGATCACCTGAAAATCTTGATTTTTTGCACACTTGATTTGGTGCATTTCCTGGCATTTTAAAGTCCACTGTAATTCAGCAGGGGAACACCTAGATTGACGGGAGTGTAAATAGTTGTTCATTTAGAACCAACTTGTTGTTGCCTTAACAGTTGAAACAGGCAGTTGATTTGTGGTGTGAATGTAGCAACCTTGCCCTTTTCTGGCTCATTTAAAAGCACCTGTGTGGCAAGTTTTAAGCTGTCAGGCATAAACCTGAGCCACTTCAAAGGTGTCCGCAGTACTATGAACAGCAGGGGCGCTGAAAGGGAGGTATTACTCACTTGTACAGAGCCTCCTCTGCTATTATGAAAGTTCTCAGACCAATGCATTAAAACTAAACTGCAGTGGCTCATGCAGTGACCGCTGTGGAGTTCAGAAATGTTGAATCTCTGCTTATTTTGATCTGCAAACATAGACAAGTGGGCACTGGGTCCAAAATGCTGACCGTCTGATAAAACAGGACAATTGACATTTATGAGAGTGCAGTATCCTGGAACCAGCCCACATCCTGAGCAATCCTGTCCATTTTTTTTCCCCCATTTGTCTTGATCTCTCTCTATAGCGCCTGGCTTTTTTTTCTCTTAATCATATTCTTGGAAGAGCCTGTTGCCCTCAGATTAGTTTGTTCAGTACTAATTAGTGTGACTTCTCCCCCCCTGCCATCCATATTGTACCTGCACCTCTGAAAAATCCCAGCAACCCACTACATATTGTGATGTATTCATCAGTCTATTTCCTTATTGTCCATTTAAGTGAAAGAAGCAACATGAATGGTTTGCAGTATAAAGTCAGAGGTGCTGTGGAAGAGAAGAGTATATCACTCAGACTGCCAGGCTTCTGGTTGTAGATTCTGTAAAACACCAACTCAGCTCAGCAGAAAACGGTGACCTTCTTAGTGTCACTGTGTCCCTTTAAACAGCAACCCCACTCATCTGCGTAAGATCCCTCCACAATTGGAAAAATTGTTGGATCGATTCATTAAAATCGAGCCACTGTGACAATTTCAGTGGAGTGTAGGAAATTTGAATCCTGCTGATTGCTACGAGCACGGATAAACAGACAGTAGGTCCGAAAAATAGATGCTTGGCCATGTGTTTGAGATGCATTTGGGAAAAAGAGTCACTGAAACTAAAGAAAATTAAATATCTATTTATTTTAGTTTTGGCTATAGATTTCAATACATGTATTATTGACTGCTGTAATTTTAATAATAATATGAACTCAACATTACAGGAAGTTTTGGTTTTTGATGGTTTTGAACACCACATATTTGAAGTGAGTAACAATTCTGTAACAGTTACATTATTGTTACTTGAGTAAAACAATTACTTTCGAACTTCTATACCATTTTTAAAAAACTGAACCAACCTCCTTATCAAAAAGTGACTTCTCCAATCACAGTTGCAAAGAATTCCATTTCTATCTGATTTACAGCAATGGAGCAGAGGGCAGCATGTGCAGAAAAAATGTATTTTATTTCACTCAGTGTACCTAGTCTTGTCTTGTTCAATGCATTTACTGACAGATTCTGTGAGGGTGAAAAGGGAAAAAGTACAGCGCAGAAAACATGAATTAAAGTTGAAGCTAATTTCCACAAAAGAAGCTAAATTGGAAGAAAATACCAGAGGAGAAGATTACACGGACAAGAGAACAGGAAAACAATAAGATGGTGTTGAAGGAAAAAAGGAAATAAAGATCTAAAATGGAGGGATTGAGATAATCAGTATGACTGTCGTGATATGGCCATGCCACTTTCAAAATACATCCTATAGACCTGCATTAAATATTATTTTTCATTTAGAGATAAGTATGTCAGTGCAATATATTTATCACACACTATATATTGCAACAGATCTGCAGGCCACATTTGAATGTGGAACAAGTTTAATATCTTTAACCTTTCAATCTGAAAGATGAATGAAAAGCATAGCCTATGATGTATGCAATGCTGCAAGGTATGTTGACAGTGCCAAAGAAAAAAAAATCAATACACTATTGAAATGCATTCACCTTTCCTTGTTCTGCAACAGCAGTATATTCTCTGGTGTGCTTTCTGAGCCTACTTACCACCACTCCAAACTGCTCTGGTTCACAGAGGTCGTCATATTCATCCTTAAACTGGGATAATGTATTGAGCTCCTTCTGCTCTGGTAAATACCTCACCAGGTTCTGTAAATGTAAAGACAGAAGGGAAAAACACATATTTATAACTGTTTGATATAGATTTTCTTGGATCTCGTGAAGAAAGGAATTGTCAGGGCTAGAGAACAATCCATTTTTGGCTTCTAAACAGTGACAGACGTCATGCAGAGTATGGGATCAGCAGCACTACAAAGTATCTCAAATCTGACACCAACTTTTGTGGAGGATGTTTTGCTGTTCCTCAGAGCTGAGACTACCACACTTTTGTATTCTGTATTTCCTGCTCCTTGGACTAAGTTTAGCATTTACTTCATTTGCAGTTTAATATAAAAAACTGACAGACCAGTGGATTCAGCTCAATTTACAGATTAATTCCAAGTTTGTGTACCCACCTGCCTAGGAGACCAAGTATACTAAGAAGCAATTTTCAAAACTGGCAACTAGGGGAAAATGGTCACTACCTTCTCCCACCATTCCCCCGCTTCCTTCACCCAGAACACTGAAAGCAGTTTCAACTACCTCCTTGCACTGACTACTGCATTGATACCTGCTTAAAATAAAATCTAGAGTTAAAAAAGGAGAAAACAAAACAAGATGCAAAACGCTGCACATTCACAAACGCCGAGTGTCGGAGCTGACTCTGGGAGGGCAGGAGCAGTTGAGGAAGTTGCAGAAATGTTTCTGACATATGTGGATTCTGAAGTGAAGACTGCATGTCCCTTGAATGATTAGGGCTGTAATGATCCTGGTCCCAGGTGGGTTTAGGCCAATTGGGATTCTTATCAGAGTTGAAGTGTTCAAAACGTTGAGTTAGAACAGGCTGCCAGCTCGTGTGGTGAACACTGATTTGCTGAGTTCCTTCAAGCGAGAGCTGGATCTATTTCTAGCGAGGACGCAGATCAGCTCGTACAAGGTGGTTAATGTATAATATTAATCGGGGTCAGAGTGGTCTCCTGGACTAGTTTCAATCGTCTGGGGGGGTCAGACAGGAATGTTCCAGATTTTTTTTCCTCCAAATTGGCTTGGGTTTTTATTTGTTTTTTCGCCTGTCTCCCAAGAAATTACATGGCTATCGTGTGGATGGGGAGTGTGTGCATTGTGATGCACAAGACATCACATGTGTGTGACAGGCTGGATGGACCCGTAAATCTTTTCTTGTCTTTCTTTTGATATGTTCATATGTTTAAAGGGATATTGAATTTTGGTAGGATTAGCATGCAAATCCTAAATCTGTTTGCCAAATTAAATGATGCTAAGGTGAACATAACTTCACAATCGGCAATGGGCTTAGAGTTACATTTCTACATATCAGCATTGCAGTACAGGTCTAGATCCAAATTGCAACCAAAAAGACACTGATTTTTTGTACAGGCAGCAAATACAAGAGGAAAAACTTGCTAAAACGAGAGGAGTTACCACAACTACAACTTGCATTTATAATTTATATAGCATCTTTAAAGTAGTAAAACAACTCAAAGCATTCACAGGAGGGATTATCAAACAAAATTTGACTCCAAGCCACATAAGGAGATATTAGGACAGGTGACCAAAAGCTTGGTCAAAGAGATAGGTTTTAAGGAGCGTCTTAAAGGAGGTTATAGAGGTAGAGAGGCGGAGAGGGTTAGGAAGGGAATTCAAGAGCTTAGGGCCGAGGCAGCTGAAGGCACGGGCGCCAACGGTGGAGTGATTAAAATCGGGGATGCGCAAGAGGCAAGATTTGAAGGAGCGCAGAGTTCTCGGATGGTTGTAGAGCTGAAGGAGGTTACAGAGGTAGGGAAGGACGAGGCCATGGATAGATGTGAAAACAAGGACTAGGATTTTAAAAGTTAGTGTTATAACTTCAAACATTTTATTTACACACACACGCACACGACTGCAATGAACAGTTTAGGGCCAGAAAATGGACACAACTAAAAATCAGGTCACCCTTCTTTGAACTCACCTGTAAAATCATGTGTGAAAGTATATCAAAACTGAAGTCTTACATTATATTGAGCCAGCCAAGTAGTTTAGCAGTTGAACATTGAAATCTCAAGCAACAGGTAATGAACTGAAGTCCCAGTGCTGTCTGTCACTCAAACTTCCTTGCTGCAGTTGGGTGAGTTTTATTAATTTTCAGGTTGGCTGGAAGATGGTGAACTACACAGCAGCAAAGCCTTCCATCTTGAAGGAAGAAGTGAGCTTTGTCCCCTTTAATTAGTTCTACCGTTAATAGCAATCACTGAATGCATAGACAGTATTCACAAAGAAGGTTGCAATACCATCCTTCTAGCCACAAGAGAACACAAGAGGACAAGCAAGAATGCAAGGAAGAAACTGGGGGTGGGGGGGGGGGGGGGGGGGAGTTTTGAAGCAAAAATTGACCTGCATAATGTCAAATGCCAATATTTTACAGTTTAGATTAATTTACATTATCTAACTTTTCTTTGTGTTTTGCTGTCAAAATACCAATTTTATTGTCAAGTTATAATTATAGCTATATTTAGAACAAGGAGACCTTTTCTGTAAATGCTGTACATTCACTGCAATTTTCATTCTGGACTACTGTTAAATAAAAATTTGAGTGACTTTAATACTTGATTTAAAAATATGCATTACACATGTTCTTATTATTTTGTTTCCAGAGCAACATTAATCTAAAAAATGAGGCCTCCAACATTTTAAGTTATGAAAAAATTATAGCTCCAGTCTTCTTCAAATGAAATTCAACCTCCACAGGCAAATAGATAAAACTCTTCACCCATTCCGTGAATATTCACAGCTGCAAATCAGGTGATTCTTCCCATCACCCACCCCCTAAAAAGGGGGGTGGAAGCAATGGATCCGTTTGCTCTAAAACTTGAAAAAGTACATTCCCTCATGGTAAACGCTCTTTACGTTTGAAGAAGGAAAAAGCACTGAGTATGCAGTGAAGGTCAGCCTGTGATTCGGTAGAAGTTTGTAGGAAGAGGTTCATGCAATGGAAGCGTGAAAATTTAACGGGACCATGTTGCTAGAGTGATTTTCCTCTGGTGGATGGAGATATTTTCTAATTTTAAACAGAGGTTAAATGTGTAAGACGGGATACAGTGACGTTTTAAGACTGCATTTCTATCATTAAGGGAATAATGGAAATAAGGCCAATATTTTAAATTACTGATTGAACTGTAGTATAAAGAATGTAGTATATTTTTGGGTTCATCTGCTCAAGAGAAATATTTTTCAAAACATATTATGATACTTAACTGACGCAACACATTTAAGATTAAATGGAAACTATGGAAGGAGGGAGGGAGGAACGGGGATGGGTGGATGGTCTGAAAGTCAGACAAATAGATAATGAAGGAATCTATCACTGAGTCGTCGATCGACAGTTCCGACGGGCCACAGCGAAAAATCGCATAGACCTCCTCAGAAGACAAACACGGGACACAACCAACAGAGTACCCTTCATCGTCCAGTACTTCCCCGGAGCGGAGAAACTACGCCATGTTGTCCGCAGCCTTCAACATGTCATCGATGACGACGAACACCTCGCTAAGGCCATCCCCACGCCTCCACTACTCGCCTTCAAACAGCCACCTAACCTCAAACAGACCATTGTTCGCAGCAAATTACCCAGCTTTCAGGAGAACAGCGTCCACGACACCACACAACCCTGCCACGGCAAACTCTGCAAGACATGCCAGATCATCGACACAGATACCACCATAACACGAGAGGACACCACCCACCAGGTACATGGTTCATACTCCTGTGACTCGGCCAACGTTGTCTACCTCATACGTTGCAGGAAAGGATGCCCCGGAGCATGGTACATCGGCGAGACCATGCAGACACTGCGACAACGGATGAACGGACACCGCACAACAATTGCCAGACAGGAGGGTTCCCTCCCAGTGGGGGAACACTTCAGCAGTCAAGGACATTCAGCCTCCAATCTTCGGGTAAGCGTTCTCCAAGGCAGCCTTTGAGACACATGACAACGCAAAATCGTCGAGCAGAAATTGATAGCCAAGTTCCGCACCCATGAGGACGGCCTCAACCGGGATCTTGGGTTCATGTCACGCTACACGTTACCCCACCAGCAAAAAAAAGTTATCTGTTTTTAATACAACTGGACATTCTCTCTCTCTCTCTCTCTCTCTCTGCCTTTCGGGTCTCTTTCTCTCTCTGTCTTTGTAATCTGACCCATTGTGTATTAAGTATACTGGGATGTAATGTTTTCTGTGGCTAACCTGTCTGAACACCAATGACACCTTTGATTGCTGTGATCGTCTCCCAGCCGAGATGTGATAGGGGGCAGTTGGAAAGATTATCTGTAATCACCAGGCATTGTCTCTGACTATATATGCTATGCGTTTTTAGAGCCCTTCACTCACCTGACGAAGGAGGTAAGCTCCGAAAGCTTGTGATTTAAAATAAAACTGTTGGACTGTAACCTGGTGTTGTGCAAGTCCTTACATTTGTCCACCCCAGTCCATCACCGTCATCTCCACATCATGCGTCAATCCAGTCTGGTTCACATCATATCCATGACCTCCCATGGTTTCATTCCTCTATCTCCTACAGTGGTTCTCCTTCCGTAAGCTCATCACCTACACCTCCCCCCCCCACCCCCGACTCCTTAGTATCATCCGTATGGGGCCAGATTCCATATGCATGCCAGTATTACCCAACTCTATCTCTCTATTACCATTTTCAATTCCACAACTGTCACTGTACTCTCCAACTGCTTTCTTTTCCCTCCATTGCTGCTCACTTAGACTGACCCCTTAGAAACTTAACACTGTTACGCTGTTTGACCCTGAGCCACGCTTCAAATCCCACAACTAGTCTACTGCCAAAAGCAAAATACTGCGGATGCTGGAAATTTGAAAAAAAAACAGAAAATGCTGGAAAAGCTCAGCAAGAAAGTAACAGAGTTAAAGTTTCGGGTCGAAGACCTTCTGACGAAAGGTCTTCAACCTGAAACTTTAACTGTTTCTTTCTTCACAGATGCTGCCTCACTTGCTGAGTTTTTCCAGCATTTTCTGAGTCGATTGTTAGATTGTTTACTTGTGTCTGGGTAACATTGTCTATCTATGTTCCTGCATCATCCTCACCATACAGGAATCCTCACCTTTGTCACTTCAGATTCGATTTCTTTCGACCCTCTCCTTGCTGGCTTCCAGAACTCCTCCTTACACAAACTCCAAATCATGCAGAACTCCACAACCCATATTCTATCCCATACACCCAACACCCCTGTCCCCAACAACCTTTACTGGCTCCTTATCTCCATTATAGCGGATTCAGAAACTTCATGTTCAGAACCTTCCATGTTCTGCACTTTCTCTAAAATATTCTCCAATCCACATCTTAGCATGCTCTTTTAACTGTACTTGACAACTCTCAACCTTCAGCTCCACTATCAGCAGCAGAATTTGCAACTGCCACAACCCTGCACTCTGGAATTTACTCCCCTCCTTTAAAAGCCTCCTCAAACTGATCTCCTTTACTTCTCAATTGATTTCAACTCCTAACTTCTTTCCTGTTTCTTGTACCATTACTCCCCATCTAAAGCACCTTGGGGTGTTCTGTGATGAGAAGCACTACATAAATTTAAGATGTAGTTGTTGATGTGGAAATAAAAGGAAGAGGAGGAAGAAAGAGAAGGGGTGGTGGAACAGGAATAGGAGAGAACAGAAGTAGCGATCACAGCCAGATTAGGAACTCTTGGGGCCCGAGGCACCAATAACTGTTGGGTCCCCTCCGTCCCCCCCTCCACCCGGACCCATTAAAACACAAGCATGTAGTAAAATGCAAGAAGAAAGAGACCCTTAGAGAATATTTACACACTACATTAATAATAAAGCAAATTATATCAGAATATACTACGCTTAAATGATACAGATTTGCACAGGGCCCCTGGTGGGGGTCTCATATTTTCCTGGAGCTCCTGGGTGCAGGCCCTGTAAGCCCTGGCATTAATCCACCCTAGTAATAATGGCAGAGCAGAAGAAATGGAAAAAATGGTAGTGGAAGAGATTGAGAAAAATAGGAGAGACGGGGAGAAACAAGAGGAATAGGAGAGAAATGGAAGGTGAGGAGGAGGAGGAGAAGCAGAAGCAGAAGGCAAAAGGAAGAGGAGGCAGATATGAGAGAAATTGAGGAGGAGGAAGGGAGACAGACAGATGGAGAAGCTGTTGAGTCTTTTGGATAATATCCTTTGTTTGGTTTGCTTCTTATTCCATGTGCTTCAAATCTATTTGGACATTTCACCCCTGTTACTCGGGTACAAAAGGGATTTCCATGTATTTTCTTGTTTTGGTCTGATAACCACCACAAAGTTGCCTGGTTCATATTTGCTGCCTTTCTCTTTCTGGTTGGCAGTCACTAAACCTTCTCTTCTGGAGAGTCAACCTGACTAACTTTTTATTTTCCACAGTTAATACTGTGTTTGCATTGGATAAATATCTATGTATGGGGTTTTCTTTGCATTTTTTAAAAGCTTGGATTTGTTTAAAAGAAAATTCAATTTTTATTTTCAAAAATCCTGATAGGCAACATATTGATAAAACAATTTGTTAATCATTTAGTTTTGAATACATGAAGAATAAGGAACTCAAATCACTGACTCAGTCTACTAATAATCTTATTGAAAAGAATTCTTCAGACAGGGTCAAAGAACTCATAAACCTTTGAGGGAAAAGATATAAAATTTCTGGCATTTGCTTGTATGTGTGTTTACAACGCAGTGTACTGATCTCCCTGTTGTGTCACATCGAATAGGCATCACATTCTGTGAAATGCATTTGCAAAAGAGACAGATAAGTTGAGAAACCTGCAGTAAAGCAAGAGGCTATGTTGCCCACTGAGCAGAATTTGCTTTAAACCTTACCTGAATCATGGACTCACTGAGCTTCTCCTCATCCACTTCTAAAATTATATATTTGATTTCTTCATAAGGTATGCGATATGAACCCAGGAAGATTGCTGTACGGAAAGAAAAATGTATTGTCGCATCAACCACGGATTTGCATTTTGGATTTATACAGCAATATATTTACAAATCGTGGTTATTGCTGAAAAGGTCAGTATATAAAATCAAATAAAACCTGAAAATGCTAGAAATAGCAGCTCTGTCAGAAGCTAAAATAGTCGTGCTGAGAATTTCAAGCATTTTCAGTTTTTATTCCAGATTTTCAACATATGGAATTTTTTTTCTTTTTATCTCAGTATATAAAATGGTTCTATTCTTCACTTATATTTAAGACAGCAATATCTAAATTAGACACCAAGCAACATGGCTATGCCCAAAATGAATTGTACTTACATAAATTTTGAGCTGTTTTAGGGTCCAGAATCTTCAGTTCTTTCACTTTTTTCTTGGCAGGAATAGTTTTTTTCTCCTCAGTTTGAACAGCATTCTTTTTTACTACAATTTAAAAGGAAATCACAATGTTTGTAACTTATACCATAACAAATTATGAACAAGCTGTTCAAATATTTAACAGTAGTTCTTTTTAGACCTTGAGGAGAATCTGGCAAACAAAATCATCTGACCGAAAAAAGTGGCTCTAAAATACTTGAGGAAACTACATTATGGAGGCTCGTTGTGTATCAGTTGGACTAAACAGTTTCTTATCTATATAGGGTCAGAAATTGCTCTGAGCGACATCACCCGCTGCCGGCAAGTAACTAACTCACCCACAAACTTTTCGCAATCTTCTGGGCGCCGACTTGCTTTAATTGTGGACTGCAAGAAGCGCAGTGGTCTTTCCCAGGCCTCTCTGAACTGTGAGAGGAGGAAAGCATCCTCCATCAATCAGCTTGAAGCAAGCCACGCTGTGAGAACCAGGAAGTGAATCTCATTCGCAAACCGCACAAACTAAGAACGAGGAAGTGTCAGACAAGATTAGTAAATGTACTATAGCTTCAGATAAAGAAAGCAAAATAAAGAGAGAGGGTAAGATTAAAAGACTGAGATAAAAGAAACAGGAAGAGAAAGTAAAAAAGCAAAAATTTTACATTTAAATTTTTTTTTAAATGCCCAAAAACTATTAAAATCGGGAGGAATGAAACTTCACATTTGAAAATTCTGACACCCGGCTCTCAGACTTTTTAAACAACTCTCTGACAGCTAAAAAGCTCCTTCTGGCTGAATCCTGGCTTCATTAATTATGTGCGACATTAACATGGCGGCAGGGCAGGCTCCTAGCCCCAGTTCAGAGCAGTCCCAACTTTTTCAGTCTATTTTAATGGCTATTAACCACGTTCCAGCAGCAAGTTTATGCTCCTCCATTGATTTCAATGGAGAGCCAGCCGGCAAGCTGTCAATCCACAGACCTTTCAGATCAGTCAATCAGGAAGAGCAAGTTCTGGATTTCCGCATTTGACTGGGCACGTGTGGCCGCCGGAAGATGTTCTTTGACTTGCCCATTAATAACAGGTTCACCGTTATTTTATGAGCAATTTCCAGCCCTGATTATGTGGAGAATGTGGTCGAGCACAATACTAAAGCAAGTTGTCACTTTATCTAAATTCTTTGAAACTCACAAGGGAACGATGGTAAAGGGTAGGTATACTGGCCAAGAATACCACAAGCTATACACCAAAATAAATACATGGGTCATACTTGCCAAAACTTCTGCAGCTGATTGTTTTCCCCATCTATTGGATGCCTCAATCACTGGGCAGCTATTTTTTTTCATCCAGCAAAAGCACAATTGAGAAACTAAGACGGATTGAGGAAGTCCTATTCAGGGGAGTTAATTTTCCACGAGCTCTCTGGTTTAAGATACACTTTGCATCTAATTATTAGGAACTTTTCAACTGCATCACAAACTCTTTTTTACAATGTAAAACGGGCTGAAAGCCCAGGTGTGCATTCTAAGTGAACACATGCCCTATCCATGAAAAACTTTTTTTAATGTACAAAACCAACTCAAATTGTTCTCTGCATATTACACTCGGTATTTTGCAATGAAGAATGGGCTTTAAATGTGTACTGCACATGATTTTTCTGTTTTAAAACAAACAGGGAACTATGCCTTAAATGCGAAAAAGTACATTTTCAAGATTCATGAACACTTGAAAGTAATGCATCGGCAATGGAATTTACATACACCATGTATATTTTAACTGGGTTGTGTAAAGTTTGGGGCTGTTTGGGCTGATTACAGATGAGATTTTTAAAATGGAGTTATATCAAGTTATGTCACACTCATATATCCAGATATTGCTGTACCATACAATGCTCCAATAGATTGCAGATGGGCATGCATTTTGGAACCAAAAGAAATTTGCCTTCTATAATCTGAATCCCAACACACCAAATTATAGTCAATATTTTTTTTCAAATAATGTTTTGGTAAAAGGGGTACTTGTCTAAAGCTAAAAAATAATTATCTAAAAATGTACGTATGCACTCTAATCTCTGTGGATTGCAGTCCTTTTCTAACATTTTGTACTGCTATGACTTGCACAACAAAAAAAAGATACATTTTGAACCCATCTCTATTACAGTAAGCACTGTCAGCAAGAAGGGGAAATAAATAAAAGTACATTAACACACATTACAACACTTCAAAGTGCACTATTTAGTCCACGAGCCTTGAAAGGAGACAGCTGAGGAACGCCTGATAGAGCGATACAACAGGGCATATGGCTGAAGTAAATGCACAGCTTGACTTTAAGCTGAGCCAAAACATGAGGACAAGGGAGCATATGCAAAAATACAAAAAGTCCACATAGGACTGATGTCAAGAAAACCTTCCTCATGCACAAAGTAATCAGCATTTGGAATGATCTTCCAGGGAGTGTAGTAGAGCAAAAAAACGTAGATTCATTCCGATTGAGTTAGAAGACACAATGGGAGAATTATAATTTTTCCTTCTCTCCCTCCTCCCTTCAGATAGATGAGCTAAGATGGGCTGAATAGTCTCCATCTGTTGGTACCTTACAATGTTCTCTTTCTTGTAACAGTAGCTGATCACAAAGTACTGCGCAAAGAGTGGCAGATTTCACAATAAGCACAACTCAGGTAAAAAGAACTTGCATTTATTTAGTGCCTTATCATGTCCTCAGGACGTCCCAAAACACTTCACTTCTAACAAATTACTTTTAAAGGCAAACGTGGCAGCCAATTCACGTGCACCATGATGCCACAAACAGCTAAGGATATGAATGGCCAGATAATTTGTTTTTGGTATTGTTGATTGAAGGAGGAATGGTGGTCAGGATACCGGGAGAACTCCCAGTATTTCTTCGAATAGTGACGTGGGATCTTTTCATCCACCTGAACGGGCAGATTAAACCTCGGTTTAACATTTCATCTGACAGACACCATCTCCAATAATACAATATTCCCTCAAGTATCAGCCTAGATTATGCACTCAAGTTCTAAAATTGAGGCCACAACCTTCTAACTCGAGAGACGAGTGTTAACTAGTGAACAAAACTGACACTTGAGATAAGGTCAAGCCCACTATGATGACTATAAAGATATCAAAAACTGGGATACAGAAATCACTTGTAATGTGCAAATTAACCCACAAATAGCTGGTCAATTCTTCCACCCCTGCAATCAGAACAGAAACCAACACTTACTACTGATATTGTCATCTCCTGCATCAATTGCTCTGTACAACATTCCATGGAAAGTATAAAATATATACTACCAAGGCGCTATTCATAACGTTCCAGTGGATATTGCTTGGCATTTATCAGTTAATTGGAAAATATGCTGTTTTATAATGACAGAAGCATTATATATGTTGGTTTTATTTATATGCATGTTAACAATCTTCAGCAGCCTTGTGCATGGTGAAAAAATACAATAGTCTCTCCAGTCTTCCTGCAGTTGTTTTTCCTTGTCTCACACTATAATTCTTTGTCTCCTTTGTCTTTCCTTCATGTTTGTCTTCCATTGTCTCTCTCTGTGTATGCCTTTCACACACTTCCTTGTATCTGTACGTTTCTATTCGTCTAACTCTTGTTCTCGCTCTTTCTCCATTTTTCGAAGTCTCTGCTTTCCTTTGATGGCTTCTTTCTGTATTTCTCCCACTCTTCCATAGTGCTACTGACATGTTACTCAACTGTTTTACTCAACTGGATATCTTTCACTGTTTGCAGAGTCAAATTGGAAGTTCAAGCCTATGATGTGAATGGCCAGTCTTCCTGTTGATCACAAAAAATCTTGCGCCTTAACTTTGGTGGAAACCCCGGGAAAACAACATAAATTGTGGAAATTCTATCCTCTGGTGTTCTATTCCCACCTCCAAAATGTGTTGAATACCTCAAAAACGAGGTACTGAAACCAAGAATCCTTTTTGTAATTAACAACAACTGATCATTGACAGAGCATGACGTAACAGCCAGCTTATCCCTTCTCCCCAGTTTGAGCAGCAGATTCAGTTACATTCTTGGAAATGTAGCCCACCAAATTGACACACACACAAAGTGATATTAGCTCACTATAAAGTGGCACTGCTGTTTTCTGGGAGGTACAGGGATGGGTAGCTGAGGCCCAAGACGGAGACGAGAACTTAAGAGGATGGCTGCATCGGAGAGCAGAAGGGGATCAGGTGAGCGATGAAGTGTGGCATCGGATCAACTGAAAAGTTAGTACAAGGGAAATTATACATACGTTACAGGTTAAAACTAACTCCCCATAAGGACAAGTGCTGCGTGCTACATGTTAAACTTTTAATATATTGAAAAATGATATAATTCTAGCAGATTTACCATGACGTTGCCCCGGGTGAGTCGGGAAATGCACTATTTTATAACCGCAAGAATGTTGTCAACAAATTGTGATTGGTGAAGTGCTGCAGTGGTGTGAAGGTTACAGGAAGCATGTGCTGTAATCAAGATTTAATATTAAGGATAGGAAAAGAAAGGGGAAAAGGGAGACCTGGAAAGCAGGCATCTGAGAGGTGATATATATTTATGATAGCTAAGGGATTGGAAAAGGTCAACCTGGAATATTACTTCAAATTAAATTGTGAGAGTCAGACAAGGAGACACAGGTGCCAGCTAGTAAAAGGTAAACTTAGGAATAATGTCAGAAAATTCTTCTTCACACAAAGAGTTATCAAAATATGGAACAGACTTACAGGAAGAGGTGAAAACCCTAGACTCTTTTCAAAAACGGCAATGCTGAAATGGGTGGCGGGGGGGGGGGGGGGTGGGTGTTGGGGGGAACTTCAGGATTTGTCTGGATGGATGAATTAAAATGGGATGTAAAGCCTTCATCATCAGCAACTACCTTGTGATTGGGAAGGAGAGGAAAAGGCAGGCAAGTACTGATTTTCAGAAGAGGCTAGGAAACAACAAAAATATTTAATTAATTATAAATTGGAGTGAGTAGTCAGTGGCTGCAATGGCATCATGCCTATTTCTTTCTTTATTTTATTTCAGGTGAGGAAAGGCGGTCAAACGAGGAAGTGATTCATTTTTAGGATGGAATAGCAAAGGTCGACTTCATTGATTTTCTGGAAAGGGCAGAAGAAATTTTTTTAATAAAACAAATGCTTAGAAATTGGGATGAGCAGCCAGCAGCTGCAATGATGGTCGCAACTATTCACTGATTTATTTATATGTCAGCAAGAGTGAAGAAAATCTTCATTTTGAAAGTCTGGAAGGATCAATTACAAAAAGGCGAGCAGGAATCATAAACCAGCACGAGTAGCCAGCAGCTTCAGTGGTCGACGATTCCAATGCTCTCCTGGTTGGCCTCCCAACTTACACCCTCTGAAAACTTGAGCTCGTCCACAACTCTGTTACCCGTATCCTAATGCACACCAAGTCCCATTCACTCATCACCTCAATGTGCTCGCTGACCTACTTTGGCTCCCGGTCCAGGAATGCCTCGATTTTAAAATTCTCATTCTCGTTTTCAAATCCCTCCATTGCCTCACCCCTCCAGATCTCTGTAACCTCCTCCAGCCCAACAACCCTCCAAGATCTCTACGCTCCTCCAATTCTGGCCTCTTGCACATTCCCGATTTCCTTAGCTCCACATTGGCAGCTGTGCCTTCAGCTGCTAGGCTCTAAGCTCTGAAATTCCCTCCCGAAAACTCACCACCTCTCTCCTCCTTTAAATCCAACTCCCTGCCCTAATATCTCCTTATATGGCTCGGTGTCAAATGTTGTTTAATAACACTCCTCTTGAAGAGCCTGGGGATGTTTTACTATATTAAAGGCACTATATAAACGTAAGTTGTTGTTTTTGTCCAGTTACTTAGTTATTTTTAGTTTGGCAACAGTGAGGGAAATCTTCATTTTTAGCCGAGGATAAGATAGCAATGGCAGAAGAGACTAAAAATTGAAGTCAATTATATACAAACGTGTAACCATCAAAGAAACAAGCTCAGGACTTGAAATGAAGGCAGCTGGGAGGCAGAAGATAGAAAGCTACCTTGTGGATGGAGGACTGACAGGACAATGGTAAAGCAGGTGTGATGTTACCCATGAAAAGTGACAAAGCAGGAATTACTGAGTAACAGTGGCACAAGTGTGACACAGGAAATAAGGTGACAATAGGAAGTGTGTGCAGTCGCAAGAATTTTCATGTTTTACAGATAACTACACACACTCAGAAACGACCTTGACACGTTCCCACTGTAAAGCATTTGCAAAATAAAAAATAAAGTTCAAAAAAGGAGAGTCACAGCTTTCAAGCCATTCTAGACAGATGTCAGGTACAATTTTCTGCACTTTCTGCCCATATGACTATTACGACTGTTCTTGGAGTATATTAGCTGCACTCATTTGTTGCAGCTGCAATTTAAACGGCTAAACTTTCTGAAAATGCTCAACTAGAGCAGACAGTCTATCTTTATAAAGAATTACTGAGCAATTACCCATTCATGGCACGTTTGGCAATACTTCTCAGAGCTCCTCGTCTCCAAAGCTATCACATGCATCTTCACAAAGATTGAAACACACGCACAAAAAAGGGAGTCTGGTGAAAGGCAAGCTTTAATCTTAAATCAAGGGCAGACACATATTTGCAGCACTTCAGTACTAATCATGAAACTATTCTTCGGATTCTTAGAACTTTCACAGGCCCACTGCACAAGTGCAAACACAATAGTGGACATACACAGCACTAATGACTACACCTCCTGTGCCTCAACCGAAAGCATGTTTTGTCTTAGCCTGAGGTAGCAATCTCAAAGCAAAATGTTAGCAAACTTTAGTTATAATATCTGCAACTTAGGCTCAGCACAGCAGTTAATTTAAAAATGTCTGCCTCTAGCATCTTCTAGTTAAGATCACATGTCATTAAAGATAAAAAAAAAGTACAATCCATTTCAATACCTTTCACATAGGTCAACTTTAAATACCATTTACTGATACATTTCAATATCTGTTACGTCTCTAGGCTTGAAATATATATGTTACAAAACGGAACAATTTTAGATCAGCTCACAGCATAAAACACATGTGAGGAAAATATGTAATTGGCAAGGGTCCTGCACTTGTCCAGTCTGCCTGGAAAATAAGTGTATGAGAGAGAGAGAGAGAGAGAGAGAGATGGGGGGAGTAAACATAGAAAATAGGAGCAGGAGTAGGTCATTCGGCCCTTCGAGCCTGCTCCGCCATTCAATACGATCATGGCTGATCCTCTATCTCAATACCATATTCCCGCTCTCTCCCCATACTCCTTGATGCCTTCTGTGTCTAAAAATCTATCTAGCTCCTTCTTAAATATGTTCAGTGACTTGGCCTCCACAGCCTTCTGTGGTAGAGAATTCCACAGGTTCGCCACCCTCAGGGTGAAGAAATTTCTCATCTCAGTCCTAAATGTCCTACCCCGTATCCTGAGACTGTGACCCCTCGTTCTAGCCCCCCCCAGCATCCAGTCTGTCTAGCTGTGTCAGAATTTTACACATTTCAATGAGATCCCCTCTCATCCTTCTAAACTCGAGTGAATACAGGCCTAGTCAACCCAATCTCTCCTCATACGACAGTCCTGCCAGCCCAGGAATCAGTCTGGTGAACCTTCGCTGCACTCCCTCTACGGCAAGTATATACTTCCTTAGGTAAGGAGACCAAAACTGCACACAATACTCCAGGTGTGGTCTCATCAAGGCCCTGTATAACTGCAGTAAGGCATCCTTGCTCCTGTACTCAAATCCTCTTGCAATGAAGGCCAATGTACCATTTGCCATCCAAACTGTTTGCTGCACCTGCATTTTTGCTTTCAGTGACCGGTGTACAAGGACAACCAGGTCCCTTTGTACATCAATATTTCCCTATCTATCACCATTTAAATAATACTCTGCCTTTCTGTTTTTCCTTCTGAAGTGGATAACTTCACATTTATCCACATTATACTGCATCTGCCATGTATTTGCCCACTCACTCAACTTGTCTAAATCACCTTGAAGCCTCTTTGCATCCTCCTCACAACTCACAATCCCACCTAGTTTTGTGCGGTCAGCAAACATTAGGTTTGTCAAACACGATTTCCCTTTCATAAATCCATGTTGACTTTGTCTAATCCCGTTGGTATTTTCTAACTATCCTGTTATCACATCCTTTATAATAGACTCCAGCATTTTCCTTACTACTGATGTTAGGCTAACTGGTCTGTAGGTCCCTGTTTTCTCCCTCCCTCCTTTTGTAAATAGTGGGGTTACATTTGCCATGCTCCAATCTGCAGGAACTGTTCCATAATCTATAGAATCGTGAAAGGTGACAACCAATGCATCCATTATTTCCGTCGCTACCTCTTTCAGTACTCTGGGATGCAGATTATCAGGCCCTGGGGCTTTATCGGCTTTCAGTCCCATTAATTTCTCCAGCACTATTTTTTTTACTAATACTAATTTCCTTTAACTCCTCCTTCTCACTAGACCCTTGGTTCCCTAGCATTTCTGGGAAGTTATTTGTGTCCTCTTCCGTGAAGACAGAACCAAAGTATTTGTTTTAATTGCTCTGTCATTTCCTTGTTCTCCATTATAAATTCTCCCGTTTCTGACTAAGGGATCTACATTTGTCTTCACTAATCTTCTTCTCTTGACATACTTGTAGAATCTTTTACAGTCCACTTTTATGTTCCTTGCAAGTTTACTCTCATACTCTATTTTTCCCCTCTTAATCAATCTCTTGGTCCTTTTTTGCTGAATTCTAAACTGCTCCCAATCCTCAGGCTTGCTACTTTTTCTGGCAACTTTATATGACTTCTCTTTGGATCTAATACTATCCTTAATTTCTTTTGTTAGCCATGGTCGAGTCGCATTTCCTTTTGTGTTTTTGCACCAGAAAGGAATGTATAATTGTTGCAATTCATGCATTTGTTCCTTAAATGTTAGCCATTGCCTATCCAATGTCATGCCTTTTAATGGAGCTCCCCAATCTATCATAGACAACTCACTCCTCATACCTACGTAGTTTCCTTTGTTTAGATTTAGGAACCTAGTTTCGGATTGGACTACTTCACTTTCCATCTTAATGAAGAATTCTATTATGTTATGGTCACTCTTCCCGAAAGGACCCCGCACAACAAGATTATTAATTAACCCCTTCTCACTGCACAATACCCAATCTAGAATAGCCTGTTCCCTAGTTGGCTCCTTAATGTACTGGTCTAAAAAACCATCTCGTACACACGCCAGGAATTCATCCTCCACAGTATTATTGCGAATTTGGTTTGGCCAATCTTCACGTAGATTAAAGTCACCCATGATTACTGTAGTACCCTTGTTACATGCATCTCTAATTTTCTGTTTGATGCCATCCCCATTACCACTACTGTCTGGAGGCATATAGATAACTCCCACCAGTGTTTTCTGCCCCTTGCTGCTTCTTAACTCCACCCAGACTGATTCTACATCTTGATTTTCTGAGCCAATATCCTTTCTCACTATTGCTCTGATTTCATTCTTTACTAACAACACCACCCCATCTCCTTTTCCTTTTTGCCTGTCCTTCCTAAATATCAAATACCCTTGGATATTCAGCTCCCAGCCTTGGTCACCCTGCAGCCATGTCTCCTTAATCGCAATTATATTGTATCCGTTTACACCAATTTGCGCTGTTAATTGTCTAACTTATTACGAATGCTTTGTGCATTCAGATACAGTGTCTTTAGATTTGTCTTTTTCACAATTTTGGACATCTTAACATTTTTTTTGTACTTTGGCCCTATTTGTCTTATTACCATTTTTTCTTACCCAGACCCTATTTGTGAGTGCACTCTTTTGTTTGTACGCTCTGTCCTTTCCTGACACAACCTGGTTATCCTTACCCCAATCACTTTCCTGCACTGCTTCCTTGTCTTTTCTCTTCAGCATTCTAGATTTATCTCTACCGGGACCCTCCCCACCCCCCCACCTTATTTAGTTTAAAGCCCTATCTACCTCCCCAGTTATTCGATTCGCTAGAACTCTGGTCCCAGCATGGTTCAGGTGTAGTCGGTCCCAACGGAAAAGCTCTCTCTTTCTCCAGTACTGGTGCCAGTGCCCCACGAATCGAAACCCATTTCGCCCACACCAATCTTTGAGCCACGATCTTATTGACCCGATGCCAATTTGCTCGTGGCTCAGGTAATAATCCAGAGATTATTACCTTTGTAGTTCTGCTTTTTAATTTAGTCCCTAGCTGCTCATAGTCTCTCAGCAGAACCTTTTTCTTAGTCCTACCTATGTCGTTGGTGCCTACGTGGAACATGACAACTAGATCCTCCCCCTCCCAATCCAAGCTCTTCTCCAGCACGGAGGAGCTATCCTTAACCCTGGCACCGGGTAGGCAACGTAGCCTTCGGGACTCATGCTCCCAGCTGCAGAGAATAGAGTCTATCCCCCTAACTAATCTGTTGCCTACGACAATCACCTTCCTTTTTACTCCCCCCCCCACTTGAACGGCTTCCTGTACTACGGTGCCATGGTCAGTTTGCTCGTCCTCCCCGCAGTCCCCACACTTGTCCACAAGCGTCGCAAGAGCCTCGAATCTATTGAGTGAATGAAAGAGAGAAAGAAAAAGAGAATGAGAGTATGATTGAGTGAGAGATGTAAGGAATCTTACAACACCAGGTTATAGTCCAACTGTTTTATTTGAAAATCACAAGCTTTCGGAGGCTTTCTCCTTCGTCAGGTGAATGTGGGATTCCATGGAAGGTTACCACATTTATAGTCAGAGAACAATACCTGGTGATTACAGATAATCTTTCCAACTGCCCGATGTCAAGGCAATCAAAGTGTTCAGACAGAGAGATGTTACCTACAGGACCACCGAATATACAAACAGCCAGAACAAAAGACAGAGAGAGAGAAACATCCAAAAGGAAGAGAAAGACAGAGAATGACCCGTTGTATTAAAAACAGATAACTTTTTTTCGCTGGTGGGGTTACGTGTAGCGTGACATGAACCCAAGATCCCGGTTGAGGCCATCCTCATGGGTGCGGAACTTGGCTATCAATTTCTGCTCGACGATTTTGCGTTGTCATGTGTCTCGAAGGCTGCCTTGGAGAACGCTTACCCGAAGATCGGTGGCTGAATGTCCTTGACTGCTGAAGTGTTCCCCGACTGGGAGGGAACCCTCCTGGTCTGGCAATTGTTGTGCGGTGTCCGTTCATCCGTTGTCGCAGTGTCTGCATGGTCTCGCCAATGTACCATGCTCCGGGGCATTCTTTCCTGCAACGTATGAGGTAGACAACGTTGGCCGAGTCACAGGAGTATGAACCATGTACCTGGTGTGTGGTGTCCTCTCATGTGATGGTGGTATCTGTGTCGATGATCTGGCATGTCTTGCAGAGGTTGCCGTGGCAGGGTTGTGTGGTGTCGTGGACGCTGTTCTCCTGAAAGCTGGGTAATTTGCTGCAAACGTTGGTCTGTTTGAGGTTGGGTGGCTGTTTGAAGGCGAGGAGTGGAGGTGTGGGAATGGCCTTAGCGAGGTGTTCATCGTCATCGATGACATGTTGAAGGCTGCGGAGAACATGGCGTAGTTTCTCCGCTCCGGGGAAGTACTGGACGACGAAGGGTACTCTATTGGTTGCGTCCCGTGGCACTCTACACCAGTATCCCCCACGATGACGGCATCGCTGCAACAGCATCAGTACTCAACACCAACAACAGCCAATCCCCAGACGCCATCCTACAACTCATCCGCTTCATCCTGGATCACAATGTCTTCACCTTCGACAACCAGTTCTTTACCCAAACACACGGAACAGTCATGGGGACCAAATTCGCACCCCAATACGTCAACATTTTCATGCACAAGTTCGAGCAGGACTTCTTCACTGCACAGGACCTCCAACCAACGCTATACACCAGATACATCGACGACATTTTCTTCCTATGGACCCATGGCGAAGAATCACTGAAGAGACTACACGATAACATCAACAAGTTCCATCCCACCATCAAGCTCACCATGGACTACTCCTCAGAATCGGTTTCTTTATTGGACACACGAATCTCCATCAAAGACGGGCACCTCAGCACCTCACTCTACCGCTAGCCCACGGACAATCTCATGATGCTCCACTTTTCCAGCTCCCACCCTAACCACGTCAAAGAGTACCCTTCGTCGTCCAGTACTTCCCCGGAGCGGAGAAACTATGCCATGTTCTCCGCAGCCCTCAACATGTCATCGATGACGACGAACACCTCGCTAAGGCCATCCCCACACCTCCATTACTCGCCTTCAAACAGCCACCCAACCTCAAACAGACCATTGTTCGCAGCAAATTACCCAGCTTTCAGGAGAACTGCGTCCACGACACCACACAAACCTGCCACGGCAACCTCTGCAAGACATGCCAGATCATCGACACAGATACCACCATCACACGAGAGGACACCACCCACCAGGTACATGGTTCATACTCCTGTGACTCGGCCAACGTTGTCTACCTCATACCTTGCAGGAAAGGATGCCCCGGAGCATGGTACATTGGCGAGACCATGCAGACACTGCGACAACGGATGAATGGACACCGCGCAACAATTGCCAGACAGGAGGGTTCCCTCCCAGTCGGGGAACACTTCAGCAGTCAAGGACATTCAGCCACCGATCTTCGGGTAAGCGTTCTCCAAGGCGGCCTTCGAGACACACGACAACGCAAAATCGTCGAGCAGAAATTGATAGCCAAGTTCCGCACCCATGAGGACGGCCTCAACCGGGATCTTGGGTTCATGTCACGCTACATGTAACCCCACCAGCGAAAAAAAGTTATCTGTTTTTAATACAACGGGTCATTCTCTGTCTTTCTCTTCCTTTTGGATGTTTCTCTCTCTCTCTGTCTTTTGTTCTGGCCTTTTGTATATTCGGTGGTCCTGTAGGTAACATCTCTCTGTCTGAACACTTTGATTGCCTTGACATTGGGCAGTTGGAAAGATTATCTGTAATCACCAGGTATTGTTCTCTGACTATAAATGCGGTAACCTTCCATGGAATCCCATACTCACCTGACGAAGGAGAAAGCCTCCGAAAGCTTGTGATTTTCAAATAAAACAGTTGGACTATAACCTGGTGTTGTAAGATTCCTTACAATTGTCAACCCCAGTCCATCACCAGCATCTCCACATCATTGAGTGAGAGACACAGACACAGAGAGAGGGAGACAGACACAGAGAGAGGGAGACAGACACAGAGAGAGGGAGACAGACACAGAGAGAGGGAGACAGACACAGAGAGAGGGAGACAGACACAGAGAGAGGGAGACAGACACAGAGAGAGGGAGACAGACACAGAGAGAGGGAGACAGACACAGAGAGAGGGAGACAGACACAGAGAGAGGGAGACAGACACAGAGAGAGGGAGACAGACACAGAGAGAGGGAGACAGACACAGAGAGAGGGAGACAGACACAGAGAGAGGGAGACAGACACAGAGAGAGGGAGACAGACACAGAGAGAGGGAGACAGACACAGAGAGAGGGAGACAGACACAGAGAGAGGGAGACAGAGAAAAAGAAAGAATATGTATGAATGCATGGTGGAATATGAGAGTTTATGTCACAGACACACAATTCTCAGTATCTAGATTCGCAAGTAGAGAATGACCAGTTGGCAAAGTATTGGAGGGCTGCTGATACAATGGAACTGTAATCCACATAGAATCACCTACACGAATTAAGAAAATTGCGGGGAGCAGTAATATCATCAAAATCAATAGCTTTTATAAATGGCATTAAATTTAAACGGAATATTAATTCATATTCATCTGTGGGAAAATATAACGTAACTGGGTGGAGACAATCTACAGGATCTATAGGCTACGGACCAAATGCTGGAATATGGGATTAGAGTAGACAGGGCTTGATGGCCGGCGCGGACACGATGGGCCGAAGGGCCTCTATCCGTGCTGTATAACTCTATGACTCTAGGATGTCACAAAAGGACGAACAAAGGACAAAATACTGCAGAGCTAGAATCTGAAACAAAAACAGAAACTGCTGGAATCATTTCATCGACGAAGGGTCCATAGCTGAAACTTTAACTTGTCTGCTCTTTCCACAGTTGCTGCCTAACCTACTGAGTGTTGCCAGCACTTCTGTTTCTCGTTTCATCTCACAAAAGGATTCCATCTAAGAATTAGGGAAGCTGAAGTTCAAATTAGAAATTTAATTTTCATGCAATTAAAGTCTCATCGTAATTCACCAGGAGGTGAGGGCCCCAAAATTCCTATCCCTAGCACCTGAGGGTCACTCATTCCCAGGCACTATGGAACAAAAAGGCGGGGGCAGGGGTGAAGAATTATTACATTGGGTCTACGCAATCTTTACCTTGTCCTGGGATTTCCGGGGCTTGTACCATGGGGCAGGGAGAGCGGTGCCTGGGTCTGAAATAGGTGCAGGCCCAGCGTTGACATGGCAATGAGGTGGGAGGGAGTGTTTCCAGCTCTCCTGTCTCAATTTCCTCTACTAACATTCAAGGGGCACCCATTTCCAGGAAGTCCCAAGAAGCCAGCAGTGGGCCTTGCACCTAGCCCCCCAATCATTCGGAGGTCAAGGCAGCAAGCCAAAGGCAGCCA
The DNA here is from genome assembly GCF_035084215.1 of Heptranchias perlo. Taxonomy (NCBI): domain Eukaryota; kingdom Metazoa; phylum Chordata; class Chondrichthyes; order Hexanchiformes; family Hexanchidae; genus Heptranchias; species Heptranchias perlo. The sequence goes on from NC_090339.1 coordinate 17,726,833, forward strand.
ACACACTAAATGGCCTCCTTCTTCCTCAGGACCAGCTAATTTTTGTGCCTGGAGGCCCCAAGAACAGTAACCAAGATGCGTTCCCATTTCTACCCCAATTCCAACTGCAAGGCCCCGCAACGGGGATGCAACTGGGACATGTTGATTATGTGGCCTACTGGTCCAGGGCCTGGGCAAGGATGGGGGTGTAGGGATCGCAATAGTAGGGCCAAAGTCTTTCCCCATCAGATCATCTGCAACTGAACTGGTGATGGGGCTCCATTAAAGAATACAAAGAAAATCATTTTGGGGCATACACTGAGAAAACAAAACAAAAGAATCCTTGCATTATGAGAGTTATGGCACATTTTCCCAACAATCTCCTTCCCTCCTCTTCTTCAGGCAGTGATTCGAACTGGAGTACAACTCCACAGATATGTCAGAATTCACACACTGAGCGCCTAAGTGTTTGTCTATTTTTTTAAAATTTAGTTGTTGCTTTTCAGAACTATCAGTGTGGTAATTTAAGTACTAATGGTTTTAATAGCAATAAAATTGTTGCATAAATTGATTCTCCCAGTAGCTGTTCTTATTTCATTCACATTTACATAATGGTTGTCTTATTCTTTAGTGGATTATTACAAGCACAATGTGACAAACCGCATTATTAAAAGCGTGAACAATGAAATGACTTCTCAAATCTCAGTTACCACATTCCACAGCTGTAAATTGGTATTTAGTTCAAACTGCCAGAACTTTTTTTTAAATCAAAAGAACACAACAGAGTGTAGCTATGTTTCAAAGGGGCGGGAGTGGAATCTGGGCTTGATCACTTTCCCAGCTCATTCATTCATTTTGAAGAAATAATCAATTTTAATCGAACAAAAAATAATAAACAATGGAGGTAATTTTAACTTTAGGCGATAACGTTAAATGGGCCATATCAGATCTGTCTCCCACTATATACCTTTCCTGATTTTCCTTCGCATTGAAGTCAATTTAAACTAGTCAGTAAGGGAGTGCAAAGAGAGGTTAGGAGAAATTTCATTAAATAGAACGGAGCATGGAATGTTTTGCCATTGGGAGTGGTTAAGGCAGAGACCACTGTATCATTTAAGGGAAAATTGGATAAATATTTGAAGCAGAGTAAGATAGAAGGCTATAGAGACACATTGGGGCAGACGGATTAGTTTGGGATTGCCCGAATGAAAAGCCAGCACACACGCCATGGGCCGAATGACCTCCTTCTGTTCTGTAGATTTTTATGGTTCCATGGATATAACTCAAACACTTAGGAATTTTGTATCCCATAACACCACTTTAGCTGAGCTCAACTAACTGCGGCACAGAACAGGGATTTAATCTGCAGTAATTGTTGTCTGTATGGCTCAGCTATGCATGGATTAACTCTCTGAGCCATTGGAGGTGCTGTGAACCACTTAAGTTACTGAAGCAACATCAGCTTTTACAGTTTTGTGAATGGAGCTCTGTTTCCAAACATGCCAATTTTTGAGATAAACCCAGTGTTGGAAAGAGAGGGAACTTAAGTTGGTTCTAAATTTGTGAAGCATTTTAAGTCATAACTAACAGATATGGATTTGGAGCATAGTTGAGGCCCCTAAAATCCCTGGGCTGGAGATGGTGGGCTGGTAGCATAGCTTGGGGAGGGGGGTTGGAATTTGAGCTAGGACCCTCATCTGCCAGGTCTTGACCAGGCGAAATTCTGATGAGGGGGAACAGGTGTTTGTTGTACCCACTCATACTTCTCCCAGATACCAGAATAGGCAGCGGCACTGGCTGGATGGTGTCACCTGCCAGAAATCCAGACAGTTCTTCTGTCTCTTTTATACCATGGAAAGTATGCACGAAGCACTGTGGCAGAAGTGGGACGCACAATGCAGTTTTCCTAATAGCAGTCAATCCCCCAATGCAATCAGTTGCCACCAGAGAAGCGGTAACTTTAACAGCCAGATTTTTGAATGCATGAGAATTGTCATTGGCTGCAATGGCCGACTTCTCCATTCCCAATCCTCACCATGAGTCGGCAAGAAGCTGCCCTGATATTCCTACCCCCTCACATCAAGGGGCAGATGGCAAAGGCATACCCTGAACAGGCAGCTACCCCATTTTGCAAATTGCCCCATCCCTGGGATTTGGTATGGGTCACCACTGGGGCAGAGATGTAGCTCCGCAGAAGTCCTGTCCTGCCACACTTCCGGCAGCAGACTGGGGCACGAGAAATTCTAGGCTTATGATGTTTAGCTGCTAATATAACATGTTCCTTCAATGCTATTGCTCAAGTATTCCCTGCAGGGAAGTGGTCCAAGTAGATCCTAGGTCAATTAGAAGATAGTCATGATGTGGAGATGCCGGTGATGGACTGGGGTTGACAATTGTAAACAATTTTACAACACCAAGTTATAGTTCAGCAATTTTATTTTAAATTCACAAGCTTTCGGAGGCTTCCTCCTTCGTCAGGTGAACGATGTGAAAATGAAAACCTCGAAATCATTTCGAGGTTTTCATTTTCACATCGTTCACCTGACGAAGGAGGAAGCCTCCGAAAGCTTGTGAATTTAAAATAAAATTGCTGGACTATAACTTGGTGTTGTAAAATTGTTTACAATTAGAAGATAGATTGACAGCTGATTGATTCCCCTCCTTAGGGAGAGGCCAAGTTATCTTCAAGTCAGAATATGGTTCTCTCTCATATATATTTTGTGTCGGATGCTCTCAAAACTTTTAGATAGATAAAATAATGGCGATAAGACAAATGGGATCCTGGCTTTTATATATAGGAGCATTCAGTATAAAGCAGGGAAGGGACGCTGAATTTGTCCAAGACATTTGTTAGCCGATAGTTGGAGCATTGTGTTTTTGACACTCCATCATTGTACAGATATTAGAGCTATAAAAGGATACAGAGAAAATTAATCAGAATGATGCCATGACTGAGAGGTTATAGTCATGAAGAAGTGTTTGAAAAATTGGGGCTTTCTTCGCTTGAACAGAGTGGAGAATCTAATGGAAGTTTTCAAGCTTATAAAAGAGCTTCAAGATAAATAGTGAAAAGCTTGTTTCCATTGGTTGGCCAATGGGGGACGTAAACTCAGGACTATCATGAAAAGAACAAAGTGGGAGGTTAGAATTTTTTTTACACACAGAGGTTTATTCGAACACTGAGTGGTTTACCGCAGGTGGCTCTTGAGGCAGAAACTATTACATCATTTGAAAATATACAGATATAGGAAAAGGAAGATAGATCTAGATGAGGAGCAAATACCAACACAGGCACAATGACCTCCTCCTGTGCTGTAGTTTCTATGATTCTGTTAGTGTTCACTGAAAGATAACTTAAGAAGCACGGAATGAGTAAAGACCATCCGACCCATCAGGTTCACTCCTTCCACATGGACAACACTTTACAAATATTTTCTGATCCCAGTAAGGCAAGGAACTATCAAGGCATTTATGTTCTTGTTTTGAGATTCACTTAAACAAAAAATAGCACAGCTCCAAGAATTAGTAATTACTCTTAGATAGGCACTTTAGATATTCTGCTTGTCGTCTTAATTAAATTACATGTAATCACTACATGTACATTAAGATGCTGCAGATTTTGATATGATATGTAATGATATGGTATGTAATGTTTAGGTAATGTTTAAAATTAACATTATGAGACTGGTAAGAAACAGTTCATTTGTACACTTAAAAAGTTAAAGAATTGATTTTTGCCACATTTTATTAGCATAAAACAACCAGTAGTACGTGAATAAAATTTACCTTCTGAATCTTGTGGGCTCCACTGTCTTTCTTCTCCCACTGTTCTGAATTATCTTAATGCAGACACAATCATCCCTCCATACAGTCAGGCACACTACACGCTCTCTATCTTTCCTTTCTGGAACTACAGAACGCACTTTCTCTTTCCATTTTCCTAATCAGGTTGCACTGTGTACCATCTCTTTCCCTCCAGTCCAAATGTGCACACACAATAGGGTTGTCAATCCTCCAGGGTTGTCCTGGAATCTCCAGGACAACAAGATTATTCTGCTGGAGACTGCTGCAAGCAACATACATGCTATACAGCGGAAGCAACATGCTATAGACAAAGGTAAGCGATTCCACAACCAACAGATCAGATCAAAGCTCTGCAGTCCTGCCACATCCAGTCGTGAATGGTGGTGGACAATTAAACAACTAATGGGAGGAGGAGGCTTTGTAAACATCCCCATCCTAAACGATGGCAGAGTCCAGCACGTGATTGCAAAAGACAAGGCTGAAATGTTTGCAACCATCTTCAGCCAGAAGTGCCGAGTGGATGATCCATCTCGGCCTCCTCCCGATATCCCCACCATCACAGAAGCCAGTCCTCAGCCAATTCGATTCACTCCACATGATATCAAGAAACGGCTGAGTGCACTGGATACAGCAAAAGCTATGGGCCCTGACAACATCCCGGCTGTAGTGCTGAAGACTTGTGCTCCAGAACTAGCCGCGCCTCTAGCCAAACTGTTCCAGTACAGCTACAACACTGGCATCTACCCAACAATGTGGAAAATTGCCCAGCTATGTCCTGTCCAAAAAAAGCAGGACAAATCCAATCCGACCAATTACCGCCCCATCAGCCTATTCTCAATCATCAGCAAAGTGATGGAAGGTGTCGTCGACAGTGCGATCAAGCGGCACTTACTCACCAATAACCTGCTCACCGATGCTCAGTTTGGGTTCCACCAGGACCACTTGGCTCCAGACCTGATTACAGCCTTAGTCCAAATATGGACAAAAGAGCTGAATTCCAGAGGTGAGGTGCGAGTGACAGCCCTTGACATCAAAACAGCATTTGACAGAATGTGGCACCAAGGAGCCCTAGTAAAATTGAAGTCAATGGGAATCAGGGGGAAAACTCTCCAGTGGCTGGAGTCGTACCTAGCACAAAGGAAGATGGTAGTGGTTGTTGGAGGCCAATCATCTCAGCCCCAGGACATTGCTGCAGGAGTTCCTCAGGGCAGTGTCCTAGGCCCAACCATCTTCAGCTACTTCATTAATGACCTTCCCTCCAGCATAAGGTCAGAAATGGGTATGTTCGCTGATGATTGCAGTGTTCAGTTCCATTCACAACCCCTCAGATAATGAAGCAGTCCGTGCCCGCATGCAGCAAGACCTGGACAACATCCAGGCTTGGGCTGATAAGTGGCATAACCATCGCCGAATCCCCCACCATCAACATCCTGGGGGCCACCATTGACCAGAAACTTAACTGGACCTGCCATATAAATACTGCGGCTACAAGAGCAGGTCAGAAGCTGGGTACTCTGCGGCGAGTGACTCACCTCCTGAATCCCCAAAGCCTTTCCACCATCTACAAGGCACAAGTCAGGAGTGTGATGGAATACTCTCCACTTGCTTGGATGAGTTCAGCTCCAACACTCAAGAAGCTCAATACCATCCAGGACAAAGCAGCCCACTTGATTGGCACCCCATCCACCACCCGAAACATTCTACTCCCTTCACCACCGGCGCACTGTGGCTGTAGTGTGTAACATCCACAGGATGCACTGCAGCAACTAGTTAAGGCTTTTTTGACTGCACCTCCCAAACCCACGACCTCTACCACCCAGAAGGACAAGGGCAGCAGGCACATGGGAACAACACCACGTACACGTTCCCCTCCAAGTCACACTCCATCCTGACTTGGAAATATATCGCCGGTCCTTCATCGTCGCTGGGTCAAAATCCTGGAACTCCCTTCCTAACAGCACCGTGGGAGAACCTTCACCACATGGATTGCAGCGGTTCAAGAAAGTGGCTCACCAACACCTTCTCAAGGGCAATTAGGGATGGGCAATAAATGCTGGCCTCGCCAGCATCATCCACATCCCATGAACAAATAAAAAAAAACCCGGGAGAAACATCACAGGGGTATTTTTTTAAAAATTGCATCTCTTTTTCATTTTCTTTGAACACTTTCAATTATTAGTTATAAAAATATTGGAGATGGGGGGAAAAAGGCTGTTTGTCTGATGGTCAATGATCAATCAGGTAACAAAGAGTCTGTTTGCGTGGGAAAGCGGTGCAGAGTATGGGCGTGTCAGGTTACCAATGGTGAGAGCGTGGAGGTGGGGGAGTTGGAGGCGTGCAGTCATGTGATAAAACCTTCCGCATAAGTCCAACCAGAGCTGGCATCCTTAATGCACAATCACTCACTATGTTCCCCATTTCCTTCAATTCCAATATGTTTTTGCATCCTCATGATAGTTAATCATACTCTGTACGAATAACTTTGCAACATCAACCCTCAATTTGCCAATCACAAGTTTGAACTTGACTTCTTTGGTATTGTCACAATTTAATTCGCAATAATGTCATGAATTTAACTTGTCTTTACCATGTATTATCTTGAACATCTGTATAAGGTCCCCTCTCAGTTGCCTCCTTTCAAGCTAAAAAAAACAAGTTATTCCAGTCTTTCTGCATAACGCTTGTGACTCTTTTTGCACTATCTTTAGGAATTTAACTTCTCCACTGCGTCTCTCTGACTTGAACTGGACACAGTACCCAAGGCGCAATCAACAGTTTAAACATGATTTCCTCCAACTATACATGACTATTTTGGCTGTACAGCTTAACAATAGCAGCAGTTACACTTAAGTAACTCAGACAGCATAGCAAAATGTCCTAAGGAATTTCACAAGAGGAGAAAATCAAATACTGCACAGAAATTGAGAGAAGTGTTATGGGAGTAGATAAAGGAAAAGTTGAATATGTAGGTTTTGAGGAGGCTTTTCAAGGTGGACAGACGAGCACCAAGATTTCACGAAGGAATTACAGGAAACAGGACCATAATGGCTGAAGGTTACTTCCGCTGATGGTGGTGCTGAAGGAGGGGGGCACACTGTCGTTCCAGACTCTGAGGAACAGAGAGTGCAAACTGGGATGTAGAGCTGAAGGCAGCTACAGCAGCGGGATGTGGTAATGCCATGGAGAGATTTGTTGATAAGAACTTCAAAATCAGTGTGTTGGGGGAATGGAGAGTCAGAGGAGGTCAGTAAGGACAAGAGTGATGGGTGAGCAGGGGTTAGTACAGGATAATAATTGAATGGCGGAGTTCTAAATGAGTTGGAATGTCTATACTGTGGAGTTCAGGAGACTGGTGAGAAATTGAGCCTGGAAGTGATAAAGGATTGGATAAGGGCTTCAGTGGTGGTGTAGCTGAGATACAGGTGGAGGACAGAAATACTGAGGAGGTAGAAATACGTGGTCTTGCTGATGGGCCATATGTAAGATTTGACACTTTGCTTAGAGGTGAACAGGAAGAATGGATAAATTCACAGTATAGTTCTAAGTCATAAACATGTTAATTATATGATTTATATCAATGAATGTTAATTGTATTCAGGTGGTGGATATCAATTTGGGACTCTCTGGTATCCTTTTTTTTAAAAAAGGAGAACTTACCTAGGGTGTGGTGCGCACGTAAGGAGAATCTCTATGAATAAATGCTTGGAAACAACCACATGGCTTTCCATTTATAACAACAGATCTGATCCTGACCTGTGCTGAGTTGGCTGATCTCGCTCAGCATAGCAAAAGGTGCTGCAGCTGCTGTCAGGATCGCTGCGCAAGAGAGGTGGGGGAGGGATTATCAAATGGACTTACTGTTCCTGATCTCTGATAGTCTGCTATAAAATGCAATAGTGTGGACATCAGGTGAAGACACAATTGGTATCAGATGTGATGCCCTTCATGTTGAATGGGAACTAAGTCAGGTGCCAGGAGCTGGTGTCTTTGGAACTATACAACAACATGTGAGTCAGAGAAAGAACAGAAAAAGGATAAAACATTCACTGAAAATAAACATTTTAAAAATTATTCATTATTTGTAGGCTGATTTTGGTACTGTAGAAAATGTGATGAGATTAAATTTTGCGATGGGCTATATTTCCACCCCCTTATTATTTCCAATACTGTTTAAACAAATTCACAACAAATTGGTGAATGAAACTTGCCACACAGAATTAGACCATCATGCCGCACAGAACTAGCTCAGGCTCAGTTCCCAGATCAGCTTTACTTTTTAAAAATAAAATTCTCTTCCTTCGCTTTTTCTCATCTTTTCTTTGGTTCCCATGCTATTTCCAGCCCCTGGATCTGGTCATCTCTGCAGAAGCATGTTATGATATTTAATATTCTGCGTGTATGCACAATAATCATGTCTCTGCATTTTGCATCAGAGCCCAGCAGGCCTATATAAATTGGGGAGGACACATAGATTGGTTGCTAACTTGAGTAAGGAATGAAAATAGGATAAAGAAAATATACCTACTAATTCCTCATTATCATGTTAAGAGAAAGATACATATCTATTCAACATAAAATGAATTTTCACGCATCAAAACTGCATTGGACGAGGAAAGAAACAAATTATAACAAAGGGAAAAAAATTCAACAGTTTCTTCTTTGTATTGGTTAGAATTGTTTTCCTTTGGCTTTCTCCGGAAAATTGGCCAACTAACCAATTTAGTAAACAAGGCAATAAGAAATGCACTTAAATCTAATTTCAGCTTCCCATAAGTACTTCATGCAAAATGAAAAGTATAGGGCGTAGATTTAGTTCATGCTAAGCCTTCAAATGCCGCAATTTTAATTTCATTGCAATTACATCGGGAAGTCCAGGCAGCACAGCAGTTTTTTGGTCGCATCTTACAGGCTGAGTGACATGTGGCTGTTCATAGTGACAAACTATCATTAGTTTATGGCTAGCGGTGTAGTCTGACATGCAAAATAAATGCCAGCTAAAATTTCTCGCTCAAATGAGGACAGTAATGGTGTACTGGTTTCAGCTGTGAACGCCTGCACAAGTTTGCAAAACACCAAACACAACATTTATTATTGCATTGGGTTATGTGAACATAAAATATTGTTCTTTACAAACCACAATAAAAATGCATTACACATTAAACGTATATTTAGTATTTTCTGAATTAATGTTTAAAAAAAGCACAATAACCTCATCTGATTCAGCAGGGTGCAAATTGCTATATGATTTTAAGAATACTTATACCTGCTCACAATGTATTAAAATAAATCTTTAATCCTTTGAAGCACCTTTGCAAGCTTGGAATGACTGAGGATTTTTTTTTTACATTCCTCATCACTACATCATTTTACTTCAAGCCATCTTCTCTCTGTGTGTCCGTCCCCTCTACCTCTTGCATTGTCTCCTGACTGGTGCAGTGAGCGAAGCAATACACTCCCAAGGTTTTGTCACCAACAAGGAGGCCCAAAAAGGTCTGTAATGGTATCTCTGTTTAATTTGCTCATTGATTTTCTCTCCTTCCTCCCACCATGAATAGGGAAGCACCACTTCTGTGCTCCCCTCTCTGCCCGATAATGGGATAAAGCTGCCGCTGGTAACTCACTACACTGGGGGCTAATGGGCACAACTCAGTAAGATAAAAGCAGATATTTTGTATTGTGCCTATCGAAAGTGAACATTTTTAAGAAACTATGATAACCCAGACTGATGGAGGCTGTTTCTTTTCAAAGTTTAAACGGAGTAGCAGAGGCAAGTCTCTACAAGATTTTCTTGATCAGAGATTAATTAGGATAAAATAATTCTTTGGTCCTTGGTGCAAGAGGACAATGCTCTTAGAAAACAAATGAAGATTGCAAGATGTCAGCATCTGAATAAATATTTAAGTAAGTTATACCTCAGTACTTCAGACTTCTAGTGCCATTGGATTTTTAAAAAGATCCACTTCAGTCATCTACAGCTGTTCGTCTCTAAGTTACATTTTAATCAAAGAAACATTATGCACTTTATCCACATGTCAAAATAGCATGGTTAGTTTGATATTCCACTGAAAATCTAAATTTCAAAAAGGAAAAGTATCCTTTAAGTAGGACCATGTCCACAGTACATTTCTCTTCTGAGCACATCAGGAGGAAGATCTGTGTAACACAAGCTGCTGTTACATATACGCAAGAGACTGAAAGGCATTACTAGGGCACGGTTTATTGGACTTTTTGTGTCAAACTACCAAAGGTTTTCTACTTGAGAAAATGAGTTAGTTGAGTGCTCTTGAAGATAGTATCACCTTGTCCATGTAATATTGCCAAGTTCTGTAAACACAATTTAAATGTTAATAAATATTACAATGATTTCAGCCTCAGAGTCTGGTCTGGTGTATGAGTTTTCCAAATTCAAACTGATGGAAGATGCAAGTAAATTCCAGTGTGCAGTGCTGCTGCAAGTAATTGTTAATCACGGGCAACCAAAGATATTTAGGGGGCAATTCCAGAGCTTAGGGCCTAGGCAGCTGAAGGGATGGCTGCCAATGGTGGAGCGATGAAAATCAGGGATGCACAAGAGGCAAGACGTGGACGAGCGCGGAAATTTTGTAGGGTTGTAGGGCTGGAGCAGGTTACAGAAATAGGAAGTGACGAGGCCAAGGAGGGATTTGAAAACAACGATGAGACTTAAAACTGAGGCTTGGACCGGGAGCCAATGTAGGTCAGCGAGCAGCGGGGTGATGGGTGAACGGGACTTAGTGCGAGTTAGGATATGGGTAGCAGAGTTTTGGATCAGCTCAAGTTTACGGAGGTTAGAAGGTGGGAGGCCAGCCAGGAGAGCATTAGAATAGTTGACTCTAAAGGTAACAAAGGCATAGGTGAGGGTTTGAGCAGATGAGCTGAGGCAGGGGCGGAGACAGGCTTTGTTACATGAGTTTCATCCACATCGTTGGGAGGTACGGAATGGTGGGGTGGGGGGGGTGGAAAAGAGATTCTGAAGTAGATCAGAAATTGGCTGAAATCAGTGGAAACGAAGGGTAGCTGTACAAGTAGTAGTATCAGCATAGGAGGAGATGACAAGTGGAATGTTTCATTGACCATTAACTGATTTGAATAGGCATGATGTGGAGATGCCGGTGATGGACTGGGGTTGACAAATGTAAGGAATCTTACAACACCAGGTTATAGTCCAACTGTTTTATTTGAAAATCACAAGCTTTCGGAGGCTTTCTCCTTCATCAGGTGAGCGAGTGATTTGAATAGGACTACTTTATGCAAAACTTAACTTTTGAATTTAGTACCAAATCAGTGTACATGTAATAACGCTGTGAATTTAAAGCTGGATTAGCATGAACAAAAAGAAAAAATGAACCAGGCATCAGCAGAAATTTAATTGCAGTGCCAACAGGCAATGTGGCAATTTGTCCATACGAGATACTGAACCTAAGCTGCAATGTATATTTTTTGCTACCTTAAGTCCAAAAACTGCTTACTGGGTGAATAGTTTATCTTATTTACCTATGGGGTCTCAAACCCATGGAAATTAAATAGAGGTTCATATATCTGATGATGAGATGAAAGGGAGATCTCCAAATTGTTTCTATCCATTTTTTCACTTGAATTTTTTTAATATGAAACACTTAAGTAAATAACTTACGGCGTGACAGGATTTTTACTTCGACATAAAGATATCAGAATTCAACGAGGACTTGGTCATTCTTGCATTATGGCATTACATTACTTATAGGGGGGGGGAAAAAAAATCAAATCTCTACCAAGTACCTGAACTTGAAGACTACGAGTAGAGTTCTCATTTTTCCTTCCAGTGCAAACAAAAGGAGACAAACCTCTGTCCCTTAGTATTCTGCAGCCAGTGCTCATGTTCCCTACTGCCAGGGGCCTTTGTTTATGTGCCAAAAAAGCCACTTTAAGACTCAAAATCTTAAGCAACAATGCTGATGTATTTGCCCTCTGGTTGCAACAGTGACCTCTACTGTTAAGTAACACTATTAGCTGGAGAAACCTGAAGAAACTGTTTCTATCTTTAATAGCAGGTACCATTTCTATAATGTGTCTCAATGTAAATTCTTGATGCAAGATTTTCAGCAGTAAAGTAACATGGCTGCAGCCATCTCACATACTTCTCGCTTTTATCTTTGCTGCTCTTGAAACAGTTTCATTGAAACATACATTGGAAATTATGCCTCGTGGATAGGTATAAAAAGAGTAAAAGAAGTGGTGGGAGGAAAGGGAATGAAAAATCTGTGCTAATAAGTAACATGCTTTTTTTTATTCATTCATGGGATGTTGGCGTCGCTGGCAAGACCAGCATTTATTGCCCATCCCTAATTGCCCTCGAGAAGGTGGTGGTGAGCTGCCTTCTTGAACCGCTGCAGTCCGTGTGGTGAAGGTTCACCCACAGTGCTGTTAGGTAGGGAGTTCCAGGATTTTGACCCAGCGACAATGAAAGAACAGCAATATATTTCCAAGTCGGGATGGTGTGTGGCTCGGAGGGGAACGTGCAGCTGGTGTTGTTCACATGTGCCTGCTGCCCTTGTCCTTCTAGGTCAGAGGTTGCGGGTTTGGGAGGTGCTGTCGAAGAAGCATTAGCGAGTTGCTGCAGTGCATCCCGTAGATGGTACACACTGCAGCCACAGTGCGCTGGTGGCGAAGGGAGCGAATGTTTAGGGTGGTGGATGGGGTGCCAATCCAGCGGGCTGCTTTGTCCTGGATGGTGTCGAGTGTTGTTGGAGCTGCACTCATCCAGGCAAGTGGAGAGTATTCCATCACATGTTGGAGATGGTCATTGCCTGGCACTTGTCTGGCGCGAATGTTACTTGCCACTTATCAGCCCAAGCCTGGATGTTGTCCAGGTCTTGCGGCATGCGGGCACGGACTGCTTCATTACCCGAGGAGTTGCGAATGGAACTGAACACTGGTATCTGCCAAGTTTTTTTTTGTCCAAATTTCTCAGTTTCCAATTTTTCTGTTCGTTTTTGAGCTAACCCAAGAGGTGGTACATACGTTGGAAGCCGATAAATCTAAAGGGAATCTGGCAGCATGGTGAGTACCATACATTATCACTATTGCTGGTAAAACTGTCCACAGAATAAACAGGGTGATTTTAAGAGCAATAAAATCTAACTGCGCAGAGCTACATTCCAAATGGAGTTATGGGCAACATGTGCTTTAGATTGTTTTAGAAAGTGCTAACAAGATGGCTGATATTACTGTCGAGCCACCAAAAACTTTATGAAATTAGAAAAGACAACCTTCTTCTCGATTTTTCGTAAGAAATGTTAGATTTCACGCTACAATTCTTTGTGAAGAAAATATGAGCACAAATCTGCTCAATAGCCTCTAAGCAATAGGTTTGCAAGTGCTTCAAAAATAGTACAAACAATTAACTACCGTTGAACTATCACTGCATGTTGGTTGTCTTTTGTCTCCTTAGTAAGAAGAACTTTGAAAGATGACAGCAGGGTGGGTAATGAGGAGCTGTAGAGATAGGACTTCCATTCTAGTGTCCAGACCTATCAAGTTTCAAGCATCTTGCATCATATGGTGCTATTCAAGAAGTGTACAGCAACATCTTTCATCTTTTTTAAGCTCTTGTTATCAATGATTGCAACTGTACTTTTGAGCGTAAATCTGTCAAATCTGTGCAATAATGAAACTCTCCTTAGCCGCACTGCAATGTAAAGTATATTTTTTAAAACTGTGCTTCCATCCATGACAATTAGAATCCAACGTTATGGACATGGGCTCCACTATGTGTTTCTCAAGTCCTTATTAAATGAAATGTATGGGAACTTATGATCAAATTAAAGAGTTAGGCAATCATTGGAGGATCAATTTCAACTTTTACTTCAAAAGCCCTTGGTAGACAGATGTATTTACTCTCTGCAGATTCTTAATTTTAAAATAAAGGCTGTATGATGGATGAAGGCCCATTTGATTTTTTTTTTAATAATTCAACAATGTAAGCCAATAGAGGCAGCTTAAGAACTCTTACTATTGTTTTTGATCTATTGAATTCATTCTAATTCTTACTACATACCTTGAGCCAAATGATTTGCTCCATTAAAACAATCAACTAAATAATTAACATTTGAACAACTCAATTTCGTTTCATACCCATATCCATTGCTTCCTCTACTACATGCAAAGGAATGCTAGTTTGAATATTTCTTATTGCCCTTTACGGAAAATCAATTCAGTGTTAATTATTTTTCTTTATTCTGTGGCGAGTGGCTCACCTTCTGATTCCCCAAAGCCGCTCCATCACCTACAAGGTACAAATCAGGAGTGTGATGAAGTCCTCTCCACTTGCCTGGATGGGTGCAGCTACAACACCACTCAAGAAGCTCGACATGATCCAGGACAAAACAGTCTGCTTGATCCGCACCCTTTCCATCAGCCTAAACATTAACTCCCTCCACCACCGGCATATCATGGCTGCAATGTGTACTATCTACAGGATGCACTGCAGCAAGTTGCCACGGGTTCTGCAGCAGCACCTCCCAAACCCACAACCTCCAGCACCTACAAAGATAAGGGCAGCAGGTGCATTGGAACGCCAGCACCTCCAAGTTTCCCTCCAAGTCACACACCGTCCCGACATGGACATATGTCGCCATTCCTTCGTTGCCGCTTGGTCAAAATTTTGGAACTCCCTACCTAACAGTACCTATGAGTACCTTCACCACAAGGACTGCAGCAGGTCAAGAAGAAGGTCCACCACCACCTTCTCAAGGGCAATAAATGCTGCTCTTGCCAGTGATGCCCATATCCCGAGAATGAATAACAAAAAGAAAACTTGTCCCATATTGTCAACAGCAAGCTAAATGTAAAACTGCCATGACTCACCAACAACAGCAGCCTGAAAGATCCGCTAAAACAGCTTGGGGAACCTGGAACCTCTAGCACATTACAAAAGTGTCTTAGTGGTGGGTTTGGCAGAGCAAATGCACAGCTACACTTAGGGTTGCCAACTCTGGTTGGACTTATTTCTGAAGGTTTGATCACATGACCTCCCACCTCCAACTGGCTTGTCCAGTCAATAAGCCTACCACCCCCCCAACACTTCCAATATTTTTATAACTAATAAATAAGTGTTCAAGGAAAATGATAAGAAAACACCAGTTTTCTTTAATGCCCCAATGATTTTCCTCCAGTGTTGCTTGCAGCAGTATCCATGAGATTTATCTTCAATTCCTGGAGGGTTGGCAACCCTAGCTACACTGCATCATAGTGCAATTAACGGTGCTGATAAGCTACTGACTGCAAGGCTGGATAAAGGTTAATAGAATTCAGTTGCCTTTACTCTTAGCACTTGCAATTAGAATTGCCATTACCAAAAGCAAAACAGCAATGCCGAACTGTTATTAGTAAAAGGGTTCACATTTAACATGTTGTCTTGTGCACAAGAAAAAGGGCTTTACATTAAGGTGCAAATTTAAAGGCCCCCCTGATGGCTCAGTGGGTTTATCCAGCACATTACTGAGCCATGCAAACCAGGAAGGTTGGATCCCATCTGTGCTATGTCAGCTGACCTCAGTCAGGGTAGTCTCGCAAGCTCTGAAATTTACCTTAACGCTATGACATTAGGTAATGGTAGCCAGGGTTCCTGCTCCTGATCATTATCCAGCAATCTACAGGTGCCCATATTCAAAAAGACACAGGCAACTACAGACCCATGAGTCTTTCTTCAGTTCCATGTAAAATAACAGAATCAATTATCAGGAGTAAACTTGAGGATTTTCTGTACAATAACCCGGCAAACAGTAATCAACTTGGTTTTAGACAGGAAAATCCTGCCTGACCAACCTCCTTGATTTCTTTGAGGAAGCCACAACCCAAGCCAACTGTGGCAAACCCAGTACATTGTGTACTTAGATTTCCAAAAAGCATTTGATAAAGTTCCACATAAAAAGCGACTAAATTAAGCTGAAAGCTGAGAGGATTCAAAGAAAAACTTGAGAATGGTAAGAAAATGGCTGTACAATAGAAAACAATGGGTGCTGGTTAGAGGAGTAATGTCGGGGGGGGGGGGGGGTGAGTTCTAAGTGAGATGTCCAAGGGCACAGTGTTAAGACCACTGCTACTTCTCAATTTATATCAATAACTTGGATTCTGAAACTCAATGCAACATGGGGTTGATCCTTAGTGTCAGGCATCTGAATTATGAGGAGAGATTGGAGCCACTTTGGCTTTTCAGCCCGGAAAGGAGGCATCTTAAGCAGTGATCTAATAGAGGTATATAAGATAGAAAATAGCATGGGAAATGTTAATCCAGAATTAAGTTAAACAATGAAAGACATGGGGACACAGATTCAAACTAGTAAAGATAATTTTACATCTGATATCAGGGAGTTCTTCTTCAAACAGAGTGATGAACACTTATAATGGACTTCTAGACAGATTGATGGAGACAAAAACCTTGGACTTATTTAAGAAACAATTAGATGTAGCAATGGAGGGAGTTTAGGGTCACTTCGGATGGATGAATTAATATGGGCCGAAAGACCTTCCTCACATCCATATATATCTTGCGATCTTGTGAACCTACGGTGGAAGTGCATTTGTGTGAAAATCAGGAAAGGACTGGACTTGACTATGATCCCCCCAAGTTTGTGCAGGCTTTACGGACACGCAATAGCCAAGATACTGGAGAGCAGCAGTACTCATAGAACTGCACCCAGAAAGGACTCAATATCTTCAAGAAAAGAATACAAATGAGGGAAAAAAACCACAAAATTAAAAAGGTACAAGTTTAGTGCACCAATCAATATCTGAATCACAATGAAAGGAGTCACTATTTAAAAATGTTAAGCCAAAAACCTGCAAATAGATCCATCACACCACAGATAGTTGCAGCGTTGTGAGGTAACCAGGCAATTATTTGGGAAATGACTTTACTCCAGGATGTTGAAGAACAGTTTGAATTCATTCCACAACAAGTTTCGAGCAATGTTTCAAAGAAAAAATATTTACCGAAACTCCAACATGAATTCTCCACTTTGTTTTCTGACAAATCTGGACAGACTGCCAGAGGGCTGCCAGAGTTCACATACTGCCAGAGGGCTGCTCTCATTTATTTAACCCCTTATCATTGGTGAAGAAAGTGTTTGTAGACAAACATATTGAGAAGACGCCAGTGGATTGCTACCCCACCCAGGCAGTTATGCAAAGAGAACGGCACCCCTACATTCCTACCTCCTACAGGCTACCTTATTTCCCAAAGTACGAAACAGTGACAGACAAACAAGTTCACGACAAATCCTGTCACTGTATCTGACCCATAAACATTGGCATTAGCTTTGAGGATCACTATCTCAATTCTTTTTCAAACTGATTTAAAAATTAAATCCTAAAATTTCTTTCTTGAATTATGCTATACCACTCCTTCAAACCTTCAATCTCATTAAAATGGCAGAATAATTTCCATTACACATCACAGTAGCTTAAGGTGTTATTTTTCAAGAAGCTGGGATAATAAGGAACAGAGAAGTAGAGTTAATGATATGGAAGTTCTGCTCTCAATGTCCAAGTGGCTAGATCATCATCCAGCGTAGTGCAGAGCTATACAGAGCAGAAGGCCTCAGTTTTGATGACAGTCTGTGCTGAGCTAGCTGAACTCAAGCAGTGAAGCAGGATGGGTAAACCTATTCTATGGAGGGGGAACAAAAAAAGTCAGAGTTCCTGCTCTTGACGGCTGTCCAGTAACTCGTGCTGGAAAGTTAAAGTGTACAATTGTCAAACGCATATTACTAGTGATTCCTCCCCCTGCCCCACCCCCCCGCAACCCCTTAATGTTCTTACTAGACCAAGGAGGCTTTCCAACATTAGAAGGGCAAAAAATAGATAAACCAGACACCTGGGAAACAAATAGTGGTTCTCTGGTTATATCCTTTAAAGTAACAGCTGACTGAGAGGACACAACGTTCGGGCTCCAAGGTCTGCACAAACTGCTCGAGTTTGGTTTTCATAGTTTAAGGGCATCAGGAGAATCCTGACAATTGCCACCACTTTAGCACAGCCCCATTACTTCCAAGAAGAGTGAGAGCAACCATAAAGATTCTGAACACTTCCTCGTTTTGCAACAGCAGTTTTATGAATGTGTACATTGCATTTTATTTACATTTAAGAGTGCTACTCATAAATTTGAGTTTTTTCTTGTAGTTACAGGACTCCACATAGTTAACTATTCTTGAAGACAAGTGTCCTGGTTCACCAGAAGATTGAATGATAAACTATGGATTGATGAATGCTAAAGAACCACTGTCCCCTTGCTTTGTAAGATGAATGGGCGATTCAGTTTTACTCACTCACTAAAAATACATCTTTTCTTTTCACCAAAAAATCAAATTATCCCATTATGCACATTCAACATTTCTCACTCGCTATCTAGTTTTCTCACTGTTTTCCTTCAATGCAGGAACATCACTTTCAAAGAAGTGTATTTTCACAACATTTTAATTAATGCTGTGTTTGAAAAATCTTCGGATAATCTCAGCATCTTTTACCCATTTCCATCAAACTGACTAATAACCACTCTCCATAATGTAAAAGTTTAGAGATGAAAATTAGCCTAAATATACGCATGTTTCATACTAATTAGTCCCTGCACATGCAGCCACTTCCCTTGTACACTTAGTATATGTGTCCCCGTTACAGAATTGCTCATTAAATCTGTTATAGTTCGTTTCAAGACTGTGTAATGGAGATTGAACTAGGTATTTGTAATTCAAAGCCAGTCACATTTCCCTCGTGTATGTGTTTACAAAATCCAACACACACCAGTGCAGTTTCTAGTTTTAAAAAAACATTTGAAATCCTGGTTACAGCAACTAAGTGCTTCAAAAAACACCTTCAACCACCAATCACTTACAAAAAAGTCATCAGTGCCAGCTTAACAGCTCATTAAAACAGCATTAAAAGGGAATGCCGTCCTAATTTTTAAAAATGTCAATTTTAATCATTTATTCATGAAGAAAATCACCTGCCAAGTGATCTGAACCATATGCAAAAACTTTGTTAACTCTGAATCAGGTCAAAAAGAAATGTGAGCTCCACATTTCCCATTGCAAACACATTTTTACCCTCCTACAAATTTCAGGTCATTTTCTATACTCCCACACTTTGTTGAAAACAAAAATGTGCATTGTGGGCGTCCCAATGGCTCACTGAGTTTATGCAGTGAGATGCTGAGCCATATAGACAACGATGACATCAAATTTTATCTTTTATCTATGCTGAGTTGGCTGATCTTAGCTGGTCAGTGTTCGGGGTGCTACCATTGGTAGCATGTTCTTAGTTTAGTGAAGGGACAAACTACCAGGGTCTATCTAGTGACCAATGTTGGAAATGCATGGACTGTGGATGAGGACAGTATCAGGTTTGACTGTGATGTCCCCAAATAGTTGAATAGATTACCAGCATCCACTGTCAAGGGTCGCACATGAAAAATAGCTGAATGACCGCAGAGCACCCGGTCCCTAAAGAACTGTAGCCCAGCACAGAATCAATGCTTTGAGAAGGGGGAGGAAGAAGAGAATTGGTGAGAAGTAAGTAAATGTATTAAGTGACTTAAGTTTTGATGTTTTAAAAAAAATGGGAGCTACTGGTTGGTCATGATTCAAAATGTTAGCACCCAACGCATTTGATGGATCAGTTGGTAAATGTACTATTCACCGTGTTAATGAGCCTGACAAAGCAGGGTGATCTCAAGTTCCATCACTGGTTTGTGCTGAGTTTACGGATTTCAGTCACAACAATTGCTGGTTTCGCTGGGCAGCCAATGCTCATGAAACCATTTCTCACCATAAGTCTGCTTTCGTGCCTCTCCCCAGTTCTATAGCCTGCCAACACTCACTGTCAAGCCTCGCACATCAATAATGGCCACTGGATCAACATACCTGTGAAACAGCACCCTGGCACACTATCAGCAACTTCACTGGAGGAATGAAGGCAAAGAAAATTGACAAGAAGGAAGAGACACAATACTAATGCTCCAAGAGGTAACTGGTACTGTTCAGCCTTTTTCTAACAACTCTTTTGTGCCGAAGACGATTTCCACAGTAGATTACATATCTTATTAACTCTACTGAATTGAGTTAACCCAAGATAAATGCAGTAAATTGATTATTGGAGAATGCATAGGATACAAATTGAAAGGTGGAAATATTCATACTGCTAGACCACTTTATATGGACTAGATTTGTATTTAGATTTATTTACAAATAAAATGAGACACAGAAGCAAAGATGTAGGTGTGATACCGTACAGCCAAATCAGCAAATCACAATAAACACAATTGTGCTAACTGCTTAATAGAGTCTACTGTTTGTCTAGCTTCTTCTGGCGAACTCCTGGAAAAACTGTCTGGTAGTAGATTATAGAACTCGGCAAATCTATCCATAACAGTATGACCTGACAGAAACTAATGAGCACTAGAAGGTTCTTACATTCTATTTTTTTTTCCTGGAAAATTCAAGGAGTTTCTTTGAAAGGTCAAGCAAACAAAATGCCAATCATCTTCACACCCGAGCAAATACTGGGATAATGTTTTTTGGAAGGTTACTGCCACAAGACGCACTCATGGCGAATAACATGATCGAGATGCAGAATATTGAATTAGCAATTAAAATACCCATCTCCCTTCAAAGAGTCTTTAACTTGACTAATTCTTGATCAAAGATTCCTCTTCTGATCTTTTTCAAACTGTCTGAAAGGCCATTTCAATATAGCACTTGGAATCCATTTTTGAACTTGCTCGACAATGCTTTTACCAGACAAGATATTTATGCCAACAGAACGAGAGTTTTTTTCTAATCACAGTAACTGGCACTGCAGTTTTATTTAACATTGGTGAAATTAAAAGAATGACAGTTTTTAAATAAAAAAAGACTGCACACTTAAGCTTTAATGGGTCAGATATCCAGAGCATTGGGAACTGTGCCAAAACCTTTTCACTAGCCAGTAGATGCAGGCTGAGTCTCTTAGCTGCACTGCTGGCAAAAGCCTGGTTTCTATTTATGGCGCTGTTAATGTTATGTTGTGGTGCAGTCTCTGGAGCCACCTGCAGAAACTATCTTCTATAGTGCAGTGTACAATATCTAAAGGCAGCAGCACCACTGCCTTACTTAATGCACAATAAAAATATTTCTACTCATAAGCAAAGAATTGAAATTTGTTAATTTGCAATTGCTCTTCAAAAATAGAGTTTATAGAATTATAGAATTTAAAGCAGGAGCAGGCTATGTGCCCATCATGACCTGTGTATAAAATTCAGAATCCCATTTGCCTTTTTGTTGCATTTTCTACCTGCATTCCCACTTTTAAAGATCTATTTACCTGCAACCTTTAGATCTCTCTGTTCCTCCATCCTTCAGGCAATATATTTTCCCTTTTAATTAGAAACCTCTGGGCATCATTAGATGAACCTTATTTAGCTGATAATTTTAGATCTGGTGTGTGTGTAAATCGCACATGAACTTCTCCAAACTCCAACTGTATTTTCTCCTCAGAATTTTTTTTATTAAACTGTCAAGTTTCCATGGCTTCCCTGGGTTGTAATACATTTGTATACAGCCCAGGGCATTTCACAGCATGCCCCATTAGTTAGACTTCTTCTGCACCCTTCAGCTCGAAAAATTTTTGCACGTAACTTGCTGGAAGTGCGAGCTGATAATAGCATGGCGTGGCATGGCGAGGCGTCTGGGACCTCAGCGAACGGCAGTACCAACAGTGTATCTCCTTAACCAATGAGATTTAAGGATTGAGAAACAGAGGAACCATGGAGAAGGAGGGTGAATTAGAGTCAAATCAGAAAGAGAAAAAGAGAGGGAAAGAAAGGTTGGATAAGAGAGATAGGAAAAATAGACAGAAAGGAAAAGAAAAAAAATTGACATTTTAAAAATCACTAACAATTGCCTACATGCAGGAATGAGATTGAACAAATTGTTCCCATTCTGGGCCGGAGAGATTGATTGGCATTGCATTAACAATTATCATGTTGTTAAAAAGGTAATTACTCTTAACTACCAGACTTAACTTTCTGTGGCAAGTTTAATAGGCAATTAATGTGCAAATCCAGCAAGTTCTTAAAAATAACAGGGAGGCCAAGGGCGAGATGCTG
Source organism: Heptranchias perlo (assembly GCF_035084215.1). NCBI lineage: Eukaryota > Metazoa > Chordata > Chondrichthyes > Hexanchiformes > Hexanchidae > Heptranchias > Heptranchias perlo. The sequence goes on from NC_090339.1 coordinate 17,748,752, forward strand.
TTTGCGCGAAGCAAATGGCAAAGTGGTGTAAATCGACCAGCAATTTCTGGAGTTTCGCACCTCACGGTGTATCTCTTAATTCCCTGAACTTGCTGGCCGATTTGCACATTAATAATGGCGTGTTGGTAACAGGCCATTATTTTTCCAGTAAGATCCATCCCAATAAGGAACTTACACAATTCTATGCAGCTGGTAGAGCTACATAATGAGATTGAGATCTTTTCACTACCGGAAACTTGTGTTGAGCAAGCAAGTCTTGTAAAGAGCTCATTGGGTACTGAACATGGATACGGTTTTGGCAACATGAGGTTATCTAACTCCCAGGCTTGCATGTTTCTCACTTCTAGCAGAAAGTGGATCCCCCACAAATTGACATCCTGCAACAGGCATATGGGCAAAGCAACTGTGGGATCCTTTGCTGATTTTGGAAATAAAGCACAGAATGCCTCTGGAGCTGCGAAAGCTCCAGGAGATGTGGTGGCTTTTCCTAAGAATCTGGTCCATTCAAGCCTTCCCCTCCTCCATAGCCAAAAGGAGACTGTGATCAATCAACACCACTTGTTTTGACTAACGAGTCATCAAAATTTGATTGGGGCATTTCTCAATGTTCTGAAGAAGGTTGACATTGCAATAATGCATTAAATTACTAAAATATGGCATGCAAACTAAGCCTCTGTGTCTCCTAACATATAGGAAAGTTAGATTAGTACAGATTATTGTACATCATTCCATATTAAAACATCAAGCTTTCATCAGTTATTTCTTTCTTTTACAAATGTTGTTTCCACTTTCCCCCTGCCAACATATATATTATAAGCATACCCAGTACATCAGAAAGGTCACTCATTTTTCAAAAAAAAATTGTGTTATATACTCAGTTAGCTTAAGAAACATTTCAACCTCTAGGTGGGCATAAAAGATCATATGGCACTATTTGAAGTAGAGCAAGGGGTTCTCCCAGTGTCTTAGCCAACATATGACCCCCAATGACCACCAAATACAGACTAACTGTCATTCATTCATTTGTTGTTTGTAGGACTTTGCTATGTGCAGATTGGTTGCTGCTTTTCTCTACATAAGTGACTGATTTCAACATTAATCAGCAAAATACTGCAGATGTTGGAAATCTGGAACAAAAAGAGCAAGTGGTGTTTTGAAGAAGGGTCCACAATCAAAATGCTAACTTGTCTGTTCTGTCCACGAACGCTGACAGACAAGCTGTGTGCTTCCAGCATTTTCTCTTTTTGTTTCAAAAGTAATCTATTGGTTATAAAGCGCTTTGGGACATACCGAAGACATGATAAGTTGCTAGATAGTTCGTTCTTCCCTTTCTTTCTATTTAGCAAATTTGTTACTTGCTGAACTGCAATTGTATAAGATCATTCTTAATTTCTGGAATAGTTAACTTTCACACTGCGGCTTTTACACTTCTGATCCTGATTGTAAAGAAAACTGCACTCAGCCAGATCTACCAATTTGTAAGCAAACTATAATAAGCAATGGTCATCCAAAGAAGGCATTTTTACAGTGTGTCTGAGGAAGTGTCTGTATACAAAGAGTGCAGTATTCATGCTAACACAAGGTCCAGATGTAACCTGATAAAGACCAACAGCAGATAAGCTGGGCCAATGTTTACAAGTGTCCCTCCCTTGTTGGTGGCTTTGGTTTACTTAAGCGTCACTGGAATGCACCCTTTATGCGGTCCTTTTGTGAGAGGATGAATGGAATGGCTACTGAAGCTCTGGAAAAGAAAGGCCTCACATGCTCCCTGAATAGAAGCAGGTGCTATCGGAGACTACTGTTTGCACAGCGGCACCCATGACAAAAAATTTGCACAAAACAACACACAAATAAATCCCGTGCCGCATACTCAGTGGTCTCACAGACAATAGTCCAGCTGCATTTTATCCACATGTGTCATTCTTAAGGTCACACCAGTTTGACTCCCATTCTCTTTCAGTACTCCAATGCAATTTATGAACCATGAATCACAGCACTGTGATTTTAGGGTTAAATTTCGTTACTTGAACATGCAACTGTGGCTTTTTATAGCAATAATTCCTCTAGTTAGCTGTATCTACTGCTGAAATGACATCAGTGACTATAACACAAAAACTTCATCATATTTCTTCACTGTTTATCACCTTATATCTTATTTTTAAAGAAAAATATCGATTGTACAGAGGAGAACTAATATGGAATTTCCTGCACCTTAAAGAGTAAACGTCACAGCTGATGGGAATGCAGTGATATGTGAAATGTTCTCAAAAGTATATTTTACACACACTTTGCCATTGCCACAATCTAGATTTTTTTTTAGCCTTTCTAAATGTATTCTTCTAGCAATTTTACTTACACTATTATGATTGAAGAAAGGTTCACATGCAGCCTAACTTAGCCATTTAAAATCAACTGAGAAGAAGCTTTGTAAGTTTGAAAATAGCACTAATGAACTCTGTACACGAAATTTTAAGCAACATTAATTATGAGCTATTCTATATTTATGTTGAGTCTATATAAAACAAAAACTAAGTCAAGGAGCTGTTATATTACAGGTCTGCAGCCAACAACTGAGCTTCACTGGCAATTGTATGCATAAGAAGAGTTCCACAAGGACAGTGCTCTTCTTTCGCAGGAACATCAAAAATAGGCAATCAAGAATTGCCTTCATATTAGGCAAGTTTTTACCTCTCAGTAATAGAAGCCTCCAGTTCAATCACAACACTGAACTTTCAATGAACTCACTCCATCAACTTACTGCTTCTAATTAGCAAAACAAAAACACACAAAAAAAGCCTTTGATTGTACCCTTGTTCAACTAAATATAAATGGGTATCTGATACTTAGATCTCATTTCTAGTTGTCACAACCTAGTCCCAAAATTCCTGGTGCCTGGTGATGCAGAGCTGCCATAAACTGGGCAGGTGGAGGAGAAATTTGGGTCAGGACTTCGCTTTGGGTCCCTGTTCATCTTTTGTACGTCCCAAATTCCACTAGAAGTGGTGGCAGGTGTTCCTTACATCTGTTTCCCCTTCTCCCCATGTGGCTGTCACCATTAGAGGCAAGGACTGCTGGGGTGATGTTATCTGCTGGAATTCCTCCCAATTCCACCACTATAGACCCCAACACTAAATACACCTGCATAATGCGAGCTTATACATCATGCATGGATTGGATCCTGGTGGAAGTGGAGCCCATAAGTGTCTGAAATGCCCGTTACCTAAAATCAATCTAGCACAGAGCAACAGAATGTCATTGGGAAAACAGCAAATTTAAAAATCGGCTCAGTCAGTTCTTTTTCTTTTAAAAATTAAACATTCCATCAGCGAGGTGGGCGTCAAGTTTTTCTAAAAATGTCACAGATGCCTGACCAAAATATGCAAATTGTCCTGACTCAGGTTTCAGATGGGGCCAGGGATGGTGGATGTTCTGCTCTGCCCCTGGGAAGCTGCCCCAGGCTTCTAACTTCAATGTTCATACCCACCAGTCATGGTGCTGTTGGCACCTGAAATAAGAGTGGAACTTGGCGAGCATTTCATTTCTAGTTTCATAAAATTATTGTGTTATTGCTGTTCATATGTTCACAAAACCACTTCATTTTGTTAAGTTACGTGCAAGTTGCTGAATAACAGTGAAAAATTAACCACTGGGGCCTTATTACAATTTACAAGATTCATTTCCATGGTACTAATAGGTTGTCAGCTCCACACAATCAACTATGACATGATGCATTCTTCTGGAATAATTATAGACTACCATTCATCAGCAATTATAAATTTAAAAAGTAAACATATTACCATTATGGTTTATAACTTGGCCTTAAATCCAAAATGAAATGATTAAAGCCGTCTTTTTGTATTGATTTTTTTTGTCAAGCACTGCATGTAGATAGAATTAAACTTTAAAAAAAAATACACATATCTTGATATGTGCTCACCAGCTATCAATTGCTCTATACCAAAAAGGAAAAAAAATTGCCTGCCAATCTTGAACAAAAGCAACCCTGAAAACCCTTGAGCAAAATTCTTTGGGATCCTCAGTTCCAAAGACTCTGAATTTTAATTGCGTTCTGAAGTTATGATGCATTCAGCTTTTATTCTGATCTAACTCATTCTAAAATGGCTCTTCAATAAACTTGACCACACACCAACAAAAGCCTTGTTCAAACAATCAGCTAAATCTGCTAAGAGAACTGGCCATTTGATACCCACAGACTAACATACAAGGAACAATCTGTTCCAGACTATTTGTGTACTGCAGAACAGCCGTATGAGCCACAGGAGAATGCTCAATATTAACAGATTAAAAAATAAAATTTACATTGCACAGCCATTTTACAAACTGCTCAGACCCCCGAGATATGGAATTTATCCGGCACACAACCATGTCAACTATGAATCAGGGCTCTGACTGCAAAATTCAAAGACAATTTCCAAGCAGGGAAAACTTTTAATCATTTATTACACATGGGCTCAAAGAAATAACTGTGTCCAGCATCAGAAACCAGTATTATCATTAGAACATGTGCATCACAGCACCATGTAGAAGCGAAGCACAAATTAATACAAAACATGTCAGGTGTTAAGATTTTTTTTGGGAGGGGGGTAAATTTTTTGATCATTTTTAAAGATGAGTGTAATTGCAAAGAAACAACTTCTGCACTTTATTTACATTTTGCACACAACTCTACACTGAACTTGATCAGTCAATCCTCTGAGGCAGCCTGCTGGAAGTTATGCACTATTCAGCCCCAACCTTGACAAGACAATTCTGTTTTTGTAAAGTAAGGCCAACCATGTGCAAATCAGGGTGTGCTATTGTTTCTCTTTAACATCTATGTGGGTAATCCCCAGGGTGCCTTTCTACCTCCAAATCTGCCACGCAAGAGTAGCCATGAGAGACAGTTCCCATTCATTTGGCAGTCGTACCCAAAGCAAAATAAACAGTGCTGCCAAGCACACATTCCACACTGAGTAGATAGAAATTACATTATCTGGAGACAATTCTAAAATGTTGTAATTTAGCAAGACCCAAAGAATCGGTCACAGATAGCTCACCTGAAATACCACTGATCTGCAAAGCAGGTTTTCTGTTTATATTCTATGTTTTACTGCCCAAGAGCAGAGTTGGGATGGCCACAGTTTTAAAGATGTAATTTTTGTCTCCTGTATCAGCTCCAAACAATGTGACAGATTGTCTCAGCTCAACTAACTTGGTAACTGCAAGCCCAACAATTTGGCCATCAGTTCTGACATATGGTACACACCCAAATCGTCATAACTTGTCCTTTCTCGTTAAGAGATTCTGACTGAACGGATGAGTTATTTCCTGTATTTTTTTTAATCTTTATTTCATATTTCCAGCATTTATAGTTTTTCCTTTTTATTCTTCCTGAAAGGTGTTGAGAGTTCTGCAAAAATATCTGTAACACAACCTTCCTATCTGTGCGAAACAAAAATGAAGTTGCAGAAACTCAGAAAATACTCAAATGTTGTTCTTATTGCTGCTGGCCTTTATGCCAAGTGCTTAGTCACGGATCATTTTAATGTAAATGAAAATCGAGAGAGATGTATAACGGGAAGCTGGTCCATTATCGCCCATTTTAGACTAAAGTCAAAATTTCACCCAAAGTCAAAATTACCCCCAGGTACTGCATCGCCACCATTACTGAAGTGTGGCAAGACCAAACAACTGAATGCCACTTCTTAGCAATATCTGCAAGAGCATTCCTCATGCTTTTGCATGTTGAAGACATAAATATGACATTTATGGTCAGTTACTGAACTCAAGTCACCTTAGGTGCTGAGCCAAGACAAAACATTTCTCCACAAGTTGGCAGGAAGGAAAATGCAAAAGGAGTCGAAAGGTCTAGCAACAGGTCAGTTGGCATGGGCTCCCCTACTAAGGACTGGATGTAATGTTGGGGGGAAAATAATTTGTATAATGAAAAGGGGAGGGAAAGAGGGAGTTCCAAATTTCAATCTGTAAAATTCAGCACTTGAGGTGCTCAAGAAAACATTTCGAGATGGCAAATAATTTATTTTACCCTGTTTATCCAAACAAATTAAGTTGAAGTTGTTTCGGTCAATTACCAAACTAACTGGCTAGATTTAAAGAAAAGTAAAAATCTGTAATAGCAGCATGGATTCAGTTATCAAGTGTCTTGGCAAAGATCATTGTATCATGTGGGACAAAAACTTATGGCTGAGGAATGGTAGGAAGACTATGAAAATAGAGTTGGCTTGCCACATGTTAGTGTCTTGGAACTGTTATGTCATAATCAGTAAAGCAGTTGGCTAAACGTGGCTTTTACAAACGTTGAAGGGCAAAATATTAAGCATCAAAATCTAAAGGTTATTTTACTCAATAATGACAAATAATGCTTGATCTCCCGAGTGCAAAGATTTGACAGTTGCCCCAATTTCCACGAAAATGCAAGATATCTACAAGGAAGACATATTTTATTAAGAACTGAGCCTGAACAAACTCAGATGGTTTTGTATTTAATAAACAGTGTTTTGAGATAATCATTTCCTAATCCTTTGAGTGCAGTATTTCATTTACAATATTAAATATGCGCTGATGCTTCCTATGAAAAGAACATTATATGTAGATTCCTAGAGTGATTTTCCCAACCAGGCTGCCAAGTGGAGACCAGGCAGTTAACCACTGGGAGAGTGGCTGTAAAACGAGGTATCCATAGTTCAAACACTTCCTGTTGTCACTGGTCAATGGTGCTGTGCAGTGAGTTTCAATAATATAGACGCTTTAACAGTCGACAGTACCTTATAGCGTGTTTTATAAGGGTCAGAGGTAACTTACTATATATTATTAAAAATCATGCAAATATGCATACGTCCTTTACACTTTAACCTAAATTCCTATGTCAGGCTTTTATAATGGAAAATCTGTATATCAACATGTCACAATGGCACATGCTTGCAGAGCATATCAGGAAACTGTAATCCTCAGCCTGTGATTTTCTGTCCATTCATTTTAAGAAGCAAAAAGTTTCGCATAACCCAAAAGGCATAAAAGGAGTGATTGACAGACAGGAACATGATGGGGTTGGGGTTGGGGTGGGGGGGCGGGGGGGACTGCAGCCTGATGGTTCTGAACGATTCAATGGCCGCTTGGGTCTGATTCTCCTCGGCCCCCCTTAGCTATCCCCCACTGTACTGTCAAATCCCAGCAGCCACCAAAACTATCAGATTCTGCTCTTTCCAAATCTTTTCTCTCCGTAACCTCCCCCCACCCCCAACTCCCAATCCTGCTGGAACCCAGAACCATCCACAGTCTTATCCCACCCACTCTCACATCTCAGTACTCACAAACCCATAGACTGCAGTCCCAATGCTTCATAATCCCAGAAGTAACTCCAATGCCCCAAAACCTCGAGATCTTCCTGCTCAATGCTCCCAGGTAACGGGTATCCACTCCCAGTGAGCCAAAGTCCTGTCCATTGTTTCAAGAGCATTCCTCTCCAGTGCTTCCAAACCCTGGACCCCTTTCTAGTACTACCAGACCCCAAGGACACCTCCAATGCTGACAAGTCAGTACCCTTTCTAACACTACTTGGCATAACATCCCTGTTCTTTGAAAACCTTCGACTCACAGTGAGCAATGCCACAGGCATCTGTTAATAGAAACAAATCTCAAGATGAATATCAAATACAATTGGAAGAATGCATGGACCTAATGAATGTTTTTCCTTTTATCAAATTATCTGTTACACAAGATTAGGGCGCAAGGGATTTGCTGTGATATATTAGCATGGATTGAGGATTGGTTAACGGGTAAAAGAGAGTAGGAATAAACGGGTCATTTTCGGGTTGGCAGATTGTAACTAGTGGGGTGCTGCAGGGATCGGTGCTTGTGCCTCAGCTATTTACAATCTATATTGATGACTTAGATGAAGGGACCGAGTGTAATGTATCCAAGTTTGCGGACGATAAAAGGTAGGTGGGAAAGTAAGCTGTGAGGAAGACGCAAAGAGTCTGCAAAGGGATAAAGACAGATTAAGTAAGTGGACAAGAAGGTAGCAGATGGAGTATAATGTGGGGAAACGTGAGGTTATTCAGAAAAACTGAATTTTTTTTAAATGGTGAGAAACTATTAATTATTGGTGTTCAGAGGGATTTGGGTGTCCTTGTACACAAAACACAAAAAGTTAACATGCAGGTACAGCAAGCAATTAGGAAAGCAAATAGTATGCTGGAATTTATTGCAAGGGGGTCGGAGTACAAGAGGAAGGAAGTCTTGCTGCAATTGTTCAGGGCTTTGGTGAGACCACACCTGAAGTACTGTGTGCAGTTTTGGTCTCCTTACCTACGGAAGGATATATGTGCCTTAGAGGCGGTGCTACAAAGGTTCACTAGATTAATTCTTGTGATGAGAGGTTATCCTATGAGGAGAAATTGAGTGGAATGGGCCTATACTCTCTGGAGTTTAGAAGGAGAGATGATTTCATTGAAACATACAAGATTCTATGAGGGCTTGACAGGGTAGATGCTGAGAAGATGTTTCCACTGGCTGGAGAGTCTAGAACCAGGGACATTGTCTCAGGATAAGAGGTCGGACTTTTAGGACTGAGATGAGGAGGAATTTCTTCACTCAGAGGTTTGTGAATATTTGGAATTCTCTACCCAAGAGGGCTGTGGATGCTCTGTCGTTGAGCATATTCAAGACTGAGACTGATAGATTTTTGGACTCTTAAGGGAATCAAGGGATATGGGGATCGGGTGGGAAAATGGAGTTGAGGTCGACGATCAGCCATGATCTGATTGAATGGTGGAGCAGGCTCGAGGGGCTGTATGGCCTACCCCTGCTCCTATTTCTTATGCTTTTTTAAAATTCGTTCACGGGATGTGGGCGTCGCTGGCAAGGCCAGCATTTATTGCCCATCCCTAATTGCCCCCGAGAAGGTGATGGTGAGCCGCCTTCTTGAACCGCTGCAGTCCGTGTGGTGACGGTTCTCCCACAGTGCTGTTCGGAAGGGAGTTCCAGGATTTTGACCCAGCGACAATGAAGGAACGGCGATATATTTCCAAGTCGGGATGGTGTGTGACTTGGAGGGGAACGTGCAGGTGGTGTTGTTCCCATGTGCCTGCTGCTCTTGTCCTTCTAGGTGGTAGAGGTCGCGGGTTTGGGAGGTGCTGTCGAAAAAGCCTTGGCGAGTTGCTGCAGTGCATCCTGTGGATGGTACACACTGCAGCCACAGTGCGCCGGTGGTGAAGGGAGTGAATGTTTAGGGTGGTGGATGGGGTGCCAATCAAGCGGGCTGCTTTATCTTGGATGGTGTCGAGCTTCTTGAGTGTTGTTGGAGCTGCACTCATCCAAGCAAGTGGAGAGTATTCCATCACACTCCTGACTTGTGCCTTGTAGATGGTGGAAAGGCTTTGGGGAGTCAGGAGGTGAGTCACTCACCGCAGAATACCGAGCCTCCGACCTGCTCTTGTAGCCACAGTATTTATATGGCTGGTCCAGTTAAGTTTCTGGTCAATGGTGACCCCCAGGATGTTGATGGTGGGGGATTCAGCGATGGTAATGCCGTTGAATGTCAAGGGGAGGTGGTTGGACTCTCTCTTGTTGGAGATGGTCATTGCCTGGCACTTGTCTGGCGCGAATGTTACTTGCCACTTATGAGCCCAAGCCTGGATGTTGTCCAGGTCTTGCTGCATGCGGGCTTGGACTGCTTCATTATTTGAGGGGTTGCGAATGGAACTGAACACTGTGCAGTCATCAGCGAACATCCCCATTTCTGACCTTATGATGGAGGGAAGGTCATTGATGAAGCAGCTGAAGATGGTTGGGCCTAGATCACTGCCCTGAGGAACTCCTGCAGCAATGTCCTGGGGCTGAGATGATTGGCCTCCAACAACCACTACCATCTTCCTTTGTGCTAGGTATGCTTGTATGTTCTTACGTTATCTGGAATAAAAAAACTAAGCCATCATCAGTCTTTAATTGGTACAAAAGAAGCAAACAATGGCATGCTGGGTGAAGGCAATGGCATGCCCTAAACCGAACAGACTAACAAGGTCTAATCTGTTAGCTATTTCTGCTCGAGAAGCATGGGGTGTTGCAATTAGCCTCACCATCCCCAAACTAGGAAGGTAAAATAAAAACAACCACAATGGTTTTTGCTCTCAACTGCCACCCAACAATCCTTGCTGGAGATCTGCTGATAGTGGGTGAGAGCAGAGTTGAGCTTTTTTGTGATGGCCCCCACAGTTAAATAACTTACCAACACTCACTACATCCTTTGATCTGAGGAGTGTTTACTCCATTGATTCCTGAGATTATGTAAACCCAGCAGCAACTGCAAAGGCACTTGCCAAATTCTTCAACAGTGGCCTAAGGGAAAACCTGTTCTTTTTCTAAACTGGGTCGTCCCATTTTAATGACTCCAGCAAGTTTACATTCTACACATGATCAGCTGGTGCCCCAGGCATCCCTCTAAGGCCAATGTAAAAGCAGCAACAGTCTCACATGTAGAATGGCCATTTGAGGGAGGTACCAGAAAATTACCAGTGCTCTATCACTTAATGAGAAAAGACACAAAGGGAGAAAATTGGAGAGAAAACAAGACAAAAATGGTGCAAAAATGGAAAATATTCCAGCAGTATTTCATTTCCTCCATACCTAAAAATTAGAAATTTTTAAAATAATCTCAGTAGAAACCCTGTTTTCAACATGTTCTCTCATCCAAATTACCAAAAGTAACACCGAGGCAAAAAACAAAAACTTTTCTAATTAGTGAACAGAAATGGTTTGTCACTATAGGCTGTATTTGGTCATTAAAGGAACTGCAAACATTTCAATGCGCTTTACAAAGACATTTGGAAGATAAATACAATTTCCTCTGTGCAAACCTAGAACAGTCTTAATAGTACTAACCAGACACCTTTATGAATGACACAAAGATTATTTGGCTGCTAGCACCAGCTTAGTGGTTCACAGCTGAAACTAAATGTCAGCTGGAATCCTACATTTTACTGACAAACAGGCTGCAGCAATATCACTGACCTTCACTGGACAGTTCGAAGTTTGCTAGCTTGTCATTACCTGTCAACAATCCTTTTTTTCCCCCTAAACTGCACCGACATTGTACACAGGCGCAGATAACACTTACTGACATAAATAGTAATTTCTTCTATTTTGATTGGTCCAACTGCTTCAATTGAAACTGGAGGGTCAAAAATGTACTTGTCTAAACCTATTCATTTATTGTGGCATCTTAATATAAGCAACTGAAAAATAAAATGGGATTAATTCTTAACTTGAAATTACATTGTTAAACGAAAATCATTATTTGACACTTTTGTTATAAATGCCGAGTCAACATTTACCTCAAAGTCAAAACAATTTGGCAGTTCAAACGTGTAATCTCATCTTTTATCATTTTGTTTGGTCAATAGTGTCAACACAAATTGCTGAAAGTGAATGAGGAATTTTTATTCGGAAAATAAGTTGATCTGTGTCAGACTTAACTGCAGAAACATAAAATTCTAGAAACACACAGATCAGTCAGCATCGATTGAGAGAAAAAACAGATCACCATTTTGAGCAAGGCCAGTTCTGATGAAAGGGGTTGGCTCAAAATGTTGACCTACCTTTTCTCTAGGCAGATGCACTGTATATTTCCAACATTTTTTGTTTTGAACTCAGATTTCCAACATTTGCAGTTTTTTGCTTTTTTATTTCAACAGTAGAAACATAGATCTATGATTCTGCTGTGGGGATAGAACCAGTTTTAGCAATACAAATGCAAGGAACCAGTGCACAAATGTCAGTCTCCTGCAACCGGAGTTACAGAAATGACAAATGTAAAAGCGTTTTTTATCACATGCCTTGTTTATGCTCATAGCAGCAGCTCGTGTACCAATCCGTGCATCAATCAGAGGCTTTCTTTCTGTTTGTGAAACTGTCCCAATCACTTTCTTATGCCAAACAGTGTAAATTTGGGATGTTTATATATTACAAACTGCAAGGAAACTGCACAATGTTTTCACAGATTCATTTCTTTCCATCTTTAAGTAAAGAATAACTCCCCCCAACCTTGATGTTATCAAGATGATTCTGCATGTACTGAATTCCCCTTTTGCTTCTAAACTAAAACAAGTGTCAAACAAATTAAACTGTATAGTGAAGTGGTCTACAGAATGTCCTTTCAGTTCTAGGCACTGTATTCAATTCCAGCTTAGGCTGATGAGACGACATCTTCCATTTGCTGTCAGGTCTTGCGTGAAATGAGTTTGAGCAGTCTCAACCTAGTTCTCCGTGGGATGAACCCACAGCACAAAATTGGCCCCAATTAAGCACTGACTGGCAATCTCATTCCGAGAAGACCATAAGAATGGCTGATGTCAGAAGCAGGGGGAAATGTCACTGCTGGAGGTGCTCCTCAAGTTGGGCCAGAGTAAAAGGATTAATCTGCAGCTGGTTGTGCTCATGAGAACACTGGACAACAAAACTGTCAAAGTGCTCCACTCCTCAGCATTGACCACAAACTTCCATTTAATCAAAAGCAAGTTATCTTCATAGAAGCTCCATGATTTTGTTTAAACACTCAAAATAATTGCAGATTTGTCCATTAGGGATTAGAAGGTGGAAAAAAAAGGGAACTGCATGGATGTAAGATACATTTACAAATTTTTTGTGATTTTTGAACCTGCTTGTTTTTTTTTAAAAAGTGACATTAATTATATTTTTCATCAAATACTCTGACTCTGCACAGCATGCAATAATGTGTTATTTACAAATTTTGTTGGAAGTTGTTTGAGACAGGGTAATTTTCAAACTGTGGAATTTTGCCTCAAGCAGTGTATGTTGAAACTTGAATGAGCACCCTAGATGTCACACTGATTTTTTATTTGCCCCCTGTGATTTTGCTTCCAGAGCCATTCTCAAAACAAGTAAGATCATGCATTTCACAGGCTACCTGCCCGAGGGACAAGGTCAATTTCCTCAGTTTGTTTCTTCTACCATTAAGTCTGAATTATTTCTGCTGCCAGTTGTCTTCCCTAAACATAAAACAATTCCGATTCAAATAGGCACTGTCTTCGGTTTCATTACATTGCTTGTGTTTTTAAATTGCTGCAGACCATTTTTACCTATTGGCAGATCTTCAGACAAGTCTATTTAAATGGAGCTAATTGAATACTATTAATAACTGCTCATTCCCATTTCCTTTTCCACACCTCTGACTATCAATTCTCACATGTTCATTTGTTCTGCAGTCAGTATGTTTAATATAAAATTACCTACAAAATGAGCAGGAAAAACAAATGTTGGCTGAACTTCGTTAATGCATTAACTGTTTGCGTGCTGGAGGATTTTCAGCATTTTTTTTCTCTTTTATCCCCTCCTTTCCTGAAAACACCAGCTTATGCTGGGCTACTGCTATTCCTGATGTGTCAGCGCTGGCAGTGAGCACTGGTAGGTCATTTGACCATGTGATCGGAGGGGAGAATGGTCACAGCTGGGCCGGATCCACAGGTATGCACTTTCCACCAGGAATCACTGGAGATCAATCAGCAATGGAAACAGCTGGCTGAATCTTGATCCTAATCATAGGGGCAACGAGCTCAATTGTGGCACCCCTCCACAATGCTCCAGCTAAGAGTGATCAACTCAGTCCAGGCCAGGGATCAAACTTCCTGGTCAATGTATCTCAATTCCGCACTGAGCACTTACCACCAATGCATCAAGAAAGCCTGTCTTTTTAAAAATCTTTAAGGATAGCTAGAAGTTTTAGTTTCTACAGTGGCTCAGTGAATTATTGGGCCACATGGTTTGATACTGTAATTCTGAACTGAGCTATACAATGCCAAGTTCAACCCAGCTAATGCTTTGTTGTTGCAAATCCAAAACTAACTTTTTGCACTATTTGTGATTATTATGTTGGCAATATTATCCTGGTCTGCATAGAAGCAGTGAAATAAAATAGTTTTTAGTAAGACAACAAATTGTGTCCTGTTTAGTCCTTGTATACTCTTGAGGTAAGTCAAGTTAAATGGTACTTAAACCAATGTATTATGTTGCTTCTGGTAGCCAAAATGTGGCCAGATCTTTTGAATTTTGAGGTGATTTATGTTGGATGATTCAAAAGCTAGGTAAGGTATGGTATCAGAATAAAATCCTGGACACAAAATGTAATCTCAAACCAGTGAGCAGCCATCATTATAAGTCTATGAACTGATAATCATTGGTGCCAACATACGCCGTAAATGTTTGAGAACTAAACATTCCAAATATAAAAAGAGCATATCAGGAGAGTAGAGCGTAAAGCTATCCAACTGAATCCCTTAATACTGGGAGTCAGTTATATGCTAAAATTCAATTATTTCTGAAAATTATAACAAGAAATAGGTATTTTAACTACAATGTGTGTAAGAGAGAGCAAAGGAAGGCTAGAGAGACAGAGGGCCCGATATTAGGAGGGAGGCAGGATGGCAGCGGGGGGTCGACTGGGCGCATGGGTAACGCGCCCAGTGAAATCAGGGTGCTCCGCACGCAATCGCAGCTTGATTGAAGGTACTGACCATGGCTTCCGGGTTTCCCGTCCTCGACCTGCGTAGCGGGCGCACTGCGCACCCACATCACAGGCTGTCAGCAGGAGGAGCCCGATTTAAAGGGGCAGTCCACCAATGCTCCTCCTGTAGCAAACAACCAATTTAGGAGCATGGAGCAGGCCAGAGGCAAGGCTGCTCCAAGGTTTTCGGACGACTCACTCCAAGTGCTGCTCGATGGGGTCGGGAGGAGGAGGGAAATCTTTTTCCCATCGGATGGGCGGGAAGTGCCCTCCCTCCACCACCAAGAAGGCCTGGCTGAAGGTGGCCAAGGAGGTCACCAGCAGTGGCAATGTGTCCAGAACCTGGGTGCAGTGCAGGAAGAGATTTAATGACCTAACCAGGTCAGCCAAAGTGAGTATACTTATGCATTCTCGCACACCCAGTCTTCCACATCACCTCCACCACCACACAACCCCTTCTGCACTGCCACCACAACGCTCTCGCATTACTCCTCACATCCACTCAACTATCATCCTCACCTTGCCTCACCGCCCCAGTTCCCATTCAAACACTACCACGCAACCCAATCCTCATACAATCTCATGGCTACGTCGCACACGCACCCTCCCATGCATCTCCCTTACGCTCAACCCCACCCACACCAATGCATGCAGCGGGTCACCATGCAACCATCACTCAATCACGCCTCTGTGTTTTGCCTTGATAGGAGAAGAGATGCCAGAATGCCCGGGAGAGGGCAAGGACCGGAGGGGGCCCACCACACCAGGTGGCATTAACAGATGCGGAGCAGCAGGCACTCGAGGTAAGCCGTACGCTGGAGTGCCTGTCCGTGGCGGATGCTGAGACTGGGATTGCACAAGCGGCTGGTGACAGAAAGCCAACACTCAGCACTCATGATAGCAAATGATCTTAGCATCACTTGGCATCTGCAGCACCTCAACATCTGTCCACGTGCTTAATATTGCTTTCTGTTCTCTTGCAGGCCCATCTGCGACCGCCGTGACTGTGGAGGGCGATTCCTCAGAGGACCTGCCGGCCTCTGAGGGTCCATTGTCACATCTGAGCCATCCATCCACCAGCGCAGACACACATACCTCGGTGGGTCCTCTTCCTCACTTAGTTGAGCTTGCACATGGTGAGTCACCACGCACGTGAGCACGAGCAGACCCTGGTGGCAGGGGCAGCCGTAGAGTCCGTGTCGGTGGGAGCACTCTTCTTCAGGCTCTGCTCAGCTGGACACAGATGCTGAACCCTGGGGGCCAGCCGTGAAAAGGAGAATCATCGAGGGCCAGCAGCACATTGCCGAGGTACTGGAACAGTTGCCACGCGCACTCTCCACAATCGCGCAGAGGATGGAGGAGTCCAACTCCCGCATGCATGGAATACTGTCACAGGAACGTGACAGCATCTCTGAGATACTGTCGCGGGTAGGTGCGGGAATGTCTGCGATGGAGGAAAGGCTAGCCTCCATCGAGCTTCAAGCACGGCTCAACAATGAGTCCATCCAAGCCCTGACAATGGCCGTTCGGATTCAGGGTTAGCAACATTCTGCCGCCTTAAACAGGCTGACAGATACCTTACAACTGGCCTGCCAAGGCTTCACACAAGTCCTCCAAACTGTCGTCCAGCAGGGTGGAAGGAGTGATGTGGGCGTGGGTCAGGAGAGAGATGATGGTGAAAGGGGACATGGAAGGGGGGAGGCCACTCAAAGCGCTCCCACGTCTCACCCGTTTCCCCTCTCTTCACCAGTCCCCGCAATGCTGCCCCCTCTCCAGGTGGCCGAGTCTGCCTGTGCACAGGTGCAGGTGGAAGAGTCTTTGGAGGGGCCGTCACGGGCACCGAAACCCAGAAGGCGTCCGCGCAAAGCATTTCATCGGTCAGGGCATGGACAAGAGCAACCTGCCACTACCTCTGCTGAAGCCACGGGGGTAGTACCATGTAGGGGTTCCCGTAAACGTAAGGCGAAGATTTTGTGAGCACACAGGGGATGCACAAGGATGTTTGACGATTTGTCATGTTTTTTAATTTATATTTGTTTAATTCACATTCACAATAAATCTTGTTATTATCACCACTACTGCCACGTCTTGCCCATTCTTGACTGGCTTGTGGAATAGGTCCCTTTCATTAGGTTCACCATGAACATACACACTTGATGCCACCCATTGGGTCATTCTACAATGGGTGCAGGTGTAGTTGCACCACTGTTTTGTGCAGGGGGCAGGAGAGGGGTCTGGTAATGGCCGCTCCTCTGTCCAGGTGATGAGGACTGGACTCTTCAGACAGTCTGATGTCAGGAGAACCGTTCACGTATCAGTGACTCCCTGGCCTCACAAGCAGCCAGGTGAGCCGCTGTTCTGCCCATGGGTTGTTACTCCTCCTCAATACGGGTGGCAGATGTGGATGAGGCCTCCTCCAGCGGCACCCCTCTCTGTTGTGCCATGTTGTGCAGGACACAACAGACGACTATGATGCGTCCCACTCTGACTGGTGCGTATTGAAGCGTTCCCCCAGAATGATCAAGGCACCTGAAGCGCATCTTGAGCAGCCCTATAGCCTGCTCAATTGTAGACCTGGTAGCGATGTGGCTGTCGTTATATCGACGCTGTGGCTCGGTGGTGGGGTTCCTCAGAGATGTCATCAGCCACGTGTGCAGGGGATAGCCCTTGTCCCCGAGGAGCCAGCCCTTGCGGGTGTTGGGTGAGTGGAAGAGGGGCGGCACGGTGGACTCCCTGAGGATGAAGGAATCGTGGCAGCTGCCAGGGTATCTGGCGCACATGTGTAGGAATCTCTTGCGGTGGTCACAGATGAGCTGAGTGTTGATGGAGTGATAGCCCTTCCTGTTGACGAACAGTCCTGGCTCGTGTGGAGGTGCTTGTATTGCTATATGGGTGCAATCGATTACACCCTGCATCCGTGGGAAGCCAGCCACAGCGTGGAATCCCACTGCCCTCTCCATCTGGCTGAGGTCATCCATGGGGAAGTTGATGTAGTGTGAGGCCCTGCAGAACAAGCTATCGATGACCTGCCTTATGCACTTGTGTGCAGACGACTGAGACACCCTGGTGATGTCCCCGGTGGCACCCTGGAAGGATCTGGAGGCGAAGAAGTTGAGGGCAGTGGTGACTTTGACAGCGACAGGTAAGAAGATGCTGCTCGGTCCATCCGGGAGCAGCTCGTCATTAAGGAGGCTGCAGATGTCCGCGACTACTTGGCGACTAACTCTGAGCCTCCTTATGCGCTGCTCCTCAGAGAGGTCCAGGAAACTGAGCCTCGGTCTGTAAACCCTGTGGCGAGGGTAGTGCCTTATGCGACGCATCTCTCTCTGCGGTTGCCCACCCTCCTGCTGTGCAGGTGGATGTGTCACAGCACTGCGTTGTGGGGTTCCACGTGTCAGAGGTGGACGGCGTGGTCGGCGAGGCTGGTGATGCTGTTCATCCTCTGAGGAGGTCATGACTGCAGCCCCCATCCGGAAGATGTACATTTGAGGGGGTCCGCAAGGTAGGTAAATGTGTCCGCACACCGGGGTTGAGGTTCCAAGTTGGTGAATTTTAGTGTTAGGAGGAGGGTGGTGGAGGCTAAACTTTGTCCAAAGTGACAGAGTGGCCTCCTGCAATGAGTGAGGGTCTTCCCCCACCACCTGTCAAATGGACCTTTGCAGCTGCCACAGGCTGGTGGCTGCAACACGTCCGTTTGAACTGGGAGTGTTTCCCCCAGTACGGGAAACAGTCCCAGTTGATTTGAAAATCCCACCCCTCCTAAAATATCACGTCAATCAGGTCTGCAAACGACCTGAAGTACCTACTTAATTACTTTAAGTGGCATCCCGCCAGCTTTAATTGCCACTGGGGAACCCAGGTTGGAACTGGGCTCCGGACCCGCCCCAGGAATCCCCAATTTTCAGAGCCCCCCTGCCACGAACCCGCTGGCTCGGGGGTCTGAAAATTGAGCCCAAAGGAACAGAAACAGAGAGAACGAAAGGTAGATTTTATTCTGATACCATATCTAGCTTTTGAACCATCCAACATAAATCCAGGTTTGGGCTCAAACCTACTTTTCTATTCTCCCTCCCCCCCTGCAGAAGGACATAAACCTGCGGAACTACAGTACACGGTTCACACCTTACAACAGTGACTACACTTCAAAGTACTTCATTGGTTGTAAATTGTTTTGGGAAGTCCTGAGGTTGTGAAAGGTGCTATAAAAATACAAGTCTTTTTTTTCTTACAGCAGTAGCTGCCATTGGGTAAGCAATGGCAGTGGGGGAGAAATAATAGATGAAATGGCTATTATGTGATATATTAACAAGACTGTACAGTGTTACAATGCAAAGAAGTGCCTGTACTTACGATCATTTTAGCACGCTTTTAAAAACTTTCACTATTATATAAAATGGTGCAGTGTGTTTCAAGAGGTATAAAATGTCCATTGAGAAATGAACAAAAAGACGATAGTCAACTAAATACTAATCAAATACAAAGTAAAACTGATTATCTGGTTATTTATCTTTGGTGTTTGTGGAACTTGGCTGTGCACAAATTGGCTGCCACGTTTGTCTATATTACAACAGTCACTAAATGTTTTGGGACGTCTCGAGGACATGAAAGATGCTACATAATTTAACTTCTTTGTTTAATACACACCATGATTTTCAGACACTTCTTAGAATATTAGTTCTGAAACTAATTAACTTTTAGCTGCCAGTTGGCAACATAACTCACCATACTTGGCAACAGAAATCACCACAAGTATAATAGCATTTAACTTGTGTTATGAAGCAGTGCTTTTTCACCTCTTACGCCCCAGGTAAATCCAGTCATTATCAGCCACAAGCTGAGTGGGCTTCAGTGATCTCAGAAAGTTCTCCTCCAGAAATTCCACATTACACATCCAAGCTGAAATTTTCAACTTATCCCTATAAATCATTACCAAAAGAGCCAGACTTGTCTACTGAAACTAAAAAAAATCCAAAAATACTTGAGTAAATATACCAATTCAACAGGTTGAGTCTCCATGAAAGGCTATCTTTTAAGGAGCCATCACAAAATATGTAACAGCAAGATTTGCACAAGTTACTGGGGTGAAGTATCCAAGGGGTTCTTTAGAAAGTGCAGCTATATTGTTGAGGTAAAGTCCAGAAAGACAGTCTGCCTTAGAGAACTTAATTCATATTTACTAAACAGGAATATTCTGCTTTCCATCACTATCAAACACAATGCAAAACAATAATAAAAGTGAATCAGGCACATCCTGGAATGAAAGAATATTCATCAGAAAAGGAGGCCATTCTATCTACAGTGCCTGTGTCAACTCCACATCAGAGTTATCCAATCCAAACTCTCTCCACACATCCTATTTTTTTGCTCCTTCAAATATTTATCAAATTCACACTTAATTGGTATGATTGGTTCAACTTTAATAGCTAATTGTAGCAATGCATCCCATATTCGAAACACGTTGCGTAGGGGGAAAATACTTCTAACATTCCCTTTCAAGCTTCTAAAACTAAATCAAAATTTATGACCCTTCATTACCAATTCACTAATCTATGGAAACCTATGGCAGTGTCCTCGGCCCAACCATCTTCAGCTGCTTCATCAATGACCTTCCCTCCAGCATAAGGTCAGAAATGGGGATGTTCGCTGATGATTGCACAGTGTTCACTTCCATTAACAACCCCTCAGATAATGAAGCAGTCCGAGCCCGAATGCAACAAGACCTGGACAACATCCAGGCTTGGGCTCATAAGTGGCAAGTAACATTCGCGCCAGACAAGTGCCAGGCAATGACCATCTCCAACAAGAGAGTGTCTAACCACCTCCCCTTGACATTCAACGGCATTACCATCGCTGAATCCCCCACCATCAACATCCTGGGGGTCACCATTGACCAGAAACTTAACTGGACCAGCCATATAAATACTGTGGCTATGACAGCAGGTCAGAGGCTGGGTATTCTGCGGCGAGTGACTCACCTCCTGATTCCCCAAAGCCGTTCCAACATCTACAAGGCACAAGTCAGGAGTGTGATGGAATACGTTCCACTTGCCTGGATGAGTGCAGCTTCAACAACACTCAAGAAGCTGGACACCGTCCAGGACAAAGCAGCCCGCTTGACTGGCACCCCGTCCACCACCCTAAACATTCACTCCCTTCACCACCGGCGCACAGTGGCTGCAGTGTGCATCATCCACAGGATGCACTGCAGCAACTCACCAAGGCTTTTTCGACAGCACCTCCCAAACCCGCGACCTCTACCACCTAGAAGGACAAGAGCAGCAGGTACATGGGAACAACACCACCTGCACGTTCCCATCCAAGTCACACACCATCCCGACTTGGAAATATATCGCCGTTCCGTCATCATCGCTGGCTCAAAATCCTGGAACACCCTTCCTGACAGCACTGTGGGAGAACCTTCACCACACGGACTGCAGCGGTTCAAGAAGGCAGCTCACCACCACCTTCTCAAGGGCAATTAGGGATTGTCAATAAATGCCGGCCTTGCCAGCGACGCCTACATCCCATGAATGAGTAAAAAAAAATGTTGCACTATTTATCACCACAAACCTAATTAAAATTTTGAGTTTCTTCAACTTCACCATTTCTGCTCCACTGAATACAGCTCAAGTTTTTCCAAATCCTCAACACAGCTAGATCTCCTCATCCCCAGTATTATCCTCATACATTTACGTCGCAACTTTCTCATTTCAATATTCCTTCGACAATGGGGTATCAAAATTGCACAGTACTCCAACGGCCTAATCATCATCTCATGTTTATATTTAATGCCCCTATATATAAAACCTGGAATCCTATTTGCTCCTTTTATAACATTTTCCATTAGCAATCCTGCTTTTAAAGATCCCCTGGAAGCAAACTCTCCCCCAAGTCACTTGCAACTGCACTCTCTAAGTCTCAAATACCCAGCCTTTGCCCCTCTGTGACACCTCTGTAGTTGCTAAAAGGCTTGGGTTTTGAACGAGTTGGGTTTTTACGACAATCAGACAACTTCATGGTGACTTTTAGCAGCTTTTTATTTCAGGTTTATTTAGAATTTTTAAAAAAAACTGAATTCAAATTCACAAACTGCCATGCTGAGATTTGAATTCACTTTCTCTGGCTAATAAATCCAGACCTCTGGATTACTAGTCCAATAATATAACTACTACGCTACCATATCCTATGGCACTGCAAACAGTGCTGCTGTGATTCATTTATCTTTGTAATGTTCAGTTGGTCTACCTGTAAACTAGCTACACTGTGGAGGCCCACTATTCCATTCAGATGTAGGTCGGCCATTGTGCATGTGCCATATAGTGACACCACTCCAAATCGAATAAATGCAGGCGTGCATGAGGACGCCATGACATCACTATGAAAGGGCACTGCTGCTTCTGGGGCAGCGTGTTTAGGGGCCCCAGGAGGGCCCAGTGAATAGGCTCCAAAATGGGTTAAGTTTATTTTGATGTGACCGCCAGCTGCTCGAGATCCACGCCAGGAGCAGATTGTCAAACAGCAATATAAAAGTAGCTTAAGTATTTACGATTATCCCTTATTATGGTCTCCAGCAGTTTTCCGACTGATGTCAAGCTAACTGATCCATTATTAACTAGATTATCCTTTCCCTTTTTTGTTTGAATAGTGGCACAATATTCACCACTCTTCAGTCCTCTGATGCAATTCCTGTTTCCAAAAAATTTTTGAAAATTAGATGGTTACACCCACTGTCGTTTCATGACTAACCTCCCTTTGTATCTTATTATGACGAACAATATACACATGAAAGCAAGCCAATAGCCACAATTCATAAGCGTGTAAACAACTTGCTTTTTTTGGATAAGGTGCTGGAGAATAAAATGCCCGGAGGAATTTCAAAACTCCAATTACTTATGTATTGTGACCTAACCTTGCAATTAAAGATGTTACAAGCTTAACCTCCTTGTTCCTTTGTCAGCAGAGGCCCACATCCAAGAACATTTTCTGCTGCTGTTATTAACATTGTGTAACACCAGAAGCCATGTAGAAGAACTGCTGATTCCTATGATTGAAAAGATACAAAATCCTTCCAGCTGTGATTAACTCAGTCCAGAACAGCCAACAGAAGCAAGGCATAAAAGGAGAGAATCAGGCAGGCAAGTGTGAATTTGCCTGGAGCGAAGCTGATCTGTTTTTGCTGCTTCCAAATGCCAACATCAAGGCTAAGATGAAACTGGGTAACTGAACAGGTTTGACAGTTCATGGCAAAAATTAATACTCTTATGACACTATAACCATTTAATATTGAAGCAGACAGTTTCTACAAAAAAAAATCCAGGTTTGGAAAACAGCTAAATTTTTCACATGTACATCAAGGAGAAAGGACCACATAAGAACATATTAGCACAACTAAGTAGCTTGTCATAAACCTCAAAATGCAGTCCTTCTTCATCGATAGCCATTAGATTATTCCAAATATTTGTTGTTACATTACAGATTTTAAGTTACTGATCGTAAAGTAACGGTGTAGAAAGACAAAAGTCTGCATTACACAGAAATATTTTTTTTACAAAAGCAGTAAATGAATGTGGCTTTTATATACCAACAACCACAATCATGACGCATGCATTTTATGTCCCTTTGTATGACACAGTTACTTCTGACAGCAAAAGCACCACTGGAAGCAACTGACTGCTGTTGGAGACACAACAGCCATCCTCAAGTGGATGTTTTACTGGTGCCTCTGAAAGTGCTACCAGCAGCAACATGAAACAGCATTTGCAGGAATCACTTGGTTATGGATCCACCATTTTGGGTATGGTCTCAAGTACAGCCTGTCTGGACAAGCCTGCAATACATTTCGCCACTGCTGGCCTATACAACCTTTTGACAAAAGGAAGGTTCCCACCAGACTGGACCTGCATCTCTCTGGTTTCTTTCCCATCTGTCCTTCGGCCCTCTCTGAGCTCATCTTGTCCATGAGACACACCTTGTGCGCCCTTGACCCCATTCCTACTAAAATGTTGACCACCCAACTTCCCTTCCTGGCCAACATTCCAGCTAACATTATAAATGTTTCCTCTCCTCAATGTACAGTCCCCTCCCTTTTAAAACCGTCGTCACCACTGCACTTCTGGTATAAACCCACCCACAACCCATCTGTCCTTACAAACTATCATTTCATCTCTAATCTTCCTTTCCTCTCCAAAGTCCTTGAGCATGTTATCACCTCTCAAATTCGTGTCCATCTTCTGCAACTCTGTTTGAATCTGTTTTTTCAGATTTCTGCCCCTATTATGACACCTAAACTGTCCTAACCTATGTTACAAATGACATCCACTCTGACTGTGTATGCGGTGCATTATCCCTCCTTATCCTCACACCTCTGAGACGTCTCGAGATTTTTTCTACATTAAATATCCTATATACATTTAACTGAAAACCTTGTTTTGGAACATAAATTCAGCTTAGCTTTCGTTAATGTTTAATTAAGTTTTTACAAGTTTACCCTTCAGCTACAAACTAGTACAATCTTCTAATGTTTTTATTGAGATCAGGCTAATTGAGTTTTATTGATTTTGACATTTTCACTGCACTTCAAGAAGTCTTCCAAAAATTTACTAAACAACCCTGAAAATTTTATATTTAACACAGCTCTGATTATAATTCATATTTTGGACCAATAGTTCTCTTTGATTCCACTATGGAAGTTACCCACGGCTGTGAAATTGCTTCCCAGTCACATTATTTTTATCTCTAACTGCAATTTCTTTTGGAGAAAAGATGAGCACCTTTTTTAAAAAAAAGGAAAGAAAATGGGTGCTACTGTGCTCACCTGATGCAAAATGGAATTTCACACCATCCAGCTAATCAGATAGTTCACAGGAGGCTAAACAAAGAGCTGCAAGAAAGTTCTGCTACTTTATATAAATTAGCTTCCTCATCCAGACATAGCTCCACTGCTGTCAACAAGAACAATGTGCATTTATATGTTGCTTTTAACATAACCAACGGTGTAGCAAAGATGGAGGGAAATGAGCAGGAAGAGATGGGCAGAAGGCTGCAGTGACAGGAAGAGAAATTTCGGTGGGGGGGGTAATAGAGCTGAAGGAGATTGCTGAGTGTAGAGCAAGATCATGTAAACTCATTGAATATAATGACCTTAAATTGAACACATTAGGGTTTGGGGAGCCAGTGCAGGTCTGCGAGGGGTGACGGGTAAATGCGACTTCGTGCAGTACAGGATATGTGTGGCAGAGTTTTGGACAAATTGGAATTTATGGAGGGTAGTAGATGAGATGTCAATAGGTATTCGAGTAGCAAAGTCATGTATATGGGGTTCAGGAATAGTGGACACAGAGGCATTATTGCAGAGGTGCAACTAAGTGGTCTTAATGATGGATAAGATATGGGATTTAAAGGTTAGCTCAGGGTCAAACAGGATGCCAAGATTGCTAATGACACTCCAGGCAGTTCGGGGCTCAGACAAGGCAGGGGTTAGACAAGGTTTAAAGATTAAACAGTATTGGTGTCTAAAATAGCTGGGAATCCAGCACATCCAAGGTTCCCACTCTGACATCCATGCTTTACTGGACTACAAAATAGTTGCACTTCAGTACACAAAGCAGGATACAGCAACTTAAATAGCTGTTGTGATTGTATCCTCACTGGCCTTTAGATTCAAAATATTAAGCATCACTGCTGCCTGTTCTGAATGTTGTATTTGAAATGGTGTCAACTCACCAAGCATCTCTAAAGGCAAGATTTACGAATCGGGAGAGAGATTGCAATCATGTATGAGGAAAGATTTTGCAGAGCTTGGAAATGTGTGATCAGGTCTCAGCTGGATAGCGAGATGACCAGCTTGAGCATTTGCAGAACATCGTTGTTCAAAGCTTGGGGCATTTGGAGCAGGATATCAGATCTCAAGTCAGTGCTTGGACTATTATGGTAGATAATTCAAGTAACATTCTCATAAGCTCCAAAAGGAGGCATTTACCACTCCACACAGGCACTTTAATATATTCCACATGGGGCACATCAGAGGGTGCCACAGATCCCTCCAAAACCCAGATCAACATATTCTTCTTTGGAAATGACTTCCCCCTTCTGTGGTACTACAAATTAGAGGGGAGTCATAAAGGTTACATTTAGAAACACATCAATACTTCAGAATAGCAGCATAAGGATTTCCTGAGGTAGAATATGCAAATATGTACAGTAAGGACACATGCAAATTGGAAATTGAGACTAAGTAATGTTGTACCTAATATTGTCCATTTGCTGCAATCATTGCTATAAGAAACATAGAAAAGAGCAGGAGTAGGCCATCCGGCCCTTCGAGCCTGCTCCGCCATTCAATACGATCATGGCTGATCCTCTATCTCAATACCATATTCCCGCTTTCTCCCCATACTCTTGATGCCTTTAGTGTCTAGAAATCCATCTAGCTCCTTCTTAAATATATTCAGTGACTTGGCTTCCACAGCCTTCTGTGGTAGAGAATTCCACAGGTTCACCACCCTGAGTGAAGAAATTTGTCCTTATCTCAGTCTTAAATGTCCTACCCCGTATCCTGAGACTGTGACCCCTCAGCCAGGGGAAACATCCTCCCTGCATCCAGTCTGTCTAGCCCTGTCAGAATTTTATACGTTTCAACGAGATCCCCTCTCATTCTTCTAAACTCGAGTGAATACAGGCAGAGTGGACCCAATCTCTCCTCATATGACAGTCCTGCCATCCCAGGAATCAGTCTGGTGAACCTTCGCTGCACTCCCTCTACGACAAGTATATTCTTTCTTAGGTAAGGACACCAAAACTGCACACAATACTCCAGGTGTGGTCTCACCAAGGCCTTGTATAACTGCAGTAAGACATCCTTGCTCCTGTATTCAAATCCTCTTGCAATGAAGCCATGATGTGGAGATGTCGGTGATGGACTGGGGTGGACAAATGTAAGGAGTCTTACAACACCAGGTTATAATCCAACAGCTTTATTTGAAATCACAAGCTTTCAGAGCTTTCCTCCTTCGTCACCTGACGAAGGAGGAAAGCGCCGAAAGCTTGTGATTTCAAATAAAGCTGTTGGACTATAACCTGGTGTTGTAAGACTCCTTACATCTTGCAATGAAGGCCAACATACCATTTGCCTTCCTAACTGCTTACTGCACCTGCATGTTTGCTTTCAGTGACATGTGTACAAGGACACCCAGGTCCCTTTGTACATCAACATTTCCCAATCTATCACTATTTAAATAATACTCTGCCTTTTTGTTTTTCCTTCCGAAGTGGATAACTTCACATTTATCCACATTATACTGCATCTGCCATGTATTTGCCCACTCACTCAACTTGTCTAAATCGCCTTGAAGCCTCTTTGCATCCTCCTCACAACTCACAATCCCACCTGGTTTTGTGTCATCAACAAACTTGGAAATATTACATTTGGTTCCCTCATCCAAATCATTGATATATATTGTGAATAGCTGGGGCCCAAGCACTGATCCCTGCGGTACCCCATGAGTCACTGCCTGCCAACCCGAAAAAGACCCATTTATTCCTACTCTCTGTTTCCTGTCTGTTAACCAATTTTCAATCCATGCCAGTATATTACCCCCAATCCCAATTATAGTTTGAGCAAAATAATAACATGGCCCATAATATTCAGAATGGAAGAAAAAGTATTTGTATTATGGTTACCAGTCAGCAGGTGAAACTTCACTTGGTGGAGGTATAGGATCTTTATCTCCAATTTAGCTAGAATTGTGCTTTTAATTCACTGTCAGTAATCATTTGCCAGTGTGTTAAAATCACATCAAAATATGCAGAATGTCATAATCACCAGTAAAAGTAGTATCCTCCACGCTCTGAACCATTGTGTGCAAGCCCAGTGCAACCAGTATTTCTTGATGTATTCCCATCCGCCTTCTTCAGTGGACTGGGCCCCCAAAGTCAGCAAATGAGTTTTCTGCAGCAGAGCTGGTATGTGATCTCTTCCTCCGCGAGCTGGCATCTGTAGAGTCCCATCTCCCTGCCCTAGCTCCTGGACACTTGTGGTCGGTGGTTCACTACGTGAAGACCCCTCCTCTAACCTACCCTCTAAAGTATGCGTGGTGCAGTCTCTGAGCAGGTGCTTGCTAGGGTTAGATTGAGTGACTGCATCTTCAGGAAAGCTGGCCTCCACTGCTTTACGTGGCAATAAATAAAAACCTGCACTATCATGACACAGGAAGGGGTGCTATAGGCAATCTTAAAAAATTGCAAGGAATCTTACAACACCAGGTTATAGTCCAACAGTTTTATTTGAAAATCACAAGCTTTCGGAACTTACCTCCTTCGTCAGGTGAGTGAGTGAAGGGTTCTAAGATCTCATAGCATATATTAGCCTGGGAGACGTTAGCTCTTAGGATTGTGAGCATTTTTACACCCAAATAGTGTTACATGTGAAATTATTTAGATATATAGGTGTGGATTTTTAAAATTCAGATCACATCAGTTGTTTTCCTCATCAAGGAAGTATAGTATTTTGCAAAACTTAGGGGTGGGGTGTCATCATTTGGTGATAAAATGTCAATTAAGAAATCTTTATAATTGAACCCATGTCAGAATTCTACTTGTATGCCTCAAACAGAAATAACTTATTATACGAGCTGCAGGAAAGAATTTAAACATCTAAAAATCAGGATGTCATTGCTAGCTCCTGTATGCAACAAAACCTACAAACTATTCACATACTTAAAGGCTCTTTGAGCATCCAACTTGAGTAATGTATAGTCAAGTTCTCATGTCCTCTAAACAAAGTACCTTTTCAGCTGGAAGTATTTTATGCCAGCCTAACAACTAGGTGCACATACTGCATTGGGTTAGATCTACCAGAAGGGTACTAAAGGGCTTGCCAAAGCAGATAGACCAGAACAACAAAAAAAATTATGGTATTGTCAACACAGAAGGACGGGAAACATTTTACTGTGCAGCTGGTGAAAGTACTAACATTTGAAAGTGAAAACAAATGTTGGATTCCTTCACATTATTTCAAGAATATAGCTCTTTGTAGCACAAAATATCTTCTTTCTGTACATGTTATGAATACCCACTACCGGGAATTAAAAATCAAACTGTTCAACTTATTACAAATTCAACAAGAGGAAGTGTTAAACACCTTGAGACATTTTTTCTACATTAAAAGTGTTACATCAATGCATGTGGTTGTTGTTAAATTAATTCCCTTCGTTCAAAATACCATACACAAAGATAAACGGCAATTTATTCAGACCATAGTTATTACTGCCAAACTGTTTAGCATTTTCACCAGTATCTGAACAAATTTTTTTTCAAACGGAGTTTTTTTTTGTCAATTTTCCCCTTATCTCCTAAAGACACTGACATATTGGGGTACAATCCACCCTCTGTTGCCACATTTTACTACGCGAGGCTGGACAGTGAGTGTTGGCAAGTGGGGGGAGACAGAGGTGCACAGCTCAATCTTATTCTCACCTGACAGCAACACACAAATGCACTTTCTAGCAGAGGTCACTGACATTGAACAAGTCTAAGCAACAGTCTCTACGTAGTGGAGGTTCTCAGCAAACCATCCCCTTCCAAGCGCAGGAAAAATGGATTGGGATTTGAGTTGCTAGCTGAGGCTCTATATCAAATGCCTAATTTTGCTCATGTTAAATCATTCTTCATAAGCAAATTCAAACTAAAATCAATGAAGCCATTGGTCTGCCAACAATTCTGGCTGAAGTATTATTTAATTTTTAGTTCACAAGAGGTGCAGCACTAAAAAAAAGTCATTCAACTGCAACAACTGCACAACAGTTAGTAGCGTTGCTACCAAGGCTCAGAGTCAGTGATTACAATAAAATAATTCAAAAAAGTTACTAATAACATAAAGAGATCCACAGAATCTAAGTTATTATAAACCAGTAAACTTGATTTGAGTAGTACAATAGCACAGACTCTTCCATTCCGCAGAAAAAAGATCAAACAGAATGTCCAAATTTAAAATATGCATGTGGTAAAGTTAGCTTTTATCTACGTTGCTAGGTCTTCTAGTGTTAAGTCACTTCAGCAATATTAGCATACACACACTTTTCATCCTCAGGTAACCTACAGGAAGGAAGGTGTGTGTATGCTAATGAATGGTATGGAAATAGCTGAGGATAGAGTTCATAGAATCAATCTGCCCATCATGCCTGTGCCAGCTCGCTGAAAGAGATACCAATGAGTCCCATTCCCCTGCTCTTTCCCCATAGCCCTGCAAATCTTTCCTTTTTAAGTAGAGATCCAATTCTCTTTTGAAAGTTAATATTGAATCTGCTTCCACCAACCTTTCAGGCAGTGCATTCCAGATCATCACAACTCACTGAGTAAAAAATTTCTCCTCATCTCCCCCTGGCTTTCTTGCCAATTATTTTAAATCTGTGTTCTCTTGTTACCAACCCTTCTGCCAGTGGAAACCGTTTCTCGCTATCTACTCTATCAAAGCCCCATATAATTTTGAACAAGATCTGCAGATTTAGGTAGATTTGACACTCAACATTTTCAACCGCTATGGAGCAGTAACCAACAAAGCAAATAAATACTGCGCTATATCGCCAGACCAGTAGAGTACAAGTCAGAAGTCATGCTCGATGGTACAGTGCTTTGGTCAGACCACACCTCGAGTCCTTTGTCTGATTCTGGTCTCCAAGACACAAACACTGACGACAGTCTAGAGAAAAACCATGAGGCTGATCCCTAGAGTAAAGGGACTGAGTTATGAGAAGAGACTGGAGAAACATAGGCTTTTCAACTTTGAAAAGAAGTGATTGAGAGATGACCTTAGAGGTATGTAAAATAATAAGTGGATTCAGAAAAAAATAATTCAAGCCTAACCATGAGAGTAGGAGAAGGGAACACAGGTTGAAACAAGCAAAAGGTAAATTTAGGACTGATGTCAAGAAGTTATTTTTCAGGCACAGAATGAACACCACATAGAATGGACTTCTGGGTAGGGAATTATAGATAAAACCTGGAATCATTTAAGAAATATAATTAAATGTCTGGATAGGGGGACTGAAGGGTCTTTCCAGAAGAATGACCCAAGACATGCCAAATGCCTTCCTCATCTGTAGTTGTCTTATAATCTTGTGCTAATTCAATAATCCTGACTTACCCATTTTTCTCCTAGCTTTGTAAGAGTTACCATTTCTGATCAAAGTATGATTTTTTTTTTGATTGAGTAATTTCTTCCTCATATGTTTGCACAACAATGTCGACATTGAAAACCATGTCATGACGCTGACACAGTTTACTTCTGTTACTGGCGAGACCAAAATTAGTTCCTCCTTTGGGATACATTGGCACATGTAAATCCAGTCCCCATAACACAAATTTTCCTTCTGTTAAAGTTCCTGCTAATACATTGTCAAAGTACACTGTTGTTGCATTTGTCAATTATCTACACTTTGTCCAGAACTACTGTAGTTTAATGATTATACACAAACACTGGAGGCAAAGCTGAAGGCACTGACTCAGGCTGGGGAATGGTTCCATTAATACCGCCCAAAGCACGTGAGGCCAACAGTGATGCCTTTAATGCCATGCATCCAAAAAACAAAACCTTCCTGATCTGAAAGTCTCAGTACCACAGCATGTCATACATTTATTAGACAAGTTCGGTAACAACACTCTAAAACCACAACCAACTGACAGCTCTGAGTGGAAAAGTTCACCACATTAAACTTCAGTCATATCTCACATTTTTTGATTTTCTTTTTCTCTCTCAAATGTTCTCTCCTCTTCTCAACATAGACTTCTTGCTCAGATACAGTTCTGTGGGCACCTATCAGTGTCTTGGCCAAATGGATGTTACACATGTGAGCTTAACAAGTGATCGCTGGCGGGGGAGGCAAGGAGCGATCGCAGCCTATCCTTAACCTCAAACCTGTATGGGCCATGGAATATTAATCGGGGCAGAAAATCATGGCAACTTTCCACTTTCTAATCATTTTCAGTGTTGTGGCCAAGGGTGAAATAAGCCAACTCCACATACGTGGTATCTCAGGTGAAACATGCTACGTTAAGAAAAATATTGAACTTAGTAGAACAAAAGCAACGGGAAGTGCTCGAATGATCAATTGACTCAAGCTACTAAAATTATAAGGATGCGACATTTGATATTCAGGGAACTCATGACTATACTGACCAAAAGAATCCGACAAGCAACCTGCTACAACAATCACTGAAGCTGAGTCACATTTCAAGCAATTACTCCCTTTTTAGGTACATCGATATTTGTTATAAGTGTCGAGCCCTACTGGGAAAAAAACAAGCCCCGATTTTAGCTCAGGGCGCGATCGGGTGGGTGGGGGCCGAGGTGGGCGTCGTATCAAGCGGCCCCCTCCAGCGTGAGGCCGGGGTAATTTTTACTCCCGGGGTCTCCCTCCTGCACTGAATGGGAAGCCCTAGCTGGCCATTGGACAGCATTGGAACTTTGGGCACAGGTGACCATCCCCGGGGACCTGAAGGAACAATCCCCAGTAGTCAGTTAAGTGGTTAGGAGGGGGTCAAGAGGACATCGCTGCCGGGTGTGGGGGAGTGTATGGAAAGAGAGGGAGGGAATTCAGAGCAGGGAAGGCCCACCCTTTCCCTGTGGAGCTTGGAGGAGAACTCATGCTCCTCCTAACTCCACAAGGATAACAAAAAAAAAATCACTTTTTCAGGCCTCTTCTGGCTCCAGATCAACTTGCCGCCAGGTTGACCTGGCAGAGAAGCCACAATGGCTTCTCCACTCAGGCCTGGGGTTAATAATTGCAGTCAGACCCCAATGATGCATTTGGAGCTCGATCTGCATATTTAAATAAGGATCCCATTCAATGTTCCCTCTAATATTTTTTGGCCATGTGCGGAATGAATTTGGGTTTGTGCGCCACCCTAAAAGAAAAAAAAAAATCACAACTTTGAAAAGAACATTGTTTTAGAAAACATTATTCAGGATATATAACAAACAGAACAAATATACAAAATAATGAATAATTGTAACAATTTAATGTTATATTGGCTAATAAATTTATATAATTTACGAAATGGGTTTCTTAAGTTGAACTAGGATTGAGCAGACCACTCTCGTTATATTTTATTAAAAATTATCTGATGGGAACAATTCCAATCAGCTTAATGACTGATTCAAACAGAAATAAATCGTGTGTAATCAGAATTTTTAAATTGAGTTTGAAATACAAAACATCTGTCAAATCAGTCAGTGTGAATTTGGGGATAGGGAACAATTTAATTAAAGCTCCCCCCACCATTGAATCCTCAGCAGGATTTTAAAAATTATCGCATTACAATTGTACATCTTGCAGGTCTCATTAGTTTTGGCTGCCTCTATATAAGGCAGGGAGCAGTTTGGTTCATGAAGAACCTGAACCGAGGGAGGCAACGGACAAAGATAACAAGAGACAATCCTTGGGGCAACTGAGGGCTTTTGGATTGCAGTTGTATAAAACAATTTAAATCAACATCATTGTTTTGATTACATTGTACCAATGTGATTGGAAAGTATATTTTAGCACAATTGTAGAAGGATCTTTAATAACAGTATAACACATGATCTGTCAGAATTACTTAATTTATAAATATGAAATATGGAAATTGATAAATGATTACAATATGCCAGGTAATTTGGGTTCATTTGTAGTTTACTTCAGAAGCAAATATCGAATAGGATGGTGACAAAAACTGTTAATTGCACCAATGCCTTAAATATGTTTGTCTTTAGACTAAATAATAGTTCTCCACAATTCACACTAGAGGTGAAAGCTTTCATTTAATTGAATGCATCTCCTCACTAAATCTTTACTGAATACTCGTGTGCTGAAGTTTTCTGATTGGAAACTCAAATCAGTTTTTAATATATATAAAAAACTTTTACACGATTTGTCCAATGAATATATATATATTCCGCCGACATCTGCAGTGCAACGCTCCCGTCCAACTATTACACTATTTTCCCATACACTACCTGTTTCTGGAGACCGGTCTCTGTGCAGTTGTACCACTGACCCGCACTAGATGCCGACCATCTGCAGTACAACGCTCCCATCCAAACTAACTTTAACTCCCGCCCTTGCTGCAAAGCGATTGTTAGCTCACGTCACCTCAGCAGCGTCTCCACCAGATAGCACTGATTTGGTGCGCGGACGAAATTAAGATGTGCGCGGCACAAAACAAACTGCTGCACAGCTGCGCATGCAAGCAGCTTAGAGAGAACAGTGATCTCATTGCCTTCCCAGAAGGCAGCAAGTTCAGTGGGACCAAGTCTCTGCCCCGATTTTAACTGCGCAACTGCCCAGTTTCTGCCAGCCCAGCAGAATTAAATTCTGACCTAGAATGTTTCCTTTGCAAAAAAAAAGTGATACCATTTTTCCCCCAAGACTCTTTTCAAGCACTTAGAGATATACCGATGATCAGGTATCAAGCTTCTGTTTTCACTTTTCGTTCTTCAAAATTTCACAAAAAATTGCCAATCTAGCTAAACTAAAAGGAACAGAAGCAGAGAGAGAGGCAATGTAATCTAAATGGTACAATTTTAAAGGGGGTGCAGGAACAGAGAGACCTGGGGGTGCACGTACTCAAATCTTTGAAGATGGCAGGACAAGTTGAGAAGGCAGTTAAGAAAGCATAAGGCTTTATTAATAGAGGCACTGAGTATAAAATCAAGGAAGGAAAAGAAACCTTCATAAAACAATCGTTAGGCCGCAGGTGGAGTATTGTGTTCAATTCCAGGCACCATACTTTAGGAAGGATGACAAGGCCTTAGAGAAAGTGCAGAAGAGATTTACTGGAATGGCACCAGGGATGAGGGACTTTAGTTATGTGGAGAGACTGGAAAAGCTGGGGTAGTTCTCCTTAAAGCAGAGAAGGTTAAGAGAAGAATTGATAAGGGTGTTCAAAATCATGAACGGTTCTGATAGAGTAAATAAGGAGAAACTGTTTCCAGTGGCAGAAGGGTCGGTAACCAGAGGACACAGATTTAAGGTGATTGGCAAAAGAACCAGATGCAACATGAGGAAACCTTTTTTTTAAAACGCAGTGAATTGTTATGATCGAGAATGCACTGCCTGAAAGGGTGGTGGAATAAGATTCAATAATGACTTTCAAAAGGAAATTGGATAAATATTTGAAGGGAAAAAAATACATGGCTATGGGGAAAGAACAGGGGAATGGGACTAATTGGACAGCTCTTTCAAAGAGCAGCCCATCATGATGGGCTGAATGGCCTCCTTCAGTGCTGTAACACACCATGATACGCCAACACAAACCCTGAAACCCAGGAATACATTAAACAGGCACATTACACACAGCATCACATGGACTCATGAATGATTTTAGGCACGCTATCACAAATCAATCTAATTAGCGAGAGAAATTAGACACCACTAATTAAAAGAACAAATGCACAAAAAGACTAATCAAAGTGAATTACAACTTGATTTTGACTTAAAACTTCCAAATCCGCTCCAATGAATGAAGGGTAATTCTTCAAACAGAGACTTGTAACAGACATAGGAAATGCAAATTTACACTGTTAGAAAGTATCACAGAGTGTAAAAATGCATAGGAAATACAGAAGAGCAAGGATAAAACAAAGAAGTAACAGATGATAAAATTCTGAAACTTCCCAGAAGATAAAAACAAATCTCACGAAAAACAAAGCAATGATATTACCATTGTACAGATCTTGGGCCTTTTCCCTGGCTCCATTAATACATTCTGGCTTACATCTACACACCGAATATGAAAAGGCCAACAAAGTCACATGCTCTCCCAGCTGAGGATCATGACCTCACACTTATCCTGTGGCAGTGAAATTCAGTTTCATTGTTTTTGTTTGCTTCAACTCCCTGGAAATTGAGAGCAACCCGGGGCGCACTAGAAAGGCAAGTGCCTCCCAGCAACCAAAGTGAAAAGTCTCTATAGTTGAGAGCGCTTTTGCTATCATATTGGAAGCTGAGAAATCTCAGTCTCTATAATGTCCTTCTGCTTTCTCTTGCTCTCTAGCGAGTGAAAATGAAAAAGAAAACTCAATAAATGCCAGCCTTTACATCGAGAGAACAAGAGTACAAGGGGGCAGAAGTTATGCTACAGCTACAGCCCTGCTTAGACCACACCTGGAGTATTGTGTTCAGTACCACACCTTAGCAAAGATAATGGCCTTGAAGGGAGTGCAGTGTAGATTTACTAGAATGATACCTGGACTCCAAGGGTTAAATTATAAGGAGGGATTACACAAACTAGGGTTGTATTCCCTGGAATTTAGAAGATTAAGGGGTGATTTGATTGGAGTTTTCAAAATATTAAGGGGAACTGAAAGGGTAGATAGGGAGAAACTATTTCCGATAGTTGGGGAGTCTAGGGTCAGGAGACATAGCCTAAAAATTAGAGTCAGGACTTTCAGGAGTGAAGTTCGGAAACACTTCGACACGCAAAGGGTGGTAGAAGTTTGGAACTCTCTTCCGTGGACGGCAGTTGATGCTAGCTCAATTGTTAATTTCAAATCTGAGATTGATAGTTTTTTGTTAACCAAAAGGTGTTAAGGAATATGGGACGAAAGTGGATATATGGAGTTAGGTCACCGATAAGCTATGATCTCATTGAAAGGCGGAACAGGCTCAAGGGGCTAAATGGCCTACTCCTGTTCCTATGTTCCTAATACTGCTCGCATCTGTAGACAATGGGCTTTGAAGACAGTAAAAGAAAATTTTTTAAAAAGAGGAGGCAAAAAGAGAGAGGGGCAGAGAAAATAGGACAAGATACAAGAGGAAAAAATATATCGGAGCATATTAGGGTGGTGGTTGATTTCCATTTACTTTGTGATTTCTCGGTGCTTGTTTGATTGCCTTTTAAGTTACCACAGATTTTCCTTCCCTCTTTTCTGTCTCCTTCGGGAGTCAGCATTAGTTATAGTTCTGGGGGGTGATCCATAAGATTGTGCCATCCAGTGTACAGGGTGAGCACTGAAGGGCCTGATTGTCTTTTTTATATTTGTACATACTGCATTGAAGGATGAAATATTGCTTTAGTCTGACAACACAGTTTGTGGAAGCAATATTTTCATGGCCTGTTAGCATTGCTGTGAAGCTGGGGAAGATAGGGTTCCACACATGATATTCAAATACTTCTGTAATACACTCACCAACCTCTCACCACCAGTATGATTTTTAATGTTTGTAAATGAATTAAAAAACCATCACCACTTTTCAGCGATTAAAACGTGGAGACTGGTAAAGCAGGCTACCAAAGTTTTCTTTAAATTTCCAACCTCTTTTGGTGGTGCTTTGCACCTGTTACTTCTATACTGCTCCCAAAACAATACCCATCCAGGTGATTTTGCAGTGACAGATGCAGCTTGCCACTTTTAACTGTGCTTATAATGTTTGTGCTTTTGGTATCAGGCAATAGCTCAGATATGTAGCTGAAAATGTCACACTTGGGATTCGCCCAATGTTGACAGGTCTGCAGGGATCAGCGGGAGGTGCAATAACACATTTAAACAAGGAGCGGACCCAATGCAATCTGAAAATTCTCAAGGTGTTCAGTCACCCTATCCTTAATTATAGACTCCAGCATTTTCCCCACAACAGATGTTAGGCTAACTGGTCTATAATTCCCCGGTTACCCTCTCTCTCCTTTCTTAAAAAGCAGAGTGACATGTGCAATTTTCCAATCTAGAGGGACAGTTCCTGAATCTAGAGAACTTTGAAAGATTATAGTTAGGGCATCCGCAATGTGCTCACCTACTTCCTTTAAAACCCTGGGATGGAAACCATCTGGTCCTGGGGATTTGTCACTCTTTAGTACTATTATTTTCTTCATTACTGTTGCTTTACTTATGTTAATTTTATCGAGTCCCTGTCCCCGATTCAATATAAGTTTTCTTGGGATTTCCGGCACGCTATCCCCTTTTTCTACTGTAAATACTGACGCAAAGTAATTGTTCAACATGTCCGCCATTTCACCATAGTCAATGACAATATCCCCACTTTCACAGTTTTTAAGGGGCCAACACTGCTCCTGACCACCCTCTTTTTCCTAATATAACTATAAAAGTTCTTCGTATTGGTTTTGATATCCCTTGTGAATTTCTTTTCATACTCTCTTTTTGTAGCTCTTACTATCTGTTTTGTGACCCTTTATTGATCTTTGTATCTTTTCCATTCGCCAGGACCTGTGCCATTTTTTGCCTTTTTGTATGCCCTTTCCTTATGTCTTATACTGTCCCTTACCTCTTTAGTTGTCCATGGCTGTTTTTTTAGGCAAGTAGAGTTCTTGCCCCTCAGGGGTATAAACCGATTCTGTATCACGTTAAATGTTTCTTTAAACATTTCCCACTGATCATCAGTCGTTTTACCCATTAACAGATTTGCCCAGTTTACTGTGGGCAGTCTCTGTCTCATCCCATTGAATTTGCCCTTGCCCAAGTCTAGAATCTTAGCAGCTGATTCACTTTTTTCCCTTTCAAACACTACATTGAACTCGTGATGTGGAGATGCTGGTGATGGACTGGGGTGGACAAATGTAAGGAATCTTACAACACCAGGTTATAGTCCAACAGTTTTATTTGAAAATCACAAGCTTTCGGACACCTTCACACACCTGACAAAGGAGGAAAGCTCCGAAAGCTTGTGATTTTCAAATAAAACTGTTGGACTGTAACCTGGTGTTGTAAGATTCCTTACATTGAACTCAATCATGTTATGATCACTATTGGATAGATGTTCACGCACACAGTTAAGCCGTTAACTAAATCTGGTTCATTACTCATTACTAAATCTAGTATGGCTTGCCCCCTTGTTGCCTCTAGGACATACTGCTGGAGAAAACTAACCCAGACACACTCAAGAAATTCGCTACCTTTCTGACAGTTGCTGGTCTGCTTTTCCAAATCTATGTGAAGGTTAAAGTCCCATATTAAGACCACTATGCCTTTCTTACACGCTTGTCTAATCTCTGCATTTATACAATCTAGCACTTCAGAGCTGCTGCCAGGGCTCCTATATACAACTCCCACTATCGTCTTAGATCCTTTCCTATTTCTCAATTCAAACCAAAAGGTCTCTGTTGGCTGCTTCCCTCTCGTTATATCCCCCTTGATCATTGAAGTGATTTCATCTCTAATCATTAAGGCTACTCCTCTCCCTCTTCCATTTTCCCTATCTCTCCTGTAGACCTTGTAACCCAGTATATTTAGTTCCCAATCCTGACCATCCTGCAGCCATGTCTCAGTAATAGCTATCATGTCATTTGAATTTGAACCTCTAGTTCATTTAATTTATTCCTTATACTCCATGCATTTGTATATAGAATTCTTAGTTGGGTCACACACCCTAACCTGACCTTCAGCTTTGATGCTGGGTTAATCGCCTTACACCTTCTAGTTTTTACTTTATCTGTAGTGCCTAAAGTACACTTTCTTTCCGCTGCTCTACGCTTTTCCCTTTCACTTGTTCTTGAACAGTGTTTGTACTATTTGTATTGTAAATTTCCCCTGGGTCTTCCCCTCTCTTGCTGTTCTCAACTTTACTCCCTTCTGACTCCCCGCTCAGGTTCCTATCCCCCTGCCACTCTAGTTTAAACCTTCCCCAACAGCATTAGCGAGGACATTGGTCCTGGTCCTGCTCGGGTGTAACCCATCCCGCTTGTACAGGTCCCACCTTCCCCAGAACCGGTTCCAATGTCCCAGGAATCTAAATCCCTCCCTCCTACACCATCCCTGCAGCCACGCATTCATCTGGTCTATTCTCCTGTTCCGATACTCACTAGCACGTGGCACCGGTAGTAATCCCGAGATCACTACCTTTGAAGTCCTGCTTTTTAATTAATCTCCTAACTCCTTAAATTCACCTTGCAGGACCGCATCCCTTTTTTTACTATGTCGTTGGTACCAATATGGACCACGACTACTGGCTGTTCACCCTCCCCCTCCAGAATGCCCTGCAGCCGCTCCGTGACATCCTTGACCCTAGCACCAGGGAGGCAACATACCATCCTGGAGTCACGTTTACGGCCGCAGAAATGCCTATCTGTTCCCCTTACAATTGAATCCCCTATCACTATAGCCCTGCCACTCTTCTTCCTCCCTCCTGTGCAGCAGAGCCACCCGTGGTGCCCTGAACTTGGCTCTTGCTGCTTTCCCCTGATAAGCCATCTCCCCCAACAGCATCCAAAGCAGAATATCTGTTTGAGAGGGAGATGGCCCCAGGGGACTCCTGCTCTACCTGCCTAGTCCTTTTATTCTGCCTGGCGGTCACCCATTTCCTTTCTGCCTGCATAATCTTTACCTGCGGTGTGACCACCTCACTAAACGTGCTATCCACGATAGTCTCAGCATCGCGGATGCTCCACAGTAAATCCACCCGCAGCTCCAGCTCCGGCTCCGAAATACGGTTAGCCAGTAGCTGCAGCTGGACACACTTCCTGCATACATGGTCGCCAGGGACACTGGTCACTAGACTAACTGAGCAATCTATTCAAATGGGATAATCCTTCCCTACAGTCCCTAGATATTCAGTTTCTCAATTACAAATAAGCACCTTCTCAATGAATGGGTGGGAAAAAGGTAGCAAGTGCAATTCCCAACAGCTTTAACAAAGCTAAGAACCAAAAAGCAACAAAAGCAAGAATTCCAGACAAGTAAAATGTCTTTCTTCTATGAAACCAGCCTGTGAACAGCAATTATCTTTGCTTCATACCAACACTATTATTTTTCTTGGAGAACGTTCGTATTGTAGCAGCAAGGGGTGTAGAACTTTGTTTACAAAAACAAGAATTTGTTTTGGTGCTAAATTGGGGACAGAGAGAACATAGGCTGAACATCATTACATTTGTATCACTGCTAAGTAGTGATGCTGTTTAGCAATGCAGAAATACATCATGTTTTAATTCCGATTAGCATTGGCGCAGAATCTATGCAGCAGGATGCTGTG
Source organism: Heptranchias perlo (assembly GCF_035084215.1). NCBI lineage: Eukaryota > Metazoa > Chordata > Chondrichthyes > Hexanchiformes > Hexanchidae > Heptranchias > Heptranchias perlo. The sequence goes on from NC_090339.1 coordinate 17,789,240, forward strand.
GAGGGCCACGGACAGGTAAATCACCATGAATGCAAAGCAGCTCGCACCACCAGCAATGTTTTCATTGCAACACGACTCTGCTTGACAGCACTGATTCCACCACCTCAGGGATAGCACTATGGTGGCTCCACACTGTCATCCATATAAATTAGGCAGAAAGCAACCGTCTTCAGTAAGAGAGGAATGTCTTTTGTGCCAGGAGGACTGGAGGATTGCAAATGTCACACCCCTGCTCAAAAAAGGGGAGAGGGATAAATCCGGCAATTACAGGCCAGTCAGCCTAAAGTCGGTGGTGAGGAAACTTTGAGACACAATAATCCGGGACAAAATTAATTGGCACTTGGAAAAGTACGGGCTAATAAATGAAAGCCAGCATGGATTTGTTAAAGGAAAATCATGTTTGACGAACTTGACTGAGTTCTTTGATGAAGTAACAGAGAGGGTTGATGAGGATAGTGCGGTTGATGTTGTGTATATGGACTTTCAAAAGGCATTTGATAAAGTGCCACATAATAGACTGGTTAGCAAAATAAAAGCCCATGGATTAAAGCGGCTGTGGCAGCATAGATACTAAATTGGCTAGGGGACAGAAAGCAGGTAGTTGTGGTGAACGGTTGTTTTGCAGGCTGGAGGGAAGTATACAGTGGCATCCCCCAGGGGTCAGTATTAGGATCACTGGTCTTTTTGATACATATTAATGACCTGGATATACAGGGTATAATTTCAAAGTTTGCAGATGACACAAAATTGGGAAGTGTAGTAAACAATGTGGAGGATATAACAGATTTCAGGAGGACATGGACAGACTGGTGAAATGAGCAAACACATGGTAGATAAAATTTAATGCAGAGAAGTGTGATGTGATGCATTTTGGTAGGAAGAATGAGGAGAGGCAATGTAAACTAAATGGAACAACTTTAAAGGGGGTGCAGGAACAGAGACACCTTACTCAAATCTTTGGAGGTGGCAGAACAAGTTGAGAAGGCTGTTAAAAAAGCATATGGGATCCTGGGCTCTATTAATAGGAGGCATAGAATACAAAAGCAAGAAATTTATGTTTATAAAACACGGGTACACTGTTTAGGCCTCAGCTGGAGTATTGTGTTCAATTCTGGGCACCACACTTTAGGAAGGATGTCAAGGCCTAAGGGAGGGTTGCAGAAGAGATTTACTTGAATGGTGCCAGGAACAAGGGATTTCAGTTATGTGGAGAGACTGGAAAAGCTGAGGTTGTTCTCCTTAGAACAGAGAAGGTTAAGGGGAGATTTGATAAGAGGTGTTCAAAATCATGAACGGTTTTGTTAGAGTAAATAAGGAGAAACTGTTTCCAGTGGCAGAAGGGTCGGTAACCAGAGGACACAAATTGAAGGTGATCGGCAAAAGAGCCAGAGGCGAAATGAGGGAACATTTTTTCATGCAACGAGTTGAAATGATCTGGTTCCCATGGAATGGAAGGTAGCAAATGTAACCCCACTTTTCAAGAAAGGAGGGAGAGAGAAATCAGGGAACTATAGGCCAGTTAGCCTGACATCAGTAGTAGGGAAAATGTTAGAATCTATTATTAAAGACGTAGTAGCAGGGCAGAAAATCATAATATGATTAGGCTGAGTCAACATGGTTTTACAAAAGGGAAATCGTGATTAACAAATCTATAAGTTTTTTTTTGAGGGTATCGCTAGCAGGGTAGATAAGAGGGAACCAGTGGATGTAGTATATTTAGATTTTTATAAGGCATTCAATAAGGTGCCACACAAGAGGTTGGAGGAAATATATTACCTCCTATTCATGGGATTGGGGGTAATCTATTAGCATGGATTGAGGATTGGTTAACGGACAGAAAACAGAGAATAGGAATAAACAGGTCATTTTCGGGTTGGCAGGTTGTAACTAATGGGGTGCCGCAAGGATCGGTGCTTGGGTCTCAGCTGTTTACAATATATATCAATAACTTAGGTGAGGGGACCGAGTGTAATGTATCCAAGTTTGCTGACGATACAAAGCTAGGTGGGAAAGTAAGACGTGAGGACAACGCAAAGAGGCTGCAAAGGGATATAGACAGGTTAGGTGAGTGGCAAATGGAGTATATGTGGGGAAATGTGAGGTTATTCACTTTGGTAAGAACAGAAAAGCAGAATTATTTTTAAAAGGTGAGAGATGAAGAAATGTTGGTATTCAGGAGTATTTGGGTGTCCTTGTACACAAATCACAGAAAGTTAACATGCAGGTATAGCAAGCAACTAGGAAGGCAAATGATATGTTAGCCTTTATTGCAAGGGGGTTGAAGTATAAGAATCAGGAGATCTTGCTGCAATTATATAGGGGCTCTGGTGAGACCACACCTGTGTACCGTTTTGGTCTCCTTACCAAAGGAAGCATATACTTGCCTTAGAGGGGTGCAACGAAGGTTCACTAGATCGATTCCTGGGATGAGAGGGTTGTCCTATGAGGAGAGATTGAGTAGAATGGGTCTATATTCTCTGGAGTTTAAAAGAACAAGAGGTGTTCTCATTGAAACGTATAAAATTCTTAGTGGGCAGGGTAAATGCTGAGAGGCTGTTTTCCCTGGCTGGAGAGTCTAGAACTCGGGGTCATTGTCTCAAGATAAGGGGTCGTTTTCATTTAGGTCCAAGATGCGGAAAAATTTCGTCACTCAGAGGGCAGTGAATTTTTGGAATTCTCTATACCAGTGGGCTGTGGGTGCTTAGTCGTTGAGTATATTCAAAACGGAGATCGGTAGATTTTTGGACACTAATGGTATCAAGAGATATGGGGATAAGGCGGGAAAGTGGAGCTGAGGTCAAAGATGGATAAATCCCCAGGCCCGGACGAAATGTATCCCAGGCTACTGTGTGAGGCAAAGGAGGAGATTGCGGGGGCTCTGACACATATATTCAGAACCTCTCTGGCCACAAGGGATGTGCCAGAGGACTGGAGAACCGCTAATGTAATACCATTATTCAAGAAGGGGAGTAGGGAAAAACCGGGGAACTACAGGCCAGTGAGCCTAACATCAGTGGTAGGAAAATTATTGGAAAAAATTCTGAAGGACAAAATTAGTCTCCACTTGGAGAAGCAAGGATTAATCAGGGATAGTCAACATGGCTTTGTCAAGGGAAGATCATGTCTGACTAATTTGATTGAATTTTTTGAGGGGGTGACTAGGCGTGTGGATGAGGGTAACGCAGTGGATGTGGTATACATGGATTTCAGTAAGGCCTTCGATAAAGTCCCCCACAGGAGACTGGTCAAGAAGGTACGAGCCCATGGAATCCAGGGTGCCTTGGCACTTTGGATACAAAACTGGCTTAGTTGCAGAAGGCAGAGGGTGATGGTCGAAGGTTGTTTTTGTGACTGGAAGCCTGTGGCCAGTGGGGTACCACAGGGATCGGTGCTGGGTCCCTTGCTGTTCGTGGTCTACATTAATGACTTGGATATGAATGTAAAAGGTATGATCAGTAAGTTCGCTGATGATACAAAGATTGGTAGGGTGGTAAATAGTGAGGAGGATAGCCTCAGTCTGCAGGACGATATAGATGGGTTGGTCAGATGGGCGGAACAGTGGCAAATGGAATTTAACCCAGAAAAGTGCGAGGTGATGCACTTTGGAGGGACTAACAAGGCAAGGGAATACACAATGAATGGGAGGACCCTAGGCAAGACAGAGGGTCAGAGGGATCTTGGTGTGCAAGTTCACAGATCCCTGAAGGCGGCGGAACAGGTAGATAAGGTGGTAAAGAAGGCATATGGGATACTTGCCTTTATTAGCCGAGGCATAGAATATAAGAGCAAGGAGGTTATGATGGAGCTGTATAAAACACTGGTTAGGCCACAGCTGGAGTACTGTGTGCAGTTCTGGTCGCCACACTACAGGAAGGATGTGATCGCTTTGGAGAGGGTGCAGAGGAGATTCACCAGGATGTTACCAGGGCTGGAGCGCTTCAGCTATGAAGAGAGACTGGGAAGATTGGGTTTGTTTTCCTTGGAGCAGAGGAGGCTGAGGGGGGACATGATTGAGGTGTACAAAATTATGAGGGGCACAGATAGGATGGATACGAAGGAGCTTTTTCCCTTCGTTGAGGGTTCTATAACAAGGGGACATAGATTCAAGGTAAAAGGCGGGAGGTTTAGAGGGGATTTGAGAAAGAACTTTTTCACCCAGAGGGTGGTTGGAGTCTGGAACTCACTGCCTGAAAGGGTTGTGGAAGCAGGAACCCTCACAACATTCAAGAAGCATTTGGATGAGCACTTGAAATGCCATAGCATACAAGGCTACGGACCAAATGCTGGAATATGGGATTAGAGTAGACAGGGCTGATGGCCGGCGCGGACACGATGGGCCGAAGGGCCTCTATCCGTGCTGTATGACTCTATGACTCTATCAGCCATGATCTTATTGAATGGCGGAGCAGGTTCAAGGGGCCGTATGGCCTACTCCTGCTCCTATTTCTCATGTTCTTATTTCCTTTTTTTGGGGTAACATTTCCACTTGGCCAGCACATTGCAAAAAGGATGGGGAAATAGCAGGTAGGCCTTGTGTTCCCCCTTCTTCCAATGTGTCCCAAGAGATGCCAGCCTCCTCCAATGTTGCTATGGCACCGGCCCATTTTACCTTTCAGTCTCTGCAAATGCGAGCAGAACCCAATGCCTCCAATTGCTGCCAGTCCCTCCTTCTCTCAGAGAGCTACCAAGTTTTAGCCCCTGCCTCTCCTTCCTCCCACTCATGTCAAGTTTCCACTCCCCTAAATGTGAGGAAAGCAAAATTATGGCTGGTTAAGTAGCACATGAACTGTTATGCAGCCATCCATTTCACTCTCCATTCCCTTGTATGTTAGTTGTACTGTTGTAGTTCTATAAAATGTTATACATCAATACTTGTTGAAAATTTCTTAATGCGCTGATAATTATTTATACATGTGATAAATCTGCTTTCTGCCATAAATCTAGTCTATAATGCACTGTGACTTCTCCCTCCAATTATGAATGAATTTCCACAAAGCAGAAATAATACAGAAACCCAATTCAGGATATATTTTTTAAATCAAAACTGTTCACTTGAACTACTTCCCTGGTCCAGATTCTTTGGTACGTGCAAGGTTATAACGATTTGGTGCACTTCAAATATCTGATTTATTAATTTAATAGCTAAATATTTTCTGCATGCTCTGCAGCCTTGACATTATTGGAATAGCAGTTTGCAGTGCTCAGTTGGTAAATGCACCACTTGGTATGGTACTGACAGAGGCGAACGAGCACGGTCTGAAGTTTGACCCTGGACTGCATTGAGTTAGCTGAACGTAGCAGTAAGAGCTGCATTTAGGATGCTATATAACTATACTAAATATATGAAGAGGATCATAATTTTCATGCAATTTTTATAGCAGTGGCAACCATCACATTGAAACAACTTCTGAATTTTAAAAATAATGGCTACTGATATTATCTGAAAGTATCAATACACAATAATTTGTAAGCAACATGAATATCATCACAAATACAGCTTGCAGTGAAATCAGTTCAATAGAACACATTTATTTACATTTCAAAAACAAATCGAACATGCTTTCTGCAAATTAATTCAAAGTAACCCCCAGGATGATAGTTTTACCTTAGAAATGAAATTAACTGATGTATTAAATGACTTTTAATCTCAAATCTCTCACTGCAATCACATATCTGCAGTTTGCAACACATTTTTAAGCTAAGAATTGCAGATTTCCTCAGCTAAATTATACCATGACAAAAAGAGAATCTGATGAAATAAAGAATACAATTTCAAATAAAAGTGTATTCTTCTTTGTCCTTGTATATCTGGCATGTCACATGGCATTATTTCTTCCACACCTTGTAAAATCTTTAGCAACTAGCAATCATTATAACCTTGCACGTACCAAAGAATCTGGACCAGGGATGCAGTTCAAGTGAATAATTTTGATTTAAAAAATATATCCTGAATTAGGTTTCTGTATTGTTTCTGCTTTGTGGCAATTCATTCGTAATTGGAGAAAGAAGTCACAGTGTATTATAGACACGATTTACAAAGTGCTATGTATGTTAGCACTTTTTCTTATTAGCAAGCAGAAACACAATTTTATATCATACAAATTTCAGATTTCTGCTGTCTGTCTAAGAGAATTGTTCTCCTTCAAATTTCCTTCTCATTTCCCCCCTTATTGTTCCTTTTCTGAAGGTTGCAGTTGGTTCCGTAAGCACCACTAATTATCCAATACCTCTGGTGGTCATTCTTCATGTTTATTTGCACCACACTGGTGGACTGTTCAACAACTGGGGCCTACCCAGCCGAGCCCTACCTTGTTCCGACTTCACGTACACATGCACACTTTCAACAGCAGTACCTGGATAGTGTCGATGAATGGGGACTTTGATTAATTTTACCCCTCTCCAGGCAAATGATGAGAACGGCTGAAGTATTTCCACCACTAACTCAGCAACAATAGGGATCAAACTTGGCTTCTGTGGCTGACCACCACAATAGACAATTCATTTACTCTTCAAGCCAACAGGAGAACTTGCAACATCCTTTCTCATCTAGAGAAAAATCTACTGGTCCCAGTAGATATCTAAGTTGTACGTTGCTGAAGAATTTGCGAGGTACCCTGTTGGTTTTCAAGCAACCTATTGAAGAACAAATCATGGCTACCATATTTCACACACACATAGACACAAAGCACTGATCAAAGAGGGAAAAAGCGAAATGCAAAGGCAATGTATTCCAAAATTACTATTCCCCCAAAGTAGTAACAGCATGGTCAGGACAGGAGGAGGAGGAACCAGGGCATCTTAAGATGAGCAGAATGCATTACTGACCCATACAGGTCAGGTGTTTCACTTCCCACAACCAATTCCAGTCCTCATTACTGACTGTACAGTTGTCTTTACTAGCTCGCAGCAAAATAGATTTGGGAAATTTGCTGCCACCACATTTTGTACCATGAAACAATCCTCATAAACAATGATACAATGCACTTTGAAACATGTGGTAACCATGCACATATATTATTACTGCACAAGTACTGTTGACAGCCATTCCATCTAAGTGGAAATTGGTGCCAATTTGAGTTTTTTTTTTTGGGGGGGGGTGAGTGGTGGGAGAGAGAGAAAAGAATCTTGAAAGTATTCCTTTATTGCCATTTTTTCCACATGAACTGTAGAATACACTAAACGATGGTCTGATAACGTTAAACACTCAGGAGTTTTGCAGCTGGATCAACACAAAATTCAGACCGTGTTGCACAAATGCTTACCAAGTCTTATTAATTGAAACAAATCCCATTTCTATTGGCCTAATATGAGTGTAATTCACACATAATTCACAAAACTAAATGAAATTCAATATATCACCACCTCAAGATGATAAAAAAAACTAAACATTTTGAAATGTATGACATATATTCCAATTGTACATGCATGAATTCACTCACCCTGGTTACAAAGGCCAGAACTTTTACTAGTTAACTAAGTTCATATTCAGTTTCACTACTCAGCATTCCAATCACAAGCAACATCTTCAAATTTGTCACCAGCCAGCATTTATTTTACCATTCTAGTTCTCAACTCAATTTGAACTGCACAATGTCAGAACTTGTGTCAGTTAAAATAACCACCTCTAGAAATTTGTTACCTGTGAAAAAAAATTTAATCCCAGTTTAAACATGTTAACAGTTTATAGTTGTCTCCGGAATACCCAAGTGTGGGCAAAAAGTTCAACTGAAAGCAGAGAAGTGGGAATAGTTTTAGATTGTTCCAGCAAAGCACCAGAACAGACATTATGGCCCCGATATTTAAGGGGAGGCTGGGAGGGGGCAGGGATGACTTTTAGCAGCAGGAAACCCAGAAAAATGGAGAAGTTGGAGGTCCTGCCGAATTTAATGGCAGGACCTCATTTGAATTTTTTTCCTCCGTATCCCGCCCGGCAGCTGGCCAGATTGAGAGGCTGGCTGTTGGGAGGATAGGCCTGCAGTAGAAGGCCGCAACTGTGGACCGAAGAGAATGGAGAGATCATGGATCACATGGGGAGAGGAGGGAAGAGATCATGGCTTGGCACCAGATAGGAGGTGGGGGGGGGGGGGGGGCAAGGAGGGAAAATCGAATTACTGGAGAGGGGGAGGGGGGTCCGCTTGGAGAGCCTGCTAGGAGAGCGGGTGGGGCGATCAGATCGCTGGAGGGGAAGGGGATCGGCTGATTGCGGCAAGTTAGTTTGGGGGGCCTGTAGGAAGCACTCCTGCTCCTCCTGGCCGACAAGCCTTTAAATCTAAATGGCTGCTAAAATCTGAGGCACATGGCCTCATTAACATATTTAATTACTGACCAGTCTCTCGAGAGCAGGTTACTCACCCACCCCCCAACCCGGTTAAATCGGAAGTCGGCGTATTCGTGGCAGACTGGGGTCAGTTTTACATTTTGAAGAATTTAACCCCCACCCATCCTGGGGGGTTAAAATTCCACGCTATGAGTTGAATGGACTTGTTCTATGCATGTAAACATTTATAGTTCAATGATCTAATTCATCGGTAATCACACAATCCGAATGTTTTTCAATAATATTCAATAGTTCAATTAAAAAAAGGATCTCAGCAAAGCTAGCAGACTTCTCCCAGTGTGAATAGAGATTAAGTTTATACTATAATGGTGCCGTTTGTAGAGATATACAAATGGCTCATTTTGTAGAGCAATTTTCCATAAGCACAGCAGAATATGGACACATAACTTCCCTTAGATACAGGATTCTACAAATGCAGAGGAAAACTTAAACCATACTACTATGTAGTTGGTACATTTAGAATGTAACTGGGAGAGGTGTCCTTTTTTCTAAAGCGTCTTACACTATGTTTTGGGGATCATCTGTTGAAAAAGCTTTTTTCTACAGCAACAATCATCATTATAAATGGTAACCAGTCAAGTCAAAATTTTACAAATATAGTATGGGATGCCAACTTGATTTTTGGAGGAGATCAGGTGATAACAGGAAGAATCTGTTCAATACATACAATTTTATGCTAGTCATGTAAAAATGAAGACATGCTTCATGAAATATTCTGAACGAGTAAAGTGCTGTTGGCATCAAATGATATGACATTCATTTGAAATCAGAAATACCACGAACCTTTCTCAAATATTAGACTGAGCCACACTAAAATCTGTAATGAATATATCCAGTACTAGAAAATAATACTCAGGGACATAAGAATCAGAGAGTAACAGCACAGAAACTGGCCATTTTTCTCCATGAGCCACCTACTTAAATCCAACTGAACTACGAGCTCCCTATATCCTTTAATATTACCTTTTTTCTATCAACAACCTTTTTATAAGGATTCATGGACTCTATTTTCAGTCATGGTTGGTAGCCAAGAATTCTGCATCCTAGCCACCCTTTACATACAATTTTTTTATAACCTGAACAAAGAGGTATCAAGACAGTAAAAACAAATACAGCAAAAGCAGCCTTAGTTAATTTCATGGGAGCCCAACTTTTGAAGGAATCTCTCAAAGCGATGAAATGTTTACAAGCTCTGCTCAAGTTACTGAGATAACACTGAAATCCAAGGCAGCAACAATTGTCAAATTGAACCTCCCTGGGACAACCCAATGTTGAACAAATTTGGGAAAGCTCACCTCAAGGCAGGAAACTATTTTGGTTCCAAACATCTGTAAATAGATGATGGCTGGGCAAATGGCAAAATATAAATTTTACAGCTTAAGTGGGGTAAAGGGACAAATTTTCATATTGTAACAAGTCGGCCTTTTTGTTTTAAAATGACGTATAAAGGTAAAAATGTTAAAGCTCTTTCTGACATCATCATGGTATTAGAAGGAATACCTGCTACAATACAGATTACATAGCACTTGGTGATACATGCATTGAGCATCTTGTATATTCTGCACAATGCAAGACAGAGTTGTGGTCATTCTTAGTCCTAATGAGGGGACTTAGGACACATGCGTTGGGGGGCAGAAAGGTCATTATTGAGCACTTTGAAGAGTTAATGCCAGGTATCTGCAGGAACTGAAGTGGTTGATGGGATCTAACCATTCAGCTGTCAGCCCAAGGATCACTCCAGCTGTGGGCGATTTTGGGGTCAGCAAGAAATGGGCCCAAATTTCCTGGTGTTATCCAAATTGCACACAGCCCATGCAGTACTTGGAGACTGCCAAATATCCTACTTTGCCTTGTCCACGTTTTAAAATTTGGACAATGTTTGGTTGCGCCACAGATGAATGCATCTTCTTGTTATCAAAAGCAAAATCTGTACAAGTCTTCAAGTTGTGGGGTTACTTGCTTTACATGCCGCACGCCAAGGTGTTCATTCCAATGGGATGATACTTCTGCTGGCCTTCAGAATCTCCAACCATAAAGGCTAGCGGAGTGTTCATTTGTGGCCACAGTGCCATTAGTGTTCATTTGTCAGAGTGAGTGGACTTTTCTGTTTGTGCAGGTGAAGTATGTATGGTGAAGGGTTCTGAACTGGCCTTTCTAATTCTGCTGCAGGGAGCGATAGTGTTGGTGAGCCTCTTCCGCTGAAAATGGAAAGGACAGATCATGCTCCGCAGAGCTATTTAAGTTTTATGTTGTCAGCATTGAACAAGACATTACTGAGCCAAAGGGTGGAAGTGTGCCTGTGGGACAGCTCTGTTATAGTAGAACAGTTCAAATAGGGTCAGCTGGATTTTACAGCAAAGTTGTGAAGGAAAAGACAGATCTGAAAGCTGCAAAACTAACTATTATAGATGAATTCAATGTAATTAAATATAAAGGTTTTATTACATAGAATTTACAACACAGAAACGGACCATTTGGCCCAAATGGTCTGTGCTGGTGTTCATGCAGCACACAAGCCTCCTCCCACCCTACTTCATCTAACCCTATCTGCATTTCCTTCTATTCCTTTCTCCCTCATGGACTTACCTAGCTTCTCCTTAAAAGGCATCTATGCTATTTGCCTCAGCTACTCCATGTGCGAGCTAGTACCACATTCTAACCACTCTTTTTTTATTTGTTCATGGGATGTGGGCGTCGCTGGCGAGGCCAGCATTTATTGCCCATCCCTAATTGCCCTTGAGAAGGTGGTGGTGAGCTGCCTTCTTGAACCGCTGCAGTCTGTGTGGGGAAGGTTTTCCCACGGTGCTATTAGGTAGGGAGTTCCAGGATTTTGATCCAGCGACAATGAAGGAACAGTGATATATTTCCAAGTCGGGATGGTGCGTGACTTGGAGGGGAACATGCAGCTGGTGTTAGAACATAAGAACATAAGAAATTGGAGCAGGAGTAGGCCAATCGGCCCCTTGAGCCTGCTCCGCCATTCAATAAGATCATGGCTGATCTGATCCCAACCACAAATCTAAAGAACACAAGAAGTCGGAGCAGGACCCGGCCACATAGCCCCTGGGCCCTCTCCGCCACCCACAGGGCATTGACCGATCCGAACTCAGCTTCATGTCCAATTTCCTGCCCGCTCCCCATAACCCCTAATTCCCTTTACTTCTAGGAAACTGTCTATTTCTGTTTTAAATTTATCTAATGATGTAGCTTCCACAGCTTCCTGGGGCAGCAAATTCCACAGACCTACCACCCTCTGAGTGAAGAAGTTTCTCCTCATCTCAGTTTTGAAAGAGCAGCCCCTTATTCTAAGATTATGCCCCCTAGTTCTAGTTTCACCCATCTTTGGGAACATCCTTACTGCATCCACCCGATCAAGACCCTTCACAATCTTATATGTTTCAATAAGATCGCCTCTCATTCTTCTGAACTCCAATGAGTAGAGTCCCAATCTACTCAACCTCTCCTCATATGTCCGCCCCCTCATCCCCGGGATTAACCGAGTGAACCTTCTTTGTACTGCCTCGAGAGCAAGTATGTCTTTTCTTAAGTATGGAGACCAAAACTGTATGCAGTATTCCAGGTGCGGTCTCACCAATACCTTATATAACTGCAGCAATACCTCCTTGTTTTTATATTCTATCCCCCGAGCAATAAAAGCCAACATTCCGTTGGCTTTCTTGATCACCTGCTGCACCTGCATACCAACTTTTTGATTTTCTTGCACTAGGACCCCCAGATCCCTTTGTACTGCAGTACTTTCCAGTCTCTCGCCATTAAGAAAATAACTTGCTCTCTGATTTTTCCTGCCAAAGTGCATAACCTCACATTTTCCAATATTATATTGCATCTGCCAAATCTCCGCCCACTCACCCAGCCTGTCTATATCCCCTTGCAGGTTTTTTATGTCCTCCTCACTCTCTACTTTCCCTCCCATCTTTGTATCATCTGCAAATTTTGATATGTTGCACTCGGTCCCCTCCTCCAAATCGTTAATATAGATTGTAAAGAGTTGGGGACCCAGCACCGACCCCTGTGGAACACCACTGGTTACTGGTTGCCAGTCCGAAAATGAACCATTTATCCCAACTCTCTGCTTCCTGTTCGATAACCAATCCTCCACCCATGCCAGAATATTACCCCCAATCCCGTGATTTTTTATCTTAAGTAATAATCTTTTATGTGGCACCTTGTCGAATGCCTTCTGGAAGTCTAAATACACTATGTCCACTGGTTCCCCTTTATCCACCCTATACGTTATATCCTCGAAGAACTCAAGCAAATTTGTCAGACATGACTTCCCCTTCATAAAGCCATGCTGACTTTGTCCTATTAAATTATGCTTATCTAAATGTTCCGTTACTGTCTCCTTAATAATAGACTCCAAAATTTTACCCACCACAGATGTTAAGCTAACTGGCCTATAATTTCCAGCCTTCTGCCTACTACCCTTTTTAAATAACGGTGTTACATTAGCAGTTTTCCAATCTGCCGGGACCTCTCCTGAGTCCAGGGAATTTTGGAAAACTATCACCAAAGCATCCACAATCCCTACTGCCACTTCCCTCAAGACCCTAGGATGGAAGCCATCAGGTCCAGGGGATTTATCCGCCTTGAGTCCCATTATTTTACTGAGTACCATCTCCTGAGTGATTTTAATCGTATTTAGCTCCTCCCCCCCCGAGAGTCCCCTGTTTGTCCAGTGTTGGGATATTCTTAGTGTCCTCTACCGTAAAGACTGAAACAAAATATTTGTTCAGCATTTTTGCCATCTCCATGTTTCCCACCATTAATTTCCCGGTCTCATCCTCTAAGGGACCTATGTTTGCCTTAGCCACCCTTTTTCTTTTTATATAACTATAGAAACTCTTGCTATCTGTTTTTATATTTTTTGCTAATTTCTTTTCATAATCTAACTTCCCTTTCTTAATCAATCCTTTCGTTACTTTTTGCTGTCTTTTGAAGAATTCCCAATCTTCTATCCTCCCACTAAGTTTGGCTACCTTATATGTCCTTGTTTTTAGTCGGATACTATCCTTGATTTCTTTACTTAGCCACGGATGGCTGTCATTTCTTTTACACCCTTTTTTCCTCAGTGGAATATATTTATTTTGAAAGTTGTAAAATAACTCCCTAAATGAACACCACTGCTCATGTACCGTCTTACCCTTTAATCTATTTTCCCAGTCCACTTTAATCAATTCCGCTCTCATACCATCATAGTCTCCTTTATTCAAGCTCAGTACGCTTGTTTGAGAATCAACCTTCTCACCCTCTAATTGGATATGGAATTCAACCATGTTGTGGTCGCTCGTTCCAAGGGGATCCTTAACTAGGACATTATTAATTAATCCTGACTCATTACACAGGACCAGGTCCAAGGTTGCCTGCCCCCTTGTAGGATCAGTTACATACTGCTCAAGAAATCCATCCCTGATGCACTCAATGAACTCGTCCTCAAGGCTGCTCTGCCCAATTTGATTTGTCCAGTTAATATGATAATTAAAATCCCCCATAATTATGGCTGTTCCCTTATTACATGCCCCGACTATCTCCTGATTAATACTTCTTCCAGCAGAGTTGCAACTATTAGGAGGCCTATATACTACGCCCACTAATGTTTTTTTTCCCTTATTATTCCTTATCTCCACCCAAACTGTTTCATTATCTTGATGCTTTGTCCCAATATCATTTCTCTGTATTACAGTGATTCCTTCCTTTATTAACATAGCCACCCCACCTCCCCTTCCTTCCTGCCTGTCCTTCCTGATTGTTAAATACCCTGGCATATTTAATTCCCAGTCGTTGTCACCCTGCAGCCATGTTTCTGTAATGGCCACAAGATCATACCCATACGTAGTTATTTATGCCGTTAACTCGTCCATTTTATTACGAATGCTACGTGCATTCAGATAAAGAACTTTCAAATCTGTTTTGTGACGCTTAGTTCCTGCTTTTTCCTTTTTTAACACTTTACCTATTACTCCATACCTTCTGTCCCTTCCTGTTACGCTTTCCTCTCTCTCCCTGCTCAGGTTCCCAACCCCCTGCCACTTTAGTTTAAACCCTCCCCAACAGCACTAGCAAACACTCCTCCTAGGACAGCGGTCCCGGCCCTGCCCAGGTGCAGACCATCCGGTTTGTACTGGTCCCACCTCCCCCAGAACCGTTTCCAGTGTCCCAGGAATTTGAATCCCTCCCCCTTGCACCATTCCTCTAGCCACGTATTCATTTGAAATATCCTCCTATTTCTACTCTGACTAGCACGTGGCACTGGCAGCAATCCTGAGATTACTACCTTTGAGGTCCTATTTTTTAATTTACCTCCTAACTCCCTATATTCTGCTTTTAGGACCTCATCCCCTTTTTTACCTATATCGTTGGTGCCTATGTGCACCACGACAGCTGGCTGTTCGCCCTCCCCCTCCAAAATGTTCTGTAGCCGCTCCGAGACATCCTTGATCCTTGCACCAGGGAGGCAACACACCATCCTGGAGTCTCGGTTGCGGCCGCAGAAACGCCTGTCTATTCCCCTTACAATTGAGTCCCCTATCACTATAGCTCTGCCACTCTTTTTCCTCCCAGTCTGTGCAGCAGAGCTACCCGTGGTGCCAGGAAGTTGGCTGCTGCTGCCTTCCCCTGATAAGTGTTGTTCTCATGTGCCTGCTGCCCTTGTCCTTCTAGGTGGTAGAGGTCGTGGGTTTGGGAGATGCTGTCGAAGAAGCCTTGGCAAGTTGCTGCAGTGCGTCCTGTGGCTGGTACACACTGCAGCCACGGTGCACCGGTGAAGGGAATGAAAGTTTAGGGTGGTGGACCAATCAAGCAGGCTGCTTTGTTCTGGATGGTGTCGAGCTTCTTGAGTGTTGTTGGAGCTGCACTCATCCAGGCAAGTGAAGAATATTCCATCACACTCCTGACTTGTGCCTTGTTGATGGTGGAAAGGCTTTGGGGAGTCAGGAGGTGAGTCACTCACTGCAGAACACCCAGCCTCTGACCTGCTCTTGTAGCCACAGTATTTATGTGGCTGGTCCAGTTAAGTTTCTGGTCGATGATGACTCCCAGGATGTTGATGATGGGGGATTCGGCGATGGTAGTGCCATTGAATGTCAAGGGCAGGTGGTTAGACTCTCTCTTGTTGGAGATGGTCATTGCCTGGCACCTAAGTGGCAAGTAACATTCGTGCCAGACATCAGCCCAAGGCGGGATGTTGTCCAGGTCTTGCGGCATGCGGGCACGGACTGCTTCATTATCTGAGGGGTTGCGAATGGAACGGAACACTGTAAAGGTAAAGAGTTTCTCAAGACTTCTTTATTAAATATATTAGTGTCTATTTTATAATTATGGCCCCTAGTTTTGGATTCCCCCACAAGTGGAAACATCTTCTCTACATCTATCCGACCAAACCACTTCATAATTTTAGGTCACCCCTCAGCCTTCTCTTTTCCAGAGAAAAGAGCCACAGCCTATTAAGTCATTCCTGAAAGTTATAACTTCTCAGTTTTGGTATTATCCTTATAAATCTTTTTTGCACCGTCTCCAGTGTCTCGATATCCTTTTTATAATTGGAGACCAGAACTGTACAAAGTACTTAAAGTGTGGTCTAAATGAGGTTCTATACAAGTTTCACATAACTCCCCTATTCTATTCTTCTATAAATGAACTCAAGTGCTTTGTTTGCATTTTTATGGCCTTGTTAACTTGAGTTGCTACTTTTGATGATTTGTGCATTTGTAGGCTAGATCCCTTTGCTCCTGTATCCCATTTACATCCTTATTTTCCAAGGAGTACGTGGCATTCTTGTTCCTCCTACAAAAATGCACTACCTCATAAGAACATAAGAAATAAGAGCAGGAGTCGGCCATACGGCCCCTCGAACCTGCTCCACCATTCAATCAGATCATGGCTGATCTTGGACCTCAACTCCACTTTCCCGCCCGATCCCCAAATCCCCCAAGAGTCCAAAAATCTATCCATCTCAGCCTTGAACATATTCAATGACTTAGCATCCACAGCCCTCTAGGGTAGAGAATTTCAAAGACTCACAAACTTCTGCATGAAGAAATTCCTCCTCATCTCAGTCTTGACTGGCCGACCCCTTATCCTCGACTATGCCCCCTAGTTCTAGACTCTCCACCCAGGGGAAACAATCTCTCAGCATCTACCCTGTCAAGCCCCCTCAGAATCTTATGTTTCAATGAGATCACCTCTCCTTCTTCTGAACTCGAGAGTATATGCCCATTCTACTCAACCTCTCTTCATAGGCCAACCCTCTCATCACAGGAATTAATCTAGTGAACCTGTGATGCACCACCTCCAAGGCAAGTATATCCTTCCTTAGATAAGGAACTGGCAGTAGTCCAGGTGAAGTCTCACTAAAGCCCTGTACAATTGTAGTAAGACTTCCTTATTCTTGTACTCCAACCCCCTTGCAATAAAGTCCAACATGCCATTTGCTTTCCTAATTGCTTGCTGTACCTGCATATTAACTTTTTGTGTTTCTTGAATGAGAATACCCAAGTCTCTCTGAACACCAACATTTAATAGTTTCCCACCATTTAAAAAAATTCTGTTTTTCTGTTCTTCCTACCATAGTGAAGAACCTCACATTTCCCCATATTATACTCCATCTGCCACCTTCTTGCCCACTCACCTAACCTGTCTGTATCCCTTTGCAGACTCTTTGGCCCCAATATTAGCGAGGAGGCGGGATGGCAGCGGGTGGGGGGGGGTGGTGATTGGGCGCTTGGGTAACCTGCCCAATAAAATCTATCCGTTCCCCACGCGATTGCGGGTAAATTGGAGCCACTTAACGTGGCTTCCGGGTTTGCCATCCGAAAGCGGTGCAGCGGGCAGACTGCGCACCCGCATCACAGGCTGTCAGCTGGAGGAGCTCTATTTAAAGAGGCAGTCCTCCAATGGCTGCTCCTGAAACGAACACCCACACAACACAACAGAGCAGCATAGGCTGCTCCAAGATTTAATGATGCCTCCCTCCAGGTGTTACTGGATGGGGTGAGGAGGAGGAGGAGCGATGTCTTCTACCCGGCAGATGGGAGAAAGTGGCCTGCCTTTGCCACCAAGAAGGCCCGGCTCGAGATGGCAGAGGAGAACACCAGCAGTAGCATCATCTCCCACACCTGGATCCAGTGCAGGAAGCGCTTCAATGACCGAACTAGGTCAGCCAAAGTGAGCATACTTACTCATTCTCCTACATACCATCTTCCACATCACTGCCCCCATCCCCCCAACTCATTCTGAACTGCCAACACTACTTTATCACATCACTTCTCACACCCACTCAAAGCTCATCCTCAACTTACCTGCATGTTATTTTTGATCTAGCAGGGAACATAAAAACTGACTGTAAAAGCTTCTATAAATATGTCAAGAGAAAAAGATTAGTGAAGACAAATGTAGGTTCCTTACTGTCAGAAATGGGGGAAATTATAATGGGGAACAAAGAAATGGCAGAACAATTAAACACATACTCTGGTTCTGTCTTCACAAAGGAGGACACAAATAACCTCCCAGAAATGTTAGGGAACCAAGGGTCTAGTGAGAGGGAGGAACTGAAGGAAACCAGTATTAGTAAAAAAATAGCACTCGGGAAATTAATGGGGCTAAAGGCTGACAAATCCCCAGGGCCTGATAATCTGCATCCCAGAGTACTGAAGGCCTTGGAAATAGTGGATGCATTGGTGATCATCTTCCAAAATTCTATAGACTCTGGAACAGTTCCTACAGATTGGAGGGTGGTAAATGTAACCCCACTATTTAAAAAAGGAGGGAGAAAAAATACAGGGAATTACAGACCAGTTAGCCTAACATCAGTAGTGGGGAAAATGCTAGAGTCCATTATAAAAGATGTGAGAACAGAACACTTGGAAGGCATTAACGGGATTGGACAAAGTCAGCATGGATTTATGAAAGGGAAATCATGCTTAACAAATCTACTGGAGTTTTTTGAGGATGTAACCAGTAGAATAGATAGGGGAGAACCAGTGGATGTGGTGTACTTGGATTTTCAGAATGCTTTTGATAAGGTCCCAAGAGGCTAGTGTGCAAAATTAAAGCACATGGGATTGGGGGGGAATATACTGGCATGGATTGAGAATTGGTTGAGACAGGAAACAGAGAGTAGGAATAAACAGATCTTTTTCCAGGTGGCAGGCAGTGACTAGTGGGGTACCACAGGGATCAGTGCTTGGGCCCCAGCTATTCACAGGATATATCAATGATTTGGATGAGGGAGCTAAATGTAACATTTCCAAGTTTGCAGATGACACAAAGCTGGGGTGGAACGTGAGCTGTGAGGAGGATGCAAAGAGGCTCCAATGTGATTTAGACAAGTTGGGTGAGTGGGCAAGTACGTGACAGATGCAGTATAACGTGGATAAATGTGAGGTCATCCACTTTGGTTGTAAAATCAGAAAGGCAGATTATCTGAATGGTGATAGATTGGGAAAAGGGGAGGTGCAACAAGACCTGGGTGTCCTTGTACACCAGTCGCTGAAAGCGAGCATTCAGATGCAGACAGCAGTTAGGAAGGCGAATGGTCCGTTGGCCTTCATTGCAAGAGGATTCGAGTACAGGAGCAGGGATGTCTTACTGCAGTTATACAGGGCCTTGGTGAGACCACATCTGGAGTATTGTGTGCAGTTTTGGTCTCCTTATCTGAGGTAGGATGTCCTTGCCATGGAGGGAGTGCAACGAAGGTTTACCAGACTGATTCCTGGGATGGCAGGACTGACATATGAGGAGAGATTGGGTCGACCAGGCCTATATTCACTAGAGTTTAGAAGAATGAGAGGTGATCTCATCGAAACATATTAAATTCTAACAGGACTAGACAGACTAGGTGCAGGGAGGATGTTCCCGATGGCTGGGGAGTCCAGAAGCAGGGGTCACAGTCTCGGGATACGGGGTATGCCATTTAGAACCGAGATGAGGAGAAATACCTTCACTCAGAGGTTGGTGAACCTGTGGAATTCTCTACCACGGAAGGCAATGGAGGCCAAGTCATTAGATGTATTCAAGAAGGAGATACATATATTTCTTAATGCTAAAGGGATCAAGGGATAAGGGGAAAAAGCAGGAACAGGGTAGAGTTAAACTATCAGCCTTGATCATTTTGAATGGTGGAGCACGCCCAAAGGGCCGATTGGCCTACTCTTGCTCCTATTTTCTATGTTTCTATCTTATATTATGTAACGAGATAGGGTTAATTGGTATTCTCACAGTAAAAGAACCTCTGGGGAAGAGAGATCATAATATGATGAATTTCACATTTAAGTATGATACTTCCAAACTCAGTCAGAAACTAGAGTCTTAAACTTAAATAAAGCCAATTACATAAGTATGAGGGCCGAGTTATCGAAGGTAGATTGGGAAATTAAATTAAAGGGGTTGACAGTTGAAAAGTAATAGCAAACATTTGAAGAAATATTTCAATATTCTCAACAAGTATACATTCCATTGAGAAATAAAAACTCTACGGGAAAAGTGATCCACCTGTGGCTAACTAAAGAAGTTAAGGTGAGCATTAGATTGAAAGAAGAGGCCTATAATGTTGCTAAGAGTAGTAATAAGCTTGGGGGTTGGGAGAGTTTTAGACCTCAAACTTACCTATGTTAAAATGTATTTGCTATTTACAAGTTCAATCTGCAAACTGCTTTAAGAATTTTACAGGCACAATTTTTTTTAAAAATCTTTCTCCTCCACCCCCTTCTCTTGAAGGGACCAACTCATTCTGAGCTATGGTACAAGTTATTACAGCTGCATTAAGATACATTTGCTTGTTATGCTTGGAAGACTGCACCAATAGTATTATCTACTGTTTGATGACCAATTTAACCAAATGAATAGAATGACCCCAGAGGCGCTCTGTTAGTTGCATGGCAGCTATTACACAAGTGAGTGAGTGCATAAGTTCTGTTCATGAGATCAGTCACTGGCTTGCAATTTTTTTCCTGAAGAAATAAACGTACCACACAACATGCAACAGGGATAGCTTAATGTCCTCGTATTAATTTATCTTACCATTTTTTTTAGGAAAATAATTCAGTTGCTTGCTGTAGATAAATGGCAGCACAATCCAGTGACTCTCCAACCTCACCTGTGTTTCAAATGGGCATGTCGAGATTTTAGAAATATAAAATCCATCTGGCTCACTGTATGAGGCTGTCACTTTTAGATGTACATTGGTATTTAGCAGTAAATATATTGATTTTAAAAATAAATAAAATCAGACGAGACAAATTGTTTTCAATCAATAGGTCAGCCTTGTAGGCATGCCTGTGACATGACATTGCTTGAAAGCTTTGTGGCATTTGACAATGCCTCTCAGAGCAAGAAAGAAGAGTACTCACCATGATGTGCATACTGGATCATTACCGCACATCCTGACCCAGAATTTAAATAGTTTCAAAAATGTGTGCATGAGGATTGTAACATTCAATTACTGAAATAATGAGACACATCATTTACCCATTTTATATATAAATGAAAGGAGCATTCTGTTCAGTGCAAATTATTTCCTCATTAAACTGCTAAACTTATTTTAAAACTTAAAAATTATGATTATAAACAAAGATCAATTTTATTCAAATTGACAAAAAAATTGAAAAGTCACAATAAGTTTATACACTGTTCAAATAAAGAAACATTGACTATAGGATCATTACAATCATTAGCCTGACCTTGACAGCTGCAGTTCTGTACCATTCAACAAGGCCGAAAAAGTTCTTTCTCAAATCCAAATCTTTTCTGCTCCACTAATTTTTCCTTTTATATCATATTACTTTCACGGGGGTAAATTAGAAAAACTAACTTCAATTGGAAAATGAAATTGTACCATTTCTAGCACTTTCTTGCTTCTGCTTTCTGGAATCTGTTTGTGCAACTGAAGTTTGGGACTCCTTCTGAACTCCCTAATCAGCAGTACTCAGTCATTTCTCTTCTCTAACCCGAAATATTAAGTTCCCTCATCTCTTTCTGTTAAATTCAACGATTAACGAGAAGCATTGCAGAACTTTTCTTCCAATTGTCCTGATTTTTGTTACATTTGTTTTTCACCCCTCCTTTCCTGAAGGCATTGATTCATACTGCAGTATGGTTCCATCGACACCAACAGCTCTTCAGCAATTTACTGAAGTGCCCATTCTTGATGCGAGAACACGGACAGAGAGTCAGGTAGCTACTCAACAATGAGGGAAGCAGGGCAGCATCACATTAAAGCCTGACCGTGTTCTTCCTTAACATTCATGCACGCACACTTTCCAGCAAAAGCCACATTATAGCTTTAGTAGTGGGAACCCGAGCTAATTTCCTTCCCTATTTCAGATACAGAGTGCTCGATGTTACCAAGGCTGCGGGTTCGCGGCGGGGGGGCTAATGGGCGCGTGGGTAACGCGCCCGGTGAAATCAGTCTGCCCCCCCCACGCGATCGCAGCCTAATTGGATCCACTTACCTGTTTTTCCGGGTTCCCCAATGCTGATCTGCGCGTCGGGCGGACTGCGCATGGAGGAGCTCTATTTAAAGGGGCAGTCCTCCACTGACAGATGCTGCAACAAACAGAAAAAATTACAGCATGGAGCAGCCCAGGGGGAAGGCTGCTCCCAGTTTAATGATGCCTCACTCCAGGTATCATTAGATGGGGTGAGGAGGAGGGGGAGGACAGAGATCTTCCCCCAGGCGGGCGGGAGGAAGCGGCCTGCCTCTGCCACCAGGAAAGCCTGGCTCGAAGTGGCAGAGGAGGTCACCTGCACCACCAACATATCGCCCACCTGCATACAGTGCAGGAGGCGCTGCAATGGCCTAAGTAGGTCAGCCAAAGTGAGTACACTTACTCATTCCCCTACACTCCATCTGCCACATCACCGCCCCCACCCCACACCTCCTTCTGCACTGCCAACACTACTCTATCACGTCACTCCTAGGAACATAGGAGCATAGGAACAGGAGTAGGCCATTCAGCCCCTCGCCAGTACTCATCCCGCCACTACCACTCAACCCAATCCTCATACAATCTCATGGCTCTATCTCATACTCACCCTCTCATGCATCTCTTTCACAGTCAGCCTCACTCAACCTGCCACTACCTGTGCTGCAGCCACAGGGTATGCATCACATATGTGCAGTAGGAAGCGTAAGGCAAACGTGTCGTGAGCATGAAGGGGATGCACAAGGGTGTTTGAGGGTTTGTCATGGTTTTTACTTCTATTGAATTTCTGACCAACTCACATTACATATTATATTGTCACCACTGCTGCCACGTCTTTGCGAATCTTGTCTGGTTTGTGCAATAATGCCCTTTCCTGAGGATCACAATGAAGACCCACAACTGATGCCACCCATTGTGTCACTGCAGAGTGGGTGCAGGTGTATTTGCAGGGCTCTTTTGTGCAGAAGACTGAGAGACGTCGGCGATGTCCCCGGTGGCACCCTGGAAGGATGCGGAGAAGTTGTCGACGGCAGTGGTGACTTTGACAGCGACAGGTAAGAAGATGGTGCTCGGGCCAACCGGGAGCAGCTCGGCATGAAGGAGGCTGCAGATGTCCACGACTACATGTCAAGTGACTCTGAGCCTCCGTGTGCACTGCTGCTCAGAGAGGTCCAGGAAGCTGAACCTCGGTCTGTGGACCCTGTGGCGAGGGTAGTGCCCTCTGCGACGCATCTCTCTCTGCGGTTGCCCTCCCTCCTGCTGTGCAGGTGGATGTGTCACAGCACTCTGTTGTGGAGCTCCACGTGTCAGAGGTGGACGGCGTGGCCGGTGATGCTGTTCGCCCTCCGAGGAGGTCATGACTGCAGCTACGGCAGCCCCCATCCGGAAGGTGTTCATCTGAGGGGGTCCGCAAGGTAGGTACATGTCTCTGGACCCCGGGGTAAGTGTGCAAGATGGTGAATTTTCTTGTCAGGAGGAGGGTGGTGGAGGCCAAACTTTGTCCCAAGTGACAGAGTGGCCTCCTGCAATGAGTGAGGGTCTCCCCCCTACCCGTCAAATGGACCTTTGCAGCTGCCACAGGATGACAGCTGCAACATGTCCATTTCAACTGGGAGTGTTTCCCCCAGTATGGGAAACAGTCCCAGTTGCCTCTAAAATCCCACCCCTCCTCACATATTCCCTTAATCAGGTCTGTTAATGACCTGAAATACCTGAATAAATATTCTCAAGTGGCACCCCGCCGGCTTTAATTGCCTGCGGGAGTCCGGGAGTCCCACATGCAGGGGCTGCGTGCGCACGTCGGCGCGTCTGTAGGAAACCCGGAAGTGGGCGGGTTGGAGCCGGGCTCCTGACCCGCTCCGGAATTCCCCGATTTTCGGAGCCCCCCCGCCAGGAACGCACCCAATAGCGGGTGCTAAAATGAAGCCCAGAGACTAATTTTAGTGTCTCTTCTGCAACCTTGGTTAAAATCAACCAACAACGCAGACTGGGAATCAAACCAGTCACCCTTTGGCCTGCATGGTTCAGTTCCATCCTGGACAGTACACTTATTAAATGAGCCATGACAGTTCATAATCTAAAGTACAGTCTTGCCATATCATGAAGTTGGCAAAATAGCATCCAGAAACATCAGCTCCTTTCCAGCTCCTCTTGCTCTCCGAATGAACTGACCATTTTTAGTCCCCTGGAACGATGATGTGCCTTATTTGCTGTAAAAAATTAAAGGGGTAGTATTTCTTACCTATCCCTACCATAGATAAAACTGCTGTATAAAACGTAGTCGTTGTTTTCACTACACCGAAGAATATATGATAAGAACGACCATGATTTAAACATTTAAAGTCCTGATGAAGTACTCAACTAGGTAAATTTATTGTATTAAATTGTGTCTTTACTTAAAAGGAACATGGGCAATAAATATTAACAGCCAATCTACTGTCAAAGAGAATGGCCCAGACTGCAGAACACAGAATCATAGTCCAGGCTCCAAAATATCAATTTGTGCAAATCTTTAGTCAGCAGTAATTTTCACCACACATAATTCTGTAATGTTCAGTTTTCCTTTCTAGTTCTGTTCTTCAAACAAAAATGTTCTCTTCTACAATGGTTGCAGTTTGGGAGTTTTTTTTGTACATCCTTTTCTCTCAATAGTTTAAGAACAGTTCCTGTAGTTAGACCTTGATTGCTATGATGAGCAAGCTGTACTTACTCTATGCCCTGAGATACAAATCCAAACAGCTTTAAAAAAAAATCCCCATTTAGAGTATTCTGCTACCAAATTTAACCAATTAGTGCAATGCTATCAAATTCTCAGATTTGTAGATGATGGTAACTAATAGTGTTTATTTGGTAATAAGGCTAATATGAAGCACAACAACAGACTGATATTTAAAGTATTAGTCTGTAATGGGCCAATTATCCTTTCTAAATCTGGCTTCTAATTGAGTTGAAGAGATTCAGTTAAATAAGGAACAAAGATTTTGTTGCCTTATTTGAATCTTTGTTCATCTTCACACGTCTTGTTCTCATGAACTTTTGCCACATCGAACTACATTAGACAAAAAACTCTTCGGCTATTTCAGACTCCCTGCTTTTAACTCTTAGGTGTCAAAACCAACACTTCAGTTAATTCTAAAGGTTCCAAATAAACTCAGCAATATTTAATGGAAATATCTAATTAAAAATAGGGAATGGATATCACAACTATAATGAATTACCAAAACATGATCAATTTGCGTGCCTGATCCGTATACACAAATCTTTGCAACAGAGCAGACCAGTTGTTTTATTTTAAATCGAAGGAACAATGCTGCTAATTAAGTCAACTGAACAAACCAATTACATTTTGTGATTAAAGACTCAATCTAACTTTTGTGTAAAAGACAAGCAATTAAACTTAGTTTATAAACAGCTAAACACTATTCATTTTTTCAGGTAAGGCCTGATGTGAATCATTAATCCCTTTACTTTACATACAGCAAGTGAACAGCAGTTAAAGCATATTCAACTTTAACTTAATCTCATTTCTCTCTGAAAAATTAGAGAAAATAATAATCCATACAACCTGTCCTTTTTGAGGGCTGACTTTTTTTTTGCATTACCTTTCTTTCTAGAAACTTCTTGCTGCAAAACCTGACCTCCTGCAAAGAACCTGACCACGTGCCCATGTCTCTTTCCTCTCTGTGTTTGCAACAAGTGGGAAGGGCAGCCCCTCTGAGGTTAGGTCAATTGAAAATTTCAAAACTGAGATTGACAGATTTTTGTTAGGCAAGGGTCTTAAGGGTTATAGAACCAAGGCGGGTAAACGGAGTTCAGCCATGATCTAACTGAATGGCAGATCAGGCTCGAGGGGCTGAATGGACTACTCCTGTTCCTCTGTTCCTATTTAGCTTTATAGTAGCATTTTTAAAATAAATTGCACAAAGATCCTCCCATGGTCAGAAATCTCAAAATGCAACAGTCACATTTGACAACTTTTATTACACTTGGTGTTGTCCTTAGTGGATTGGCTGACCGACAAGTATGGCTTCTTCTTTTTACTCAAAGACATATTCCAATCAAGACATAGCAGCTACCCCAATATTTTTGCACCTACGCCAACAGCTTGTAAACTAGAATGTGCCAGAAAATGTATTACTTACTACATTAGCAAAAAATTATGTTGCACCCAATTCAATGAGATGCACCAGAAAAAGCACATCCATACGTTTGTTAGAATTGAGCCGTAGTGCCTTGCTAATAGCACACATGAGCCTTTCAAATGCTGTCGCATTTGCTTTATTATCTTTGTTTATTGATTCAAGATAATTGCCCATCATATTGTTCAAAATATAAAGACTACCGTTAACACTTGAAGGGTGAAAGAACGTGTTGTATCAACCTACAGAGTACTTCTTGCTCAGCAGGGTACAGATTAAAACATGCACCTATTGCAAAATATTCAAGCTGTTTTTTAATGGCATGTATCAACTGTTCATTTTTTGACTTTACGGGGTAGAATTTTGCATATGGACAACATAATGCTGACACATAAAAATGATACTAATATAGTGGGCCATAAATATTTGGTACAAACTGCTGTGAGAAGAAAAATTGTTTATGGTCAGGAAGTCATAAAGGCATTTTATATCAAGATACAAAAAGGGGATTGACTGATCGAAAATTAATAACTGGAAATGTAATAAAATGTTTATCTCTATAAAATGAATGCATAGACAGAAATCAAAGTATGGATGAACTGTTACATGTACAATTAATAGAGTATCTTCTAAAAGATTACTTGGTATGTCAGCTCACTTGTGGGTGAACTTTGAAAGCCTATGATATGAGATGAAATCAGTGAATATTCAGAAAGGCAAGGGCTAATCAGGGACAGTCAGCATGGATTTGTAAAGAGCAGTTTCTGCTCGACTAATGTAAACGCATTTTTTGAGAGAATAAATTGATTTTCAGAAGGTGTTTGTTAAGGTGCCACGTAAGAGATTAGTTACAAAAAATAAGGCACATGGCATTGAAGAGAATATAGCTGCATGGATAGAGGGATGGTGAAGGGTCAAAAACAAAGAGTGGGGTAAATGGATGTCTTTCAGACTGGCAGGATGTGGACAGCAGTATACTCCAGGCATCTGTGTTTCGTTTATAGAAATGATTTGGACAAATGCACAAGGGGAATGATATCACAGTTGCTGATGACAAATTAAGGGATATGGCATGCTGTGAGGAAGAATGCAAGAGATTGCAAGGAGAACAGACAAGTTCGTGGAATGGACAGGTAGGTGGCCAATGCAGTTTAATTCAGAGATGTGTGAATGAATACCTGCTGAGAAAAAGATCAGCAATCGGAAGTACGCACCAAAGGTAAGATTCTTAACACAGTGGAAGTACTGAAAGACCTAGTTGTCCAGATACATAGGTCTTTAAAGATAGGAGTGCAGGTAGAAAAGCCATAAGAAAGCAATTGGGATTCTGAGTTTTGACTACAAAGGAACTGAACATGAAAGCAAGGAAGTGATGTTGAATTTGTGCAAGACAATGGTTAGGCCAGAGAGTACTGCATGCAGTTCTGAGCATCAAAATATCGGAAAGATATTAGAGCTATGGAAAGGGTACTGCGAAGGCTCCCTAAAACAATACCAGGAATTAAAGGATATAGTTATGAAGAAAATCTGGAAAATTGGAGCTAATTTTTGCTGGAGCAGTGAAGGTTAAGGTGCAGTATATAATAGAGATGTTCAAAATTATGAAACATTTCAAGAAGATAAATAGTGAAATATTGTTTCTGCTTGTTGATGAATCAGTAACATGGGAACATAGGTTCAGGATTATCACTGGAGGAATGAAAGACAAGTTAGGCAATTTTTTTTTCACAATGATGGTTATGAAAACATTTTTTTTTAAAACCACAAATAGCTCTTGAGGCGAAGACTATTATTGAGACAAAGACTTTGTAAAAGGGAATTGTTAAGTACTTGAAGGATAAGGAAAAATATAAAAGCATACAGTGAAAGAACAGGATAAAAAGGATTAAATTAGATATTTATGCGCAAATGTTAAAGCAACTTCAGGCGAGGGGAAGATACGCGGATATCTATAAGTTGCTGTCTGAGTTGTACCGCTCCGCCGTTAGTTTCGTGAAAATGGCATCGCGCTGTCTGCCTCACCATTGAAATGGATTGAATGGCGTGAGGTTGCTGTATTTGCGCGGTGGATATGAACTAAACTCGGCACAGAAAGTTAAGTCAAATCATTTCAAGTCTAAGTACCCTTTTAATGATGTGGTAAGTGTTAATTACAGCCAATAAATCTCTCTGGCACTGAAAATTAACTATTACAAGTGTGGAGTCTCATTCCTTCAGGTATTGTTGTTGGAGATTTTAAAAATGTAAAATTTAAACATTTTATTTTTACTTCTCCTTTCTGTCTCTTTTTTCTCTCTCTCTCTCAATCCAATCTTTCTTTCCCTCTCTTTATTTCTCTTTCTGTGCCTGATTTGACATTGAATTCACCCACTCTAATTTACACTTCCTGCTCAGTTCTTGGTTAAGGAGATACACACTTGCTTGCCCTGTTCACTCAGGTCCCAGATGCCCGGTTTCCCTCGCTGCGACGTTATCAGCTCGCACTTTCAGCAATTGGCCACGCAAAAAAATTTAAAACCTAAACGTGCAAGGGCAAGTCTAACTGACAGCAGACACCATTAGATGCCCTGCTACAGCAAATTATGGCTGTGTGTTTGCTGCAAATTAGACTTGTTTGCTTTAAGTTAAGCCATAGGTTCCCCCACCCCAACCCGCCTCCAACTCACTGGCTGAAACAGTGGTGTCAATAGACACTCTGCAAAATGTCCTGTTGCTGGTGCCACAGCTGACAAATGATATACCATGAAAGAAATGTGTGCGCAGTTCTGGATGCTCAGCAACCTTGGGAAAATGGCAATGGTAAAGAGGCCTTACAGTGTAATTGGCCTCAGTAAGTTTGTACATAGCAAAATTAATTCTCGCTCAATATTTAAGCTTCAGTGTGGAGCTGGCAACCAACTCTAACTTCGACTTGCCACTAATAGCTCAATTTTCCCTGTTCACCACTAGATTCAGCACACATTGCAGTGGAAACAAGTCTGAGATTGTAAGGGAAAATGAGAACATGACCGAGGACATTCTTAACTGTGGGCAAAGGGAAAATGATAGTGCAGGAAAAAGAATATTTCAGAAGCTCTGCTCCAGATATGTCTTTTGCATGGTAGGCATTTCTTTACATCTCTTTCTTGTACTTCTAAACCTTTTTGGAGGCTATTAATTTAATTAGCTATCTCTCTCTGAAAGCAGTTAGTATATCTGAACTCTTGACATTCAGTTGTCTTCCTTCAAAGCCCTCTTTTATTTTGATTTGACTTGTAAAAGCGCTCTGTTCTTTGCTACGTGAGATCTGGTGAAGGGTCATCTCAAATGCTAGCTTTTCTTTTTCATTTTCATATTAATTGACCTACTGTGCACTTAAAGTATTTTTGGAAGAAGACTTGAATTTTTTTTTATATTCGTTCATGGGATGTGGGCATCACTGGCGAGGCCAGCATTTATTGCCCATCCCTAATTACCCTGGAGAAGGTGGTGGTGAGCCACCTTCTTGAACTGCTGCAGTCTGTGTGGTGAAGGTTCTCCCACTGTGCTGTTAGGAAGAGAGTTCCAGGATTTTGACCAAGCGATGATGAAGGAACGGCGATATATTTCCAAGTCGGTATGGTGTGTGACTTGGAGGGGAAAGTGCAGGTCGTGTCGTTCCCAGGTGCCTGCTGCTCTTGTCCTTCTAGGTGGTAGAGGTCGTGGGTTTGAGAGGTGCTGTCAAAGAAGCCATGGCCAGTTGCTGCAGTGCATCCTGTGGATGGTACACACTGCAGCCACTGTGCGCCGGTGGTGAAGGGAGTGAATGTTTAGGGTGGTTGATGGGGTGCCAATCAAGCGAGCTGCTTTGTCCTGGATGGTGTCGAGCTTCTTGAGTGTTGTTGGAGCTGCACTCATCCAAGCAAGTGGAGAGTATTCCATCACACTCCTGACTTGTAGATGGTGGAAAGGCTTTGGGGAGTCAGGAGGTGAGTCACTCGCCACAGAATACCCAGCCTCTGACCTGCTCCTGTAGCCACAGTATTTATATGGCTGGTCCAGTTAAGTTTCTGATCAATGGTGACCCACAGGATGTTGATGGTGGGGGATTCGGCAACAGTAATGACGTTGAATGTCAAGGGGAGGTGGTTAGACTCTCTCTTGTTAGAGATGGTCATTGCCTGGCACTAGTCTGGTGCGAACGTTACTTGCCACATATCAGCCCAAGCCTGGATGTTGTCCAGGTCGTGCTGCATGCAGGCTTGGACTGCTTCATTATCTGAGGGGTTGCGAATGGAATTGAACACTGTGCAATCATCAGCGAACATCCCCATTTCTGACCTTATGATGGAGGAAAGGTCATTGATGAAGTAGCTGAAGATGGTTGGGCCAAGGACACTGCCCTGAGGAACTCCTGCAGCAATGTCCTGGGGCTGAGATGATTGGCCTCCAACAACCACTAGCATCTTCCTTTGTGCGAGGTATGACTCCAGCCACTGGAGAGTTTTCCCACTGATTCCCATTGACTTCAATTTTACCAGGGCTCCTTGGTGCCACACTCGATCAAATGCTGCCTTGATGTCAAGGGCAGTCACTCTCACCTCACCTCTGGAATTCAGCTCTTTTGTCCATCTTTGGACCAAGGCTGTAATGAGGTCTGGAGCCGAGCGGTCCTGACAGAACCCAAACTGAGCATCCGTGAGTAGGTTATTGGTGAGTAAGTGCCGCTTGATAGCACTGTCGACGACACCTTCCATCGCTTTGCTGATGATTGAGAATAGGCTGATGGGGCGGTAATTGGCCAGATTGGATTTGTCCTGCTTTTTGTGGACAGGACATACCTGGGCAATTTTCCACATTGTTGGGTAGATGCCAGTGTTGTAGCTGTACTGGAACAGCTTGGCTAGAGGCGCGGCTAGTTCTGGGGCGCAAGTCTTCAGCACTACAGCTGGGATATTGTCGGGGCCCATAGCCTTTGCTGTATCCAGTGCACTCAGCCGTTTCTTGATATCACGTGGAGTGAATCGAATTGGCTGAAGACTGGCTTCTGTGATGGTGGGGATATTGGGAGGAGGCTGAGATGGATCATCCACTTAGCACTTCCGGCTGAAGATGGTTGCATATGCTTCAGCCTTGTCTTTTGCACTCGCGTGCTGGGCTCTGCCATCATTGAGGATGGTAATGTTTACAGAGCCTCCTCCTCCCATTAGTTGTTCAATTGTCCACCACTATTCACGACTGGATGTGGCAGGACTGCAGAGCTTTGATCTGATCCGCTGGTTGTGGAATCGCTTGGCTCTGTCTATAGCATGTTGCTTCCGCAGCTTAACATGCATGTAGTCCTGAGTTGTAGCTTCACCGGTTGGCACCTCATTTTTAGGTACACTTGGTGCTGCTCCTGGCATGCTCTTCTACACTCCTCATTGAACCAGGATTGATCCCCTGGCTTGTTGGTAATGGTAGAGTGAGGAATATGCCGGGCCATGAGGTGACAGATTGTGCTGGAATACAATTCTGCTGCTGCTGCTGATGGCCCACTGCACCTCATGGATGCCCAGTTTTGAGCTGCTAGATCTATTCTGAATCTATCCCATTTAGCACGGTGGTAGTGCCACACAGCACGTTGGATGGTATCCTCAGTGCAAAGACGGGACTTCGTCTCCACGAGGACTGTGCGGTGGTCACTCCTACCAATGCTGTCATGGGCAGATGCATTTGCGACAGGTAGATTGGTGAGGACGAGGTCAAGTAAGTTTTTCCCTCGTGTTGGTTCGCTCACCACCTGCCGCAGGCCCAGCCTGACAGCGAGGTCCCTCAGGACTCGGCCAGCTATGGTGCTACTAAGCCACTCTTGGTGATGGACTTTGAAGTCCCACACCCAGAGTCCATTCTGTGCCCTTGCTACCCTCAGTGCTTCCTCCTATTGGTGCTCAACATGGAGGAGGACTGATTCATCAGCTGAGGGAGGACGGTAGGTGGTAATCAGCAGGAGGTTTCCTTGCCCATGTTTGACCTGATGCCATGAGATTTCATGGGGTCCAGAGTCAATGTTGAGGACTCCCAGGGCCACTCCCTCCTGACTGTATATCACTGTACCACCACCTCTGGTGGGTCTGTCCTGCCGGTGAGACAGGACATACCCAGGGATGGCGATGGAAGAGTCTGGGACGTTGGCTGAAAGGTATGATTCTGAGAGTATGGCTTTGTCAGGCTGTTGCTTGATTGGTCTGTGGGACAGCTCTCCCAATTTTGGCACAAGTCCCCAGATGTTAATGAGCAGGACTTTGCAGGGTTGGCTGGGCTTGGTTTGCCTTTGTCGTGTCCAGCGCCTAGTGGTCTGATGCCGGGTGGTCCGATGCCGGGTGGTCCATCCGGTTTTATTCTTATGACTTTTTTTTAAAAGCGAGATTCTGATGTAAGCACAGCTTTTTTAAATTATATGGCATCAAAATTCAGCAAAAAAAAATTTGTAAGTAGAAAGTAGCAACTGTGCTGAAAAAAACCAAATCATTCCACTTCAAAACTAAAATAGAAAATCAAGGCAGGTAAGGAGTAGAACAAATGCATCATTAGTGCTCATGACACAGTGGTGCCCCAGACAATGGGAACTGCTGGAAATAGATTCAACAAAAGTCCATGACCTCTTTAATTCGTTATGTTTTCTGGATGGCACCAGAATCAGCTAATTCAAAAATTCTGAGAATTGGCTCCTGCACAGCAACGTAATGCACTTGTTATATAAATTACAAATGCCATGAGTATATCGTGGAACACTAACGTACTGCAAGCTGGAATAAATCCAGTGCTGAAGTGATTATATAGTCGTCAAAATGGCTAATATGAGGTCTTGTCGTAAACATTGTTTCAGGTTCAGATGCTTTAATGTTGTGTAATGGTATTCAATTTGAATAAATCAGTTGAAATGTAAACTAAAATAGATAATACTGCAAAGCGACAGGTACAATCAATGAATATACTTAGAAATGGCTTAGAAATAAACCTTGAAATTTGCATATGAATATATTAGCCAGTCTGGTTGCATTCACTCGCATTACCAGGTGAAATATATATTCAGGCAGATTTGCTTCCAAATGATCATTTTAATATTTTGTGAATAGAAATGAAACAGTATCTCGCATTTCAAATGCCAATCCTGCAGAATATAAAACAGCAACAAGGTATGTCTCAAATTTAATCTGTGCTTTTTAGTATCTCAGTGACAAATATATCAGTCAGGTACTTTTGGCAATCCCACAGTAACATAGCACCAAACTAATTAATTGCAACAGAAGAACATACTTATAATATTAAGTCAGAAGTCTCCACATCAAACCACCAAAGGACTGAGGGATAGGCAAGCTTGTATTTCAACAAAATCTGAGAACACAAACCTCGAAACAGGACGTACAATACATGCTTAAATTTACTTGGTAGCATCACTCGAGGGACTTGGTCTTTCTTTTTCCCACAAAAATCAATTCAACTTTTAAGACCCAGGACAAAACAGCAGGTAAACAAGATCAGCAATGTTAAGCGTTTGCTTTGAAAAAGCTGTGAATCATGAAGTACATACAGAAACACGTACTGTATTGAAACACAATTAATCTTTTGAGCACTAAGTTGCAATAGTACTATTAAAAAGACCTCCCCCCACCCTCTCAATTCTTCTCAGTAAGGTCAGACTGTTTTACAAGTATCTCTGAGGTCCAGCTATGTTCAACCTTGATCAACCTGCTTGAACATGCATTTTCCTCGTCCCAGTATCTCACCAAAAGTGCTCGTTTTCATCTGTGAACCTAAACTTCGAGGTTCAGCAGGCCATTTGATTATGGATAGAGGATCACAGATGAGGCCAATTCCCTCCCCATCTGATCTCCAAGTGTGCACTGTCCAACAGAGCCCACTGCATAGTTATCAGCAATAGGAACCATTACTGATTTGGTCCTTGGCCTACATTGCCCACAGGCATGGAGGCCTAATGGAGCGGTTCAGCTGCTGCCCCGGCTGACATCAACTAACAGCGCATAGCCGGGACTGAAGCTAAATTATACAGACAGTCATATGCAGAGCATATACCTACTAAGACATCAAAGAAACCCCAGGAAGTGTATTTGATCAATATGGAATAGAATCGCTCGCCAGCTGACTTGCCCCACCACCCAAAAAAATCAAACCGAGAGGCAAGTTTAAAGGGAAGATAGCTAAACACAAGGGTGAAAGGAATAGAAGTGTTAGATGAAGTAGGGAGGGAGGAGGCTCATGCGGAGCATAAACAGCAGCACAGACATGTTGGACCGAATGGCCTGTTTCTGTGTTGTACATTCTATGTAAAACTGTACCCTAAGGGAAACATCAGTATGTGAAAGTTCAAACTCATGTTCTGATTTTGGACTCATTTAGTCTTGTAGTTCATGGGTATCCCCAATCTCAAGTTTTTAAAAAACATTTTAAAAATCAGTAAATCTACTCAAAGGAGCAACTGAACAATTTGCATGGCCACAAAAAAATTCATTTTGTTTTCCCACAGCAAAGCAGTTTCAGAATAAAATTAGGCTTGTTGCCAAAGGTATTGAATGGCCCATTTTTCCCCAGAGATCTCAGTCACTAAAAAAGCTAGATGTCACAATTGGTAAGGCCATGCAGCCAGGTGACAAGTATAAGGGAGATGACCAACTTTCATAGAAATTGGAAGCATTTAAGTTAAGAAATGACAAATGTAGATAAATGTATTATTTTGCATAGTACATAGTTGGTGGCATAATCAATCAACAAGCACTTCCCTTTACAGGGGGAAATTTTGCCTATTTTTGAAACAGAAATATGTAGATGACAGTAAGACTTGCCAGGAATGTGAAGCAACTATCTAAAATCATTTAAATTAATAATCAGGGTGGGGGCACAGGAAAAAAAAACTGGATGAGATTGATCAAAGAGCAGTCGCTGGCATAGCAGTTATGACTGTTAGTAATATAAGACGCTGGTCTTGAGGCTTTTGTGGAAGTCAGTAAATAAGATTTAGTAAGAATGTCAGAAAACGGCTGGTGCCAGAGGATAATAATGATTAAACCATGCATGGGTAAGGTATGTTCAGGAAATAGAAAGGACAGGTGGTGGTGTAGCCCTACACTTTTGTTTGTATGTGAGACAGAAAGTGACAATAACAAACTACATTAAGGGTATACTACAGACTACCAGGTCATAAGAAAGAAGTCAGTTTAATCTTTGAAGAGATAAGAAGGGTATGTAAAAATAGCAAGGTTGCTTTATTGGAGAGCTTCAGCCAACCAAATATAAACTATAAATGCCAAGTTGTTCACAGTTTGAATTGGTACAGTACTGCATTATCTCGACTTGCTAAAAGTACATGACCTGGATTACACACAATGTGTAGGTTATGGCACTCTTGTGGGCCAATAAATGATCTTGTTTGACATGATTTGGGATGCAACAAATGCCAAAGACCTGGTATATAAAAAAAATTAAAACACCAACTGCAAAGAAATGATGGAAGAGCTCCAACAAAAAAAGGCTTTTCAGCAGTAGAAAAGTTGGAAATCTTTAAAGATATAATAATGCTGAACATGCAGGATAAATGCATAAATAAGCATAAGCACAACATGTATATCAGTAAAACGATAAACAAATCAATTAGAAAAGAAAGAAAACTATGCACGTAAATCATACATACAGAAAGACGCGGAAATATACAGCAATAAATATAGGAACATGCAAAAAAACATGTTAAGAAGGTGATCGAAGAGTGAGGCATAAAACAGATCAGTAAGATATTATTACAACAGTAAGAGAGAAGTCGGAGAAGAGGGAGAATACTAAAAGATTTAATGGGGCCAAAACGGAGGATGAGCATAAGATACTAAATGATTATTTCCTGCAGATATTAACAAGGGTAGATATGAGAAACATACCCTCCCTAAATATCAATAATCCAAGCAGAATTAATGACTTTGACATAAATAAGATTAAATGCTGGACAAGCCAAAACAGCACAATACAAAAAAATTCTCGGAAATGGATAGTATTTATCCAGCAATATTAAGCTGGACAAAAAATGAGATTTATGAGGTGCTGACATTCATCACCAGGGAGTCAAACACTGGAGAGATTCTAATAGGCCAAGGGGATGCCCATTTTCAAAAAGGATGACAGACTCGAACAAATACCAGTTAAAATAATGCATTCAATTAACGGGACTAAACTTGAGAACTAACTGTATGACAATTTAGTAAATAGCAGCCAACATGGATTTAGAAGTGATTCGGAAGATCCAGTTTGGTGAAACTTTTTTTTTGTAAGAAGGAAGTGATATGCCAAGAGAAACATGGAAAGTCCTACAATTTAGTGTTCCTCAAATCCCAAAAAGCATTTGAACCAGTTACCCATGAAAGGTCATTACTTTAGCTTAAAGTGGATTCAGGATAACTTGGAAGACAAGTACAATCACAATCTGCTCTTCATTACAACTAATTGTTTCCCACCTCTCTCCCCACCCTGCACCCTCCATCTTCACCTTGCATTATAATGATGAACTTCTACACCGGGTTCTCCTGCCATAACTTCTAAGCAGTGAGGGCTGGGGGGAGGGGCGGGGGGGGGGGGGGGGAATCGACAGAAACCACAGGGAAATGCTATTAACGGCTGTTTACACCATTTCTCTGGGGTTTTTGCCGAACTTACAAAGTTACGTTGGTGGATCAGGGAACCCTTGTAGAGATTCTACCCCGAACTGGTTCTAAAAATCAAGGCTACTTGTGCAGCTTCCTTTGACTCCTCCATCCCCACTCTCATGCAACCACCTGAACCCGGCTCTCAATCACACTACACACTGTTGCTTTGCCCCCATCTCTCCTCCAGCCTCCTGAGTCTTATTTCCTTCAAGAAGCCTTTCATCTGCTCCTTCAACCCCTTCCAAACTAGATCCTGACCATTTATTTTCCTCTTCTTACATCCAAGTTAACCAACACTGCCAAGCCTCCCGTTTACTACCCCTTTTAAAACTACTATCACCTTCCTTAAAAAGCCCACTGTCAATACTTCTACTTTCACAAGCTACTGCACTCTCTCTAACCTGACCTTCGTCTCCAAGCTCCTTAAATATATTACTGCATTTAAATATGAGCTCAGCACTCCCCGTTCTTATTTCACTAATTTGATTTCTAATCAGTCCACGGCACCACAACTACCTTAGTCAAAGTCACCAATCAACCTGGTGCTAACTACATCAACTTTCCTTACCAACCCCTCAGCTTGAACTCAGAAGGGCACATTTTTCAACCCTAACCTGAGCATGCCACTTCATTTCCAGTCTGTCATCAAGATGAGTTTCTTGCAGCATTAGAACATTAACTAACCCTCGACTATCTATTGCTCCATTCTCTTGAGAGTTGTATCCTTTAAAATTAATTTCCAATCTCAGAAACAACCAAATGCACACATGAATTGTTTGCTGTCCTGGCTGTCATATGTGGCAGGTAGTGTGTCAGGGTTGAATAGTAAAGATAGATCGGTATTCAAGTTTGCTCATTACTTGAAGGATCAATAATTATTTACATGGAATTTTCCTTCAGGAGATTGAACAGATGGTACAGTCCACAATAGAATAGACTGTATATGGTCTTTGGAAGGGATGGGGCTTTTGGCCAGATTGAGCTTTTCTCATTCCATGCTCTCATGTCCTTGTACAGCAGAGATGGCAAAGACTCAAATTGGCATGCATTCTGTATGATGTCAAATTATCAAAGAGATAGTGTTGCAAGAGTCTTCTCTAATGGATGGTACCTTATACGCATGTACACATAAGCTGAAGTAAAAATATATACCTTTCAGACATGCACATCTTAAAAGTCAACATTTTCAAAACATTTCCTGCGAGTTGAAGCTATACAGTCTGAAGCAATGTCACTTAATCTTCTAATTACCCCTGGCAACACACTACAGTGTTAGGCATACAACCATGATGAGAGAAGTAAATGTATAATCGCATAAATATGGGCTTACGTGGACAGCATCACAAGAGAGCACAGCTTGAGATACTCTGCTTCCAAGTTAAATATGACCAGTGCTGTAAGAATATAAGCTATGAAATCCATTTGAAGCAGCTGGTAATAAAGCAGAGCACAAGTCAGGCTGATAAGCAACATAACAGCACTGGTAACATCAAAGGGGTAAATGAGGTTTTCTCCTTTGACCTCTACAGTTGTACAAATTTACTCACGTTTTATCAAGGAGATCAGAAGTGAATGTAAAGTGCAATTGTTTTTGTTGTTGTACTGAGGACTGGTCATTGCCACCACATTTGAAACAGTGCCCCGTTCCACTAATGCTTCTGCTACTCAACTTTTCATCAATGCCTGCAAGCTAGCAGAAAATTAAACAGTTCCCCAATGGCAGAACAGATTTAATTTGTGAATACATGAGCCATAAAGGTCGAAGATTTGATCCCTGGTTTGTGCTGAGTTAGCGGATCTGAATGGAGATAGTTATAGCGACATTACAACTGGTGTCAGTGGCCCTGAATTAGAAGAAGTAAAATTAGTCTGGGTTCCAAATCCTGATTGCAAAGCTGGAAGCCTGTGGGTGTGGATGTCGGGCTTGGACAGGATTGCACTCGGCTACAATACTCCAGCCAAGTTCAAATGGAGGGAGAGAAGTATTCCCATAGACAAAAGGAAATATTTAACTTCTATCTTTTATGCTGCCTTGCTCCTCAGCAGAATGACTTTGAAATGAACTTGAACACTCAACATCACACTTGGTCCATTCCAATATGAAAACCCATTCTCTTACCCAGCTTTTGTACTAAGGCGGGAGGTTTGACTATTTATAGGACTTGTAGGATTGACTATTTATAATTGAGTTATTGAGTGATTGACTATTTATAATTGAGTTATTGAGTGATAAATCAAGTCCTGCTTAAGACCACCAGCACAGTGATTTGCCTCTGATTAATTTCAAAGGTCTGACATTTGTTGCATAAGTGCGAAAGACATCAATCTCATGTCCAGAGGGAGATCAGTGGAGTTAGTGTGGCAGAGTTGCATAAATGAAGGACATAGGTCATTATCTGCACCTCAAAACGCTTCCAAGCAAACCTTCGAGAGACTTAATTTTGTACTTTCCATTTACTTCACATTGGCTTAAGTATTATGAAGTGCCACTGGTTGCTTAAAATGTATTAGAGTGAGCATTATATTGCAAGAACAAGTGACGCCATAATGGAGACCTCCGACACTTTCTTACATATTCATAGATTCATAGAGTTATACAGCACGGATAGAGGCCCTTCGGCCCATCGTGTCCGCGCCGGCCATCAAGCCCTGTCTAATCTAATCCCATATTCCAGCATTTGGTCCGTAGCCTTGTATGCTATGGCATTTCAAGTGCTCATCCAAATGCTTCTTGAATGTTGTGAGGGTTCCTGCCTCCACAACCCTTTCAGGCAGTGAGTTCCAGACTCCAACCACCCTCTGGGTGAAAAAGTTCTTTCTCAAATCCCCTCTAAACCTCCCGCCTTTTACCTTGAATCTATGCCCCCTTGTTATAGAACCCTCAACGAAGGGAAAAAGCTCCTTAGTATCCATCCTATCTGTGCCCCTCATAATTTTGTACACCTCAATCATGTCCCCCCTCAGCCTCCTCTGCTCCAAGGAAAACAAACCCAATCTTCCCAGTCTCTCATCATAGCTGAAGCGCTCCAGCCCTGGTAACATCCTGGTGAATCTCCTCTGCACCCTCTCCAAAGCGATCACATCCTTCCTGTAGTGTGGCGACCAGAACTGCACACAGTACTCCAGCTGTGGCCTAACCAGTGTTTTATACAGCTCCATCATAACCTCCTTGCTCTTATATTCTATGCCTCGGCTAATAAAGGCAAGTACCCCATATGCCTTCTTTACCACCTTATCTACCTGTTCCGCCGCCTTCAGGGATCTGTGAACTTGCACACCAAGATCCCTCTGACCCTCTGTCTTGCCTAGGGTCCTCCCATTCATTGTGTATTCCCTTGCCTTGTTAGTCCCTCCAAAGTGCATCACCTCACACTTTTCCGGGTTAAATTCCATTTGCCACTATTCCGCCCATCTGACCAACCCATCTATATCGTCCCGCAGACTGAGGCTATCCTCCTCGCCATTTACCACCCTACCAATTTTTGTATCATCAGCGAACTTACTGATCATACCTTTTACATTCATATCCAAGTCATTAATGTAGACCACAAACAGCAAGGGACCCAGCACCGATCCCTGTGGTACCCCACTGGCCACAGGCTTTCAGTCACAAAAACAACCTTCGACCATCACCCTCTGCCTTCTGCCACTAAGCCAGTTTTGTATCCAAAGTGCCAAGGCACCCTGGATTCCATGGGCTCGTACCTTCTTGACCAGTCTCCTGTGCGGGACTTTATCGAAGGCCTTACTGAAATCCATGCATACCACATCCACTGCGTTACCCTCATCCACACGCCTAGTCACCCCCTCAAAAAATTCAATCAAATTAGTCAGACATGATCTTCCCTTGACAAAGCCATGTTGACTATCCCTGATTAATCCTTGCTTCTCCAAGTGGAGACTAATTTTGTCCTTCAGAATTTTTTCCAATAATTTTCCTACCACTGATGTTAGGCTCACTGGCCTGTAGTTCCCCGGTTTTTCCCTACTCCCCTTCTTGAATAATGGTACTACATTAGTATATTTATAGTTATGTTCTGGGCACTGAAAATTGATAACATCTCAATTTCTGGTAACAGAGGTTCCACGTTCTCAGCCTTCATAAATGTTCAGCACAGCAAGGTTCATAGGGCTCACTGGGGAGCAAAAGCCAATAACATAAATGTACAAATAAAGATCTTTTGTGGTCATTCAAAAGAGAGGCAGTAAATGGGAAATCCAGTTTGCACTGCTTACTAGTATAGGATGCAGCATCAGGAAACCAGACAGCAGAAAGACTGGCAGCCCTAATTATCTTCACAAGTGAGTTATGGAGCCATAGATTCTATCAAACTATAGTTTTCAAAGTCAAAAATAGTTGCAAGTCCATCTGGTGCAGGACAATTTGTAGTCAATTTCTACAATAAATGAGACACAAAACTATGATAATTACCACCAATGTCTATTTGTACACTTCTACACTATAGACTTAAATATGCTGGACAATGAAACTTCACATAAATTAGATTCCATCAATTTGACTTTTCTTTCCCTTAAAGCTACTTTCTTCGGTAAATATATTTTTCTAATTTAAAATAAGGTACAAAGATGCAGGAAGTAAAACAAATATTCTTTTCGTGCTGTGCCACTGATAACCCTAATTCTACTTTTTATTATTCTAGCAGTAATCTATGTTTACAATCCATCATGCCCATCAGATTACACTGTCTTAAACCTGCCAATAGCATCCTGTCGTTAAAATAGCAATAAGATGAAATTTGAATTATCGTGCTTTTTTTTAAAAAAATGGATTTTAAATGCTGGCTGGGTTAGTTACAATTGTGTTCACAAATGGTTGCCACACAATATTTCATGGGCATGAATCTCAAAAGGATCGAAGATCAGCTTTCACCTCATCACCGGTAAATTTTCAACTTAAGAGGCAAGGGCTAATGAAGGAAACTCTCAAATTCAGCTATTGTGTACATCAAACTGAGGTTCATCTAATATGTGGATTTCTAGACTCAAATCATTATTTCATTTGAAAGGAATATTTTGCACATTATTGTAGAAAGCCATGAAGGCAACATTGTGCAGTTCAAGTTTGTCGCCTGAACATACAACTATCCACTGTGTATACCTAAGCCCTGTAACTCTTTCGCACTTGACATATTACAAATGCATAAATCCAGATAGATCATATTCAAAGCAGAAAGGACTGTGATGTACATATTTTAGTTGATTACACTTAACATTTTAAGTTCACACAGCTGAAGATTAATAACTTCAGCAATATTTCAAATATATTCTAAATATTAATCGCATTGGAGGCATAATATGTTTCAGTAATAAAATAAGTTACCTTTTGTTTGTGTAGCAAAACTAAGCATTAGTTTAGAAAATAGATCCGGACTCTCAAACTTTTCCTCTTTGGCTTTGATCCAAAAGCATTTCTTTGTCATTTCCTGGGGTCCAATCTGGAATTAAGGTACAAATGAATTTATCTTGTTGATAATCTTACATCTTTATCATAACTGCAACAATGAATCACCACCCAAGTACAGACTATAATCAAGTAGTGTAGGTCATTAACACTTCAATTAGCTTTTTTGTTTCAGGCAATTGTCTGCTAACCTTTTGGGACTGCGCGCAAATGAAACATTAATGTTCCCCTTTTTACCATGTTGCACAAATGGACGTGATTCTCCTTAATTGAAAAAACAATTAGTATGTTCAAAATAGAGTTTCCATTAGGAAAATTACATTTTCTCTTGCCTTTCATTAAGCTGAAATGGATTATTACATTTTTAAAAAACTTTTCAAACAGCTAAGTTGGAAAAGAGACAACTATTAATGTAAGCAAAGTACTATAAAGTATTACTATATTAAATAATACTCTTAAAAGTACTGTATTTTTCAATGACAGCATATCTCT
Source organism: Heptranchias perlo (assembly GCF_035084215.1). Classification (NCBI taxonomy): domain Eukaryota; kingdom Metazoa; phylum Chordata; class Chondrichthyes; order Hexanchiformes; family Hexanchidae; genus Heptranchias; species Heptranchias perlo. Next base: position 17,831,713 of record NC_090339.1, read on the forward strand.
AAATGGCTTAGATGTTAAATCACCATATACTCTGGTAGAATGAATTTAAAGTTCAATGTCACCAAATACTATACATTCAAGAAAATAGTTCTTCTTCTGGATGAGCATACATGCAGATTTCTACTGAAACTTAAGGTTTGATTGATTTCCACTGACTTCTAATGTGAGGACATCAAATCTATACAATTCAGGGAGTACGTATTGCTTTATTTTAATTTATTAATCCGTATATATGCATACACACACACACACACTCTTGATATACAGACATATATTGAAAAAAAGTAAAAGTTCTGGACAATCCAGAACTGCCATATAGTAAAGTGGAATTCAATTCAGTTACCAGAAGCCAGTGAGCCTAAATATAAATGGATGGAACTGTGGACTGCCATCCCCGAAACACCAGTTAAAAATCTCAGAATCGCATATAGTAAAAATGGAATTTGACTTTGTTACCATAGTATCATAGTAGGTACAACACAGGAGGCAGCCATTTGGCCCATCGTGCCTGTGCCGGCTCTTTGAACGAGATATCCATTTAATCGCATTCCCCTGCTCTCACCCCATTCCCTTCAAGTATTTAACCAATTCCCATTTGAAAGTTATGAATCTGCTTCCATCACCCTTTCAGGCAGCACATTCCAGATCATTACAACTAGCTGCGTAAAAAAATGTTTCCTCATGTCGCCTCTGGCTCTTTTGCCGATCACCTGAAATCTGTCTCCTCTGGTTCCAGGACCTTCTGCCACTGGAAACAGTTTTTCCTTATTTACTCTGTCAATCTTCGTGATTTTGAACACCTCTATCAAATCTCCCCTTAACCTTCTGTGTTCTAAGGAGAACAACCCCAGCTTCTCCAGTTTCTCCACATAACTGAAGTCCCTCATTCATGGTACCATTCCAGTAAATCTCATCCGAATCCTCTCTAAAGCATTGACATCCTTCCTAAAGTGTGGTGCCCAGAATTGAACACAATACTCCAGCTGAGGCCCAACGAGTGTTTAATAAAGGTTTAGCATATCTTTGTTGCTTTTGTACTCTAAGGCTCTATTAATAAAACCCAGGATGCTATATGCTTTTTTAAAATCCTTCTCAACTTGTCCTGCCACCTTCCAAAATTTGTGTCTCTCTGTCCCTGCACCCCTTTAAAATTACACCATTTAGATTGCCTCTCCTGCTTTCTGTCCCCTTGCCAATTTTGTATCCACGCTACCACAGTCCCTTTAATCACACGGGCTTTAATTTTGCTAACAAGTTGATTATGTAGTACTTTATCAAATGCCTTTTGAAAGTCCATCTATACATCAACCACACTACCCTAATTAACCCTCTCCTTTACATCATCAAAGAACTCAATCAAGTTGGACAAACATGATTTCTTTAAAAAACCTGTGCTGACTTCATTTTTAAGCCCATACTTTTCCAAGTGCCAATTAATTTTCTCCCGGATTATTGTCTGAAAGTTTCCCCACCACCGACGGTAGGCTGACTGGCCTAAAACAGTGTCCATGAATATTTACAACATTTTTTAAAAATTTGTTCATGGGATGTTGGTGTCACTGGCAAGGCCAGCAATTATTGTCCATCCCTAATTGCTCTTGAGGTGGTGGTGGTGAGACGCCTTCTTGAACCGCTGCAGTCCGTGTGGTGATGGTTCTCCCACACTGCTGTTAGATAGGGAGTTCCAGGATTTTGACCCAACAACAATGAAGGAACAGCGATATATTTCCAAGTCAGAATGGTGTGTGACTTGGAACGTGCAGGTGGTGTTGTTCCCACGTGCCTGCTACTCTTGTCCTTCTAGGTGGTAGAGGTCGCGGGTTTGGGAGGTGCTGTCGAAGAAGCCTTTGCGAGTTGCTGCAGTGCATCCTTTAGATGGTATACACTGCAGCCATGGTGCACCGGTGGTGAAGGGAGTGAATGTTTAGGGTGGTGGATGGGGTACCAATCAAGCGGGCTGCTTTGTCCTGGATGGTGTCGAGCTTCTTGAGTGTTGTTGGAGCTGCACTCATCCAAGCAAGTGGAGAGTATTCCATCACAATCCTGACTTGTGCCATGTAGATGGTGGAAAGGCTTTGGGGAGTCAGGGGGCAAGTCACTCGCTGCAGAATACCAGCCTCTGACCAGCTCTTGTAGCCACAGTATTTATGTGGCTGGTCCAGTTAAGTTTCTGGTCAATGGTGACCCCCAAGATGTTGATGGTGGGGGATTCGGCGATGGTAATGCCGTTGAATATCAAGGGGAGGTGGTTAGACACTCTCTTGTTGGAGATGGTCATTGCCTGGCACTTGTCTGGTGCGAATGTTACTTACCACTTATCAGCCCAAGCCTGGATGTTGTCCAGGTCTTGCTGCATGTGGGCACGGACTGCTTTATTATCTGAGGGGTTGCGAATGGAATTGCACACTGTGCAATCATCAGCGAACATCCCCACTTCTGACCTTATGATGGAGGGAAGGTCATTGATGAAGCAGCTGAAGATGGTTGGGCCTAGGACACTGCCCTGACGAAATCCTGCAGCAATCAACAATGTCCAGGGGCTGAGATGATTGGCCTCCAACAATCACTACCATCTTCCTTTCTGCTCGGCATAACTCCAGCTACTGGAGAGTTTTCCCCCGATTCCCATCGACTTCAATTTTACTAGGGCTCCTTGGTGCCACACTCGGTCAAATGCTGCCTTGATGTCAAGGGCAGTCACTCTCACCTCACCTCTGCAATTCAGCTCTTTTGTCCATGTTTGGACCACGTAATGAGGTCTGGAGCCGAGTGGTCCTGGCGGAACCTAAACTGAGCGTCGGTGAACAAGTTATTCGTGAGTAAGTGCAGCTTGATAGCACTGTCGACGACACCTTCCATCACTTTGCTGATGATTGAGAGTAGACTGATGGGGCAGTAATTGGCCAGATTGGATTTCTCTTGCTTTTTATGGACAGGACATACCTGGGCAATTTTCCACATTGTCAGGTAAATGCCAGAGTTGTAGCTATACTGGAACAGTTTGGCTAGAGGCGCGGCTAGTTCGGGAGCACAAGTCTTCAGCACTACAGCACTCTTCACTGAGGGTGGTGAACCTGTGGAATTCTCTGCCACAGAAGGCAGTGGAGGCCAAGTCATTAGATGTATTCAAGAAGGAGATAGATATATTTCTTAATGCTAAAGGGATCAAGGGATATGGGGAAAAAGCAGGAACAGGGTACTGAGTCAGACGATCGGCCATGATAATTTTGAATGGCGGAGCTGGCCCAAAGGGCCAAATGGCCTACTCTTGCTCCTATTTTCTATGTTACAGCCGAAATGTTGTTGGGGCTCATAGCCTTTGCAATATCCAGTGTACTCAGCCGTTTCTTGATATCACATGGAGTGAATCGAATTGGCTGAAGACTGGCTTCTCTGGCGGTGGGGATATCGGGAGGAGGCAAAGATGGATCATCCACTCGGCACTTCTGGCTGAAGATAGGTGCAAACGCTTCAGCCATGTCTTTTGCACTCACGTGCTGCACTCTGCCATCATTGAGGATGGGGACGTTCACAGAGCCTCTTCCTCCCGTTAAGTTGTTTAATTGTCCACCACCATTCATGACTAGATGTGGCAGGACTGCAGAGTTTTGATCTGATCCGTTAGTTGTGGAATCACTTAGCTCTGTCTATAGCATGTTGCTTCCACTGTTTAGCATGCATGTAGTCTTGTGCTATAACTTCACCAGGTTGGCACCTCATTTTTAGGCACGCCTGGTGCTGCTCCTGGCATGCTCTTCTACACTCCTCATTGAACTAGGGTTGATCCCCGGCTTGTTGGTAACGGTAGAGTGAGGAACATGCTGGACTATGAAGCTACAGATTGTGCTGGAATACAATTCTGCTGCTGCTGATGGCCCATAGCACCTCATGGATGCCCAGTTTTGAGCTGCTAGATCTGTTCTGAATCAATCCCATTTAGCACGGTGGTATGCCACACAACACGTTGGATGGTGTCCTCAGCGTGAAGACGGGACTTTGTCTCCACAAGGACTGTGCGGTGGTCACTCCTACCAATACTGTCATGGACAGATGCATCTGCAACAGGTAGATTGGTGAGGACGAGGTCAAGCAGATTTTTCCCTTGTGTTGGTTCGCTCACCACCTGCCGCAGGCCCAGTCCGGCAGCTATGTCCTTCAGGACTCAGCCAGCTCAGTCAGTAGTGGTGCAACCGAGGCACTCTTGATGATGGACATTGAAGTCCCCCACCCAGAGTACATTCTGTGCTTTTGCTACCTTCAGTGCTTCCTCCAAGTGGTTCTCAACTTGGAGGAGGACTGATTCATCAGCTGAGGGTGGGCGGTAGGTGGTAATCAGCAGGTGGTTCTTTGCCCATGTTTGACCTGATGCCATGAGATTTCATGGGGTCCAGAGTCAATGTTGAGGACTCCCAGGGCCACTCCCTCCTGACTGTATATCACTGTACCGCCACTTCTGGTGGGTCGATTTCGTCGGTGGGACAGGACATACCCAGGGATGGTAATGGAAGAGTCTGGGACGTTGGCTGAAATGTATGATTGTGAGTATGGCTATGTCAGGCTGTTGCTTGCCTTGTCTGTGGGACAGCTCTCCCAATTTTGGCACAAGTCCCCACATGTTCATGAGGAGGACTTTGCAGGGTTTGCCTTTGTCGTGTCCGGTGCCTAGTGGTCCGATGCCAGGTGGTCTGTCTGGTTTTATTCTTATCATGACTTTTTGTAGCGAGACTGTACAACTGAGTGGCTTGCTGGGCCATTTTAGAGGGCGATTAAGAATCAACCATATAGCTGTGGGTCTGGAGTCACATAAAGACCAGACCGGGTAAGGACGGCAGGTTTCCTTCCCTAAAGGACAAATAAAATTTTCTGGTGACCTTTTATTCTACTTTGAGAAATATCTTCTACCCTATATCTGCCCACCTAGTAGTCTAAATAAATAAGTCTCTAATCTATCAAGTGACTATCACACATTCGAATAGTATGTCAACTTGCAACTGGGCGACTCAAATATCATGTTCATAAAATGGCAAAATTAATGCAGAACAGGTAGGAGAATCCATCAATGAATAAGCAGGTATAAAAAATGTACTAATCAAGTAGCAAACAAGTATAAAAAATCCACAAACAGCAACCAACAAAATAACTAGCAAGGAGGTTACCTATGTAACCAGTCAATGTACTTTTTAAAATGTTTTCACTACTGCCTCTACTTTGTCAGTAACTAAAGGACACAGTATTAAAGACAAGGTTACCAACATAAAAAAGTAAAAAAAAAATTGAACAATTCTGCACAAGAACGCTCACTAAAATTGCTGTGCACAAAACTGGAAGCAACCTTGTGGCATGGATTGGTGGGATTGGTTGGGAGATAGGAGACAGAGTCGGAACAAAAGGAACATTCTTGGATTGATAGAGAGTGACAAGTGATGTCTCCTAGGAATCAATGCAGGAGCTCCAGCTTTTCACTCAAATAAAATGACCTCAATTTGGAAATGGGGAATATTTGCAGATGATATCGAACTACCATGTATACTGAATTGTGAAGGGAATAGAAAATTACAAAAAGACATAGATTAAGCAAGTAGGCAGAACACTGGCAGAAACACTTCAACATAATAAAGTATGAGATGGCATACTTTGGACTTAAGAAGGGCAAATGGGAATATAGTCGAAACTGAGAAAAATCAAGCACATAAGTCACTAAAAATTAGCTCAAAGGTGCAAAAAGTGAACCCAGACATTAATGGGATTGAACACGAGGTATAGGACATAAAAGGAAGGAAATAGTACTGCAGTTATACAGAGTGCTGGTTAGACCTCATTTATAACTTTTGTTAAGGTTTTAGGCATCCCACCTTAGGAAGGATATCCTGGCCTTGGAGAAAATGCAATGATGATTCATCAAGATGGTACCTGGGGTGAAAGGACTTCGTCATAATAAAAGTGAAGTGTTCGTAATAATGAAGGGAATTGACATGTTAGATCAGGAATGACTCTTTCTCGAGAAGAGAAATCTAAAACTTAAGAAAGTAATCTTCAAATTCAACTAAAATATCTTACAAGCAAATCCAAAAGCTGTTTCCTCATACAAAGGAATGAGATTATGTGGTATGCACTAGCACAGAAGACGATAGATGGAGAATCAATTGTGATGTTTAAAATGAAAATGAATACTTCCTTGGGAAGTAAGGGTAAACAAGGATATGGAGAAAGGGCAGAGAATTCGTACTAAAGACAGACGTTGTACTTAAAGCGCTTTTCACGACCCCAGGTCATCCCGAAACACTTTACAGCCAATGAATTACTTCTGAAGTGCAGTTACTGTTGTAATGTAGGAAATGTGGCAGGAAATATGGCAGACAATTTGCACACAGCAAGCTTCCACAATCATCAATGAAATAAATGTTTGCATTAGGTGTTTATTGAGGGATAAATATTGGCCAGGATACTTGGAGAACTTCCCTGCTCTTCTTCGAAAAGTGCCGTATCTTTTACGTCCACCTGAGAGGACAGGCGGGGTCTCGGTTTAATGTCTCATCCGAGAAACAGCATCTCCAACAGTGCAGGATTCCCTCAGTACTGCACTTAAGTGTCAGCCAAGATTATGTAGTCAAGTCTGGAGTGGGTAGCGATGTAATGGCTAACAAAATGGTAGAGCAAACTCAATGGCCCAAATGGCCTCCTCCTGTTCCTGCATATTTTCTCATGATTAACTCATGATTAACTCATATTACACAAAAGAAAAAAACCACAACTGAGCTTCCAAGAATTACAGCACTAAGAAACCAGCTTCTCGATTTTGAGAGGAAAAAGAAAGAGGTGGATTTTCACTTTCACCGCTTGCCAGAAAGCTAACAATAGTGTATTGCCTTCAATGGAAAGGTAAATCTGGTAGGGTGTATAATGGGTGGCCGATCCACTACTTTTCCAGCTGGCGGTGAAAGTAAAAATCTACCCCAAAATGTTTGTGATTCCATACATATGACTAATTCCACTTCATAACTCTCAACATCTAAACTTATTAGTTGCAAAGGTTACATGGTCGAATATGTGTTCTTAGTAATCTATAATGAAATTTAAGAATAATATAATCACTGTGCTGAATCTTTGACTTTGAATCTTTAGGCAGAGTCAACACGGTTTTATGAAAAGGAAATAGTGTTTGACAAATCTATTGGAGTTTTTTTTGAGGGTGTAACGAGCAGGGTAGACAAGGGGGAACCAGTGGATGTAGTATGTTTGGATTTTCAAAAGGCATTTGATAAGATGCCACATAAGAGGTTGTTACACAAGATTAGAGGTCATGGGATTGGGGGTAATATATTAGCATGGATTGAGGATTGGTTAACAGACAGAAAAGAGAGAGTAGGAATAAACAGGTCATTTTCAGGTTGGCAGGTTGTAAATAGTGGGGTGCCGCAGGGATCGGTGCTTGGGCCTCAGATATTTACAATCTATATTAATGACTTAGATGAAGGGACTGAGTGTAATGTATCCAAGTTTGCTGACGATACAAAACTAGGTGGGAAAGAAAGCTATGAGGAGGTCACAAAGAGTTTGCAAAGGGATATCGACAGATTAAGTGAGTGGGCAAGGTGGCAGATGGAGTATAATGTGGGAATATGAGGTTATTCGCATTGGTAGGAAAAATAGAAAAACAAAATGTTTTTAAATGGTGAGTAACTATCAAATGTTGGTGTACAGAGGGATTTGGGTGTCCTTGTACATGAAACACAAATTTAATATTCAGGGACAGCAAGCAATTAGGAAGGCAAATGGCACATTGGCCTTTATTGCAAAGAGGTTGGAGTCCAAAAGTAAGAAAGTCTTGCTGCAACTGTACAGGGCTTTGGTGAGACCACACCCGGAGTATTGTGTGCAGTTCTGGTCTCCTTACCTAAGGAAGGATATACTTGCCTTAGAGGTGGTATAATGAAGGTTCACTAGACTGATTCCTGGAATGAGAGGGCTGTCCTTTGAGGAGGGATTGAGTAGAATGGGCCTATACTCTCTGGAGTTTAGATGAATGAGAGGTGATCTCATTGAAACATATAAGATTCTAAAAGGGCTCGACAGGGTAGATGCTGAGGGGCTATTTCCCTGGCTGGAAAGTCTAGAATTAGGATTCATAGTCTCAGGATAAGGGCTCGGACATGTCAGACTGAGATGAGGAGAATTTTTTTTCACTCAGAGGGTTGTGAATATTTGGGATTCTCTACCCCAGAGAACTGTGGTGCTGAGTCATTGAGTATATTCAAGACTGAGATAGATAGATTTTTGGACTCCAGGGGAGTCAAGGAATATGGGGATCGGGCAGGAAAATGGAGTTGAGCTTGAAGATCAGCCATGATCTTATTGAATGGCGGAGCAGGCTCGAGGGGCCATATGGCCTACTCCTGCTCCTATTTCTTATGTTCTCATGTTCATTTTCACCTTGCAACACGCACCATCCTCAAGCAATGACATTTACGTATATGCAAATCAACTACAAAACTATTAAAAAAGTACAGATTTATTGACAACACTGACCTTGACTCTTTAAGCTTTGGAGATTACTATAGGTATACTTCCTCAAATAGTTAGCTAAATAATTTTGTTGGGCTTGATCTGCATCATGAAAAAAACATCATTCCCTCGTCTATCACATATTCACTGATATTCACCTTTATTTACTGTAATGCAGAGGATGGTCAAAATAAAGTTATAGGTGACACACTTAAGTGAAATCCACTGTACAATACTTCAGTTATTTTCCATATTGTTTGTCATTTAATGATATACATGATTAAAACTGCAGAAGTGTAATTTTTGTGTCTCAAATAATGAATAAGAATTTGAATAATGTACAAGACAATATACTATATTAGAAATGTTCTCTGAATAAACTATTCTACAGTAGCATGTTTAATTAAAGAATATAACCCAAGTCCTCAGAGGGATGAGATCTTTTGGTTTACAATATTTAAAAAGGTCATTACATATTTTATGCTGCTTTACTCCCTTTGGCACAGGCTAAGCACTCATTTACTTTTCCTAAATCTCTTACTTTGCCCTTATCAGTGAGCTCCTGTAACTGTCAGATAAATTGCTATATATTATTATACCCTCTAGCCATATTTTGAGTGTAGCAAGAAAACAGCCATATATATTTTTCATCTTTTGCTGGTTAACCTTTTCAGTTATAGAAGGAACCAAATCTCCGTGAATAAAGTCAGACAACAAAAGAACATTTTTGTCTCATCACATATTTGGTTTTACATCTGCAATGTGAAAATATGAACTCTGATCATTCCCAATGTACTGTAACATTTGTTATGGTTGATAGCCCAATGGTGCTATTTAAAAGGCGCTGCTGCTAAGCAGTATCTTAAATATTGAGGAAACATCAAAGCATCTGAAGTATTAGCACATTTTAAAATCCTCAGGTGGCTTGGGAAAATAATTTGCCAATACCTTGACATATCTTGATGTTTCCAGAACACACATTTTGACAGGGGCTCAAATTTACAATCTGACTGTAAAGTGCAGGGTACTTGCATTTGCCGTCAATTAAAATTTGCTATGTATTCTCATTTTTCCACCCTCATTTAAAAGTTATTCCTGCAAAAATAAACATGTGTTTTGGCCAAATGGGAAACTGTGGCACAATTTGCTGAGATGACTACAAATCTTCCAACTTTTCATTTCCTGATTCATATTTTAATTTTACAAACAGCATATTGGAAATGCATTTTTGCAGACCAGCTTTGGAAAAGGAACTGGAAGCTCATTGTATTTGGCAAACTTCACAGCCAATTCAGCACAATGAAAAAAGACAACTCAGCAGAGCTCAAATGATGATGTGCAGCTATATTATTAAACAGATCCAACGTACAATTTCAAATCATCATTGTAATTACTTGCTATATAATTGACTTAAAATTCTGCCACGGAAATCTTTAAATAATGTCTGCATCTTCAAACTTACCATACAACAGAAATGCATGCCTTTCTTTCGACGCCTGCCATTTGTTGTATTGGGCTTCTAATCCGTGCTGGGGGTGCAAGCGAACAGTAGCCATTTCTCCCAAGATGGGGGAGATAACATTAAAGGAACAGTCACTCTAAGCCATCTCTTGGCAAGCAACTAACACTGGCACTGGCAGAAATCTAGAAGCAGGCCGTTTAGACAGAATGTTGCACAGAAGAAAGTGAGATTATAAATAGATAGAAATGGAGAAAGATGTTCACCTAGCCCACGGTGCAGACTCTCCCGCGCTGGCTACTCAGAGAGCAGACAGTGCCGTTTCCCATTTCCCCTCCTCCCCACGAGTCTAGATTCTGGCACATGAAAAGCTTGCGCACAGAAATTGGCCTGCAACACTTGGCTGGAGAGCATAAAATCCTGTTGAAGGGCTGCAGCTCATCATTAAAGAGGAAGCTGTCATTTCAACGGAAAAGTGGGTTTTATGATCTGCACAGATACTGTATGAGGCTTCGCAAAATTATTAACCTTTGAGAATCCTGCTGGCAGTCATTACCTTATCTGAAATTTGTGTAGTTACTAAACTGTGAACTACCACATGGTGGTTGCAGGTTTTGTGATAAAAATTGAATACAACTCTTTTTTTTCTTGCCATTAAAAATTTACCACCTTCCTATTGTGCTCACATGGTAGTGTTAGAGTATAATAAAACAAATATCAACTGCTATTCTGGCAGCAGGGCCAATATCAGTGCCTTGGGAAGCAGACTGACCCAGACAATAAACTTATGCTACCACTGTGGGACTCTAGACATTCCAAAACATTACAGAACTGGCAAGTAATCCTCAAGGTAATAGCTTAACACAACACCCTGAACTGCAGTCAGTGACCTTACACTGTACTATGTCTCCATAATACAACAAACTGTTCTATTACTTTCACAAGGCCATTTATAGGCCAAAAAGTGAAAAGAATAATTCCCCTAATAGTTTCCTGTACACCATGTGTCATTTCCATAGTTATGCAATTGATCAAGTCTACTGTTAGGTTACCTAATTTGAGAAAAATAAAGGATGTCAGGCACCTTTCAAGTTAGTAATCAGGTATGACTGAAAAGGTCATCTGCAAGGGTTGCTCCTGTGGGTGCAGTATGTTGATTTGGCAGACTTTACTCTGATAGAAAGAAAGGAAGACTTGCATTTATATAGTGCCTTTTATGACCACAGGACATCCCAAAGCACTTTACAACCAATGAAGTACTTTTGAAGTGTAGTCACTGTTGTAATGTAGGAAACGTGCCAATTTGCACAGAGCAAGGTCCCACAGCAATGTGATAATGACCAGTTAGTATGATTTAGTGATGTTGGTTGAGAAATAAATATTGGCCAGGACTCCCCTGCACTTCTTCGAAATAGTGCCATGGGATCTTTTAAGTGAGGGGGAAGACAAGGCCTCGTTATAACATCTCATCCAAAAGACGGCACCTCCTGACAGTGCAGCACTCCCTCAGTACTGGACTAGAGTGTCAGCCTGGATTTTGTGCTCAAGACCCTGGAGTGGGATATGAACCCACAACCTTCCAACTCAGAGGCAAGAGTGCTACCACTGAACTACGGCTAACACCACAATGAGGCAGCAGACAAGGATATGCCAAAAGACAACATCTTCATTTCCCAGAGTCTTTGGGAAAACAACAAATGAAGGCAAGAAATTTTCCCAGGAGGGATCAATAGAGAGAGAAAAGAAAATGAAAGGACAGATCAATGCATTCTGCTCACTGACATGTCCTAGTGAACAATTAGAGCAACATCACTAAGTCTACAGCACAGAAACAAGCCATTCGGCCCAACTGGTCTATGCCGCCATTTATGCTCCAAATGAGCCTCCTCCCTCCCTACTTCATCTACCCCCATCAGCATACCCTTCTATTCCTTTCTCCTTCGTGTGCTTAACTAGCTTCCCCTTAAATGCATCTATGCTATTTGCCTCAACTATTCCTGTGGTAGGACTTTCCATATTCTTACCACTCTTTGGGTAAAAAAGTTCCTCCTGAATTCCCTTTTGGATTTATTAGTGACTATCTTATATTGATGACCTCTAGTTTTGGATTCTCCCACAAGTGGAAACATTTTCTCTACTTCTACCCTATCAAACCCTTTCAATTATGTTAAAGACCTCCATTTGGTCACCCGTCAGCCTTCTCTTTTCTAGAGAAAAGAGCCCTAGCCTGTTCAGTCATTCCTGATAAGTATATCCTTTCAGTTCCTTTTATGGCCTTATTAACCTGCGTCATTACTTTGTGATTTGTGTGTCTGTACCCCGAGATCCCTTTGCTCCTCTACCCCATTTAGATTCTTACGATCCAAGCAATATGTGGCCTCCTTATTCTTCCTACCAAAATGCACCACCTCACATTTATCAACATTGAAATTCATTTGCCAATTACACACCCATCCTGCAAATCTATTAATGTCTTCTTGCATTTTAATGCATTCTTTCTTTGTATTAATTACACACCCCAATTTTGTGTTGTCCGCACATTTTGAAATTGTACTTCCGATTGCCAAGTCGAAATTGTTGATGTAAATTGTGAACAACAGTGGTCCCAGCATCAATCCCTGTGGAACACCACTTCACACCTTTTGTCAGTAGCTACCCTTAACCCCTACTCTGTTTTCTGTAAATCAACAGATATCAGGATGCACATCAGCTCCAGTTCATTCAGATGAAGAATAATACAGTACACAGAGTATCATCAAGGGAAGGAATCATTTAAAAATTAGACAGGCGAGTGAGGTCAAAAAGTATACTGCAGTTTTAAATGAACCACAGCTGATTCAATACTTGACAAACATAATTGTTATTTACATGCATGAAAACACATCTTCAAAATTTTATCAGCACACACCTTTTTGATACAATCCACTGTCACGAATGGAAGAGGCTGTGATTTCACATTCACTTAAGTCCAATTCAAAATATTGAAAAACATTATTCAACATATATGTGGAAAAACAGCTCTGAAGATTCCAATAATCTAAAGGCCTATTCCTAAGTGTATATAATTTTATATGGATTCCAAGTTGAAAAAATAAAAATTTTCCAAATGAGTTGACATCGATCCTAGAAACTGCCACAGTTGAGTAAAGTCAATATAAAACTAACTTAAAATGAAGCACAGCAGTTCTATGTTTACAGTACAATCAGTCTTCACAATTGGTACTTCAAAAAAAATTGTTTTATATTTAATCTGATCTGTAATAGATCAATGTGCTGCTGCAAACTGTCCCAGGATTTCAATAATATTTAAAATAATAAACTGAAGAAAATACAATATAAAATCTTACTCAATAAACTCATGTAAAATGATAAATAATGCCACACAGTATTAAAAAAGTCATAAAAAAGGAAACATGTTGAAATATTTTCCAGATAACATTCAGATTTTCAGAATGCGCAACAAAATACTAAATAACGGACTGAGTGTCCAATGATTTGATATTTTGCTAAGATTGACATTCATTTTTCATTGCAAGAAAAAAGCAATGTCTATTTAGCAAATGTAAAGGATATTTAACTTCTCAGTATCTTCAGATTCTGTCTTGATAAATCTGTAGCAATGTCAGAATCATAATACACGTCCATACTATTGTATGTGATTGTGCTATCAGTTCCACTGATAATGCACCTAACTTTCAGTAGTACTTCTATTTCACTGTTAAAAAAATGACCCTGTTTCATCATTCATGTAACCAAATTAATCTTTAAGTGTCTAGGCTGAAAACCACTCTTTGGAGCTGGTTTTGAACCCAAGGATTTGTTTTGAAAACAGTTCCCAACCTGGCTGGAGAGCCAAGAGACAGAGGAAAACAGGAAAGTACAATGTTTCAAACTTTAAAGTGGAAGACTAGGTAGGAAAGGTTATAAAAAAGTAAAAGTTAAGATAATAGAAATGAAAAGGAAAGGCAGAGAGGGGCAAAGGAAAACAGAAGTTTTTAACTTGTATATTGTTTGTTCCTCTCCAATTTTCTCTCCTGAAGGCATTGTTTCATGCTAGAGTTTGGTCTTAAGGTCACCAGCCACTAACCTTTACCCTAATGCACCCTAGTACCTTCTTAGGGTGGCCATTCTTTAAATATGAACCTTAACTGTGAATGGCAGCAAGCTATTCAACCATGGGAAACATTACAAGTCAAGTCCAATCTGATCTTCACCCAACATCCATCCATGGCATTTTCCACAAGGAACCAACAAACATTTGTAAGTGGAAATCCAAGTTTTCTCTCTTATGTCCCGGGGTGCAGAGATCAACTGCATTGCCTGACAGCTACCCAAGCTGAATTCAACTAACTCAGTATAGACCAAGAATCAAGGCCAGGCCTACTTGGTCCTTGTGGTTCAGCTCCATACTGATAAGTACTCGATTCAACCATGTTATTGGGGGGAGGGGCGACCTCTATTGGATTAGTATCACAGCAGCTGAACTACTCCTAACATTTGGATAATTTTATTACTGTATTTTGTGTTTGTTTCAGTGTCATGGTTTTTGAATCGAAAATTTTGAAAAAAAGGCAGCAAAGGGTTTCCTGAATTAGCCCAGTCAACAATTTAGGGGTCAATGCTCTTGTGTAAACGCCATTAGGAAAGCCTTAAAGATACTGTCCATGTCGATTGGCACCCAGACTGGCAAAATCAGAGTGAAATCACCATATAAAATTGATCCGTATATAAAAAAAACATATATACCAGACAGTGATTTCAAGATGCCATTGAGTTTGGATGATAATGAAGTAATGCTTTACACTTTAGATATTTTCCTTGGGTTCCATGTCACTGGCCACTCTCATAAGTAGACTTCACATCCCCTACAAACAAAGGAGTCTCAGTATCCAGATGTATATAGTGAGCCTCAGGAGATGAAAAGAGAACTTGTCACTGTACACCAGCTTACCAGAATATATTATGCATTGTCACATGATTTTACTTGACTTCAATGGGTGGAAGAGTGAACACTCTGATCAGATCATGGCTTAGTCTATAAACTACAAGACAGATTTATTAAACATTAAACAGGGAAAAGAACAGCACTCAGTAGTGTACCTGCAGTAATTACAAGCTTTATTATTCTCCTCGAAATGATAAAAATAACAAAGATTCTTCTCTTGTACTTTCAACATAAAACCAATCCTTTATCCATGGTTGCTTACTCCTTACATGGCTATATGCTACCACAAAGTCCCTGATAAGCTTTGTAAAAACTGACAGCCTCAATCTGATTGCTATCTTGGTGCTGTGCAGCTTAACACATAACTTCAAAATCCTTTGAATATAGACCAGAAAGTGTGATATTAAAAACTGTATTTTTCATATCTACTCAAGTTTTTCAGAAAACCAAATACTGTACGAAGAATGTTTGCTGGAAAAGATAATCGCTGGCACCTGCTGAAGCTCAAGACCTGTAATTGTGGCCATCCATACTTATCCAGACAGCAACCAGGGACACTGCTGGACAAGATGACACTAATTCTTAATACATTAGCATTTTCCTTCACCTTTTGTTACCATGCAAACAACCTACAGATGGATATCAGTGCCGTAGACATATCAGACCACATTCCCTCCAGCTTGGTGAATCAGCTAACGGTATTTAAATGTAACCCTATGTGTACTGTGATCAGCAAAAAAAAAGTCAAATAGATGATTCATAATCAACACAAATGCTTCATTTTTGTCACAATCTTAGACTTTTTCTGGGGAAATTGTATCTCAAATTGACACAGGCTTTTGATCTAGCACCACACAGAGGCTCTCTTACAAGCTGAGGTGACTTATCAAGAGTAAATCGTGGATGTGGATTTGTCACTAACTCAAGGGAGGAAGCAGAGATTAGTGATGGTGGGGGGGGGGGGGACTGATTGGGACGCCCCAGGGGTTCATGCTGAGAGACTTCCTGCTACTGAAATACATAAATGAACAGAAATTGCAATGGTAGTCTTGTGTTAACTGCATATTGAACATTCACTCCCTTCACCACCGGCACACTGTGGCTGCAGTGCGTACCATCCACAGGATGCACTGCAGCAACTCGACAAGGATTCTCCGATAGCACCTCCCAAACCCATGACCTCTACCACCTAGGAGGACAAGGGCAGCAGGCACAAGGGAACACCACTACCTGCACGTTCCCCTCCAAGTTATACACAATCCCGACTTAGAAATATATTGCCGTTCCCTCATCATCGCTGGGTCAGAATCCTGGAACTCCCTACCAAACAGCACTGTGGGAGAATCTGCACCACATGGACTGCAGCGGTTCAACAAAGCAGGGGAGGCTGAACGTTGGGGGGGGGGGAAGGAAAGGAGGGGGGGGGAGGGGGCCTGACGTCGGGGGGGGGGTCTGACGGTGGAGGGGGGGGGGGGGACGTCTGACGGCGGGGGGGGACGTCTGACGGCCGGAGGGGGGGGGGGGACGTCTGACGGCCGGGGGGGGACGGGACGTCTGACGGCCGGGGGGACGACGTCTGACGGCCGGGGGGGGGGGACGACGTCTGACGGCCGGGGGGGGGGGACGACGTCTGACGGCCGGGGGGACGACGTCTGACGGCCGGGGGGGGGGGGACGACGTCTGACGGCCGGGGGGGGGGACGACGTCTGACGGCCGGGGGGGGGGGGGGGGGGGGACGTCTGACGGCCGGGGGGGGGACGACGTCTGACGGCCGGTGGGGGGGGGGGAGGACACGTCTGACGTCGGGGGGGGGGGGGGGGGGAAGGGGGACGTCTGACGTCGGGGGGGGGGGAAGGGGGACGTCTGACGTCGGGGCGGGGGGGGGAAGGGGGACGTCTGACGTCGGGGGGGGGGGGGGAAGGGGGACGTCTGACGTCGGTGGGGGGGGGAAGGGGGACGTCTGACGTCGGGGGGGGGAGGAGGACGTCTGACGGGGGGAAGGGGGACGTCGGGGGGGGGGGAAAGGGGGACGTCTGATGTCGGGGGGGGGGGGGAGGGGGGACGTCTGACGTCGGGGGGGGGAGGGGGGACGTCTGACGTCGGGGGGGGGGGGGAGGGGGGACGTCTGACGTCGGGGGGGGAGGGGGGACGTCTGACGTCGGGGGGGGGAGGGGGGACGTCTGACGTCGGGGGGGGGAGGGGGGACGTCTGACGTCGGGGGGGGGAGGGGGGACGTCTGACGTCGGGGGGGGAGGGGGGACGTCTGACGTCGGGGGGGGGAGGGGGGACGTCTGACGGGGGGGGGGAGGGGGGACGTCTGACGTCGGGGGGGGGAGGGGGGACGTCTGACGTCGGGGGGGGAGGGGACGTCTGACATCGGGGGGGGGGGGGGACGTCCGACGTCGGGGGGGGGAGGGGGACGTCTGACGTCGGGGGGTGGGGAGGGGGGACGTCCGACGTCGGGGGGTGGGGAGGGGAGACGTCCGACGTCAGGGGGGGTGGGGGGGAGGGGGCGGGGGCAGGATTGACCATTTTAACACCATGCAGGAAGTAAATCCAAAACAGCATTTTCAGCTTCGTCAGGGCGGAAGGATAAAAGAGCAAAGGTTCATGATTAAAAGAAAATTTAGGATAGACACCAAAAATATTTCTCTGCCTAGCGGATAATGAACAGTTCAAACATGTTGCCATGTTGAGGTCAGTATGCTTAATTCGTTTAAGAAACAGCTAGATGCTAGAATGGGAACACACTAAAGTTGATATTCAAAAAGGGTGAGATCAAAGGAGCTGAAGGAGTTTTCTTCATCTGAAACTATATTTTGATTTTATGATTTCATATTACATTCTGAAAAGGAAATTTATCTAAATGCCTTGATGAGATTACTGCTTTGTAACCATGATCAAGGGTTCAGAATTCTACTTGAGGTCCACATAAACTCGATGCCAAATAGGTTTTTAAAAATGTGTTTTTCATTACAGTTACACAAATTTTCTTCGTCACCATTTTGTGTTTACAGTGGAAGACAAAAATTCTGATGTCATCACTGCTGAATGAGAATAAAACAGAAATGATGTCATTTTCAACAGCAGGTATGATTTTAAAATCTATCTGAAACCATATTAAAAGAGCTGTTTTGTGCTGGAACATATTTAGCAAGTCAGCAAAAGACAAAGCAATTCAATGAAACAATATAAAATACAGTAGGCGCTTTTAAAATACAACCAGCCAACCCAAGTTTCATTTAAGGTTGCATTTATTTTTAAAATCCATCTAACTAAAGTGTAATACAAAAATTAAACACATTTGGGGGAACTTCGATTATCCCAATATAGATTGAGACACTAATAGTGTAAAGGGCAAAGAGGGGGAGGAATTCCTGAAATACTTTCAAGAGAACTTTCTGGAACATTGTGTTTCCAGCCCAACCAGGAAGGAAACAGTGCTGGATCTAAGTTCTAGGGAATGAAGTGGGGCAGGTGGAGCATACTTCAGTAGGAGAGCATTTGGGGAACGGTGATCATAATATCATTAGGTTTAGCATAGTTATAGAAAAGAACAAGGAATAATCAAATGTGAAAATGCTTAACTGGAGATGGGCAAAT
This sequence comes from Heptranchias perlo, assembly GCF_035084215.1. Classification (NCBI taxonomy): domain Eukaryota; kingdom Metazoa; phylum Chordata; class Chondrichthyes; order Hexanchiformes; family Hexanchidae; genus Heptranchias; species Heptranchias perlo. The sequence goes on from NC_090339.1 coordinate 17,850,222, forward strand.
TTCAGTGAGTTAAAAAGGGATCTTGCCCAGGTGGATTGAATCAAAAATTGGAAGGCAAAACAGTAATTGAATAATGGGAGGCCTCCAAGGAGGAGTGGTTCAGCAACAGAGTAGACACATTCCTATGAGGGGGAAAGGAAGGGCATCCAAAGCTAGAGCTCCCTGGATGAGTAAAGATATAGAGATTAAAATGAAACAGAAAAAGGAGGTTTATGATGAATGTACGACAACAACAACAAAAAATTGCTTTTATATAGCGCCTTTAATGTAGTAAAATTTCCCAAGATGCTTCACAGGAGCGTTATCAACCAAATTTGACACCAAGCCACATAAGGTGTTAGGACAGGTGGTCAAAGAGGCAGGTTTTAAGGAGTGTCTTAAAGGAAAAGAGAGGTAGAGAGGCCGAGGGGTTTATGGAGGGAATTCGAGCCTCAGGCCTAGGCAGCTGAAGGCACGGCCACCAATGGTGGAGCGATTAAAATCAGGGATGCACAAGAGGCAAGAATTGGAGGAGTGCAGAGATCTTGGAGGGTTGTAGGGCTGGAAGGAGTTACAGAGATAGGGAAAGGCAAGGCCATGGAGGGAAAGGATTCATCAAGGGGTTTGTAATACAGTTGAGAACCAGGCTGAGTACAGAGAACACAAGAGATTGCAAGAGATCTAAACAAGGGAATAAGAGGGGCAAAGAGAGAGTATGAGAATAAATTAACCATGCTAACATAAAGGGGAACCCGAAAGTCTTTTATAAATATATAAAAGGTAAAAGGGTAGTCAAAGGAAGGGTGGGACCAATTTGAGACAAAAAAGGAGAACTTCTTGTGGAGGCAGAGGGCATGGCTGAGGCACTGAATGAATACTTCGCATCCGTCTTCACTGAAGAAGGGGATGCTACCATTGTAGCAGTAAAGGATGATAGGATAAAAATAGATAAAGTGGAGGTACTTATAAGATTAGTAGTACTCAAAGTAGAAAAGTCACCCAGTCCAGATGAGATGCATCCCAGGTTACTGAGGGAAGTATGGGTGGAAATTGCACAGGCTCTGGCCACAATCTTCCAATCCAATCATATGGGGATGGTGCTAGAGGACTGAAGGATTGCAAATGTTACACACCCCTGTTCAAAAAAGGTGAGGGGGATAAAACAGGCAATTACAGGCCACTCGGCCTAACGTTGATGGTGGGGGAACTTTTAGACAATAATATGGGACAAAATTAATTGGCACTTGGAAAAGTATGGGCTAATAAATGAAAGTCAGCACGGATTTGTTAAAGGAAAGTCATGTTTGACTAACTTGATTGAGTTGTTTGATGAAGTAACAGAGAGGGTTGATGAAGGTAGTGCGGTTGATGTTGTGTACATGGACTTTCAAAAGGCTTTTGATAAAGTACCACAGAATAGACTTGTCAGCAAAATTAAAGCCCATGGGATAAAAAGGACATTGGCAGCGTAGATACAAAATTGGCTAGGGGACAGAAAGCAGAGAGTATTGGCGAATGGTTGTTTTTCAGACTGGAGGGAAGTATACAGTGGTGTTCCCCATGGGTCAGCATTAGGGCCACTCCTCTGTTGGATATATATTCATGACCTGGACTTGGGGATAAAGGGTATAATTTCAAAGTTTGCAGATGACACCAAACTCAGAAATGCAGTAAACAATGTGAAGGATAATAACAGACTTCAGGAGGCCATAGACAAATTGGTGAAATGGGCAGACAGTTGGCAGATGAAATTTAACGCAAAAGTGTGAAGTGATGCATTTTAGTAGGAAGAATGAGGAGAGGCAATATAAACGAAATGGTACAATTTTAACAGGGCTGCAGGAACAGACACACCTGGGGGTGTATGTACGTAAATCTTTAAAAATGACAGGACCAGTTGAGAAGGCTGTAAAAAAAAAAGCATATGAGATCCTGGGCTTTATTAATCGGAGGCATAGAGTACAAAAGCAAGGAAGTTATGCTAAACCTTTATAAAACACTGGTTGGGCCTCAGCTGGAGTATTGTGTTCAATTCTAGGCACCACACTTTAGGATGGATGTTAAAGCCTAAGAAAGGATGCAGAAGAGATTTATTAGAATGGAAACAGGGATGAAGGACTTCAGTTATGTGGAGAGGCTGGAGAAGCTGGAGTTGATCTCCTTAGAACAGAGAAGATAAGGGGAGATTTGATAGAGGTGTTCAAAATCATGAACGGTTTTGATAAGAGTAAATAAGGAGAAACTTTTGCCAGTGGCACAAGGGTCGGTAACCAGAGGACAGAGATTTAAGGTGATCGGCAAAAGAGCCAGAGGCAACACAAGGAAACACTTAACGCGGCAAGCTGTAATGATCTGAAATGCACTGCCTGAAAGGGTGGTATAAGCAGATTCAGTGGTAACTTTCGAACGAGAACTGGATAAATACTTGAAGGGAAAAAATTTACAGGGCTATGGGGAAAGAGCAGGGGAATACTACTAATTGGATAGCTCTTCCAAAGAGCTGGCACAGGCATAAAGAGCCGAATGGCCTCCTCCTTTTCTGTACCGACAATGATATCATGATACATTCAGATTGAAACTCCCTTAATCTATGTAGCACCAAATACAATAAAGTGTTCATCCGTTTGACTGGGAGGTGTTAACACAACAAATTCACACACGAGACTTTTGTATCCCACAGCTCCTTTTAAGTCGTTGTTTTCACTTGGCTCTCTACTTGAAACAGCATTCATGGATTTTCACCAATTCATCCAATGTCTCACTAAGTGAGGTTCAAGCAGGATTCTGGAATTTATCTGAAGTAGTCCCTCTTAACAATAATAGGACTACAATATAGTTGTAGTCAAACGGTGATATGATTTTTTATTGTTCGTGCCAGTTTGCTGATGGTGAGGTGGGGGGGGGGGGAGGGGCGGTGAAGGAACCATCAACAATGACAGCAAGTTCCAAAATGGCAGTTGCAACATCTTCCCATTCTAAATCAACATCAAACAACTTGCATGCATATGGTACCTATAATATAGGAAAAAAACGTTCAACTTCTGTGCAGCATCGCGGAAGGAAAAATGCAGATGTGGAGCTGAGGGAAAATTACCCTGTAAACTGCCTGAAATGTGTGCCCAATTGGAATTTTAGCTTAAAATTGTCCACACAAGATGGAGTCAGCAGTGAAATTGAATACTGGGAAATGGCTGTGAAAGTACAGTTTATCAAACCATAAGGCTTCTAACTAACACAAGGTTCTCAGCTAATCAATGCATCAAGCCTTCTCAGCTAAAAACCATAAAGGTTTGTGTATACAAACAAGACATTCCTTAGTAATGTTAGAAAGCCATTTAGAAGAAGCACAAACCGGGGGGAAGAGCACTTAGTGAGACATAAAGATGTCACATTCCGTCAAGTTCATGTGGGACCCCTTGAGAAGTAGAAAATGACTAGGTAAGGGGGGGTTGTAAAATGGAGACAGAAAGTCTGAGGAAGTCCATGCTTCACCAACTCAGACAACGTACTGACTGAAATGATCGACAGCAAAAGGGGTGAAAACTTCCAACGCATGTGTCACTCAGATTAGTCAGTTGAATGTAAAGAGCTTCTCTTTGAAATTAAGGTATAAAAATAGGGTGCTTTGCACCCCTCCCATTAGTTTTACAGTTGCAGTTTTTCTTTGTCTCTTATATTCTCTAAGCTTCTCTTTGTAGTTAAAAGAAGAATGTCGTCTTCTGTAAGTAGCCTATATCTAGCAAGTGTATAAACGTACCTTTACAAATACAAGGAACCTTCAGGACAGAAAGACATAGGTTATAGAAGTTAAAATGCAAGTCTACAGCAGCCAGTTACAGGCAGAGATAAGTGTATCACCTAACTGTACAGGTGTTGAGATCAAGGAAGGTGATAGATAGGTGAGTTAGCAGATATTGATGTTCATACAAAAGTGGGATCAGCCGGAACTAAAGATTCAAGTGGAATGGATAACCCCACCGCCCAAGGGGCTCAGAAACTCAACACTTCAGTAGCAAACCCCTGCATCACAAAGAAGGAAGGAGATGCACTCACCCATGCTGCTCATAAAGAGGTCGTATAAACTCTGGAAATATAGCTAATCACCAGCATCTAGACATTATGTATCCAAAGACGGGCTATCTAATGTTGTTAATAAGAACAAAAGAGCATAAGAAATAGGAGCAGGAGTAGGCCAATTGGCCCCTCGAGCCTGCTCCGCCATTCAATAAGATCATGGCTGATCTGATCCTAACCTCAAATCTAAAGAACACAAGAAGTAGGAGCAGGACCCGGCCACTCAGCCCCTGGGCCCACTCCGCCACCCACAGGGCCTTGACCGATCCGAACTCAGCTTCATGTCCAATTTCCTGCCAGCTCCCCGTAACCCCTAATTCCCTTTACTTCTAGGAAACTGTCTATTTCTGTTTTAAATTTATTTAATGATGTAGTTTCCACAGCTTCCTGGGGCAGCAAATTCCACAGACCTACCACCCTCTGAGTGAAGAAGTTTCTCCTCATCTCAGTTTTGAAAGAGCAGCCCCTTATTCTAAGATTATGCCCCCTAGTTCTAGTTTCACCCATCCTTGGGAACATCCTTACCGCATCCACCCGATCAATCTTATATGTTTCAATAAGATCGCCTCTCATTCTTCTGAACTCCAATGAGTAGAGTCCCAATCTACTCAACCTCTCCTCATATGTCCACTCCCTCATCCCCGGGATTAACCGAGTGAACCTTCTTTGTACTGCCTCGAGAGCAAGTATGTCTTTTCTTAAGTATGGACACCAAAACTGTATGCAGTATTCCAGGTGCGGTCTCACCAATACCTTATATAACTGCAGCAATACCTCCCTGTTTTTATATTCTATCCCCCGAGCAATAAAAGCCAACATTCCGTTGGCCTTCTTGATCACCTGCTGCACCTGCATGCTAACTTTTTGATTTTCTTGCACTTGGACCCCCAGATCCCTTTGTACTGCAGTACTTTCCAGTTTCTCGCCATTAAGATAATAACTTGCTCTCTGATTTTTCCTGCCAAAGTGCATAACCTCACATTTTCTAATATTGTATTGCATCTGCCAAATCTCCGCCCACTCACCCAGCCTGTCTATATCCCCATGTAGGTTTTTTATGTCCTCCTCACTCTCTACTTTCCCTCCCATCTTTGTATCATCTGCAAACCTTGATACGTTAACTTCTCATCTATCTTGGGGTGTAACCCCAATTTAACCTCACCAATTTCTCAGTCTCAGACACCGATCTCAGCTGTAATTTAATACTCAGCGTCCCATTAATGCTGAATTACAGTCATACACTGAATTGCTGTTACTCATTTTGTTAAGTAACTCTGTTCATTAATTATTTGTTATTCAAACTGCAGCTATACGTATCTATTAATTGCTCATATATTCAATGTTTAACTTCAAGTTGTGATCTTGTAGTCAATAAATAGTTGTCCGTGCGTGACTTGTTGTCTGACTTCGTCTTTCATGATTTGGCAAGAAAAGGGTAATTCATTCACTCAGTAGTTTGTTGGAATCCCAACTGAGGGTTGGTAAGATTCAATCCGAACTGGGTGACGTAAGATGGTTCCACGAACTGACTTAGGCATCTTCACTCCCAGGCCAAAACTGTGAGGTATAAACCCCAGATGGTTCCTTAATGAGGTTTTAAGCGAGGGGGTTAAGGGATTTGTCTGGTTTCTTGACATAGACTTTGTTGGGATACCGAAACCCAGTGTTCTTAAAGAACCAAAGGAGGAGCTATGAGTAAAAGCTTGGTGAAAGAGGTAGGTTTTAAAAAGGTGCTTAAAGGAGGAAAGGGAGAAATTCCAAAGCGTGGGGCTTAGGCAGCTGAAAGTACAGCCGTCAATTGAGAGGGGGAAGGGGGTGAAGAGGATTATACAGAATAGGGAGGAGTGAAGCCATAAACAAAAAGGTTCAAAATTTTAAATCTGAGGTGCTGGGGGACCAGGAACCAATGCAGGTCAGCAAGGATAGGAATGATGGGTGAGCGGAACTTGGTACAGGATAGAATACAGGCAGCAGAGTTTTGGGTGAGCTGACATTTTTGGAGTATAGGAGGCCGGCAATTGCAAGAGTCAAGTCTGGAGATGACAAAACCATGGCAAGAGAAAGAGGCAAGATGCAATGCAGCTGAACAGCTGGCCTCCATTTTGGTGACAAAGAAATCTATGAGCTCCTCATACTTGCTGCTATACATGAAAACCTGGAGGAGGCCAAACAGTGAACATTTTGCTGGCAACAAGGATATCAATGGTGATGGTGCGGGACCAGTTGTGGAAATTTTATTTGAGGGGGCTTCAAGCTCAGGATAATGGCATGAGAGTCGGAAGGCAGAGGAGTAGTGATGGGATCAGGGTGGGCAAAGTGTGATAAGGGAGAAATGGAAGGCAACATGGCTGGATGACAGGAAGGAGAGAGAAGAGCAATTTGTACATACTGGAAGTGTGATTTTTTCGTTATTTAGAACAATTCCTTCCCCTACTTTTGGAACATTTAAATTACGTATCCCAACTGCTTTAAGCTTCCTGCACTGTAATTTTGAGCACAGTTGTGTTTTGAAAGAAATGCTTCCTGAAACAATAATCTTTCAGATTGCTTATTTAGCACGAAAGACTAAAGCATCCATGATACAATACTTAACACTAGAAGAGATACACCGTCATCTGACAAATGCTCACCTTAGACCAGTTGGCTCTTCTCATTGCAGTTTCTGGATTGTATTGCTTTTTAGGTTGTAGTCCATGTGGCAGCAGTGCAGGAGCTCCGCAAGGAAGGGGTGCACCCCCAAAGGGTGGTGGAGGAGGCGGCCCTCCAAAAGGTGGTGGCGGGGGTGGTGGAATCCCTGGACCACCAGGAAGAGGTGGAGGTGGAGGTGGTGCACAACCTGGAAGGGGTGGAGGAAGGGGAGGCGGAGGAGCAATACCTCCTGGGAGGGGAGGTGGGGCAGGAATTCCACCAGGGGGAGGAAGTGGTGGGGGTACACGAGAAGCCACTGGCGCTGCTTTCTGCTGTAAAAATAATTTAAAAAACACATTTACAACCATACAAACATGTAAAAGCTCATTAAAATAAGATAAACAACTAAAAAAAAACAGTAAGATCATAACTGAAGTAAATGACAGAGCAAATTACAATTAGAAATAAATATAGGGTGAACAGATATATCAGACACCATTCAGCTGTTCAGACACAAAATATTGAATTTTAATAGATTTTAAACATTACATATACACCAGCAGTGAGTCAGTTGTAGGTAGATGATAATAGAAATTACTGTATATTTTGTGTCTTTTTCAAATGGAATTTTAAAGGAATATTCCAAGAAAGTGTCAAAAATCATATTCAAGAACAGTACCCATTAATTTAATGTTCCTTGTGTACCAATTTATCCCATTTATTCATTTTAGCTTTCAATGCACCACAGGTTGCTTGTTCATCAGGACTGGTGCAACCACCTCCTGGGCACATTTTAGGCTGCTAGAGCACTTTGCACTTATATGAAAGTGCAGAACGCTGAGTCCCCACTCCTCTTACTTCAGCCCTGAATTAAAATAAGTTTATAGTGCTTCGCCAATGCCCAACATGCCTATTCTGAGAGTAATTGGAAATAAAATTGTTAATAAAAAATTAACCAGCTCAGTCGTGGTGAGAAGAATCCAGTAATTCCAAACCATTCCCATTGTTTCCTGATATGAGTATGCAGGAAATGTAATTGTTCACAGATGCAAGAAATGGCTATTATTACTGGTTAATGATCAACAGTAAAAATTAGTTTAAAATAACACATGCTTTTCAATTAGATTTGCTTCATTATACATTTAGCCATGTTTTTACTATTTATTTTGACATTATGTCACTGTGGGTACTTAAGAGTGGAATGGCATTTCTTCTTTTACTCAGGCAAACTCAGAGGCGATATTGCATTTGCTGTTATTTATGTTTGACTTTCTCTTTCTGGATTCCACTTCAAGGCAAATGAAAAAAACATTCCATGACACCTGATGGTTCTTCGGGTAGTTGCATTCAAAATTAGAGCCCAAGGGTGTAGGAAGCTGATGCACTATTTAGCACTTTCAAATTGCTCACTTGTTCTAAAAGATGTCAATTCATCTGCATTCATGTGTATTCCTTACTTGCTTTCACAGTGTATGTTTTATTTAAACTATATTACTTCTCATCAAGCACAAGAGGGAAAGTTTCAGCTAAAGGCAACCGAAGACAAGAGGGTTTTTAAAATTATTTTTTGAAGAATTTTCCAGGAGCACTGAAGTTTGAAAATCTGTGTGTGTCAGTTCAGATACCATTCATTTGATAAGTATTACAAATCATGCCCAGACATTGATTGATTGCAGCAGAGGTCAACACTGCAGCAAGTCAATCTCGTTTTGCAGCTTTTAAAAGTATTCTGCTGGTAACAGGTATTACCAAGAGTGTTCATTTATGTTCCTCATTAGCATAATGTACCCCTAAGCAAGTACTTCTATTGCAAACCAGCAACATTACTTTCAATCAAAGGTAGACAAGCCAAAAGCAAAAAGATTATGTACAGTATGTTCATGTGACAGTTGTATTGGCTTTTCAGAAATGTACCTTCAGTCTGGGAGAGCACTGAATACTACCTTAACATTTCTTGCATTATAAGTTATTGGGATTAAAGAGCCCTGAACCGAGATGGTGCATTAAAAAAATCCACTAAAACAGACAAAGGCTGTAGTTTTACAACCATATATCTAATCAAGTGAAATAATCCCTGTGCTTTGAACCAAACATCATTAGAATTTAATCATTCAGGCACTGGTTTAATACCAATATAAATTAGTGATTCTTGTCTCCCCACAAAATGATTGTCATTACAAATTATTTCCTCCATTAGACATATTCTGTACTTGTTCTTTTCCTGCACACAATATCCCACAGAGCTCTCCAGATATCAGAGAAGGTAAAAAAAAAACGATGTAACAAACATACACATCTCTTTTAAATCATGTGCATGTTTCACTATGCTCAGCAAATATTTCTTACTCATCAAAATAAAAGCAAGAAAATTTTTCGCTCGCAATTAGATATACCGCTGAAACCCACAGTTGTCACAAAGGTAATGACACCCAGATGGTTCTTGGCAAGTCTGCAAAAGACTTGTTCTCTCGCCCCCTTTAATTTCATCTCTCTCTTCTCCTTTACTTGTATTAGGAACATAGGAACATTAGGAACAGGAGTAGGCCATTCAGCCCCTCGAATCTGCTCCACCATTCCAGACTTGGGTAAGGCCAACTTCAATGGGATGAGACAGAGACTGCCCACAGTAAACTGGGCAAATCTGTTAATGGGTAAAATAACTGATGATCAGTGGGAAATGTTTAAAAATACATTTAACGTGATACAGAACCGGTTTATACCCCTGAGGGGTGAGAACTCTCCTTGCCAAAAAAAACAGCCATGGACAACTAAAGAGGGAAGGGACAGTATAAGACATAAGGAAAGGGCATACAAAAAGGCAAAAAATGGCACAGATCCTGGCGAATGGGAAAGATACAAAGATCAACAAAGGGTCACAAAACAGATGGTAAGAGCTCCAAAAAAAAAGTATGAAAAGAAACTTGCAAGGGATATCAAAACCAATACGAAGAACTTTTATAGTTATATTAGGAAAAAGAGGGTGGTCAGGAGCAGTGTTGGCCCCTTAAAAACTGAAAGTGGGGATATTGTCATTGACAATGGGGAAATGGCAGACATGTTGAATAATTACTTTACATCAGTATTTACAGTAGAAAAAGGGAATAGCATGCCGGAAAGCCCAAGAAAACTTATATTGAATCGGGGACAGGGACTCAATAAAATTAACATAAGTAAAACAACAGTAATGAAGAAAATAATAGCACTAAAGAGTGACAAATCCACAGGACCAGACTGTTTCCATCCCAGGGTTTTAAAGGAAGTAGGTGAGCACATTGCGGATGCCCTAACTATAATCTTTCAAAGTTCTCTAGATTCAGGAACATTGCACATGTCACTCCGCTTTTTAAGAAAGGAGAGAGAGGGAAACCACGGAATTATAGACCAGTTAGCATAACATCTGTTGTGGGGAAAATGCAAGAGTCTATAATTAAGGATAGGGTGACTGGACACCTCGAAAATTTTCAGTTAATCAGAGAGAGCCAGCATGGATTTGTGAAAGGTAGGTCGTGCCTGACAAACCTGATTGAATTTTTTGAAGAGGTGACTAAAGTAGTGGACAGGGGAATGTCAATGGATGTTAATTATATGGACTTCCAGAAGGCATTTGTTGTGTAGGCCTGCAGTTACTTCATTTAAACTTTATAATAACGCCAGAATCTAGCAAACTTTCGAAGACCTTATTTCAAAAGCCTGAAAACCATCTTAATCGGGCTAATTGTCCCGTTTCAATCCCATTATTATATCCAGTACAACTTTTATTTTTACATGAGCCTTTGGAATTTTCTCCCCTTCAATTATCTTGCCTGTACCACTTGCATTGTATCTTCCTCCACTGTGGAGATTAAGCAAAATAGTCCTGTGACACTTACACCCTTCTCTTATTCTCTATCATCATATTTAAATCTTTTATCACTTTTTTAATGTACTCACTAACAACCTTTGCTAATTCCCATTCTATCATCTACAGATCTTCATCCTCTCTTTTTGCATTCCTTATTTTACTGATCTTTTGTTTCTGTGTACAATCTTCCCAGTCTTCATTCTTTTTGTTTAATACTGGTCCTAGCTACTATCAAAGACCAAAGTTATATCACTCCAGAATATCCTCTGCCTTTAAAAAGGTGTACATTTATTTCGTAATCCACCTTCTTGAATAGATTTGGTAGATTTACCAACTAATAATTTCTCCTGCCTATTCTAGACAATTCCTTCCTTATCCCTTGAAAAAGTTAGGTTTTGGATTTTAAATGAGACTAAGTCTGTGACCTTCCTTTTTCCCTAACATATCTGAACCCTATCAACCCTGCTGCGCCTGGGGTTCCTCATGCACTGCTCCTCCACCATTGCCAGGAAGCTAATACTGTTGTGTGATATGTCCACTGCTGGGGATGGTGCCTGCTAAGAGTTATGTGCTCCCGAGTTGCCCTCTCCAAGGGCAATTGCATCATGCTTCCTGACAAAAAAAACATGTATTTTGTACTTCTGTCAGTGCTGTTGTAATACTTTGGTATTTTCCTACTTATTAAGCTCACTAGCACCTGGCACTTTTCAGTTTTGGTTTGTTGGTCCTATGATTGTGGAATGCTGCACAAGTTCTTCATTCACAACTTTAAACAAAATGCAACATTTAATCCTCACTTTTTGCGAATGTCCATGAATCCACTTTTGGACAGGGATAAATGGACAGAAAAGCACTAAATATACATTTATAGTTTGTTAGCACTCTGTCTACATCCCACCATTTTCTGCTCAGGGCTATTTTTTCCCTCAAGTTGAGGAAGTCAACAATTTCATCATTCTGTTTTGCAGACAATTCAAATCAGGATCACTGTAACATGCATTGAAAGAAAACTTACTATATGATTGCCTAAAAATCAGTGGAATTTATTACATATACAGTCTGATCTTGCTGGCAATTTCCACTATTCTCACACTGCTTGCTAAACTTTGACAAAAAGCATATTTCTTTCATTACCTCTGCTTCTAGCTGATGGACCTTTATTTCAAGCTCTTTTATTTTTTCGTCTTTCTTCTGATTTTCAGCCTGAGCTTCCTGTCGAGCTGTAAACTCTTCATCAAACTGAAACAAATATATTAATCAATGAAGCCTTCCAAATATGCTCAGTTTAATCAATATATACAAATACATACATACACACACACATATACATATATATATATATATTTAAAGAGAGAGAGAGAGACAGAAAGAAAAAAGAGAAGAGTGACAGACAGACATATGGATAAGCTGATCATTAAATAAGGCAGATTTCTTAAACACTTATATAGCAGTCTCCTATTTCCTGATTTCTATTCAACATTGTCAGTTTTGTCATGCAAAATTCCCCACCAAATAACTCTCTCCATTAGAAATAAGGAGATGAATTTTGCAATGGTGGCGGGTTGGCAGCTCCTGACGGCAGCCAGCCTAGGAGCTGCAAAGTGAGTTGGGGGGGGGGGGGTGGGGAAGAGAAAGAGAGCTAGACGTCATCCTGCGCTGGAATGGAAGCTCAGGAGGATGGAGAGGGGACGCCCGGGAGGACATCATGGTGGGGGGGGGGGATTGAAGAGGAGGAGATCGGAGATGAAGACATCGGAGCAGGGTGCAAACGTAGGTCCATTTTGTGTTTTAACTTCCTGCTATTTTTTTTAATTTAATTTATTTAGTTTCTTGTTCCCTGATCTGGCCTTTCACACCCCCTGGTTTCACCAGGCGTGAATCAGAAGCGGTGGGCAAGCCGCCCAGCTAAGTTAAAAATCGTTACAATCACTTAATCTGTCACAGGTAAAGTGCCTTAAGTACCTCATATATCTAAGTATGTAAGTCATGTATACTTGGCTCTTTAACTGTCATCCTGCTGGCTTTAACTGCCGGCGGGACTTCCAGTTTCGGGTCGCCGGTACACACACAGGTGGGTCCCTGGGAAACTCGGAAGTCGGCGGGTTGGAGCCGGCTTCCGAACCCGAACGAGATTTCCACGATTTTCGGAGCCCCCCGCCCCCCCCCGCAACTGCCCCCTAAAATTGAGCCCAAGGTGTTTGTGGATCATAATTCTTGAATGGAAGGAAGTAGGATCAAAATACATTGCGATCCAGAAATAAGTGCTGCAATTAGCAGCATCTGACACTACTACTGCAAAGGTTTGAAAACATCAACTTCACTAAGTGAATGTCAGCCAACAAAGCTTTGAACAGAAGTATTATGGTTTCGGCTTTGCAAATAATGTAACCATATCTAATCACAAAGCGACCAAATTAGCTAATTAAGTTGTACAGCGAACAGGGTAAGCATGCACCAATGCACCAATGAACATGATCCGACATAAGACTTTACTAAGTTAAAATAGGGTTTCTAACGCATTGGAAGTATCCTATTCTATTATTATTGCTACAAAAATAATTTTAAAATTGGACACATAATTAAAAAACAGTTCCTCACTTTCCTTTTCTCCTTCTTGCACATCACAACATTGTCCCAAACTAGAATATTGGGGCGTTGACTCTTCAACCAAATAGGCACAGATAGTCTATTTTAATACAATCCAAGTGCAATTTCTCAAGGAGCTATAAGCCCCACGCTCAATGTGTTGAAAACACGATTCATCACACTCTACCCCATTCTTCACCAGAACATCAAAACTGTGGAAACTCTTTACCTCCTCAATCCTACATTCAACAAACTTTTAAAACTCAAAACTGGTGCCACTCAATCACTATTTGCAAGAGTAATGTAGTAATGATGAATTTATACGAAATATTGATCAGAGTACTGTGTCAGTTCTGGGTGCCCCATTATATAAAGGAAAGGGCATGAAAGATAGAGAGAGAATACTACATAGGTTCACCAGGATGATGCCAGGAATGGAAAACGATAGTTATAAGCAGAAACTTGAAATAGAATCATAGAAGTTTACAACATGGAAACAGGCCCTTCGGCCCAACATGTCCATGTCGCCCAGTTTATACCACTAAGCTAGTCCCAATTGCCTGCACTTGGCCCATATCCCTCTATAACTATCTTACCCATGTAACTGTCCAATTGCTTTTTAAAAGACAAAATTGTACCCGCCTCTACTACTGCCTCTGGCAGCTCGTTCCAGACACTCACCACCCTTTGAGTGAAAAAATTGCCCCTCTGGACCCTTTTGTATCTCTCCCCTCTCACCTTAAATTTATGCCCCCTCGTCATAGACTCCCCTACCTTTGGGAAAAGATTTTGACGATCTACCTTATCTATGCCCCTCATTATTTTATAGACTTCTATAAGATCACCCCTAGACCTCCTACTCTCCAGGGAAAAAAGTCTCAGTCTATCCAACCTCTCCCTATAAGTCAAACCATCAAGTCCCGGTAGCATCCTAGTAAATCTTTTCTGCACTCTTTCTAGTTTAATAATATCCTTTCTATAATAGGGTGACCAGAACTGTACACAGTATTCCAAGTGTGGCCTTACTAATGTCTTGTACAACTTCAACAAGACATCCCAACTCCTGTATTCAATGTTCTGACCAATGAAACCAAGCATGCTGAATGCCTTCTTCACCACCCTATCCACCTGTGACTCCACTTTCAAGGAGCTATGAACCTGTACTCCTAGATCTCTTTGTTCTATAACTCTCCCCAACGCCCTACCATTAACTGAGTAGGTCCTGGCCCGATTCGATCTACCAAAATGCATCACCTCACGTTTATCTAAATTAAACTCCATCTGCCATTCATCGGCCCACTGGCCCAATTTATCAAGATCCCGTTGCAATCCTAGATAACCTTCTTCACTGTCCACAATGCCACCAATCTTGGTGTCATCTGCAAACTTACTAACCATGCCTCCTAAATTCTCATCCAAATCATTAATATAAATAACAAATAACAGCGGACACAGCACCGATCCCTGAGATTATTTCCACTGGAGCAGAGAAAGCTAAGAGGAGATTTAATAGAGGCTTTTAAAATTATGAAGGGTTTTGATAGTGTGAATCGGGAAAAATAATTTCCTCTGGTTGATGAGGGCTCATCAATTTCAAATCATCACTGAAACGGAGACGAGGGGAGTTAGGAATTTTTTTTTTTAAAACACAGATTTGTTGGTGCATGGAATGCTTTGCCACAGAGAGTGGTTGAGGCAGAGACGATTGCAGCTTTTAAGGGAAAGTTGGATAAATATTTGAAGAAGAGAAAGATACAAGGCTATGGGGAGAGCAAGGCAGTGGGATTAATTTTGTATTAATTTAGCAAAGAGCTGGCATCAACACAATGGATTTAATGGCCTCCTTCTGTCCTATAAACTTCGGTGGTTCTATTTCTTGATTTATCATGTATTTTTCCTTCAACTTTGTTGGTGTCCTGGCCTTAGCCACTCAATAATAAAAAAAAATCCTACTAAACAATTTGCTGGAGTTCTGATTAAACTCATCATTCATGTTACTTGCAAAGTTGTGTTTCGCCATGCTTGGATTCAGTCTTGCAACCAAGATCTTTCCGCAGTACCTTAACTACAAACCAACACTCAATCAGTATTTTTCTACAATAAATGGATATATCTGACTAAGAAAAGTTTTGAAGGGTACGGCAATGGAGCATAGGAATACAATCAAGTAGATAGCTCTTTCGGGATGCTGACATAGGTATGATGGGCCAAATGGCTTCATCCAGTGCTGAATAATTCTTGATCCTAAAAGACTTTGGGAAAACTGTACAACTCAATGGAAAGCCCACAATTGAAAAGTGCAAAAGAAAATACGAAGGAGTATCAAATTAAATTATGTTATGTGGAGTTTTGCAAAACACCATTAGTTACTAGTGTCCTTCTATAGTCCTGAGACTATTCATCTCAAATTGAAGACATCCTGGTTTGTGTTAAATGATACTCAGGTCATTCTGAAATATTTGCAATGCTAATGTATGTAATATGGTACAGATATTGGGCTAGAGCAGCATATTAACATATCGTGAAGTTGAAAGAGACCTAAACCCCCCCCAACCAAAAAATGCACTGAGTCTTCAACAATCAGTTTTATAAGTTTTGGTTCAAATTGTTTTTTTTTGTGGACTTACCTTTTTGGAAAATTCTAATGCCGTCTGTTCACTTTCTTCCACTTTCACTTTGTCAACACATTGATCTGTCAAGATATACCAATTGATTATGTGCTCCTAGTTTCATTGCATATCACAACAAATTGTATTGAAACTGAACTCCAATACAACAGACAATATTCCTTTTGACAGCCAATATTTGGGCTAAATTAAAGTTATATATAAACCTTCAGAACGCACCATCTGAAAAATACAACAATCCGCATGTCTACATTCAAGAGGTGTAATATCATCAGTACTTTTTAAAAACTTATCAAGGTATGACAAAACTACCATAAAAAGAAAACATAGTAATATTATGGAATAAAAGAATGAAATCCTGTTCTAAATATTTGCAGTCTCAAGTCTCCAATGTCTTTACTGTAATATCATCTGTCATTGAGTTGTGTGAATAATCTGCAGGAATGCTACCTACAACTACTGGGTGCATCTACATGATGGGAAAAGATGGAGTCTTTTTTCTGTGTTATGTAGTGCATATAGAATAGCGCCTCTTCATCCAAATGTTGATAATTTCACAAAATGTGTACATTTTAGCTAAGCAAAATTTAATACAATTAAATTTAGTTAATGCAAGCATCTTTCAAACAATGTCATAATCTGTTCAAAACTTCGGCATTAACCCTTCCCTTGCTGCATGCAGATTTGAATATAGTATTTTCGAATGCCTTTCGGGTGCTCAACATTCTGTACTTCCCGCATTATTTGAATGCTAGTTGGATTACACCAGGACTGGCTCAATATGGAATTTGGCTGCATGCGTGACAGTCAGCAGTTAAGCAGGAAGGATTACAAGCAAGCTCAACCAATTTGGATTGGACTTTTAGTGAACAATTATGGCCAATTGCCCAACTGAGTAAAGAATTAAAAAATGCTTCATTCGCTGCTTTGTTATTGCAGAAACAGCAGCAGTAAGCTGTTCATATGGATCTGATTAGTTCATACTTATGTGACATTTGTCTACCATGGCCATATTGGCTGGCTTAGTGATGATTAAGTTAGTTAATTATTTTTCATTTGATTAAAATGTTTATTTAGTTAACAGTTGTACTTTATTAACAAGTATGTCATACTACTTTATAATCGTGTTTAGAACTTCTGTGAAATCAGTGCAGAGATACAATGCAATAGAAAACCTGAGTACTTTGAAAACTTCAAAACAATTGACGCAGTTTAACTGTTTTAATCAAAAGTTGACATAATATTCAAACATACCTATAAGATTACTAAAATCTACATCTAATCGTTTGCGGTACTCAAAATCAGGATCTGCTCCACTTCGATGTAATACTATCTGGGAAATACATTCTTCAATTATCTTGTAATACTGGGGTCTAGAAGCATAAAAATAAGAATTCAAATGATTTTCAAACAGTACTATTAAATTCAAAACTTTACTTGATGATCTGAGCATAAGTAGCTCAGCATGCCGAAGTTATATTCAACCTGTGAAGTTTTCACAAAATATCCTTCCTAAGATTTCTACATTTGCATTGATAAAGGCAAAAGCTACAGTAGAAAAAATAAACTGTAATCTACTCACAAATAATTTAAATCAAAAACAGACCAGATATCAGTTACACCTTGAGGGCAGTGGAATACAAGAACTCTAGCAGAAAGAGATACAGTATCATTTTCATGGCTAACGATTAATTAATAACTGGCAAGGGTTGAAATCCCCATTAGGTTTGAAGGTCTTTCTCTATTGCATGGTTATTTCTGTTTATACACCCATATAGTCCATTTCAAAATCTTAGATGGGAACTTCTTCCCCCATTATTCTGTTTTGTATGTGTGCACGTGCAAGTCACAGGCATACCTGGGGAAGGGAAGGGGAGTGTTTTTTTCCATTACATACAGAACTTACTTTATGGAAACTAATAGAACACTTCTATAAATCAAGTTTATCCTGCACGTAAAACAACAAGTGAGTTCCCAAGATCTTATTCACAAGTAGTATGAGTTCCATATCCCATTGTTCTTATAAAAACATCTGAATTCAAATCAGTTTTAAAAGTATTTTGAATTTTCTTTGAAATATCACATGGCCACTTTTTGATGTCATAAAACAGATATCATGTTACCATACCAATTATAAACAATGGTGTAAACAGAGAACATCCATTCTAATTCACTACAAATTTAAATGTACTCAGTTATTTCTGTCCATACTGTACCTGGTGTCCAAATCAACAGAGTGTGGTGGTTTACATGAAAGGAAACTAGGGTATTGTTAATGCACACTGCACACAATCTAGTTGTTGGATATTTCCTGCTCAAGATCTTATTCACAAGTGAGATGAACCCATTGATTTTCAGTCAACATTTGCTTCAATGTACCTTTAAAGTTTACTTTAAATAACAAAACATGTTCACCCATATTGTGAACCCATATGTGGATAAATGGAGATACAAATACAGGATATACCAATAACTTGCAATAATGAGTCAACTCCTCCCCACCCTCCCTCCCCCTTCACACTGTATTAGCCACATTTATGAAATGATATTTCCTGCAACACATATTTTAGAAAGACATTTCATAATTACTCCCCTCTTAAACGGTACAGTCTTTTACCATTTGTGGAAGCAGATACACAAAATAAACTACATTTTTATAAAAGGAATTATATTTTGTAAGACAGAATGCGAGGAAAATAATTTGATTTCTCAAGATTTAGCTTTACAACCTATTTTTCATTCTATATACGCTACAACTAGATGAGAATTATATTGTAGCATCTTTCCTTTTGTGTTGCTTGATTCAGTCCACGTTGAAGAAATCAATCAAACAATATTATCACTTAAACAAACTGAATGCAATCTATTCTAAAAGCAACTTCTGCAATATTAATAATTTGCACTCAAAAATTGGACATCTCATCAATTTGCTCGCATTAGTGTTATAACCATGCTTATTGTTTGGTTCTTGTCGTGACACTTGATTGACATTCAAAGTAACAGACTTTGCTCTAAGTGACCTCTCACCTGATATAATAATCATTCCTGATGAGCAGTAGGTGTTGCAGCATTGAGAGAAAATAATTCTCTGCAGCAGTGTCCTTCACCATATTAGACAGCAGATGGTAAACTTCATTCATGTCGGTGCAGATGAAGTTAAGAATAAAAAGCCAATAAAGTGCTACATTACGTTTAACACAAATATTAGCATTTATCATTTCCATTATAAATCATTTGAAAATGAGCTATTATTTCTAATAACTCAAATTGATTTGCCTGTTTAAAAAAAAGTACAGAATGTCACATTTAAAAATGTAAAACTGAAGAATATTTTCTAATATTGCTTTGTCTGTTCAAACCTCAATGTATTTGTACCATTGTGGCATCCTATTTGACCCTAATCTAAGCTTCTGAACCCTTATCCTCTCCAGCCCCAGACTGTCTACTTCCACCTCCGTAACATCGCCCATCAGCTGCTGAAACCCTCATCTAAGCCTCTGTTACCTCTAGGTGCGACAATTCCAATGCTCTCTTGTTCGGCCTCTCATCTTGCACCCTCCATAAACTTGAACTCACCCAAAACTCTACTGCCCATATCCTAACTCACACCAAGTCCCGTTCACCAATCACCCCTGTGCTCGCTGCCCTACATCGGCTCCCAGTCTGGTAACAACTTGATTTTAAAATTCTCATTCTTGTCTTCAAATACCTACATGGCCTCTCACCTCCCTAACTCCAACATCCTCCAGTCCCACAATCCTCCAAGATCTCTGCGCTCCTCCAATTCTTGCCTCTTGCGCATCCCTGATTTTAATCAGTCCATCACTGGCAGCTGTGCCTTCAGCTGCCTAGGCCCTAAGCTCTGGAATTCCCTCCCAAAACCTCTATGCCTCTCTCTCCTCCTTTAGGACTCTGCTTAAAAGCTACCTTTTTGGCCAAGCTTTTAGTCACCTGTCCAAATATCTCCTTATGTGGCTGGGTGTCAAATTATGTTTGATAACGCTCCTGTGAAGCATCTTGGGACATTTTACTACATTAAAGGCACTATATAAATACAAGTTTTGTATAATGCATGTTTTGTTATATTTGAGCAAAACTATTAAAATAAAATAAACATTTACATCTGTGGAAATACTTTCTGGAGATAAATAGAGTTGTTGCAGTTCATAAAGTCAAACATCATTTCAGAAGAAGAGAACAGATTTATTCTCACCCAGTTTGTTTCAAGCATTAAACACAGTAAGATTAGTGTGCTTGAACCCCAAAGTACTTGGATATATTTAACATTGGGAAAAAGAGAAGAGAAGTGTTTCAGTGGAGAGAGAAGAGCTGAAACATAGAGAGGCTGTTACACAATTGATGCATCAACAGAAGCAGAGAAGCAGTACACTTTTTAAATTTACAACCAAATGAATAAATGAATAGTTAAAACAAGTGAACAACAGATTATATTGGATGTCTGATACAGATTAGAGAGACTGAACTTATGATGTATGCATAACATGTGAACCATGGTCAAAGACAGGATTTGTTGAGAAATAATAAGATAACTGAATGCTGACCTGTTGGTAAATTAAATAATTGCTTCTGTCTGATCTCACATCTTCCTTGTGAGTTGTTGGGTCACATTGTAGCTCTAGCATCTGCCATTAGTTAGACTTGCCCTTGCACGTTCAGATTTTAAAATTTTTTGCGTGGCAAGTTGCTGAAAGAGCTAGCTGATAACGTCGCAGCGAGGGAAACTGGGCATCTGGGACCACAGTGAACAGGGCAAGCAAATGTGTATCTCCTTAACCAATCAGATTGAAGGACTGCGAAATAGCAGAAGGACTGAGAGGGAAGCGTAAATTAGAATGGGTGAATTCAATGTCAAATCAGGTACAGAAAGAGAAATAAAGATTGGATTAAGAGAGAGAAAAAAGAGACAGAAAGGAAAAGTAAAAAAATAACTTAGAATTTTACATTTTTTAAATCTCCAACAATTAAAACCTGAAGGAATGAGATTCCACGCTTGTAATAGTTAATTTTCAGTGCCAGAGAGGTTGATTGGCAGTAATTAATACTTATCACGTCATTAAAAGGGTACCTAGATTTGAAATTTCTTGACTTAACTTTCTGTGGCGAATTTAGTTCCTATCTGCCGTGCAAACACCGCAACTTCACACCATTCAATGCATTTTAATGGTGAGGCAGACAAGAAGCTAATGGTGGAGCAGCACAACTCGGACAGCAACCTTTGGATTTTTGTGTTAAACCACACATCTGCCCCTCACCTGAAGTTGCTGTACCATTTGCACATAAATTACAGCGAACACCATTAGCCTAGTCATTACTTCGACAGCAAAATTTGGGCCGTTAATTTCATATCCATGTCCTCTTATTGTGCCCATTCAGAAAACTAACATAAAATTAATTTTCAATTGATCAAGTATTTGTACCAGTTAGAACTTTTCTGTAATGGATAATGTTGCTGTACAAATTTCCTGCTGTACTCACTCACTTTTACATGTGCAACTAAAAATAAATTACTGAAAGTCGCATTATCCACCACTGACAAACCATACCTACCAACATAATTAAAGACAAAAAAAAAAATTGCATCAGTGCATCATGCTAGGGAGAACAATGACTTTTGCAAATATTTGATGGATGGCTTTGTTCATTAAGTAGAACCTGTTATTAAAAAAACACAACTAAGAGACTGCTGCTCAAAAAAATGGGGTTGACAGGTATATTAATCCAATCACTTTAATTAGATCAAAAATACAAACACACTTACCTCATATTTAAATTTGTGAGATAATAAAACAATTATGAATTTAATGAGTTTGTAATGAAATAATCTGCAGTGTCATTACTTTAACGTAACACTGCTTTTCTACTATGATTTGTTGACACAACAAATTAGCATTAAAAAATTAAACCACAAAAAAAATGATTTGATAAGGATATTCCATCTCAGATCGGATGTCTTCCAGTCGATGTGATACTTCAATGAAATCTTCTTCTTTGTTTTCATCAAACACTTTTAATTGAATGTCTAGTTCTTCATTTTCTTTCTCTTTCAGTACCTAATAAATCCAAAACACACCAATTTTAAATTTATAAACATGGTCTGAAACCTGAAGAGGAACAAAATGGGGCCTGGGGCAGGTTATTACATTGAAGACTCAATTTAATGGATACATTAGTGAATTATTTGTTACTGTTCACAGTGCTACACTGTTACATTCTAATTTTGGTAAGCTTTTTTAAAAATATATCTATCCTCCCATTATTATTATTTGATACAGAGAGGAACTGAACTTGTGCAGTTGAAGCCAAAATGCTACATTAAGTTTTCTCTCAACTAATCAGAATGCACTTCCATTAATGTTTCACGTGCAGTAATTCTTCCAGAACCAACATTCATGACTATAAATGCTATCACCATTTAAACAAGAGCACTAATACTAAGAACAAGCAACTACAAGGTAAAGGTAATACTTCCCTTCAGATGGATACCACTCCATTTGTGGAGAAAGCGAAACTATTCCACAGAAAATGGAACACATTTCTAAGCACTGTGAATGATGAACCATGCTAATAGGAATCTTGATTCTGGACTTGACAGTTACTTCTACATTCTTTCTTGGTCTTCCCAGTTAATGGCCCTCACCAACAGCCTCTTACAATTGTGGCTTTTTGTGATGCAAAATAGATTTGATCCAAATAATTAATAATGTGTAAGACTTTCTATATAATGGCTTTTCATATACTATGATGTGCACTGTAATAACTGCACAAAGTGTGTTAAATTGCTGTGTCACCTAAAAACTAGACAGTCATTACAAGTGTATTCTCCTTCTCCTGCTTCCCTGGCACCCTACCAGAAATGGATGGTACTTCTGGAAAACATCTCAGAAAGATTGAGTAGTGCCACTTAAAGAAATGTTTATACCAGTTATCATGCTTGTGATAGTTTATGAACACATTTGGCTAAAAAAATGGCTACATTTATCTTTTCCCAGAAAACTTTCCCCCAGCCCTTGTGTGAGATGAGACACTTTTAGGTCAGTACAGTTCTATTTCATTGCAATCATCAAAAGCCATGTTGTAGCCTTGTAACCCCACTATTAGTACTTCAGACATCTTCAGTTAGTTCTCCAGCGCTTGAGGTTACACATATTTTGGTTATATGTTCACATTTTTAAAACAAATTTACACCCCTTAGTGTTATGCAGTTAACAATGGCAAATTATTACATGGCATTTTAAAAAGTTTGAAAAGAATGGAATCTCAATTCTTCTTACAGGAAGTATCTTTTTCAATCCACAACGCAAGAATTCATTTCTCAAGTGTATCCTGAAATCCAGATCATCTGGAGATGTGACCAGAGCATTAATTAACTGCATACAGGCAACCTAAAGAAAAAAAAAGTTCAATACTGGCTAGATGAACCAATTCAATCAATATTATCACTAAAATGTCTTAACAGTGTCAAGGGAGTTTATAATTTAGCTGAAGTGGAGAATGGAAATATCAGTCATGTTTCTCTGCTTACATATAAAACAATCTACCGCAGTGTTACAAACGGATGCATTTGTGCAGTATTCCAAATCTAGCACAATATTGGTAAAGTATCAGTGATGCAAATCACACCATTTCTTCCACAGGTTGGAATCCATTTGTAGCAAACAACTATCATAACTCACAAGCTGGGTTTAAAAATATGAAAAAAAAACTGAACTGTAAAAGGATAAGTGAAGGACAGTGCTATAAATATCACTGTAGTGAACTTTAATAGATATGCAAAGTCCAAAGAGAATGCACATGATAATTAATGGCATGGATGTAAATGAGCAGTAATTAGTTGTACAGCAATTAAGCAGAAGTAGTAAAAGCTCATTTGATACAGTATTACTTGTATGAATTGTAATAGACCAGCATATCTACAAATTACAAGTAGGAAAAGATTAAAAGGGCGACTGGTGTTTATGGATAGATATGGCAGGGAATACTATAATAGGCCAGAACTAATAACATTAATCAAGCTAAAGACAAGATCATCATAACCCCTACATGGTCCTTCAGACATTCAGATATAAATTTCTTACCAACTTTCTGTAAGATTATTTCCCCCTCCTAATTGCATATAATATTCATAAAGAATTTCAATAAATCCCAAAACAACTGAATCTTGTTTTGCTAAATAACCAACCCAGAGTTCTTTTTATTTTGGTAGAAGAGTCCCAAAAGAGTCAATGAGTTCTTAAATTAGGATAGTAGTTTGGAGGTGGGGGGCAGGGGCAGTGGGGGGAATGGTTGAGAAGGATTTGCCCAGAATTATTTTTAGAACTCCACCCTGATGCAGATATAGTGAAAGAATAATTTAAAAATCTCCCATTTCATAGGAGATATTTGTATCTTTTTCCCCAACTTTATGCAGGTCTGTCACACCAGTATTCATCCAGTATTGGATTCTTTGACTATCAGAAAAGATCTTCATTCGTGCTTTTTCCACATAACAACTCACTAACATTCTCATAACTGATGCCAACTGAGTAGTTCCTACCAAGCGGAGACACCTGAAATAGTCTATATAGGCTCAGAAAGCAAAAAAAATGAACTAAAACTAGGAACATCTTGAACAAGGTAGGAGATATTTAAAACTATGGTATACTACTTAAAAAGTGTTCTGACCTACAATTTTATCTGAAAATGATAACTCATAACCAATCAGCAAGGTGTACAAGTAGAGTTAAATAATAATATATTCTGCCAAAAATTTACTTGCTCCCCTTTGTTACTTCAGTAGAATTGTTTTTACTTAGAATTTACAGCACAGAAACAGTCCATTCGGCCCAAATGATCTGTGCTGGTGTGTTTATGCAGCACACGAGCCTCCTCCCAACCCACTTCATCTAACCAGATATGCATATTCTTCTACTCCTCTCTCCCTCGTACTTATGTAGCTTCTCCTTAAAGGCATCAATGCTATTTGCCTCAGCTACTCCATCTGGTAGCAAGTTCTACATTCTAACCACTTTCTGGGCAAAGAAGTTTCTCCCAAATTCTTTATTGAATTTATCAGTGACTGTCTTATATTTATGGTCCCTAGTTCTGGTCTCCCCCACAAGTGGAAACATCTTCTCTACATCTACCCTATTAAACCCCTTCATAATTTTAAAGACCTCTATTAGGTCAGCCCTCAAACTTCTCTTTTCTAGAGAAAAGAGCCCCAGCTTATAGAGTCTTTCCTGATAGTTATAACCTCTCAGTTCTGGCATAATTGTTGCAAATCTTTTTTGCACCTTCTCCAGCGCCTCTATATCTTCCTTGGACTATGGAGACCAGAACTGTACACAGTACCGTAAGTGTGATCTAACCAAGGTTCTATACAAGTTTAACATAACTTCCCTGCTTTTCAATTCTATTTCTCTAGAAATCAACCCCAGTGCTTTGTTTGCATTTTTTTTTAAATCGCCTTGTTAACTTAAGTTGCTACTTTTAATGATTTGTGAATGTGTACCCGTAGAAGCCTTTGCTCCTCTACTCCATTTCCAAGGAATATGTAGCCTCCTTGCTCCTCTTACCAAAATGCACCACCTCAAACTTATCAATATTGAAATTCATTTGCCATTTTCATGCCCATTCTACAAGTTTATTAATGTCTTCTTGTATTTTGTCAGTCTTCCTCAGAATTAACTATACCCCCCAATTTGGTGTCATGCGCAAATTTTGAAATTGTACTTTCGATTCCCGAGTCCAAATTGCTTATGTAAATGGTGAACAGCAGTGGCCCTAGCACCGATTCCTGTAGAAAATTGTTGTAAATCCTTTTTGCACCTTCTCCAGTGCCTCTATCTTTCTTGGACTATGGAGACTACACCGATACACTGTGTCGTAAGTGTGATCTAACCAAGGTTCTATACAAGTTTAACATAACTTCCCTGCTTTTCAATTCCATTTCTCTAGAAATCAACCCCAGCACTTCCCACCTGCCACCATTCTGAGGCCTTTAACCTCTTAATCTCTGTTTTCTGTTTTGTAGCCAGCTTGCTATCCATTCTGCTACTTGTTCCCCAACTCCACATGCTCTGACCTTAGTCATGAGTCTACTACACAGTACCTTATCAAAGGCCTCTTGAAAATCCAAGTACATTACATCAATTGCATTGGCCTTGTCTACTCTTTGTTACTTCTTCAAAGAATTCAATAAGGTTGGTCAAGCAAGACATTCCCTGATGCATCTCTTGTTTTTCAAATAGAAATGCAACACCTCCAATCTACAATCTTCAGAAGAAATTAACCATTCCATTAAACTTATATAGCTTAGTGTCACTGCGCTTCAATACAAATAACACTGGTCCAAAAAGTGTGGCATTTTGTTGTGTTACATACGTATTCTGACCTAAAACAATATATTTAAAAAACGTACAGATGCACCTTCTTAAATGCAACAGTGCAAAACTATTAGCTTCCTTTGAAGGCAATAATTACAATTTTGCCACGAGAACTACAGTTGTAAATCAATAGTGTTAAAATATCCTAATCTAAATACTTTATAGGCCACTTAATATCAGTACATCAGGTATATGATAAAATTATAATAAGTTTTAATATCGTGATACTTTTGCAACACGGAGTTATTTGCACTTGAACCACAGTAAGGTCCTGAAATTCTTTAAAAAATGGGGAAAGGCTTGTTTTTCTCCATAAATTATGTGGAGACACACAGTATCGTAGTACGGTATAGCACAGAAGGACGCCATTAAGCCCATCGTGCCTGTGTCGGCTCTTTGGTAGAGCTATCCAATTAGTCCCACTCCCCTGCTCTTTCCCATAGCCCTGTAAATTTTTTCCCTTCAAGTATTTACCCAATTCCCTTTTGAAATTTACTATTGAATCTGCTTCCAACACTCTTTCTGGCAGTGCATTCCAGATCATAACAACTCGCTGTGTAAAAAAAATGTTTCTTCATGTCACCTCTGGTTCTTTTGCCAATCACCTTAAATCTGTGTTCTCTGGTTACCAATCCTTCTGCCACTGGCAACAGTTTCTCCTTATTTACTTTATCAAAATCCTTCATGATTTTGAACAACTCTATCAAATTTCCTCTTAACCTTCTCTGCTCGAAGAACAACCCCAGCTTCTCCAGTCTCTCCACTTAACTGAAGTCCCTCATCCCTGGTACCATTCTAGTAAATCTCTTCAGCACCCGCTCTAAGGCCTTGACATCCTTCCTAAAGTGTGGCGCCCAGAATTGAACACAATACTCCATCTGAGGACTAACCAGTGTTTTATAAAGATTTACAAAACTTCCTTGCTTTTGTACTGTATTAATAAAGCCAAGGATCCCATATGCCTTTTTTTTTTAAAAGCAGCCTTCTCAACTTGTCCTGCCACCTTCAAAGATTTGTGTACATACACCCCTGGGTGTCTCTGTTCCTGCATCTCCTTTAAAATTGTACCATTTAGTTTATATTGCCTCTCCTCATTTTTCCTACCTAAATGTATCACATCACACTTCACTGCTTTAAATTTCATCTGCCATGTATCTGCCCATGTCTATGTGCTCCTGAAGACTGTTACTATCCTCCACATTGTTTACTACATTTGCGAGTTTCGTGTCATCTGCAAACTTTGAAATTATACCCTGTATATCCCAAGTCCAGGTCATTAATATATAGGTAATTGTGAAGACCATATTTTTAACATGCTTTTGGACCTGTCTTTTTCAAATCTACTGACAAGAAAGCCTAGAAACTACTGCTGGTGATATTATTTCTTGTTTGAAATGAGTTAATTAAAATAGCAGAGGAATGGCGTACTAACAGCTTAGGTGTTCGTCTGCAATCACTAACAGTAATTTCTAGTTTCATATCTTTTAAAATATGTGGGATTATCTGAACTCAGGGCAATCAATATTATAGTTTACAACCCTTTTGTGACAGGCAGCACAGATATTTATTGATCAGTCTTGTCGCGTGCACTGAGGTTTTCGAACATAACTTCAAAACATAACACCTATTAGGTTCTTTATGATTAGTTTTGTATTAATGCTGCCCAACTCCATTATTTCTACATTATTGAACATTTGTATTCAAAGGATCGTTATCTTGAAACATTCCTCAAGAACAGTACTTCATAAAACACAATAGAACTGAATGAGGTCATGTTTCAAACTTCTCAGTAGTTGTTTTACACAATGATTTATGGCACTAGGTCAATAACCTTGCTTAGTTCATAACACACCATTTAAAAAATCATGGCTGAACCAGCATACGTAGATACTGCTGAGAGAAGAGTTGCTACCAAATGCTAGAAACCAGCTCGATGTGGCACTGCCATTTATTTTTCGTAGTGTTGTTGGATGCTTCTATCCACAGATTAACAAGAGTGCACTAAGTGTCAGAAAGCTTTTAAATAGATTGTTTATGATGATGTTAGAATTGTTCTAACATCAGCATAACAAACAAGTCAGAGCTGATGTGACTGGAAGCAAAGGCAACTATATTTCAAATATCGTACATCGCAAAATTGTTTTATAGTACTTCATGTTTGGATAATGGTCTTGTGGTGCTTAGTAACAATACATAATCAATGTGAGCCCACAGCATCATTAGATATCACTGAAATTTTATTCCAGCAATATAAAAAGCTGGCCCAAAAAAAATGTAATTCTGTATGAAATAAATCTTTGCAGTCATCAGTTCAGCACAATTTAAAGGAAAAATGGTTCTGACCTTTTCATTGATGCTACTGCTTTGTTCATGGTATTTAGGCTTCTATGGAAGCATCTTAAACATGACATTTTCTGGAAGAGGGTTGGTATATGGTGCATTTAGTTTTATGAAGTCAACAGTAAAATTTCTCATTCATTACTTCACGTGTAATACTTTTAGTAAAACACAAGTGAAAATGCAAACTTAGTAGCTGTTCAAATTTAACTGTAAAATTTCCTAATGTACAAGAAAAAAATGAACCTGTTTTTCAGTTTTCTCCTCTAGTCATCTGGAAGAATTGCAATTTGATTCAACATGCATTGGCAACCTCTGGTCACTGAGACCAAATGTTATTTCATGTGAGCCTAGATGATGAGTTTCAGCAAACTATTTCATCATGCGGGATGGGAGCTTCATATCTGAGCCACATCCTGTCCTCAACTGATGTACACACATGCACTTGCCATCGGCAATTATTGAATAGTGACTGCAATGGAAGCCTCATTTTTATCTCTCTCTCTCTCTCCCTTGCCTAGAAGCGCTGAATGCATCTGTAACTCCCTACACTCTCGACAGCTGAGATCAGCTAACTCAGTACCACACAAATTGCATGGTAACCTTTTATTTAAAAACATTGTCCACCAATAGTTCACATTGGTAATTAAATCCAATACCACCTCAGTTTAGTAAAATTATCACTACCAATGCAAAGGATAAAAATTTCTTCCAAGAACTCTAATTGGGTCACTTTGTTCCCTGCTGTGCCCTACTCTCAAATCTTAAAGCAGTACAATAACCTCTATGACAAACCAATTTCAGGAGCAAACTTCCCATAAATATTCATAAAAGTCAATGAAGGTGTTCAAATCTTACCACCACCACTTTGGCACCCATGAGTTTTTAATAATGAGCTTTGACTGTATATATTGTTTATAATTTATCAAAAGCAAAGTGTTTATTGTTTAATTTCAGATTATTCTGTGCATTTATTCTTCTCTGTAGGAGAATGTTAGCTCAAATTTACTGCCATTTGAAATAAACATACTGATGTTCCACAGTGATGCTTTTTTGTGTTAACAAATGGGAGAGTTTAAATAGGCAAGCTGTATCATAGCATGATCTTGTAAACAAAGTAGTTAGAGCAAAAACTATGAAGCACAGCAACTATTAGTGGTGAAAATTGCACTAAAAAGATAATGGGGCAGAAATTGCTTGGAAAAGAACAGTGAGCTCAACAGCCCTCAGCATTGTTAGTGGCGAAATCAAGGAACAAGTTCCGGCGTTCGCACATGCGCAGCCAAACGTGGAAATCTGGAACTTACTACTACTGGTTCACCGGCAATATGACAGCTTCGAATTAAAGGTATATCACTGGCTGCAATCAGTGTAATCGTTGAAAAAGCGCCAACTTACTCATCTGCCCAGCTGGAAAGTAACTAATATCGTCACAAAACAGTACACTTAAAAATACCAGGTCTGAACTAAGTTTTAATAGCACGGTAAGCCTTAATGACTGCGAAACAACTAAAAATTAACTTTTAAAAATGTGACGTCTCATCACTCCTTATTTTAATAGTTTTTGATTATTAAAAAAAATAATTAAAATTTTTTAAAAAAATTTCCCTTCTGTCTTTTATTTAATTCGATTATTTCTTATCCTCTCCTTTCTTCCATTGTCTATAATTGTTTTTACAATGATTTTAAACTTGCACCTTTCACTTCTTGGATTTCACGCTGGAAGTCTGAAGAAACAGTTTCGCAGCGTGTCAAAAATGCTGCAATCTAATTGGTTGAGTGGAGAAAGTGATCCTCCGCTTCTTCCATGGGTCCTTGCTTCACTTGAGCTAATGCTGGTCTCTTCTCCACTTTCTATTAGAGGAATTGCACCCAGTAAAGACCGCAGTAAGTTAGTATAAATCTATAAAGCGGCGAGCAGTGTTAGTTCGGCGCTCCAAGCAATTTCTGGGCCAATATCAAATATGAAAAATTATGGGACTTCAAAACTAGAGTTAACTGCTAAATCTCACAGTAATATGTCATATTTCTGAACGAAAAGCCTCACTAACAGTATCATTGTAGAACACTAAAACTGCTGGATTATTCAAAAATATTGCAAAATGGATTAAAGGATCGTTTTTGTACATGTTGGCTTTAGTTTTCATACTAACTAACCCATCAACTGCCTGCATCTCATCTGCTATTGCACACTTTATGTGCTTATCTGGTACTGTATTGAAAAAGCTAGAGACTAGTGCATATAAAAATCTACAATATATTCTAAATCTTATGCCTGTGCACACTTGCTGTCTAAATTTTTATGTCTGCATTTATTATAAAAAAACTGCCTATGTAAACTTTTCATATTGTAATTATACCCTCCCACCAGCAGTGGTGTCTAAATTTTGCATCTCCCAGCTCTTTAGTTTGTATTAGAGAAACTCCTTTGCTCCAAACAATTTGATTTCACTGCTTCCCAAATTGTCACAGGTTTTGCTATTTTACTATAAATAATAATATAAACTTAAAAGTATATAAAAAAAACAAAGACAGAATATATGACTTTAAAATGGGGACTGAATTCTGTCATCACACTCTGTCTTTTAAACCTTCTTCACTTGGTCTTTACTCCCCATATGTAACATCATGGGAGATCAACCAGAACATGTGTAAAATTTATTTCCACTTTATTCTGCTTCCATAGAGCAAATTCATTCAAGTTGAAACATCCTAGAGAAGGGAGAAAAATCAATTGTATGAGAGAGAGCGCGAGCATACGAGTGCGTGTGTGTTATGTGTGATACTTCGATAACACGCAAACATTATTGTCACTGTATCCACTGAGATATGCCAAAAATACTTCCCTAAGAACAACTGCAGCTAATTGGACTCATAAGAGCGAGCTATGTACCATAACTTAATCATGCCTTAAGCAATTTAAAATTATTTAAACTTCCATACTCCTAAGTTAAGCTTTGGGTTTCACTGTACACTCAGGGGCATTTGTTTCATGTATGTATAATGGATGAGATGTTACTCACCACCAGGATCATTGCCAGGTGTGGTAATTTACACTCTTCCCAAGCACTAGAAAATGCCTGCAGAAATCTCCAGCTGGTTTAGAAAAAAGTTTAATTGAGCAGCTGTGCATCTTAATTGATTTATGAAAGTGTATACAGGCAAAAAATGGCAAAGATGCTGATGCACATTAGTTGGCAATAAGGGGTCACTGAGGAAAATTCTGGTGTAAATAAAAGTTAATTGCAATTTTTTTTTGAAAGTATCATGAAAGTGCAGTCATTAGTTTTTGAAAAAAATGATACAATAAGCATGGACAATTTAAATTGTATTAACTGTTTTTGTTGGGCTCATAAATGTCAACTGGGTTGAAACACAAGAGCACTTTTTCTTCCTTTCTTTTAGAGGCAGGTTCCAGCCTTCGACATCAATTAACAGAAAACAACTTTCAAACAATGATCTCAACTATCAATCTGCCCATTTAAATGGCTCACAATAGAAAGCCAGATTGCAGATAACAGCAAGAGTGATCCAAGGAAAACATTTTAGCAACATCAGAGGTAAATGGAATGTTCAAGATAAGAAAGGTCCTTCAAGAGATAAGTTGAGTAGAAATATTATGGAGGCTCAGGAAATGGCAAAATTTTGCAATGAATTTTTCACCTAAATATTCACAACAGATGGCTGTGGTCCAAATCCAGATCCAGTAAAATTGACTCAAAAATCTGTAGCACATGTAGGCCAATTAAGCAGGAATCATGATCAAACTTAATAAAGCAAAATTCCTATAGAGTACTTGAACTAGATTGGGGAACACACTAGAATCCTCAGAAAAATGAATGAAGAAATAGGCATGGTTTTAGTTTATCCAGTACTTGAAAATTTTCTTAAATGGATTGGTTGTACTTGAGCAAAGTAAATTGTATCCCAATATCAAAAAAAAATGAGGAACGTTCCTCAATGAAAGTCCAATGGGAATAAAAGCCAGAAAGAGTAAGTACCATGGAGTCAGAGGCAAAAGATTTTGCCTCAGAAATCTTTCAGAATTCTTTGTTAACTAATTTAGTTGTCATCTCAAAGATGATCTCAAGGGTCCAACTTACTGGTTTTCATGTGGCATTTCATAATGTTCTGTTTATGATTAAGAAGATTAAAACTCATGGAGCTTAATGATAATTCAGCTCATTGAAACTGGCTTAGCAACAGAAGGCAGGCATTGATGCTAAATGGGGGGGGGGGGGAGGGGAGGGAGTGTGTCTGGGAAGAATAATAACCAATCGGAGTTCTGCAAATGTCCGTTATGGCCCCCCCCTGCTGTTGACACTCCATAAATGACTCTGAGGTGAGTGCTTTCCGTAATATCATAATTCTATTTTATGATGCAAAGCTATATGGCCAGCTTACTAGTATAAGTGAGATTGACAGCACTCAAAGGGATCTGTATCATTTAAATATACAGGCTAAGGAACAGCAAATGGACTTTAATTTGAATAAATGTAAGGTAATTCACATTGGAACAAGAAACATGCATAAACAACAAATGGACATTCATTATCAATAGAGGAAAAGGATTTGGATGTTATTATTGACCATTCATTGGAAATGTCTTGCCATCTGAAGTTTATTAGCTAAGGTCATCAAATGCTGAAATCTCTCAAAGGCATTTAATTATAAGTCAAAATAAGATATTCAATTTTGAGTAATTTGAGATTAGCCAACATTTAGAATATCCTATGCAAATTTAGGCATTATACTTCCCAAAAAAGCACTGATGTTTGGTGGATCATTCAAAGAGTGATCAGAATGATTTCAGGACTTAAGGCTCTAAGTGATATAGAAGGACACACATGATTGTACTTCTCATCACTGCAGAAAGAATATGAGGGATGAACAAATTATTTAACTAGAAGATACAGGAGTGCCAAATTAACAAGCTTCATATGCAGAATAAAATCCCAAGTAATGTACTAACTCCTTAAAAGAATAACTGAATAAATATCTAGTTTGAAAATTAGAATAATAGACATAGACAATTAAATATTTCATAGAACATGATTCTTGTGCTGCTGAGATGATGGATGAATCATGTTTGGAATTGGTCAGAGCTGGTAATGTAGGTTGTACAATTAGATTAATATCCTGGAGTTGTCATCAATTATCTTGGATGGTCTGGGAGAAATTTCAGAGTTTTATACTTTGAGATGTTACTTTTGATTAGTCCCTAACTCAATTTGTTTAGATAGATTCCATGACACAGAAAACTGGAGCTAGGCTGTGGAATCAAAAGACTGAATGGGTGAAATGCCCATTACTAGTTATACGCTTATTTTGCATTCTATCCCAAAAGTATCAGGACTCATGCCACCAAAATACTTCATAAATCAGGACAAATGAAAAAGCAGAAGATATATACCAAAACGAAAGTATTTTGGCAGAAGAAAATTCTGGTGAGCAATTTAT
This sequence comes from Heptranchias perlo, assembly GCF_035084215.1. Taxonomy (NCBI): domain Eukaryota; kingdom Metazoa; phylum Chordata; class Chondrichthyes; order Hexanchiformes; family Hexanchidae; genus Heptranchias; species Heptranchias perlo. The sequence goes on from NC_090339.1 coordinate 17,884,139, forward strand.
CTGGATGGGTAAAAGAAGTTTGTTCAAAGAAAAGATGGTTGCCAGTCTTCCAGTGCTATTGTAAAGCCTTTCATTAACATATCTAGGTTTGAACAAAATGGATTCTGGACAGCATTAACATATAAATAACCTTCCACACTAAAATAAAGTCTTCAAGCTAGTGAACAGGTTATGTGACAATGACATTATACATGGTGAACAGTTATGTTTACATGTATTACATTTTTAGCCTGGTATTTTGTCACAGTAAAGGAGGAGATAATAAAGAAATTGGACAGGATAAAAGTAGCTGACGGGGAGGTACTAAAAAGGTAAGCAGCGCTCAAAGTAGAAAAGTCACCCAGTCCAGATGAGATGCATCCTAGACTAGTGAGGGAAGTCAGGGTTGAAATTGCAGAGGCTTTGGGGACAATCTTCCAATCCTCTTTAGATATGGGAGTGGTGCCAGAGGACTAGAGGATTGCAAATGTTATACCCCTGTTCAAAAAGGGGGAAGAGGGATAAACCTGGCAATTACAGGCCAGTCAGCCTAATGTCGGTGGTGGGGAAACCTTTGAGACACATTAATCCGGGACAAAATTAATCGGCACTTGGAAAAATATGGGTTAATAAATGAAAGCCAGCACAGATTTGTTAAAGGCAAATCGTGTTTGACTAACTTGACTGAATTCCTTGATGAATTAACAGAGGGTTCATGAGGGTAATGTGGTTGATATCTTGTATATGGACTCTCAAAAGGAGTTTGATAAAGTACCACATAATAGACTTGTTAGCAAAATTGAAGGCCATGGCATTAAAGGGGCAGTTGCTGCGTGGATACGAAATTGGCTAAAGAACAAAAAGCAGAGAGGAGTGGTGAACAGTTGTTTTTCAGACTGGAGGGAAGTGTGCAGTGGTGTCCCCCAGGGGTCAGTATTGGGACAACTGCTCTTCTTGATATAAATGATATAATGATGAAAATCTTCATTCATGACCTGGACTTGGGTATACAGGGCATAATTTCAAAGTTTGCAGATGGCACAAAACTCAGCAATGTGGTAAACAGTGAGGAAGATATTATCAGACTTCAGGAGGATCTAGGCAGACTGGGAAAATTTAACGCATAGAAGTGTGAAGTGATACATTTTGGTACGAAGAACGAGGAGAGGCAATATAAACCAAATGGTACAATTTTGAAGGGGGTGCAGCAACAGAGAGACTGGGGGTGTATATACACAAGTCTTTGAAGATGTCAGGACAAGATGAGAAGGCTGTTAAAAAGGCATACGGGATTCTTGGCTTTATAAATGGGAGGCACAGAGTACAAAAGCAAGGAAGTTATGCTAAACCTTTATAAAACACTGGTTATGCCCCAGATGGATATTGTAGCCAATTCTGAGCAGCACAAATTAGGACTGCTGTCAAGGCCCGAAAGAGGGTGCAAAGGAGATTTGCTAAAATAGTTCCAAAGATGAAAGACTTCAGTTGCATGGAGTAGAGAAGAGAATTTGGGGCTGTTTTCCTTACAGCAGGAAAGGTTAAAGGCCGATTTGATAGAGGTGTTCAAAATCATGAAGGGTTTTGATAGAGTAAATAAGGAGAAACTGTTTCCAGTGGTTGAAGGGTCGGTAACCGAAAACAGATTCAAGGTGATTGGCAAAAGAACCAGAAGCAACGTGATGAAAAATTTTTTTTACTCAGCAAGTTGTTATAATCTGAATGCACTGCCTGAAAGGCTGGTAGGCGCAGATTCAACGGTAACTTTCAAAAGGGAATTGAGCAAATACTTGAAGTTGAAAAATCTGCAGAGCTATGGAGAAAGAGCAGGGGAGTGGGACTAATTGGATAGCTCTTTCAAAGAGCCGGCACAGGCACAATGAGTCAAATGGCCTCCTTCTGGGCTGTTTCATTCTATGATTTTCAAAATGGAAAAACCATGATGAAAAATCTTCAGAATTCACCCACAGATTACCAAATCTTTTTCTAAGACTTTTTCCATCCCCTCGCCTTAGGAACACACCATTCCTCAACCAAGGGCAATAGGACAAGGTCATGACTTGGTTACACATTTTTGCCAATGCCACTCTTAAATCAGACACTCATAGGCAGGGCCACAGTTTTACAGTTGCCAAATAAAGCAAATTCCATTTCTATTATGAATGCCAAGATTTTTATTGGCATTTTGAGGATCATATTCCACGACTTGTGTCCATTTTTTCCTGTAAAAATTACAAATTAGTAGTCTTGTTCATAGTTGCATTACATGAATACACGTCATCTAATTGTCTTTTCTCCCATGAGGAAAAGTGTCCCACCTCATTTCAAGTCATTGTGCAGTGAAGCACTCAAGATCAAAATTCCTTACTATAGAAAAAAAAATGGAGAAAGGCGGCATATTACTAGAGTATAGTAATGTATTATTTTTAGTGTAGACATACTAAGGACAGTAACAGAGGGCAGATAAGTGCAAAAGGACTTAAAGAATTACCTCATGAAAATCATTTTTCAGGCTACATTGTTAGCACCTTATAAAACAATTATAATTCATAATTTTAAGCTATAAATTACAACCACAATATTGTTTCAAGAAGCATCCTTGAAAATAAATAACAGGAATGGTAGCAAAAGCAGGATATTAAGTGATGAAATCTCACCATCACAATATTGCCATCATTTCCAATTAACTGCTATTAAATGTTGCAACGGTCAACATCAACAAATTCTGAATAAACATTTCGTTCATGGCACAATTTGGTGCATTTTTGCATAAAGTGGAGAACGTATTTGCCAGTGGATTTGGAGAATTAATTTCAGCCTTGAGAACTGTCGCAAGATTTCTTCAGCCCTACTTTTAAGTTTTTTAAAATTCATCTTGGTATGTAGGCGACACTGGCAAGGCCAGCATTTATTGACCATCACTCATTGCCCTGAGAAGGTGGTGGTGGGATTCACCAGAGTTGCTTGCTATTGCACTTCAGAGGGCAGTTAAGAGTCAATCACATTGGTCTGGGACTGGAGTCACATAGGGGCCAGACCGGGTAAGAACAGCAGGTTTCCTTCCCTATAGGACATTGGTACCATTTGGGTTTTTAAGATCATCTGATAGCTTTTGGTCATTTTTATTGATACATGCCATGGTGGGATTTAAACTCACATTCTCTGGACCATTAGTCCAGACCTCTGAATTACTAGTCCAGTACATAACCACTAGACTACCAAATCCCCTATTAAGTCATTGTTGTACTGCACTTACACCATCTGTACAGTGGTATACATAGGAATTCCAAACACACACACAGAGATTTACCAGTCTCATGTTCTACTGATGTAATTTCTGAAGAATTGACTGTCGCCACCAACTATTTCCAATCAGCAGAAAATCAAATGGCAGGACAAGAAGCTGTAGGACTTGTATTTTTACTGAACTTTTCCATATTTGGAACAATCAAAACAGAAGGTGCACATCATAAAGCATGCATAATAATGTATATACGAAATGTAAAAGATGTAAAAGACAAACCATGTTTGAGCCCTGCAACGCTAATATTCTCTCTTTCCTCCAACAGAACATGGTTATAAAAATATCCTGAAAACAATTGGGTTGATTGGCAAGATACAAGAAATAGAATTCTCCACGAATAGTGTCTAGAACAGTGCATTATTGAGATACGTACTAAATGATGTTATAGAGCATACTGATACACATACAGTAAACTAGAAAGGAAAGATTACTTACCTTGTAGGCTCTCTTTCAGTCACTGAATATTAAACATCTTCCACTCACAACTGGAGTTTGGCCAAGTTGAACAATGTCCTGGGAAAGCCATGTGGTGGGAAACATAAAAGTGACTTGTTTTTCAAACCATTGCCATGAACCAATGACTGGCAATGCTGATCCAAGTGGCACCCTTGCACTTCATCCAATGAGAGTCCTATGTATGCCCTGGACTGGCAATCTTTTTGTCCTATCACATGAAACTTAACAAAATTACTTAAACCCCGAAACACCCAGAGTGGAAGGCTGAGTGGAAAAGGTTCATATTTGAACAGTGAAGATGACCCAACAAGATGGGTGATCTTTCTTCTTCATTCAGCACCCTCCACATTCCATGCACTAAAAAAAGACAAAAGTCCTAGGAATTTAGGGACGAAGAGACCTCGGCTGCCAGCACACATCTACAAATGGAATCATCATCCACAGGTGCTGAGCCTGAGCAGTAGACATTATTTGTGGTACATTTTCAAGATATGCAATCAGCAGCTGTGGAATGAGTGCAAGGACATTTTACTGGGTCACTAGGTTTCCTGTTAGAGGTGGCAGCAATGGAGAATGCACACTATTTTGCAATCCCCTGGCTTCTGCTGGGGCTTAAAACTGTGAGAGACCTAACTGTCATATCTGTCAAAGTGATTTGGTACATTCTGTATAAAAGGTCAAAACTCTGCAATCAACTGAAAGGTGGAAGCCCAGATTTGCATTCCAATTTGTGTGGAGGCAGAAAAAACAATAATTTCCTAACCCAGATGGAAATAAGAAATTATCTTTGGCAGGAAACCAAATGTGGATTAAGAACCACTCAATCAGCATGCCAAATTAAGCACCATTGATCAATGACCAGTATAATTTAGCACAAGAGGAAAAGCTATCTTAACTTGTTGGAAATTCCCTAATGACTCGCAACTTATGAATCCCAGAAAAATGGTCCTAGGTGGAAAAAACTGAATTGGTGTCTGAGATGTATAAATTCTTTCATAGCAAGTAGGAGCAGGGTGTTATGTGGGTTGGTATATTTCATTGTTAAATATAGCACTGCAGGTATCACCCACCATGTGGTTTCCCCAAAACATTGTGGAGCCGAGCCCTACTCCAATGTGTAGAGAACGCTGAATAAGGAAGAAGAAAGGTTAGGGCTTCACAAAGCCTGATATCTATACTCTAGCTAGTATAGGCAAAACAGATATCAGAACAGTCTTTTCAAGACTGTCCTGCTTGGGCTAGGTATGAAATCAGGCTAGTGGTGTTGTACTGCACTGTCGGTACCAACACACAAATAATATTTCAGTGAATCACCAGAGTCAAAGTGCATAATGATGGCATAAGACCATGTTCACTTCTTTTTGATGCCGAGTCAATGAAGACAGACTACAAAGTGCAATAAACATTCACCTGCAGCTGAAGCGCTTCATGATTGTCCAGTCCCTCTACAATGGGTGCAAATCGTTCTCTGTTATACTGCTCTGCAGCTGTGGTTATGGCTTCCAAGATTTTATCAAGGCTAAAGAATTATACAAAAAGTCTTAGCAACATGTTCATAAAACCACTTTCCATTTTAATTCTTCTCCAACCACCTTACAATTTCAAAGTAAATATATATATATATATATATATATATATATATGGTACACTGCTAGATTCAAACTGCATTTATGGTTATAGAAAACCTGCCTTATACCGAAATAGTCATTCTTGCATAAAATGCGACATTTGAATCATTAAAAGTAATGCTATGGCTGCCAATCTCAATAGGCAAAGACAATACCATACAACACAGCAAAATATCATCAATCGCCTGTTGGGGAATTAACATTAATTCGATTTTTAAAAAATACATTTCAAAATGAACCATCTACAAAACATACACGTTTCAGAAGCTAAAAACAGAATCCAACACCACGATAGTCTGAAGGTTTCAGCTATTCCTGAAATTCTCCATTACAGGTCACAAATTCTATTTGGAAAATTTTTATTTTCATCAAATTACATTATTTTCACCCTCTGGAGAATCAAATTACCCAAATACATCTATTTCCCTCAGTGACTCAAGCTTGTATTTTCTGTGACAAAATTCCAGTTAATTTGCATTGAAAAACAGAATACAAAAATTCATCACTTTATCGAACAAAAGATATTTCAACAGTGAGATGATATTCATAATAGAGGTTTGTTTCAGATATTACATTTATTTCTAATATAACACACAAATCTATGACAATAGAATCAAAGCAAATTAATATAACTTTCGTTTGAGAGCACAGAAATTTCACAAAGTCCCTCCCCTCCCCCATCCCTCGCCAAGAGGCAGTACAATAAACAAAAAGTTTTTAAAACAGCACATTATCACTCTCCATCCTTCTCTAATTTTTTACTGCTTTCATAAGAAAACACCGAACTGTTTATCACAGAATAACAATACATGCAATACATGGGTTTGTAGAAAATCTAAGTATATTAACTTACATATTTTCTTCTCCAACAATGCAAATTGCAGAGAGAATTTTTACAATTTCTATCATCATGTTCGTTTGTTTTGGGTCAATTGCTCTTGCCAACAACAACAGGCTCCTTTCATCGCCTAGTATTCTTTGCAATCCAAACTAAATGGAAGACAAAAAAAAATCATTTGTCAGATGATGATTTTGATGAAGTGATATTGTGATGCTTCATTCAAAGTCCAATCATAACGTTCACATGGGGAACTTTAACTCAAGATGAGTAGAGACAGATGACAATACAAGATTTTCATGAGCCACTGAATTTAAAGCTATTTTTTATCGTTAGGTCTTAAAGTTCCTCCCAAACAACTTGTTGAAGTTTGTAAAATTATAATTTTGTAGCACCGTCTAAATTTAGTATCTGCCAATAGACTCAATGAAGTAGTCTCAAGACACATGCATAATGTGTCATGGTAAGTTATTGTGCAATCACAATTATTGCCAGATCTTACTTGACCAGCAAGAAATGCTATAAAGTAGATCATTGTGGCCAAAGTTTATTACTCCAGTTTTATTATATACAGCAAGGTTCTCTCCACTTCCTTGTCTCCAAATAAATTGCCCCCTCATTGACGTTACCATCAGCTACACAGTTTTCTCTTCCAGTCCTTCAACTGGCTGCCCACAGCTTGGAGAGTGCCCTCATCTAAGCCACCAACATCCTGTGTAACTGTGATCACAGCTCACTATCACTCTCCATCCTTCTATAATTCTTTACTGCTTTCAACACTGTTGATTATTCTATTCTCCTATACCATCTCTTCTGTACAGTCTATCTGATAGTTCTACTCATATCTGTCTCAACATAGTCTTCAAATGGTTTCTCCTCCCATGCTCCACGGTCACTTCCAGTTTGCTCCAGAGCTCCATCCTTGTTACTCTTCTAATCATCATTTGTATGGTACCCCTTGGCAAATCAACTTCATGGGCCAGCTTCCACATGTGTAGTGATGAAATCCAAATCTATCCCTCTGTTGCGACACTGACTCCACGGGCGTTGCTATAATTTCCGACTGCTTGTCCTACATCAAGTAGGATCATTCAAAATTTCCTTCTGCTCAAAGTCAGCAAAGTTGAAGACATCCATTTTAACTTCAACAAGCAACTACCTGGATGGCCTATGGCTCAAAGGCCATCAACATTCTCAGGCTAAATGCAGTGGTATCTTGCTCACATCCAGTAAGTACATCAGCAACACTGCATTCGTCACCTCTGGAACCTACCTCTTCCCACCATTGCCAAAGTCCTAAGCCGAGCCATAAGGATTCTCCCCACCTCCATCCTGCACATACTTCAGTTAATCTGGAACATCGTGGCCTGTTCCTCTTCCATGCTGTCTCACGAACCTCTCTCCTCAGTTGCTGCCAAGCTTCATGGGCTCAGTGTCCCAATGAATCAACTTCAAAATGCCAGTCTTCAAATCCCCCCACCCTATTTGAGTAATATTCTCCCTGTGGCCCTGCTGCACTTGTTGCTACTCTGACTCCAAATCACTGCTTGCGCCCCACTTCCTCCCATCCACGATCTAAGACCAACCATTGACTTTCAAAATGCTTTTCTGTATGGCACTGGAGAACATTTTTGTTTTCTTTAAAAGTGCATGGATTATTAAAACTATGAAAAATAGTAGGCTTACACCATACATAACAGATGTATAAAAATTAGTAAAAACACTTCCATCTTAACAGTTTTTTTTAGTTTATATATTGCAAACTTCATATTAAACATAGATAGAATATATACTGTGTATAATGGAACACATCACAAGGTCCAAAATTCAAATATAAAACCAAAGTAACAACCAAATGTTGCAAATGTTTATCAGCCCACTGACTGCATTAGATTTTAACCAGTACTTGGCTTCTCGTACAGGCTTCCTGCAACCTCTTATGGATACATGGAGCAGGGAAGTGAATTTCTATATTGGATATACAGCAGTTTTTGTGAGGAAGCTGTGATTGAGTGTTACTGGTTCTACAGGCAAAATTCAAAGTTCTGAAATAGCATTATGTCCTTTACATGCCATTTTGATGCATTGTGTCTTGAAACATAAAGGTCTTACCTTGTTGTTCATAAATGCTTTCAGACATTGGATAAGCTTATGTTGGTTTTTTTTGTCTATCTGTTCTTGTCTAGGATAAAACAAATATGAGTGTATATATATATCTATATATATTCTTAAAACAACAGCTGCCATGCTTTAAGACTTGAATGAATTACATTTTTTGAACTGCAATAATTTGTTTTAAAACTTGGATGGTCAGACAAAATATTTACGTTGAACCACCATGCTAACTTAAACAACACTAATTGATCTCCTGTAGCATTGTATGCATGGAGTCAAGACCAGGGGCAATATTCACATCCAGCAGGCCAAAGGGTGGGGAATAAAGGGGCTGCAGCCAGAAAGGGGGGCAGGAGGGGCTGAATTAACAGTCCGCAACATTCGTAAGGCGCACGAACACTGTACAGTGAAAGGCATGTGTCATGTTTCAGGATTCTTTGGCCATTTTTCCATGAAACCTTGTAAAATGAACAAATGCATCATTTGTTGTGGTAGTAATCCATAAATGCCTTCTGTAAAACAAGAATGTGAATGAGAGAGAAAGAACAAGAGATAAAGAAATAGAGAGAGAGAGCGAGAGAGAGAGAAAGAAAGAGATAGAGAGAGAGAGAAAGAATGAGTGAAAAAGAGAGAAAGAATGTGAGAAAGAAAGAACGAGAATAGAATAGAAGAGATAAGGAAAGAGAGAGACAGAGAGTGAGTTAGTTTGGAAATAAACTGGGAATCAAGTTCACCATTTTGGAAAGAATCTAAAAATGTTTATTATGGCTATATGAGGAAAATCGTGCTAACTATCTAGCCACCTGGAGTATTTTAATGTTCATAAAAACTGAATAATGTATCACAAGTGGGATTTTTTGGGCTTTTTTTTGTTGTTTACTCTTTTCCACCTCATCTTCTGTGTCTTTAAATTGAAACAGTTGGTTACTACTTACTGTTTTTTGTCCAATAGCTTCTCCAAAGCATCTAGCATGAGACCAAGTCCTTCATGACCAAAATTATTAACCCAGCTGAAAAAAAAGACATTTATTAATTATATTTATGTTGTTTAAAATACATGAAATAGAAAGAAAATGGAAGATTGTTACAAAATACAATCAATGATCCACAAGTACATAAGCCATAAAATTCTGCAAACTGCCCATACTCAGACTGCATAGGTAAAGTTGGTAACTCCCTTCAACTGTTCTTCAGAAAAAAAAATCCAATCTGAGCCCAAGATTTTGAGAGAGGCTGGGACCTTGAGGTAAAAATGTTAATGACTGTATTTAAAGACATAAAATAATTCTGTTGATAAATGTAATTATGAACTATGTCACATTTTGCTTCAAATCTTATTTTGGAAATTACAGATTTCAGTTACTGAGAAAAAAATTAGCAGGTGAATGGATTTGGAAATTTTCTTCTGAGCAATTTGATTGGTTCACTTTCTCCTTTCTTTTATTCGTAGGTTCTCTTTTCTGGTCTTTCAAATTGGTTGTTTCCATTAAATTCTTTGCAGTTTCTCATTGGTAGTTTTCTAACTATCAAATGAATTAAGAATTAGTTCAATCCAAGCCAACATACGAACATACGAAACTGACGGGCAGGAAAATACCAGCTAGTCTATCAAGCTTGCCCCACACCATAATGGTCAGACCATCATGGCTAAACACTTCTTCATTCCCCCGACCTCCTCCCCACCTGTCCCCCCCTCCCTACCCCCTCAGCCATGTAATCTCCTGGGAGAGGCAAAAAACAGAAAAAAAACAGGGCTAATAAGGAAAAAAATACTCTGTAAAATTCCTCTCTGACCCCCTCAAGTAACCTGCAACTTTTCCATATTACAGCTTAGATGGTATCCTCATGCGAAAAGTTTGACACAGACAACTGTGTTCCCTGTAGAATAAGACTTTCATTCTTTACATTCTGCCACACTGTTCATATAGCTCAAATCTCAATGAATCCTGATTGCAGTAAATTGCTTTTTGGGTAATATGCGGGATGCCCATTAAGTTTCCTGTCAATTCTGACAGCAAAACTATACCATTAGACCTACAGCAGTTGTGTTTTCATCAGACATTTTTCTATCAATATGTTGTCACACAAGTCCACAATTAGAAATTATGGCCTAGAAATTTGATCGCGGCCAGAAACTGCACTGCCCAGGTGGTGGTAAAGGCTGAGCCTTCACGACGGCGAAGTTGTTGAACGTGCACACAACAAATCTGGATACCCGCTCAGGGATGTACTGCAAAGCTCCTCCAGAATGATCCATGCAGCAGAAGCGTTGCTTGAACACGCTGATTGTTTGCTCGATCACATTTCTCGTAGCGGCATGGCTCTCGTAGGCCTGCTCTGCAGCTTTGCATGGGTTATTGACTGGAGTCATATGTCATATCCTGAGCGGATAACCCTCATCGCCCAATAGCCAGCTTGTAATTTGACGGCCAAAATGACAACACCATGTTTGCAATAGAACCACGGCATGGCCTGACTGATAGTACATACAATCCTGACAATATATAAATTATTTTTTCCTCCAATTTTCTTTACTTCAAGATGTTAGCTAAAGTTGGCAATTAGTTCCACAAACGCTGTTTGTCCTCCAGGGTCTCTTTCAAATAGCCATTCTTAAAGTGTAAGCCTGGACAGTGAGTGTTGGCAGGCAATTCTCTCATGGGGGTCTTCACAGGCAAGTCCAATCCAGTCATGACCCAACATCCACCCACATGTGCTTTCCATCACAGACGTTGGATAGCAACCAGGAATGCGAACTATGGCACTAAGGCCAACTGTTGCACCCAAAATGGTGCCATAGCTGAGATCTGGAAACCCAGATTAGGGATCAAACATTGGACCTTGAGGTCTGTATGGTTCAGTGCCATATGACACCGTACAATTATCCACCACACCATTAGCTAGCAAAACATACATTTATATATTGATGCAAATTATTACCTTACCAATTAGATTTACCATGAATAAATGTCCACCGTACGTTTAAAAAGACGGTCCACTGATAGGTATCCTCTAAAATTACAAGCTATAAAGAATAAACCTGTATTGTATCCTGTTATCCTTATGTCCCTCACTTCAAAAGTAGAATCCAAATGATTTACAATAACTGAGCTAACTTAAAATATCCCATTATCAATTACTAGTACTGTAAATCTCCATGTTTTAAGAAGGCAATGCTTAAGACATGTTACATATTGCAGAATATCTCAAGTCTGAGACAACTGCAAGAGATTTGGTTCTTAAACAACAAAAGCCAGGTCAATCCTTACCTTTCAATTGACCTCAGCAGTTCACATTTCTTTTTAAATGACATGATTTTTGTTTAGTACTGCAACATATGTCAGGAACCAAAATTAATATGTTGACTTGTGTAGTATTTCAGAGCCAGCCAAAGTGCATCCTGATAAGGGGCACAATATAAACAAGGTTGGGTGAATCCTTTTACACAAATTTTACCTCAGCTGCTTTGCAAATCTTAAACTGTGCCTCATTTTTAAATCAAATGTTGAAAAAAGACGCCCATGGATCAATGATCATTACTCCCTTCACATCCTGAAATTTTGGCTGAATATTTTATTATTCTGTACACATTTAAAGTAAATTATGAAATACTGTGCAAGTCATTAAGCAACTTATACAGCTTTTCATAAAATCCCTGACATGACTTCAAATGCTGCACACAGAAAACAACATTTGATCAAAAAACCCTTACACAGGGTAAACGGAGCATCCTATTAAACTACAGAGATGATGGTTCATAGCATTTTCACAAACAGCACAATGTCAGAGAGGAAGTTACTTATCAAATTGGACAAAAAACCCAATAGAGGAAAGCTGTAACAAAAATGCTCCTGATCCTTGCACTAAAACTGTTGGACTATAACCTGGTGTTGCAAGATTCCTTACATTTGTCCACCCCAGTCCACATCTTGCACGAGAGACAGATTGTAAGTTTAGCAAGTTACTGAATCAGAAGTTTTTTTTCCCCCATAGGAATCATTCAACCCCTCGGGTCTGCTCCGCCATGTTATTAGATCATGGCTGATCTGCACCTCAACTTCATATCCTTTGAAACCCATAACTAACAAAAATGCATCTATCTCAGTCACGAAAGCTCCAATTTTCCTAGCATCCACAGGCTTTTGGAGGAGAGTTTTCCAAATTTGTACCACCATTTGTTTAAAAAAAATGCCTCCTGATTTCACTCCAGAATGGCCTAGCTCTAATTTTATTATGTCCACATGTTCTTGATTCCCCCACCAGAGGAAATAGTTTCTCCGTATCAAACCTATCAAATCACTTTAACATTTTAAACACCTTGATCAGATCACCCCTCAATCTCTTATACTCAAAGGAATACAAGCCAAATTTATGCAACCTGTCCTCATAATTTAACCCTCTATGCCCTGGTATCATTCCAGTGAATCTGCTCTGCACCCCTTCCAAGGCTAATATATCCTTACTGAGGTGCAGTGCCAAAACTGAATGCAGTCCTCTCCAGATGGGATCTGACCAAGATTCTATACAACAGAATGACATAAATGAACATGTATTTACCAATTTTCTGGGAAAAACATGTCATTTACCAATCATAATAATCAAGACTCATTTGGTGGAACGCAAACCTCCCATCTATGTTAGAACGCGGAGGATCTCCTAAGGCTAACCTTCTGTTGGGTTACTCCAATGAGGTGATGCAATGCAGAGCTCACTAAAAGAGAAAAACTAAACATCTGTCTAATTATTAAAAATTGTGTAATGTGTATATATATATATAATATATATATAATATATATATTATACACACGTGTGTGTGTGTGTGTGTGTGTGTGTGTGTAAGTTGCATCATGGAATCTGTTATCTTCTAGCAATCAGATGGAATAAGAGACTTGGAAACAGTACAAAAGCTGTTCAAGGATGAGGATTTTCACCAATTTCTTAAACAGAGGATTCTATTCCTGCTTTGCTCCTTTGTTTCCATCCTTTGATATTTCGCTCCCCTCAAAAATTAGGAAAACTCAAACTGAAATACAAAATCTAAGATGGATTTAAGGATTTGATGATGAAATGCTCAGTCACAATGGGGAAAACAGAATCAAGCAGGTATAGACAGAAAACAAGGATACCATGGTAAAAAGACAAACAAAAATAGTAAAAGGAAAATTGACATATATTTATAGATATACATGTAAATGAGCAACAGAGGAAGAAAAAGAGCATGCAAGTATCATTTGAAAGAAAGAGAGACTTGCATTTATATCGCACCTTTCACAGACTTAAGATTTCCCAAAGCACTTTCAAGCCAATGGAGTACGTTTGAAGTGTAATCACTGTTGTAGTGTAGGAAATCCAGCAGCCAATTTGCACACAGCAAGGTCCCACAAACAGCAATGAAATAATGACCAGATAGTCTGCTTTTTAGCAATGTTGGTTGAGGGATAAATATTGGCCAGGGGACCGGGGAGAACTGCCCTGTTGTCCTACGAAATATTGCCATGGGATCTTTTACGTCAACCCGGGAGGGCAGACAGGACCTCTGTTTAATGTCTCACCTAAAAGATGACACCTATGACAGTGCAGCACTCCCTCAATACTGCACTGGAGTGTCAGCCTAGATTTTGTGCTCATGTCTCTGGAGTGGGACTTGAACCCACAACTTTGCGACTCAGAAGTGAGAGTGCTGCCATTGATCCAAGGCTGACATGTGAATTTGGCCAATTCAAGCTTCAACAGAACTGATTTTTTGTGTTTGTCCAAGGGAGGAGAGGAGAAAGAAGTGTGCAAAATGATCAATTTTTTTTTCATATTGTAGGTCTGGAAGTTTTAAGTGTCATCACATGCAAAAACATCAAAGGCAGCGTGTACACCATTCAAACAGAAAGCAAACAACTGGACCTGTCTCTGCGAAAATGCAATCAGATCTCGTTCAACTTTTCTGAAATCAATTTATTATCTCCAAGTTATCATTCAAAGCCACATGTCAAAACCAATACAAGTCAGAATCATACAGCACAGGAGGCGGCCATTCAGCCCATTGTGCCTGTTACTGCTCTTTGAAAGAGCTATCCAATTAGTCTCCCCACCCTTTCCACATAGCCTTGCAAACTTTTCCTTTTCATGTATATATCCAATTCCCTTTGGGAAGTTACTATTGAATCTGCTTCCACTACCCTCTCAGGCAGTGCATTCCAGATCATAACAACTCGCTTCTTCAAAGAATGTCTCCTCATCTCCTCTCTGGTTCTTTTGCCAATTATCTTAAATCTGTGTCCTCTGGTTACTGACCCAACCACCAGTGGAAACTTTGAACAAGTAACTTATTTACAGTACTCAATTTGCAAACTATTTCCTTACGTAAAAAAACTAGAACACTCTAATTGGAATTATGGTTATAAAAACTAGATACAGGTAGGGCAAGAACAAGTGACACTTAAGTGATGTGCATGAACACTGGAAAATCTTTTAACAAGGAAGCTTAGACATTTATCATTGTTGAAAAGAGCTGTGCATTTTGATTTTGGCCTAATTTGTGCCCTCATTATACTACAGTTTTGTGATAAATTTACACATAAAGCACCACCAAATCTAACTTTGTGATGCCACTACTAAGAGGCTCTTAAAGTATGTCTCGCAATGAAGAAGCAGCTCAATAGAAATAATGCCCCAGAGTCCGATAATCATCATAAAGCAAATTTATAACCGAGTAATATCTGTGAAACCAACACAAATTGCAAAAGCACCCTGAATGTCCCTATTACTATAACTGCGTGCTTTGGGTCGAAAGAATATGTTCCAATGCATTGATCTATAGTCTGTATGGCACAATTACACAGGCTGGGCATAGTGGGCATAGAGTTTCCTCTGAAACTCAGTATGGCTACAACCACATCAGCAATCTGTCAGTATTATCTAGTCAGTGCAACTGAGGGGTGATCATCCAGTGGATTTCACATAGGCCTGCAAGTTAATGTAACAAAAGAACAAGTTGCTGAACTGAAGTGTCAGCATCAGAATTCATTTTTGCAAAATTTTAAAATTTGTGATTTCCCCACACTCTCAAAGAAGATAGTTTACTATGGGGTATGACTCCATCGGTAGAAGCTCTTACCTAAGTGCCTATTATTTATATACATAACCCTTGGTAGCACGTAACAGTAGGATATTTGACTGCTCTGGCATCATAGTTGAGCCCAAGTCTGTCCTCATACCCGTACTTGTGACTTTTGAAGAGGGGTCACTGGATAGCAATCAGAAGCATGAACCATGCGCAATATTTTTGCCTCATTAGCCCAGAAGTACCAAATCCAACAGGCACACCTAGACGAGATCAGGGATGGAACCTGAGATGTTCTTGATCTATATCCCAGACAGTGCATTTGCCAAAGAAGCAACAACAAAAATGGGTAATTATGTTAATTATGGGTAATACAGTCTAGCTGCTCATAAGATGTTCCTTAATTGCCAAATAATAACCTTAGTAACATACAAAAAGAAAAAAAGACCATCAGGCTCATCTGGCCCATCAAACCCATCCGATCCAGTTGACGATATAACCATATGCACCTATCATTGCGACATATAGAACCTGATATGGAACTAGATGCGTTAAGGACTGTATCCAGTTCAGGCTATGATCTTTATTGGCAGGCCTGTAGCACTGATAGTGATAGAGATACGTTACATTGTAAGCATATGTAACAAACATCCCAGAAGCAAGATTTGTAAATAAAAAGAGTGCCTTCAATGTCCTTCGCAAAAAAAGAAAGGTTTTTTTGGATATTGGCTATGAAATACACAGTTCAATTGAGGCATGTTGTCAGCAATGATGTATATTGCCAGCCAATTGAGAAGAATTCGAGCTAAGATTTTACCTGCCGTAGTAGGTTGCCAGAACTGCAGCTGGAGGCACCCTTTCTTTTGTTGTGGTTGTTCTTCCTCCTAGAACAGATGAAGAATTCCTACTCGGTGATGTGAGGGAAGAGATTCAAAATTTAAAGATTTCAATTCAATGGGGCCACCAACAGTGTCATGGCCTTTCAATTCTTTAGCTGCTTGATTGATGTTTGAACCTCTTCAGGCCATGAGGGCTGTGCAAGGTTGAAGGTACAGATCGAAGTTTATCATGCAGCCATGATTAGTTCATTTCTGTACCACAACCAAACATGGTCAATATACTGCCAACAGATCAAAGATCTTGATGAATTTCACATGCAATTTCACTGATCCCTGTTGATCCACTGACAAGGCAGGATAATCAAGTGAGGTTTTGTTCACAGCAACACGACTGGATCATCATTGTCTGGTTACCTTAAATGGCATTCTGGGAAGCTGTTGCATTCCTAAGAGGACCTGGAAGTAAGTAGTTGTAAAAAAAAACTACAAATGGCTTGCAACAAGCAAGATGGGTCTCAAACATGCCACTGAAATGGATTAATTAGCCATAGCAAGTTCAGGCACACAAACGTTAAGCAGGTCCTTCAAAAGCTCAATTCCAGAAAAACTAGCAGGCCCCAGCAGTTTCAAGGCCTGTGAGCACAAGGACTTTTCAGTTCTGCTGACCCATCTATTTCAGTTATAGAGTCAGCCTACCTTGTTCCACCCAAGTGATAAGCAAAATGGTAAGCATTTATAAGACAAGATCAAAGATATACCCCAGCAACAAACAGGCAAGATTTTTATACCAATTTATATAATTTTTATATCAATCATGTTAAGGCTCATGGAAACCATTGCAAATGAAAAGCCGTTGTAACATCTCAATCATACTAACCCACTTATTACTGAACTCACGGCAAATCAGTCAAAATACGGATTCATAAAATTAAATCGATTATTTCAATGCCAGCCCTCGATTAATCTTCAAAGAAATATTCAACAGCTCGGGTCAATTAAACAGTTGATGTTGTGCACATGGACTTTCAGAAGGAATTCAATAAAGTGCCAAATAATAAACTTGTTAACAAAATAGATGACTATGGGATTAAAGGGCAGTGACAGCGTGGATACATGAGACAGAAAGCAGAGAGTATTGGTGACTGGAGGGAAGGATATAGTCCCCTGGGGCGGTATTAGGGCCATTGCTCTTTTTGATATATATTAACGACCTGGACTTGGGTATAGCAGACAAAATTTCAAAGTTTGCAGAAGACGCAAAACTTGGAATTATAGTCAACAGTGAGGAGGATAGTAACAAATTTCAGGAGGACATAGACAAACTGGTGCAATGGGCAGACACACGACAGATGAAATTCAATGCAGAGTAGTGTGAAGTAATGCATTTTGGAAGAGTGAGAAGAGGTAATATGAATTAAATGGTGCAATTTTAAAGGGTGTGCAGGAACAGAAAGACCTGGGGGTACATATACACAAATCTTTGAAGGTGGTAGGACAAGTCAACAAGGCTATTAAAAAAGCATACAGGATCCTCGGCTTTATAAATAGATTGTAAACAATTTTACAACACCAAGTTATAGTCCAGCAATTTTATTTTAAATTCACAAGCTTTCGGAGATTTTCTCCTTCCTCAGGCAAATGTTTTGAAACATTTGCCTGAGGAAGGAGAAAATCTCCGAAAGCTTGTGAATTTAAAATAAAATTGCTGGACTATAACTTGGTGTTGTAAAATTGTTTACAATTGTCAACCCCAGTCCATCACCGGCATCTCCACATCATTTATAAATAGAAGCATAGAATACAAAAGCAAGGGAGTTATGCTAAACCTTTCTAAATAACTGGTTAGGCCTCAGCTGAGTATTGTGTTCAATTCTGGACAGCACACTTCAGGAAGGATGTCAAGGCCCTGGAGAGCATGTGGAGGAGTTTTACTAGAATGGTACTAGGGATGAGGGACTTCAGTTATGTGGCTAGACGTGAGAAGTTGGGATTGTTCTCCTTTGAAAAAGGTTGAGAGGAGATTTAATAGAGGTGTTCAAAATTATGAAGAGTTTTGATATAGTAAATAAAGAGAACCTGTTTCCACTGGCAGGATGGCCACCAGAGAACACAGATTTAAGATAGTTGGCAAAAGAACCAGGGGGAGATAAGATTTTTTTTTTAAACGTAGCTAGTTGTTATAATCTGGAACGTACTACCTGAAAGGGAGGTGGAAGCAGATTGAATAGTAACTTTCAAAAGGGAATTGGTTATATAGTTGGAAAGGAAAAAATTGCAGGGCTAAGGGAAAGAGCAGGGAAGTCAGACTAATTCGATAGCTCTTTCAAAGAGTCGGCATAGGCATGATGGGCCCAATGGCCTCCTTCTGTGCTGTATGATTCTATATCATCATTAGATTTATACTGGAGCAAAGTGATAGTTGAGGCCTAAAAAATCTGGGAATCCCCATTGTGAACAACCACTGCTGGCATCAGTGTTCAAAAAGATATAAAAGACCATTATTAATTAAATAGAAACATAGAAAATAAGAGTAGGCTATTCGGCCCTTCGAGCCTGCTCTGCAATTCAATATGATCATGGCTGATCCTCTATCTCAATACCATATTCCCGCTCTCTCCCCATACCCCTCGATGCCTTTTGTGTATAGAAATCTAACTAGCTCCTTCTTAAATATATTCAGTGACTTGGCCTCCACAGCCTTCTGTGGTAGAGAATTCCATAGGTTCACCACCCTATATGCTATAGCACTTTTTCAGATTACAAAAAAACCCATCTTGAGCTCCTAGATTCAGTACAATCCCAAGGTACGTCAATCAGCAGACTTGATGAGGATGACCATTTCATGTCCAAGTCTACCTACTCCTCATCAAAGTGATGCGACTCGGCTGTCAGTCCTCTACAACATTGTAACTAGAGCAGCACACAGTTGTTTGTGCTCAAGTCAGATTGCCAGGTTTAGGCAAGAAACATGGGAGCTGTTGTAGATCCCTTGCAACATTCTGCATCAATCCAAAATATTCACATAGATTTAGAGTTTCATACTGCTTCAATCATCTGTGGAATTCCTCACACTCCAAGACAACATCAATAGTTCAAATGCAGAGTGAATCACCACCACTTCAACCATGTAATTGATATCTGAACTTTAAGGTAAAAGTACTGCCTTACATTAGGAGTTGTTTTTAAAAAAAACTGTGAAGTTTGTGGTGATAGTTTTATAGAATGTTTTTACAACATGGTATCATGTCGAAGGGCGAAGGTCAGTTCTCTCTGCTTAGTTGATGCATGAGGACAATCAACCCTAATGTAATCACTGCATGTGATTTCAGTTCATTACCAGGAAATCATTTAAAAATATAGATTACCTACCTTATCGGGTCTTCATTCTTTGAATGACCTGCATTCTTCACATACCTAAACTGACAGGTTCTGGGGAAACCATATGCTCAGCACACAAAGTCATACCATTACACTAGTGCACACTGACCTGAAGTGGAACTGAAACAAATTAGCCAGCAAGATCTTGAACACCATAAACCTATTCTCCTGTAGTTCTTGAGGGGGAGGGGTGTCCTCTAGAACAACTTGCATTTATATAGCACCTTTGAAGTAGTAAAATGCCCCAAGGCGCTTAACGGGAATGTAATCAGACAAAAATTGACAGCGCCAAAAAAGGATAGATTAGGACAAAGGACTAAAACCTTGGTCAAAGAGGTAGGTTTTAAGGAGCAGCTTAAAGGAGGAGAGAGGTAGAGAGGACGAGAGGTTTAGGAAGGGAATTCCAGAACTTAGGACTTAGACAGCTGAAGGCACGACCGCCAATGGTGGGGTGAAGGAAATAGGGGATACACAAGAGGCCAGATTTGGAGGAACGCAGAGTTCTCGAAGGGTGGTCGGGCTGGAGAAGGTTAGAGAGATAGGGAGGGCCAAGGCCTTGGAGGGATTTGAACACGAGGATGAGAATTTTTAAAATCAAGGCGTTGGTGGACCGGGAGCCAATGCAGGTCAGTGAGCACAGGAGTGATGGTGAACAGGTACAAGTTATGATATACGGGTAGCAGAGTTTTGGATGAGCTCAAGTTTATGGAGGGTGGTAGATAGGAGGCCGGCCAGAAGAGCATTGGAATAGTTAATTTAAAATAGATACATTCAGCAGAACCTATTTACTCAAGGGGCAATAAATGTTTGGAGTAATTTTCCAGCCAAGGCAGTAGCATTAAGAACATTTAAAATACAGCTCAGTACTAGGGTGGAAGTTTGGGTGTTACAGGGTTGAATTTCTTCATCTTTATGTCCATATTTAAAGCTTCCTTGACACATCATAAGCATGTATCAAAGCCATGCAAACTCATGAGGGGCAAGGCTGCTGAACAGCACAAAACCTTGTTAGCTGACAAAAAATAACGATTCAATGGTGCAGGTCCTGGCACTTGACGAATGTGGGTGTGTACTCCATCTATCGATAACATCCTGATATTATCACGTGCTAAACCTCTGGTTTCCCTAAAAGCAATCAAGCTAGACTTTTCTCCTACAATGTGTGAAGAATGTGTAAATGAACAACAATTACAAATTAAAGTTGTTGTACATTTATCATCCAAGGACAAGAGGGTCTTGTTCTATTATTTTGTAGCCTATACATATGGACATTGCTTCCAAGATTATACTTATATAAGCAAGGGACTGCACGTGGAATGTAACTGGTTGAATGGATTGAACATTTTGTGTCACTGACCGACACGGTTGACATTCAGCTTTTTTGTTTCATATAAAAAACACTTCAGCTGTCCATCCATTTGATTTTTGTTCCATTTGCAGACTGTTCTATGAAATCACCTGAGGTTTTAAATTCCACAGCAACTGATAATTTAAGATGAGTTCTAACTCTTAATAGAGAACCAGCATCAAACTCATTCCTTCATAATTCTCTTTTCTCAAAACATCACCTTAGTTCGGCAATGAAAAGACATTAGAACAAAAGAATGTGAAAGCAGCTGAGATGGTTAGAAGTGTCAGAGAAGTCCATGCAAGGATAAAAGGAGACAAGGAATGCTGGAAACACAGTGGGCTCGATTTTAGGGTCGGGTTACCTGCGGGTTTCCAGCGGGGGGGCCCCGAAAATCCCGATCTCCGATCACGTGACCGGATTCGGACGAAATCCCGGCCACTTCCGGGTACCGCGCTGACGTGCGGGGCTGCGCGCGCAAGCCCCGCTGGTGGGAATCCCGCAGGCAATTAAAGCCAGCGGGGTTCCACTTGAGAGCACTTAACTTGCTCGTTGTGGTCAGTTAATGAGCTGAAGCAGCTGTCAAAAGAGGAAGTGTGGGATTTTACGGTCAAAGCAGTCAGTTTCCCACACTGGGGGAAACAGGACCCTTCAAACCAGGCGTGTTGCAGCCAGCAGCCTGTGCCAGGTGCCAAGGTGCGCTCCACGGGGGAGCGCCCTCACCCACGCAGGAGGCCACCGCGTCACATAGGGCAACCCCTGCCCTCCACCAACCCCCGCCAAGCCAGAGGACAGACCGACACGAAACCGCAGCCCCAGTCCGAGGACCCACCCACCTACCCTGCACAACCCCTCACACCAACACCTGCCAGATGGGTGGTGCGTTGACATCGTCGGAGGACGAACAGGATGACCAGCCCCAGCAGCCTCGCAGTCCACGCCGTCCGCCTCGGAGAGGTGGGGCCCCCCAACACGGTGCTGCGGCACACCCACCTGCACAGCAGGAGGGAGGGCAACCGCAGAGAGAGATGCGTCGCAGGAGGCACTACCCTCCGCACAGGGTGTACAGAGCAAGGCTCAGCTTCATGGACCTCTCCGAGGAGCAGTGCATACGGAGGCTCAGAGTCAATCGCCAGGTAGTCGCCGACATCTGCAGCCTCCTTAACGACGAGCTGCTCCCTGATGGACCAAGCAGCATCTTCTTACCTGTCGCCGTCAAAGTCACCACTGCCCTCAACTTCTTCGCATCCGGTTCCTTCCAGGGTGCCACCGGGGACATCACCGGGGTCTGTCAGTCCTCTGCACACAAGTGCATAAGGCAGGTCACCGATGGGTTGTTCCGCAGGGCCTCCCACTACATCAACTTCGCCATGGACGAGCGCAGCCAGATGGAGAGGGCGGTTGGATTCCATGCCATGGCCGGCTTCCCACGGGTGCAGGGTGTAATCGACTGCACCCACATCGCAATACGGGCACCTCCGCATGAGCCAGGGCTGTTCATCAACAGGAAGGGGTATCACTCCATGAACGCCCAGCTCATCTGTGACCACCGCCAGAGATTCCTACACGTGTGCGCCAGATACCCCGGCAGCTGCCACGATGCCTTCGTCCTCAGGGAGTCCGCCGTCCCGCCCATCCTGCAGGCACCCAACGCCGGCAACGGCTGGCTCCTCGGCGACAAGGGGTATCCCCTCCACACGTGGCTCATGACACCTCTGAGGAACCCCATCACCGAGCCGGAGCGTCGGTACAATGACAGCCACACTGCTACCAGGTCTACAATTGAGCAGACCATAGGGCTTCTCAAGATGCGCTTCAGGTGCCTTGATCGTTCTGGGGGAGCGCTCCAATACACACCATTCAGAGTGGGACGAATCATAGTTGTCTGCTGTGCCCTGCACAACATGGCCCAACAGAGAGGGGTGCCGCTGGAGGAGGCCCCATCCACACCCGCCACCCACATTGAGGAAGGCGAGGGCGAGGAGGAGGAGGAGGAGGAGGAGGAGGCGGAGGCGGAGGAGGCGGAGGAGGAGGAGGAGGACGCGCCCGAGGATGTTGGACGACCCATGCGCCGAGCCGCGACTCACCGGGATGGTCGCCGGGCCAGGGACGCACTCATACGTCAACGGTTCTCCTAGAGTCAGACACTGCGAGGCGCTCGCATCTCCTCACCTGCACATGCGAGCGGCCATACCAGCCCCCTCCACTGAAGAGTGCTGCCAGTAATCCTGCACCCACAGCAGTGTGCCCAATGGGTGGCAGCAGGTGTTCGCCGTCATGATGGCCTCCACGGAACGCAACTACTGCACAAGCCGCGGAAGAATGGACGAGAGGTGGCAGGAGTGGTGAGAATAGACTATTTAATATGTGGAATGTGACATCATTTAAGAAACAAAGTACAAAATAATAAACACCCTGGTGTATTCCCTTTGTGATTATAAGGCCTTTGGAATTCTTCTCCGGGAACCCCTACGTGGTGCTACCCCTGTGGCTCCAGCAGAGGTAGTGGCAGGTTGCTCGTCTTCTTGCCTTGACCGGGTAGATGCTTTTGGCGGACGGCCCCTGGGTTTCGGTGCCCGTGAGGGCACCTCCACAGACTGCTCCTCCTGCACCGGGGCAGGGGCAGACTCGGCCACCTGGAGAGGAGGCACCATTGCGGGTGCTGGTTGAGAGGTGGGCGACGGGTGGGACGTGGGGACGCCTTGAGAGGCGTCCCCGCTTCCATGTCCCCGGTCACCATCATCCCTCTCTTGGCCTCGGCCCACATCACCCCTTCCACCCTGCTGGACGGCAGTTTGGATGGCATGTGTGAGGCCTTGCAAGGCCACCCCTAGTGTATCCCTCAGCCTGTTGGTGGCGTCGGAATGTTGCTCACCCTGAATCCGTACAGACGTTGTGAGGGCCTGCAAGGACTCGAAGTGGAGCTGTGCGTGACGCTCGAGGGAGGCCAGCCTGTCCTCCACCGCAGACAGTCCCGCACCTACCCGCGACACTGTGTCGCCGGTACCCTCCTGTGCCTGCGCCACCAATGCCCACATGCAGGAGGTGGACTCCTCCATCGCCTGCGCTATTGTGGACAATGCGCGCGGCACCTCTGCCAGCACCTCAGCAATTAGCTGGTGGCCCTCGACGACTCTCCTTTTCTCTGGTGGCCCCCTGGGTTCAGCATCTGGGTCCGGCTGAGCAGAGCCTGGAGATGAGTGCTCCCTCCGTCGCGGACCCTCCGCGGCTGCCCCTGCCACCAGGGTCTGCTCATGCTCACTCGTGCGCAGTGACTCACCAAGTGCTACCCCAACTAGTTGGCGAGGGGGACCCACCGAGGTGCGTGTCTCTGCGCTGGTGGATGGTTGGCTCTGATGTGACGATGCACCCTCAGAGACCGCCATGTCCTCTGAGGAATCGCCCTCCATGCTCGCTTGATCCAAAGACGCACCTGCAAGAGAACAGAGGGCACTTTGAGGCATGTGGACCAACTTGACAGTGCGCCTGATGGCAGGTGATGATACGGTCACTCGCGATCATGGGTGTTGAGTGTCAGCTTTCCCTTACCGGCCGTTTCGGCAGCGACACACTCGCCATCGGCCACCGACAGGCAATGTCGCGTGCGGGCGAGGTCGAGCGCCTCCACCTCTGCGTCGGTGAGCTCCACCACTTGCGGCGGCCCACCTCCGGTGCGTGCCCTTTCGCGGTTGTTCTTGCTCCTCTTCTCCTGTGAAGGCAAAACACAGATGTGTGAGTGGGTGCGTCTTGCATCGTGAGACGCATCGAGCATCGGTGTGGTTGGGTTGAGCGTGGCGCGGAACGGATGGGAGGAAGTGTGGGCCACGTGCCCATCCCATTGCATGGGGATTGGGGTGTGTGGTAGTGTTCGGGTGGGGTCAGGGACGGTGGGTACTTGCGTGCACGGCGAGGATGGTGAATGAGTGGCTGTGAGGATTGCTGATGGAGCGCAGTGGTGGCTGTGCAGGAGGGGGTTGTGATCTGCTTGGCGTGATGGTGGGGACGGGATGTGGGAGGGTGCGTTGGTGTACTCACCTTGCCAGACCTAGTCAGGTCATTGAAGCGCTTGCGGCACTGCTCCCAAGTCCTTGGGGTGTTGCCCCTGCTGCTCACCTCCGCCGCCACCTCTGCCCATGCCTTCCTGGTTGCGGCGGCAGGGAACTTGCGCCCATCCTCAGGGAAGAGTGTTTCCCTCCTCCTCCTCACGCCCTCCAACATCAGCTGCAGTGCCAGATCTGAAAAACGGGGCGCAGCCTTTCCCCTTGGTTGAGCCATTCTCCCAGACCTCTTGCTTGCAGCAGGTGGGGCTTTGGGAGACTGCCCCTTTAACTGGAGCTCCTACATCGCGTCGACGGTACTGCGCATGCGCAGCCGGCCGGCACGCAGCTGGGGAGCGGAGAACCCGGAAGCAGGCCTTAATGGGTCCAATTATCCCGCGATCGCGTGGGGGACGCACACAATTACCCGTCCGCGTTTTCGACGCTCCCGGAGGACCACCCGCTGGGAACCCGCAGGCCTGCTAAATTCGAGCCCAGTAGGTCTGGTCCACCAGTTCTGAAAAAAAAGGGGGGAAAAATAGGCCAATAACCCAGGTCAATAGCCATTTTCTAAAACAAAAATTTACACCGTAGGTGTCAACCTATTTCCCCTTTCTCAGCATGCTGACACCCCACATCCTCCACTAAGAAGAATATGCCAGATATCATCAATATTGAAAAGCCAAATTTGAAACTATCCCCTCTTGTATATAATATGAAAGAAGACCGCCATTGTCATCACGTTGATTTCAACAAATGTATTTTTCCACGTAAACATTCTTTCAGTATTACTCACAGTAAAATATTTTCTTATTAAAAATTAAGGCCCACCATGTATTGATTGAGCCTACAATGGTATCAACACTCCTCCCTCAACCAACACCACCAAAAACAGGTCAACTGATCAAGGGTCTCATCACTGAGCAATCTTGCTATGCACAAAATGGCTGCCACATTTGCCAACATAGGTCACTGCACTTCAAAGTAATTCGTTATATGTGAAACATTTGAGACTACTCAGATGATAAAGAACTATAAATGCAAGTTTTTAAAAATTACATCTTTCTATTTCCACTTTCTCTGAATTCCAATTTTCCTTACTTATGCACAGCAAAGCTCTAGTTGATTCCAGAAAGTCCAGACAGTTAGAACAAATGCAGTGACGAGCAATGCTTTTCCTTACAAAGGATCACTGTATCAAATCCAATTTCAAGTTCCTACTTCAAGATAAATTCTAGATTTTTGACTTGTCAACCGGAAAAAGAGAGAATATATTCCAATGGTCTATATAAACTCAGTTTAGCTAAAGACAGAAACTAGAAAACAAAGGCTAACAACTACCTTTTAAAATGAATTGTAAAGTAATCAAATATAGATTTTCAGCATAATTTCAGAATTCATGAAACCTAGAAGAGTGTTTAGGAGGAAAGTACTGTTGTTAACAATATGAGTTAATTTACAGAAGCCTCTGAAATATTTCTTAGAATGTATTCAAGTTTTTGGTCCTGTGGACCCTGCAGTATTAATCATGTTGTTACATGGCTGCTCATGCAGTGTTAGAGGTTACTATATAAGGCAATATGTCATGTGCAATACAGTGCATGCAAGCTCTTGTTCCCATTTTACTTTAGACCTACCATCTCAAGAGATCTCAGTACTGAATAAAATGAATATAATCAGATAAATTGAAGTTTTAGAACAAAATATGTTTCAGATTTAAAAAGGACCTCTCAAAGTATTATTTCCAGAAGGGATAGAGGATGCACAACCAGAATCTATGCATGAAGGTACTAAAGATGCTTAATTTGTCATCTGGAATAGTGTAGTTGGTGGAAACAGAATTTGTGCTTGTGCACTTCACTTACAAGTGGTCACTAATAAATGTGTCAACAAACTATCATAGGATTGTACAAGTCACAGGCCTTTGCTAATACATTATGCATGTCAATGGCTCTAAAGAGTACAGGGACTGCCTCCTCCAGACAGCAAGAAATTAGTAGCACACAGGTTTGGAGCTGCACGTGCTGCTGCAGTAGAATGTATTTATATTAACTAATATTCATTTTTTGTTACTCCATATGTCTGAATTTGATTCAAAGAGCTCACACTCATTCAGGCATGATTCTGAAATTTTCTGGCATCAAGTGTACGCTTATGACTAATTCAGTAGAAAATAAGAAGCCTCAACATCATCAACACTTGATGGTTCATACGTGAATGGCGATCATGTGTTACCAACTAATTCTGATGCTTTGTTTTACTGCTACATTAATTTATGATGATGAAAATTGTGATTTTAGTGACTAGTTATAAAAAGGCAAATGAGCACTTGCATAGCAAACTTTGGCCATTGAGATGCTAATTCAGACATGCCAATCATCAGTAATTACTCATCAAACGTAATTCATTGGATGTGACGCGCTTTAGGACATCCTAAGAACGTGAAAGTTCTTGCATTACTGAGATGATTACGCTTTACACCACCACAAAAATAAATCTGAAAAAAGAATCTACATACTGTCAGAACAGTTGCACTTAAAACATAATTTTGAATTTTAAAGATTCATTAAAATGACTATTGACATGTAACAATTTTTTGTGCTGATCGAAGTGAGAAATGTTAGTGCTGGGGAATGGAACTCTTGCCA
This sequence comes from Heptranchias perlo, assembly GCF_035084215.1. NCBI lineage: Eukaryota > Metazoa > Chordata > Chondrichthyes > Hexanchiformes > Hexanchidae > Heptranchias > Heptranchias perlo. The sequence continues at coordinate 17,911,760 of NC_090339.1, forward strand.
TTTCAGGCACTATATGCGTCAGCACCAAACCACTGGCAGGTCAGGCATAGCAGAGCGAGATGCCAAGTAAAGCTCCCTCTATTCTGGCCCTACAACGTGCCTCACTCCAACAGTTGTGTCACACACACTGGCTCAAAATAGGTAGCAAAGAGGCAGAAATGATTGGTGTTGGACACTTAAAAATACTATACATTGTTTCAAATAGGTCAGTGTATACTTTTAAATATGAATAGTACCTCCATGTGAAAATTAATCCACTGGTCACAGAGTCCTAATCTTGATGCAAATTCTGTACCATCTCAAAATTTTTGCACCAATCACCTGTAGGGCAGGGAAATAGGACTACGTGGGATAGCTCTTTGAGGGATCTGATGCAGGAAAGATGTAAAATTCGATGATATTGTTACCATTTTGTGCACACTAGAAATAAGTTCAGATAGGTAAATAAAATCAGTGAGCCATTTCTATCTGTATTTGAAACCTAAGAAGGAAGCTTCTCTTTTAAAATCATTGAGAACAATCATGTGGGCATAATAAAAGCTCATAGGCCAGAGATCCTAGTTAAGCAAAAATGATTGGCTGGCAACTCCAAAAAGGTAAAAAAAATGCAACACAACTCTATCTGAAATGATCAACAGAACTGGGCGCATTGTACTCTTCTTGCAGACAGAATATCAATATCACCATGAAAATACAAATTCTATGTCCTTAGATCAGAAGTGTTACTTACAATAAAGCATTTGAGACTACTTTGGTTATAGCGAAGAATGATCAGCCCTACTGTAGTACCTGGATGTTGAAAAAAAATCACAATACAGCACCTCTGAGAGGATCAACAATATTAGTATCATCACACTCCAGTATATAGTGCAAGTACTTCACTGCTGGTATTTCACTCCAGTGAAGAAAAATGCTGCGAGTTAAGGTCAGTTTCTTGTCATAATTTTAAGTGCATTTGGGAACATGTTTGTTTATTTAAATCAGGTTAGCGTCCCCATAGATATGCTGCGGCTATGTGATTTGCATTAAGATAAAACTATTCGCCAATTTGTACTGCACTCAAGGTCACTCAAGATTTGAATTATTTAATTTTTCATGCACTTTTTACAGTTTATTACTGTACACAAACACTTGGCTAATGATAAAGCAAACCTAGGTTTTCTACACCTTCCTAGACAAAAAAAACTATTTAAGATGCAATTACTTTATTCAGAAATTAAAAGAACCACCTGCCCACATGCTGAAGTTCACACTTCATTGGACATAATCAACAGAATTGTTCCAGAGATCAGTTCAGCTGCTATTTTTAAAATAGTGATGTGGAGATGCCGGTGATGGACTGGGGTTGACAATTGTAAACAATTTTACAACACCAAGTTATAGTCCAGCAATTTTATTTTAAATTCACAAGCTTTCGGAGGCTTCCTCCTTCCTCAGGTGAATGTTGTGGAATTTTCCACAACATTCACCTGAGGAAGGAGGAAGCCTCCGAAAGCTTGTGAATTTAAAATAAAATTGCTGGACTATAACTTGGTGTTGTAAAATTGTTTACAATTTTTTAAATCAGCAGTTTGAGGAGTTATGGAAAGTGTATAAAAGGGACAGGGTACCAAAGGGACAGTGTACCATAGTGCATTTACCTCAGACACTAAACTGACCACCTGAAGGAATACTGCAGCATGCTCTCCACAACCAAATCCTGCTACCACTTCAGGATCATCCTCAAGGATTGTGACAAATAGGAGTTCTATCAATTCAGATCTTGTTGTAAATCAAGCCCAGACAAAAAGGTACCACAATCTCTTCTGCACAATGGTATTCCTATTGGATGGAATTGTAACTTATATCACTACATTCTCAGATGCTTCCACCCACTTCAGTTGACAATAAAGCAAGAGGCCAAGAGCCTACTGAAGAAGAACGATGTTGCACACTCTTCCGTGCTTTGTTCCTGACCAGCAGAACCGCTATTGCCAGCACATTCAGACAACCACACTGGAAGCATGAAGGGCAAAGATACCTGTTTGTTCTCAGAGTATTTAAAGAATGTGCCACGGTAGGAAATCTCTCAAAAATCATTAGAGGTTTCTTATGTAAATCTAGATGTTTAAAATTACCTGTTAAATTTCATTTTGATTTCTTAAATAGATATCTGAGGTAGCTCATCACTGGTCCACATCTCAAAAATGTACCAGTTAAAATATTCTAAGGAAGGGCCAAAAGCTTTATTCATAGCATGTGTTTTCAGTCAAAACATGGAAAATAGGAGATGCGTCCTCTTAGATGTTTCTTCCCATACAAGATGTTTCATTCTGATGGTATTCCCTACGTTGTGTTAAGACAACAATGGCATTAGCCTCAATCATTCCAAAATGAGTATCACGTTTAAGAGGTATATATAAATTCCCTGATGACAATCTTCTCCGTTCATAAAAACTGCAAGTGAACAGCTGCCACTTAAGTGTTACAGCTTCAAACACTGTTGAAAAGTCCAGATTGAAATAAAGTATTGTCCACAAAGAAAGAAACTTCCTCAGAAGAGTTCTCAAACATGGTTCTTAAATATTGCTTTGAGAAGTCTGCTTCTAAGCACCAGAGTGAGGGGAGTAGGGAAACAAATGAATGGAGATAATTTCACCTTATGGCTGGAAATACAACATGAAACATACTGTTTTACCAACTGAGACAGGGGAACTGCTCCTCCTGTAAATTTCTGCAACAAAACAAGGCGAATTAAGAGACTAAAAACACTTCTACAAGAAGATCGAATTCTCTGCAGCATCTAAATGCAAACAGTTGAGAAATTCAGGTCAGAAGTAAATTTGACATGTAAACTTCGGAGGCGGTTTGGAAAACCGATGGGATGCATAAACATTGAAAAGCAAAAAAGCCTCAGAAATAGCAAGGGATACAAAAACTAGCCGATAGAAATAATTATGTTCTGATGTAATGACTAGCTGAAGATGGAGGTCAAGGTATCTGGCCAAGAACAACGGCTTTATTCAGGGATGGACCAACTTGCTCTGCAAGTTAACAAAAAATCTAATCCATTCAGGAAGGTTTGTTTGCTGGAAAAAGAAATCGAAGTCTCAGGACGAGACAGCATGAAGCTAAATGCAACATTAACTTTAAAAAGAGAAATGTGCTTCTCAAGGTTGATTAATGATTGTTGAAGGGCAATGATCCTGAAGCGCACAAAAAGGCACAGATATGCATCTAGACTATTAAACAAGGGCACAGAATGTACTCTGGGTGGGGGACTTCAATGTCCATCACTAAGAATTGCTCGGTAGCATCACTACTGACCGAGCTGGCCAAGTCCTGAAGGACATAGCTGCCAGACTGGGCCTGCGGCAGGTGGTGAGAGAAACTACGAGGGAAAAACCTACTTGACCTCGTCCTCACCAATCTACCTGTCACAGATGCATCTGTCCAAGACAGTATTGATAGGAGTGATCACCGCACAGTCTTTGTAGAGACGAAGTCCCGTTTTCACACTGAGGACACCGTCCACTGTATTGTGTGGCACTACCATCATGCTAAATGGGCTAGATTCAGAACAGAACTAGCAGCTCAAAACTGGGCATCCATGATGAGCTGTGGGCCATCAGCAGCAGAATTGTATTCCACAACAATCTGTAACCTCACAGCCCGGCATATCCCTCAGTCTACCATTACCAACAAGACAGGAGATCAATCCTGGTTCAATGAGGAGTGTAGAAGAGCATGCCAGGAGCAGCACCAGGCATATCTACAAATGAGGTATCAACCTGGTGAAGCTACTACGTAGGACTACATGCATGCTAAACAGCAGAAGCAGCATGCTATAGATAGAGCTAAGCGATCCCACAACCAACGGATCAGATCAAGCTCTGCAGTCCTGCCACATCCAGTCGTGAATGGTGGTAGACAATGAAACAACTAAAGGGAGGAGGAGGCGGCTCCATGAACATCCCCATCCTCAATGATGGAAAGCCCAGTACGTGAGTGCAAAAGACAAGGCTGAAGCGTTTGCAATCATCTTCATCCAGAAGTGCCGAGTGGACGATCCATCTCGGCCTCCTCCCAAGATCCCCACCATCACAGAAGCCAGTCTTCAGCCAATTCGATTAACTCCACGTGATATCAAGAAATGGCCGAGTGCACTGGATACAGCAAAGGCTATGGGCCCCAACAACATCCCAGCTGCAGTACTGAAGACTCGTACTCCACAACTAGCCAAGCCTCTTGCCAAGCTGTTCCAGTACAGCAACACTGGCATTTACCCAACAATGTGGAAAATTGCCCACGTATGTCATGTCAGCAAAAAGCAGGACAAATCCAATCCGGCCAATTACTGCCCCATCAGTTTACTCTCAATCATCAGCAAAGTGATGGAAGGTGTCGTCAACAGTGCTATCAAGTGGCACTTACTCACCAATAACCTGCTCACTGATGCTCAGTTTGGGTTCCGCCAGGACCACAAGGCTCCAGACCTCATTACAGCCTTGGTCCAAACATGGACAAAAGAGCTGAATTCCAGAGGTGAGGTGAGAGTGACTGCCCTCGACATCAAGGCAGCATTTGACCGAGTGTGGCACATCAAGGAGCCCTAGTAAAATTGAAGTCAATGGGAATCAGGGGGAAAATTCTCCAGATGCTGGAGTCGTACCTAGCACAAAGGAAGATGGTAGTGATTGTTGGAGGCCAATCATCTCAGCCCCAGGAGTTCCTCAGGGCAGTGTCCTAGGCCCAACCATCTTCAGCTGCTTCATCAAGGACCTTCCCTCCATCATAAGGTCAGAAATGGGGATGTTCACTGATGATTGCACAGTGTTTAGCTCCATTCACAATCCCTCAGATAATGAAGCAGTCCATGCCCGAATGTAGTAAGACCTGGACGACAGGCTTGGGCTGATGAGTGGCAAGCGACATTCATGCTGTCCAAGTGCCAAGCAATGACCATCTCCAACAAGGGAGTGTAACCACATTGCCTTGACATTCAACGGCATTACCATCGCCAAATCTCCCACCATCAACATCCTGGGGGTCACCATTGACCAGACACTTAACTGGACTAACCACATAAATACTGTGGCTACAAGAGCAGGTCAGAAGCTGGGTATTCTGCAGTGAGTGACTCACCTCCTGACTCCCGAAAGACTTTCCACCATCTGCAAGGCACAAATCAGGAGTGTGATGGAATACTCTCCACTTGCCTGGATGAGTGCAGCTCCAACAACACTCAAGAAACTCAACACCATCCAGGACAAAGCAGCCCGCTTGATTGGCACCCTATCCACCAGTTCAAACATCCACTCTCTCCACCATCGGCGCACAGTGGCTGCAGTGTGTACCATCTACAAGATGCACTGCAGCAACTCACCAAGGCTTCTTCGACAGCACCTCCCAAACCCGCGACTTCTACCACCTAGAAGAACAAGAGCAGCAGGTGCATGGGAACAATACCACCTGCACGTTCCCCTCCAAGTCACACACCATCCCGATTTGGAAATATATTGCCGTTCCTTCATCGTCGCTGGGTCAAAATCCTGGAACTCCCTACCTAACAGTACTGTGGGAGAACCTTCACCACACGGACTGCAGCGGTTCAAGGTGGCGGCTCACCACCAACTTCTCAAGGGCAATTAGCGATGGCCAATAAATGCTGGCCTTGCCAGGGAAGCCCACATCCCATGAATGATTTTTTTTAAATGTTCCCTCATTCTTGATTCCTCCACCAAAGGAAATAGTTTCTCTGTATCTACTCTATCATTTTTTTTTAACAATTTAAACACCTCGATCAGATTGTTGCTCAATCTTCTAAACTCAAGGGAATAGAAGCCAAGTTTATGCAACACTGTCCTCTCAATTTAACCCTCTAACCAGTGATACTATATCATTGGTATACCAATACATTGTGACATACAGTGGGAAACTGGTTTGAACTGGTTCTTTCCCACATGATAAATACAAAATCTCTATTACAGTACGAAAGATGAAACCAATTGCTCACTACTTTCCACGTTTAAAACAAGTACAAGCTACCCCCAACAACAATTTTCCGACAAAACAGCAAATAATGTTTTTAAAAGTTGATAAGGTTTTTTCTAGCTGTTACTTTGCACTACTCATTTCCTAATCAAACTGCTAAAAAAAACATGGTCTTTACGCTCTTTAGATACAGGAACCTAAATAAACTCAATATTGACAGGTGGTGGGGGGTGGGGGGGGGGGAAGAGAGTGGGTATACAGCTTAACAGAGTAAAAGAAAATACAGACTAAAAATTGATTTTGAAAATGTAGACAAGATTTCAAAATGATTGTACTCACGCTATTACTGTTTACCCATTTACCCCAATCTTGAAAAGTGCCCTCTAATAATGTTTGGATCAGTAATGGGGAATAAAACACAGTTTGAAATTAATGCGTAAATATGTTACAGGAAAAGTGATTGATATAACCTGCTCGACTGCATTTATATTTTAACATTTAGACTTTATGACCATAGGAAGCATTGTGAATTAAAACTGCAAAAAAATGCACAATAGCATAGGATTTTACGATACTCAGATGTCATATTATAAGTTGATTTTACTGAAAAATTGAGTTTTATATGGTGTATTATTTTACAAGTTGGTTTTGTTCATTCTGTTTGAAAAAAAGCCATAAAATTAAAATCTACTAAAAATGTTTCCAAACTCCATGAATGCAAATTTTGAATAAGCAACAATAAAATTTGCAATAATGACCCCCAATAATTATTTCACTTATTTTCCTAATCTGTGGAGTTACCTGGCTTCCACTTGGCACTTCTTCATATTATGTGGGAAGATTAGGAACATGTCATTTGGAAAATCACAGCAGCAAAACACCAGTATACTTCTGCCCTATGACATTACATTCAGTAACTAATGTACTACATTAAAAAAAAATGCACAAACTGAAATTGAACTTAGTCATTTTTTTTTCAAATTTACTCACCCTCAAACAGAGGTACTAAAATAACACAAGCACAAAGAGGTTGTTGAGCTAACATTTTCAATAAATCAAAGTATTTGTATCTGGCACACATCCATAGGATGTAGAAAAAAATTCTCAAGGTGTCCATAAGGCATACAGCATTGTGATTGGTTCAGTCAAAAAACACTTCAATCCTTAACTTGACCATTTGAACAGTTCCATCCAACTCCTGTCAAACTATATTGGTTCTTCATCCATACCCATTATATACCCTTACTAATAAAATACTTATGAAACTCAATATTTGAGAACAGATGAAAAAATTACAAACGAGCTGTTTCACTCTAAATTACAATGTTTTCACCATCTTCTGCTTCTCTTCATCGCCTCAATTTTCCTCTTTTCAGTTCCAAGATCTCTTCTGCTTTCTCACCAGTAACAATTCTGTTCCCTTCAATATAGCATTTCTCGTATGAGCATATGTGCACTGTTTGTCCCTTACTGTCTTTTGCAGTTCTCCATCTGCACACGGCTTTTGTCTCTGCGCATGCCAACTCTCAGTCCTGCCCCACCCATGAAAACCTCTGCACAGAATCTTGAAACTTGATTTCACAATAGCCTCAAAAACCTGCTCCACTCTGTACGTAGCAAACCTGGTTACAGACATCGAGAAAATGCCTGTCTGCAATCTGCTCAATTATCGTTGCATTAAAAGTGGTAGTAGACCACAAATAGATAGGACGTAACCTCATTAGCGAACTGCAAAGCAAAATAGTCTCTTCGTATTTTCCCAGGGAGAGGGAGGGAAGGAAACTAAAACTTATGCTACTTCTTAAAGAATCAATACAAAATAGTTTGTAAACACTGAACCATGTGGCATTTCACTTTCTATTGATATTAAAAACAGTTCTCATCGTCTTTCTTTGCTCTTCATTAATAGCTACAAATGCACAAAGTGTGGTCGATTGTTCTCTTCTCTGCATCTTCCTTTGCTATCTTTCTCTGTAGATATTCAACAGCCCACCCAGCAAAAAGAAAACTTTGTGACGATGATTAATCTTCAACCTCAAATTATAAAATTGAATGATATATAGGTAAATATGAAAGATTTTGAACTAACTCAAGTTAAAAAGAAAACTGTCTTTCCTCACGAGATCACCAGCTGCACACAGGGCCATGCTGTCTGAAAAAGTAGACCAGATAGTTTGATCAGGTAATTAATTATATAGGGGGCTAGTGATACTTTAGCTGCAACATTTAGCTGCTCCTGAATATGAAAGGCCTGGACAAAGTGTGAACATTTGCCTGTCAAAAGCCTCCAGCACGCTGTTCGGTTTTTGATCTGTCTTGATTGATATTATCCAGGATCTCTTAAATTGAGGTAAATATGGAAACTCTGACCAGTTCAGTACTTCACTCAGATCTATCGTACTGTCATGACATTGCAGTGAGAAAGATCTCTATGAGCATAAAGCAGTGTACTTATCTAAAAAAAACTCATAAATGCAAAGGACGAGAAGAACCTTGAAACGATTTGTGTATCAAACTCAGAAAACAGCCAGTGACAGTTAGCTACTTTATCACAAGTTCTCTCTGCTGATTTCGCTTGCTTCTGAGTATATTTCTTTCTTGTAATAAACAATTCATAATTTAGCTTGAAACAAATAGCCTGGAAGGGTGGTGCTTTTTCAACTATAAGAGATCAGTAGTATACATTGACATCCAGTACTATTTCCAGTATAACCCAGAGGTGCATTACATCACATTCAATATATGCAGAATGTTACATTTCGGTCCACAAGAGACACTGGCCTGCTTGTGGAAGTTGCTTTTTGTGGTGACACAAGTAAGCAGCTTTGGTAGATAGCCCAAATTGTACCACCACACTCAGAAGCCAGAATATCCTCTGATTCAACGGAAACAGTGCCATGTTAAATCCACAAGTGAAAAGAAAAGTGTGAATGCACTTATCTATTATAGAGGAAGGAAAATAATCTGATTAAAACAGAGTTTTAAACATAATGGCACATATTTCAGAAATAGGAAATAAAACAGTAGAATTAAAAAATAAAATAGATGTCATTTGTTCACTAGATTTAGTGGCAATCTGCACAACTAATTTTCCTGTATATTGCTGCTATTCTCTGCACATTGTTAATATGCATGTTCTTCATAAACTTACTCACTGGTCTCAGGTTCTAATTAGTCGAAGGATGTTTGCAAAACCAAGCCACCACTCCAAACACATTTTCCTAAATTTTCCATTCATTGGCTTCAATGGGCAGTCTAATAATCATCATTACACAGAGCTCAAAATAAGTGAAGCCCAATGTATAATACACCACTAATTTTTTTGTTAATTCATTCATGTGATGTGGGCGTCGCTGGCAAAGCCAGCATTTATTGCCCATCCCTAATGGCTCTTGAGAAGGTGGTGGTGAGTCGCCTTCTTGAACCGCTGCAGTCCGTGTGGTGAAGGTTCTCCCATAGTGCTGTTGAGTTTTCCAGGATTTTGACGCAGCAACTATGGACGAATGGCAATATATTTCCAAGTCGGGATGGTTTGTGACTTGGAAAGGAACGTGCAGGTGGTGTTCCCAGGCACCTGCTACCCTTGTTCTTGTCCTTCTCGGTGCTGGAGGTCGTGTGTTTGGGAGGTGCTATCAAAGAAGCCTTGGCAAGTTGCTGCAGTGCATCCTGTAGATGGTATACACTGCAGCCACAGTGTGCTGGTGGTGGAGGGAGTGGATGTTTGAGCTAATGGATGGGATGCCAATCAAGCGGGCTGCTTTGTCCTGAATGGTGTCGAGCTTCTTGAGTGTTGTTGGAGCTGCACTCATCCAGGCAAGTGGAGAGTATTCCATCACACTCCTGACTTGTGCCTTGTAGATGGTGGAAAGGCTTTGGGAAGTCAGGGGGTGGGTCACTCGCCGCAGAATACCCAGCCTTTGACCTGCTCTTGTAGCCACAGTATTTATGTGGCTGGTCCAGTTTAGTTTCTGGTCAATGGTGATCCCCAGCATCTTGATGGTGGGGAATTTGGCGATGGTAATCCGATTGAGTATCAAGGGGAGGTGGTTAGACACTCTCTTGTTGGAGATGGTCATTGCCTGGCAGTTGTCTGGTGTAAATGTTACTTTTTTTTATTTATTTGTTCATGGGATGTGGGCGTCGTTGGCAAGGCCTGCATTTATTGCCCATCCCTAATTGCCCTTGAGAAGGTGGTGGTGAGCCGCCTTCTTGAACCGCTGCAGTCCGTGTGGTGAAGGTTCTCCCACAGTGCTGTTAGGAAGGAAGTTCCAGGATTTTGACCCAGCGACAATGAAGGAACGGCGATATATTTCCAAGTCGGGATGGTGTGTGACTTGGAGGGGAACGTGCAGGTGGTGTTGTTCCCATGTGCCTGCTGCTCTTGTTCTTCTAGGTGGTAGAGGTCGCGGGTTTGGGAGGTGCTGTCGAAGAAGCCTTGGCCAGTTGCTGCAGTGCATCCTGTGGATGGTACACACTGCAGCCACTGTGCGCCGGTGGTGAAGGGAGTGAATGTTTAGGGTGGTGGATGGGGTGCCAATCACGCGGGCTGCTTTATCTCGGATGGTGTCGAGCTTCTTGAGTGTTGTTGGAGCTGCACTCATCCAAGCAAGTGGAGAGTATTCCATCACAATCCTGACTTGTGCCTTGTAGATGGTAGAAAAGCTTTGGGGAGTCAGGAGGTGAGTCACTCGCCGCAGAATACCCAGCCTCTGACCTGCTCTCGTAGCCACAGTATTTATATGGCTGGTCCAGTTAAGTTTCTGGTCAATGGTGACCCCCAGGATGTTGATGGTGGGGGATTCGGCGATGGTAATGCCGTTGAATGTCATGGGGAGGTGGTTGGACTCTCTCTTGTTGGAGATGGTCATTGCCTGGCACTTATCTGGTGCGAATGTTACTTGCCACTTATTAGCCCAAGCCTGGATGTTGTCCAGGTCTTGCTGCATGCGGGCTCGGACTGCTTCGTTATTTGAGGGGTTGCGAATGGAACAGAACACTGTGCAATCATCAGCGAACATCCCCATTTCTGACCTTATGATGAAGGGAAAGTCATTGATGAAGCAACTGGATGTGGCAGGACTGCACAGCCTTGACCTGATCCTATCCGTTAGTTGTGGGATCGCTTAGCTCTGTCTGTAGCATGCTGCTTCCACTGTATGTAGTCCTGTGTTGTAGCTTCACCACGTTTTTAGGTATGCCTGGTGCTGCTCCTCCATGCTCTTCTGCACTTCTCCACTTCTCATTGAACCAGGGTTGATCCCTGGTTTGTTGGTAATGGTAGAGTGAGGGATATGCTGGGCCATGTAGTTACAGATTGTGGTGGAATATAATTCTGCTGCTGCTGATGGCCCACACCACCTCATGGATGCCCAGTCTTGAGCTGCTAGATCTGTTGTGAATCTATCCCGTTTAGCACGGAAGTAGTGCTACACAAAATGATGGACGGTGTCCTCGGTGTGAAGACGGGACTTAGTCTCCACATGGACTGTGCGGTGGTCACTCCTACCAATACTGTCACAGACAGATGCATCTGCGACAGGTAGATTGGTGAGGACAAGGTCAAGTAGGTTTCTCCCTCATGTAGGTTCTCTCACCACCTGCCGCAGGCCCAGTCTGGCAGCTGTGTTCTTTAGGATTCGGCCAGCTCGGTCAGTGGTGGTGCTACCGAGCCACTCTTGGTGATGGACATTGAAGTCCCCTACCCAGAGTACATTCTGTGTCCTTGCTACCCTCAGTGCTTCCTCCAAGTGGTGCTCAACATGGAGAAGTACTGTTTCATCAGCTGAGGGAGGGCGGTAGGTGGTAATCAGCAGGAGGTTTCTTTACCCATGTTTGATCTGATGCCATGAGATTTCATGGGTTCAGAGTCAATGTTGAGGACTCCCAGGGCCACTCCCTCCTGACTACATACCACAATGCCAGCACCTCTGGTGGGTCTGTCCTGCCAGTGGGACAGGATATACCCAGGGATGGTGTTGGAGGAGTCTGGGGCGTTGACTGAAAGGTATGATTCTGTGAGTATGGCTATGTCAGACTATTGCTTGACTAGTCTGTGGGACAGCTTTTCAAATTTTGGCAATAATCCCTACATGTTCGTGAGGAGGACTTTGCAGGGTTGGCTGGGCTTGCTTTGCCTTTGCCTTTGTCATGTCCAGTGCCTAGTTGTCCGATTCCGGATGATCCATCGTTTTTTTTCTTATTATGACTTTCTGTAGCAGGATTGTACAACTGAGTGGCTTGCTCGGCCATTTCTGAGGGCAGATAAGTATCAACCACATTGCTGTGGGTCCAGAGTCACACATAGGCCAGACCGTTTGAAGTAACGAGTTCCTCCATTCAGACGGTTAAGTTTGTTAACCACTTTATCACTAGTGTACTGTGTTGATTTAGCTTGCTTCTGTGTATATTTCTTCCGAATAATAAACATTTCATAATTTAGCCTGAAATAAATAGCCTGATAGTTGAAAAAACACCACACTATCTGAGCGATCAGTTATATGCAGTGACATCCAGAATTATCCCGAGGTACATTACATCATATTCAATATACGCAGCATGTTACATTTCGTCAACATCTGATTAGAAATCAAACATTGAAATGAGTACAATGCTTCAGTGCTCTTTTTTAAAAAATTGTAGTTAACCTCCTAAGCCATCTGGGCTCCGGACTTAGCTCCTGTACTTGTATCCAGAATTCAATTTTGAGTTTACAAGTGCAAAGTACACCAGTCTCTCTCTTTGTATTAGTTTGCCTTTATATACCAGTTTGCTGCTTCTCATTTTTTCATTTCCAATTCTGTTCTATGTCACTTTCCTATTCTTTCTCAAGCATCTTGAGGTGAATCTGTTTAACCTCCTTTCTCATAGCCAACATTTTGAATTGGTTTTGCAGAATTGGTACGACTTCTAAACTGCATTATTTCAGTTGTTTGTTTTTGTGCATCTTCCCTTCCTTGCACATCATTTATACTCCTTCCGTCACTCCTGACTTCTCTGATGGATCAACTGTGTCAGTGCACTTCCAGGTCGGAAAAACTATTATTCAGATGCTGAATTGCGCAAAATTTGCAGACGACACCAAATTGGCAGGTGTAATTAATACAAAGGAACAATGCATCAAAATGCAACAGGTCATTAATAAAGTTGCAGAATGAGCATGTAATTGGCAAATGAATTTCAATATAGATAAGTGGGAGGTAGTGCAGTTTGGCAGGAAGAATAAGGAGGCCACACACTACTTGGATAATAAGAGTCTAAATGAGATAGAGGACCAAAGGGATCTAGGAGTACAGATACACAAATCACTAAAAGTAGCGACGCAGGTTAATAAGGCCATAAAAAAGGCAAATCAAGCACTCGGGTCCATTTCTCGAGGGATAGAATTGAAAAGCAAAGAAGTTATGTTAAACTTGTATAAAACCTTGGTTAGACCACAATTGGAATATTGCGCACAGTTCTGGTCTCCATATTATAGAAAGGATAATAGAGAGGATGCAAAAAAGATTCACAAGGATGATACCAGACCTGAGAGGATATACTTATCAGAGAAGGCTGAAAAGGCTGGGGCTCTTTTCTCTAGAAAAGAGAAGGCTGAGGGGTGACCTGACAGAGGTCTTTAAGATAATGAAAGGGTTTGATAGGGTAGACATAGATAAAATGTTTCCAATTGTGGGAGAGTCCAAAACTAGAGGTCATAAATATAAAATAGTTGCTAATAAATCTGAAAGGGAATTCAGGAGAAACTTATTTACCCAAAGAGTGGTGAGAATGTGGAACGTGCTACCACAAGGGGTAGAGGCAAATAGCAGATGCATTTAAGGGGAAGATAGATAAGCACATGAGGGAGAAAGGAATAGAAGGGCATGTTGATAGGGTTAGATGAAGTGGGGAGGAAGGAGGTTCATGTGGAGCATAAACGCCAGCAGTTGGGCCGAATGGCCTGTTTCTATGCTGTGGTTACGAAGTAACTCGATGTAAACATACATTCCCCTCACTGTAACCTCTTTTGTTTCTACATAATTGCATCAGTTGTTGAATCTTTAAGTTGAAGATGCAAACTGGCATGCTTTTTTGTAACTATTTAATGTTGATAAAATACAATTTCAGAAATGTAGTTTACATTTTTCTGAGCATGACAATTACATCTTGATTTTTTTTTTAAATGACACTAATTATAATTTTTCTACCTAAATCTCCTTATAGGAGTCACCTTCTATCAACAAAGATCTTGAGCCATAAGGAAAGGACAATCTGGGCCACAGGCCATTCTACAATGTTAGCTGATGTCTATGTCATGAAAACAAAGGTAAATGAGCTTGAACAGCATACAGCCCTGACATTCAAACCTACAACCAGATGGTAATTACTTAGCCATCTATGCTGCCAGGCTATCTCAGTTGTGCCATGCCCTTCTTCAATTTCCCACAAGCTTAGCACTATAATATGGTCAGAAAATTGAGAAAAATGATTTAAATTGAGCTCTGTACACAAGCTCCACTCACCTAACAGGATTGCTGGTCAAAGAAACTCTCAGTGATTCTAGGCAGTTAAGAAGTTTATCATCAGTAATTCCTGAACGTAACTCATGAACATATTCTTGGGATGACAGAGTACTTTCATGCTTGCTGTTCTTCAGTCCACCCTGTATCAACAACAAGGAAACAGTTACCCACCAAGTACACAGAAACTATATACTTACTTATTGCAGACCCCATGATACAGATATAAATTTTACAATTTGGGTTTTTTAAGTTTTGTGGACTGCACTTCCAAATACTTGTTGCTCAAGTTCCTCCATAACAGGCAATCTGCCAGATTACTTAGGTGTTTAATTTTTATTTTTGATAGATCTACTATACATATTCAGAATATCAACACATATTTTCAGACTATAAAATTAAAATGTTGGATAAATTTCAAAAATGGAGGCTTATCACCATACAGATTTAGTTTCAAATAAATATACACAAACGTTTAAATGTAAAAGTGAAAATATCTGTTTGAAAGCTCTCACTTCTATGCAGTTTCCTACATCATTTCTATTATGGGATCAGTACCAATGGAACATAGTGCTGCAATATAATGGGGCATAAATAGGTCCCAACTATTTGTATTTATGTAACCAAAATTCTTGTTTAAATACTTATTGGAATCATTACTTCCAATATTAATGAGTCATAAACTTATATAACAAGTGGTGTGTTTGTGTGGATGCTGCAAGGTCCCATCAACTAATTAGAATTGCAGAACCAGAGACCTCTGCCCTGTCAACCATCACATTCCAGAGCCATATTTGTAGTATAATTTTGGATTAATTGAGTCCCATTCTACCAAAAAAATGTTGAGAGGGACAGGATGAAAAAGAAGAAAAAAGAAAAAGGGAGATTAATCTACATTGTTGAGCGGTGATGATGCAGAGAAACCCAGTTGAACGGGGAAGGGATCGCTGACTGAAGAGTTGTTTTTGACTCTTAGAAGGAATCGCGTGAGGAGACAGCAGATTTCTGACACCACAAGCAATGCCACGGGAGATCTGAAATGCTCGCCACAGCCAACTATCCAACAACAATATCTCTCTCCCTATATTTTTTTGAGATTGGGAAAAATGAAAAGTCACCCAACACTAAATCTGACAAAAAAAGTGACCACAAACTGTAGAAAATTTCAATTAAAACAAATAGCAGAGATTTCAAACATAAATATGCTATTCCAAACTTGTAAGTGATTTCTCCAGAAAAGTGACAAGTTAAACAGAACAAATAATGTTAGAATGGATTGATAAACAATTTCAGTAAATAGATTGTGGAGTGCAATTTCTTCAGTGAAATGCTTACCATATTTTTTGGTACGGAAAATGCTTTAATGTAGAACATGTACTTTTTTTTATTGAGACCTGTCATTTCTTTTTACATCTGTCATTTACAGACAATATTGTTTCAAGCTTATACTGTACAATACAAATCAGGTAAGTAAGTGGCACTTCAGTTTCCCATTTCAAATAATTTCCTAGGAAAGTTCAATTTAGTTAAAAACTGCTCATTTATAAAGAGGTCCAAATTCCAACACACTCAATTAGTCCACTTAATGGTTAGTAAAACTGTAATTTTAGTACTAAGTTAAAAACTCATGAACAGAATACAGAAAATGCAAATTACAGGAAGAACAGACATTATAAAGTACACTAAAATGCAGTATTATTTCTGCCACCTATTGTTTATAAGCAATTTAAATTCGATCACCACTCCAAACAGACATATGCTTACTTATGATATTTCACATTATATTAGAGAAAGTTTATAATTAAGCTAATTGTGTATAACCATTCTTAGAATGAACTTGAGAGACTTGCATTAGGAGGAGGGAAGGGGGCGGGGTCGAGCGAGGGGGCGGGGGCGAGCGAGGGCGAGCGAGAGGGCGAGCAAGGGCGAGAGAGAGCGCGAGCGAGGGCGAGAGAGAGCGCGAGCGAGGGCGAGAGAGAGCGCGAGCGAGGGCGAGAGAGAGCGCGAGCGAGGGCGAGAGAGAGCGCGAGCGAGGGCGAGAGAGAGGCGTCGAGCCAGAGGGTGGGGGGGTCGAGCGAGAGCGAGAGGGATATGAGAGAAAGAAAAGTAAGAGAAAGGAAGGTGAGGATGGAGGGACACAACCACTGAAAGAAAGGAGAAAGTTAAAAGAAATGAAGGAAGGAGAAAAAGAAAAGCTGAGACAAACCAGGCACACACACAGAGAGAGAGAGAGAGAGAGAGAGAGAGAGCACTTGTCGCTAAGAACAAGCAAGCAAGAAAACAAGATAGTGAAATCAAAGAAAGGAAAACAAAGGTAGTAAAAGTGAGAAAGTCAGAAAGACAGCGCAAAAGGTAGTGAAGGAAAGAACATGAAAAAATGCAAAATGTAGCCAGCTGGAGACAGTGTGATGAGAGCAAAAGAGAAAAAAAATACAAAGTGAAGAAGAGCATGAGTGAGCAAGAAACAGAAAAGTGAGGCTGCAATAAAGCAAAAAGAAAGACAGCAAATGTAAAATAGCACGAGAAAGAGGAAGTGAGAGGAGTGAAAGCAAATTTTTTTTTTCTTTTATTCGTTCACGGGATGTAGGCGTCGCTGGCAAGGCCGGCATTTATTGCCCATCCCTAATTGCCCTTGAGAAGGTGGTGGTGAGCCGCCTTCTTGAACCGCTGCAGTCCGTGTGGTGACGGTTCTCCCACAGTGCTGTTAGGAAGGGAGTTCCAGGATTATGGCCCAGCGACAATGAAGGAACGGCGATATATTTCCAAGTCGGGATGGTGTGTGACTTGGAGGGGAACGTGCAGCTGGTGTTGTTCCCATGCGCCTGCTGCCCTTGTCCTTCCAGGTGGTAGAGGTCGTGGGTTTGGGAGGTGCTGTCGAAGAAGCCTTGGCGAGTTGCTGCAGTGCATCCTGTGGATGGTGCACACTGCAGCCACAGTGCGCCGGTGGTGAAGGGAGTGAATGTTTAGGGTGGTGGATGGGGTGCCAATCAAGCGGGCTGCTTTATCTTGGATGGTGTCGAGCTTCTTGAGTGTTGTTGGAGCTGCACTCATCCAGGCAAGTGGAGAGTATTCCATCACACTCCTGACTTGTGCCTTGCAGATGGTGGAAAGGCTTTGGGGAGTCAGGAGGTGAGTCACTCGCCGCAGAATACCCAGCCTCTGACCTGCTCTCGTAGCCACAGTATTTATATGGCTGGTCCAGTTAACTCGCTGGTCAATGGTGACCCCCAGGATGTTGATGGTGGGGGATTCGGCGATGGTAATGCCGTTGAATGTCAAGGGGAGGTGGTTAGACTCTCTCTTGTTGGAGATGGTCATTGCCTGGCACTTATCTGGCGCGAATGTTACTTGCCACTTATCAGCCCAAGCCTGGATGTTGTCCAGGTCTTGCTGCATGCGGGCTCGGACTGCTTCATTATCTGAGGGGTTGCGAATGGAACTGAACACTGCAGTCATCAGCGAACATCCCCATTTCTGACCTTATGATGGAGGGAAGGTCATTGATGAAGCAGCTGAAGATGGTTGGGCCTAGGACACTGCCCTGAGGAACTCCTGCAGCAATGCCCTGGGGCTGAGATGCTTGGCCTCCAACAACCACTACCATCTTCCTTTGTGCTAGGTATGACTCCAGCCACTGGAGAGTTTTCCCCCTGATTCCCATTGACTTCAATTTTACTAGGGCTCCTTGGTGCCACACTCGGTCAAATGCTGCCTTGATGTTAAGGGCAGTCACTCTCATCTCACCTCACCTCTGGAATTCAGCTCTTTTGTCCATGTTTGGACCAAGGCTGTAATGAGGTCTGGAGCCGAGTGGTCCTGGCGGAACCCAAACTGAGCATCGGTGAGCAGGTTATTGGTGAGTAAGTGCCGCTTGATAGCACTGTCGACGACACCTTCCATCACTTTGCTGATGATTGAGAGTAGACTGATGGGGCGGTAATTGGCCGGATTGGATTTGTCCTGCTTTTTGTGGACAGGACATACCTGGGCAATTTTCCACATTGTCGGGTGGATGCCAGTGTTGTAGCTGTACTGGAACAGCTTGGCTAGAGGCGCGGTTAGTTCTGGAGCACAAGTCTTCAGCACTACAGCTGGGATGTTGTCGGGGCCCATAGCCTTTGCTGTATCCAGTGCACTCAGCCGTTTCTTGATATCACGTGGAGTGAATCGAATTGGCCGAAGACTGGCTTCCGTGATGGTGGGGATATCGGGAGGAGGCCGAGATGGATCATCCACTCGGCACTTCTGGCTGAAGATGGTTGCAAACGCTTCAGCCTTGTCTTTTGCACTCACGTGCTGGACTCCGCCATCATTGAGAATGGGGATGTTTGCAGCGCCTCCTCCTCCCGTTAGTTGTTTAATTGTCCGCCACCATTCACGACTGGATGTGGCACGACTGCAGAGCTTTGATCTGATCCGTTGGTTGTGGAATCGCTTAGCTCTGTCTATAGCATGTTGCTTCCGCTGTTTAGCATGCATGTAGTCCTGACTTGTAGCTTCACCAGGTTGGCACCTCATTTTTCGGTACGCCTGGTGCTGCTCCTGGCATACTCTTCAACACTCCTCATTGAACCAGGGTTGATCCCCTGGCTTGTTGGTAATGGTAGAGTGAGGAATATGCCGGGCCATGAGGTTACAGATTGTGCTGGAATACAATTCTGCTGCTGCTGATGGCCCATAGCGCCTCATGGATGCCCAGTTTTGAGCTGCTAGATCTGTTCTGAATCTATCCCATTTAGCACGGTGGTAGTGCCACACAACACGTTGGATGGTGTCCTCAGTGCGAAGATGGGATTTCATCTCCACGAGGACTGTGCGGTGGTCACTCCTACCAATACTGTCATGGACAGATGCATTTGCGACAGGTGGATTGGTGAGGACGAGGTCAAGTAAGTTTTTCCCTCGTGTTGGTTCGCTCACCACCTGCCGCAGGCCCAGTCTAGCAGCTATGTCCTTCAGGACTCGGCCAGCTCGGTCAGTAGTGGTGCTACCGAGCCACTCTTGGTGATGGACATTGAAGTCCCCCACCCAGAGTACATTTTGTGCCCTTGCTACCCTCAGTGCTTCCTCCAAGTGGTGTTCAACATGGAGGAGGACTGATTCATCAGCTGAGGGAGGACGGTAGGTGGTAATCAGCAGGAGGTTTCCTTGCCCATGTTTGACCTGATGCCATGAGATTTCATGGGGTCCAGAGTCAATGTTGAGGACTCCCAGGGCCACTCCCTCCTGACTGTATATCACTGTACCGCCACCTCTGGTGGGTCTGTCCTGCCGGTGGGACAGGACATACCCAGGGATGGTGATGGAAGAGTCTGGGACGTTGGCTGAAAGATATGATTCTGAGAGTATGGCTATGTCAGGCTGTTGCTTGACTAGTCTGTGGGACAGCTCTCCCAATTTTGGCACAAGTCCCCAGATGTTAGTAAGGAGGACCTTGCAGGGTCGACTGGGCTTGTTGTTTTGCCGTTGTCGTGTCCGGTGCCTTGTGGTCCGATGCCGGGTGGTCCGTCCGGTTTTATTCTTATTATGACTTTTCGTAGCGAGATTTTACAACTGAGTGGCTTGCTAGGCCATTTCAGAGGGCAATTAAGAATCAACCACATTGCTGTGGGTCTGGAGTCACATATAGGCCAGACCGGGTAAGGGCGGCAGGCTTCCTTCCCTAAAGGACATTAGTGAACCAGATGGGTTTTTACGACAATCCGGTAGTTTCATGGCCATCATTACTGATACTAGTATTTTAATTCCAGATTTTTTTTAATTTAATTAATTGAATTTAATTAATTAATTGAATTTAAATTCGCCAGCTGCCGTGGCGGGATTTGAACTCATGACTCTGGATTTTAGTCCAGGCCTCTGGATTACTAGCCCAGTAACATAATCACTATGCTACCGTACCCGTTGAGCAAGAGAAAAACAGAAATAAAGGAGAGAGGATGAACAGCGAAAGGCGGCAAGGAGAGAAAAAGGAAGAGATAGAAAGAAATGAGAGGGAGGATAAAGATGGAAGAGACGCATAGGGCAAAAAAAAAAGAAAGGAGAAAACCAAAAGGAGGGAAACGGTGGGAGAGAAAAGAAAAAGGAAGAAGAGCAAGTGATTGATTGCAAAGGGAATGAGTGGAAGTATATTGGCTTTCGAGGAGAGAGAATGGGCTCAATTTTGAAATGGTGGCGGGGGGTGGTGAAGGTGCGCATGGCAAATCCGAATAAAAAGAATTACCGTTTCTGACACGATCGCAACATAATTGATGGTGATTACAGTTCTTTCCAGGTTTCGCGCCCGGCAGCAAGTCTGATTGACAGGCTTTTTAAAATTATTTGTTCATGGGACGTGGGCGCCGCTGGCAAGGCCAGCATTTATTGCCCATCCCTGATTGCCCTTGAGAAGGTGGTGGTGAGCCGCCTTCTTGAACCGCTGCAGTCTGGCTGCCAACAGACGCTGCAACACGGGGGGGGGGGGAAGATCGGAGAGGGAGACATTGGGAACTGAGAGGGAGATCAGAGAGGCAGGCATCGGACATCGGAGCAGGATGGTAAGGTAAGTTGATTTTGTGTTTTAACTTTGTGCAATGGTTGGTCATCTAATTTATTTTATTTCTTTTTGCCTGATCCAGCCCTTCACACCTGGTTTCACCAGGCATGAATCAGAAGCCGTGGGAAAGCCGCCAAGGTAAGTTAAAAATCGTTCGAACCACCTAATATGTCACAAGTGCACTAAGTACCTCAATGAGACACATTTGGTTCTTTAACTATCATCCCGCAAAGCCGGCGGGACTTCCGGACTCGGGACGCCCGCACGCACACAGGTGCGTCTGTGGGGAACTCGGAAGTCAGCGTCGGAGCCGGCTTCCCAACCCGCTCTGCATTTCTGCAATTTTTGCAGCCCACCCGCCCCCAAAATTTACGTTCAAAATCGAGCCCAATATGTTTCCAAAAATCTCAAATGAAAAAATGGGAAAGTTTGTGAACGTTGCTTGCTAGCATAATCCCTTGAAGAGTATAGAGATTGCCGGAGTAGAGTTAAGAGAGAAATCAGGAGGGCAAAAAGGGGATATGAGATTGCTTTGGCAGATCAGGCAAAGGTGAATCCAAAGAGCTTCTGCAAATACATAAAGGGCAAAAGGGTAACTAGGGAGAGAGTAGGGCCTCTTAAGGATCAACAAGGTCATCTATGTGCGGAACCACAAGAAATGGGTGAGATCCTGAATGAATATTTCACATCGGTATTTACGGTTGAGAAAGGCATGGATGTTCGGGAACTTGGGGAAATAAATAGTGATGTCTTGGAGTGTACATATTACAGAGAGGGAGGTGCTGGAAGTCTTAACGCGCATCAAGGTAGATAAATCTCCGGGACCTGATGAAATGTATCCCAGGACGTTATGGGAGGTTAGGGAGGAAATTGCGGGTCCCCTAGCAGAGATATTTGAATCATCCACCGCTACAGGTGAGGTGCCTGAAGATTGGAGGGTAGCAAATGTTGTGCCTTTGTTTAAGAAGGGCGGCAGGGAAAAGCCTGGGAACTACAGACCGGTGAGCCTGACATCTGTAGTGGGTAAGTTGTTCGAGGGTATTCTGAGGGACAGGATCTACAGGCATTTGGAGAGGCAGGGACTAATTAGGAACAGTCAGCATGGTTTTGTGAGAGGAAAATCATGTCTCACGAATTTGATTGAGTTTTTTGAAGGGGTAACCAAGAAGATAGATGAGGGCTGTGCAGTAGACGTGGTCTACATGGACTTCAGCAAAGCATTTGACAAGGGACCGCATGGTAGGTTGTTACATAAGGTTAAATCTCATGGGATCCAAGGTGAGGTAGCCAATTGGATACAAAATTGGCTTGACGACAGAAGACAGAGGGTGGTTGTAGAGGGTTGTTTTTCAAACTGGATGCCTGTGTCCAGCGGTGTGCCTCAGGGATCGGTGCTGGGTCCGCTGTTATTTGTTATTTATATTAATGATTTGGATGAGAATTTAGGAGGCATGGTTAGTAAGTTTGCAGATGACACCAAGATTGGTGGCATTGTGGACAGTGAAGAAGGTTATCTAGGATTGCAATGGGATCTTGATCAATTGGGCCAGTGGGCCGATGAATGGCAGATGGAGTTTAATTTCGATAAATGTGAGGTGATGCATTTTGGTAGATCGAATCGGGCCAGGACCTACTCCGTTAATGGTAGGGCGTTGGGGAGAGTTATAGAACAAAGAGATCTAGGAGTACAGGTTCATAGCTCCTTGAAAGTGGAGTCACAGGTGGATAGGGTGGTGAAGAAGGCATTCGGCATGCTTGGTTTCATTGGTCAGAACATTGAATGCAGGAGTTGGGATGTCTTGTTGAAGTTGTACAGGGCATTGGTGAGGCCACACTTGGAGTACTGTGTACAGTTCTGGTCACCCTATTATAGAAAGGATATTATTAAACTAGAAAGAGTGCAGAAAAGATTTACTAGGATGCTACCGGGACTTGATGGTTTGACTTACAGGGAGAGGTTAGACAGACTGGGACTTTTTTCCCTGGAGAGCAGGAGGTTAAGGGGTGATCTTATAGAAGTCTATAAAATAATGAGGGGCATAGATAAGGTCGATAGTCAAAATCTTTTCCCAAAGGTAGGGGAGTCTATAACGAGGGGGCATAGATTTAAGGTGAGAGGGGAGAGATACAAAAGGGTCCAGAGGGGCAATTTTTTCACTCAAAGGGTGGTGAGTGTCTGGAACGAGCTGCCAGAGGCAGTAGTAGAGGCGGGTACAATTTTGTCTTTTCAAAAGCATTTGGACAGTTACATGGGTAAGATGGGTATAGAGGGATATGGGCCAAGTGCAGGCAATTGGGACTAGCTTAGTGGTATAAACTGGGCGACATGGACATGTTGGGCCGAAGGGCCTGTTTCCATGTTGTAACTTCTATGATTCTATGATCTATGATTCTATAATCGTTCAAAAGTAATGTAGCAGTGCAGACATCATAAACCATATCTGTAAATACTTTATAAACATGTTCTCTCTTACATATTAGGTTTTCTCACACCATTTGTCATCCTGTAGCCCTGAAAGCAGGAAGCCACACAATTGCAAGTCTCTGCAAATACCAAACTGTTGCACACAACTAGGAGCTGCATAATTATAACTTGGATTGACTCGCCACTTGATTCCCTTTCTCCAAATGGTAAAGTATTACATCAGAGCGCAGAATCTCCCAACCGTGCGATTCAGATGAAGAAGTTCATGCTTCATTACACCAAGAGTCCAACATAAGGATAATACATTAAATGTTACCTCACTGTGCTTGCTGGATTATACTACAACTTGCTTTTATATGATCAAATTCACAGATAATACGAAACTGGGAGGGACAAATGAATCTCAAGAGGCAGCCTGTAAACTATAAAATGAGTGAGGGAAAATATGTAAGCGAGCAGAAGAATGGCATATGAAATATAATCTGCTAAATATAAATTACTGCACGAGAGAACTATAAAAGGAGGGTCTTGTGTGAACAGAACACGATTACTTAGGATTTGCTTCATAACCTTTGGCTATTTTGGGCTTAATGTCAGACTCGCAGTCAGATGGGCTGACAAAAGCCTTCGAGCCGATGCTGTTGACAGAGAAGTACCCTGACTCTGTGCTTGCAGATGGTGTCATCAAGGGGGTATTGGGTAGATGAAGCAGGGGTGAGTAAGGATAGAGCCCAGGGATACCCTGACCATGTTATCACAGTAGATTAAAATATTTGAAGAGGTGCAATGGCTGCATTAGGCAGATGGGAATGGGCCAGGAGAGAGCAGTGCAGCAGAGATAGAAGACAAAGAGATAGTGGAGGAGAATGGAGTGGTTGACTGTCAACGGTGAGGATGGGAGGGGCGGGGCAGTGGGAAGAGAAGAGAAGCCGACTTCTGCTGGGTCCTCGAAAATTTAGGGCCGTTATCTTGAAACAGTGGTAACTCTGATTCCTCCCCAATCTCAGAGCTCCAGTGCACATGCACAAATACTCTAACCTTGAATGTACCTGAACTGTGAAAATAGAGAGCTCTTTTTAAACTTTTAAATGATTAAGATGGTTACTTCAGAAAATTTTCATCACACACCCATGAACATTTGAAAGAATTATTTCCAAGTATCCCTGAAGAAACATGCTGCTTTTCCTTTACGATGGTACTTAAAATGAACCTGGCCAGCACAAAAGACTTGGTTTTTTTTTGGGGGGGGGGGGGGGGGTGCGTGGAAAAAGAGGAGACTGTAAGAACCAAATCCAATATTGAACCTTGTACATTAGGATTGCAGGTTTATATTGAAAGAACCCCTCAAAGAGGAAGAAAATGACTTTCCACTTGGTTGATTTCTCCATTCAGTAATTCTTGGCATAGCCACAAAGTGGAAGTACCATTTAGAGTCACAAAGGAGTTCTGGGGCCATCTGTCCTACCTACTAGCTGAAGAAATTATGCATGAAGGTGAGCAGCTATGATTGAGGAGAAACAGTGTAAGAATAGGTAACAAAAAGTTGACATTAAAAGTAAGGGAACGAGAAATAAATGTAAAACCGGTTTCCTTTCAATAGTTTAAAGCATCCATTGTGTAAAAATATAGATGTTTCAATTTTAAGAGGTGTGATGCAATGTGCAACTAATAACTATTAAAACCATTTATGCTTGAAGCCATATGCAGTAGTACATGCATGTACACAACATCCCCAGACATCAAGCGCAATACACTTCAAAAAGTTCCTTTTTATAATTAAATCAATTGATCAAACTTTCACGCTTCCACTGGTAGCATTTTATTTCAACAAACAGGAACATTTAATACCTGTGTGTATGATATACATTGACTTCAATCGCAGACTACTTAATTCAGGTATCAGCCTTGGCTCAGTGGTAGTACCCTCACCTCTGAGTCAGGAGGCATGGGCTCAAGGCACACTCCTGAGGCAGGGAAGTTCTCCTATTGTCCTGGTCAATATTGAATTCCTCAACCAACATCATTAAAAAACAGATTATCTGATCATTTATCTCATTGCTATTTGTGAGACCTTGCTTTGCCAAAATTGTCTGCTGCGTTTCCCTACATTACAACAGTGAGTGCAGTTCACAAGTGCGGCTCCAAACGCTTTGGGACATCCTGAAGAGAAAGGTGCTACATAAAATACAGGCTCTTTCTTTCTTTCTAATGTAAATGCCCTGAAGCCTACTTGGAATCAGTGGCAGAGCCAGTGCGGGATCGGGAGAGTGGGAGAAAGAATTATGCCCCTAATCATTTTGAGGTCGGCCAATCAGCTTTGGAGAACCACCACCATTTTGCTCCCAGGAACCTGTCTGTCATCTTTGGTCTCCAGGATCGGCCTGCAGGTCTGTGCGGGTCAAGGCTCGGCCTTAGGACTCGTTAAATTGGAATTGCCCAGTTCCCAGCCCGGTCCCCTTCCTGCTAAGTCAGTCAAATCTTTAGTTTGACCGTATCCAGTTAGCGAAACCTAGCTTCACCACTGCTTGGAACAGTTTACTGGGGTAGCAATCATCAGGACATGCAGCATTTCTTTCACAGCATCAGATACACTGATGTGATTTGACTAATAGTATTGCTCATTACCATCTCATTTGTGCTTGGGTATCATTTACTACTTTGTACTCAATGATTTAAAATCAGAATTGACCCTTACTTACTCAGCTGAATAAACCCAAATGCCTTTTGTAAGGCATATTTGGAGGTATGTTTTTCTTGGTGTAAAAACTGAACAAAATTCCTTTCATTAAACTGTGATCATGAACTACCTCATAAAAGAACATAAGAACTAGGAGCAGGAGTAGGCCATACAGCCCCTCGAGCCTACGCCGCCATTCAATAAGACCATGGCTGATCTTTGACCTCAACTCCACTTTCCCACCCGACCCCCATATCCCTTGATTCCCCTAGAGTCCAAAAATCTATCTCAGCCTTGAACATAATCAATGACTCAGCATCCACAGCTCTCTGGAGTAGAGAATTCCAAAGATTCACAACCCTCAGTGAAGAAATTCCTCCTCATCTCAATAGTAAATGGCCGACCCCTTATTTGGAGACTATGCCCTCTAGTTCTAGACTCTCCAGCCAGTGGAACAACCTCCCAGCATCTACTCTGTCAAGCCCTCTCAGAATCTTATGTTTCAATAAGATCACCTCTCATTCTTCTAAACTCCAGAGAGAATAGGCCCATTCTACTTAATCTCTCCTCATAAGACAACCATGTTAACCCAGGAATCAATTTAGTGAACCTTCGTTGCACTGCTATATCCTTCCTTAGATCGGGAGACCAAAACTGTACACAGTACTCCAGGGAGAGGTCTCACCAAAGCCCTGTACAACTGGAGTAAGACTTCCTTGCTCTTGTACTCCAACCCCCCTGCAATAAAGGCCAACATGCCATTTGCCTTCTTAATTGCTTGCTGTAATTGCATGCTAACTTTGTGTTTCATGCACAAGGACACCCAAATCCCTCTGAACAACAACCTTTAATAGTTCCCCACCATTTAAAAAATATTTTATTTTTCTATTCTTTCTACCAAAGTGAATAACGTCACATTTCCCCACATTTTTCTGCATCTGCCACCTTCTTGTCCACTCACTTAATCTGTCTATATCCCTTTGGAGCCTCTTTGTGTCCTCCTCACAGCTTACTTTCCCACCTAGCTTTGTATCATCAGCAAACTTGGATACATTACACTCGGTCCCATCATCTAAGTCATTAATATAGATTGTAAATAGCCGAAGCCCAAGCACTGATCCTTGCGGTATCTCACTAGTTACAGCCTGCCAACCTGAAAATGACCTGTTTATCCCTACTCTCTGTTTTCTGTCCTTTAATCAATTCTCCAGCCTAATATATTACCCCCAATCCCATGAGCCCTTATCTTGTGTAACAACCTTATGTGGCACTTTATCGAATGCCTTTTGAAAATCCAAATATATGACATCCACTGGTAACCCTGCTGGTTACATCCTCAAAAAACGAATAGATTTGTCATATACAATTTCTCTTTCATAAAACCATGTTGACTCTGCCTAATCATATGATTTTCTAAGTGCCCTGTTACCATTTCCTTAATAATGGATTCCAGCATTTTCCCAACGACTGATGTCAGGCTAACTGGCCTGTAGTTCCCTGTTTTCTCTTTCCCTCTTTTCTTGAATAGCGGGGTTACATTTGCTACCTTCCAATCTGCTAGGACCGTTCTAGAATCTAGGAAATTTTAGTAGATCATAACCATTGCATCCACTACCTCTGCAGCCACTGCTTTTAGAACACTAGGATGTAGGCCATCACGTCTGGGGGATTTGTCAGATTTTAGTCCCATTACTTTCTCCAGTACTTTTTCTCCACTGATATTAATTACTTTAAGTTGCTCACTCTCATTCGCCCCTTGGTTCCCCGCTATTTCTGATATGTTTTTTGTGTCTTCTGCTGGGAAGACAGATACAAAGTATTTGTTTAACGTCTTTGCCATTTCCTTATTCCCCATTTTAATTTCTCCTGTCTCATCCTCTAAAGGACCCACGTTTACTTTTGCTACTTTCTTTTTTACATACTTGTAGAAGCTCTTACAATCTGTTTTTATATTTCTTGCTAGTTTACTTTCATATTCTATTTTCTTCCTTTTTATCAATTTTTTGGTCATCCTTTGCTAGTTTCTAAAATTCGCCCAAGCCTCAGGCTTACTACTGTTCCTCGCAACATTACAGGCCTCTTCTTTTAATCTAATACTATCCTTAACTTCTTTAGTTAGCCACCTCAGTTTAGTAAAATATTTTTCTTGAATTTTATATAAAGAAAACACCACCCCCCACCCCAGATACTGAAACTGTACTTTAAAAATTATGAAAAACAGAATAAAGAGCCTCTGATTTATTGCTTGCAAATGAACTGAGGAGCAGGTACCGATTTCAGTGTTCCTTGCCTAGTTTTACAGCAAGTTATAAATGCATAGGAAACACGCAAACGTTCTATTATACAGTAAGGTGGATATTCACCAATTGTCTAAAGTAGAAAAACAGTCAGTTTATTTTTGAAAAATTTCTGCATTACATTGTTAATACCCAAGAAAGATGGGTCCATTCAAACACCATAGTCAGTTCAGTGCCTGTCATTCAGTGTTTGTGAACCAAGACCAAATCCCTGAACTACAGATTGCTCACACGCACCTAGTAACAAACACTGCCATCTACTGTACCACACAGTGGTGTCAGGATGTGAAAGGGGGATCTGATACTTAAAATGAAGTGTTAATTTCAACACTCATGTAATCGCCATCATAGTATCAGATTTCTTGGGGGTACCACTGAGCCAGGAAACTCCAGGAATCACTCATTAAAATAATTTTTCAATCAACCTAACTGGGCAAGCCAAGAACATTTTCGGAACATCCCATTCCATATGCTCCACAAAGAAGGGGGGCAACCTTCATTGTTACATTCACTGAAAATCTCCAAAGTCATCCTTTTCAACAGAATAGCAGATCATACAAAAACTAAAATCAAGCAAGCAGGCTACAGTAAAATAAATGTGTCATTTAATCACAGATTACATGACACATTTAAAGACAAATAGTTAGGTGTTGTTGTTAAACTTTCAGATACAATGCAAATCTTTTTTAAGCACTGAACCCAGTAGACATTATGGGGAGAATTTCCACGGACTTCTCCCAATCTCCCTCTATTACTTAAGCAGAAGATTGGAGGCAACCCTCAAGAAACAGATTAACGGCTGTAAGCCCTGCTTCTACAGTGTTTCCACTGACCTTCTGTTGAAGTAACGGTGGGAGATCAGGAAAACCCTTGCAGAAATCTCAGGCATATATCTGGCTGGAGTCCGACAAAATTGCATCAGTCCCAGAGATTTTTGAAGCTATGTTTTGCAAGTTATAAAATCAGTTTTGCCATTAAAATAACTTCAATATTACAAAGCAGAAGAACACAGTTGATCTGAATCAAGACTCCCTCTTTAAATTTATATATGCGAAATAAGAAATACTCCACAATTTCCATGCAATTCTTTAATTTTACTTCAAGTTATTTAACATTTCAAAAAAAATAATTCAGCTATTACTAGCCAAATCTTCTGTTCATTTTGAAAGCTCTAAATGGCCAAGTATTCAAAGTTGTAACAAAGCAAAATGAAATTCATTGTCACCCCACATCTATTTTCCTCCTTTTCTCTCCTCTCCCGAAGATGGCCAACTCTTGCCGAGTTGCCTGAAGCTCTTCAGTACCTGATCCAAGTGGCCGTAGCTCACTTCAGTCTAGAGCAATGTTGTCCAATTGAAATTGCTGACTTGTCACAAGTGCGACTACACCGCTTTCACCACATGCACTAATTTTAATGGAAAACACTCACACAATACAAGTAAATACTTCACGTGTGTATATTTACTTAGCATCTACCACCATTCAGTAACCAAAGAAGGAAAGCACTGATGACAATCAAAAAACACTTGCACACTCTACTTTTAATCTTACCATTTTACCAATGCACAAAAAGATTGAAGTACACATGCATAAGACATGCGAATAGGAGTATTGAGATCACATGCCCAACAACAGTGTCTAATATTCATTTTATATTTATTAATCAGAAATTCAATTAGCTACATCTGGATTCCCAATTAACCACATGTGGCTAATGTATTGGACAACACTGATCCAGATGAGTGTCAGCAGGCTTTTCAAAATGGCGGGAGGGTGGGGTGAGGCTCCGCAATCAAACCTGACCATTTCCTTATTTGACATACACACGCACTTGCCAACAGAACTCACCAAATAACATTACCATCTCCAACTCCAGCTCCAGCTCTTGGATGCCGATGCCCATCCCAACTGCTGCCATGCCCAAGATCAGCTGGCTCAGCACAGAGACTGCCCAGGAAAGGACACTGGGACCTTCTCGCTGACCTATATGACTCGGCACTACATCCAGAAGTAGCTTTACCCTCTAGGCCATTGGGGGAGTTTGAAATATTTTAACTGAAGTTTATAATATGTGGCTATTAAGTTATCCTTTGATGTCATGAGTGAATTCCATTGATTCTCAAGTACATCAAGTTCTTTTCAATATCTATTACTGCTCAAGTGTCTGAAATGAAACGCAAATGTTCACATCCTCAATTTCCACATCCACATCAGAGAAAGCAGCCACATATTAATCGATTCTTCATGCCTGTTAAGATCTATGCCTGTTAACTGTCAAGCAGTCCAAAAGGAATTCAGGTAATTTTAACTACTCAGGCAACGACTGGCAAGATTGCCTAGATTTATGATATCAGTCACAATTACAAGACATACCTGCTGTAACATTCCAATGCATGTGTACTGGCACTTATATATAGATGAATACACTTCAAGAATATGGAAAACCAGCTAACAGAAAGTAACTATTCCATCCTTGATACCATGTCATCTGCACCACTCACCCAGCTTATCAAAGGAGACATTAAATACCTTGTTTCAATGCAAAATTATTGGTAAGATTGGTCAGGCAATCCATTTATCCAATATTAACAGATGAAGATTACAAATAAATAAAATAGATTAAATTCAATCAGCCAGTAGATTATTAATGCAAGATAAAAGCTGGAATTCAAGTTGGAACTGGGGGCAAATTAGAATATGAGGCCCATTCTGACATAATTTAATTTGGAATATGCATTACAAAGCAAAAGTTTTGGGTCAAAAAAAGTTTCATAGCATGATTGTAGACTGTAGATTGGTAATTGGTCTGTGATAATCATGTGATTGATATCATGTGGTTAATGGAGCAATCAGATCTTGGCAACTAATTTCACAAAAACACACAAGACTGCCATAAGCTCCCTGCTACCCGACCAATGCTCGCTACCTCAATATCACATTAGCACCACTTCCATTGATACCTCGTCATCCCTCTCAACTTTCTGAGTTCCAACCTTCTGGCTTCACACCAACCCCAAGTATTTGTTTGTGACTCAGCCGCAACACAACCTGAAGTATCTCCTTACTGACTACCATCCCGACACATGGCCATGCTAGACCCAGCTTCAGACTTTCCCTCCAACGTGTGTGCCACCATCCACCGCCCCTACACTAATCTAAGATTTTTTTTCCAAGGTCCCATTCAGCCCGAAGCCTCCTGCCACACATTAGCCCGACCTGGTTTTAACCCACTATTTCCCGACCTCCCCAAAAACAGTCATCAACCCCATAATTAATGCAGGGCCTGCCCAATATGCCCATGGATATTTATATTTACACATATTTCATAAAGTTATGTCTATAAATTTCTGGTCAAAAATACATACAAATTCATAAGCGCATTTCACTTAACACAATGACCAAAGAAAAGGGTTAAAATGACAGGTCCGATGTTACATACATTGGTATGCACACACAAAAGTGAACAGGCAACCTCTCTTTGCAAACCAACACTGCAGCATCATAATTCACACCACAAAGCATCACTGCACAATTTGTGTGTGGTATGATCACAACGGAAGGATGCCTCTTTTACCTGCATGAAGAGAGTTTACTGAACATTTTTGCACATATTCATTTATGCCAGATGTTTAAAAAATGTCCATAATAATAGACCAAAGATCACAAAAGGGCAGAATAACTAGCTACGAGGGATTAGAATAATAGATGAAGGAGCAGTACCTAGAAACCTGCCATAAATCTGATGGCAGAAAGAAAAATCTTGTATTAATAGTTATCAAGCAACAAAAGTAAAATATACAAAAAGCACTTTTGCATGTTTAGCAAAATCTTCAAATTGGATTTCACAACTGAAAATTAAAAAGCAGTGTTGAACAAACAGTTACACATATCAGCAGGAAGACCATTACAGTGACAACTTTGAAGTCCCAACTCAGAGGATCCTAAGTTGCAATTTCACTGTCTCCACATACAGAAATGGAACAATTACTCTATAATTAAAAACTCTAATTTTGCAGGGAATGCTGACACTGCAGCAGCTATATATCGATTAAGAAATAATAATGGATAATCTAATTTATTATCTATTTTCTTGCTTTAAGACATTTTAATACATATGCGCACATGCACACAATTTAGTTTTGAAGACCAGATTAAAAGAATAAAAATTGCTTCTGACTGATACATACCACCCTCACAAATCTAGCACATAAGATTTTTTTTCAGTGTCAAGTCAAGGAGTTTATTCCAAAGTCAAAATCTTATTTCACCAGTGTAATCAACAAAAAAAAAATCTGCCACTTCTACCTTCTCCCTAAGATTCACAGTCATCTAATATTTGAGAATCCATTCTCTTTCCTTTTGTCCAGTTTCCACCCACCAATATCCACGATTCTTCCAATGCCCTGCACTACTGTGTCAATTTTAGGTCCTCCACTCCCTACAAACCTCCATCCCGCACTGAGATCTTCTCCTAGCCCTCTAATTCTTCATCAAATAGCATCTGACTGGACACCATCCTCCATTTCGAAGGCAAACTTGTTCTCACTCAACTTTCATTACCTCCACGTAGTTTTCTGAGATCAAGTGTCGCTAGACAATCAACATAGGTTCCAGCAATGCTCATTCTTTTGTAGGATACATGAAACAGTTCCTGTTTTAATCCTACTCAGGTCCATTTATCTGATCTGCTCCTCAGTCACATTAATTGCGTTGGTGCTACATCAGCTCTCAATCCAATCTAAAGCAACTCATTGACATTTCTGGCCATCCCTCACCTTTACATGGTCCATCTCTGACCCTTTCCCCTGTGCTTGAGTTCTCTCCCTCCATCTCTGACTTGAGCTGTTAGAACCACATGGACTCAGACAATTACTTGGTTATGGGTCTCCACCCTTTCTTCCTGTGAAGCCTCCATTCTTTCCCTGCTTCTCCCTCTCATCTGCCTTGAGGACTTCAATGAAAAACATATTTCCTCACATTGCTTGAGCCATTTACTTACTTATAAATTTTGTCGCAAAGTATTAGTACTCACTGGGTACTTACACTTAATTTACATTGTCACTCAAATTTATGCATAATTTCCACGAAGTTAGGCAAAGAACAAACCAATGCGGAGGACACAGTCAAATATGAATTACATTTATAATTTTTTTTAAATGTCATAATAAACAATGTACGATCAAGTATTTATGTTTTCTAATCAAGCAAGAATGTGCTCAATGGTTACATTCCAAATATAAATGACAAGCTTATGGTCCAGATTTTGCTGTAGCAGGGCATCTAACGGCATCTGCTGTTAGTTAGACTCGCCACTGCACCCTTCAGCTCAAAAAATACTTGGCCACAAAGTTGCTGAAAGTGCGAACTAAAAACGGCATCTGGGACCTGAGTGAACAGGGCAACCAACAGGGTATCTCTTTAACGAATGAAATTTTAAGGGTTGGGAAATAAACAGCAGAAGGACAGAGAAAGAGGGTGAATTCAATGTCAAACCACGTCAGAAAAAGAAAACAGAGAGGGAAAGAAAGATTGGATTGAAAGGAAAAAGAGACAAAGTAAAAGGAAAAAAATTATAAAATTTAACATTTTTAAAATCTTCAACAACAATTAAAACTTGAAGGAACAAGACTCCACACTTGTAATTGTTAATTTTTGGTGCCAGAGAGGTTGATTGTCAGTAATTAACAACGATTATGTCATTAAAAGGGAACTTCCACGACTAATTACTAGCCCTCAATATCTGCGGCAGGTTTAGTTCGTATCTATTGCACAAATACAGCAACTTTATGACATTCAATGCACGTCAATGGTGCGGCAGACAGCAAAATGCCATTTTCGCAAAGCTAACTGCGGAGTGGCGCAACTCACAGAAAATTTTGGATATTTGCATTTAACCACGTATCTGCTCCTCGCTTTAAGTTGTTGTACTATTTATGCATAAATAATGGTGAACGCCATTAGCCTCACCGTTACTTTGACAACAAATTCTGGCCCATTGTAACTGCAGTCAAAACCAATGCTGTGCATTGGTTTTGAGTATATGGCAACAATGCAGAATTTGAATTTCACTGCATGATAATTCAAGCACGTGAATACCTGGCATGTAATCATAGTGATTATTTTGTTATTATATATTTGGAAAATAGAACATTGTATACAACTCTAATGTAATAGAAATGATTAACATTTTGGTGAATTTTTCTTTTATTCAAATACCAATTGAAAATGGAATCTTACATTAAAAAACTATTAAACATGGATAAAGAGCCCTAACTGAATACTCCGAAAAGAACAAACGGCATTTTATCTCAAGAGGAAAGCTTCCTCTCTTCATCCTTATATTTTGAGCAAAAGAAATGCTGGCATTTAATTTTGATTTATGTGCTAAAGACTTTAAGCAATCTCCCCAAACATACCCAGAGCAGTTAAATATTTTTTTTTAAGTATTTTGTATTTAACACTGTATAAAACAAAAATCATCCAAGAAAATTTACAGGTTTTTTGGCAAAACCTACTGAACATTTTTCTTCCCTGCAGTTAGATGGGGATGGGAATATAAAATAGACAAAAACAACAGTAATTGGATAGATGCAATTTTTAAAAATGTATTTTTAAATAAACTGCTGCGAAGCACTAAACATCCTAACTTTTTTTTAAAGTTCATTTTTGTTGATTGAGCATTGCTTTCTTAAACAGTGATTGCCAATAAGAATGTGAGAATGAACCTGGAGGAGTTACTGAGCCCAACAAGTAAGGAAGCAGAATTATATGTAAATCACCACTAGTTTGCTACATTATTCAGTTGAAATTTTGTCACATACTCTTGCGTCAATAACTGGCAAATAACAGAATAAAGAATGAGCCCCTAGCTATTGTGATGTTCGGGGGAGGGTGTGCTGATCTGCATGGTCTCTTCATCTGTACTTACCTTTTGTGACTCAACAAAAACACCTTTACACAGTGTGCTAATAACCCAAGAAAGCTATTCTAGTCAGCAGAACTGTGTTACAGAAATTAGATATTGCTGATTAAGTAGAGACGACTGCCACAAGTGATGCCAAAAGACTAAATTTCCTTTAAAGATTGACAAGTATATAAGGCAGCAAAATGGAGTCAACTGAAAAGCAATAAGCAGGAAGACTTTGTGGGATACAATATAGTGGGTCACTCAATTTTCAGGTCCTTGATCCAGACCTGAAAATGTTAGCTCTTTATTACTGTACTATTCACTAAGTTGCAGAGCATACCATAAGAAAGTGATTGACATTTGTAGATAATGCTTAGAAAAGAAAGGTAATACAGCATGGAAACATCAAGATTGACTTTTGCCCCCAAGCAGTAAAATCGCATGTAACCCCTCTAAAATAAAGGTCACTTAAAATGCTCTGCTTCATTCTACCACAAAAGATTTTTCCTACCACAAATGAGAGAAACTTGAAAGGAAAATAAGTAATTTAACTTGAAGCAAATTTTGTCCACTCAACTGCAGCTTGAGAGCATGAAGGGCATTCATTGCACCGCAGTGAAGCTGCAGATTTCTTGGAAGCGTTTTCCCAATAATTTATTGAATTTCTTAATGCACTGAGAACTGCACTTGATGTATTGGGTTATTACTTCAGTCCAAGCCAAAATTTTTCTGGGGTATTCTGACTCAACTGAAGCTCACTGCATCATCAATTGAAACACATTGCTTGCATTAAACAAACCAAACAATCTTGTTGACAGATTGCGAGTCTGGTCAGCGCAAGCTGCCATGTTTTCATCCTTCTCCTAGTCAATCGTGTACTCCCAGCCACCTTCCACAGTTGGGGTTGTACCACAAAGCAGTATTTACAAATAAAACCTGCAAGGTAGATTGGAAACAGTCCATCCATTTGTTGTCCTAAACCAGAGGTTCCTAAACTGGGAGGCACACCGAGGTTGTCAAGGGGGCATGAGGGGGATGGGCTGACAATGAACGAGAGCCACCAATGCAGCCACATAACCAGAGAAGGTGCGTTAATGGGGATATCAGCTCAGCGTGGGATGTTTGAATCCTTGCCAATTTCCAGAAGTGGACAATGGGCCTATCAGAACTGCTTCTGATCCATAGTAACTGATTACTGTTGCACCAGATGAAGCTCTGATAGATCAAATCACCGCTTCTAGGTATTGGCGGGGATGCAAACATCCCGCGTTACGCTGAGATCGCCACATAATGCACTTCCTCTGGCAATGCGAGGCTGCATCAGTTAAAGTGAAAGACATTTCTGTGTCTCCTGATTGCTGCATTAAAGCAGAGATCCTGAAGAAATTAACCATTTGAGGCATTCAATCCCTATAGGACTGAAGGCAGGAGGAGCATTTTGAACGTCCCAATTTTTTTTTGTCAGTTTTTGAAACCAATAGGATTGAACTCTATCATCTTCGTAAGGGCTACAAAATATTGCTTCTTGGCAAAAAGGAGGCGGGGCATGGATTCGATAAAAGTCTTCGAAGGGGGGCTCAGCAAAAAAAGGTTTGAGAACCTCTGTCCTAAGGCAAAGAAGGGCTTACTGAAGATGACCACTTGTACCTGACTTAGTGATGTTATAATGTCCTTTATATGATTTCTTCCCAGCAAAACTTCCAGCAAATCCCAATGCTAAGCCACACCAATAATGCATGAAGGATGAGATATGTAGATCATTGAAGGGAGTGCAAAGAAGGGCTAGTAGATTGATTTCAAAACTGAAGTGACAAGAGATAAGAGGGGAGTTTATCTACCTGCAACTTTTGTCCATTGAAAAGACTGAGGAGTGATTTGATAACAGTATTTAAAGTTAGGAGCGGTTTGGAGAATTTGAATCCTGATATTTTTTTTCTGCCAAATATAAGGCTCAAGAACAAGAGATCATTGTTTCAAATTAAGGATGACTGAAGAAAAAGTGAAATTCTGGCATTTGTTTCAGTAAAAGCATAGTAATATGGATCAGACCACCAATAAGGATAGTGAAAGGAAAATATGAGAGAGTTCAAAAAGGGACTAGATCCCATCAGCAAATAAGATTCAGGTTTTTTATTTTTATAAATGCATCAAAGAAATTTTGTGGGGATTTGGATGGGTTGGGTAGATGGGCCAACGGTCTACTTTAGTATGATCTGATATTTTATCCATCCATTTATTCAATGAAATTAAAATCATTGCAAAATACACGGCAATGCATAATAACAGACAGCTGGTAGTGAGTTCCAACCATAAAACCCACTGCTGACGATGTATGCTCTAAATAGTTAAGTTTTCCATTTTTATATTAAAGATGTGATAACAGGACACTTAGAAAATATCAATGGGATTAGACAAAGTCAACATGGATTTATGAAAGGGAAATCATGTTCGACAAACCTATTGGAGTTTTGTGAGGATGTAACTGGTAGAATAGATAAGGGAGAACCAGTGGATGTGGTTTATTTGGATTTTCAGAAGGCCTTTGATAAAGTCCCACATAAGAGGTTAGTGTGCAAAACTGAAGCACCTGGGATTGGTGGTAATATACTGGCATGGATTGAAAATTGGTTAATAGACAGGAAGCAGAGAGTAGGAGTAAATGGGTCTTTTTTGAGGTGGTAGGCAGTGCTATTAGCGGGGTACCGTAGGGATCAGTGCTTGGGACCCAGCTAGTCACAATATATATCAATGATTTGGATGAAAGAACCAAATGTAATATTTCCAAGTTTGCTGACGACTCAAAACTAGGTGGGGTCATGAGTTGTGAGGAGGATGCAAAGAGGCTTCAAGGCGATTTAGTCAAGTTGAGTGAGTGGGCAAATACATGGCAGATGCAGTATAATGTGGATAAATGTGAAGTTATCCACTTCAGAACGTAAAACAGAAAGGCAGAGTATTATTTAAATTGTGATAGATTTGGGAATGTTGATGTACAAAGGGACTTGGGTGTCCTTGCACACCAGTCACTGAAAGCAAACATGCAGGTGCAGCAAGCAGTTAGGAAGGCAAATGGTATGTTGGCCTTCATTGCAAGAGGATTTGATTACAGGAGTAAGGATGCCTTACTGCAGTTATACAGTTGTAAACAATTTTACAACACCAAGTTATAGTCCAACGATTTTATTTTTAATCCCACAAGCTTTCGGGGGCTTTCCCCTTCCTCAGGCGGTGTGGAAGTGACAATTTCGAATCCTTCGCATTTTAAGATCACATAACAAAGCCTGGTGATTACTGCCCATTGCCAAGGCAATCACAGTGAGCAGACAGAAAGGTGTCATCTAAAAGGCCACTGAATATACAACCCCCCCAAAAAAAAGAGACAGAACGAAGACAGTCAATGACCCGTTATATTAAAAACAGATAACATTTGTTCGCTGGTGGGGTTACGTGTAGTGTGACATGAACCCAAGATCCCAGTTGAGGCTGTCCTCATGGGTGCGGAACTTGGCTATCAATTTCTGCTCGACGATTTTGCGTTGTCGTGTGTCTCGAAGGCCGCCTTGGAGTATGTTTACCCGAAGGTCGGTGGCTGAATGTCCATGACTGCTGAAGTGTTCCCCGACAGGGAGAGAACCCTCCTGTTTGGCGATTGTTGCGCGGTGTCCGTTCATCCGTTGTCGCAGCGTCTGCATGGTCTCGCCAATGTACCATGCTCTGGGGCATCCTTTCCTGCAACGTATGAGGTAGACAACGTTGGCCGAGTCACAGGAGTATGAACCGTGCACCTGGTGGGTGGTGTCCTCTCGTGTGATGGTGGTATCTGTGTCGATGATCTGGCATGTCTTGCAGAGGTTACCGTGGCAGGGTTGTGTGGTGTCGTGGACGCTGTTCTTCTGAAGGCTGGGTAATTTGCTGCGAACGATGGTTTGTTTGAGGTTGGGTGGCTGTTTAAAGGCGAGTAGTGGGGGTGTGGGGATGGCCATAGCGAGGTGTTCGTCATCATTGATGACATGTTGAAGGCTGCGGAGAACATGGCGTAGTTTCTCCGCTCCGGGGAAGTACTGGACGACGAAGGGTACTCTGTTGGTTGCGTCCCGTGTTAGTCTTCTGAGGAGGTCTACGCGATTTTTCGCTGTGGCCCGTCGGAATTGTCGATCGATGAGTCGAGCATCATATCCCGTTCTTACTAGGGCGTCTTTCAGCGTCTGTAGGTGTCCATCGCGTTCCTCCTCGTCTGAGCAGACCCTGTGTATGCGCAGGGCCTGTCCATAGGGGATGGCCTCTTTGACGTGGTTAGGGTGGAAGCTGGAAAAGTGGAGCATTGTGAGATTGTCCGTGGGCTTGCGGTAGAGTGAGGTGCTGAGGTGCCCGTCTTTGATGGAGATTCGTGTGTCCAAGAAAGAAACTGATTCTGAGGAGTAGTCCATGGTGAGCTTGATGGTGGGATGGAACTTGTTGATGTTATCGTGTAGTCTCTTTAGTGATTCCTCACCGTGGGTCCATAGAAAGAAAATGTCGTCGATGTATCTGGTGTATAGTGTTGGTTGGAGGTCCTGTGCAGTGAAGAAGTCCTGCTCGAACTTGTGCATGAAAATGTTGGCGTATTGGGGTGCGAATTTGGTACCCATGGCTGTTCCGTGTGTTTGGGTAAAGAACTGGTTATCGAAGGTGAAGACATTGTGATCCAGGATGAAGCGGATGAGTTGTAGGATGGCGTCTGGAGATTGGCTGTTGTTGGTGTTGAGTATTGATGCTGTCGCAGCGATGCCGTCATCGTGGGGGATACTGGTGTAGAGTGCCGAGACGTCCATCGTGGTGAGAAGTGTTCCTGGTTCAACAGGTCCGTGGGTACTGAGTTTTCGTAGAAAGTCTGTAGTGTCGCGACAGAAGCTGGGGGTTCCCTGCACGATGGGTTTCAGGATGCCCTCGATGTATCCAGAGAGGTTCTCACACAGGGTTCTATTGCCTGATACGATAGGACGTCCGGGTGTCTTGGCTTTGTGTATCTTTGGGAGGCAGTAGAAGTCTCCCACGCGGGGAGTACGTGGGATGAGAGTGCGTAGGATGTTTTGAAGGTCTGGATCGAAGGTCTTGATCAGTTTGTTGAGCTGATGGGTGTGTTCTTTGGTCAGGTCTGCGGGTAACCGTCTGTAGTGTTCCTGGTTGTTTGAGGTTGGGAGGAACCAGGAACACTTCTCACCACGATGGACGTCTCGGCACTCTACACCAGTATCCCCCACGATGACGGCATCGCTGCGACAGCATCAATACTCAACACCAACAACAGCCAATCTCCAGACGCCATCCTACAACTCATCCGCTTCATCCTGGATCACAATGTCTTCACCTTCAATAACCAGTTCTTTACCCAAACACACAGAACAGCCATGGGGACCAAATTCGCACCCCAATACGCCAACATTTTCATGCACAAGTTCGAGCAGGACTTCTTCACTGCACAGGACCTCCAACCAACACTATACACCAGATACATCGACGACATTTTCTTTCTATGGACCCACGGTGAGGAATCACTAAAGAGACTACACGATAACATCAACAAGTTCCATGCCACCATCAAGCTCACCATGGACTACTCCTCAGAATCAGTTTCTTTCTTGGACACACGAATCTCCATCAAAGACGGGCACCTCAGCACCTCACTCTACCGCAAGCCCACGGACAATCTCACAATGCTCCACTTTTCCAGCTTCCACCCTAACCACGTCAAAGAGGCCATCCCCTATGGACAGGCCCTGCGCATACACAAGGTCTGCTCAGACGAGGAGGAACGCGATGGACACCTACAGACGCTGAAAGACGCCCTAGTAAGAACGGGATATGATGCTCGACTCATCGATCGACAATTCCGACGGGCCACAGCGAAAAATCGCGTAGACCTCCTCAGAAGACTAACACGGGACGCAACCAACAGAGTACCCTTCGTCGTCCAGTACTTCCCCGGAGCGGAGAAACTACGCCATGTTCTCCGCAGCCTTCAACATGTCATCAATGATGACGAACACCTCGCTATGGCCATCCCCACACCTCCACTACTCGCCTTTAAACAGCCACCCAACCTCAAACAAACCATCGTTCGCAGCAAATTACCCAGCCTTCAGGAGAACAGCGTCCACGACACCACACAACCCTGCCACGGTAACCTCTGCAAGACATGCCAGATCATCAACACAGATACCATCACACGAGAGGACACCACCCACCAGGTGCACGGTTCATACTCCTGTGACTCGGCCAACGTTGTCTACCTCATACGTTGCAGGAAAGGATGCCCCAGAGCATGGTACATTGGCGAGACCATGCAGACGCTGTGACAACGGATGAACGGACACCGCGCAACAATCGCCAAACAGGAGGGTTCTCTCCCTGTCGGGGAACACTTCAGCAGTCATGGACATTCAGCCACCGACCTTCGGGTAAACATACTCCAAGGCGGCCTTCGAGACACACGACAACGCAAAATCGTCGAGCAGAAATTAATAGCCAAGTTCCGCACCCATGAGGACAGCCTCAACCGGGATCTTGGGTTCATGTCACACTACACGTAACCCCACCAGCGAACAAATGTTATCTGTTTTTAATATAACGGGTCATTGACTGTCTTCGTTCTGTCTCTCTTTTTTTTGGGGGGGTTGTATATTCAGTGGCCTTTTAGATGACACCTTTCTGTCTGCTCACTGTGATTGCCTTGGCAATGGGCAGTAATCACCAGGCTTTGTTATGTGATCTTAAAATGCGAAGGATTCGAAATTGTCACTTCCACACCGCCTGAGGAAGGGGAAAGCCCCCGAAAGCTTGTGGGATTAAAAATAAAATCGTTGGACTATAACTTGTTGTTGTAAAATTGTTTACAATTGTTAACCCCAGTCCATCACCGGCATCTCCACATCGCAGTTATACAGGGCCTTGGTGTGACCACACCTGGAGTACTGTGCACAGTTTTGGTGTCCTTACCTAAGAAAGGATATACTTGCCATAGAGGGAGTGCAGCGAAGGTTCACCAGACTGATTCCTGGGATGGCAGGACTGTCGTATGAGGAGAGACTGGGTCGACTCGCCTGTATTCACTCGAGTTTAG
Source organism: Heptranchias perlo (assembly GCF_035084215.1). Taxonomy (NCBI): domain Eukaryota; kingdom Metazoa; phylum Chordata; class Chondrichthyes; order Hexanchiformes; family Hexanchidae; genus Heptranchias; species Heptranchias perlo. Next base: position 17,954,168 of record NC_090339.1, read on the forward strand.
AAGAATGAGAGAGAATCTCATTGAAACATATAAAATTCTGACAGGGATAGACAGACTGGATGCAGGGAGGATGTTTCCCCTGGCTGGGGGGGTCCAGAACAAGGGGTCACAGTCTCCGAATACGAGGTAGGACATTAAAGACTGAGATGAGGAGAAATTTCTTCACTCGGAGGGTGGTGAACCTGTGGAATTCTCTACCACAAAAGGCTGTGGAGGCCAAGTCACTGAATATATTTAAGAAGGAGCTGTATAGATTTCTAGGCAAAAAGGCATCAAGGGGTATGGGGAGAGAGCGGGAATATGGTATTGAGATAGAGGATCAGCCACGATCATATTGAATGGCGGGGCAGGCTCGAATGGCCTAATCCTGCTCCTATTTTCTATGTTTCTATGACAACACACATGGTTGAAGCATGGTGAAAACATTACAAAACTGCTGGCGAAGTTTAACCTGAAGACTTGCAGATAACCATAGTACTTAGTATTGGTGTTTTTAGTTCAGCGGTGGATTATTGTTAAATACATTTTTAATACAGATTGTAAACGATTCTAACAGAGGTTCTACATTTTCAAAATTTACATGGCGTAGAGCTTAAAATTCAATACGCAGTGCTTCTTTCCTTGCCGTAAGATTTCATGAACGATTCCTTCATTTTGTCAGCAAAACATTATCGGTCATTTCTGATGTTAGCAGTATAAGAAGCCTATTACGCTGTGTTTAATGGCTTTTGTCTCCTGTTAACGTTAACACAAATGATTAATTGCAGCAGGGATTTGTCCAGACTCCATTTGGTTTTGTGTTGTACTTCTCAAACTCTAGGGACGAACTAACTTTGATTTTTCCAGTTGTCTGGGGCTTTACCCTGCCTAATGAGAGCAAGTTCTAGTCTATATTTGGTACAACTCCTTTGTAAAGTAAATCCCAGATTACAAGCACTTTATGACTTATTCTCTACCTAATGACTATGCTGGAGAGTATAGCACTCTACAATTTCCTACCATTTGACAAACATTCTCTGCCAAATGTTTGTATGATTAAAGAACAATACGGTAACATTATACTGGTACTGCAAAAAAATGTACTTACCAGAGGGGCCATTACTAAGTGACTCCAGGGCTTTTATTAAATCATTTATTATTTTTACAGTCCACTCCACTTAACAGATAATTATGATAGACACTTAACGTTTCAATGGCATTCCATTTTAGGTAAGACCAATCTGGTCTGCTTCTGAACGAGTTTATCTCCTTTTCCTCGCTAAATAAAACCTCTAATGCAAGGTGACACTGCACTGAAGTCCTGCAACCTACTCCATCAATCATTTGTTGCTGAGCCACAGAGCAAAAAAGTTTCACAATCTATTAGTAGCTTTTCATTATAAGGTGAGAATTAAATTGATACATTAGTTTACCTCAGTAGCTGAGGTATTCTCTAAAATTGAAGCAATGCAATTGGTTACAACCACTTAGGGGAAATACCTCCAAATAATGTATGAACCTTTGGATCAATAGACATGCAAAGATGAAGACTGATAAATTGCAGATGAAGAGAAAGTCTATCAGTAGCAAGTGTTTAAACAAGAATACAGTACAGGAATGGTCAGTGGCTGACATTCATCAGTTCTCACAGATCTCTTAAACTACATTCAAAATTACATATTTCTCTCATTGAAATTGCCCATGATTCTGCCATTATCTGTTATGAAGCTTCCAAAGGCAATGTTCAAAGGCATCTGGTTGCTCAGTTAAAGCTCAGATCTCAGAAAAGGAACAACTGAACTTCGCACATGTCCAAACAATAAGAAACCAGGAATGACAAGAGATGGTTTACATGATAAAAAACAAGTAATCAGAAGTAGGGTTGGATATGAAAATCAAATGAACATCATTGAAACTAACAATCAAGGTCAGTATTAAACCATTATCACCATCTATACTTTCAGTTTGACCATGCATATTATGAGACAATCCACCAATTCAACACGTTGGCAGTAGAAGTTTAAAGCATAGTTCAGAATATACTATAAATACAAATCAAACTTCCTCTGGCGGCTGCTGAGAAAGCTGCCTGAGTGAAACCAAGTACGTAACATCAATTGTGAAATTTCAAGATCATTCAGTTGATAAATTTGAACCTGCTCACAAATATTACTTCAAAGAAATTTCTCTCGTTCTCTTTTCTAGGTTCAAACACCTGTTTCACACACAAGCGCAAATTAAATTTCAGCAACTTCTTTTCCAAGTACTGAGCATGTAAGTTGGAGGAGCAGTGACTAGGCATCATAGTGTTGTTTTGAAGGTCAAAGGCAAGTTATAAAAACATAAAAAAAGCAAGCAACAAAGACAGACCATTCAGCCTGCTGAAGCTCATCCCTCTTATGGCAACCTACTTGTCAATCTTTGCAAGAGCAATGCTATTATAGTTAACCTTTTAAGGACACAACCATCAGCTGCCGATTAGCAATACCATATTCATCTGTTAATGTTTGTTTTGGTTTGATGCACTACCTGCTTTTTTTGTTGGAGAAATCACATTTGCAAGAAAAATATTCTATGATTAACCTTTTTATAAAAATGCTTTCATGCTAAGACAGAGTTGTTAAATATAACAATTCCACAAGTAACAACTGTGCACTCCTCTAATTCTACGCCAGACCTGGTATTTTCAATCCGCGCAAATCCAACAGAATTGCACATTCACATCTCCTGCAGACTGACCCAATGACCTAATGTAGACAACATATAATCAGCTCACCATCGCATCAGTCATTGCAACTGAAGCTGAACAACTACAGAGGGCAGTTTAACTGGGCATTCAAAGAGATTGCCTAAAATCAAATGGTAATATCAAGAATAAGGGCAAGTTAAATATATTTGTGCTAGTTGATCTCTTGTGGCAATGCTAAAAGAATAACAGATCAGCCTCTGTCTTCCAGCAATTCTCTTTCATTCTTTCCTACTATCTTTATGACATTCTGTAATGGTTTCTCTCCACGTTTAAATCTCTCCCATCAGGTTTTCACCACTAATCGGCCCTAATCCAAGTAACAAATGACATCCTCTGTGATCATGGGGCTTTATACCTCCTCATATGGCAAGTAACATTCACGCCAGACAAGTGCCAAGCAATGACCATCTCCAACAAGAGAGTCTAACTACCTCCCCTTGACATTCAACGACACTACCATCGCTGAATCCCCCACCATCAACATCCTGGGGGTCACCATTGACCAGAAACTTAACTGGATCAGCCATATAAATACTGTGGCCACAAGAGCAGGTCAGAGGCTGGGTATTCTGCAGCGAGTGACTCACCTCCTGATTCCCCAAAGCCTTTCCACCACTTACAAGGCACAAGTCAGGAGTGTGATGGAATATTCTCCACTTGCCTGGATGAGTGCAGCTCCAACAACACTCAAGAAGCTCAACACCATCCAGGACAAAGCAGCTTGCTTGATTGGCACCCCATCAACCACCCTAAACATTCACTCCCTTCACCACCGGCGCACAGTGGCTGCAGTGTGTACCATCCACAGGATGCACTGCAGCAACTCGCCAAGGCTTCTTCGACAGCACCTCCCAAACCCGCAACCTCTACCACCTAGAAGGACAAGAGCAGCAGGCACATGGGAACAACACCACCTGCACGTTCCCCTCCAAGTCACACACCATCCTGACTTGGAAATATATCGCCGGTCCTTCATTGTCGCTGGGTCAAAATCCTGGAACTCCCTTCCTAACAGCACAGTGGGAGAACCTTTACCACACGGACTGCAGCAGTTCAAGGCGGTGGCTCACCACCATCTTCTCAAGGGCAATTAGGGATGGGCAATAAATGCTGGCCTCGCCAGCAACGCCCACATCCCATGAACAAATTTTTAAAAAAAATCCTTAACCTCTCTGCAGCCTTTCACACGGTCAACCACACCATCCTACTCCAAAATCTCACCACCACTGTCCAGCTCAGTGGTACTGCCCTCATTTGGTTTCACTCTTCGCTAAACGAATGTAGTGAGAGCATCTCTAGCAGTAGCTTCTCTTCCTGCTCCTGCACAGTTAACTCTGAAGCCTGATATGAATCTATCCTTTGCTCCCTCCTCTTCCTCATCTACATACTGCCCCCTTCACGACATCATTCATAGATATGGGTCAGTTTCCACACGCGCTAAGATAACACCCAGCTCTACCTCTCCGCCACCTCTCTCAAATCACCACTGCTTCTGTGATGTCAAACTGCTTGTCCGACAGTCTCTTTTGAAATAGCAGCAAATTCCTCGAGTTAAACATTGGGAAGACCAAAGCCATCATCTTCAGCCCCACCACAAATTCCGTATCCTCTCAGACCACTGTCTCAGGCTGAACCAGACAGTTTTCAACTTAGTGGTGGGCGTGCCTTCAGCCATATAGGCCTCACGCTGTGGAATTCTCTCCCAAACTCTCCACCTCCAATTCCATCTCCTCCCTTAAGATCTTCCTTAATACCCACTTCTTGAACCAACCTTTTGGTCACGCCTCCTAATATCACATTTGGTTCAACATCATTTTTTTGTCTGATTACATCTCTGTGAATCCCCTTAAGATGTTTTTCTATTTTAAAAGGTGCAATATAAATGCAAGTTGTTATTGTTTAGATTCAGCTCTTGATTCCACCCTCCCCCAACTCTCCATATATCTGAATATATGATTATTTTTCCATACTCTTAGAATCTTCATTTTACTTTCTCTCTGGTCTCTTCTGTATGGCTCTCATATGCTCTGTTAGAAATGTACTCAATATTTAACTCTTACTATTTTTAAAGTATGGGCTTCAGAGCAAGATGCTGGCCAAAATATACTAGGATCTGGTGTGCGGAGATTGTCCAAGAGATGGTGGAACATGCACAGGTGAAGAAGAAAGTGGGGGGCCTAGAGGCTCAGCATTGAGTTGAAGATAAGGAAGTTGGAACCTGGAAGTACTTGGTGGGAATGTGTCCTAGAAGCAAGAGAGTGGAGAAGGTGAGGGCTGAAATCATGATGCAGGGATAAGGAAGTTTTAAATTCCCAACTGGTATGTAAAGAGTACTTTTCAATAAAATTGTAAAAAAGGTCCTTCCTTTTTAGATTAAAACAAAATCCATGTTTTGTACTTATTAGATTCATAAATACTGGAAAATGCACCAAATAATTTGTCAGGAGACAGAGGGAGAGGAGCAAAGAGGAGACATACCCCAGAGCTCACTGGAAAATAAATCCTGCACCTTCAACACTTGTATCCCCCTTCAAGCTATTATGGACTAATTTTGTCCCATCCTGTGAATGAAGGGAAGTCTCGAATAGCTAAGTTTAAGTTGAAGCCTACGTCCCTCTGCACTTTGTATAATTGCTTTTTTTCACACATAATAGGCTTACATTCAAGACAGTTTAGGAGTTTTCAGCTTATTTGAGGCGATGTCAGATTACCTGAAGCAACTTCTGCTAGTTTGCTACGTTGGCATGTAGGAAGCTGTTATCTTCTGCTACACTGGATGAGAGACGTTACTGAGCCAGTGAAAGGGTTCTACTCACGTGCATCATTGAATCAAATACACCCCTGGGTTAATGATATGTAACTCCTCCAAGTCAGTACCCTATAATGGCATTAACATTGAAATATATATATTCACATCTGTAAGTTTTTTTTTTAAAAAGAACTTACAGGAGTGTACTAAAATTGTTGGCATGAATGTATATATTGGTATAGCAGTTTTACATTCTTTAGCATCAAGGTAAATTGTGTACGCTACCTTTTCCGCTTTCAACAAAAATTCAAGCAGTCTACGATTAATGGGAAAATATTCAAAACAATCAGAAGAAATGCAGAGAGAGAAATTAATCATTCTCTAACTGATTTTTTCAAGTCAAAACAGCTTTCCATTTCCTTCCAACGATTTTGATAGTAATAATGGGAAAACAGATCATAAATCACAAAGGTCATTGAGAGACACAGACAGTTTAGTACTAATGCATCTCTGCCAGTACTTTTGTAAGACATCAAACCACAATCATAAAACTGTATACAGATTTCATAAAGGTAATAACCATACTCATCTAAGCCATTCCTTCAGGAACCCTCAATTTCTTTTAATACAAGTTAGAAGTATTTACTGACTATTGTTCAAGAAATGAGAGCATGGAGGGGAAACTTAACACTGTATCCTTCCAATATGTGTTTTTTAAATGTTCAATAAAACTATGTCATAGTCTATGCTGCTTTTCACAATAAAGATTTCTAACAGTGACCAAACATCCCCAGGAAACAACTTCAAAATCTCCTGGTTATCAGTACCAACACTGATGTTGATGTTCCTTCCCCCCCTACCCCCATATAAGAAAACAGAAAGCTGAGCTGATTAAGTGATTTTCGTGCCACGAATGTCCACGGCCAGTCAAATATAAGCAACCTTATTACACAGTAAAACAATCCATGAACATGCTGCACCACATAACCGGGCAAGAATTTTTCCTCAGGATTTCATACACAGGGAATTCTTAAGTCACAACCAAGCAGATTTGATGAAGCTGACGTGTGCAGTCCCACTGAAACATGTATATCAGAGATTCATACAGCACAGGAGGCCATTCAGCCCATCATGCCTGTGCCGGCTCTTTGAAAGAACTATCCAATTTATCTCACTGCCCCTCTCTTTCCCCATAGCCCAGCAAATTTTCTTTTCAAGTATATATCCAATTCCCTTTTGAAAGTTACTATTGAACCTACTTCTACCACCCTTTCAGGAAGTGCATTCCAGATCATAACAACTCATTGCATTAAAAAATTCTCATGTCCCCTCTGGTTCTTTTGCCAATTATCTTAGATCTGTATCCTCTGGTTACTGACCCACCCACCCACCCACCCGTGGAAACAATTTCTCCTTATTTACTCTGTTAAAACCCCTCATAGTTTTGAACACCTCTATCAGTTCTCCCCTTAGCCTTCCCTTCTCTGCTGTAAGGAAAACAATCCCAGATTCTCTTGGATATATGTAGAATCTGTAGGTGAGTGTGCATCCATCAATCACACTTTGCTACAGATGCAAAACAGTTACAAAAAGCATACAGATTTCATCATGGGCTCTGACCTGGAGCCTGAAATTTACTAACGTCTAACTGACTCCAGCAAATTTACAAGTAGCTACAATTACTTGGATTCCCACATGTAGTACATGAGCAGTGACCTTAAAAGGCACAAGCCAGGTTAGCAGCTAAACATTACACTGTGCTCCAGACCACCCATGAGCAGCATCACAGATCACCTTGTGTACTAATCTTAGGTCAACTATCAGGTACGTACAGAGACCAATTCCTCACAGGTATTTGGCAAGAGGTATGAGGAACAACATTATCTAGGTATTGCATATTATTCTTGGTCTGTTGCTTCGGCTTGTCATTTGTAAATTTTACACATAGGAATGTTATTAGTATTCTTTTCAATCAAGCAGCATACTATATTTGGTTCATAACTAAGATTTTACAGATAGAAGCTTTTATACAAATTTATCTTGTCAAGTGTTTGGCCCATTCATGTATAAACAATGCATAAACATAACATCAAATTACTCTTAATTGTTAAACTGTTGTATTATTCTACAATTAACATTTCTCCCATTCCAAACAGAAGTACATAACTACTTCAGTTGGTTGTTACTGGATTAGTAATCCAGAGGCCTGGACTAATAATCTAGAGTTGAAATCCCACTATGGCAGTTTGAGAATTTGAATCCAATTCAAAAAAAAATGTTGAAATAAAAAATGACCATGTTGTATTATCGTAAAAGCCCAACTGACGGACAGAGAGACATACTGCACTAGGGTCCAGAAAAGGCTGCAAAGTCAGTCAGGTCTTTAAACAGAGATCCGCGAGGGCAAGATTTCGCCAAGCTCAAATGATGAATGAGTGTAGTTGGGAGTTATTTTGTTCAAGTAAAGTAAGATGACCCACTCACTTGGGGAAGTGTAGCTTGTTTTCGTGAAATAATACAACAAATAATGAAGAAGAATTCGGTGAGTCTTCTCATGCTTGTATGTGTACTTATGATGAAATAAAGCAGCTTAACAACTTGAATCTGACCTATTCTTATCAGGTGCTTTCTCAGTCCTTCAAAAAGATTAAAGCAGCACATGGGGACACAAGTGAAAGATTCAAATATCCCGTTCAGAACAGAAGGGGGCACTTTTGTTACAGCTGGGTTACAGTAACGTGCAATTACATATTGGGCCACGGAAAGTCTACTCGGGCACATAAAGGGATTGCCTTACGGAAACAACTGACTCGTCCGTACAGACAGCAACTCAAAAATTGTATTCCTCTCCTGTATAAAGAAAAAAAAATTAAGGGTATAGGAAAAGTGCAGGGTAGTGACACTAAGTGGAAAGCTCCGTCAGAGGGATTGTACAAGTTTGATGGGCTGAATGTCCTCCTTCAGTGCTATTAAATTATATGGCCCTATAAGCAAACCGAGTGCTCAACCTGCCTGCAACCAAAGAAAAACTGGTAACCAGCAGCAGTCTGCTCATGCCTGCATTTTTGGAATGCTGTTTGTATATATTTGTTCAGTATTGCTTCCAAACAGAAGACTACAATGCTAATTCTTCAGAATTATTTTCAAAGCGACCCTGTGTGCACTGAAAAACAAGCTGAGTCAAAGATGGTATGTATTGCTACCTACCATTTCCACTGTTGCTGTGTTTCAGCTAAATGTTTTTTTTTTCCTTTTGAGCTTACTGTTAAGACTGACAGGCAAAACTTGAATTCTACTGCCATATGCAATTTAATCATTACTGTAATACATGTATAATGGAAATGACTTTCTGCAACCAAAGAAAGACGATGTAAAATAGGCATACAAGAGTAAAGAAATGAAGAAAAATACCAGAGAGCATAAAGTGCACAATGTAATCATTGTAACAGTGCTGAAGGTAAAAAGTGGCCTCTACCGATTTTTAAAAAAATGTTACTGAGTGCTTATTTATTTTAGTTTGGAAACAGTTCATTAGGGTTTGATGTTAAAAAAAAATTGAAAATAGAACAAATTCTCTTGTGCTTTGACTGTGCTTTCAACTTGCATTCTGTCTTAAAACCTACAAAAACATAGAAAGTAATCAATGAAATTTAAGGAACCATACAATATTTAATTTGCATCATTTTCGGTCAAATAAAAGATTTGTTTTTGATGCTCATGATTTTCTAAGGACTACACCTTATTGGTAACTATGTCAACACTGGAAGAATAACATTCTTCGTAATATAACAAGATTTTACCTGCTGCTCAATTGTTGAATTGAAATGACCTCTGTTTAAAATAAACAGATTTATGCCAACAGAAAATGACCTGAAGTATGTTATCACAAATTTTGTGTGCCTTTGCTCACAAACACATGGATTAATAGATCTCTAACCATATGACTGCACTAGCAATTTTAGCTGGGGTTTTTGTTTCCCTCTCTTTTAAATTTCCACCCTCCCCCCTTAAGACATTACAGACAGGTGCCTTCCAGCATCTCACCTAGGTGTCAACACCTGGTGTACTGAATCCAAATGGTATCATTCTAATCTACAATGATTTGCACATTTTACCTGCAGATGAAGTCTGCATGGTATGAAATATGTGAGGATTATCTAGCTCCATTCATTCCTGATCTCTAATTACTGAACTTTGCAGACGGTATCAGCCTCATTTAGCAAGTGAAGAATGCAAGGCAATTCATGAGCTTCAAATCAATGGGAATTAGAAGGGATTTAGACCACCACATATTGATACACCAAATATTGCTTGCCTGCTAGGCAGCTGAAGTGTGCCAAGTGGGAAATGCCTGATGATAATGCAAACCCTTTTATCTCAGTTCCTTAAATCAATTGTTTCTGCCAGAAGTTGTCAGGCCAGCCTCAGAAGACCCGATCCACTGCTCAGTCTCTGTGCTTTCAATATTTTCAGTGCTGGTATTTACCACTGTAATTTCCTAACAGTATTACATTTCCCTGCCCCCATTTAAAATTACAGAGCTGTATCTGTGGTTTGATTATTGTGTCAAGAGACCAGTTTATGTTGTTGAATCTAACTACAGTTGGCAACTGTATAGTGAAACCTGTCAATTACGGACACCTCAGGGTCTGGCATCATAGAATGGTCACAGCACAGAAGGAGGCCATTTAGCCCATCGAGCCTGTGCCTGCTCTTCGTAAGAGCAATCCAGTTAGTCCCATTCACCTGCTCTTTTCCCGTAGCCCTGCAAATTTTTTCCCTTCAAGTATTTATCCAATTCCTTTTTGAAAGCCACGATTAAATCTGCTTCCACCACCCTTTCAGGCAGCGCATTTCAGATCATAACTACTCGCTGCATAAAAAGTTTTTCCTCATGTCGCCTTTGGTTCTTTTGCCAATCATCTTAAACCTGTGTCCTCTGGTTCTCAACCCTTCCGCCAATGGGAATAGTTTAATCTTGATTTACTTTATATAAACCCTTCATGATTTTGAACACATCTATCAAATCTCCTCTTAACCTTCTCTGCTCTAAGCAGAATAACCACAGCTTCTCCAGTCTGTCTAAGTAACTGAAGTCGCTCATCCCAGAACCATTCCAGTCTGTCCACATAACTAAAGTCCCTCATCCCTGGAACCATTCCAGTAAATCTTTTCTGCACCCTCTCCAAGGTCTTCACATTCTTCCTAAAGTGTGGTACTCAGAATTAGACACAATACTCCAGCTGAGGCCGAACCAGTAGTTCATAAAGGTTTAGCATAACTTCCTTGCTTTTGTACTCGGTGCCACTATTTATAAAGCCCACGATCCCAAATGCTTTTTTAACCGCTTTCTCAATCTGTCCTGCCACCTTCAAAGATTTGTGCACATATACCCCCAAGTCTCTCTCTTCCTGCACCCTTTTAGAATTGTACCATTTAGTTTATATTTCCTCTCCTCATTATTCCTGCCAAAATGTATCACTTCACACTTCTCTGTGTTAAACTGTGATAAATTTCATCTGCCATGTGACTGCCCAGTCCACCAGCCTGTCTATGTCCTCTTGAAGTCTATTACTATCCTCCTCACTGTTTACTAACCCTTCCAAGTTTTGTCTCATCTGCAGATTTTGAAATTGTAACCTGTACACCCAAGTCTAAGTCATTAATGTATATCAAAAAAAGCAGTGGTCCGAGTACCGACCCCTGGGGAACACATTGTATACCTTCCTCCAGTCCGATAAACAACCGTTCATCACTACTCTCTGTTTCCCGTCTCTTTGCCAATTTCATATCCATGTTGCCACTGCCACTTTTATTCCATAGGCTTCACTTTTGCTGACAAGCCGATTATGTGGCACTTTATCAAACGCCTTTTGAAAGTCCACACGCACATCATCCGCATTGCCCTCATCGTTACCTCATCAATAAATTCAATCAAGCTAGTTAACAAATGTAACAAATCTGTGCTGACTTTCCTTTATTAATTCCTTTATTGTCCAAGTGACTATTAATTTTGTCCCAGATTACTGTTTCTAAAAACTTCACTACCACCGAGGTTAAACTGACTGGCCTGTAGTTGCCTGGTTTATCCTTACATCCTTTATTGTCCTTTCATCTGTCATTTGTTTTTTTCATAGGTGTCCTTATTTTCAAAATGGTCATTGTGTGTACTGTAAAAAAATTTCAGTCGAATGGAGAGTTCTTTACCCAGCATCCATAGTGGCAGAGAACCCACTCTATTCCTGGGTTAGAGCCGTGCAAGTAATCGATCCCAGAGATAGAACGGTTTATCTGTGAATGCTGGGTAAGGAGCTCCCCATTCCACAAAGGGCATTTCTTTCACAAAACCCGCTTCTGCCTCGCGCTGACCTGCGTACACTGACCTCACGAGAATTTGGGGGCAGAAAGGAAGCAAGCTGCAAGGGGAAGCGCCAGCGATCCCGACTCAGTGAAAGTTTCAGATACAGCAGCTTTACAGCAGGCTGTGTCCCGTGTTTTAAGTTGGTGCATTGAAGTCTTAATGACTGCTAAACAACCCCTCTGGCACTAAAAATCAACTTCTAAAAAATGTGGAATCTCATTACTCCTGATTTTAATAGTTTTTGGACATTTAAAAAAAAGTTTTTTTTTAAATTTAAAACCTTAATTTTTTTTTACTTTTTCCTTGTTTCTTTTATCTCAGTCTTTTAATCAAATCCTCTCTTTATTTCTCTATGTCATTTTATAATACCTTATCAGGCACATCTGGGTTTTTAGTCTGCGCTGTTTGTCTACGAACTGCACTTCCTGGTTCTCACAGCGTGGCTTGCTTCAAGCTGATTGGTTGAGAGGCTTTAGCGATCCTTTCACCACTCACACAGCTGGGAAAGAACGATGAAGTTTTTTGAAGTCACAGTTCAAGGAAGTTGCCACCAAAAAGAACGCAGTGGATGAATTTAAATTTAATGAGCGACGACCACTGCTGGTTCTCCACTCTGAACAATTTCCGGCCCCATGTGTTTAGCACATCTTCAAAGTAGCAGTGCAACACATACTTCTGTTTAAGAAATCAGGTGACAATCATTGCTTCACTGCAGATAGAACTAGGCTCCACTGAAACAATAGCACTGATGAGGAATGCAGCATAAGCTTGTTTTTGAATTCACAAAATGTACTATGAGGGGGATTTGTTCCTAAAGTTATCATCTATTCTGTCCCCACAGTATCACGATTCAGACAGACTGATTAAGTAACCCTGGTGCAATCAAAAGTTACTTCTCCCCAAACCACAGAGAAGTGCCGTCCACTCTGCAACTTTCTCAGAGCTTAGTGACTGGGATTATGAACTGTATTAAATTAATATACAGCAAACTTGAATGTGAATTCTGAAATTGATCACAAAATGATTAATATGCGTAGCAAATTAGAAACTTAGGGTTATTATCTAATGAAAAAAAACACTTTGAAAGATCAACAACTCTACGCATTTTCCACACGTAATAAATTCCTGCGTTTCTCTACAACCATTTCATTTTTATCCACTGGTCTTACTGAGCCAAACATTACTGCAAGCATGACGACAGGTGGGTGACCTGCTCACAAGCCATTATCAATGCTGCGCTGAACCCACCATTAAGAAATGTACGAATGTGGGGACTAGGGATAACTCTGCCAATTATCATCCTTCCCTTCGAGTAAGCATTCAACCTGTACTCGGTTCAGATCAGAAACACAATGTAGTCCTGGGAGGTGGCAAATTTGTTCCATGGAGCCAATTTGTTGTCCAAAATGTGCATCACCAAAATAACCCAAAGGTGTGATTTTTTTTTTAAACTGAAAATGACCAATAACTGTTCCCTGCTTTTTTTTCTTCATTCATCACAAGGTCACCACCATTTTGGTTCTTCACTACGTTATGACTGGCACCTACAATTGGTTCCCTTTTGCAAATACCTTATTAGCAATCAGCACCAGAAAAATGAAAGAATATTGTATTTAAGTACAAGTACTAAACTCAGCCAAGACACCAGTTGGGTTCCACAACTAGCCTAAGATAGGGGGAGGAGAATATCATCCTGCTCGATTATTATCCAGTGACTCCCTTCTACAAAGTGTGTGAGAAAGTTGGGTGACGAACACGATTGAGTTCCTTTATAATGCCCTCCTGACACTCACCTTCTAGGCTCACCTCCGAAAAATGACAAGTTGGACAAGGCACTTTAAGGCTGCTCGCACTTATTGACCCCAGCAAGAGTGCGCAACTCCAGGAAAACAAGAAACAAATCAGAAGTAAACTGGCAAAAAGAAGAGAGCACAACACATTCCAAGTCTTATGATTACAAGTTTAGTGGTAATTTGTTGACAATTTTGTTCTAATAGGAACTTGGTTGAGAAAGCTCAAACTGATTTTGTGTTACTGACAAAGAGGGAACATTTATCATCATCAATCTTGGCTGGATTCACCTAAGATCCCAGAAATAAATGGTATGTCTCTCAATCCATCATGCCACGTGGTCCCTAAAATTTTATATTTAGCATTTGTAGTATTAATGTTTCTACTTCAATGACACAACTTTGATCATGTTCAAAAATGTTATTCCCAACAAGATATTATTCGAACGGTTCTGCTTCAGATAGAGGTACTATTACTATATCCCCGATGGCTCAGTAGATCAATGCACATGATTTGGTGCTGAGGTATAGGCTAGGAATGCTACAGGTTTGATCTCTGGTCTGTACAGAGTAAGCTGATCTGAGCCAGAGCAGTCATGGTGACTTAAGATCAGCGTAGGAGGGAGGGAAAAATAAAGAGCAACTTTATTTATCTAGCTGGATTGCTCTTGCATAGAGCCGGCACTGACTCGATGGGCCGAGTGGCCTCCTTCCTTGCTGTAACCTTTCTATGATGCAATGAATTAACCAGGGCACCCAGCTTGCAATTAGAATACCCCTGCCTGAAAATGGAAGTTCGGTGAGAATTGGGCTCATCTGGGATGCCCCCATGATCAAGTAGCATGCCAATACTTGATGTTCAAAATCACACCTGAAGATAAGTGAAGTCAGGTTTGGTTCCATGGGTTACTGCAAGTATTCAGCATCTCACCCAGAACTAAGGACTGTTTCAGGAAAGGAGGGATAAATAGGTAGGGAGAAAAACAACAATTAAGACATATTTGAAGAGGTGAGCCATTCCAACATGCAACTAACATCAAACATTTGCTAAATCGCCCCAAATCTCCAGGTAACTTCAGCTTATAATTGTACATTTTAATTTGGGTAACAAGTTGCCAAATGTTTTGTGCAACATGAACTGCATGTATCCTTAATTCTGGTTGGGATATTTTACATCTGCTTATTTGCTGAACCCTATTCTTAAGAATGTCCAACATTATATTAACTATGCACATTTCGGTGCATTGATGTCAGAATGTGATGAGAGAAAATGCTGTGCATTGCAAGAATTAAAAGTTGGTTCTCAACTAGGAGCATCTTATCAATCTCCCAAAGTGCTGTATAAACAGGAATTGCATTAAAATATTCAATGCTAACCTCCAGACTCATCAGCCCAACATGCTCATCACATTCTTATACTACCTAATTCTGGAATGTTGAGTTTAAAAATGGTGTGTGTACTGCTTTAAAATCAACTGGGAAGTTTATGCTATACCTTCAGTGCTGCATGGAAGCTTTTCTTTATATTTTATCTCAAAACACACTAATAATAAGACTTAAGAAAAGTTCTGGGAAATTTTTTTGCTATCAAAATGTCACAACCCCAACTCAGAACAAATTCTTAGTACACCTACAAAGTTTTAAAAAGTGCAAAGATGGCAGATTGTGCACCAAATGTAAAAAGTCAGAAAATTAATGAGGAGAACTCTGTACAAATATTAAGAACTACCTCCAGGTTTGAACTTCTCCAATCAGTTTTCTGACCCCACCCCCATGCCAAGAACTCTCTGTGCCAACTCTGGCCCTTTACACATCTTCCCCTCCCTTTGCCCCACCACGAGCAGCCATACCTTCGACTGTCAAAGCCTTACACTCTGGAATTCTCTC
Source organism: Heptranchias perlo (assembly GCF_035084215.1). NCBI lineage: Eukaryota > Metazoa > Chordata > Chondrichthyes > Hexanchiformes > Hexanchidae > Heptranchias > Heptranchias perlo. The sequence goes on from NC_090339.1 coordinate 17,969,683, forward strand.
CCTAAATCCTTCAGACTTTCCACCTCCCTCTCCTCCTTTAAAACCCTCCTTAAAAACCCACCTCTTTGATTAAGCTTTTGCTCACCCCTTCTAATATTTTCTCCTTTGTCTTGGCAACCATTTTTGTCTGATTACGCTTCTGTGAATGCCTTGGGACATTTTTCTACATTAGATGTGCTATATAAATGCAAATGTAAGGAGTCGCACAACACCAGGTTATAGTCCAACAGCTTTATTTGAAATCACAAGCTTTCGGAGCTTTGCTCCTTCGTCAGGTGAAGGACTACAGGGAAAGAGCGGGGAATTGGGGCTAACTGCATTGCTCTTACAAAGAGCCGGCATGGGTTTGATGGGCCGAATGGTCTCCTTCTGTGCTGTAACCATCTTATGATTCTACAAGGAGTAGTTGAAGCAAATAGCATAGACGCATTTAAGGGGAGCCTTCACCTGACGAATGAGCAAAGCTCCGAAAGCTTGAGATTTCAAATAAAGCTGTTGGACTATAACCTGGTGTTGTGCAACTCCTTACATTTGTCCACCCGAGTCCATCTCGGCATCTCCACATCATATATAAATGCAGGTGGTTGTTAAGAAACACCTGGGAGGTTGAATGAAATTAAAATATTTAATTTGGTTATATAGGATCTTAAATAAAAGGTGGCTAAAATTGTTTTAAAAAAATATAAATTGAGCTTTCCCCATGGCTATGTACAGGGCACTAGAGTAGTGCCTCACTGCCAATGGATGTTCTGACGGGAGAAAAAAATCTTCACAACTATCCAATGACTCTTGCCTGGCATGTATATTGTGTCGAAACTTAACACTATACCAATGCACTAACACACTCAGACCAGTATCACAAAGGGAAAAGTTTTACTTTAATTGACTTGTCTACAAGGGAAGCTGTACTCTGAACAATGGTCAGAATAACCTCTTCACTGAACAAAGGAAACAGTTCACATTTATACAGTTTAATTAGTAATGTCCACCTGTCACAGAATATGGCGTACATGTACATTCTTTATTGGTTCAGGTAGTTGGTCAATCAAGTCGTGAGCCTGCCCCCTCTGGACGTCCATAGCTCATTCCTATATTGGCACGTAGGCCTGAGCACACTTAACCAGCTCAAGAATGTAGGGAGGATATCAGTAGGACTGAAGTCAGTCTCAAGGCCACATGGCCTCTCAAGAAACTGTATTCTCATTATATTTTATAGTCAGCAATACCCTTATATGCTCGGGGGCCAGACGGTACTAAGCACCTGCACAGCCAACTTAATTATCAACATACCAAGGCTTAAACGTAATTACACAATTGTGTCTTTCTGTGTGTGTGTGCTGTAGCTACCCCATTATGTGAGCCAAAGAGTTAACATGGTCAAATATCCAAAATGCATTTCTTCTTAAATATGGTCAAGTAACTGTTCATGCATTTCTACATTAATATAGTCAAGTAACTGTTCATGCATTTCTACAATTGACCTTCATCTACAATGTGTACTGTTTTGCACAGAAGTACCCAGGACTTGTAATAGGCATCAGAATGAGAGATCAGTAGTTCAAACAGCAGAACTGCAAAAACATGAATGCTGGGGAATGCATACGGTTCATGTATTCAATGCAAGCTGTACCTCTCTAGCAAATTGCTGCGAGACAAATGAAAATTTCACATCTAATGTTACATTTACAGTTACAGAGTCCACAGCACAGAAACAGGCCATTCGGCCCAACTCGTCAATGTTAGCGTTTATGCTCCACATGATCCTCCTCCGATCCCTCTTCATCTACCCCTATCAGCATATCCTTCTATTCTTTTCTCCTCATGTGCTTATCCAGCTCCCCTTAAATGCATCTATGCTATTTGCCTCAACTACTCCTTGTAGAATCATAAGATGGTTACAGCACAGAAGGAGACCATTCGGCCCATCAAACCCATGCCGGCTCTTTGCAAGAGCAATGCAGTTAGCCCCAATTCCCCGCTCTTTCCCTGTAGCCTGCAATTTTTCTCCCAAGTATTTGTCCAATTCCTTTTTAAAAGCCATGATTAAATCTGCTTCTATGACCCTTTCAGGCAGCACATTCCAGATCATAACTACTTGCTGTGTAAAAAGGTTTTTCCTCATGTCGCCTTTCACCAATCACCTTAAACCTGTGTCCTCTGGTTCTTGACCCTTCCGCCAATGGGAATAGTTTAATCTTTATCTACTTTATCTAAGCCCTTTATGATTTTAAACACTACTATCAAATCTCCTCTCAACCTTCTCTGCTCTAAGGAGAGCAACCACAGCTTCTCCAGTCTATCCAAGTAACTGAAGTCGCTCATCCCTGGAACCATTCTAGTAAATCTTTTCTGCACCCTCTCTAAGGACTTCACATCCTTCCTAAAGTGCAGTGCCCAGAATTGCACACAATACTTCAAGCTGTGGTCGAATCAGTGTTTTATAAAGGTTCAACGTAACTTCCTTGCTTTTGTACTCTATGGTCCCGATTTTAAAATGGAGGTGGGATGGCAGCTGGGGGGGGGGGGGGGGGGGGGGGGGGAGGAGGAGTTGGTGAATGGGCGCGTGGGTAACCTGACGAATGAAATATGTCTGTTTTACAGGCAATCACAAGTGAATTGGTGCCACTTAACGTAGCTTCCGGGTTTGACGTCCGAAAGCTGCGCAGTGGACAGACTGTGCACCCGCATCACAGGTCAGTAGTGTGATGGAATACTCTCCACTTGCCTGGATGAGTGCAGCTCCAACAACACTCAAGAAGCTCAACACCATCCAGGACAAAGCAGCCTATTTGATTGGCACACCATCCACCACCCTAAACATTCACTCCCTTCACCACGAGCGCACCGTGGCTGCAGTGTGTACCATCCACAGGAGCAACTCAACAAGGCTTCTTCAACAGCACCTCCCAAACCCACGACCTCTGCCACCTAGAAGGACAAGGGCAGCAGGCACTTGGGAACACCACCACCTGCGCGTCCCCTCCAACTCACACACCATCTTGACTTGGAAATATATCGCCATTCCTTCATAGGCGCTGGGTCAAAAAAAGGAACTCCCTACCTATCAGCACTGTGGGAGAACTTCGAACACACGGACTGCAGCGATTCAAGAAGGCGGCTCACTACCAACTTCTCAAGGGCAATTAGGGATGGGCAATAAATGCTGGCCTGACCAGCGACGTCCACATCCCACGAACGAATAAAAAAAAACTAGTAGTCCTCACAGACGTGGAGCAGGAGGCGCTGGAGATCAGCCGCACCCTCGAGTGCCTGTCCGTCGGGGACGGCGAGTCTGTCACCCCACAAACATCTGGTGACACAACTTTAACATTCATCACACACAATATGAATTGATGTTAACAATGCTTGGCATGATCAACACCTCAGTATGCTCATCGCAACATGACACATCTGTGATGATGCTAAATATTACCTTCTGTTCTCTTACAGGCCCTTCAACGACCACAGTGACGGCAGAGGGCGATTCCTCAGAGGACCTGCCAGCCTCTGAGCGTGCACCATCACATCGTAGCGAGCCATCCACCAGTGCAGATACTCAAACCTGGTGGGTCCTAGTAGTGAGTTAGTTGGATTGGCACCTGGAGAGTCACCACACACAAGTGAGCACGAGCAGAAACTGGTAGCAGGGGCAGCTGTGGAGAGTCCGCGTCAGTGGGATCACTGCTGTCCAGGCTCTGCTCAGCTGGACGCAGATGATGAACCCCGGGGGCCATCCTTTAAAAGGAGAACGATCAAGGGACAGCAGCACATTGGCAAGGTACCGGAACAGGTGCCACACGCATTCTCCACAATAGCGAGAGGATGGAGGAGTCCAACACCTGCATGAGTGGAATAGTGGCACAGGTATGGGAGGAATCTCAGATATTGTCACAGGGACGTGAGGAAGTGTCTGAGATAGTGTCGCAAGTAAATGCGGGAATGTCTGCGATGGAGAGAAGGCTAGCCTCCGTTGAGCTTCAAGCACAGCGCGCAAATGAGTCCATTTTGGCCCTAACAACGGTTGTTCGGACTCGGTGAACAACATTCTGCCAACATTAAACAGGCTGATAGATACTTTAGAAGTGGCCTTCCAAAGCATCATACATGCCCACCACATTGTTGTCCAGCAGGGTGGTAGGAGTGATGTGGGCCTGGCCCAGGAGAGGGATGATGGCAAAAGGGGGCACGGAAGTGGGGATGCCACTCCAAGTGCTCCCACGTCTCACCCAATGTCCCCCTCTCAACCAGTATCAGCAATGCTGCCTCCTCTCCAGGTTGCAGAGTCTGCCCCTGCACAGGTGCAGGTGGAGCAGTCTTTGGAGGGGCCCTCACGGGCTCCAAAACCCAGAGGGCAAGGTCCAAAGCATCTCAGCAATCAGGGGATGAACATGAGCAACCTGCCACTACCTTTGCTGCAGCCACATGGGATGCACCATGTAGAAGTCGTCGGAAGAAAAAGGTTTTGTGAGCACGAAGTGTACGCACAAGGTTAAGGGTATGCACAGACTGTCATGTTTTTCATTTATATTTGGTTTTTGTTAAACTCACATTAAATGTTACCATTCTCACCACTACTGCCACATCTTGTCCATTCTTGACTGGCTTTTGTGATAGGGCCCTTTCGTGAGGTTCACCATGAACGGTGATGCCACCCATTGGGTCACTTTACAGTGGGTGTATGTGTAGTTGCAGGACTGTTTTGTGCAGGGAGTCAGCAGGGGTGGGGGGAGAAGGTTGGTGATGTTGCTCATCCTCAGATGTAATGGTGAATGCAGTCATGGCGCCCCCCCACCCCCCCCAAATCCTGATTATGTTAGTTTGAGAGGGTCTGAAAAGTTGGTAAATATGTGTGAACAGAAGAATTGTGAGTGGAAACTAAGAATTTTCAGTGAAAACACAAAGATCTCCCAGCCAAAAGTTTGTCTGAAAGAACAGAATGCCCTGCTGCAATATATCACCTTTTCTCCCCATCTGTCAAACAAGCATTTGAATGTCCAACTGGCTGCTGGCTGAAGCATGTCTGGTAGAACATGGAGTGTTTCCCACAGCACGGGAAACACGCTGAGGATGTTTGAAAATCGGACCCCTGCCTCAACGTGCAAAATTAAGTACTTCAAGTATCTAAATAACTCTCTTAACTGTCATCCTGCCGGCTTTAGTTGCCGGTGGGACTTCCGCATTCGTGAGGCGCACGCACCCAGACGCGTCAGTGGGAAATCCAGAAGTCTACAGATTGCAGCCAAGTTCTGAACCCGCTCGGGATTTCCCCGATTTTCGGAGCCCCCCCCCCACCCCCGGGCCACCTGCAGACACACCTCCAACTCTGTCTGCAAGCGTGACCCCGACCTGCCAGTCGCTTGCCATTTTAATTCTCTGTCCCACTCCTACTCTGACCTCGGCCTCTTACACTGTTCCAATGAAGCTCATCGTAAGATCGGAGAACAGCACCTCATCTTTCATTTAGGCACTTAACTTTCCGGACTCAACACTGATTTCAATAACTTCAGATCATAAACACTGCTCCCATTTTTTCAGTCCGCTAGTGATGATAATGGTTCTGCTGCTGCCATTTACAGCTACTCCTGATCAATCTTTTGTTTCTTAACTTGTCCCATTCCGTCCTTGCCTTGCACCATCATCCCTTTAGTCATTTAATCGCTCGTGCCCACTACCCTATCACAGACTTTCCCTTTTGTTCTTTTCTCACCTCCCCTTTCCCTGGCTCTGTACTTGGTCAAAAACTAACTCTTTTAACATCTTCCAGTTCTGACGAGAGGTCTTCGACCTGAAACGTTAACTCCGATTCTTTCTCCACAGATGCTGCCTGACATGCTGAGCTTCGCCAGCATTTTCTGTTTTTAATTTCAGATTTCTAGCATCCACAGCATTTGGCTTTTGACCATTTAGTGTATATTGCCTCTCCTCAATCTTCCTGCCAAAATGTATCACTTTGCACTTCTCTGCGTTAAATTTCATCTGCCATGTGTCCACCCATTCCACCAGCCTGTCTATGTCTTCTTGAAGTCTATTACTATCCTCCTCGATGTTTACTGCACTTCCAAGTTTTGTCTCATCTGCAAATTTTGAAATTGTGCCCTGTACACCCAAGTCCAAGTCATTAATATATCATAAAAAGCAGTAGTCCTAGTACCGTCCCCTGGAAAATACCACTGTGTACCTTCCTCCAGTCCGAAAAACAAACGTTCACCACGACTCTGTTTCCTGTCACTTAGCAAATTTTGTAACCATGCTGGCACTGCCCCTTTTATTCCATGGGCTTCAATTTTGCTGACAAGCCTATTATGTGGTACTTCATCAAACGCCTTTTGAAAGTCCATCTACACATCAACCACATTGCCCTCATCAACCCTCTCCGTAACCTCATCAAAAGACTCAAGCAAGCCAGTTAAACACGATTTGCCTTTAACAAATCCATGCTGGCTTTCCTTTATTAATCCATACTTGTCCAAGTGACTATTAATTTTGTCCCAGATTATCGTTTCTAAAAGCTTCCCCACCACAGAGGTTAAACTGACTGACCTGAAGTTGCCGGGTTTATCCTTACACCCTTCTTTGAACAAGGGTGTAACATTTGCAATTCTCCAGTCCTCTGTAACCACCTCCACATCTAAAGAGGATTGGAAGATTATGGCCAGCACCTCTGCAATTTCCACCCTTACTTCCCTCAGCAACCTAGGATGCATCCCATCCGGACCGGGTGGCTTATCTACTTTAAGTACAGCTAGCCTTTTTAGTACCTCCTCTTTATCAATTTTTAGTCCATCCATTATCTCAACGACTTCCTCTTTTACTGTGACTTTGGTAGCATCTTCTTGTTAAAGACAGATGCAAAGTGTCATTTAGTACCTCAGCCATGCCCTCTGCCTCCATGCGTAGATCTCCTTTTAAGTCTCTAAATTGGCCCCAACCCTCCTCTTACTACCCGTTTACTATTTTTACGCCCATAGAAGACCCTTTTATGTTAGCCACCAGTCTATTCTCATACTCTCTCTTTGTCCCTCCTATTTCCTTTCACTTCTCCCCTGTACTTTCTATATTCAACCATCTCCCCTTAAAAGGCCACCCATTGTTCAATTACAGTTGTCTCTGCCAATCTTTGATTCCAATTTACCCGGGCTAGATCCATTCTCAACCCACTGAAATTGGCCCTACTCCAATTAAGTATTTTTACTCTAGATTACTCCTTGTCCTTTTACATAACTAATCTGAACCTTATGATACTATGATCACTGTTCCCCAAATATTCCCCCACTGACACGTGCTCCACTTGACCCACTTCATTCCCCAGAACTAGATCCAACAATGCCTCCTTCCTCTTTGGGCCGGAAACATACTGATCAAGAAAGTCCTCCTGAAAACACTTCAGAAATTCCTTCCCCTCCTTGCCCTTTACACTATTACCATCCCAGTCTATATAAGGATCATTGAAGTCCCCCCAATATCACTACTCTATAGTTCTTGCACCTCTCTAATTTTCCTGCAAATTTGATCCTCTATATCCTTCCCACTAGTTGAACCTGTCTTTGACGCCCTCAAGGACACCCTCTCACTCGAGCACTGCAATATTCTCCTTCATCAATACTGTCACCACCACCCCCCACCTAAATTCTGCATGAATCAGATCTACGTCAAATGAGGTTTTAGAGCAAGTAGCATAGTAGGATCCACCAATGACCTTTCAGCTTTACAACCCAAAGGAGATATTCTTACCACATTTAGATCAGAAGCTCATTTCAGATAGATCTTATTCCAATGCAAATTTAAAAGTTTGTCAATTTAAACTACAAGCAGCACAAACAGGACATTAAATGGATTCCTCCTCCGATTGCAACCGCTCTCTGCATCAGCTGCTGATATAGAGGAGTGTGTGTCTTGATATTTGTGTGGACATATACAGTATATAGCATTCAGACACTTTTTTCAGTATTATTGGTACCCACCATCATAGCAATACCTGAACTGGAATCAAAGTGGGAAATAATCCATTCCCCAGAACTGGCATCACTCACCTTAATGAGCACCTGAATTGAAAATATTAAAATGCCTTTATTATCCTTTTTGCCACAGCCATCTAGAAAGAACCATATCTGAGAAATTATTCATTAGTATCCTGATTTGAATGGGATCCAAATTTACTTTCAAGCACAAGGGAAAAAGGAACTATTGGCTTTTTAGCTTCGCCAAAAGCTATTAGCTGTCAGGCTCACTATAATGAGAAACCCTGCTGTTTACAGGAACAGTTTTGCCATTTGTAGAATACTTTCATGCTGTAGTTCAAATAGGGTTACTGCCTTGGAGGTATCTGATCACAAACATATAGAAAAATATTAAGACACCTCTAAGGAAAAACTACGACACACAAGAGATCAAAAGTTTAAAAAGTTTTACTTTCAACTGTCTAGCAGTTATCTTTCAAGAGTAAACAATTTTACAACACCAAGTTATAGTCCAGCAATTTTATTTTAAATTCACAAGCTTTCGGAGGCTTCCCCCTTCCTCAGGTGAACGATGTGAAGAAGATTGAGTTATGATACATATGGATGATAACTGTAGATTAGCAGTAGTATTTCAATAAAATGAAGCTATCATCTCAATATTTATTGACTAGCTGCAGAATTGCTCCTTTTATCATTTTGGAGAGCTGATTCAATACGACAAGTAATATATGTGCCCATTCCATCATGAAAGCCTATGGTGTTCGAGGACAGATGTTTATCGTCAAGTAATGTATTCTTTACTAAATTTAAGACAAGTTGGGTATTTATTTATGTTGGTCCTCGACTAATTTTGCAGATCTGCTTATACAAGACCTATAGATGCAGGACCTCCCAATGGCAGCTGACTTTCTGATATTTCACATGTAAATACCTGAAAAAAAGAGACAACTATTTTCTGCTCTGATTCCCAACCTGCAACCCCCCACCCCAACAGCGTCATTTCTTCTGGGTTGTTTAATCCCGGGGACAAAGTAACAGTAAACCCGAATGTGTGTTATTTCACTGGATGTTTTTCCCCAATGAACACCAGAGCATTTCAGCACAAAACAAACTTCGCTGGTATGAGAGTTCAACATGCACTGCCTGGGGCCACGCGCTTCCCTAACGCATAATGGGAGGTAGGAACTAATTCTACCTGGAATATACTGCACACATGGCAGGCTAGCTGCTGTTACTAGATGGGTACCTCTGCGCAAAAACTGAAATTTAGATTTAATTTCAGGTTCATTTTTAAGACTGAAAATTAACTTTCACCTTTGTGCTGACTTTCCTCAGCTGTTATATTTTTTTTTACTGAAATTGAAGCTTCACTTTTCACTCAACTACATGAAGAAATACATTTTGTGATATTTGATGTAGAAAATTTCAATATCATTTGGCAGAGACTGCTGGGCGGTGAGAGTTGAGAGCACATACATGTGCTCAAACATTATAAAAATATTCAAAATTTCCCTCAAGTTTGTTTTCTAGCTACAATGCTAACCACATTGTTTATGTATGCAAGATGTTTTATCCCTAATTTCTGAGATTGCTGTGCTCAAATTGATGGTGTTACCAATTTAGCTCTCACGATCACTATGCTGTTAATATATTCCATCGGGTGGGGGGAAGAATTGATTATTTTGCATGATACCATTGAATCATGAAATTATTTCAGTAATGTACAAAACACAAGTGTTGTACAATGTACCATGTACCATCTGTAGGAACACATTCAGCAGCTTTCTTTTTGGCAATCGTACAAGATCCATCTTTGATCAATTATTTCAGGGTTTATAATCCCAAGATTTAGCCATAATGCCAAGTTCAATATCTTCATAATCATATCCATGTCAGAAAGAATGGGAATGTTTCTGTTTATCAACCTGGAAAAGACACTTCAGAAAATATCTATTGGTAAACCAAGTGAGTATAAACTACTAAAACTTAATCTGCACAGGATCATTTAAAGTAAGTAATCTTTTTTCTCACCCCTGCGCTTCCCAGAGGTCTCCTGAAAGGACCCACTCATGCTGGGTCCTACAGGTGCAGACGATCAGTATCTCATCCAACTAACCACTTACCACTTGGCCTTGACAGTAGGTACCAGCAGTCCATTCAACATACAAGAACCTAAACTCCTCTACAAACCAATGCCCACACACGTTTCAATGGAAGTCACTTGATGATGCTCAGAAGTAGGAACCCTCACAGATTTTTCTCATCCTGAGCCCAGAAACTGGTTCCCAACTATGATCGGCTAACTCAGCACAGAGCAGGAATACAGTGCATACAGTGGAGCAAGAGTGTGAGAAAGAGAGCGCACACATGGAGAAGCAAGGGAACAGGAAAGAGAAAAAGAAAAAAGGTGCTGAAGAGCACGAGAAAGCGAGAGACACACCGAAAGAGAGAAAAATAAACTTGCAATCATGTACTGCCTTTCAAGTCCTCAGGGTATTGCAGTGCTTCACAGCCAATAAATTGATGTGTAATCACCATAGTTACGTAGATGAACAGGGCAGCCAAACTGCACACAGCAAGGTCCCAAATACAGCAAATAAGATACATGACCATTTAATCAATTTGGTGGTGTTGTTTGTGGGATGAATGTCAGCTTGGACACCAGCAGAACTCCTGCTCATCTTCAAATTGTGCCAATGTATTTTTTTTACATCCACCTGAACACAGAGATTAGGCTCTCACCAAAAGACAGCACCTCTGACAACGCAGTACTCTCTCAAATTACACTGAAATGTCAGCCTAGATTGCACGTGAACTTCTGACTCGCAGGTGAGAACACTAACTGAGCCAAACTGATGCCATAAAAACCGTATCAAATTGCATAACTCTCTAGAACTAGGAAAAAACTATTTGATAAAATTCCAAATAGCAGCATTTCTTCGATTTGAATTATCCGGGATCATCTCTTTTCATCCCCCCAACAAAACACACAAGGTAATCACCCTGAAAATGTTCTGGCAATTTCAGTTTATCTTGTATAATATCTTAAAATAACCCTCATGTATTGTAAGGATCATCTCACCTATTTGCAATTCATATTTGAGTCAAATATTTAATACAACATTTGCCTGCAATTCTCACAGGACTGTATAACATATCAGATAATGACTATTACCTGTAAAATTTAACAATGTTCAGACATTAATCAGTGAAAAAATATACTACATCATTTAAGTGGTAATAGAGCTCATTTGTCATTCAAAACCTATTATGAACAAGTACCAGAATAGTAATACTTAATATAAAAGTACTTGCTGAAAACAATTAGACACTATGAAGACTAGACAATACTCAATAACTGTTCATTATCCCTGGTCATCACGTGTCTCTTTGAACAACCATTCCTAAAACTACCGGGATGGATCGCTTATCAGCCACCTGAATTTTATTTAATATTAGAAGGCATTTGTTGAAAATCCTTAATTCCCTTAATTACTGTAACTGATTAGTTACATTTCCTCCACCAAACTAAGACTCTGAGGAAATCTATCCTGCTCTTTGTTCAAGTTTTTCTATTTAAAAATCAGCAAGGATTTTGAAGAGATTGTATCTATTAAATCCTTCGTACTCTATTAAATCTCTTGCTAATAAATGTAATTTTGATCCTATTTCAGTAATTATTTGTTGGCAGTCACTTGGGCAATGACAATATTTGAATAACATTAAAAACAAATCAAGAATGCATTTAATGTAATGCGGTTGTAATTCAACTTGAAATGCAAATAAATAACAACTTATGTGTTCGGAACTTAATCTTGGAAGCTCCTTCCAATTTTAGTTGAGTGCCGTCACCTCAAACTTATTGTTGTGTGCAATGGATGCATGACTGCAATGCAAGTTAGCATGGCACTTTCCAATCTTGGCCAGGAAATTAAGTAAACATTCTAAAATTTAGGACAGAGAACGAGCAACTCAAACTTCATTTTTCATTTTGTTACGTTTTGACAGCATCAACTGTAACATGTTTACATCAACTGGCCTTCACAAACTGGTAGCCACATAGTACGAGATCATGCAATTAACCTTATAAACGGCACCATAATTTTTCCTGAGCCATCTCTCGGTAGGTACAGCAGGTACATTTCTGGTTTAGAATCCTGTAATTAATCCTTAGTTATTCTGCATCTCCAGGGCACAAAAATGAATTAATGTTTTTCTTTACACTACAGTTGTTTAAAATGGTATTGCAGTAATTAGATTTCTGCATCACAAATTGCTGTGCAATATGATTAATGTCCATCAACAACAACAACTTTCATTTATATAGCACCTTTAGCATAGTAAAACATCCCAAGGTGCTTAACAGGAACATTATCAGGCAAAATTTGACATCAAGACACATTAGAGATATTAGGACAGGTCGGTCACAGAGGTAGGTTTTAAGGAGCGTCTTAAAGAAGGAGAGGTAGAGAGGCGGAAAGGTTTAGGGAAGGAATTCCAGAGCTGAGTATGGTAAGAAATATCAAGGTTTTTTTAAAAATGAATACAGTACCTTATAAAATTTGAACAACACTTGCTTTGTACACTGATATAAACTCAGCAAAAAGCGAACAAAGTGTATTTACGGAGTTTATTTAAAAACAGTCTCTACGAACTGCAACAAACAAAACGTAAAATCAATCCCAGTCACTTACAGCAGAACGGTCTCCAGGCGTGATTGATGAGCAAATTACCTAATCATCTCCGTCCAGGCTGGGAATAGGGGCGCCATTATATGCAGCCAATAAACTTTGTTTGCTTTGCTTATTTGGTGAAAAATTCACTGTTTGGCTATAAGTCCCGCCCTGCCTCCAACTCATTGGCTGACACGGTGGTGTCAATAGATACTCTGCCTAAGAATACAGCCAATGGACGTCAATTGTAAATTCACAATATTTTGTTTGGCTGAAGTCATCTACAAAAAGGTACATTATTGTTTGAGGCATAACAAGCTGTTTTCATTACCAGGCTTTTCTGCAATGTCTACAGGCACTAATTTTGTTTTTTCATTTCTTCATGGGATGTGGACATCGCTGAAAGGCCAGCATTTATTGCATTTCCCTCATTGCCCTTCAGAAAGTGGTGGGGAGCTGCCTTCTTGAACCGCTGCAGTCCGTGTGGTGAAGGTTCTCCCACAGTGCTGTTAGGAAGGGAGTTCCAGGAATTTGACCCAGCGACGATATATTTCCAAGTTGGGATGGTGTGTAACTTGGAGGGGAACGTGCAGGTGGTGGTGTTCCCATGTGCCTGCTGCCCTTGTCCTTCTAGATGGTAGAGGTTGCGGGTTTGGGAGGTGCTGTCGAAAAAGCCTTCGCGAGTTGCTGCAGTGTAACACATTGCAGCCACGGTGCACCAGTGGTGAAGGGAGTGAATGTTTAGGATGTTGGATAGGGTCCCAATCAAGCGAGCTGCTTTATTCTGGATGGTGTCGAGCTTCTTGAGTGTTGTTGGAGCTGCTCTCATCCAGACAAGTGCAGAGTATTCCATCACACTCCTGACTTGTGCCTTGTAGATGGTGGAAAGGCTTTGGGGAGTCAGGTGGTGAGTCACTCGCTGCAGAATACCCAGCCTCTGACCTACTCTTGTAGCCACAGTATTTATATGGCAGGTCCAGTTAAGTTTCTGGTCAATGGAGGGGGATTCGACGATGGTAATGCCTTTGAATATCAAGGGGAGGTAGTTAGACACTCTCTTGTTAGAGATGGTCATTGTCTGGCACGAATGTTACTAGCCATTTACCAGCCCAAGCCTGGATGTTGTCCAGGTCTTGCTGCATGCGGGCATGGACTGCTTCATTATCAGAGAGGTTGCGAATGGAACTGAACACTGTGCAATCATCAGCGAACATCCCCAGTTCTGAGCTTATGATGGAGGGAAGGTCATTGATGAAGCAGCTGAAGATGGTTGGGCCTCGGACACTGCCCTGAGGGACTCCTGCAGCAATGTCCTGGGGCTGAGATGATTGGCCTCCAACAACTACTACCATCTTCCTTTGTGCTAGGTATGACTCCAGCCACTGGAGAGTTTTCCCTCTGATTCCCATTGACTTCAATTTTACCGGGGCTCCTTGGTGCCACTCTCGGTCAAATGCTGCCATAATGTCAAGGGCAGTCACTCTCACCTCACCTCTGGAATTCAGTTCTTTTGTCCATGTTTGGACCAAGGCTGCAATGAGGTCTGGAGATGAGTGGTCCTGGCGGAACCCATATTGCACATCGGTGAGCAGGTTATCGGTGAGTAAGTGCTGCTTGATAGCACTGTCGACGACACCTTCCATCACTTTGCTGATGATTGAGAGTAGACTGATGGGGCGGTAATTGGCCGGATTGGATTTGTCCGGCTTTTTTTCTGTGGACAGGACATACCTAGGCAATTTTCCACATTGTCAGGTAGATGCCAGTGTTGTAGCTGTACTGGAACAGTTTGGCTAGAGGCACGGCTAGTTCTGGAGCACAAGTCTTCAGCACTACAGCTGGGATGTTGTCGGGGCCCACAGCCTTTGATGTATCCAGTGCACTCAGCCGTTTCTTGATATCACGTGGAGTGAATCGAATTGGCCGAAGACTGGCTTCTGAGATGATAGGGATATCGGGAGGAGGCAGAGATGGATCATCCACTTGACACTTCTGGCTGAAGATGGTTGCAAATGCTTCAGCCTTGTCTTTTGCACTCACATGTTCCATCTGCCATCATTGAGGATGGGGATGTTCACGGAGCCTCCTCCACCCGTTAGTTGTTTAATTGTCCAACACCATTCATGACTGGATGTGGCAGGACTGCAGAGCTTTGATCTGATCCGTTGGTTGTGGAATCGCATAGCTCTGTCTAAAGCGTGTCGCTTCTGCTGTTTAGCATGCATGTAGTCTTGTGTTGTAGCTTCGCCAGGTTGGCACCTCATTTTTAGGCACGCCTGGTGCTGCTCCTGGCATGCTCTTCTACACTCATCGGACCAGGTTTGATCCCCTGGCTTGTTGCTAATGGTAGAGTAAGGAATATGCCAAGCCATGACTTTACAGATTGTGCTGGAATATAATTCTGATGCTGCTGATGGCCCACAGCGCCTCATGGATGCCCAATTTTGAGCGGCTTGATCTGTTCTGAATCTCTCCCATTCAGCCCAATAGTAGTGCCACACAACACGTTGGATGGTGTCCTCAGTGTGAAGACGGGACATCATCTCCACGAGGGCTGTGTGGTGGTCACTCCTACCAATATTGTCATGGACACCACCTGCGCAGGCCCAGTCTGGCAGCTATGTCCTTCAGGACTCGGTCAGCTGGGTCATTAGTGGTGCGACCAAGCCACTCTTCGTGATGGACATTGAAGTCCCCACCCAGGAGTACATTCTGTGCCCTTGCTACCCTCAAGTGCTTCCTCCAAGTGGTGCTCAACATGGAGTAGGACTGATTCATCAGCTGAGGGGGGGGGACGGGGACGGGACGGACGGACAGTAGGTGGTAATCGGCAGGAGGTTTCCTTGCCCATGTTTGACCGGATGCCATGAGATTTCATGGGGTCCGAAGTTAATGTTGAGAACTCCCACGGCCACTCCCTCCTGACTATATATCACTATACCGCCACTTCTGGGGGGTCTGTCCTGCCGGTGGGACAGAACATACCCAGGGATGGTGATGGAAGAGTCTGGGACGTTGGCTGAAAGGTATGATTATGTTGCTTGACTAAAATTGGGAGAGCTGTCCCAATTTTGGCACAAGTCCCCAGATGTTAGTGAGGAGGACTTTGCAGGGTCGACTGGGTTGGTTTGACTTTGTCGTGTCCAGTGCCTAGTGGTCCGATGCTGGGTGGTCCGTTCGGTTTTATTCTTATTGTGACTTTCTGTAGCGAGATTGTGCAACAGAGTGGCTTGCTAGGCCATTTCAGAGGGCGATTAAGAATCAATCACATTGCTGTGGGTCTGGAATCATTTACAGGCCAGACCAGGTAAGGACGGCAGGTTTCCCTTCCCTAAAGGACATTGGTGAACCAGATGAGTTTTTCCGACAATCCGGTAGTTTTTTTTATTCCAGATTTTTTATTTAATTGAATTTAAATTCCCCAGCTGCTGAGGCGAGATTTGAACTCATGAGTCTGGATTATTGGTCCAGGCCTCTGGATTACTAGTCCAGTAATATAACCATTATGCTGCAGTACTTTATAAGTGATTCAATGTCAATGTTGGGGTTCAGTAGGGCAGTAGGCTGTCTTGAGTTAAATTATTTCTGAACAATTCGTAACAAACCACTTCAGCCAGCAATATTTTGGCATCAGAACCAACTCTCTTGTGGCAGACAACTTGGACCCTTTGAACCTAGATTGGCAAATGTAGTCTTTTAATATGAAATTGCCATCAAGCTTTTCATTCCCATTATTCAGATCTGAATCTAAAGTACTGAAGCACTGCACTAGGCAAATTGAATGACCACATACAGCCACAAGACATTAAGGCACGACTAAATCAAAGGTGAAAAGAGTGAATTTTTATTACATTTAAAAAGGGCAGTGAAATTTGCCAAACTTATTGAAAAATCCAGAAATACATTCATATGCCACAACAGACTGAAAATTTTCAAATGAATTAGAATAAATCTCTACACACCAAATAATTACACTAAAAATGTTTGTTCACAACACCACACATCTACTCCACTAGTCAGTTGGATTCCTTTGGCTTTACTTGCAGTAAATGTGGCTCACAGTAGAGTATAACTACATTTTCTTGTCTTTAATTGCAGGAAATTCTTCTGCACGATCACTATATTCAAAGATAGGGCAACCTGAAGTTCAATGGAAAGGCTATGAAAATCATAAGGTTTTGAGAAAGTAATGTGGGCAAACAACAAAGCTGATTAAGGATTAAAAACTAAAATGAAAAATTTGAAGATTATGTTTGAATAGGGAATATATAGAACTATTTCATTTAAAAATAATAGAATTGCTATTACTTAATCATTATTATTATTAATCGTTCTGCACCAAACTTCTCATCCTCGTCAATTTCAACTTCCATCTCAACTCATCTTGCCCTCTCTCCTGATTTCACTGCCCTCCCATAACCTTTTCCTCAATAATTCATGGCAACCATCTCAACATTGCCATCTCACGTGGCGTCTCTATTCCCTTTGTTTCAATCACAGACAAGGCCATCTCTGATTACTTCCTTGTATCCCTCACCACTTGCATTCCTCTTCCCCCTTCCAACACCACTTCCTTCTGCGTCCGTCCCTGGAATAAACTCTCCCCAGGTCATTTATAACACTTTCAAACTCCCAAATGTCTAGCCTTTGGTCTTCCATTCTCCACGATACTTCTGCAGCTACCGATCTGCTTAATCACAACCTCATCTTCACTTTTGTTGCCCTTGTCCCTAGCACGACCCTTACTCTTTCCTACCCTGGTTGGACAACCCCTATGTTCGCTCCCTTAAGTCCAAGGGACGCAGATGTGAACATTTATTATGCACAACTGTTTCAGCCATTCATCACCGGTCCTGACTTGACCACATCAAGTACTCTCAGGTGCATATCTCATCTGCCAAAACTGCCCGCTGCTCCAGGATTCAGAGGGGTCCTAAGCTCTGGAATTCCCTCCTTAAACCTCTTCGCCTCTCCACTTCTCTCTCCTCCAATATTACGCTCCTTAAAATCTACCTCTTTCACCAAGATTTTGGTCACATGTCCTAATCTTTCCTTTGGCTCGGTGTCAATTTTTTGTTTGATCATGCTCCTGTGATCATGTGCCTTGGGACATAAAGGCACTGTAGCCTGTTGTACTAAAAAGTTGCCTTCTGGGCTTGTGTTAACTATATATTGACAGAAAAAATATAATAAAAAGGCCACCAATAGGAGATGGTTCTATCACAATAAAAGTTAGGAAACAATGCGATGGCCCAATTTATAGAGGAAGAACAAATGTGCAGTACTTGAGCACTTGTTGATATTACATGTTCAAATGAGACAAGGGAAATATCACCTTAAAAACTCAACTGGTCAAAAGTTATTCAGGCAGAAAACAACTTCCTCAAAGCAGAGAACAATACATGGACCACAAATACAATCATGTTAAAATATATGTATTTGCTTTTGAAAATATTCCATGAATAAAATGAACTACCTACAAAACTATCATGTGCCAATCTGAATATATAGTTCTAAGCCTTGGGCTTTAACAGCCAATTTAAGCAGGAAGATGGAAGAAGTTGAAATAAAAGTCCTCAGTCAAATACAGTGACAAGATAG
Source organism: Heptranchias perlo (assembly GCF_035084215.1). Taxonomy (NCBI): domain Eukaryota; kingdom Metazoa; phylum Chordata; class Chondrichthyes; order Hexanchiformes; family Hexanchidae; genus Heptranchias; species Heptranchias perlo. Next base: position 17,987,915 of record NC_090339.1, read on the forward strand.
CCATTTAGGGAAGATTCGATCAATGGCACCTATATTTGATCAAATTGACACTGGCCTGCCACGATATCTTAGGCCTGCAAAATGAATAAGAAACCACACAAGGTGAACACAGGAGACGTTACCACAGAAAAAAAGACAAAGATTAACTCAAAAATTAATGCTAGGACAATGTCATTAAGGCCTTGATCAACTCAGATCTTCCTGCCCTCTAAGAAACCAAGGATTAATTTACTTACCGAACGTAGGGAACATACCAACAGGTTGATTGAGCAGAGTCCAACACTGATGTCACCGAGTTAACTATTTATAAATTCTACCCCAACAGCATAAATTTCAAGCTGCACTGCCTCAAAGTGTAAATCCTTTGCTCCAAATTTGCATATATGAATAAAAATAATAGAATATTGCACAATTCTTCAACATTCTACTAATTATTTCTTAAGGAATTTTACAAAACAACTGTTAGCTTGTCATTTGTTAGATTACGCATCTATGTTTCAATGAATAATCCACAATTTTCAATTAAATTGTGCAATAGTTAAAGGACAAAGTATCAAGTTCAGCAGTTTTTAATAAGGATCTACCTCAGATCTGCATGTTTTCTCAATTTTTACCATCTGTTTATCACTAACATTTCACTTGCCTACATTGTCATTTATTCAAATTCCTTTAAAATTACTGCATTATGATTATACAGGAAAAGAGAATGCAATTATGCCACTCTGATCTAATTACACAAGCCTGCTCTTCCTGTCGGCTGCCAATTTATAAATGATGGAATTTTAAACTGAAAGTTTAACAGCAGCATGTGCATTTCTGCAAATGATGCAGTGCTGTGAAATTGCAAAATGTCAGCTTGCGCAAAGAGAACGGTGTACATGTTTTTATTTATGCCATAGGCCAGTGTTGTCCAATACATTAGCCACTTGCCGCATGTAGTTAATTGGGAATCGAGAAGTGGTTAATTGCATTTTGGATTGGTAATTTTTTTTTAAATGAGCATTTGACACTGTTGTTGAGTGTGTGATCTCAATACTCATTCACATGGCATATGCATATGTACTTTAACTTCTGTGTGTTTGGTGGTAAAATGCAAAGACAAAAACAGAACACATGAATATTTTTTGATTGTTGAGTGCTTTACTTCCTTGCTATACTGAATGGTGGCAGATATTTGTTAAGTCAATATACACGTATGAAGTACATCTACCTGTGTTATGTAAGCATATCCAAGGCATTTTCTACTAAAATCAGTGCATGTGGCCACAAATGGTGTCACCGCAGCCACGTCTGTGGCTAGTCAACAATTTCTATTGGATAACATTGCCATAGGTCAAGGCTGCTTAAACTGACCATGAAGGGAAGGGCAAGTGCAATTTTTCCTTTTTTGGCAGGGGGAGGAGAGAAAGAGAGAAAAGAGGGGAAGATATGGCTGCCACACCACGCTGCATTTTTGTAAAACTAGAAAGGAACTACAGTTTCTGGGGCAGTCAGCGCAAACTAAATAGATTAGCAACAAATGTCATACATAACCTGCCTGGTTTGATGCCCAGTTCAGTTCAGAGTTGGTTCTCAACTGACGGAGTAGTTGGGGTGCTACAATTGCCCAAACTAACCTTGGGCTGAAAGAAGGAGCCTATTCTGTCCTCATACTAGCATTTTATTGTGAGATGTACTAGATCGTGATCAAGCAGGAGCCCTGACTGATTTCCCTTCCCCCCAGCCTAGGACACTATCAACTGTTAAAATCCAACTGCTGATAAAAATTCATCAAGTTGATATTGCTCAATCCTCTCCACTATCAAATGCAAAAATTGAGTGGACTTTCTGCCATTCCCTCACACAGACGGGAAAGTTTTCTGAATCTTGTGTCATCAAAAATGAAGTAATTTATAAATGTGAAATAGCTTCTTGAATACAACAACTCTGACCCAACGGTATTATACAAACATTTTATCATCAAGCAGTGCAAAGCCTTCCTCCCATGGTATTCCGTTTTTACCATAGAAATGGTTTTTAGTTCCCCGGCTAAATCAATAAGGCAAATGCAACATTAACCGTTTGACTGAAGGTCGTTTGATAGCTACAAATTAAAGGCTTACAACCTGACTGAAAATGTAATCTGATAACCAGATTTTCAAGGTTCAACATCTGATATCTTAATTTTAAGCCAAACATTTTTTGGAAGTATTCATCAAACCCATTTTCTCAGATAACTGATAGTTTCAGATATTTCTTGCACTTCCACACTTAACTGTGTCCCCAAAAGTAGATTGATTATGTAGCTCCACATAAGTGATAGACATATGATCAAATTGGGAGATAATGCAGCCATCATAAAATCTTGTACACAAAAACTGAAATACAATTCTAAGCTTGGCAAGTACTCTCACCATCACATCAGAGGTTGTGGCTTCAAACCACACTGTGGGAAATACTCGAAGGAACTGAGAGTATTCAGATGAGACCCCATCTGCCTATTCTGATTATTCAGTTAGATGTTAAAGGTCCCATGGCATTATTCAAAGAAAATCAGGGAGCTCTCCCAGTACCTTGGCCAACATTCCTCCCTCAATCAATGACACCAAGAATAGATTTAACTGGTCCTTCATCTCCTTGCTGATTGTCGGATCTTGTGGGCAAATGGCACTTTGTTTGTCCGTGCAACAATCACGGCAACTGAAAGAAATTCATTTTATGTAAAGCCCTTTTAAGATTTGGTGAGAGTTTTTTTTCTTGTTTAAAAATAGGATGCACAACCGTCAACAAGGTTCATGGAAAATAAGCAAACTTACAATTAAAAGAATATTGTGTTTTTAATTCCTTTTCCAGTTTTTTTTTTAATTTCACAAAATTGTGCAAATGCCATTTCAAATGGTAGAGTGAAAGAAATCAAATACACTACCCAAAGTGATAAGTTGTACTCAGTAATGCATGCATGGGATGCTGTAATGTGATTCAATATCAGGCAGCGAAGCAATTGCGTGATTTCCCTCCCTCACATTGCCAACACAATCTTGATCTGGCTTTCCCTCCGCAGTTCTTAATGGAGATGAAAACAGATAACCGAAAATTTTACACATGCATTTATCTCTTCAGAGCACTTACAGAAAGACACAATGAGGAACGAGAGGCAGCACTTCATATCTGAAGGATGGACTTCAAAGAATATGGACGGTGATACCAAAAAAATCCAGGATTAACGTACCTTCTTCATTTGTTCATTCTCCAAGAGCAAGCACAATATACAAACGTAAAAGCAAATGAAAGAAGGCAACTCACTGAATGCTGAAACTGATTTGGAGCATGAAGGCACCAAACATATTCCCTACTAAGCAGATCCAAACACAGATAGTAGCCACTGCAAAAAAAAACTGTTCCATGTTTCTGCCTCACAAATGAAATCCAGAGAAACCAATTTAACATTTTTCATTGAAGTGGCCACTGCAAGTATACAATTAGATTCTATTCTGCCTAGCTGTTGCAGACTAGTAAATTTGTAACACAATGAATTATGTCCGCACAGCCTACTGAAAGGAAAAAGTTCATTCAATCACTTACCAAAGAATCACTTCACCTGACGAAGGAGCAAAGCTCCGAAAGCTTGTGATTTCAAATAAAGCTGTTGGACTATAACCTGGTGTTGTGCGACTCCTTACATTTACCAAAGAAGTTAGACAAAGTTACAAACTAACAATTGTTTATTAACCTCAAAATCATAGTTAGCAGCACTTAAACATTGAGCATGTAAATAATTAGTCGATAGGGTTAATTGTCAAAATAAATAACAGGTTACTCAGGCAGATCAATTATGTCACAGTAACTCAACATTAACTGCTTGATTACAAATTTACTGTTGAAGTCAGTGTCTGCGATTGATATAAATTGGTGAGATTAATTTAGAATCAGCTTAGATAGCTGACAAGTTAACAGCATTAGACAGCCAGTCTATTGACTAGATTAGAGTCTAAGGGGGTTAAATTGGTTAACCCCCGAAAACGGGCGGTGGGATCACAGTGCGCAATTGACCCACGCCCGTTGGTTGCGATACGATTTTAATGACGCTCGCGCAGCCAGCGCTACCTGCGGTTTGACTGGTTGCACGCACCAGCAGAGGGGTCCCGATATCAGGAGTGGCTAGCATTATTTAAAGACAGCCTACACCTCCTAAAGGGGAGGTGCACTGTGGCTGCAGGAAGTGCTGGAATTCATTTGGCAACTAACTCTGTGCAGCAGGATAGTGATGAATGGCTGCGCCTGCGAGCGCGTACCAAGGTTCTCAGACGGTGCACTAGAGACCTCGGTGGAAGAGGTGGATGCACGGAGGGGCATCCTTTATCCACAGGGGGACAGGAGGCCCACCAGACATATGCTGAAGAGGCAGTGGGAGGAAGTTGCGTATGAAGTAAATGCCAGGAGCATCGTACCATGCACATGGATGCAGTGCAGGTAGAAGTTCAATGATTCGACACGAGTGGTCAAGGTGAGTGACTTCAACTCAAGTGGCATATCCTACCAACTGTACCACTAGCCTCATCCACTGCTCCACGCACTACAGCCCTGTAACCCACCTACCAACAATCTTTTCTGACTCACGTATTGCAGATGGTGTAAGTATGCACGGCTTACTTTCCCCTCTCTCCGCACCACAACTCAACCCGTGTCCCTTTGTCATTTCAAATACCCAAGAACTGGAACCTGCCCAGTCAGAGCAGGCAGAGGAAGATGACAGTGATGACGCAGACACAGTCACTTGATCTTACACTCGCAGCCACCAGCTGAGAGACTGACAGTGCGCTTACTTTAGAGGCTAGGATAGAGGTGGGATCTGCATGTGGTAAGACACCGGGCACAAGTGCACAGGAGCCGGTGCGGTGTGGTGCGGGGGGGGGGCGGTGATCGGATACCTCAGGTGCCAGCTCGCCAGAAGGCGAGGTTGCACACTCATTCTGCTGTAGAGAAGTCAGAAGATGACTTTGACGGGCCAGGCTACAGAAGGCAGCTGATGGGCGTACACAATCAAATGCTTGGTGCACTGGAAGGCATTCGCACAATCTCAAGGGGCATGAAGGAGTGCAGTTCCAACTTGGCATAGGACTTTGCGCAGAGCTTGGAACCCATAATTTCCCACATGGAACGGGTGGTCACCTCCATCAGCACACCTGTGGAACCCACCATGACGCAGCGTCTGATGACCGATGTCTTAGCTTCCCTTGCAGCACAAACAGCTGCCATCCAAGGTCTGCATGCTGCATTTGGCATTCAGACTGCTGCTATCATGGCTCTGGGTACTACTATGGAACGGGGTTCCCATGGCGTCACAGCACTCCAGCAATCTTTTCTCCAGCAGATCGCCAGGAGTTCTGAATGGCCGTGGCGACATGGAAGACAAACCTGCTGTCCTCTTCCAGGATGACAGCGTTCCTGCTCTCCTACCCCTGCCACTCCACCAGTGCCCTTGCTGTTGCCTGTCAGCCAGCCAGGCCAGACTGCTGCTTGCCCAGGCCAAGATGGTGCAGTCTGAAGCCGGGCCATTCTCGCCCAGAGCTGCTCGAGGTCATCCTCCAACGCCATCTGCTCCTCCTCAACTAAAGGTCAGCAGCCTTCCGCAACCCATGCTCCAGCCACTGGGGATGCACCTCATAGGAGCACGAGGAAAGGTAAAGACACACGAATGACAGGCACTAAGAAAATGCACAAGGGTGAATAGTATCAGTTTGTTTGAATCATTTCATGTGTCAATTTATAAATGATATTATGAATTTGTATTTGGTGTTGGTTTTCATTTCTGCGGTGAGCTGAGGAAGGAAGCGAGGATGATTTGATGGTCATGTGAGAGAGGAAAGGTAAGGAATGTGGGACTGTTGGTGAATGGGGAGGTATCGCTCATTAATCATCTGATCATACAGAGCCCTGGCAGACAGGGCCTGTCTACCTTGTTGCTTCCCTGACTCCAGTTCCTCTGCCTCTTGCTCAGGTTCTCGCCGGATAGGTAGTGACAAGAGCTGTCCCTTCATAACGGCGAGGTTGTGCAGCATGCAGCATACAACAACAAATCTTGCACCCCGCTCAGCCGAGTACTGCAGAGTTCCTCCAGAGCGGTCCAGACAGCGGAGGTGTTGCTTGAGGATGCCTATGGTGTGCTCAATGATGTGTATAACGAGAGCCATGCTGCCACACACCTGCTGTGCACATGTGCATGCATTCCAGACTGGGGTCATGAGCCACTTCATGAGGGGATAGCCCTTGTTGCACAGTAACCAGCCTTTGACTTGCCATGCTGGTTGAAATATAGGTGGCATATTGGACTGCCACAGAATGAAGGAATCATGACTGCTGCCAGGATAGCAGGCATTCACCTGTATGACGGGCTGCGTGTATTTGCAAACCAGCTGCACATTGAGGGAGTGGAATCCCTTTCTGTTTGTGAATATGGCAGAGTTCAGATGTGGAACACGCATGGCAATTTGCGCAGTCAATGGCACCCTGCACCATGGGGAAGCATGCAATGCGATCAAACCCTCGTGCTCGCTCATACTGCTTGTCTGTGTCAAAAGGGAACGTGGTGAATCTGTTTGAGTGCATACAGAGCCTCATTGACCTCCCTTACACATCATTGCACTGCAAAGTGCAAGATGTTGCTTATATCTTCAGCAGCAGCCTGAAAGGAGCAACAGCAGTACAACTTAAAGTGCCACGGTTACCTTTTCAGCCACATGCAATGCTGTCCTTGTCCTGCTCTGAGGCTGCAATTGCGACTGCAGCAGTTGACAAACCTCAGTCATGACCTCTTTAGTGAACCACAGCTGTCGAATGCACTGGTCGTCGCTGAAGTTGAGGTAAGAGAATTGGTCCCTGAAGACCCTCGCTGGATATGGCCTTCTGCTGAGTGCCCCGCGCCTCCTCCTCCCTCTTCTAGCAGCTTGTCCTGCTCTGCGGGGCTTCGCTGCCTGCTCCCAGTCATGTTCAATTCCCAGAGGAAACCCTAGCAGGCCACCCATTTCTGGAAGCAACCTAGTTCAGCACACTATTTTAAATACCACTAACATATAATATTGCAAGTTTCGCCAAATATAGGAAACTTCTACAAACACCCACAATTGTACCAGTAGCCAGAATAACTAATCCAGCAACTAACCTGTAACTCCTGCATGCTCCCTTTAAATAGCGCTGGTGGGAGGTCCTTCATGCCCTTAAACTCCCATTCAGCTGTGTGAGATTAGGACAGTGCATTGGCTGGAGCAGGGAGTTCGAAAATGCCGCCAGCTGCTTCAAATCAGCCTTGCACACCAATTTACATTATAATCTTCCTACTCTACATGCTTTCGCCATTCCTTAGGTGCACACCCACCTTTACCAATATGGTGCCTTGCGCATGTCACGTTGGAAATGTACACACGCATCTTGGACGCCGTTTTCGGGGCTTAAGTGTCCGCATGGTACCTACAGAGCGGGCGCTACGCGGCCCAATTTAGCCACCAATATGCTTGCAGTTAGCAATGTGTCCAGAACTTATACGACCTCATCCATAACCGACCATGTCCATTCTTCCTGGATCCTCTGTTCCTGGGTGATATCACATTCTACACTGGTAGCTATACTTGGACAAGCTGGCCTCAATCTCACCTCTCGATTTAAGGGAACGTTTACATCGAAGTGACACACTCACATCTGCCTGCATCTGGCTGGTACAGCCACCCAATCTTAACTTATGTAACCTTTCACTCGCTCCCTGTTGAAGCTGCACATTTTGATTGAGAACTGAGACTTTACTGACAAACTAATATATCCTTACTTTCCAAAGAAACAGCCCCAATTATATTGACCAATGAGTGGCATACATGTTAGAATGGTTCAGCCCTTCTGGTGCCAATCACCTCACACAGCCGTGTTGGTACCACTGACGAGCTTTTAATCAATGAAGTTCCAGCACCTAAACATGCCAGGTCATACCTTTACTCCATCTTTGCTGACAAAGGGCCTCTCACAGATTCAGCCAAGACAGGGCATATTTATGTCCTCCTGAACTAGCTATCTCCTGGCCAATGGTCTTGATGGCTTGTCCTCCATCCCTGGTAAGGTATGCTTTGTTTTTCTGACTATTAACTCCATTTTCAGGACATAACTGATGTAACAGGATTTAATGAACACAGGACACCACTCCAACCAGAGTCTTGCAGTCATTAACTTGGAACATTTTATTTTCTCGCAGATCACCTTCTAGAAACTGCACTTCAAATGTATTAGCAAGAAGAGTGTTTTTGTGAATGCGTTTTCCAGAAACTGCAGCTGCTTCAACAGTGAGTCCAACTTTCAGAATCAGAAATTTATATAAAAAAGCATACATATATTTTGGCAAAATCTGCCTCTCCTCCGCCCTTCCCCCTGTGCTTTGTAGACTTTCTAAAAACCCACCTACTGGTATTCATGCTTTAGAAATGACCCCTTCTTTTCTTTTAATTGTCTCGGCAAATTTGACGTGGAATAAAGCATCACACACTGGGGGTGAACAGACTTGAGAAGTGAATTGTGTTGGCTAGGGGCTGCAGAAAGTAACCAGAGACGTCAGCTGCTGATACACACAGGCAGGAACGACTTTTGAACTAAAGTAACCTGAGTTCAGTCACTGACCTTAGCTGGCTGGAACCGGTTTGAATTAGCTAAGTTTTGTGAAAGACAAAGGAGATGTGATAAGACACAAGTCCTTATTTAGAAAAGGAGTAATGAGGTAATGCTACCTAAGTCCTTGGGACAGAGCCAATGAGGAGAAGACACAGGGTAACCGAGGAAGCCTAAACCAACGAAATAGAGAGACAGCACAGCTTGAAGAGATAAGATTCGGAATAAGAATGAAGGATCTGGGGCATGGAGTCAGAGCGAAGACTCCAGAGACCAACCATCGCGGAAGTGGAAGACCCTACGTCAGGGACGTAGAGACGACGTCGAAAGAGAGAGAGAGAACGGAACGCTTGGCCAGCATCAGCTCTCCTTTTCGGGTATTATCCTTTATATTCTGTGACCACTCAGGAAGTGTCAGAGATACCTAGTGAGTGTGCGTTTAGATCTTAGTTTGGGTATAAAATTGTATAACCTGGTGTAAACTGCATGCCTATATCTAACCAGACGTATAAGCTATATGTTTATGATCTAATGGCGTGAATAAAGTGAATTGAGAGTTAAGAGAGAATTGACTCTTCTCCTCTTTGTACTAAGCCAGTAACCGTAACCGGTGACCTCCGGTCAACAAGTCCTATTATTGACCGTTAGGATCTTGAAGGTGCAGTGAGATTAATACTTTTCTTTTTAAGATGAGGTGAAAAGAAATTGAGCACAGAATGCATACAAAACATCTACGAGCATAGCATTGGACTCCATTCCCAGTGATTCATGAATCTGATCCAAGTTTGAATATCAATTTTAGACTGATTGTCTTCACTGGTTAATTTTCACTTGTTCACAGTTAAGACACTGAATTTAAAACTGGCTGGTCGGACTCCAAGAGCGAAAAGGGGGAAACCAATAGGACTGATCCAGCAGATTATGGAGCATTACGGGCAGTAACCATAACTGAGTCCTTAAACAAGATTGTTCCATCATGCTTTGGTCAAAACAGAAAAAGGGTGGCAGCAAAAAGCTGAAGTGAAAGAGTCATAAAATTGCAGAAAACTAATGGGAATCAGTGTGAAGCAAACAAGAATATAATGGAGCGATCAAAGTCAACCAGTTGCTTCAACCACCTTTAGGTACTGGTTTTCAAATCTAGATCAGACTGGCTGGATGGAAGTCTCTCTGCATGTTGACTGAAAGAGTTTTGTGTGAAGTAAGCTTAAGTCGTTTCAACTCAGTTCCTAGTCAGCACATACCCACAAGACAAAATTGCCTTTAGTTTGGCACTACACTGGTAATCTCACTCAGTAACTGCAAGATGGCTAGTGTGAAAAATGGAAATGCCGTACTGCTGCAGTACAGGGTGCCCTTCTGAGATTGATGCTGATGTATATAGTTGGACAGAGTAAAGGGATATTTGCTCTGCATCAATCTGTATTATACCTGTCCAGGGAATGCTTAATATTACACTGGTTATCTGAAATTCACCAGTAAGTTGTTTTAGAAAGAAGTGGAAAGATCAGAAATAGCAACACCTAATTGGAGAAAGAGAGCCTAAAGCTACAGTGCACCACACTACAAGGTTACAAATGGATACAACTCCCTTAAAAATTCCCTTAAAAGCATGGACTCAAAGGGCCGAATGGCCTCCTTCCACACTGTAACCCTTCTATGATTCGATGAAATTAGCCACTGTGGTTGAATAGGCCATACCCTGACTGAATAAGTCCTTAATAATTTATTTTTTTGTAAAAAGTCCGAACTTTAAAAAGACAAACTTCACAAAAATCTCTTGCCACAAATACATTTTAAAAAGTCAAAGAAATTGAAGTTCCAAAATCCAATAAATCAATATATGTTTTAGGTAGAGGTCATTAGTTACTGACAGTTGTCACTGCTTAAAGGATAAGGAATGCATTTTATGTCACTGTAAATATTAACTCTGGAAATTAAGATACACTGCAATATTAACTCTGAAGAGCAATTAAATGTGAATTTTGAAGTGTTTCAGCTTGAAGCTGCTCAAATTCAATTCTACCAAATTCGCTGAACCTTGACATTGTTTTAAGGCACAAATCAATAGAGTCAAATAAAGCAATTACTGTACATTGCAGAAATTAGTCCCCCTTACAAGCCTATTAAAATATCTATGCAGCAATATAGATGAAAATTAGAAAAGTATCAATTTTTTGAAGATGCTTTTTAAAGCAGAATATTCTTGGCCAGTTTATTTTCTATAGAGCAAAGAATTTAGCGGCTGATTCTGTTTCTTTTATACAAAACGCATATTAGACTTCCAAAAATAATGCTGCTATTAAACTGCAGTTTATGTACTAATTGATGACCGTAACCCTCCTGACATACTGTGTAATACAGTAAAAAACCCATCAATAAATATTTACTCAGCCAAGCACAGCATACTTCTGCAAAGCAGTAAACATTTGTTGCATTTACAAGGAATGTTGTTTCCTAAGTCCTATATATCTATCTACATATTCCAAACACCAAATAAGTGTTTAATTATTTCAGCCGACGGAAACTCAAGTCAGTTTGAACCTCACCATCTTTTCTTCACAATGAACAGCAACACCCTGTTTACTCTAAGCTGATCAAATAACTTGCCTCAATTAAGCTGTGATAACAATTTTACCAGTCACAAAGCAAACCAATCAATTTCTAATAAAAATAAAATGGTGCACTGATCCACTCAAGTTCTTACCACTACCAAACACAAATGGCAACTTCAGTCTGATTTTTGTACAGTATCTTTAATCACTCACAAATCTGTTTACACAGCAAGTTCATTTACAAATTAGTACACAAACAGAATTACATAGAAATTATGAAACAGAAACAGACCACTGAGCCCAACAAGTCTGTGTTGGTATCAATCCTCCACAGGAGCGCTCATCCTAATTCCCATATCCCTTAATGACCCTTTCCTTCAAATCACCTATCTAACCTATTGTTAAAGACAACATGGACTCTTGCTTCACTCACGAACTCTGGTAGTATATGCCACAGCCTCAGCCATCTGTTCAAAAAAATGTCTTCTGCTCTCTGTCATAAATCCCTTGAATCTTGTATCCCTGTCTCCTCATTCTAGACCCCTCAACCACAGGGGTGGTTTCTATCTACTCCACCCTATCCCTTCATAATTTTAAACATTTTTATCAAATTACCCTTTAACAAATTTAATTTCTAACAAACTACCTCTTCTAATGAAAACAGCATCCAATTTTCAAGTCTTTCTTCATATTTGTATTTCCTCACACCAAGCAGCATTCTAGTGAATCTGCACTGTACCCTCTCCATAATCTGATGTGTGCAGCCCAAAATTGCTCACAGTATTCCAATTATGGTCATACTAAGGTTGTATACAGATTCACCAATGATTTAAATGTTCTGTACTTCTTGCCATAAAACCCAGTGTTCCATTAGCTTTCTTCATGGCTTTATCTACTGGAGGTGCTGTCTTCAATGTCTTGTGAATTTGAAACCCCTCTTCAACATCATCCAGCTTCTCCCATTCAAAGTATAATTACCATCCGACACTGAATTCCACTTGCCATTTTTTCACCCATTGTACTATTTTATCAATATCCCTTTGTTCCTCAGCATTTTTACTAGGCCTCCAATTTCAGTATTCTCAGCAACTTTGGCCACCACTCTCTCTAGCTCTAAATCCAAATCACTGATATACACAGTGAACAGAAGCAATACCAGAGCAGAACCTCCACTGAACATTGCAGGACATGTCATTGTAATCAATTAATAATGACAACACAATCATGATTTAGGTTATTTTTGTGCAACTCTTAGTTTGTATTAAGCAGTGCCTTCCTCTTGAGGGGGGCACTTGTAGTACTGTTTTTGTCTAGGTGGCTCTGGGTTGAACCCAGTGCAACCCTACTGGCCCTATTCAAAATAGTCCCAGAACAGAACCCTGTGGGACACCATTATCCACTTGCAACCACTCTGAAAAACTTCCCTTAACTTCTACTATCAGTTTCCTCCCTTCTAACCAGCTTTTAATCCAGCGAGCTACCCTTCCTCTAATTTCATACCCCTTAATCTTCTCCAATAGTCTCCTGTGTAGTACCTCATCAAAGGCCTTTTGAAAGTCCCTGTGGACTAAAATCACTTTATTTGCTGTAAGCAATTCCTTCAAAAGAAATGCAACGCAGTCATCAGATATGCAGTTAACTGCCTCTGTTACTAGGTTATTCTATTATATTTGTATTCACAAGGTAACAATTCTCAATACTTTATGGTGCCTTGATGGGCACAGAACTGACAAGGGACTTCAGCAGTAGGGAATGGAACATTATCCATGATGGATAAGCAACATCAGTGCCAACCATTCTCAGGTCTCATATAGCATAGATACACAAATCACATTCAGTCCTCTCTGCCCCAACCTCAAAATTGCAGCTCATATTGCATCCGTGAGACATTTTCCATTTCCACACCAACCATCATTCTGGACTGAGCAAGGCTGCCAATTTAGTGCCCATTTCCACAGCAACAGGGAACTGGGATGCCAAAACACATTTCATGTAAGACCCTCACAGACAGCAGAGCAAACCATCCCATCATTCTGTACTGGACATGAACCAAGGTCCTGGAAGTGAATGTGTAGAATCACCTGCATTATCCAGTCTATTGCAAATCTGAACATTTAAAGCAGTTAAATTATCTTTGGAAGTTTGAAAATATTAAAACATTTGTATTTATATCTCAGGCTTAATTTGTTAGGTTTAGGCAAAGTCTCACAGTTGTAATTTGGTTTATACCAGACGTCAAGTCAGTTTCATGAAGCATTTTTCATGTTTAATGGAGAGGACATCATTTGAGAATACAGAACTGTGGGAAAAAGATGTTTGTGACACCAAATGGATTCCATATTAGCACAGATACCCATTTTACACATAAGTATAATTTTCCAATTTAATTGCTTACCCAATAAGTAGAAATGACCACCACACATGAAGACGTCCTGTAAACTATATTTATATCCCTACTAGTGCTGATGACCATACCTCACTAGATTTAAGGTATATTCAAATAGCTATACTCATCAAAAGTGCCTGTTCTAAAACAAATCTACATACAACCTAGATCCATATTCAACACAGTGTGTGAACTAATGATGTCCCACATAAGTATTCCTAATTTCACCTCCAAGTAAATATACAGAAGTATTGTGCAGTAGACTAAAATGCAGACCAAATTAAGTTCTCATATCTGATAAATTGACTCCACATACACCTTCTGAAAGTGACTAAAAAGAAAAAAAAACAATTGTCAACTAAATAAAACCAATTTGAAGCCATGGGATTTACTGAAAATCTGGCCTGCACAACAATTTTTTTTGGGGGTGGGGGAAAGAAGGTACAGAAATATCATGTGTAATCACGTTAGAGAATAACATTTAATTGAAGTCAACTTTACTGGCATTACTCAGCCAGATGGCAAAATGTGAGGGACCAAGCTTCATTATTATTAATAGTTTTGAAGTTGTTCATTCCTCATTAGTTATGCATTTCAAAATGTAAGGAATCAATGCATCCTCCCTCACGTCAGCTGCAATGACAGATGTAGTAACGCATTCAACAGTCTGTTAATACACACATTATAAAAAAAAGTCTCAATAGGGTGCTCATTTTTATTCAATTATAAAAACTGCTCGCCTGCAGTACTGGTCATGTTACAATATTAGCAATAACAATGATGAATTTTATCCTTTCCTGTTACAAGAAAGTTATCAGCATATACTCCACGTGTAACCCACTCAAATATGCTATTCCAATGTTTTCCTGGCCGGCCCTCCCATCTTCCACTCTCCGTAAACTTCAACTTATCCAAAGCTCTGCTGCCTGTATCCTGACTCACATCAAGTCCCATTCAGCCATCAACCCTATGTTCGCTGACCTACACTGGCTCCAGGTCCAACAACGCCTCGAATTTAAAATTCTCATCCTTGTGTTCAAACCTCTCCATGGCCTTGCCTCTCTATCTCTATAATCTCCTCCATCCCTACAAACCTCCAAGAGCTCTGCATTCTTCCAGTTCTGGCCTCTTATGCATTCCCCATTTCCTTCGCTTCTCCATTGGTAGCAGTGCCTTTAGCAGTCTGGACCCTAAACTCTGGAATTCCTTCCCTAAACCTCTCCAACTCTCTACTCCTTTAAAACGCTCCTTAAAACATCCCTCTTTGACCCTGTCCTAATATCTCTATGTGGCTTGGTGTCAAACTTTATCTGATAACTGTGAAGTGCCTTGGGACATTTTACTACATTAACGACGTTATATAAATGCAAGTTGTTGTTGTTGCTGCAGCGAGACATAAGTTCCAAACCCCACTCTACTAAGCTCACAAATTCAGTCGCAGCAACGGCTAACATTTCTCCCATCAGGGACAGAAAAATCAGATGGATCACCAGGTCTCACACCAGTACCAATGAAGGCTTGGTACCAGGTTAGTCAAACAACATCTTTCTCAGCAATAAATGCAGGGTTGACCAAATAGACCAGAAAAAAGGAAATGAAAGTAACAGTTAGTCCTAATTTTTGTTATACACACAAAAAGCAAAGCCATTCCTTTAGGAAAATACTATACATAAAGAAACGATTGAATGGCCCACAACACTGAAGTAATAACTCGAACTTCAAACTGTGAGACGATCAAATCCTAACTGAAGCAACCTTTTAAAAAAAAAACATCTTGACACAGATACTCATTCATCATGGGGGTATTTTTGCTCTGCCAGTTTTCTTTTTCCCCCTTGGCCCTTTGGTGCCTTGCCTCAGCAGCAATTAACAATCTAAACTGTAACCCTATCATCCTGCAATGTCCACACATGTGCACTTCCACCAAAAGTCACTGGGTAGTAATCAGGAGCAGAACCTCGAGGTGATTCTCCCCTCTAACTCGGGCACAATGAGGCCAATTACAGCACCCTCCCAATTTCAGCCAACTCAGCAGCGACAGGAGATTCAAATCAAAAACTTCCTTAGTTTGTATAACGTAGCAACTCATTGAATAAATTTGTTGAAACTTCAGGAAAGCCCGCTGAAGATGATTTTTAAAAGGTGGAAAAAATTAAGATCGAACTGCCATTCACTCAGACATTTAAAATTTGTCTAAAGTAACTATTTGAGTGCTCACCAATTTATATAAATTTCTGATCAACAATGCAACCTTCTGTTTAACTGAAGGGTTATGTAAGTGCTACTAAAGACTAGATATTAGAAGTATGCATTTTAATTTTTAAAAATTACAAAACCAGTACCTATATGGCCAATAAGAAAATTAATATATGCTAATTTAAAAGGAATATAAACTAAAATATGTGTACTGTAGTTAGTCATGGCAGTTCAACAACAATTAGCTACCATGTTAACCTACTCTATATTTCAATTTGAAGAGTGCAAGCAAATTTTATCCCATGATGTTATAAATATGGGAATGTTCAGAACCAGCCAGTATCAATGTTCAAAAAATCTTACAGTACTCTCTCATATCCCTCAATCACCTCTTTACATACAATACTACTCTTGGTGAAAGATTAGGACTATATTTTATTCACAACCTGCGCTGTGCAGGTTGCAAGGATTGTGTGAAATCTGGAAGGCTCCACAAAATCAATTTTAGGAAAGGGCTGCTAAAAGTACAACCTCACCACTAAAATCAGTGGCATTGTCCATGCCGACACCTATTGTGCCAATTGGCAAACCTGAGTCAGTCAGAAATGCATGTTTAGTTAAGTGAGCACTGCATATCATTTGGGTTTTCCTCTTGATTTTAGGCAGCAAAATTGAAGTTAGCCAGTTGCTGTTGTCAGGGCTGAAGCCATCACCCAACATATCTTGAAATGAACACAAACACTGAGCTCCTTGTGCTAGTACCAAAAGTTAAGTGTCACCTCATATTTATGATTTCCATGTTTTTTGGCTGCTGCAAACTTGTTTGTTCCAATGGAAACACGAGATTCTATTAGCTCCCCTCACCTCCCAATACTTCCTAATTTGTACACGGATCATGCAAAGACCATAAAGAGAGACTACATTCCTTGTCTAGGTTTATTGGGTTTTTTTGAAGTCATGCATAACCCATGAAGTTTATCTTTTCTTACCACAAAGAGCATAAAATCTGACCAAAGATTTTGTGAAAAACATTATAGCCCTGTGAATGATCGATTCAGATCTTTCAGCATTTGGAAATTATTCATCTCCACTAACGGATCCATTTTAGAATCACTGAATGATTACAGCACAGAAGGAGGCCATGGGGCCCAGAAGGAGGCAGTTCAGAGAAGGTTCACTAGGTTGATTCCAAGTACGGAAGGGTTGTCTTATGAGGGGAAAGCTTGAACATGTTGGGTCTGTACTCATTGGAGTTTAGAAGAATGAAAGGAGATCTTATTGAAACATACAAGATTCTGAGGGGACTCGATTGGGTAGATGCTGAGAGGACGTTACCCTTCATGGGGGAATTTAAAACTAAGGGGTATAGTCTCAGAATAAGGGGTCACCCGTTTAAGATGGAAATGAGGAGGAATTTCATCTCCCAGAGGTATGTGAATCTTTGGAATTCTTTACCCCAAGAAGCTGTGGAGGCTGAGTCATTGAATACATTCAAGGCTGAGTTAGACAAATTTTTGATCAGCAAGGGAGTCAAAGGATATGGGGAAAGGGCGGGAAAGT
This sequence comes from Heptranchias perlo, assembly GCF_035084215.1. Lineage (NCBI taxonomy): Eukaryota > Metazoa > Chordata > Chondrichthyes > Hexanchiformes > Hexanchidae > Heptranchias > Heptranchias perlo. The sequence goes on from NC_090339.1 coordinate 18,005,231, forward strand.
GGAGTTGAGGTAAAAATCAGATCAGCCATGATCTCACTAAATGGCAGAGCAGGCTCGAGGGGCCGAATGGCCTACTCCTGCACCTATCTCTTATGGTCCATCGAGCCTGAGCCGGTTCTTTGTAAGAGCAATCCAGTTAGTCCCATTCCCCCACTCTTTCCCCATAGCCCTGCAAATTTTTTCTCTTCAAGTATTTATGTAATTCCTTTTTGAAAGCCACGACTGAATCTGCTTCCACCTCCCAATCTTTAAGTATGAACCATCTCAATTGTACTACTATCATTCTGTTCCCACCCTCGTTTTTTTTCTAAAAAGCACAAAAACATCAAATACCATATCAAGTGGGCTTAAATAATAAATTAATTTGGAGTAGTGGCATTAGAATACCCAATTTACATTACTTAATTGGTGCAAAATTCATTTCTCAAAAAAATTAGAATTTGCGCTATGCAAACTAGACAGTAAGGAAGCAATGCATAACAACCATGCATGTGAGCATCATTTGGCCCATTACTTTACAATGATGTTTCTATCACAGAATCTCTCAATCAAGTTACAATTATTCACTTCAGATTTATATACACAGTAAGAAAGAACTTGTATTTATATAGCGCCTTTCACGACCTCATGTTGTCCCAAAGCACTTTACAGCCAATGAGGTACTGATAAATAAAATGCTGAGAATTAACAAAACAAAAAAGTAAATTACAGAAAGCAAAAAAAGTTGATCTAAAAGTAAATTATTTACAAGATTAGCCCTTCAACAATCTATAGTAGTTTTCCTTGAGGAAACAACATTCTCTATGCTATAGTTCACAAGCAACATTTAAAATCATTTATCATACTGGTATTCACATCTCCACATACACTGTTTAAAAAAAATGACTGGGGGACTGGATAATACAAGACATCTTTGCCTGTAGGATAGGGGTTAAAATAAAACTCAATCTAATGAGAATCATGTCTCCTGTCTCTGCCGATGGCAAGAGCCCCATGTGAAAGATTTCGAGCATTCTCAACCCATTACTGCAGGATACAGCCCCACAGCAAAAAATTACCTACAGATAAAAATTGGCAAATCTCCCTCAGAAAGGTCGCATAGATGGCTTCTGTTGGAAATGGAAAAACATTTTGCCAACCAAACCTTAGTAAATAAAATTCCTAGAAGTGATTTCCTTAGCATGTGCATGTAGAGATACTATTCAAAACCAGATCCAATAGCTGGTGGGGGTTCAGTAATCTGTTTAATTGAAAATTGAAGCCAAGCAGAAAATTCAATAAAACTGCAAAGAACCAAGTTTCGAGGGACAAAGCAGTAAAGTGGGTTAGATACTGGGATGAAACCTCTTCTGTCTGGTGCCGAGATTCTGTGAAGTATTCTGTGAATTGATTTGAACAGCCTTAACCCAATTCCTAGAGTTCATTGGCCAAAGGACAAAACTGTTTTGTCCTTCGGCCAATGACCTCTAGGAATTCAATACTAATTGGCAGCTTTACTCAGAAGAAATAAGAATTGTTGGTAACGAAAACGGAAAAAACTATACTGACAGAGTTTGGGATGTTCTTCTGAGATCTGGATTAAGGCACACTGCCCGAGCAGAATAACAGGATGCAGCTGAAAAACCTACACAGGACCTGGAAGTACTTGATGGAGACAATGGATGACAGATGTGAAAAAAATGTTCCACTCAAGATTGACAGATTTCACCTTGAGCACAAAATTCCTCCAAAAAAATAATGTTTTAAATTAGGGAAATTAACAAGTTTTTCTCCCACTTGTTAAACAGCATATTCTACACATACAAGTTGCAAGTTCAATGATAATTCAATATCCCAAACAAAATAGCTATGGTACAAGTAGGAGACTTCTTAATGCAATGAACGACTTTCTGAAAGTACAGCTTCAAGACAAAATTTGAGTATCAACATATATATGAAAATTATTTCAGGTTGTAATTCTGGAACACATTATTGGTTGTATAGTTACTACATAGGTGTGTAATGTTGTTCACATTACTGTTCCATGTCAATAGTTCAAACTTTATTACAGAACTGAAAGAGCCACAGAACCAAGGTAGTGTCTCCATCCACTGATCCATACTGTAGCATTACATCCTGAGCTAATCTAATGAACAGATAGGACTTATCCAATATTATGTTACGGCACTAGGAGGAATAGGTGTAACACCATCTAAAGCTTCACCTTAACTACCCTATATAAAGACATGCAGCACGACTGTGCCAGTATTTGCAATGACTTTTTTCCCCTTAAAAAATCATGTTAAATTTAAACATGTGGGGAGTGGGTGAAAAGAGTATTTGCAGTTCTAACAAGCACAGAAGTTCCACACATACGATTCTGGTGGCAGCCAAGAACATAAAGATCTGAACAAAATTAACAGTAGATCTAAACTTACCATATAGTATTTCTACATCTGTTTGTAATATTACATTCCTGTCAAATAGTCCAACCATCATTTTATGTATTATCTAATGAAGAATTTCAAAGCCATTTATATAGTATCAGTCCCATGACTCAAAAGGTGGTCTCAGTACAAAAATGGCACAAATTAGCTCCAAAATACAGATCAAATTTAAAATAAATCAGCTGCAATTTTCCATAATTGTATACATAATTACACAATAAATATGAACAAAACATTACACATTGCATTGTTCTCCAAATGAAATGGTATCTGTGCACAACAAAAGTTTACAAAATGTTGTCACTCATAACATCAATTCAAAAATATATGCTTAAATGGCATTTGTTTTAATAGTTAAACAACTGCACTATTCAGAAATGTGTCAACAATTTACAAATTATTTTACTGATTTCCAATTACAACATTTTACTGAGCCACATGAGAATAAGGACAGGCCAATGTTCCATTATGAGTTTTTAAACCAAATTTCTTGCTCAGGAAGTGATGCCTGAATTTCCAAATACTAGCATTGCTACTGAAATGGTAGAAAAAGAAATAGCATTAGGCCTTCAGCAGTAAAGAGCACCCCTCCATTCCAAAAGTTGTGGCCCTATTTTCACATGTTATTACATTAACGCAAATATTAACTGGTGCTTTTGAAGATAATTATTGCACTTAACAGGCTGATAAGAAATGTGATCACAGTGCACAAGTGTAGGCTTTCTGTGACTAATTCATCATCAGGTTCAGTAGATTAATTCAGCATTGACTAAATTACATTTCAGTACAAGGGCGCCTGCCTGGATTGTATTGCATATGCCACTGATGAATATAACTTGCGGCATTCGTCAGTGGTTATTAAACAAATTTCAGCACAATCTTGTTACAATTGTCTCGCAGAGTGGAGTTTTCCTCAGCTGAAGTGGATTCTTCGTTGACCAGTGAAACTAAATTTAAATCCATAACAATTTGGATAAATATAAGAAATTGTTTTCATCTATTCTCAAATTACAGTGCAAAAGAAATTACAATATCAAAAAATTGAGTTAATGATTTGGGTACCTGATCTGCAGCAATCTAATTAGAAATATAGAGCTCTGTCAAATATATATCAATGTTTTAAATATGGTCTTAATGATTTATCTTTCCAGGGTACACTTATGGGCGCTCAAAAGGATTTTTTTTAAGGAAACAACATGTAAGCACTGCATTGTTGCATGTTTTATGTTGAATTAGATGCTTGCTGCTAGTACTGATTATTTAAACTGCACTGGAAGGTAATATATTCTGCAAATAAAAATATCCTGCCTTCAATTTGTAGGAGACACTTTCTGTTCCATGCAGATGTTTCTTCTTAAAAGGTTCACTGGAATAATCATAGTTGCAGCATGAATTTAAGAGACAAATTATTACAAATATTAATACTCAATCCAGAATTTAGAATCTCTTTAAAATGTCCCAAGCCATCAACCAGTCATGTCACAATGCTATCTCTCTACATGGTCCAAAACACTTCAAAGAGTAAACAGAAATATTCTGCAAATATCTAAGCCTTTTGTATACATTACAAAGGCCTCCAATGAAGTCAATGGCTTTCCAAGAAGGGAGGAAATTAAAGCATTGGTGACAAAGATTTGAAATCTGTTGAGATTTTTTTTGAATATCTAAGGAATTTCATAGCAAAATACTTCCTTCAACCATTAACTGCAAAAGTTATTTTACAGATGGCACATGTAATTAAGATATTCTTGCAAGAAATAAAATACTCCAAAAAATATTGCATAGTAATTCAAACTGTAATCATGTCTCTGTTGTGCTTGTTAATTGGCAGATTTGTAATTTGCTACTAACGAACCACTCCAAATCTAAAGTATATTGCAGTCCATTAAATCTTAGTCCTACTACCAAATTACATTACAGCCGAGAATAAAATAATCTAGAGGTTTTTTGTTCAAATAATTCAAGGTCCCATATATTCAAATATTATATGCACAGTTTCATTAGCACATCTAACCCAGTGAGGACTATGTTAAAGGTTTTACAACACTCGTATCCAGCACTATAAATATGTGCATAATTATTTGAAACCATTGGCTGAAACGTCAGAGTGTTCATGGAAAGTCACATATAAAAATTGTTTACATGTCAAAATATATCTTAAATACAAGCAAAACCAATATCAATTATTTTGTGGCTTGCGCTTTATAATATAAATCAGCTAGTCACAGAATTTTGAGACCTGATCGTGAAGAAGTGAGATACTGAAGATTTTGACAGCTTATACTCAATTTTTTAGCTCAGTATGTGCACACATAAATGTCCCACAAACTTCACTGAAAAATAGCGCTTTAGCTGAAAAAGTAGGATGTTAAAAATTTTTACTTCAGTGCATTTTAGTTTTAGAAAACTTAATGATACTATCTACAAGAGAACAAAACAATTATTCCAACAAAGTGTCAATGGAGGTTAAACTCTTATGGCAGATAATGTAATATCCTCTCATTCGTTGAACTTCCATATACAGAGAGTACCAAAATAGTATAAAAGCTGGTGATGGGTTCAGAGTACTTGCTACTTCAGGGCAGCCAGGACCAAAGCAGCGCTAAAGTGCTCATTTTGAATGGTTGAGACAATACTTAGTAAAAATATGCATACTGCTCAAAGTCATGTCACTGTTGATGGATAATAGATAGGGACTGCAATAGACCAGTATGGAAAGGGTTAATCAGGTCAGCAGCAGAAATTCAGTGGCTGACTTGATTGATGGGGGAACCTGCTAGTTTAGGATTGCTATGCATTGTTCTACGCAAGTACAAATTTTAATTTTATTAGTCAAACATGATATTATCAGTAAGCCACAATGTCAAACTAATCAGTACCTAATTACAGTTTTGCCGTTGTGTGTAAAGAAATGGTTTAAGCAGATGGTTTTTGAGTGAATGAATAAATAAGGAAGTGGAATCTATGGTTAGATGATGCTAAGAGTGTTGAAGTTGGGTATGTCTGTGCAATGAAATAGTGCACGGCAGTATGAGGCATGCAGACTTCAAAGTTGACAGGTTCCTAAGAATGAAAACTAACCAGAGTTATGGTTAGCAGATTCACATGGTTAAACAACAATTGACTGCAGGAAAACTATGCTGTGAGATAAAGCATCTGGTACTTACTGATACAAAATCGCAAAAGGAAACCATTTCCTTACATATTACATTTTATTACATGAAGAAAGGGTGTATGTAAAGCCTCGGAGACAAAGGGAAGTTGCTGCTGGAATCAGATGCTGACTGTCATGAGCAGTGATAAGAAAAAGGTGCAAAGAGTGGGAGGATCTGTACCGAGACTGGGAGCTGCGTGAATCCTCCACAGAAGACGTTGGCTGGCGTCGCCCAAGATAAAGAGAAATACAGTATCCTGTAAGTTAAGGTTGCCTCATAGTGGAATGTAGTGTAATATCCCCTTATTGCTATGGTCAATGTTGTATGATTTGCTGGGAAACATGGGGCAGCATTTTAGCACCCGCTATCGGGTGCGTTCCTGGCCGGGGGGGGCTCCGAAAATCAGAGAATCCCGGAGCGGGACCGGAGCCCGCCTCGAACCCGCGCACTTCCGGGTTCCCCGCTGACGCGCCGGCGTGCGCGTGCAGCCCCCGCTGGTGGGAATCCCGCAGGCAATTAAAGCCAGCGGGGTTCCACTTGAAGGTATTTATGTGGCTTGTTCATGTCATTAACTGACCTGATTAAGGGATTATGTGAGGAGTGGTGGGATTTTAGTGCAAACTGGGACTGCTTCCCACACTGGGGGAAACACTCCCATTTCAAATGGGCCTGTTGCAGCCATCAGCCTGTGGCAGCTGCAAAGGTCCATTTGACAGGTGGGGGGGGGACCCTCACTCATTGCAGGAGGCCACTCTGTCACTTGGGACAAAGTTTGGCCTCCACCACCCTCCTCCTGACAATCAAAGTCACCAACTTGCACACTTACCCTGGTGTCCAGACACATGTACCTACCTTGCGGACCCCCTCAGATGCACATCTTCCGGATGGGGGCCGCCGTAGCTGCAGTCATGACCTCCTCGGAGGGCGAACAGCATCACCAGCCTCGCCATCCACCTCTGACACGTGGAGCTCCACAACAGAGTGCTGTGACACATCCACCTGTACAGCAGGAGGGAGGGCTACCACAGAGAGAGATGCGTCGCAGAGGGCACTACCCTCGCCACAGGGTCCACAGACAGAGGCTCAGCTTCCTGGACCTCTCTGAGCAGCAGTGCACACGGAGGCTCAGAGTCACTCGACGTGCAGTCGTGAACATCTGCAGCCTCCTTCATGCCAAGCTGCTCCTGGCTGGCCCTAGCACCATCTTCTTACCTGTCGCTGTCAAAGTCACCACTGCCCTCAACAACCTCGCCTCCGCATCCTTCCAGGGTGCAACCGGGGACATCGCCGACGTCTCTCAGCCGTCTGCACAAGAGCCCTGCAAATACACCTACACCCACTCTGCAGTGACACAATGGGTGGCATCAGTTGTGGGTCTTCATAGTGATCCTCACGAGAGGGCATTATTGCACAAACCAGACAAGATTCGCAAAGACATGGCAGTAGTGGTGCCAATATAATATGTAATGTGAGTTGGTCAGAAATTCAATATAAGTAACAACCATGACAAACCCTCAAGCACCCTTGTGCATCCCCTTCATGCTCACGACACGTTTGCCTTACGCTGCCTACTGCACATATGTGATGCATGCCCTGTGGCTGCAGCACAGGTAGTGGGAGGTTGATTGAGGCTGGCCGTGAAAGAGATGCACGGGAGGGTGAGTACGAGATAGAGCCATGAGATTATATGGGGATTGGGTCGAGTGGTAGTGGCGGGATGAGTACTGGCGAGGTGAGTAGGTGCAGGTACGATGAGGATGAGGTTTGAGTGGGTGTGAGGGGTGATGTGACAGAGTAGTGTTGGCAGTGCAGAAGGAGATGTGAGGTGGGGGCGGTGATGTGGCAGATGGAGTGTAGGGGAAAGAGTAAGTGTACTCACTTTGGCCGACCTACTGAGGTCATTGGAGCACCTCCTGCACTGTATGCAGGTGGGCGATATGTTGGTGGTGCTGGTGACCTCCTCTGCCACCTTGAGCCAGGCCTTCCTGGTGGCAGAGGCAGGCCGCTTCCTCCCGCCCGCCGGGAGGAAGATCTCTGTCCTCCCCCTCCTCCTCACCCCATGTATTGATACCTGGAGTGAGGCATCATTAAACTGGGAGCAGCCTTCCCCCTGGGCTGCTCCATGATGCGATTTTTTTCTATTTGTTGCAGCATCTGTCAGTGGAGGACTGCCCCTTTAAATAGAGCGCCTCCAGCTGACAGATCTTACTGCGCATGCGCAGCCCGCCCGATGTGCAGATCAGCAGTGGGGAACCCAGAAGAACAGGTAAGTGGCTCCAATTATGCTACAATCGCGTGGGGAGCTGACTGATTTCGCCGGGCGCGTGGATAGCCCCCCCCCCGCCAAGAACCCGCAGCAATGCTAACATCGGGCCCATGAAGTCTATCATAAATAAAGATGAAATTGATTTTTAAAAATACGTATATATGTAGCTGTATCTGATTAAATAGAATTTGAGTTGAGGTCTGTCTGAAGACATGGTGCATGATTATCGAACACTGGCATGCATGTGAGCACTACAAGAGCCCTTTGAATGTTGACTCAAAGAAAGTAGGCACCACAGCAGTAGACATTTTAGCTTTACCTGATGGTTCGATCCTGCCTGGGAGTAAACAAGGGTATACATTTCCATATTCAATTTACTAACCTCGATTTGGTAATGAGATTATCTGAAGCCGACCTCCCAAAAAAATGCTTAGTTTACAAAACTTTTATCTTACTACCTAGTACCCTGTACACATCAACCATGCAATGCAGCCTTTCAACAGATCACAAAATGGTGTATGCAATTTCAGCACTTATTTCCCCATAGTGAACCTCAATCTTAAACAAAAATATAGCCACATGCCAAACAAAATCATAGGTGGCCCACCAACACTTACAATCAATAATTCTTCATGGCAAGATGAAAGCTAACTTGCCAGGAACCTCTGGGACCTACGTCTGAATCTAGCCCACATAGGAAAAAGAGAAAAGTTTAATCTTGCCAACCAACTGTAAGATTGCGATAGCAAATTATTTTGGACAGGCTCAAATCAATTATCATTGGCAATGGTCTTTACCATAATATTATCTTGAATTTAACTGCAAATGAGCAATCTCAGACACAATACGAATGGCTCGTGTGGGGAATGGAAATGGCATGATTGTGCACTGCAGGGCACAATTCAGAGGTTGGGGCAATGTAACAAGAGCTTTACTCAGCCTCCAGCCCATTTTATGCCCGATCTGGAAGTGCTCAGTGCCAACACTGGGTGCAAAAAGTGGCTGAGTTCAATTCATCACCACAGACATGCTCATCTTGTGCACAAAAACTTTTTCTTTCCCCCATTATTCACACATCATACCTGAAGACATTAAAAACCCTTCATTCCACACAATTTAATCTCATACGAACATACGAATTAAGAGCAGGAGTAGGCCATTCAGCCCCTCGAGCCTGCTCTGCCATTTGATAAGATCATGGCTGATCTGATTGCGACCTCAACCACTTTCCTGTCTACCTACTATAACCTTTGACTCCCTTGTTAATCAGGAATATATCTAACTCAGCCTTAAAAATATTCAATGACCGTGCCTCCACCGTTCTCTGGGGGAGGGAGTTCCACAGACTCACAACCCTCAGAAAAAGATTTCTCCTAATCTTTTTGAGCCATGGCCCCCAGTTCTAGTCTCTCCCACAAGGGGAAACATCCCCTCAGCATCTACCCCTTCTAGTCCCCTCAGGATCTTATGTTTCAATAAGATCACCTCTCATTCTTCTAAACTCCAGTGCATAGAAGCCCAACTTGTCCAACCTTTCCTCATAAGATAACCCTCTCGTCCCAGGAATCAGTCGAGTGAGCCTTCTCTGAAGTGCCTCTAAAACAATTATGTCCTTTCTTAAATAAAGAGACCAAAACTGTCCACAGTATTCTTGATGTGGTCTCACCAATGCCCTGTACAACTGTAGCAAAACATCTCTACTTTTATATTCCATTCCCCTTGCAATAAATGACGACATTCCATTTGCCTTCCTAATCACTTGCTGTACCTGCATACTAACTTTTTGTGATTCATGTGCTGGGACACCCAGATCCCTCTGTACCTCAGCGTTCTGCAATCTCTCTCCATTTAAATATACTGCTTTTCTATTCCTCCTGCCAAAGTGGGACAAGTTCACATTTTCCCACATTATACTCCATGTGCCAAATTTTTGCTCACTCACTTAACCTATCTATATTCCTTTGCAGACTCCTTGGCCAGGGATTTATTACCAGGGAGGCGGGTTGGCAGCGGGGGTCGACCAGGCACGTGGGTAACCCACCCAGTAAAATCAGTGGGTTCTCCATGCGATCCCGAGTAAATTGAAGCCACTTACTTTGGCTTCCAGGTTTCCCTTTGGAAACCTGCACATTGGGCGGACTGCGCACTCGCATCACAGGCTTTCAGCTGGAGGAGCCCTATTTAAAGGGGCAGTCCTTCAATGCTGCTCCTGCAGCAAACAGCCAAAATTACAGCATGGAGCAACCCAGGGGAAAGGCTGCTCCCAGGTTTAATGATGCCTCACTCCAGGTCTTACTGGATGGGGTGAGCAGGAGGAGGGAGATCTTCTATCCAGTGGACGGAAGTGGCCTGTCTCTGCCACCAAGACCTGGCTCGAGGTGGCAGAGGAGGTCAGCAGCACCAGCAACATATCCCACACCGGGATGCAGTGCAGGAAGCGCTTCAATGACCTAACTAGGTCAGCCAAAGTGAACACACTTACACATTCTCAGACACTCCATCTGCCACATCACCGCCCCCACCCCACAACTCCTTCTGCACTACCAACACTACTCTATCACATGACTCCTCACACCCACTCAAACCTCATCCCAAACTTACCCGCACTTACTCACCTCCCCAGTACTCATCCCACCACTACCACTCAACCCAATCCTCATGACTCTGTCTCATACTCACCCTCTCATGCATCTCTTTCACTGTCACCCTCACGCAACCTCTGCTGCAGCCACAGGGGATGCATAACGTATGAGTAGTAGGAAGCATAAGGCAAAGGTTTCGTGAGCACAAAGGGGATGCACAAGCGTGTTTGACGGTTTGTCATGTCTCTTATGTATATTTGATTTTGGTTCAACTCATATCCAATATTATATTGTCACCACGACTGCCACGTCTTGGCCATTCTTGACTGGCTTGTGCAGTAAGTCCCTTTCATGAGGTTCTCCATGAACACCCACACTTGATGCCACCCATTGGGTCACCCTACAGTGGGTGCTGGTGTAGTTGCACGACTATTTTGTGCAGGTGCATGTGGCGCAGCACTGTGTTGTGGAGCTCCACGTGGCGGAGGTGGACAGCGTGCCTGGCGAGGCTGGTGATGTTGCTCATCCTCGGATGAAGTGGTGAATGCAGCCATGGTGCCCCCCATCCTGAAGGTGTGAGTTTGAGGGGGTCCGCAAAGTAGGTAAATGTGTTTGAACAGCAGAGTTTAGGGTATAAATTAATAATTTTGAGTTGAAAGACAAGGGTGTTGCAGCCTTTGATATGGCACCTTGTCAAAAGCCTTCTAGAAATCCAAGTACACCACATTCACAGGATCCTCTCAGGCAAGTTCCTCCCTATAAACGAGCCAAAAACTTACAAGAGAGAATTTAAACTGTTTGACAGCAAATAAGTGACTCAACTTCTGTAGTGGAATAGAGAGGATCTGTTGCCAAACATAGAGAGGGAAATAATGAAGGTCACAGCACAAACTCAGCTTTATTTACAACACAGCAAAGATCACCTGTCCGCCCAAGGCTCATATTTCTTTAAAAGTGTCCCAGGAGATTATTCCACCTCCCTCCCTACTTCTTTCTCCGAACACAGCCTGGTAGAATTACAGAGCAAATTGTATAAGGAGGCTCAATAAATGTGTGAAAATATATCAAGGTTTCTTCAAAGATCACAGCAGGTAGAATTAAAAGTTCGGAAGGAAGTTCTTTAAAAGAAAATGCTTGGAAGATTATTTTTGTAACAGGTTTCAGTCATTTTGCAAATACTTCAACAATAAACACTGATAAAGGTGCTACAGAAAACAAACTATGCATTCACGCAAGTTTATCATATTCTGGGTGCATTCCATCTTTTAAAACAGCAGATGTAGAACTCATTTATTCAAAAACACTAATTAAATTGAATTGAAGTAGAATTCAGATAGCTGTGAAGGATCTTAATGAAAAAGTTTGGTGGCGTGTATGTAGTATTCATCTGAGTCAAATAACTCCAAATACTGATATGCTTTTCAAACGAACAGTGTTTGGGTAAACCTGGACTTATATTTATACTGAAACTCTATAATTTACTGCTATAAGAATAAATGAAACTAATCAGCAGTACTCACCGAGACTTTGCTTCCAGTTATCTGAATGCAGTGGTTAGTGCAGTATAAATTAATATTGTTGGGAGAGGCAAAACAAAAACAGCAACATTATTAGTGAACTCAGCATTTCATTGCTTAATCATAATCGTTGAGTTACAGTATTAGTAATACATTTTTAGTTCTGAACAGTGTAGATTTCCCTTGCAGAACTGAACAATCCATTTACAAAAATATTAAAAATAGCTAATTAAGGATTTTATTTCCACTTTCAGCAGGGTTCACAGCAAAATGGTACCAATTTTCATACATATGCACGGCCAATTGTGATGCATTTAAATTTACCTACCGGCACAACAAAGTAAGTACTTTTATAGAGCCTAAACAGCAAAAATGCTCATTTTGTATGTGCTGTCATTATCATATACCACTTGCATAATTCACATTGCATCTTTCACTTAACTCCAACTGGAATTAGCAATTCTGCATGCACAATTTATATCACTTCCCAATAAAGATATTTAAAAATAATGTAACCCACAGCCAGAAACTGCCTATCTTCAAGCTGCTTCTTTTTTTCACAAATTAATGTTGTGCAACTTATTATTGTTTTGGGTTACCAACTGCTTTGTGCTCACCAGCCCCAAAATTGAGTACCTCAAAACTAGCACAGCTCATCAGCGTGGCCATGAAAGGTCAATTCAGAAAATGGTACACAACAGTAAATGTAGAGCATTTCCTGAAACTGCCATTGTTTTCAACGTTAGTGGCTTCCTCTGCCCTTGCATAAAAAAACTGAAATAATTTTTGTTTTGCTGTTGCTAATTATGTAATTTTTTCTCTTATTATGGTTCCTGGAGCTGCAATTTTATTATTGTTTCTGTTCCATTTACAGCAACAATACATTACAAACATGGTTAACTGAACTCGTTCATCCAATCTAATGTGCATCATTCCCATTCTGACCTTGCTGATAGGTGTTTGTTGCAACCAGTTCCTCTTAGCTAGATTCAAGTATACGGCATGAAGATTTTAAATGTGATGTGGAAGTCAAAAAAGCCTAAATTATGTGAAAATCCACTTGCTGCCTGCAAATGTTTAGCAAACCGGGTTTAATAGCTTATTTTTATTCATTCATGGGATGTGGGCGTCGCTGGCAAGGCCGGCATTTATTGCCCATCCCTAATTGCCCTTGAGAAGTTGGTGGTGAGCCGTCTTCTTGAACCGCTGCAGTCAGTGTGGTGAAGGTTTTCCCACAGTGCTGTTAGGAAGGGAGTTCCAGGATTTTGACCCAGCGACTGTGAAGGAACGGCAATATATTTCCAAGTCGGGATGGTGTGTGACTTGGAGGGGAACGTGCAGGTGGTGTTGTTCCCATGTACCTGCTTCTCTTGTCCTTCTAGGTGGTAGAGGTCACCGGTTTGGGAGGTGCTGTCGAAGAAGCCTTGGCGAGTTGCTGCAATGCATCCTGTGGATGGTACACACTGCAGCCACTGTGCGCTGGTGGTGAAGGGAGTGAATGTTTAGGGTGGTGGATGGGGTGCCAATCAAGCGGGCTGCTTTGTCCTGGATGATGTCGAGCTTCTTGAGTGTTGTTGGAGCTGCACTCATCCAGGCAAGTGGAGAGTATTCCATCACACACCTGACTTGTGCCTTGTAGATGGTGGAAAGGCTTTGGGGAGTCAGGAGGTGAGTCACTCGCCGCAGAATACCCAGCCTCTCACCTGCACTTGAAGCCACAGTATTTATGTGGCTGGTCCAGTTAAGTTTCTGGTCAATGGTGACCCCCAGGATGTTGATGGTGGGGAATTCAGCGATGGTATTGCAGTTGAATGTCAAGGGGAGGTGGTTAGGTTCTTTCTTATTGGAGATGGTCATTGCCTGGCACTTCTCTGGCGCAAATGTTACCTGCCACTTATGAGCCCAAGCCTGGATGTTGTCCAAGTCTTGCTGCAGGCGGGCTCGGACTGCTTCATTATTTGAGGGGTTGCGAATGGAACTGAACACTGTGCAATCAGCAGCGAACATCCCCGTTTCTGACCTTATGATGGAGGGAAGGTCATTGATGCAGCAGCTGAAGATGGTTGGGCCTAGGACACTGCCCTGTGGAACTCCTGCAGCAATGTCCTGGGGCTGAGATGATTGGCCTCCAATAACCACTACCATCTTCCTTTGTGCTAGGTATGACTCCAGCCACTGGATAGTTTTCCCCGATTCCCACTGACTTCAGTTTTACTAGGGCTCCGTGGTGCCACACTCGGTCAAATGCTGCCTTGATGTCAATGGCAGTCACACTCACCTCAACTCTGGAATTCAGCTCTTTTGTCCATGTTTGGACCAAGGCTGTAATGAGGTCTGGAGCCGAGTGATCCTGGCAGAACCCAAACTGAGCATCAGTGAGCAGGTTATTGGTGAGTAAGTGCCGCTTGATAGCACTGTCGACGACACCTTCCATCACTTTGCTGATGATTGAAAGCAGACTGATGGGGCGGTAATTGGCCGGATTGGATTTGTCCGGCTTTTTGTGGGCAGGACACACCTGGGCAATTTTCCACATTGTCGGGTAGATGCCAGTGTTGTCGCTGTGCGGGAACAGCTTGGCTAGAGGCGCAGCTAGTTCTGGAGCACAAGTCATCAGCACGACAGCCGGGATGTTATCGGGGTCCAGTGCATTCAGCTGTTTCTTGATATCACGTGAAGTGAATCGAATTGGCTGAAGACTGGCTTCTGCGATGGTGGGGATATCGGGAGGAGGCAGAGATGGATCATCCACTTGGCACTTCTGGCTGAAGATGGTTGCAAATGCTTCAGCCTTGACTTTTGCACTCACGTGCTGTACTCTGCCATCATTAAAGATGGGGATGTTTGCAGAGCCTCCTCCTCCCATTAGTTGTTTAATTGTCCACCACTATTCACGACTGGATGTGGCAGGACTGCAGAGCTTTGATCTGATCCGTTGGTTGTGGAATCGCTTAGCTCTGTCAAAAGCATGTTGCTTCCGCTGTTTAGCATGCACGTAGTCCTGAGTTGTAGCTTCACCAGGTTGGCACCTCATTTTTAGGTATGCCTGGTGCTGTTCCTGGCATGCTCTTCTACACTCCTCATTGAACCAGGATTGATCCCCTGGCTTGTTGGTAATGGTAGAGTGAGGAATATGCCAGGCCATGAGGTTACACATTGTGCTGGAATACAATTCTGCTGATGCTGTTGATGGCCCACAGCGCCTCATGGATGCCCAGTTTTGTGCTGCTTGATCTGTTCTGAATCTATCCCATTTAGCACGGTGGTAGTGCCACACAACACGTTGGATGATGTCCTCAGTGCGAAGACGGGACTTAGTCTCCACAAGGACTGTGCGGTGGTCACTCCTACCAATACTGTCATGGACAGATGCATTTGCGACAGGTAGATTGGTGAGGACGAGGTCAAGTAAGTTTTTCCCTCGTGTTGATTCGCTCACCACCTGCTGCAGGCCCAGTCTGGCAGCTATGTCCTTCAGGACTCGGCCAGCTCGGTCAGTAGTGGTGCTATCGAGCCACTCTTGGTGATGGACACTGAAGTCCCCCACCCAGAGTACACTCTGTGCCCTTGCTACCCTCAATGCTTCCTCCAAGCGGTGCTCAACATGGAGGAGGACTGATTCATCAGCTGAGGGAGGGCGGTAGGTGGTAATCAACAGGAGGTTTCCTTGCCCATGTTTGACCTGATGCCATGAGATTTCATGGAGTCCAAAGGCAATGTTGAGGACTCCCAGGGCCACTCCCTCCTGACTGTATATTACTGTACCACCACCTCTGGTCGGTCTGTCCTGCCGGTGGGACAGGACATACCCAGGGATGGTGATGGAAGAGTCTGGGACATTGGCTGAAAGGTATGATTCTATGAATATGGCTATGTTAGGCTGTTGCTTGACTCGTCTGTGGAAAAGCTCCCAATTTTGGCACAAGTCCCCAGATGTTAGTGAGGAGGACTTTGCAGGGTCGGCTCGGTTTGGTTAGCCTTTGTCGTGTCCGGTGCCTAGTTTTTTTTTTATTCATTCATGGGATGTGGGCGTCACTGGCGAGGCCGGCATTTATTGCCTATCCCTAATTGCCCTCGAGAAGGTGGTGGTGAGCCTCCTTCTTGAACCGCTGCAGTCCGTCTAGTGAAGGTTCTCCCACAGTGCTGTTAGGGTCTGGTGCCTCGTGGTCCGATGCCGGATGGTCCGTCCGGTTTTATTCTCATTATGACTTTTTTTTAAGCGAGATTGTGCAACTGAGTGGCTTGCTAGGCCATTTCAGAGGGCAATTAAGAATCAACCACATTGCTGTGGGTCTGGAGTCACAGAAAGGCCAGACCGGATAAGGACGGCAGGTTTCCTTCCCTAAAGCTAGTGACATTAATATCTTGTAATACATAAGACATCAGACTGGCAATATTTTCTATTTCAAAGAAATAGGGGCTATGTTATGCAAGCCACATGCTCATACATCGAACAGCTCTTTGAGCTGGGATTGTTCCCATGGATTGGAGAAAGATCCCATGTGGTGCCTATATTTTGAAAGGCCAGTAAGTCAGACCTGGGAAACTATCAGCTAATTAGTTCAATTTCAGTATGAGGCAAGTTGCTGGAAGGGATTAATAGAGATGCACCATATAATTACCTTGAAAGCGAATCAGCTATTATGGAATCTTAGCATGGCTTCTGGAAAAAAGGTCCCGTCTCACCAACTTACATCCAAACTACAGAACCGAAACACGAGCTTCCTCCCTCCCTACTTCATCTAACCCTATCAGGATAGCCTTCTATTCCTTTCTCCCTCATGTGCTTATCTAGTTTTCACTGAAATGCATCTATGCTATTTGCCTCAGCTACTCCTTGTGGTAGCATGTTCCACATTTTTACTACTCCTTGTGGTAGCATGTTCCATATTTTTAACACTCCATAAGTTTTTCCTGAATTCCCTGTTGGATTTATTAGCAACTATTTTATATTTATGACGACTAGTTTTGGACTCACCCACAAATGGAAACATTTTCTCTTCGTCTACTCTTAACAAACCCTATCATTATCTTAAAGACCTCAATCAGTTCACCTCTCAGCCGTCTCTTTTCGAGAGAAAAAAAAAGTCCCAGCTAGTTCAGCCTTT
Organism: Heptranchias perlo; assembly: GCF_035084215.1. NCBI lineage: Eukaryota > Metazoa > Chordata > Chondrichthyes > Hexanchiformes > Hexanchidae > Heptranchias > Heptranchias perlo. The sequence goes on from NC_090339.1 coordinate 18,022,285, forward strand.
CCTGATATCATCTCAGTTCTGGTATCATCTTAGTGAATCTTTTTTGCACCCTCTCCAATGCTTCTATATCCTTTTTAATATAGAACTGTGCGCAATACTCCAAGTGTGGTCTAACCAAGGTTCTATACAAGACTAACATAACTTCTTTGCTTTTCAATTCTATCCCTCTAGAAATGACCCCTCGTACTTCATTTGCTTTTTTTATGGCCTTATTAACCAGCATCACCATTTTTAGTGATTTATGTATCTGTACTACTAGATACCTTTGCTCCTCTATCCAGTTTAGACTCTTATTATCCAAATAGTATATGGCCTCCTTATTCTTCCTACCAAAATGCACCTCATACCTATCTGTATTGAAATTCATTTGCCGATTACATGCCCATTGTGCAAGTTTATTGATGTCCTCTTGCATTTTAACAGTCTTCATTTGTATTAACTACACCCCCCAATTTGGCGTCGTTCGCAAATTTTGAAATTGTACTTCTGATTCCCGAATCCAAATTGTTAACGTAAATTGTGAACAGTGGTCCCAGCATCGATCCCCGTAGAACACCACTTCCCACCTTTTGCCAGTCTGAGTAGCTTAACCCATCCTCTCTGTTTTGCAGCCAACTTGCTATCCATTCTGCGACTTGTCCCCTGACTCCACATGCTCTGACCTTAGCCATGAGTCTACAATAGGATACCTTATCAAAGGCCTTTTGAAAATCCAAATGTACCACACATCTACTGCATTAGCCTTGTCTACTCTGTTATTTCAAAGAATTCAATAATGTTGGTCAAGCATGATTTTCCCTTCTGAAATCCATGCTGACGATTCTTTATTATATTTTCGTTCTCTAGATGTCATCCAATTACAACTTTGAGTAAAGATTCCAATATCTTTCCTACCACTGACATTAAGCTAACCGGTCGATAGTTCCCTGGTCTTGTTCTATCTCCCTTTTTAAATATAGGAATTTTATCTGTCCGTCAGTTTTCTGGCACTATTTCCTTTTCTAGTGAATATATACACATATTACTGCCTCTGCTGTCTCCTCCCTAACTTCTTTTAATATTCACCGATACAATCCAGGGGTCTTTTCATCCCTAAGTTTGATTAGTTTTTCAATTATCTACCCCTTTCTATCTTAGATGTTTTAATATCTTTTTCAATCTCTTATTCTACTGTCCTGTTCACCTCGTTAGTCTCCGTGGTAAATACAGAGGCAAAATAACTGTTCAATATTTCTGCCATTTCGCCGTCATTACCTGTGACTATATCATAGAATAGAATCATAGAAGTTTACAACATGGAAACAGGCCCTTCGGCCCAACATGTCCATGTCGCCCAGTTTATACCACTAAGCTAGTCCCAATTGCCTGCACTTGGCCCATATCCCTCTAACTGTCCAAATGCTTTTTAAAAGACAAAATTGTACCCGCCTCTATTACTGCCTCTGGCAGCTCGTTCCAGACACTCACCACCCTTTGAGTGAAATATTGCCCCTCTGGACCCTTTTGTATCTCTCCCCTCTCACCTTAAATCTATGCCCCCTCGTTATAGACTCCCCTACCTTTGGGAAAAGATCATATGCGACCCTTAGTGACCCTATCCCTATTCTGATTTTACTTTTATTATCTGTTATTTATGTGTCTGTAGAATACTTTACCCAACAATGTGGAAAATTGCCCAGGTATGTCCTGTCCACAAAAAGCAGGACAAATCCAATCCTGCCAATTACCATCCCATCAGTCTACTCTCAATCATCAAAGTGATGGAAGGTGTCGCCGACAGTGCTATCAAGCGGCACTTACTCACCAATAACCTGCTCACCAATGTTCAGTTTGGGTTCTGCCAGGACCACTCGGCTCCAGACCTCATTACAGCCTTGGTCCAAACATGGACAAAAGAGCTGAATTCCAGAGGTGAGGTGAGGGTGACTGCCCTTGACATCAAGGCAGCAGTGTGGAACCAAGGAGCCCTGGTAAAATTGAAGTTAATGGGAATCAGGGGGAAAACTCTCCAGTGGCTGGAGTCATACCTAGCACAAAGGAAGATGGTAGTGGTTGTTGGAGGCCAATCATCTCAGCCCCAGGACATTGCTGCAGGAATTCCTCAAGGCAGTGTCCTAGGCCCAACCATCTTCAGCTGCTTCATCAATGACCTTCCCTCCATCATAAGGTCAGAAACGGGGATGTTCGCTGACGATTGCACAGTGTTCAGTTCCATTCGCAACCCCTCAAATAATGAAGCAGTCCGAGCCCGCATGCAGCAAGACCTGGACAACATCCAGGCTTGGGCTCATAAGTGGCAGGTCGCATTTGCACCAGACAAGTGCCAGGCAATGGCCATCTCCAACAAGAGAGAATCTAACCACCCCCCCTTGACATTCAACTGCAATACCATCGCCGAATCCTCCACCATCAACATCCTAGGGGTCACCATTGACCAGAAACTTAACTGGACCAGCCATATAAATACTGTGGCTACAAGAGCAGATCAGAGGCTGGGTATTCTGCGGCGAGTGACTCACCTCCTGACTCCCCAAAGCTTTTCTACCATCTACAAGGCACAAGTCAGGAGTGTGATGGAATACTCTCCACTTGCCTGGATGAGTGCAGCTCCAACAACACTCAAGCTCAACATCATACAGGACAAAGTAGCCCGCTTGATTGGCACCCCATCCACCACCCTAAACATTCACTCCCTTCACCACCGGCGCACAGTGGCTGCAGTGTGTACCATCCACAGGATGCACTGCAGAAACTCGCCACGGCTTCTTCGACAGCACCTCCCAAACCAGTGACCTCTACCACCTGGAAGAACAAGAGCAGCAGGCACATGGGAACACTACCACCTGCACGTTCCCCTCCAAGTCACACACCATCCCGACTTGGAAATATATCACCGTTCCTTCATTGTCACTGGGTCAAAATCCTGGAACTCCCTTCTTAACAGCACTGTGGGAGAACCTTCACCACACGGACTGCAGCGGTTCAAGAAGGCAGCTCACCACCACCTTCTCAAGGGCAATTAGGGATGGGCAATAAATGCTGGCCTTGCCAGCGACACCCACATCCCATCAATGAATAAAAAAAACCTGCTCAATCTTTCCTCATAAGAAATCCCTTCCATACCCAGAATCAACCGAGTGCACCTTCTCTGAACCGCCTCTAATGCTTAAATAAGGGGACCAAAACTGTACACAGTACTCCAGGTGTCGTCTCACGAGCAACCTGCACAGTTGAGCAAGACTTCACTGCTTTTGTACTCCATCCCCTTAGAAATAAAGGCCAATATTCCATTTGCCTACCTAATTACATGCTAACTTTTTGTGTTTCATGTACGAGGACAATCAAATCCCTCTGTACCGCAGCATGTGATAATCTTTGTTAATATAATATTTTGCTTTTTTATTCTTCCTACCGAAGTGGAAGACTACACATTTTCCCACATTATACTCCATCTACCAAATTTTTGCCCACTCGCTTAAACTATCTCTATCCCTTTGCAGGCACTTTGTGTCCTCACAACTTACTTTTCCACCTATCTTTGTATCAGCAGCAAATTTGGCCACAGTACACTCACTTCCTTCATCCATGTGGAGATGCCGGTGATGGACTGGGGTTGACAATTGTAAACAATTTTACAACACCAAGTTATAGTCCAGCAATTTTATTTTAAATTCACAAGCTTTCGGAGGCTTCCTCCTTCGTCAGGTAAATGTTCAGGAGCTCCTTGAAGCCTACGCATTTATACACCATGTATTGTTCTGTGATGTATAAATGCGTAGGCTTCAAGGAGCTCCTGAACATTTACCTGACGAAGGAGGAAGCCTCCGAAAGCTTGTGAATTTAAAATAAAATTGCTGGACTATAACTTGGTGTTGTAAAATTGTTTACAATTCCTTCATCCAAGTCATTGATATAGATTGTAAATAGTTGAGGTACCAGCACTTATCCCTGCGGCACCGCACTCGTTACAGGTTGTCATCCTGAAAATGACCCCTTTATCCCGACTCGCTATTTTCTGTTGGTTAGCCAATCCTCTATCCAAGTTAATATATTACCCGCAACACCATGAGCTCTTACCTTGTGCAGTAACCTTCTATGAGAGTTCACCAGAGCGGCGGGAAACAGCGAGAGTGGAGTGGGGATAAAAACAGCACTGAGCGAGAGCTCACCAAAGCGGCGGGAAACAGAGTGCGGAGCGGGGATAAAAACAGCGCAGAGCAAGAGCGGACCGACCACGTTCTGATAAAAATCGAAGAGTAACGTCACAGGTAAAGCAGGTGGGTGATTGGTGGTGAGTATTTCTTTTTCTTAGGAATGTGGGCTAAGTTACAGTAAAACCGTATAGCATATAACTAAAGTTATAATTAACTAAACTTAATTAAATAAATGAGGTTAGTACTTTGATCAAAATTATCAATAATTTGATTGACAGTGACGTAATTAATTAAATACTATAGATATGGCAGGGCAGGAGATGTGTTGTACCTGCAGCACGTGGGAGCTACTGGGCAGTCTTGTCCATGGCGACCACATCTGCAGCAAGTGTCTGCAGCTCAAGGAACTTCGGCTCAAAGTTGAGGAGCTGGAATCCGAGCTGCAGACTTTGCGATACATCAGGGAGAGAGAAAGTTACCTGGACACTTTGTTCCAGGAGGCAGTCATACCCCTTAGACTAAATACTTTAGATTTGGCCCGTGGTCAGGGACAGGAGAGTGTGACTGCGAGTGAGGCAGCGTTGCAGGAGCCTCAGCCCTTCCACTTGTCTAACAGTTACAAAGTTCTTGCAAACTGTGTGGACGAGAGCAAGGACTGCAGGGAGGATGAGCAAACTGACCACATCACCATGGTACAGGCGGCCATTCAACTGGGGAGAGTAAAAAGGAAGGTGGCAGTAGTAGGCGATAGTATAGTTAGGGGGATAGATATTGTTCTCTGCAGCCAAGAGTGCGAGTCCTGAAGGCTGTTGCCTACCCAGTGCCAGGGTTAAGGACATCTCCTCCGGGCTGGAGAGGAACTTGAAGTGGGAGGGGGAGGATCCAGTTGCCGTGGTCCACGTAGGTACCAACGGCATAGGTAAGACTAAGAAAGAGGTTCTGCTGAGAGAGTATTAGCAGCTAGGGACTAAATTAAAAAGCAGAACCACAAAGGTAATAATCTCTGTGTTATTACCTGAGCCACGAGCAAATTGGCACAGGGTAAATAAGATCAGAGAGATGAATGCGTGGCTCGAAGATTGGTGTGGGAGAAGTGGGTTTTGATTCATGGGCCACTGACACCAGTACTAGGGAAAGAGAGAGCTGTTCCATCAGGACGGGCTGCACCTGAACCACGCTGGGACCAATGTTCTGGCGAATCGACTAACTAGGGCTGTAGATAGGGCTTTAAACTAAATGGCAGGGGGGTGGAGGGAGGGGGGGTTCAGGTGGGGGGAAATTTGAATGTTGAAGAGAAAGGACAAGGAAGTAGTACAGGGAAGAGATAGGGTTAATGATAACCAGGAAGGGACAGAGCGAACAAACATAAGAGTACACCAGCAAATGGGGTCAGTGTAGGAAAAAAGTGGTAAAAAGACAAAATTAAAAGGCTCTTTATCTGACTGCACGCAGCATTCGTAATATGATAGATGAATTGACGGCACAAATAGAAACAAATGGGTATGATCTCTTTGCCATTACAGAGACGTGGTTGCAAGGTGACCAAGGTTGGGAACTGAATATTCAGGGGTATCTGAAATTTCGGAAGGATAGGAAGGAAAGAAAAAGGTGGTGGGGTAGCTGTGTTAGTAAAGGATGAAATTAGTACAATGGTGTGAAATGATCTTGGCTCAGGAGATCAAGATGTGGAATCCATTTGGGTGGAAGTAAGAAACAGCAAGGGTAAGAAATCACTGGTGGGAGCAGTCTATAGGCCTAACAATAGCTACACTGTAGGGCAAAATATAAATCAAGAAATAATGGGGGCTTGTAAAAAAAAAATGCAATAATCATATAACTTTCATATAGATTGAACAAATCAAATCGGCAAGAGTAGCCCAGACGATGAGTTCAAAGAGCCCTAACTATAATTTTTCAAAGTTCTCTAGATTCAGGAACTGTCCCTCCAGATTGGAAAATTGCACGTCACTCCGCTTTTTAAGAAAGGAGAGGGGGAAACCAGGGAATTTTTGACCAGTTAGCCTAACATCTGTTGTGGGGAAAATGCTGGAGTCTATAATTAAGGATAGGGTGACTGAACACCTCGAGAATTTTCAATTAATCAGAGCGAGCCAGCATGGATTTGTGAAAGGTAGGTCGTGCCTGACAAACCTGATTGAATTTTTTGAAGAGGTGACTAAAGTAGTGGACAGGGGAATGTCAATGGATGTTAATTATATGGACTTCCAGAAGGCATTTGATAAGGTCCCACATAAGAGACTGTTAGCTAAGATAGAAGCCCATGGAATCGAGGGAAAAGTACGGACTTGGTTAGGAAGTTGGCTGAGTGAAAGGCGACAGAGAGTCGGGATAATGGGTAGGTACTCACATTGGCAGAATGGGATTAGTGGAGTCCCACAGGGATCTGTCTTGGGGCCTCAATTATTCACAATATTTATTAATGACTTAGATGAAGGCATAGAAAGTCTCATATCTAAGTTTGCCGATGACACAAAGATCGGTGGCATTGTAAGCAGTGTAGATGAAAACATAAAATTACAAAGCGATGTTGATAGATTAGGTGAATGGGCAAAACTGTGGCAAATGGAATTCAATGTAGACAAATGTGAGGTCATCCACTTTGGATCAAAAAAGGATAGAACAGGGTACTTTCTAAATGGTAAAAAGTTAACAACAATGAATGTCCAAAGGGACTTAGGGGTTCAGGTGCATAGATCATTGAAGTGTCATGAACAGGTGCAAAAAATAATCAATAAGGCTAATGGAATGCTGGCCTTTATATCTAGAGGTACTGAATTAGCTGGTCTCAGCCAGGGCAATGGTTGGGGTCCTACAACTAACTCCAGTGCCCCATGCCAGGGAGGGAAGGAAATAAATAATTTTGGGGTTCCTCCCTTGTTTGCTATCAGTGACTCTGTAAAAACTGCATTTCGGTAGGAAGAACGAGGAAAGGCAATATAAACTAGAGGGCACAACTCTAAGAGGGTACAGGAACAGAGAGGTCTGGGGGTATATATGCACAAATTGTTGAAGGTGGGAAGGCAGGTTGAGAAAGCGGTTAAAAAAGCAAATGGGATCCTGGGTTTTATAAATAGAGGCATAGAGTACAAAAGTCATGATGAACCTTTTGTAAAACACTGGTTTGGCCACAACTGGAGTATTGTGTTCAGTTCTGGGCACCGCACTTCAGGAAAGATGTGAAGGCCTTTGAGAGGGTGCAGAAGAGATTTACTGGAATGATTTCAGGGTTGAGGGACTTTAGTTATGTAGATAGACTGGAGAAGCTGGGGTTGTTCTCCTTGGATCAGAGATGGTTGCGAGGAGATTTGATAGAGGTATTCAAAATCATGAAGGGTCTAGACACAGTAGATAGACAGAAACTGTTCCCATTGGTGGAAGGGTCAAGAACCAGAGGACATAGATTTAAGGTGATTGGCAAAAGAACCAAAGGTGACATGAGGAAAAACTTTTTTACACAGCGAGTGGTTAGGATCTGGAATGCACTGGCCGAGGGGGTGGTGGAGGCAGATTCAATCATGGCCTTCAAAAAGGGAACTTGATAAGTACTTGAATGGAAAATATTTGCAGGGCTACAGGGAAAGGGCGGGGGAGTGGGTCTAGCTGGATTGCTCTTGCATAGAGTCGGTGCTGACTCGATGAGCCAAATGGCCTCCTTCTGTGCTGTAACCTTTCTATTTCTATGACTAGAGTACAAGGGGGCAGAAGTTATGCTGCAGCTATACAAAACCCTGGTTAGACCACACCTGGAGTACTATGAGCAGTTCTGGGCACCGCACCTTCGGAAGGACATATTGGCCTTGGAGGGAGTGCAGCATAGGTTTAAGAGAATGATACCCGGACTTCAAGGGTTAAGTTACGAGGAGAGATTACACAAATTGGGGTTGTATTCTCTAGAGTTTTGAAGGTTAAGGGGTGATCTGATCGAAGTTTATAAGATATTAAGGGGAACTGATAGGGTGGATAGAGAGAAACTATTTCCGCTGGTTGGGGATTCTAGGAGTCGGGGGCACAGTTCAAAAATTAGAACCAGACCTCTAGGAGTGAGATTAGAAAACATTTCTACACACAAAGGGTGGTAGAAGTTTGGAACTCTCTTCCACAAACGGCAATTGATACTAGCTCAATTGCTAAATTTAAATCTGAGATAGATAGCTTTTTGGCAACCAAAAGGTATTAAGGGATATGGGCCAAAGGCAGGTATATGGAGTTAGATCACAGATCAGCCATGATCTTATCAAATGGCAGAGCAGGCACGAGGGGCTGAATGGCCTACTCCTGATCCTATGTATACGGGACTGTTTCTTAGAATAATACGTTGTGGAACCATCCAATTTGAGAGTGAGGATCTTGGATCTGAAGCTACTGTATTAAACCTAAATAAGGGCAATTACAATGGCATGAGAACAGAGTTGGCTAAAGTGGACTGGGAAAACAGATTAGAAGGTGTGACGGTGGATAAGCAGTGGCAGACATTTAAAAAGATATTTTATGACTCTCAACAAAAATATATCCCAGTAAGGAGGAAAGACTCCACGAGAAGGGTATCAACCATGGCTAACTAGGAAGTTAAGGATGGTATCAAGTTAAAAGAAAAGGCATGCAACGTGGCAAAGATTAGTGGTAAGACCGAAGATTGGGAAACTTTATGTTTTTAGTCCTCCTTTGCTGGTTTCTAATGAGGGGGAAAAACAGATTATGAGAGTAAACTAGCAAGAATTGTAAAAACTGACAGTAAGAGCTTTTACAATTGTATAAAAAGGAAGAGAGTAGCTGAAGTAAGTACAGGTCCCTTAGAGGATGAGACTGGGGAAATAATAATGGAAAACAAGAAAATGGCAGAGGCAAATATTTTGTATCTGTCTTCACAGTCGAAGATACTAAAAGCATGCCAATAACAGCAGATAATCAAGGGGCAAAGAGGAGGGAGGATCTAACAACAATCACTATCACTAGAGGACAAAGTACCAGGCAAACTAATGGGTCTGCAGGCCGACAAATCCCCTGGACCCAATGGCTTGGGTCTTAAAAGAAGTGGCTAGAGAGATAGTGGATGCATTGGTTGCAATCTTCCAAAAATTCACTAGATTCTGGAAAGGTCCCAGTAGATTGGAAAACCGCAAATGTAACACCCCTATTCAAGAATATAATCCTTGATAATTTAATCTCATAGTTCCTCTTTGCTTTCCTAATTGTTTTTTGACTTCTTTCCTAACCTTTTCGTATTCCCTTTTATCACCCTTTCCTTTATTGTCTATGTTCTTAATGTATGCCTTTTTCTTTAGTTTTAATTTCACTCATCTCTTTATTCATCCATGGTGTTTCATTTTTGGCTGGTTTGTTCTTGCTTTTTAGAGGAATATACTTTTCCTGAACGCTATTAATTGCAGTTTTAAATATTATCTACTGCTGTTCTATTTCTTTGTCAACATTTTTTCCACTTTACCTGCCTTAGTTCCATTCTCATCCCCTCAAAATTAGCTTTTTTCCAATCTATTACTTTGGTCTTTGTCTTACTTATGTCTTTCTCAGTTATTATTTTAAAACTTATTATGTTATGATTGCTATTGCCTAGATGCTCTCCTACGCTTACTTCTCTTATCTGTTCTGGTTCATGGCCCATTACTAAATCCAGCAGTGATTCCTCTCCTGTTGGGCTTCTCACATACTGGGTAAGAAGAGTCCTGTACACACTGTAAAAATTCCATTCCCATTTCTCCTTTCACCACCTCCTCTTGCCAGTTTATTTGGGGGTAGTTGAAATCTCCCATGATTATTATTTGATGTTTTTTTACCTATTTCATAGATTTGTCCACATATTTCATCCTCCACTTCCACTATTAGGTGGTCTGAAAAATGTAACGTGGTCGATACCTTCTTATCTTCTGTCTCAATCCATATAGATTCTGTTTCAATCTTAATGTTACATATGTCCCTTTTTACTATTTCCATTATGGTATCTCTAATTAGTACAGCTACCCCACCCCACTTCTTCCTTCCCTATCCTTTCTAAATACATTATATCCTGCAATATTTAACTGCCAGTCCCGTTCCTTATGTAACCATCTGGCTCCTTGCTTTGAATTATTGCCTCCAGTTCCCCGGTTTTGTTTTGAATGCTGTGCACATTGCTGTACAGGAAATTTAATTTATTTGTATTAATTGTTCCCCTCCCTTTGTTTAAAAAATCATTTTGTACTCATGTCCTGTAACTGTATTTGTTCCCTGACCGTTTATGTTACCCTTATTCCTTAACTTGGTCTGACCTTTACTCGCGTTTCCCTTTTTTTCCTTCAGACTTATGTTATCTTCCCCAGATCCCTCCCCCAGTCTTATTAGTTTGAAGTCCTATTGACAGCTCTCTTTATCCTTTCCGCTAGGACACTGATTCTATTCCGATTCAGGTTGAGCCCATTCCAGTTCCTTCCTATCCCAGTACTAGTGCCAGTGTCCCATGATATGGAATCCCTCCTTCCTACGCCACTCGTTCAGCCACACATTCACCTTCTTAATCTATCTATCCCTATGCCAATTAGCAGGTGGATCGGGTAGACCACCCATGAGGTCCTCCTTTTTAAATTTAGTTCCTAACCTCTGATATTCTCTGAGCAGGACCTCCTCTCTTTTCTTCCCTATGTCACTGGCCTCAACACGGACCACGACAACTGGATCTTCCCCCTCCCTTTCCAAGTTCCTCTCCAGTTGCTCCAAGATATCCTTTATCCTTGCACCAGGTAGGCAACACACCCTTCTGGACTTTTGGTCACGATCGCAGAGAACGTTATCTATCCCCCTAATTATAGAATCCACTATGACTGCAACCTTACTATTCTCCTCCTCCCCCCCTTGGACTGCCTCCTGCTCCGCGATGCCATGGTTAGCATTCTAGCTGTCCAACCCGCAGCCTACATCCTTATGCTCACAGGTAGAAAGCACATTGTACCTGTTGGATAGGACCAGTGTCTGTCCCTTGGCTCCCCTTACCCTGCTGAGCTGCATGTTGGTGTGTCTCTAACTCACACTCCAGCCCAAGGACTCTGAGCCAGAGTGTCTCAAGGCGGAGACATTTACTGCAGACATGGCAATCCGGGACAGTCTCACTGTCCACAGACTCCCACATATCACAGTCCCGACACACAACCCGCACGGCCATTTCTAGATTTTTATTTATTTATTTGTTAGCATTAATTTAATGCTAGAACGAATAGAAACACTTAACAGTCCAGATTATATTTAGTAGGCAGATTTTACCTTTATTTTAAATTAATTAGTAATTAATTATTCTGTTTATTTACTTACCTATGCTTGCGCTGACTTACCCCCGGTGCTAAAGGATATTATGCTCTTCATACTTAAGATAAATAATAAGTTTTTGAGTAAGTTACGAAATTGGTGGATAACGGATGCTCAGTTCACATTGCGCATCCAGACTTTTAAAAAGCCTTCTCCAAAATGGCATACAAAAGGCTAATAATTAAGATTGGAGTCTTGTGGGATTGGCAGGCAGATAGTGGGTTGGATAAGGAACTGGTTAAATTTGCATAGACAGAAAGCAGTTATTAATGGTAGCAATCTGCGTGGGGGCCAGTCACTAACAACGTCCCATCGGCATCAGTGTTATGTCTGTTGCTCTTCACCATTTTAAATCAAGATCTAGATGAAGGCATGGGGGAACCATTTGCAAGTTTATGAATGACACAAAGATATGTGCAGGGTAAGAATCCTAGATGAAAAAGAGATTGCAGGCAGATCTCGATGTAATGGGAGAATGGGCCTGTCTGGTAGATCTCTTAATATAGATTAAAGGCAGCATTATACACTTGGGTAGGGACAAGGAACAGAGTCCTCAGTATGTTAGGTGAGCATAAAACTAAGTTAGATCCTCTGCAAGGTCTTCAGCTATTGCACTGGAACTCACTCCACTTTGGTTAAGTGCAGTTAAGGAGGCACAGCCAGAGTGGTAACTCATTATTTTCCTGCTGCATTTATACCACAATCCAAAAGATGATGAGACTGGATTATAATGTAAAAGTGCAATTGCATTGTACAATGCAATGAATAACAGTACTTCTCACCATGCTATCAACTGCTCTGCTCCCAATACACAAACATTTAAAAATCCATACATTTAATGTTGCACTCTGCTGACAGCTTGGTGACCTTTTACTGCAAAACCTGCTCAATTGCATAAAATGTTGTAATAATAGAAAGGAGCCATACAGATCTGTTTTACATATCAGGCAAAATATATGACATCTTAGCATACAATTGTGTTCCTGATTTTTATTGATTGCATCGTTCTTTGGTTTTCATACAGACACAGCATGTTCTCTTAATTCAAAGTCATTTAATTCAAAATATTTTTAGCACAAAATTCCCACTTAGCTGTCTGTGCTCTTTACATGGTTAATTCAAAATTTTGGACAATTCCATTTTTTTTTTAATTATTAGGATTAGACTATGTTGTTTATATAATTCAGCCAATGGATTTCAGAGTAACCAGTTACCTCTATTCTGCATCCACAAAATAATTAGAAATCAAAGCAACACTCAACAACTACAGTGGAATAGTTACACTTCAAATTCAATACATCAACAACTTCAATATAAATGAACTTATGGTGCACTTCCAGCCTTTGGCGTCAAACTATTAAATTTAAATCCAAAGCGTCTAGATTTTTTGTGGCCACACTGCCTATTTGTCACCTTACTGATGTATCACAACAAACCCAACCAAGGGCTCATCACTTGTTCTGTGTCACGGTACATTGAGCCATGCTAATTTTTCATGAAAACTGCAGAAAGCAGGTTATCACAAGTGTGTGACTGGTAGCACCCAATCTAATTATGGCTGCATTGTACATATGACTTAGATCAAATCCAATTGAAATTTACTTTGATATTGCATGGAGCACATCAGATACATCACTACCTCTGCCCATTTTAACTGCAGAAATCCTTATTCATGCTATTTCTGGCTCCAGACTAGAGATAATTTAAACTTCTAAAACTGGAAGAACCAATACTAACATCTCTTACCCAAATAAGAACAAAGAGCCACTCTGTCAGCTTGCTCTACTCATGGAAAATCCAAGACAGTTCACCTAAATTCTTAGGTTTGCAGAAGACTATTTCAGAGCGAGCAATGGTCACCTACACAATTTTAAGTCAAGAAAAGGCATGCAATAGTGTTTCAAAGAATCAGTAGTCAGGACATATTGAGCATAAAGAAATCTGAAGATTCATATCATACCAAGCTTCCCGCATTGGTGCATTTTTAACATCCAGATGAGCTATGTGTTCTTAAAAAAAAATTGGACGAATTTGGTATGTTGTACCAACTCCTCCCACACAGAAAATTTGAATTTAAAAAGTGAAGAAAAAAATTAAGTTCGAAGAAGAAGAAAATAGTATCTTATATTACTGGCATGCACCAGAAAGGGTGGCAAGAGGTCGCTAGCTTGCACTGGAATCTGCAGAACCACAATGCTTCAAGAATGTAAGCAGGCTCCCAATGACATACAAAAGCAACAAATATACTTAGATGACCACATAACTTTTCACAGAGTGGGTCTTGGAATTTGACAGGCACGAGGGAGCAGCGTAAAGTTAGCCTAATTGTGGATAATTTTGCCGCTCAACGAGACATTTAGCATGTTAAAGCAACAAAGATATTGGCCTGCTCCAAAAATGAAAAACCATACTCAGCCCAAAAATCAAAAACAAAAAGCAAAAAAAGAAAGGGGGAAGAAAAATAGGGAAGAAAAGGAAAAAAAGATATTTAAGTATCAATTATAAACAGACATCCTTGTCTTTTTCCATCAATTCTAAATGTGGATAATTTTGCTATTCACCAAAGAGAAATTCAGCATGTTAAAGCAACCAAGACTTTGGAGCAAGCCTGCTCCAAAAATGAAAAACCATAAATCAAAAACAAAAAGATAAAAGAGCAAAAAGAACTTGCATTTATATAGTTAATTTATATGAAATGATGCAGTTTATTTTGTTATAGGCAATATAATGAGCTTCATTTTGAGAACATTGAAAATACTTCTTGCAGACAAGTGAATAGAACATGCAGATAGTTACAGGTGTGCCAACTTGAAGCAACACATCGCCTGAAGATGAGGATTTAGCAAACCAGTAAAAAAGGGAAGAAAAAAAAGGAACAATTGAAGTATCAAAAATAAACAGACATGCTTGTCATTTTTCCCTCAATTTTGATTGTGGATAATTTTGCCGCTCACCAAAGAGACAGTCAGCACGTTAAAGCAACCAAGATATCAGCCTGCCCCAGAAATGAAAAACTGCACTTAGTCTATAAATCAAAAGCAAAAAGGAAAGATAAAAAATCTGTCGAAGTATTGTAAAAAAAATGGTCATCACAGATCTATGTTTTGTCAAGCTAATGAACAGGTTAGTTAACTATTATGATTTCAATAACCACATATATGATTACTAAGGTTAAGTGCAGCTGGATTTTAGTATCATTAGGAATGAAATGAGAATGCCTTATTGTTTAAGAAAATAACCTTGGGTTACTTAATAATTAAAGCAGAGAATAAGTATTGATGGAAATGACTAAACAAACCATGCTTTAACAAATCTCTCACCTATTGCTTATGCTTCTATTCAAGCAAACTGTGTAGAAAGTATTCTTTAGACTTGCATCTCTAAAAATTCCAACACATGCTTTAGTTCTGACACTAAGCAAATTCTGATCTTTTAAGCTGAAATAGTCAGTTTGAGCAGCTATAAACTTACTGTCAGTATATATCTTTTTAATTGGGTATTAATGTTCAAATGCTACAACAATGTTAGGAACTAAAGTTGTACAATTTATGACATCTTACTGCTCTGACTTTCTAAGTGTCAAATCCAAGCTTTAGTAATCATGTTGATGCCTTTCAGAGAAGAGCTGATCACCTTGTAGAATGTCACAATACATTGTTTGACTGGTTAGATACCCAAAGGCTGAAAGAAAACTTAGAATTTTTTTTTTGCTTAAAAAAGTACCTTTTTTTAAAACTATAACTTCAATATGTTTCTCCATTCTGTATTGTTTCTTTCTAATCAACAGTGCTTCAGGCATGACCTTTAACTCAAGGCAATTACTTTCTGAATCACAAAGAACATTTTTAAAAGCAATTCAAAATTTCAATGATGAACGTATCATGACATTGAATTATCCTGATTTTCTTGTACAGCAGCACTGTAAAATGCACAAACAGCTCAGTTCCTCCGCCACAAATACAACCTCCACCCATTCCAAAGAATATGCTCTACCAACAGCCATATATGCAAGGGTCCACAAGCCATTGAAAGTTAGAGCTAACAATTTGCCTCCACCAGGACACGTTTCATCACAAAAAGGCAGCCAAGATATTTCAAAAGTGTTATCTGACAAAGGCAAATAGTTAATCTGACAAAATTGCATGGCGATAAACAAATATTCCTGTCCCATGTGGAGTAATGTGGACTGATTGGCAATATTCACCACAGGCAAGGAACGCTTTGCAACATTTTAGACAGTAGCATCAATTTTACATTGATATGATAGCCAGCTTAGAAAAGATTAAAAGTGATACCATCTTTTAATGAAATGTTTTGAGCAGCTGAAGCATGAGGCGGGTCCAAGTGAGACAGAACTTCCAAAGTTAATCCTGAATCCCAGGTAATACTTAAAAATTCTGCAGAAGCACAGAATGACATTCGTCCTACTACAATAGCATCCGTCCTGCATGGTGTCTTAGTTTTTGGATTTTTGGTGTGTACTTGTCTGCTTCTGTGGTTCATTGAGAAGATGCTGGTATATGTGGCTTTTCTGTACCTACAAAATCTTTGCAAACCCTGTTCATCAATTGCAGTACAAGCATTTTAACCAAATAAACTGTGACTGAAGTAGCACAATCCTTAAAAGCAAATATGCCAGGAATGCTTTCGTTCCTCAAAATATACCTCAATTTATAAAGTGGTTTTAATATGTACAACTGGTAGAGCAAGTCACGTTGTGTGTTTACTTACAATTCAAAAAACTACAATGCCCAACATTTCTTGTTGTATGTTAATTGGAACAGACACCTATGAATATATAAAAGTGAATGGATATATTTCAGTTTATTAAATCACCATCAGGTTCCGCCACTCCTCGGGTTTTAAGTGTTTAGAAAAAATATATATATCTAGCATTTACTGCAACATATAAAGTGGTTTCTGAGGCATATCTGGGTACTCATTCCAGTAAAAGAAAATACAAAAAAATAAAATCAGAATTTTGAAGCAAAACCTAATGCATGTTATGACTGTTCATGCTTACAGCAATTTCAGTTATCGTTTGAAACATATTTCTGCCCTTGGATACTAATCACAAATTTAAAAAAATGTTTTTTTGCCCCAGCAATACTGCAGTACTGTGGGTTTGGGAAAATTTTTGACATTAGCTCTGCTTGTTTAAAAAAAACATTTATTTTAAGCTTGTAAGCAGATGATGTTCAGGCAATATTCAATTTTATGTTCAGATATTGATAACTCTGGATGATACCACATTATTCTTCATGAATTTTGCATTACTCAATTCAACCTACTAAAATGTCATAGATGATGGACATGTGAACAATAAACTCAGTCCTACAGGTTACTAAGCAGAAATTTTCAATAATAGGAACATTTCTTGAGAAAAACTCAGATCCAATTTTCTCAAATATTCAGCGATGACTTTTTTGAATTACGAATATTATCTCTTATTTTAACCCTTAAAAGAAACTATGAAAATTAATGATAAAGTGAAATTACATTTTGCATAGGTTGACCCGTGAACAATTGTAATTGTCCTATGCAGATACTTACTCCTTGCACAAAAAACACTACCCAAGCTTTAAAAATCACATGGATTACCCCAGGGCAGTAGGTGCAAGAGGTACTAATGGTTTATAGTAATAAAAGCATCATGTTTCAGATTAGAGTATTTTGTGTGATGTGTGCCAAATCCTTGTGAACAATTTATCCACAGAAGGCATTTTAAAACCACATTATTAAGCAGCAGCTTTAAGCAATGAAAAAGGGAACATTTAGGCAGCAATCATGGATTACAGCTTAGCAAGTGCAGAAAGCAGATCATGTTAAGCTTATTATATTTGACTGTCTGAGAAATGTCATTTACTGTGCTGTCTTAAAAATGGTAATTTTATTTTAAAAGGATCTTACAGATTTGGCAGTTGCAGAGATGTATTGAACCACCATTTCTCTTTTCGTCGTCAGATCTTTTCCTCGGAGTGGAACCTTACGCTCCTCATTCAGATTCATGTCCTCCTATTGACAAACAATTGAGGGAAGATATTAAATAAGCAAATAATATTTAATAAATATCCAGCTCTCTGAAGTTTAGACGATTCCCAACAATGTAAAGACAAGCCTTTCTAAAAAAAAATAAACCTTGGATGAATTATAAATATACATTTCATCTTGAAATGTGTTGCACTACTAGCAACCTCAGAGTCCAAGCAAATAAATCACCTGTACCAAATGTATGTTGAGACAGACATTGTAACATTGTCTGGTTGTAACAACCATTTTTTGTTGGATCAATATTTGCATTTCAGCCAGAAATATAATGCATCTGTGACTCACAAACTGACTGAAACATCAACCACACCCAAAAGAATAGGAGTGGATGTACCCGTTATTTCAAATAGAACTGTTGAAGCCTTAAAGTTCCATTTGCAAAGTTGGACTTGAAACCGTGACTTAACCAATATTTCAGCTTGACTGCTTTCTGTGGTTGTGTTGCACAAGTTTTGAAACAGAATATTAGATGGTACGCCTCGTTCCAAGCAATCCAAACCAGAAAGGCAACAGATTTTCTCACTATAACTAAGCTCTTTATAATTGGAGCTTCTGAGTGCAAGTTTTTTTTAAAACAAAGACTGGCCCCAAACAAAAAGATATTCAACAATTTTATGTAGAAATAGCAGGGAATTCTTAAAATCAAAATTTTTTATCCAAAAAGATTCCAACATCAAGCATGGCATCTTATTGATTATTTAATTGTTCTTCCAACACAGAATTATCACAAATAAATAACCTTGTCTTTTCTGAATTCTCAATTCTGAACAAAATGGAAGTGTGCAACAGGAATTTCTTAATTCTACAGGATTCCTAGTGGGAATAAGCTATGCAGCATAGCTTATTCCCATCAACCGATCTATTGAATTATCAGTGGCCATGGAAAAGACAAAAAGGACCACAAATTCTCAAAAAATCCCAATGGCCACTAAATGAAGTTTCCACTAATTAATCTTGGATATGATGAAATAAGCGTTACTTAACCAATCACCTTGAACAAAAGTAGTTTCCAAAAATCTAATATGCCATCTTTGCAAAATGTAGTATTTTGGCATAGAAAGAAAAAGGTTTTACACAGGGAAGAGCAGAAAGGCTATACAAGTAAAAGACAGTCATATAGCTATTTTTAAAACACAGAATCCTAATCAAAAGTTATATAGTTGTAAAACTAACATTAAGAAGCAATTTTTGTCTGGTGTAGCTTGGTAGTGGCTCTTAAAAATCAGTCAAAATATAAAACCATTTAAAATACACAGCTGCATTCAGAATCATATCCCCAACCTAACGTGATAAAATGTTGCAAGGATTACTGATTGTTTGTTTTCCGAGCAGATAGCTTGAGGGAGTAGATAAGCCATACAATTCAAAGACAAGAAACTGTGATTTGCTAATTCATGTGTGTGACTGACAGCTCCTTTTAAATTTATTGATTCAAAACCTCAAAATACAGGCAATGGTTCTGGGGTCATTTAAAGAGTATGCATTGTTCAAATCAGTGTCAGAGACTGGGCAAAATCTATTTTTTATGCTACTCTGTGGCTTTCAAAGAAGAATCTTCTGAAGGTACAGGATAGATCTAATAGGTAAAAAAAAATCTAGAGGGGTTTTCTGTTTGTTATCCTGGGCATATCATCAAAACTCAGATCAGAGCCAGTGAAGACATTTCGAAGGATGTTAGGGCCTAAGACTCACCTATGAGAGCAATCTAAACAGGGAAGGCAAAATATCTAAGGGGCAGAAAAGACCCAAAATTGTAACACCATGTTTATAAAGCTTGATACAGGAAGAAACGGAAAACATCCCTAATAGACAATTCATGAAGTCAAACAACAAATTTAACTTAAATTAAAGCTCCCTTTATAATGGTTTGAGAAACACTAATTTGTTGTAATAGGAAAAATCAGAGGGTTAATTTATGAAAAGGTGTGCGGGTTGAGGGGGTTACATTTTTGCAGAAAAATTGATTCAAATACGAAAATGTTAAAAAAAAGTTTGGATTTTTGACCCAGCTTCACAGAAATTTCACTTAATTACCTTTTCGTAAGAAACAGAAGAATCTTCGGCCCTCACCATATTTGGTAATCTAGATATATTTTTCTGAAATATTAACTTGTTTAGAATCACATTAGTCCAGACCAACTGTAATAGATAATCTTCGTGAGATAATATCCAGGAAAATAAAGGAGGAAACTGAAAGTACTGACAACCATTTTGAGGGAATCAACAAACTTTGCAGAGACTGAAAACTGGAAAATGCAATTCCTGTATTCAAAAAGGGCAACAAGGACATACCTGACAACTAACAGGTCCATAAGCCTGACCTCAATAATTGGAAAAGTAATGTAATCATTGGTCAAACGTAAAGGAAGAGTACCTACATGAAAATAACAATAATTGAGAGCCAACGTGGCTTTAGAACGGTAGATCTTGCCTGACCAAACTCAGAATTATTTTTTAGGTAGTGACATTCTAAATTGACAGTGCAAAGTCATTACGACAGTATACCTGGACTTCCAAAAGGCTTTTATTACCAATCAAGAGACTCCTTTACAAACTAGTCAGTGAGTATCAATGTTAAGGCATGGGTGTGGATTAATGAAGGGCTAAAGGGAAGGAAGCAGTACCAAGAGTACGTAGGTTGTAATGCTGAATGGGATGCTCTAAGTTCTGTGCTGGGATCCCTCCTATTAGAGCTGTATATAAATTATTTGGAACCGCAGTCCACAATGCAAAGTAGTCAAATTCACAGACAACACTAAGCTTGGGGGCACTGTGGACACGGAGAAGGTAATCAAAATATTACAAAGAGAGCCCAACAGCATTTGTACCTGGGTGAATGAGAATCAAATGAAGTTCAATATGAACAAATGCCAGATACTTGGAAGTAAAAATAGAATGCACTTGTACTCCATGGATTGGACAGAACTTGCCACGGGAGAAGTTGAAAGAAATCTAGAGTGTTAACTGACTTCAATCACCATGTCCAAACAATGTGAAGCAACAACAAAGCAAATAGGATGCTAGGCTATATCAATTGCATTCAAATTCTCAAAGCCAACGCTGAAGCTGTACAATTCCCATGGTGAAGCTACACCGAGAATGATGTACAGTTCTGATTGACATAACATAAAGGAGCCAACTAGGAGCTGACGCCCAGTATCACAGAGAAGAGCTATTAGGAATGGGATGTCTTAAAAGGAAACTCAGGTGTGGAAGGTAATTAACTGGGTAGAAAAAGTAAACCCCAACACAATTATTTCGGATGCACTATGGTGACAGGACAAAAGGACTCAAGTTCAGGCTATGAAAAACAAATTTAGAACAGACATCAGAAAGTACTTTTTTTTTTAAAAAGTGACATCAACAGCTGGAACTGGTTGCCAGGATGAATAATTTAAGCTCGGACACTGGACTCTTAGGACTCAAAAATACTGCCAAATAGTGTTATTTCCATGAAACTAGTTTTGGAACAAATCCTCGCCCCACCAAAAAAAACATAGCAGCTGATTAAAAGAAACTCCTATATCATTTTATAAACAAAAACACTAAAAGGACCATGATCTGCAAAATTAGTGTGCACTAATTGCCATACTACGTTGCAGCTTGGATAATACTGTACGTCATTAACATTCAAAATTTCATCAAAAACTCCAATGTCAAACAAATCTGGTAAAACACACAGCTGCATTATAACTCTCAGTGGCCCTCGCGTGACAGCTGGATTACAATCCTCATGACTGTACAGTTACCAGGCAGCAGAGCACCATAACAGCAGCCAGGAGACTACATAATAATTATGCTTTTTATATATTTGTATTTAGTAGCAAGAACTGAGACTCATTTATCCTTAAAAAGGATTTGTTTTGCAACATAATTGCATATGGTACCATAAAAAAAAAGACACTATAAACTGCTGCTTACTAATTATAAAAACTCTTATATCCAGGACAGTATAAACTTGGCTATGGCAACACAGAGCAAACATCTACCACATCTCAAGATTCAAAATATTCTCCATGAACAGACTTCTGTAGCCCATCACTGAAGTGCTATTACTGATGATCTGAAAGGCACTATATATCAGGTGTCAGCCTTGGCTCAGTGGTAGCACTCTCACCTGTGAGTCAGAAGGTTCTAGAAGAGTTCGAGCTCACTCCAGAGACTTCAGCACATAAGCTCGGCTGGCATTCCAATACAGAGGAAGTGCTGCACTGTTGGAGGTGCCTTCTTTCAGATGAGATGCTGAACACCTATCTGCCATTTCAGATCAGAGGGCACTATAGAAAGAGATGGGGAGTTCACCCGTTGTCCTGGACAACGTTTACCCCTCAAACACCATTAATACAGATCATTTGCTCAGTTGTCTCACGGCTGCTTGTGGAACCTTACTGTGCACAAATTGGCTGCCACATTTCCCTACATTTCAACAGTGACTCTGCTTCAAAAAAATACTTCATTGGATGTGAAACACTTTGGGAGGTACGAAGATTGTGAAAGGCCCTACAGCAATGCAACTTCTTTCTTTCATTCTAATATTCCAAAGGACAGCTAACTTCATCAACTTACATACTGAGAAAGCACTTGGTGATGTGCTATATCATGTGGATAAAAATGGACACTGCAGGATGGGAAAAGAGAAAACAGGATAGGAGTTAGCAATTGCAACCAATAGCCTGATCGTACAGGAAAAGTTTTCGCTGGCTTCTGGAAGCAAAAAGGAAGGTAGCAAAACAATGGGATTTCAGGAGTGTTTTCAAACAACAGAGGCATAATGGCTGAAACAGTGGTCGAAGCAGGGGACAAGGACAAACTGGTCCCAGTGGAGCTGCAATGGTATGCACAGAGGTATGACCAGAGGTGGCTACAAAGGGAGGGTGGGGCAAGAACAGAGAGTTTCAAACATGAAAAGGATATTTCAAATCAATTTGCTCGAGCATGGTTAAAACTTAGGAAGGACAAGAATGATGGGACTCCATAATATGGTGCAGTGAAGAAAACACCCCGCAGCATTCTGAATTAATATGTGTAGGCTAGCATAGAATTGGAAGGCTTGAAAGACGGCAATGGTGGTGGAAAAAACCGAGTGGAGATGGGTATTATTGCAAAGGTGGGGAAAAGCAGTCCTGGTAATGGGTTGGATATGGGGAGGGAAACTCAACTCAGAACGATCAGTACACCAAGCCATGGTTGCTTGCGAAGGCAACCACAAGTATGCCAGTCACTACTGTCAATCCATTCGGCCTGGACATCACTCGTTTGCAAAATCATTTCAGCCTGGACATGGCTTGTTTGCAAAAAGAGTCCCCGTTTAAGCGATCCAAGAAGGGTTTAATTAAACTACACAAATGTATTAGTGATGCATTGAACCAGACTGTGATAGAAATGATAACAGAGTATGCAGTATTGGCTTATTGGATGGTAAGGTTCCTTCAGGGCACATGACCATGGTCAAATGGAAATATTATGGCAATGTGTAACTTAACTGATCGCAAGGAAGTTACTTAGTGTACAAGGTAGAAGCAGGAAAAATTGCACCTTCGACTGGGATCTGAGCCCTAGGTAATTACGGGTGAATTTTTATGAGCACCCGAACCATGGGATCAGGGAAAAGACATGCATCCGCGAGTAGTGTCTTACAGTCATCGAATGAACTCACCTAAAGCAAGCTAGCTAAAAGTTCCATATCACTTCACTTGACATTTTACCTCAATTAAAATAAAGAACTGAAAGTAAAAGTGAAGCATCATTTTAAAATGTGGATTCAGTCGGAAAATAATGAAGGTTAGATGAGTTGCAATGAAAAAGCTGGACTTCATTTTTTAACTGCACAAGTAAATTATATAAAATGTTTTTAAAACATATGAAGATATACATTATTAAAAGTGCTGACATTTTTTGATCCCTGTGCTATTTTCAAAACCTTACATTTTTGAAGGGTTCAAAGATTTGATACTGTAATTTGAATGAGATTATTTCAAGTCTGATTGATGCTGTAATCAAAGTTGAGCACAACAGAGCCTTTACAGAAACCTAGGGACCCCTTAGAATTACATTAGCAACAATCTAATCAAATGCTCACACTTATCTGTCAACAAAACTCATGTTGAAGATGTGCCACCTGCAAATCCAAACATACCATAATGTAAAATTCATCTACCAGTTACCCACCAGTTCCTACAATAATGTCCATCCACAATAACAAACACTATTGCATGTGAAATATTTTCAAATTCAAAGCTTACTTGTACAAATCTAACCATTTGCTGAAATGGTTAGTTAATATACATTAACTTCTGCAGGAATTTAATTATCCAATGGCAACAAATTTATAAAATTCTGGATTGTTTGTTGCTTCCCACTTGTGAGAGAGGGGACATACTGAAGTGTGTTGAGAACTAAGTGCGATATCATCAGGAAATGTGCTTTGCACAAAAGACTTTTAATACATTACTTGTAGATATCTCGTAGCGTTGCTTTTGGTAAATTGGAGGGACTCTGATAAGGACCAGTGTGAGCTGTGTCTGAGTGTGCCACCGCCGCCACCCTCCCCAATGTATCTTTATGTACTGATGTACCAGGAATGAGGGATGTCAGTTATACGAGAGACTGAAGAAGCTGGGGTTGTTCTGCTTAGAACAGGGAAGGTTAAGGGGATATTTGATAGAGGTGTTCAAAATCACAAACAGTTTTGAGAGAGTAAATAAGGAGAAACTGATTCCAGTGGCAGAAGTGTCAGTAACCAGAGAACACAGATTTAAGGTGATCGGCAAAAGAATCAGAGGCAACATGACGAAACATTTTTTTCTGCAGCGAGTTGTAATGATCTGGAATGTACTGCCTGAAAGGGTGGTGGAAGCAGATTCAATAGTAACTTTCAAGAGGGAATTGGATAAATACTTGAAGGGAAGAAATTTACAGGGCTATGGGGAAAGAGCAAGGGAGTGGGACCTAAATGGATAGCTTTCAAAGAGCCGGCACAGGCAAGACGAGCCGAATGGCCTCCTCCTGTGCTGTACCTACTATGACACTATGACTGTGTGATCTGTCTCCAAAATTGCTTTCCATCTGTCTGATGCATTTCTCTGGGTTGATCTTACCCATTTCTGTCTCTGCATTTCCATCTCCCTAACATCTTGTCATCATCTGTTTCTCCCTTGAAGTTTTAGCTGAATTTGTCCTCCTATCTCTGTGCTCTTTTTCTTTTCCCTATATATGTACTTTTGTTCCTATGTCCCAACTCCCTTTACAAATCTGCACCCTGCTGCATTTTAAAGTTGTACATTCTGCCAGGCATTTCTTTCTGGCTGCTGCAATCTCTCTGGTGGCAGCAAAGACCTGTATGGGCAAAGACAAAAACCATATGAGAAAGTTAGTGGAGCTAAAGAAAATGTAGTAGGCAGCAGGGAGCAGGGCCCAATATTGACAGAAATCGAGGCCAAAGCGGGATGGTCAGAAAAGAAAGCAGAGTTGGAGTCAGCTGGATGATGGGGCCTAAATGGTACAGGAACAAGTGGAAGAGGCAGGTTATGCCTCTCTATACCTCTCCTCCTTTTAAGGCGCTCCTTAAAACCTACCTCTTTGACCAAGCCCAGTCCTAATACCTCCTTATGTGGCTTGGTGTCAAATTTTGTTTGATAACACTCCTGTGAAGGAAGTGCCTTGGTAAATTTCTTAACTGTGAGGCAGAACTGGGAACATGGTCCAGAGAAGGAAAGAAAGTCTGGCAGAGTGATTGAAGTACAGTAAAGTAACAAAGGCAATAACAGAAGGGCAAGAGAGCACAGGGGTATTAAAAGAGAACAGGAGCAGGCAGCAAGAGGGTGAAACAAGTGGAAACAACTACCTAGTAGGTGGATGCCTACATCTACCAGTGCAACAAGCAGCTGTTTACATAGGAATTCCCATTCTAAAATTTTACATAATAATTTTACATTGTAAATGTTGACATAAAAACACTGAAAAATCATGATAATGGGAAGTAAGATTTGTGGACAGGAATTGCATGCCATATGCAAAACTTTAATAATATGCAGATTTGTATGAACTGCACCAAACTGGCATTTGGATCCATAGGCTAACTAGCTTTTCAAAAATACTGATTTATTTGCATGTTTAAGCAACAACTTGTATTTATATAGCGCCTTTAACATAGTAAAACGGCCCAAGGCGCTTCACAGAAGCGTTATCAAACAAAATTTGACACCAAGCCACATAAGGAGATATCAGGACTGGGCTTGGTCAAAGAGGTAGGTTTAAAGGAGCGCCTTAAAAAGGAGGAGAGAGGTGTAGAGGCATAGAGAGGCAGAGTGGATTAGGGAGGGAATTCCAGAGCTTAGGGGCTAGGTAGCTGAAGGCACAGCTGCCAATGGTGCAGCGATTAAAATCAGGGATGCGCAACAGGCAAGAATTGGTGGAGCACAGAGATCTCGGAGGGTTGTAGGGCTGGAGGAGGTTACAGATATAGGAAGGGGAGAGACCATGGAGGAATTTGAAAACAAGGATGAGAATTTTAAAATCAAGGCGTTGGTGGACCGGGAGCCAATGTAGAACAGCGAGCACAGGGGTGATGGGTAAACAGGACTTGGTACGAGTTAGGATATGGGCAGTAGAGTTTTGATGACCTCAAGTTTATGGAGAGCGGAAGATAGGTGGTCGGCCAGGTAAGCATTGGAATAGTCAAGTCTAGAGGTAACAAAGGCATGTATAAGGATTTCAGCAGCAGATGAGCTGAGGCATGGGTGGAGACGGAAGTAGGTGGTCTTGGTGATGGAGCAGATATGTGGTCGGAAGCTCATCTCAGGGTCAAATAGGACGCCAAGGTCATGAACACTCTGGTTCAGCTTCAGACAGTGGCATGGAGTCAGTGGCTAGGGAACAGAGTTTGTGGCAGGGATCGAAAGCAATGGCTTCCGTCTTCCCAATATTTAGTTGGAGAAAATATTTGCTCATCCAGTTTTGGATGTTGGACAAGCAATGTGACAAATCAGAGAGAATGGAGGGGTCAAGAAAGGTGGTATAAGAGTTGGGTGTCATCAGCGTACATGTGGAACCTGACGTCGTGTTTTCGGATGATGTCACCATGTAGATGAGAAATAGGAGGGAACCAAGGACAGATTCTTCAGCGACTCCGAAGGTAACGGTGCAGGAGCAGGAAGAGAAGTCATTGCAGGTGATTCGCTGGCTACAGCTAGGTAGGTAAGAATGGAACCAGGCAAGTGCAATCCCACCCAGCTGGACGACAGAGGAGAGGCGTGGAGGAGGATGGTGTGCTCAACCGTGTCAAAGACTGCAGACAGGTCGAGAAGGATGAGGAGGGATAGTTTACCACGGTCACATAGGATCTAATTTGTGACTTTGATAAGGGCCGTTTCAGTGCTGTAGCAAGGGAAGAAATCTGACTGAAGGGATTCAAACATGGAGTTGCATGTACTTGTATGTCACGAATTAACTCAATACAATACAGAATAAAAACCTGTATTTATCAAAAATGAAGTCCTCTATATTAAGCCACACATACCTAACTAATCAAGACAAAATATCAATCTTCACAATCCTCCAATTATGTTTCAAGGGAGACACAACTTGTATCTTGTGACCTGCATTATTCAAATGTTAGTTCCCAACTTCGACAAACATCGCTAAAACCAATAGCTTGTGTTGGTTTCAACCCAATTCATTTGACATATTAAATACTGCAGCAGAATTTGCCACTAGAGGGCATTTAGCGTCAATGCATTACTCATTCAAGTTTCACGACATGGCACAACTATCTGTAACCCACAAGCTTAATCTCTCTCCCAACAATGCAGAGAATACAGTTCATTTCCCATTACATACTGCACTCAAACAAATAAGGCCGCACCGAAGAACAAAAATATATTATTGAATGTACTTCAATGTAGCTCTGATAAACAACATTTGGAAGATCAGCATTTTCAAAACAAGAATTAAAAAGAAAAATGTATCTTTCGAGAAATGCTTCACATCTGTCCACAGTAAAATGCTACAACAAATGTCAGTGGTCAAAGTGGGAGGGCCTAACCAGTGATTCCAAAATGCATAACCATCTGCAGCAAGTCAGTGGCATCGCTCCACTACACTTATCATTACTGCAACTTCTAAAGTGGTTCTTCAAACCTTTGCTTTGTCCCCAAGGCAGAATTCTTTTTGAGGGAGATGGGGCAGCGAGAGGAGAGGAAATGAGTGTCGGATGACTGAAAGAACTGTGGACAAACTGGGGTTACCAATAGTTGTGCTAGACACTAACTGGAAAAACTGTTGTACATTGCAGGTGAAGGGAACAAAAAAGCATTTTTTTCTATAAAATGTTTAAAAGGAAAAAGTTGGGGAAGTGCAAAACTCTTACTTTCATGAAAAATAAGTAGCTGTCTCACTTTGGTACATATGCAGCAAATTAACTCAAAAATATTAACTAATCTTAGAAAAGTTACAAATAGAGTGGGATGCCCATTTGAAAAACTGTTGCACTGTTACCATATCAGCCAGGGTGGCAAGATCACACTACAACAAATTCTACCATCTGTTGCAGTACAAACTTATACAGTGGCCCAGAATTTGCTGAAAAAATAACGGTGTGTTAACGTGCAAATTGGCCAGCAACTTGTGGTGAGGAAAACATACGCTGTGAATTGCAAATCGCCACAAGTTGCTGGCCGATTTGCGCCACTCTGCCATTAGATACGTGAAAACGGCATCTCAAACTTAACCTCCCGTGATTTTCATGAAGTTGCTGCATTTGCACATTAATTGATTAAACTCGCCACAGAAAGTGTAGTAATTAACAGCGTAAGTACCATTTTAACAATGTGATAATTGTTAATGACTACCAATCAGCCTCTCTTGCCCAGAAAGTGAACAAGTAAAAGTGTGGAGTCCTTCAGGTTATGAATTGTTGTTGAAGATTTTAAAATTGTCAGTTTTTTTTCTTGCTTTTCCTTTGTCTCTTTTTTTCTCCCTCTCTTAATCCAACCTTTATTTCACTCTCATTATTTCTCTTTCTGTACCTGATTGACATTGAATTAACCCACTCCAATTCACCTTCCTTCTCAGTCCTTCCTCTGTTTATTTCTCAATCCTTTAACCTTATTGGTTAAGGAGATACACTGTTTGTGCCATCGTTCACCAAGGTCCCAGATGCCCCATTGCCCTCGCCGCTCCGTTATCAGCTCGCACTTCCAAAAACTTTGTGGACAGAAATGTTTGAGCTGAAAGGTGCAGGAACAAGTCTAACTAACAGGGCACGCCATGAGATGCCCCACTCCAGCAAATTCGGGCCAATGTGTAAAGTGTCAATGGTAACCGCAGCTGTAATTCAACATATTGCCATCACTGTACCTCTTGTTGCAAAATGTCTTGCGAGAAACTTGACTTGACAACCCTGCCCCATTTAAATTGATTTTAAATGTTAATATTTCTACAATATAGAAACAGGGCATGACTTTGTTTGTACGACATGACATTGTGCGTCTTTCTTCAGTGAGAACATATTGGATAAAAAATGTTTGATGGTTAACTCCAAGGTTAATGCAATTGAATAGCTTGGATGAAACCACACAAGCAAGGCTGGACTAGTTTATGAGCATCAGCGGAAGCCACAAGATTATATTGCAAGTTTAAAATCATTGTCAATTATTGTCAGCTCTCCAGAAGTCTTTTGAGCATTCCTTTAAAGTAATGATGTGGCAGACCAAAAATGAGAGGAAATGTAACATAGATGAAGGGATATTGAAAGGATACTGTCTTACGTTCTGAAGGCTTAAAATGACATGACATATATTGAGTATCTTTGTTCTCCAGCAACCAGTTATGAAAAACAAATCAGACTGCATGTTAGAGAATAATGAATAGCTGGGAATTACAAGACCATAATTTACAGTAAACAAGTCATGGAGCCAAGATCCTGAATGGCAACATTTTACAAATTGCAGATTATAGCCGATAATTCACAAATATTTCTATTTCTAATAAACTTTGAAGTACATGCATCTTGCACTAGGTCCAAAAACCTGCAAAATAATTGGGCTTTTACAATGAATTGGACAGAGTCTTAATATTCTGAAATATTTCAGGTAGGTCCTATGGTTAGCTTTGCTTCTATGCATTCTCCAATAGTCCATAGATCTTATTATGTGCACCCACAATCTTTTTTCCCAAAATCACAACCTGATTTCCCATGTCTAAAATTTCTCAACTTTTTTGAATCACTCTAATTTGATAATCTTTTACATTACTGTTCTTCAATGTTTACCGGTTATGGAAACTTGAGACAAAATTATATTGCAATTTCAAAGCAGTTTGATTAAACAAAATCCATTTTCACTTAAATCTACACTGTTCAAATATCTGGTGACTGCTATTTTGCAAAACAAAATTCCACCGTTTAATTTCATTGTGCTACTTCCTCATCCCCAATTAGGTCCGGGAGCTGTTTTAGTGTATACTGTCTGCTTATAGCAAAATGGCAGTCTCCACAAACAGACAGAGTCTCCTATGAACTGAAACTTGCAATCTTTTGCGTGACTTGAATGGGGCAGAGTGTCACAAGACTAATAATTATCCCATTTATCAAACAATTATGCACTGAGAAGAATGTGGGCTTCCTACCACATTCTCCTGTCAACCCTAAAAGGCTCTAAATATCAGACCATAATGTTCAGGCTAAAATGAATAGTCAAATCCATTTAAAGTGAGATAATTACAAAAGTTTTATTTTCATTCTTGGGCATCGCTGGCAAGGCCAGCATTTATTGCATATTCCTAGTTGCTCTGAGAATGTGGTGGTGAGCCTTCTTCCTGAACCGCTGAGTAGTGGTATGATACACTTCAAAGGGCAGCTCAGAGACAACCACAATGGTATGGGGCTGGAGTCACATAAGCTTGATAGGGTAATGACGGCGGGTTTCCTTCCCCACGAATCGAACCAGTTGGGTTTTTACAACAATCTGACAACTTCATGGTCACTTGTACTGATACCAGCTTTTTAATTCCTCAGTTTCTTCCCTTCTAACTAGTTTTTAATCCAATTTGCTACCCTTCCTCTAATTCCATACCCCTTACTCTTCTCCAATAGACTCCTATGTAGTACCTTGTCAAAGTCTTTCTAAAAGGCCCTGTACACTGCTTTTCCCTCATCCACCATATCTGTCACCCCCTCAAAGAACTCCATCAGGATCAAGCTCCTAGGACAACTCACAGATCATACATATTTCTCAAATTTGAAAGGTGGGTTTTCTCTGAAGAACAAACTGTTCCTCAAAACAGTAAAGCAGTTAAGTATTAAACTGGAAACAACTGCCTTAATTCTAAAATGACTTCCAGTGTAAACATGCAAATATGAATATCCCCATTTAACAAGAAATCTTGTAATACAATTAATTTCTCAATTTTGGCAACATCACAGGGGAAACTGGTTAGGGTAGATGACCCCTCGAAATGTTGACATCTTCAGAGAGAGTTTTGTAAATGGTACATCCCCCCCCACCCTCCCTCCTTTCCCCACCCGACACCAAAACAAAGAACTCTGACTCCATGAACTAAAGTCAAATTTTAAATTCATGTTATTCTGTCCATCTGAAGTCACATCAAAATTGCTAAATGAAAGAAGTTCTACTGCTTGAAGTATGCCAGAGCTCTGCAGATAGCACACTGCAATTTGAGATTGAATATTTCAGTTCAGAGACCTTCGGCATATTTTAGCCCTCGAGTGCACATACACAGAAAACAGACCAATACAGCAGTCAAAATTATACCTGTCAAAAGTGTTGCCAGTTCATTCTGGCCTTCATACTGTGATTTGACTCAAGGATTAATCTTTCTGGTGAGCTTGTTGCTGCTGGTTGCAGGCACTCATTTAGCATCTTTCCTTTCTGAATTGAATATTCTTATGTTAGGTGTTAATTTTCAGTACTTAATGCAGAATAATGGCCCAGATTTTGCTGCCAAAATAACAGCGCGTTTAATGCGCTCACCGTTATTCATGTGTAAATTGGCCAGCAACTTGCGGTGAGGAAGAGATAGGCTGTGAATTGCAAATCGCCACAAGTTGCTGGACAATTTGCGCCACGCCGTTAGCCTCACGAAAACGGCAGCTCACCCTCAACCTCCTCGTGAGTTTCAAGAAATTGTTGTATTTGCACATTAATTGCCAAATAAATTCACCATAGGAAGTTAGGTCTAGTACTTAACAGTGCAAGTACCTTTTTAATGACGAGATTTATGTTCCTGCAATGCCACTCAACCTCTCCAGCCCAGAAAGGGAACAATTGAAACTGTGGAGTCTCATTCCTACAAGCAGTAAATTGTTGTTAGTTATTTTTAATTGTTCTCTTACTTTTCCTTTCTCTTAATCCAGTCTTTCTTTCCCGCTCTTCATTTCTCTTTCTGTAAATGATTTGAATCCAATTCATCCTATTTCCTTCTCCGTTGTTCCTGTTTCTTTCTCAATTGTTAAGGAGATAGGCTGTTGGTCCCATTGTTCACCAAGGTCCCAGATGCCCCATTGCCCTCGCATGCGCTGTTATCAGCTCGCACTTCCAGCAACTTTCAGGGCAAAACATTTTCAAGCTGAAGGGTGAGGGAAAACTAACAGAGCACGCCGCAAGACGCCCAGCTCCAGCAAAATCTGGGCCAATATCTTGCTGTCTATTTCGGTTTACAATATAAAAAAGGGGATTTTTGTTTGTTACATCCTGCTGCAGCCCAATTCCTGTAAAATATCAAATATTTACAAGAGGCTGTAAAGACTATTACAGTCTAATTGTGGCAACATTTTCTTTATTTAGAATTACACTTCTGTAAAACAGATAGTTTCACATACAATGGTTAATTACCATTTTGAAATTGGATCATAACTGCCTATGAAGAAGGCGGTTTGATTTTTGACCAGCTGATTAAGGATATACACGCACTGTTCAGTCTACATTCATAATTTGCAATTTGACCTGTGCTTAACATCCCCGAGCATCAATATAGGTGCATCAATATAGGTTTTAAAAACTTGTCGTCTTTGTCGGTTAAGTGAATTGGGACATACAGTACATTGTTTACCAACACACTTGCCATTAAGTGGCAAAATGTTGCCACAGTCTTGCAATTTTCAGAATGACACTGAGAAGTTAAGCCTTCCTCAGTGAGGGTATATTAAGTAAATAACTTACAAATTGGATCACTCTCGTCAAGCTCAAAATGGACATTTCAAGGTTGAGATTGGCAGAAGCCAGAGATAAATCAGCTATCCCTCTCACCATCCAAGGATGAAATATGCATTTATGTAGTGCTTTATAACATCTCTCAGGAATACCTCAAAGCATTTCACCTACAATAAATTGCATTCAAGTGCATTCACTGTCGGTATGCAGGCAAACGCTGCAGCCATTTTACACATAACAAAGTCCCACAGGTAAATGATTGGTGAATCTATTTCTGGCAATAATGCTGTTTAAGTAGTGTTTCTCAGTAAATTTTCCTACTGATGCACCATGATTTGTTGGCAGAGGATTTCACTGTCCATCTGAACATAAGAAACAGGAGCAGGAGCAGGAGCAGGCCATACGGCCCTTCAAGCCTGCTCCGCCATTCAAAAAGATCATGGCTGATCTTCAAGGCTCAACACATTCCCGCCCTATCCCATTATCCCTTGATTCCCTCAGTCCAAATATCCATCAATCTCAGTCTTGAATATACTCAACGACTGAGCATCCACAGCCCTCTGGGGTAGAGAATTCTAAAGATTCACAACCCTCTGAGTGAAGAAATGTCTCCTCATCTCGGTCATAAATGGCCAACCCCTTATCTTGAGACCTACGAACCCCTAGTTCTAGACTCTCCGGCCAGGGGAAACAGCCTCTCGGCATCTACCCCGTCAAGTCCTCTAAGAATTTTATATGTTTCAATGAGATCACCTCTCATTCTACTAAACTCCAGAGAATATGGGCCCATTCTACTCAATCTCTCCTCATAGGGCAACCTTATCATCCCAGGAATCGATCTGGTGAACCTTCGTTGCACCGCTGAGGCAAGTATATCCTTCCTTAGGTAAGGAGACCAAAACTGTACACAGGATTCCAGGTGTGGTCTCACCAGAGCCCTAAATAATTGCAGTAAGACATCCTTACTCTTACACTCCAACCACCTTGCAATAAAGGCTAACATGCCATTTGCCCTCCTAACTGCTTGCTGTACCTGCACGTTAACTTTCTGTGATTCATGTACAAGAAAGGCTGAACAGGCTGGGACTCTTTTCTCTAGTAAAGAGAAGGCTGAGGGGTGACCTGATAGAGGTCTTTAAGATAATGATACGGTTTGATAGGATAGGCATGGAGAAAATGTTTCCACTTGACGGGGGAGTCCAAAACTAGAAGTCATAAATATAAAATCTTTGCTAATAAATCCAACAGGAACTTCAGGAGAAACTTCTTCACCCAAAGAGTGGTTAGAATGTGGAACGCGCTACCACAAGGGGTAATTGAGGCAAATAGCAGAGATGCATTTAAGGGGAAGCTAGATAAGCAAAAGATGGAGAAAGAAATAGAAAGATATCCTGACTGGGTTAGATGAAGTCGGGAGGGAGGAGGCCCATTTGAAGCATAAATGCCGGCACAGACCAGTTGGGCAAAATGGCCTGTTTGTGTGCTGTAGTTTCGATATAACTCGATGTAAGGTTTTATCTGCAAACCTCATGCATGCTTTGTACTGATGTTTAAACGCCTTTACTTACATAATCACAGAACCAACTCCAGCGACCCAAACAACCTGAAGCTGTGGGACCCCCTTTCTGCTGGTTAACGTGAAATCCAATGTCAAGAAAATAACCCGGAATAAGTTGCAAATGATTGAAATTTTCAGCTCAAGTGAGTTGCCTTAATTTAGACAGCTGTGCATACTGACTTTTTAAAAAAAATCTCTCATGGCATTGCTTATGGATAGATTGGGGTCTGGTGCAAAGTTTTGTCCAATACTTTAGCCACCAGCTAACATGTGGCTATCTGGAAATCCAGGTGTGATCATTTATGATTAGTAAATTAAAAAAAGAGTAATCGACACCGTTGTTGGGAATGTGATCTCAATACTCATATCCGCATGTGTACTTTAACATTTTTGTACGTTTGTTGATAAAATGTTAAGACAAAAGGCAGAGTGTGCTATTGCTTTCTGCTCGCTGAGTTCTTTACTTCCTTGGTTATGGAACGGTGGTAGGTGTTTGTTAAGAACATACACATGGGAAATGCATTTATTTGTATTGTGTGAGTGTATGTAAGGCTATTCTACTAAAATTAGTGCATGTGGCTAAAATGGTTTAGCCGTAGCCACACCTGTGGCTAGTCAACAATTTCTACTGAACACTACTGGCCTGGAGGATGGTTGCAACTGCTAACCTTTAAGGTCATTGCTCAGGTACTGTCTTTAGGGAAATGAACTAAATAGGTCCTGAAGTCAATTTAGAGGTTAATTGTTGTTGCTGCCTGGATTGGCTGCTACTTCCCTTGTTATCTGAAGAACCACTTCATGTTACATTAGGTCAGAAATAACAGAGCTTTTTCTTTTTGTGTGTATATATATATATATATATATATTCCTGATCTCATGTCCAAAAATCAATCTGTGTTAAATCTCCTTGGTTCTGTTCACCCTCACCCCAAAAAAAAACTTTCCAGAGAATCTCTATTTTTTTTGTTTTTTGCCCTTCAGGTTGGGGACTGTAGTAAAGCAAGATGGACATCTGCAGCTAAGAAATAGTCCTTCAACTATTTGGTTTTACAACAGATAAAATCCCCATGAGAAATGTATTCCTCCAATTTTGTACAAAGGAACGTTTACCTTCAAACTACTAGTTATTGAAACAAATCCAAATTTAATTGGTGTGAATTATTAACGTGAATTCAGTGTGCTCAAAAAAATAGAAGCCTCTTAATGCCAAGACCCCAGTGACAAACAAAGTATTCCAATTATCAGATTGTTTCTTGTTAAACAAATACTGTTAAATGCATGTGTACTGATCCAATTGGCACTGCAGCAGCAGTCTTGTAACAGGAACCAGCCTGCAGAGTGCAAAACATTCTCCTTATACAAATGTTCTCAGTATAAGCTAACAGTGGGTTATGGGGAAGAAATTAGTGCCTGTGTAAATGTTCCCTCTCAAACAAACATTCGTATTATACAAGTTTTCAATACCTGCCATGAATCTGATCATGTACCCAAGAACTGAAGTTATTAATCTCAATGTACACCTACTTTTTAGGTGGTAGGAGGATGCAAGAACGGTGACTGAGCTCTTTCAGGAAGTTCTGCAAATTGTATTCCATATACTAGCCAAACTTCATTCATGAAAATCCAACTCGTCACAGTTGGTTACAGCACTTGCTTGGAAACAAATCAAACCATCCAGATTGCTTTTCGTTCCTCTTCAGACGCTAGGTAATAGACGGTTTATCCCTTCCCCTCGAGAAAATAGCCACCGACACCTGACAATATTTGCTTTTATGTGAATGGGGACGGGCAGAAAGGGACTAACTCCACCACTGATAGAGGCACCTTTATGCAATCTGCAGATGTTCAGAATGGCATCAAAATTTTGTAGTGCAGTGCAGATAAATCACAAAATACAGCAATGGAGCAACAGGTGTTGCACAAAAAATGCCCAGATCTGCTGGAGTAGCAGCTAACTCTCGAAGTGGTAGACTGAAGTGACATGTCCCAAGAGCGTTAATCTATAGCAACGTTCTAAGATTCTACGATCAGAGGCTGAGTGTCCGATCTTCGGGTTAAGCGTTCTCCAAGGCGGCCTTCGAGACACTAAGATTCTACAGCATCACAGAAGTATGCAGAAGATGGTCATTTGGCCTGTCTTATCTGTGCCAGCTCTTTATGATAGCAATCCAAAATTAATCCCATTTTTTTTGCTCTCTCTTTATTTCCTCTTGTTATGCACCAGACGTTTTGTACTAAGCATCCTCATCAAGCATCTCCTGAAAATCCAGCTGGACTAGTAATCCAGAGGCCTGGACTAATAATCCGGAGTCATGAGTTCAAATCCCGCCACGGCAGCTGGGGAATTTAAATTCAATTAATGAAATAAAATCTGGAATTAAAATACCAGTATCGGTAATGGTGGCCATGAAACTACCGGATTGTCATAAAAAAAACCATCTGGTTCACAAATGTCCTTTAGGGAAGGAAAACTGCCGTGCTTAGCCGGTCTGGCCTATATGTGACTCCAGACCCACAGCAATGTGGTTGATTCTTAATTGCCCTCTGAAATGGCCGAGCAAGCCACTCAGTTGTAAAATCACGCTAGAAAAAGTCACAATAAGAATAAAACCGGACGGACCACTAGGCACCGGACACAACAAAGGCAAACCAAGCCCAGTCGACCCTGCAAAGTCCACCTCACTAACATCTGGGGACTTATGCCAAAATTGGGAGAGCTGTCCCACAGACTAGTCAAGCAACAGCCTGCCAAAGCCACACTCACAGAATCATACCTTTCAGCCAATGTCTCAGACTCTTCCATCACCATCACTGGGTACGTCCTGTCCCACCGGCAGGTTAGAGCCACCAGAGGTGGCGGTACAGTGATATACAGTCAGGAGGGAGTGGCCCTGGGAGTCCTCAACATTGACTCTGGACCCCATGAAATCTCATGGCATCAGGTCAAACATCGGCAAGGAAACCTCCTGCTGATCACCACCTACCGCCCTCCCTCAGCTGATGAATCAGTCCTCCTCCATGTTGAACATACTTGGAGGAAGCACTGAGGGTAGCAATGGCACAGAATGTACTCTGGGTGGGGGACTTCAATGTCCATCGCCAAGAGTGGCTTGGTAGCACCACTACTGACCGAGCTGGCAGCGTCCTAAAGAGCATAGCTGGTAGACTGGGCCTGCGGCAAGTGGTGAGCGAACAAACACAAGAGAAAAACTTACTTGACCTCGTCCTCACCAATCTACCTGTCACAAATGCATCTGTCCACGACAATATTGGTAGGAGTGACCACCGCACAGTCCTCGTGGAGACGAAGTCCCGACTTCGCACTGAGGACACCATCCAATCTGTTGTGTGGCACTACCACCGTGCTAAACGGGATAGATTCAGAACAGACAGAGCAGCTCAAAACTGGGCATCCATGAGTAGCTGTGGGCCATTAGTAGCAGCAGAATTGTATTCCAGCACAATCTGTAACCTCATGGCCCGGCATGTTCCTCACTCTACCATTACCAGCAAGCCAGGGGATCAACCCTGGTTTAATGAGGAGTGTAGAAGAGCATGCCAGGAGCAGCACTAGGCGCACCTAAAAAAGAGGTGCCAACCTGGTGAAGCTACAATTCAGGATTACATGCATGCTCAACAGCAGAAGCAACATGCGATAGACAGAGCTAAGCGATTCCACAACCAACGGATCAGATCAAAGCTTTGCAGTCCTGCCACATCCAGTCGTGATTGGTGGTGGACTAACGGGAGGAGGAGGCTCTGTAAACATCCCCATCCTCAACGATGGCGGATTCCAGATCGTGAGTGTAAAAGACAAGGCTGAAGCGTTTGCAACCATCTTCAGCCAGAAGTGCCAAGTGGATGATCCATCTCTGCCTCCTCCCGATATCCCCATCATCACAGAAGCCAGTCTTCAGCCAATTCGATTCACTCCACGTGATATCAAGAAACGGCTGAGTGCACTGGATACAGCAAAGGCTATGGGCCCCGACAACATCCCGGCTGTAGTGCTGAAGACTTGTGCTCCAGAACTAGCTGCGCCTCTAGCCAAGCTGTTCCAGTACAGCTACAACACTGGCATCTACCCGACAATGTGGAAAATTGCCCAGGTATGTCCTGTCCACAAAAAGCAGGACAAATCCAATCCGGCCAATTACCGCCCCATCAGACTACTCTCAATCATCAGCAAAGTGATGGAAGGTGTTGTCGACAGTGCTATCAAGCGACACTTACTCACTAATAACCTGTTCACCGATGCTCAGTTTGGGTTCCGCCAGGACCACTCAGCCCCAGACCTCATTACAGCCTTGGTCCAAACATGGACAAAAGAGCTGAATTCCAGAGGTGAGGTGAGAGTGACTGCCCTTGACATCAAGGCAGCATTTGACCGAGTGTGGCACCAAGGAGCCCTGGTAAAATTGAAGTCAATGGGAATCAGGGGGAAAACTCTCCAGTGGCTGGAGTCATACCTAGCACAAAGGAAGATGGTAGTGGTTGTTGGAGGCCAATCATCTCAGCCCCAGGATATTGCTGCAGGAGTTCCTCAAGGCAGTGTCCGAGGCTCAACCATCTTCAGCTGCTTCATCAATGACCTTCCATCCATCATAAGGTCAGAAATGGGGATGTTCGCTGATGATTGCACAGTGTTCACTTCCATTCGCAATCCCTCAGATAATGAAGCAGTCCAAGCCCGCATGCAGCAAGACCTGGACAACATCCAGGCTTGGGCTCATAAGTGGCAAGTAACATTTGCGCCAGACAATGACCATCTCCAACAAGAGAGAGTCGAACCTCCTCCCCTTAACATTCAATGGCATTACCATCGCCGAACCCCCACCATCAACATCCTGGGGGTCACCACTGACCAGAAACTTAACTGGACCAGCCACATCAATACTGTGGCTACAAGAGCAGGTCAGAGGCTGGGTATTCTGCAGCGAGTGACTCACCTCCTGACTCCCCAAAGCCTTTCCACCATCTGCAAGGCACAAGTCAGGAGTGTGATGGAATACTCTCCACTTGCCTTGATGAGTGCAGCTCCAACAACACTCAAGAAGCTCGATACCATCCAGGACAAAGCAGCTCGCTTGATTGGCACCCCATCCATCACCCTAACCATTCACTCCCATCACCACCGGCGCACTGTGGCTGCAGTGTGTAACATCCACAGGATGCACTGCAGCAACTCACCAAGGCTTCTTCGACAGCACCTCCCAAACTCGCGACCTCTACCACCTAGAAGGACAAGAGCAGCAGGTACATGGGAACAACACCACCTGCACGTTCCCCTCCAAGTCACACACCACCCTGACTTAGAAATATATCGCCGTTCCTTCATCGTCGCTGGGTCAAAATCCTGGAACCCCCTTCCTAACAGTACTGAGGGAGAACCTTCACCACACGGACTGCAGCGGTTCAAGAAGGCGGCACACCTTCTCAAGGGCAATTAGGGATGGGCAATAAATGCCAGCCTCACCAGCGACGCCCACATCCCATGAATGAATAAAAAAGATACACTATACACTAGATCTATTGCATTTCCTCTACCTATATAATACTAGTCCTTAGATAAGAAAACCATTACATTGAGGCTCGGACCATCATTTTCAAATCCTCCCTGGCTACAGACGTGGTGCCGGAGGATTGGAGGACTGCTAATGTACCATTGTTTAAAAAGGGAGAAAGAGATAGATCGAGTAATTATAGGCCATTCTGTCTGACCTCGGTGGTGGGCAAATTATTGGAATCGATTCTGAGGGACAGCATCAATGGTCATTTAGAAAGGCACGGGCTAATCAAGGACAGCATGGATTTGTTAATGGAAGGTCATGTCTGACTAAATTGATCGAATTTTTTGAAGCGGTAACAAGGAGGGTTGATGAGGGCAATGCATTTGATGTGGTGTACATGGATTTTAGCAAGGCTTTTGACAAGGTCCCACATGGCAGACTGGTCAAAAAAGTAAAAGCCCATGGGATTCAAGGGAAAGTGACAAGTTGGATCCAAAATTGGCTCAGTGGCAGGAAGCAAAGGATTTACGGGTGTTTTTGCGACTGCAAGGCTGTTTCCAGCAGGGTCCTGCAAGGCTCAGAACTAGGTTCCTTGCTTTTTGAGGTATATAGTAATGATTTGGATTTGAAGATGGGGGGCTTGATCAAGAAGTTTGCAGATGATACAAAAATTGGCCATGTGATTGGTAGTAAGGAGGAAAGCTGTAGACTGCAGGAAGATAACAATGGACTGCTTAGGTAGGCAGAAAAGTGGCAAATGGAATTCAATCCAGAGAAGTGTGAGGTAATGCATTTGGGGAGGGCAAACAAGGCAAGGGAGTACACAATAAACGGGAGGATACTGAGAAGTGTAGAGGAACAAAGAGACCTTGGAGTGCATGTCCACAGATCCCTGAAGGTAGAACAGGTAGATAAGGTGGTTAAAAAGGCATTTGGGATACTTTCCTTTATTAGCCAAGGCATAGAATAGAAGAGCAGGGAGGTTATGCTAGAACTGCATAAAACATTGATTAGGCCACAGCTTGAGTACTTTAGTTGGAGAATTTTAGCTATGAGCAAAGATTAGATAGGCTGGGGTTGTTTTCTTTGGAACATACACAGTGTTCAGTTCCATTCGCAACTGCTCAGTTAATAAAGCAGTCCATGCCCGCATGCAGCAAGACCTGGACAACATCCAGGCTTGGGCTCATAAGTCGCAAGTTACATTCGTGCCAGACAAGTGCCAGGCAATGACCATCTCCAATAAGAGTCTAACCACCTCCCCTTGACATTCAACAGCATTACCATCGCCAAATCTCCCACCATCAACATCCTGGGGGTCACAATTGACCAGAAACTTAACTGGACCAGCCATATAAATACTGTGGCTATAAGAGCAGGTCAGAGGCTGGGTATTCTGCGGCAAATGACTCACCTCTGGATTCCCCAAAGCCTTTCCACCATCGACAAGGCACAAGTCAGGAGTGTGATGGAATACTCTCCACTTGCCTGGATGAGTGCAGCTCCAACACCACTCAAGAAGCTCGTCACCATCCAGGTCAAAGCCGCCCGCTTGATTGGTACCCCATCCACCACCCTAAACATCCACTCTCTCCACCATCGGTGCACTGTGGTTGCAGTGTGTACCATCCGCAGGATGCACTGCAGCAACTCGCCAAGGCTTCTTCGACAGCACCTCCCAAACCTGCGACCTCTACCACCTAGAAAGACAAGGGCAGCAGGCACGTGGGAACACCACCACCTGCACGTTCCCCTCCAAGTCACACACCATCCTGAATTGGAAATATATCGCCGTTACTTCATCGTCGCTGGGTAAAAATCCTGGAACTCCCGACCTAACAGCACAGTGGGAGAACCTTCACCACACGGACTGCAGCAGTTCAGGAAGGCGGCTCATCACCACCTTCTCAAGGGCAATTAGGGATAGGCAATAAATGCTGGCCTTGCCAGCAACGCCTATATCCCATGAACAAATGAAAAAAAACAAAAGGAGGCTATGGGGAGATTTAATTGAGGTACATAAAATTATGATAGAGTAGATAGGGAGGACCTATCGAGTCCTATTTCCCTTAGCAGAGGGGTCAGTGACCAGGTGGCATAGATTTGAAATCACTGGTAGACATTTTTTCACCCAGAGGGTGGTGGGGGTCTGGAACTCACTGCCTGAAAGGGTGGTAGAGGCAGAAATCCTCAACTCATTTGAAAAGTAACTGGATGAGCACTTGAAGTGCTGTAACCTACAGGGCTATGGACCTAGAGCTGGAAAGTGGGATTAAGCAGGATAGCTCTTTTTCGGCCGGCACGGTCACGATGAACCGAATGGCCTCCTTCTGTGCCGTAACTTTCTATGATTCTATGAACACGATTTGTCTTTATTAAATCTGTAATGGCTACTCTTGATTTTCCCATGAATCTCTAAAGGCTCACTAATTTCATCTTGAATTATGGAAATTTTCCTTAACTGGTCTACATTTACCAGGTTTATCCTTCTCTCCTTTCTTGAAAACAAGTGTTATTCTAGCTACCCTCCAGTCCCATAACTGAAGAGGATTGAAAATTGTGGTCAGAACCTCTGCTACTTTCTCTGACTTTTTTCAACAGCCCAGCGTTCAAAGCATTATTACCCACTTGGGAATGACAAATCCACTTGGGAGTTCTGCTAATTTTTCCAGTTCCTTCTCTACACCTATCTTTAGTAGTTTTTCCCACATCCCTGTGTGGTACACCTACATTCTCATTTCCACCATTTGTAAAAACTGAATTTTACCTAAACGCGAATTAAAAACCTAGTCTATTGGATCTTGAATTTTCACTTTTGCAAATTAATTCCCAAAATGAAAAGTAAACAATGAGTACCCTAAAATGCATATGCAGCAAAGCGACAATACGGTTATCTACCTTTGTTATCATTTTGATTCTATGAAAATAAATTATTTTCAGACCTCGGGATAAATTCAACCACCAGCCAAGAAAGTCACTGGGCTCATACTCTTCTGATGAGTTTAATATTGTGACATAATGCGAAAATGATATCCCTCAATCCACTGCATAAAATCCCCTCCCACAGAGCAGTCCTCAGTTCTTTTCAAAGGCAGGTGATATGCGCGATTGGTAGAACAGTAAAGGCAGCCATGTTCAAAGCTGTGGGAACGAGATGTGTGGAATTTAAGTGCATTCAAAGAATAGGACCATACAATTTGACAATCTATTTGATAATCTTTCTTACTTCATTTATTGATCTTCCAAAAACTACAGTAGCGCTAAATAAATGGGAATGGTCTAACTAGGATTACATAGTATGAGAACCAATATGATGTAAACATTGACTGAATGCAAACCAGAATGTTCAGTGAAGATGTGCAAAATATTCTCAGTTCTACAGAGTGCATCAAGTTTTCATTTGATCCCATGATCAGTCATCATAAAGATAGGAGTCCCTTAACAGACAACAATGGTTATCACCAAAGCAATAACTGTCCACATTTGCAGTTAGATCTATTGGTACTACACTTCAAAGCTTGAGCACACAGGTTGGGAAAGACAGAGTGAACTTCTAACGGAGTGAAGTGCTAACAGAGTGAGAACATTCAACTGGCAATTTAGCGCGTATGGGAATTAGGTGCGGAGGGGGAAGGTGGTGTTAAGTGATTTAAACCAAAGAACTATGGACTAAGACTGAGCGGAGCATAAATGGAGCCGCATGATGAATCAAAACAAGGTAAGGAGGAGCACCGAAGGTAAGTCAGTAAGTATTTAGTTCATTGATTAGTGTTTTTAGCAGTTATTGGGGATAAAAAGAGCAGGAGCGGAGGCCAGAGAGCAGAAGGAGCGGGACTAGTGACCGAAAGCAGAGCACATAAAGCTGAGACCAACTCAAACATAGGCAGAAGTTTGAAAGAGTGACAGGAGATTGATGAGTAATAAATAAAACAAGATTACATAGAGATTGCAGTGCAGGTGACGTGCCGTAACTCCAACAGGTGGGAGTTTGTGGAGAGCTCTGTGATCCCAAGCAACCACATCTGCAATAAGTGTCTGCAACTTGAGGAACTTCGGTTCGGAGTTGTCGAGCTGGAGTCAGAGGTGCAGACATTGCGATGCATCAGGGAGGGGGAAGAGTTACCTGGACACTTTGACCCAGGAGCCAGTCATACCACTTAGGTTAGGTAGTGGTTTGGCACAGGAGGATGTGACTGCGAGTCAGGCAGGTAAGGAGACCCCAGATGCAGTGGTGGAGGAGCCTCAGCCTTTGCCCTTGTCCAACAGGTACAAGGTGAATGGATAAGAACAAAGACTGCAGGGAAGAAGGGTAAATTGACCATGGCA
Source organism: Heptranchias perlo (assembly GCF_035084215.1). NCBI lineage: Eukaryota > Metazoa > Chordata > Chondrichthyes > Hexanchiformes > Hexanchidae > Heptranchias > Heptranchias perlo. The sequence continues at coordinate 18,066,359 of NC_090339.1, forward strand.
CCATGGGACAGGAGGCCATTCAAGTGGAGGGAGTAAAAAGAAATGTGGTAGTGGTAGGGGATAGAATAGTCAGGGGGATAGATACAGTTCTCTGCAACTGCGGGAGTCCTGAAGGCTGTGTTGCCTGCCGGGTGCCAGGGTTAAGGACATCTGCTCACAGCTGGAGGAGAACTTGAAGCAGGAGGGGGAGGATCCAGTTGATGTGGTACACGAAGGAACCAACGACATGGGTAGAACTAGGAATGAGGGAGTTTGAGGAGCTAGGGTCCAAATTAAAAAGCAGAACCGCAAAAGGTATTACTACCTGAGTCATGCGCAAATTGGTTTAGGGACAAACAGATTAGATGGTTAAATGCGTGGCTGAAAGAGTGGTGTGGAAAGCAGGGATTTCAATTCATGGGGCACTGGCATCAGTAGTGGGGAAAGAAGGAGCTATTCTGCTGGGACGGGCTCCACTTAAACCAGGCTGGAACCAGTGTCCTGTTGAATTGGATTATTAGGGTGGTAGATAGGGCTTCAAACTAATAAGAGTTGGGGGGGGGTGGAGGGTTCAGATAAGGGTAAGTTTAGAAGTCTAAAGAGAAAACTGAAGGCTGTAGAGCAGAGTAGCAATTTGGGTAAAAACAAGCAGAGCATGTCAGGAAGGGACAGAGAGCTTAATAAAGGTAATAGGGCATTAGTGACTAAGGTCACATCAGGGAGAAATAGTAAAAAGTTAAAATTACAGGCGCTTTAACTGAATGCACGAAGCATTCATAACAAGACTACTGGCACAAATAGAGATAAATGGATTTGATCTGGTAGCCATTAGAGACATGGCTGCAGGGTGACCAAGGTTGGGAACTAAATATTCCAGGGTACTTGACTTTTTAGAAAAGATAGGCAAAATGGAAAAGGAGGTGGGAGGGCAGCCCTGATAATAAAGGATGAGATAAAGGCAGCAGTGAGAAAGGATCTTAGCTCAGAAAATCAGGATGTTGAATCAGTTTGTGTGGAGCTAAGAAATAACAATGGGCGGAAAACACTGGTGGGAGAAGCTTATAGGCCCCCTAACTGTAATTATACTGTTGGACAGAGTATAAATCAGGCAATTAAAGGAGCATGTAACAAAGATAATGCAATAATTGTGGGAGACTTTAATCTTCATGTCATCAGTTGGAGGAGCTCGAACTCCAGATTTCGGAGCTTGAGCAGCAGCTGGGTCACTGCAATGCATCTGCGAGGCAGAGAGCTACGTGGATAGCACGTTTCAGGAGGTGGTCACCCCACAGCTTAAGAGAGTGCAGGCAGAGAGGGACTGGGTGACCGCCAGACAGACAAGGAGGACCAAGCAGGTAGTGCAGGAGTGTCCTGGGGGCATCTCACTCTCTAACCAGTATTCAGTTCTGAATACTGGTGAGGGAAAGGGTTCTTCTGCAGAGTGCAGCCAGAGCCAAGACTCCATGGGTGGCTCAGCTGTACCGGCAAGGGGGGGGGGTCAGGTCAGGAGAGCAATAGTCACAGGGGATTCTATAGTTGGGGGAACATACAGGCGTTACTGCGGCCGCAGATGTGATTCCAGGATGGTATGTTGCCTCCCTGGTGCCAGGGTCAAGGATGTCACTGAGCGGCTACAGAACATTCTGGAGGGAAAAGGTGAACAGCCAGAGGTTGTGGTCCATATTGGTACCAAGACATAGGGAGAAAGAGGGATGAGGTCATTCAAGCATGTTTCAAGGAGTTAGGAAAGAGATTAAGAAGCAGCACCTCAAAAGGGAATAATCTCCGGATTACTCCCGGTGCCACAAACTAGTGAGTATAGAAATAGGAGAATAGAGCAGATGAACGCACAGCTGAAGAGATGGTGCAAGAGGGAGGGCTTTAGATTCCTGGGGCATTGGATCCAGTTCTGGGGGAGGTGGGACCTGTACAAGCCAGACGGGTTGCACCTCAACGGAGCTGGGACCAATGTCCTTGCAGGGAGGTCCGCTGGTGCTGTGGTGGGTGGGGGTGGTTGCAAATAGTTGGGCAGTGGGATGGGCACCAGGATGTAGCATTGCAAAGGAGAAACAAGGTGCACAAAGGATTGGGAGAGAAAGATAGCACTAGAGCAAGAACTAGTATGGTGGTAGAAGGGCACAGACCAAGACAGTACCAAACGTGTACCATAGGTTTACAATGCATGTGTGTACGCACACGACGCATGTTACACGAGGTTGGAGAGCTGCAGGCACCATTCGCCACATGGGACTATGATCTTGTGGTGCTAACGGAGACCTGCCGCCGACCAGGGCGGTATTGGGTACGGCGCATGTTGCGGGCGGGCAGGTGGGCAGGCAGGCAGGCAGGCCCTGGAGGGGTCAAGGACAGAATCTATTTGGTTAGTGTTAAACAATAGAGGTGCCATTACACTACTGGGTGTATTCTATAGGCCACCAACTGGTGGGAAGGAGACAGAGGAGCAAATTTGCAGGGAAATTACAGAGAGGTGCAAAGGCCATAGAGTTGTGATAATGGGGGACTTCAACTACCCGAATAAAGACTGGGATAGTAATAATAAGGGGCAAAGAGGGGGAGGAATTTTTGAAGTGTGTTCAGGGGAACTTTCTTGATCAGTGCATTTCCAGCCCAACGAGGAAGCAGGCATTGCTGGACTTGGTTCTGGGGAATGAGGCAGGCCAAGTGGAGCCAGTTTCAGTGGAGAACATTTAGGGAACACCGATCATAGTATCACAGCATCACGGACCACTCTAAAGTAAAAATACTCAATTGCAGGAAGGCCAATTTCAGTGGGATGAGAACAGATCTGGCCCAGGTAAATTGGAATCAAAGACTGGCAGGCAAAACTGTAATTGGACAATGAACGGCCTTTAAGAAGGAGATGGTTCAGGTACAGTCTAAGTACATTCCCACGCGTGAGAAAGGGGAGGCAACTAAAGCCAGAGCTCCCTGGATGACAAATCAAATAGAGCAAAATGAAGGAGAAAAAAGTGGCATATGACAGATTTAAGGTTGATAACTCAAGTGAGAACCAGGCTGAATATAGAAAGTTCAGAGGGGAAGTGAAAAAGAAAATGAGAGACAAAGAGAGTATGAGAATAGACTGGCGGCTAACATAAAAGGGAATCCAAAAGTCTTCTATAGGCGTATAAATAGTGAACGGGTACTAAGGGGAATGGTGGGGCCGATCAGGGACTAAAAAGGTGATCCACTCATGGAGGCAGAGGGCATGGCCAAGGTACTAAATGAGCACTTTGCATCTGTCTTTACCAAGGAAGAAGATGCTGCCAGAGTCTCAGTAAAGGGAGATGCAGTTGAGATACTGGATGGGCTAAAAATTGATAAAGAGGTGGTACTGGAAAGGCTAGCTGCAGTTAAAGTAGATAAGTCACCCAGTCCAGATGGGATGCATTCTAGGTTGCTGAGGGAAGTAAGGGTAGAAATTGAGAAGGTACTGACCATAATCTTCCAAACATGTTAGATACGGCAGGGGGTGGGGGGGCGGCAGGAAAGAGGTGGGAAGGTGCCAGAGGACTGGAGAATTGCAAATGTTACACCCTTCTTCAAAAAAGGGTGTAAGGATAAATCAAGCAACTACAGGCCAATCAGTTTAACCTCGGTGGTGGGGAAACTTTTTGAAATGATAATCTGGGACAGAATTAGCAGTCACTTGGACAAGTGAGGATTGATCAGGGAAAGCCAGCATGGATTTGTTAAACGCAAATCGTGTTCAACTAACTTGATAGAGTTTTCTGATGAGGTAGCAGAGAGGGTGGATCAGGGCAACGTGGTCCACGTGGTGTATATGGGCTTTCAAAAGGCTTTCGATAAAGTGCCGCAGAAAAGGCTTGTCATCAAGATTGAAGCCCATGGAATAAAGGGGGCAGCAGCAATATGGATGCAAAATTGGCTAAGTAACAGGAAACAGAGGCTAGTGGTGAACAGTTGTTTTTTGGACTGGAGGGAGGTGTACAGTGGTGTTCCCCAGTGTTCGGTACTAGGACCATTGCTTTTCTTGATATATATTAATGACTTGGACTTGGGTGTAAAGGGCACAATTTCAAAATTTGCAGATGGCACAAAACTTGGAAGGGTAGTGAACAGTGAGGAGGATAGTGATAGACTTCGAGAGGATACAGACAGACTGGTGAAATGGGCGGACATGTAGCAGATTAAATTTAACGCAGACAAATGCAAAGCGATACATTTTGGTGGGAAGAACGAGGAGAGGCAATATAAACTAGAGGGCACAGGAACAGAGAGATTGGGAGGTATATGTGCACAAATCGCTGAAGGTAGCAGGGCAGGTTGAGAAAGCAGTTAAGCATACAGAATCCTGGGCATTATAAATAGAGGCATAGAGTACAAAAGCAAGGAAGTCATTATGAACCTTTATAAAACAATGGTTCAGCCACAACTGGAGTATTGTGTCCAGATCTGGGCACCGTACTTTAGGAAAGATGAGAAAGCCTTAGAGAGGGTGCAGAAAAGATTTACTGGAATGATTCCATGGATGAGGGACTTTAGTTACGTGACTAGACTAGAGAAGCTGGGGTTGTTCTCCTTGGAACAGAGACGATTGCGAGGAGATTTGATAGAGGTATTCAAAATCATGAAGGGTCTAGACACAGTAGATAGAGAGAAACTGTTCCCATTGGCGGAAGGGTCAAGAATCAGAGGACGTAGATTTAAGGTGATTGGCAAAAGAACCCAAGATAACATGAGGAAAAACTTTTTTACACAGCGAGTGGTTAGGATCTGGAATGCACTGCCAGAGTGGGTGGTTGAGGCAGATCCAAATGGGGATGAGGTCCTGCAAGGTGAATTTAAGGAATTATGAGATAAATTAAAAAGCAGGACCTCAAAGGTCGTGATCTCAGGATTACTACCAGTGCCACGTGCTCCTAAGTATAGGAACAGGAGAATAGACCAGTTGAATGCGTAGCTGCAGGGATGGTGTAGGAGGGAGGGATTTAGATTCCTGGGACAGTGGGACCGGTTCTGGGGAAGGTGGGACCTGTACAAGCGGGACGGGTTACAGCCGAGCAGGACCGGGACCGATGTCCTCGCGGGGGTGTTTGCTAGTGCTGTTGGGGAAGGTTTAAACTAGAATGTCAGGGGGATGGGAACCTGAGCAGGGAGACAGAGGAGGGGGAAACAAGAATAGAAACAAAAAAGACAGAAAGGGAAGCAGCAAAAGTGGAAGGCAGAGAAAACAAAGGCAAAAAACAAATAGGGCAATAGTGCAAAATAAAACTAAGATGACTAGCAATCTTAAAAAAACAAGTCTAAAGGCATTGTGTCTTAATGCGCGGAGCGTTCGCAATAAGGTGGATGAATTAACAGCGCAGATAGATATTAACGGGTATGATATAGTTGCGATTACGGAGACATGGCTGCAGGGTGACCAAGGATGGGAACTGAACTTCCAGGGGTATTCAATATTTAGGAAGGACAGGCAAAAAGGGAAAGGAGGTGGGGTAGCGTTGTTAGTAAAGGAGGAAATGTTTTCTAATCTCGCTCCTGAAAGGTCTGGCTCTAAGTTTTAGACTGTGCCCCCTACTCCTAAAATCCCCAACCAGGAGAAATAGTTTCTCTCTATCCAGCCTATCCGTTCCCCTTAATCTCTTATAACCTTCGATCAGATCACCCCTTAACCTTCGAAACTCCAGAGAATACAACCCCAATTTGTGTAATCTCTCCTCCTAACTTAACCCTTGAAGTCCGGGAATCATTCTAGTAAACCTACGCTGCACTCCCTCCAAGGCCAATATGTCCTTTCGAAGGTGCGGTGCCCAGAACTGCTCACAGTACTTCAGGTGCGGTCTAACCAGGGTTTTGTATAGCTGCAGCATAACTTCTGCCCCCTTGTACTCCAGTCCTCTAGATATAAAGGCCAGCATTCCATCAGCCTTACTGATTATTTTCTGCACCTGTTCATGACACTTCAATGATCTATGCACCTGAACCCCTAAGTCCCTTTGGACATTCACTGTTTTTAACTTTTTACCATTTAGAAAGCACCCTGTTCTATCCTTTTTTGGTCCAAAGTGGATGACCTCACATTTGTCTACATTGAATTCCATTTGCCACAGTTTTGCCCATTCACCTAATCTATCAATATCGCTTTGTAATTTTATGTTTTTATCTACATTGCTTACAATGCCACCAATCTTTGTGTCATCAGCAAACTTAGATATGAGACTTTCTATGCCTTCATCTAAGTCGTTAACAAATATTGTGAATAATTGAGGCCCCAAGACAGATCCCTGCGGGACTCCACTAGTCACATCCTGCCAATGTGAGTACCTTCCCATTATCCCTACTCTCTGTCGCCTTTGGCTCAGCCAACTTCCTAACCAAGTCCATACTTTTCCCTCGATTCCATGGGCTTCTATCTTAGCTAACAGTCTCTTATGTGGGACCTTATCAAATGCCTTCTGGAGTTCAATAGAGGAACAAAGATCTAGGGATGCAGATGTATAGATCTTTCAAGGTGAGAGTGCAGGTAGAAAAGCCCTTAAAAAGGCAAGAGATTCTGGGTTTTATACATGGGGCATAAAAACAAGGAAGTGATGTTGGATTTCTGTGAGACATTGCTTAGGCCACAGTTGCAGTATTACATGTAATTTTGGGATCTAATTACAGGCAGGATATTAAAACCATGGAAAAGAAACAGAAAAACTCACCAGAATTATACCACAAATGAGAGGTTATAGATATCAACAAAGACTCAACAAATTGGGGCCTTCTTCACCAGGACAAAGAAAGATGCTTAGTTGCGTACCGACCCATGGACCAGCATGCAACTAACGTTGCGTACTGACCCACGGACCAGCACGCGGCTTACGTTGCATACTGACCCATGGACCAGCACGCCGCTAACGTTGCGTATTGACCCATGGACCAGCCAGACTTTTGCTGTCCAACTTTTTGTATGTTCACATATTCCCCAGGTTCGGGGTTCGGGGGGGGGGGGGGGCGGGGGTGGGGGGTGGCGAGAGGGAGAAAGAGGAGGTCTATTAAAGTGTTCAAGATCATACCTGCCAACACCCAGTTGGAATTTTGCTGCAATAATTGATAATCACCAGTTTAGTTAATAAAGTAACAAGTAACCAACTTGACTTATGCCAATCAGGGCAGTAAATAGGGAAATACAGGCATTCAAAGAAATAGGAATGGTTGGAGGATAAGTATATGTAAGCTATTGTACTTCCTTATCAATTGCATGTAAAACCACTTGCATTTATATAGCCTCTTTAATGTAGTAAAACGTCCCAAGGCGCTTCACAGGAGCGATTATCAATCAAAATTTGATACCTAGCCACATAAGGAGATATTAGGACAGGTGACCAAAAGCTTGGTCAAAGAAGTTAGTTTTAGGGAATATCTTAAAAGGAGGCGAGGTAGAAAGGCAGAGAGAATTAGGGAGGGAATTCCAGAGCTTAAGGCCCAGGCAGCTGAAGATACGGCAGCCAATGGTGGAGCAAAGAAAATCAGGGATGCGCAAGAGGCCAGAATTGGAGGAGTGCAGAGATCTCAGAAGGTTAGAGGAGGTTACAGAGATAGGGAGGGACGAGGCCATGGAGAGATTTGAAAACAAGGATTAGAACTTTAAAAGCGAGGCACTGCCGGAACGGGAGCCAATGTATGTCAACGAGCACAGGGGTGATGGGTGAACGGGACTTGGTGCAAGTTAGGACATGGGCAGCTGAGTTTTTGATGAATTCAAGTTTACGGAGGGTGCAAGGTGGGAGGGCCAGCCAGTAGAGCACTGGAATAGTTGAGTCCAAAGCGAACAACGGCACAAATGAGGGTTTCAGCAGATGAGCTGAGGCAGGGGCAGAGACAGGTGATGTTATGGAGGTGGAAGTAAGCAACACTGGTGATGGAGAGGATATGGGGTTGGAAGCTCAGTTCAGGGTCAAATAGGATGCCTAGGTTGCAAATACTGTGGTTCATCCTCAGTCAGTGGCCAGGGAGATGGATGGAGTCAGGTGCTGGGGAACAGAGTTTGCGTCAGAGACCAAAGACAGTGGCTTCTGTCTGCCCAATATTTAATTGGTCAAAATTTCTGCACATCCAATAGTGGATGTCGGACAATGCTATAATCATCAAGAAATTGGAGTAAGTAATACATGATTTCATCATAAGGTCCTGTGCATTGAAGACAATATCTTGCATTAAGCAATATGGTTCAGCAAAGGTGTAGGTACAACTTAATGTTATGATCCCTCAGTTTCTGAGGCAACCCCATGATATGACATGGGTTGGGTGGAAGGGGCTTTGACTTCACCTGGCAATCACTTGTCAAACTGGTCAACATTTAGTAATATAGCCTAAGGGTTTATTTTCTGAAAACACAAATTTAGGTCAATTATTGTCCGAGAATATTGAAATGTTGATGTCTCCTCCTTCCCACTTTCCTTCAAAATTTTGTTTTCTCCCAAAACTTTTATAAGTTCTACCTTTTAGTAAAATTATACAAAGTAATGAAAATATTCTGCAGGGCTTCACCAGGTGAACCACAATTACCCAAATTTACTGTTTAAAAAAAAAGACACAGCTCAGAACTGTAGTTTAAGAGTTTCTTTTAAAATAATAATGACCCTGCTGCATCTTGCACAATAAGGAACATTGTGCAGCACAATACAGCATCATAAAGTATGATGTAATCATTGTCTCTAGAAACACTGGGCTACGCACAAAGCTATTGATAATGTTATAGTTTGTACATTTGGAGCTAGAAATGTCTGAAAACATTTGCAAAGTGAAGTCTTTAGAGAAAGGCTGGTGTGTGTCTGGAGCAATAGCGCAGGAGGGAGGGCTTCTGATTCCTGGGGCATTGGGACCAGTTCAGGGGCAGGAGGAATTTTTTTTTAATATTCGTTCATGGGATGTGGGTGTCGCTGGCGAGACCGGCATTTATTGCCCATCCCTAATTGCCCTTGAGAAGGTGGTGGTGAGCCGCCTTCTTGAACCGCTGCAGTCCGTGTGGTGAAGGTTCTCCCACAAAGCTGTTAGGAAGGGAGTTCCAGGATTTTGACCCAGCGACGATGAAGGAACGGCGATATATTTCCAAGTCGGGACGGTGTGTGACTTGGAGGGGAACGTGCAGGTGGTGTTGTTCCCATATACCTGCTGCTCTTCTCCTTTGAGGTGGTGGAGGTCACTGGTTTGGGAGGGCTGTCGAAGAAGCCTTGGCGAGTTGCTGCAGTGCATTCTGTGGATGGTACACCCTGCAGCCACTGTGCACCGGTGGTGAGAGGAGTGAATGTTTAGGGTGGTGGATGGGGTGCCAATCAAGCAGGCTGCTTTGTCCTGGATGGTGTCAAGCTTCTGGAGTGTTGTTGGAGCTGCACTCATCCAGGCAACTAGAGAGTATTCCATCACACTCCTGACTTGTGCCTTGTAGATGGTGGAAAGGCTTTGGGAAGTCAGGAGGTGAGTCACTTGCTGCAGAATACCCAGCCTCTGACCTGCTCTTGTAGCCACGGTGTTAATATGCTGGTCCAGTTAAGTTTCTGGTCAATGGTGACCCCCAGGATGTTGATGGTAGGGGGTCGGCGATGGTAATGCCATTGAATGTCAAGGGAGGTGGTTAAACTCTCTCTTGTTGGAGATGGTCATTGCCTAGCACTTGTCTGGCACGAAGGTTACTTGCCACTTACCAGCCCAAGCCTGGATGTTGTCCAGGTCTTGCTGCATGCGGGCATGGACTGCTTCATTATTTGAGGGGTTGCAAATGGAACTGAACACTGCAATCATTAGCGAACATCCCCATTTCTGACCTTATGATGGAGGGAAGGTCATTGATGAAGCAGCTGAAGATGGTTGGGCCGAGGACACTGCCCTGAGGAACTCCTGCACCAATGCCCTGGGGCTGAGATAATTGGCCTCCAACAACCACTACCATCTTCCTTTGTGATAGGTATGACGCCAGCCACTGGAAAGTTTTCCCCGATTCCCACTGACTTCAATTTTACGAGGGCTCCTTGGTGCCACACTCAGTCAAATGCTGCCTTGATGTCAAGGGCCGTCACTCTCACCTCACCTCTGGAATTCAGCTCTTTTGTCCATGTTTGGACCAAGGCTGTAATGAGGTCTGGAGCAGAGTGGTCCTAGCGGAACCCAAACCGAGCATCGGTGAGCAGGTTATTGGTGAGTAAGTGCAACCTGTTCAAGATGGACGGGTTGCACCTCAACAGAGCTGGAAGCAATGTCCTGGCAGGGAGGTTAACTAGTGCTGTGGGGGAGGGAATGAGCACCAGGATGAAAGATTATAGAGGAGAAACAAGGTGCAGAGAGGACTGGGAGGGACAAGTAGCTTTAGAGTAAAGAATAATTCAGAAGTAGGAGGGATCAGACAGGGGACAAATGCGAGGCAATCTAAAAGATAAGATTGGAGTGCATGTGTGTAAATGCACGTAGTGAGATAAATAAGGTTGGTGTGCTGTCGGCTCAAGTCGCCGCATGGGACAATGATAGAGGCAATAACAGAGACCTGGGTAAAAGGGAAGGACTGGGTACTTAATATTCCTGGCTACAAGATATTCAGGAAAAATAGGGCAGGAAAGAAAGGAGGGGTCCAGGGTTCAATCGCCAGGATCTCCAAATAATTTTGCGGCAGTATTGATCAAATAAATTATTATAGCACGGGAAAGGGATGTTGTAGTTGAGAGGGTCAAAGGCAGAATCTATTTGGTTAGAATTAAGGAACAGGGGAGCTATTACGCGATTGGGTGTATACTACAGGCCACCAAATAGTGGGAAGGAGATAGAGGGAAAATTTGCAGGCAAATTACAAAAAGATGCAAGAACTATATAGTGTTGTCATAATGGCGGACTTCAATTACCCCATTACTGACTGAGACAGGAACAGCAGTGTAAAGGGCAAAGAGGGGGGGAATTCCTGAAATGTGTTCAAGAGAACTTTGAGACAGTGTGATTCCAGCCCAACCAGGGCATCCAAAGCTCGAGCTTCCTGGATGACTAAAGATATACAGATTAAAATGAACCAGAAAAAGGAGGCTTATGATGAATGTACAGTTCATAATACAGTAGAAAACCAGGCTGAATACAAGAAGGAAGAGGAGATCTAAAAAAGGGAATAAGAGAGGCAAAGAGAGAGTATGAGAACAGATTAGCAGCTAACATAAAAGGGAACAAAAAAGCCCTTGCTATTTATATGTTTATAACACTGGTAGTCAAAGGAAGGGTGTGACCGATTAGGGACAAAAAAATCTTCTTGCGAAGGCAGAGTGCATGGCTGAGGTACTAAATGAATACTTTGCATCCATCTTCACTAGAGAAAAGGATCTGCTATTGTAGCAGTAAAGGAGGAGGTAGTTCCAATATTGGATAGGATAAAAATAGAGAATGAGGAGGCACTTAAAAGATTGGCAGTACTCAAAGCAGAAAAGGCACCCAGTCCAGATGGAATGCATCCTGAGGGAAGTACAGGTGGAAATTGCAGATGTTCTGGCCACAATCTTCCAATCCTCCTTAGATATGGGGACGATGCCGGAGGACTGGAGGATTGCAAGTGTTACACCCCTTTTCAAAAAAGGGGAGAGGGATAAACCCAGCAATTACAGGCCAGTCAGTCTAACGTCGGTGGTGGAAAAACTTTGAGCCAATAATCCCGGACAAAATTAATTAGCACTTGGAAAAATACGGGCTAATAAATGAAAGTCAACAGGATTTGTTAAAAGAAAATCATGTTTGGCTAACTTGGTTGAGTTCTTTGATGAAGTAATGGAGAGGGTTGATGAGGGTAGTGTGGTTGATGCTTATATGGACTTTGAAAAGGCATTTAAAGTACCACATAACAGGACTTGTTCGCAAAATTAAAGCCCATGGGATTAAAGGGACAGTGGCAGCGTGGATTCAAAATTGGCTAGGGAACAGAAAACAGAGAGTAGTGGTGAACGGTTGTTTTTCCAAACTGGAGGGAAGTATAGAGTGGTGTTCCCCAGGGGTCAGTATTAGGGCCACTGCTCTTTTTGATATATATTAATATCCTGGACTTCTGTATGCAGGGTATAACCTCAAAGTTTGCAGATGACAGTGATCATGGTAAGGGGTGATTTGATCGAGATGTTCAAGAGCACTAACGGTTTTGATAGAGTAAATAAGGAGAAACTGTTTAGAGGCAGAAGGGTTGGTAACCAGAGGACATAGATTTACGCTGGTCGGCAAAAGAGCCAAAGGCGACATGAGAAAACATTTTTTAACACAGCGAGTTGTAATGATCTGGAATGCACTGCCTGAAAGGGTGGTGGAATCAGATTCAATAGTAACTTTCTAAAGGAAATTGGATAAATGCATGAAGGAAAAAAATTTACAGAGCTATGGAGAATGAGCAGGGGAATCGGACTTATTGGTTAGCTCTTTCATAGAGCCAGCTCAGGCACAATGGGCCAAATGGCCTTCGCCTGTGCTGTACTTAAAAAAAAAATATTATGGAATTTTTCTGTTAATAAAAAATACACAGTACTTACCATCATTTTTTCAAAGAGATCTAAAATCTCTTTCTCAGAAAGATTCATAAAACATTCGTCAAACACTGGCTGTGCTAGTGGCAAGTCACCCATAGCCATTTGGGAGTCAGTAGGATGCTGTATGTGAGGTTTCTCTTTTTTTGCAGTTGACTTTCGAAAACTGGTTAATCTGTCACGCTGTCAAAATAAATAAATTATATTAAAATCTTCATTGCACAAATAGTTTCCTAGACTTATACTTTCCTTTAAAAAAAATTCTATTGTGAACACATCTTTTACAAAAGCATGCATATTTCCAGTGACTTTATATGTGATACAACCACATGCTTCATTTGTTGGCAAAGCAGCATATTTGTAATAGACTACCAAATTAAAAACTACTCCTTACCTTCAAAATGTCTATATGCAGAAGAATTATAGCAGGCAAACTTGGTTTGCAAATTACTAGGCCGTTTAGATATAAATAACATCTTAAAGATCATAAAGTCTCACTCAAATGCATATGGTCATAGTTGTTAAAAAATAACTTTTTACCCTTATTCTAGATAAGGTTCCTTTTAACTCAAAAGAGGATCAACAATGTGAATCTTAAATAAAGAATTTCCACTCTTTGCGAGCTTGTTATAATGCAGTTTGATTGCAGACTGAACTGTAGGCATTGAAGGACTAATGTTGACAGATGTGTCAAAATGTCAGTTGCTCAAAGTATTCATACTATATGTAGTTTAATGAACCAAATTTGAGGAAGTCAAGTTTCACAGTGCAGTGGTGCTTCCACACACTGTCATGATGCAGTTTTGTGCCTCTGCAACCCACATGACAAGTTCCTGAACTCAGTCTGCTGTTGGAAGAGATGCTGAGTGGAGGCTTGACCTTTCAGGCAAGTCACCCTAAGCCAATCTTATGCACTATGCAGCTGAAAGAACATTAATAAAAGCCTAAAGATAGGGAGGTTGCCTGCCTGTTCTTTCAATGGCGGTCCTGGGGAGACCTAATGATAGGGAGAAAAGCAAACTTCAAAATGGATTAAAAATAAAATTTAAAATATTTAGCTCGTTTAAAACATGTAGATCATGGTTCAAAAAGATAATTCTTAATAGCAAAGTCATCATAATCATGCAACAAAATTCTTCATGAATTTTAAGTGCCCTGTATCAGTTGTTGGCTTGGCATGCATAGTTAGAACATACATAATAAGTAAGTTAGGAAAACCTCATTACATGTAAGGATGCTTTTAACTGGCTTGATCATGATCAGTCTAGTTGAAGTGCCTGAAGGTTGAGTTTCTGCCCATTAGTTCAGTTTAATATAAAATATCGACTCACAGTCATGAGAAACACACACCAGGAAAATCCATTAATTATGGAATATGCTGGTGTCATGCACAATATAGCAATCCAATCTCAAAAGAATATCTTGCAAGCCCATTTCAAGTTACCTCACGTAGGCTTAAATTTGATTCACTGGTTTAGAATTCTGATTAAAATAATGGTCACCAGGAACAAGCAATTCATTTATGACCATATTAAAAATGAATTTAGAATCTGCATAGTAGTTAACATGAAAGAACTTGTATAATTTATTGACCCGCATGATTATTCTAATTGTTTTCAAGAATGGTAAGGGGCTTCCTGTTTAATATAACATGTTTTAATTTACCCACTCAATACCAGCACAGCAGTGACCAAATTATCTCTGCAATCACTGAAGTTTATCTCTATACAAAATATCAAAAAACTGATGGCTTTTATACATTATAAGATTGAATTATAATAGTGAACAACCTGTTGCTCACTTACTTTCTCTGCGATCATTTATTTAAATTCCTTGGAAAGGTCAAAACTCAAATATGATTATCCTAAGTCACGACAGGTGTTACCATTTCACCTATTTTTTTCTTCTCCCAGGAGCCAGGCAGTGGAATCCAATTTTTCAAAACTTAATTTAACCAATTCACAGTCCAGCTTTTTTAGACTGAGGTTGATGGTTTTTCTCATCCTGTTTTTGCAGTCATAACTTTATTCTTATATGGTCATAAACTCAAGATTGAAAGTATAAACTTCTCAAAAAGGAGTCCTAATCTAACTATTCCAATCCCGTAGAGTACTAAATATATTCATTCAGCAAGTTGAGGGAGTGGTGAGAGAATGGATTTAACACCAGTAGCAAAATTGAGGAAATGTATGAAATATTCTCATTAGTAACCGGTTATTTCTGAAGCAGAACAACTAATACCCATTTCCACCAATACTGAGATGGGGTGTTAAGAACTACAATTTTTAGCATGCATGATTTAGTGATTTAGGCATAGACAGCAGTAGATTCCAGAACAGGCTTACCACATCATCCGCCAAAGTTTTTATGTTAAGGTTCTGTAGATGGTGGAGAAGAAGAAAAAAAAGAAAAACACATCACCTACAGCTGCAAAATATACCCAACCACCATACCAAACTTTTAAAGCAGTGGATCAGAGTACTTAAAAAGAAAAGTAGGGTTTTTGAAGTCCAGACCTAGAAAATCCAAGACCAAAACATTTTAAGTTATGGCTGACATTTTGAGACCCAGCATTTTGTTGTACTGTGCTTAGGACTCCCAATCTGGATTGAAACTGTTTCAGACTTTGCTTTGTGCAGTTAACAGAACTGAACCAACATCTTTTCACAAAAAAATATTCCAGTGCTATTGCACACTAGGCATTGCTGAAATGTACCTTGAGTGGGAAAATTACTTTCAACTCGAAGTCCTTAATTAGCTCCCACTTACTGAAGGGAAATGTTAGATCACAAACTATACAAACATAGTTCAACCTACATATGCAAATGAAGACTCCATCCAAAGTCCTACATCACTTCAGACCTCATCCCTTTTGGAGTTTTTCACCAAACAATAGCTTGATTATCAGGTGGGTCTTCCTCATACTCTCCATCCACTCCCCCATAGTCCTATTCTGAGGTACAGAACTCAATTTTTGACTGTAGGTGGGAGCACAAAGGCCAATTTTAACATAATAAGGGCAAGTGCACCAGATCAGTTAGAGAAAGGAAGGATGAAGGATGTTTTGCACATGGAGGTATGAAGTAATACACAGGGAAGTATATAATTAGACATTTTCTCATTTATTTGATGATCTCATAAGTTGAAAACCAGCTCGGACACTGTAGCATCAAAATTTTCATAATTTTGAACAGTCAAAGACAGACTGGCTTAGTGAAAGCATCGAGTTACTCCAAGTAGCTAACATGCAGGTAGAGTTCACAAATGAAGAATTGCCCAAGCACAGTATAATAGCTACTACACAGCAACAGTGAGTTAGGTTATCATACGCTATGGAACTGTAGACATAATTCAAAGGTCTGTATAAAATCCACTTAGTATCATAGGCTTTTAAGAAGGAAGCCTTTTGAGATGTTTACCAAGAATTCACCATTCTGGTTAACTCTCATTGGGTTACTCAATGGTCAAGCACGCAAATGAAAGCTTGAAAAGCGTTGCTTCCATTCAAGACAACTGATCATGGCTCTCTGGGATCTAAATTTTAATTGATGTTCTGAGTGATGAGGTTTATAAGGTAAGTTTTTTACAATGGTTAAAAGGGCTGCCAAGTTCACTATCTCCTCAACTCGGATCTTCTGATTATCCTTAATATGAGGAGAAATTGAGCAATGGTGTAAATGACCTAACTGTCCTAACTCCAGCAATAATAAACATCAGTAAATTCTTGAGAAAGGCTACAACTAACGACAGAGAAAGAAGAGTGTGAACGAGAAACCTAAATCTTTGTATTGGTAGCTGCTGATGTGTCCTAAGCTGAGGGAATTAATATCACTCAGAGAAGCCATAAGGATGCCCAGTGTGGAAAAACTGAAAATCAGTACACTAAATAGTGGTTTTGTGAGTTTGTGTCAAACAACAGTGAGCGGAGCAAAACAAGTTTATTCAGCATCTAACCTTGCTATATCTGACTTGGATTGCTGGATATGAACACTGAGTGATGACAACGAAAACAAACTTGTACCTATATAGTGCTTTTAACATTAAAAGAAGTCTCAAACAGGAAAAAAAGTATCACGAGAATATATTGACACTTGACGAACTGTACTACTGGATGCTTCCTCAGAAGAACCCAAGATATGCAATGCTTTCAGTTGCACTGTATGAAGGAAGGTATGATAAGTTGATCAAAAGCCAGAATTACAAGATTTGATTGCTCCTTTCATCCTCTGTGAAACACCTTCGGATATTTTACTACATTAAAATGCTATATAAGTGCAAGTTTGAATTTTTTTTATTCGTTCATGGGATGTGGGCATCGCTGGCAAGGCCAGCATTTGTTGCCCATCCCTAATTGCCCTTGAGAAGGTGGTGGTGAGCGCCTTCTTCAACCGCTGCAGTCAGTGTGGTGAAGGTTCTCCCACAGTGCTGTTAGGTAGGGAGGTCCAGGATTTTGACCCAGTGACGACGATGGAACGGCAATATATTTCCGAGTCGGGACGGTGTGAGGCTTGGAGGGGAATGTGCAGGTGAATGTGCAGGTGGTGTTGTTCCCACTTGCCTGCGGCTCTTGTCCTTCTAGGTGGTAGAGGTCACGGGTTTGGGAGGTGCTGTCGAAGAAGCCTTGGCGAGTTGCTGCAGTGCATCCTGTGGATGGTACACACTGCAGCCACAGTGCACCGGTGGTGAAGGGAGTGAATGTTTAGGGTGGCAGATGGGGTGCCAATCAAGCGGGCTGCTTTGTCCTGGATAGTGTTGAGCTTCTTGAGTGTTGTTGGAGCTGCACTCATCCAAGCAAGTGGAGAGTATTCCATCACACTCCTGACTTGTGCCTTGTTGATGGTGGAAAGGCTTTGGGGAGTCAGGAGGTGAGTCACTCGCCGCAGAATACCCAGCCTCTGACCTGCTCTTGTAGCCACAGTATTTATATGGCTGGTCCAGTTAAGTTTCTGGTCAATGGTGTACCCCATGTTGATGGAGGGGGATTCCGCGATCGTAATGCCGCTGAATGTCATGGGGAGGTGGTTGGACTCTCTTGTTGGAGATGGCCGTTGCCTGGCACTTGTCGGGCACGAATGTTACTTGCCACTTATCTGCCCAAGCCTGGATATTGTCCAGGTCTTGCTGCATGCGGGCACGGACTGCTTCATTATCTGAGAGGTTGCGAATGGAACTGAATACTGTGCAATCATCAGCGAACATCCCCATTTCTGACCTTATGATGGAGGGAAGGTCATTGATGAAGTTGGCTGTGCCTTGGACCCTGCCCTGAGGAACTCCTGCAGCAATGTCCTGGGGCTGAGATGATTGGCCTCCAACAACCACTACCATCTTCCTTTGTGCTAGGTATGACTCCAGCCATTGGAGAGCTTTCCCCCTGATTCCCATTGACTTCAATTTTATGAGGGCTCCTTGGTGCCACACACGGTCAAATGCTGCCTTGATGTCAAGTGCAGTCACTCTCACCTCACCTCTGGAATTCAACTCTTTTGTCCATGTTTGGACCAAGGCTATAAATGAGGTCTGAAGCAAAGTGATCCTATCAGAACCCAAACTGAGCATCGGTGAGCAGGTTATTGGAGAGTAAGTACCACTTGATAGCACTGTCGACGACGCCTTCCATCACTTTGCTGATGATTGAGAGTCGACTGATGGGGCGGTAATTGGCCGGATTGGATTTGTCCTGCTTTTGTGGACAGGACATACCTGGGCAATTTTCCACATTGTCGGGTAGATTCCAGTGTTGTAGCTATACTGGAACAGTTTGAATAACCATTACTTCTTGATTTGGTCTTAACAGCTCTTTATGGAAGTTGATAACTGAACTTCTAGCAGCTATGGGTACGTGGAGGTGGTGTTTTGTATTGTACCCATACATGCCTGATTATGGCAAATATATGATATGATATTGGAGACTGATGTGCACTGTTAAAATACTTTAAAATCTTCTACAGTGCTCACCAGGCTACTTCTACAGAGTCTCCCGCCTTCCATTACCAAGGAGGATAAGAGTAGCAATTTCATCGGAACACCATAGCCTCCAAGTCACACGTCACCCTGACTTGGGCGGAATCTATTTGGTTCGAATTAAGGAACAGCAGAGGAGCTATTATGCTACCGCGTGTATACTATGGGTCACCATAGAGCGGAAAGGAGATAGAGGAGAACATTTGCAGGCAAATTAGAGAAAGATGCAAAAAACTATATAGTGTAGTGCAATGGGGGACTTCAATTATCCCAATATAGACTGGGACAGTAACAGTGTAAAGGGCAAAAAGGGGGAGGAATTCCTGAAGTGTGTTCATGAGAATTGTCTGGAATAGTGTGTTTCCAGTCCAACCAAGAGGGAAACAGTGCTGGATCTAGTTCTGCAGTATGAAGTGGGGCAGGTGGAGCATGTTTCAGTGGGGGAGCATTTGGGGTACAGCGATCATAATATCACTAGGTTTAGAATAGTTATGGAAAAGAACAAGGGACAATCAAATGTGAAAATACTTAACTGGAGGAGGGCTAATGTCAGTGAGTTAAAAGGGAGCTTACCCAGGTGGATTGGAATCAAAAATTGGTAGGCAAAACAGTAACTGAACAAGGAAAAGTTGGTTTAGGTACAAAGTAGACACATCTGTACGAGGGGGAAAGGAAAGCAAGAGCTCCCTGGATGACTAAAGATATAGAGATTAAAATGAAACAGAAAAAGGAGGCTTATAATGAACGTAAGATTCATAATCAAGTAGAGAACCAGGCTGAATACAGAAAGTACAGAGGAGAACTAAAAAAGGGAATAAGATGGGCAAAGAGAGACTATGAGAATAGATTAGCAGCTAACATGAAAGGGAACCCAAAAAAAGTCTTTTATGTACATATAAATAGTAAAAGGGTAGTCAATGGAAGCGTAGGGCCGATTAGGGACAAAAAAGATCTTCTTGTGAAGGCAGAGGGGCATGGCTGAGGTACTAAATGAATACTTCGCATCCATCTTCACTAGAGAAGAGGATGCTGCCATTGTAGCAGTAAAGGAGGAGGTAGTTCCAATATTGGATAGGATTAAAAATAAAAGGAGGTACTTAATAGATTGGCAGTACTCAAAGTAGAAAAGTCACCCTATGCATCCTAGGTTACTGAGGGAAGTGAGGGTGGAAATTTCAGAGGCTCTGGCCACAAACTTCCAATCCTCCTTAGATATGGGGATGGTGCTGGAGGATTGCAAATGTTACACCCGTTCAAAAAAGGGGAGAGGGATAAATCCGGCAATTACAGGCCAGTCAGCCTAACGTCAGTGGTGGGGAGACTGAGAGAAAATAATCCTGGACAAAATTAATTGGCACTTGGCAAAGTATGGGCTAAAAATTAAAGTCAGCACAGATTTGTTAAAGAAATCATGTTTGACCAACTTGATTAAGTTCTTTGATGAAGTAACGGAGAGGGTTGATGAGGGTAATGCAGTTGATGTATGTATGGACTTTCAAAAGGCATTTGATAAAGTACCACACAATAGGCTTGTTAGCAAAATTAAAGCCCATTGGATTAAAGGGACAATGGCAGCATGGATACAAAATTGGCTAGGGGACAGAAAGTAGAGAGTAGTGGTGAACGATTGTTTTTCAGACTGGAGGGAAGTATACCGTGATGTTCCCCAGGGGTCCGTATTAGGACCAATGCTCTTTTTGATATATATTAATATCCAGGACTTGGGTATACAGGGTATAATTTCAAAGTATGCAGATGACACGAAACTCGGAAATTTAGTAAACAACGTGGAGGTTTGTAACAGACTTCAGGAGGACATAGACAGACTGGTGAAATGGCAGACACATGGCAGATGAAATTTAACGCAGAGAAATGTGAAGGGATATAGTTTGGTAGGAAGAATGAGGAGAGGCAATATAAACTAAACGGTACAATTTTAAAGGGGCTGCAGGAACAGAGACCTGGGGGTGCATATACACAAATTTTAGAAGGTGGCAAGACAAGTTGAGAAAGCTATTAAGAAAGCATATGGGATCCTGGTCTTTATTAATAGAAGCATCGAATACAAAAGCAGGTAAGTTATGCTAAACCTTTATAAAGCCTCAGCTGGAGTATTGTGTTCAATTCTGGGCACCACACTTTAGAAAGAATGTCAAGGCCTTACAGAGGGTGCAGAAGAGATTTACTAGAATGGTACCAGGAATGAGGGACTTCAGTTATGTGGAGAGACTGGAAAAGCTGGGGTTGTTCTCCTGAGAACAGAGAAGGTTAAGGGGAAATTTAATAGGTGTTCAAGGTCATGAACTGTTTTGAAACTTTGTAACTTTCAAAAGGGAATTAGGTAAATACTTGAAGAGAAAAAATTTACAGGGCTATAGGGAAAGAGCAGGGGAATTGGACTAATTGGAAAGTTCTTTCAAAGAGCCGGCACAGGCACGATGGGCTGAATGGCCTCCTCCTGTGTGACTATGATATGGTACCGCCATTCCATCATCATCACTGGATCAATATTCTGGAATTTCCTACCAAACTCCATTGTGGGAGCACTATCATCACTTGAAATGCCGCAGTCGCTAACTGCCCACTTTCTCCTGCAACTAGGGACGGATAATGAATGCAGCCTTGCCAACATCGTTCACATCCCAAGAGCAAATTTTTAAAAATTTAAATCCAAAGCAAAATCCGTGTATGCGCCGTTATAGTTCCAATTTTTTTTAAAATCACTGGATGCTCTTATGTTATGGGTTCAACAGTACTGCAATTTATTACTCTTTTCACTCAGGTCTCACAGGTTACTCTGATTTTTTTTAAAAGTTACAGCTTCTGTGCTTCCCTCTCACCTCATTAGCGAGGACAGAATCAAAATGTTGGCCAGCACTCATTGTCACGATTCACATATGAATAATTACCACCTGCGCTGTGGAATAGTACACCAGCAACAAATCAATGGCTTCAGCAAGAGATGTTGAGAGCAATTTTGCCAAGAAAATTGGCACAGAAAAAAACCCAAGAAAAAGTACCAAAGAATTCTGAAAGACCACCCCAGTGGTTGACTTGTACAACTAAACAAGGTAGAACTGATTTGCAGTATGCGATTTAGTGCAGAGTATTCTGCAAGAAACAGATATAAGACAGTGGTGAGAAGACCGATGCAGTCTAAGAGTTAGTCAGGAGGTGACGAAAAGCTAGAAGATTAACTGAATTACTGTGATGATTACAGATAAGATTGGGCTGATTAACAAGTTGTTGCGATTACTCAGGATTGTAAACTCTGCATCAGTGTCGGTCTGATCAGTAGCCAAGGAGAAGCGAAACAAACATTGATGGTGAACAGTCATTTCTGCAGTGTTCGTGCTTCCTATAGCACTGAACAAGGATAAATGCTAAATTATTGCATTCTCAAAGCAGTTGAACAAGTACTTTACCAAATGCATATGCTGTCAATAGAGAGAAATCAACCTATGATGCAATCATAATCTTATCCTAGTCCACAAGAAAGCAATGTTCTTCAACTCCTTTTCTTTAGTTCTTTCGTGTTTTTCTATTTAACTGAGTGTTTTCATTTCATTTTGTAACTATTTTATCATTCGTTCTCCATAGTGTTTGTTCATTTTGCTTTGCATTACTTTTGCTGTTCCCATGATCTGACCAACAGGTTGCTGGTGCCACTTCTACTGCTGTTGTATATAGATTGCAATCATGATTCTGATTTTAAGTTATAAATCATTGAAATGCAAAAATATCATTTCCTGAATTGATTTAAGATTTCAAGCTAATTCTTGCTTAATACCAGATTACTTGCAATTATTTAAGACACTGTGATACAGAGACACAGAAGTTTCCTTTGTCAGCTTGGCTCAGTTGATAGCACACACACTTCTCCGCACACTCGCCTCTCAGTCAGAAAGCTGCAAGTTCAAGCTCTATTCCATAATCTAAGCTAACACTCCAGTGCAATACTGAGGGAGATGTTGTATTGTCAGAAATGCTCTATTTCAGCTGAGATAGTAAACCAAGGTCCTGCCTTGAAATGCCTGACCCTAACCTATCTCTGCAATTTCTGCCAGCCTTAAACCATGTCCCACATCCTTCTGTCCTGAGACCCTGGCTTTTTCAGCATTCACATCTCCTCTTCACCCCCTAATTGTTGGCAGAGCCTTTAGCAGGCACAGTCCCATTGTGTGGAGCCCCATTCCTAAACCTCTCCACCTCTCGGTGTCTCCACCTTCAAAAACCTTCTCAAAGACCATCTTTTCGACCAAGCTTACAGTCAGTCCTGCTAAGCTCTCCCTCCATTCAATTTTCTATTCCTACTTAACATTTTTCCCCACCTCTGAAGCACCTTAGTACATTTCTTATATTAAAACTGTTATGTGAACACAAGTTGCTGCTGTTGTTAATTGCAAAACATGTCACAAATACTTTAAGTTGTAGAATGCCACATAGCTTTGCAATTGTTTTCAGCAAATCTCCACATACGAACGAGCCAAACTAATAAATGTTAAACATTTTTACTTACAGTTGTATTCTGTCTTTAATGGTAATTGTAAATTCAAAAAGGAAACTTTTGCCATTAGTTTAGCAACAGTCAATGCCAAGGCTGTGTCTTAAGGCAGCATTAAATTCAGTGGTAATTTGCTGTGACCAGCAACGGCATGTGAAATATTTAAATTTAGCACCATCAGCATTTTGAGTTGGGCTACTTTGAATGGTCATTTTAAAGAAAACATATGGGTCATAAATTCAATGAATGAAATTAGTCAATTTTAGTTTCTTAGCTGCTGGGCATGAGCTGTAACTGCATACAGAAACAATCTCAGTACTCCTTACAAGTATCAACTGCTTTCTGCTCCCTTTTCCCCACCCTCGCCCAAAATAAAATTAGTTTCTTTACAAGAAATGCAATTTTACTCAAAAGAATTTTGCAGTGTCACCTTAATTGTAATGCAGGCATCATTACAGACTGCAAATTATGTTTATTTGCTCATCAATTAATGAACAAAAGTATCTGGACACAAGCCATTACAATTTACTTAGGATCTTTTGAAGAAACTATGTACATAAACACATATTTTGAACTGCACAGAGAATTAAACTGAGTAGAAATATCAAGAGCACACCATACTTGCTAGAACACTGCACCATGAAATTCAGTTAAAAGGGTACAGCAAGTCAATGGGGAAAGGGGAGAAAGAGCATTTTAATTTATTAAGAAAATGAAGCACTCCACAAAACTACTTAAAAAAACATGTAGATTTTCTCAGCAGCTGGGGGTATGCAAGGTCGGACCTCCCCCCTTACCAGGAGCTGTGACAATGACAGGAAGCATCCCATTACAAAGAATAAGAGCCATGACTTCAGACTGGCCCAAGAGCTGCTCTGGATCCACTGTACCCTGGAAAACCATGCAACTGTACTCAGCGTTCCCAACCAGTGCCACAGTTTCCCAGGGTCCTATGGCTAAGATCAGGCTGAAATTATAACCTAGTTATTTGCAATGGAACCACTTCAACACCCATAAAATTGCTCCTGGTCACTGACATCCCATCCTAGTAGGGAGGAAGCGTTGACCTCTCATGCCTCTCAACAACTAATATTACAGTATTCATCTGAACACAAACAAAATATTGGTCAGTGCATCATTCTTCTCTGAAATGGGGTTTGGCAGCGGGGGTGGGGGGGGGATAGGGGTACTTAAAATAAAGACTACACCTTGTTCTTTAATCTGAATATATTTGGAGGATAGTCAGAGATCAAACCCTGTTGCCCATATAGACAGCTGTATATTTTGAATCTGCAACATTCATCCAGTCATAGAATTACATAGAAATCAAGACACCAACACAGGATGTTTGGCACATGCAAATCCATATTAGTGCCTCTCCTCCACGTGAGCAGTAGCCCGAATCCCATGCGCACATTCTGTTCTCATATCCGTTTTCCTTCAACCACCTATCTAACCTATTCATAAATGTTGACATGGTCTCTGCTTCAATCACCATCTCCAGTAATGCATTCCACAGCTTCACAAACCTGTGTGTCATAAATGTTTCTCCTCTTCTCTGTCCTAAATCTCTTACATTTAATCTTATATCTATATCCCCTTATTTGAGACCCCTCAATCACTGGAAACAGTCTGTTTCTATGTATTCTGTCCCATTTCTTCATCACTTCAAACACCTTGATCAAATCACCCATTAGATCCTCTTGTGAACCTAAACCCCCAAATAGCTCTTCTCTTCTACATCACCCAGCTTTCCCCCATTCAAAGTATATTACTTACCAAAATGGACACTTCACATTTACTGATGTTGAATTCCAATTGTATCATCTTATCCATATCCCTTTATAGCCTCCTTTGATCCTCAGAATTATTTACTATGCCTTCTATTTTAGTATCATCTGTAAATCTGGACACCACTTTCTCTAGACCTATATCCAAACTATTGATGTACACAGTGAACAGAGTGATTCCAGAATAGAATCCTGTGGGACACCATTATCCACTTCCAACCACTCTGAGAAACTGCCCTTAAACTTCCACTCTGTTTTCTCCCTTCTAACCAACTTTTAATCCAATTTTCTATCCTTCCCCTAATTTTATACACCTTAATCTTCTCCAATAGTCTCCCTTCTGGTACCTTGTCCAAGGCTTTCTGAAAGCTCACGTACATCACATCCACTGCATTTCCTCCATCCACTATCTGTCACCTCCTCAAAAGAACTCCATCTGGTTTGAAGAGCACAACCTTCCTTTCAAAAATTCATGTTTTCTGCTTCTAATTATTTTCTTTTCATCTTGATAAAAATGAATTTCATCTTGAATTAAAGATTCCAGTATTTTCCCTACAGCAGATGCCAAATTAACTGGCCTGTATTTGGCCAGGTTAGCTGACTCCCTTTTGGAAAATGGGTTGCATTAGTTACTATTTGTTTGGATGCTATGTCTAACGTTTCAGGCTGCGGCCCTAAAATGGTGTCAGTGTACAGCCTTCATTATAAAGCTTTAGTGCACATATTGAAGGCAGATATATTGAAACATTGCAGATTCCAAATCTCACTAGGTAGGCTTGCTTTTTTTTAAAGCTGGATTTCATTTATTTGAACATTTCACTATCTTCTCTTTCTGTCGAATTCAAGATCATATAGCTTTTAAACTTATTTACCTTCCTTTAAACAGAATGATCAATGTTAATTTAAGTTTTTCCCCTCATTATTCTGTACACCAATTTATAAAAGTTCCAAATGAGGTACTAACCACATTATCCTGTTAGGAGCAAACTTCTCTTCATGACATTGTTTTATATTTAGAAACAACATACTTTGGTTAGTCTCACCTGAATTCTTTTGCTACACAGCAAATATAGGAGAAAAGCTTCTCATAACATTAACCAAACTATCTGCAAAAATGCACTCAAAATCAAAAGGAATGTAAAATGAGCCAAGGTGATAAAGCCAATGAGGCTTTTAGAGGGGACTGAGGGAATTTTCCATATTAATACCAATTTACAATTGAACTAAAACAGCATCTTTATACATTAAGAAAATGCAGCCCCAAAACCTTTCCTCAGGCAGCTCAGCATACAAGGTACATACAAAGCACGATGACCTAGATTTCATCCATGCCTGTATTAGCCGATCTTGATCTGTGGAGAGAATGAAGGCCAGCAGTGGCAGCGTTACAATAGGCCTTAGCATCCCAGAGGCTGGACAGTGGAAATAAAATATCACAAGTTCTTTCTCCGGATTACCATCTACAATACAGAGCTTACTGGGTGGGCATCAAGAACAATAAACTGAACTCTGGCCATTTAGACTACACATATACATATGTGAACAGAATTAGATTCAGCAATGATGGTCCCACCAGTTCAAAAGGTCAACATTCACTGTCTGTGCTCATACTTGAATGGCCAATTGGCCAAGACACCAAAGAGTGTGACAGCATAAGGGACAGCTTTTATTAGTGGGGGGTGAGAGGCACGAGAAGAAGCCAAGAAAATTTAAGTCAAAATTATGTACAAATGTTCGAAAGGAATATACAGGAACTCAAAAGGTGGAGAGTTAAAAGTATCCGCAGGTATAAAGTTAGAACGTACATTTCTGATTTTTCCTTAAGAGCAACAGCACATGGATCAGAACACTTAGGAAGAGATTGTATTTCTGATCAAAACGTTAAATCACTGAAGTGTAGAAATTTTTTAAATCACACCAGTCACTCTGGCATTAAGTCAATAACTCATAAGCAGCTCCATGTATTCAAGCCAATACAAACATCAATCTTGGATAAAAATGGTTTCTAAATAGATTTTTCTAGCACTTCCGCAAAATCCAATACTTAAACCTTAAAACTAAGTAACATTTTACAAATCAGAAAATATACTACAAATTGAACTGTAAAATAATGCATTGTCTGACTGTAAAAAGAATATTAAGATTTACTAGCAAGATAGACTTGCTTACCAACAGTGTACCTTTCAAATTATTCCAGGACACACCAAGAGAAGAAGCTTAAACAATGAACAAGCACTCTGTCCTTTACCTCTGGGATCTGTGCTCGAATCTAACCCAGTTTATGGGCTGAAAGCCTCTTTTCTCTGCCAGGCGTAAGTGCTCCATTTGAAATTAATATGGGCAGTCTCAAACAGTTCCTAATGGGCACAGGCACATAATGCAAAACCATAATCAAATGCAAAATTGGCACTAAATTAACAAATTCACAAACAGGCCATGATACTGGCAACTGAGGCGGCAAGAAAAAAAAATTAGAAGCTGTTCTGCTTAGGTCCAATAGTACTTGATACTGATATTGGGTACCACAAACAAAGAAGAGTTCTATTCTTCAGCACCAAAATCCCTCACTGTGAAAATCATATAATTTTATATAGAAATACCAGTATAGTTCTTATACTGTCTCCAGAACATTAAAATGCTGAATAACTTCAAAATCCACAGATCCCTGTGTCAAAGACTTTCTTGCATGGTCAGAACATGCATGATCAAACAACCTGCAAGCAACAGAAAATTTGATTCCGATCCAATGGACCATTGGAAACTGTACAAAGTAATACATTGTAGCTGCAGTATCCAACATCTGCCACTAAAAGCCACTAGACTATTACATAGCCCACCAACATGCAGACATAAATTTAGCGTAATAGCATAGTATTAAGCAGAACTGGGAATTTAATCTCAGCACTTCCAAATTTTGATTTACATAGATGCTGGAACAGCATGCCAACAAAAGCATACAACTCAGTTGCCAATATTTAAAAGCAGTTACATCCACATAACTTTTTGTATTGAAGTTTTATTCTCCTTGTAGTTTAGCAAGTAATTTCAAACATAGGTCAAAAGCTATAGGAACTGACAACTTTATTTAGGAACTGCAAATTTAAAAAGGTCACATCTTCAATCTCTTCTTATCCTCTCTACCTACCATCCAATCTCTTAACCTCTCCAAGGTCCTTGAATGTGTCATCGACACACATCTCTGTGCTCACCTCTCCCACAATTCCCCCTTCAAAGCCACTCAGTTTGGTTTTAGGCCTGGTTCAAATACTACCAGATTGATAATGGTGCCATGAACTAGTGTACTAAACACGGTCAGCAGCACTGTAATTCTAGTCAGTAGGGGTTTTACAGGAATTTGATTTATTTCGGACAAAAACATTTTAGCTGTCTGCAAGCAACAGCAGTAAAAATGGCCAGCACAAAACAACCTACATCAAAAGCCCTGGGAAGAGGTGAACAATGGGTCAGGCATTGCAATGAGAACCTCCTTCTCCCTCTGGTTCATAATGAGAATTAGATAAAGAACCTTCCAACTGCCAAGGAATGTATTAGATTCATGTCATTTTCCAACTCCTAGATAGATACACTCACATAAGAAAATCTGTTGGCAATCAATTCTTACCATCCAGGAGCTGCTGAAAGTCTCCCCCTCTGTTTAATTTGAAATGGAAGATAGTGACACCGATGCCCAAAAGATTTACTGCAACACTCAATGGACAACTACAGTCACTCCAAGCTAATTTCTTCCCTTCCAGCTTTTTCTCTCCTTTGAACTCCATTAGTATCTTAATTGTGGGTGATGCATAAAGTAATCACTTGACAGCCTACAACGACTAAGATACAATATTAGATCTTCACTCCGAACATTAAGACAGAAATTAAAACATTGATTTAAATTCCATTTGCTCTAATGACCGGAATTGCAATGCTAATAGCACAGCTTTTGGTAAACAAGTTCTTGGCAACATGAACCGACTGGTCATATTTGAAACAGGTTGAAAACCGAACAGAATGGATTCGAAGAAATTGTGGGAGAGGTGAACTCAGAGCTGTGCGACGATGATACGGTCAAGGACCTGGCAGAGGAAAGAGAGGTTAAAGAAGAGGTGATAGGTGTGGAAGATGAAAAGGAGTCATTGTGTGCCTTTTGAAGGGGCATAAATAGGAGGGGAGTTTCGAAGGTTTGGGTGGTGGGGGGGGGGGGGGGAAATGAACAGAGGCTGTGCAAAGGGAGCTATATGGAATGACAGCAAGAAAGAATATTGAGGAAATCTTAATTTTGGACAAATGTTAGTTAACATCATTTTATTTTCCCCACACGAAATAAAATCTGGGGCAATAGAATTACTAAATTTACTAAGTTATAATGTAATATATAAAAAAAACCGAAAAAGGATCAGATGGAACAGGCAAAACAAAATGTAATACAAATTTCCATTTAATGCCTAAGCTGCTGAAAATCAAAGTTCAAACCCATAGAGGGGTTAATTGAAACATATGAAATCCTCTTCCAAAGACCTGTGCAAAATGTTATAGATGACATGCAGTTAAATTCTATTAGCTTCACTACTCGGCATTTTACAATGTTACCTATTTCAATTTAGCCATGACAAAAGGATTTGTGGACAGTCTTTGCAAGATGTACTGTTCTGGCCATTCTGAAAATGCAACATTTTTTTTAAGGCTTGGCCAACATGATCAAAGAAACATGTACATTTGCTACTTCATCAGTACTACAGGTTCAGTTGTGGTTTGTTGGTGTTTTTTGAAAATTTAATTTGAGACAATCAAGTACAGGCAAGAAACTTTGAGCTTACATCGAGTTACATTGAAACTACAGGCCAGAAACAGGCCCTTCGGCCCAACTGGTCCATGCTGGTATTTATGCTCCAAGCGAGCCTCTTCCCTCCCTACTTCATCTAACCCTATCAGCTTATCCTTCTATTCCTTTCTATGTGCTTATCCAGCGTCCCCTTTAATGCACCTATGCTATTTGCTTCAACTACTCCTTGTGGTAGCGCATTTCACATTCTTCCCACAGTTCAGATAAAGAAATTTCTCCTGAATTCCCTATTGGATTTATTAACAACTACTTTATATTTATGACCTCTAGTATTGGACTCCCCCACAAATGGAAACATTTTCTCTACGTCTACCCTATCAAACCCTTTCAGAAGAACATAAGAACATAAGAAATAGGAGCAGGAGTAGGCCAATCGGCCCCTCGAGCCTTATCTTTAAGACTTCCATCAGGTCACCCCTTAGCTTTCACTTCACTAGAGAAGAACCCCAGCCTGTTCAGCCTTTCCTGATAAGGATATCCTCTCAGTTCTGGTATCATCCTTGTGAATCTTTTTTGCACCCTCTCCAATGCAGCTATATCCTTTCTATAATATGGAGACCAGAACTGTGCGCAGTACTCCAAGTGTGGCCTAACCAAAGTTCTATACAAGTTTAACATAACTTCTCTGCTTTTCAATTCTATCCCTCTAGAAATGAATCCTAGTGTTTGATTTGCCTTTTTTATGGTCTTAGTAACCTGCATCGCTACTTTTAGTGATTTGTATATTCATATCCCTGGATCCCTTTGCTCCTCTATCCCATTTAGACTATTATCCAAGTAGTATGTGGCCTCCCTATTCTTCCTACCAAAATGTACTACCTCACACTTATCTACCTTGAAATTCATTTGCCAATTACACACCCATTCTGCAAGTTTGTTAATATCCTCTTGCATTTTGACGCATTCCTCCTTTGTATTAACTACATGGTGCAACACTTGGAAGTATGACAGATGTGCACCAAACACAATACATCATACATAAATTTTAACCTTTTTAGTACCAGTTTTGTGCTCCTACGCACCCATAGCCCAGGTTATACTTAAACAGTCAGCAACATTTAAAGGGAGCTTGCTCGCCTTCAGAGGGAAGAAAGGAATTTTTGCACATTTGCTTGCAAAAGAATGGTTGGAAGGAGCAATATGTGCTGAACTACCCTGATCAGTGATGAAGACCGAATACACCGCTGTGGGAAGTGCAGCTAAAGAGGTAGCTCTATTTGGGACAAAGCGCCTCCTTCCTGCAAAAGGAACATCACAAGCTGTTTGGAAGGAGGTGACAGAGCAGATCGACTCAGTCTCTCAGGCCCACCAAATCTAGAAGCAAATGAGGATGACATTTTCGGGCATCCCCAAAATTGGCAAGGTAAATGGACTCTCCTTCGCACACTTGCTACCTGTTTCTCAATGTGGCACACAGGATTTGACACTCTCTTATCCATCGAGGATACAGGATGAGAAGAAGTTGCCCGTTCCATGCAACTGAAGGCGCAAGACATTTACAGTGGAGCACTCGAACACCTTTCAACTTAGTAATAAGTTCTGTTTAGCACCACTATCTCTCACACATCACAGCATGTTCCATCTACCATTTCCCCTGCAGCCAGCACCAGCTCACTACTAATACCCTAGAGCCAGCAATTAGTTTGAGGAAGGGGCAACAGGTGAAGTACTATTCACAAGTGAGGAGGAGCAAGTGGAGGGACAGAAGAGAAAAATATAAAAGCTGAGCAGCTTACAAACCTACACTATGTCCTCAGTGCATGAGCAAAGGATTATGACCCTACTGGGCCTGCTTTCAGACTCGAGACAATGTAAGAGACCAGGCATTAGATTCAACATTGCCCACCAACAACAGCATGCAGTAGTTGTTGAGAACAAGTTTCTATGCTGCACACACATCACTGCAGTGTTGCAGGATGGTTTTGCACAATTGCAGAGTTCCATGGAGCTAGTGGCATCTTCACAGCCATCCCCAAGATAGCCGCAAAGTAGCAAGGGATCAATCACACAACGGTATTCTTTTACAAACATTGTGACTGCCACCATGAAAACCATGGATACTCAGACACTATCAAACTGTAAAGACAAGGAGATCATTTGTTAGGAGCAGTCATGGTGGGCTTCACCCACCTCAGACACCCAATGGACTGGTCTCGCACAGTCCACCAGGCCTCCAGCTGCAATATCCAGCACCAGCGACATGACTGCAGAAAATTCAGATGAGGTGGCTTCCTCTCAAGGTGGCTACACATCCTCCCACTCCAACCAAGCCCCACAAAGGATTGAGCAAGTGTGTATGAGCAGGCAGGCACTAGCAACCACTCCATTGTCATACATGGCTTCAGGGACATCTGGGGCCCTGCCCATAATATAGAGGATCATGGCCATGACCATACCAAGTGGTTTAATGTATTCTAAAACTTGATTTTCCCCTTAGTTGATTATTACAATGCTGCTTTGGGAGACAGGAGGAATGCTGAAAGTGTTGAGAACTGCAGGCAACCTGCCAAATCAACATAAATACAGAGAATAAGCTATTTGTTTTGCCTCCACTTCGTGGGATAGGAGTTTACTGATAAATAGTAGATGGACGTGAATGTCACTTACCGTATGACTGTTTCAGGCCACTCCTTGCCTAAACATCATGACCATCCATCTTTGCTTCCTTTTCCTCCCCATCTCTCTGTTTGGGCCTGCTTCCCCACTGGCCGCCTCATCCTCCAGCTGAATGCTCAATTTTGTTGAATTGAAAAATTATGCAGCAGACAGTAATGATTTTGTACACCTTACTGTACAGCAGCACTCTGCCCATTCTGTCAAAACAACAGAATAGTTTCTTCAGCATTGTAATAGTGTGGTCCATAGTGACGACACGGAAATCATAACTGTGCTTTATTGCTGCGTGCAGGTTTCTAATTGGGTTAAAAGGCACAATGGACTACTGCAAAATGACAACATCATGTGCATTGTCGAAACATATCAACATGCAGGATGACATTGATGGGGTGAGAAACATCTACACATTAATGGAGTGGTATGCCTTCCTGTTTGTGTTGAGAAACAGAAGACAAGTATGAGAGAGAGAAAAGGGGAGAGACATAGAGCAACTGGAAGATGACGACAGGTAAGAGACCACATCTTTTAATCTTCCAAGTGCAACATGATAATGAATGATGATTAGACAAACAATAAGACGTGGATTTATATAGTGCTTTTAATGTAAAAAATTGACTTCAGAAATTTAAAAGGGCAGGGACATAACACCAATGCAATGAGAAAGCAATTAGGTGAGGTGACCAAAAGCTTAGTTAAACAGATGGGTTTAGGGAAGGTTTTTGAAGTAGAAGAAAGAAGTGGAGAAAGAGAGTTCATGGAGCTCATGAGGGTCAGCAAAGATGTGGATTTTGGGGGAGCAGGAAAGAATATTGGCAGCTGCATTTTGGACAAGTTGGAGTTTATGGAGGGTGAGAAATGGAAAGCTAGAAATGGAGGCACTGGAATAATGAAGTCTAGAGATGACAAAAGCATGGATAAGCAGTTCAGTGGGAGAAGGGAACATAAAGAACATAAGAAATAGGAGCAGGAGTAGGTCATCTGGCCCCTCGAGCTTGCTCTGCCATTCAATAAGATCATGGCTGATCATCTACTTCAATGCCACGTTCATGCACCATTCCCATATCCCTTGATGCCTTTAATATCTAGAAATCTACCGATCTCTGTTTTGAATGTACTCAATGGCTGAGCCTCCACAGTCCTCTGGGGTAGAGAATTCCAAAGATTCCACCACCCTCAGTGAAGAAATTTCTCCTCATCTCAGTCCTAAATGGCCTACACCTTAATTTGAGACCGTGACCCCTGGTTCTAGGCTCCCCAGCCAGGGGAAACATCCTCCTTGCATCTACCCTGTCGAGCCCTGCAAGAATTTTGTATGTTTCAATGAGACCACCTCTCATTCGTCTAAACTTTATCGAATACAGGCCTAGTCTACTCAATCTCTCCTCATACGATAATCCCACCATTCCAGGAATCAGTCTGGTGAACCTTCGTTGCACTCCCTCTATGGCAAGTATATCTTTTCTTAGGTAAGGAGACCAAAACTGCATACAATACTTCAGGTGCGGTCTCACCAAGGCCCTATATAATTGCAGTAAGACATCTTTACTCCTGTACTCAAATCCTTTTGTAATAAAGGCCAACATACCATTTGCCTTCCTAATTGCTTGCTGCACCTGCATGTTAGCTTTCAGTGACTCATGTACAAGGACACCCTGGTCCCTTTGAACAGGTAATATTGTGCAGGTAGGAATACGTGGCGACGGATAGGAAATGGAATTTAAAGCTCAATGCAGGGTTGAGCAGGATGCCACGGTTTCATGCAGTTCAATCTGAGCGAGTGGCAAGGAACAGGAATGGAATCAGTGGCAAGGGAACAGAGTTTATGGCAGGAGCTGAAAACTGTGTTTTTGGTCTTCCTGATATTAACGGAGGAAACAGTGACTTGATGTTGGACATGCAGTCTGATAGGTGATCATGAAGATGGTCATGAGATCAAGACAGATGATAGAGAGTTAGAGCTAGATGCCATCAACATGTAAAAGCCGACCCCATTTCAGCAGATGATGTCACTAAGGGCAGCATGTGGTTAAGACTGAGAAGGGCACCAAGGACAGAATCTAACATTTACTGGAATTCAGTTCCATAGCATAAAACTACATTAAATCCAAACAGCAGAATAGTGCCAATGGGTAATTGTTCATCACTTGAATATACAATCTCTACAAGGCCATAACAAAAAAGGTATGAAAAGACAGTTCTATAAAAGCTGGAAATTGTAGCATTCAGGTACAATCATAGTACTGCACTGAAAACAATATAGATCCTGTTGCTGAATTGGATCACTTTGGCAGCCACAGCTTTGATATGATCAATGACATCAGCATGTAGCCACTGAAATTATGTTTATTACACCTTAAACCAGAGAAGTCAATTATGAACTAAAATTAGTATCAATGACAGTTCCAATATAAACTTGACAGTCAGAAATTATAAAAATGTTGACAGTCTTGGAACAAAGTACAATTGCAATTGTAGTAAGGGTTACTGCAGAATGTTTCTCATTTTGAGCACTAATGGATTCCTAGAAATATTATGGTGTATATATCTTTTAAGGAAACTGAAACAGAAATGGATTATACAAAACCATATCTGCTGCCAAGGAAATCAGATGAGAAACACTGACACCCTCGATGTTGTGCTTTAAAGACACATATGGCAATGGAAGATCAGAACCAAGTCAAACCTCTGTGGCAGGAAGGTATACAATACCTCAACTGTGTGCATGAATGAGTCTTCTCTTTTTTGTTGGATACTTCAAAATGGAAAGCTCAATGGAATCTAAAGTGTGTTCTTCTCCATCCTCCACCACCAAGTTTTCTAGATTTTGATATATGCTGCCTGAACCCATAATCTCAGCTCGAGCCTCTGCTGGGAAACACGTTTGGGCATTGGGTGAAAGTAGGATAAGGCTCAGCTACTACCCTCTCCATAATCTGCGATCTGTAAAATAATCTGCGTTCATCACTGGCAACTCTCATAAGTGGCCTCGACAGAGGACTGTTCATACCAGTGTAAAATGAGCTCATCACTTCAGATGGAAAATCCCCCAACTGTCATCTTCCTCTCTTCCCCCCCAAAAAAACTTATTCACCAATAAATTACACTGTGCATAATTTTAACCAAACACAAAGGCTATCTTTGAATAGATATCTCATAAAACTCAAAACCAATAGGAGATGCTTTAGAAACAGCATTTCATCCAACAATGTAACATCAGTAACAATGTAGTGTTTTTTTTAAAAACAGTATCGCACTTGATCAAGGGCAGTTTTTTGGTCCACAAATTGAAACTGAAGACACAGGGAAGAGTTTTCAACCAAACTAAATATTTTTCTGTTTCAATGTGTTAAGAGTTTAGCATGTCAGAAACAGTAGTTTCCTGAAAAGATTTCCTGAACTGCTGCCACATGTAACTTTCGATACACCACATCAGCGAAACTTTGCAAAAGGGCATATTTTCTAAATTGTGCTCGAATCTCAGCACTACAAGTGAGTGTAGTCGTCTGTGCTGTGTCTGGCTACGGGGGATGTCAAGGGAGATAAAACTTATTTAGTTATCAATGAAAATGTGCCAATGGTTAATCTAATGCAACTGTGTCAATCTGCCATGTCTGGACTTTAAACTGGTGAAATGCCAATAACTTTTAAAGCCAATTTTCAGCCAATGAAAACTCAC
Organism: Heptranchias perlo; assembly: GCF_035084215.1. Lineage (NCBI taxonomy): Eukaryota > Metazoa > Chordata > Chondrichthyes > Hexanchiformes > Hexanchidae > Heptranchias > Heptranchias perlo. Next base: position 18,102,228 of record NC_090339.1, read on the forward strand.
TTTCTAAATTTCACACTTCCAAAGAGAACAATGGAAATCTAGAGAAAACCAAAGTAAAAAAAAACTTATTTTTTTTCTCCTTAAAAGAAAGTAGTAGAAGTAAAAATACAAGTAATAGGACAGGCAGAGAATGTGGAAGAGGAAAGAATAGGGAAAAAAATAGGAATTGTGGCAAGGCAGCAATCCATGGATTCAGGTTTTGTTTTTAAAAATTCATTCTCAGGATGTGGGCAATGCTGGCAAGGCCAGCATTTATTGCCCATCCCTATATGCCTTTGAGAAGGTGGTGGAAATATTAGACTTTTATAGCCACAAGAATTTCAACTGCAAGCTTGTTATTGTAGATAAACATTTGAATTTTTATGTACTTCATGATTTTAAATATTAAGAAAAATGGAATATTGTCAAACAATAGAACACATGGTGAATTGCTACCAAACATCTAAAATCACCATTATTCAATATAAAGCAGCAAAGAAAAAAGTTCACAAGTAACTTCTGTTTTGTCGCTGTGTACGTTAAACTTTTTTATTTCTACTTGTGAAAGACGTACAGCACAGGATTTTTTTCAAATGGAAAACGGAAGTTTATTTTCCATCCCACGAAAAATTTAATTCACAGATCATGACCCAGCACTTCTTGGACACACCTAGAAAAAAAACTGGTGTGCAGTCTCACTGGCTGTATTTTGGGATAGAGACAGTGCTGCTTTCAATGGTGGCATGGCATATCTTTTCTGAGGGGAAAAAAATTAAAATGTACAATCTTTGTTTTAAATGAAACCGGCACTGTTTTCCCTGTCAATTTTCATCAATTTCCCGGAGACATTGACTCCATGAAACGATACAATTCCAAGGGTGCCAATCTCCCTCGAGTACCTCATTCAAGCTGCCATCTTCATGGATGCACCTAGCTATTGTTGCGATGTTGTCAAGCTATTTAACCACAGGGGTATCACAGCAAAGCACAATCCTGTCCTCAACTGACATCTAAACACTCACTTCCAGCAGAAGGTCATGGGGTGAGGCAACAGGGACGTTTGGTTCAAAAGGTTGAGAACCAGTCAATTTTTCCATTTTCTAATCAAGAGACCTACAGGCCGATTGCAAGGCACCTACTGCCATGCAGGCTAGGATCAGCCATTTCAAATACCTGCTGCATAACCATCACTGGGAGAGACCAACCTGTACTGTATTTTTGAAGAAGAACAAATAAGTGAGCAAATAAACAAAACAATAAAATTTAATTACAAAAAGTCATTTTGCATTGCAACTTGTCTTTGAAGGTATATATTAGAATAAGGAATTACAACACAGGTAGCAACTTCTCTGAACTCAATTTGATAAATATTGCACATTACAAAAATGTTTCTATGCAGATCCATGATATTCTTACTGCAAGACCAGGATTGCAAGGGTGGCTGAGGTGCACATCTCCAGTGAAAAATTTTTGAAGAAATTTAAGACTTCTGCCAGACATAGTTAACTGTTTCATTGGTTCCTGGAAAATAAATGTTTTCCCTACTACCTGCAGCTACATAAATAAATCTTTGTCGAAGCAATCATGGTTTTCGCATTCTCAGTGTTTACAATACCTGACTTTTATTTTATCATCTATCACAGGAACAATAAATTTATATTGGGCCGTAAATTGCTTTAAATAGAATGGTGAGCTCAACAGCAATGATCGTTGTTAGTGGCCAAATGAAAGCAAGTTCCGACGTTCGCAAACGCGGAAATCCAGAACTTGCCCTTCCTGGTTCGCCGGCGATCTATCAGCTTCGCCTTAAAGGGATATCACTGACAACAATCAACAGAACCAGCACCAACTTGCTCTTCTGCCCAGTTGGAAAGTAACTAATTACGCCACAAAACAGGTATGCTTAAAAATACCAAGTCTAAACTAACTTTCAACAGCATGGCAAGTCTTAATGACTGCCAAACAACTAAAAATTAACTTTTAAAAATGTGGAGTCTCATTATTCCTTATTTTAATAGCTTTTGGTCATTAATAAAAATTAAAACATTTTCCTTCTGTCTCTTATTTAATTCAATTATTTCTTACTCTCTTATTTTTTCGCTGTCTCTAACTGTTTTTACAAATGATTTTATTGTTGTAGCTTTCACTTCCTGGTTTTTACATTGCAGCTTGTGCTTCAAGGTTTTGACTCTTCACGGCTTTTCAAGGATGCTGCAATCTGAATGGTCGAGGGGAGAGATCGATCCTCTTGCTTCTTCCATAAGTCCTAGCTTCGCTGGAGCCAACACTGGGATCTTCTCAGCTTCCTATTAGAGGAAGTGCCCGCAGAAAAGACTGTGGTAAGTTAGTGGGTTATATAAAACTATGAGCGGCGAGTGCCATTGGTTCGCCACTCGGAGCAATTCCTGGGCCAATAGTTTCCTGTGAAATTTTACCTCGCTCAATAAAAAAATTCTAAAATTCATCCTCCAGCTTATCAAATTGTGTGGTAAAGTAATCTCAAATTGTGTTATAGCCTGAGGAAAGGCATGCTTCCAATTGTTACACTGAGAGAATCATACTGATCTATGTTGAGAAATTCTCCACACTGCATGCACTCAAGACTGCAGCATCCTGGTAATTGCAGGCACTGGCATAGTTGGTAACTTCCTTCAGCTGGCAATGATACCTCTAGGAAAAATATCAACTCTAATCTCCAACTTTTGAAAGTGACTGAGGCTTCTTAAAGTTGACACATTTAATAAAAAGGTACACAAAATCATTTTCCAGGCAAGCTTAATCATGTTACTGTGCAATTTTTGATGTTTTTGTGTTAGAAAAACTGAGCCCCAAATATTGAAGTTTGAGAGAAAGAAAAATGGCAGCTGAAAAGTTTTTTTGTATAAGTACTTTGAGCCATTTGATTTGTTCAGTTTCTTTTGGTTGGTCATACTTATAAAAGTTTTGATTTGTCACTTGTATGAATATGAAATTTAAGCCAATAAACTGCAAGAAATTTTCAGACAATGGGGTAGCGCTTCCACTAGTTTTGCGCCCAGATTCCAGCGCAAGAGATTGTGGAATTACGCCCAAAACCACTTACTTTAAGGTTTACCACGATCTTTTACACTGGTCTAAGATTCAATTCGCCCAGATCAGAGCCCGCCCACAAAACTGGTCGACACTGCAAGTTTCTGACGATTGCGCTGGTTCGGAAAGGCTATTCAAATTCCGCTCAGTTTCTTAGGCGCACGGGCACTAGTAGGCACGTTTTAAAAGTTTTTACATATCCAAAAATATTTAATTTACCAACAAACTGACTAGTGTACACCAATGAAACTAGTAAATGGTTTAGTATAGTTTTTTTTTAAAAGTCATTTTCAGTGATTTAAAATCAGGTTACTCACAGGTGCAGGACTAGACACTTATTAAAAATTCTTATTTTTTGTAATAAACCCATTTTCAGCTGTATTAACAAAACTGCACCAGGTTACCACTCTTGAGTACATCAACGAATTTTTATTAACGCAAAGAAAATGAATACGTTCTACTACATTGCCCGATTGTGCTGGTTCATGGAAGATTTTAGGTTTGTGATTATGCAAATATACTTTAGCAGAAACCTGAACTATAACCTAACTAGCGCAATTTCCTGATTGCGCCCAAAGCAGAAACTCTACCCCAATGTATTCACAGGAACAACATGCATGAATGTGCAACTTTTAAAACAGATCGATGGTAGATATAATTCAAGCTATCAACTGCATGACTCGGTTGCAGTGTTCATTAAAATAGAGACATCTTAACTTTATTATAACAGAATATACAACACAGAAACAGGCAATTATCCCAACTGGTCTATGCCGATGGTTATGCTCCACACTTGCCCCCTCCCACCCCTCTTCATCTAACCCAATCAGCATATCCTTCTATTCCTTTCTTCGTCATGTACGTCTCTAGCTTTCCCTTAAATGCATTTATGCTATTCACCTCAACTACTCCTTATGGTAGCGAGTTCCACCTTCTAACCACTCTCTGGGTAAAGAAGTTGCTCTTGAATTCCCTATTGCATTTATTAGTGACCATCTTATATTTATGGCATGGGCACCTTCCCGTGCATGCGCTGGAGATGCAACACCTGCCTTTTCACCTCCTCCCTTCCCACCATCCAGGGCTCCAAACGCTCCTTCCAGGCGAAACAGCAACTTACTTGTACTTCTTTCAATTTAGTATACTATATTCGCTGCTCACAATGTGGTATCCTCGACACTGGGGAGACCAAATGCAGATTGGGTGATCGCTTTGCTGAACACCTCCATTCAAGTCTGCAAGCATGACCCTGAGCTTCCGGTTGCTTGCCATTTTAATTCTCAGTCCCACTCTCACTCTGACCTCTCTGTCCTCGGCCTCCTATGCTGTTCCAATGAAACTTAACGGAAGCTCGAGAAACATTACCTCATTTTTCGATTAGGCACTTCACAACCTTCCGGACTCAACATTGATTCCAATAACTTCAGATCACCACCACTGCTGCCATTTTTTTTCCCCAGACAGCAGGTGCTGGTAATGGTTCTGCTGTTGCCAATTACAGCTCCTCTAGACCCATCTTTTGTTTCTTTACTTGTCCCATTACCATCCCCTTTGCCTTGCACCATCATCCCTTTTGTCATTTAATCATTCATGCCCTCCACCCTATCACAGACCTTCCCTTTTGTTCTTTCCTCCCCTCCCCCTGGCTCTGTACTTGCTTACAACATGTTAAATCTTCTTCCATTTCTGACGAAAGGTTACTGACCTGAAACGTTAACTCTGTTTCTCTCTCCACAAATGCTACCTGACCTGCTGAGTATACCAGCATTTTCTGCTTTTATTTTATATTTATGGCCCTGAGTTTTGGTCTCGCCCACAAGTGGAAACAACTTCTCTACATCTACAAAATCAAACCCTTTCATAATCTTAAAGACCTCTATCAGGTCACCCCTCAGCCTTCTCTTTTCTAGAGAAAAGTGCCCATGCCTGTTCAATCTTTCCTGATAAGGATATCCTCTCAGTTCTGGTATCATCCTCGTAAATCTTTTTTGCACCTTCTCCAGTGCCTCTCCATCCTTTTTATAATGATGTGGAGATGCCGGTGATGGACTGGGGTTGACAATTGTAAACAATTTTACAACACCAAGTTATAGTCCAACAATTTTATTTTTAATCCCACAAGCTTTCGGGGGCTTCCCCCTTCCTCAGGCGGTGTAATATGGAGATCAGAACTGTGCACAGTACTCCAAGTGTGGTCTAACCAAGGTTCTATACAAGTTTAACATAACTTGTCTGCTTTTCAACTCTATCCCTCTAGAAATGAACCCGTGCGTTGTTTGCTTTTTTAACCTGCGTCATTACTTTGAGTGATTTGTGTATCTGTACATTAGTGGCTACAATAGTTATAGTTTACGGGACTCCACAAGAATATCAAATACCAAAGATGAGAACAGCAGTACACCAGACAAAACATTGTAAACAAAAAGCAAAAAAAACAGAAGATGCTAGAACCCTGAAACAAAAGCAAAAAATGCTGGATGCACTCAGCAGTCAGTCAGCATCTGTGGATCTTTAGGTCCACACCTGAAATATCAACTTGTCGATTCTCTCAAATGCTGACTGATCTGCTGAGTGCTTCCAGCATTTTCTGGTTTTCTGTAGTGGTCAAAAAGGAAGCAGATCAAAACCATCAGCCACTAGAAGTGACTCAATGTACCATTCCACATTCCTTTGAGCAGATCATAATCATCAGTTTAGAAGAACCAGCATAACACCAACTTTTGAAATACAACAACAATTAATATAAAACTATGAAAGTGAAACAAGCCATTAAAAATACTCCCTGACCTCACGGCTAACTGCTTCTCAAAATCATCTCACACCTCTGTATGACAAAAAGAAAGTGAACACAGTAAACATGATGTGGAGATGGACTGGGGTTGACAAATGTAAAGAATCTTACAACACCAGGTTATAGTCCAACAATTTTATTTGAAAATAAAATTGTTGGACCAAAACCTGATGTTCTAAGATTCTTTACAGTAAACATATAACTGCAAACAAAAAAAAATTTCACATCTGATGTTTATTAAAGACACTTATTCAGCTTGATGAAAATAACACGACTTACAGTCAAGTTTGTGCTTATACTGCACAGGTGTGTAGCACAGGGAATTACGTCCTTTAGAATTCTAGGTTGTGTGCTGTTATACACATAAATTTGACCTGGGACATGCCAAGAGCAAAGAGAGGAAAAAAAATTAATGGCATTCTCCCCCCTTGGCTAAACTAACAACTAAAATGGCAGAAGTCTGCATCAGGTCATCTGCCTAGCCACAGTTCAAAGGGAGGTGTGTGGCATGAAGTGACTCAATGAAAGCAAGCGAAAACAAATCTTAGAAAATGGCAATACTTTATTAGCATATAGTAGATGCTGACCTTTTCCTTTACTCCACAAAATTCTCACATTACTGTGTTATCAAGAAAACTTTTGCCACATCATTCAACATTCTTGAACTTTGTTTTGAATTTCCCAACACACCATTTCAGAAAAACATCAGAAATTCTGTATTCCCAGTTTCTTCATTCAGTTTACCTGATACATTTATAAACACACTGAATTCTGCTCTGGTTCATTAGCACAGATATTTGACATCTGTATAAATAACACAGCAATTTTCGATCTTCTACATAAAAAGTAATCATGTTTAGCCTTTACGCAAGTCTGAGAATTAAGAAATTATCTGCCACTACAATAGTAACTATTAAATATCAGTCCAAGCATAAATGCTTGCTCCATATATAATAACCAGAGTAAATGTCAATTGGTTATCAGCAACAGCAGAATAGATGATTTCAATTGTCAGTTGTTCAGTTCGTCTAAAGAGTAACCTTTTAACATAGTTTTATAAAAGAACATCTTGTTCAGTTCCAGCATGGGAAATGACATTAGACTTAAATGGTCTTAGTATAGATTGTTCATGCCAAAGATCACAATGGCAGATACAAGGACCTTGCAGAAGTATCCTCTGCTTTGCAATTTTTTTTTTAAAAAAGATGCATTTGTCTTCAGCACCCCAAACTAGACTGGGGGGTGAGGGGTGGGGGGAGGTGGGGAGCAGGAGGGTAATATCAGCCAGGGTTCCTGATAACTTTCCAGCAGCTTCTGCGGGAAAACACACACAGGAACATTCAGAGAGAAGTGCTGGTTTGGCTACAACCCATTTATATATATCTAGGATTCAGAAACTCAAAACAATTTAGTCAAATTTGCAGATGATCCTAAATTAAGACTGCCAATTAAATCTGAGCAGGCAGCTCAGGCACTTCAAAATGAGCCGAATAAAATATGTAAATGGCCATAGTAAATCAAATGAAATTTAATATGGATCAGTTTAAGGACTGCACAGAAGAAATATGACTGACATAAGTAGCCATGAACAATAGCTAAGGATAAAATTAAAAGAGATCTTGGCCTTTTGAGAAGACTCAACGCAACACATTCAATGTTAAAGCAGCAGCTATCGACAAGGCAAGTTGAATGTTGAACTAGATACCTGTAACAGTACAGCACAAAAGTCAGAGGACTTCATAGAATCATAGAAAGTTACAGCACAGAAGGAGGCCATTCGGCCCATCATATCCGTGCTGGCCGAAAAAGAGCTATCCAGCTTAATCCCACTTTCCAGTACTTGGTCCGCAGCCCAGAAGGTTACAGCACTTCAAGTGCATATCCAAGTACTTTTTAAATGAGTTGAGGTTTTCTGCCTCTACCACTCTTTCAGGCAGTGAGTTCCAGACCCCCAAACAACCTATGGGTGAAATAATTTCTCCTCAGCCCCTCTCTAATCCTTCTACCAATTAACTTTAAATCTACCCCCCTGGTCACTGACCCCTCTGCTAAGGGAAATAGGTCCTCCTTATTCACTCTATCTAGTCCCGTCATAATTTTATATACCTCAATTAAATCTCCCCTCACCCTCTTTGTTCCAAAGAAAACAACCCCAGCCTAGCCAATCCTTTCTCGTAACTAAAATTCTCCAGCCCTGGCAACATCCTTCTAAATCTCCTCTGTACCCTCTCTGGTGCAATCACATCTTTCCTGTAATGTGGTGACCAGAACTGTATGCAGTACTCAAGCTGTGGCCCAACCAATGTTTTATACAGTTCTAGTATAGCCTCCCTGCTCTTGTATTCTTTGCCTCACCTAATAAAGGAAAATATCCCATATGCCTTTTTAACCTGTCTATCTACCTGTCCTGCTACCTTCAGGGATCTGTGGATATGCACTCCAAGGTCCCTTTGTTCCTCTACACCTCTCAGTATTCTCCCATTTATTGTGTATTCCCTTGCCATGTTTGCCCTCCCCAAATGCATTACCTCACGCTTCTCTGGATTGAATTCCATTTGCCACTTCTCTGCTCACCTGATCAGTCCATTGATATCTTCCTGCAGTCTACAGCTTTTCTCCTCACTATCAACCATATGGCCAATTTTTGTATCATCTGCAAACTTCTTCATCAAACCCCCCACATTCAAGTCCAAATCATTAATATATACCACAAAAAGCAAGGGACCAAGTACTGAGCCTTGTGGGACCTCACGAGAAACAGCCTTCCAGTCGCAAAAACACCTGTCAACCATTACCCTTTGCTCCCTGCCACTGAACCTATTCTGGATCCAACTAGTCACTTTCCCTTGGATCCCATGGGCTTTCATGTTTTTGACTAGTCTACCATGTGGGACCTAGTCAAAAGCCTTGCTAAAATCAATGTACACTGCTTCAAACGCGTTACCTTCATCGACCCTCCTTGTTATCGCCTCAAAAAAATTCAATCAAGTTAGTCAGACACGACCTTCCTTTGGAAATCCATGCTGACTGTCCTGGATTAACCCATGCCTTTCTAAATGATTTATGCTGTCCCTCAGAATCGATTCCAATAATTTGCCCACCACCGAGGTTAGGCTGACTGGCCTATAATTACTTGATCTATCTCTTTCTCCCTTTTTAAACAACGGTACAACGTTAGCAGTCCTCCAATCCTCCAGCACCATGCCTGTATCCAGTGAGGATTGGAAAATGATGGTCAGAGGCTCCGCTATTTCCTCCCTTGCTTCTCAGCAACCTAGGATACATTTCATCTGGGCCCGGTGATTTATCTACTTTCAAAAGATGCGAAACCCCTTAATACTTCCTCCCTCATTATGTTTATCCCATCCAATATTTCCTCCTCCTCCTGCTCAACTGCAATCTTTGCGTCTATCTTCACAAAAGAGGAGGACTATGCAAAGTATTCATTAAGAACCGTACCCACATCTTCCGCCTCCACATGGTGTCCAAAAAGGTAACCTAATAGGCCCTACTCTTTCCTTAGTTATTCTCTTGCTCTTTATGTATTTATAGAACATTTTTAGGTTTTCCTTAAATTTTACTTGCCAGTATTTTTGCATGCCCTCTCTTTGCTTTCGTAATTTCCTTTTTAATTTCACCTTTGCACTTCCTATACTCCTCTAGGCTTTCTGAAGTATTGAGCTCTTAGTGTCTGACATAAGCTTCCTTTTTTGCCTTATCTTACCCTGTATACTCCAGGTCATCCAGGAGGCTCTAGATTTGACAGTCCCACCCTTTTCCTTTGTGGAAACATGTTTACTCTGAACCCCTTGAATCTCCCCCTCGAATGCCTCCCACTGCTCTGACACTGATTTACCTTCAAGTAGCTGTTTCCAGTCCATTTTTGCTAAATCATTTCTCAGCTTAGTAAAAACTAACTCATATTCAGATTAGTCCACAGCTGGGGTCCTGTGTCCAAAGCAGACATTTAAGCCGACAAATAATCCCAAGCATCGGAGAATGACATATGAGGGAAGACGTGAAAAACTTGGGTTTTCAGTCCTGAAAGACAGTAGTGGAGAGATGACCTCACAAGTATAGAAGATAGTAAATGGTACAGAGAAAGCAAAATTCTATTTCAAACTAAACAATAATAGGACAAGGCTACAAGTGCAAAATAGTAAAAACCAAACTTAAGACTGACAACACAAAATTCCTCTTCACACAATGATGAGCACATGGAATGGACTTCCCAGCAGGCAAAAACATTTGGATGCTGCAATGGGTGACTGTACAGGTTTTCTGGATGGATGAGCTAAGATGGGTCCAAGTAGCCTTCAACTATCTATGTTCTAATACTCACTACCTAAGCCCTGATGAAAAGCAGGTACTTGGGCAAGCTATGATAGGGCTGCTAACACCCATGTAATCATACACCAGCTTTAGTCGTCACTTTAAGGAGAGATGATAAAACAGGGAAATTGTGTTTGAGATCATCACAATTTCCCACGTATACAACACACAGCATTTTACAACTAGCATATTGTTGATTCCCATCAGTATTAAGATCCTGGTTGATACCAATTTCAGCTTCCACACAATACTGGAAACTGATGAAGTAGTGACAGACAGACAAGAGGAGCTGGGGGGAGGGGGGCGGAGGGCAGGGAGACAATAATAACTCTTGCAGTTGTATCTGTCATTCAGGCACGACAAAAAGAATCATCTCTGGATTGATCCAAGCCATTGAGCTTAGTTTAAGATTGCTGATTACTCAAAGCGAGTCATTACTACCAACTGAAACTTGTTTAAGTCAGCATGTAGCTTGAGCCATCACCAAACTGGGCTGATTCTTTCCAGCAACGTGTTACTAGTACACAATTCATTCTACAAGATATGTTTGGTTCTTGGAGTGTCCAGTATTGTGGATCTTTAAAAAAAAAATCCAATTGATTCAATTTCATAAAAGCTCTAGTTCAATCTACATACATTGCTGAAGATAGCCAAGTGTCGATGTCATTACTCCTTCATTTTGAGATTTATGGGGAGGAGAAGGAAAATCCAGAATCACAGACTGATAGAATTAAAGTCTCCTCAGTCGACATGCTGTAAGGGTTCTATTCAAAATGAGCTTGGACTGTGTTAATCCAGTTGCTAGTGGACTTGGCCACAAAATTGTCCCAGTTGATGATGTCACTCAGACAGGCATAAGGATGGTACGTGGGTATAGGAAACAGAAAAAGTTCCACATTGATGCAGTATGAGGTGCTCTTTTCAGGTTGCAGCCAAGGCCTATTGTTGGGCAGAGCAGAAAGAGCTTTATTCTGCTTGTAGTTGTGCTATACTTGACTTGAGTATTTTATACTGACATTTGTTGCCTGAAATTAAAGTAAGGAGAAAAATGCATTTAAAGCATGTCTTTCATATCATCAGGACGTTCCCAATGTACTTTACAACCAACTGATTATTTTTGAAATACATTTACTCTTATGTAGGCAAGTGCAGCATCCAACATGCACACAGCAAGGTATGACAAAGAGCAAATGAATGACCATGTGATCTGTTTTTGGTGTTGTTGGCTGAGGCAGGACTTGTTGTTGGCCAAGATATCAGGAGAACTTTATTCTTCTTTGAATAATGATACAAATCTTTTGCACCCATCTAAGCAGGCAGATATCGTCTCATCCAAAAGACGGCACCTCCGACAATGCAGTATCCCTTCAGTATTGCTTTGGTATCATTGTAGATTACGTACTCAAATCTTTAGTGGGACATGGATCCACAAGACAGTGCACTACCAACCAAGCCAGCTGACAAAGTGATTCATTCCCTAGCACTAACACCTCACCTGATGAGCAAAGGATTTTTTTTTAATGGCTTTATGTGCTTGAAGTCTTCAAATGAACAAAAACCAAATGAAAATAAATGAAATCTAGAATCACAATTTGTTGATTCAGGTAAAACTGCAAAAGCACCTTAGGCAACAATCTGAGAGGCCACTCAATCAGATGAAATATGACCAATTACTCACAATGCCTGAAACTCAGTCACTGTTTAATTTCACAGATATATGTAGATATTCTTTCAAGCTGGGCTTCACTGGTCACTCCTATAAGTGGATCTTGCAGCCTTTTACTGCCCAATATCTGGCTGAACAATCAACATAGACCTCTTGTTACGTGTCCCAGATACTGTGATCTTGCACATGTGGCCACGTAGGTTTTCCTGTCTTACCAGAAGGCATACTGAAAAGCACTCTAGTGAGATGGAGCATGATTATAAACTAACAATCTAGTTTGTTTTACATGAAACCTATGATGGAACAGAATACAGTTTTCACAATGAGATTCAAGCAATTCCTATCATTCCTTGTACCAATAAACAACAAAATACATGACTCCATCACTATTATAGGCTAAATTCACTTACAAGTTAGCTAACCAACATCTGGCATCCTTCATTACAGGGGTAACATGTTCACACCTAGGCCTCAAGTCTCAGTCTTTCTTGTCAGTCAGGAAGACTAAGATAAATAATCTGTTTCTCACTGTTTCAGACAGCCTCACCAAAAGGGAGAGGGAAAAACCAATACTGCCCTCTGGCCCCTCCCTCCCCAAGAGATTCATCTGTCTGTCTAAGCAGAGGTTCCACTGCGATGCCCCCAGTCTGAAAACCCAGCCTAGTATATTTGGTGCTCTATGCAAAACTCTAACATTCCCACATGTCTTGCCATTTAAACTCACAAACCAGAATAAGAGAGCAAGAGTCTTGCATGGACACTTTATATAGAGTATTACATGGACTGTAGGGCACAGAAACAGGCCAACCGGCCCATCTGGTGCATGTCGGTGTTTATGCTCCACATGAGCATCCTCCCACCTCTCTTCATCTAACCTTATCAGCATTTCCTTCTATTCCTTTCTCCCTCATGTGTTTATCTAGCTTCCCCTTAAATGCATCCACGTTATTCGCCTCAACTACTCCTTGTGGTAGCAAGTTCCACATTCCAACCACTCTCTGGGTAAAGAAGTTTTGCCTGAATTCCCTATTGGATTTATTAGTGACTATCTTATACTTATGACCCCTACTTTTGGTCTCCCCCAGAAGTGGAAGCATCTTCTCTATGTCTACCCTATCAAACCCTTTCACAATCTTAAAGACCTCAATCAGATCACCCCTTCATCATTCTCATTTCTAGAGAAAAGAACCCCAGCCTGCTCAATCTTTCCCGATAGTTATAACCACTCAGTTCTGGTATCATCCTTGTAAATCTTTTTAACCATACTACTGAAAAACTGAGAAAACCACTGAAATCAATCTTGAATGTAAAATATAACAAAGCTCCACTGGAACAGTGGCCCATGAAAGTGCAGTCCAATATGACTGACTGAGACAAAGGTGGATAAATGAAGTTGAGACACAGATCAGCCATGACCGAATTGAATGGCAGAACAGTCTCATGGGCCTGAATGGCCTACTCCAATTCCTATGCTCACACAAATAGTGCTTAATTCCATGGATATTTATGCACAGTGCGTGAGGCATACAAGTCCTTAAGAAAGGTGCATGGGCACTTGGGAAGTTCAGAGTAATAGTTCAATCTCTAGTTGAAGACCATCCAATATTGGTACTTTGCACAAAAAAGCCACCAGTTTAGCACTGTTTGTATACAATATTTGAAAAAGATTTATTAGATTGAGGAAGTATTTTAACGTATTTATTATAGTGAAATTGCTGCAGTATCAACATTAGTCCAAAATTTGACTGGTCTTGCTGCAGCAATTGGGTTTGGGGCACTGCAATAATCATGAGGATGGAAATGCAACCTAAGGAGGCATTAAAAATAACTGCTTTGGAGATATGACGTTTCTAGATAGAAACTGACCAATTAAACACAACGCTAAAGAAACCAACATCCATTAGAAAGGAGGGAAAATATATTATAAAAATAATCACCGATATAAATTTCAAATCATACTGTGGTTTTAAAAAGGATGTAGTTATACAAAACAGGATTCCAGGTTCAGTGCTCCAGTGAAATAATCTACTATATCAACAGTGCAGTGAATATTTCAGTGTATCATATTGCTGCATATTCAAATTATGTCATTTCCGTAGTTTGTGCCAATTTCCTGTAAAAGATGATTCGTTCTATGCCAAAGACCACAGTCAATGATAGCCTCAAAGCAGTTTTTTTTTTAAATCCTGCCAGCTTTAATAAATTGGTATTAGAAATGAAACACAAAATCTTTTGGTTTCCCAGCATAACTCCAGTAGGTAAGAGTGGAAAGTCAAGCAGCTAGCTATTCCATCCGCTCCCCATGGCCTGCCGCTGGCACTGAACATGTCCACAAATATAGGTGAGCACAATCCAATGAAATATTCACGACTGGAAAACTCATACTACATATTTCACATCATCAACACCTGTCGCACCCATTTCCAACTTTTTGTTTTGTTAATTTAAGTGTTTATAAATTAGTTACATTATAAATGGTATTTGTTACCTACATGCAGTTAGCTGACTGAAGAAACAGGATGGTGGCCATAACGATTTTCAAAGCAGTAGAGTGCTATGAAGAAAGAGTGGGCCAGTGGTCTTAGTTTTGGATTGCTCTAGCAAAGAGGCTGCAGACATAATGGGCCATATAGTCTCCTTCTTTATTGTAAACTTATATGATTCTAAACTGACTACGTAATTACGATAAAAATAGTACCATATAAACACTGAAAATGTTACACAGATCAATTCTAAAGTAACAAAATTAAGCAGGGATAGTTTTAGAAGTTTGACCAATTCCACTTGAGGCACAAGGCTCAATTCAATAAAATTAAGCAAAGCCATCAAAATATATTTTCAAATAACTTTTGATGTATAACTATCTCAACAAAACAAGCATTTTGACATTCTTAACAAGGTATCTTTTACAAAAGCTGCAACGATCAGAGAAACTGCTCTCGCCAAAAATCTTAGTTTACTCCGGGGTACATTATTGTTTTCCAGTTATTTTTGACTTCATTGCCATCTTAAATACTGGCTCCATGCAATGATTAATGTATTATGAGATAAAGTTTAAACAACATCCACCAGGGTCTAAAGTGAACTAGCCCATGCAGTGCAGAGATGATGATTCAGAATTATCTCCCAAACAATGCAAGTTTATGAATGGGAATGTTATATTCACAACATTGATTGAACAACATCATTTGGTCTGCACTATAACCCGAACAGTGTTGATTAACAATTCAGAAGGTGGAGTTTTGCTCAAGAAGTCTATTACGTAGTAGGCAAATGGAAAGAAGCTACTTTGCAAGCTACCTGTAAAAATAGACAATGCTACCATCAGCAGCACTGAATGATATTTTGAACTACATTAATGCTGAGTTTAACAAACCTTGTTAGCAATTCTCAACATTTGAGTATCAATGGCAGATGAGGTGATGGATGATCCCCCCCATCCCCAGGCTCAAACCTTCACAGAAAACTTCATCAATCCACTGAAATGGAAGAGATTCAACAAGTCAATTTGCAACTCTTGCTTGGGAAGTTGCATATAAGGGATAACTTCCCAAAAGAATTTTGACCAACTAACAGAATTGAATGACTCCATTACTGCTGATGCCAAAGTTACCAGGAGATAAAAGGCAGGTAAGTAACTGGAACCATGTCTACTACATTCATTACCCTCCTACATGACAGGGATCAGGATTTATTGAAGTGCAACAACTGCAGACAAATACTTCAACATGACTTAAAGGTGCTAATCAAAATTTTGGTCAGAAGGCTGGAATGGGAGATTTTTTTGGGGGGCACATAGACTAAATGAATTTCATTTATAGTAGGTTCTCCTCAATCTGAAAATTATATACTTAGCTCATTAGCAATAGCTGTCTTACTTGGTGTGGGAAAGGCCATAGCTACTTCATATATAAATATTCCAGTCTATATTCTTGCTTTCTAAAGAGAATTTCCATCCCATACAGTAAGCCTTCAACAGTTTCCACAAACAGAACCACGTTTATTATGTTTGCACCAAACAAGGTTATCATCTATCGCCTTTGAGCTGCCCAAGGGTTTCGTAGTAGGGTGGAAAAGCACAAGATCAGTTCATACATAGACAACATCCTTCTATTTGCCATAAACCTAGTACCACATCCACTTGGCCTGTTTGAGTTCCCCCTAACATCAATGCAGAAAAATTAAGTGAGGAAAGTCAGTGCTAATGCCCCTTATGTCAATGTTGTAATAGAGCGATGCCAACAACTATCCTTTCAACAACCAAATTGTTCTTTAAGTATGAAGTTCAGGATTCCGAAAAACACATACTGTGATACAATAAGTTAGTTGTGAAGGGGGGAAAAAACTCAATGTGATTGACATTAGAACTACTGGAGAAGCACATTTTCTATGTCCAGGGAAATTAATACCAAACTGTGGCAAACGTCTTCTCACATCTGAGATTACAGCGCAAAACAAGTACAGATGGCTACAAAAGTCCAAAGCAAAATAGGTTTGTGCAGTGTCAATCAACCCCTCAGTCACTAAACCACTAATTTGGCAATTATGCTGAGGAGCTTCAAGAATACACCAGTGTGGTAAATAAACAACACACTCGCACAGTTTGAGGGGTACTCATCTGAGGTCGGGTTAAAACATTTTGGTGCAAAATTTCAACCTGCATTAAACCTCTGCCCTTGGAGTTTACAATGTTGATACTGGATACCAAAGCAGAAAATGTTCTCTTCCCTAACAAAGACGTCTTCAATTTTGATGATCACTGCATTCACTCAAAATAAACGTAAACTAGTGCTACTTGAATTATTACACGAATGCATTGGATTATGATTTTTTTTTTACCCCTCTTCATTCTCCAAAGGAGATGTGGTACATTGCAGGAGATAAATGTCCTATCTTCTGATCAAGTAATTTGGCGAGGCTTGAATGAAACTGAACCACTGGGGTATCACAGTTTAAGCTTCCATCAAACTGGGATTCGAAGGTTCTTAGCATAGCATCACTAGATGAAAGATTAATACTGTCAGAATAGACTTGCATCCAAATTAAAATATTTGCCAGAGTGAGCAACGAGCAAACTAGCGACAGACTAGTTCTAACTATAAAGGTAGATTCATAAATCACATGCAATGCAAGCACAAAAACTAGCATTGGGTCTCTGTATAAATGTGTATCTTTCTTGTTCCCCCTTTTGTATGATAACAGCTGCAAATTGTAAAAGACATTAGCACCGTGCAGGTTCTGCTGAAATCAAGATATAAAATATCAAGATATAAAAATATTATTTGCCTGGTGTTTTAATAGAGTAGCGATGAACCTTTTTCTTGAAGGCAAGAGTTATTCACATACATGTGATTGCTGTAATCATGTAACTTACATAGAACGTACAGCACAGAAACAGGAATTTGGCCCAGTTGGTCCATGTTGGTGTTTATGCTCCACGTGAGCCTTCTCCCAACCCTCTTCATCAAATCCTATCAGCATAATCTTCTATTCCTTTCTCCCCCATGTGTTTATCTAGCTTCCCCTTAAATGTATCTATGCTATTCGCATCAACTACTCCTTGGGGTAGCGAGATCCACATTCTAACCACTCTCTGCGTAAAGAAATTACAAACTAGAAATGCAGTACATAATTTAATACGCCAAATAAAATCTGTACTACCTCAATTAATTAAATTAAAAGGAGTGAAATAGGCCAATGTAAAAAAAAAGGAAACAGTGGATTGCTGTTGCAAATTATCAAGAATATTTTTTAAAGATTCTGAAGTATTAAAAAGTTTAATTGAAAACAATAAAAAGCTGGAAAACTCTCAAACATTAGCTGTTTCACAAAGTAAAGCTTATTCTATTCTGACTAGGTCAACCCAAGGAAGATAAATTCTACTCAGACAATGCAGTTAACCCTTCACTTGTCAGCTACTGCCAACTGGAAACAGCACAGATGCACATTTGGCAGTTTAATGTCCCCAAGATCTGCCAACGATTTAATGATAGGAAGTTATAATACAAAAACTAGACAATTTTACAACAATGTTAATAACCTTTCAGCTGCAGTTTAAAAAAATTCTTCTTTTGATGATATAATCTTATATATTCACAAGAGCTGTAATTTTCTGTCTATCATAAATTAAATCTATTATAAATCACTTACCTATTCATTTGTAACATATTGTTGGAAAACTTTTTCAGAATACTATAAACATTAAATTAACTTACATAAAAATAATTAATTTTTGGCATTCCGTATCATTTATAAGCATAAATGAGTTAATTGTTGGTACCAATATACTGTTCTGTAGTTTTTGTGGCATGCTGAAAATTACAATTCAGGTCAGGAGGGCAAATCCTATTTTCTTGGCACTGCTTTAATTTCTGACAATTGTTCTAAAATTAATCTTTGGGCATTCCTCATGAGCACATAGAGAAAATAAGTAGAAGTAGAACTTTTGTACATTTTCTATAAAACATGGGAACTGATAAGACAATTGCTAAGTGCAGCCTTTCAACACTGACCACAACTGGAGTTTCATCACTTTGTCCATTTTTTATGCAGGAAGCACACCACTATTATTCACAACACAAAGGACATTCCAGAAGTACATTTCCTACTCTAATTGGGAAATCTATTTTTCTAATGTGATGCAACCACACAAAACGAGCATGGTGTCTACCCAGAGCCAACATAATGTCAGCAGACTGACCCTTCAAAATACACAATGGAATATTTAACATGCAAGATCCCCATACAATAATGTGTGACACAATGGTTCTCTTCCATTACTCCCAAAATCGCAAATTCTGTCCAAAGAAACATTGAACGGGGGATGTATTGAGCAGCATGTTGCCAAAGCCATTTTTTTTTACACATACCCACTAATGTCAAACTCAGAAAAACCTGGCTTCAAAGCAAATTTGCTAATCCTGAACTTAATTTAAAATGTGAAATGCCGCAAGTAGAGAAGACAGCATTACAATTTAATGTTACAAAAATGGAAATTATAAAATGTTCCGGTTGTGTACCTAAAATATAGCCTCAACAAAAAATGAATTTTCAATCAATTTACTTAGCATGCAAATATTGGAACATTTGGTGTACACAGATGTTATCTCAAAATCACTGGAATGCTGCTTAATGTGAAGATATCACCTCTATTTCTATGAAATAAAAATACATAAAAGTTAGTCAGTTCCACTTGAAGAAATAACTTGAATTCACAGTGGTGCAGCAGAGTGTTTCTGGTCTCAAAGTTAGATTTGTATGGTTTTAAAGCTGAAAACCCCTGAATGGTCAAGTGCCATCACCAAGCAAAATGTAAAATAAAGCAGCTGTGGAAAAAAAAAGTTTATATATCTATACTTGTAGAACAAATGTTAGCATGAGGCGTGTTACAGATTTTATTTCAAATATATCTAGTCTATTAGATTCTCAGAGGAACTCATTATTGTATTATCATTGCTTCTAACCCTCGAGCAAGGCCAAAGTACTTCTTACGTTGGTTAGAAAGCAGCTCGTATTTGACTGCACGGCAATAGACCAAAGTTTTCTTCAGTGGTTCCCCAACAAAACACATTATGGGACTCTATTAAGCTGTCCAAGGAAGCATGAAACAGAACCTAAGCCTTTACTACCATTAAGTTCTGTTGCATTTTTTTTTGAAAGAGCTAGGAAAGCAGAATCCAGATCATGCATGTATCATGGATGTCAAGTAGATGAGGCACATGATATGACACACACATGCATAATACACAAGGCAGGTTTGAAATCAGTTCAAATGCCCAGAGAAAGTAGTAAATCTTGTTCTGGAGCACAACCAGACTCCATGGGGGACAACTGTAAATTACTCTCTAAACCTGAACTCCATCAAGCATCTGGACAGACAAATTTATTGTGAAATGCAGCATTCTATAATTAGGGGAACCAACAGTTAGGGGAACAGACAGGCTTTTCTGCGGCCGCAGACGTGATTCCAGGATGGTATGTTGCCTCCCTGGTGCCAGGGTCAAGGATGTCACTGAGCGGCTGCAGAACATTCTGGAGGGAGAGGATGAACAGCCAGAGGTCTTGGTCCATATCAGTACCAACAATATAGGGAGAAAGCGGGCTGGGGTCCTGCAGGATGAGTTTGGGGAATTAGGAAAGAGGTTAATAAGCAGGATCTCAAAAGGGAGTAATCTCCGGATTACTCCCGGTGCCATGTGCTAGTGAGTATAGAAATAGGAGGATAGGGCAGGTGAATGCGTGGCTGGAGAGATGGTGCAAGAGGGAGGGCTTTAGATTCCTAGGGCACTGGATCCAGTTCTGGGGGAAGTGGGACCTGTACAGGCTGGATGAGTTGTACCTCAACAGAGCTGGGGCCAATGTCCTTGCAGGGAGGTTCACTAGTTCGATGGGGGGGGGGGGGGGGGGGGGGGGGGGGTTTAAGCTAATTTTACAGGGGATCGGGCACCTGGATGTAGCATTGGAAAGGAGAAACAAGGCGCTTAAAGGATTAGGAGAGACAGGTAGCACTAGAGTAAGAAATAGTACGGTATTAGATATGGTCAGACTAAGAGAGAATACAAGGTCTAAGGTAGGTTTACAGTGCATGTGTACAAATGCACAAAGCATAGTAAACAAGGTTGGTGAGCAGCAGGTGCAATTAGCCACATGGGAATACGAAGTTGTGGTGATAACAGAGACCTGGCTCAAAAAAGGGCAGGGTTGGGTACTAAATATTCCTGGATACAAGGTGTTCAAGAAAGATAGGGAAGGAAAGAAGAGGGAGTGGGTGGCAGTATTGATTAAGGAGAATATTGCAGTGCTGCAGAGAGGGGATGTCCTGGAGGGGTCAAGGGCAGAATCTATTTGGTTAGAGTTAAGAAACATCAGAGGTGCTATTACACCACTAGGGGTATTCTATATGCCACCAGCTAGTGGGAAGGATATGGAGAAGCAAATTTGCAGGGAAATTACAGAGATGTGTAAGAACCATAGAGTAGTGATAATGGGGGACTTCAACTATCCTAATATAGACCGGGATAGTAAAGGCACAAAGAGGAGGCAGAATTTTTGAAGTGTGTTCAGGAGAACTTTCTTGACCAGTACATTTCCGGCCCAATGAGGAAGGAGACATTGCTGGATCTGGTTCTGGGAAATGAGGTAGACCAAGTGGAGCAATTATCAGTGGGGGAATATTTAGGGAACAGCAATCATTGCATGATAAAGGTTTAGATTAGCTATGGAAAAGGACAAGGACAACTCGAAGATAAAAATACTCAATTGGAGGAGGGCAAATTTCAATGGGATGAGAACAGATCTGGCCTGGGTGAATTAGTATCAAAGGTTGGCAGGCAAAATTGAACAGAATTGGTCGGCCTATAAAGAAGAGATGGTTTGGGTAGTCTAGATACATTGCCACAAGGGGGAAAGGTAGGGCAACTAAAACCAGAGCTCCCTGGATGACAAAAGGGATAGAGAGTAAGATGAAGCAGGAAAAAGGGGCGTCTGACAGATATCAGGTTGATAATACAAGTGAGAACCAGGCTAAATATGGAAAGTTCAGAGGGGAAAGTGAAAAAGGAAATAAGAGGGGCAAAGAGAGTATGAGGATAGACTGACGGCTAACATAAAAGGGAATCCAAAAGTCTTCTACAGGCATGTAAACAGTAAACGGGTAGTAGGAGGAGGGGTGGGACCAATTAGGAACCAAAAAGGAGATCTACGCATGGAGGCAGAGGAGACAGCTGAGGTATTAAATGAGTACTTTGCATCTGTCTTTACCAAGGAAGAAGATGCTGACAAAGTCACAGTAAGCGAAGAGGTAGTTGAGATACTGGGTGGGCTAAAAATTGATAAAGAGGTGGTACTAGAGAGGCTGACTGTATTTAAAGTAGAGAAGTCATTTGGGCCGGCAGGACGCATCCTAGGTTGCTGAGGGAAGTAAGGGTGAAAATTGCGGAGGTGCTGGCCATAAACTTCCAATCATCCTTAGATACAGGAGTGGTGCCAGAGGACTGGAGAATTACAAATGTTATACCCTTGTTCAAAAAGGGTGCAAGAATAAACACAGCAACTACAGGCCAGTCAGTTTAACCTCGGTAGTGGGGAAGCTGTTAGAAACAATGATCTGGGACAAAATTAATAGTTACTTGGGCAAGTGTGGATTAATTAAGGAAAGCCAGCATAGATTTGATGGAGGTATTCAAAATCATGAAGAGTCTAGACAGTAGATAGAGAGAAATTGTTCCCATTGGCAGAAGGGTGAAGAACCAGAGGACACAGGTTTAAGATGATTGGCAAAAGAACCAAAGGCAACATGAGGAAAAACTTTTTTTTTAAACGCAGTGAGTGGTTATGATCTTGAATGCACTGCCTGAAGGGGTGGTGGAGGCAGATTCAATCTTGGCTTTCAAAAGGGAACTGGATAAGTACTTGAAGGGAAAACATTTGCAGGGCTACAGGGGGAGTGGGACTAGCTGGATTGCTCTTGCAGAGAGCCGGCATGGACTCAACAGGACGAATGGCCTCCTTCCGTGCTGTAACCGTTCTGTGATTCTAACTTATGAATCATATTACTATTTTTGCGTCGTGTAACAGAAACCGTTCTGGATGGATACAAAAGTGGTAGTATAATTGTAACTTAATTAAAAGCATACATGAGGATGCAATACAAGTTGTAACATCACTATAAAGCTACTTCCACTTCACATCAACATTAACAAGATTGGTGGCATTGTAAGCAGTGTAGATGAAAACATAAAATTACAAAGCGATATTGATAGATTAGGTGAATGGGCAAAACTGTGGCAAATGGAATTCAATGTAGACAAATGTGAGGTCATCCACTTTGGATCAAAAAAGGATAGAACAGGGTACTTTCTAAATGGAAAAAAGTTAAAAACAGTGGATGTCCAAAGGGACTTAGGGGTTCAGGTACATAGATCATTGAAGCTTCATGAACAGGTGCAGAAAATAATCAAGGCGGCTAATGGAATGCTGGCCTTTATATCTAGAGGACTGGAGTACAAGGGGGCAGAAGTTATGCTGCAGCTATACAAAACCCTGGTTAGACCACACCTGGAGTACTGTGAGCAGTTCTGGGCACCGCACCTTCGGAAGGACATATTGGCCTTGGAGGGAGTGCAGCGTAGGTTTACTAGAATGATACCAGGACTTCGTGGAGCATCAGACCAAGTTTAGAAAGTGCTCAAGACCTCTTCAGTACTTTTTAAAAACATACCTGGAGTTAATTTAAGTGTTTAGCTACTGCAGCCACTGCCACCAGTGCTGTCCAAACATTGAAATTTTACCTGCTGGGAGAGAAGTGCTGCATGGTTGTACAGAATTCCCTCCTGAGATCCAGACAGACTGTACAACAGGGTACTGCCTGGCTGAAACCAATATTAAACCCACTAGTGTTACATTGAGCCGCAGTATAAACGTGGTATTACTAGTTCTGTGCCACACTGAGTTTACATGATCAATTGTAGTGAAGTACATCAGAATATGACCATTTGTGAAGCTTGGCAATAAACTGTTTTGTACTGTACCTGACCACATCAACACACAAAACTACTCCACTGAACTGCAGGCAAAAGGCATTTGAATGTATTTACACATTACACAGATTTCAATTTTTCTACAAATTCAGCTGACAGAAAAATGTCTTGACTACTTAGCACGGAGAACCATTATTGAAGAAAGACAACGTCCATACTCTAGATTTATAAAAAAAAGTATGAAATATTTTCAATAAATGTCAGAAATTCAATGAACATGAGTACAAGCAGAGTATCAAAACTCAATTTGGTGTTCAGTCCAAAATTTCTGGAATTCCTTCCATTTATGGAGGGTGAGCTTTTTTTAGTCGACAACACAGAATGCCAGTAGAGGCAGCGTCAGAGCACCCATGTCTCCTTGTGTCAATAGTGAAACTTACATTACGTTGCGGCATTAATTTCAATGGAGAAGCAAAAAAGTGTATACATCCATTCATTTGTATATACCATAGACTTGACAAATGATAAGTGAAGTCTGATCTCAACATTTGCTGCATTATGTTTAATTCAGATAATGGCAACCACAAAAAAGGAACCGCATCTAAAATATGTAATAGGCCGCTATATTTGCCCATTAATGAAGTCTTACACAGGCAAAAAATGTTGAGATCAGTTTTACTTCACTAGCAATCTGAGTCATCTGCAGAATGGTGAGTTTACAAAGATGAATCAGTACATAACTGTCATTATGGCATGCCCTCAATTCAGTTATAAAAATCCCAATATTCCAAATCAGGAACCAAGACATTTTATTTAAAACATTAAAATAACAAGTGGAATAATTTCCACAAAAATTTAAAAGTACTGTATGTGGGATAGAAGTGTAAGACTAAGTTCATTTTTTTATACTTAGCACCTGGTCCCAATATGAACTATTTAGTCACCACATCTAAATGTTGCGAGGCTAATAATTATGTTTTGTCACAGAAAGTTGATTTTCATTAAAATTGTCTGGAATTTCTAATATTCAAGCCGAGAAATTAATTTTGACTTGGCTCCAATTTTAACAGACAAGTTAAAAAGTGGGTGCCGGGACGTTTGGTATCTGCAGTTACTGAGCATTCTAAATAGGTAACAATTGAAAAACACTAGCATGTTCGAGAAAAATGATGAATGAAACAAGTCCTGAATCGACAACTGCAAGACTCAACTAGCTAAAATTCAGTTCATGAAAATCTTTAAAATCCATCATAGGATGAGAACACTGAGTACTCTGTTTCTTCAAGCATGCTAATCGAGTCACAGCTCGTACTCAAGAAAAGACTGCTTCTGTTAGTCTTGCTCATTTCCTTGGAAGGTCAACTGTATAAAAATTAACAAAAAGGATACCTTGGATGGTTTAATCACATAGTTCACAACTGGCATCTCCGGAATTTTGGGTTGCCAGACTAAGCCACATGAAGAGCTGTACCACTATTTTGATATTTACTGGACACACTGAGCAATCCAGATGCAACACATCAATGCTCAGAAGGATGCCAGTGAGTAACTCACTTAAAGGCCACAATAGAATGCATAACTCTACAAGGTGCTGCCAAGTGTAGGTTTTTGCTAATAACGCAACTAATACATTGATGATAAAAGGAAAATAGACCACTGGGCACATTTCACCTCTTTTTCCTCTAATGTCCTCCCTAACCGAGGTTTAAATTTGGAATGCAGACTCTCATCCAAAAAGGTTTTCACCAGTTGGACAATCCTAACCATCTTAATAAGCATTGATATATAAAAAAATAATGCTGAAGAGAAAATAAAAGAAAGAAGTTTTAAAAGCAGTGTTATATATTGAAATTGAAATGTTTACATTTGGCATTAGTGATTCTTCACTGGAAGTTACTAATTCCTATGATGACTGTGCATATACAACAATTATACAAAAGCCCAGGCAACAGGTGTGAAATAAGCCAAAACTACAAAGTAAAATACAAGAAGCCCACTTCGGAACATCAATAAAACATCTGATGCAATCTTTACATATTTTTAGTATTTGGGGATGAAAGTGCAGGAAACAAGTTTAACCACAAAATAATTGTTAGTTTTGGTGCCTCTAAAAAATTATACATATTTACTTTTAAAATGATCAGCAGCTGGATACTTAATTTAGTAATGATAATACTGATTACAGAGAAGTGAATGTGACTCTTTCTTACATCACTTAAATCAGTTATATCTACCACTTTTACAATCTGGCACGTAGGTTTATTTCCGCTCTCCCCAAGTACTTTTGAAAATGGGTGCTGTACACTGGATGTGCAGTATCACATCACAATTCAAAGTAAATGCAGCTTTTTTTCAGGGAATAAATTCAAATTAGATGTTTCCTTCTCCGTATACATTTACAGGAAATCATATATCTTTTTTAAAAAAACACGCAGATCGTGTAAACTTATACATTACCAACGAACAAATTTTAATCCAAAGTACACATACAAGGGAAAGATTGGAATGTACAATTTACGGTACAAGTGCAACGTGTTGCTCGTTGGTTTAGCAACATGTGTCTTTGAAAACACCATGTGTAACTGATTAGCAAACCAACGTACAGTGCAATTCTGCACTTGACTGCAAATAATATTTTTTAAATTGAAGATTTAAAAAAGTGTTCGGAAGATCAACGGATATCATTGGTGTACTTCACATGCAGCAAAAGGCCCTGAAACAGCAGGATGAACCTAATCTGATTTTACTTACACCAGGTTATTAATTAATCCCAACACAAAATTAACTGTTTCAACAGAAAAGTAATGCAAGCCTGTCGACAACCAGCTGTGTGCAAATACTCACCAGCTTGGGTTTGTTTCTCGGGTCATCTTCGGGAGGTTTCTTCTTCGAGGAAGATCTGTCGGGTTTGTCCCTGCTGCGGGTCGGCGATTCGCTTCCTGTCGGCGGCTGCTGCTGCTGCTGCTGCCCTTCCATGTCCACCGGCTGAGAAAGAGAGACAGGCGTCCTCCCCCTGAGGTGGGTTGGAAGTGTTTATCTATGGGTGTCCCTGCTGGGCGGCAGGGGCCCAGCGGAACATTTCACTCACAGACCGTCCTCCCTCCCTCCCTCCCTCACTCACTCAGCCCAACGCTTCTTCCCTCTCTGTTTTTTTACTCCAAACGGACGATCACTGTTGACGTTCCTGCAAAAACACAACGGTTTTTTTTTAAAAAATCAACGTTGGCACGAAACAGTTGACAAGCCCCCTGGGTTCAGCGCCCTCTGCCCACAGCCCAGGGCACCGATCCCTCCTCCCCCCTCCTCCGCCCTCTGTCAATGTTTTCTCACTCACCTCCTCCACACCCACGGCCGCTTCCTCTCCGTGACAGGCGCAGCGCGAGCCGCTGACGCACGCCCCAGGCCACGCCCTCACGTTCAGCGGCGCGGCACTGCCTGTCCTCCGATTGGCTGATTCCGACGTCAATCACGCCACCCGCCGCCTTCGCGACGGGGGTGACGTCACGGTAGATCTGAATGGGTGCAACATGTGCCTCTCCAGCTCATTCACCAGCTGGGGTTAAGTGGTGGTCTCCCTCTTCCAAGGAGCGACCCCTGCACACCAATGGAGTAAACTGGTGGGCAGGGACGTGGGAGGGAAATCTCTCTCAACAATTTTTTTTGATGTTACGGCACAGAGGTGTGCTAAAAAGGTGGTGGAAGCAGATTCAATAGTAACTTACTTAAGGGAATTGGACATATGAGGAGAAGTTTGTCCGACAATGGGAAAGAACAGGGTGTGGGACTAATTGAATAACTCTTTCAAAGAGCCCGCACAGTCAGAATGGGCTGAATGGTATCCATTTTTTAATTTGTTCATGGGATGTGGGCATCGTTGGCAAGGCCAGTATTTATTGCCCATCCCTAATTGACCTTGAAAAGGTGGTGGTGAGCAGCCTTCTTGAACTGCTGCAGTCCGTGTGGTAAAGGTACTCCCATGGTGCTGTTAGGGAGTTCCAGGATTTTGGAATGGCAGTATATTTCCAAGTCAGGATGGTGTGACTTGGAGGAGAATGTCCAGATGGTGGTGTTCCCATGCGCCTGCTGCCCATGTCCTTCCAGATGGTAGAGGAAGTGGGTTTGGGAGGTGCTATCAAAGAAACCTTGGCGAGTTGCTGCAGTGCAACTTGTAGATGGTACACACTGCAGCCATGGTGCGCCAGTGGTGGAGGGAGTGAATGTTTACGGTGGTGGATGGGGTGCCAATCAAGACAATATGAACTAAAGGGCACAATTCTAAAAGGGGTACAGGAACCAAGTGATCTGGGGGTATATGTGCACAAATCATTGAAGATGGCAGGGCAGGTTGAGAAAGTGGTTAAAAAAGCATATGGGATCCTGGGCTTTATAAATAGAAGCATAGAGTACAAAAGTGTGGAAGTCATGGTGAACCTTTATAAAACACTGGTTCAACCACAACTGGTGTATTGTGTCCAGTTCTGGACAATACACTTCAGGAAATATGTGAAGGCCTTAGAAAGGGTGCAAAAGAGATTTACTAGAATGATTCCAGGGATGAGGGAATTTAGTTACGGGATAGACTGGAGAAGCTGGGGTTGTTCTTTCTTGGAACAGAGACGGTTGCGAGGAGATTTGATAGAGGTATTCAAAATCATGAAGGGTCCAGACAGAATAGATAGAGAAACTGTTCCCATTGGCGGAAGGGTCAAGGACCGGAGGACATAGATTTAAGGTGATTGGCAAAAGAACCAAAGGTGACATGAGGAAAAACTTTTTTACACAGCGAGTAGTTAGGATCTGGAATGCACGACCTGAGGGGCTGGTGGAGGCAGATTCAATCATGGCCTTCAAAAGGGAACTGGATAAGTACTTGAAAGGAAAAAAATTGCAGGGCTAGGGGGAAAGGGCGGGGGAGTGGGACTAGCTGGATAGCTCTTGCATAGAGCCGGTGCAGACTCGATGGGCCAAATGGCCTCCTTCCGTGCTCTAACTTTTCTATGATTCTATGATTGAAACACCAATGAGCAAGTTGTATCTTAATCGAGGGCCTGAGAATGAGTCCTGCCCTATTTGTTGAAATACTCGGCTATTGCCATGCATTTTGTCCAAAGGCATACAGATGGAACCTGCATCAGATTTGGAAAATTCCCTAAAGCTAGCCGTGCTGCATGCCACTCAAGCCTCCAGAGGAACCCACTGACTTTGAGCCCACAGCTCGAAATGGTGTGCTCCCCAAGCTAAAAGAGATGCATCAGTCACCACCATCAATTGAGGAGAGCAGAACAACACCCTGGTGATCCTGAGACCACCAGCATCTCAAATCTTAAGCCAAATCCCAAATGATCTTGACTGTCTTGAACCAAGGTGACTAACAGAAATAGAAATTTCTAACTTTGCTTGTGTAGTTCTAATAGCCAGCATGAGATGCAAAATGGTGTGCTCAAGACATTCCACCTCCGAGAGGGCTGTTGATTAGGAAGGAAGGGTTCCATTCAGTGGGGTTCAAATGATTGAAATGTTAATATATACAGCTTCAGCAGGTTAATATATAATTCTCAAATTTGTCCTGTGCTGCCACAGTCTAGTTAAAATGCAAGAAAGGAAATACAGGCCATTATCCCATTGTCTACTAAGGGTGAAGACTATTAGCATTTTGTTTGATTGTCTTCTTCAAGGTAATTGTTTTATCTCAAAAGAGATCAGAGGGATAAATATCCCAGTTCCGGCGACAATTTTTTTTAATTCTGAGATTTCCACCATATCTATAGTAACTTGAGACTCACACATTCCATGAGTATTACCTTATTCCAAAAGGTATACTTAGAGACTGAATACTGTTTACCAATGAAAAAGAGAAGGCTTATCTGATTAATTCAAAGAAACTAGCATTGTAAAAAACTGTGAGAAAAGAAGTGAAAGCAGCATTCTGAAAAGTATTGTTGTTTAGTAGTTTGCTCCTTTTTTCTTCTGTGAATTATTTTATTTGTAAGTAAATCTGAGCAGTAGTTTAGTCTGTACAACATGGTCAATCATTGTGATAGATTCTGTCTTCCAAGTTGACAGGAGATATGGGTTATTTTTTTATGCCACAAGTTGTAACGATCTGGAATTCACTGATTGAAAGGGTGGTGGAAGCAGATTCAATAGTAACTTTTAAAAAGGAATTGGCTATATATACTTGAAGGGAAAAAATTTACAGGGCTATGGAGAAAGAGTAGTAGAATGGGATTAATTGGATAGCTCTTTCAAAGAGCCGGCACACGCTTCCTCCTGTGCTGTACCTACTATGATAACCAACGTGTTCTCCAGGAAACAATTTATCATGATCGAGTGTTATAGATCCAGTTGTTATATAGAGCAGCAGAGACTAAAAGACACAGTTTTCAGTTATAGAAAGTGTTGTCAAGACATTCACATGAGGAAAGGATGGTGAGAAAATTGCAAAGTTTATCAGTGACCTGCGTAGAGACCATTGGCTGAGTAAATTGAATTGTAGTAACCTTATAAAAAGTCTCATGCTGGGGCCCACAAAAAAACTTGATGCCTTTAGACCGAGAAGACGAAGATATGCGCCTGTTGGAATTGTGAAACCTTCCTGAAGCAGAGCCAACAGAATCTGAAAGGAAGTAATTTGGTCCAGACAAACTTTTCCCAGGGTGGGTTGAAACAGAGGCCCCAAAATTCCTAAGTTGGGGAGGGCGTAAATTGGGATGACATCATCCTTCCTAAATTCCAGCACTTCCACGTACCGATTTGCTCTTGGGAATGTGCACCACTGTTTAAAAGGGACACGTTGCCAGAACATATTCATCTAGGCAGAAGTATTTAGTTAAAGGGAGATTGCTTGTGGAGACTTTTGACAATATCTTGGGACTCACTGCAGGTATTGCAAAAACAATTTCGCTCTTAAACTCAGAGAGCCTTCCTCTACATTCAGCATTACCTTTGGAAAGCATTCTATTTCAACACAGTTACTTTGCTATGATCTCAGGGCTGCACAATGGGCTTTCCAATGGAATCCCACTTTACATGACCTATCTGCTGGAGGAAGAGGAACAGCAGGGGACTATAAGGGAAGCCAGATTAAACAGGCAGCACCAGAGGTGAGCCAGACCATTGCAGCACTACACATCCAGCAGCATCTATTGACCCAGGCGCACTTTCTGAGACATGTCTGATGCGAGAAGGGTGCCGTGGCAAATAGCCCAGTAACAGTTGACATAGGTGGCTGAGCAGGTGAATACACGTAACACCATGTCGAGGATCTGGCAGCAGTACTGAAAAACATTCAATGATTTGACCAGAGAGCTGCTAAGGTATGACTCTTATTCACTGCTCTCTTAATCTCTGCTCAGCCCTGCACCACCCTACTGAAGCCCCAGCATTCAAGCCTTTCCTCCCCTGCTTCCCACCTCTCACTTCCAATCACAGCAACATACTTCCCTGCACCTTCTTCTGCTCCCATTTGCACACTCTGCACCCACTGCTGTGCTCACAATTACTGCCCTCATTTCCCCACACCTGCTGCATTTTCTCCCACCAAAGGAAGCACGCCCACAGGTTGATTTTTTTAATATATTCATTCATAGGATGTGGGCGTCGCTGGCGAGGCCAGCATTTATTGCCCATCCCTAATTGCCCTTGAGAAGGTGGTGGTGAGTCGCCTTCTTGAACCGCTGCAGTGCGTGTGGTGAAGGTTCTCCCACAGTGCTGTTAGGAAGGGAGTTCCAGGATTTTGATCCAGCGACGATGAAGGAACGGTGATATATTTCCAAGTCGGGATGGTGTGTGACTTGGAGGGGAACGTGCAGGTGGTGTTGTTCCCATGTGCCTGCTGCTCTTGTCCTTCTAGGTGGTAGAGGTCGCGGGTTTGGGAGGTGCTGTTGAAGAAGCCTTGGCGAGTTGCTGCAGTGCATCCTGTGGATGGTACACACTGCAGCCACTGTGCGCCGGTGGTGAAGGGATTGAATGTTTAGGGTGGTGGATGGGGTGCCAATCAAGCGGGCTGCTTTGTCCTGGACGGTGTCGAGCTTCTTGAGTGTTGTTGGAGCTGCACTCATCCAGGCAAGTGGAAAGTATTCCATCACATTCCTGACTTGTGCCTTGTAGATGGTGGAAAGGCTTTGGGGAGTCAGGAGGTGAGTCACTCGCCGCAGAATACCCAGCCTCTGACCTGCTCTTGTAGCCACAGTATTTATATGACTGGTCCAGTTAAGTTTCTGGTCAATGGTGACCCCCAGGCTGTTGATGGTGGGGGATTTGGCGATGGTAATGCCATTGAATGTCAAGGTGAAGTGGTTAGACTCTCTCTTGTTGGAGATGGTCATTGCCTGGCACTTGTCTGGCGCGAATGTTACTTGCCACTTATCAGCCCAAGCCTGGATGTTGTCCAGGTCTCTCATTATTTGAGGGGTTGCGAATGGAACTGAACACTGTGCAATCATCAGCGGACATCCCCATTTCTGACCTTATGATGGAGGGAAGGTCATTGATGAAGATGGTTGGGCCTAGAACACTGCCCTGAGGAACTCCTGCAGCAATGTCCTGGGGCTGAGATGATTGGTCTCCAACAACCATTACCATCTTCCTTTGTGCTAGGTATGATTCCAGCCACTGGAGAGTTTTCCTCCTGATTCCCATTGACTTCAATTTTACTAGGGCTCCTTGGTGCCACACTCAGTCAAATGCTGCCTTGATGTCAAGGGCAGTTACTCTCACCTCACCTCTGGAATTCAGCTCTTTTGTCCATGTTTGGACCAAGGCTGTAATGAGATCTGGAGCCGAGTGGTCCTGGCAGAACCCACACTGAGTATCAGTGAGCAGGTTATTGGTGAGTAAGTGCCGCTTGATAGTACTGTCGACAACACCTTCCATCACTTTGCTGATGATTGAGAATAGGCTGATGGGGCGGTAATTGGCCAGATTGGATTTGTCCTGCTTTTTGTGGACAGGACATACCTGGGCAATTTTCCACATTGTCGGGGAGATGCCAATGTTGTAACTGTACTGGAACAGCTTGGCTAGAGGCGCAGCTAGTTCTGGAGCACAAGTCTTCAGCACTACAGCCGGGATGTTGTCGGGGCCCATAGCCTTTGCTGTATCCAGTGCACTCAGCCGTTTCTTGATACCACGTGGAGTGAATCGAATTGGCTGAAGACTGGCTTCTGTGATGGTGGGGATATCGGGAGGAGGCCGAGATGGATCATCCAGTTGGCACTTCTGGCTGAAGATGGTTGCAACCGCTTCAGCCTTGTCTTTTGCACTCACGTGCTGGACTCCACCATCATTGAGGGCTGGGCCATGAGGTTACAAATTGTGCTGGAATACAATTCTGCTGCTGCTGATGGCCCACAGTGCGTCATGGATGCCCAGTTTTGTGCTGCTAGATCTGTTCTGAATCTGTCCCATTTAGCACGGTGGTAGTGCCACACAACACG
This sequence comes from Heptranchias perlo, assembly GCF_035084215.1. Lineage (NCBI taxonomy): Eukaryota > Metazoa > Chordata > Chondrichthyes > Hexanchiformes > Hexanchidae > Heptranchias > Heptranchias perlo. The sequence continues at coordinate 18,134,979 of NC_090339.1, forward strand.
TTGGATGGTATCCTCAGTGCGAAGATGGGACTTCGTCTCCACGAGGACTGTGCGGTAGTCACTCCTACCAATACTGTCATGGACAGATGCATTTGCGACAGGTAGATTGGTGAGGACGAGGTCAAGTAAGTTTTTCCCTTGTGTTGGTTCGCTCACCACCTGCCGCAGGAACAGAGACTGTCCCTCTCTGGAACTGGCTGCTTCAGGGTTAGGTTGGAAAGAATGTCTTGTGCTGCAAATCAAAAGCTCAGAGAAAAGGGAACATGCCCAAGTTCACTTCTGTAGCAAGTATAGAAAGTTGGCATCTGTGGAAGAATAAGGAAAACTATGTCAGACCTTACTCTAAATAATTTAATGTAGCACCATTCGGCATAGTCACTAAAAGTACCAAACTGAATAATTGCAATTGAATTCTAAACAATTGAAACTGAGACTAGTATTTTAAGCCACACATCATTGTTCCACAATTTGAACTCCAGATACAAAAACGATAGCTAGGCCTACTAACGTGACTTGGTAAACATTATAATGTGATTGCATTAAAATGACTCATAGTCTACATTTTTAATCCAATCTTAGTTTTGAAAAAATACACATTTGTAATATGTTTTTAAAAATTCAATATTTTGACACTTTAATCCTGCATAAATGAACTCAAGTAGAAGGTTGCAATTGCAGTCAGTGGGCTCTAAGAAGATAGAAAGAACATGCCCTTATACGCCCTTCAAGACCTCAGAATGTTTCAGAGCGCTTTACAGCCAATGAAGCAGTTTTGAAGCATAGTCACTGTTGTAAAGTAGGAAACACGGCAGCCAAATTGCGCACAGCAAGCTCCCACAAACAGCAGTGTGACAATGACCAGATAATCTGTTTTAGCGATGTTGGCTGACAGATAAATATTGGCCAGGATACTGGAGTTAGCTCCCCATCTCTTCTTGGAAATAGTGCCATGGAATCTTCTACGTCTGCCTGAGAGGGTAGACGGGGCCTTCGTTTAACGTCTCATCCGAAAGACAGCACCTCCAACAGTGCAGCACCCCCACAGAACTGCACTGGAGTGTCAGCCTAGATTTTGTGCTCAAGTCTCTGGAGTGTAACTGTAAAAATAATTATCTGTATATTAAATAACCACTGCACCATTTATGTAGAATGCTAACAAATTTTTTGTACCTTAGCGAGAATGCTACCCACTGAGCCACGACTGACTCTCGAACCTTAGGGATGTCAGGTAACTGTAACAGATTAGAAAGTTAAACAATCACGGGCTCGATTTTAAAACAAAAGTCCGGGGGCGAGGGGGCAAAGAAAATCGGCTTTCCAAAGAGCGGGCGGGAATCTTGGTTTCAAGACCCCAAAGAACGCGCACGACCCAGACCCAAACCCAGCAATTCACCTTGTTAAAGTCATTACAAAAATGAATCAATGAAATTTATAATGATGGCAATCGATTTTAACGCTGCCTCAATGTGTTTCCCGTGCTGTGCAAAACACAGCATTGAGAAGTCGTCAGGTTTCAGCCGGCAGCCATTTGGACATTTAAATCCCTATTTGACAGATGGGGATAAAAGGTGAGTTATTGCAGCAGGGCACTCAGTTCTCTCAGACAAATTTTTGGCTGGGAGATCTTTGTGTTTAGACTGAAAGCTCTTGGTTTCCACTCAGAATTGTTCTGTTTACACATATTTACCACTTTTCGGACGCCCTCAAACTGACACTATCAGGGTGGGTGGGGGGGTGGGGGGGCACGATGGCTGCATTCATCATTACATCCAAGGATGAGGAACATCACCATCCTCATCAGGCACGGCGTGCACTTCCGCCACTTGTAGCTCCACAACTCAGTGCTGCGCCACAGGCACCTGCACAAGAGCACAGAGGGGAACAACAGAGGGAGCAACGTCACAGGAGGCACTACCCTCGTCAGAGGGTCTACAGACCGAGGGTTAGCATCCTGGACCTCTCTGAGGAGCAGTACATAGAGGCTGAGAATGGGTCAACAGGTTGTCGCAAACATCTGCAGCCTCCTTCATGCCGAGCTGCTCCCAGCTGGGCCTGGTGGCATCTCATTACTCGTCACTGTTAAAGTGACCACTGCCCTCAAACTTCTTCGCCTCGAGATCATTCCAGGGTGCTACCGGTGACATCGCCGGAGTTTCTCAGTCGTCTGCCCACAAGCGCACAAGACAGGTCACCGACGGTTTGTTTCGCAGGGCCTTGCAATACGTCAACTTCCCCATGGACGACCTCAGCAAGACAGAGAGGGCAGTGGGATTCCACTCTGTGGCTGGCTTCCCACGTGTACAGGGTACAATCGATTGCACCCGTATAGCAATCCGAGCACCTCCACACAAGCCAGGACTGTTCATCAACAGGAAGGGTTATCACTCCATCAATGCTCAGCTCGTTTGTGACCACCACAAAAGATTTCTTTACTCGTGCACCAGATTCCCTGGCAGCTGCCATGATTAGTTCATTCTGAGGGAATCCAACATCCCGGACCTCTTCCACGCTCCAAACACCCTTAAGGGCTTTCTCCCAGGGGACAAGGGATACTCCCTGCAAACGTGGCTGATGGCACCTCTGAGCAACCCCATCAGTGAGCAACAGCATCAATACAACGGCAGCCACATCGCTACCAGGTCTGTCGTCGGACTGCTGAAGGTGCGATTTCGGTGCCTCGATCGTTCTGGGGGAGAACTTCAATATGCACCAGCGAGAGTGGGTCGCATTATGTTAGTGTGTTGTGTCCTGCACAACATGGCGCAACAGAGAGGGGTTGATAAAACCCCATGTCCTCATCCAGCATCCACATCTGCAATCAAAACTGAGGTGGAGCAGGAGCAGCCGAAGGAGGAGGAGGACGAATCCATGGGCAGAGCATCGGCTCACTCGGAGTCCTTCATTTGTGAACGGTTCTCATAAGAACAGAAAGTGAGAATAGTCCAGTCCATATGCCACCTGGAAAAAACAGCGCCAACACCAGCACCACCCAACCCCCCCCACCCCCCCTCCACCCCTGCAAAAAACAGTCCTGTATCTACACATACACCCTCTGTAAAGTCGCCCACTGGGTGGCATCAAGTGTCGCCGTTCATGATGAAGCACATGAAAGGGCACTATCACAAAAGGCAGTCAAGGATGGGCAAGACATGGCAGTAGTGGTGAGAATAATAACATTTAATGTGACTTTAATAAAAACCAAATATAAATGAAAAACAATGCAATCTGTCAGACACCCTTGTGCATACCTTTAGTGATCACAAATCCTTAGTCTTTCTCTTCCTACTACTTCCATGTGCAGCATCCCCTGTGGCTGCAGCAGAGGTAGTGGCAGGTTGCTCATGTCCATGGCCGGACTGCTTAGATGCTTTCGGCCTGTGGCCTCTGGGATTTGGAGCCCGTGAGGGCCCCTCCAATGACCGCTCCACCTGCATCTGTGCAGGGGCAGACTTGGCCGCCTGGAGAGGAGGCAGCATTGCGGGTACTGGTTCAGAGGGGGGCAAAGGGTGAGACGTGGGAGCACTTTGAGTGGCGTCCCCACTTCCATGTCCCCTTTCGCCATCATCCCTCTCCTGGACCAGGCCCACATCACTCCTACCACCCTGCTGGAGATCAGTTTGGAGGACAGCTGTTGTCAGGGCCTGAATGGACTCATTTGTGAGCCGTGCTTGAAGCTCAATGGAGGCTCGCCTTCTCTCCATTGCAGATATTCCCTTACTTACCTGCAACACTTTCTCAGACATTTCCACAGTTGCATGCAACACTATCTCAGACATTTGCGCAGTTATGTGCAACGCTGTCTCAGACAGTTCCTCTCGTCCCTGTGACACTATCTCAGAGATTCCCTCACGTACCTGTGCCACCATTCCACTAATGCAGGAGTTGGACTCCTCCATCCTCTGCGCTATTGTGGAGAGTGCGAGTGGCACCTGTTCCAGAACCTCGCAAATGTGCTGCTGTCCCTCGATCAATCTCCTTTTAAAGGATGGCCCCCGGGGTTCAGTATCTGCATCCAGCTGAGCAGAGCCTGGAGAGGAGTGCGCCTACTGACGCGGACTCTCCACAGCTGCCCCGGCCACCAGTGTCTGCTCGTGCTCACTTGTGTGTGGTGACACACCAGGTGCCAATCCAGCTAATGGATTACTAAGACCCACCGAGGTGTGAGTATCAGTGCTGGTGGATGGCTCGCTCAGCTCGCTGCCAGATGTCACACAAAAATCATGTTCTTTTCTTTGTTACAAATTTACAACAAATAATAAGTAAATGATATATATTGCTATTTTGTCTTGCTTTTCTGCTCGTTAGCATTTTGGTGCTCATCTTTGAGAAAAAATTACATTGGGAATGTCTATTTTTGTGAAGTATTTCACTTAATTTGCTTTTCATAGTTAGTTATTTTGATAGTTACATAGAAACATAGAAAATAGGAGCAAGAGTAGACCATTCGGACCTTCGGGCCTGCTCCGCCATTCAAAATTATCATGGCTGATCGTCTAACTCGGTACCCTGTTCCCGCTTTTTCCCCACATCCCTTGATCCCTTCAGCATTAAGAAATATATCTATCTCCTTCTTGAATACATCTAATGACTTGGCCTCCACTGCCTTCTGTGGTAGAGAATTCCACAGGTTCACCACCCTCTGAGTGAAGAAATTTCTCCTCATCTCGGTTCTAAATGGCATACCCCGTATCCTGAGACTGTGACCCCTGGTTCTGGACTCCCCAGCCATCGGGAACATCCTCCCTGCATCTAGTCTGTCTAGTCCTGTTAGAATTTTATGTTTCGATGAGATCACCTCTCATTCTTCTAAACTCTAGTGAATATAGGCCTACTCAACCCACTCTCTCCTCATACGTCAGTCCTGCCATCCCAGGAATCAGTATGGTAAACCTTCGTTGCACTCCCTCCATGGCAAGGATATCCTTCCTCAGATAAGAAGACCAAAACTGCACACAATACTCCAGATGTGGTCTCACCAAGGCCCTGTATAACTGCAGTAAGCTCCTGTACTCAAATCCTCTTGCAATGAAGGCCAACATACCATTCGCCTTCCTAACTGCTTGCTGCACCTGAATACTCGCATCCAGCGACTGGTGTACAAGGACACCCAGGTCTCGTTGCACCTCCCATTTTCCCAATCTATCACCATTCAGATAATAATCTGCCTTTCTGTTTTTACAACCAAAGTGGATAACCTCACATTTATCCACGTTATACTGCATCTGCCATGTTCTTGCCCACTCACCCAACTTGTCTAAATCACATTGGAGCCTCTTTGCATCCTCCTCACAGCTCACATTCCACCCCAGCTTTGTGTTGTCTGCAAACTTGGAAATGTTACATTTAGTTCCCTCATCCAAATCATTGATATATATTGTGAATAGCTGGGGCCCAAGCACTGATCCCTGCGGTATCTCACAAGTCACTGCAATCCACCGTTTATTCCTACTCTCTGTTTCCTGTCTGTCAACCAATTCTCATACCATAGTTCTGCTTCATTGCTTTTCCTCTTCCATCCCTTTATTTTGCCTAGTTGATTTTTAACTTGCGTTGTGCTTTTGTTAAGAGATCCCAACTCCCATGCATCTGGGTATCATGTAATATTGCATCCTGTCTCACACTCATACGAGATCTGATCTCGTTCTTAAATGATGGTTGATCTTGTTAGTGTTTGGTGGGATCATAGCAGTACCACTCCACTTGCTGATATGTGACAATGCACTGAACTATGTTCTGCAGTTGTACAATTAATTAAACACCAAACTCATTGAAATAAATCCCTTTGGTTTGCTCTGGTTTCAAGCTTGCAACTGCTGCATCCCGATAGAGATTATTTCGCTGTCTGAATTAGATGAAAAATGAAAAGGAAAATGTTCTTCCCTATCACTACTGCGAGTTAGTTTAGGGCAACATACTGACTTGCTTATAAACTACAGTTCAATGTCTAAGGGGCATGCCAAGAAATATATTAAGAGGCCTAACCTCAGTAGGGAGAAAGAAATTTACTTGGTTGCTAAACCCCCATCCTATTTTTCCGGGCAAGGTAGGGTTCAGAAAGTATTGGTAGGTTCAAAAGTGCCTCTCAATTATGCATGAGTCTTTTCCACTGGTGCATGACCATGCAAAAATCTCTTCTAGCTTGATGTATAGTCAGTATCAAGTGGGCTGTGGTGCTGGTCAGTAAACGTGGATGAACAGACTGAAATTCAGTTGACTTTGTTTTTTGCAACAGAGTTGTAAAACAGGTGGAGTCAGGTCATTGCAAGTAGTGTCAGTTGACACTGGTCCAAAACTGTCACTGCCACTTTTCAGTTTACTGCTGGGAGATGTGCAAAAGTGGCAAAGCATGCCTTAATCTCAGATTACCCATCCTTGCTTTGGGGAAGGGCTTCAAGTTTGCTTGGCAGTTTCCCTTTAATATTGGAAACTGGCTGTGTGGGGATTGTAGGTGTAAACCACAATCTGCTGTGCCTTGCTACAGCATGTTAGTACACCAATGTAGGCTGCTGGAATAGGGGTCTGGTCATAAAATGACAGAAACAACACACACACATAAAGTACTTAGTGGTTCAAACAGATACTATTTTTTTTCCACGTGACATTTTTACAACATTAACATCTGTAGTCGGCTAAACTCTGGAGTCAGAATTTTAGTGTGCTGTGCTGGAGCATGAATTCGAATGTCACTTTGGCACAAAACAACACACACATCTCTCCAGAGGGAATGTTCATGATGGTAATTTAAACTGCTCCTCATGGTATGAGCTGTCAGGTTGCCGAGCAATATAGACACAACAGAAGTGCCATCTCCAGGGTCAAACATCACCTTGCTGCAACTTTAGGGAGAGTGGACATATGTAACTCACAATCCATTAACAGCAATAAAAGCTGAATGTAATGTAAATGAACACCTTTGGCCATTTGCATTCCCAATACAGTCTTATATGAGTTGTTTTGCACCAATGTGACAATGATGTTCATCCTTTTCTTCCTCACTTAAGTCTATATTTTTGAATATGTGCTCTATTTAGACGGATTGCTTTTCAAAAGCTATTAATTTTTATGGCGTGCAATCTCTTTGTTTGCTACCATAAGAATGCATTTTTTGCCTTAAGGCCTATTTATTTTAGTGAACTGCTTCCTGAAATGGTTCTCTAATACCAGTCCCATGGCTGGAGAAACTGCACAGTTGTTTTAAAGTTGCAGTTTGCGACTTTTTCTTTGATGCTGGTACCTTCCACAATGGGTGAGGAAGGTTCAATAAGTTCAACCGTAGTAAAACAGCTACACTACTTTTTTGCAGGTGCGTGGATGCACATCAACCACTCAGCTTACCAGTAGCTAGGTTTTGAAATATCTTCTGCCTCTGATGGTATACCACTGTAGGGTTTATATTGAAAGCTGATGCTGTACTCTTTGAGAGGTGCATCACCTCTGACAGCAGTAGCATTGCTGCATTTACAGAAGGAGTTTGCTACTAATAGCAACAGTGCAGTCAGTGGCACACTCCTGATACAAGTAGGGTGTTAAGACGCCTGGAAGCACACTGCATTGTTGAACCCAGAATAGTACAGCCTATTTTGTATTCCTCCTTCCCCAAATTGTAAATTTAGCATTGGTTCATTAGGACAGTAACCAAGCTGAAGCTACATGCTTCTTCTCTCTGAGGGAGAATGGGCAGGCAAGTAGCCCCAACATGCTTTAGGCAACTCATAATTCCTGGGTACAGAATGGGATAGACAGAGCCATGCCTTGACAGCCTGAAGAATGTCAGGATTCCCCTTTCAAGTGCACCTTTGCCCTGCGTTCCCAGACCCTTAGACATCCCCACAGTTGTCTCAAACAACAGGACCCTGCCTACTTGCTACCTGACTCTAGAAGCCTACTCCACAGTGCCATAAGACCCAGGGTCACGTTTCCCACTGCTCCTATGACTCAGAATACCCTCCCCAAGCTTCCAGACCCTGGCACTTCCCCAAGTACTACTACACCTCAGGACTTACCTCCCTAGCACTACTAAACCCTGCAATCACTCCAGTTCTGACACATCCTCGGAACCCCCTCTGTGCCCCTGACCTCAACAGCCACCTCATTGCTGCCACGTACTAGAACTTTCCTTCGGACCCCAGGACCTCCTTCCCCACTCTTACCTCACAGTACTGCAATGCTCCAGAGATCCCCACTGCTGCCATACACAATCAGATGCCAGGAGTTGCCCACTAAACCAACCCCCATATTCCACTACATTACACCTCCAATGCAAATAAACCCAGGCTCCTAGTGCCCAGTGTTTTTAATCACAGGGCCCCTCCCTCTCCCAGTGTTGTTAGATCCCCAGACCCTTTAATCCTCTATTGCTACCAGACCTGAGATCCTAAAAGTCCTTACAAACCCCAAGAAAGCTGTGCCCCGGTTCTGACAGACCCCAGCAACCTCTCCTCCCAGGGCTCCAGACTCTAGAACTGTCTTCGTTATTGTCACATCCTGGCCCCCAGTGCTGACAGATCCTCATACCTCTCCTCAGTGCTCACAGACCTGAGACCCCCCCTCTCCACAGGCTTGCTTTACTGGAGGATTCCTGAGCTCTGGTGGGGTAATGATGGTGTACCATAACAGTTGTGAGGTACTGCTACAAAACCGTACAACAACCCCCAACTGCTATGAGACCTCTTCATCACCTGCCACACCACAGGAATACCCCAATACACCATTCTACCCTAAAGGGCTCCTGTATAAAAAATGGAGCATTTTAATCTACGATGAATCAATAATTGGATTCTTTCCTCCTGGTCACAACAATACTGGGTTAAAATTGATTACTGCTAGCCGTTACTGCAGACTTCAGAGAATACATACCCCAGACAGACTGATATACATACCTCAAGTTAAGAAAAGTCCTGATATGCATGGGCTGATTGCAGCCATTGGGCATCATTTTAGCACCCGCTATCGGGTGCGTTCCTGGCGGGGGGGCTCCAAAAATCGGAGCCCGGCTCCAACCCGCCCACTTCCGGGTTCCCCACTGATGCGCCGGCGTGCGCGTGCAGCCCCCGTAGGTGGGAATCCCGCATGCAATTAAAGCCAGCGGGATGCCACTTGAAAGTATTTATGTTGCTTGTTCAGGTCGTTTACAGACCTGATTGAGCTGTTTTATTAGGAGGGGTGAGATTTTACACTGAACTGAGACTGTTTCCCGTACTGGGGGAAACACTCCCAGTTCAAAGGGAGGTGTTGCAGCCAGCAGCCTGTGGCAGCTGCAAAGGTGCATTCGACAGGTGGCCACTCCATCACATTGGACAAAGGTTGGCCTCCACCACCCTCCTCCTAACAACAAAATTCACCGACCTGGAACCGCAACCCCGGTGTGAGGACACACTTACCTACCTTGCCGACCCCCTCAGATGTACATCTTCCGGATGGGGGCTGCCGTAGCTGCAGTCATGACCTACTCGGAGGGCGAACAGCATCACTAGCCTCACCAGCCTTGCCGTCCACGCCGTCTACCTCTGACACGTGGAGCTCCACAACAGAGTGCTGTGACACATCCACCTGCACAGCAGGAGGGAGGGCAACCGCAGAGAGAGATGCGTCGCAGAGGGCACTACCCTCGCCACAGGGTCCACAGACCGAGGCTCAGTTTCCTGGACCTCTCTGAGCAGCAGTGCACACGGAGGCTCAGAGTCACTCGACATGTAGTCGTGGACATCTGCAGCCTCCTTCATGCCGAGCTGTTCCCGGCTGGCCCGAGCACCATCTTCTTACCTGTCGCTGTCAAAGTCACCACTGCCCTCAACAACTTCTCCTCCGCATCCTTCCAGGGTGCCACCGGGGACATCGCCGACGTCTCTCAGTCGTCTGCACAAAAGAGCCCTGCAAATATACCTACACCCACTCTGCAGTGACACAATGGGTGGCATCAGTTGTGGGTCTTCATAGTGATCCTCAGGAAAGGGCATTATTGCACAAACCAGACAAGATTCGCAAAGACGTGGCAGTAGTGGTGCCAATATAATATGTAATGTGAGTTGGTCAGAAATTCAATATAAGTAAAAACCATGACAAACCCTCAAACACCCTTGTGCATCCCCTTCATGCTCACGACACGTTTGCCTTACGCTGCCTACAGCACATATGTGATGCATGCCCTGTGGCTGCAGCACAGGTAGTGGCAGGTTGAGTGAGGCTGACCGTGAAAGAGATGCACGAGAGGGTGAGTATGAGATAGAGCCTTGAGATTGTATGAGGATTGGGTTGAGTGGTAGTGGCGGGATGAGTACTGGCAAGGTGAGTAAGTGCAGGTAAGATGAGGATGAGGTTTGAGTGGGTATGAGGGGTGATGTGACAGAGTAGTGTTGGCAGTGCAGAAGGAGATGTGGGGCGGGGGCGATGATGTGCCAGACGGAGTGTAAGGGAATGAGTAAGTGTACTCACTTTGGCTGACCTACTTAGGTCATTGGAGCACCTCCTGCACCGTATGCAGGTGGGCGATATGTTGGTGGTGCTGGTGACCTCCTCTGCCACCTCGAGCCATGCCTTCCTAGCGGTAGAGGCAGGCCGCTTCCTCCCGCCCGCCGGGGGGAAGATCTATGTCCTCCCCCTCCTCCTCACCCCATCTAATGATACCTGGAGTGAGGCATCATTAAACTGGGAGCAGCCTCCCCCCTGGGCTGCTCCATGCTGTAATTTTTTCTATTTGTTGCAGCATCAGTCAGTGGAGGACTGCCCCTTTAAATAGAGCTCCTCCAGCTGACAGAGTTTACTGCGCATGCGCAGCCCGCCCGACGCGCAGATCAGCAGTGGGGAACCCGGAAGACCAGGTAATTAGGCTGCGATCGCGCGGGGGGCAGACTAATTTCACCGGGCGCGTTACCCACGCGCCCAATAGCCCCCCCGCCGCGAACCCGCAGCCCTGCTAACTTTGAGCCCATTGTCTTTGTGTGGGGAGCCATACAATGATGATTGTTTGAAACAAATCAATGAGCAAAGCCACTAAATTAAAATCCAAGCATCCTGTTGGGCTGCTTAAGGTACATGTTCGTTAGGCATTCTATTTGTGAGTTTAAATGCCATTTTGATTTCTGAAAGTGGCTAACCACTTAATTCTTATGAATGATACCATTTAAGATCCCCTTCTTCAGGGATATCTTCAGAGGTATTTGGGGCTATATCTTGGGATATCGTAGCACTACATGAAGGTAGCAGTCAGTCTGGAGCCATCAGGGGTATGAGGTTCGACAGGGTACTCCATGGGATAGATTTTTGTCTTAATTGCCTGGGTGGTAATCTGGTGGAACGAAAATCAGTCTGGTTCTATAATGGACAGGCAATCCGCTCTACCAGATTACTGCCCAGGTGGTGAAGTCAATTTATCCCCATGATAGTGGATAGCCATATAGACAGTGAACAGCCACATTTCCAGGGTCAGTTGAATGTTGAGGATCAGTGCAAGAGAAGCATCTTTATTGTTTTTGACAATTCAAGGGAATTAGTGAAACTATAATTATTGTAAATATACTTCTTATACAGATAACTGTTAATTTACCTATTTAACATTCAATAAATTTGTCCAGGAGTTTATAGCTTGCGTTGTGGTCTGATTGAGTATGAATTCTTTCACTACTGAAGATGAGGAGATTATGTGGCATGTAAGATGGCATACAGTCTTTTCCACCCTTGAGTCTCGCTATATGTACCTAGATATTGGACAGGTAAAGGCACACTCTGGTTTGTAGAGGACAAAAGTTCAGCTTATAGAAGTGGCCAGTGACATTGAACTCAAGAAAAATATCTACCATTAAAACCCAAAAACGTGTCAGCCCAGTACTCCCATAACTGCTGCTAACCCCAAAACATCTCCCTCCCACCTGCTCCTAACATTATTGTTTTTGGCCATATCTTTTCTATTTAACTGTGAGTGTCTCACTCTTTCTTAGCCAATTTATAGATATATCCAAATTAATCTGTCCATATATATGCAAATTAAACCATAATTTTTGCATTTATTTGATATAAAATTTATCATACCTCACAAATTTCTTGCCCCCTCAGTTAAATGTTTATTTGTTATCTCCAGGAGAAGACTAGCAAAGTGAACCAATCAAGTCTCTCAAAAATAATTTCCAAGTCCTTTTGTCCACCATTTTCTCTCAGCAACTGAAATTTTAAATCTTTAAAATAAGTTTTAAACAAATTTATTATGTCATAACATGACTATATTTATCTGTAAATAGTCTTTTGTATATTGTAATAATTTTGCTAAAGTTTTTATTTTAATGTTTTTTTTTGCCTTTTTTCAGCATTGCTGGTGGTGGTGGGGACGGGGGTGAAGGAGGGTTGGTAGTGCATGAGGTTCCACTGTTCAATGGAGAGGGTGAGCATGAATGGGCCTGATGGTCTTTTCTTCCCTTTTCTTTCATCTGTTTGTATGTCATGAAGCTTATCTGAGGAAACTTCTAAATATTTTTATGATTGACTGTGAGACGAGCCATTCAGTGCCTTACTCTATATAAACCCCTTGCCCCTTACCTCTTAACTCGCTTTCCATGCAATTGAAAATTGTTGACAGAACAAGACAGGAACCATGAAAGTAAAAATAAATTTGCCTTTTTTGTTTAAAAAGATGGAAACAGCATAATATTATTACTTTTAAGTTAATTTTTGATATTTATCCAATGTTACAGCCGTTGCTGGCTTCACGCTCAAATGTGAGCCAATAGGCACAAAACCTATTGATATGGTATTGTTCAGGTTGGAAGAGTACTGAAATAAGTTCAGTGGAAATGCAATGAGCCCTTTCATGTTTGTCTAGACAGCGGATAATGTAAGAATGATCGTTCTGTCAGACTGTGCAGCTCAGGTTATTACCCATCAATTAGGTTTATTAAAAGTAAACATTAAGTGGTAACAGAAGATCAACATGGCAGATTCCAGTAGATTCCTTGGTTCACAAAATAATAAAAGATGTGACGCTTCACAAACTCTCCAAATTACATGGAACCTGGACCAACATCTATAACATTAAAAACTTATATATGAGGTTAAGGTGACAGCATGGAGCCTTCACGTGATCACTTCTACATTGATGGAACAAAAAGGATTGATCTAGCAAAAAGTTGCCAAATATATTTCTTGCCCGGGCATGGAGCTGTCAATTAAATTTTTCCTCTACCAACATGCTATGGAATATATCCTGCTGAGAACCAGTTATTCAAGTTTAGATCTTCCAGCATTTGAGAGTGCCACCATTAAACAAAAGATGCAGTGGCAAATTCTTGGCCCAAGTGAGCATCAACTGTGATTGATCTTGTCTGATGATACTTACTTATTCTAACACCTAACCTTTCAGAACCATTGGGATCGATGTAAACAACATCCACCCCCCACCCCCCACCCCCCACGATGGGTGGGAGTGGGTCGGAATTGGGGGGGGGGTGTTAAAAGTTAAAAATCAGGGAACACATCACCAACCCGCCGTGTACGCGCCTGCCACCATTTTTACAGTGGCGGATTCAGAGCCGTGCGTGTGTCCCATTTTGGAGAGTCGGGACACTTCATTATAATATTTAAATCAGGCTCCCACAGTGCAGTTGGGAGCCTGATTTAAATTTAACAGTTGCCACCCGGGTGTCCCAGAACTCGGGAACCCCGGCAGCAAAATGGAAACGCGGAGCAGCCGGCTCTAGCAGTTAAGTGTTTTTTAGAGCAATCCTTGTGTTCCCCCTGCAACCACGCTCTCCCGCTCCCTCCCCGCCTGCCTATAAATATCGGGGTCATTGTCTATATGATTTGGATGAAGCAAACTGAAGGAAGTGTGTGCGAACTACATGACCAATAATATCAGCTGACTTCTACAGACTAATCAATTTCTGAAAAGGAATGAAATATAATGTTTTTAACAATAAAGATTTAATATTCGATGTTACTGTATCTAATGATACATTAAAATATTAAATATTTATGAATATATTAAATTGTAAATAGAAATAAAGTGCATGTATATATATATATATATATATATGTTATGCATATATGCAATTGTCAGTATAAATGTATAAATATTTACAATACTCATGGGATCAAGAGCATAGTTGTTAACCAGTACTATCCCTTTAAGGTCACTGCTTAGGTACGCCTGTGGAGAAGTGATTTAAATAGACAAATCTTGAAGTTAATTGATCTTGTTGTTTGAAAGTTTCTCTAAAGTATCAGCTATTTGGCTCCTCTATTTTAGGAGATGCAAGGTTATCTGAAGAGCAAAATAACAGAAGGAAATGACTGGCTTTCTTTCCCTTTTTGGTATACATTTTTTTTAAAAAGTTGTTCAGTTGTGATTTGTATGTGTTTTGTGCAAAGTATGATATCAGAAGTATGACAAGAGGCACTTATTTTTAATTCTTTATGGAAGGTAGATATAGATATAAATATAAGTACCTTGGGATGTTGTGAGATTGCAAGTTTGGTGAGGGTTGAGGGTGGGGCCACCTGGAAATAGGAACAGAGAGCGAGAATGGTGCTGGGGTATGGAACTGAATGGGAAAAGAGATGGATGTGATTGGTCCATGCTAATCACATGACTGAACATATGCAATGGCTAGTGTGGACCAATCACCAATATTGCAGGCATATTGACCAATCACCGAGGCTGTGGGCACAGCATATGTGGACTACAATCAAACATCTTAAGAACGAGCTTGCATTTATATAGTGCCTTTCATGACCTCAGGACATCCGGAAGTGTATTACAGCCAATTAAGTACTTTTGAAGCGTAGTCACCATTGTACTATAGGGACAAGTCTTACAGACACAAATGGGGTGATATTAAACCCCAAGAACGGGTGGGTTGGGGGCGGGTGCTGTTTTTTGGGTCCCGACCGCAACCCAGCTTTATTTCTGGGTTTAACGTCGGCGCATAAAAGTACAGGCTCCCCACTGGGAATGCAAAGTCTGAACATTTTGCGGTTGCGACCCAAAAAAACTATTTCAACTCCCACCCGCCCCCAACCTGCCTGTTCTTGGGGTTTAAAATCACCCCAAAGCTTTTAATATCGTAGATAGATGGGCAATGGTTATCGACCTGTTAATAATACTTGTAAACAATTTTACAACACCAAGTTATAGTCCAGCAATTTTATTTTAAATTCACAAGCTTTCGGAGGCTTCCCCCTTCCTCAGGTGAACGATGTGAAAGGAGGAAGGGGGAAGCCTCCGAAAGCTTGTGAATTTAAAATAAAATTGCTGGACTATAACTTGGTGTTGTAAAATTGTTTACAATTGTCAACCCCAGTCCATCACCGGCATCTCCACATCATGTTAATAATACTGACTGTGAAGGCCATTGTCTCCTAATATTGGCAACTGTTCGTGACAATTCTTCACCAAACTGTATTTATTGTTTTGCTCCAAGGGTACGATAAAAGCACCAACACACCGATGATTAGTTTGCCCACAAAAGCAGTTTACAAAAGATTATAATGAAAATGAAAATATCTGTTAGTTCTGAAATGATTAAAGTGAGTGCTCCCACTCCATTTATTCTATCAGTGGATTATAAGGACTTTAAAAGCAATGCAAGCTATTCAGGTAATGCTGTTCATCCTTGGATTGCATACATATGTTTGTGAATAGAAAAAAAATGTGTGGCATTACAAATTTGACAGAAACTATCACCTTCTTTACTGCTGGTTTTAGAGAAGTAAGATATTATGCACAAATGTCAACTTCCTTGAAATTTAATTCTGGAGTTGGATAAGCCAATAGGCTGCACAATACTGATGGGCTGGTCAGTGTCACTCTTTGCTGGATTTAGCTGGTAGCACTCTTGCGTCTGAGTTAGAAGGTTGTGGATTGAAACTCCACTCCAGGGCCTAAATTTTAACCTCACGAACGGGTGGGTTCAGGGAGGGTGTGGAGATGCCAGTGATGGACTGGGGTGGACAAATGTAAGGACTTGCACAACACCAGGTTATAGTCCAACAGTTTTATTTTAAATTGTGATTGGGGGCAGTTGGAAAGATTATCTGTAATCACCAAGCATTGTTCTCTGACTATATATGCTATGCGTTTTTAGAACCCTTCACTCACCTGACGAAGGAGGAAAGCTCCGAAAGCTTGTGATTTAAAATAAAACTGTTGGACTCTGACCTGGTGTTGTGCAAGTCCTTACATTCAGGGAGGGTGAGAAGGTAAAAATTGTAAAAACTAAAACCCGACCCCAACTCACCTTCAACCCGTCCACTTCCGGTTTTAATGGAGGCAGGACGAGGGGTCGGCGACCAACCCATTCTCAGGAGGCAGGTCGGTCAGTGAAAGCTTTCAAGAAGGCTGCGGGCCTCCATTTTTACAGCTTTATTATTTTTAACTCTGGGGGCCGGGATTCCCGGGCCTTCTGCTTTATGCCATGTAAGAGGAAGCAAGAAGGCCTGAAACAGCGTATAAGTGCCTTTATCGCACTGCTTGTGCGCCTGGAGGAGCAGGAGTGCTTCCCCCAGGCCCAACAAGTCTACCTGCAGCAACCCCTCCCCACGATCTCAGACCGCCTCCCCCACGATCTCCAACCCCCCGATGACTGATCCCCCGATGACCGACCCTCGATGACCAACCCCGTTGACCCCTGACCCTCCGATGACTGACCCCCAATGTCTCCCGACCCCCCGATGACTCCCGACCCCACCGATGACTGCCGACACTTGATGACTCCTGACCCCCCCCCCCCACCCACCAATGACCGACCCCCGATGACTTCTGAACCCCCGATCACCCCCGCCGCTGACGCCCCCCCCCCGACCCAAGACTTATCTGTCAGGCTGGCCTGTTAGGCGGGAAACTGACAAAAAAAAAGACGTCCTTACGTCAAAGTCGTAAGGACATCCGGGAAACCCGTATTTCCGGGTTTCCCGTAATGAATCCCACCTCCCCCCCCACCCTCTTTCCGGCTCCAGGTTAAAATTGAGGCCCAAGACTTTAGTACATACCCCAGGTTATCATACTAGTCTACTACTAGTAGCATTGTTGAATGTGAGGTCCTTCGGATGAGACATTAAACCAAGGCCCCATTCAAGTATTAAATATCCCGTAGCATTAAGATCCCAAAGCACCAAGGCAGTGTCCTAAGCCCAACCATCTTCAGCTGCTTCATCAATGACCTTCCCTCCATCATAAGGTCAGAAATGGGGATGTTCGCTGATGATTGCACAGTGTTCAGTTCCATTCGCAACCCCTCAGATAATGAAGCAGTCCATGCCTGCATGCAGCAAGACCTGGACAACATCCAGGCTTGGACTGATAAGTGGCAAGTAACATTTGCGCCAGACAAATGCCAGGCAATGACCATCTCCAACAAGAGAGAGTCTAACCACCTCCCCTTGACATTCAACGGCATTACCATTGCCGAATCTCCCACCATCAACAACCTGGGGGTCACCATTGACCAGAAACTTAACTGGACCAGCCACATAAATACTGTGGCTGCAAGAGCAGGTCAGAGGCTGGGTATTCTGTGGCGAGTGACTCACCTCCTGACTCCCCAAAGCCTTTCCACCATCTGTAAGGCACAAGTCAGTGGTGTGATGGAATACTCTCCACTTGCCTGGATGAGTGCAGCTCCAACAACACTCAAGAAGCTCGACATCATCCAGGACAAAGCAGCCCACTTGATTGGCACCCCATCCACCACCCTAAACATTCACTCCCTCCACCACTGGCGCACAGTGGCTGCAGTGTGTACCATCCACAGGATGCACTGCAGCAATTCGCCAAGGCTTCTTCGACAGCACCTCTCAAGCCCCAGACCTCTACCACTTCGAAGGACAAGAGCAGCAGGCACATGGGAACAACTGCACGTTCCCCTCCAAGTCACACACCATCCTGACTTGGAAATATATCGCCGTTCCTTCATCGTCGCTGGGTCAAGATCCTGGAACTCCCTTCCTAACAACACAGTGGGAGAACCTTCACCACACGGACTGCAGCGGTTCAAGAAGGCGGCTCACCACCACCTTCTCAAGAGCAATTAGGGATGGGCAATAAATGTTGGCCTTGCCAGTGACGCCCACATCCCATGAACGAATAAAAAAAAATTAATTATTCAAAGAAGGATTGAGAGTTCTCCTAAGATCCTGGCCGCGTTCCTCCCTCAAGCAACAGTACCAAAAAAAACCAGATTAACTGGTTGATCATCATGTTGAAGATCAAGGTATCTTGCTGTGTGCAAAATGGCTACATAAATGTAAGTCTTTTAGTGTTTTAGGCGCTACTATATATCAATCCCTTTAGGGCTGGTTGATAACTATCCCTTTCACAAGTGGGTAAAGTGAAAACTATAAAAAGCATGGTTTCAAATGTCTACCTTTATGATGTTTTTTACAGTGTGCTTTTGGGAAGCAGAAAGGATGCAAGTGAAACTCTACTTTTATTAAAATTTATATTTATGGACTCCACCTTACTTTACTTGATTCTGTAATATTTAAGTGCAACAATAATTATTTGTGTTCTCCAAACTCTGAGCCTCAATTCTTGTACACTGCCGACAGCAGAAAGGTGGAGCAATAACATTCCCTGCATACTGTAAGCACATGATGGAAAGACACAACCAAAGGAAGTGTCAAAGATATAACATGGGGCTCGAATTTAGCAGGCCTGCGGATTCCCAGCGGGTGGTCCTCCGGGAGCGTGGAAAACGCGGACGGCTAATTGTGTGCGTCCCCCACGCGATCACGGGATAATTGGACCCATTAAGCCCTGCTTCCGGGTTCTGCGCTCCCCAGTTGCGTGCCGGCCGGCTGCGCATGCGCAGTACCGTCGACGCGATGTAGGAGCTCCAGTTAAAGGGGCAGTCTCCCAAAGCCCCTCCTGCTGCAAGCAAGAGGTCTGGGAGAATGGCTCAACAAAGGGGAAAGGCTGCGCCCCGTTTTTCAGATCTGGCACTGCAGCTGATGCTGGAGGGCGTGAGGAGGAGGAGGGAAACACTCTTCCCAGAAGATGGGCGCAAGTTCCCTGCCGCCGCAACCAGGAAGGCATGGGCAGAGGTGGCGGCGGAGGTGAGCAGCAGGGGCAACACCCCAAGGACTTGGGAGCAGTGCCGCAAGCGCTTCAATGACCTGACTAGGTCTGGCAAGGTGAGTACACCAACGCACCCTCCCACATCCTGTCCCCACCATCACGCCAAGCAGATCACAACCCCCTCCTGCACAGCCACCACTGCGCTCCATCAGCAATCCTCACAGCCACTCATTCACCATCCTCGCCGTGCACGCAAGTACCCACCGTCCCTGACCCCACCCGAACACTACCACACACCCCAATCCCCATGCAATGGGATGGGCACGTGGCCCACGCTTCCTCCCATCCGTTCCGCGCCACGCTCAACCCAACCACACCGATGCTCGATGCGTCTCACGATGCAAGACGCACCCACTCACACATCTGTGTTTTGCCTTCACAGGAGAAGAGAAGCAAGAACAATAGGGAAAGGGCACGCACCGGAGGTGGGCCGCCGCAAGTGGTGGAGCTCACCGACGCAGAGGTGGAGGCGCTCGACCTCGCCCGCACGCGACATTGCCTGTCGGTGGCCGATGGTGAGTGTGTCGCTGCCGAAACGGCCGGTAAGGGAAAGCTGACACTCAACACCCATGATCGCAAGTTACCGTCTCATCACCTGCCATCAGGCGCACTGTCAAGTTGGTCCACATGCCTCAAAGTGCCCTCTGTTCTCTTGCAGGTCCGTCTTTGGGTCAAGCGAGTGTGGAGGGCGATTCCTCAGAGGACATGGCGGTCTCTGAGGGTGCATCGTCACATCAGAGCCAACCATCCACCAGCGCAGAGACACGCACCTCGGTGGGTCCCCCTCGCCAACTAGTTGGGGTAGCACTTGGTGAGTCACTGCGCACGAGTGCGCATGAGCAGACCCTGGTGGCAGGGGCAGCCGCGGAGGGTCCGCGACGGAGGGAGCACTCATCTCCAGGCCCTGCTCAGCCGGACCCAGATGCTGAACCCAGGGGGCCACCAGTGAAAAGGAGAGTCGTCGAGGGCCACCAGCTAATTGCTGAGGTACTGGCAGAGGTGCCGCGCGCATTGTCCACAATAGCGCAGGCGATGGAGGAGTCCACCTCCTGCATGTGGGCATTGGTGGCGCAGGCACAGGAGGGTACCGGCGACACAGTGTCGCGGGTAGGTGCGGGACTGTCTGCGGTGGAGGACAGGCTGGCCTCCCTCGAGCGTCACGCACAGCTCCACTTCGAGTCCTTGCAGGCCCTCACAACGTCTGTACGGATTCAGGGTGAGCAACATTCCGACGCCACCAACAGGCTGAGGGATACACTAGGGGTGGCCTTGCAAGGCCTCACACATGCCATCCAAACTGCCGTCCAGCAGGGTGGAAGGGGTGATGTGGGCCGAGGCCAAGAGAGGGATGATGGTGACCGGGGACATGGAAGCGGGGACGCCTCTCAAGGCGTCCCCACGTCCCACCCGTCGCCCACCTCTCAACCAGTACCCGCAATGGTGCCTCCTCTCCAGGTGGCCGAGTCTGCCCCTGCCCACCGCGGTGCAGGAGGAGCAGTCTGTGGAGGTGCCCTCACGGGCACCGAAACCCAGGGGCCGTCCGCCAAAAGCATCTACCCGGTCAAGGCAAGAAGACGAGCAACCTGCCACTACCTCTGCTGGAGCCACAGGGGTAGCACCACGTAGGGGTTCCCGGAGAAGAATTGCAAAGGCTTTATAATCACAAAGGGAATACACCAGGGTGTTTATTATTTTGTACTTTGTTTCTTATATAATGTCACATTCCAGATATTAAATAGTCTATTCTCACCACTCCTGCCACCTCTCGTCCATTCTTCCGCGGCTTGTGCAATAGTTGCGTTCCGTGGAGGCCATCATGACGGCGAACACCTGCTGCCACCCATTGGGCACACTGCTGTGGGTGCAGGATTACTGGCAGCACTCTTCAGTGGAGGGGGCTGGTATGGCCGCTCGCCTGTGCAGGTGAGGAGATGCGAGCGCCTCGCAGTGTGTGACTCTAGGAGAACCGTTGACGTATGAGTGCGTCCCTGGCCCGGCGACCATCCCGGTGAGTCGCGGCTCGGCGCATGGGTCGTCCAACATCCTCTGGCGCGTCCTCCTCCTCCGCCTCCTCCTTGTCCGCCTCCTCCTCCTCCTCCTCCTCGCCCTCGCCTTCCTCGATGTGGGTGGCGGGTGTGGATGGGGCCTCCTCCAGCGGCACCCCTCTCTGTTGGGCCATGTTGTGCAGGGCACAGCAGACAACTATGATTCGTCCCACTCTGAATGGTGTGTATTGGAGCGCTCCCCCAGAACGATCAAGGCACCTGAAGCGCATCTTGAGAAGCCCTATGGTCTGCTCAATTGTAGACCTGGTAGCAGTGTGGCTGTCATTGTACCGACGCTCCGGCTCGGTGATGGGGTTCCTCAGAGGTGTCATGAGCCACGTGTGGAGGGGATACCCCTTGTCGCCGAGGAGCCAGCCGTTGCCGGCGTTGGGTGCCTGCAGGATGGGCGGGACGGCGGACTCCCTGAGGACGAAGGCATCGTGGCAGCTGCCGGGGTATCTGGCGCACACGTGTAGGAATCTCTGGCGGTGGTCACAGATGAGCTGGGCGTTCATGGAGTGATACCCCTTCCTGTTGATGAACAGCCCTGGCTCATGCGGAGGTGCCCGTATTGCGATGTGGGTGCAGTCGATTACACCCTGCACCCGTGGGAAGCCGGCCATGGCATGGAATCCAACCGCCCTCTCCATCTGGCTGCGCTCGTCCATGGCGAAGTTGATGTAGTGGGAGGCCCTGCGGAACAACCCATCGGTGACCTGCCATATGCACTTGTGTGCAGAGGACTGACAGACCCCGGTGATGTCCCCGGTGGCACCCTGGAAGGAACCGGATGCGAAGAAGTTGAGGGCAGTGGTGACTTTGACGGCGACAGGTAAGAAGATGCTGCTTGGTCCATCAGGGAGCAGCTCGTCGTTAAGGAGGCTGCAGATGTCGGCGACTACCTGGCGATTGACCCTGAGCCTCCGTATGCACTGCTCCTCGGAGAGGTCCATGAAGCTGAGCCTCGCTCTGTACACCCTGTGCGGAGGGTAGTGCCTCCTGCGACGCATCTCTCTCTGCGGTTGCCCTCCCTCCTGCTGTGCAGGTGGGTGTGCCGCAGCACCGTGTTGGGGGGCCCCACCTCTCCGAGGCGGACGGCGTGGACTGCGAGGCTGCTGGGGCTGGTCATCCTGTTCGTCCTCCGACGATGTCAACGCACCACCCATCTGGCAGGTGTTGGTGTGAGGGGTTGTGCAGGGTAGGTGGGTGGGTCCTCGGACTGGGGCTGCGGTTTCGTGTCGGTCTGTCCTCTGGCTTGGCGGGGAGTGGTGGACGGCAGGGGTTGCCCTATGTGACGCGGTGGCCTCCTGCGTGGGTGAGGGCTCTCCCCCGTGGAGCGCACCTTGGCACCTGCCACAGGCTGCTGGCTGCAACACGCCTGGTTTGAAGGGTACTGTTTCCCCCAGTGTGGGAAACTGACTGCGTTGAACCTAAAATCCCACACTTCCTCTTTTGACAGCTGCTTCAGCTCATTAACTGACCACAACGAGCAAGTTAAGTGCTCTCAAGTGGAACCCCGCTGGCTTTAATTGCCTGCGGGATTCCCACCGGCGGGGCTTTCGCGCGCAGCCCCGCACGTCAGCGCGGTACCCGGAAGTGGCCGGGATTTCGTCCGAATCCGGTCACGTGATCGGAGATCGGGATTTTCGGGGCCCCCCCGCTGGAAACCCGCAGGTAACCCGACCCTAAAATCGAGCCCATGATGTCTAAACATTTGTGATTCTATATTAAAAGAGATATCCAACTTGTGTATATTATCATTATTCAGAAAGGGACTTTTGGAAATGATTTTCAACTGCCGTCTATCCCGTTTATGCAGGAAAATGCGGCCGCTGGCAGTTAGCATTTTTAGAAAAAATTGTCTTTGGCTGCCCAAGACCTGCCTGTGATTTTTAGGCAAGCCCATTTTTTTTTATTCGTTCATGGGATGTGGGCGTCGCTGGCAAGGCCAGCATTTATTGCCCATTGTCAGTAACAATGAATGGAACCTGTGCTGTGCCGCTCAGCCCTTGGTACCAGGTCTTGAGCGACTAAACCAACAGCCCTTAATGGGATCGCTGAGAAAATGGCCACTAAAAATGTTTCTATATATTTTCCTGGCCCCACAAATTTACTGTGACCAGCTGCTCAATGCGCCCCCTTTACAATTTTCTTCAAGCTCGACTCCACTAATGGCGCTGCCAGATTTCCAGACTCCCGGATTGGTGAGCTGCCCATCAACACTCATTGCAAACGGGTCTTAAATTACATTGAATCATACAGAATGTACAGCACAGAAACAGGCCATTCAGCCCAACAGGTCCATGCGGGTGTTTGTGCTCCACATGAGCCTTCTTCCTCCTTATTTCATCTACCCTATCAGCATATCATTCTACCTCAACTACTCCTTGTGGTGGCAAGTTCCACATCCTAACCATTCTCTGGGTAAAGAAGTTTCACCTGAATTCCCTATTGGATTTATTAGCCACTATCTTATATTTATGACCTCTAGTTCTGGTCTTCCCTGCAAATGGAAACACCTTCTCCACGTCCACCCTTTCATAAACCCTTTCATAATCTTAAGGACCTCTATCAGGTCACCCCTCAGTCTTCTCTTTTCTAGAGAAAAGAGCCCCAACCTGCTCAATCTTTCCTGATAGGTATAACCTCACAGTTCTGATATCATCCTGAAATCTTCTTTGTCCCTTCTCCAATCCCTCTATATCCTTTTTATAATATGGAGACCAGAACTATTTGCAGTACTCCAAGTGTGGTCTAACCAAGGTTCCACACAAGTTTAACATAACTTCTCTGCTTTTCAATTCTACCCTTCTAGAAATACACCCCAGTGTTTGATTTGCCTTTTTTATGGCCTTACTAACTTGCGTTGCTACTTTTAGTGATTTGTGTATCCGTGCCCCCAGATCCCTCTGCCCATTTAGAGGTAGGTTTTAAGGAGTGCCTTAAAGGAGGAGAGAGAGGCAGAGAGGTTTAGAGAGGGAATTCCAGAGCTTAGGGCCTAGGCAGCTGAAGACACGGCCGCCAATTGTGGAGCGATTAAAATCGGGGATTCGCAAGAGGCAAGAATTGGAGAAGCGCAGAGATCTCCAAGGGTTGTAGGGCTGGAGGAGGTTACAGAGACAGGGAATGGCGAGGCCATTGAGGGATTTGAAAACAAGGATGACAATTTTAAAATCGAGGCATTCCCGGACCGGGAGCCAATGTAGGTCAGCAAGCACAGGGGTGATGGGTGAACAGGATTTGGTGCAAGTTTGGATACGGGCAGCAGAGTTTTGGATGAGCTCAAGTGTATGGAGGGTGGAAGATGGGAGGCTGGCCAGGATAGCATTGGAATAGTCAAATCTAGAGGTAACAAAGGCATGGATGAGGGTTTCAGCAGCAGATGAGCTGAGGTAGGGGCAGAGACGGGCGATGTTACGAGGTGGAAGTAGGCGGTCTTGGTGATGGAGCGGCTATGTGGTCGGAAGCTCATCTCAGGGTCAAATAGGACGCCAAGATTGCGAATGGTCTGGGTCAGCCTCAGACAGTGGCTAGGGAGAGGGATGGAGTCAATGGCTAGGGAACGGAGTTTGTGGCGAGGATCGAAGACAATGGCTTCGGTCTACTCAATATTTAGTTGGAGGAAATATTTGCACATCCAGTGACAGACAAGCAGTGTGACAAATCAGAGACAGTGGAGGGGTCGAGAGAGTGGTAGTGAGTTAGAGCTGGGTGTTGTCAGTGTACATGTGGAACTTGACATGTCTTTTCGGATGATGTGGCGAGGGACTCCATGTAGATGAGAAATGGAAGTGGGTCAAGGATACATCCTTGGGGGACTCCAGAGGTAATGGTGCAGGAGAGGGAAGAGAAGCCATTGCAGGTGGTTCTCTAGCTACACTGGATAGCTAGGAATGGAACCAGGTGAGGGCAGTCCCACCCAGCTGGACGATGGAGGAGAGGCTTTGGAGGAGGATGGTGTGGTCAACCATGTCAAAGGATGTAGACAAGGATGAGGAAGGATAGTTTATCACGGGTCACAGTCACAGGGGATGAAATTTGTGGCTTTGATAAGGGCATGCTCAGTACTGTGGCAGGGGTGGAAACCTGTTTGGGGGAAATTCAATCATGGAGTTACGGGAAAGACAGGTGCAGATTTGGGAGGCGACAACACGTTCAAAGGCTTTGGAGAAGAAAGGGAGGTTGGAGATGGGGCGGTAGCTTGCAAGGGTTAAGGGTGGTTTTTTTGTGGAGGGGGCTGATGACAGCAGATTTCAAGGAGACGGGGGGACAGTACCAGAGGAGAGGGAACCATTAACAATATCAGCTATGGTTGAAAGGCAGGGAAACACCCGGCACGAGTTAGGGAGTGAGGTCAGGCTGGGTAGATGTACTAAATCAAGCACCTGAGGGTTCAGTGCAGAGACTCCTACTATTTCTAATCTGGGTAATTAAAATGAATTCAGAACGACAATACAAGTTGGTCAAATTTGCAAAATATGCTCAATTGGGAGGGGAGAGCAATTAAGTGTGATAAAGCAGCCATGGAACTACACAAAGAGCTGGATAAAATTTGTAAGTGGACAGAATTATAGAAGATGAAATTCAACATGAAAGAATGCAAGGTGTTGCACGTTGGAAGAAAAAATGGGGTATATATTTACCCAACAAATGGTGCTGGGATCCAAAGGAGATCTGGAAGTGATTGGAGACTCACCACTAACTATGTTTCAGCTTTTGCAGAGCAGCAATTAACAAAGCAAACAGAATGCTGGCCTATATTGTCAAATCAATAGATTATGGGCATGATTTTAGCATTGAGGTGGGAAGTCAGCGGGTGAGTAAATAACCACGTGGGAAACCCGGAAGTAATTTGCGCACATCGGATTGTGCGATCACAACTCAATTGAAGGCACTTCATTTTACTTCCGGGTTTCACGTCTCCAAACTGCGCACCCGCATGACGCGATTTAAAGCCCACTATTTAAAAGGCTGATGCAAACATGGATTTTGAAGGAGAAAGGAGGGAAAAGCGAAATTGAAGGACATAGAGGAAAGTCAGCATCCAGGTTTTCAGACGCCTCCCTTAAGATTCTACTGGCTGCTGTAAGAAGCAGGAGGGAAGTGTTATACCCAGGTGATAGGAGGAAGAAACTTGTTTCTGCCACAAAGAAAGCATAGCTGGAGGTGTCAGAAGAGTACAGCAGCAGGAGCACCCCCTCACTGTATTGGCATGCCTACTCCATCACATAACTCCACACACCCAGTTAAGTTTCAGCATCAACCATCCTTCATTTTCTAAGTACTGCCTCACCTCCCCATTCATACACCCACCACTGCCACTCACCCCAATCCTGGTGCAATGTGATGTTTCTGTCTGATAGTCACCCTCTGATGCATCTGTTTCATTGTCAGCCTTACCCAAAGCAATGCATTCATTGGTGAAAACGTCACCTTTAGTCACTCACAGGTTTGTTCTTTCTCCCTCGTAGGAGAAGAGAGTGCAAAACGCAAGGGAGAGGACCAGAACCGGAGGAGGTCCACTACATATAATGGAGCTGACAGATATTGAGAAGAAGGCAATGGAGATAAGTAGGACAGTTGCATGTCTATGCATCGGAGATGGAGACACTGGGAACCTGCAGATGTCTGGTGACAGGACTTTAACATCTTTCACACACATGATGAATTGATTTTATCAATGAGTGAACTGTGTCAGACCTCAGTATGGTCATTGGAAAGATTGTCACTTTTCCAATGAATAAGTCAAATCGCTTTCTGTTGTCTTCCAGGGCCTTCATGACTTCAAGAACATTCAGGAGAAATGGAAGACATCAAATGTAAATGGCCTACTTCTGTTCATATGTTCCTATGATTCCTCAGAGGAGCTCATTCCTTCTGAGGGTGCACTGTCACAGGACATACAGCCATGCACCAGCGCAGATTCTTGCACTTCGGTGGGTCCTGTTAAACAGATCATTGGGTTGTTACCTGGTGATTCACCACTCACAAGTGTGCACGAGCAAAAAATGGTGGAAGGGGAAGCTCTGGAGAGTCCATGTCGGGGGGCGCACTCCTCCCCAAGTTCTGCTCAGCTGGACACAGATGCTGAACCCCTGGGGCCATCGTTGGGAAAGAGAATGATTGAGATACAGCTACATCTTTGCGAGGTACTGGAAAATGTGCCACGCACACTCTCCACGATAACGAAGAAGATGGAGGAGTCCAACTCCATCGCTAGTGTACTGTTATCACAGGTAAGTGCGAGAACGTCTGCAATGGAGAGAGCGGCAGCTTCTATTGACCTTCAAGCACGGCTCTTAAATGAGTCTATGCAGGCCATTACAACGGCCATGCAGACTCTAGCTGCCAACATGTCTGCCGCCCTAAACAGCATGACAGATACCTTACCCGTGGCCTTACAAGGCAGCACATCTGTTCAACAACCTGCTGTCCAGTGGAGTTGGAGGTGGAGCAGTCTTTGGCGGGGCACTCAAGGGCTCCAAAACCCAGAGGGCATTGGTCAAGAGCATCTCAGCAGTCAGGGTAGGTATCTGAGCAACCTGCCACTACCTCTGCTGAAGCCACAGGGGATGTGTCATGTAGAAGTGGTAGAAGCATTAAAGTTAAGCAATTGCAGTTCACCAAAGGTATGCACAAGGGTGTCTGACAAAATGTCATGTGGTTCATTTTATATATGTTTTTCGTTATGCCACATTAAATTTAATCATTATCACCACCACCACATTTTGGCTGTTATTGCATCCCGCCTGTGAAGTCGCCCTTTCATTTGCTTCATCATGAATGCCAAGACATGACATAAGAACATAAGAAATAGGAGCAGGAGTAGGCCAATCGGCCCTTTGAGCCTGCTCCGCCATTTAATAAGATCATGGCTGATCTGATCCTAACCTCAAATCTCAATTCATGTCCAATTTCCTGCCCGCTCCCCGTAACCCCTAATTCCCTTTACTTCTAGGAAACTGTAAGTGACAACACCCATTGGGCAGGTGTGCAATGGCGGGGTGGCAGGGGGGCGGCGGTGGTGGTGGTGCTGGCAGTGGTTGTTCCAGGCGGCTTGAGTATATCAAATTCATCACATTGCACATCTTATTATGAGAACCTGTTAGCTATGAGGGCATCCCTGGCATCACGGGCAGCAATGTGTGCGGCTGCTCTGGCGATGGGTTCTCCATCTTCATTTTCCTCCTCCTCGTGATTCTCATCCTCATCCTCCTCCTCCTCCTCGCCCACCTCATCCTCTTCCTCTTCTTCAATGTTGCCGCCAGCAGAGGACGCTTGATGAGCACATTTGACCTCCTTCACCTGTAACCTTCCCTTCTGCGCAATGTTGTGCAGGATGCAGCACACAACGATTATTCTGGACACCCTTGCTGACGAGTGCTGAAGAGCTCCCTCAGAGCTATCCAGGCATTCTGGCTTGCTCAGTGAGACACCTGGTGGTGAAATGACTCTGGTTGTACCGCTGCTGTGCCTCTTTGATGGGATTTCTACAGGTGTAATGAGCCACGTCTGCAGGGAGTATCCCTTGTTTCCAAGGAGCCAGCCCTTAAATTTGTCTCCTGTCTGGAAGAGGCATAAAATGAATGAATCATGACAGCTCCAACAGAATCTGGCGCATACCTGCAGAAATCTCTCCCGGTGGTCGCAAACCAGTTGTGCATTGATGGAGTGATAGCCCTTTCAGTTTATGAAAGCTCCTGGTTCATGTGAAGATCCTCGGATTGCTACGTGTATGCAATTGATTGTGCCCTGCACCCATGGGAAGCCAGCGAGACAGCTAAAACCCACTGCCCTCTTATTCTGGCTGATGTCGTTGCGGGGGAAGTTCACATAGTCGGATGCCCTGGCAAACAAGCCATCTGTGTTACCTAGAACAATAGTAGAAAATTATTAATGTATGAGCACTATTTCAAACGAAACCATGGCTGTGCAATAAGTGGTCATGGGGGGTGATTTTCAACTGTCACCTGCCCAGTTCACGCTGGAGAAAGAAAGATCCTCTCAATTGATCTTCCGCGGCCCACCTGAGTTGATTCTCAAAGTGGGCCTCGAAATGGATGGATAGCGCTCCCGTCCAAAACAGACGCGACCTTCATTATAATATTTAAATTGGGGTGCTATGCTGGTTGTGGAACCCCACTACAATTTTCAAACATTAATGCCGCACATATTCCGCCCACTGGTGCCTGGTGTTTGGTGGTCTAACCAGTGGTCCTTATAGGGATTGCTGGAGGCAGCTCAGATAACATCCCCAATAGCTTTTTTACAATGACTTTTGTGAGGCCAGGTGGAGACCAATGCTTCTCCTGGCCCTACGAAAGCCTTCAGACCATCGCAGACCGCTCAGTGGCCCCCACCCTGAATTGTTTCCTCTTGCCCCGTTTGGAGCCTGATTTCCAGCTCGGCTCCATGGAGGAGCCGCCAAATTTCTGGCAACACTTAGTGGCGGGCACTGTATGCGCTTGCTGAGTGCTGGCAGTTTGTCTAACATGTTTAGATTTCACGGTTGGGCCTCTCACTGGAGCTGATGGATGAGTGGGCAGTGGGCGGAGCGATCACCGCCCGCCCGATCTGTGCTCCAGTTAAAAACTGCCCTCATGGATGCAAACTGGTAAAATGGAAGCTCCGAACTGATGTCACAAACAGTCATCAATGACTGGACTAAACCCAACCAACCTTCTGTTAAGCATGTGTAACTTTCAGCTAAGCTATTTAAAAACAATGCACACTTCCTCAAATCTGAACCACTTCAAGTTTTGCAGCAATATAGTAGTTTGTTTGTCTCAGCAATGGGATGGTGGAGGCAAACTTCTGGAATCATTCAAGAAGCTGTGATGGGGGACAATAGTCTTTTTTTGAAAAGATGAATTTTCTCTCAGATGAGGTTGTCTTTCCTTGCATCTGGAAAAGATGGAGGGACTCACCAGCCACAGAAATCTGGTATTGGCTCCTCAAAACCTTGCACATATCTTCTGGAAGTGTTCTAAGGCCTCAGGGTTTTCTTTTCATGCTGCTCACAATGGCCCCAACTAGCGGTATAATGAAGTTATGTTTCTGTATCATGGTATAACAAGTCGGATGGCCATACTGGCTCTGTCATTAATCTGCTGACTTGATAGAAATCTATATTAGGAAGCTTGGCTGATTTTTAACCATTCTTGAACCAGATACGAGGGCCAATTGTATCACCTCCACTGCTAGTTCAGTTCAGAGCAGAGATTGAACCTGGGACCTTCCTGGTCTCTATGGTGCAGTGCCACCCAATGCGGTGGGGTAGATTTCCCACATACTGGACTGGGTGTAAACCAACAGTGCGGATCAGTCGCCAATTATAGAGACCATCTGATTTTTATTTCCATTGATTTCAATAGAAATAAAAATTGGGTAGATTCTATAACGTGTGGCTGACCCACAACAGCAGTTTTACGCCAGGGCGGTTGGGGGACCCCACTGTTTAGAACATTCAGACAAAGCTAAGATAACATTTCTTAGGTAAAATATCAATTTAATCTACTTATCAGTTTCCAGCTGCAGAATTTTTGAATAAACGTTGTTTCAATGCCAAAAAGCAGGCCATGTTTTTGTTGTAATCCTCTCCCATTTTTCTCCCTCCTATTTTTCCTGTGCCATCATGCATCGCCTGTGGCTGAGACGGGAAGCAGCAACATCCCTCTCAAGCTTTTGCTGATGCCATTATGTACCAAGTGACATGCAGGAGTGATGCAGGAATAATGTATCTCTGCTTACTTTCTCCTCCTAAGTCCATAATCAAAGCTATAAGGCAGCCCTGTGCCTTACAGTTTCTCTTTCCAGTGTGTCATGACTTCCAATTTGTCATGTCTTTATTATTAACGTCAGCATGCTTGCAGATATTGGCTTGCCAAATAATTGATTAAAATAATGATTGGCTAGAGTCCAGTTTCCATTTATGTCATAATTGTTACTATCACTTTCAGTAAAACATGCATAATGTAATCACTGTAACTGGTTTACTTAAAAATATGCTGAAGTATCCCTGTAGGACAGCATCATAATCATAATTTATCCATGGCACTGATTACTGCATAGGTTCTGTCAATTATGTGGTTCCAAAAAAAAAGATTTCCACGCTATATAAACTTTAAGAATCCTCCATGACATGTGTTTGGGCAGTCTCAGGCCACTTTCTATTGTGTGTGAGCTCAAAGTAATAAGACTGCTCCAGATTGGAAATTTCTCTCAAGAGAGGTTGTAAGGATAACTGGTGTGAGAATAGGAAAAATTTACACATGTGCAGTAGGGGGATGCTCTTGTTCAGTGGGTGTGAAGTCACATTTTAGTCAAAATTTAAGGTAGAGGAAAGTGAAAGAATGAATTTTGGCATGCAGGCAGGAGCTCTTGCTTGAGTTCACATTAACGGGACAAGTTGACCAGGTTGATCTCGGCTGCATATTGTTTTGTTACGTACACTAAAGCTTCCTGCAGCCATGGAAACTGACGTGCAATCAGTCTTCTTAATGAGGCTGTGAAGTGTTCAAAATTTTACATTCTACTTATGTGAAGTGAGCAATTTCCATGAGAAAATGAAATGTACCAAGTATCAGCAAAAGGCAAGATTCATGGATGGTGCCCTCTATGTTCTTGTAATAGTATAATGAAAAGGCAATAGGATATCCCTGGAGGGGACAGACAAACCCACAGCAATGTAGCAGCAACTGTAGGCATGGGAGCAGATGCTCTTCCCACTATACAAAGTTCTAGGCAGGAAATGCAAAAGGAGAAACATGACTTGAAGAAATGCACTAAAATAGACAGGGTCACAATTGTGTTTACATGTGTGGCCATTGCAGGGGTCACAAGTGTGGGTTTAAATGGCTTAATTATGAATAGTGTTATGATCTGAAATGCATTGCCTGAAAGGGTGGTACAAGCAGATTTCATAGTGACTTTCAACAGGGGTTTGGAGATATTTTTTTTATTCGTTCATGGGATGTGGACGTCGCTGGCAAGGCCAGCATTTATTGCCCATCCCTAATTGCCCTTGAGAAGGTGGTGGTAAGCCGCCTTCTTGAACTGCTGCCGTCCATGTGGTGAAGGTTCTCCCACAGTGTTGTTAGGGAGGGAGTTCCAGGAATTTGACCCAGCGACGATGAAGGAACAGCGATATATTTCCTAGTCAGGATGGTGTGTGACTTGGAGGGGAACGTGCAGGTGGTGGTGTTCCCATGTACTTGCTCCCCTTGTCCTTCTAGGTGGTAGGGGTCACGGGTTTGGGAGGTGCTGTCAAAGAAGCCTTAGCGAGTTGCTGCAATGCATCCTATGGATGGTATATACTGCAGCCATAGTGCGCCGGTGGTGAAGGGAGTGAATGTTTAGGGTGGTGGATGGGGTGTCAATCAAGCGGGCTGCTTTGTCCTGGATAGTGTCGAGCTTCTTGAGTGTTGTTGGAGCTGCACTCATCCAGGCAAGTGGAGAGTATTCCATCACACTCCTGACTTGTGCCTTGTAGATGGTGGAAAGGATTTGGGGAGTCAGGAGGTGAGTCACTCGCCACAGAATACCCAGCCTCTGACCTGCTCTTGTAGCCACAGTATTGATGTGGCTGGTCCAGTTAAGTTTCTGGTCAATGGTGACCCCCAGGTTGTTGATGGTGGGGGATTCAGCGATGGTAATGCCGTTGAATGTCAAGGGGAGGTGGTTAGACTCTCTCTTGTTGGATATAGTCATTGTCTGGCACTTGTCTGGCGCAAATGTAACTTGCCACATATCAGCCCAAGCCTGGATTTTGTCCAGGTCTTGCTGCATGTGGGCATGGACTGCTTCATTATCTGAGGGGTTGCGAATGGAACTGCACACCGTGCAATCATCAGCAAACATCCTCACTTCTGACCTTATGATGGAGGGAAGGTCATTGATGAAGCAGCTGAAGATGGTTGGGCCTAAGACACTGTCCTGAGGAACTCTTGCAGCAATGTCCTGGGGCTGAGATGATTGGCCTCCAACAACCACTAGCATCTTCCTTTGTGCTAGGTATGACTCCAGCCACTGGAGAGTTTGCCCCGATTCCCATTGACTTCAATTTTACTGGGGCTCCTTGGTGCCACACTCGGTCAAATGCTACTCTATGTCAAGGGCAGTCACTCTCACCTCACCTCTGGAATTCAGCTCTTTTGTCCATGTTTGGACCAAGGCTGTAATGAGGTCTGGAGTTGAGTGGTCCTGGCGGAATCCAAACTGAGCATCAGTGAGCAGGTTATTGGTGAGTAAGTGCCGCTTGATAGCACTGTCGACGACACCTTCCATCACTTTGCTGATGATTGAGAGTAGACTGATGGGGGGGTAATTGGCTGGATTGGATTTGTCCTGCTTTTTGTGGACAGGACATACCTGGGCAATTTTCCACATTGTCGGGTAGATGCCAGTGTTGCAGCTGTACTGGAACAGTATAGTTAGAGGCACGGCTAGTTCTGGAGCACAAGGCTTCAGCACTACAGCTGGGATATTGTCGGGGCCCATAGCTTTTGTTGTATCCAGTGCACTCAGCCTTTTCTTGATATCACGTGGAGTGAATCAAATTGGCTGAAGATTGGCTTCTGTGATGGTGGGGATACCGGGAGGAGGCTGAGATGGATCGTCTACTCGGCACTTCTGGCTGAAGATGGTTGCAAATGCTTCAGCCTTGTCTTTTGCACTCATGAGCTGGACTCTGCCATCATTAAGGATGAGGATGTTTACAGAGCCTCCTCCTCCCGTTAGTTGTTTAATTATCCACCACCATTCACGACTGGATGTGGCAGGACTGCAGAGCTTTGATCTGATCCGTTGGTTGTGGAATCGCTTAGCTCTGTCCATAGCGTGTTGCTTCTGTTGTTTAGCATGCATGTAGTCCTGTGTTGTACCTTCACCAGGTTGGCACCTCATTTTTAGGTACGCCTGGTGCTGCTCCTGGCATGCTCTTCTACACTCCTCATTGAACCAGAGTTAATCCCATGGCTTGTTGGTAATGGTAGAGTGAGGAATATGCCGGGCCATGAGGTTACAGATTGTGCTGGAATACAATTCTGCTGCTGCTGATGGCCCATAGCACCTCATGGATGTCCAGTTTTGAACTGCTAGATCTGTTCTGAATCTATCCCATTTAGCACGGTGGTAGTGCCACACAACATGTTGGATGGTGTCCTCGGTGTGAAGACAGGACTTCGTCTCCACAAGAACTGTGCGGTGGTCACTCCTATCAATATTGTCATGGACAGATGCATCTGCGACAGGTAGATTGGTGAGGACAAGGTCAAATAGATTTTTCCTTCGTGTTGGTTCGCTCACCACCTGCTGCAGGCCCAGTCTGGCAGCTATGTCCTTCAGGACTTGGCCAGCTTGGTCAGTAGTGGTGCTACCAAGCCACTCTTGGTGATGGACATTGAGGTCCCACACCCAGAGTACACTCTGTGCCCTTGCTACCCTCAGTGCTTCCTCCAAGTGGTGCTCAACGTGGAGGAGGACTGATTCATCAGCTGAGGGAGGACGGTAGATGGTAATCAGCAGGAGGTTTCCTTGCCCATGTTTGACCTGATGCCATGAGATTTCATGGGGTCCAGAGTCAATGTTGAGGACTCCCAGGGCCACTCCCTCCTGACTGTATATCACTGTATCACCACCTCTGGTGGGTCTGTGCTGCAGGTGGGACAGGACATACCCAGGGATGGTGATGGAAGAGTCTGGGACGTTGGCTGAAAGGTATGATTCTGTGAGTATGGCTATGTCAGGCATACTCACAGTGGGACAGTGCTCCCAATTTTGGCATAAGTCCCCAGATGTTCGTGAGGAGGACCTTGCAGGGTCGACTGGGCTTGGTTTGCCTTTGTCGTGTCCGGTGCCTAGTGATCCGATGCCGGGTGGTCCGTCCGGTTTTATTCTTATTATGACTTTTTGTAGCGAGATTGTACAACTGAGTGGCTTGCTAGGCCATTTCAGAAGGCAATTAAGAATCAACTACATTGCTGCGGATCTGGAGTCATATATGGGCCAGACCGGGTAAGGACGGCAGGTTTCCTTCCCTGAAGGACATTAGTGAACCAGATGGGTTTTTACCACAATCCGGTAGTTTCATGGCCACCATTACTGATACTAGTTTTTTTTATTCCAGATTTTATTTAATTAATTGAACTTAAATTCCCCAGCTGCCGTGGTGGGATTTGAACTCATGACTCCGGATTATTAGTTCAGGCCTCTGAATTACCAGTCCAGTAACATAACCACTATATACATGAAAAGGAAAAATTTGCAGGGCTATGGGGAAAAAGCGGGGGAGTGGGACTAATTGTATAACTCTTTCAAAGAGCTGGCACAGGCACAATGGGCCAAATGGTCTCCTTCTGTGTTGAATGATTCTATAATTTTCTTGTACAGCAAGTGATGCTGTGAATTTCTCTAGGTTAAGAGTCCTACGCTCATTTAAATAGCACAGCAGGAGCCACTGAGTATACATATTCTCATGTAAGACTACCGAAATGCCTGCTTTATTTGCATATTCTCTCTTTACAGGATTATCTGGTATTTAGCAGAAGAAAGCAGTCAGCAGCTGGAAGTGGACCTCCCCATGATTCACATAATAACCACTTGTAAGAAATCAATTGTGGATGCTGATAGGCAAGACTTCACAGGGTGTAGGTGATGCCCACATATGTACTTGTTGGTGCTCTGAGAAACACATATTCTCAACTGACCAAAACATTGATACCTTCACCATGGCTGCACAGTAACTGGAATGCACTGCTGCAGAAAGAAAATGCTGGCAGTCCTCTGGCCATATAGATAATATGCATGTGAACTCCTAAGACCATTTCTTTTCACAGTGCCTTCAGAAGAAGTGGAGTCAGACACTGGGTGATCCTGCACCCTGCAGTCAACAGGACACCCAGTGTCACCCGCCAACTGAAGTCACCAACATTCAGACATGTTCATCAAGAAGAACATACACAGTGACCTAGAGATGGGTGCAAAGGGTGTTGCATGGAGCATGGGTGAGGGAGGGACAGGGATAGAGGCTCAGGGAGGGTCAGCCATCATGGGAAGGAGGTCCTGCATTGCCACAGTCTGTTCAGTGTTGCTGAGAAATTCAGACACAACTAGGCTGTTTTTAAAAAGGAGGATGCTGCTTCAATCACGAGGATTTCTGCACTTTAAAAGGCGGTATGCGTCGTGTGCATGACTCATGTGGCATGAACAAGCACATGGGTGACATCACAAAACATGTACCTGGCCTGCACAATCCCATTGGCACTGTTGCATCATAAATGCAAGCTGCAGTGTAAGTCACGTGCACAAGTACATTTAGAGCATAAGAGGCTTTCTCACCGATGCAGTCCCTGCTATTGTTGATGAGCTGCAGGCCACAATCCAAGATATGATAGTTAACAGCTTTGATTGCACTTGGAACAAGATTGCAGTCGTGTACTATAGAGGGATTGGGTGAGTCTCATGGCAGTACATTTCTCTTTGCTTGCACAAAGCACTAGTTGCCACGATGTCTCATTTTCAACAACAGCATCACAAAAACATGTCTGTCTCTCATGTGAGCGCCAGTAATGTGGCAGTACATGGCTCTGTGCACGTGCTCCTAATCACCTCAAAGCATCTTGGGTCTCTTGACAACAGCACGGGATCTTGTTGTGCCAGTACCGGGGCTTCAAGAACACTAGCAGAATCTCAAGCAGTTCATCAGCAGACCCTGCAGTCAGCTCTAGCACCTCCTGATTAGCTGAAGAAACTCTGAGACTTGGGACAACAGCTAATGGAAGTGTTACCTGGAGGTTGGATATGAAAATCCACAGTTGGGTCTTACATCGAGTTACATTGAAACTACAGCACAGAAACAGGCCATTCAGCCCAACTGGTCTTTACTGGCGTTTATGCTCCTCATGAGCCTCCTCCCTTCCCTACTTCATCTAACCCTATCAGTATATTTTTCTATTCCTTTTTCCCTTATGTGCTTATCTAGTTTCCCCTTAAATGCATCAATGTTATTTGCCTCAACTCCTCCTTGTGGTAGGACGTTCCACATTCTTACCACTCTGGGTAAAGAAAATTCTCCTGAATTCCCAATTGGATTTATTAGCAACTATTTTATTTTTATGACCTCTAGTTTTGGACTCCCCCCACAAGTGGAAACATTTTCTCTGTGTCTACCCTATCAAACCCTATCATTATTTTAAAGGCCTCTATCAGGTCACTCCTCAGCCTTCTCCTCTCGAGAGAAAAGAACCCCAGCCTGTTCAGCCTTTGCTGATAAGCATATCCTCTCAGTTCTGGTATCATCCTTGTGAATCTTTTTTGTACCCTCTCCAATGCAGCTATACCCTTTTTGTAATATGGAGACCGAAACTATGCACAATACTCCAGGTGTGGTCTAACCAAGGTTCTATACAAGCTTAACAGAACTTCTCTGCTCTTCAATTCTAGCCCTCTAGAAATGAACCCCAGTGCTTGATTTGCCTTTTTATGGCCTTAATAACCTGCGTCGCTACGTTTAGTGACTTGTATATCTGTACCCCTAGATCCATTTACTCCTCTATGCCATTTAGACTCTTATTATCCAGGCAGAATGTGGCCTCCTCATTCTTCCTACCAAAATGCACGAGTTCACACTTATATATATTGAAGTTCATTTGCCAATTACACCTCATTCTGCAAGTTTATTAATGTCCTCTTACATCTTGATGCATTCTTCCTTTGTATTAACTACACCCCCCCCAATTTGGTGTCGTCCACAAATTTTGAAATTGTACTTCCGATTCCCGAATCCAAATCGATGATGTAAATTGTGAACAAAAGTGATCTCAGCACCGATCCCTGTGGAACACCACTTCCCACCTTTTGCCAGTCTGAGTGCGTACCCTTAATCCCTACCCTTTGTTTTCTGTTTTATAGCCAGCTTGCTATCCATTCTGCTAACTGTCCCCTGATTCCACATGCTCTGACTTTAGTCATGAATCTGCAATGTGGTACCTTACCGAAGGCCTTTTGAAAATCTAAATATATTACATCTACTGCATTAGCTTTGTCTACTCTTTCTGTTACTTCTTCAAAGAATTCAATAAGTTTGGTCAAGCATGACTTTCCCTGCAGAAATCTGTGCTGACAGTTCTTTATTATATTTTTGTTCCCTAGCTGTTTTTCTATTACATCTTTAAGTGAAGATTCCATTATCTTTCCTACCACCGATGTTAAGCTAGCTGGTCTATAATTCCCTGGTCATGTTCTATCTCCCTTTTTAAATATAGGAATAACATTAGCTGTTCACCAGTCCTCTGGTGCTATTCCCTTTTCTAATGAATTTTTATATATATGTAATAGTGCCTCTGCAATCTCCTCCCTAACTTCTTTCAATATTCGCAGATACAATCCATCCGGACCAGGTATTTTATCCTCCCTAAGTTTGATTAGTTTATCAATTATCTCCCCTCTTTCTATCTTAAATGTTTTTATGTCTTTTTTGATCTCTTCTTCTAATGTCATGCCCACCTTGTTAGTCTCCCTGGCAAATACTGAGGCAAAGTAACTGTTCAACATTTCTGCCATTTCGCTGTAATTGCATGTGAGTTTATCGTATGCATCCCTTAGCGATCCTATTCCTATTCTGATTTTTCTTTTATTATTTATGTGTCTTTAGAATACTTTACTATTTATTTTTATGTTCATTGACTGGTCTACCATGACTCAGTTGTGGAGAGGCAAATAGATGCTGCTGTATTTCTAACTGGTGAAACCACTATTCAATGGGTTATGGCAGGCACCTCGGGGGCAGGCAAGGGCCTCAACTGACTAAAAAAGTGCATGGTTGAAGTGGCAGTCGATAGGAAAGCAGCAGCAATGGGGCGGTAAGTACTCTGAAGGAATTTTAATGGCAAGCCTGCCCTGTTCCCAGGGGTGGGTTAAAATCGCCCCTGATCTTTCTGCTACAATACTTAGTGGGTGGTAACTTTAATGTGGGTAGGATATTTCTGCCAATGGAGTTTGAGCATTTTACAGAGTATTGAAATATGTGTCAAATTTTTATCACAACAGCAAACATAAGTATTTTATACAAAATATTTTTAATCTTCTGTGTTGATGTTAACTTTAATTAAAACTGCTTTGAATCATCAAAAATAACATTTGGCAATCCTTGCACTATTTGGTTTAGTGTGCAATAATAATGTCAGAGAAAAGGACTTTACGCTTCAATATCATTTCTTTTGTGCATTTGTGGCATTTGCGTTTTGATAATACTATCTAAAGTTATTGTTTGAATGCTTTTATGTCATTTATTATTTTGATTAGCTTCTTTTGAAGTGAGCTTTGATCTTTCTTTTAGATAGCCCTGGCTAAGGCTTTCGGACTAGCCCAAACTGTATACTGCTTTCTGTGAACCAAATACATTGCCAATTACCTTATCTGATCCAAATATAACATGAAAATAGCACAATCCGAATATAAACTGAAAACAGATGCAAACTGCTTGTAAAATGCAAAATAATAATTACAAAGAATAGACTGTCCCTCAAATGTTTGAAAATACTGTAGCTGACTTAAGCAAAATGCATTGCGTTACGATT
The DNA here is from genome assembly GCF_035084215.1 of Heptranchias perlo. Lineage (NCBI taxonomy): Eukaryota > Metazoa > Chordata > Chondrichthyes > Hexanchiformes > Hexanchidae > Heptranchias > Heptranchias perlo. The sequence goes on from NC_090339.1 coordinate 18,174,656, forward strand.
GAAAGTGTGACAATAATGTAAAAGTTGAAAACTTTAGAAATTTAAATATTCAAAGTCTACCATCAGAAGTACCGACAGTGACCAAATCCTGGATGTCAGGTTTCAGTTACGAGCCACCTTCTCCCACCAAAAACATAAATATGGTTTAAAAAAGCAAGCTGTGTCTGTTACATGGGCTGCAGGAATGGCCAGTTTTATCCGTCTTTCTTTGTTTTTCTTTTTTCTCCCCTTCTCTGTCTCTGTTTATGTTTTTTTCTTTCTTTCTTCATGGCCTACGTGGCTTTGGGATTTGCAATCATTTTCTCTTGCTGGAGAGTGAGCGAAAGCAAGAGACAGCTATTGAGACACGGCTAATCCGCAATTCATCATGGTTGTGAAAGACCATTATTAAAATTTATAGGTCTACAGTTTCAACAGAGCTTTCAATAATGCTGTGAATGCTGGAATTGCCTCGTTTCCATTGTAATCTCTTGTTTGCTTTCACTTTGCAACACAAGAAAGCAAGAGGCATGTTAAGACTTAGTGGTAAACCCCATTAACGTGATTGATCATAATCCTCAGATAGGAAGCTATTGCAATCTCCTGCATGAGACCTCTGCCAAATGCAGGAGAGTTGATAAGCTTGTGGTTGCCATCTTTAAAACCGATAATGTAGAGCTAAGTTGGTGTCCAATCTCAAGTCCTTTCAAGTTCTTCTGAGGACTAACTAGGTTGTGTAAAGCTGAATGGCACTGTAAAGAAGAAATAGGAAAAATCCCCCTTATTCCTTTCATCAGTACCTCTCTGGACTAGTTGCTGTAGGTGCATGAAAGTAACCTGATTGACTTGCCCTGTAACTTCTATTCCAGCTCTCCTTAAAGACCCTCAGGACAGTCCTAACTATAATCAACAACTCATAGGATAAACATTCACAAATCTGAGTTCCACTAGTGCGTGGTAGAGCGAACTTGTGCACTAACACCACCTAACTTTGACTCATTGAACTATCTCCATAATGAATAAAGTATTATCCAAAGGTAGTTTTGTTAAGCTTGATTTTTTAAAGGCACTCTCTGTATGTGGGAGCATTTTACCATTGTGCTTTAATGATTTTTTAAAAAAATGTAAAAGCTACTCTTTTACTTTAGTAGGGCATCAAATAGAGAAAATGCACAATTATGTTTTGCTGTCCCCTCACAAAAAAGGTTTTCAATTGGTTCTTCTGGGGTTTGTATTTAATTAGCAATCAGATGCCAAGAAATGCTCAGCAACCCTTTGGCATTAGATTTAAGCCTCTCATGCAGTTTCTCCAATAACCAATGAACCGTACTTTTTGATCCAAGTCCAGAATCCACCTAAAATTTATTCTAAACTTCTGCATCATATATGACTGTGAGAGATAAAAACTGTGGCAATGGTCCAAGCCTGTTTGAACATCATTACTTTGTTGTGGAAGGCAGTAGCAGCATGTGGTGACAACAATGAAATGCTCTACTTCAGTGGTCAAGTTGGCCCCATTTCTGCTTAACTTCCATATAAATGATCTACCACATACCACTGATTCCTATGTACCAATGAGCTGTGCATTGTGATGTCAAAATCAACCATCACAGAAATTGTAAATATCTTCTAATATGCCCTGAGTTTGATATCCACCTGTTTCTACAGGTGGAAGCTCAGATCTGGCCAAAACACAAGTGTTTGTATTCCATCTCCGTAACCAAGAAGCATGCTGTCAGCTGCACATCTAGGAAGGTCATGCCTGGTGACACTGCAGCCATCCAACGTACCTTGGTGTAACTCTGGAATGGTCTTTAACATACAGATTTCACACCAAAAAGATAAACAAGTTCAGACAAAAATAACCTTCAACAGAAACTGACTGCATCCAACTGGAGTAATAACACAACAATGTACAATGCAGCTCTTCCTCGGAGTTATTCAATGGTCAAAGATTGCACTCCTGTCTGGAGCTGGTTTTGATTATGCCAGAAAGTTTGATGCAGAACTGAAGGAGCCTATTGACACATTGGTGCCCATTTACAGTCCACTTCAGTGCCTGATCTCCCTTTAAGGATGGTCTGTTTTGCTGAATGTAGCCAGCTGCTTCAGGGCAAACAAATGTTGGATATGCAAAGGGCTTAATGCCTGTTTCAATCATGGGCCCAGGACACCTTTTTTTTGCCTGCACCAATATGGCGGGAGGTTCACTTCCGGCTCTTAATGTGCACTTCTATCTGCCATATTGGAGGCTTGGGCGCCCATTTAGCTCCTGAAAAATGGGCACAGCGCCATTGAGTTTCTAGGTCTGTGCATGCATTGCCTCTGTCAGCACAAAGGGCTGGATTGCTTCCCGTAGTCTATAATGGGACATAAGCATCAGCCAAAAACCTCAGGATGTTATTTAATATATTGGCACCATTTAAAGTTACTTCTAATTTAGCTAAATATTATGGTTCAGTGACAGTTATGTAGAAATCTGACGGAAATCAGTTCTTGTCTACAGAGGATACTGTACCATGAGATATTTCTGTAGCCAGACATAATTTTATCAAAGCCTGCATGACAACCCCTTTCTTTGATTCAATGGGCCTCATAATCTCACAAATTGATATGACAGACATAACTGACATTTGTTGCCTTACCATCACTGCGAACATGCAATTTACAGATGATTTAGGACAAATGTAATTCTTTAAAACTTAATGTTCCCTTTCCAAAAACATTCTTGTTTCACAACCTACTCATAGCACAACGATTAAAGCAATATTAAAATACTGGCCTTGAAATTCAATGTCGCCGTGCACATTTTACAGGCAAAAAATGGATGCCAAGGTGTTCAGCATGGCGGGTGGCGTGCGCGAGCATTTTCTGAGCCAGAAGTGTGGCACCCACCATATTGGTAAAGGCATCAAAAGAGGTGTCCAGGGCCCGCACCTAATGCCTTTTTGAGGCCTTCTTTACCAAATTGGTTTGCCCAGAATGCAGCTGGCACCAGGCAGTCTGCGTTCAGGAAAACCAGATTTACAAGTGGCCTAACCAGCGGTCCATAAAGGCTGCCACCAAAAAGTTATGTGTTTAAAAATTGCTTACCTGAACGTGGAGCCGGGAGGTGCAGGAGTGCTCCTCTCGGCTCCACATCAAAACCATGGGCCGCCGCCGACCACCACTTGCTTGCCGCCCCTCCCCCCCAATCGCTGGCTCGCCCCCAACCCTCCCTCCTGATCACTGGTTCGGCTACCCCCTCATGATCGCTCCCTCGACCCCCCTCCCGATCGCTACCTCATTCTCCCTCCCGATCGCCCCCTCTTCCGATTGCCCTCCCCCTCCCTCCATCTCCCAATCACCAGCCACTCTTCCTCTTTGATGGCCCCCTTTCCTGATCGCTCCTCTCCTTCCCTCTCCCAGTCACAGTTTCTCCTGGTTTCCCATCTCATGGTCGCCCTCCACAGGTAGGTCTTGTCCCCCTCTTACAAGACCTACCTGCGTTGCTGGCAGCGGCCAGAAATTCAAGCAGTCAGCAGCGAGCAGCCTGGGGACACCCAGCAAGCGTCTGTAGCTCGCCAGTCTGATGTAAATGAGGCCCAAGGCCCAATATTGAGTGGGTGTCGGGCCTACCCGTTCCAGAGCAGGGATCGATTCCTGCTCCCAGTTCGCACTGGGAGGCCGGTGGAAACCAATTTCTGGGCCATTGTGTCTGATGACACATCAGAAGTGAAGTTCATCGCTTCCTAATTTTATCAAAAGTAGGTGGGAGCATACAGTGAGCGCCACTTTATAGGACTAAAATGAGCAAATGCAGGATGTTTTTCTACTTTGTATGAACACTGGTTCAAATCCATAATTCCCCACATAAGGAAATCCCAAACCCACTAAATCTGACTCGGAAAGTTACAGAATAGAGGCAGAGTGGTCTGCAGTGATTGAAAACAGGAGAGCATGTCACGTCGCGCTGCCCTTGCACCCCACCCAGTGGCTAGAAATTGTATTATGGTTTGATGTGCGCGCTGCACCATACATTCTATCGCCGGGAACTTCAACTTCGGTGGGGGCTTAAAGCCTGTGATATCAGGTCGGCCGCCCGTAAGACACCCCACCTGATTTTCAATGGAAAGGAAATATCGGATGGGGTGAATAAGGAACAGCTGATTCAATAGCACTGTTTTACACTCCCATCGTAGTTGAAAGTTCTGCCGTATGGGTGTGGCGCTGCACATCATTTGCACTGGCGTGGTAACACTTAGGCGTCACATCGGTGCAGTCTGCACTGAAGATCTTATTCTACTAAATAATAAATCAGTGCAATTAATGCTCCTGTGAAGCGCCCAGGGACATTTTACTATGTTAAAGGTGCTATATAAATGCAAGTTGTTGTTGTCAAAGTGCGGTGAACAACCAGGCACTGAATGGAAGTCTATTTACACAGTAGAAATTCAAGCTACAAAATGACATCACTAGGATCGTGCCACAGAAAGGAGAACATCCCACTGGATTGCTGTTGCTTTTTAAGCGATCTAGGTTGACCAATTAAACACTGTGCAGCTTTGCTGGAAGTTAAAGGAATACTTCAGGGAAGGCTGACACAAATCGAATCTGTGAACCTTGTCTCAGGACTGTTCTATAGAGAGAAAATTACATTTAAACTCACCTCCATGTGATATCTGGCTTTTTCATTCACAAACAGTAGTCCAACCTGTCAGCAACATTGTGGCCATTGGACTGTCCCTTTGTCAATTTTTGGAGAGTTGTGGCACTTCAAAAATTTATTTGAGATCATATGGTAATACTGGTTACTGAATCCACACATAGGATTAGCTGGTTGCAAATCTGAAATCAAATATCATTATATGAATACAGTGGAAGCCACTTAAGCAGATGCCTGCTTTACTTGGTAGAACTTACTGGAACCGATTTTCCTCAAATATTTCCGATTGACTGATCTACTTTCGCACCAATAAAAAAGCTTGATTTTATAGCTGACTGAAATGCCAGCTGGCAGGGCAGTACTCTTGAGAATGCAGCACTTTCTCGGTACTGCACTGGAATGTCAGTCCACATAATGTACTCAAGTACTGGAGTAGCACTTGAACCAAAGCTTCTGACTCTGAGACAAGAGTGCAGCCAACCTAAACTTTTCACTGTAATAAAAAAGGACGATGGACAAATATTAGAATTAGAAAAATATGGACAACATGCACAGATCTCAAAGTCCATTCTGAGAAAGGTTGAAGTGAAATATTTTCCTCTGTTTAGTAATGTTACCAAAAAGGTCAGCTGGGAATATTAAGTGCAAGTATAAAGCATGGAAACTGTCTCTCAAGTTTTGGGGAGATAGGTCTCTACACAATATACAGTTATGTGATACATATATAAATATGTCAGTCAATTGTGTGTGGTGTTGTACACGGAGAGTCAAGACCAAATGTAGTCTTTCGGTGAAGTAGGGTTAGAGGGTGGGAACGATTGGATCAGGCTTTGCAGACATAGGATTTTTAAGTAAACATGGATAGATATACAATATAAGTCCCCATTTTAAAGTCACACATTGTGTCCTTATTTTTATATAATACTTTGATTTGATATTATTATTTATAATTAAATAGCAAAACATATAGCTATTTGGGAAGCAGAGAGGTATAGTGAGTTGGAGCATCGGAATTTCCCTTCAGTACAAGATAAGGAACAAGGAGACACAGTGCCACTACTGACAGGAGGGGCTAATTACTTTATCTCACATTTACAAAGCAATTTCCATTATAAATGGGGACATAGGAATTTAATGGGAAAGTCAACATAAAAATATGACAACCGGAAGTAAGGTTTTGTAGACAGGAAGTGCATGCAGTTGTAAGATTTTTAATATAATATACAGGAATCTGTGATTTTGATATCTGAGTCGAGTGGCTTGACTTGGTTCTCCATGATGGTGTAGAACATAAGAACATAAGAAACAGGAGCAGGAGTAGGCCATTCGGCCCCCCGAGCCCGCTCCGCCATTCAACAAGATCATGGCTGATCTGATCCTAACCCCAAATCTAAATTCATGTCCAATTTCCTGCCCGCTCCCCATAACCCCTAATTCCCTTTACTTCTAGAAAACTGTCTATTTCTGTTTTAAATTTATTTAATGATGTAGCTTCCACAGCTTCCTGGGGCAGCAAATTCCACAGCCCTACTACCCTCTGAGTGAAGAAGTTTCCCCTCATCTCAGTTTTGAAAGAGCAGTCCCTTATTCTAAGATTATGCCCCCTCGTTCTAGTTTCACCCATCCTTGGAACATCCTTACCGCATCCACCCGATCAAGCCCCTTCACAATCTTATATGTTTCAATAAGATCGCCTCTCATTCTTCTGAACTCCAATGAGTAGAGTCCCAATCTACTCAACCTCTCCTCATATGTCCGCCCCCTCATCCCCGGGATTAACCGAGTGAACCTTCTTTGTACTGCCTCGAGAGCAAGTATGTCTTTTCTTAAGTATGGACACCAAAACTGTATGCAGTATTCCAGGTGTGGTCTCACCAATACCTTATATAACTGCAGCAATACCTCCCTGTTTTTATATTCTATCCCCCTAGCAATAAAAGCCAACATTCCGTTGGCCTTCTTGATCACCTGCTGCACCTGCATACTAACTTTTTGATTTTCTTGCACTAGGACCCCCAGATCCCTTTGTACTGCAGTACTTTCCAGTTTCTCCCCATTAAGATAATAACTTGCTCTCTGATTTTTCCTGCCAATATTGTATTGCATCTGCCAAATCTCCGCCCACTCACCCAGCCTGTCTATATCCCCCTGTAGGTTTTTTATGTCCTCCTCACTCTCCACTTTCCCTCCCATCTTTGTATCATCTGCAAACTTTGATATGTTACACTCGGTCCCCGCCTCCAAATCGTTAATATAGATTGTAAAGAGTTGGGGACCCAGCACCGACCCCTGCGGAACACCACTGGCTACTGGTTGCCAGTCCGAGAATGAACCATTTTCCCAACTCTTTGCTTCCTGTTAGATAACCAATCCTCCACCCATGCCAGAATAAATACATTTAATAATATATTTATAGCAGGATGGCACACAGACCACCACAGAGAACCAAATGGGAGCCACTGAACTAGGGTTAAAAAAAACGTTAACACATTTGTGCAATACAGCACTACCAAATAGAAATAATTAGGCAGTAGCTATGGTGAATGTTTTCAGCACTTGAGAATGTATGGGAGTCCACAACTTGGCCATGGAATTTACAAATATTATTTTTGAAAGGGAACACCCAAGTATCAGTCCTCCAGTTGACTGACAACAGGTAGCCTTAGATCTGTGGTTTTAGTTGTCCCTTAGGAATTGAAAATCCTGCATTGTAAGCTTGTTGATTCCATGTATTGGAGCTGCATAATGCAGTGGAGCAGAGTAATTTCTTTTGCTCAACCTAGTTTCTGGCCAGTTGGGTATATAATATGTAGATTTTGAAATTAAATACTGCAGCAGTTGACATGAAGAAAATTTAGATCAAATTGAGAAACATGGGAAATTTCTGATAATCCTTTTTCTAAAACGGTCCAGTAGGAAATCAAAAAGCGATTGCTTAAGTATTAGTGGAAAGTGATTATCCCCAGATGGGCTACAAAAGTTTCTCTAAATGCACTCCAGTGATGAATCTAGTATGAATTGCATTTTTCACTGGTGGAACAGATGTTCAATACTGAGCGTTAGCTTCAGAAATTAGATTACTCAAAGATCTCACATAATAGCAAATGAAAAAATTAAGAGAAAATAGCCTAGGAAATACTGTTAGCAGAACTAATGGGTGAAGAGAATGTATTCTTATCACATTCCTTTGTTTTTTGTTTCAATGCAGGTTTTGACCTGTTTATTTTAAACGGTTTAACATTTCTGATAAGATAACAAAAGAATGTTGTATGAATGCCTTAAATCTTTATCTGCTATTTTGACCAACAGTAATTTCTAGGTTAATATTTCTTGAAAACCGTTGAGACATTACTTCAGAAAGAATCAGAAAAAAAGGTTATACATATTTATACCACTCAGAGAAATGGAGGGGTTCATTCCCAAATTGTGCAGACAGGAGACATGTTCCCCTCATGCTGGATTGTATCAGAAAATTACCACCAGGGACTGTTAATTTTTTTTTTGTTATTGAACTTGCACCCTGTATGATTCATTTATTCAGGAATAAGGATTAATTTCCAACTTGGCTTCCAAAATTGCCTCAGTAAATACTCTGAATAATTATTTGGCAAGGAGTTGGTTCACATGTCTGTCTCAGTCTCGCTGCAAATGTATTTTAAATTCAGTAATTTGGAAAGGATCTGAACTGGGGCATTTGTAGTGATCCAAAGTATATGTTATAGGTTATTAGCAATAAGACCACATGCCAACACTGATAAGATATTTATATTTGTTCCATATTTCCAGTAGAAAAAATTCAGGGAGCTAGAAATTTAAATTAATTCCTTGACAACATATTGAAACAGGGGTCAGGATTATCAATCCATAGGAATGTTACAGTAGTTTTACCATTTAGTACAAAGTTGCATTTTGCATGCTAAATTAAACACTAAAATATCAATTAAGTCACCAATTAAATGATGGATCTCATAAATCAAACTGCCATTTTCTGTATTTGTTTTGTGTGTTAAGCTTGTGTGTTCCAAAGCAAGCTTAATGTAAGATTGTATATCTTCTGCTCTGTGAGAAAATATTTAGTCACAATTCTCCTACTTAGGCCCTTGCTGCATATGAAAATACAGTGATTAATGTATCTAGTGCAGTGACGTGATGGATCCAAAGAAAGTCCAGAGTTAAATAAGCTGAGGAAAAAGCAGAATGTCCATGAAGAGTTAATGCAACACTGGACTAGTAGGCTCAGTTGGAGACTTTTTTTTGTTCAAGGTGAAGGATGACAAAAGGGAATGTGAAGAGGTTAGGAAAGAAGTCAAAAAAACAATTAGGAAAGCAAAGAGAAACTATGAGATTAAATTATCAAGGAATATAAAATGAAATAGTAAAGTATTCCACAGACACATAAATAACAAAAGAAAAATCAGAATAGGGATAGGGCCACTAAGGGAGGCATATGATAAACTCACAGGTAAGGACAGCGAAATGGCGGAAATACTGAATAGTTACTTTGCCTCAGTATTTACCAGGGAGACTAACAAGGTGGGAATGACGTTAGAAAAAGAGAACAAAAAAGACACAAAAACATTTAAGATAGAAAGAGGGGAGATAATTGATAAACTAATCAAACTTAGAGAGGATAAAACTGGTTGGATAGATTGCATCTGCGAATATTAAAGGAAGGACTGGCGGAGAGCTAATATTATTCCTATATTTAAGAAGGGAGATAGAACAAGTCCAGCGAATTGAGAATGTCCATTTCATATAGGAGTTTTACAACCGGCTTATAGAGGGGCGGCTATGATCGCATTAGGTTGGGCTGATTTCAAACTAAGATACCAGAGTTGAAAGGATAGTGCGCTAACCCAATGTGCCACCCAAATCCCAGCGGGAGACAGTTGGAACAATACATTACTGTTACAAAATAGTTTTAGCAATGGCATGCAGGATCCATGAGGTACTGAGTGTAAACAACGGCTGCACATTGCACGTAAGTATTATATATATGAACGCATTAGGGGTAGGGGAGCAATGCTTGCAGGTATGCAGTCCATGATTTTCTGTGGATGGAAAATCCCGGGTTGCATGCACATGACTTCCCAATGGACTGCAGAATCATCCCTATGCAGTGGCGAACAATAAAAGGGGCACTGTCAACACAGATGGCAATAGTTAGATGGAAGTTGCCAGTGTTTTGGAAAGGAGTTAAAATTAGTTGCTTAAAATTTCGGATAGAAGTTGAAGCTTATTGAATTGAGTCTGATGGGGAACTCTCATGGCAGCTAAAGAACATTTTTTTGCTAGAATGTGATTGTTCATTTTTGTGCAGTTCATTGGTGAGATAACCAATTAAAAGCAGACTGATAAGAAACCAAGAAATAAATGAGCAAAAGCCAATGAAAAAGTGGAAAAATGCAGACGCAAAATAACTTAACCAAACTAAAAGAAGACAATTACTGAATTAAATATAGATACTACACAGACATAACTGGGGTGAATTTCCATTAGGGTCCTCCTGCTCGCCTGCCATAACTGCGGCGGGAGAGACACGGAAACCCCGGAAAAATGGTGAAGTTATGGCAGTCAAGCGGAAGAATCCCCATGGAAATTCACCCTCAATTTCTTTTATCACACCAATAGTCAAAAAATGGCACTGCACAAGTTTTGGGGGAGCTAGGACTGTATGGGGTAGAGGGTTACAGTGCTGATCTTTAGCTCTACGGCTTGAGTTCAAATCCAGCCAAGAGGGATGAAAATTCCTTCTCTATGCAATCTGTAAGGATCCCACATGAAATTAATTTGGACAATTTCAATGTGGTTCCTACGTGCACAGGCTGACAAAATAACACTGCCGCTAAATTGGAATTCATTTGGCAACCTCACTCAGACATCATATAGAGAATGAAATAGGAAATGGTATTAAAAAAATATATAATGATGCGACAGGGATGCTTTTCTGGGATTGGAGTTAATGCACTCTATTGGAGAACTTTACTCTGAATCTGTTAATAACCTGGAAGTACTTGATGTTCTAGATTTCCCTTACCTTGATCAGCATTAAAAAATTAAACAAAATAAAAAATCATTTGGGGGAGCAGTGTGGCTGTTAGCTGAACTGTAGTTAGTGGTCAATCTGGTGGAGTATTCAGTGCACCCTGCTCCTGTTTGTAAAACTGAGAATACTCAACAAGGCCCCGCCCAAATGTCAAAATCCACTTAAGCTGAATTCAACATACAGTTCTGCAATTCATTGAAACAAAACAATTTTATCATGAATTGGAGAAAGTATACAAAGTTGTCAAAAAGTTGTCAATATATTTTCTTACCCAGCATCACTATTTCCACAGCCTTTATAATCTGTGGGGAAACGTGAGTTATGGACATTGAATCCACGGTTTAGTGATTCCAAAAGCTCAAAACTAAAATCATTTACTTTAAAATATTCCAAATTATTATGTGACTCCAGAGTCATTAACTTAGGAAGGCATCATGAAATGAAGGACAGTTGTCTGTTCCCTAAACTTCAAAATAACTTGCATACTGCCAGCATCTGTCCGTTGAGAGAATTGACTTGACAGGCCTTCAAACAAATTTTTTGTTAAAAAATGTCTAAACGGTTTCTAATGTGAGTCATATGTTCTTATCTCTTCACTGACTCCCTGGATGACAAAACTGGTGCCCAACTCTTCACTGTTTTGTAAGTATGGAAGAGCATCTGAAGCCTTCAGCATCAAAATGGAAGTTAGATCCACTGACTTATGCAAACCTGTATTAAAATGTTAAATATGCATTGCTATTTACCGTGAAATGCATTACCTTTATACACTGCTGTTTAGAAGCATGCTGCGCACAATCAGCTATTTCTTTATTTTAATATTGTGTATTCTGCTCAGGGTTCTTATCAGTTCCTTGCAGCAACGCAAGCACTTTGTTTCTCCCTTCACTGATAAGTTTGCAGTTTTCAAACACTATACGATCTAGAAGTGGCGGGAAGTCAACACTCTCCGATTTGGACAGCAGGAAAAAACTTTGACTTGAATTGATTTCTTCAGTCCTTAAATGTCCTTTGTGCTCTAAATTTTGCTTTATTGCTGCATTAGAGGTTTTATGGGCCCAGCAGCCCTACAAGGGCAAGCAAAGGAAGTAAACAACTTTAAAGTTGGCAAGAGATTCTGAACAAATTTTCTCTCGAGCTTTCTGGAACTTACTGATGTCATAGCCAAAATATAAGCCAATATTTTGAGAAAATAAATAAACATTTCCCGCCCCTCAATCTTCTCCTGTCTTCTGCTGCAGGCAGTATCATTAAAGTGATGCATTTTGCAAGGAGGAATGAGGAGAGGCACTATAAATTAAATGGTACAATTATAAAGGGGGTGCAGGAACAGGGTTCACATACACAAATCTTTGAAGGTGGCAGGACAAGTTGATAAGGCTGTTAAAAATGCATATGGGATCCTTGGTTTTATAAATAAGGCATTGAGTACAAAAGCAAGGAAGATATGCTGAACTATGAATCACTGGTTAGGCCTCAGCTGGAGTGTTGTGTCCAAACCTGGACACCATACTTTAGGAAGGATGTCAAGGCTTTGGAGAGGGGGCCAAGGAAATTTACTAGAATGATACTAGGGATGAGGGACTTTGAGTGACTAGAGAAGCTTGTTCTCCTTAGAGCAGAGAAGGTTATCGGGAGATTTGATAGAGGTGTTCAAAATGACGAGGGTTTTGATAGAGTAGATAGGGAGAAACTGTTTCCACTGGCAGTGGGGGTATAACCAGAGGTCACAGATTTAAGATCACTGACAAAAGAACCAGGGGGAGATGAGGAGAATTTTTTTATGCAGTGAGTTGTTATGATCTGGATTGCACTGCCTGAAAGGGTGGTGGAAGCAGATTCAATAGTCATTTTTAAGGGAATAGGATATGTACATGAAAAGGAAAAAAATGCAGGACTGTGGGGCAAGAGCAGGGGAGTGGGACTAGTTGGGTAGCTCTTTCAAAGAGCCAGCACAGGCACTAAGGGCCGAATGGCCTCCTTCTGTGCTGCATGATTCTATGAACTCCTCCTCCACATGTCACTGCTGCCTTGGTGCAGGTCGGGTGGCATACACATGACGTGCTGTCTATGTGACATGACTTCTAACCTGTCTGGATTTTCAAGTTCAAATCAATGGCCTAGGCTTGATGATATCCAGCTAAGAAATGGGCCTTCTCCCAAAATTGGGGGTGGAAATCAGGGTGTGAGAGGCTTGCAGCAATGGCCGCTGGCTGCAACACATTCTGGGAAGAAGGCCATTGGAGACATGGGGCTCGATGTTACCAGGGCTGCGGGTTCGTGGCGGGGGGGCTATTGGGCGCGTGGGTAACGCGCCCGGTGAAATTAGTCTGCCCCCCGCGCAATCGCAGCCTAATTGGCTCCACTTACCTGGTCTTCCTGGTTCCCCACTGCTGATCTGCGCGTCGCGTGGGCTGCGCATGCGCAGTAAGCTCTGTCAGCTGGAGGAGCTCTATTTAAAGGGGCAGTTCTCCACTGACAGATGCTGCAACAAACAGCAAAAATTACAGCATGGAGCAGCCCAGGGGGAAGGCTGCTCCCAGTTTAATGATGCCTCACTCCAGGTATCATTAGATGGGGTGAAGAGGAGGGGGAGGATAGAGATCTTCCCCCCGGCGGGCGGGAGGAAGCGGCCTGCCTCTTCCACCAGGAAGGCCTGGCTCGAGGTGGCAGAGGTCACCTGCACCACCAACATATCACGCACCTGCATACAGTGCAGGAGGCGCTTCAATGACCTCAGTCGGTCAGCCATAGTGAGTACACTTACTCATTCCCCTACACTCCATCTGCCACATCACCGCCCCCACCCCACATCTCCTCCTGCACTGCCAACACTACTCTGTCACATCACCCCTCACACCCACTCAAAGCTCATCCTCATCTTACCTGCACTTACTCACCTCGCCAGTACTCATCCCGCCATTACCACTCAACCCAATCCTCATACAATCTCATGGCTCTATCTCATACTCACCCTCTCGTGCATCTCTTTCACAGTCAGCCTCACTCAACCTGCCACTACCTGTGCTGCAGCCACAGGGCATGCATCACATATGTGCAATAGGAAGCGTAAGGCAAACGTGTCGTGAGCATGAAGGGGATGCACAAGGGTGTTTGAGGGTTTGTCATGGTTTTTACTTATATTGAATTTCTGACCAACTCACATTACATATTATATTGGCACCACTACTGCCACGACTTTGCGAATCTTGTCTGGTTTGTGCAATAATGCCCTTTCCTGAGGATCACAATGAAGACCCACAACTGATGACACCCATTGTGTCACTGCAGAGTGGGTGGGTGTAGGTGTATTTGCAGGGCTCTTTTGTGGAGACGTCGGCGATGTCCCCGGTGGCACCCTGGAAGGATGCGGAGGAGAAGTTGTTGAGGGCAGTGGTGACTTTGACAGCGACAGGTAAGAAGATGGTGCTCGGGCCAACCGGGAGCAGCTCGGCATGAAGGAGGCTGCAGATGTCCACAACTACATGTCGAGTGACTCTGAGCCTCCGTGTGCACTGCTGCTCAGAGAGGTCCAGGACGCTGAGCCTCGGTCTGTGGACCCTGTGGCGAGGGTAGTGCCCTCTGCGACGCATCTCTCTCTGTGGTTGCCCTCCCTCCTGCTGTGCAGGTGGATGTGTCACAGCACTCTGTTGTGGAGCTCCACGTGTCAGAGGTGAACGGCGTGGCCGGCGAGGCTGGTGAGGCTGGTGATGCTGTTCGCCTTCTGAGGAGGTCATGACTGCAGCTACGGCGGCCCCCATCCGCAAGATGTACATCTGAGGGGGTCCGCAAGGTAGGTACATGTCTCTGGACCCCGGGGTAAGTGTGCAAGTTGGTGAATTTGATTGTCAGGAGGAGGGTGGTGGAGGCCAAACTTTGTCCCAAGTGACAGAGTGGCCTCCTGCAATGAGTGAGGGTCTCCCCCCCTCCCCCACCTGTCAAATGGACCTTTGCAGCTGCCACAGGCTGACAGCTGCAACACGTCCATTTCAACTGGGAGTGTTTCCCCCAGTATGGGAAACAGTCCCAGTTGTTTCTAAAATCCCACCCCTCCTCACATATTCACTTAATCAGGTCTGTTAATGACCTGAAATATCTAGATAAATACTGTCAAGTGGCATCCCGCTGGCTTTAATTGCCTGTGAGATTCCCACCTGCGGGGGCTGCGCGCGCACGCCGGCGCGTCTGTGGGGAACCCGGAAGTGGGCGGGTTGGAGCCAGGCTCCAGACCCGCTCTGGGATTCCCCGATTTTCGGAGCCCCCCCCACCAGGAACGCACCCGATAGCAGGTGCTAAAATGAAGCCCATGAAGAAAGTTTTACATATCGTTTGAAATCTCTATGCACTAGCTGCCTGCCCCTCTCAGATAATGAAATTGGATTTATATAGCCTGTTTCACGGCCTCAGGATGCCACAAAGTGCTTCACAGCCAATGAAGTACTTTTGAAATGTAATCACTGTTGTAATGTAGGGAAACAAGGCAGGCAATTTGTACAGAAAAGGTCCCACAAATAGTAATGAAATAAATGACCAGATAATCTGTTTTAGTCATGTTGGTTGAAGATAAATATTGGCCAGGGTACCATGAGAATTCCCCTGCTCTTCAAATGATACCATGGGATCTTTTACGTCCGCCTGAGAGGGCAGACAGGGCCTCAGTTTAGCTCATCAAAAGATGGCACCTCCAAAAGTCCAGGACTTCCTCAGTGCTGCATTGAAGTGTCAGCCTAGATTATATACTCCTGGTGTGGGACTTTAACCCACAATCTTCTGATTCTGAGGCAAGAGTGCTACCACTGAGCCAAGGCTGACATCGAATGATCAGCGCATGGCCATATTAGACAAGCGTAAAAATGAGATGCTGTTTGCCACTCTTCCACTAACCTAAACATCCACACCCTTCACCACTGGTGTTCCATGGCTGCAGTGCGTACTATCTACAGGATTCATTCAGCAACTCAGCAAGGCTTCTTCAGCAGCCCCTCCCAAACCCGCAACCTTCAACACCTAGAAGTACAAAGGCAGCTGGTGCATGGGAATACCATCACCTTCAAGTTACCCTCCAAGTCACATTCAATGCTGACTTAGCATATATCACCCCTCCTTCATCGTCGCTGGGTCAAAATCGTGCAATTCCCTACCTAACAACATTGTGGGAGCACCTTCACCACACAAACTACAGCAGTTCAAGAAGTAGGCCCACCACCACTTTCTCAGGACAACAAGGGATGGGCAATAAATGCCAGCCTCACCAGTGATGTCTACATCCCAAGAATGAATAAAAAATGTTTAGACAAGTTTACATTAGCAGGATAGGAGGACTTAAAATGAACATCCAATGTCTTAAGTAAATAAGAACAAAACATTTACAATCTTTCATCTAAAGCCCTCCATTTTGAGCCCTCACTGCTGGTACTAACCTCATGTCAACACACATGCATTTTCCAGCAGTGGTTACTGGATAACTATCCAGATCCTCTGATTCTGAGAGGGCAGGGGCAGGTTCAAGGGCTGCCAGCAACTTCTTTGTGTGCACCTCCAGATGGCGTATGTGGAGGAAAATAAGGCAGGAGTCTTTGTTAGGCCTCCCACTTCATTTCCATGGCTGCTCCACACTTGTGCCTGCTTTACGTGCAAGCACTCAGCCACTCCTGCCCCCAGCAGTGCCTAGGAAATCCCAGGGCCATTGGAACCCTGGCATCACAGATCAGCACCTCATTTTGGTCTCCTTTGCATCTGGTAACTGAGCATTCCCCAGGCACATAGGAGAGAAATATCAGGCTGATGACTCTTACTGGTAACTCACTGATATATCTATTCTTCATGCATGAACAAAGACAGTGAGTGCCAGTAGGTTATGATAACGTGTGGGGCATCACACCACCGCCCATGTTCAACCATGTACATATTCCAGCCGGGTGCAACGGATAGCAATCAGGAAAACGTGGCCAATTATTTTCTCCCTCCTCCGTTGTCTGGGTTACCAGGGGTTATTTTCACTCCAAGAGCTGGCGGAAAACCAGTGGTTCTGGATCAGCCGCCTGTTATACACCCTGCTCAATTTTTTCCTTCCGCAATGGATAATAAAATCAAGCAGGCTGTATAACAGGCGGCTGATCTGCCAATTTTCTGCCTGCTCCCAAAGTGAAAATTGCTCCAACTGTGTCCAGTTATAGTGCCACCAATACTGCCTTGGCTGGGATCAGCTAACTGAGCTCAGAGATCAAACCTGGGACCTTCCTGACCTTGCTTTAGCTCAGGAGTGCATTTTCTCATCAGTCCACTGTACCCACCTTGAGAAAAACTTTTAATAAACGTTTACCCTTCAGCTGATATAAATCAGTTGGATTTTCCAGGAATCAACAATCAAAAATGGCCAGTATTTGCTACTTCTTATATTAATTTTCTGACAGAATTTTTGAAAATGTATTTTAAAGAAGATGAGTAGGATTATAGGAATGAAGTGGAATTATCTGAGATTTATTTATGAGCGTGTAATGAAATCCACTGAAAGTCATGATATTGAATCACTGTTATGTTGGTGTACAAAATCTTAGTGCTGTGATTTTTCTTCAAGCTATTAACACTTTTATGCATTTGATAATGTTTTCTACAGATGTTAGAAGACATTTTCATTTTTGCAGTAACTGGGCAGCATTCAGCATCCAGGTGGCACAAAGAAGAAAATGGGACAGAGATACATTGCACTGGGTCTCTGCCCCCACTACGCTACAACAGGGTTTTCTTGGCATCCCCAGATGGGAAGAGCTGGGCCTGTACCAGGAGTAGATGCAGGCCCAGAGTAACCATTCAAATGAGATGAGAGAGGGCGTTCCTACCATCCTGCCTCAGTTTGCTTTGCGTGGAAATGTTAGATATTCCAAAGGAGGGGCACCTTAAGAAACCTGGCTTTGCAGCTTGTGCCCGGACCCTCGCAGACCAAAGGTTCTGTGGGGGTCCAGGGGCAGCCTAAAGAAAGAAAGAAGGACTTGCATTTATATAGTGCCTTTCACGACCTCAGGATGTCCCAAAGTGCTTTACAGCCAATGAAACACTTTTAAAGTGTAGTTACTGTTGTAATGTATGAGAACTGAAGAGGACAATCAGATAATGTAACTTTTACCCTCTGCCCAGGATGACCTGAAGGACTCAGGGTCTTTTGGCTGCTGCTGGAGACCAACAGCCAGAAGGCCCCGTTGCTGGCAACCAGGAGCGAGCTGCAGACCATGCACTTATGCTTCTGCTTCCATGTTTGGATCCCAGCGCAAGGCTCTGTTGGTGGTTGGTCCTGCGCTGGGAGTTTGCTGGGCCATGCAAATGGCACAAGACAGGAAACTTGGATGCCTCTCTCCTGTCACAGGCACAACACTCCTCAGGTACACTGCACCTTCCAGATGCCCAGCTCATACTAGAAGAAAATCTACTCTATCGTCTCCAAAGTTTTTTCTCCCTGGTACACAGGAGCAAATTTAAAAGGGAATTTATATATACCAAAATGTGATAGAAAAGCACCGACTTTATCATCTTTCTTTGTTATTATTCAATATTGTGGGAGGAAACTATTCCCTGGTTTCGAAGGCTGGTAAATATATTCATAAGTTAGCAGTCTAAATTTTGATTAAACCCATTATCTCCTGTGCTTAAAGTCAACAAAGAATAGATCAAGGGGAACGTGGTTAGTTTCCATGACAGAACTATTTTTTTTTAAAAAGGAGAAATGTAGCCTCAAATCACAGCAGACCAGACTGTGCTCAGGTCAAAAGAAAAATAAATTTTGGGTGATTATATGGTTTGCAGTTTTCTGTTGAAATTATGTTACAGAAATCACATTTGTCTGCAACCATCCAAAATTAAATTGTTTCTCATTTTCTGGAAATGATTAGCTTTGAAAGCAGCGGTGTTATTAGGAATTTGCAGTTTACAAGTCAAACTAATAGTTGCATACAAATGGTACCCTTGCAAGATAGCAGTGGACTGATTGCCATGAGTAAGTACAATTAGGTTGCTTCTGAAGTGCAGTCTTCAAAAGGTAGGTTCTATATGAAAATTGTATAACTTTACCTAATGTGAGCTGTAACCACTATTCACCCTCCCCATGCAGCGACAATACTCATTTAGTTGGAGATTGGATTGTATCCAATACTTAATCTCCCTGGGAACACAGGCCAAAATGCTAAATTTAACAACTATTTTCCTGAAGTATGTTTCCCAGTCTACTTGTGTTTATTTGTCTGTAAACTTCGTACACATGGGGCCCTGGAAACGATTTTTGTGCTTACTTTACGAACAATAACAAGTGGAGTTCAGTTCCTTACAATATTTTCTAACCATCACAAGCCAAAGGGAATAAAAAACCCAATTTATTAAACAGTGATTTTCCTACTGTTGTACACAAAACTAAGACAAGTTTACACTCTTACATTAAATTTACTAAAGACTCTGTAAAAAACAATGCAATGTGCTAAAAGGCAATTGAACATTTTTGAACATATTTAAAATTGTGCTGTTTGATATGAGATAATAGAGAGAATTTTGGTGTCCAATCTTGGAACTGGTGGGAGGTGGGCACAGCAGGATTAGCACCCACCAGACACTACAAACGCTGAAGTTTCTAGATTTGATTTAATTGCCATATTGTGGGTGAGCTGCAGACACGATGCACACCTGAGATTGGCAGCCCGACCATGGGGGAGGGTGGGGGGCATTTCATGCTGCTGCAGATCTTGAAGACCTGCAGCAGCTTAAAGGGTATTCTACTTTTGTCTGAAGGGGCAAATAACTTTCAAGAGCTTTGCCAACAGACATGTCTTCCAGCAGCTAAGGGAGTAGTAGGGTGCTTCATTTTTCTGACAGGGCTGCGTAAATCTTACTCAAGCAAGTTTACCCAAGGAGTGATGTCCTCTTTCTTGTGGAGGGTCACTGTGTCCCACAGTGAACGGGGCAAGATGCTTGGCAGGAGGTAGCAGCATTGTTCCAAGGTCCTGGCTGCATTGACGTGAATAATTCAATGATTTCAACAGGTGTGCCATTACATCTCTCATTGTTTCAACTGTAAAGGGCAGGATTAGTGCCCTCGGCTCCATACAGGCTGACTGTACCTTGGAAGCTTTCCAAGTTTGTCCATTATGTTGCCGCACCTATCTCTTGCTTTTTCTCACGCCCTAAAATGCTGCTGCCATGACAATCCCTTCCACCAGTATGGCACTTGTTCCTGTAATTGTTTACCCTATGGTTAGCAAGCTAATATACAGCTAAGGCTGAACGGTTCTCTTGCCAATATCAATTATTCATCCGCTTTTACTTTTCTTTTGGGTGAAGACTGCCCTTAAGAAGGAGACCTTTAACAATGGGCAGAGATCAGACAGAATTTACCCGCACCCAATTCCCTGTTTCCTATTTCTGTATCTAGGGCGTAACGGAGGCTAAGTAAAACACGGCAAAATTTAATGTAAATGCTTTATACCTAAGGACCTTTAAAGTCAGTTTTTATTGCCTATTTAGAAAATATATTGGGGAAATTCATGGCCGGTTTTAGCATCAAAAATGGGAGAAAATCAGTGAAAAAATATATGGGGTTAAATTGGATAGGGCCCAAAACCAGGCGTAGGAATCGCGATCTGCGATTAACCCGCTCCCAGTGCCTTCTTCACAGGCCAGATGAGACATTCATCCAGCTTCAGGAGTGACCTGAAAGCAGCATACCAAATCAGCGTTGCCACGGAGATTCAAGGACATTCGCACTTTTCACCAGCAGGGGGAGCCCAATCTCTTAAAGGCAGGATGTCTCTCTGACAGCCTGCCAAAATCCCTTAAAGGTAGCTGGTACCTGTTATTTGCTAAAAATAACAGTCTGCTGACTACACGGAGTCTGAATGGAGATCAGACATCACACACATAAAACACAGATGCAGGTCTCGTCCCTATATTTACAAACTGATGAGTAATGTTAAAACATTGAATAAAGGTTGCGCACTACTAAATCTCACATCCTTCAATCTGCATGCCAGACCGCACCAATCTGCCGATCTGAGTTTGTACTAGGCCTGCGAGAATGCGTGCACCAAAGTTCTCCGCTGATGCACTAGAGGCCTTGGTGCAAGAGGTGGACAGATGGAGGGACAACCTATGTCCGCGGTGGTGTGGCGGGGGGTGCAAGAGGCCCTCCAGACATATGCCCAAAAGGTACTGGGAGGCAGCAGGGGACGAAGTCAATGCCAGGTACACAGCACCATGAACATGGATGCAGTGCAGGAAGAAGTTCAATGCTTTGACACGAGTGGTCAAGGTGAATGAGGTCAACTGTCAAGTGGCATCTCCTACCAACTGCACCACTAGCCTCATCCACTGCCCCACACACTACACCCCCATCACCCACATACCAACAAAGTCTTTCCATCAGCACTCAACTCTGCCAATCAGATGCCTCCTCGCGCCCTTAAACATTGACACTGTTGCAAGCCACCCACCCACAACTCACAGGCCACACACACTGGCAGCTATTCAACCATGACAGGCACATCACGCAGATACACATCCCACTTTCTTCCAGGAGAAGATGCCGCATAACAGGAGGCAGCAAGTGGCAGTGGCATTTAGCCCCTTGAATGTTCCACCATTCAACGAGATCATGGTTGACCTGTGACCTAACTCCATATACCCGCCTTAGCCCCATATCCATTAATACCCTTGGTTCACAGAAATCTATCAATCTCAGATTTAATATTCACAATTGAGCTAGCATCAGCTGCCGTTTGCAGAAGAGTGTTCCAAACTTCTCCCACCCTTTGCGTGTAGAAGTGTTTCCTAACTTCACTCCTGCACATCCTGGCTCTAAATGTGAGGCTATGTCCCCTCGTCCTAGTATTCAAGTATAGGAGACCTCCAAAAACAGGTCAAATGCATCAGCAGCCAAAAGCAATAATCCAGCAACTAACCTGTAAATCCTGCATGGTCCCTTTAAATTGCGCAGGTGGGGGGTCCTCCAGGACTCTAAGACATGTTCAGATGGTCATGGTTAAGACCCAAAATGGTGTCTATCACTTTAAATCAGCGTTGCACACTGATTACACGCATTTTCTCCTTACTTTACATGCTGCCGGCCTTCGTTATTTGCTCATGTGCTAAACCATTTACCAAGGTCACCACTAAAAGCATGCGTTGCGCCAAAACAACCGGCGCTCGATGGCCCAATTTCTCGCCCATTGAATCCTAAAACCAGGGTAAATTTGGAAAAAGTCTTGAAAATCAGTTTTCCTTTTGAACATCACTAAACATTGTGAAAACAAGCAAGACATTAACACAGCATGCTGATCTAAATGATAACTCACAATTATTGACACCGTTCGTAGACATCATTTTTATTGGCATCAATGGCAGTTCCAAAAGTTTTGTTTTTAAGGCACTTGCTCCTCCTCTTTAGATCTGCTGCCAGTCCAGACACCTCGTGAACCTTTGTCGTTGGTCTCACTTCAGCTGATGGTGACCTCAAGGGCACGTGATATAAGCAGTAAGAGAAGCTTGTTAAGCAGGCATGAAGCAATGTGACCAGCAATATCAACAAGTGAACATACCCAAATTGGTTTCATCTCCAGAATTTGGTTCTGGAAGTGGGTCCCACCTCCATCGTGCTAGTGATGCCATCGCATGCAATGCCTTCATGCGTACCGTGCCGACATCACCATCGCAACACACTTGCATCTTACAATCCGCAAGCAGCGGAAGCATTTAAGCTTTTGAAAGGTGAAAATTTGACAAAAATTGGTTTCTATGAGCCGCCAACCGAGATGAATTTTGGAATTTATTGATGGAAATTGGTAAAAAGTGATTTTAAAGATCTCTAATTACATCAGTGTGTTTAAAATAACATACAGAGGAAATTAAATCCACCACTGTGTTTCAAACTAGTTGGACATCAGCGATGTGAGCAGAAGAAAAAACACATGAAGCAATCTCAAAATTACTACTAAAATGTGACAAGGGAGGGCAATAAACCCAGAAAATAAAGGACGCAAAACTTACTGAGAATATTGCACGGAAACTCTGGACGCCCCTTCCAACAATCAGCAATCTAGCAAAACTCTAGGGACCTAAAATGACGCCTTGGGTACCAGTATACAAAGGTGGCCATTGGAGAATTTTTAAGTTCTAAGCTTTTGAAGACTGCCAGTTTCTTTTCCAGGCAATCCTCCAAAGTCTTATCCTTTGCTGATTCCAATTTCTATCTGCAATAAATACCATTCACTTTGTTCTTTCCACCACTGTAGTACCATCAGCTTTAAGAAAATATAAACTAAACATTGTTTCCTTCTGATTGTATCCATTCAGTTTGGAAAGGATCAACTCTTTGGCAGCTGTATGACTCAAAGGCCTATTTGTGATCGTAATGAATGCTTTGCCTTTGGTTTTCACTAATTGTCTTAAGAAAAATCCACCAGGATTTGGATTAAATCTCTTTCAATCTTATGTATTTTGCAATTATGCTGGTGGATCTACGTTAGGGAATGGGGTTCCTGCACTGTTATATTTTGAATTATTGTTATTTTTACTTCAATTAGAGATGCTTGTCTTAGTGCTTCAAATTTACTGGTCACAACAGGCCGACACAATCTTTAAATTTGAAGTAAAACAACCTGAGCATTTTGACCGAAATGGGTAGCAGGTATGAACAAGGTCAGACAACAATTTTCTCAGCTCTTTTGATGGTTTTTCCTCCATAAAATCATCAGTTGGATTCAATAACCTTGTCCAAATATAAATTAAAATGAAGAACAGTTTCACCTGCATCACAACTCTCTGATTTGCTCACACATAAATCAAATAAAAAGGTTACACCGTGACTTTAGCAAGGAGAGGTTGCACACCTTTTGCCACCTGCACAGTCTTAGAATCATAGAAAATTTAGGCACAGGAGGCCATTCAGACCATCGTGTCCGTGCCGGCCGAAAATGAGCCACCCAGCCAAATCCCACTTTCCATCTCTTGGTCTGTAGCTTTGTAGGTCATGGCACTTCAGATGCACATTCAGGTACTTTTTAAATGAGTTGAGGGTTTCTGCCTCTACTACCCTTTCAGGCAGTGAGTCCCAGATGCCAACCACCCTCTGGATGAAAATTTTTTTCCTCAGCTCCCCTCTAATCCTTCAACCAATCACTTTAAATCTATGCCCCCTGGTTATTGACCTCTCTGCTAAGGGAAATAGGTCCTTCCTAGCCACTCTATCTAGACCCCTTATAATTTTGTACACCTCAATTTAATCAGCCCTCAGTCTCCGCTGTTCCAAAGAAAACAACCCCAGCCTATCCAATATTTTCTCATAGCTAGGCTGGGGTTGTTCTCTTTACCACTTCTGACAGCTCGTCTGTATTTCTTCTTCTTGCAAAGTTTTGTTGCCAGCTTTTATAATTCAGCATTACTAGTACTTGCAATGTTGTTAACAATTTATTGATTTTAGCTATTGTATTAATGCATACAATTCAGGTACAGAGGGCTAGGGAGAGAAATGATCACTCGCACTTCCATCCTTGAAAATTTCCCATTAAAACAATAGTGTAAAATCAATAAATTGATAACAAAATCATGTTGGCAACAGTGATGTATCCACTGGTGAGATAATGGAGTCCATTTTAACCCAAATGTCAAATCAATGTTTGCATCTAAGACAGTATATTAACGTAAATATCACAAATGTATGTGTTGTGTCACCCATCACTTGCATATTGTATGATGCCTTTGCCTTCCCGAACAGCTGTTTGGCATTATTTTGGCAAATCTTTTGGTGAAGATGATGTAACAGATTCATACGTGTCTTGTCCCAAAATGCCATGTCATGGAACATGGATGACTTTTTAGCTTCATCTATCAAAATAAACAATAAAAAAAATTGGAGTTAAACCATAACACAAAATAAAATTGATTTGAACTTCATATAGCTGCTCTGATTAAAAAAAATACAATTTCTTGCCTTCATTTTCAATCATGTGGCTAATACTTAATCTCAGCTGTGTACTCACTGTTACAGTATGACATGTTGTTTGTTGTAGTATTTTCAATAAATTCTCCCTGTGAAGAAAATTCTTCATTCAAATTAACAGGTTTTCAAAACAACTGCCATTCACTTTAAGGGAGCAGCAAGGCAGCTCAAGTTACCTGCAGAAAAGTAATGGGTGAAGGCACTTTCCAGTGCTGTGAAGCAATATAAAAAACACTAAATCCAAGTCAATCTTTGGGATGTGCTTGGTTAGCTGAGCTCAGTCAGGTTAGCAGTTGGGCTGGTACAATACACCGCAGTGCCCCTGGAAGTGGGTGGGGAAAAGAAAGTAGCCAGGGATCCCACGTCTGATTATTATCCAGTGATTGTTGATGGAAAGTAGACATGTGGAGGTCAGGTGAGAGACATGTGGAGGTCAGGTGAGAGCAACACTGGGCTTGGTTGTGATGTCCTGTACGATGCAATAGCCTGCTGACACTCGCTGTCTGTACTCACACATGAAGAATGGCACGCTGAGTAAAATACTAAAGCCAGTGCCCATGTATTTGTCACCCAGGGAGCAGAAAATTGGATTTAAAAAAAAACATCCTCCTTACAGATTAATTAAAAATTTCATTTAAAAACATATTGGCCCAAAAATTGCTTAAAAAAGAAAAGTGAGCTCAACTGCGCTCACCGTTGTTAGTGGTGAAATCGAGGAGCAAGTTTCGGCATTTGCACATGCGTAGTCAGACGTGGAAATCCGGAACTTGCTCCTCCTGGTTTGCCAGTGATAAGACAGCTTTGAATTAAAAGGATATCGCTGGCTGGAATATCAGACCAGTGCCAACTTGCTCTTCTGCCCAACTAAAAATTAACTTTTAAAAACGTAGAGTCTCATTACTCCTTACTTTAATAGTTTTTGGGTCAGTAAAATTCTTTTTAAAAAAAATTTTTTTTTTTTTAACTTTTCCCTTCTGTCTCTTTTATTTACTTCAATTATTTCTTACCCTCTCTTTTTTTTTCACTGTCTATAACAATTTTTACAAATGATTTTAGTGTTGTACCTCTTACTTCCTGGATTTTACGGCGAGCACTGTTGGTTCGCCACTCCGAGCAATTTCCGGGCCATTACTAGTGGTATAAACAAAACTATACATTTTATTACGATTCATCAGGTTTTCACTCATGAAATAAATTGCTTATTTGCAATTTAATCAGCCTTTCATTAAATGAAACATAAATCTCTCCCATGTATTGCATGCAATTAGTTCTCCCAGCAGTGCAGTGAGAATGCAACCTACATTTTTTTTTTAACGAGAGCATTTTGCAGTGTTCGGTAACCCTGTTCAAAAAACACCATAAAAGATTATTCTGGATCTGCCAAACACAAAACACCCCACGCAGTCATGTTAACTCTGAGAAATAAGGTTCTGAGTGCAATTTTTGACTTTCTGCTTCTCGTTCCACTTCTTGCATCATAAAGGAATGAGGCAGGCAGCCAAGAAGCTTTGTTGCCATAGTAAATTCAGTACAATTCTTGGAAAGGGTACTAAAGGTTGAACTTTTAGAGAGTTAACCCATTAAAATTTGTTTCCATTTTTGTTTTTTTAAACACAGTTTTCCTTATCTTTTTCTAATTCTTGAAAATTAACCCATTCTAACATGAACAGAAGTAAAGTAGTATCAAATACAGTGGGAAAAAATGATTAAAAGTAATCAATAAATCAGGAGCACATTAGCACCTACCATCACTGGTTAAACTGTTGCAATATTTATCAATAACAAAGTTACAGAATTGGCACATTAGAGTCTGACTTGGCCAATTGGTCATTATGATTTGAATTGAGCTAAGGGACAGTGGGAATGAAAATTCGCTGAGGACTGACACATGTCCACATTATTTAAGCTAACTAAAAGTGATAGCCCAAATTAACTCACTATTTGGTGTCAAATGTCCTTAAGAACACTATTTGGTCAGCCAAGCTGAGGATGACAACCCTGCTTCATAACTAGGGTCAGAGAATATCAATACAGATCTTCTTTGCGAATTAATCATTTGAGAAACACTAGCTTCCTTGCCAGGGAGAGCCGTAATCTCTAAGTTCCAGATCAAATTGTCCAACAGACTTCAAAACAAGACCACAGGTGACGTTGCATCAGCATTTCTACTTCACAAACTGTGCAATGGTGGCCTCAATAGCTCAGCTTTGCCAGACCTAAAGTAAACTATTTTTCTTTTTGGCGGACACAACCACTGATGAAATATTGTGAAAAATGTCACTTCAATTTTTCAGCAGACTTCAGAGTGGAAACTGGGAATTCCCAAATGTCTTGTTGCATTCCTTTGACTCATCATTGGCAGTTCTTCCTAATGACTCTGGAGTAAAAGATCTATACGGTCATTAATGTTTGTTGAAATCTAATGTGTGAGTGAATACCCAGCATGCTTTTCAAAGGGAAGTGTATGGACAATACATTGCATGCAAGTGGCTTCCTCTCCTCCTCCAAGTTTTGATTGGCTGCTGTGATCCAAAAGAGTGATATATATGGTATTAATGTTGCAAGAAATGCAAATTCTGGACTAGCTATGAAAGCAGGGTGGCAGCAGTTGAATGGAGCTCTACCATCTCTGATCATCATCTCCCGAATCCTCCCTTTTAAAACTTTTTTTTCCTTTCTGGTTAGGTGTGTTAAATACTACCTTCTTAACTCTAATGTCCATCTCAAGAAATAAACCAGTGAAATGTTACTGGACGAGTAATCCAGAGGCCTGGACTAATAATCCGGAGTCATGAGTTCAAATCCCACCACGGGCAGCTGGGGAATTTAAATTCAATTAATTAAATTCAATGAATTTAATAAAATCTGGAATGAAAATGCTAGTATCAGTAATGGTGGCCATGAAAATTACCGGATTGTCGTAAAACCCCATCTGGTTCATAATAAGAATAAAACCGGAAGGACCACCCGGCATTGGACCACTAGGCACCGGACACGACAAAGGCAAACCAAGCGCAGTCGACCCTGCAAAGTCCTCCTCACTAACATCTGGGGACTTGTGCCGAAATTGGGAGAGCTGTCCCACAGACTAGTCAAGCAACAGCCTGACATAGCCATACTCACAGAATCGTACCTTTCAGCCAACGTCCCAGACTCTTCCATCACCATCCCTGGGTAAGTCATGTCCCACCGGCAGGACAGACCCACCAGAGGTGGCGGTACAGTGATATACAGTCAGGAGAGAGTGGCCCTGGGAGTCCTCAACATTGACTCTGGACCCCATGAAATCTCATGGCATCAGGTCAAACATGGGCAAGGAAACCTCCTGCTGATTACCACCTACCGCCCTCCCTCAGCTGATGAATCAGTCCTCCTCCATGTTGAACACCACTTGGAGGAAGCACTGAGGGTAGTAAGGGCACAGAATGTACTCTGGGTGTGGGACTTCAATGTCCATCACCAAGAGTGGCTCGGTAGCACCACTACTGACCGAGCTGGCCGAGTCCTGAAGGACATAGCTGCTAGACTGGGCCTGCGGCAGGTGGTGAGTGAACCAACATGAGGGAAAAACTTACTTGACCTCGTCCTCACCAATCTACCTGTCGCAGATGTATCTGTCCATGACAGTATTGGTAGGAGTGACCACCGCACAGTCCTCGTGGAGATGAAGCCCCGTCTTCGCACTGAGGACACCATCCAACGTGTTGTGTGGCACTACCACCGTGCTAAATGGGATAGATTCAGAACAGATCTAGCAGCTCAAAACTGGGCATCCATGAGGTGCTGTGGGCCATCAGCAGCAGCAGAATTGTATTCCAGCACAATCTGTAACCTCATGGCCTAGCATATTCCTCACTCTACCATTACCAACAAGCCAGGAGATCAACCCTGGTTCAATGAGGAGTGTAGAAGAGCATGCCAGGAGCAGCACCAGGCGTAGCTAAAAATGAGGTACCAACCTGGTGAAGCTGCAACTCAGGACTACATGCATGCTCAACAGTGGAAGCAACATGCTATAGACAGAGCGAAGCGATTCCACAACCAACAGATCAGATCAAAGCTCTGCAGTCCTGCTACATCCAGTCGTGAACGGTGGTGGACAATTAAACAACTAATGGGAGGAGGAGGCTTTGTAAATATCCCCATCCTCAACGATGGCGGAGTCCAGCACGTGAGTGCAAAAGACAAGGCTGAAACGTTTGCAACCATCTTCAGCCAGAAGTGTCAAGTGGATGATCCATCTCAGCCTCCTCCCGATATCCCCATCATCACGGAAGCCAGTCTTCAGCCAATTCGATTCACTCCACGTGATATCAAGAAACGGCTGAGTGCACTGGATACAGCAAAGGCTATGGGCCCCGACAACATCCCGGCTGTAGTGCTGAAGACTTGTGCTCCAGAACCAGCTGCGCCTCTAGCCAAGCTGTTCCAGTACAGCTATAACACTGGCATCTACCCGACAATGTGAACAATTGCCCAGGTATGTCCTGTCCACAAAAAGCAGGACAAATCCAATCTGGCCAATTACCGCCTCATCAGTCTACTTCGATCATCAGCAAAGTGATGGAAGGTGTCGTCGACAGCGCTATCAAGCGGCACTTACTCACCAATAACCTGCTCACCGATGCTCAGTTTGGGTTCTGTCAGGACCACTCGGCTCCAGACCTCATTACAGCCTTGGTCCAAACATGGACAAAAGAGCTGAATTCCAGAGGTGAGGTGAGAGTGACTGCCCTTGACATCAAGGCAGCATTTGACCGAGTGTGGCACCAAGGAGCCCTAGTAAAATTGAAGTCAATGGGAATCAGGGGGAAAACTATCCAGTGGCTGGAGTCATACCTAGCACAAAGGAAGATGGTAGTGGTTGTTGGTGGCTAATCATCTCAGCCCCAGGACATTGCTGCAGGAGTTCCTCAGGGCAATGTTCTAGGCCCAACCATCTTCAGCTGCTTCATCAATGACCTTCCCTCCATCATAAGGTCAGAAATGGGGATGTTCGCTGATGATTGCACAGTGTTCAGTTCCATTCTCAACCCCTCACATAATGAAGCGGTCCGAGCCCGCATGCAGCAAGACCTGGACAACATCCAGGCTTGGGCTCATAAGTGGCAAGTAACATTCGCGCCAGAAAAGTGCCAGGCAATGACCATCTCCAACAAGAGAGAGTCTAACCACCTCCCCTTGACATTCAACGGCATTACCATCGCCGAATCCCCCACCATCAACATCCTGGGGGTCACCATTGACCAGAAACTTAACTGGACCAGCCATATAAATACTGTGGCTACGAGAGCAGGTGAGAGGCTGGGTATTCTGCGGCGAGTGACTCACCTCCTGACTCCCCAAAGCCTTTCCACCATCTACAAGGCACAAGTCAGGAGTGTGATGGAATACTCCCCACTTGCTTGGATGAGTGCAGCTCCAACAACATTCAAGAAGCTCGACACCATCCAGGACAAAGCAGCCCGCTTGATTGGCATCCCATCCACCACCCTAAACATTCACTCCCTTCATCACCGGCGCACCGTGGCTGCAGTGTGTACCATCCACAGGATGCACTGCAGCGACTCGCCAAGGCTTCTTCGACAGCACCTCCCAAACCCGCGACCTCTACCATCTAGAAGGATAAGAGCAGCAGGTACATGGGAACACCACCACCTGCACGTTCCCCTCCAAGTCACACACCACCCCGACTTGGAAATATATCGCCGTTCCTTCATCGTCGCTGGGTCAAAATCCTGGAACTCCCTTCCTAACAGCACTGTGGGAGAACCTTCACCTCACGGACTGCAGCGGTTCAAGAAGGCGGCTCACGCCCACATCCCATGAACGAATAAAAAAAAAAGAAATCCATCGCCACCTGATCTCTGCTGCACCAGAAGGGCACAAACCTCAAGGTGATATAATAAGCCTTCCTATTCATACCAACCACCCAAAGAGCAATACCATGCTCCAATATAAGTCGCCCAATGATCTGAGAAAACCCAATGGGGAAACACAATTGCACTCCTGGAACAGTACATCCACTAAAAGACGAACCCTGACCAAACCCAATTCAGAAGAAGCAGACCTGAACAGGTTCCCATACATCACACGAAGGTTGGTCCTGAAATGGTTCTGGAATAAAACTCCCAACCATAGCATAAATGTGGTGAAAATTTGGTCCTGGACCTGGACCCATCAATAACTATAGATTGCAGAACTCCACCAAAGCCAGGAAGGATCCAATAAACAAGGAAATACAACATTCTCCACAGTCCTTCACTGCAAGATTGTATCAGCCTAGGTTATATTCTAACCAAAGTGAGGAATGAGCTATTTATTGTTCCGATTGGCTAAATTGGCCGGGCCCACAATCAGTGCAATAAAGCCACTTACCTGCAGTTTCAGGCCGTCTCGCCTCCTCTCACGTGGCGTGAAGCAGAAGGCCTGGGAATCCCGGCCCTGTAAAAGCTGTAAAAATGGAGGCCCGCAGCCTCCTTGAGAGCTTTCACTGACCGACCTGCCTCCTGTGAGTGGGTTGGTTGTCCTCTTCTTCTCCCGCCTTCGTTAAAACCGGAAGTGGGCGGTTGGAGGCGAGTTGGAGTCAGGTTTTAGTTTTTTACAATTTTTACCTTCCCACCCTCCCCCCCCAACCAACCCACCCGTTTGTGGGGTTAAAATTTAGGCCCAGGTCTCAGAACTGAAAGGCCAATGTCCAAGCTACTGTGCTACTCATCCCGAGATCGGAGTCAAATATTCTATATGCTTATCTGGCCGGCCTCCTACCTTGCACCCTTCATAAACTTGAACTCATCCAAAACTCTGCTGCCCGTATCTTAACACGCACCAAGCCCTGTTCACCCATCACCCCTGTGTTCGCTGACCTACATTGGCTCCCATTCCGGCGACACCTCAAATTTAAAATTCTCATCCTTGTTTTCAAATCCCTCCATGGCCTCGCCCCTCCCCATCTCTGTAACCCCCTCCAGCCCTAAAACCCTCCCAGATTTCTGCGCTCCTCCAATTCTGGCCTCTTGCACATCCCCGATTTTCATCACTCCACCATTGGTGGCCGTGCCTTCAGCTGCCTAGGCCCTAAGGTCTGGAATTCCCTCCCTAAACCTCTCCGCCTCTCGACCTCTCTTTCCTCCTTTAAGACACTATGTAAAACCTACCTCTTTTGTGCTAATATTGCCTTACATGGCTTGATGTCAAATTTTGTTTGATAATGCTCCTGTGAAGTGCCTTGGGATGGTTTACTACTTTAAATGCGCTATATAGATGCAAGTTGTTGTTATAATTGGTAGCAGTGTCAGCAAAGGGGACATTGTTGCTTTTGACCATAGATTAAGATAAGAAATAGCGTGGAATCAAGTATAACTCCCCAAGGGACCTGTGGATGGTTATTGCAAGAAGATGAGATCTGTCCATTTATTGTGATTTGATGTTTGCACGATGTGAGGATGTTACATATCAAGTTCTACCGCTTATGATGAGGCCAAGATGGTAAATCCTATTGAAAACTCTGGAAAGGTTGAAGACTAGTGCCCTAGCTACCTCCGGAGAATCAAGAGAATTATCATATTTTTGTATCATGAGATTAAGAACAACAAAAGATGACCAATTTGCTTTGAAGCCAAGTTGACAAAGAACAGACTGTTGTGATTAAAGTATTGTGACTGCTTCTCCTTCAGTATGGTTTTCATTAGCTTTGACATGATTGGCAGTGGGATGCTTGTTTGTAGTTATTGGCTACTACCTTTGATCTCTTGTGTGTGATGCTTATTGCTTTTTGCCTTCAAGGCATCTGAAAGTACAGTAAAAGAAGATTTAATTCCTTCTTCAATCTGTGAGTTTGAAAGACTCAGTTTTATTGGTTGGAGAAGGTTATGTCAATCACTTATCCTTTCACCAACTGACCTTGAACTGTACATATGAATAACAAAATATAGAGGTGTGAAAACCAAGTTGGAATTTACCCTCAGTCTTACTTGGTGCTCTGCACAAACTGCTTTGAGTTTTCTAACTAAGGCTGAGATATGGAATTAAGAATTAAAAACCATACCAAGTCTGTTATTACTATACGTCGCTTATTTTTTCAGACTCAAGCAATTGGCTGTGAATTGGCTTATGCCCCTGTGATGCTGCACCTTTGGAAACTGTATGGCAGAATCTTTTGTACCATTCTGATGCCAAGCATGCAATATAATTTTGCTCATTTTTACTCAAGGAATTTGGGAGTTCGTCTTCGGTGGAGAGATCACCTGGAGTGGTCCCGAATGAACTATGTTGCAGCACACTTTGGAAACCTTACCTTTAAAAAATTTTTTCTAAGAAGAGCCCAGGCAGCCTGCAGTATCGCCGTTTAATTTCTAATAATTGGAAAAAGCTGGCCATCCCATAATATCCCATCAATAATTAGAAATTTCACCTGCAGACAGAGGCTGGTAATCAGGGTTGTATGTGTTTTGGAGTCGTGCCTGCCCCAGCTCGTCTGCAACGTAAGTGGATATTATAACGACAGATGGTCACCTGCTTCCCTGTCAAATTCCTGACTTTCTGCCAACATCAGGAAAGGTCCACGGTAAGAAACATATGGGTCGATGCGGGGTGTCCGTGCCAATGCACATTGGCTGCTGGCTTCCCATGTTATTGGGCACAGAGCCTAAGACCTGCGCCATGCCCAAGATGTTCCCTGATCAACATGTAGTGTGCAAACTGCACAGAGGCCTCATTAACATCGCAGGGAATATTCAAATTCAAAGGCCTCCACAGAATGCAAGGGGAGCACCTGAGCAGCATTCCAGTAGGTCAGTGCCCAATAACAACCCATTGGAATAAAAAACATATTTTTTCTGGGTAGCCTTGCCCTTGTAATTGGGCCACCTTAGCCGTCCCACTCTGTCATTGTTGGACCTCAAAATGCCAATCCTTGCCAAGTGGGATGCTGCTCTTCTCTCAAAAGGACCTCTACTTTTTAGGTGCAGCCCCACAAACTTGGTACACTCCCAATACATTATGCGCTGGGAGTACGTGAAAAATATTTTAATCAGCTGCCCTTGCACCTTGGTGGAACATCAGCTCAGTTGGACGCAGGTGCAGCCAGCTTCTAATAATGCTAGGACTGCATTACTGGCTCCATAATGTAATGAATGTGACTCGGAACATCCTCTGATGGTTCAATAGGTAAATACAGTACTGAGCTATACAGTCCAGAAAGGTCCACATTTGGTCTATGGTCTAAACTGGTTAAGGAGAACTTATTGAGGGCAGCAGTTGGGTTCTGGAATTGGTCAAAGTGCCTCCTGGTTTAGTGAGAACGAAAAAAAAATCAGCCAAGGACTCTGGATAGAAGACAATAGTCGAGAGATGCTGGGAAAGACTAGATTGAACTTGGTTCTGATGACACCTAGGGGGTTAAATTCGATAAGACCCGATACCGGGCGCGGGATTCGTGTTGCATCCTCATTACCATGATTTCCACGTGCAGCCAGTGCTACCCGTGCTGTTGAGTGGCTGCACGTACCAGCAGGAAGCCCGATATGGGGCGTGGCCAATACTAGGTAAAGGCACCTTGCACCTCTTAAAGGGGAGGTGCACTATCAATGGAAGCAGTGCAGGATGTCAGGCAGAATGGCTGGAGCGGTAAGGGAGCGAGCCCCGAGGTTCTCTGATAGTGCTCTGGAGGCCTTAGTGGAGGGAGTGCAGGGACGGAGAGCCATCCTGTACCCGCAGGATGGCAGGTGACCCTCCAGGCACCAGCTGCGGAGGCAGTGGGGGCATGTGGCCATGGAGGTGAATGGCAGGAGCATAGACCACACATGTGGATACAGTGCCAGAAAAAGTTCAATGATTTGAAATGAGTGGTTAAAATGAGTGAATGAAACTGTCAAGTGGAACATCCTACCAACCACAGCACTGCTCCAGCTATGACATCTCCCCTCACCCACCCACCAACAAACGCTGCCCATCCGTACGCAACGCTGCATGTCGGATGCTGCATCTCAACTTCACATAGTTGCACACTTGCAATCCACACGCCCACCACTCACAGGTCACACACACTGGCAGCTATTCGACCATGATGGGCACATCATCCAAATGCATTGCAGAACACTCACTAACACACTTCTCTGTCTTGCAGGAGAAAGTGGTGCATAACAGCTGGCACACCGAAAGACCTGAGGGAAGACAGGCATGCCTCATCCCCTTGGAGGAGACCGTGCTGGGCATCATTGGGCGGGACATCGCTGCGGCCGTGGTCACTGGCAGTGCTGGCGGTCCCGACAATGAGGGTCTCCGCATACCTAATCTTCCTTCTCGTTTCCCACATCTCCCTCATCCCACAATCTTTTCTGACTCATATGCTGCAGCTGGTGTCAGCACATACGTCTTTCTTGCTCCTCTCCCCGCTCCACAACTCAACCCGTCTCCCTACATTGCAGGTATCCAAGAACTGGAGCCGGCACCGTCCAAGAAGGAGGAGGAGGAAGGCACTGAAGCCACACCGTCACTTGATCTGATGCTCACATCCGCCAGCTCAGAGACTGACACTGCGTGTCTTTTAGAGGCTAGGTTAGAGGAGGGATTTGCATATGGTAAGACACCAGGCACAAGTATGCAGGAGCCAGGGCGGGGGGAACGGATACCACAGGTGCCAGCTCGTCGGAGGGTGAGGTCGCACAATGGGTCTGATGCCGGGGAGTCAGATGATGACTTCGATGGGCCAGGCTACAGAAGACGGCTGATGGACATAAATACCCAAATGCTTGGTGCACTGGAAAACCTGCCAGAAAGCCTGCGCACAATGTCAAGGGACATGGTAGAGTCCACCTCGAACTTGGCACAGGGCTTTGTGCAGAGCTTGGAGCCCATCCTTACCCAAATGGAACGGGTGGTCACTTCCATCAGCACACCTGTGGAACTCACCATGATGCAGAGTCTAATGACCAATGTCGCGGCTTCCATTGCAGCACAGCCCGATATCATCAAAGGTCTGCATGCTTCAGTTGAAGCTCAGACTGCTGCTATGGCAGCTCAGACTGATGCTATCGTGCATTGGGGACCACTGTGGAACGGGGCTTCAATGGCATCACAGCACTCCAGCAATCTGTTCTCCAGCTGATCACCAGGAGTGCTGAGGCGCCGCCCTGGGAGAGTGGCAGTGGTGCCATGGCAGTCGAATCTGCTGTCCTCTCCCAGGATGACAGCATTCCTACTCCCACCCCTGCCAATCCGCCAGTGCCCTTGCTGTTGCCTGTCAGCCAGCTGGCCCAGACTGCTGCAGCCCATGCCGAGATGGTGCAGCCTGAAGGCGGGCCCCCCAAGGCCATCTGCACGCTCCTCAATTGAAGGCCAGCAGCCTCCCACCACACATGCTCTTGATACTTGAGTTAATGTGTTACATTATAAATTTGGATTTGAAGTCGCAGTTGGTGGTGGTTTTTATTTACACGATGAGCTGCGGGAAGAAGCAATGTGTAATCATATCGGGGGCGATTTGATGGCCATGTGGGAGAGGACTGGTGGGGAGTGTAGGACTGTTGGTGAGTTGGGAGGTGTTGTTGAAATTTGTGCTATCGCTCATGAATAAGGTGAGTACGCAGAGCCCTGGTCGAGAGGGCCTGTGCACCTTGTTGCCTCCTTACCTCTTCCTTCACTTCCTCCTCTGTCTCCTCCCCCTCCTCCTCAGCCTCTTCCTACTCCTCCACCTCCGCCTCTTCCTCCTTCTCCTCCTCCTCCTCAGCCTCTTCCTCCTCTTCCTCTGCCTCTGGCTCAGAGTCTTGCCGGATAGGCGGTGGCAAGGGCTGTTCCCTCATAAGGGCGAGGTTGTGCGGCATGCAGTATACAACAACGAATCTTGACACCCGCTCAGCGGAATACTGCAGGATCCACCAGAACGGTCCAGGCAGCGGAAGCGTTGCTTAAGGAGGCCTACGGTGTGCTCGATAACATTCTCTTTTGCCGCATGGCTCTCGCTGTATGCCTGCTCAGCATTTGTGCGATGTGCCTGACCGGAGTCATGAGCCACCTCATGAGGGGATAGCCCTTGTCACCCAGTAGTCAGCCTTTGACTTGCCATGTCGGTGCAAAGACGTTGGACTGCCGCATAATGAAGGTGTCGTGACTGCTGCCAGGGTAATGGGCAATGACCTGCATGATGCGCTGCATGTGGTCGTACACCAGCTGCACATTGAGGGAGTGGAACCCCTTTCTGTTCATGAAGATGGCCAAGTTGAGATGTGGAGCACGCATGGCAATATGCGTGCAGTCAATGGCACCCTGCACCATGGGGAAGCCTGCAATGTGAGCAAACCCTCATGCTCGCTCCTTCTGCTTCTCTCTGTCAAGAGGGAACGTGATGAACATGTTGCGCAGCTCATTCCATGCTTCTGTGACCTCCCTTCTGCAGCAGCAAAACTGCAAGATGTTGCCCATATCGCCAGCAGAGGCCTGAAAGGTTCCAGAGCGGTAAAAGTTCCCCGCCACTGTTACCTTGACAGCCACAGGCAATGATGTCCTTGCCCTGCTCTGAGGCTGCAGTTGTGGCTGCAGCAGTTGACATATCTCCATCACAACCTCTTTGGTGAACCGCAGCCATCGGATGCATTGATCTTCACTCATTGAGGTGGAAGTGATCAGCAAAGTGATGGAAGGTGTCGTCGACAGTGCTATCAAGCGGCACTTACTCACCAATAACCTGCTCACCGATGCTCAGTTTGGATTCCGCCAGGACCACTCGGCTCCAGACTTCATTACAGCCTTGGTCCAAACATGGACAAAAGAGCTGAATTCCAGAGGTGAGGTGAGAGTGACTGCCCTTGACATTAAGGCAGCATTTGACCGAGTGTGGCTCCAAGGAGCCCGAGTAAAATTGAAGTCAATGGGAATCAGGGGGAAAACTCTCCAGTGGCTGGAGTCATACCTAGCACAAAGGAAGATGGTCGTGGTTGTTGGAGGCCAATCATCTCAGCTCCAGGACTTTGCTGCAGGAGTTCCTCAAGGCAGTGTCCGAGGCCCAACCATCTTCAGCTGCTTCATCAATGACCTTCCCTCCATCATAATGTCAGATGTTCGCTGATGATTGCACAGTGTTCAGTTCCATTCGCAACCCCTCAAATAATGAAGCAGTCGGAGCCCGCATGCAGCAAGACCTGGACAACATCCAGGCTTGGGCTCAGAAGTGGCAAGTAACATTCGCGCCAGATAAGTGCCAGGCAATGACCATCTCCAACAAGAGAGAGTCTAACCACCTCCCCTTGACATTCAACGGCATTACCATCGCCGAATCCACCACCATCAACATCCTGGGGGTCACCATTGACCAGAAAGTTAACTGGACCAGCCATATAAATACTGTGGCTACGAGAGCAGGTGAGAGGCTGGGTATTCTGCGGCGAGTGACTCACCTCCTGACTCCCCAAAGCCTTTCCACCATCTACAAGGCACAAATCAGGAGTGTGATGGAATACTCTCCACTTGCTTGGATGAGTGCAGCTCCAACAACACTCAAGAAGCTCAACACCATCCAAGATAAAGCAGCCCGCTTGATTGGCACCCCATCCCCCACCCTAAACATTCACTCCCTTTACCACTGGCGCACAGTGGCTGCAGTGTGTACCATCCACAGGATGCACTGCAGCAACTCGCCAAGGCTTCTTCGACAGCACCTCCCAAACCCGCGACCTCTACCACCTCGAAGGACAAGAGCAGCAGGCACATGGGAACAACACCACCTGCACGTTCCCCTCCAAGTCACACACCATCCCGACTTGGAAATATATCGCTGTTCCTTCCTCATCGCTGGGTCAAAATCCTGGAACTTCCTTCCTAACAGCACAGTGGGAGGACCGTCACCACACGGACTGCAGCGTTTCAAGAAGGCGGCTCACCACCACCTTCTCAAGGGCAATTAGGGATGGGCAATAAATGTCGGCCTCGCCAGCGACGCCCACATCCCATGAACGAATAAAAAAAAAGTATTGTTCCCCTGAAGGTCCTCATGGGATATAGCCTCCTGCTTAGTGCCCTGTGCCTCCTCCTCCTTCTCCTCGCAGTTTGACCTGCTCTGCGTGGTCTCTCTGCATGCTCCCAGTCGTGTTCTATGCTCAGTGGGAGCCCTAGCAGGCTATCCATGGTTGCCAGGAATCTTGTTCAGCACATTGTTATAAATGACACCAATAGTAATGCAGGGCCTGCCAAACCACTCTTTATATACTACAGCAACTCTAAGTATAGGAAGCTTCAACAAACATGTACAATTGTACCAGCAGCCAGAAGCAATAATCCAGCCACTAACCTGCATCATCTGCATGATCCCTTCAACTAGCGCTGATGGGTGTCTTCCAAGCCATCAAAGACATGTTCAGCTGTTCGAGGTTAAGAAAGTTCTTTGGCTGGACCGTTGACTGCCAAAATGATGTCTATCCCTTTAAATCCACGTTGCACACTGATCTAACGCATATTTTCCTTACTTTACATGATGCCGGCATTCGTGTCTGTGTGTGCGCAAATGCCTTTACCAAAATGGCATCCGACGCACATGTGCGTGCGCATTCCGGACGCCATTTTGGGACCTTACAAGACAGCGTAGCACCTGAAAAACGGGCACTACATGGCCAAATTTCTAGCCCTGACAGTCCACTACGTGGACTACTTTTGAGACTCGTCCATGAAGAATACCATTTGATAAAATACTGAAGGACTTCCAGAATTTATGGAACTGTATCCCAGCATGAGTCATTGTCCTCAGGAGAGGAGGGGAGAAGCAGGGTAGACTCAGTTCGAGAATTAGTCCAAAATTATTTGATTTCTTAGTCAATGTAACAGCACCAAGTCCGGCTCACCTATCACCCCAGTCCTCACTGATTTACATTGGCTCCTGATCCCCCAATGCCTCTAATTTTAAAATTCTCATCCTCATGTTTAACTCTCTTCATGGCCTCACCCCTCCCTATCTCTGTAACCTCCTCCAACCCTACAACCCCTCCACAAAACTCTGCCTTTCTCTGACTCTGGCCTTTTGTGCATCCCCACTCCTTAAGCCCCAACATTAACAACTGTGCCTACAGCTGTCCAGCCTGATCCTCTGGAATTCCTGCCATAAACCTCTTCGCCTCTCCACCTCCTTCTACTTCTTTGAAACCATCTTTAAAATACACGCCTCCTAACATCTCCTTCTTTGACTTGACGTCCATTTTTCTCTGACTACACTTTTGTGAAGGGCTTTGGGGCATTTCTCTACATTAAGGACACTATATAAATGCAAGTTGTTATTGTTAAGTGATCTGATCCTCTTGATTGGTCTTTCGGCTTTGCATCGCTCTTAAGTATATATATATATAATTATATCCAAAATACAGAAACTAATTCTTCACTCAAAAATACCTTTCAATCAGAAATTTGAATAATAATGTACACTTGATCATGTCAAGATATATATAATTGATAACTTCCATTTATTAATTCTACAGTCACTCCTATTAATGTAAAGAGTACCATTATTATCTAACAATCTTTGAAACAAGTTTAGGAGAAATCTTGAATTATCTAAATTATGTAAAACGACGAGTGGAACTGTGTAATTTCAAGACAAGAACATAATTTGAGAATTCAGATTTTCCTAAACTGAGCGAATCCATTGCTTATGTAATAGCCTTACAACTTACTCAGATAAATTTGCAAGTTTTTAAATAAAACATATTGTGACATATTACTTAGAATGGTAATATTACAGTTGACTGTTCTGCTGATTAGAGGATTGTACCATTTTGTACTATAAGTTAGCATATGTCAAAGTAACTAATTAACTTTCATGCACAATTTAACTATAGAGCAGCACTGAAAAAGTATGGTAAACAGACTGTCTTGCTGTCTTGGCAGAAAGCGACACATGGTGATGTAAGGCAGCAGCGGGCGATATAACACAGAAAAAATGGAGGGGGTGGGGTGAGATGAGATGGTTTTGATGTTCAGTTGCAGAATCTTCACTATAATCAACTGCATAATATTGTGATTATTTAGTAGTTTTGAGGTTAGTGGTTTGACATGCGCTATTTGTGAGTTGCATTTTAAAAGTATTTTATTTATAGATGAAAAAGAAAAAGGCGCGATCATTTGGTTCCCTTAAGTTAATAGTATATTTGAACACTTTATACAGTTTCACTTTGGTCTCAGTCTAACCAGCTGTCATAAACCCAAATGATTCTACAATCCAACCCAGCGTGATGCATCGCTGTGATATTTTATGTTCTTGTAAATTATCATCTTTTAATTGCGTAGTTGAGCTTTGGTGATCACTTTTGTGTTTTAAGAATGCTGTTTAAAGAATGGTGCATTTTAGTGGTTCACCCACAAACACAGTCTTTGCCAAGTGTTTTCAATCATCTGTGGCTGTGTTTTGGAAAAATACAGCCTGTAATATTGTACCTGAGGGATAGCTTTGCTTCTTCTTCACTTTTTACATACTAGGCCTGTAGTGACATATGGGCGTGATTTTAACATGGAAGTGGGAAAGGAGCGGGGAGGAGATAATCGACCGCGAAACCCAGAAGGCAGGTTGGCGCGTGGCAATCTGCGATCGCGACCTTAGTGGAGGTGAATAAATTTTACTTCTGGGCTTTGCGCTCAGCAGCCAGCCTGATTGACAGGCTGGCTGGCTGTCGGGCAGGAAGACCGGGCATCGGAGAAGAGGGGGGATAGGATTATGGGCTGTGGAGGAAAGGGGTGGGGAGGGGGGGCTGATGCTGGGGGAGATCGGGGGTTGGCGGAGGGGCTATTGCCGGGAAGAGATCAGAGGTCGCTCCAAGAGGAAG
The DNA here is from genome assembly GCF_035084215.1 of Heptranchias perlo. Lineage (NCBI taxonomy): Eukaryota > Metazoa > Chordata > Chondrichthyes > Hexanchiformes > Hexanchidae > Heptranchias > Heptranchias perlo. The sequence continues at coordinate 18,216,091 of NC_090339.1, forward strand.
AAGAAATTGGAGTTCCGGTGTTGAGGAGGGGAACACCATCCGTTGCGGGGGGGGGTCCAGCATCGGGGGAGGTCCAGCATCAGGGTGGGGGGGTCCAGCATCGGGGCCGGGGGGGGGTGGGAATTGACTGATTGTGGGCCATACCACACCAGGTGAGCATGTTGGGCTTGGAAGAAGCACTCCTGTTCCTCCGGGCCAACAAGCAGTGCAATAATGGCAATCACCTCATGGATCTGGTCCTTCCCACCTGCTTTCACCTGACGTGCATCAGAAGCGATGAAAAACCTGAACAGGTAAGGTTAAAGTTACTTTACTTTTGTAATACACAAAAGATTAAGTACCTCAACTATTTCAAGGCATATTGCCCCTTTAAGTATCGGCCTGCCGGCCTTCATTGGGGGCAGGACTTCTGGATGTCTGCTGTGTGCGTGCATCCAAAAGCGCCTGGGTGAAACCTGGAAGTGGGTGTGTTGAAGCCGGGGTGTACTCCCACTCCAAAAATCCACTATTTTTTCTGCCTACCCGTGCCCAACCCACCCGTTCTTGGGGGTTAACATTACCCACCATGACTTCATGCAATCTGTAATTTTGCTTATAAGCCTTTCATATAATTAAAGCTTGCAAAGAAAATATTCTACATAAAAAGCTGAATAAAATTAAGATACCACATTCATTGTAATTGCAAATGCATGCTGAGTGCCAATAATTAAGCTTCCTTCTCTCTATTAAACTCTCAGAAGGTTTCTTTCAATTTCTGCTTTCTTCTTTTGTCTAATTTCGGATAATTTTCCATTTCTGTCTAATAGATGGTTCAATCTTACTTAATGGGTCCAGTTATAAATAGGGAATTGACCAATCCTATAAAACAAGCATTTTCCTAAACAGGAAATACCAGAAAAAATGCCCAAATTTATTTAATGAATTCAGTTAGAAGTAGAAGTAGTATTTGTACTTGGAGTATAAGGGTTAAATTATGAGGAAGGATTGCATAAACTTGGCTTGTACTCTCTTGAGTATGAAGATTGAGGGGTAATCCGATCGAGGTGTATAAAATGTTAAAAGGATTTTATAGGGTAGATACGGAGAAACTATTTCCTCTGGTTGGAAATCAAGAACGAGGGGTGATAAACTTAAAATTAGAGCTAGGCCATTCAGGAGTGACTTTTTCACACAAAGGGTGGTGGATACTAGGACTATTGGAGCTTTCAAGACTGAGATAGATAGATTTTTGTTAGGTAAGGGTATCAAGGGATGTAGAGCAAAGGAGGGTAAATGGAGTTGAGGTGCAGATCAGCCATGATCTAATTAAATGGTGTCGAGGGGCTGAATGGCCTACTGCTGTTCCCAATGTCCCTATCCTGTAGATAATATTTACTACAGCCGCAGTGCACCAATGGAGGGAGTGGATATTACGTCTTGCTGTAGGGTGGATTCTGATGCTGCTAAAAACGAATTGTCAACTGTAATTGGCTGATTGAGTTGCCATCACATTACTAAGTGCAGTTGTCCTCTGGCTCTGATTAATTCTATATCTAGTATTAATGGGGGTTAAATTCGGTAACCCCCGGAACCGGGCTCGGGCATTGCGTCTGCGATTAACCCGCGCCAGGTGGTTCCGTCGCAGGCAGCACGAGACATTCGTGCTGCTAAGTCACTCACCGATAGAAGGACAACATTAGCACTGGGATTGCACCACTTTGCACTTCTCGCCAGCAGGGGGAGCCCAAATCTCCAGTCAATTGCTTGCATTCTAAAAGGTAGCCCGTACCTCTTATTGGAAAAAACAAGATACGGGTCTGCAGAGTCTGAACGGAGATCAGACATCACACACGTAAAACACAGATGCAGATCCTGTCCCTATGTTTACAAACTGATGAGTTATGTTAAAACATTGAATAAAGGTTGCGCACTACTAAACCCCGCATCCTCCAATCTGCATGCCAGACCTCACCAATCTGCTGGTCCGAGTTGGTACCAGCCTACGAGAGTGCATGCACCAAGGTACTCTGCTGATGCACTAGAGGCCTTGGTGCAAGAGGTGGACAGAAGGAGGGGCATCCTATATCCGCGGGGTGAGGGGGGGGAATGCACGACACCCTCCAGACGGATATGTTTAGCACCACGAACATGGATGTAGTGCAGGAAGAAGTTCAATGCTTTGACACAAGTGGTCAAGGTGAGTGAGGCCAACTGTCAAGTGGTGTCTCCTACCAACTGCCCCACTAGCCGCATTCACTGCTCCACGCATTACACCCCCATCCCACACATACCAACAAACTCTTTCCATCAGTACTCAACTCTTCCAATCAGATGCTTCCTCTCACCCTCACACATTACCACCGTTGCAAGCCGCATGCCCACAACTCACAGGCCACACACACTGGCAGCTATTCAACCATGACAAACACATCACCCAGACATCCTGCAGCACACTTCTCACTTTCTTGCAGGAGAAGGCGACGCATAAGAGGAGGCAGCAAGTGGCAGTGGCATTTAACCCCTCGGACCTGTTCCACCATTCAATGAGATCATGGTTGATCTGTGACCTAACTCCATATACCTGCCCTAGCCCCATATCACTTAATACCCTTGGGTCACAGAAATCTATCAAGTTCAGATTTAATATTCACAATTGAGCTAGCATCAACTGCCATTTGCAGAAGAGCGTTCCAAACTTCTACCACCCTTTGCATGTAGAAGTGTTTCCCAACTTTACTCCTGCAAGTCCTGGCTCTATGTCCCCTAGTCCTAATATTCAAGTATAGGAGACCTCCAAAAACAGTAACAAATGCATCAGCAGCCAAAAGCAATAATCCAGCAACTGACCTGTAAATCCTGCATGGTCCTTTTAAATAGCGCTGGTGGGGGGTCCTCCAGGCACACTAAGACATGTTCAGATGGTCGGGGTTAAGACAGTGCATTGATTGGAGCGTGAAGTGTCAAAATAGTGTCTATCCCTTTAAATCAGCGTTTCACACTGATCAAACGCATATTCTCCTTACTTTAGACGTTGCCTGCGTTTGTTATCTGCGCGTGCGCTAAACCCTTTACCAAGATGGTGGCTGGCACATGTAATGCTAGAAGCGTGAGTGCGCATCCCAGACCCCATCTTGGACATCCAGGAGACCGCGTAGTGGCAAAACAACAGGCGCTACACAGCTGAATTTATAGCTCAATATGTTTTGTGCATTCTGCTCAGTGGACCTACTTCTTTCATGGATTATCTTGTGAACTTGACCTTTGCATGATAAATAGATTGGAATATTTGGGGTTATGAAAGTGTGAACCAGGGTGACATGAAGAGAATGGCCCAGCTGGAAAATGGACGGAGGGGGGAGGGGTGAAGAAGATGTGTTTGGTGGTGGGATCATGCTGTTGGTGGCAGAAATGACAGAAGATGACCTGGCAAGTGTGTAGGCGGTGGGGTGGAAAGTGAGAACCAGAGGGACTTCTCAGGTCAGAAGCACAGGAAATGGCACTGACCTGGTCAAAAACCCCGTTGACCACAGCAGAGAGGAGTCCTTGGCTCCAGAAGGTATCAGGTCAGTTAATCAGATGGTAAATTAAGCTAATTTAAAAGTGTTAATATTGCATACCATTTACCTATAAATCAAAATAGTATATCTAAGGTAACAGCTCGAAGTGAACTCCAAGGCAACAATCTAATTTAACCATCCCTCAAAAGGGAAGCAAATGCTATCAATATCAACAGCAAATGGAAGACTGCACGACTGACTTATCACTTCATGCTTCTTGCCACACACAAGAGTTACACCGAGTTACATCAAAACTACAGCACGGAAAAAGGCCATTCGGCCCAATTGGTCTATGCCGGCATTTATGCTCTACACGAGTCTCCTCATTCCCTACTTCATCTAACCCTGTCAACATATCCTTCTATTCCTTTCTCCCTCATGTGCTGATCTAGCTTCCCCTTAAATGCATCTATGTTATTTGCCTCAACGATTCCTTGTGGTAGTGTGTTCCACATTCTTACCACTCTTTGGGTAAAGAAGTTTCTCCTGAATTCCCCATTGGATTTACTTGTGACTATTTTATATTTATTACCTCTAGTTTTGTACTCTCCTACAAATGGAAACATTTTCTCTACGTTTACCCTATCAAACCCTTTCATTATCTGAAAGGCCTCTATCAGGTCGCCCCTCAGCCTTCTCTTTTCTAGAGAAAAGAGCCCCAGCCTGTTCAGTCTTTCCTGATAAGTAAATTCTCTGAGTTCTGGTATGATTCTGGTGAATCTTTTTTGCATTCTCTCCAATGGCTCTATGTCCTTTCTATAATATGGAGACCAGTACTCCAAGTGTGGTCTAACCAATGTTCTATACAAGTTTAACATAACTTCTCTGCTTTGCAATTCTATCCTTCTAAAAATGAACCCCAGTGCTTGATATGCCTTTTTTATGATCTCATTAACCTGCACCGCTACTTTTAGTGACCGCCCCATCAGTCTACCCCCAGATCCCTTTGCTGCTCTATGCCATTTAGAGTCTTATTACTCAAGTAGTATGTGGCCTCCTTATTCTTCCCACCAAAATGCACCACCTCTCACTTATCTATATTGAAATTCATTTGCCAATTACACGCCCATTCTGCAAGTTTATTAATGTCCTCTTGCATTTTGACTCATTCTTCTCTTGTATTAACTACAAATTGGTGTCGTCTGCAAATTTTGAAATTGTATTTCCGATTTGCTGACTGAGCCGGCCAAGTCTTGAAGGACATAAGTGCCAGACTGGGCCTGCGGCAGGTGGTGAGTGAACCAATACGAAGGAAAAAGCTACTTGACCTCGTACTCACCAATCTACCTGTCGCAGATGTATCTGTCCATGACAGTATTGGTAGGAGTGACCACCGCACTATCCTTGTGGAGACGAAGTCCCGTCTTCACACTGAGGACACCATCCAACGTGTTGTGTGGCACTACCACAGTGCTAAATGGGATAGATTCAGAACAGATCTAGCAGCTCAAAACTGAGCATTCATGAGGCGCTGTGGGCCATCAGCAGCAGCAGATTTGTATTCCAGCACAAACTTTAATCTCATGGCCCGGCATATTCTTCACTCTACCATTACCAACAAGCCAGGGGATCAACACTGGTTCAATGAGGAGTGTAGAAGAGCATGCCCGCAGCAGCACCAGGCGTACCTGAAAATGAGGTACCAACCTGGTGAACCTACAACACAGGACTACATGCATGCTAAACAGTGGAAGCAACATGGATTAGATCAAAGCTCTGCAGTCCTGCCACATTCAGTCGTGAATGGTGGTGGACAATTAAACAACTAACGGGAGGAGGAGGCTCTGTAAACTTCCACATCCTCAATGATGGCGGAGTCCAGCTCGTGAGTGCAAAAGACAAGGCTGAAGCATTTGCAACCATCTTCAGCCAAAAGTGCCGAGTAGATGATCCATCTCAGCTTCCACCCGATATCCCCACCATCAAAAAGCCAGTCTTCAGCCAATTCGATTCACTCCACGTGATATCAAAAAATGGCTGAGTGCACTGGATACAATAAAGGCTATGGGCCCTGACAACATCCCGGCTGCAGTGCTGAAGACTTTTGCTCCAGAACTAGCTGCGCCTCTAGCCAAGCTGTTCCAGTATAGCTACAACACTGGCATCTACCCGACAATGTGGAAAATTGTCCAGGTATGTCCACAAAAAGCAGGACAAATTCAATCCGGCCAATTACCGCCCCATCAGTCTACTCTCAATCATCAGCAAAGTGATGGAAGGCGTCGTCGACAGTGCTATCAAGCGGCACTTACTCACCAATAACCTGCTCACCGATGTTCAATTTGGGTTCCGCCAGGACCACTCGGCTCCAGACCTCATTACAGCCTTGCTCCAAACATGGACAAAAGAGCTGAATTCCAGAGGTGAGGTGAGAGTGACTGCCCTTGACATCAAGGCAGCATTTGACCGAGTGTGGCACCAAGGAGCCCCAGTAAAATTGAAGTCAATGGGAATCGGGGGAAAAACTCTCAAGTGGCTGGAGTTGTACCCAGCACAAAGGAAGATGGTAGTGGTTGTTGGAGGCAGTGTCCTAGGCCCAACCATCTTCAGTTGCTTCATCGATGACCTTCCCTCCATCATAAGGTCACAAATGGGGATGTTCGCTGATGATTGCACAGTGTTCAGTTCCATTCTCAATCCCTCAGATAATGAAGCAGTCCGAGCCCGCATGCAGCAAGACCTGGACAACATCCAGGCTTGGGCTGATAAGTGGAAAGTAACATTCGTGCCGGACAAGTGCCAGGCAATGACCATCTCCAACAAGAGAGAGTCTAACCACCTCCCCTTGACATTCAAAGGCATTACCATTGCCGAATCCCCCACCATCAACGTCCTGGGCGTCACCATTGATCAGAAAGTTAACTGGACCAGCTACATAAATACTGTGGCTGCAAGAGCAGGTCAGAGGCTGGGTATTCTGCGGCGAGTGACTCACCTCCTGACTCCCCAAAGCCTTTCCACCATCTACAAGGCACAAATCAGGAGTGTGATGGAATACTCTCCACTTACCTGGATGAGTGCAGCTCCAACAACACTCAAGAAGCAAGAAGCTCGACATCATCCAGGGTAAAGCAGCCCAATTGATTGGCACCCCATCCACCACCCTAAACATTCACTCCCTTCACCACCGGCGCACCGTGGCGGCAGTGTGTACCATCCACAGGATGCACTGCAGCAACTCACCAAGGCTTCTTCCACAGCACCTCCCAAACCCTCGACCTCTACCACATAGAAGGACAAGAGCAGCAGGCACATGGGAACAACACCACCTGCACGTTCCCCTCCAAGTCACACACCATCCCGACTTTGAAATATTTCGCCGTTCCTTCATCGTCGCTGGGTCAAAATCCTGGAAATCCCTACTGTTCCAGCACTGTGGAACAGCATTGTGGGAGAACCTTCACCATACGGACTGCAGCAGTTCAAGAAGGTGGCTCACTACCACCTTCTCAAGGGCAATTATGAATGGGCAATAAATGCCGGCCTTGCCAGCAATGCCCACATCCCATGAACGAATAAAAAAAAATTCCCAAATCCAAATCGTTAATGTAAATTGTGAACAACAGTGGTCCCAGCATCAATCCCTGTGGAACACCACTTTCCACCTTTTGCCAGCCTGAGTAGCTACCAATAATCTCTACTCCCTGTTTTCTGTTTTGTAGCCAGCTTGCTATCCATTCTGCCACGGGTCCCCTGACTCCACATGCTCTGACCTTTGTCAAAAGTCTACAATGTGATACCTTAATGAAGGTCATTTGAAAATCCAAATATATTACATCCATTGCATTACCATTGTCTACTCTTTCTGTTACTTCTTCAAAGAATTAAATAAGTTTGGTCAAGGATGACCTTCCCTTCTGAAATCCATGCTGACTATTCTTTATTATATCTTCAGTCTCTAGATGTTTTTCTATTATATCTTTGAGTAAAGATTCCATTATCTTTCCTACCACCGACATTAAGCTAACTGGCCTATAGCTCCCTGGACATGTTCTATCTCCCTTTTTAAATATAGGAATAATATTAGCTCTCTGCCAGTCCTCTGGCATTATTCGCTTTTCTGGTGAATTTTTATTTATGTGTAATAGTGCCTCTGCTATCTCTTCCCTAACTTCTTTTAATATTCGCGGATGCAATCCATCCGGACTAGGGGTTTTGTCCTCTCTAAGGATAAGTTGGATTAGTTTATCAATTAACTCCCCCCTTTCTATCTTAAATGATTTAATATCTTTTTTGATCTCTTCTTCTGATGTTATGCCCACCATGTTAGTCTCCCTGGTAAATACTGAGGCAAAGTAACTATTCAATATTTCTGCCATTTCGCTGTCATTACCTGTGAGTTTATCTAATGCATCCCCTAGTGTCCATATCCCGATTCTGATTTTTCTTTTATCATTTGCGTGTCCGTAGAATACTTTACTATTTCTTTTTATATTCCTTGATAATTTAATCCTGGAGTTCCTCTTTGTGTTCCTAATTTTTTTTTACTTCTTTCCTAACCTTTTCGTATTCTCTTTTGTCATCTTCTCCTTTATTGTCTGTGTACTTAGAGTATGCCTTTTTCCTTAGTTTCAATTTACCCTTATCTCTTTATTCATCCATGGTGTTTCATTATTGGCGAGTTTGTTCTTGCTTTTTAGAGGAATATATTTCTCCTGAATTCTACTGATTACTGTTTCAAATATTTCCCACTGCTGTTCCATCTCTTTGTCAATTTTTTTTTCTGTATACCTTCCCTAGTTCCACTCTCATCCTCTCAAAATTAGCATAATAAAGAGTGCAGCATGCTGGTTTATCATTAACAGCTTTGTTGCAACTGAACTTCACAGCTTAGTGCTTTGTGCCAACTTAAACTGTATAATTATATGCAGTTTGTTACAATCACCGGTAAAGATTTTAAATTTTTATTACGATCGTCATTATTTACATTTTAGAGTTGGTTAATTAATGAAATTCACTTTTTAATGTCGTAGGTGTGCTGAACACAGTTGGAGACAATTTGACAGTATGACAAAGATATTGATGACATGTGACTTTAAGGTTTATGGCATTATGCGACTGGTATGATTGGAATCCCAGATTTTTTTGTTTGCGCAGTAGATTACTGAGAGACATTCTATTGGCTACTCCAAGTAAAATATAAAGAAAATCATGTTTTTTACAGTGGAATACAACAGATTCAGACAATTCTATTTGTATTTAAATCTTCTTTTCTTGACACAAATTTTCCTAACTAAGTTTTCTTAGTCGTCTTGAATCCATAATATTTATTACAAAGATTGTGCTTTTGTTTTTCTGGTCGAAGGGCTTGCAGCATTAATCACTCTGTGGCCTTATTTGGACATTGCTGCTGTCACCTTGTGGCCTTTTTCTGAATACTGCTGCTGTTTTTAACTGAATTCTATTTTAAGACGTTTCTATCCAGAGAGAGTCCTGTATCACAAGGGATATGTTGGTCAGAATTTTGAAACAAATGCAAACTGAACTGCAGCTGTTAGCCCATATGCATTTTTATCCATACATAATAGTGTCTCTTAGTGCACTTCAGTTTAGGCTGTTTACTGTCTGTCTTAGCAGTAAACTGGAAATAGACTTAAAATCTCCATCAGGTCTTTATCGTATGAGCTCGGTTCATCATTTGATACAGTAGAGATACTAGTGTGGTGGTGGTGGGAAACAATGTCTGCCACTTTATTCACGTGATCCAGGGATGATTTGTTCTAATCCAGAGATCTGATTTAGCAATTGCACCAAAGACAGCTGTGGTCATTGTAGCTGCTGAATGCACCCATGTGATGTACTCTGAAACCAGTCGGGTACTTAAAATAGTTAATGAGGTGTATGGAAAACCAGGGTTATCGCCTCTATTAATTGAATTGAGCTCTTAGTGTTGTGACTTTATACTACACTCTATCCTATACATTTACATATCTCACACAGCAATAGTGCCCATGGAGCTGAATTGATTTCACTGTAACTGAGTAACGATTACCAATTATTTCTCAAATAGCAAAATAACTTTACAGTTTTTAAACACCACAGCCAATACAGCCCAATCAGGAAGATATTCTTCCTTTTAAATACTAACGGGAAATAATCACAGAAAGGGATTACTTTCTTTCAAGCACAGCTGTCAGAGGGAATTCGCACCACCCTATGAAATCACATGGACCTGCACAGAACAAAACTGCCTGCAGCTCAGATCCTTGTAAATGATGATACCCTACGCTGTTTGATTTTTATTCTTGAGCAAATTCCAGCATTTCCCGCATCTTGCGGTTGCATAATAAAGACATTGCACATAAGGAGTGCAGCATATGTGAAATATGATGGTTTATTGCTAACAGCTTTGTTGTAACTCAACTTCACAGCTCAGTGCTTTGTGCCAACTTGAACGACATAATACGATTCAGTTTTTAGCAGTGTAATCATGGGGGGAATTTTTATGTTTTATTTCATTGTTCTCAGTTACAATACATAAATAGTTATTTTCCTCTCATGTTCTCTTGGGCTACACACCGTTCCATGAGTAACTGTTTTCAAGCAGTTCTAGCTTTAACATCCATCAGTGATCAATGATACAAACTTGGTTCACGGTTGTTGTAAACTTGTTTTTTTATCTTGTTGCCTACAGGTGACAGATGCAGGTACTCTAGCTCCATCTGACTGGATAATTTAACCAAACATTTGACACTGCAGAATTTACTGATTCATTCCACAATGATTTTATTGTAAAGTGTTTGAGGGTGAATGCTTTCCAAGGGAAACACCATCATATTGGAATGAAACGTGCCAATTTTTGGGCCAGCAAACACAAAATTGTATTCCACAGTTAAACTAGACAGTGCCCCAAACCTGGTAAATTGAGATATCAACACGTAAAAGTGTGACGTGAGTGTTATTTCCCTTAAAGGGTGCAGCTGTCAATTCCAGCTTAGTTGCTGATTTCCAGTCTGCTGGGGGGGGGGTGAGCAAATATATGATATATATTAATGATTTGGACATGAATGTGAGGGGCTTGATCAAGAAGTTTGCAGATGATACAAAAATTGGCCATGCGATTGATAGTGAGGAGGAAAGCTGTAGACTACAGGAAGGTATCAATGGACTGCTCTGGTGGGTAGAAAAGAGGCAAATGGAATTCAATCCAGAGAAGTGTGAAGTAATGGCATTTGGGGAGGGCAAACAAGGCAAGGGAGCAAACAATAAATGGGAGGATACTGAGAGAGGTGTAGAGGAACAAAGGGACCTTGGAGTGCATGTCCACAGATCCCTGAAGGTAGCAGGACAGGTAGATAAGGTGGTTAAAAAGGCATACGGGATACTTTCCTTTATTAGCCAAGGCATTGAATATAAGAGCAGGGAGGTTATACTAGAACTGTATAAAACATTGGTTCGGCCACAGCTTGAGTACTGCATACAGTTCTGGTCACCACATTACAGGAAAGATGTGATTGCACCAGAGAGGGTACAGAGGAGATTTACGAGGATGTTGCCAGGGCTGGAGAATTTTAGCCATGAGAAAAGATTGAATCGGCTGGGGTTATTTTCTTTGGAACAAAGGAGGCTGAGGGGAGATTTAATTGAGGTATATAAAATTATGACGGGACTAGATAGAGTGGATAGGGAGGACCTATTTTCCTTAGCAGAGGGGTCAGTGACCAGGGGCATAGATTTAAAGTAATTGGTAGAAGGATTAGAGGGGAGCTGAGGAGAAATGTTTTCACCCAGAGGGTGGTGGGGGTCTGGAACTCACTGCTGGAAAGGGTGGTAGAGACAGAAACCCTCAACTCATTTAAAAAGTACTTGGATGTGCACTTAACCTACAGGATTACGGACCAAGTGCTGGAAAGTGGGACGAAGCTGGATAGCTCTTTTTCGCCCGGCATGGACACGATAGGCCGAATGGCCTCCTTCTGTGCTGTAACTTTCTATGATTCTAAAAAAGGAACCAACATTGTCAATACCAAAGAACAAAGCTGCAGTGTTTTGCAAATCTAATTGAACAAGCAATAGAATGAAATTACATCCATTTTTTTGTTTAAGGTGTCTCAATTAGGCATTCCTGCAATCAAGTTTTTTTTTATTCGTTCATGGGATGTGGGCGTCGCTAGTGAGGCCAGCATTTATTGCCCATCCCTAATTGAGAAGGTGGTGGTGAGCCGCCTTCTCGAACCACTGCAGTCCGTGTGGTGAAGGTTCTCCTACAGAGCTGTTAGGAAGGGAGTTCCAGGATTTTGACCCAGCGACGATGAAGGAACGGCGATATATTTCCAAGTCGGGATGGTGTGTGACTTGGAGGGGAACGTGCAGGTGATGTTGTTCCCATGTGCCTGCTGCCCTGTCCTTCTAGGTGGTAGAGGTCGCGGGTTTGGGAGGTGCTGTCGAAGAAGCCTTGGCGAGTTGCTGCAGTGCATCCTGTGGATGGTACACACTGCAGCCACAGTGCACTGGTGGAGAAGGGAGTGAATGTTTAGGGTGGTGGATGGGGTGCCAATCAAGCGGGCTGCTTTGCCCTGGATGGTGTCGAGCTTCTTGCTTCTTGAGTGTTGTTGGAGCTGCACTCATCCAGGTAAGTGGAGAGTATTCCATCACACTCCTGACTTGTGCCTTGTAGATGGTGGAAAGGCTTTGGGGAGTCAGGAGGTGAGTCACTCGCTGCAGAATACCCAGCCGCTGACCTGCTCTTGTAGTCACAGTATTTATATGGCTGGTCCAGTTAGGTTTCTGGTCAATGGTGACCCCCAGGATGATGATGGTGGGGGATTCGGCGATGATAATGCCGTTGAATGTGAAGGGGAGGTGGTTAGACTCTCTCTTGTTGGAGATGGTCATTGCCTGGCACTTGTCTGGCACAAATGTTACTTGCCACTTCTGAGCCCAAGCCTGGATGTTGTCCAGGTCTTGCTGCATGCAGGCACGGACTGCTTCATTATCTGAGGGGCTGCGAATGGAACTGAACACTGTGCAATCATCAGAAAACATCTCCATTTCTGACCTTATGATGGAGGTAAGGTCATTGATGAAGCAGCTGAAGATGGTTGGGCCTAAGACACTGCCTTGAGGAACTCCTGCAGCAATGTCCTGGGGCTGAGATGATTGGCCTCCAACAACCACTACCATCTTCCTTTGTGCTAGGTACAACCCCAGCCACTGGAGAGTTTTCCCCCTGATTCCCATTGACTTCAATTTTACCAGGGCTCCTTGGTGCCACACTCGGTCAAATGCTGCCTTGATGTCAAGGACAGTCACTCTCACCTCACCTCTGGAATTCAGCTCTTTTGTCCATGTTTGGACCAAGGCTGTAATGAGGTCTGGAGCCGAGTGGTCCTGGCGGAACCCAAACTGAGCATTGGTGAGGTTGTTATTGGTAAGTGCCGCTTGATAACACTGTCGACAACACCTTCCATCACTTTGCTGATGATTGAGAATAGGGTGATGGGGCGGTAATTGGTCGGATTTGATTTGTCCGGCTTTTTGTGGACAGGATATACTTGGGCAATTGTTCACATTGTCGGGTAGATGCCAGTGTTGTAGCTGTACTGGAACAGCTTGGCTAGAGGCGCGGCTAGTTCGGGAGCAAAAGACTTCAGCACTACTGCCGGGATGTTGTCGGGGCCCATAGCCTTTGCTGTATCCAGTGCACTCAGCCGTTTCTTGATATCACGTGGAGTGAATCGAATTGGCTGAAGACTGGCTTCCGTGATGGGGCGGATATTGGGAGGAGGCAGAGATGGATCATCCACTCGGCACTTCTGGCTGAAGATGGTTGCAAACGCTTCAGCCTTGTCTTTTGCACTCACATGCTGGACTCTGCCATGATTGAGGATGGGGATATTTATAGAGCCTCCTCCTCCCGTTAGTTGTTTAATCGTCCACCACCATTCACTTTGATCTAATCCGTTGGTTGTGGAATCGCTTAGCTCTGCCTACACCATGTTGCTTCCGCTGTTTAGCGTGCATGTAGTCCTGAGTTGTAGGTTCACCAGGTTGGCACCTCATTTTTAGGTACGCCTGGTGCTGCTGCGGGCATGCTCTTCTACACTCCGCATTGAACCAGGGTTAATCCCCTGGCTTGTTGGTAATGGTCGAGTGAGGAATATGCCGGGCCATAAGGTTACAAATTGTGCTGGAATACAATTCTGCTGCTGCTGATGGCCCACAGTGCCTCATGGATGCCCAGTTTTGAGCTGCTAGATCTGTTCTGAATCTATCCCATTTAGCACAGCGATAGTGCCACACAACACGTTGGATGGTGTCCTCAGTGCAAAGACGGGACTTCGTCTCCACGAGGACAGTGGACCAATTCAGCATTATTTAAAAAGTAATATCATTCTTTGACCAGTTTCCAAGGTCTCATTTTTGAGGTAAATACTCCTCAACATAACATTCTTTTAGCAATTTATTTTAAGATATTTAACAAAGGTCAGCGGTGAAATCCCTCCTCTGAGTTATATTGATACCTGAGGGAAATAGAATACTAGAACGGTTTTATGGGTAATATCAGCCAAATCATAAGTGTTTGCTGTTCCTGTCTATTGCACACACTGCGGAAATCTTTATTATTCATTCGGACAGGAAATATGACTTTGGACCATGAGCAAAGCAATGTTCCTTAATCCGACATGGGGATGACTTCAGGCATCATCTCAGTCTCCCCACATAGGATTGAAACCCATAGTCTTCAGGCCTAGCGGGCATATTACTTCCTACCACTACACTGAATGCCCGCTAAGGCAAATTTGATTCATTCCCAATGTATTTCTCCACTCTTTGGTCGTATTTCATACAACGTTTCAAGTTGAGTAATTTATCAGAGGAATAACAGCTGGTTAATTGTTGTAGACAAAGCATAAAACCGACTTGTAATTGCTGCTTTGCAGTCTAGCATAGCAAACTTCTTTACAGTATATCATTACAAGACAATAAGGCTTTGATTATGTGAGTAGAAAACCCCAACATGGGTATGAAACAATTTAAAACAATTACTGTCAGCACAAAATTTACTGACTTTAATTTCATGCTGTTCATTTTCATTGGTTTATATGACATACACTTTCATTATCCAGCCTCGGTACACTTCTGTTATCTGTCATAAAAATTAAACTTCTGAGTAGTACATCCATTTAAGTATGCACTTTCATGTTAATACTAGCAATTAGTCTGAATCAGTGTGGGTCAGCCCACAAAATGAGACTCAAAAGATGCACAAAGCAGCTAATAGAAAAACTTTGTGCTCTAATTGGGTATTTGAACTTTTTGTGTGAATTTTGTAGCTGCCTCACATTTGACAGAAAATGCAAATTTGCACATGGTAACAGTTGTAAAAGCTTGTTGAAAAATTTCAGTACAGATCTCTGTTCCGGAATAAAGTCAGCATATTGTCAAAAACATTATAAAGATATTTATCGGTTCTGACTATCTCACACATATGCTATGCTTTAACTCCAGATTTGTTTGACAGTATTTGTTTTTCATTTTTCTGAATAGTAGGTGAAGATTCTGTTGAAATTTTCCTCACAGCCATTTATTTATTTGTCAGTTCACTCCATTGTCACTTAACATACCAACGCACTGAGTTCAGGATGCTATAATTGCAACGGAGAAATACAGTAACATTCCTCTTCATTATAAAATATCATCCTACTAATCATGGAATCATAGAATGATACAGCACAGAAGGAGATGATTCGGCCCATCGGCCTGTGCCGTCTCTTTGAAAGAACTATCCAATTAGTTCCACTCTCCTGCTCTTTCCCTATGGCCCTGCAAATTTTTCCCCTTCAAGTATTTATCCAATTCCCTTTTGAAAGTTATTATTGAATCTGCTTCCACCACCCTTTCAGGCAGTGCGTTCCAGTGCTGCGTAAAAAAAAATTCTCCTCATCTCGCCTCTGGCTCTTTTGCCAATTACCTTAAATCTGTGTCCTCTGGCTATCGACCCTTCTGCTACTGGAAACAGTTTCTCCTTATTTGCTCTGTCAAAATTCTTCATTGCATAAGAACATAGGAACATAAGAAACAGAAGCAGGAGTAGGCCATACGGCCCCTCGAGCCTGCTCTGCAATTCAATAAGATCATTGTAAGGAATCTTACAACACCAGGTTATAGTCCAACAGTTTTATTTGAAAATCACAAGCTTTTGGAGGCTTTCTCCTTCGTCAGGTTCGTCACTTCACCTGACGAAGGAGAAAGCCTCCGAAAGCTTGTGATTTTCAAATAAAGCTGTTGGACTATAACCTGGTGTTGTAAGATTCCTTACATTTGTCAACCCCAGTCCATCACCGGCATCTCCACAATAAGATCATGGCTGAGCTCCTACCTCAATTCTACTTTCCTGTCCGATTCCCCCTATCCCTTGATTCCCTTAGAGTCCAAATATTTTTTTTTATTTGTTCATGGGATGTGGGCGTCGCTGGCGAGGCCGGCATTTATTGCCCATCCCTAATTGCCCTTGAGAAGGTGGTGGTGAGCCGCTTTCTTGAACTGCTGCAGTCCATGTGGTGATGGTTCTCCCACAGTGCTGTTAGGAAGGGAGTTCCAGGATTTTGATCCAGCGACGATGAAGGAACGGCGATATATTTCCAAGTCGGGATGGTGTTTGACTTGGAGGGGAACGTGCAGGTGGTGTTGTTCCCATGTGCCTGCTGCTCTTGTCCTTCTAGGTGGTAGAGGTCGTGGGTTTGGGAGGTAGTGTTGAAGAAGTCTTGGCGAGTTGCTGCAGTGCATCTCAGTCTTGAATATACTCAATGACTGTGCATTCACAGCCCTCTGGGGTAGAGAATTCCAAAGAATCACAACCCTCTGAGTGAAGAAAGTTTTCCTCATCTCGGTCCTAAATGGTCGACCCCTTATCTTGAGACTATAACCTCTAATTCTAGAATCTCCGGTCAGGGGAAACAACCTCTCAGCCTGTCAAGCCCTCTAAGAATTTTATACATTTCAATGAGATCACCTTTAATTCTTCTAAACTCCAGAGAATATGGGCCCATTCTTCTCAATCCAGGAGGTGTTCAATAGAGGTGTTCATTATTTTGAACACCTTTATTAAATCTCCCCTTAACCTTCTCTGTTCTAAGGAGAACAACCACAGTTTCTCTAGTCTCTCCATGTTACTGAAGTCCCGCATCCCTGGTACCATTCTAGCAAATCTCCTCTGCACCCTCTCTAAGGCCTTGCCTTCATGTCATCTGAAATTATGCACTGTATATGTATGTCCAGGCCATCAATATATATCAAAAAGAGTAGTCCTAATATCAACCCCTGGGGGGTACCACTGTATACTTCCTTCAATCTGAAAAACAACCATTCACCATTACTCTGCTTTCTGTCTCTTAGCCAATTTCGTATCCATTCTGCCACTGTCACTTTAATCCCATGGGCTTTAATTTTGCTAACAAGTCTATTATGTGGTACTTTATCAAAAGCCTTTTGAAATTCCATATACACATCAAACGCTCTACTTTCGTAAACCCTCTCCGTTACTTCAGCAAAGAAGTCAATCGAGTTCGTCAAACATGATTTTCCTTTAACAAATCTATGCTGGCTGTCATTTATTAACCTATATTTTTCCAAGTGACAATTAATTTTGTCTCAGATTATTTGGGGTAATTTTAACCCCCAAGAACGGGTGAATTGGGGGAGGGTGGGCAGTGAAAATGATAAGAAATCGGAGCAGGAATGCATCCAGGCTCCAACACACTCACTTCCAGGTTTGACCCAGATGCGTTTGGATGCACGTGTGCAACAGACACTCGGAATTCCCGCCGGCACTTAAAGCCGGCAGGCCGATATTTAAAGGGCCAATTTAGGCATTTAAACCACTTAAGGGGATTAACTTTTTGTGTATTGAGCTACACAAATGATTTTAGCTTTCCCTGAACGTGTCTCCCGTGGCCTCTGAATCACGCCATGGAAACGGAGACGAGTAGCAGCCAACCCTCATTTGGACCTTTAAACCAGTGATTGATACATGTGGATAAGAGGTGTGTTTTTGCAGCGGGGCACTCAATTCTCTCAGACAAACCTTCGGCTGGTAGTTCTTTGCGTTTAGATTGAGATTTCTTTGTTCACACTGAGATTTCTTGTGCTCAGATAAATTTATCTACATTTTGGAGCCGCTCAAACTGACAACATCAGGATGGGGGGTGGGGTGCAATGGATCTATTCCACAGCACATCTGAGGAGGAGATACATCACCATCCGCGGCAGGCATGACTTGCAGTTCTGGGAGTTGCAGATGCACAAGACAGAGGTGCGCCACAAGGATCTGCAGAGAGGGGAGGAACGGAGGGGCTGAGATCGCAGGAGGCACGATCCACGTGAAAGGGTTTACAGGCAGAAGCTGAGCTTCCTGGATCTTTTTGAGGAGCAGTGCCTACGCAGGCTTAGAATGAGTCACCAGGTGGTCGCAGATGTCTACACACTCCTTCAGTCAGAGCTGCTCCCAGCTGGGCCTGGTGGTCATGCCTTGCCCCTTGCAGATAAAATCATCATGCGGGGTCAGGTGAGGGGAAATTTAGAAATCTAATCAGGAAAGCCAAAGCAACAGAGCAGTGTAGTGATTTGGGTAAAGATAAGCAGAGTGTGGTTGGAAGGGGCAGAGAGTTTACCAATAATAGTGCATCAGCAAATAATGTCAAAGCAGGAAAAAATGGTAAAATGTCAAAATTAAAGGCTCTTTATCTGAATGCATGGAGAATTCGTAACAAGATAGATGATTTAATTGCACAGGTAGAGATAAATGGGTTTATCTAATAGCCATTACAGAAACACGGTTGCAAAGTGACCAAGGTTAGGAGCTAAATATTCCAGGGTACATGACGTTTAGAAAAGACAGGCAGAATGGAAAGGGAGGGGGTGTAGCCCTAATAATAAAGGATGATATTAGGAAAGTGGTGAGAAAGGACCTTGGCTCAGAAGATCAGGAAGTAGAATCAGTATGGGTGGAAATAAGAAATAACAAGGGGCAGAAAACACTGGTGGGAGTAGTTTACAGGCCCCCTAATAGTAGCAATACCGTTGGACAGAGAATTAATCATGAAATAATAGGAGCTTGTAACAAAGGTAATGCAGTAATCGTGGGGGACTTTAATCTTCATATAAACTGGGCAAATCAAATTGGCAAAGGTAGTTTGGAGACGAGTTCATGGAATGCATCTGAGACGGTTTCCTGGAGCAATATGTCGTGGAACCAACCAGGGAACAGGCTATTTTAGATCTTGTATTATGTAATGAGACAGGGTTAATTAGTAATCTCACAGTAAGAGATACTCTGGGGAAGAGTGATCATAATATGATAGAACTTCACAATGAGTTTGAGAGTGACATACTTAAGTCAGAAAATAGAGTCTTAAACTTAAATAACAATTACATAGGTATGAAGGGTGAGTTGGCTAAGGTAGATTGGGAAACCAAATTAAAGGGTATGATGGTTGAAAAGCAATGGCAAACATTTAAAGAAATATTTCAATATTCTCAACAAATATACATTCCATTGAGAAATAAAAACTCCATGGGAAAAGTGATCCACCCGTGGCTAACCGAAGAAGTTAAGGATTGTATTAAATTAAAAGAAGAGGCCTATAATGTTGCCAAGAAGAGCAGTATGCCTGAGGATTGGGAGAATTTTAGAAACCAGCAAAGGACTGCGGTGATTTTACAATCCTAGCCCCTTTGGGACTATCCCAGAGCAAGAGTACTTTTCAAGCATTCACTTTCAACCTAAGGTCGAGGTAGCTAATTCCTAGATATACTGAATGGTTCTGAAGGTCTGGTCTATCTCTCCCCAAGGGAAAGGGATCACCCGAGAATATTACCATCCTCCAGATAGTGTTTTTAGCAAGTTCCAGCCAGATTGTAATATCCCGGATATTGTGAGGGTCCAGGGGTTTCTCCTCAGTAATGTACCTCTTCAATAGAAGAGTGTACGGAGATGGGGTTCACGAATTAGTGATACAGAAGACTACGCAAGACAATATAAAAACTATACAGAGGTTTATTGATGAAACAATTTGCAATCTATAGCTGGTGAGTCTGGTCAATCGCAACATTAACAGTTTCTTAAAAAGGTAAAAATTATAATTCTTAAAAGCATTTAGACAGGATAGCCATCAATTATCAAGATAGCTTTTATCTTAAATCCCCGAGTAGTAGGAGTCACTTTACTCTGATAGTCGAGAGACGCTTCAGCCCTTCTAAGTAAATCTAAAAAACTTGATGTGGAGATGCCGGTGATGGACTGGGGTTGACAATTGTAAACAATTTTATAACACCAAGTTATAGTCCAACAAATTTATTTTAAATTCCACAAGCTTTCGGAGGCTTCCTCCTTCGTCAGGCTTCCTCCTTCCACACAGTTCACCTGACGAAGGAGGAAGCCTCCGAAAGCTTGTGGAATTTAAAATAAATTTGTTGGACTATAACTTGGTGTTGTAAAATTGTTTACAACTAAAAAACTTGAGCTGAGCTCTCAGAATTTATATCATTTTTTCCCATTACTTCATCTTGGCTGTGAGCATTCTTGTTGACAAGGCTCTTGTTGATTAACTTGGTTTCAATTCTTACTTGTTAATATTAATCAAAACTAGTAACATTTTAGCTGACCACTGTTTTTCTTCAGCCTATGTTCATTGTAAAGTACTGGTTAAAGGTAGGTGCTCTTGAGCCAGCTGCTGTTTACAGCTTTTTGCTTATCTGTGTCCCATTGTGTTGGGTTAGCAAGGAATGCTGTAAGGTGGACCCCCTTGACCATATCTGCTGTCTTCACAATGTACTTATTTGTGTCCCATTGTTTTGGGTTTATCAGTTACTTGTCAAAGGTATGTCCCCTTGATGAAATCAATTGTGTTTACAATTGTTAACCGCAGTCCATCACCGGCATCTCCACATCTTGATGAAATCAATCATCAATGATTTAGCTGACTGGTGTTTTCAGCATTTTGTTTACTGCAAAGTATTTTCAAATGATTATTTAAAAATGTTAAAAGTTTGTTGTAAAAGGTCTTCAATTGATTATTAAAAGTAGGTACCCCTTGTTCCCAAATT
The DNA here is from genome assembly GCF_035084215.1 of Heptranchias perlo. Lineage (NCBI taxonomy): Eukaryota > Metazoa > Chordata > Chondrichthyes > Hexanchiformes > Hexanchidae > Heptranchias > Heptranchias perlo. Next base: position 18,236,673 of record NC_090339.1, read on the forward strand.
CCTTCACAGGATGACCAAAAAATTGATAAAAAGAGAGAAAATAGGATATGAAAGTAAACTAGCAAGAAATATAAAAACGGATTGTAAGAGTATCTACAAGTATGTAAAAAGGAAGAGAGTAGCAAAAGTAAACTTTGGTCTCGTAGAGGCTGAGACAGGAGAAATTATAATGGTGAATCAGGAAATGGTAGATGCGTTAAACAAATATTTTGTATCTGTCTTCACAATTGAAGACACAAAAAACATAACAGAAATGGTGGGGAACCAAGGGTCTAATGAGAGTAAAGAACTTAAAGTAATTAATATCAGTAGAGAAAAAGTACTTGAGAAACTAATGGGACTAAAAGCTAATAAGTCCCCTGGACCTGATGGCCTACATCTGAGGGTTCTAAAAGAGGTGGCTGTAGAGATAGTGGATGCATTGGTTATGATCTTCCAAAACTCCCAAGATTCGAGAACGCTCCCCTTGGATTGGAAGGTAGCAAATGTGACTCCACTATTCAAGAAAGGAGTGAAAGAGAAAACAGGGAACTACAGGCCAGTTAGCCTGACATTAGTCGTCGGGAAAATGCTGGAATCCATTATTAAGGAAGTGGTAACAGGGCTCTTAGAAAATCATAATATGATTAGGCAGAGTCAACATGGTTTTATGAAAGGGAAATCGTGTTTGACAAACCTATTAGAGCTTTTTGAGGATGTAACTAGCAGGGTAGATAAAGGGGAACCAGTGGATGTCATATATTTGGATTTTCAAAAGGCATTCAATAAGGTGCCACATAAAAGGTTGTTACACAAGGTAAGGGCTCATGGGGTTGGGGTAATATATTAGCACGGATAGAGGATTGGTTAATGGACGGAAAACAGAGAGTAGGAATAAATGGGTCATTTTCAGGTTGGCAGGGTGCAGCAAGGATCGGTACTTGGACCTCAGCTATTTACGATCTATATTAATGACTTAGATGAAGGGACTGAGTGTAATGTATCCAAGTTTGCTGATGATACAAAGGTAGGTGGGAAAGTAAGCTATGAGGAGGACACAAAGAGTCTGCAAAGGGATATAGATAGGTTAAGTGAGTGGGAAAGAAAGTGGCAGATGGAGTATTATGTGGGGAAATGTGAAAGTCTCCACTTTGGTAGGAAGAATAGAGAAATAGAATATTTTTTAAATGGTGAGAAACTATTAAATGTTGATGTTCAGAGAGACTTGGGTGTCCTCGTACAAGAAACACAAAAAGTTAGCATGCAGGTACAGCAAGCAATTAGGAAAGCAAATGGAATTTTGGCCTTTATTACAAGGGGGTTGGAGTACAAAAGTAAGGAAGTCTTACTACAATTGTACAGGGCTTTGGTGAGACCTCACCTGGACTACTGTGTACAGTTTTGGTCTCCTTATCCAAGGAAGAACTTTCTTGCCTTAGAGGCAGTGCAGCGAAAGTTCACTAGATTAATTCCTGAGATGAGAAGGTTGTCCTATGAGGTGAGGTTGAGTAGAAAGGGCCTATACTCTTTGGCGTCTAGAAGAATGAGAGGTGATCGAATTGAAACATAGAAGATTATGAGGGGGCTTGACAGGGTAGATGCTGAGAGGTTGTTTCCCATGGCTGGAGAGTCTAGAACTAGGGGGCATAATCGCAGGATAAAGAGTCGGCCATTTAAGATTGGGATGAGGAGGAATTTCTTCACTCAGAAGGATTTGAATCTTTGAAATTCTCTACCCCAGAGGGCTGTGGATGCTGAGTTGTTGAATATATTCAAGGCTGAGATAGACAGGTTTCTGGACTCTAGGAGAATCAAGGGATAGGGGGATCGGGCAGGGGAGTTGAGGTCAAAGATCAGCCATGATCTGATTGAATGGCGGAGCAGGCTCGAGGGGCCATGTGGCCTACTCTTGCTCCTATTTCTTATGTTCTTACCGCTGCCCTCAATTTCTTCACCTCCTGATCCTTCCAGTGCGCCACCGGTGACTTCTCCATGGCCTCTCAGTCATCTACACGTAAGTCTATATGATAGGTGATGGATGGCTTGTTTGTCAAGGCATCCAACTACGTCAACTTCCCCTGCGACGGCATTAGCCAGACTGAGAGGGCAGTGGCTGTTAACTTTCTGGCTGGCTTCCCATGGGCGCAGAGTGTAATTGATTGCACACAAGTAGCAATCCGAGGACCTCCACATGAACCAGGACTGTTCATCAACCAAAAGGGATATCACTACATCAATGTGCAGCTGGTTTGCGACCACCGCAGGAGGTTTCTGTGGTTGTGTAGCAGATTCTCTGGCAGTTGCCATGATTCCTTCATTTTGCATGAGTCTAACATCCCGGTTCTCCTCCAGACAGACTTAAGAGCTGGCAACTTGGAGACAAGGGATACCCGCTGTAAACGTAGCTTGTGACACCTATGAGAAACCCTACCTATGCGGCACAGCAGCGGTACAATGATAGTCAGATAACCACCAGGTCTGTCATTGAACAAGCCATAGGAATGCTGAAGATGCATTTGAAGTGCCTGGATCGCTTTGGGGGAGTCCGACAGTACTCACCAGCGAGGGTGTGCAGAATAATAGTCGTGTGTTGTGTCCTGCAGACCATCGCTCAGCAGAGAGGGTTACAGGTGGACGAGCTCAAATGTGCTCATGAAGCATCCGCATCTGCCGGCAACATTGAAGAAGGTGATGATGATGAGGAAGAGGGCGAAGATGGGGATCACATTGCCAGAGCAGCAGTGGACATGGCTGCTCGTGATGCCAGGGATTCACTCATATCTATGAGATCTGCAAACTGAAGATAGTGAACTACTCAGACCACCTGAAACAACCACCACCACCACCAACACAAAACAGTCCTTCAACCACGTATACACCCATTGTACATGCGTACACTGGGTGGCATCATGTCTTGTCATTCATGATGAAGCATAAGAATGGGCAAGACGTGGCAGTGGTGGTGAGAATTATAATATTTAATGTGCATTTTACAAAAAATAAATATAAATGAAAACCATGACATTTCATCATACACCCTTGTGCACACCCTTGGTGATTACAAAACCTTAGTCTTCCTCTTCCTAGCACTTCTACGTGGTGCATCCCCTGTGGTTTCAGCAGAAGTAGTGGCAGGTTGCTCAGATTCATGCCCTAACTGATGAGTTGCTCTCAGCGTACGTCCTCTGGGTACTGAAGCCCGTGATGGCCCCGCCAAAGACTGCTCCACCTTCACCTGTGCAGAGACAGACTCAGACATCGGGAGAGGAGGCAGAAGTACTGGTTGAGGGGAGGGCAACGGGTGAGATGTGGGAGCACTTTGAGTGTAATCCCCACTTCCATGTCCCCTTTTGCCATCATCCCTCTCCTGGACCAGCACAACGTCACTTCCACCACTCTGCTGGAGGAGATGTGTGTTTTCTAAGACCGGATGAAGTTTTGGTCTGCTTGTTTAAGGCGGCAGATGTGTTGGCATCCAGAGACCGCATGGCCATTGTCATGTCCTGCATGGACTCATTTGAGAGCCGTGCTTGAAGCTCAATGGAGGCTGCCACTCTCTCCATCGAAGACATTCCCGCACTTACATGCACCACCAATTCACTAGTGATGGAGCTGGACTCCTCCATCCTATCTGCTATTGTAGAGAGTACTTGCGATACCTTTTCCATCACCTCACAAAGGTGCAGGTGGATCTTGATCATTCTCACTCTCAGCGATGTCCCCTGGGGTTCATCATCTGGGTCCAGCTGAGCAGAGCTTGGAGAGGAGTGTGCCCCCCTTCCCAACACGGATTCTCCACAGCTGTCCCTGCCACCGGTGTCTGCTCGTGCTCACTTGTGAGTGTTGAATCACCAGGTGACAGCCGAACTATCGTCGAACAGGACCCACTGAAGTATGAGTATCTGCGCTGGTGCGTGGCTGGATGTGATTTAACGGTGCACCCTCAGAGGCATGGAGCTCCACTGAGGAATTGCTTTCTTCCTCGAAAAATAGAGTGGCTTTATCTTTAAACTGGAGAGTATGTGCAAGTCACTCATGACATCAATGCTGGTCTGTCTGTCTGTCCACCTCTTCCACTTACTTTCAGCTCCATGGCAACTGCCTCTTCAGGTATGGTAGCATAGTGGTTATGTTACTGGACGAGTAATCCAGAGGCCTGGACTAAAATCCAGAGTCATGAGTTCAAATCCCACCACGGCAGCTGGCGAATTTAAATTCAATTAATTAAATTCAATTAATTAAATAAAAATCTGGAATTAAAATACTAGTATCAGTAATGATGGCCATGAAACTACCGGATTGTCGTAAAAACTCATCTGGTTCACTAATGTCCTTTAGGGAAGGAAACCTGCCGTGCTTAGCCGGTCTGGCCTATATGTGACTCCAGACCCACAGCAATGTGGTTGATTCTAAATTACCCTCTGAAATGGCCTAGCAAGCCACTCAGTTGTAAAATCTCACTACAAAAAGTCATAATAAGAATAAAACCGGACGGACCACCCGGCATCGGACCACTAGGCACCGGACACGACAACAGCAAAACACCAAGCCCAGTCGATCCTGCAAGGTCCTCCTTACTAACATCTGGGGACTTGTGCCAAAATTGGGAGAGCTGTCCCACAGACTAGTCAAGCAACAGCCTGACATAGCCATATTCACAGAATCATACCTTTCAGCCAATGTCCCAGACTCTTCCATCACCATCCCTGGGTATGTCCTGTCCCACCGGCAGGACAGACCCACCAGAGGTGGCGGTACAGTGATATACAGTCAGGAGGGAGTAGCCCTGGGAGTCCTCAACATTGACTCTGGACCCCATGAAATCTCATGGCATCAGGTCAAACATGGGCAAGGAAACCTCCTGCTGATTACCACCTACCGTCCTCCCTCAGCTGATGAATCAGTCCTCCTCCATGTTGAGCACCACTTGGAGGAAGCACTGAGGGGAGCAAGGGCACAAAATGTACTCTGGGTGGGGGACTTCAATGTCCATCACCAAGAGTGGCTCGGTAGCACCACTACTGACCGAGCTGGCCGAGTCCTGAAGGACATAGCTGCTAGACTGGGCCTGCGGCAGGTGGTGAGCGAACGAACACGAGGGAAAAACTTACTTGACCTCGTCCTCACCAATCCACCTGTCGCAAATGCATCTGTCCATGACAGTATTGGTAGGAGTGACCACCACACAATCCTCGTGGAGATGAAGTCCCGTCTTCGCACTGAGGACACCATCCAACGTGTCGTGTGGCACTACCACCGTGCTAAATGGGATAGATTCAGAACAGATCTAGCAGCTCAAAACTGGGCATTCATTAGACGCTGTGGGCCATCAGCAGCAGCAGAATTGTATTCCAGCACAATCTGTAACCTCATGGCCCGGCATATTCCTCACTCTACCATTACCAACAAGCCAGGGGATCAACCCTGGTTCAATGAGGAGTGTAGAAGAGCATGCCAGGAGCAGCACCAGGCGTAACTAAAAATGAGGTACCAACCTGGTGAAGCTACAACTCAGGACTACATGCATGCTAAACAGCGGAAGCAACATGCTATAGACAGAGCGAAGCGATTCCACAACCAACGGATCAGATCAAAGCTCTGCAGTCCTGCCACATCCAGTCGTGAATGGTGGTGGACAATTAAACAACTAACGGGAGGAGGAGGCTCTGCAAACATCCCCATCCTCAATGATGGCGGAGTCCAGCACGTGAGTGCAAAAGACAAGGCTGAAGCGTTTGCAACCATCTTCAGCCAGAAGTGCCTAGTGGATGATCCATCTCGGCCTCCTCCCGATATCCCCACCATCACGGAAGCCAGTCTTCAGCCAATTCGATTCACTCCACGTGATATCAAGAAACGGCTGAGTGCACTGGATACAGCAAAGGCTATGGGCCCCGACAACATCCCAGCTGTAGTGCTGAAGACTTGTGCTCCAGAACGAGCTGCGCCTCGAGCCAAGCTGTTCCAGTACAGCTGCAACACTGGCATCTACCCGACAATGTGGAAAATTGCCCAGGTATGTCCTGTCCACAAAAAGCAGGACAAATCCAATCCGGCCAATTACCGCCCCATCAGTCTACTCTCAATCATCAGCAAAGTGATGGAAGGTGTCATCGACAGTGCTATCAAGCGGCACTTACTCACCAATAACCTGCTCACCGATGCTCAGTTTGGGTTCCGCCAGGACCACTCGGCTCCAGACCTCATTACAGCGTTGGTCCAAACATGGACAAAAGAGCTGAATTCCAGAGGTGAGGTGAGAGTGACTGCCCTTGACATCAAGTCAGCATTTGACCGAGTGTGGCACCAAGGAGCCCTAGTAAAATTGAAGTCAATGGGAATCAGGGGGAAAACTCTCCAGTGGCTGGAGTCATACCTAGCACAAAGGAAGATGGTAGTGGTTGTTGGAGGCCAATCATCTCAGCCCCAGGACAATGCTGCAGGAGTTGCTCAAGGCAGTGTCTTAGGCCCAACCATCTTCAGCTGCTTCATCAATGAACTTCCCTCCATCATAAGGTCAGAAATGGGGATGTTCGCTGATGACTGCACAGTGTTCAGTTCCATTCGCAACCCCTCAAATAATGAAGCAGTCCGAGCCCGCATGCAGCAAGACCTGGACAACATCCAGGCTTGGGCTCATAAGTGGCAAGTAACATTCGCGCCAGACAAGTGCCAGGCAATGACCATCTCCAACAAGAGACAGTCTAACCACCTCCCCCTGACATTCAACAGCATTACCATCACCGAATCCCCCACCATCAACATCCTGGGGGTCACCATTGACCAGAAACGTAACTGGACCAGCCATATAAATACTGTGGCTACGAGAGCAGGTCAGAGGCTGGGTATTCTGCGGCGAGTGACTCACCTCCTGACTCCCCAAAGCCTTTCCACCATCTACAAGGCACAAGTCAGGAGTGTGATGGAATACTCTCCACTTGCTTGGATGAGTGCAGCTCCAACAACACTCAAGAAGCTCGACACCATCCAAGATAAAGCAGCCCACTTGATTGGCACCCCATCCACCACACTAAACATTCACTCCCTTCACCACCAGCGTACTGTGGCTGCAGTGTGTACCATCCACAGGATGCACTGCAGCAACTCGCCAAGGCTTCTTCAACAGCACCTCCCAAACCCGCGACCTCTACCACCTAGAAGGACAAGAGCAGCAGGCACATGGGAACAACACCACCTGCACGTTCCCCTCCAAGTCACACACCATCCCGACTTGGAAATATATCGCCGTTCCTTCATTGTCACTGGGTCAAAATCCTGGAACTCCCTTCCTAACAGCAGTGTGGGAGAACCGTCACCACACGGACTGCAACGGTTCAAGAAGGCGGCTCACCACCACCTTCTCGAGGGCAATTAGGGAGGGGCAATAAATGCCGGCCTCGCCAGCGACGCCCACATCCCGTGAACGAATAAAAAAAAAAATCCTTAAAGGGCCTGGGAGCGAACATAAAGCAATATTCAAAAATCAGCACAGAAGCTAGTTTGCAATCAGCATACTGAGGTGTGCAACGGGTCAACCATTGATAACATCAATTCATGGTGTTAAAGTTCTGTCACCAGCAGTTTGTGGGTTGCCAGTCTTTCCATCCCTGATGGCCAGGTATTCAACCATGCGGCTGAGATTCAAGGCCTCCTCCCCTGCATCTCTCAGGGGCACTGTTTGTGGTGCCCCCCCCCCCCCCAAGTCCTACTCCTCTCCACTGCATTTTGCACTCTCTTCTCCTACAAGGGGAGAAAGAACAGACACGTGAGTGAGTGAAGGTGACGTCTTCACCCGATGAATGCATTGCTTTGGGTGAGGCTGACAATGAAAGAGATGCATCAGAGGGTGGGTATCAGACAGATTGATCACATTGCATCAGGATTGGGGTGAGTGGCAGTGGTGGGTTCACAAATGGGGAGGTGAGGAAGTGCACAGAAAGTGAAGGTAAGTTGATAATGAGACTTAAGTGGGTGTGAGGAGTGATGTGATGGAATAGGCTTGGCAAGACAGAGTGAGAAGGGGGATAATGTGCACCACAGGATGGTGTAGTTGAATCAATACTGTATTCACTTTTCCTGACTGGTTAGTTCATTAAAGTGCTTCCTGCATTGCACCCATGACTTTGCCATGGTGCTTCTGCTGCTCAGCTCCACTGCCACCTCCAGCCAGGCCTTCTTGGTGGCAGATCCAGGATGCTTCCTCTGATAAGCTGGGTATCGTATTTCCCACCTGCTCCTCACACCGGCCAGTTCCAACTCAAGAGAGGAGTCGCTAAAACAGGATGCTGCCTTCGACCTGTGATGCTGCATTTTTGAATTTTCCTCCTTTATCCTTCGAAATCCATGGTTGTAATGGCCCTTTAAATACTCCAGTTCCCAGCACATCATTCGGATGCGCTGTCCACCTGCTGCGCAGCTTGGAGACGTGAGCCCCGAAGTAACATTAAGGGCCTTCAATTTGGTTGCGACTGCTCGAGCCGATGCGCAGGAAAGTTTTCCCGGTTTCCCACGCAGTTATTCACCCGCTGACTTCCCGCTGCCATGTTAAAATCATGCTCATTGTCTCTAAAAGTTTCCCCACTGCCCACATTCATTGCCGGGTTTATCCCTCTCCACTTTTTTGAACAGGGGTGTAACATTTGCAATCCTCCAGTCCTCTGGCACCATTCCCATATCTAAGGAGGATTGAAAGATTGTGGTCAAAGTCTCCGCTATCTTCACCTTTACTTCCCTCAGCAACCTAGGATGCATCCCATCCAGACCAGGTGACTTTCCTACTTTGAGCCCTGCCAACTTTTTAAGTACCTCCTTCCTCTTTATCTATTTTTGTTCTATCCAATTGCTCTCCTACCTCCTCCTTTACTGTGACTTTGGCAGCATCCTTTTATTTAGGGAAGACAGATGCAAAGTATTCATTTAGTTCCTCAGCTATGCCCTCTGCCTCCACTAGAAGATCTCCTTTTTGGTCCCTCAGCGGCCCCACCCTTCCTTTGATTACCTTTTTACTATTTATATGTTTCTAAAAGACTTTTACCTGCCAAATCATTCATCTGATGAAGGGGATAATCTCCAAAAGCTTGTGATTTTAAAATAAATTTGTTGGACTATAACCTGGTGTTGTAAGATTCCTTACATTTGTCCACCCCAGTCCATCACCGGCATCTCCACATTAAGGAGATATGGAGAGAGATTGGGCCTATTAAAAGTGGGGAGCCTGACCGCGCCTTGTGCAGTGCACGGGGATTCTGGCTATGGTTTCAGGGTGAATATCAATGGGTTATTGGATTACTACTAGTTACAGGTAGGATATCGAGCATTGCACCTATTACTACCAGTTACATATGGACTATCAGTAAGTTATTGTATTACTATTGGTTAGGAGGGGAATCTGAGTGTTATCACTTTACTATTAGTTATCAGTGCAATTTCAGTGAGTTACCATTAGTTACTGATGGAATCAAAGTTCCTCCCACCTCTGGTTTCCCCTCTGTGAATCATTCTGCATCCTTCGATTTCTCTTCTTCCTCACCCTTGGTTTCCCCTCTTCCCCGCCCTCGGCTTTCCCCTCTTCCCCGCCCTCCGCTCTCCCCCGCCCTCGCTCTCCCCTCTTCCCCGCCCTCGCTCTCCCCTCTTCCCCGCCCTCGCTCTCCCCTCTTCCCCGCCCTCGCTCTCCCCTCTTCCCCGCCCTCGCTCTCCCCTCTTCCCCGCCCTCGCTCTCCCCTCTTCCCCGCCCTCGCTCTCCCCTCCTCCCCGCCCTCGCTCTCCCCTCCTCCCCGCCCTCGCTCTCCCCTCCTCCCCGCCCTCGCTCTCCCCTCCTCCCCGCCCTCGCTCTCCCCTCCTCCCCGCCCTCGCTCTCCCCTCCTCCCCGCCCTCGCTCTCCCCTCCTCCCCGCCCTCGCTCTCCCCTCCTCCCCGCCCTCGCTCTCCCCTCCTCCCCGCCCTCGCTTTCCCCTCCTCCCCACCCTCGCTTTCCCCTCTGTCTCATGGGTGGCCTCCTGGTTCTTGGAATTTCTTGCACAACCGCTGCTGGCATGAAATCATGAGCAAAAATACTCAACTACAGGGGATCCAGCTTTTACAAAGGTAAATGCAATAACAGTTATAGAAGTCATGTGATCAAATGTCATGTGATCAATTGTCATGTGATCAAACATCACATGGTCAGGTGGTCATGTAGTCAGAATGTCACATGATCAAACCTCTAGGAATGCCACCAACCAGAGTTGGCAACCCTACCTCATAAAGGAAAAATCTCATGAATCTTAATTGCTTATTATCTGATTAATATAGCATGACAGATATAAATGCTAATAATTTCAGTGGCCATGATTACATTGAAACCATTTGGTGATTGCCACCAAATTTCATATCTGACTTCACATGACCATGTCCGCAATCCATGTCAAAAGTAAGTGCAGTCAACCAAATCCAAGATGGATTTCAGACCCATTTTTCAAAACATACGAGCATATAAAATTGATGGGCAGGAAAAGACCAGCTGGTCCATCAAGCCTGCCCCACACCATGATGTCCGGAGCATCATGACTAAGGACTTCCTCCCTCCCCTAAAGTCTGAGTCCCCTTTGCAGTCTTTATCAATGAGCTGGAGTTGGGAATTTCTATTAATGTTACAAAATTTGAGGCTCACACTAAGCCACATATCCAGAAGACATTGTTAGAGAAGTTGATAGCATTGAAAACAATCTGGATAAATTAAGAAGGTGGGCTACAGAATGGCAAAGAGGTCTTATCATGGATAAATATTCGGAAATGCGCTTCAAATTAGGACAACATCCAAGATGAAAATATACAACTTTAAATTTTATGGTGTAAGAAGAATTACAAGGTAGATAAATGACAATATTTTGAAAGTTGGACTGCTAGAACACTGTATTTTTGTCTATTTTCAGAATCCACATTATCCTCTCTATCTAAGGAGTTTTGGGAGGAACCCTCCATTGAGATAGCTTCTAGAGGTTCACCCTCAGGATGAATTTACATATCAGGCAAAGGTTTATGGATGATATTTTGATATTCATCTTCAGCTGACTATGTTGAGCAAATTGAAAGACTCACCTTCCTTGTATCATGATGACAGGACACACAATGTTGCAAAGTACTTTTCAATATTACTTGCATCTCTGTGCACTCATATGAGGGAAACTGTCCAGGTCACCCACATGTCCTTAACATTGTCTTCTCTCCCTCCTAAGGAAAAATGGTCCATAACCATAACCACAGAAATACAACTAGGGAGGATTATGGTGCTGAATACCCAGAGTGCACAGGAACAGAAAGCGCTGCGTATCAAAGGCAGACAGGAGAATCTATGGGAGATGACAGGATTAGAGGTGATGTAGCAACAGATTGTTACTAATAGCTGAGAAATGCTCATCATAGGTAGTCTCAGTTTTATGTAATTTCTCAGGGCATTGTAATGGCATTACACTTAGCCACTACTTCTACAAGGGGAATGCCACTGTATGCACTGCTAAACAAACATTTGTGTGTTTCTCATCATAATGGGTACTTGCAGGAAGAACCTGGTCATGATAATGACCAGTGGCACTTCCAATGGGGAATTTGCTGCCAGAACCAATCTCAACTGTTGCCACCTCCTTTTCAACTGTGTCATGGCACCTCACTTGTCCAAGTACAAACAAAAGGACATCCACTCAGGAGGAAGCAGCTAGTGAGTCAAAACGGCTGTCACTGGGTGAAGCACTGAGCAGAGGGAGAGTGCCGTTTCTCCATGGAGGGTGGAGAAACGACTGCCCTTGCCTGAGGAGCCGAGGGACACAGATCTTAGGAACCGAGTCTTCAAAAAAGCAATGATTAGGGAGCATTGATCTCATGTGGAGTCAGTGGAGTGGGTTTTAACGCATATTGTTGAGATGATGAACAAATGGAAGGAGTCCAGTACCGGCATCTGCAACACTTTTCAGGAAGTTTTCCACAACCTGCTGAACATCCTGAAGATTGTGACAGCATCAAAGTCCTAGGAACAGCTTCTAACGAGGTTGGTGGCTTCCAGTGTGACAGCTAACAGTGCTACCATAGATACTTTGAACAGGACACTTTTACAGGACTTCTAAGACCTGATTTCTATTTAGTCTGTACTGACACCAACCAGTAGCTCCTTTGAGCCTGTACCTAGCACCAGTAGGATGCAAGAAGTGGGTGCAGATGCCATTGTCTCTCTGGAGAGTGGCATTGAGTGTGTTGCCTTAAGGTCCCCCCAAAAGCCTTCATGTGAGAGAGCTCCAGACATGGGCCATCCCCCGCCCCCCCACTACCTTACCAATGCAAGAGAAAGGCTTCCAGAAGCTGATCCCTCTGGGATAGCTGCTTCCCTGAGATGAGTGTCACCTCAGACCTCTAGGGCTTGAGAGGATCATCCCAGCCAGATACCTGTCAACCTTAATCAGGGAACATCTCATAGCAGAATTAAATCCCGAGCATGAGCAAATAAGTTAGCTGGTACAAAGGTTAGACACTGTGTTAAGAAATAGTTGTAGATAGTGGTTGGCACTTTTTTGACAATATGTTGTTCTGTACAACAAACATGGCTTGTGCACATAGAGTTCTGAGTTCATTTCTGTGTATGCTTTCTCTTTTTGAGTGTTTGGATGGTGACAGGGGAAATGCAGATTTCTGTCTTATGAAAGAACATGACAGATGCTTTGCCAGTAAGGGTCTTTATGTGGGTGTGTGGGTAGAATGGGCAGATGTGATGTGACTTTACTTGGTAAGTCAATCTTTTTTTAAAGTATCAGTTGTGTCCTCCTTTCGCTGGCTGCTAGTTGTCCTGTTCCATATCTTCTTCCAATATTCTGCAATGAGAAATGTTTGCTGTTTAAGTCTCTTGCTGGTCTGTATTGCAGGTTGCCATCAGATTTTTTTCAGGCACCTAAAAAGGGACTTGAGAATTTCCACAGTCTGGTCTTTGACAATTCTGTTAGTGGCATTGATATAGAAAGTTTCCCATGACTGCAGGGGATAGACCAGATCACCAATCAACCATTTGGATACAAGGCTCTGAGTCATGAGGGCTGACATGGTAGAATATCACATGATGAAAGTGTCATGGCAGCTTCCTGGGCACCTGGCATTGACGTGCAGGACAAAATGATTGGCATTGCACACTAGCTGAGCATTAACAGTATGAAAGCTTTTCCTATTCATTACACTGAGGGGGTTGTTGTATGGGGCTTTGAGTGGCATATGTGTTCCGTTAATTGCTCCGTGCACCTGTTGGAAACCTGCCAGTCTGTAAAATATTTTCTTGTATTTATCCCAGTGAGCATCTTTGTATAGCCTATTTTTTTTTCTTTATCTCACTTTTAATTTGTTTGTTAAGTGTCATGTTTGTTTAGCCTGAGCTTGTTGGTTTTGGGCACGAATTTATCCTGTGTGCTTAGCATTATACCTTTTAAGGTCTTGTCTTCTACTGCTTCTACTAAATTGATGTTGAATGATCTTCCTCAGTTTATTTGCTTTAGCTGTCCCCTAATTTCATTGAATTCATCCCTTTTTTAAGTTATGTACCTGGCTTCTAATCTTACATATTTCTGACCCCCAGATCATGTTAAATTTTATCATTCTGTGATTTCTGACCCCCCGGGGTGCTAAATCTTCCAGTTTGTGTACATTTTCTGGGTCATTAACGAATCCCAGATCAAGATCAGCATTACCTCTCGTGGCTTCCTTGACACACTGGGTCAAGAAGCAGTGTTCCATGACATCACCCAACTCTGACTCTAAAACACTTGGGCTGTTCCAGTTTATATTAGGCTTACTGAAGTCACCTATTAAATGAACTTTTCTGATCTCACATACCCTTTCTGTCACTTCATGGAGCAAATTGTCCTCTTTCTTTGGCTGACCTGGTGGTCAACTAGATACCCTTACTGTTAGCTTGCACTTTTCTATTTTTGAACTGTCTAACCGGAGTAATTCATTTTGTAGCTTTTTACCTCTCACAGGATGAACTTAATTTACTTCCCAGGTATCCCCGACATATCCCTGGGAACCTCACTTTTTTTACACTTTGTCTTTTTAAACACTCTGTATGCCTGCATGTTATAATCATTTCCATACTCTGGATTTAGCCATGTTTCTGATATTCCCACTACATCATAATTCCCCACTGCTACAATAGCCTGCAGTGCCAGCATCTTATTTCTAATCCTTCCAGCATTCATGTACATATATCTTATTATAGATTTGTCCCTTCTCTTATTCCCCTGTGTCTGCCTATCCCTGGCCTATGGTTCGTGTTTCTCTGGATATCTGTGTCCTTACCTAGCTGTTGACTACTTTCTACCCCCAGATCTGTCTCATCTGGGATTCAGTTTTCTCCTTCCCCACTGTAGGAACAGTGCTCGATAAATGACCCAAAGAGTGTCTTTGTGATTTGTTGGGGAAATGCCCTAAAATGTGTCTAACATGGAGTTTTAGCTTGGAAGCTGACTGCCAAAAATGGAGTTCAGCTGTTGAACTGAATGCTGGGAAAGGTTTTTAGCTGTCGCAAGTTTTCAGCTCGTTCAAGCCACGGAAACGCCTTAAACTAATTAAAGGCATAAGACCTCTAGGTTAATTGCACCAGGAAGATTTATGTTTATACAAACATTCCTTACTGCAATCAAATTTTGCTGTTCCTCATTTAGAATAACATTTGGTGAAACATCAAATTGTCAAAATCATGTGGAACACTTTGATAGATCAAGGGGGTGGGGTCATAAAAACTATTGCTGGAAGTCTGTCTTGCTGGGGAAAAGGCTATGCCCCAAGTGACTCAATGACAGTTGCAGGATTCCACATTTATCAGGTTTGATTGACAGAGTGGAGGGGGGAGGGAGTTGACTACCCTGATTAGTTAAGTGAATGTGGTTAAGTGAATGTAAGGAGGTTTCCTTTTGAAATTAAGATATAAAATAGAGGGTTCTGCACCCCTTCATTGGTGGACAATTAGTAATAGTTGCTGTAGTAGAGTGTGTGGTAATCTTTATCTTGGGAGAACAAGCTGTGGCTCTTTGTCTTTATAGTTGTAGTAGCAGTCTCTTTGTTAGTTCACTTAGCTTCTCTTTGTTCTTTTGTAAACAATTTTACAACACCAAGTTATAGTCCAATGATTTTATTTGAATATTCTCTTTGTTCTGTAAGAACCTTTACCTAACAGATGCAGAGAGGTGCTTTCACAGGGACACCAGACGTCTAATACTGGGCCCCTACTGTTCCCTTCAGTATCCCATTTAACCTTCCCTCAATCTATATACTGCTTTAGTTCCAGATAGACAGCCCACCATCCTGCAGGTATTGTCCTTATCGCACACCTGATTATTCACTCTCCTGAGCAAAGAATTGCATACAGCCAGAATCTCTTTGTGACTTGCAATCCAGGCTGATTTTCAAACTACCATTTCTTCTGGGACCTTATTACCATCTGCATTCTTGGACAGTGCCTGATATGTGTTCACTAATATAACCTCTTGTGTTACCTCAAGGGTTTCTAACCTTTCTTGCTTCTCTTGCCAACCTTAAACCATCCAGTATCCTCATTTGTTTTTTTGAAGCTCCAAAAAAAAATCTTACATGCTCTTCAGCATCCTTGCAATACATAAAGTTCTTAAAATCAAAAGTAAGTATTATATTCAGATGCTTCCTACCCAAAATAAAAAAAAATCTAAAGTAATATTGCAATATATTTGCATTCAATCCCATATATAATGAACACTCATGCCATACTGTACATTGGTTATATGTGGTTTATATGTCTCACACCAGTGCATTCCTATTCACTGAGGGACCTTGTGGGGTTTGCTTTGCTCCACTCCTCCAGCATTGTGACTATCGAAATAAAGGAATAACAGAGGCTGGGTTGATAGCGGGGGGACAGAATAAGCTTTGACAAGCAAGTAGTAGTGCTGAAAACCAAGACCTGAACTTACCCTCTCAAAAATTGTACAGGTGTAATCTGATTAAAACAATCATTACTCGGCCGATTACTTCATTGCTGAAGTTGTTGGCAGTATTGCCATGAAATAAAGTAAATAATTCCCAGCCACCAGTCTAACCTGCATTGTCCCGAGTTCTCTTTCTGATAATTTCCTTCCCCATGCCGCTCAGGTTATTAGCAAGGAATCCAATCAGTTGGGGACTGTCAGGTACCTATTACCTACATTAGCAGTCCTAACAATTGTCATGAAAGTTGAAACAGCTGCGGAGAGGGGAGGAACAGAAAAGAGCATTTTACTGATCATGCTGTATCTGTGCTTGTGAATGAAGACTGGCTTGGCAGCAGCCAATATTCATGCTGGTGGATTACACAGTCACTGTGCACAGGAGGAGGTGGCACAACAGGGCTGATAATGAGTGAGCACAGAGGCATTGCAACCACTGCTCAACTGATGGAGCTGACATTGCATAAAAATGGGAGGTGAGCTCATTTAAAGATTTCTCTGGCACTCCCAATAGTACATGACATGGTGGGATGCCATGGAGAAGTCAGGGGATGGAATGTCGAGTGCCAGCAATTTGTGAAGGGCTAATGGCTGTTTAAGGAGCCCAGAATTTTTTTCCCACTTTATACACAGTTGCAATTGAAAAATAGTTCCTTTTTTTCTGGCAGGGCTCTCCCTTCACTCCAAATGGGTGTCATGCATCTGTAGGGCTACTCGGATGTCCCAGTGCATTATGGGGAGACCCCTCATTTGCATAACGTCTGCAGCCTTAATCAACCTTGTACACAATATCTTAGGTGCATTGTAGATCTCTGGTTTCAGCACCCGATAATACGGACAGCAGCCATTGCAATATTGGGTCCAGTCCAGCTTCCAGGTAAAAACGTGCAGAATTTACAGATTGACATCACCCAACTAACAATATTATTGAGTGATAACCTTTTCTATTTTTGTAGGAAATAAAAATAGAAAATACTGGAAACACTCAGCAGATCAGGCAGCATCTGTGGAGAGCGAAACAGAGTTAACGTTTCAGGTCGATGACCATTTGTCAAAGACATCTGTTTTTGTAGGACGTGGCTTGACCTCATGGAACCAAATGAAATCAGGTGGTTGCAATCGATGATTCCCTGCACCTGTGGCAAACTGTCTGTATCAAAGAAATCTTGTTGCCTGGACTAAAGTCATTGTTGCTGAGTGCCAAAGAACACAAAGTAGGGTATGTTCCTTAGTAAAACCGATTATATTTTCAATGCATCGGTCCACTGAGGAATAGCTCAGCCTTGTCACATCACCTGTGGCAGCTTGAAAGTATCTTAAGCATACGAAACATGATTGCAGTCAATTTAAGAGTCAACAGTAGAGATATGCTCATACTGATATGCCCAACCAGTTAGAGGTCCATGAGAAAGAACAGTTCAACGGTCCAGATTTTCCTGCAATGACGAGATCGGTGACGTACACCATAAATTTTATCAACTAGCGCGCCATTGACAACTTACTCCAAAATTTGCTGGAAACATAATTAGAATACACTGCAGTGAGCATAGTGGTGAATCAGAAGTGGCACACATGCAGTAATTATATCATAATATCATAGTAGCTACAGCGCAGGATGAGACCATTCGGCCCACTGTGCCTGTGCCGGCTCTTAGAAAGAACTATCCAATTAGTCCCATTTCCTCTGGTCTTTCCCCATAGTCCTGAAATTTCTTTCCCTTCAAGTATTTATCCAATTCCCTTTTGAAAGTTACTATTGAATCTGCTTCTACCACCCTTTCAGGCAATGCATTCCAGATCAGTATAACTCGCTGCGTAAAAATATGTTTCCTCGTGTCGCCTCTGGCTCTTTTGCCGATCACCGTAAATCTGTGTCCTTTGGTTACTGACCCTTCCGCCACTGGAAACTGTTTCTCCTTATTTATTCTGTCAAAACCATTCATGATTTTGAACACCTCTACTAAATCTCCCTTTAGCCTTCTCTGTTCTAAGGAGAACAACCCAGCTTCTCCAGTCTCTCGATATAACTGACATCCCTCATCCCTGGCACCATTCTAGTAAACCTCTTCTGAACCCTCTCAATGCCTTGACATCCTTCCTATAGTGTTGTGCCCAGAATTGAACACAATACTCCAGCTGAGGCCTAACTAGTGTTTTATAAAGGTTTAGCATAACATTATTGCTTTTGTACTCCATGCCTCTATTAATAAAGCCCAGGATCCCTTGCTTTTTTTAACAGCCTTCTCAACTTGTCCTGCCACCTTCAAAGGTTTGTGTATGTGCACCCCCAGGTATCTCTGTTCCTGCACCCCCTTTAAAATGGTACCATTTAGTTTATATTGCCTCTCCTCGTTCTTCCTACCAAAATGCATCAATTCACATTTCTCTGTGTTAAATTTCACCTGTCTGCCCATTTCACCAGTCTGACTATATCCCCCGGAAGTCTGTCACTATCCTCCTCATTGTTTACTACATTTCCGAGTTTCGTGTCATCTGCAAATTTTGAAATTATACCCTCCATTCCCAAGTTCAGGTCATTAATATATATCAAAAAGAGCAATAGTCCAAATACTGACCCCTGGGGAACACCACTGTATATTTCCCTCCAGTCTGGAAAATATCTGTTCACCACTACTCTCTGCTTTCTGTCCCCTAGCCAATTTTGTATCCACAATGCCACTGTCCCTTTAATCCCATGGGCTTTAATTTTGCTAACAATTCTATGATGTGGTACTTTATCAAATGCCATTTGAAAGTCCATATATATAACATCAACTGCACTACCTTCATCAATCCTCTCTGTTTCTTCATCAAAGAACTCAATCAAGTTGAACACGATTTTCCTTTAACAAATCTGTGCTGACTTTGATTTATTAGCCCATACTTTTCCAAGTGCCAATTTATTTTGTCTCGATTTATTGTCTCTAAATGTTTCCCCACAACTGACATTAGACTGACCGGCCAATAATTGCTGGGTTTATCCCTCTCCCCTTTTTTGAACAGAGGTGTAACATTTGCGATCCTCCAGTCCACCAGCACCATCTAAGGAGGATTTGAAGATTGTGGCCAGAGCCTCGACAATTTCCACCTTTACGTCCCTCAGTAACCTGGGACGCATCTCATCTGGACTGGGTGACTTTTCTACCTTGAGTATTGCCAATCTTTTAAATATCTCCTCTTTATCTATTTTTATCCTATCCAATATCGCTACTACCTCTTTCTTTACTTCTACAGTGGCAGCATCCTCTTCTTTAGTGAAGACGGATGGGAAGTATTCATTTAGTGCCTCAGTCATGCCCTCTGCCTCCACAAGAAGATCTCCTTTTTTGTCCCTAATCGGATCAACCTTTTCTTTGATTACCTTTTTACTATTTATATGTTTATAAAAGACTTTTGGGTTCCCTTATGTTAGCCGCTAATCTATTCTCATACTTCATCTTTGCCCCTCTTATTCCATTTTTTAGATCACCTCTGTACTTTCTGTATTCAGCCTGGTTCTCTACTCTATTATGAACCTTACATTCATCATAAGCTTCCCTTTTCTGTTTCATTTTAATCTCTATATCTTTAGTTATTCATGGAGCTCTAGCTTTGGCTGCCCTTCCTTTCCTCCTTGTACGGATGTGTCTTCTCTGTACCTGAACCAACTCCTCCTTGAAGGCCTCCTATTATTCAATTACTGTTTTGCCTACCAATTTTTGATTCCAATCCAACTGGGCAAGATCCCTTTTTAACTCACTGAAATTTGCCCTCCTCCAGTTAAACATTTCCACATTTGATTGTTCCTTGTCCTTTTCCATAACTATTTTAAACGTAATGATATTATGATCACTGTACCCCAAAAGCTCCCCCACTGAAACATGCTCCACCTGCCCCATTTTTCCCCCAGAACTAGATCCAGCACTGTTTCCTTCCTGTTTTTGCTGGAAACACACTGTTGCAGAAAGTTCTCTTGAACACCCTTCAGGAATTCCTCCCCCTCTTTGCCCTTTACACTGTTACTGTTCCAGTTTATATTGGGATAATTGAAGTTCCCCATTATCACTACTCTATAGTTCTAGCATCTTTCTGTAATTTGCCTGCAAATGTTCTCCTCTAGCTCCTTCTCACTATTTGGTGGCCTATAGTATGCACCCAGTAACGTAATAGCTCCTCTATTGTTCCTTAATTTGAACCAAATAGATTCTGTCTTTGATCCCTCAACTACATCATCCCCTTCCAGTGCTATAATAGCTTCTTTGATCAATACTGCCACCCCCCAACCCTCCAACCCATTCCTTCTTTCCTTTCTTATCTTTCCTGAATATCTTGTAGCCAGGAATATTAAGTACCCAATCCTCCCCTTCTTTGAGCCATGTCTCTGTTATTGCCACTATATCATAGTCCCATGTGGCGACCTGAGTCTGCAGCTCACCAACCTTATTTACTATGCTACGTGCATTTACGCACAGGCACTCCAATCTCATCTTAGATTGCCTTGCATTTGCCCCCCTGTCTGATCCCTCCTATTTCAGAACTATTATTTACTCTGGTGCTACCTGTCCCTCCCAGTCCTCTGTGCACCTTGTTTCTTCTCTCAAATGGTGCCCATCCCCCTGCTAAATTAATTTAAACCCTCCCCCACACCACTAGTTAACTTCCCTGCAAGGACACCGGTCCCGGGTCTGTTGAAGTGCAACCTGTCCATCTTGAACAGATCCCTCCTGCCCCAGAACTGATCCCAATGCCCCAGGAATCTGAAGCACGCCGTCCTGCACCATTGCTCCAGCCACGCATTAACCTGTCTTACCCTATTATTCCTTTACTAATTAGCGCGTGGCACTGGGAGTAATCCAGAGATCACTACCCTTGAGATCCTGCTTTTTAACTTCCTCCCTAGCTCCTGACACTGACTGCAGGGCTTCGACCTTTTTCCTTCCTATGTTATTGGTTCCCACGTGGACTTCTGGCTGTTTCCCTTCGCCCCCACCCCCCCTCAAAACGTCTGCACCGTCTCAGTGGTGTCCTTTTCTTGGCACTGGGTAGGCAACATACCATGCAGGACTCATGTCGGTGGTTGCAGAAAGGCCTGTCTATCCCCCTCACTATCGAATCCCCATAACAACTGCATTTCTTTTGACCTCCTGTACAGCCGAGTCGGATGAATATCCCTCACGACGCACATAGAGCAATTAATCAGATCAGTAACATTCATGGACTGGTCAGCAAAAACTACTTAATGACCCATGGTGTACTGTTTGTGGGACCGTATCTGATTAACCCCCTTCAACTGTTCAAATGCTGACATAGATTACTGCTCGAAATCCCTACGGTTCTATTTGTCTCAGTTATTCTAGTCCGCCGGGGGAATTTCATTTCTCTGTGTGAAACTGCAGAGAGCAAACACTCAGGTCTGATAGTGGCTCCTCATGACATCATTCGCTGTAATTACAGATGAACGACATGTCTGGTTTAAAAGGAAGAGGACTTAAATTTTACATAATTGGGAATTATTTGTTCTCAATTGGGGAAAGGCCAATTTTACTAAGCTGAGATGTGATTTAGCAAAAGTAGACTGGAAACAGCTGCTTGAAGGTAAATCAGTGTCAGAGCAGTGGGAGGCATTCAAGGAGGAGATAGTGAGTGGTTCAGAGCAAATATGATCCCACAAAGAAAAAGGGTGGAACTCCCAAATCTAGAGGCCCCTGGGTGTCAAGGAGCATACAGGGTAGGATAAGGCAAAAAAGGGACGCTTATGTCAGATAACGAGAGCTCAATACTGCAGAAAGCCAGGAGGAGTGTAAAACGTGCAGGGGTGAAATTAAAAGGGTAATTAGGAAAGCAAAGAGAGTGCATGATAAAATATTGGCAAGTAAAAATCAAGGAAACCCCAAAGATGCTTTATAAATACATAAAAAGCAAGAGGATAACGAAAGAAAGAGTAGGGCCTATTAGAGACCAAAAAGGTAGCCTGTGTGTGGAGGCGGAAGATGTGGGTACGGTTCTTAATGAATACTTTGCATATATCTGAACAAAAGAGGGGGACGGTGCAGAGATTGTAGTTAAGGAGGAGGAGTGTGAAATATTGGATGGGATAAACATAGTGAGAGAGGAAGTATTAAGGGGTTTAGCAGCTTTGAAATCATCAGGCCCGGATTAAATGTATCCCAGGCTATTAAGAGAAGCAAGGGAGGAAATAGTGGAGGCTCTGACCATCATTTTCCAATCCTCTCTGGTAGTGCCGGAGGTTTGGAGGACTGCTAACGTTGTACCATTGTTTAAAAAGGGAGAAAGGAATAGACCAAGTAATTACAGGCCTGTCAGCCTAAACTTGGTGGTGGGCAAATCGTTGGAAAAAATTCTGAGGGACAGTATTAATCGTCATTTAGAAAGGCACAGATTTAGCAAGGATAGTCAGCATGGATTTAAGGAAAGGTCGTGTCTGACTAACTTGATTGAACTTTTTGAGGAGGCAACAAGGAGGGTCGATGAGGGTAGCGCATTTGATGTCGTCTACATGGATTTTAGCAAGGCTTTTGACAAGGTTCCACATGGCAGACTTGTCAGAAAAGTAAAAGGCCATGGGATCCAAGGGAAAGTGGCAAGTTGAATTGGCCGTGTGATTGATAGTGAGGACGAAAGCTGTAGACTGCAAGAAGATATCAATGGACTGGTCAGAAAAGTGGCAAATGGAATTCAATCCAGAGAAGTGTGAGGTAATGCATTTGGGGAGGGCAACCAAGGCAAGGGAATACACAATAAACGGTTGGATACTGCGAAGTGTAGAGGAACAGAGGGACCTTGGAGTGCATGTTCGCAGATCCCTGAAAGTAGCAGGACAGGTAGATAAGGTGGTTAAAAAGGCATACGGGATACTTTCCTTTATTAGCCAAGGCGTAGAATATAAGAGCAGGGAGGTTATGCTAGAACTGTATAAAACACTGGTTCGGCCACAGCTAGAGTACTGCATACAGTTCTGGTCACCACATTACAGGAAAGATGTGATTGCACTTGAGAGGGTACGGAGGAGATTTACGAGGATGTTGCCAGGACTGGAGAATTTTAGCTATGAGGAAAGATTGGATTGGCTGGGGTTGTTTTCTTTGGAACAGAGGAGGCTGAGGGGAGATTTAATTGAGTTGTATAAAATTATGAGGGGCCTAGATAGAGTGGATAGGAAGGGCCTCTTTCCCTTGGCAGAGAGGTCAATAACCAGGAAGCATAGATTTAAAGTAATTGGTGGAAGGATTAGAGGGGAGTTGAGGAGAATTTTTTCACCCAGAGGATGATGGGGGTCAGAAACTCACTGCCTGAAAGGGTGGTAGAGGCAGAAACCCTCATCGCATTTAAAAAGTACTTGGATCTGCACTTGAAGTGCCGCAATCTACAGGGCTACGGACCAAGAGTTAGAAAGTGGGATTCGGCTGGAGAACTCTTTTTGGGCTGGCACAGATACGATGGGCCGAATGGCCTCTTTCTGTGCCATAAATTTCCATGATTCTATGATTTGCAATGTAATGGATCTGAATGGGAAGTTGGAATTGAATCCTGGATCTGGAAGTATATCTGATCAACTACATTCAGAAAACCTGACTCCCTGCTGGTACTTTGCTGTGCATCTTTTCGATTTTTCTTTTTCTTTTGCTGTATGTAGCTTACATGTGAGCAATTTTTTTCAAAGAAAAAATGCTCAGTCCATTTTTATATCATGATGTGTCAATATTGCCCATGGTCAAGATAATAATGCCCTTGCTGCCACAGCTTGAAATCCTTTCAAAGACAAATGAACCATTAACAGTAAGAGCTACAATTAAAAATACATGAGTAAAAATACATTGGGATCATCTTAACATTGGGAAAAAGCAGAAAATAAAAATCTTCTCACCTCTGACGGCATAATTTTCTAATTTTGCTATTTGATAGCCAATTTAAGGATTTAGACTAATTTGACTCCCTGCTTTTCCAGACAAATACCGTTTTAACAAGTGGGTTTTCAGAACACGTCTTCTGTGTTGCTCTTCGCATGGTTGCTATATATATTCCAGGATTAATTATACAACTTTTAAAAGAACAGAGAGAGAGAATAATTGTATTTATCCTTTCCTCATGTCCATTGCATGTAATCTATCTAGTTCACTCCTCTCGTGTTAAAGATGTATCATTCTTCACCCTAGTCTATCCCACTGTTATTTGTTTCCTATGATGTCTGTGTGCGTTGGCTCGGTTAGAAGCTTGCCCGTCAGTTTATACCGTTCTGCAATTAAAAAAAACATCAAACTAAAAAAAAAAGGAAATAATTAGGGATTTTAGCAGCCAATTTAGAGGTATCAGAACAATATTACTTGTATATCTTTCAAAACATCTACGAAGGAAGAAAAAGCGAGAAATACGAGGAGCTGACTGAACATGTTTGAAGAAAAACAATCTTGGAGCAACACATCTCGCCAGTGCCGGGCCACAGCACCATTATTTTTAAATCTAGCTGGCAGCGGTATGAAAGCTGGCTGAAATGCCGGAAAATTGTGATCACCATTGATTTTACTGGGGGCGAGTTGTGATAATTACCTTCTAGTTGTTCTCGGTGAGAATAACGGCGGAGCAGCATAAAAGTCCGAGGAAAATATAGAACGGCGTAATTAATGGTGTAAGTCACTTACTCCATAATTTCCTCCTTTTGCGCCGTTCAAGGTTCCCTATGCTGTAGATGCACCATTACAATAGCGTTCGGCCCCAGGAAAATATGGGGCATCAACTATCCCACTAGTAACCATAGGCATTGCTCTGCAGTCATATTCAGCTAATTGCTCATGAGGTGTTTGATGGCCTGGACTATGAGGGTTCTTTGCACTCCCTTTCACCCTTCTGTATTCTCCACAATGCACCACAGTCAATACTGCTCATATGTAAACTATGTAGCATTTGCTACATTTCCAATACTTTTTACTGCAATTCAAGACAAGGACAAACAACCCCTGGGGTATTTAATTAGAAGTGAGCAGAGGGCAACACCAGTGGAATTAGTAATGCAACAAACAGACCTCAATCAGCCTTAACAAGCTTGAAACCAGCAAAAAAAAATTCCCATGCAAGATTTTGGAGCTGCAGTGGCAGTTGTCTGTCACTGGGCGCTAGGCCAATAACCCTGTGGAGAAATGGTCCCCTGACTTTTTTTTCATCTACCTGCAGTTTGGAGCTGCCTTGTGTCAATGCACAGAGCCAGGTCAAAAAAGGGAGGGAAACTCACGAGATTAAAGATGTAACATCACAGAATAAAAGTGTTGCAAAGCGCAGGGCCTTATGAATACTTTAGACATTTTTGTGCACTGTGATGCATCATGACAGGTGATTGATTTTGAAACTCTGGTGCATAAAGCAACCCAACAGGCTCAATACTTTGACACAAGATTTGGCTTTGACAGATTTAAATGTCCTGAACTGCATGGCAATACCTATTGCATATAACGCTGTGAACAGATAATCCATTAATTTTATGGATGTGGTATTACCATAGACAAATTTATGCACATAATTCAGGACATTTAAATCTGTGTGCTACAGGCAGCGATTTGCTCAAACGAGGAACTTGTTAAGCAGTGTTGTCTGTATAATTATCTCTTAAAACA
Organism: Heptranchias perlo; assembly: GCF_035084215.1. Classification (NCBI taxonomy): domain Eukaryota; kingdom Metazoa; phylum Chordata; class Chondrichthyes; order Hexanchiformes; family Hexanchidae; genus Heptranchias; species Heptranchias perlo. The sequence goes on from NC_090339.1 coordinate 18,262,215, forward strand.
TATATCAGGCTTTTTTTGAAAGAGGAGTATGTGAATGGGATTGTTGGCACTACTGAATGCTGCTGACCCATGTAACATAGAACACTTCATCAAAAGTACCCGATCCTCCTGTTATGGGAGGTGCAATTGTACAGCTGACTGATCTGGAGGATGCTGAATGATTCCTGAAGCGATGTAATAGCATGCACAATGTGTAATGCACAATTTGTCTCATCCCCTCCAGTGCCTGTTGGGTGTATATCTGCCTTCTCCTGGCTTCGCTTCAACATACCCTTTTCATGTTCTCACCTAATCTACCAGGCATGTGTTTACCTGACCCGTGTTTTTTTATTCTTGGCATTGAATCCATCAAATTTTTCGGAATATCAATATTTGCATAATCTCCCGATTGGCTAAGATGCCAAAGAGGAAAAATGAAGCAGCAGAATGTACGAATGATTTATTTACTTGCAGCCTGTGCAACGAGCATGCAGTCTAGTTTGGTGGTAGCTGCTTGCAGACCTTCCACAGCAATTGGCTCTGGCGGTTCTTCGTTGTTTGATTTCGGCTTGTCCGGGGTGGGAGGCGGTAATGATCCTGAAGGACTGTGTTATGGGAAGATGGCGTTGTGACTCCTTGCACCATTGAAGAAGGGGAGAGGGGAAGTTAAGTATATAAGGCAGAATCCAGAAGGTTTCTGTATCAAGAGGGAGGTGGAAAGTTAAGTGCCATTACAGTTGCTGTCTTGCATCATTGACACTGGTTATTATTACATGTTTGGAATAAGTGGAGGATTCTGTTATTCAGTGCTGATGTAGGTCTTCACACCAGGTTGGAAGCGGAAGGTTGAAGCGTAGCTATAAGTGGCAGTTGTACTGAAGTCAAGGTCCTCCATACCTTCAATGTGCTCAGGCACATGCAGATTTTCCTTCATAGGTATATTATATGGGACAATTGTGTCCCCTCCCCATTACTCTGAGCTTTAAGCACAGAGCTTGGGGAGAGTTGGGTGAATCTGCTGCAGCATGGCTTGTTAAACTGAGTGATGACAGGAATTTGGTGAGAATGGGGATTCGATGCTGAGGGGGAAGGAGCTGCTAAGTAATTTAAACCAAGGGGCAACAGTAAATAAGTAAATATATCAATAATCAGAGTAATTAATTAGATCTAAGGGAATAAAATTAACTAAGTGGAAACATTAAAGGGATCCGAATTGCATTAAATAAAAATCTGGTACATCGAATCAAAGAAAGTTACGGCACAGAAGGAGGCCATTTGGCCTATCATGTCTGTGCCGGCCGAAAAACAGCTATCCAGTTTAATCCCACTTTCCAACTTTCCAGCACTTGGTCCATAACCCAAGCCCTGTAGGTTACACCACTTCAAGTGTACATCCAAGTACTTTTTAAATGAGTTGAGGGTTTCTGCCTCTACCTCACTTCAGGCAGTGAGTTCCAGACGCACACCACCCTCTGGGTGTAAAACATTTCTCCTCAGTTGCCCTCTAATCCTACTACCAATTACTTTGAATCTATGCCCCCTGGTCACTGACCCCTTTGCTAAGGGAAATAGGTCCTCCCTATCCACTCTATCTGGTCCCTTCATAATTTTATATAACTCAATTAAATCTCCCCTCAGCCTCCTTTGTTCCAAAGAAAACAACCCCAGCATCTCCAATCTTTTCTCATAGCTAAAATTCTCCAGCCCTGGCAACATCCTCATAAATCTCCTCTGTATCCTCTCTAGTGCAATCACATATTTCCTGTCATGTGGTGACCAGAACTGTATGCAGTACTCTAGCTGTGTATGAGAATGGATTAGTGGGTAACATAAACGGCAACCCAAAAGTCTTTTATGAACATATAAATAGTAAAAGGGTAGTCAAAGGAAGGGTGGGGTCGATTAGGGACTAAAAAGGAGATCATCTTGCGGAGGCAGAGGGCATGGCTGAGGTACTAACTGAGTACTTTGCATTTGTCTTCACTAAAGAAACGGATGGTGCCAATGTCACAGTAAAGGAGAAGGTAGTAGAGAAATTGGATAGGATAACAATAGATGAAGAGGAGATACTAAAAAGGTTGGCAGCGCTCAAAGTAGAAAAGTCACCCGGTCTGGATGGGATCCATCCTAGGTTGCTGATGGACGTAAGGGTAGAAATTGTGGAGGCTCTGGCTACAATCTTCCAATCCTCCCTAGATTTGGGAGATGTGCCAGAGGACTGGGGGATTGCAAATATTACGCCCCTGTTCCAAAAAAGGGAGAGGGATAAACCCGGCAACTACAGGTGAATCAACCTTATGTCGGTGGTGGGGAAAGTATTACAAAAATTAATCTGGGAAAAAATAATTTGACATTTGGAAAAATATGGGTTAATAGATGAAAGCCAGCACAGATTTGTTAAAGGTAAATCGTGTTTGACTAACTTGATTGAGTTCTTTGATGAGATAACAGAGAGGGTTGATGAGGGTAGTGTGGTTGATGTTGTGTACATGGACTTTCAGAAGGCGTTTGATAAAGTACCACATAATAGACTTCTTAGTAAAATTGAAGGCCATGGGATTAAAGGGGCAGTGGCAGTGGCAGTGTGGATATGAATTTGGCTAAGGGACAGAAAGCAGAGAGTAGTGATGACCGGTTGTTTTTCAGACTGGAGGGAAGTGTGCAGGGGTGTCATAAAGGGGTCAGTATTAGGACCACTGCTCTTTTTAATATATATTAATGACCTAGACTTGGGTATACAGGACATAATTTCAAAGTTTGCAGATGACAAGAAGCTTGGAAATGTAGTAAACAATGAGGAGGGTATTAACAGACTTCAGGAGGACATGGACAGAATGGTGAAATGGGCCTAAACATGGCAGATGCAATTTAACGCAGAGAAGTGTGAAGTGATGTATTTCGGTAGGAAGAATGAGGAGAGGCAATATAAACTTAATGGTACAATTTTAAAGGGGGTACAGGAACAGACAGACACAGAGTGCACATACACAAACCTTTGAAGGTGACCGGACAAGCTGAGAAGAGTGTTAAAAAGCATATGGGATCCTGGGCTTTATTAATAGAAGCATAGAATACAAACACCGGTTAGGCCTCAGCTGCAGTATTGTGTCCAATTCTGGCCACCACACTTTAGGAAGGATGTCAAGTCCTTAGAGAGGGTGCAGAGGAGATTTACTAGAAGGGTACCAGGGATGAAAGACTTCAGTTACGTGGAGAGACTAGATAATCTGGGATGTTCTTTAGAGTAGAGAAGGTTAAGGGGAGATTTGATACGGGTGTTCAAAATCATGAAGAGTTTTGATTGAGTAAATAAGAAGAAACTGTTTCCAGTGGCAGAATGGTCGGTAAACAGAGGACACAGATTTAAAGTGATCGGCAAAAGAACCAGAGGCTTCATGACGAAAAAAAATTGTTATGATCTGGAATGCACTGCCTGAAAAGGTGGTGGAAGCAGATTCAATAATAACTTTCAAAAGGGAATTGGATAAACACTTGAAGTGGAAAAATTTGCAGGGCAATGGGGAAAGAGCAGGGGAGTGGGACTAATTGGAAAGCTCTTTCTAAGAGCTGGCACAGGCATGATGGGCTGAATGGTCTCCTTCTATGCTGTATGATTCTCTGATTCTATAACACCCTCAATTCAGGTCAGCCTGTATTTAAATGTTATAAATTTCTCTCACCACTATTTTGGGCAGTTCCATCGTCTATATAGTTCCTTTGCCTCCCTTCTTACTTCACAATGAGCATTAGTGCTCATACAATCTTTGACCAGGTTTGGGAAAACACACTAGGGCAGATTTTCCAATTGGAATGCCTGATTAATGGGCATAAAGTAGGCATAATTCATCAGAAAAATGGGTGGAGATCCATCACACCAGATTTCTATTCACTTAGTGCCCCATCTGGTCAGGTTTTATACTGTTGCCATAAACACCCTCCAGTTTTCAGTTACTTATATTAAAATTAGGGTCAGTAGGGGACTAATTGGATAGCTCTTTCAAAGAGCCGGCACAGACACGATGGGCTGAATGGCCTCCTCCTGTGCTGTGCCTTCTATGCTCCTATGATACTATATTATCATTGAGACAGCCACACAATTTCCCAGTGTGTCTCTGTCAGTATAGCACAGCTTGTCAGTCATCTACCTGCCCCAGAGCTGCTAGAGTCTGTTGTTTATAGAAGTGTTTTTTAAAAAACCCGATAGTAAGTTCTGTAACGTCATTTTGAGGTTATTTTGGAAATTTGTTCTTTATTTTTTCACTATGCTAGTTTGCCAGGAGGGATTGTGTTAAGTGTTCTGCAACTACCATTTTTTGGTGCATGCACAATTTTGAGGCAATGGCTGGGCAGAATAATACACTGCCTGACTTACACCTCTTTGGAGGTCTGACTGGAAAATCTGCTACCCACCTTCCCGCCCCTGCTACCTTTAGCATGAAGGGTGTCTATATAAGGGTTTGTTTTGTTCATTTTCATTTCAGGAATGGACAACTCTAATGCTAATGACATAAATGAGACTTCCTGCAGTGCAAGCTCTGCTCACGAATACCATATGACTAATATGAATGCATTACAATGCAATATGCATCTTAATTAAATCTTGCAAGTATATCAAAACATGTTGACATATATGACTCAAAGGGGTTGAAATTATCCTTAGTGGGTGAAAGAAGTGGAACATTTTTATCCAAGACAGTAACATTTGTACTGAACCTGCAGTAATGTGCTAAACTGGTAATGTAGACCTCAGCTGTGACTTGTTTTGTTAACTTAAGCTCCACACAACCAGAGAAAATATCACTTCAATAATGCTTCACAATGCCTTTCCAGCTGTTAATGAAGCCCTTTAGAAGTTAAAACTGACGATATTTGCATTTGATTACATGATTAATGCTGGCAATAAAGGGTAGCAGGTGGCAGTGAAAGGCAAAGTTCACTGATAATGCCCTGCACCTTCTCATGGCAGGTGTAATGGATAAGTACAGGAAGGATTCCTGGAGGGGATGTGGAAACAGGACACATCACAATATTCCAGTGGAGATTACAAGCATTGGAACACATAACCCATCTGATGAAAGTGGTGTGAGCTACATGATGCACTTGGCAGCAAGTGCAAAGGAACATTCATGAATTGAATAAAAGCGTGAACTTAATCAGGCTGATTTGCCTTCCAGTTCCAATGCTGTGAGCTGTGTACACCCGAACCAAGAGGCCCAAGGATCAATGGAAATTAGTCTTTGGATCTCATCAACATATTTGGGGTTTGTGCCTCCACAGGTGGTTTGTATGAGGGAAGATATCAATGTCGGACCGCCTGCCTCACCAGCAGCATGTCCTCAGGTTATTCCCAGGAGGAGGGGTTGGAGTGGACTATTGGGTGGGTGATCGCAACGCCTGTAGAGTCGCAGGGTGGACTCCTGGCCCCACAGGAGGGTTTAAAACAAAATTTCTAAAACTTACCTTTCGTTGGTGGGAACAACTGATGAATCCCGTGTAGGGATTAGGCAACTCATTGCTGACTAATCTCAGCATAGGGTCCTTCAACAGGCGTTAGGCCCTTGATTAACACGCTATGTGTTCTCGGAATTTGGGAGTGTCAGCGCTGTGCGTTCTCTGAACTCAATGACTGGATCACATTCCAGAGAACTTGGTTGAGTAGTCTCCTCCCACATCCTGCCGGTGGTATTACAAGACTGTCCTACTGCCATTACCAGTGCCACTAGATGGAGCCTCTACGGCCAATAACGGTGGCCCTAAACGCAGCCTGTCGTGTCAGTAGTGTCTGTTGCTGTTCAAACGAGCTCGGCCCCTTGATGGCAGCATAGGATATTACTCCAACAGTTGCTAAACTCTCCAGGGAACAAGCACCTCGGGGTTGTTTGCCAGCAGAATCTCAATTAGCCACTCTGCAGTCAGCCCCAACACTTCACCCTTTCATTATGTTTTCAAATAGGAATAGAGGTAGAGGACAATGCACTAGCAAATAATACACAAGTGGACAGCACTCTGGCACATCATCTGTACATATATTGTCTGCACACACAGAATAAAATCATTTGATGCTACTATTACTTGGCAGGCCACCAATTAGTATGCAAACAGCCTAGGGGAGTGAACAATAAGGGTGCATATACAAATGGCATGCATACAATACCAGTACAGACAGAGGGAAAGAGAGTGCAACTGAATGTAATGTGGATGTGGCACTTTAAAAGAGCTATGGTAAAAAAAGAATTCAGTAAACAGAGCCTAACTAACTAACCTCCCCATGCTGCATCTTGCTGTAGGGGCTTCTGCACATCTTCATCATCCTCTTCCATATTGTGCTATTGCTTCCTTTGCAAGTCCAAGACTAGGCCTTATTTGATCACAAGGTTATGCAGATGACTATTATTCTACTAATATATCTGGGGTGTACTGCACAACCTCTCAAGTAGTCTAAGTATCGTAAGCATCGTTTCATGACCTCAACTCTGCCCAATGAGACACCTCGGGGGGGGATTTTAACCGTCCAGGACAGGCGGGAGAGTGGTGGAGTGGGGGGAGGGAGTTAAAAATTTAAAAATGGGAAACTCGACCCCAAACCACCTCCAATGCGCCCACTTCATTTGAAAGGAGAGGGTTTGGGGGCCAGGCAACTAACCGGCTCTCCACAGTCCGGCCCATCATTTAAATATTTTAATGAGGCAGCGTGCCTCAAATTTTAGGGCAGTTTGAAATTTAATGGCTACGGGCTGGGTTTTCCAGGACTCAGGAAACCTGACATCTGGAGGGAGTTGAGAACAGCTGGATCCAGCAGGTGAGTGCCTTTCCAGCATTGCTTGTGCTCCAAGAGGAGCAGGAGTGCTTCCCCACTGGCCCCCCCAAGCTAACCTATTTCCCTCCCTGCGATCGGACCCCCACTCCCCACAATCCGATCCCCTTCCCGCAAGCCGATCTCCTCCCCGTGATCTGGCCACCCCCCGCCCCCATCTCCTCCCGGCCCGTGATGTCCTCTCTGGCCCCCCTCCCTCCCTCCCTCCCTCCTCTCCGCTCCCGGTTGCAGCCTCTAAATCTGGCTGGCTGCTGGCTAGGAAACGGAGACAAAAAATTTAGCTGAGATCCTGCCGTTAAATTCAGCAGGACCTCCGGGTTACTCATATTTCCTGGCCTCTACACCTTCCTGCCCGCCTTCCCATAAATATCGGGGCCCTTATGGTACCTCATTGTAACAGTTCTGTGTTGAGATTTATGGGTGATGTATGGATGTCAACAGCCAAGGAGACAGTGGATTAGGATGGTTTCCTAGAAGCCAGCCTTCCAACCGGTCATCGCCTTGAAAGAGATATAGCACATTGCTTTGCCTCAAGATGTAGGCATCATGAATGCCATCAGGAAGGGTAGATTTTTGTGCATGATTTTGTGTTTTTTTGTCATAAAGCATTTGAAAGTTCATGGAACCTGTTAAGCTATGGCACCATATAATGTCTTGGTGTTAAGATGATGACATGTATGCAGTTGATTGAGCATTCCACCTGGATTTGCCAGTCTGGTCATAATACTGAGTATGTATCTCTTGCTTTTGCTGCTTTTCTTTGTTGAATTCGAAAAAGGTATTGATGTCTCAAGATGATAGCAAAACCCGGTGACCAGCTCCCTGATAGTCAGAGCCATCAGCGGCATTTACACTCCTTTGAGAAGCCTCTGTAGCTTTGCTGAGTATGGTGGACTCAGGGAGGGTGTGTCTGTGTGTGTCTGTGTATTTGTGTGTGTGAAGGGGGTGTCCAGATAGGTTCTGTGCATCTTTCCTGATGCCCTCTTTACTTCGGGTTTCTCTCTCCTGCATTTACTCATCCAGCAACATCAGACTGAGGCTTCCAAGGGCACGCATACGATGCACACAAGCAAATCTGCCGCTGCAACAGTTTCTCTTCACGGGTTGCACTGCAAAGGCTACAGCAGCTATGAAAACAACTGTCATTTGGCATGAAGCACCAGAAAAGAGAACAGATCAAAAGATGCATGAAACTCAGATAGGAAGCCTTCACGGGCTTTTTTTTTTAACAACTGCCTAACAATTTAAATAGCCTTTCCTCGGGAAAAAAATAATACTTTGTGAAATCCTTGTTAAAGCCAACATGGAATTTATGTATGACAGTAGGATCACCAGACAAAATTCATGGAAACACAACTATCCAACTTGCACAGCAATACTGCCAGAATAAATCATTTGGTATTGATGACACAATTTAAGCCCCAGAGTATGCTGAATTGGGAGATTAATACACAAGTCTGCCATGATGCAGATTATTTTATGTTGATGCATAAATATGCACCATCTATCACATGTGTTCATTCAATTGCAAAAAAAAATAATTTAGCCCCACTTTTCACTGCTCCCATACCTGGCATTGCAACACAAAGAAGTTTCAGATATGAATTTACTGTGCAAACTTCCCTGGTTGCAGTTGCAATGATGCAAATAGTACATTCATTTACAATTCATGTCATTATCCCTTCAATACAATATTAAGCACACAACTGCTCCACTATCAAAATAAATAAAATACAAATTACATAAGAATGTCATTGAGCTTATGAAAACCCATTTCTGAAAATTATACCAAAGCTTATGGGGTTGCCATTACTCCTTGCCATTTTGGGACAATAGCCAAAACTTCCAAAGTAATCTGTATGTTTGATTTCAGAAGTGGTGAAAGATTAGGATTTCGGGATTACCTCTGCTCCATAGACATGACTTAATCCAAATGTGCGATCTTAAGAATCTAATTTCCCTCCCCAAAGTTTCAATCTTGGGCTAATTTCTTCACTGGGTTTTTGGGCTGGTGGGCATTTGTATAGAAGTTAAACCCCAGCAGAGAACGTTGAAACTTATGGTAGCAACAGAAACTGCTGCTGGACACAGAAGCTGGGATTCTCTATTAACCCCAAACTGCATCAGCAGTGGGCTTTGTGGTTGTACCAGCTCCTGCATGACTTATTTTTTCTCAAAGTGTCAAACTCAGCTTCTTGCACTCTGACACCCAATGCATCTAGAGCTTTGTCTTTCACTCGCAGTAGCTATGCACTAGGAGATTGTGCAATGTGCATCATGTCACCTTGCATCTGGGAGAACCCCTGCCCAATGGTTCTCACTAATTGGCCTCTATTGGTGCACATCTGGGTCATGCACTGATGCGTAACACCTGGACGTGCTGTCAAACTTTCATTCCTGGATCTGTGTGGGTGAGTGCATGTTCCAGAATCCCCCATTCCAAAGGATCTGGACAAAGACCTCCATCCCAAGCAACACAGGCATCTGAAGTAAAAACAGAAAATGTTGGAAATACTCAGCAAGTCAGGCAGCATCCGTGGAGAAAGAAACAAAGTAAATGTTTCAGGTCTATGATCTTTCGTCAGAACTGGAAGAAGTTAAAGATTTAAGAATTTTTAAGCAAATACAGAGCTAGGGAAAGTGGAGGGGGAATGGGAGGAAGGTGAGGGGAGGAAAGAACAAAAGAGAAGGTCTGTGATAGTGTGGAGGGCAGGAGTCATTAAATGACAAAGGGAATGAAAAAATGGGAAGGGTGACCCTGACCTGCTTGCCATTTTCATTCTCCGTCTCACACCCACTCTGACCTCTCTGTCCTTGGCCTCCTACACTTCCAATGAAGCTCAGCAGAAGCTCGAGGAACAGCACCTCATCTTTTGATTAGGCACTTTACAACCTTCTGGACTCAACACTGGTTTCAATAACTTCAGATCAAAATCACTGCTCCCATTTTTCCGGACAGCAGGTGCTGATAATGGTTCTGCTGTTGCCATTTACAGCTCCTCGAGACCCATCTTTTGTATCTTTACTTGTCCCATTACCACCCTCCTTGCCTTGCACCTTTTGTCATTTAATCACCGAACACAGACCTTCTCTTTTGTTCTTTTCTCCCCTCACCTTCCTCCTACCCCCCTCCCCTCTTTCCCTGGCTCTGTACTTGCTTAAAAACTGTAAAATCTTTAACTTCTTCCAATTCTGATGAAAGGTCACCGACCTGAAAAGTTAACCCCTATCGTAGTAGGTACAGCACAGGAGGAGGCCATTTGGTCCATCGTACCTGTACCGGCTCTTTGAAAGAGCTATCAATTTAGCCCCATTCTCCTGCTCTTTCCTCATTGCCCTGTAAATTTTTTCTCTTCAAGTATTTATCCATTTCCCTTTTGAAAGGTGCCATTGAATCTGCTTCCACCACCCTTTCAGGTAGTGCATTCCAGATCATAAAAACTCGCTGTATAAAAAAAATGTTTCCTCATGTCACCTCTGGCTCTTTTACCGATCACCTTAAATCTGTGTCCTCTGGTTACTGACCCTTCTGCCACTGGAAACAGTTTCTCCATATTTACTCTGTCAAATCCATTCATGATTTTGAACACCTCTATCAAATCTCCCCTTAACCTTCTCTGTTCTAAAGAGAACAACCCCAGCTTCTCCAGTCTCTCCACATAACTGAAGTCATTCATCCCTGGCACCATGCTAGTAAATCTCTTCTGCATTCGCTCTAAGGCCTTGACATCCTTCCTAAAGTGTGGTGTCCAGAATTTAACACGATACTACAGCTGAGGCCTAGCCATTGTTTTATAAAAATTTAGCACGACTTCCTTGCTTTTGTATTGTATGCCTCTATTAATAAAGCCCAGGATCCCATATGCTTTTTTAGCAGCCTTCTCAACTTGTCCTGCCACCTTCAAAGGTTTGTGTATGTGCACCCCCAGGTCTCTCTGTTCCTGCACCCCCTTTAAACTAAATTGTACCATTTAGTTTATATTGCCTCTCCTCATTCTTCCTACCAAAATGCATCACTTCACACTTCTCTGCGTTAAATTTCATCTCCCATGTGTCTGCCCATTTCACCAGTCTATCTATGTCCTCAAGCTAGTCAAACACTATTTTCATTTAAGAAATCCGTGCTGACTTAGCCCATACTTTTCCAAGTGCCAATTAATTTTGTCCTAGATTATTGTGTCTAAAAGTTTCCCACCACCGACGTTAGGCTAACTGGCCTTAAATTGCCGGGTTTATCCCTCCCCCTTTTTTGAACAGGGGTGTAACATTTGAAATCCTCCAGTCCTCCGGCACCATCCCCATGTATAAGGAGGATTGGAAGATTGTGGCCAGAGCTTCCGCAATTTCCATCCTTACTTCCCTCAGTAACCTAGGATGCATCCCATCTGGACCAGGTGACTTTTCTACTTTGAGTACTGCCAATCTTTTAAGTACCTCCTCTTTATCTATTTTTATCCTATCCAATATCGCTACTACCTCCTCCTTTACTGCTACAATGGCAGCATCCTCTTCTCTCGTGAAGATGGATGCGAAGTATTCATTTAGTGCCTCAGCCGCCACAAGAAGGTCTTTTTTGTCCCTAATCGGTCCCACACTTCCTTTGACTACCCTTTTACTATGTATAAGTTTCTAAAAGACTTTTCGGTTCCCTTTTACGTTAGCCGCTAATTTATTCTCATACACTCTCTTTGAACCTCTTATTCCCTTTTTTAGATCTCTGTACTTTCTATATTCAGCCTGGTTCTCTACTCTATTATGAACCTAACATTCATCGTAAGCCTCCTTTTTGTGTTTCATTTTAATCTCTATACCTTTAGTCATCCAGGGAGCTCTAGCTTTGGATGCCCTTCCTTTCCCCCTCGTAGGAATGTGTCTACTCTGTACTCGAACCAACTCCACCTTGGAGGCCTCCCGTTGTTCAGTTATTGTTTTGCCTACCAATTTTTGAATCCAATTAATCTGGGCAAGATCCCTTTTAACTCACTGAAATTTGCCCTCCCCCAGTTAAACATTTTCTCATTTGATTGTTCCTTGTCATTTTCCATAACTATTCTAAACATAATGATATTATGATCACTGTACCCCAAATGCTCCCCCACTGAAGTATGCTCCACCTGCCCCACTTCATTCCCCAGAACTAAATCCAGCACTGTTTCCTTCCTGTTTGGGCTGGAAACACACTATTCCAGAAAGTTCTCTTGAACATATTTCAGTTATTCCTCTCCCTCTTCGTCCCTTACACTTTACACTGAAACTCTGTTTCTTTCTCCACAGATGCTGTCTGGCTTGCTGAGTATTTCCAGCATCTTCTGTTTTTATTTTCAGATTTCCAGCATCCGCAGTATTTTGTTTTTGACAGGCATCTGAAAACTGCCCCTGAATCCTATTCAAATTAGGAGGATGGACTTCCATTGCGTGGGGCTTCCCAAGGCACGGATATGTGCAAACCCAATTTTGCCTGGATCATCTCTTTTAGGTTCTTGCTTTCTATTTTAAAAACAGTGGTCTTAATCATGAGGTCCCAATTTTAAAAAAAGGTCATAAACCTCCTTATTTGTTCTGAAAAGTAGTGTTCTTGAAGAATTCGCTATTTATTAGGACTGCTCACAGGGAATATCTGAAAATAAATTGGAAGTTAAAATGTGTCACATTTTGTTGCATTATATGCTGCAGGAAGTGATGTATTGGGTTCACTAAGAGTGCTGCAGCATATAATGACAATTAGCTTTAAGTGGAGTTCCTGTTTAAGTCGACAAAGGCATTTTTCTACACGCGACTGAGTGAAAAATGGTTTAATTAACTCATCTTTACAGCCTGATAATATAACTGAATTTGCCAGCAAAGGTTGTTAATACAAATCCTTCATTTTACATCTTTAGTTGCAGACACAATAATTATTTTCCTGAACTAAATTCACTTTGATGTGATGTTTCTTCCCAGTACAATGTAGGGAAGACCTTCATGAAAACCTGTGTCCTGTTTATGGGTGTGTGGAGATTCTTGTAAAAAAAAATCCTTTAATGCCACCGGTTTTTGGCAGCTGATGTTTCGCCTCATGCAGCATTTACAAAGCTTTAACATTGATGAATAGGATTTTTTAAGACACACATAGCCTTGGTTTCAGACTGCAGTTCTGATTTCTAACCATAAAAAAGGGGACTCTTTTTGAGCCTGAATACTATAGAAGTATCTTCTTGTTGATATCAGTGGCTTATAAAGTGCTTCTCCAAGTTGTGACGAGCACAGAAGGAGGTCATTCGGCCCATCGAGCCTGTTCCGGCTCTTTATAAGAGCAGTCCAGTTAGTCCATTCCCTCGCTCTTTCCCAGTAATTTTTTTCCCTTCAAGTATTTATCCAATTCCTTTTTGAAAGCCATGACTAAATCTGCTTCCACCACCTTTTCAGGCAGCGCATTCCAGATCACAACTATTCGCTGCATAAAAAGTTTTTCCTCATGTCGCCTTTGGTTCTTTTGCCAATCACCTTAAATCTGTGTCCTCTGGTTCTTGACCCTACCGCCAATGGGAACAGTTTCTCTTTATTTACTTTACAATCCCCCCTTGACCAGAGCAAAGCAGTACGAAGGGACATCCACTATATTCCACTGGTTAGCCCTTTTTTCAAGATGGTAAGGATATCCTCAGGTGAGCTTGCCAGCAACACAATATCATCTACAAAAAAGTGCCGCTATATTTTCATAAATGCCTGGAACAGACACTTACGAAAGCTGTTCATATGTAAACATATTCGATACGTAAACATATATCAAATGCTGGAGGCTCACAGAATAATCAAAGAGGAACGTGCTGAATTTCCCTCGTGAGATTGCGGGGTAATTTTAACCTAACCCGCCAGGCAAGAAACTGACCAGATCGTGTCCAACGACGGTTTCACACCCCATCCGATTTTGCTGTCCTTTGACTTAAATGGAAAGTAAAATTGGGTGGGTGTAAACCAGATACCTTCAGTTTCCCGTCGGGTGGGTTGGGTTAAAATTGCCCCCAGCTGTAAAAGATTGCAGAATATTGGTATGCTCAATGGAACTCCATTTACATTGCTTTCACTGATTTTTGTATGGCTTTCAACCCAGTGCCTCATGCAGCCCTCATGAGGAAGTTGAAAGCTATGGGCATACCTAATCAAACCTTGAATTTTATGTAATTCAGCTCCAATATCCGTAAGGGTAGATGAAAGACTCACTGAATTTATTCTCTTGAAAGAGGAGCAAGGCACGATTGTCCACTATGACCCATTCTATTTTATGCATTCACCAATGATGTGTTAGACGGCATTGGGAGGAATGAACAGATTTTGTAAATGTCTGTTCCAGGCATTTATGAAAATATAGTGGCACTCTTATTTGCAAATGATATTGTGTAGCTGGCAAGCTCACCTGGGGCTATCCTCACCATCTTGAAAAAAGGGCTAACCAGTGGAATATAGTGGATGTTCCGAAGTACAGCTTTGCTCTGCTCAAGAGGGGATTGTAAAGGTATTGCCTGGAAAGTTCAACAGGCTTCTGTCTCAATTGTTGATTCATTTTAGTACCGGAGGTCAGGGAGGATGCTAGCTTCAGCCTGAATACAGTACACCCAAGCTGCACTGAGAAGGGGAACAAAGGGCATTTTCGTTATTTCATGTCTTTCTTCAATGTCAGCAAATTTCAAATGCAGGTGAAGCTTGTGATGTCTAAGAAATGAGCCCAAACAGTGCTACTTTGTGGTTAAGGACTGCTTAGCATGCAACTGAAAGGTTTCCTCTAGCCCATGTGTGAGATACTGGGTCAAGTTGTGAGATAGATTTCTAACAAAAAGGGAAAACATTGGCAGAGAGGGTGGTCTCCAGCCTATTGAGTACCCTGGAGGGGCAGTCAGCGTCATGACGGTCAGAACTCTTTGCCAAGGCATCTCACATGAAGACCCGGATTAAGCAGTTGGCTATATGTAAGCCTGGTAAGTCCCACAGTACTTGGTGGTGGGTATTGACACAAAATGCCACGTGTCGGACCTTTCACTACTTTGAAAGAAAATGTCCAACATAAAGACGATCAAAAAACTCTGACTTTATGTGACAGCTGCTGGAAAGTATTACCTGGAGGCTGGGTATAATAACACATGCTCAACTATCCAGGGCTCAGTGCTTACCATGATGGGGTTGCATAGAGGTAAGAAGCAATGAATGGAACTTCCATCTATTGATCCATGGGACATGATTTTAACTAGGAGGCGGGTTCTCAGCAGGGGGGTCAATAATCGGGTGGGAAATCCGGAGAGAAAAATTGTGCCGTTTCCCGCCCGATCGCGACTCAATTGGAGCCACTTAACTCAGCTTCCGGGTTTCGCGTCCTCAAGCTGCGCAGCAGGCAGATCGGGCACCCGGATGACGCATTTAAAGCTAGGTAGTTGGGTTGTCACCTAGTGAACCAACACACGTAGGTGAGCATGAGCAGGCAATGGTGGCAGGGGCAACGGTGGAGAGTCCGCGTTGGTGGGTGCACTCCTCTCCAAACTGATCAGCTTGGTACAGATGGTGAATGCCGGGGGCCATCCTTGAGAAGGAGAATGATAGAGGTACAGGAGCAACTTTGCGGGGGAGTGGAAAACGTGCAATGCACACTTACCACAATAGTGAAGAGGATGGAGGAGTCCAACTCCATTGCGAGTGGAATGGTGGCACAGATAAGTGCAGGAATGTCTGCGATAGAGAGAATGGCAGCCTCCATTGAGCTTCAAGCGTGGTTCATAAATGAGTCCATTCAGGCCCTGGCAATGGATTCAGGGTGAACTACATTCAGCTGCCTTAGACAGGCAGACAGATACATTAGCACTGGCCTTACAAGGCATAACACATGTCCTCCAAATTGTTATCCAGCAGAGTAGTAGGAGTGATGTGGCCCTGGCCAAGAGAGAGATGATGGCGAAAGGGGACATGGAAGTGGGGATGCCGCTCAAAACGGTCCCACGTCTCACCCTGTTGCCCCCCCCCCACTCAACTGACACCTGTAATGCTGCCTCCTCTCCAGGTGACTGAGTCTTGGTGGAGTAGTCTTTGGCAGGGCCCTCACGGGCTCCAAAACCGGAGGTCCAAAGCATCGAAGTAGCCCGGGGCATGAATCTGAGCAACTTGCCACTACCTCTGCAGCAACCACAGGGGATACACCACGTTGAAGCTGTAGGAAGAAGAAGTCAATGGTTTTGTAATCACCAAGGGTAGGCACAATGGTGTCTGACAGACTGTCATGTTTTGCATTTCTATTTGATTTATGTTAACATCACATTAAACGTTATGATTCTCACCACCACTGCCATGTCTTGCCCATTCTTGAGTCCCTTTTGTGAAAGCATCCTTATATGTGCTTGCTCATGAAAGGCAAGTTGATGCCACCCATAGGATGCGTTTGCAATGGGTGTATATGTCGCTGTATAACTGGTGGTTTGTGGTGGTCATTACAGGTGGTCTGAGTACTTGGCTGTAGTCACTTTGCAGGTCTCCCTCTGAGAATCTATCAAGTATGAGTGATTCCCTGACATGACGAGCAGCCAGATGAGACACTGCTTCGTCGATGGTTCGCCCATGGTCGTCCTCCTCATCCTCCTCCTCCTCCTCGTCTTCTTCAACATTGATGGTAAGTAGGGATACTTGTGGAGCACATGGGACCTTATCCACCAGTAGCCCACTCTGTTGAGTGAAGTTGTGCAGGTCACAGCACATGACTATTATTCTGCACACCCTCGCCGGTGAGTACTAAATGGCTCCTCCAGATCGATCAAGGCACGAAAGCGCATCTTCAGCAGTCCTAAGGCTGGTTCAATAATAGACCTGGTGGTGATGTAACTGTTGTACCGCTTCTGTGCTACACTGGTGGGGTTCCTCAGAGGTGTCATGAGCCACGTCTGCAGGGGGTACCCCTTGTCTTCAAGGAGCCATCCTTTAAGTGTGTCTTGTGCGTGGAAGAGGGCTGGGATGATGGATTTGCACAGAATGAAGGAATCATGGCAGCTGCCCGGGAATTTGGCACACATCTGCAGAAACCTCTTTTGGTGGTCGCAAACCAGCTGCGCATTGATAGTGATATCCTTTTCTGTTGATGAATATTCCTGGCTCATGTGGAGGTGCTTGGATTGCTACGTGTGTGTAATCAATTGCGCCCACTGCCATTTCAGTCTGGCTGATGTCGTTGATGGGGAAGTTGATGTCGTGGGAGGCCCTGGTAAACAAGCCACCTGTGACCAGAAATCTACACTGACCTGTATAACTTTTGTAGTCTGGATGAAACTCATTTTTCGGCGCATTGGAGACGGGACTCGTTCCCGCTCCCAACTTTTAAAATTTTTACTGCCCCCCAGCCCCCAACCCACCCGTTCTTCGGGTTAAAATCATGCCCATGGTGGCAATGCACTCATACATGTTATATTTCTGCTGTTCACCATGCTGCTCATGAGGAGTTCTTGTTACCTGTTGTCCACCTACTGAGGGCTCAAATTTGCACTCTCCAATGATGAATTGGCGACTATACTGCTTTAGGGTGGGAAGGAAGGTCTCTTTGGAGTTAAAGTGGCTCCCAAATGGCACACATGGTGATGAAAGTTTGGAACCAAGTCAACCCCCCAAGGTAGACTTGATAATCCAATACCTGAGCCAGGCAGGTCTGTATTATTTGAGGCCACTGCTGCTGATCAACCAGCCAGCCTAGCTCACTTATGGAGCCTGTCACTGGGGGATGGGATTGTTCAAACTCAGCTTCAGATAAGCTTGCAGACTAAAATCCTAAAGGATGTCCTGGCTGGACAAGTTGGGGGAAACTTAGCAGATGATCTGTTCGAGTAAGCTGTGTGGTTAGCTGATTAAACTCCAGCTGTATATAATGTGCACACTTGGGACTTCCTAAGCCTGGGTCTCCCAATGTCCACCTAAGTTCTTTGGATCCAGGTAAATGGCATGTGCCCCTATAGGGAGATAGTGTGCACTCTACACTCAGCCAGCAAAAGTCCTACAGGTCAGTGTAGATTTCTCAATAGCCTGAACACGGTGATGGGTTTCTGTGTATGTCAGACTGTTAGCTGATCAAAAAATAAAGCTCTTTTAATTTTTACACATTTTAAGCAGTCTTTTAAAAGACTGAACAAATTTCTGCCCCATACAAGTGGTCATTCATTTTCCCAAATGCAATTTTCCCACCAGCCCTTTTTGCCCATTGACACTCAATCTTCTAGTTCTCCTCGTCCTCCATCTGGCTATCTTCTAGCATCTGAGCCAATGTAAATCCAAATACATTATATTGGGCAACTGCAGGAAACCTGCTGGACTCTGCTCTTGCAGTCTTATGCATGATCCCTGATCTGTACTGATTTAGTGTAGTTCAATTAGGGTTGCACAATGGAACTGTTCCCACTGGCTGCAGATTCCCAGGCCTAGGAAAAGGGAAAAAGCTAGGCTCCTGTTGCTAATCACAACTAAATAATCACTGTTGGAAAGTGTATATTTGTGGACATTGGGCGAAGACAAGATGAGGCTTAGCTGGAATGTCCTACAGTTAGATAGTTAACTAGCACTTTGCCTATGCACATTCATAAATGGCCATTTGGATAAAGTTTAGAAGGGCTGTAAATACCCTTGCTACCATGCAGCCTAACAAGAGTTGATACTTCTCAGAGAAGAGGGAGAATATTTATTTACAAAAATTGAGATTAAAAAAACTTGTTTGACAGCTTTAAATCCAACTATGATTTGCTTCTTAGAATTCCAACACAATTTCACCAATTCTTTCTGAGCCCCCATAAACTCCCATAGTCAAATATTAGTGATATCTGCACTCATTCCAGTTGCCCTTACCTTGTTACGCAACCTATATGAAAAAACCTAGGCTTTAATTGCAGGATCTTATACACCGTATGATATCCTAAGACTGTGTTTAGTCTGAATGGCGCAACATGCTTAATTGTCAATGTATTATGGAAGTAATTAGTGGCAATTTCCATCTTTGACTAGAAGAAAGAAGTGTTATCTTTCAAGCTGTGAAATTGGTGCTTATCGAGCGCTCTTCTTAGACTCACATTCAGTATCCAGCAACACTTTTCTCACCATGTAAAATCTGATATTGGTACCGGTAGCACGTTTGGTTATCCACCGTTACACAGTTGCTACACCTACTTGAAATATTAATTAAATGAATAAATATCACCACTAACATGACTTTATGATGTTCTCAAATATCAGCTCCTCAACTATCAAGAGCGTGCAGGAGTTGACATTGAGCTCAACATTACCAACATCGTGTCATATGTGATCAAATTAGCTTTACCAGTGCTAGCTTCTGGCGTCACTTATCCTAAAGATAAAGACACTGCGTCTGCCTTTCCCCTGACTCCAGTGACGTAGATCAGCTTCTTCTTCTGTGAATTCTCCTCTGCTGAAATCAGGACAGTATAAAAAAAACATATTTTGGGATACAAGTGTTCACAGTCACTTGCATTAAGCAGTCCCATGCCTTTAACAACCATTTATCAGCCTACCCCAGTCCCAATGCAATGATTTTTAATGGAATCCGAGTCTAGACTAAGCAGGCATTTCTCTCAAGAAGCCAATATTGGTTAGTCCCTAGGGTAACCATTTGATACATGCTCTACTGTATTTTCAGTAATTGTGTCAAGGTTAGCTCTTAAGGGGCCCACACATTTTAATGGTGTGTTGCAATTCTGGTAAGTAATGCATACATTTTTTTTTATGCTGTCAAGTCATAGTAAATTAGTAAACTGACATACACTTAAATAAAATATAAAAAACTGAAATGGATTTTATATTCCACGAAGGTTAGAGGCAATTGTCCAGCCAATTTAATGGCAGCCAAAGTGACTTGACTGCATGATGGGTTTATTTATAAACACTGAAATTTGGCCCAATTTTTGGATTTTAGGCACGATGCGTCTTTTAAAATCCAATGTTTGACAGCATTTGTACAGTACCATTTTTGCTCTCTTACTATAACTCACTCTGTGCATGTGGATTGTTAACTATTACTTTTCTGCTATCATGATCAACAGCAGTTGCTGTGACTAGTGCCACAGTACCAAATTAGGTACCTATTTAAAAAAAACCAAATGATCTTGTGGGCTTTTGAAAGCTGTAGTCAGAATTAAGCAAAATGCGTATCCCTGTTTGGCATTCATGTCCTGCTTTGCAGTTTGTTTACAATTAAGGTCTATTTTTCCATGATTTGCCATTCTATTTTCTATTGCTTTTAATTCAATTTATTAGGACGTACATTTTTATGGTCATTTAATTATGAATGCTTCAGGGTCAGGAATATATTCAATAGATTTCACCTCATTTTATATTGAAGTTCTGATTGAAAATAATCATATTAAATAGACCATATTCAACTCTTCACGATACTTCTTATTTTAAAAGTTGACATCTATCACAGCTCGTACAAAAGACTACACAGTAATTAATGCAATGGGAAGTGATCCTGGGAATTCTACACTCCAGAATGATAGTTGCACACCTCCCCCTGCTGCTGAAACAATGTACAAAATCCCATTTTCAAAAACCAACTGCTCAACCGGGCTTCGGTCAGCTAATTCTCATACTTGCAATCACAATTAAGTACATTTATCATTAGGACAATCATTCTCAAATCCTGGTAGAGCAAAACAAAATAATACAGCTGCTGGAAATCTGAAACAGAAAATGCTGGAAACATTCAGCATTTCAGGCAGCATCTGCGGAGAGAAAGGACAAATCGATGTTTCAGGTGCATGGACCCTTTAACAAGACTGGAAGATATTACTGATGAACAGCACTGAAAAAGGAACAGAACAAGAGGAAGGGGAAAACACACAGACACTATAAGAAATGGAACAATTGTAAAGTGCTTAAATAGAGAAGAGGAGATGATTAAATGGTAGAAGTTATATTAGCATGAGACAATAAGAGGCATAATGAGAGAAATCAAAGAAATGAAAGGCAGATACAAGACACAGAGAGTATGTGAATAGCTTGAAGAGGTGAGTGAAAGGCAGCTGTAAAGGGAATCATGGAAAACTAGAATACTGGAGCAGGGTCCAGTGGCCCAGGAGCCAGGAAGAAAAAAGTAAGTTGATGTCAAGGATGCCGAACACTTTGCCAACATGGTGTTCTGACACAAGTGGAGTCAGGGGACAAGTAGCAGAATGGATAGCAAGCTGGCTACAAAACAGAAAACAGAGAGTAGGGGTTAAAGGTAGTTACTCAGACTGGCAAAAGCTGTGAAGTGGTGTTCCACAAGGATTGGTGCTGTTGTTCACCATTTACATAAACGATTTGGACTTGGGAATTGGAAGTACAATTTCAAAATTTGTGTATGTCACCAAATTGGGGGGTATAGTTAATACTGAGGAGGACTGCAACAAAATACAGGAAGATATTAATAAACTTGCAGAATAGGCATGTAATTGGCAAATGAATTTCAATATAGATAAATGTGAGGTATTATATTTTGGTAGGAACAATAAGGGGATCACATTCTGTTCAACAAGAGTCTAAATGGGGTAGAGGAGCAGAGGGATCTGGGGGTACACTAAAAGTAGGGATGCAGGTTAATAAGGCCATAAAAAAGCAAATGAACTGGGGTTCATTTCTAGAGGGATAGAATTAAAAAGCAGAGAAGTTATGTTAATCTTGGATAGAACCTTGGTTAGGCCACACTTGGAATAATGTGAACAGTTCTGGTCTTCTTATTATAAAAAGGATATAGAGGGACTGGAGAAGGTGCAAAAAAGATTTTTTTTTATTCGATCATGGGATGTGGGTGTCGCTGGCGAGGCCGGCATTTATTGCCCATCCCTATTTGCCCTTGAGAAGGTGGTGGTGAGCCGCCTTCTTGAACTGCTGCAGTCCATGGTGTGAAGGTTTTCCCACAGTGCTGTTAGGAAGGGAATTCCAGGATTTTGACCCAGCGACGATGAAGGAGCGGCGATATATTTCCAAGTCAGGATGGTGTGTGACTTGGAGGGGAATGTGCAGGTGGTGTTGTTCCCATGTGCCTGCTGCTCTTGTCCTTCTAGGTGGTAGAGGTCGTGGGTTTGGGAGGTGCTGTCGAAGAAGCCTTGGCGAGTTGCTGCAGTGCATCCTGTGGATGGTGCACACTGCAGCCACAGTGCGCCAGTGGTGAAGGGAATGAATGTTTAGGGTGGTGGATGGGGTGCCAATCAAGCGGGCTGCTTTGTCCTGGATGGTGTCGACCTTCTTGAGTGTCGTTGGAGCTGCACTCATCCAGGCAAGTGGAGAGTATTCCATCACACTCCTGACTTGTGCCTTGTAGATGGTGGATAGGCTTTGGGGAATCAGGAGGTGAGTCACGCAGAATACCCAGCCTCTGACCTGCTCTTGTAGCCACTGTATTTATATGGCTGGTCCAGTTAAGTTTACTATGATGATACCAGAACTGTGAGGTTATACCTGTCAGGAAAGACTGAGCAGGCTAGGGCTCTTATCTCTAGAAAAGAGAAGATTGAGGGGTGACCTGATAGAGGTCTTTAAGATTATGAAAGGGTTTGAGAGGGTAGACGTGGAGAAGATGTTTCCACTTGCGGGAGAGACCAGAAGTAGGGGCCATAAATATAAGATAGTCATTAATAAATCCAATTGGGAATTCAGGAGAAACTTCTTTATCCAGAGAATGGTTGGAATGTGGAACTCACTATCACAAGGAGTAGTTGAGGCGACTAGCCTAGATGCATTTCAGGAGAAAGTAGATAAACGCATGAGGGAAAAAGGAATAGAAGGATATGCTGATAGGGTTAGATGAAGTAGAGAGGAAGGAGGCTTGTGTGGAGTATATCTCTAGCATGGACCGATTGGGCCGAATGGCCTGTTTCTGTGCGGTACATTCTATGTAATAGAAGGTCCCCACCCCAAGCACCAATGGTCTCATGCTAAGATATGTGTGTGTGTGTGTGTGTGTGTGTCCTTTCCCTTCCACTTCCCTTGTTCCGTTCCTTTTTAAGTGCTGGTTGGTAGTAATATCTTCCAGTTTTGACAAGGGTCCACACAGCCGAAACACCGACTTGTCTGTTCTCTTCGCAGATGCTACCTGACCTGTTGAGTGTTTCCAGCATTTTCTGCTTTTCTTTCTATCAAGTTACAACCACACACATTGGAACGAATTCTGAGCCCTGAAAACAAATTGCAAAGTGACATTGCGAATCATTTAGAAACAAAATTACAAGCAAATATAAAAGGCATACATTAGTGGGAATGTCTATCCACCAACTCCACTCTCCAACATTGATGTGATAGGTACGAAATAGAGGTTTAAGCAGCAGTTTGCATTCTAATTGACATGTGCAGTGCTTCAGTCCTGACACAGCAACAGATGAAAATCTATTTGGACTCTTTGCAAAGGGATACTCCAACCACACTGTCAGACTGAAGAACTGCTGCTTAAAGGTCTGCTTTATACTTAATATTTCCATGTAGTGCAACAGACTTGCTGGTCAATTCATTCCAGCTTAGGCATATGGTTATTGATTTCCCCCAACGCCAAAATTTATTCTTTGGTACAGCACACATAAATCCTATGGAAATTAAGTCCACGCAGTCATTAGAATGTCCTGAAGGTATTCAAAATTATGCCAAGAAAAAAAAAGGGAATTAAGAAGATACCACATCTGGGAAAAAGGTTGGAAAAAATGAGGGGAAAAAAACAAACAGATCATAAAATATTTACACATCTATAAAAAGTAACATACAAAATAAGGGAAAGCACATCACATTAATTATCAAAAATCAAAATTTTCTGAAGGAGGGGGAAGGGGATGACATAGCACTTTGTAGAAAATTAGGGTGGTAACCTTGCAAGGTTTGGTGGGGTACAGCCCAAATTTTGCTGTAATCGCTAATTGGGGCTAGTGGGGTAATAAATTCGTCTCGGGCGATAGCACAAAACGGGCGGGATCGCATTGGTCACCTGTTATAGGCCCGGCCGCAATATTCAGACCCATTAAAGTCAATTGAATGGAATATCGAGTGGGGGCGAAAGCAGGCGGCCCGTGTAATATCGGGCCGCCTGCTATAGAAATACATAAAGGGCAAAAGAGTAACTAGGGAGAGAGTAGGGCCTCTTAAGGATCAAGAAGGTCATCTATGTGCAGAACCACAAGAGATGGGTGAGATCCGAAATGAATATTTCACATCGGTATTTACAGTTGAGAAAGGCATGGATGTTAGGGAACTTGGGGAAATAAATAGTGATGTCTTGAGGAGTGTACATATTACAGAGAGGGAGGTGCTGGAAGTCTTAATGCGCATCAAGGTAGATAAATCTCCGGGACCTGATGAAATGTATCCCAGGACGTTATGGGAGGAAATTGCGGGTCCCCTAGCAGAGATATTTGAATCATCGACAGCTACAGGTGAGGTGCCTGAAGATTGGAGGGTAGCAAATGTTGTGCCTTTGTTTAAGAAGGGCGACAGGGAAAAGCCTGGGAACTACAGACCGGTGAGCCTGACATCTGTAGTGGGTAAGTTGTTAGAGGGTATTCTGAGAGACAGGATCTACAGGCATTTGGAGAGGCAGGGACTGATTAGGAACAGTCAGCATGGTTTTGTGAGAGGAAAATCATGTCTCACGAATTTGATTGAGTTTTTTGAAGGGGTAACCAAGAAGATAGATGAGGGCTGTGTAGTAGACGTGGTCTACATGGACTTTAGCAAAGCCTTTGACAAGGTACTGCATGGTAGGTTGTTACATAAGGTTAAATCTCACGTGATCCAAGGTGAGGTAGCCAATTGGATACAAAATTGGATTGACGACAGAAGACAGAGGGAGGTTGTAGAGGGTTGTTTTTCAAACTGGAGGCCTGTGACCAGCGGTGTGCCTCAGGGATCGGTGCTGGGTCCGCTGTTATTTGTTATTTATATTAATGATTTGGATGAGAATTTAGGAGGCATGGTTAGTAAGTTTGCAGATGACACCAAGATTGGTGGCATTGTGGACAGTGAAGAAGGTTATTTAGGATTGCAACGGGATCTTGATAAATTGGGCCAGTGGGCCGATGAATGGCAGATGGAGTTTAATTTAGATAAATGTGAGGTGATGCATTTTGGTAGATCGAATCGGGCCAGGACCTACTCCGTTAATGGTAGGGCGTTGGGGAGAGTTATAGAACAAAGAGATCTAGGAGTACAGGTTCATAGCTCCTTGAAAGTGGAGTCACAGGTGGATAGGGTGGTGAAGAAGGCATTCAGCATGCTTGGTTTCATTGGTCAGAACATTGAATACAGGAGTTGGGATGTCTTGTTGAAGTTGTACAAGACATTAGTAAGGCCACACTTGGAATACTGTGTACAGTTCTGGTCACCCTATTATAGAAAGGATATTATTAAACTAGAAAGAGTGCAGAAAAGATTTACTAGGATGCTACCGGGACTTGATGGTTTGACTTATAGGGAGAGGTTGGATAGACTGAGACTTTTTTCCCTGGAGAGTAGGAGGTTTAGGGGTGATCTTATAGACGTCTATAAAATAATGAGGGGCATAGATAAGGTAGATAGTCAAAATCTTTTCCCAAAGGTAGGGGAGTCTATAACGAGGAGGCATAGATTTAAGGTGAGAGGGGAGAGATACAAAAGGGTCCAGAGTGGCAATTTTTTCACTCAAAGGGTGGTGAGTGTCTGAAACGAGCTGCCAGAGGCAGTAGTAGAGGCGGGTACAATTTTGTCTTTTAAAAAGCATTTGGACAGTTACATGGGTAAGATGGGTATAGAGGGATATGGGCCAAGTGCAGGCAATTGGGACTAGCTTAGTGGTATAAACTGGGCGACATGGACATGTTGGGC
Source organism: Heptranchias perlo (assembly GCF_035084215.1). Lineage (NCBI taxonomy): Eukaryota > Metazoa > Chordata > Chondrichthyes > Hexanchiformes > Hexanchidae > Heptranchias > Heptranchias perlo. The sequence continues at coordinate 18,287,827 of NC_090339.1, forward strand.
CGAAGGGCCTGTTTCCATGTTGTAAACTTCTATGATTCTATGATTCTATGTTGGGTCTCCAATTCTTGCATTCTCCTTCAGATAGCTCTAAGTTCAACAGACACAGTATCAAACATTAGATAATGGACATTGACACATGGAGCTGGATTTTCCTTTGTGGTGGATTTTATACTGGTGACCCACCTCTGAACCCATCATATTTTCTTGAGTCAGGTGAATTTTAATATTGAGGTATTTGTACCATCAATTGGGAGCTTGCCGGGGGCGGGGGGCGGGGTGAATCTGACAGTGCTGCAGCTTTTAAGTAGATGTAACAGCTCCGGGCCAGCAATTATCTCGGAACAAGGAATTGGACTGCTGAGAGCAAGGGAAGCAGGGCCCAGCGCTGCCAAGTTTCTGATTCTCATAGAAGTTTTTTTGCCTGAAACAAGGCAACGGAGGCAGCAGTAATTTGGCACCAAGGAAAATGAGTGAGTGCCATCTCTACCAACAACCTCCGCACCCCCCACCCCGCCGACTACACAATACCCGAAGAAGTTCAACAACCTCATGAGGTTAGCCAAGAGAAGAGGACGCAGTCACACCTTGTAACAATGCAACCCAATAGGCTTGTTTCACCCATCTTGTCCTCCCTGTCCACAACCGATCTTAAATATTCATGAGACACCATGACAACCTTCACACCCCTTTCTTCCCCTGCAAGTATTCCTTCATTTACAGCTTGTCATAAAGGGAAATAATGAGACTCAAATTATATACTTGTTTCTTGCACCTGTTGTCACCCCCATTCAGAAAAGTTTTCTCACTGCTGGGTGGCATTCCATAAGATAGTAAGATGAGTCTTCACACACTACTTTATTCTTGCAGGAGAAAGTGGCCCACAATTAGTGACAAACAACTTCCACAGGTGGTAGAATCCCACTAGATTTCAATCTCTCACCTTTTATAAAGGAGGAAGCCCTGGATCTCTTGGACAGGCATACGGGAGAAGCAGAAAAGAGAAATGGGAAGGTAGGAGGAGAGATGCCAGCTACAGGCTGGTCATTAAATTCATCGTCTCGTATGTCTTGAGTTCCTGCAGCACAACTGAAATCTACCATCACAATACATTGTGAATGTTTCAACTCATGCCTTGTGCTAAAAGAGCAATGGCCATTGTGCAGCTTACCTACCCATACCTGCTCTCCGAAGTGTACCACGGCAACAAGCTGAGGAAGGGCACCAAGAAGAAACTAACCACTCTTCTTCAAGTCCTGTCAGTACCTCTTCACCCACATCACCATTCAGTCCCTTCCCCCCACCCTGATCCATTTAAAAGGATACAAACTTATGTTCATGCACTAGGGACGGTGTCCCAGAATATGCTGCAGGTGGTGACTTAGTTGGGGGAAGTCCACAAACTGCATCTGCGACGTGGATGTGTGTTCAGTATCACAGTCAATTCTGGAACACATGGCAATCTTGATCCAGCAAGTGGGAGACATGCAAGACCTGTGTCAGCTAACCTATTTGATTTATCTTTTATCGAACAGCAGCACAGTCCCCACAACAAAGGAACTGAACTCAGTTGTACCTTTTAGCTTTGTAGCTGCGATTGCTAACATAAACGTGATGAACGCCATCACGAAGAGGGCCATTTCTTGGGGTATTAATTATTTGATTGTACCCTTTGGTCTGCAGTGCTACAGATCAGTGTCCAATACAGAATCCCCAGAAGGTGGCCTTTACAGCCACTTCCACTGTTGGCAGCTGTTTTGCAATCCTGAATGCCTCTTTTCCATCCGTGTAAATTTTTGGAGGTCGGTCACAGGTGGCAACTGAGGGACATTCAATGTGGGACATCAAAAGACCATTTAAGTAAGATTTGCAGTATTTTGGTGGGTGCTGTGTTTGGAGAAAAATTGTAATGGGGGAGGGGAGGGTTTACGGGCGTGGCGTTGACGCTGTGCCTCCCCAAACCATTTTCCTCTTCAGGTCACCCATAAATACAGTTTCTTTGTTCCAAAGATAAGATACCAGTTTAGAATAATGAAGAGTTTAAACTGAGTTTAAATTGAGTTAAGCGCACAAAAGCTTTCAGGAAAACTGAGACTTGGACTGTATTGTAAAGAAACTGATTAATTTTCAAATTGTCTCATATAATCTCAGTAACATCAATGTATATGCTGGAGAAATTAATGGGACTAAAAGCCAACAAATCCCCTGGATCTGATGACTTCATCCTAGGATTTTAAAACAGGTGGCTGCAGAGACAGTTGATGCATTGATTTTGATCTTCCAGAATTCCCTAGATTCCAGAACGGATTGGAAGGTAGCAAATGTAACCCCACTATTCAAGAAAGGAGAGAGAGATAAAAGGGAACTGTTGGTCAGTAAGCCTGACATGAGTAGTAGGGAAAATGCTAGAATTTATTATTAAGGACGTTGTAACAGGACACTTAGAAAATCATAATATGATTAGGCAGAGTCAACACAGTTTTACAATAGGGAAATCATATTTGACAAATTTATTAGAGTTTTTTGAGGGTGTAAGCAGCAGGGTAGATAAGGGGGAACCAGTGGATGTTGTATATTTGGATTTTCAAAAGGCATTCGATAAGTTGTCACACAAGACGTTGTTACACAAGATTAGGACTCATGGGATTGAGGATAATATATTAACATGGATTGAAGATTGGTTAACGGACAGAAAACAGAGAGTGGGAATAAACGAGTCATTTTTGGGTTGGCAGTTTGTAACTAGTGGGGTGCAGCAAGGATCAGTGCTTGTGCCTCAGCAGTTTATAATATATATCGATGAATTAGATGAGGGGACCAAGTGTAATGTATCCAAGTTTGCTGACGATACAAAGTTAGGTGGGAAAATAAGCTGTGAGGAGGATGCAAAGAGACTGCAAAGGGATATAGACAGGTTAAGTGAGTGGGCGAGAAGATAGCAGATGGAATATAATGTGGGGAAATGTGAAATTATCCACTTTGGTAGGAAGAATAGACGCCAGAATATTTTTTAAAAGGTGAGAGACTAAGAAATGTTGGTAGTCAGAGGGATTTGGGTGTCCTTGTACACGAATTACAGAAAGTTAACATGCAGGTACAGCAAGCGATTCGGAAGGCAAATGCTATGTTAGCCTCTATTGCAAGGGGGCTACAGTTTAAGAGTAAGGAGATCTTGCTGCAATTCTATTGGGCTCTAGTGAGACCATACCTGGAGTACTGTGTACAGTTCTGGTCTCCTTACCTAAGGAAGGATATACTTGGCTTAGAGGGGGTGCAACGAAGGTTCACCAGATTGATTCCTGGGATGAGAGGGTTGTCCTTAGAGGAGAGATTGAGTAGAATGGCTGTATATTCTCTGGAGTTAGAAGAATGAGAGGTGATCTTATTGAAATGTATGAAATTCTTAGATGGCTTGACAGGGTAGATGCTGAGAGGCTGTTTCCCTTGGCTGGAGAGTCTAGAATTAGGGATCATAGTCTCAAGATAAGGGGTCGGCCATTTAGGACCGAGATGAGGAAAAATTTCTTCACTCAGAGGGTTGTGAATCTTTGGAATTCCCTACCCCAGAGGGCTGTGGATGCTCAGTTGTTGAGTGTATTCAAGACTGAGATCGATAGATTTTTGGACACTAAGGGAATCAAGGGATATGGGAATAGGGAGAGAAAGTGGAGTTGAGGTAGAAGATGAGCTATGATCTTACTGAATGGTGGAGCAGGCTCAAGGTGCTATATGGCCGACTCCTGCTGCTATTATGTTCTTATGCTGAAAGACATTTGTTTCAGCATTTGTTTGTAGAGGCCTGTGTTTGCTGTGTACATGTTAGATGCACTGGTTAGATACCTCAATGTATTGAATCAGGGAGGATATGTTGTTTGAATTATTGGCAGCAATGTGGTTGGGTGACTGTAAAATTCCCTTTCTGGTACAAAGGAATTTGATAACTAAGTCGATTTGAATCAGATCAAACTTCTAAAACATTAAACCTTAACTAGAGGATTTGTCCTTGGAGCTGGAGTATTGATTTTAGATTCATCATTTACTGATAGCTGTAAGGAACCCCATTAAAAATATGTAAAAGATTTGAGCTGATGCAAGTTTATGTCATAAAATTATTTCCTTCGTCAATCTATCCTCCAAGACATTCTTTAGGGTTCATGCAGAAGGATCATTGTTTCACAATATTCAGAGTGTGCAGGCTGATACGTACCGAATCTGTCAAAGGAATATTTCTTTTGTCAACAGTTACATATTAGGCAGGTTTGATGAGAGTGTAATCAGCTGAGTTGGTGTGACATGGAGTGGCAGGATGCAAGTGTATGCCATCAATTCATCATATATTGAGCACATGAGATCAGCTGGGCCATCTTGGTGGAACCTAATCTGTGTCCCAATACAGATACATGGCAATTCAAACAGGTTAGTTTACCTTGCCTGTCTCCCACATGCTGGGTCAAGATTGCCATTGACCGAGGGCTGTCAATATTGGGGTAAATTTTCACCACTGTTTATTTTCTGCCCGGTGGCAAAAGTGAAAATTCATCTCTTTGTGCCTACCTTCCCTCTTGGTGGGGGAGTATTGTGTGAGATTGGTGGAAAACCTTTTTAAGAGTGTAAAAATATTGAGGGAGGGTATTATGCTACAAACTTAAAATACCCTAATCTTTAAACTAAGCTATAAACAGTGAACATCGACTTGAGTTTGGTATCGATGGATGTTGGCAAGAAGAAGATCTAAAACAAAAGCAACAGTCTCAAAAAGAGATGGGAGTTGAAAATCTGTGGCTCTTCCAGTGCAGCATTACAGTAAATCTAGAAGGAGTGCAGCAGAACGTTTGGTTGTTGGGCCAGGACCCGGATATGCCAGGGCTTTCAACGTCCGATTCTGAGGGTTCTTGTTTGGAATGAAGCCTCCACCTGCCCCAAACAAGGACACCTGCTTCAAAGGCAGGGTGGCTGACGGGAGCGGACTCCCAGGCTGAGAGTCTCCTCATCCCTGGCTTGGGAATCTGCCAATACACTCAGTGAAAACAGGTGTAGCGGCCTGCCAGCCAGTAGAAACAAAGCTCAATAGATGTTGAACATTTTAAACTAATTTTCGGCCTTTGTAGACATTCCTGGGGGTGGGACAAGGCTGGTACCGCCCCAGAAGGAATAGGTGAGATGCACCCATAGTAGCATGGCACCTGCCAGGAATATGTAAAGCAGGAAATCTCACTCTGACCCTACATTACTCCGGTGGGATCAGTGGCAAAGGTACCTGGCAGGCGCATCTCGGCACTCACTCTTGCCAATTTTGGGGGCCACGCAGATTTTTAATGTCAGCACTTGATTTTTTACCTTGTCTGCTGCTAATTCTCTTCTCCAATCCGTGCTACCCTCTTGGGTTGAGAGTGGGCAATTGTCCAGCATGTGGCAATCACAAAAGACATTACTACATCTCCATGATTCAACTCCCTTCCCTTGCAACCTTGGATGCTAGAAACACACTAGCACTTTTAATGCCCAGTGCTGCTATGGCACAATTGATGGGAAATATGTAATTTATGTATCTTTTGAAAATTATATTAGGATAGCCATTTTCTGTGTCTTTTGTTACTTATAGCAGAAAATGTCTACAGGCATAACGCTGGAGGAAAATATGCCTCCATTTCTAATTCTATCCTAATTTGGCATCAAATCCATATCCCTCCAGAAAGTGCATTTAGGATAGTATATGAAAACACATCATCCTAAACAGTATTGCTCCCCTCTCCAAATGACGTAGCTGAGGCTGGCAAATTCACTGATACTCATATTTGCATCTCTTAGTTGGGAGTTTAGTGCCCAGCTATTTTATCTATTAGGCCGGACAAACACTTTTGCAATTTGATGAAACTCTTCCTGAACTGAAAGGCCTTGCTGGAAGGCATCATTTAATAGATGGGAGCTCTAGCCTGCATGACAAGTCTGCATTTCAAGATGAAGAACATCACAATAGGCTAATCGATAGGGAGAAGAGAGTTACAAAGCATTAAAATTACAGAGACATAATAATGTTATAACGCATGATCTGAACCCCAGAGGTCTGTAACCTCCTCCTACTATTATTTGTTATAATACAATGCAACAAAATTCACGTCTATGCAAACAAGTCCTGATGAAAACAAATTTGTGTCAGCATCAATTTATTTCTTATTTTGTAAGTGCTCGTGTAGTCACAGCAGCACAAGTAATTACATGCCAAAAACTAAAAAAAACTTACAAACATGCAGGGAATAAAATACAGTGAAAGCTTGTGTATATTATAAACAAATGTATGACTGAAATTGCCTTTGTATTGATGTGCACATTTGACTTTAATCATAGAAAATCACACACCTATTTCTCTTCAAGCTCTTGCTTATTCACTGCCTCCTGTCTCTTCTAGAGTGTGCAGTAGCTGGAGGCTGTTAAGGATGCCCGGAGGCAGAAGGTTCTTGGTTCATCCAATTCACAGTAAAAATAAAGAATGATGCATACAATTTATTCATGTATAATTGATCAGTTCAACGTTTTGGGATTTCAACTACAATGATTGATTCATCAAGCAACCTCAAGGCACATGTTGCCGTGTCACAATGTCCAATAAACTGTTGGTATTGCTATCTAGGAGCACGAACCTGACTGTTATGTTCCAGCTGGCTCGCTGAGCAATGTTCCAGAAATTTGTGTTGGTTTTTTTGATTGCTGCCAGTGATCATATCGTATCTAAAGCTCAATTGATGAGTTCAGGCAGGAAGTAAAGTTCAATTAAACAGACTAAAAACTTTATATTAAAAAAAATAGTCGCAGATTGAGGCATGGTATAAGCAAAATAACAATCATAGACAATCTGCAAAGTCCTCCAGGCATAAACTTGATATTCTTTCTTATTGTTTTTAAATGCGAACAAACATATACCTTTCTGGAGTATGTGAATGTAATTAGGGTGGATAAACAGACCAGAAGAAATAGGCTGCAGTTTAAAAAAAATTTTCACATACTGTTCTATGCCCCAAGTTATCTTCTACCACTGCCACATCCTTAACAGAAATAAAGATAAAAAGTGGCGAAGAGGCAATTGGTCAAAAGACACCATAATATTTGAAGCTGCCGACTGACCTTCAAAAGATACGAAGCAAAACAAAACTTTAGGGAAAAGAAGAAAGTACAAAATATAATCTCTGCTGCCCATAAAGAAACAAATTAATTAAATATACTTTTCTTTATTAATTCAGAAGAATTCAGAGTTGTTAATGGGAACAAAATAAAATGGATCCAGAAGCTGAGCTTTTATTTCCTTTTTGTGAACTGTTGGCTCTGGATGACTTTAAGTGTAGAGGCCTCCGTCTTTTGGTCTTTGACGCCACTTCTTCAGGTCCCTCTTAATCACTTTCCCTGAGTGACAGGTAGGAAATACAACCAGGTTACATGCTTCAGCCAGTACATATTAGTAACTAGCTGCTGGAGGTGCAGAAGAGAAGCCTGGGGTGAAATATCTTCCTATTTTTCATTACTTCCTGTGGTTAAATGTTTACCATCTGCTCACTACCTCTCTATGTTTACAGCCTGAGATGCAGGACCCCGCTGGGGGATGGGGGCTGGCACTTTCCAAATTTGCACCACCAGAGGGGAGCCTTGTCCATTGGCTGCACATATCAGGAAATCAAAGATGTGCTATCTACAATTTTCTATTGATTAAAATTACCGAATGGAAAATCATGGACCGTGCGCCTGAGGTTTCCCAATATTCACAAGCAGCTGGCAAGAATCCCCACCGACACTGTGAACTCCGAAAGATTACTCTCAAGATCTCACTTTTTGTGTTATATTTGTTCTTGGGATGTAGCCGTATTTATTGTTCAGCCCGAGTTGCCGAGAAGATGGTGGTGGACCTTCTCCTTGAACCATTGCAGTCCTTGTGGTGATGGTGCCCCTATGGTGGTGTTGGGTAGGGAATTTCAGGGTATTGAACTGAGATGATAAAGGAAAGGCGATATATGTCCATGGTGTATAACATAGAGGGGAATTTGGAGGTGATGGTCTCCCAGGACATTGGTGCTTTTGTCCTTCTTGGTGGTAGACATCACAGGGGAGGGAGGTGCTTTTGAAAAAACCTTGGTGAGTTGCTGCAGTGCATCCTGTAGATCGTACATAATGCAGCCACAGTTTGCTAGTGATGGAGGTGGTGTATATTAAGTCCAGGGGCAGAGGCACCAATCAAGTGAACTACTCAGTCCTGAATGGTGTTTAGCTTCTTAAGTGTTGAGTGTCACCATCCAGATGAGTGGTGAATACCCCATCACACTTCTGACTTGTCCTTGTAGATGGTGGATAAGCTTTCAGGGGTTAGGAGGTGAGTCACTTGTCGTCATGTGATGTCCTTCCATTTCATAGAGCAACCAAACTTTTTAAGGCCTTCTATTGCCCGAATACATTTCACCTCAATACTTTGCATTAATTTAATTTCTAGTTAAAATTAATGAAATTTTGTAACAGGTAGCAATAAATGTGATCATGAAGCTGTTGGATTGTTGTAAGAACACAACTGGTTCACTCATGTCTTTTAGGGAAGGAAATCTGACATCCTTACCCGGTCTGGCCTATATGTAACTCTAACCCCACATCAATGTGGTTGACTCTTAACTGCCCTCTGAAGTGGATGAGGAAGCCTCTCAGTTGTACTGGCCAATGAAGGATAGGCAATAAACGCTGGCCTTGCCAGTGATGCCCACATCCTGAGAAAGAATAAAACAAATTCAGTTGATCTGGGTGCTTTACTCTTATGGCCCCCAAAATGTATTCTCCCCAATAAATTATCAACAAACAATGTGTGACTATGTATAAGGGCTGGAGTTTAACTCCATTGCAGATGATAAATGATACTGTAATATCTTACGTTTGCTTAATATTATTCAGCTTCAGAAAATTTTGAAGAGGAGAGAAAAATGTACATATCTTAAAACTTCAGGCCCTGTTGCACAGTTTCATTTACACAAAGATCTGATTGTATCTTTGATCACAAGATCAAATTGATTTGCTTCCTTGATCTAATTAGCTGCATTGTTACCTTGATCAAAAAGAACTGGTTTGTCCTCTTGTGAGGTTTTTTATGTTCAACACAGTTATGCAAATTATTCTTATTATCCACAAGATTATCTGGATACTCATCACTGTACTTGTCACATTTGGGGGTAGATTTTTAACTACGCCTGGGTATAAAACGGGCATTGTGGATCGGCCACCTGTTATAGAAACTGCTTGATTTTCATTTCTATTGATTTCAATTATAAAACACCTTTCATAACCTCAGCACATCCCAAAACACTTATAGTCAGTTAAGTACTTTTGAAGTGTAGTTACTGTTGTAATGGAGGGAATTACGGCAGCCAATTTGTGCACAGCAAGGTCCCACAAAGAGCAATGAGATATACGAGCAGTCAATCTGTTTTTCCTGGTGTCAGTGGAGGGATAAATGTTGACCAGGCCACTGGTAGAACTTCCCTGCTCTTAGTCAAATAGTGCCATACGATCTTTGATGTCCAGTAGAGAGGGCAGACAATCAACGTTTCATCTGAAAACGACACCTTCGACAAAGCAGCACTCCCTCAGTACAGCACTGAAATGTCAGCTGAGCAAGGCTTGAACCCATGAACTTCTGACTCAGAGGTGAGAGTGCTATCAGTGAACTAAGTCTGACACTGATTAACACTTTATTGAGACTGGGCCAGATTCAAATCATTAAGCTGCTTTATTTTACAGTCCGTAAGTGAATGTACAGAGAAACAGATATAACAAATTCTACCTTACTTTAATGTAATGTCTTTCCTTGCAATAAATAAACTAAGAAACTATGCCACACTATCCCTGTTAGTGGGTTAAGTAACATTTTCTCTTGGTCAGACCTATCACTAATTGGAACAAGGCTTCCTCTGGGCCTGTTTTGCTCTCTTCATGAGCCAGACTAGCCTAGGCCCTTAACTTGTCTTGCTCCGCAAAACTTACCAACTGACCTCCAATACACGAGTCTCTATTCTTTGTCCCCTTTCTGGACATGAAATTGATGATTTGAGACCAACCCCTTCTCTGTCCAAGGGTTGGCCAATAGAGACGCCAATCAAACAGGCCACTGCCCCCACCCCGGGTGGAGGCCTCGAGCAACTAACTCCAGTTGTTCTTCAAAATAAATAGGGTAACCAAATACAATTTGCTGGGATGGTTCACAGGAGAGGCTCAATAATTCTCACTGCTTGATCAGAAGGCAGACTACATTCCACAGACTGACCCTTCTCACTTTAATATCTACCTCCCCCCTCCATAGCTTCATGTTACAGAGTGTATTTTAAATCCTCTGAGCACAATTCAACTTAAAAGCAATACGTCAATAGAATCATATCCGTATCTTCTGCAGTAAAATGATCAAACATCTCAAAATGCTATGGGAACATTATTGCACACAACAGCGTTCTCACATCCTTAATATTTTTGTCACAGTTACTCTGCCTGGCAAACTATTCCAAACATTTATCAGTTAGCACCCGATGAGCAAAGAAGTGCTTTATGTTAAATCCAGTAAGCAATTGCGGTAAATTCATAGTCCCTCTGGTATGGGAAGGTACAGCTCCCAGATTGTAGGGGCAGTGGGCCCTTATGGGGTCTGTTGTTAAGACTATTGAGAGAGAAGATAAGTTCCCAAAATTCAAAAGCAATTCATCTGGAGAACTCTGACCAAATTCTTCAAATCCAAAAGTTTAACTAGCCCTCAGAGTTCTAACCAAACAAAAGACAGTGCCATCAGTTTTTGTTAACCTAGTGAGATGGACTTTAAAATATCTACCATCAAAAGTGCATACAATCACTCCCCTGCACTATTGTCAGCTTTGAGATACCTCACTTTTTAGAACTACTGAGAAACTTTTAACACTCTGGATGATGGCAGTGCTTCAATATTCTGCAATGTTTCTGTCCTTCTCTCAAGGACAGTCAAATCGGTCTGTGTCAGTGGCATTAATTTTTCAGGATGAATGCAAAGAACTTCATGACAAGACTAATGCATCTTAACACAGTCACTGTTATAGATGCCATTAAATGTTATCAAAGAGCTTGATGATGGCATTCTCTGGACACTGGAAGATGTTAGGCATCAATTAATAAATATAAAAGATATTGTTTTCGAAAGACTTGAATAATATCAACTCCCTTACTGACTGATTGAAACATCAAATAAAAGCTTATATTGCTGAACAGGCTAGAAATGATACAGCATAAAGGCAAACGATCACACACAGTGATGCCATAGGAAAAAATATTGTAGTTACTGAGTTAATAGGCACAATATGAATCTTATTTTTGAGCACCCTGAAGTAGAAGCCTGCGTTATGTGGGTCGACAAGAAGGAATACTAGATTCAGTAACGGTTACGAATTATACATCACCCCCTAATGTTGTTTTGTGGATCTGTGGTCTGTGTAACGAGGTTAACCTCAGTGATGCTAATTAACAATACCATATGCTCAAAACCACTTTTGCAGCTCATATTTCAAGTGCCTGTGACATATGCATATGTTCTAAATGAGATAAAGGTTACAGGGTGCGATTTGGAGTCAGTACAAATTGATCAGATAGGAATACATTAGCATTTATCAAGAAGCTGCTCTTAAAGAGAAACAGTCATCTGTCTTATGGAGGCACAATAAGCTTGCTCAATAAAGTTTTGGGTGTGCATGTGGTCATATACACAAGGACAACCTGTTGTTCAAGGCTTAACAACGTGTTGCTCAACTTAAAATGGAGAATCAGCTAGGAACTGGCTTTGAATTCCAACTCAACCTTATTGTAAGGAATTTGAACCTACTTGGATGAATCTGAATGTTTCCAATTTGTTTTAGAATGATTCCACGCAAATCAGAAACAAATTAGTCACTAATTGCATTATCCCTGTGTGTATTTTCACATCATATTTAAAAAAAATTAAACAAGTTCAGCCTCCGAAAGTACAACATATCACAATTGCTTCACATTCACTTTTTTATTTTAATCTGAATCTAATCTGATTTTAGTCTGTTTCCAATTCCTTGAAGGAGGTGCAACACACTTTAATTGTGAGATAATGCATGGCTCCAAATTGATTTGTACAATAGCTGGGATACCTAAATATAAGCATACTTTTTATTGTTTCACCCTTTAATCTCCCACCCTCCCTGTGGAGGAGTGCTCACCTCGCCTTAACATCTTCCTGTGTTAGCGGGCCCAAATTCAGACCTTGTTTTTTAAGGAACTGTGGGAGTGAACTCATGGCCTACTACTGTATGGACCACTACACCATATTTTCCCCATTTTTCAAATCATAGCATCGCTTGGCTGAACAGTTTCCAATTGTGACTACTTCCAAGTTACATCTACCAATATGTCCATTGCTGACATATATCTTAAAGTATTAGTAAATTTAAATTAATATCAAACATAATAGTACTGGGCAATAGCTGGTATAGATATTTTGTTAATACATCAATACGATTTGACAACCCATTGACGGAGGGAGAATGTTAGTTCCTAGAGCACCAATGCTGCTGTTGAGGATAATCTCTGTTTCGCAGTTACTGTACGTCATACACTGGTGCGTATTTTGTTTGGCTGGTCCATGTGTTTGATACAGAACTTACAATTCTATTGGAATCATATTGTGAGAAATGAAATGCTAATTTTCTCACCATTGCAATATAAAAATGATACTGTTCAATAATAGTTATTTAAAATGGCAGACAAGCACTTTTGGTCATGATTGAACTGTCGAAAGAGAGCCATCCTCAGGATCTACAGACCATGTGTCAGTTTCACAGGCTGATCTAAAACTTGGGGGGTTAAGTTGGGCAGTGTAGAGCCCGTTGTGTTGGCGTTACGTGGACTCCTAAGCCCCAAAAATGGGTCCAAGATGCGCGCGCACACTTCCAGCGTGACGCGCCATATTGGTAAAGGCGTTTGTGCATGCACACCTAACGAGCGCCAGCAGCATGTAAAGTTGGGAGATTATGATGTTAATCAGAGTGCAAGGCTGATTTGAAGCAGCTGGCAACATTTTTGAACTCCCTGCTCCAGCCAAGCAATGTCCTAATCTCCCACAGCCGAACAGGAATTAAAGGACATGAAGGACCGCGCCCCCGCCCCACCAGCGCTTTTTAAAGGGAGCATGCAGGAGTTACAGGTCACTTGTTATTCTGGCTGTGGGTACAATTGTGGGTGTTTGTAGAAATTTCCTATTTTTGGAGAAACTTGCAATATTATAGAGAGAGTGGTCTGGCTGGTCGTGCAGTACTGTTAGTGGCATTTTAAAATAGTGTGCTGAACAAAGTTGCTGCCAGACATGAATGGCCTGCTAGAACTTCCTCTGGAAATTGAACATGACTGGGAGCATGCAGAGAGGCCATGCAGAGCAGGACAAGTTGCTAGAAGAGGGAGGAGGAGGAGGAGGAGGTGGCGCAGGACACTCAGCAGGAGGCCATATCCAACGAGGGTCTTCAGGGACCAATTCTCTAACCTCAACTTCAGCGACGACCAATGCATCCGACGGCTGCGGTTCATGAACGAGGTCGTGACTGAGATTTGTCAACTGCTGCAGCCACAACTGCAGCTTCAGAGCAGGCCAAGGACAGCACTGCCTGTGGCTGTTAAGGTAAGCGTGGGTTTAATTTTTACGACTCTGACTCCTTTCAGGCTGCTGCTGGAGATATAAGCAACATCTCGCAGCTTGCACGGCACTCAGAAACGGATTCATCATGTTCCCTCTTGACAGAGGCACGTAGCATCAGCGAGCATGAGGGTTTGCTCACATTGCAGGCTTCCCCATGGTGCAGGGTGCCATTGACTGTGTGCATATTGTCATCTGAACTCGGTCATATTCACGAAAAGAAAGGGATTCCACTCCCTCAATGTGCAGCTGGTATGCGACCACGTGCAGCGCATTTTTTTTTTATTCGTTCATGGGACGTGGGCGTCGCTGGCCCTCATCCCATGAACGAGTGCTGTTAGGAAGGGAGTTCCAGGATTTTGACCCAGCGACGATGAAGGAACGGCGATATATTTCCAAGTCGGGATGGTGTGTGAATTGGAGGGGAACGTGCAGGTGGTGTTGTTCCCATGTGCCTGCTGCTCTTGTCCTTCTAGGTGGTAGAGGTCGCTGGTTTGGGAGGTGCTGCGGAAGAAGCCTTGGCGAGTTGCTGCAGTGCATCCTGTGGATGGTACACACTGCAGCCACAATGCACCGGTGGTGAAGGGAGCGAATGTTTAGGGTGGTGGATGGGGTGCCAATCAAGCGGGCTGCTTTGTCCTGAATGATGTCGAGCTTCTTGAGTGTTGGAGCTGCACTCATCCAGGCAAGTGGAGAGTATCCCATCACACTCCTGACTTGTGCCTTGTAGATGGTGGAAAGGCTTTGGGGAATCAGGAGGTGAGTCACTCGCTGCAGAATACCCAGCCTCTGACCTGCTCCCATAGCCACAGTATTTATATGGCTGGTCCAGTTAAGTTTCTGGTCAATGGTGACCCCCAAGATGTTGACGGTGGGGGATTTGGCGATGGTAATGCTGTTGAATGTCAAGGGGAGGTGGTTAGACACTCTCTTGTTGGAGATAGTCATTGCCTGGCACTTGTCTGGCGCAAATGTTACTTGCCACTTATCAGCCCAAGCCTGGATGTTGTCCAGATCTTGCTGCATGCAGGCTCAGACTGCTTCATTATCCGAGAGGTTGCGAATGGAACTGAACACTGTGCAATCATCAGCGAACATCCCCATTTCTGACCTTATGATGGAGGAAAGGTCATTGATGAAGCAGCTGAAGATGGTTGTGCCTAGGACACTGCCTTGAGGAACTCCTGCAGCAATGTCCTGGGGCCGAGATGATTGGCCTCCAACAACCACGACCATCTTCCTTTCTGCTAGGTATGACTCCAGCCACTAGAGAATTCTCCCCCGGATTCCCATTGACTTCAATTTTACTAGGGCTCCTTGGTGCCACACTTGGTCAAATGCTGCCTTGACGTCAAGGGCAGTCACTCTCACCTCACCTCTGGAATTCAGCTCTTTTGTCCATGTTTGGACCAAGGCTGTAATGAGGTCTGGAGCCGAGTGGTCCTGGCGGAACCCAAACTGAGCATCGGTGAGCAGGTTATTGGTGAGTAAGTGCCGCTTGATAGTACTGTCGATGACACCTTCCATCACTTTGCTGATGATTGAGAGTAGACTGATGGGGCGGTAATTGGCCGGATTGGATTTGTCCTGCTTTTTGTGGATAGGACATACCTGGGCAATTTTCCACATTGTCGGGTAGGTGCCAGTGTTGTAGCTGTACTGGGAAAGTTTGGCTAGAGGTGCAGCTAGTTCTGGAGCACAAGTCTTCAGCACTACAGCCAGGATGTTGTCGGGGCCCATAGCCTTTGCTGTATCCAATGCACTCAGCCGTTTCTTGATATCACTTGGAGTGAATCGAATTGGCTGAAGACTGGCTTCCGTGATGGTGGGAATATCGGAAGGAGGCCGAGATGGATCATCCAGTTGGCACTTCTGGCTGAAGATGGTTGCAAACGCTTCAGCCTGGTCTTTTGCACTCACGTGCTGGACTCCGCCATCATTGAGAATGGGGATGTTTACAGAGCCTCCTCCTCCCGTTAGTTGTTTAATTGTCCACCACCATTCACGACTGGATGTGGCAGGACTGCAGAGCTTTGATCTGATCCGTTGGTTGTGGAATTGCTTAGCTCTGCCTATAGCATATTGCTTCCGCTGTTTAGCATGCATGTAGTCCTGAGTTGTAGCTTCGCCAGGTTGGCACCTCATTTTTACGTATGCCTGGTGCTGCTCCTTGCATTGTCTTCTACACTCTTGATTGAACCAGGGTTGATCCCCTGGCTTGTTGGTAATGGTAGAGTGAGGAATATGCTGGGCCATGAGGTTACAGATTGTGCTGGAATACAATTCTGCTGCTGCTGATGGCCCACAGCGCCTCATGGATGCTCAGTTTTGAGCTGCTAGTTCCGTTCTGATTCTATCCCATTTAGCACGGTGATAGTGCCACACAACATGCATCATGCAGCAGTCATGACTCCTTCATTCTGCGGCAGTCCAATATGCCACCTATATTTCAACCGGCACGGCAAGTCAAAGGCTGGCTACTGGACGACAAGGGTTATCCCCTTATGAAGTGGCTCACGACTCTGGACATGTGCACAGCAGGCGTACCATGAGAGCTGTACTGCCACACGGCACATCATCGAGCACACCATAGGCATCCTCAAGCAATGCTTCCACTGCCTGGACCGCTCTGGAGAAGCCCTGCAGTACTCAGCTGAGCAGGTATCAAGATTTGTCGTTGTATGCTGCATACTCATCATTAAGAGGGAACAGCCCTTTCCACCGCCTATCTGGCAAGAACCTGAGCCAAAGGAAGAGGGGGAGGAGGAAGAGGTGGAAGAGGAGGAGGAGGAAGAGGAGGAGGAGGAAGTGCAGCAGGGAGTGGAGGAAGAGGCAGGCGGGCTACAAGGTAGACAGGCCCTGTCTGCCAGGGCTCTGTGTGATCGGGTTATTAATGAGCGATACCAATAACCTCAAAGACACCTCCCCATTCAAAAACAGTCCCACACTCCTTACATTTCCTCCCCCGCATGATCATCAAATCATCCTCCTTATGATTACACATTGCTTCCTCCCTCATCTCATCTCAGAAACGAAAACCACCAAATGCAAATGCAAATGCACATTTATAAATTAACATATGTAATAATTCAAACAAAATGAGACCATTCATCTTTGTGCATTCCCTCAGTGCTTGTCATTCGTGTGCCTTTAACTTTCCTTGTGCTCCTACGAGATGCATGCCCAGTGGCTGGAGCATGGGTGGTGGAAGGCTGCTGACCTTCAATGGAGGAAAGTGCAGATGGCCTTGGAGGATGACCTCGAGCAGCTCTGGGCCAGGAGGGCCCGGATTCAGACTGCACTATCTCGGCCTGGGTTGCTGCAGTCTGGCCTGGGTGGCTGACAGGCAACAGCAAGGGCACTGTCGGAATGGCAGGGGTGCGAACAGGAATGTTGTCATCCTGAGAGAGGACATCAAGTTCGTCTTCCATCGCACCACTGCCACTCTCCTGGAGCAGCGCATCAGATATCCTGGTGATCAGCTGGAGAACAGATTGCTGGAGTCCTGTGACGCCCTGGAAGCCCCGTTCCACAGTGGAACCCAGAGCCATGATAGTAGCGGTCTGAGCTTGTAATGCAGCAGTCAGACCTTGGATGGCAGATGTTTGTGCTGCAACGGAAACTGTGACATTGGTCATCAGATGCTGCATCCTAGTGGATTCCAGAGGTGTACTGATGGAGGTGACCACCTGTTCCATATGGGAAGGATGGGTCTTAAGCTCTGCGCAAAGTCCTGTGCCAAATTCCTCCATGCCCCTTGACCTTGCGTGCAGGCTTTCTGGTGCAACAATCATTTGGCTGTGTACGCCCATCAGCCTTCTTCAGTAGCGTGGCCATCAAAGTCATCATCTGACTCCTCAGCCACAGAACTAGTGTGCGACCTTGCCCTTGGGCGAGCTGGCACCTGTGGTATCCGTTCCCCCCGCTCCGGCTCCTGTGCACTTGTATCTGGTGTCTCAACACGTGCAGATCCCTCCTCTAACCTAGCCTCTAAAGTACGTGCAGTGTCAGTCTCTGAGCTGGTGGCTGCAAGTGTAAGATTGAGTGATGGTGTGTCTGCATCATCACTGTCGTCTTCCTCTGCCTCCTTTGATGCTGGCGGTTCCAGTTCTTGGGTAACTGAAATGACAAAGGGACATGAGTCAGAAAAGATTGTGGGATGAGGGAGACGTGGGGAGCGAGAAGGCTGATTAGGTATGTTTAGACTCTCATCATCAATATCTCCAGCATAGCCAGTGGCCACGGCCGCAGCGACAGCTCACCCGTTGTTCGACAGCACTGTCTCCTCCATGGGGATGAGGACATGTTGTCCTCCCTCAGGTCTTTCCTGCTGCCTGTTGTGATGCGCCACCTTCTCCTGCAAGAAAGAGGGAAGTGTGTCAGTGAGCGTCTTGCAAGATGTTTGGATGATGTGGCTGTCATGGTTGAATAGCTGCCAGTGTGTGTGACCTGTGAGTTGTGGGTGTGCGGCTTGCAAGAGTGGTACTGTGTGAGGGTGAGATGCAGCATGTGATTTGAAAAGTTGCATAATGATGGAAAGAGTATGTTGGTAGGTGGGTTCCAGAGGTGTAGTGTGTGGAGCACTGGATGAGGCTAGTGCAGTTGGTAGGAGATGCCACTTGAGAGTTAAAGTCACTCACCTTGACCACTCGTGTCAAATCGTTGAATTTCTTCCTGCACAGCAACCATGTGCGTGGTGCGATGCTCCTGGCATTCACTTTGTGCGTCACTTCCTCCCACTGCCTCCTCAGCATTCGTCTGGAGGGCCTCCTGCCCCACTATGGACAAAGGATGACCCTCTGTGCGTCCACCTCTTGCACCAAGAATCTTGATGCACGCTCTTTCACAGGCCCAGCCATTCTTCAGTATGTTTTAGAACAGAGTTAGTTGCCGCACGTATTCCAGGTCTCCCTCCAGCCACTGTGCACCTCCCCTTTAAGAGGTGCAGGCTGCCTTTAAGTAATGCTCGCCACTACCGATATCGGGGCCCCCTGCTGGTGTGTGCAACCAATCAACAGCACAGGTAGCGCTGGCTGCATGCAACAATCACTGCAATCACCAGGCAGTACAAATGTTATGTGCTGCCTGCATCTCAACGACCAGACATGGGTTAATCGCGCACTGCGATCCCAGTGCATGTTTTCAGGGGTTAACCAATTTAACCCCCATACTATTTGTGGGGATTTAGCTTCAAGTAGCAAATGTTTTATGACCTGATTGAAGAGGATTTTGAGTGTTATGCTCCCATTAGATACGTACTGCCAGTACCAGTGAAGGTGACTCCTGCTCTTGTTTACTATGCTGGTGGCAACTTTCAGACCCTAGCAGAAGAATCATGACGTCGGTCAGACAGCAGTCCGCAATGTAATTTCACAACTCACTGCTGCTTGCTGGGAAAGATACTTCACTTCATCAGCTTCTCAAACATTCTTGCAGCAGCAACTAAGGATCAAACAGAACTTCTTTTTCAGATAACCTTCCCCTGCTATTGACTCTACCCATGTACTCATCCCTTCTACCTCCTCTGAATGGGCTTGTTTGCAAGAGAGAAGGTTTCCATTTTACGTATATGTAGATGATACGGGAATCCAAGAGAATCACTAAAGATCTGTAAGCCTACATTTTTTTTGACTGAGAAAGCTAAGTGAGCGCAAAGGCCCAAATTGTACAATAGCACCAACACTGAAAGGAGTGGGAGAAAAGCGAAGATAAATCCTCACTGTCTTGCAATGATCAAGAAGTGCTCTTGTATTCCCTTGAGACTAGACTTGTATTCCCTTGAGTATAGAAGATTAAGGGGTGATCTAATTGAGGTGTTCAAGATGATTAAAGGGATTGAGAAGGTCGATAGAGAGAAATTATTTCTTTTGGTGGTTGAGTCCAGAACAAGGGCAGCCTGCACCTCTTAAAGCGGAGGTGCACTGTGGCTGGAGGGAGACCTGGAATAGGTCCGGCAACTAACTTTGTTTTGGAATATACTGATGAATGGCTGGGCCTGGGAAAGAGCGTGCATCAAGGGTCTCGGACGGTGCACTAGAGGCCTTGGTGGTAGAGGTGGACATACGGAGGGGCATGCTTTATCCACAGGGGGGCAGGAGGCCCACCAGACGTATGCTGAGGAGGCAGTGGGAAGAAATGGCGCACAAAATGAATGCCAGGAGCATTGCACCACATGGATGCAGTGCAGGAAGAGGTTCAACGATTTGACACGAGTGGTCAAGGTGAGTGACTTCAACTCTCAAGTGGCATCTCCTACCAACTGCACCTCTAACCTTAAAATTAGAGCTAGGCCATTCAGGGGTGATGTCAGGAAGCACTTCTTCACACAAAGGATAGTAGAAATCTGGAACTCTCTCCCCCAAAAAGCATCTGGGGCTGAATGGCCTACTCCTGTTCCTATGTTTCTATGCAAGACAGTGAGGAAGCAAGGAAGAGTAAGAGTGTTTAGGTTGAGCATTTTTGCAAAAAATTTCAGAGGAGCAATGACCATGATAGTGTTCATAAAATAGAGAAAGGCATGAAAAACTGATGACAGAGATCGAGAGAGAGAGAAAGAAAGCAGTTTCCCTAGCTGCAGCCATGAATCCTATTTTGGTAATTCAGGAAGAGACAGATGGTTTCTAGATGAACAGTGGCTCGCAGGCAGTTGCTCATTGAGGGCCTAACCTGCGGTTGTCGTTGTCACGGTCTGCATTCCTCATATGACAAATGCCATGTACCATGGTCTTGGCAAATGACTCCTGTGCTTTTAACATTCCCAAACCAGAGTGCAGGAGAAAAAAATGGGGAACATTCATCATCTTGACTAATTACACAGTTTGGTCACTTAAAAATTCGGTTTGGGTTTTTAGATTTTAGGAGTGCTCTGTTGACTGTTTTATCTTGCACGAGATGGCAACACTACACATTATTGTTGTTCACATATCTTAGGCATATTTGATGGAGGTAGAGGGCCCAGATGGTGTGCCTGAACAAGGCCACTTTGCTGCCAGGAACAGACGTGGTAGCATCATACAGAATTATGATTCCAAAGTGTTATTTAGCAGAATTGTCAAATGCTCACAGTGTAATGGATAAGGGCAATGGGAATGAGTGTGCAGGCAGGCTCACTTTACTGTTGATTCTCAGAGGAGGAGGGCTACGCATGTACAATTATTGCTTTGAAAAATAGACTGCTCTAGAGAGAGGTAACCTCTGTCATAAGTGCACTATTTTTTCTCCTTCCTTCAATTTTATCCAATCTATTCCACTCCTTAAGTTATGAGTTATGATGAGGTGTGGTCCCACAAGCAGTGGCTGTCCTCCACTACCTCAATCCAGTGGCCATTCTTTATGTGTGAAGTTATTCAAACATAGGACGTCTCACAGTTGAGTCCAACCTTGACTTCACCCATTGCCCACATACACACAGGAGTCATTGGGTAGTGTGCAGGGCCTGGAACCCTGGCTAATTGTTACTATTTTCCTAGGCCTGGGGTACTGATGCCAATCATCATACCTTATTTCTTTCTCAACTGGGATCAGCTAACACAGCTCAGACTGAGGATTGAATGTAGATTCTCCCTCATCTGTATGACCATTCCACTCAGGATAATGCCTTTATAAACTGAGCTCATAGGTATGGTAGTGCTCTGCAAGAATTACTCTGAAGAAATACTCTCCATTTCTCCTTGCTACATTTCCTCCAAAGATTTTCTTCGGTCCCCTCCTCTCCTTGAAGGTGTTAACTTGGTTCTGGGCTCCGGTTCAACGAGAGTTGGTCACTATCCAGCATCTCGCTCGAGTAACCATTATTCATGTATGATGAACCTTGAAAATAAGCATCAGCAAGCTATTCAACTGTGGGAGGCATTGCAACCAAGCCCAATTCTGCTCATACCTGATATCCACACTTCCAGGAGGAGTTGCTAAATTGGGATCAAGACCAGCACCCTTTGTAAGTTTGCCTTTCCTTAACCCAGGGTTGCGGAGATATATTTTGGCATCTTTATCAGCATTTTGGCTGAGATCAGCTAACTCAATGCAGACAGCGCAATCATTACCTGCAGTCATTTGGGTCTCTCCAAAACACCTTGCAAGGTCGGACCAAAACAATGAAGAAGTTAACTACTTGCATTTGTGGAGAACTGTACAATGGTTTATAAGAACCTCAGTCTGCCATGAAGTGCATGGCAACTCCAGCGGCTTTTGCATCAGAGCCCTCAGTGATACAGGTCTTCGCACAACGTGACTATCTTCAGTGAATGTACACAGCATTGCTACGGAGGCCTTGGGCTCTAATATACAGCAGACTCTAATGTGTGGCTTCAACATGGTCGGGGATTGGATTGAGAGATCCATTATGCAGGGCGTCACAAACATCAATCAGTGGACATGGTGAGAGGGTGCACAGAGAAGGGGCATAGCTGAAGTTGGCTTGGATGCAATTGCCGTCTTTGAGGACAACGTGACATCTAGCCCAACCTGCTCTCAAATGAGATGGTGACACCGCTGCAGCATTGAACATGGTGGCACCAGAAGACATGCTCCATACTCCTCACCAAGGGGAGGCACTGGTAGAACACACTAGGCACATATCCCAATAGTTTCTGCCGTATTCAATTTGTTTGCTTTTTATTTTGAGTTTTTCCAGACAGTTTACTTTGGACATTGCAGAATAAGGTAGAAGCAAATCAAAGGTGGGCTTTCACAGTCGTTGAAGTAGTGCAGGGGACAATGATAATGAAGGTGTATTGGCCATTGCGTAGTACACATGACTGTTAGTGAATTGAGTGACTCAGACACTTAGGTGAAGCTCAAGTCTATGAGAATCTGGTGTACAACTCTTTTTGACTGGAAAGATGTTTCATCAGGGATATTTTCATTGTCATCATCAAGCTCTGCTCTTGGCCGTTGGTGAGGCTCTTCCTGCACATGCTGAATAAATACCAATCATTCATGTTTGATGACAGTTATTGTGTTCAGGGCAGTGTCTACTTGTCTGTACTAGATTCCAATGCGCCCTCCTCCCGTGCCACTTTCAGCTCCTGCCCTCAGTGCTGTTCCTGATTCCTACCATGCTCCATAGAATTGACACTGCTGCTTACTGTGAATGGGAATTCTCATGAGAACAGGAATTCCCGTCACAGGGTGCAGATCTCCGGAGTACCAGCAGATGGCAGGAACCAGGAGCATGAGAGGAATAAGGTGGAGGGAGAAGGATCGTACCAATGTAGGCTTGAGGGAGGAAAGAGAATACTGGCATGAACTGAAGGGGAAGAGGAAAGGGAAGGAAGAGCAAAGGGATCAAAAGAGGAAAGGAGGAAGGATTGACTGACATAGCACCTTATCAAGTTTCTCAGCAATGCACCAAAGCAATTCATATACAGGCATTTATTTTGAAGTGCAGTCACACTTGATTTGTGGGCAAATGTGGCAGTCATTTTGCACACAAGATCCCAGGAAAGGGCTGTTCATAGAATCATAGGAAATTTACGGCACAGAAGGAGGCCATTCTGCCCATTGTGTCCATGCCAGCCGAAAATGAGCCACCCAGCCTAATCCCACTTTCCAGCTCTTGGTCCGTAGCCTTGTACGTTATGGCACTTTAGGTGCATATCCAGGTACTTTTTAAATGTGATGAGGGTTTCTGCCGCTATCACCCTTTCAGGCAGTGAGTTCCAGACACCTACCACTCTCTGGGTGAATTTTTTTTTCCTCAGCTCCCCTCTAATCCTTCTACCAATCACTTTAAATCTATGCCCCCCGGTTATTGACCTCTCTGCTGAGGGAAATAGGTCCTTCCTATTCACTCTATCTCGGCCTCTCAATTAAATCACCCCTCAGTCTCCATTGTTCCAAAGAAAACAACCCCAGCCTATCCAATCTTTCCTCATAGCTAAAATTCTCCAGTCCTGGCAACATCCTCGTAAATCTCCTCTGTACCCTCTCTAGTGCAATCACATCTTTCCTGTAATGTGGTGACCAGAATTGTACGCAGTACTCTAGCTGTGGCCTAACCAGTGTTTTACACAGTTCTAGCATATCCTCCCTGCTCTTATATTCTATGCCTCGGCTAATAAAGGTAAGTATCCCGTTTGTTCTGTAATACATCTTGCATTCTGTCTAGTCATCGGATGTTCTGCTTCCGAATTCCTAAATTATGCTCCATAATGACCCTGTTGGCTCATTGTATTTGCATTCACTTAGTGTTCCTCCCTTTTGAGAGGCTGTAATGAACCAAGGCTGAAGAGAGCAGCCTTCATCTCCTAGAACCCAATTTGCTTTATCCTTCAAATAATCCTGCCACAAGAAGACTGACATAAAATAAAGGAGCCATTGCTGCCACCTGGAAAGTAGGCATTTACCACCATGATCCTGTGCCAGTGGTCACTGACTACTTGACATTGATAGAGTGGAAACTGTTGTGCTTAATCATTGCCTTGGCATTGTGTGTTAGGGCCATCAATATTACTCTGGACTTTGGATAATCCTGCCAGGAGGAAGAATTGTAGTGCTCCTCTCATTCTGCTGCCAGTTTTTCATGGAGAAAATGATGACGAAGTCTGCGCTGGTGTGTAATGCATCAGCGGCCTGCTTGATGAGTCTGTGCACTGCAGGTTGGCGGATATTGTCTATGTTCTTTGAGGTAGCTTGGAAGCAGCCAAAGACATGAAAGTTCAGTTCTGTGAGATATTGTCACAGCCATTAAGAAAATAAAGAGCTTGCATTTATATAGCACCTCTCATAACCTCAGGATGTCCCAGCCTACGTTACAGCTAATGAAGTGTTTTTGAGGTGTAATCACTGTTGTAATGTAAAGAAATGCAACAACCACTTTGCGTACAGCAAGGTCCCATAAATAGCAATGAAATTAATGATTAGATAATCTGTTCCAGTCATGTTGGTTGTGGATAAATATTAGCCAGGATACTAGGGAGAACTTCCCTGCTCTTCTTCAAATAGTGCTTTTATGTCTACCTGAGAGGGCAGACCTCTCACCTGAAAGACAGCAGCACCAACAATGCTGCACTCCCTCAATACAACACTGAAATATCAGCCTAGATTATGTGCTCAAGTCTCGTGGAGTGGGGCTTGAACTCACGACCTACTGACTCAAGAGGTAAGAGTGCTATCACTGTGCTACGTTTGACAACATTGGTAAGACTATCTCTTCTGTTTGCATTGTCTTCAAGCTAGATTTCAGCAAGAAGAAACAAATGTAACAGCTAATATGTACACGGCAAGGTCCCACAGACAGCAATTAAATAAATGACCAGATCATCTGTTTTAAGTGTTGGGTGAGGGATAAGTATTGATCAGGATACCAGGGTGAACGCCCCTGCTCTTCTTCAAATAGTGCCACGGGATATTTTATGTCCACCTGAGGGGGCAGACAAGGCCTTGGCTTAACATCTCATCTGAAAGATAGCACCTATTGACAGTGCAGCATTCCCTTAATACTGCACTAAAGTGCCAGCCTAGATTATGTACTCAAGTCTCTGGAGTGGGACTTGCACCCACAACCTTCTAACTCAGAGGCAAGTGTGCTATCCACTGAGCAAAGGCTCACAGCAGATGGTCCAATTCAATTCACTGCCTCTCTGCTGAACCTGTGAAGCTAGCTGTTCTCAGATACTCACAGGTAGATATGCCTGGGCCTGTACACACAGTTGCTTGGGTTCAGGCAATCCACTTCTGGTGCAAACAAAACTGCCTTACACTCATCCTTCTTCCATCTCCAAAAAAGTCAAATCGAGAGCAGCACTCAATTCAACACCTATTTTAAGAATTTGGATTGTAGTAATAAAAACCCAAGCAATTAAGCCTAGCCTTTATTGTCTATTTTATATAAGCAGGCCGAATGCACAGAGCATTCCCAATGGGAAGATTGGAAATTCACCCAAGTGATAATTTAAATCAATTTCCATATTATAATGTCGCTTTCTCACATGTGACGCAAGAGAGCTTTAGATTGTCTAAAAAGGTAGCCGAAAGATTGAACAGTATGCAAATCAACTGGGGATTTAGCAAAATGGATCCTCCCCCTGATTTTATGGTCCTTGCATACCCATTACCAAATGGTCCGGATGAGAATTTGTACTTACAATTGCTCATGTGCTGAGCTTCAAACCTCAGCTGTGTCACTACAGGGAGGGGCTGAGCAGAAACCAGGTACTTCACCGCACAGAGAAAGGGAATACCATTCGACCAATAAGTTTGTAGCACTCTCAAAGACCTGTTCATGACTGGCTACTGAACAACACTGAGGTGTAAGTGGAGGTCCCCAGTCCATCTACTTTGTCAGGTAAGATATGCAATGCAGTGCGATTTCATGAAGGGTAAAGCGGAGAAAAACTCAATTAAGTTACCCCACTTATTTTCAAGGAGCTAAATAAATTGTGTATGGAAAAATGCAGAGAACATAAGCCAGAGATGCTCATTAGTGTTTGTAAAGCATTTGTTTGTGATATCACTTATGAATTCATTAACATTGCACTATATGTTTCCAGTTTTTAATTGAAATCATGATGAAATAATAAGCCAATCATAATGAAGAACAACATATTCTCAATAAGCACTGTGTGACCTCTGCAGAATTGCTTATCCACCCTGGGTAGGCTATTAGCCTCAGTCAAGCTGAAGCACGCAACCAACATAAGTTGTGATATGTGCACCATCTGACTACAAAACCTTACTCGTTAGTCAAATTCTGTCAACCAGCAAAAGTACAATAAGAAATCAATGGCTAACTATGTGACTTCATCAGTTAAAAATGAAGCTGTTCCTTTCCCTACAAAATGTTCAGCCCAAATTTAATTCAGGCACCTGTTTGAATGTTGCACATTTTTAAAAAATTGTTTTGTAAAATGGTTAAATTCATTGTTGGTTATGATGAATTTGTCAATTACCGAAAAATTACAATCACTGACCTCCCTGAAAGGACTTGTTCGGGGGAAATTTGTGTGTGGCCTGTGTTTGCAATTGAAAGAGCCATGAGAAAGTATTAACTTTGCACAGTTATGGGATAAGGTTTGGTTATAGTTTGGTCAATGCAATTTAATGAACAATTGATTTTGCTCTGCAATGTGTAACTGATTTCATTGGTAACACTGCTCTCTTGTGGTTTCTGGTCTCTGCAAACCTGCTCAGCCATTCTTTGTACATGTAGTGCCCCCTGCTGCAATTGTCCCAGAACTGCTAATGGTTTCATCATTTCATCAGCTATCCCCTTTTATGAAGTTGAGAGTCACAGTTTTTGTCACAACAGGAGTATTGAATTTGATTTTTTTTATAAATTAACCTAAATGTCCACCATGGATTTCATTTATTTCAGTCTTCTCCAGGGTTAATAGGCCTTCAAAGGAGCACCACAAAGTGACCTTGCTAATCTGGTTTTGGTAACTGTTGGTTGGCAAAAAATGCTCTCAACGGTAGAACCAAATGCTGGTGATCCAATAGCGTGAGGTATTAGCAACACGAAATATGATTGAAAATAGTACTGGCACTGCATAATAAACCAAACATTAAAAACTTCACATGTTGCACAAATCTTCCCTGCATACACAATTATTTAAACTATGTGCTTATTTTAACATCCAAATATTGAAAAAAATAATTTCACAATCCGAGAATTTTAGTGACTATACTGTCAAAGCTCCACCAATGCTCCAGTTAGGTTATCCCATGAGTAACTGAGCCATACAGACCAGGGATGTTCCGAGTGGCATTAAGGGCACTACACTTGTTCTTAACTCATTCAGCACACACCCGGGATCTTCCTGATTGCTCTTGGGCAAGCGCTACTTAAAAAAAAAACATTCCATGCTGTGGCTGAATGTGACAAGACTGCATTTGGTGGAGATGGGCCTTCTCCTTGACATGTTGCAGTCCTGATGCTGAGGGTGCTTCCATGATAGTATTAGATAGGGATTTCTAGGATTTTTTCCAAGTGACAATGAAGGAATGGTGGTACATGTCCAAGTCAAGATGGGTGAGTGACTTGGTCCCAGGGGAGGGAGGTGCTGTTAAATGGCTTGACGAGTTGTTGCAGTGCATCCTGTAGATAGTACATACAGCAGCCGCAGTGTGCTGGTGGTAGAGAAAGTGCGTACTGAATTCTGAGGCAGGGGCGCCATTCAAGTGAACTGCTTCATTCTGAATGGTGTTGCACTTCTTGAGTGTGGTGGCAGTACCCATCCAGGTGAGAGTTGAACAATTCATCACACTCCTCACTTGAGCCTTGTAGATGGTAGAGTGGCATTGAGAGGTAAGGAGATGAAGCTTGATAGTGAGTGCACACGTATGAATGTCAGGTGAGGACAGGATCAGGCTCAGGTGTGATGCCACTTGGAGTCAAATAGCTAGCCAGTGTTCAATGTCAAGGCTCGAACAGGAACAATGGCTTCTTGGGTGAGGTACTGAAGGGTGACTAATGTCCACAGAACCATATCTCAGCAAGGAATCAATGCCTTCAGAAGATGAGGGGAGACAAATTATTCAAGAAAAATTGGCAGGAACACAATTCTAAACAGCTGATGTAAATCATTACAGCTACAGTTTGTATTTTTTTAATTTAGAAATTGTCCAGTTTTGAATGATTTAGCTGTTTTGCCTTTTTCAAGGTCACGATAATCTTAGTCATATTGACATTCCATTACGATTTACTGCCTAACGTTTTGGCCATTTTCATACGTTAATCCCCATTGATACATTCAAATAAAATGAGTGATTTGGTGAGGGTAAAAGTTTAATTCAAAACTCGTGTATAGAGACTACAATAATAGGTTATGATAGCTGACAGGAAGAAAAGCAATCATCATGCACCTCCCACAGCAAGAGAGACAAGATAACACATCTACTCATTGCTTTGCTGAGCAGGTATTTTCTCAGTTGCTGATCATATATTATACATTTATTTTTCAATAAGAATACTGTTATTTTCTCAGAAATGCACACATAAAATGCTAACAATTAAAGTTCTATTAACAATATTTAATGAGTCCATACTGCATAACCGTCTCAATCTTTATTTTCACGGGCATACATAATACCTCCAAGTGTTTAGAATTCTGCGCACCTTTTGAAAGCCCATCTCTTAGGGAGTACCAGTGCTGCTGTGTTTGGCATTACCCTATCTTTCAGGACAATGACAAGCCTGCTGCAACAAAATAGCTGTCTGAAACAGTTATTGAATAGTTTTCAAAAAAGTCAGCATCTTAAAGTCGATAGTGTATATGCAGCATTTCATTTTGTAGAGAATTTTATAATGCATGGGCAACCTATGAGATTTTATTTACTTATGTAACATTGGCACAGAACTTGATTATGCGTGTTTACAAAAGAACTTGCTTTTGCACCCGCATAATTTATCTTCCATAGAGCATTCGACTACATTTACAAAAGGTTAAACACAAATATAAAATATAGATTTGTTTCTCACGTTGATGTATTGTTATTGGATTAAAATAAAGCTAAAATACATTCTCTTCCCTCTGAGATTCAAGTGTGCTATTGAGTTAACTATGATGATAACTGGGATTGTACACTGGTGCTGCAGACTGAGCACAAACATGCAACACCATGGAGTAGGAAGTTGGATCCCCACTGCGCTCAATTCACTGATCTGATCCACTGGGCGAAGGCTGTGGCATCTTCCAAAATGGGAAGGAAAATTGAACAGTGAATATCTTGTCTGGGCAATACTACATACCTGCTAGTGGCTGATCAAAAAGGGCACCAACAGAATTCAGGGAGCAGACTGCCAGAGATGTGAGTCCAGGTAAATCAACGATAAAAAGATACTGAGATGGATTACAGGGGAAAACCCCCCAGGAACACACAAACAACTATAGTGGCATCTGTCTTGCCTGTAAATACTTTATGATCTAGATGCGAAATTGGCAGGTGGTACATATATATTTTAATGGTCCAAAGGAGTTGCTCCAGTAAGCCAGCTGCACAGTAGGTTAAAACAAACCTTTATGAACATCTATTACTGCACAGTGGCATAAAATACAGTTCACACTATTTAACATTGACTCCGATTCAGGCGCTGAGCCGCACATCTTGACACCACTGATGTCTATGCTAAATATAATCTGCAAATCATGCAAGGCTACAGTTATCCTGATTTTAAACTCCAATTCAAGGACCTTGTAAGTGCCTTAAATTGGGTAATTTAAATTCTGGATAGTAGTTCAACCAATAAACATGCAACTAAGTTCCCAATCATGTCTGGGTCATCAGGCCAGCAGTAAAGCAAACACCAGGGATTTTCCTACCAAAATCCGATATTAAGTCAGATGGAAAATCATCCCTGGCTACCCTTGCACATCTCTCATGAGTTTATTGTAAAGTCGCTTTGACAGAAGCATGAGAGCAAATTGCTTGTCTGAGTTCTCAGTTAGTATTTAGAGCTGCGGGGACTTTCATCAAAAGATGGAAGGAGGTATAAATACTAAAAAATAATATATATCTATATATGTGTGTGGCCTGAAATAATTCACTAATCTGTGTCTAAGGCCATGAAAAGAGTGCAGACATCCACTGGTGAGGGCTTTTATACAGCAAAGTCATGTTTGTTTGCCACCAATCTTCTCAATCATACTAAAGAATTTTTCACATCAGCATTGTCACCTAGTGTAAATACCTTGTAGATACCAGCCATACTGTTCAGTGGACAACGTGTTGGGAGGTGCATTTAAACAATCTAGGAAGGTCATCCTCCTTGGCCTTATTTTTCCTTCCACAGGTAACCTGCTGAGATTGGTCAGACTCACTTTCCAGAGGAAGCCCAAGTTTAGTCAACATTAGAATTTGAACTGGTCCCTCTGGACCAGGAGTCCAATGCTATACCTATTATGGATTTCCGTAGGGTGGTTGGAACATAGGATCAGAAGTAGGCCATTTGGCCCCTCGAGCCATTCAATGAGATTATGGCTGATCTGTGACCTAACTCCATATATCCGCCTTAGCCCCGTATCCCTTAATACCTTTGGTTAACAAAAATCTATTAATCTCAGATTTAAAATTAACAATTGAGCTAGCATCAACTGCCGATTGCGGAAAAGAGTTCCAAACTTTTACCACCCTTTGAGTGTAGAAGTGTTTCCTAACTTCACTCCTGAAAGTCCTGACTCTAATTTTTAGGCTATGTTCCCTAGTCCTAGACTCCCCAACTAACGGAAACAGTTTCTCTCTATCCACCCTATCAGTTCCCCTTAATATCTTGAAAACATTGATCAAATTACCCCTCAATCTTCTAAACTCCAGGGAATACAACCCCAGTTTGTGTAATCTCACCTCATAATTTAACCCTTGGAGTCCAGGTATCATTCCAGTAAATCGACACTGCAATCCCTCCAAGGCCAATATATCCTTCCTAAAGTGCGGTGCCCAGAACTGAACACAGTACTCTAGGTGTGTTCTAACCAGGGCTTTGTATAGCTGTAGCATAACTTCTACCACCTTGTATTCTAGTCCTCTAGATATAAAGGCCAGCATTCCATCAGCCTTTTTGATTATTTTCTGAACCTGTCTATGACATTTTAACGATCTGTGTACATGGATCAATAAGTTTTTTTGGACCTCCACTGTTTCGAACTTTTTACCATTTAGAAAGTACTCTGATCTGCTGCCTATCTTTGTGTCATCGGCAAACTTGGATATGTGGCTCTCTATCCCATCATTTAAGTTGTTAGTAAATACAGTGAATAGTTGAGGCCCCAACACAGATCCTTATGGGACACCACTAGTCACATCCTGCCACCTGAGTACATGCCCATTATCCCTACTCTCTGTCTCTCGCTGCTCAGCCAATTTCCTAACGAGGTCAATAATTTTCCCTCAGTTCCATGAGCTTCAACTTTAACTAACAATCTCTTATGAGGGACTTTATCGAATGCCTTCTGGAAGTCGATATAAACAACATTCATAGACATTCCCCTGACCACTATTTTACTCACCTCTTCAAAAAATTTAATCAGGTTCGTCAAGCATGACCTACCCTTTACAAATCCATGCTGGCTCTCTCTGATCAGCTTAAAATTTTCAAGGTGTTCAGTCACTCTATCCTTAATTATAGTCTCTAGTAATTTCCCGACAACAGATGTTAGGCTAA
Source organism: Heptranchias perlo (assembly GCF_035084215.1). Taxonomy (NCBI): domain Eukaryota; kingdom Metazoa; phylum Chordata; class Chondrichthyes; order Hexanchiformes; family Hexanchidae; genus Heptranchias; species Heptranchias perlo. The sequence goes on from NC_090339.1 coordinate 18,319,605, forward strand.
CTGGACTATAATTTCCTGGTTTCCCTCTCTTACCTTTCTTAAATAGCAGAGTGACGTGCAATTTTCCAATCTAAAGGAACAGTTCCTGAATGGAGAGATCTTGGTTCGGTCAACCAGAACAATATTGTTGTAAAAGACTATGGTGGTTGGGTGGATAAGAATACCATGGAAAAGAAGGGTAGCACAACATGGTTAGAATAACTTGACTAGAAAGAGAGTGTGGCTGGATTAACATGGTCAGAAAAAAAAAATTACCTGGTGAATTGGGTTAAAACAGTGTATTGAGGGAGGATAGCACTATTTTTGTAATTGTTTAGGATTAGTGTGAACAGGAAAAACGTTGCTTGGAATCATCGAAATTTACAGCACAGAAGGTCATTCGGCCCATTGTGTCTGTGCCGGTCGAAAAAGAGCTATCCAACTTAATCCCACTTTCCAGCTCTTGGTCTGTAGCCTTGTAGGTTACAAGTGCATATCCAAGTACTTATTAAATGGGATGAGGGTTTCTGCCTCTACCACCCTTTCAGGCAGTGAGTTCCAGACCCCCACCACCCTCTGGGTGAAAATATTTCTCCTCATCTCCCCTCTAATCCTTCTACCAATTACTTTAAATCTATGCTCCCTGGTTATTGACCTCACTGCTAAAGGAACTAGGTCCGTCCTATCCACTCTATTTAGGCCCCTCATAATTTTATACACCTCAATTAAATCTCCCCTCAGCCTCCTCTGTTTCAAAGAGAACAACCCCAGCCTATCCAATCTTTCCTCATAGCTAAAATTCTCCAGTCCTGGCAACATCTGGATTAAAAATGAAGCAGTTGGAGAGAGAAATGTGACCTGAATGTTGAGGCTAAGCAGGACATAGTTGTGGGATGGCACAGCAACTGTCACACACTAGTGTCTGTGAGGGAAACAAAACTGCAAACAAAGATTAGCTGGATATTGCATTCTTGATGTTGTGTCAGTGATAAGTAACCTTAGACGGTTGGAGTTAGCTTGGGGCAGAAGGAATACTGTTAGTGCCCATACCATAGATTAGACACTTCTGTACACTGGATTAGAATGACCAATAACGCATTTATAACTCAAGGCATTTTAAATGGTGAAGGGAATGAGCACAGAATGAATCCTTCACTCTGTGCCCTGCAACAAAAAAAGACCTGAAAAGATTAGCACACCTCTAGCATACCTTATTTCTGAAATTCTATCACTTTGTCTCATAATAATGTGAATGGAAAGCAACAAAAGGTCTGACTATCTATTTCAGCAGAGTTTGAAAGGACAATGTTTTTTTTCCAATATCCAACTATAGCCCACTAGTGCTTACATTCACTCATTTGAAGCACTGAAAGACAATATACCTAATACACCATTGTAATTATCAGCGTACTGCAGCACTGAATTATTAACAGTCAACCATTTATCTTTCAGACACTTCTGATTTGAGATGAGATTTTAAGCTATAGTTGATTGAGTGCAGTGTTTCAACAGTGTAATTAGAAACGCACCATCTCATAGGCCAGTAGAATAGGTTCTAATCTGAGCTTCAGCATGGCATTGATACATGTGCCATTCCATTCATAGTATTGAAGCTTATTAGGTAGTTTTCATTTTTCAATCAGAGCAGAAGCCCTAAAAGATAGACTGCATCTAGACCAATTACAAAGCTCTTGAAGCATCTCTTGTAAAATGCCCAGTCTGCGCTGTGTCTATTCCTTTTCCATAGAAGACAATTCAACTCAATTTAATGAACAGGAAAACCTCCAAGCTGTGAAATATACTGCCAAAATTCTGGAATCAATGTAGTGATACGGAAGTATTTAACCATGCCATAAATCAGCACTCATGCAAAGAAACTACAACCATTTCTTGGCAACTATTTATGGGCTGTCTCAATGTTGACAGCATGTATGAGCTCCACATCAAACAATAAGGAAAAGGAGAGGAAATGCCATTGTGAATTCAGTGGCACTCCAGACTGATTATACACTTGCTGGGATCAGGCACATTTCATTGACTGATTAGTCATGAATGGATGAAGAGATAGTTTGTTGATTGGTTATGCCAGTGTTAAAAACATCAAAGTGAACATGATAAATTGGTCCAGTCGAGTACTTCCTGACCATGCTGTTAAAAGGGAGTTAGCTATTAGAGAGACAAGATAATTCATTGATAAAAGTGTTTCTGAAGTGATTGTTTGTTCCTGAAGTACTACCAATTAAATTACCGAAAATCAAATTACTTAGTGTAATTCTTTATATTTCATTCTTTGCATATGTGAAAAATGTATTGAAGTTTCCTTGGTCAGAATGCTGATATAAACAAACCTTTGATTTATATTGTGCAATAAAAATTATATATACACACATGCACATTATATATATATATGAAAACACACACTTATATATTCAATCAATAATAGCTAGTTATGCCAGTTTTCTAAATTTCAGAAGAGTGGGATGCAATAAATACCTCTTTACCTCATAATAAATTGGGCTGGATTTTGCTGTGAAAATAAAGGCAAGCTTACCAGTGCTCACCGTTATTTCAGTGCAAATGGTCGAGCAACTTCTGGCGACAGCACATGCAGTTAAACGCAGAAATCCGGAAGTTGCTCTATCAGATGCCCTGTTCTTCTGTAAGCTTCGCGAGAATGACATCTCACTGGCTGACTCACCGTTCAAATGAATGGAACGGTGTGAAGTTCCTGCACTGACCTGATGGATACGAACTAATCTCGCCCAGCAAATTACTTGCTGCTGATATATCCCACGGATGGAACTAAAACATTGCAGAGGGAGCCCAAATTGTTCCAATAGCAGTTAGTCTGCTACCTGACGAGAAAGATGATGTATCTATATACTAATCTGACCTAAGTGACAAACCCAATACTAAAAGTTTACCAATACCACTTTGCAATATTAACTACAGAAGTTTTCCTTGCCAAGTGCATACTCGGACATCGAACATTGTTCTGCAGCATCGCTATTAAGTGAAACACAGCTAATGTACATCTGTTGTAATACTTAAAATCAAGTTTATCATTATGCTTATGATCAAATTAGAATGAGGAAAGACACTGCCTTTCTCTTTCTGTTTCCCTTTGTCTCATTGGTATTAGCAGTTGGAACCTGTATCTCACAGGTGTAAGTCATTAGCAGTTAGCTTTTATAATGTCAACAAAACACAGATAAGATAATTAGTTGGCAACATTTTTATTGAAGTCAAACTATTAGCATGAAGACAGTCTCTCTCGTGCCTCACTCTCTGCCATCTCTCACTCTCCTCTTCCTTTCTCTTTTGTTGGCCCTAATCTCTCTTTCTTACTCCCCTCTTTCTGTCCCTAGCCTCTCCCTCCCTCTGCTTAATACAAAACAAAAGCTAAAAAGGTGTGTAATTAGTGCATTGTAATTTTCTCTTTCTCACACACACATACACATATGCAGCCTCTCATAGAATCATAGAATGGTTACAGCACGGAAGGAGGCTATTCAGCCCGTTGAGCCGGGGCAGCTCTCTGCAAGAGCAATCCAGCTAGTCCTACTCCCCCGCCCTTTCCACGTAGCCCTGCAAATTTTTTCCCTTCAATCATGATTGAATCTGCCTCTATCACCCTCTCAGGCAGTGCCTTCCAGATCACAATCACTCGCTGTGTGAAAAAGTTTTTTTCTCATGTAGCCTTTGGTGCTTTTGCCTTAAATCTATGTAGATTTCACCTTAAATCTGTGTCCTCTGGTTCTTGACCCTACCACCAATGGAAACAGTTTCTCTCTATCTACTCTGTCTAGACCCTCCATGATTTTGAATACCTCTATCAAATCTCCTCTCAACCTTCTCCGCTCTAAGGAGAACAACCCCAGCTTTTCCAGTCTATCCACCGAACTGAAGCCCCTCATCCCTGGAATCATTCTAGTACATCTCTTCTGCACCCTCTCTAAGGCCTTCACATCCTTCCTAAAGTGCGGTGCCCAGAACGGGAAACAATACTCCAGTTGTGGCCGAACCAGTGTTTTATAAAGGTTCATCATAAACTCCTTGCTTTTGTACTCCATGCCTCTATTTATAAAGCCCAGGATTCCGTGTGCTTTCTTAACCGCTTTCTCAACCTGCCCTGCCACTTTCAACGATTTGTACACATATACTCCCAGATTTCTCTATTCCTGCACCCCTTTTAGAATTGTGCCCTCTAGTTTATATTGCCTCTCCTCGTTCTTCCTACTGAAATGTATCACTGCACACTTTTCTGCATTGAATTTCATCTGCCACGTGTCCGCCCATTCCACCAGCCTGTCTAGGTCCTCTTGAAGTCGATCATTGTCCTCCTCACTGTTCACTACCCTTCCAAGTTTTGTGTCATCCGCAAATTTTGAAATTGTGCCCTGTACACCCAAGTCCAAGTCATTAATATATATCAAAAAAAGCAATGGTCCTAGTACCGACCCCTGGGGAACACCACTGTACACCTCCCTCCAGTCCAAAAAACAATCGTTCACCACTACTCTCTGTTTCCTATTACTTAGCCAATTTCGTATCCATGCTGCTACTGCCCACTTTATTCCATGGGCTTCAACTTTGATGACAAGCTTATTATGCAGCACTTTATCAAACACCTTTTGAAAGTCCATTATCAACCGCATTGCCCTCATCGACCCTCTCTGTTACCTCATCAAAAAACTCAATCAAGTTGGTTAAGCATGATTTGCCTTTAAGAAATCCATGCTGGCTTTCCTTAATCAAGCCACGCTTGTCCAAGTAACTGTTAATTTTTCTAAAAGTTTCCCCACTACTGAGGTTAAACTGACTGGCCTGTAGTTGCTAGATTTATACTGACACCCTTTTTTGAATAAGTGTGTAACATTTGCAATTCTCCAGTCCTCTGGCACCACCCCTGTATCTACTGATGTTTGGAAGATTATGGCCAGTACCTCCGCAATTTCCACGCTTACTTCCCTCAGCAACCTAGGATGCATCCCATCCAGATCGGGTGACTTATCTACTTTAGTAAACAATTTTACAACACCAAGTTATAGTCCAACAAATTTATTTTAAATTTCACAAGCTTTCAGAGGCTTCCTCCTTCCTCAGGTGAATGGTGTGGATTATGTTAGCTAGCCTTCCCAGTACCTCCTCTTTATCAATTTTTAGCCCATCCAAATCTCAACTACCTCTTCATTTACTGTGAATTTGGCAGCATCTTCTTCCTTGTTAAAGACTGATGCAAAGTACTCATTTAATACCTCAGCCATGCCCTCTGCCTCCATGAGTAGATCTCCTTTTTGGTCCCTAATTGGTCTCACCCCTCCTCTTACTACCTGTTCACTATTTACATGCCAATAGAAGACTTTTGGATTCCCTTTTATGTTAGCCGCCAGTATATTCTCATATTCTCTCTTTGTCCCTCTTATTTCCTTTTTCGCCTCCCCTCTGAACTTTCTATATTCAGGCTGGTTCTCACTTGTAATATAAACCTGACATCTGTCTTATGCCCCTTTTTTCTGCTTTATCTTACTCTCCAGGGAGCTCTGGTTTTAGTTGCCCTACCTTTCTCCCTCGTGGGAATGTATCTAGAGTTTAAAAAGAACACTTAATACAAATTTAGCTTGAATAAAGCTTTTGCAACTTTTTCTAAAGCTTTGCTTCAAATATTTTGACTAAATGATACTTTTGTATTCTTGGAAATTAGGTCCGCTACACATTCTCAGACTGCATGATCCAAATTCAGCTCACAGCATCAGAGTTCTGTATCACGTACAAGCCTTTTGGGAAAATACAAACTTTAAAGAAGGCATTAAAAGACACAAAAGTTTGATTTTGTTTAAATCCTTTTTTTGGACATTAGAAAGTTAAGGTACTGAGACAAAAGGTGGGTAAAAAATTTTCAGCTGAAAAATACTCTCATTTAGCAGCTGTTATGTGACAGCAGGCACCAGTTGTTCTGTAATAGATAGCATGACACCTTTAACATTGAAAACACATAGCACTGTGTCACCTACAGGTGTGGAGATGCCGGTGATGGACTGGGGTTGACAATTGTAAACAATTTTACAACACCAAGTTATAGTCCAGCAATTTTATTTTAAATTCACAAGCTTTCGGAGGCTACCTCCTTCCTCAGGTGAACGATGTGGAATTTCCACATCGTTCACCTGAGGAAGGAGGTAGCCTCCGAAAGCTTGTGAATTTAAAATAAAATTGCTGGACTATAACTTGGTGTTGTAAAATTGTTTACAATCACCTACAGGTGTAACAGATATAGCAGGAATTTACCATGGGCTTCTCCATTGCACTTCTGAGTTTTCAGTTTTCAGTTCCATTGAACACAGAAAATTCTTTGTATAGGAAAGTTTAAAAAAGTAAAACTGACAGGAGCTTTACTAATGTGTATTATGTTGCAAAACATATTTCTGGTAGTGGGCTCTCAGCTTAGTGGAAAAACAATGATGGCAGCCAAAATTTGGTTTCAAAATTATTTTGAGAAATTTTGTTGGTTTGCCTTCTCCTTTCATTGGTAGCTTTTTGTTGACTGCTCAATTTAGATTGGTTATTCCCATATATTCTTAATACTTTTCCATTGGACGTTTAGAAATTGACTTTGTCCATTTCTAATTGGTATGTTCTTCACCTGTTCAGTTAAGATTTGTTGCTGTTTTATACATACTTAAAAAACTCTCTTTTAAAAACCCTCTCTTCGGTAGGAAGAATGAAGAGAGGCAATATAAACTAAAGGGCACATTTCTAAAAGGGGTACAGGAACAGAGCAATCTGGGAATATATGTGCACAAATCGTTGAAGGTGGCAAGGCAGGTTGAGAAAGCGGTTAAAAATGGATACGGGGTCCTGGGCGTTATAAATAGAGGCATAGAGTACAAAAGTAAGGAAGTCACGATGAACCTTTATAAAACACTGGTTCGGCCACAACTGAAGTATTGTGTCCAATTCTGAGCACTGCACTTTAGGAAAGATGTAAAGGCCTTAGAGAGGGTACAGAAGAGATTTACTAGAATGTTTCGTGGGATGAGGGACTTTAGTTACATGGATAGACTGGAGAAGCTGGGCTTGTTCTCCTTGGAACAGAGAAGGTTGCGAGGAGATGTGATAGAGGTATTTAAAATCATGAAGGGTCTAGAGAGAGTAGATAGAGAGAAACTGTTCCCATTGGCGGAAGGATCAAGATGCAGAGGGCATAGATTTAAGGTGATTGGCAAAAGATCTAAAGGTGATATGAGGAAAAATTTCTTTACACAGCGAGTGGTTATGAGATGGAATGCACTGCCTGAGGGGGTGGGTGGATCCAGATTCAACCATGGCCTTCAAAAGAGAACTGGATAAGTACTTCGAAGTCCCAGTTACGGGGATAGGGTGGGGGAGTGGGACGAGCTGGATTGCTCTTGCATATAGCCGGCATGGACTCAATGCCTCCTTCCGTGCTGTAACCAATCTGTTCTGCCTGCTTTTTTCTGTTATATGCAGAAAAGAATGAACATACTGTAAGAAATATCCAACATTTTTTTCCTCCTACCTTTGAAATTCAGTATGACCATGCATATGTAGATGACCTACACAGAAACTGGCATACAAGCACAAGTGGTAAGGACCAAAGTGACACATGGAAAAAAATCTATTGAGAAAAGAGCATAAAATAAGAGGAAGAATCCGCAAAGGAAGATGGTAGTGGTTGTTGGAGGCCAATCATCTCAGCCCCAGGACATTGCTGCAGGAGTTCCTCAGGGCAGTGTTCTAGGCCCAACCATCTTCAGCTGCTTCATCAATAACCTTCCCTCCATCAGAAGGTCAGAAATGGGGATGTTCGCTGATGATTGCACAGTGTTCAGTTCCATTCGCAACCCCTCAAATAATGAAGCAGTCCGAGCCCGCTTGCAGCAAGACCTGGACAACATCCAGGCTTGGGCTCATAAGTGGCAAGTAACATTCGCGCCAGACAAGTGCCAGGCAATGACCATCTCCAACAAGAGAGAGTCCAACCACCTCCCCTTGACATTCAACGGCATTACCATCGCCGAATCCCCCACCATCAACATCCTGGGGGTCACCATTGACGAGAAACTTAACTGGACCAGCCATATAAATACAGTGGCTACGAGAGCAGGTCAGAGGCTGGGTATTCTGTGGCGAGTGATTCACCTCCTGACTCTCCAAAGCCTTTCCACCATCTACAAGGCACAAGTCAGGAGTGTGATGGAATACTCTACACTTGCTTGGATGAGTGCAGCTCCAACAACACTCAAGAAGCTCGACACCATCCAAGATAAAGCAGCCCGCTTGATTGGCACCGCATCCACCACCCTAAACATTCACTCCCTTCACCACCAGCGCACAGTGGCTGCAGTGTGTACCATCCACAGGATGCACTGCAGTAACTCGCCAAGGATTCTTCGACAGCACTCCCAAACCCGTGACCTCTACCACCTAGAAGGACAAGAGCAGCAGGCACAAGGGAACAACACCACCTGCACATTCCCCTCCATGTCACACACGATCCCGACTTGGAAATATATCGCCGTTCCTTCGTCGTCGCTGGGTCAAAATCCTGGAACTCCCTTCCTAACAGCACTGTGGGAGAACCGTCACCACACGGACTGCAGCGGTTCAAGAAGGCGGCTCACCACCACCTTCTCAAGGGCAATTAGGGATGGGCAATAAATGCCGGCCTCGCCAGCGATGCCCACATCCCACGAACGAATAAAAAAAAATGACAAAACTAATGAGTGGAGAGAGTTGAAACAAAGTTGAGCATTGTCTATAACAGATTCTTTGAGGAAATAACAAGCAACGTGGATAAAGGGGATCCTGTGGATGTGGTGCACTTGGATTTCCAGTCGGCTTTTGACAAGGTGCCACATCAAAGCCTACTGCACAAAATAAGAGCTCATGGTGTAGGGGGTAACATATTGGCACGGATAAAGGATTGGTTAGCTAACAGGAAACAGAGAGTAGGCATAAATGGGTCATTTTCAGGTTGGCAAGATGTAACGAGTGGAGTGCCACAGGGATCAGTGCTTGGGCCTCAACCATTTACAATCGATATCAATGACTTGGATGAAGGGACCGAATGTATGGTTGTTAAATTTGCTGATGACACAAAGGTAGGTAGGAAAGTAAGTTGTGAAGAGGACATAAGGAGTCTGCAAAGAGATATAGATAGGTTAAGTGAGTGGGCAAAAATTTGAAAATGGAGTATAATGTGGGAAAAGGTGAACTTATCCATTTTGGCAGGAGGAATAGAAAAGCAGTATATTATTTAAATGGAGAGAGATTGCAGAACTTTGAGGTACAGAGGGACCTGGGTGTCCTAGTACATGAATCACAAAAAGTTAGTATGCAGGTACAGCAAGTGATTAGGAAGGCAAATGGAATGTTGTCATTTATTGCAAGAGGAATGGAATATAAAAGTAGAAATGTTTTGCTACAGTTGTACAGGGCATTGGTGAGACCACATCTAGAATACTGAGTGCAGTTTTGGTCTCCTTATTTAAGAAAGGACATAATTGCTTTGGAGGTCGTTCAAAGAAGGTTCACTTGACTGATTCCTGAGATGAGGGGGTTATCTTATGAGGAAAGGTTGGCCAAGTCGGGCCTGTGTCCACTGGAGTTTAGAAGAATGAGAGGTGATCTTATAGAAACATATAAGATCCTGAGGGGACTAGAAGGGGTGGATGTTGAGGGGATGTTTCCCCTCGAGGGAGAGACTAGAATTAGGGGCCACAGTTTAAAAATAAGGGGTCTTCCATTTAAGACGGGGATAAGGAGAAATTTTTTCTCTCAGAGGGTCATGAGTCTGTGGAACTCCCTTCCCAGAGAGCGGTGGAGGCAGGCTCATTGAATATTTTTAAGGCTGAGTTAGATAGGTTCCTGATTAACAAGGGATTCAAAGGTTATAGTCGGTAGACAGGAAAGTAGGATTGAGGTCGCAATCAATCAGCCATAATCTTATTAAATGTCAGAGCAGGCTCGAGGGGCCGAATGGCCTACTCCTGCTGTTAATTCGTATGTTCGTATGTAGATACAAAGATGAAATAGACAAGTCCCAGACTACCCATCAGCAATGCTTTGCAAAATCCACTAGACTACAATAAATGTCTTGGGGAGATACTAAATCTTCTGTAGTATTGATAGCACTAATACACTTCTGCACATCTTTCTTTACGTGACAGCCAGATTATGTAAACATTAAAATAAATGTATAAATGAAACATGAGAATTTTTACAAAGAGAAAAAGGCCATTAGGTTCAGAAAGCATGTCCCCTTTTCACTGATCAATCCCACATACCTGTTTCTCACTATCTCCTGAAATCCCTTCTCTCCCTAGAAATGCACTGCATTAACTTTCATAGCCATTCATACTGTTTGCTTAAATGGGCTTCCTTGCCAACCGATTCTACAACTCTGTTACCTGCTGGCTGAAAAAGTTCTGTCTGATCTCTTTTCCTCCTATGTTTCTAATTGTGACTTGTGTCCTCTGAAACTTTCTAACACTATATGGTTGTTAACATTAGATAATTACTGGTATTTGGCAACAAGTGATTTTTTTTTAATGTTGAGATTTCACACAAATGATTTGCTGTAGATTCTCAGTATGTTTGAATAATGCCTCTTAGATAGAAAGAAACCAGAATAAATTGCTCTTTTGTGTTTATATTTGCAGGGTAGAAATAGAAAGCATCAATTGATTTTATTAACATCCTGACCTTGAATTATGTGTATGTGAAAAAAGCAGTACATTTCACTACTTTGTTTCTGAAAACATATTTGTACCAGTGAGGTAGGTGAGAATGTTATAATTGTAAAATATTGTAAATGCAATCACCAAGGAGCAAAAATATAAGATAATTTTCCTCACTTAACTGAAAATAATTAAAAATGCCTCTATTATTTTTGATGAGGAGAGTCACATTTAGCAGAAGACTGAAGGGTGGCAAACTTGACTCCTCTCTTCAAAAAAGGAGACAGAGAGAAGCCAGCAAATTATACACCAGTCTGTCTTACTGGTAAACCTCTAGAGTCCATGGGCCTGAAATTCCAGGGGCTCCACTCTGCCACTGGAAGACTCTCATCCGGCTGTGGCCCTGACCCCCTCCCAAATCTTGGGGTCAGGGTCATTTATTTTGGTTGGGGGTAGGTGGGTGAATGTCTGCGCCATTTCTGGCATTAACGGGAAATTACAAGTGGCACCTCACTGCTATCTTAAAGGCCCAAATGTTCCAGCAGAAGAAGACCTCAAACTGAAAGAAAATTTCCAAAGTTCTAAGTTGCCACCTGCCAAATGGCAATTGATTGCCATTGGGAAATCAGCATTTCAGGTAGGTGTGGGCTGCACCTTTGTTAGGATCTGATCCTGTCATGTGAGTAAACCTGCATCATACAGACAAACTTAGCATTGGGGCAAGTGACCGGTGACATCATGCCGCCAGTTCCACCTCACGTGGTGATGTCCGCACAGAGGTGGGTGGACAAACGAAACACCGCATCCGCTTCTGGCGGAATTCGAAATGTAAAAATAAAACGTGCAGGTGCAGTGGAACTAGGTCCCATCGCAAATTCTGGATCCCCTGCTCTATTTGTGCTGCTGCTGTGCCTCCCTGTCCCCCATCTGCCAAACCCAGGAGTTTCAGGACTATAATACATGTTGAGATTGCTAAGCACTCGGAGAAAAGAGTTAGTCAGGGGCAGCAACCATGGATTTCCAAAAAGACAGGTTGTGCTTGACCAACCTTATAGAATTCTTTGAAGAATTAACAGAGGATAGATGAAAGTAATACAGTAGATAGATTTTAAAACAGGATTTTATAAGGTACCACACAACAAAGATACTGGCACATGAAATAATGGAGAATGTGGCCACATGGATAGAGGGATGGTCAAAGAGTAGAAAACAAAGAGTAGGGGGTAAAAGGAAGTTTCTTGTATGTAATAGAAAGGTTTTGTGAATGTTTCTCCATAGGGTTCAATCAGGATAGTTCTGGCATCTATTATTTACAATATACTTAAATGATATGGACATAAGAATTAAGTGGACAATATCAATACTTTCTGATGACATCAAATCGGGGATAGAGCCAATTGTGAGGAAGATTGTGAAATACTGCAGGAGGACACGGATAGTCAAGCAGAATGGACAGATAGATGGCAGATGCAGTTCAGTTTCGAAAAAATGGAAGCAAGAATAGGGCAAGGAAGTACACCTTGAATGATAAGATTTTAGATAGAGCAGAGGAACCTTGGTATACAGATACACAGGTCATTAAAGGTGACAGCCCAGGTATCGAGAGGGATACTAAAACAAGGAGGTAATGTTGACCTTGTACAAAACCTTAGTTAGACCACAGCTGGAGTAGTGTGTACACTTTAGTCACCCATTATTGGAAGGATGTAAATCCTTTGGAAAAGGTGCAGCAAAAGTCAGCATGGAGTTGGAATTAACCTAGGCTTTTCCAGAGCATAGGAGGGATAACTATTACGAAGAGAGACTTGAGAAGTTAGGGCCTTTTTCACTGGAGCTGAGAAGGTTAAGGAATGACCCGATCGAGGGTTTCAAGGTTATGGAAGGTCATAAGGTAAATACTGATTGTTTTCACTGGTCAATGGCAGTGCAACAAGAGTGCACAAATTTAAGATAATCAGAAAAAGAATTCAAAGGGATGTTAGAAAAAAATGTCTTCATACAGAGCATGGGTAGAATGTGGAGTCCTTTGCCACAAACCATTATTAAAGCAGAATCAATAAATTATTTGATAAGGGACCTAGATAGCTGCTTAAAAAAAGAGAAATATTTAAGGATATGTGGAGTGAGCAGGAAAGTGGAATTAAAATAGATAGTTCATGTGGAGAAAAACACAGCGCAGACTTAATGGACCAAATGGCTTGTTTCTGTGCTGTCGCATTCTATGATTAAATTCTATGAGGATATAAAATAAAGATCAATTTTAACGATTTATTTCTCAGAACAACTCTAAGTGAAAGCTCTGTCTATACTGTTGGTTTGAATGCTTCATTTTCTGCTGCAATCAGATGAATAACCGCCCCATAATCCAACACTAAATATATCAGACAGATTATGCAGTCTAAATGACATCTACAAGTTGTTTATAAAATAGCTGTTTATTTTTTTGCCTTTAATTCTGACAATGGGTGCACACTCAAAAGCTTATTTGCTGTCTTTTCGCTTCACAGGTTCTGACTGATTTGCTGTTTATTTCCAGCATTTTCTGTTTGTGTTTCAGATTTCCAGCAATCACAATTTCTTTTTATACCTACATGTGCATGGAAAGTTTTTTTAAAAAGGGAATATTTTTTGGATCACCCATCTTTTCTCATTGCAATTCAATTTTTAAAATCCACCTTCAATTATGATAACCATTTTGAATTTTCACTTAGGAGGTACTCAAAAAGTTCACAAATTAATTGAACTCTGTGGAAAAAAATAATTAAGTCTCCATGTGAAACTTGAGGGGCGACTTTAACCCTACAGGCCTGGTGGAAAAGGGATGGGTGGGCAGTTAAAATCGCCCAGGTTACGTACCCACTGGAAAGCTGCCAGGAACCCACAATTTAGAATTTAAACCTGCTCTACAGAATAGGTGAAAAAGACACCCAGCCAAAACTGGCAAGATCCTTCTTTACGTATTCACTTGGGTCCTGATTACGTCATTGAGATCTGACTGCAATTTTAAATGATGGTGTGAGTAAAGAAGCTGCTGTGGCTTTACCGCCAGATGAAGACATCAGAAGAGGAACCAGGGCAAGAGAAAGTCCAAACAGTTAAAGTCCAAACATTCTTCCGTATCCCACAAGGAAAGCTTAGACCTTTGCTGCCACTGGCACCTCCCCCCAACATCCCAAAGATAAGACCCCCTAAGAGATGGTCCTGGAAGCCGATCCAGCCTCTATCTTGTGTCGGTGGGCGGCCTCCTGGCCATACGATTTTCCACCCCTTCCTGCCCAGAATAAGTGGAAAGTCAGCCAGCAGGATTTAAATATGATCCAGGAGCTAAAATAGACTGGGCCTAATTTTTAGAGCAGCGGATGAGTTTCCAACTCACCTCGCTACCCACCCACCCAGAGTTAAAATGGGGGTCACTAATCTCTTTTGCTTTTTACAAAGTATGTTGTTATCTTGTAAGTTTGACTGACATTTCCTTGTTCCAGAGAATATGCACAGGTGTTGGTATAGCAGAGTGTAGAGGCCAAATAGGAACTATATATTATGATTACAACATCAAAGGAGTGGGATGTGAGTAATTATAAAGCTAAGGGTATGTAGTCATGAATGGATGGTATTGACTGTAAATTACTGCACTGAATGTGTCAGTTGATTACACCAACTTGTAACGCACTTTTCACTTCTTTCCAGCTTTTTAAAACTTCACAGCCTATTAAACCCATCAACTGGTTTTCATAACTGGCTCTTCCATCCACCCCTCACCCCCTCATTATTTTAGTCAATCATCTTGCAGCCATTAAGTGTCGTCCAAAGGATTATCTTTTCTCTTTTTCAGATACTGACGGATCTGCTTTGTAATTCCAGCATTTTCTGGATCTGCCCACTCTCTACAATTATGTTTAAGCAATGTACTTTGTTAAATCTTGGGTACACAATCTGATGCAGGACACGTGGAGGTAATCCAATGCCATGTAAATAACCTGAAAGTAGATGAGATTCTTTAGAATTCTGAGAAAGCACAATCCATTTTTACCCATCAAACTATCTCAGGAACTCATAGCTGCAAGGTCACTCGTGATTTGTGTGAAGATTTAAAAGCTTTTAGGAAAGCTCTGAATGTCTCCTGAGATAGGAAAGCAAGATGAAAATTGGTTTGAGCCACCTCTATCCCTCTTTTCTCTATCCTCGATGTTTTATTTATTTCAACTTGTACAGCAGTTGAATTTTTTCCCTGAGCATGTTTATTTAAAAACAGTCTCTTTCATCTTGTGCATTCACAACCTAGAACCAAAAAGCACACTATCTTCGCCTTTCTTAACAGCACTTTCATTAAAAAAAATCAATGTTTTTCCCCATTGCACTAAAATCTCCAGAGATGAATCCTTTAGCAAGACTTTCTTCCTTCAGTTAATGTTTGCTTATTTGAATGCTTGAGCAACACCTGTTATTGGAAATTGGGTGAATCATGACACGGGCGTAACCATATTTGCTTCAATGTACTTTAGATCTTAAAGAATAAACTTATTTCTGCACAAAGCCACAAAGCAAGGGGAGAAAATAATCTGATGATTCTTTTGTTATTGGGTTTACCGAGATCAAACATGTCAGCTCCCTTATTTCTTTTTAGGTCTTGCATGCTGATGCAGACTGTGATGTTACTCCACTGGGTGCGAGACATTAGAATGCAAACATTGCAAATGTGCCTTTCCACTGAGAACCTATTGATTATCTACAGAAACAACCTATGCTTCAGAAGCGTGTTTTGTAACATTTATTAAAATTATTTCTGATGTTTGGGATATACTTGACAAAATCTACTGATGTAGGATTGAATAGTTTAACAATGTACACATATTGTAAATCAGACACGACTGCAGCCAGGACGTTCTCTGCACTGCAGTACTGTTTTAACAGTGTAGATAGAATGTAATTGTAAAACTGCAGGAAATGTAAAACTTCAGAATGTTGAACTGGGTGGAATGCTTGAACTAACCATTACTCACAGATTGCTACTGTGCTTCCTGAGGATTCTTACATGTTTGCACTCCACTTTGAATTTTCGGGCACGATTTTAAAATAAATCTGCGGGTGCATTGGGGGCGGGCAAGTAAAATCGTGTTTTTGAGGAGCGGGCAGAAATCCCAGCTCCAACACCCTGAAGAACGCGCACGACCCACAGCCATCTGGGTACACTTGCCGTTCCCGAACCTGGAAGTCCCGCGGCAATTAAAGCCGGCGGGACGATATTTGAAACAGCAATTCAACTAGTTAATGTAGTTAAAAAATCCATAAATGCAATTAACTATGAAGGCAAACGATCTCAATGCTGTCTCGACATGATTCCTGTACTGTGTGAAACACGGCATTGGGAAGTAGTCGGGTTTCAGCCGGCAGCCATTTGGACATTTAAATCCCTGTTTGACAGATGGGGATAAAAGGTGAGTTATTGCAGCAGGGCACTCAGATCTCTCAGACAAACTTTTGCCTGGGAGATCTTTGTGTTTAGACTGAAAATTCTTGGTTTCCACTCAGAATTGTTCTGTTTACACATATTTACCAACTTTTCAGACCCCCTCAAACTGACACCATCAGGATGGGGGGGCTCGATGGCTGCATTCACCAGTACATCCGAGGATGAGCAACATCACCATCCTTGCCAGGCAAGGCGTGCACTTCCGCCACTTCTAGCCCACAACACCTGCACAAGAGCACAGAGGGGAACAACAGAGGAAGCCACATCGCAGGAGGCACTACCTTCGTCAGAGGGTCTACAGACCGAGGCTGAACTTCCTGGATCTCTCTGAGGAGCAGTGCATACGAAGGTTGAGAGTGAGTCGCCAGCTGCAGATATCTGCAGCCTCCTTCATGCCGAGCTGCTCCCAGCTGGGTCTGGCAGCATCTAATTACCCATCGCTGTTAAAGTGACCACTGCCCTCAACTTCTTCGCCTCTGGATCATTCCAGGGTGTCACCGGTTACATCACTGGGGTCTCTCAGTCATCTGCCCACAAGTGCATAAGGCAGCTCACCGACGGCTTGTTCTGCAGGGCCTCACAATTTGTCAACTTCCCCATGGACGACCTCAGCCAGACAGAGAGTGCAGTGAGATTCTACTCTGTGGCTGGCTTCCCACGGGTATAGGGTGCAATTGACTGCATGCATATAACAATCAGAGCACCTCCAAATGAGCCAGGACTGTTCATCAACAGAAAGGGTTATCACTCCATCAACGCTCAGCTCGTTTGTGACCACCGCAGAAGATTTCTTCATGTGTGCGCCAGATTCCCTGGCAGCTGCCATGATTTGTCCATTCTGAGGGAATCCAACAGCCTGGACCTCTTCCACACACCAAACAGCCTTAAGAGCTGGCTCCTCGGGGACAAGGGATACCCCCTGCAAACGTGGCTGATGTCATCTCTGAGGAACCCCATCAGCGAGCAACAGCATCTTACAATGACAGCCACATTGCCACCAGGTCGACAATTGAACATGCGATTGGGCTGCTCTATTGCGATTTTGGTGATTAGATCATTCTGGAGAACGCTTCAATATGCACCAGCAAGAGTGGGTCGCATTATGGTAGTGTGTTGTGTCCTGCACAACATGACGCAACAGAGAGGAGTACCGGTTAATGAGGTCCCATGTCCTCATCCAGCATCCACATCTGCAATGAACATTGAGGAGCAGCAGCAGCAGCAGGAGGATGAATCCATCGGCAGAGCAGTGGCTCACCTGGCTACTCGTGAGGCCAGGGAGTCACTCATGTGAACGGTTCTCATAAGAACAGGAAGTGAGAATAGTCCAGTCCTGAGACCACCTGGAAAGAGCAGCGCCAACACCAGCACCCTCCTCACCACCTGCACAAAACAGTCCTGCAACTGCACATACACCAAGTGGAAAGTCACCCACTGGGTGACATCAAGTCTCGCCCTTCATGATGAAGCACATGAAAGAGCGCTATCACAAAAGGCAGTCAAGAATGGGCAAGAGGTGGCAGTAGTGGTGAGAATGATAACATTTAATGTGACTTCAACGAAAAACAAATATAAATGAAAAGCATGACCGTCTGTCAGACACCCTTGTACATATCCTTCACGATCACAAAACTTTAGCCTTTCTCTTCCTACTACTTCTATGTGGTGCATCCCCTGTGGCTACAGCAGAGGTAGTGGACAATTAAACAACTACTGGGAGGAGGAGGGTCTGCAAACATCCCCATCCTCAATGATGGCGGAGTCCAGCACGTGAGTGCAAAAGACAAGGTTAAAGCGTTTGCAACCATCTTCAGCCAGAAGTGCCGAGTGGATGATCCATCTCGGCCTCCTCCCGATATCCCCACCATCACAGAAGCCAGTCTTCAGCCAATTCAATTCACTCCACGTGATATCAAGAAACGGCTGAGTGCACTGGATACAGCAAAGGCTATGGGCCCCGAAAACATCCCAGCTGTAGTGCTGAAGACTTGTGCTCCAGAACTAGCTGCGCCTCTAGCCAAGCTGTTGCAGTACAGCTACAACAATGTGGAAAATTGCCCAGGTATGTCCTGTCCACAAAAAGCAGGACAAATCCAATCCGGCCAATTACCGCCCCATCAGTCTTCTCTCAATCATCAGCAAAGTGATGGAAGGTGTTGTCGACAATGCTATCAAGCGGCACTTACTCACCAATAACCTGCTCACCGATGCTCAGTTTGGGTTCCGCTAGGACCACTCGGCTCCAGACCTCATTACATCCTTGGTCCAAACATGGGCAAAAGAGCTGAATTCCAGAGGTGAGGTGAGAGTGACTGCCCTTGACATCAAGGCGGCATTTGACCGCGTGTGGCACCAAGGAGCCCTAGTAAAATTGAAGTCAATGGGAATCAGGGGGAAAACTCTCCAGTGGCTGGAGTCATACCTAGCGCAAAGGCTGCTTTATCTTGGATGGTGTCGAGCTTCTCAGCCCCAAGACATTGCTGCAGGAGTTCCTCAAGGCAGTGTCCTAGGCCCAACCATCTTCAGCTACTTCATCGATGACCTTCCCTCCATCATAAGGTCAGAAATGAGGATGTTTGCTGATGATTGCACAGTGTTCAGTTCCATTTGCAACTCCTCAAATAATGAAGCAGTCCGAGCCCGCATGCAGCAAGACCTAGACAACATCCAGGCTTGGGCTCATAAGTGGCAAGTAACATTCGCGCCAGATAAGTGCCAGGCAATGACCATCTCCAACAAGAGAGAGTCTAACCACCTCCCCTTGACATTCAACAGCATTACCATCAATGAATCCCCCACCATCAACATCCTGGGGGTCACCATTGACCAGAAACTTAACTGGACCAGCCATATAAATACTGTGGCTACAAGAGCAGGTCAGAGGCTGGGTATTCTGCGGCGAGTGACTCACCTCCTGTCTCCCCAAAGACTTTCCACCATCTACAAGACACAAGTCAGGAGTGTGATGGAATACACTCCACTTGCCTGGATGAGTGCAGCTCCAACAACACTCAAGAAGCTCGACACCATCCAAGATAAAGCAGCCCGCTTGATTGGCACACCATCCACCATCCTAAACATTCACTCAGGATGCACTGCAGCAACTCGCCAAGGCTTCTTCGACAGCACCTCCCAAACCCGTGACGTCTACCACCTAGAAGGACAAGGGCAGCAGGCACATGGGAACACCACCACCTGCACGTTCCCCTCCAAGTCACATACCATTCCGACTTGGAAATATATCGCCGTTCCTTCATTGTCGCTGGGACAAAATCCTGGATCTCCCTTCCTAACAGCACTGTTGGAGAACCTTCACTACACGGACTGCAGCGGTTCAAGAAGGCTGCTCCCCACCACCTTCTCAAGGGCAATTAGGGATGGGCAATAAATGCTGGCCTTGCCAGCGACGCCCACATCCCATGAACGAAAAGAAAAAAACTGCATTTGGTGCTCCAGCTGCAATTGGTAATGCAACAACAACAACAATTTGCATTTATATAGCGCCTTTAACGTAGTAAAGCATCCCAAGGCGCTTCACAGGACCGTTATCAAACAAAATTTTACACCGAGCCACATAAGAAGGAATTCGGACAGTTGACCAGGCCACAGAGGTAGGTTTTAAGGAGCGTCTTAAAATAGGAGAGAGAGGTAGAGAGGCGAAGAAGTTTCGGGAGGGAATTCCAGAGCTTAGGCCCTTGGCAGCTGAAGGCACGGCCTGCACAATCGGGGATGCACAAGAAGCAAGAATTGGAGGAGCGCAGAGATCTCGGAGGTTTGTAGGACTGGAGGAGGTTACGTAGATAGAGAGGGGCGAGGCCATGAAGGGATTTAAAAACAAGGATGAGAATTTTAAAATCGAGGCATTCCCTGAACGGGAGCCAATGTAGGACAGCGAGCACAGGGGTGATAGGTTAACGGGACTTGGTGTGAGTTAGGATACAGGCAGCAAAGTTTTGGATGAGCTCAAGTTGATGGAGGGTGGAAGATGGGAGGCCAGCTAGGAGAGCAATGGAATAGTCCTGTCTGGAGGTAACAAAGGCAGGATGAGGGTTTCAGCAGCAGATGAGCTGAGGCAGAGGTGGAGACGGGCAATGTTACGGAGGTGGAAGTAGGTGGTCTTGGGGATGGAACGGATATGTGGTCGGAAGCTCATCTCAGGGTCAAATAGCAGGTCATAGTTTCGAATGGTCTGGTTCAGCCTCAGAAAGTGGCCAGGGAGAGGGATAGAGCTGGTGGCTAGGGAACGAAGTTTGTGGTGAGGACCAAAGACAATGGCTTCGGTCTTCGCAATATTTAGTTGGAGGAAATTTTTGCTCATCCAGTACTGGATGTTGGACAAGCAGTACGACAAATGAGAGACAGTCGAGGGGTCAAGAGAGTTGGTGGTGAGGTAGAACTGGGTGTCGTCAGCGTAAATGTGGGACCTGATGTGATTTTGGATGATGTCGCCGAGGGCAACATTTAGATGAGAAATGGGGGCGGGGGGGCAAGAATAGATCCTTGGGGGACTCCAGAAGTAACGGTGCGGGAGCGGGAAGAGAAGCCATTGCAGGTAATTCTCTGGTTACGACTGGATAGATAAGAATGGATCCAGGCGAGTGCAGTCCCACCCAGCTGGACGACGGAGGAGAGGCATTGTAGGAGGATGGTGTGGTAAACCGTATCAAAGGCTGCAGACTGGTTGAGAAGGATGAGGAGGGATAGTTTACCATCATCACAGTCACAGAGGATGACATTTGTGACTTTGATAAGGAGCGTTTCAGTGCTGTGGCGGGGCGGAAACCTGATTGGAGGGATTCAAACATGGAGATGCGGGAAAGTTGGGCACGCGTTTGGGAGGCGGCAACACGTTCAAGGACTTTGGAGAGGAAACGGAGGTTGGAATTGGGGCAGTAGTTTGCAAGGACAGAGGGGTCAAGGGTGGGTTTTTTGAGGACGGTTGTGATGACAGCAGATTTGAAGTGCAGGGGGACAGTACCTGAGGAGAGGGAACTGTTAAAAATATCAGCTGACACGGGGGCCAGGAAGGGAAGTTGGTGGTCAGCAGTTTAGTGGCTTTTGGGTCGAGGGAGCAGGAGATGAGTCTCATGGTCCTGCTGAGCTCAGAGAGGGCATGAGAGGAGATAGGAGAGAAACTAGAGAAAGACGCGAGTTCAGGGCTAGGGCAGGGGGGAACTGTAGGGGAAATTTGGCTTGGTGGGCTGGGGAAGCGGCCGAGGCAGCTGAACAGATGGTCTCAATCTTAGCGACGAGGAAGTCCATGAGCACACTTTTCGTTGGAGGTGAGGGTGGAGGGGGCATAGGAGAGGGGTTTAGGAAGACAGTTTTAGTTTTAGTGGAGACGAGAAGTTGGGGGTTATCTTTGCATTCCAGGATGATCAATTTTGGCAGGGGAGAGCAGCACTCGATCGTGCTTTAAGTGCTCCAGCCAGATCTGGCGATGAATGGCTAATAGAATTAAGAGCCTACCTTAGACTACAGACACTGAGGAGATGATATTAAACTCATTTTATACGAAACAAATTCCAAACATAACAAATCCCAATGTTACTGACAGTTACATATTCAAAATCAGAGGTCCTTGTCAACTGTTGTGTTCAGTGTTGTGCGTAAATTGCTCTATGGTTTCTTTCTGGTTTAATCCTTTGCACAACTAAAGCCAATACTTTGGAAACATGCTCCTGCAGAAATTTTGGAACGTATCATGTTTTGTTGTTCACCTGGCCTCTTGCAACAAGCAACTTTTCAACATCAGCTGCATGAGTAATTTGGAACAGCCTTAAATTGACAACAACCACCATTCATTTTATATTGTATCCAATCCAATTTCCATGACTATGTTTGTCAGACTGGCCTGGAGCTTCCTCCGTATTTGAGCCCAGAGAGTCGCGCAATCTGGGCGCAAACAAATTACGTGGCTTGAAAGATCATGGAATTTTGTGCGTATGTGAGATACGTTCCAAACTACAATACGCCCAAGTCTCCTCAATCTTTTACGTCCGTCCATCAAACCTTCCGTCCGAATGTATCTTCGCCCACAAAACTGGCCATGCCCCAATTCTCAAATGCGAGGATCCTCCAACTGCGCTCGTTCGGGGGGTGGAGGGTCTCTCAACATTCTGACCAGATTTTCAGGTGCAGCAGGAAAGGAGGTCATTCTTCTGGTGCTTAATTACAATTTTTTGAGCTTTTTTAAAAAATTCATCCTCACTGAGACCTGCTCTGCTCTTTTAAATGGATGTTTATGGCATAAGTATAAGTCACATAAAAAATTGAAAAGCATTCCTGATTGCAGGTTATTAAACATGCTGTGCCTGATGTGCATGAATGATGGTTAAATGAGTTGAAACATAAATTTTCATACTTAAAGAAGAAATATATGGTGTGGGTTTGGCGCTTTTCTTGGACCCGGATTGATAACATTGATTTTAAGTTCGGGGGTATTCTAATGAGATTGGAAGGATATTTGGCTGTAACTCGATATCGGAAAAATGGACGCGACATGTGGTGCACTTTCGGACCTAACTTCTAGGTTGCGCCCGCAGAGGAAACACAAGGCCTTGGTCTTAATTCCCTGTGTGCGACTCCGCACAGGAGATCCATTAGTGGAAGGAGTGGAAGGTATAGATTGCTAGTTATGATAATAACACAACTTGAAATTTTTGGAATAAAATGTACAGCATGATAAAATTGGTCATTGGGAAATAAGAAGGATTTAGATCTTTCAGGCTAGAAATTACTGCAGACGATATTAAATGACTAATGTTTAACAGAAAGATACCAATTTTCTGTCACTATTGTGCCTTCGAGTTTTCAAATGAATTTTGGGCTCTCTGAGTTTTTTCTTGTTTGTTCAAAATCTGCAAGTTGAACATTGAACATGTGGGAACAGATTTGAAACTCACGGCTTCCTGTCAATTCCTTCCCTGTAGTTACAGTCTGATAACTCAGTACTTTGCTGAAAAACATATTATAATATTCATTTTGTACCTGCATTGCAACAGTGGTCAGAAGAATGTCATCTGATTATGTTAAGAATTCAAATGTATCAGGACATTACAAGCTAACAGATTCATTTGAACTGATCCAAACCTATTACAGCTAGAGTCAGAAAGAAATTAAAAATATTATTGGATATATATAACAATCAGTGCAATTAGGTGCGTCGCAATTTGGGCTGGTCGTCCAGTGCCTATGAATAGATATTGCTGTGATTGTTATGTTTCTCATTACTTCTCTAGAGTGCAAAACATCCTTTGTTAACTGAGTGCTTTGACTTGTTATTGATTGGCCAGCCAACTCTGAGCTGTTGAAAATTCCAGGAGTCTAGCCTGCCATCACACAATCTCTTTGATCTTGAACTGACATTTAGGATCAATTCATTACTCAGTGACCTGAACTATATGTTAATATTGCACTAATCACCAAACATGACAAATCTGGTTTTCATGTGGGTGAGACAACAAACATTACACCAAAGACAGAAGTGGCAGAAAGGTTCAGGTATATGACTAGCATTCCGATTAGGTTGAACCATACTATGATACAAACATAGTGATCACTCTGCAAAAAAAGTGGCTGCAGTAATACTCATGGCTTTGCTTTGTGCTCTTCATCAGTGACCAATATCATCAATACCATTTCTATCACTTTGGTAATGCCACTGTACAGTTCAGACAATTGAAGAAATTAAAAAGTCCTGCAATGCCACTTCACATTGAACTTAATAAGATGGAGCTCCTACCTTTTTTTAAATCACACCAAAAGAAAATTGCACCAATCTTGTAAGAAGAGAAACCCTGGTCCTAGGGACTGGATTGAAAGGGGTTTCGTTAGTACGGATCTCCCTGATCGCTTTGTAGACTAATATTTCAGGTGCATCAGGTAGGCCTTGAAATGGGGTGTCACATACTATGGTTAAAATGAATTTTCTATCCAAAAAGATTGAGCTATCCATCTCTAGAGTTCTTCAAAGTATCCTTATGACAGCTAATAACTTGGATGGCAGTTTGCCATGTTTCCCTCTGGGAGATTCTATTATACACCTCAGTATACCTCTGACTGAGATACTTCACTCAGTAAAGTTGTATGACAACTCATATTTCAAATTCACACCGTCACAAGTTTGGCCAATGCAATTACTCTCGGTGAGACAAGTATTCCCAACGCATTTTTTAGGACCATTATGTACGATACCTATCGGTGTTTCATAAAACATTTAAAATTTTTTAAAAATCATCTGGTTCTTAAATTCTGCATAACACCATTTTCTGTGCTTTCTTCAATTGTCTGAACTGTATAGTGCTGGTGCTAAAGTAAGAAAAATGGTATCAATAATTGTGGTCACTGGTTTAGATCATAACTGAAGTGAGGGTTCAGTGAAAGTTCTACCTTTCTGCAGAGTGATTCCCATGTTTGTATCATTTATATTGCACAGGTAAAAGATCATTTGGATAAATCAACTTATCCCAATTAGGATAATGAAGTTGTTGATAGGGATGAGCTAAAATATCGACATTTTTTGTTGACATGAGCACCAACTAAGATATGACCGATGCTCAAAGGTTTCAACTCTCAAACGTACAATGAGATTTGCTTTTAAAGTTATTAAGATTGCAGTTACCAATATCAGTCTATGTATTGCAGCAGGTAGCCAGCATGCCTGTTACACGGTTGACTGTCAAATTAAAGTCAGTGACAAATAAGTTCTGCACATGTGCACTGTTAAATATTTTAAGTTTGCCGTAGATATTCTCTTGGGTACAGTAGTGCTAGTCATTCCTCTAAGTTGTTCAACTGTCTTACGTTTAGGAGTGCGCTTGTACTGTCCCAATATTTAATTGTACAATCGTGTAACCCAAGGTGTAATAATAGGACCTCTTCTTCAATCTGAACAAGATAAGTTGCAAGATTCCACAGACTGGCTTATCTAGCTTTAATACACAACTTCAATGCCTGCAGCTGGGAGCTTCTTTTTAAACCTGTGCAAATTCACTTCGCTTTAAAACACAACACTTCAATATAACTCATTTCCAAATGCCTTCCATGAAGAAAAAAATGATCAAAAATCCCAAAACATGACAGCCCCTTCACCCATGACCAGAACTCCAGCCCCTCCCCCAGATGGAAGCAGCTGCTTTCGACTAACATTAAAAAAAGATTGAATAGTAAGTTTAGTAAGCTGCCAGGAGATCATGGACACTTAAAACGTACCTTCTTACCAGGCTGGAATTATGCTGCACCCAGTGCAAAACACAAACCAACATGAGAGAGGCTCATACAGCAAGTCTCATACCTCGACTTTAAGATGCTCGGAAGTTAGGTAGTAACTTGACTTCTAAGTTATACTGCCACTCTCAGAGAGAGATGAGAGATGCACTTCTCAACAATACAAAACAGCAATTTTAGCATACCCTTGGTTTCTAATAAATAATTATGCATTAGGAAATGCAGCTGGTCCCCATTTAAACCTCAGGCTAGTCCAGCACTTGTTTATTTTTCAATATTTATTAGAAGCTTGGGCTAAGTATTCATAAGAAACAAAGTCTGGAAGGAATGTAATATATTGGCTGTTCAAGTGCTATCATTGTCATTATCGACTGGATAATCTTAGCAGCCACCAGAGGGCTTAGGAGAAATTAACTCTGCGGCTCGAGCGACAGCGGAATTGTCAACTGCCTTCTTGTCATCTTCCTTCAAGAGAAATAAAGGTCCAAGTACAAATTAGTTTCTCAAATCCTTTACTTAAAATCGTGACAAAAACCAAAGAAATTCAATGTTAAGATTTTCATATTTGTGACATTTTGTTTTTGTATGGAAAAAAGATGATGTTCCGATTCCAAACTAAGAGAAGAACTACCAACTGTAATCAACATTTATATCAGACAGTAGCAAGAAATTTCAGAAATGAAAAAAAAATTAAAAATTAAAAATGCTGGAAATCTGGAGTGGTAAATGTAGCATTCTGAGTTTTACTTCACAATGCTTAAAATGTTGGTTTTATAAACATTCTTCTGATATTTCTTCTTTTACCAAATCTGTCATTCACATATTTAGGATTTATTTAAAAAGAAATGAATCAATAATTATCACTGCAATGTATATCGTCTGTCACATATTGTTTGCCTTTCCAAGTTACTTAGAATTACATAGAATTACACAGAATGTACAGCACAGAAACAGACCATTTGGCCCAACAGGTCCATGCCAGTGTTTATGCTCCACATGATCCTCCTTCCATTCTTCATCTAACCCTATCGATATATCCCTCTATTCCTTTTTCCCTCATGAGTTTATCTAGCTTCCTCGTAAATGCATCTATGATAGTCGCTTCAACTCCTTGTGGTAGTGAGTTCCACATTTTAACCACTCCCTAGGTAAAGAAGTTTCTCCTGAATTCCGTATTGGATTTATTAGTGGCTCTCTTATATTTATAGTCACCCTCTCAAGTGGAGACATCTTCTTTACATCTACTCTATCAAATCCTTTCATAATCTTAAAGACCTCTATCAGGTCACCCTTCAGTCTTTTTTCTAGAGAAAAGAGCCTCAGTCTATTCAATCTTTCCTGATCGGTATAACCTCTCATTTCTGGTATCATCCTAGTAAATCTTTTTTGCACCTTCTCCAGTGTCTCTATATCCTTTTTATAATATGGAGAACTGTTCACAGTACTCCAAGTGTGATCTAACCAAGGTTCTATACAAGTGTAACATAACTTCCCTGATTTTCAATTCCATTCCTCTAGAAATGAACCCCAGTGCTTGATTTGCTTTTTTTATGGCCTTATTAAT
Source organism: Heptranchias perlo (assembly GCF_035084215.1). NCBI lineage: Eukaryota > Metazoa > Chordata > Chondrichthyes > Hexanchiformes > Hexanchidae > Heptranchias > Heptranchias perlo. Next base: position 18,346,549 of record NC_090339.1, read on the forward strand.
ATGCATCGCTGCTTTTAGTGATTTGTGTATCTGTACCCCCTGCAAGATTCTCAAAATTCACAGATTCCCCAAAACTCAGAGAAAAACCCTAAAAAACCCTGAGTATGGGAAAGCTTTGGCCATTGACTATAAACCTAAAATGGAAGGATAGGTGAGAGGTCACCAGACGAAATCAACAACACACACACCGTGGAGCTTCAGACATGTCTCTGTTTTAATGCAAAACGGACAGTAGGGAGTCGACAATCACTCCCATTGAAAGAGGCAACTTTTCCAGACTTGGTGGGGCCATGCCTTTGTTTTAAAGCAAAACCATCAACACCTAGGACGTTGGATACAAAAGGAAGCCTTATGTGACAAGCTCTAAATCGGAATTAAAACAATGACCCATTGGGAGAAGCAATTACAATATATTGAGGGACCATCAAAAAAAAAGTCATCAAAGATTCTTAAGGACTTTGTTGTAAGAACTGTTTAAACAGACCATTGTAAGAGAGACATCCATAAGGCGAAAGCTCTCTCTATCTCTCTCTCTCTCTCTGGCTTGCTGGCTCTGGTGGGCTGCTTGTCTTGGTTCTGCCTGTGTCTGGAAAGAAGAGCAGTTTCCAGCAGACAACAAAAAAAGCAGTTCGACAGGGAAGGACAGCAGCTCGAGAAGCAGGCCGACACACAAGAAGAAACCAGAGCAACAGTCCCAGTGACCATCAGACACCTCGCGGCAACAAGGGCCTTGCGAAACAACCAACCGAATATTACCACCAACCAACCGGGTAATATTGAGCCACCGCGACCAAAGAAAACCAACTCAGGAGAAAACTGAAGATCCGCAAAGTTTCCACTCTACAATCTATTTCTGACTTACCTCTGGGTGAATTACTGTCAAGGTTTTGTTTGGTGAGCATTATCTCTGGTCTTTTAGAGTCCAACCTAGCTAGTACAGTGGGATTGGGAGGGGTGAGGTATCCTTCCGACTGTAATTTCCCTCGCGTGTACTGAGGTGTTCCCCATTTTATTAGAGCGTTCAGATTGTTGTGTTGTATTTCCTCTCTTGAATAAAGGTCAAAGTTTCTTGCACCAAAACCAGTTGTCTGCTGCACTTTGTCACAACCCCCAAATAAGTCCAAGGTCTAGAACCCAGGGAGTGGGAGCGAAGTCAGAGGTGAAGCTGACACACACCACCACCCCCTACACCCCAGATCCCTCTGCTTCTCTACCCCATTTAGACTATTATTTTCCAAGGAGTATGTGGCTTCCTTATTCTTCCTACCAAAATGGTCCACCTCACACTTGAAATTAATTTGCCAATTACACACCTATTCTTCAAGTTTATTAATGTCTTCCTGTAATTTGTCACAGTCCTCCTCAGGATTAACTATATCCCTCAATTTGGTGTCATCCGCAAATTTTGAAACTGTACGTCCGATTCCCGAGTCCAAATCTACGGTGATCAACAGTGGTTACAGCACCGATCCTTGTCGAACGCCACTTCCCACCTTTTGCCAGTCTGAGTAACTACCTTAAACCCCTTCTCTCTGTTTTTTGTTTTGTAGCCATACTGCTACTTGTCCCCTGACTTTGTCATGAGTCTACTGTGCGGTACCTTTTCGAGGGCCTTTTGAAAATCCAAATACTGCATTATCCTTATCTACCCTTTCTGTTACTTCTTCAAAGAATTCAACAAGGTTGGTCAGGCACGACTTTCCCTTTAGAAATCCATGCTGACTATTCTTTATTATAATTACATTATTATATTAAGTTTTACTTTAAGAAGCTATACTGCTCCTTTTATAGTTTGGCTTACACAAGGGGAGGGAGGGGATCATTGCTCTGACTACTACCAGTCAAGAATATGCTCTAAATTTGGCAAAAAATACCGACCAAAGGAAATCTTCATGACTGCATCTGCGACGTTACTATTGGTGACAAAACCATTCTTTCCTCAAAATCTTTTCACTTGTCAGAATAAAAAACAAATGTTGTCATGTACAAGCTTCTTTGTTTTTTGTTATCTGGTCATGCACTGAACATTGCGATTAGGTAGTTAACTATGATATATTTTCTGACATTTGTCAGATGGGAGTAGATTTGGTGCCCATCACCAAACAGCAGTCACATGACAGTGGCTAGCTGTTATGATTGCATTATATATTTTTTTATTTGCTCATGGGATGTGGGCGTCGCTGGCGAGGCCGGCATTTATTGCCCATCCCTAATTGCCCTTGAGAAGGTGGTGGTGAGCCGCCATCTTGAACCGCTGCAGTCCGTGTGGTGAAAGTTCTCCCGCAGTGCTGTTAGGAAGGGAGTTCCAGGATTTTGACCCAGCGACGATGAAGGAATGGCGATATATTTCTAAGTCGGGATTGTGTGTGACTTGGAGGGGAACGTGCAGGTAATATGATGTAACATGAACCAATCACATTTATTTGGCCACTGGAATCTGATGATTTTAATGCTTTTCCTTCACCTATTTCCTTTCTTGTTTATGTTGTGACACTGTAATCAGATCAAAAAGAGTGTCTGAATAAATAGCTTTAATTCTGCTGTTGGTCCTGTCTTGACTGTTACCTTGCTGAAGGTGCTTTTGGATAGTTCTGTTGTGTTGTCATTAATGTCATTGTAACACTGCACTGTTGATTCTGGTGATATACTGAAATTTTGGCTGTCCCAGTGCCAAAAGTGCAGTGTAATATTGCAGCTGTTGACCCTAACTTGAAACTAATGACGAAAGTATGGTTTGGTTAGGCCTCAGCTAGAATACTATGCCTAGTTTTGGTTTCCTCACATGGTGAGTGATATTGAAGCTTTGAAAGGGATTAATTTCCAGTTTGAAGCATCTTAGTCACCAAGAAAGGAGTGATTTGAATGAGGTTTATAAGATGATGAAGGGACTAGATCGTGTTTGTGTAGATAGCTTGTTTCAACTAAATAGGTAAGGGAGGGCCAGGGGTCACAATCTCAAGTTAAGAAAGTCTAGAACAATGTAAGATGTCAGGAGGTGGTTCTTTTCCCAGAGATTAGTGGACCTGTGGATCAGGCTGCCAGCTCGTGCAGTGAACGCTGATTCACTGAATTCCTTCAAGCGTCAGCTGGACCTGTTTCTGGCTGGAACGGAGATCACCTCTTACAGAAGATATGTAATGTAATGCATAGAATTATCAGGGCCAAGGTGATCTCCTGGACTAGTTTCAATCATAGAATCAGAGAAAGATTACAGCAACGAAGGAGGCCATTCAGCTCATCGAGTCTGTGCCAGCTCTATGCAAGAGCAATCCTACTAGTCCCACTCCCCTGCTCTATCCCCGTAGCCGTGCAAATTTTTTACTTTGAATTGAATCTGCCTCCATCACCCCTCGGGCGGTGCATTCCAGATCCTAACCACTCACTGTGTAAAAAAGGATTTTCCTCATGTCACCTTTGGTTCTTTTGCCAATCACCTTAAATCTCTGCCCTCTGTTTCTTGATCCTTCCGCCAATGGGAACAGTTTCTCTCTATCTACTCTGTCTGGCCCCTTCATGATTTTGAATACCTCTATCAAATCTCCTTGGAACAGAGACAGTCGCGAGGAGATTTGATAGAGTCTCTAGTCTATCCACGTAACGAAAGTCCCCCATCCCTGGAATCAGTCTAGTAAATCTCTTCTGCACCCTCTCTAAGGCCTTCACATCTTTCCTAGAGTGCTGTGCCCAGAACTGGACACAATACTCCAATTGTGGCTGAACCAGTGTTTTATAAAGGTTCATCATAACTTCCTTATTTTTGTACTCTATGCCTCTATTTATAAAGCCAAATTGCCCAAGAGGGTCAGAGAGGAACTTCACAGATTTATTCCCCCCTAATTGGCCTGGATTTTTATCTGTTTTTTCACCTCTCCATGGTTTCGGGTGGGGTGGGGAGTGTATATATTGTGATGTACAAGGCATCGCAGTTGTGCGAGACAGGCTTGATGGACCAGTGGGTCGTATTACTGTCCTTCATTGTTCGTATGTTTGTAACTTCCAAGATGTGGAGATGCCGGTGATGGACTGGGGTGTACAAATGTAAGGAATCTTACAACACCAGGTTATAGTCCAACTATAAAACACAGCTGCCACAATACTTGTCTTAAAAAAAAGTATCTGCCAGCTTCCCATACCCTTCTATTTCATACTGCTGGAACAAGAGGAAGCAGTCAGCGCTTTTCAATCAGTGGACAGCACACCAGTAGTACAAAAGGAGCAGTGCTTAAATTTGAGCATTCAAACTCTGCCATCGCCCCATTTCCACATTTCCGTGAGCTGCCAGTATAATTGGATACACTCTGCTACACAAAAGTGCCAGTATTGGACAGGCAATGCATTTTCAAGCAAAGAATTCTTATTAGTTAGCTAACACAACTTTTTATTGCAACTCGTATTCCACCGTTGAAATGTAGACAGAACAAGATAACACAGGAGACAAGTACTGGTCATTTCTGTTTAAGGTCGGGCATTGGTTTTGAGAACGAGGTGCCATTTTTATTTTTTAATTCAATATATACCAGGGGATGGGCAAACTTGTTCACACCATTTTCCATAAGAGAAATTTCTAGATAATATATTGTGATCAGCACTAACTTAGTTTGAAAGCAATGGAGAAACATTGTGCTCTCAGAACAGTCATTTTGCCTTGGGCACGACTCTCAATGAGCAACACATTGATGTGTCATTAGCAGCAAGCACATCACTATTATTTTCTGAAAATTGATGTGCTATAAATCTTGTTTTTAAACTTGATTTCCTAATGTCTAGTATGCTCATGCTTTAATTTTTAATTGCACCACGTCTTGTCAGAGTCTGCCATATGAAGTTGTTTCATATTATGTGAGAAGTATTCAAAACAGATGGATTAAAGCAGAGCCGAGGAGAGTTGAAAGAACATTAATCATAGTATTCCTGAAAGTGGACCATCAGTAAATATTAAAATAGCACTTGTCTTCTTACTTCCTTTTAACGGGGGGACTGCTTCTCTTCTCTTGGGGGTGCTCCTTGCTGCTGTTTCCACTGTACGCTGTTGCTGCTGCCTGATGTGGGCAAGGATTTCATGATACTTTTTCACAGATCATGAATTCCTGTCCCCGGTGAGCGACACAAAGCAACAGTGTCAAGTAGAAGCCAGGACCATCAGTGAGGAGCACAGCATGGAGGAAAAATGGCTCTGTGACATGTGGATGGGGAGAGGGAGAAAGGCTGCCTCTCTGTGAGCTGGGTGGATGTTGGGGTCAGGGGTGAAGAGCTAAAAAGTGCATTTGTGGAGGGGGGGGGGAACGCATGCCCCTGCAAAGGAAAGGATTTTTCATCACTTAGGCACAGACACTTTATGGTTATGGGGAAAGGGGGGTTGTGATCTAAGAAAGGTTCTGAATCATTGCCTTAGGGGCTAAAAGTGGGGCCAAGGACAAACTTAAAATAAAATGATTAATATATTCAATAACTACTTCTTTGAAGTAGACACAAGAAGCATAATTGGAGCTCCATAATCAGTGAAAATTGGTTTACAGTTGCAACCTGAGATGGAGGTCCTGGACATGTCAAAAGGGTTCAAGATAAATAACTCTCCAATATGATATTCATCCAAGGTCACCACGCGAGACAAGGGATGAGATTTATTTGTTGCTGACAGTCATTATGAGGGAGTTGATGAATGTTTGGGAGAGCCCATTCAATTAGAAACAAACATCAGAAGACTGAGTTATGAAGGTTAGGAATAAAAAAAACTTGACATTTTCATCCTTGAAAGGAATCACAAAATCATGGCCATTTGGCACATCATGGCTGTACAGTGCTCAGTCTTCCAGCTGGAGCTATCCACTCGAATTCCATTTCACTGTATCTTTTGAATTCTCCATTTTCAAATATTTATTCAATTCCCTTTTAAATGGCACTGCATTTACTGACTCAACAGCTATTTTTAAAGCATTCTATGTATTAATAACACTGTGTGGAAAAAAAAATTAACTTCCTTCTTGATTCTTCTGGTGATAATCTTGAGAATACTGATTTGCCAAGCAATGGAACCAACCTTTTACTGCCCTCTGAAAGCCTTTCATAATTGTGAAAACTCCTATTAGATTCCCCTCCCGGTAATCTTCCTTGCTCCAGTGAAAAATGTTCCAGTTTTCAAGTCTTTCTTCATGCTATAAGCTCTCATTCCTGTTATCACTCTTGTAAATCTTCTCTGCCCCCTTTCTATGGCTGTAATATATGTCCTGTAATGGTTGCCTACAACTGCATGCAATACTCCAACTATGGCATAAGCAATGTCTTGAGAACAAATTTAACATCATTTCCTTGCTTTTATATGCAATACCCCTATACAGAAAACCCAGAATCCCATTTCCCTTTTTCTGGCCTTTTCTACCGATACTCCCACCTTTAAAGATCTATGTATTTGCATCCTTAGATCTCTTCCTTACTTCCACTCCGTTAAGAATATTACCATCGACTACATTTCCTTTCACTGTTCTTCCCCCCACCCCAAAATATGCTACTTCATATTGGCAAATGAATTTCAATGTAGACAAGTGTGAGGTATTACATTTTGGTAGGAAAAATAAGGGGGCCACATACTAAGAGTTTAAATGGGGTAGGGGAGCAGAGGGATCTGGGGGTACAGATATACAAATCACTAAAGGTAGTGACACAGGTTAATAAGGCCATAAAAAAAGCAAACCAAGCACTGGGGTTCATTTCTAGAGGGATAGAATTGAAAAGCAGAATTAAAATTGTATAGAACCTTGGTTAGACCACACTTGGAGTACTGTGAACAGTTCTGGTCTCCATATTATAAAAAGGACATAGAGGCACTGCAGAAGGTGCAAAAAGGGTTTATTAGAATGATATCAGAACTGAAAGATTATACCTATCAGGAAAGATTGAGCAGGTTGGGGCTCTTTTCTCTAGGAAAGAGAAGACTGAGGGGCGACCTGATAGAGGCCTTTAAGGTTATAAAAGGGTTTGATAGGGTAGACGTAGAGAAGATGTTTCTAATTGCGAGGATGACCAGAACTAGGGGCCATAAATATCAGATAGTTATTAATAAATCCAATAGGGAATTCAGAAGAAACTTCTTTACCCAGAGCGTGGTTAGAATGTGGAACTCACTACCACAAGGAGTAGCTGAGGTGATTAGCATAGATGCATTTAAGGGGAAGCTAGATAAACCTGTAGTGGCTCATTTTGACTCATTTTCTTTGTGTATGGAGTGTATCTTCACACACACTGTAGTTGGTCACGTGATGATGCTGGGCCAATTGGCTTTGGTTTCCAGCTCTTGTGGCGAGGTAGTGGAAACCCCAGATTTTTCTTTCTGGTCTCGAGTAGCTGGACTTTCTGAGCAGAAGGCACATTTCTATAGTTACTCGCCATTTTTGCATACACCACATGTTTTCGTTATGTACTTCAACAATTTATTGTTTACGACGCCATCTTCATTTAGACCTCTTCATTGGACCTTATATTTGAGAGTGATTATTTACATTAGTTGAGTTCTTATTTACTCCTCATTGGTGACCCTGACATGATCCGATGAGATTTTAGATCTAGACCCTACCAGAGTTTTACTGGACTTGGAGATTATTTTCTTTTTTTTTGCTTAGATTACCTTTTTAGTGCAGCTTGAATCATTTTGATTTTTTTATCATCATGTCGACGGACGCAGAGACACCCCCCACTCAACACGTTCCAGTGGCGGCAGTCAGCCTTAAACTGCTGCCCTTTTGGTCTAACGACCCAAAAATTTGGTTCGCCCAGGTGGAGGTGCAGTTCATGACCCGAGGTATAAACGCCCAGTCAATCAAGCATGCCTATGTCATTGCCTTGCTACAACCCGAGGTTGCCCAGGAGATTAGAGATCTATTAATCGACCCCCCGGTGGAGTGCCCTTACAAAGTACTGAAGGAACAACTGGTGAAACCTACTTCTGTTTCGGAGCAGAAACATTTTCACCAACTACTGATCTCGGAGGAGCTTGGGGATCGAAGGCCTTCACAGCTCCTACGATGCATGAAGCAGCTTTTAGGCCAGAACACACTGGAGGACAGCATTTTAAAGCAGCTCTTCTTACAGAGGTTGCCCAACCATGACCAGCTCATCCTGGCATCAACCAGCGACAGCGGCAAGATTGAACATCTTGCCAGCATCGCTGATAATATCTTGGAAGTCCTTATAGTGCCATCCTCCATCGCTACAGTGACCACTCCAGCATCACTAGTGGGAGCAATTTCGGCTGTAAGTGAGGTGCACTGACTCAGCTCATAAGTCGACAGACTCACAGCTCAAGTGCAAGCTTTGACCTGCTACTGCAAGAAGACATTCGGAGCCATGGTCGTGACCAAGAGAATTCGAGAGAATGTAAAAGATCGTTTCCAAGTGGCCTGAGCGCTCAACAGCATGCCAGTCGAGCATGCCGGTACCACTGGCGTTTTGGGCGAGATGCTCACAAGTGTACCCCCCCTTACACGTATGTAGACCAGCCGAGACGGAGTCAGGGAAATGACCAGGCCAGCAACTGAAGGCGACAAGTGTAGCTGGTCATGACAACGAAAGCGGCCTCTTTTATGTCACAGACAAGTACTCTGGCAATCATTTTTTGATAGACATGGGTGCGGAGGTTAGTGTTCTTCCTCCAACTCCAGAAGAACGCCGTTATCCTATTTCGATTGTTGCAGACGTCCAGACACCTATCATCGGAGCTGATTTCCTGAGGCATTTCGGTCTGTTGGTGGATATCAAACATCGGAAGCTCATTGATTCCGCGACCAGTCTGACTGCGCAGGGTATCGTTTCATTTTTAAAATTCATTCATAGGATGTGGGCGCCGCTGGTAAGGCCAGCATTTATTGCCCATCCCTAATTGCCCTTGAGAAGGTGGTGGTGAGCCGCCTTCTTGAATCACTGCATTCTGTGTGGTGAAGGTTCTCCCACAGTGCTGTTAGGAAGGGAGTTCCAGGATTTTGACCCAGCGACGATGAAGGAACGGCGATATATTCCCAAGTCGGGATGGTGTGTGACTTGGAGGGGAACATGCAGGTGATTTTGTTCCCATGTGCCTGCTGCTCTTGTCCTTCTCGGAGATAGAGGTCGTGGATTTGGGAGGTGCTTTCGAAGAAGCCTTGGTGAGCTGCTGCAGTGCATCCTGTGGATGGTGCACACTGCAGCCACAGTGTGCCAGTGGTGAAGGGAGTGAATGTTTAGAGTGGTGGATGGGGTGTCAATCAAGCGGGCTGCTTTGTCCTGGATGGTGTCGAGCTTCTTGAGTGTTGTTGGAGCTGCACCCATGCAGGCAAGTGGAGAGTATTCCATCACACTCCTGACTTGTGCCTTGTCGATGTTGGAAAGGCTTTGGGGAGTCAGGAGGTGAGTCACTCGCCACAGAATACCCAGCCTCTGACCTGCTCTTGCAGCCACAGCATTTATGTGGCTGGTCCAGTTAAGTTTCTGGTCAAAGGTGATCCCTAGGATATTGATGGTGGGAGATTCGGCGATGGTAATGCCGTTGAATGTCATGGGGAGGTGGTTAGACTCTCTTTTTGGAGCTGGTCATTGCCTGGCGCTTCTCTGTTACTTGCCACTTATCAGCCAAGCCTGGATTTTGTCCAGGTCTTGCTGCATGCGGGCACGGACTGCTTCATTATCTGAGGGGTTGCAAATGGAACTGAACTCTGTGCAAACATCAGTGAACATCCCCATTTCTGACCTTATGATGGAGGGAAGGTCATTGATGAAGCAGCTGAAGATGGTTGAGCCTAGGACACTGTCCTGAGGAACTCCTGCAGCAATGTCCTGGAGCTGAGATGATTGGCCTTTAACAACCACTACCATCTTCCTTTGTGCTAGATATGACTCCAATCGCTGGAGAGTTTTCCCCCTGATTCCCATTGACTTCAATTTTACTAGGGCTCCTTGGTGCCACACTCGGTCAAATGCTGCCTTGATGTCAAGGGCAGTCACTCTCACCTCACCTCTGGAATTAGCTCTTTTGTCCATGTTTGGACCAAGGCTGTAATGAGGTCTGGAGCCGAGTGGTCCTGGCGGAACCCAAACTGAGCATCGGTGAGCAGGTTATTGGTGAGTAAGTGCCGCTTGATAGCACTGTCGACGACGCCTTCCATCATTTTGCTGATGATTGAGAATAGGCTGATGGGACGGTAATTGTTCGGATTGGATTTGTCCTGCTTTTTGTGGACAGGACATACCTGGGCAATTTTCCACATTGTCGGGTGGATGCCAGTGTTGTAGCTGTACTGGAACAGTTTGGCTAGAGGCGCTGCTTGTTCTGGAGCACAAGTCTTCAGCACTACAGCTGGGATGTTGTCGGGGCCCATAGCCTTTGCTGTATCCAATGCACTCAGCTATTTCTTGATAATTTAACCCTTTTAGTCCCGCTATCATTCTGGTGAATCTGAGCTGCATCCCCTCCAAGACCAATATATCCTTCTTGAGGGTGCAGTGCCCAGAACTGAACGCAGTACTCCAGATGTGGTCTAACCAAAGACCTATACAACTATAACATAGCTTCCATCCATTTCTATTCCAGCTTCATTGAGATAAAAAACTAACATTCCATTGTCTTTTTAAATTCTTTTTTGTACCTGCCCATTAGTTTTTAGTAATTTCTGTACATGGACCCCTCAATCCCTCTGATCCTCCACCGTTCCTCGCTTCTCACCATTTAGGAAATATTCTGATCTATTTTTCTTGGATCCAAAATAGATGACCTCACAATTCCCCACATTGAACCTCATGTGTCGGAGTTTTGCCCATTCACTAAATCTATCAATATCCCTTTGCAACTTTCTACTCCCATCCACATTACTTACTGTGTCACCCAACTTGGTGACATCAGCAAACTAGGAGTAATGGCTCTCAATTCTTTCATCTAAGTCATTGATAAATCGAGTGAAAGGGGAACACCACTTGCTCCATTGGACCAATCAGATAACATTCCCTTTATCTCTGCTCTGTGTTTATCTCCCGACCAATTAATGTCCATGTCACAAGGTTACCTCCAATTCCATGAACACTTATTGTTAATAATAATCTCCTGTGCGGAATCTTATCAAATGCCTCTGGAAGTCCATATCGACAACATCCATAGACACTCCCTGTCCACCATGTTAGTGGTCTCCTCAAAAAAATTATTAGATTAGTCAGATATGACCTGCCCTTCAGAAATCCACGCTGACTCTCTTTGACTATCAATGAGCAATGCCATGGGAGATCTACCAATGGTAAGTAGTTGTCGACATTTACAGAACAGGGAGTGAGCACCAAACTCAAGGACTGGGAGCAGCCGGTCAATGAGGGACAACGGGGAGGGAGGGACCTGAGAGTGGGGCTCAGTAACCAGCAGTAACCAGGCTCCAGGCCCCAGACTACCATCGCCATGGAAGATCTACTAGTGACAACAAATTCAACTATTCCACCCGACTGTGCATCAATATTACTGGGTCTGTTAAACTGTCCATATTACTTGTTGTGACTTTCACAAATAATGATACAAGATAAACACGTTGAGACAAACCTTTCAATGACCACAACCTTCTGTCTAATTGATGATGTTGCCATGTGTTGTCTTCACAAAGTAAACCTGTTCAGTCAGTGCAGCTCCCTTTCCTTCACTTAAACTGGTTGTCCAGCCTCCTGCCTCAAATTGACCCAGTTTATAAACCTCTTGTGATGTCTGATCTCACTGTGATGTGCAGTGTGAGGGTGAGGCTTGCTCTGTGACCTCACGGTGTGACCTGTCCAGTTAAAGGGGCCTCACCTTTGATGAAACAGAGTTTGGCAAAAACCCCTGGGCTTCATTTAGATTACAATGACTTGATTCGCTAGAATGCAATCACATTAATAATCCATGTGGTTACGACCCAGAGAACAGGGTGATGTGATTTTTTGCCTTCTACCAATCATGTTAAGTAGCTGTATACATTTACAGCAACAGGAGTGGGGCTATTCCGCCATTCAATTGGTTGATGGCTGATCTGTATCATAACTCCACTTATTCATCTTTGATACAGATCCATTGATAAACTTAGGAACATAGGAATAGAAGGAGGCCATTGAGCCCCTCGAACCTGTTCCGCCATTCAATTACATCTCGGCTGATCTGTATTATGACTCCATTTACCCTCCTTCATTCTATAGCACTTAATTAATATCCTTACCTAAAGAATATCTATCAAGCTAATTTTTAAAATTTTTGTTTGACCCCCAGCCCATCAGCTTTTTTTGGGGGGGAGAGAGTTCCAGATTTCCACAATACTTGTGTGAAGAAGTGCTTCCTGACATCACCCTTGAATGGCCTAGCTCTAATTTTAAGGTTTTGCCCCCTTGTGCTGGACACCCCCACCTGAGGAAATAGTTTCTCTCTATCTACCTTAAAAAATTCTTTACTCATCTTAAACACCTCAATTAGATCACCCCTTGATGTTCTGTACTCGAGGGAATACAAACCTATTTGGTTCAACCTGTCCTCATAATTTGACCCATTAAACCCCGCTATCATTCTGGTGAATATGGGCTGTTCGCCCTCCAAGGCCAATATATCCTTCTTGAGGTGCGGTGACCAGAATTGAACACCGTACTCCAGATGTGGTCTAACCAGAGAACTATACAACTAGATCATAACTTCCACCCATGTGTTCCAGCCCCCTTGAGATAAAGACTAACATTCCATTAGTCATTTTAATAATTTTTTTGTACCTGTCCACTAGTTTTACTGATGGCCCCCATAATCTCTCTGCTCCTCCACTGTTCCTAACTTCTCACCATTTATAAAATACTTCTTAGGTCCAAAGTAGATGACCAGCACTTCTTCATATTAAACCTCATCTGCCACAGTTTTACCCACTCTATTAATCTATCAATGTCCCTTTCCAACTTTCTCCTTCCATCTACACTACTCACTGTGCCACCTAACTTAGTGTTGTCAGCAAACTGGGATTTATGACTCTCTGTTCCTTCATCCAATTCACTGAAAAATGTAGTGAAAAGCTGAGGCCCCAGATTAGATCCCTGGGGACAGCACTTCTCACATCCTGACAATCAGAGAACGTTCCCTTTATCTCTACTCTCTGTCTGCTATCTCCTGACCAATTACCAACCCACGTCACAAGGTTAGCTCCAATTCCATGAGCACTCACAAGGACTGGGAGCAGCCGGTCAGTGAGGGACAACAGGGAGGGACCTTGGAGTGGGGCTCAGTAACCAGGCTCCAGGCCCCAGACTACCATCGCCATGGAAGATCTACTGGTGACTACAAATTCAACTATTCCACCCGACTGTGCATCAATATTACTGGGTCTGTTAAACTGTCCATATTACTCATTGTGGCTTTCACAAATAATGATACAAGATAAACACGTTGAGACAAACCTTTCAACGTCTGCAACCTTCTGTCTAAGCTGCTGGTTGATGATATTTTCATGGTTTGTGTTCTCTTCACAAAGTAAGCCTGTTCAGATCTTCTGCCCGACCCCATTCACTATGAGATAGATCAGCCAGTTAGTCACAGTCAGTGCAGCTCCCTTTCCTTCACTTAAACTGGTTGTACAGCCTCCTGCCTCAAATTGACCCAGTTTATTATCCTCTTGTAATATCTGATCTCACTATGATGCGCAGTGTGAGGGTGAGGCTTGCTCTGTGACCTCACGGTGTGACCCGTCTAGTTAAAGGGGCCTCACCTTTGATGAAACAGAGTTTGGCAAAAACCCCCGGGCTTCATTTAGATTACAATGACTTGATGCGCTCGAATGCAATAACAGGTTTCTTGGGGGTTAGGACCCAGAGAACAGGGTGCGTGAGCAATGGGCAGTGATGGGATTGTTTGCCTTCTCCCAGTGATGCTGTAAATGTATACAACTACTTAACAACAGGAGGAGGCCATTCAGCCCCTCGAGCCTGCTGCACCATTTAATTAGATGATGACCTCACACTTTCCAAAATTAAAATTCCATCTGCCACAGTTTTGCCCTCTCACCTAATCTATCAATGACCCTTTGCAACTTTCTGCTGTCATCTATGTTATTTACTTTGCCATCTAACTTAGTGTCGTCAGTAAACTTAGATATACGGCTCTCTATTCCTTCATCCAAGTCATTTATAAATAGAGTGAAAAGCTGTGGCCCCAGTACAGATCCCTGGGGGACACCACTAGTCACATCCTGACAATTTGAGCTCATACCCATCATCCCTACTGTCTGTCTCCTATTTCCTAACCAATTCCCTATTCAAGCCAATAGGTTGCCTCCAACTCCGTGCTCTCTCATTTTTGCTAACTGTCTCTTATGTCGAATGCTATCAGCATGATCTGTAAAAACTCCATCCAAACTCCCCTGTCTGCTTGGTGAGTGAGGCCTCCACATTGCGAGTAGCTGCTGGGTGGATTGCATGGGCAGGCATAAGTCCCACCTTGCCCAATTCACCAACACCATCTCATTGCTGTTTGTGGGATCTTGCTGTGTGCAAATTGGCTGCCGTGTTTTGGTTCCTTTATTTCTTTCTTTCCTCCCTTCCTTCCTTCCCGTGGTCTGGCCCCCATCTTCACTCCTGTGAGCCCAAGGAGCACAGGCCTGGGTGTATCTGGTGCACAACACACTTCATCATCCAACACCTTATCAGGATGGACAACACTTTCAGGTATCACCCTCCTCTGCCCAAGACCACCTCCTACTCCAGGGTCATCCTGGAGAGCAATGATAACCCTCCACTTCTTTATTGCACAATCAATCATTTCCACAAACTCGCCCCGACCTGCCCCTCACCTCCAACAACAAGTTGTGAGGAACTCACTGTCACTGTGGTGCACTATCCCCCTCGACCTCACCCTCATGGCCCTTACTCATCGATCACCATCGTGTCTGAGGACTCGGCCTGCTGCAATGTCTGGTGTGGAAGGGCATCTCGGGAGCAGCAGCAGGTGGACCTTTGAATGGCCCTTTACTTTAGAGCAGCGTAGACTTAGATGATAAGAGGGAGACTGGGGAATGGAGATGGGGGAGAGGAACGGGACGGGATAAGTCGGGCAGAGTTGGGAGCAGCAGCAAGAACATGGTGAGTGGGAGTGATACCGAGAGAGGAGCAGCTAGTAAAGGGGTGAGTGAAACCTGGGGACCTGACTGTGGGTAAATAGTGAAAGATTATTTCCACTGGCCAGCCAGGCCCCACTCTGTGGAGAGCTGCATGGCACCAATTTATGCCAGTCATTGTGAACCTGGCATCACACATGGCAAAGTATCAGCATGATTTGTAAAACTCCCCTGTCTGCTGGGGGAGCGAGGCCTCCACATTGAGCAGCCTCACACCTCACTTTGACTCTGGAAACACTCCACGCCAGCAATTGACTTGTGGGCCCCTTCGAATATTCGGCCCCATGAGCGGGCATTGCAAGATCACGCGGGGGGTTGTAACCGTATCTCTGAGGCTGAATTTGACAAATCTACAGCATTGACTATTTGACATAATTTGAGCTGCAAGGTTGGTTTAGTGAGGGCGCATTTCATTCACCGAGAACGGGTGAGGGTGACGTCATTGGAAATTATGTCACTAGCCGATCAAAACCAGAAATACCCACACTGTCACTAATCACTCCGTCAAACTAAACACTGTGGGAGAGAGCTGGGGAGACTGATGGGGCATCGTGTGTGGGCCATGGGTTGTTTTCAGGTTATTGGGGCGGGGGGAGGGGTCACCTTTTACATTACAAAGTGAATAGTGACAGTGCGTCCGATGACCTCACTTGCCGCGCATGAACTGGGCTTTCCGAGAAATCAACTGGCTGCCGCTCATGGTCAAGAGTGAGATCGAGGTCTAATGGGGGAGAGGAGAGTGAGATCGAATTCGAATTGGGGGGAGGAGAGTGATATCCGGTCTAATGGGGGGAGGAGAGGAGAGTGATATCCGGTCTAATGGGGGGAGAGGAGAGTGATATCCAGGTCTAATGGGGGGAGGAGGAGAGTGATATCGAATTCGAATGGGGAGAGGAGAGTGATATCCGGTCTAATGGGGGGAGGAGAGTGATATCCGGTCTAATGGGGGGAGGAGAGGAGAGTGATATCCGGTCTAATGGGGGGAGAGGAGAGTGATATCCAGGTCTAATGGGGGGAGAGGAGAGTGAGATCGAATTCGAATGGGGAGAGGAGAGTGATATCCGGTCTAATGGGGGGAGGAGAGTGATATCCGGTCTAATGGGGGGAGGAGAGGAGAGTGATATCCGGTCTAATGGGGGGAGAGGAGAGTGTTATCCAGGTCTAATGGGGGGAGGAGAGTGATATCCGGTCTAATGGGGGGAGAGGAGAGTGATATCCAGGTCTAATGGGGGGAGGAGAGTGATATCCGGTCTAATGGGGGGAGAGGAGAGTGAGACCGAATTCGAATGGGGGAGGAGAGTGATATCCGGTCTAATGGGGGGAGAAGAGAGTGAGATCCAGTTGTAATGGGGGGGGAGGAGAGTGAGATCCAGGTCTAATGGGGGGGGGGGGGAGGAGAGTGATATCCAGGTCTAATGTGGGGGAGGAGAGTGAGATTGAGGTCTAATGGGGGGGGAGGAGTGATATCCAGGTCTAATGTGGGGGAGGAGAGTGAGATTGAGGTCTAATGGGGGGGAGGGTGAGATCAGGTCTAATGGGGGGGGGGAAGGGTGAGATCCAGATCTAATGGGGGGGGGTGGAGGGTGAGATCGAATTCTAATGGGGGGAGGAGAGTGATATCCGGTCTAATGGGGGGAGAGGAGAGTGAGATCCAGTTCTAATGGGGGGGGAGGAGAGTGAGATCCAGGTCTAATGGGGGGGGAGGAGGAGAGTGAGATCCAGGTCTAATGGGGGGGGAGGAGAGTGAGATCCCGGTCTAATGGGGGGGGAGGAGGAGAGTGAGATCCAGGTCTAATGGTGGGGGAGGAGAGTGAGATCCAGGTCTAATGGGGGGGTTCCCTCCCTGCCCCCGTTTCTGCTCCTCCCCCATTGATTCTGCTTCCCGCCTCTTCCCCTGCTGCTCTGCTCTCCTCCCCCCTCATGACTACCTGTATCGGCTGCGTTTTTGGTGCTAGGCCTCCAGTCTGCGCTTTTACTGAACGGCGGTGACGGACAATGAGCATGCTCGGCAAGATTGCCGTCCCGCACATGGGCGTCATTGAAAGAGGAAACACTCAATCCCTGGCGATAGTCACAGCGTTGTTTTTTGGCAAGTCATGAAGTGAATAGTATTGATACATTTAAGGGGAAGTAAATAAGCACACCAGGGAGAAAGGAATAGAAGGATATGCTGATAGGGTTTGATGATGTAGGGAGGGAGGAGGCTCGTGTGGAGCATAAACACCAGCATAGACCAGTTGGGCCGAATGGCCTGTTTCTGTGCTGTAAACCCGATGGGCGCTAAATTGGGCCATGTAGCGCCCGTTGTTTCGGCGCTATGCGGCTTTCCGAATGTTCAAGATGGTGTCCGGGATGCTCACGCACACTTCTAGCGTGACATGCGCCAGACGCCATCTTGGTAAAGGGTTTAGCGCATGCGCAAATAACGAGTGCCTGCATCATGTAAAGTAGGGAGAATATACGTTCGATCAGTGTGCAACGCTGAATTCAAGGGATAGACACCATTTTGGCACTTATCGCTCCACTCAACGCACTGTCTTAACCACGACCAGCTGAACACGTCTTAGTCGGCCTGGAGGACCCCCCACCAGCACTATTTAAAGGGACCATGCAGGATTTACAGGTTAGTTGCTGGATTATTGCTTCTGGCTGCTGATGCATTTGTAACTATTTTTAAAGGCCTTCTATACTTGAATACTAGGACGAGGGGACATAGCCTAATGTTTAGAGCCAGGAAGTGCAGGAGTGAAGTTAAGAAATGCTTCTACACGCAAAGGGTGGGAGAAGTTTGGAACACTCTTCTGCAAACGGCAGTTGATGCTAGCTCACTTGTGAATGTTAAATCTGAGATCGATAGATTTCTGTGAACCAAGGGTATTAAGGGATATGGGGCTAAATCAGGCATATGGAGTTCGGTCACAGATCAACCATGATCTCATTGAATGGCGGAACAGGCTCGAGGGACTAAATACCACTGCCACTTGCTACCTCCTGTTATGCTCCACCGTTTCCTGCAAGGGAAGCAAGAAGTGCGTCTGGGTAATGTGCCTGTCATGATTGAATAGCTGCCAGTATGTGTGTGCGGCCTGTGAGTTGTGGGTGTGCGGCTTGCAACAGTGGTAATGTGTGAGGGTGAGAGGAAGTATCTGATTGGAAGAGTTGAGTACTGATGGAAAGAGTTTGTTGGTATGTGGGTGATGGGGGGTGTCGTGCGTGAAGCAGTGGATGCGGCTAGTGGTGCAGTTGGTAGGCGATGCCAAGGACAATTGACCTCACTCACCTTGACCACTCATGGCTCAGTATTGAACTTCTTCCTGCACTGCATCCATGTTCGTGGTGCTGTGCGCCTGGCATTGACGTCATCCCCCGCTGCCTCCCACTGCTTTTAGAGCATATGTCTGGAGGTCCTCTTGCCCTCTCCACCCCCCCGCCCCCCGCTCCGCCTGCGGATAAAGAATGTCCCTCCTTCTGTCCACCTCTTGCACCAAGGCCTCTAGTGGATCAGCAGAGAACCTTGGTGCATGCACTCTCGCAGGCCTGGTAGCAACTCGGACCGGCAAATTGGTGAGGTCTGGCACGCAGATTGGAGGATGTGGGATTTCGTGGTGCGCAACCTTTTAGCTATGGTGACAGATTGGATAGGCTGGGGTTGTTTTCCTTGGAACAGAGGAGGCTGAGGGGTGATTTGATTGAGGTGTGCAAAATGATGAGGGGCCTGGATAGAGTGGATAGGAAGGACCTATTTCCCTTAGTGGAGGGATCAATAACCAGGGGGCATAGATTTAAAGTGATTGGTAGAAGGATTAGAGCGGAAATGAGGAAAAAATTTTTCACCCAGAGGGTGGTGGGGGTCTGGAACTCATTGCCTGAGAGGGTGGTCGAGGCAGAAACCCTCAACTCATTAAAAAAATACCTGGATGTGCACCTGAAGAGCTGTGACCTGCAGGGCTACGGACCAAATGCAGGAAAGTGGGATTAGGCTGGGTGGCTCATTTCCCAGCTGGCGCAAACACGATGGGCTGAATGGCCTCCTTCTGTGCCGTAAATTCTCTATCATTTCTCTGATTTCTATAACAAGCAACATGGATAAAGGAGTTCCTATGGATGTGGTGTACTTGGATTTCCAGGTTTTTGACAAGGTGCCACATCAAAGGCTACTACACAAAATAAGAGCTCATGGTGTAGGGGGTAACATATTAGCATGGATAAAGGATTGGTTAGCTAACAGGAAACAGAGAGTAGGCATAAATGGGTCATTTTCAGGTTGGCAAGATGTAATGAGTGGAGTGCCACAGCGATCAGTGCTTGGGCCTCAACTATTTACAATCTATATCAATGACATGGACGAAGGGACCGAATGTATGGTTGTTAAATTTGCTGATCACACAAAGGTAGGTAGGAAAGTAAGTTGTGAAGAGGACATAAGGAGTCTGCAAAGGGATATCGATAGGTTAAGTGAGTGGGCAAAAATTTGGCAGATGGAGTATAATGTGGGAAAATGTGAACTTGTCCACTTTGGCAGGAGGAATGGAAAAGCAGTATGTTATTTAAATGGAGAGAGATTGCAGAACTCTGAGGTACAGAGTGATCTGGGTGTCCCAGCACATGAATCATAAAAAGTTAGTATGCAGGTACAGCAAGTGATTAGGAAGGCAAATGGAATGTTGTCATTTATTGCAAGGGGAATGGAATATAAAAGTAGAGATGTTTTGCTACAGTTGTACAGGGCATTGGTGAGACCACATCTAGAATACTGTGTGCAGTTTTGGTCTCCTTGTTTAAGAAAGGACATAATTGCTTTAGAGGTGGTTCAGAGAAGGTTCATTCCACTGATTCCTGGGATGAGGGGGCTATCTTATGAGGAAAGGTTGGACAAGTTGGGCCTGTATACACTGGAGTTTAGAAGAATGAGAGGTGATCTTATTGAAACATATAAGATCCTGAGGGGACTAGAAGGGGTAGATGCTGAGAGGATGATTCCCCTTGTGGGAGAGACTAGAACTAGGGGCCACAGTTTAAAAATAAGGGGTCTCCCATTTAAGACGGAGATGAGGAGAAATTTTTTCTCTGAGGGTCATGAGTCTGTGGAACTCCCTTCCCGAGAGAACAGTGGAGGCAGGGTCATTGAATATTTTTAAGGCTAAGTTAGATAGATTCCTGATTAACAAGGGAGTCAAAGGTTATAGTAGCTAGACGGGAAAGTAGGGTTGAGGTCACAATCAGATCAGCCATGATCTTATCAAATGGCAGAGCAGGCTCGAGGGGCCGAATGGCCTACTCCTGCTCTTAATTCTTATGTTCATATGACTCCAGCCACTGAAACGTTTTTCCCCCTGATTTCCATTGACTTCAGTTTTCATGTGTTCCATCTGTCAGCCCAATGTTTGATAAGCCAGACAACGCTGCAAGTTTTGACCTTCAACGATATCCAGAGATTACTCGACCCATATACAGTGAAACGTCAATCATGCCCACTCCACTACACACCACATCGACATTCGTGGACCACCCGTCGCAGCTCGACCACGGTGTCTTGGACCGGATCGTTTCGATGTTGTGAAAGCAGAGTTCGACTACATGCGTGAGCTTGGTGTAATACGACCTTCAAGCAGTAACTGGTCCTCACCTCTGACAGGGTTCCGAAGAAGTTGCCTGGAGACTGGCGGCCGTGTGGCGACTACCAGGCAATGAACCGGAGTACACTACCGGATCGTTATCCCATACCGCACCTCCAGGACTTTGCTTCTGGTTTACGTGGGAAGGGAGTTTTCTCGAAGTTGGATTTGGTCAGGGCCTACCATCAGATGCCTGTCGAGCCCGCTGATATACATAAGACTGCTACTACCACTCCTTTTGGACTTTGAGTTTGTGCGCACGCCCTTTGGGCTACGCAACGCTGCACAAACCTTCCAACGCTCCATTGACGAAGTTATGCGCGGTCTTCCATTCGTGTACGCGTATATCGACGGCCTGCTTGTAGCCAGTGAGTCACCAGAAGAACACAAACGACATTTGCAGCTCTTATTTGCTTGGCCATCACAGTGTGGTGTCATCGTCAAACCTGCCAAAAGTCAGTTTGGAGCACCCCCTTACAGTTTCTGGGTCAACAGGTTGACGAGCACGGTGTTCGTCCATTTACCGACTAAGTCAAAGCGATCCAAGACTGTCCAGCACCTCCGTCAGTACGTCAGCTGCGTGAGTTCCTTGGCATGGTGAACTTCTACCGGCAGTTCATACCAAGCTGCGCAGGCATCCTATGTCCACTCACTGATCTCCTCACACGACAAGGAAGGAAGTTGAACGAGTCCTTACCCTGGACACAGGGTGAAGTCCGCCCTTGCAGAAGTTACCATTTTGGTACACCCCGAACCAGATGCTCCACTCTGCATCATGGTAGATGTGTTTGATGTAGCCGTGGGTGGGGTACTCCAACAATGTGTAGATGGAAGGTGGGAGCCCATTTCCTTTATCTCAAAGAGGCTGCAACCAGCAGAGACGAGGTATAGCACCTTTGGTCGTGAGCTGTTGGCCGTCTACCTGGCAATCCATAACTTCCGACACTCGCTGGAGGGTAGGCAATTCTGTGTGTACACCGATCACAAGCCCCTGACTCTCTCTTTCCAGTCTAAACCTGATTGTTAATCACCATGAGAAGTCCGTCACCTTGACTATGTGTCCCAGTTTAGTACTGACATATGCCATTTTAGTGGTAAAGAGAACACGGTAGCTGATGCTCTTTCATGTATGGATGTCAACGCTTTGAACGCACGAACCTCCATCGACTTTGACAAGTTAGCTAAAGCACAGCAAGAAGACCAGGAATTTCAACATGTCACTCCAGTTCAGCGAGGTGCCTCTCCCTGCATCGGAGGGTCAGATTGTTTGTGACCTTTCCACAAGCAATCCTCGCCCTTATGTTCCAGTTGAGTTCACAAGGGCTGTGTTTGATGCCTTACACAATCTATCTCACCCTGGTATCAGAGCTACACAGCACCTCTTGACTCAATCGTTTTGTTTGGCATAGAGTTAACAGTGACGTGAGGAACAGGTCCAGAGCCTGCCTACAATATCAATGAGCTAAGGTGCATCGTCACACAGTGACATCGTTGGGTACGTCTGCTTTGCCTGACGCCCGTTTCGACCATGTGCACATTGACTTAGTTGGACCTTATCATCCATCCGGTGGTAACACATATTTCCTCACATGTTGACCATTATACCAGGTGGCCTGAAGCTATAACTATCCCCGACATCACGGCAGAGAGCTTTTGTTTCCAGTTGGGTTGCTGTGTTTAGCCCCATCCAATATCACCACCGAAAGGGGTTGCCAGTTCGAGTCTGCACTTTTCAAGGCACTGACGGATTTACTGGGGAGCAAATGCACCCAAACGACCGCCTATCACCCAGCTGCAAATGGGCTTGTCGAATGTTTCCATCGACAACTCAAGTCTTCATTGAAGGCGCAAGCAGATCCACAGCACTGGATGCAAAAACTACTACTCGTACTTCTGCGTATCCGTTCTACTGTTAAAGCTGATCTGGGTTGCAGCACGGCTGAGATAGTGTTTGGATCGACGTTTGTCATGCCAGTAGAGAACCGCACCAGTTTCGACCCCAGCAGTTATGTAGACAGGCTAAGGGGGAAAATGAGTGAGCTACACCCAACTCCTACCAGAGTTCAGCATTGTTCCACAAAACTCCACAAGGACCTCTCGCCATGCACTCATGTTTTCGTACGGGATGACACTGTGAGAACTCCACTTCAATCTTCTTACTGTGGTCCTTTTCGAGTGGTTAGCAGGAAGGACAAGTATTTTGCTCTAGACATCAACGGGAAGCCTGACAATATCAGCTTAGATAGACTCAAGGTCGCTTATACGGACAGTGATGCAGAGGCATCACAATCTGCTTATGCTGTCGCAGCGCAGAGGGAGCCTGCGTCAACCTCTACTACTCCTAGGCAGCAACCTTCAACTCCATCCATTTCTCCATCAATACCTTCGCCACTGACATCTGCACCAGAAGTGAGGAAGACATGTTCAGGCAGGCATGTACATTGGCCCCAGAGGTCTCTACAGATATTGGACAAAAGTTAAAGTGAAACCTTGGTATACTTTTGTAACTTTTTTTATGTACCTGGCAATATTTAATAGTTGTGATAGCATTTTTGAGCTACACTAATTAATCTTTCATTGTCGATCTTTGCTCCACAATTATCGATCTAGGAGGGAGCTGCATGTAGTGGCTCATTTTGACTCTTTTTTTTTGTGTATTGAGTGTACCTTCACACACACCGTAGTTGGTCACGTGACGATGCTAGGCCAATTGGCGTTGGTACTAGCTTTTGTGACAAGGTCGGGGAAACCCCAGATTTTTCCTTCTGAATTCGAGTAGCTGGACGTCCTGAGCAGAAGGCACGTTTCTGTGGCTACTCGCCATTTTTGTATACACCACATGTTTTTGTTATGTACTTCAACAATTTATTCAATGCCATCTTCATTGGGCCTTATATTGGAGCAAGTGATTATTTACATTAGTTGAGTTCTTATTTACTCCTCAAACATGAGGGAGAAAGGAATAGAAGGATATGCTGATAGAGTGAGATGAAGTAGGGAGGGAGTAGACTCGTGTGGAGCATAAATAACGGCATAGACCTGTTGGGCTGAATGGCCTGTTTCTGTGCTGTACATTCTATGTAATTCTACATATCTCTTTGCACTGAACTGTATCTGTCAACTGTCTGCTCCATTAACTCCATTATCTCCATTGACCTGACAATGCCTTCTTGCAGTCTCTTGCATTTTTCTTCAAATTTGCCATTCTCCCTAATTTGGCATCATCAGCAAAAAGCGAGCAATTCCTCTAATACCTATGTCCAAATCATTGACATCAATGGAAAAGAAAAAAGGTCCCAGCAAAGATAATTGGAGGGCACCACTACCCACAACCTGTCAGGCTGAAAAAGATCCACTTACTGTTTGTTTTCGGTCTCTTGCACATCTTTCTATCCAGGAGGCTACATCTCATCGAATACCAAGTGCCTTGATGTTCATATCAAGTCTATTATGGCCACTGTCATGTTTTGGGATTTCTGATCATTCTGCCACAGATGGATCAAAGTGTATTTTGTGTTAAAAATGCTACTATTAAATTAAACGTATCTCTCAAGGGATTAAGTTCACAGAACAACAGAGTTGGCAAATGCAGATTAGGGTTCAGACCAAATGTCTAAATCAGATTAGTCCAGATTCCAGTGAACATTTCTGCCTTTTATTTGAGCCGACCATAGTGTTTCTTGAGAATCCACTCGTGGACTGAGGAAGTTTTATTGACAGGTCCACTGGCAAATCACTAAATGGGAAGAAATCAGAAGGCCAGCCTTGTCACCTGCAGGCAACATGGAGAGAAAAGGAGCGAGGAGACATAGTCAGCAGACTGAGAGGTGTAGACCTGAGCCTCTGGCTTGTAACGAAGATGAAGGAGATCAGTTTTTGTGGTTAAAAGTTGTCTAAAGAGAAAGACATTGCCAAAAACAAGCCAGCGAGCCCACAAAGGGACAGGACATGCTTGTTATTTTTCTCTCATTTTTCAAGGAAAGGAGTGAGAGTTGGTTGAAATAAGTGAAGGTTTGTTTAGAACTGTTAGTCTGTATGTTCACTTGCTGTCTGTAAAATAAAACAACTTAACAACTTGCATCAGGCCTCATGTAACACAAGTGCTTTTTAGTTCTGTCTCCTGATGGATTGATAAAGTGTATGTGGGAGCACATGCAAATGACACAATATCTAGTTCAGGTCACATGGGAGACCTAGGGGTGATTTTAAACCCCAAGAACGGGTGGGTTGGGGGTGGGTGGGAGTTGAAAATAGTTGTTTTTTGGGTCCCGACCGCAACCCGGCTTTATTTCCGGGTTTAACGTCGGAGCGTAAAAGTAGAGGCTTCCCACTGGGAACGCAAAGTCCGAAAATCTTGCGGTTACACACTGGGTTACACTGTCATATAATTAGATATTGGGTAGTATGGCCACATGCCTGAACCTAGGATGTTCAGACTATTTATGGGAGTGACCAGCACTGCTCTACCTAAGACAATATCTAAGACAGACCGAATACTTGTCACAGGCACCTTACCAGAAGCCTTTTGAGAATCCATATAAACAACATTCACAACATTTACGTAATCAATAAATTCTGATTTCCTCAAAAATTAAATGAGTTAAGCCCAAGGAGATTGACTGAGAATAAATGATACAGTGAAACTGAATCAGGAACATTACTTCAAATTAACCTATAACAGTAGAATTAACCTATAACAATAGCTAAAGGTAAATTCAGGAGTGATGTCAGGAAGTTACTCTTCACACAAAGAATGATCAACTCATGGAATTCACTAAAAAGTGGTGGAATCTCTTAAGAAATAATTAAATGCTGTGTTGAGGGCCTGTAGTTTTTGTCTGGATGGGTGGAATAGGATGGGTCCAATGGCCGTTTTCATCAATATCTATCTGTGATCGTGTATATTTTTGCTGTGTCATGACATCACGTATATTACATGATAACTTAGCAACATATATATCCACATTGTATGTTTATAATCAAGGTGGAAAAACTTTGCAAGAGCAAGAGTGCCTTTTTAAAAATTAGATTGTGTGAGCTTTCAGCAATCAATCTCAGCTTGGCATGTGCTCATAATTCTGTCAGTACAAGTAGTCAAAAGATGGCTGTAGTATCAACAAAATGTCATATTTATTTTCAGGCACATAAATATTACATTGCAGCACTCAAACTGATGTTTTCTAGAAATTACATGGACATTTTTGAGGGGGTTGGGGAATTTCAGTGAAATATTTTGCATTTTGTTAGCACATGATGTGCAATTTCTTTGGTGTTGAAAGCATTTGGTAGAGCAGGAAATAAGTCTAGCAATAACTTCAGCTGATTCTATAAATTATAATTTCTCTACATAGTTAGCTTGAGGCCGAGTGAGGCAGTGGGTTAGAATACTGTCATGTCACCTTGAGATATGGGTTTGCCTTACTGATGAAATGAAAGTCTCCTATCTACGTCATGTGGAAGATGAAATAACTCTGGGTAGAGTCAATTCAGTTTATGGCCTGTGTGAGTACGGCATACAAAAAGGCCCACAACTCATCATCAGTTGGCACTAATTTGGTAGTTTCATTCATAAAGGCTAGTAGAATTTCCTAAAGTGCGTGTAGGACTCCGTCTTAAAGCAGTACGTTCACATGCCAATGAGGGGAGAGGTGTGCTAGATCCAGTTATAAGTAATGAAATAGGTCAGGTAAGTAAGTTAAATTTTAGTGAGCACCTCGGCAGTAGTGATCATAATATGGTAAGGTTTAAAGTCCAAATAGAAAACGTGAATAAAACACAAGGGCACCAAATTGGAACAAGGCAGAGTTTAGAAAGATGAGTGACTGAAATGAGGTGAGATAGAAAGATATTGGCACATTGGACTGTAGGTCAACAATGGAATATTTTTGAAAAGGAGATTATAAAGTTGCAGAATAAATAAATAATATTAAAAATAGACTGCTTCAAACTTCAGAATGTCGTGTAAAAATACAGAGATTAGAAACAAACTAAAATGGAACAAGAGAGCATAAGGTGGGGCGGGGGTTATAAGTATGATAAAAAAGAGAATTTGAGAAAATAAGGAAAGAGGTTAAGAAAAGGATAAGGAAAGCAAGGCGAAAGCATGAGGGGAGAATCTGAAAAAAATATTAAAAAGAACTGTAGCCTACAAATAGAGAATTGTTAAATGTGAGGTGGGACCTGGGAGAGGAGAGGAGAGTGAGTTAGTAGAGGGTAAACAGAAATTGGCAGGGATATGTAATGTTTACAAAGAAGGAGGATATTGGGGAGGAGGAAAATCCTAAACTGGTTGAATGCAAGGTGAGAGACATTATAACAAATAAAAGGAAAGTACTACAGAAGTTAAGATAAGGACCAAGGTGCTGGCACCTGGTGAGATACATCCTAGGATCCGGAGAGAAATGGCAGTAGAAATAGCAGTGGCCCTAGAAATTATATTTCAGGTTCTATCGAGAGTGGACGTGTGCTGGAGGACTGGAGAGTGGCCAATGTAATATCCATTTTCATAAAGGGAGACAGAGCTAACCTGAGTAATTAAAGGTCAGTTAGTTTAACATCTGTGGGAAGGAAAACTTTTGGAATCTTTAATTAAAGCTGGAATGACCAAATACTGAGGTTAAGAGAAAATAATTAGAAGCAGCCAACACGGATTTCAGAAAGGAAGATTGTGCTTGACAAGCCTGACAAGGTATCATACAGGAGACAACTGAAGAAGATTTGTTTAAAAAAAGAAAAATAATAATTATACTTTGAATGGAGGAAAGCTGGGTGATGTGGAAGAGCAGAAGGATGTATGGGTTCAGGTGTATAAGACATTAAAAGCAGGTGGATAAGACCATAAGAAAAGCTAACGGAATGCTGGGTTTTATGGCAAGAGATATGGAATATAAAAGTCGAGATGTAATAATGAATCTATACAAAACCTTAGTAAGACCACAGTTGGAATACTGTCTGTAGTTTTGGGCTTCACACTGTAAGAAGGACATTGAGGCAATAGAAAGGGTACAGCACAATTCATTAGAATGCCATCTGGTATGAGGATATACAAATACGACTTGAAAAATTGGGGCTGTTTTCATGAGGGGCAATTTGACAGAAGTGTTTAAAATGATGAGAGATAGGACAGAGTATACAGAAACAGACTGGGATTTAGAACAAGGGAACACAAGTAAAAGATTAAATTTAAGAGATTTGGAACAGGAAACAGGAGAGATTTTTTTTTACACACAGGATTGTGAGGCTGTGAAATGCATTAATGCAGTTCGTGATTGAAGCAAAGATTATGTCAACTTTAAGAAGTTAGATAGGTCTTTAGATAGGAGGGATAAAGGGTTGTGGGATTAGGACTACTGCACGTGTAGAAGCTAAATGCCAACGTAGACTGATTGGGCCGAACAGCCTATTTCTGTGCTGTAATTTCTCTGCAATTCTATGTAATTACTGATGTGGGAAACAGCAATATCACATCGAACGAGGAAGCAGGAGGTGCCCTTCTGAAACTGAGGTTAAAGGAAAATTAGAGGAGCTTTTCCTGGACCCTGTGTCCAAGCGCACTGGATCACCTGGGCACAGCGAAAATAGAGCAGCTTCCTGTACAGGCATGGAGTACAACCTGCTTGATTTTCCAATATTTGCTGTGTGCAGGCGATCCAGTGGGGGTGATTTTAAACCCCAAGAACGGGTGGGTTGGGGGCGGGTGGGAGTTGAAAATAGTTGGGGTTTTTTTGGGTCGCAACTGCAAAATGTGTTTCTGCAAAGCGTGAATTGGCAGCAAAACTGCACCCTAAGCCCTGGTCTGACGGGGAGAGAAAGAGAGAGCACACATGCTGGAGCATCAATTCCTGTGCCACAGAATGAATAGCTCTGAGTGCACACCTGTAATTCCACACAGGCTCTGTCACCGGCTTTCGTTCCAGCGAAGACAAGAGGCAACATTTCACTGCCAAGGAGGGAGAAATCTAATTCATTCCAGGCTGCTCTTATGCACCATCTAGTGGTCAGTAACAGAGCAACACTAGCAGAGGCCTTGAAGAAGGTCACCACTGGCTGGCGACGATGTACAGTGCAGGAATCCCACCAGAAAGGGTTACGGTGCAAGAAAACATGAGGAAGCAGCCTTGTTTGTGAAGAGCAAATCTTATCCTGTGTTTTAGGCCAATGTCTCTGAATCTGGAGATCTAAAACTTAGTGATTGACAGATATGATTATTTTAAACACAATGTATAACACATTTACTTGATGTGTTTTAAGCATCAAAAAAAATACAATGAATTAATATCTCTCATTTTTCTCCTTATTCAGATTCCACCCTATACCATACATTGTTCACTTGCTCAGTAGGTGGGCAGGTAATCTGCTTCTAGACCTTTGTTATAGTCTAAATAGTTGCCAGGAAATGCAAGGAGTAGGCAGCAAATTTATAAGTGTGCACATCCCCTCCAAATGGTGCCCTCCCTGCCCCACGCACACATCAATGCAGGTGTTCCTAGCGAGTTCTGGGGGCATGCTCCCCGGAGAATTTATAAATTTTGATTAAAAATGACATATTATGATTAATTTTAGACCATTTTTTTGTGTCATGGATGACAATTTTTTAATGTGGGTAAAATAAGTTCTGTCAATTTGCAGACATGGTCACTACAGCACTTTTAAATCAGATATTCAGACAAAGTCCAGTCTCCATCATCCGTTTACTGCAAGAGTTCAATCAATTTTAACAATGTTTTAAAATTAACAGTTCTATCAATATTTTACTGAGAAAAATTTTCAGCTAGTGTTTGACTTATATATTTGTGTCCAGTTGCTGCCCTCCTTACACTCAAATTTTACATGAACAACTCACTCCATATAATTTAACACACGTATAAGGTTAGCAAATTAAATTTCTACCTCTCCTGGAAGGTGTTCTACACTCCATTAAAATGTCCTCGCTGCACAGTTTTCTCCATGTGGGTAAGCCCCTAAAACGATGTAATCTGCACGTGTGAACTTTGTCTCAGGATGGGTGTGTGTTGTTGCTAGTGTAATGCAATATTTTAAAAAGAAATGACTCCCAGTAAATTCATTCCACTACAAGGTCTCCTCCATCCCTCAAACTAAACTCTCTGCTTCAATAGAACAGGGCTGCTGCCCTAAAGCCACCCTAACCTAATTGAAACCTTGTCCTAAAATGGGAGATTATATTCTCAAATAATATCACCGGCTCCACAGTACATCTTTGAGTCGTTTTTTTCTCTGAGTTTCAGAATCGAAGATCTGCCAAGTTTACTCTACACTGAGATGAAGAAGGCATGTGAAAACAGGAAGGATTGCTAATGGCAGATTTTAATCATCACAATAAATTGGAAACACCCAATTTGTTCAGCGACTAAGTTGGTGAATGTAATTCAGGACTTGGTACTTAATGGGAACCATGAGAGGTATAACTCTGAGCTTGATTCAACAATGGTAAGTCAGCCTTATGGCATACAGAAAAGAGTTATCATGCTATCCCAAGTTGATGGTCACCGCAATAAAGTTCAATAGGATCTGTGATTCAGCACTGCGAAGATCAACATCCAGGAATACAATTTTAGAAAGATCAACTTCAAGGGAATGATGCAAGGGCTTAAACTGGGCAAAATGTTTCTTAATACCTCAATTGAGGACAAATTGAATAACTTCAAATGGTAGACTGAAGAGGTTGGAGGACCCAGGACCAGCAGTTGTAGGCTATTCAAACGCAACTGCGTACCGTTAAACAAAATCATCCAAAGTGAAAAGTGACCTAGTTTATGGCCCTTTTGCTGGATTTATGGTAGGAATGCACTGGAAGAGCCAAGAATTTTGGGTCTCACTGTACGATTGATGCCAAATGGCTGAAGATGAGGTTGAAAGAGATCTGGAATGTTTACTATACTCAGCACTTAGCCCCAAAATTGCAAGACTCCATTCATGTCATAAAGTCACGCTTGGTGGGTGCACAGACTGGAGAACAAGGTAGGGCTCAGTGCACATTAATTGCAGTGTTCCCAATTTTATGGTCATTGATTTTAATGGCTGTAAACCCATTGGCTGCATTACCTTTGTGTCCAGTCCTCCATGGGAGCTCGACCGTCAATCAAGGCTCCAGGCCAGGAGCAAACTCTGAATATATAAAGCTACTGTGGATGTCATGCTAAGCTGAACAGCAACTAGACTGCATCTTAAGTACTCTGTCCAGTTTTGGTCACGAAGACAGAAGTGGAACATTGAAGTCCTAGAAACAGATCAGAGAAGAAACACAAAGCTGATACCTGGCATCAGAGGTTTAAGCTGTGAGATTAGAGAAACTGAGGTTTTGTAACACTGAAAAATGGCAATTGAAGTGCAAGAAATATACAAGATATTAAATGATAGCGAAAAGATAACGGACGGATGAGTGGAACAGCCTCTCTGGTCTGTATTTACCTTGGGATCTTGCGAAATGTGCAATAATTTCTCAATCACAGCAAGCAGATTTGCGTTACATGCTATACATAACAAAAGTCTGTACATTTCAAAGCAATTCATCAAAGTGTGTTGAGATGTTGAGAGATCTGATAAGGTGCTCGATAAATACAAGTTTCTCTTTCTTCATGCAATGCGTAATAGACGTCGCCACCATGTGGCTAGAATGGAAATTGCAGCCATCGCAACACCATCTGGCAATTTGTAATCTGAGCCATTTTAAGTCACTGCCCTTGTGTGAATTCAAGTGGTTTAGGAACAGGAATTACACACTTTTATTTCTTGTGGAAAGTAGATTAGTAATTTAATTTCAATGGTGTTTTAAAATTAAAACTAAAAGAGAACAAACTAACAACAACTAGAATCACCTCAAGACTAGCACAGATCACTGATGCCACTGTATGTTCAATAAGGGAATAGCAGGCAATGCAAAGCTTCAACTGTATTAAAAGATGCATTTAACATCCATAGCATTTCAGTTTTATATGGAACAACTTATAGTTATAATTTTACAAATGCACCTATTGAATAGAATGATTGTAGCTCTTATTAAAAAATGTATCATGATTGCCAAGTGATCTTCCAAGGCATTGCTCACAGCCAAAAATATTAAAAGTGAATTAAAAAAAATTTACAAATATTTCCTATATTATCCCTTTTATATACTTGTTTATATAATTGTTTCTATCCCAATTTAACTAAAACGTCTTTGAATAAAAAAGTAAACTGAGTATTGGAGGACAATATCATTTTTCCTTAATTCTTTCTTTTGCTTTCAAATATATTTACTTGTGATATTTTGTATTTAACAACCTGCACGTATGTTGCTTTAAAATTTACTCCTTTAGTGCAGAAGCTTCAGTGCGTAAATTGTGATTAGATCTATTTTTTTTCAGAGAATCATAGAAAGGTTACAGCACGGAAGGAGGCCATTCAGCCCATCGAGTCTACGCCGGCTCTATGTAAGAGCAATCCAGCTAGTCCCACTCCCCCGTTCTTTCCCCATAGCCCTGCAAACTTTTTCCTTTCAAGTACTTATCCAGTTCCCTTTTGAAGACTATGATTGAAACTGCCTCCACCACTGCCCCTGGCAGTGCATTCCAGATCCTAACCACTCGCTGTGTAAAAATGTTTTCCCTCATGTCGCCTTTGGCTCTTTTGCCAATCACCGTAAATCTATGTCCTCTGGTTCTTGACCCTTCCACCAATGGGAACAGTTTCTCTCTATCTATTCTGTCTAGACCCTTCATGAAAGCAACATGTCCAATGTAATTTAAAAAAAATACAAACATACAAAAAAAATGGACAGAAAACCCTGACCAATTGAGGGACAAAAGAATTCTGGGAAATTCCTCTCCAACCTCCGAAGGTGATCAAAAATGAGTTCCAGGAGGTAACTGTGACCATGGGGTACATTACGTAACATTTCACCCTACCTTTTGTATACATAAATATCAGCCTCCTTCAGGAACTTGTCCGGTTCCCTCTTGAATGATTGCAGTGAACCTGTATCCACTGCACGAGCTGGCAACCTATTCCAAAGGTCAACAATCCTCTGGGAAATGACAGGAGTGAAAGGAAAGGAGTGAATAGTGAAGTCTGGGCATTTGTGGGTTCTGCGAAGATCAAGTGGTAAAGTTTGATGCTGGAGCTGGGCATGAGGCTGCAGCAGACTGTAGCACAGAGGGCAGGACAGCAGGAGGTCCAGACTTGAGGGTGGGAGAGGCTTTAAAGGAAACACTTTACCATTTTGAGCATCCAGTGTCAGATAGCTACCTATACTCTTCTCTGATCTCAGAACACCATCCCTTAATGCACTGTTCGAAATTCACACATTCCAGTTTGGCCCACCAGCTATCCAGTGTGCCCTTTTAAGTGGGATGGTTAATTTAGTGGTGGATAAGGGCAGCTATTTCCTGCGGACCTTTCTACTAGGAACTGGATTGAGACTGCCCAAACCCATGTCACATTCAACCAACGGACCGGGCAGGCTCTCAGCCCCGAGCTGCATTTGAATCCAGGTTTTAGAGATGACAAGTTGCTGTGTCAATTTGTCCAACCATTTTTAAGCAACTGTTAATTTTTAAGCCGTTGTGATATTATAAGCTTAGTAATACATAAAATACTCTGGACAACATAGCAGTGCGCCTAATGAGCTGCAGCAGGGAATGGGGAGATTTGTACCCATGGTCCTCCACATTCTGAGATTCCAATCTTAGCCGTGCCACTATGCCATTGTAGGAAGGCACCGAGTACAGGCCAGCTACTTTGTCACAGGAAGGGAATATCATCCCGTAGCCCTCTTGTACTTCTCCTTGTGAGTCGTCTCTCGCAGTGGTACTGGCAGAGGGCTGGGAGTAGCTCATCTATTTAATCAGGTGGGAGGGGATAGTGTAAGGTGCAGTAAAAAGAGGAAGGGGACAGAATACCTTAAAGAAATGTCCAGAAACTCCTTCTCCCAACGCACGCTCTCCCCTCAAAAACCTTCTTGTTCATAGCGGGCGCTTGAAGTGAAATGTTGAAGTGTTTAAAAAAAACCTGATGAGCATGTCTGCGAATGTGAAGTTAGATAACCGTTTGCAAATGAGCCTGACTTTTGTCACTGTCCTTTTTAAATTTCAATATCATGTGATTATCTTTAATCTATAAAAAAGTGTTGTGACATTCAGGTTGATGTGTGTTATGCATAAAATTAATTATCCAGTTTGTCAAATTATGGAAACTAGGCTTGAAGAGGAAGTTTTACGATCAGGTCTGCATTAAAAAATTGCACGGTGAAAAGAATTGTGGTGATCCTGAATAACTTTTTGTTTTTTATGGCGAGGACAGTTAATGCGTGTGACATTGTTGGAGGAAACCAGGTTGGAGAAATTAATAAATCTGACCGTGTGAGGGAGTTGAATTATTATCAGCACACAAAGTTATTAACCCAGAGCATTTCTGCAATCTGGCTGTTTCAATTGGGAATATTAATTCAACTCCCCCATTCTATTAAAACACAGCTAATTCCAAGGACAATTCCGCCAATACTCACTTTCTGAAGAAAAATAATG
Organism: Heptranchias perlo; assembly: GCF_035084215.1. Taxonomy (NCBI): domain Eukaryota; kingdom Metazoa; phylum Chordata; class Chondrichthyes; order Hexanchiformes; family Hexanchidae; genus Heptranchias; species Heptranchias perlo. The sequence continues at coordinate 18,380,788 of NC_090339.1, forward strand.
AAAACTCACTCGAAATATCCAGAAGTAAAAAGATTGTTAATCCTAATTTTTTTCAACTGTTTGAGGATCTGCTTTAAATGAGTTGCCATAAACCAACATAAAATATAACGGGCTGGATTTTGCTGTGAAAATAACGGTGAGGTTAACAGCACTCACCTGTTATTTATGTGCAGATTGGACAGCAACTTCCGGCGAGTGGAGATGCACAGTTAAATGCGAAAATCCGGAAGTTGCTGCCCGAGTTGCGCGGCCCCTCCGTAAGCTGCCCGAAAACGCCATCTCGCCCTCAGGCTCCCCGTTGATGGTGTGGCGTTCATGTACTGACGTCGTAGATACGGACTAAACTCGCCACAAAAAGTTAGGGCTTGTCCATTCCAGTCTAAGTACCTTTTTAACGGTGTGGTAAGTCTTAATTACTGCAAAACAACCTCTCTGGCACTGAAAATTCACTTTTACAAATGTGGAGTCTCATTCCTTCAGCTTTTAATGTTGGAGATTTAAAAAAAATGCAACAAACATTTTTTTAAAAAACTTTTTCTTTCTGTCTCTTTTACCTCTCTCTCTTAATCCAATCTTTCTTTCCCTCTCTTTATTTTGCTTACTGTACCTGATTTGACATTGAATTCACTATTCGAATTTACACTTCCTGGTTCAGACTCTGCGCTGCTCATTAACGATTCTTCAATCTGATTGGTTAAGCAGATACACAGTTACTTGCCCTGTTCACACAGGTCCCAGATGCCCTGTTTGGATGTTTGGCTGATAGCAACTTGCTGTGCAAAACCCCATAGAAAGTCTATGAGCAAGTGCAAGTCGAAGGAATGGCGCCCACAACAAATTCTGGCCCAACATATCAATCACAAACAGAACTTTCAGAAATTCAGTTGGAATATATGCAGGCTTGACGCAGATTTTTTTTTCACTTCAAGTCTTGTTTAGTTCTGTCTCAGTTTTCCTCTTGCTCCAGCTCCCTTTTAATGCATATCTCGTGGTCCAGTTCTCTTTTATGAATACTTCTTGGTCAAGTTTCCTTTTATAGGGCGGGACTGTCGCTCGCTTCAGGTTCTGTACGTTCCTGTACTGCTTCCTGCTGATGTCATGCTATGAAGCGATGTCAGCTCATTGAAATGTTTCTTCCTGGTGCACAGTGCATGACTTGCTGGGAGCGTCAAGGAATTAATGGATGGATGTTCTGGCACCAGCAGCTCTTAAAGGACTGCTGGTCATGCATAAAGGTGTCCTGCAACAGAGGTGGAAAAACGCTGGATGCCAACAGCGGGAGAGAACTATCGAGGTCCCGCAGAGAAGGGTGGCTCTTTTTGGAAGTGAGGGCTGTTCTACAACAAAGAGTAATGGCAGCGCAGCATCATTGGAGGTGATGGAGAGTCTGAATTCTGTCTTACTTTTTAAAAATTCATTCATGGGATGTGGGCGTTGCTGGCGAGGCCTGCATTTATTGCCCATCCCTAATTGCCCTCGAGAAGGTGGTGGTGAGCCGCCTTCTTGAACCGCTGCAGTCCGTGTGGTGACGGTTCTCTCACAGTGCTGATAGGAAGGGAGTTCCAGGATTTTGACCCAGCGACGATGAAGGAACGGCGATATATTTCCAAGTCGGGATGGTGTATGACTTGGAGGGGAACGTGCCGGTGGTGTTGTTCCCATGTGCCTGCTGCTCTTGTCCTTCTAGGTAGTAGAGGTCGCGGGTTTGGGAGGTGCTGTCAAAGAAGCCTTGGCGAGTTGCTGCAGTGCATCCTGTGGATTGTACACACTGCAGCCACTGTGCGCCGGTGGTGAAGGGAGTGAATGTTTAGGGTGGTGGATGGGGTGCCAATCAAGCGGGCTGCTTTGTCCTGGATGGTGTCGAGCTTCTTGAGTGTTGTTGGAGCTCCACTCATCCAGGCAAGTGGAGAGTATTCCATCACACTCCTGACTTGTGCCTTGTGGAAAGGCTTTGGGGAGTCAGGAGGTGAGTCACTCGCCGCAGAATACCCAGCCTTTGACCTGCTCTTGTAGCCACAGTATTTATATGGCTGGTCCAGTTAAGTTTTTGGTCAATGGTGACCCCCAGGATGTTGATGGTGGGGGATTCGGCGATGGTAATGCCGTTGAATGTCAAGGGGAGGTGGTTAGACCCTCTCTTGTTGGAGATGGTCATTGCCTGGCACTTGTCTGGCGTGAATGTTACTTGCCACTTATGAGCCCAAGCCTGGATGTTGTCCAGGTCTTGCTGCATGCGGGCTCGGACTGCTTAATTATCTGAGGGGTTGCGAATGGAACTGAACACTGTGCGATCATCAGCGAACATCCCCATTTCTGACCTTATGATGGAGGGAAGGTCATTGATGAAGATGGTTGGGCCTAGGACACTGCCCAATGTCCTGGGGCTGAGATGATTGGCCTTCAACAACCACTACCATCTTCCTTTGTGCTAGGTATGACTCCAGCCACTGGATAGTTTTCCCCCTGATTCCCATTGACTTCAATTTTACTAGGGCTCCTTGGTGCCACACTCGGTCAAATGCTGCCTTGATGTCAAGGGCAGTCACTCTCACCTCAACTCTGGAATTCAGCTCTTTTGTCCATGTTTGGACCAAGGCTGTAATGAGGTCTGAAGCCGAGTGGTCCTGGCGGAACCCAAACTGAGCATCGGTGAGCAGGTTATTGGTGAGTAAGTGTCGCTTGATAGCACTGTCGACGACACCTTCCATCAGTTTGCTGATGATTGAGAGTAGACTGATGGGGCGGTAATTGGCCGGATTGGATTTGTCCTGCTTTTTGTGGACAGGACATACCTGGGCAATATTCCACATTTTCGGGTAGATGCCAGTGTTGTAGCTGTACTGGAACAGCTTGGCTAGAGGTGCAGCTAGTTCTGGAGCACAAGTCTCCAGCACTACAGCCGGGATGTTTTCGGGGCCCATAGCCTTTGCTGTATCCAGTGCACTCAGCCGTTTCTTGATATCACGTGGAGCGAATCGAATTGGCTGAAGACTGGCTTCTGTGATGGTGGGGATATCGGGAGGAGGCTGAGATGGATCATCCACTCGGCACTTCTGGCTGAAGATGGTTGCAAACGCTTCAGCCTTGTCTTTTGCACTCACGTGCTGGACTCCGCCATCATTGAGGATGGGGATGTTTGCAGAGCCTCCTCCTCCCGTTAGTTGTTTAATTGTCCACCACCATTCACGACTGGATGTGGCAGGACTGCAGAGCTTTGATCTGATCCGTTGGTTGTGGAATCGCTTGGCTCTGTCTATTACTTGGGACCCAAACACTACAACATCTGAGGAAGAAATTTGCTGGGCTATCTTACGGTGCCAAGATTGAGTATGCTGACCTGATGCTTCATTTAACAATGCTGGCTTACAATGCATGCTAATTGCACCTCACTCTAACCTTGGCACGCCATCGGAGAGAGAGGTTGTACTGCACTGTGCCAAATGCTCATTCACTTTCTAAATGCACAGGCACACTCAGGATGTATCAGGACACTACGTAGTGCTGCTATTTCAATGTGATGACCCTGCAGCCCATTAAGAGTGGCAAGCACCAAGCATACTACCAGCACAAGATAGCGGTGGCTGGTGGCATTTTGATGGAACGCACCTCTTACATTTCTCTTTGCAACATATGTTCCTTTTACATCTGCTTGCAGGAGAAGACCACACACAAGAGGCAGTGCATGTATACAGGAGAGAACCCTTGTCTCTTTATGAAGAGAGGGCCAAGGAATTTCTGGAAATGAAGGCAATAGAGGGAGTGAGTAACACTGAGGCCAGAGGTCTCCCCTAAGGACATGGCTTGTATCCTTTGCTTTTCATTCCTTATCTCCTCATTCACTCACTCATTCACTCCATCACGCACAACCTACATTTCAGCCTAACATCCTGCAACATCTTACATGTGAAGCTATGTTTCAAGAGGTGTCTTTACTGTGCCTTCTAAAGTATGTTGCTCTTGTTTCCCTCTGGAGAAGATGATGGCACTGTCCACTGATCCATCCCAGTCAAGCATCTCATGTTGCCCACTGCAAAAGTGCAAGCAATAGCACAGATGTATCCAATATTTTTGGAGGATGGTGAGGTCAGTTAGCCATTTTGGCGAATCAGATTGAGACAATCATAATGTAAGAGTTCAACAACCTCATTGCTACCTAACAGCCTCTTCTCACGCAAATCCCTGTCCATGTTGAGGAAGTGCCCAGCAATAGGAGAATGATGGGAGCTGGCACAACTGATGGAGATGTCTTTCAGAATGACAACAGATCCATAACTTCCAGCCATGCCATTCAAATTACTACAGATATATCTCAGCATACACCCCCGGTCAGCCACTATAACCAACTACTGTGGTCACTGCAGTTGCAGGCCATCTAATGACCATGCACAAAGAGATACTGGGCCCCTTCCATCCCTAGAGGCAGATACTGATGCTCAACAGCCGACCTCTTCACTTCCTCCTCCCACTGGGGAGCACACAATTAAAAAGGAGAAGGCAAGCAGTATACATCTTTAGGAAGGCAAAGCACTGGGGCAAGACACACTGAACACACAATGAACAGGGGCTGAAGATCACACTATCAGCTCATAGCATCCAGATGTTCTTGGAATTGACGGAATTGAGGATTTTTGTGAGAAATCATTGTCCAGTAAAACGACTTTGCATCAAAATTACTGATGACACTAAAGAAATGGTCCAGAAATTGCTCGGAGCAGTGAACCAATGGTGCTCGCCGCTCCATAGATTTATACTAACCCACTAACTTACTGCGGTCTTTACTGGGTGCAATTCCTCGAATAGGAAGCGGAGAAGAGCCCAGTGTTAACTCCAGCGAAGCTAGGACCCATGGGAGAAGTGAGAGGATCGATCTCTCCCCTCGACCAATCAGATTGTAGTATTTTTGACATGCTGCAAAGTGTTTCTTCATGAAATCCAGAAGTGAAAGGTACAACATTAAAATAATTTGTAAAACAGTTACAGACAGCGAGAAAAGAGAGGGTAAGAAATAATCAAATTAAATAAAAGAGAGAGAAGAGAAAAGTAAAAGAAAAGTTTTAAAATCTTTTATTCAAAAAAAAACTTTGTTTTAATGACCAAAACTATTAAAATAAGGAGTAATGAGACTCCACATTTTTTAAAATTAATTTTTAGTTGTTTGGCAGTCGTTAAGAGTTACCACACTATTAAAACTTAGCTTACACCTGGTATTTTTAAGCGTACCTGTTTTGTGGTGATATTAGTTACTTTCCAGCTGGGCGGATGAGTAACTTGGCGCTGGTTCAATGATTTCACTGATTGCAGTCGGCGATATACCTTCAATTCAAAGCTGTCATATTGCCGGCGAACCAGGAGGAGCAAGTTCTGGATTTCCGCGTTTCACTGCTCATGTGCGAATGCCGGAACTTTCTCCTCCATTTCGCCACTGACGACGGTGAGCGCTGTTGAGCTCAGGGGTTCTTTTCCAAGCAATTTCTGCTCCAATATGTTTTTGATTGTATTATGGACCCAGAACATAAAAGGAGTTCTGGGTACATCAAACAATGGGCCAGAGTGGCGAACGAACGGCGCTAGCCATTCATTAGACTTGCACTTGCCCATGGGGTTTTGCATGGCAAGTTACTGTCAACAGGACAGCCAAACGCTGTGGCGCCCCCTACAGGGCATCTGGGACCTGGGTGAATTGGGCAAGCAACTGTGTATCTCCTGAACCAATCAGACTGAAGAATCGTTAATGAGCAGCGCAGAGTCTGAACCAGGTAGTGTAAGTTAGAATATTGAATTCAATGTCAAATCAGGTACAGAAAGCAAAATAGATGGTAAGAAAGATTGGATTAAGAAACAGAGATAAAAGAGACAGAAAGAAAAAGTGAAACATTTTTTTTAATTGTCCAACAATAATTAAAAGTCGAAGGAATGAGATGCCAAACTTGTAAATATTAATTTTCAGTGCCAGAGAGGTTGTTTGGCAGTAATTAAGACTTACCGTGCTGTTAAAAGGGTGCTTAGACTGGACTGGACAAGACCTAACTTTTTTTGGCAAGTTTAGCCCGTATCTATGAGGGAAGTACAGCAACTTCATGCCGTTTAATACATTTGAATGGTGAGTCAGACGGTGAGATGCCATTTTCGCGCAAACTGTGGAGGAGCAGGGCATCTCAGACAGCAACTTCCGGATTTCCGTGTTTAATTGTGCATGTGCAGTCACCGGAAGTTGCTCTCCGTTTTGCACATAAATAATGGTGAGCGCTGTTAGCCCTCACTGTTATTTTTACAGAAAAATCTGGCCCTTTATTTCCAAATTTCAGCTCCGATTGGTTTGGGAATTGGAATTAGGATGTTTTCTTGGATTTAATATTAAAAGGTCAAGGTCAGAAAGACCTAGAATTATAAATCGACAGTGACGTATTAGTGCATTGCACAATTGTAGTACTCTGGTACTATCCCCAGCTGGAAGGTTAATATTTACCTTCTCCAATAATCTCATCCCTTGATAAGTAAACTGTCAGACAGACTCCAGTCTAATTTTCAGCTTTTCTAAATCTTCACTAATAATTTTTGATGAAAAACAAAATTTTCCAGAGTTCAGCTTCTAGCCGTGATATAAAGCAATTTGAAATGCTTATTTGGATTGAATAATTCTTAGAATTGTAAGGTTAGACAGTAACAAAGAAGAAAAGCCAATTCAGCCAACCAATCCACTCCTCTCACTGTCCATGTGTAATTAATCCTATCATGCATATACTGACTCATTTAATCTCCCGAGAATAAAAAGGCTATGCAACATTTCTCCTGAATCATCAGAAATTAATGAAACAAAATTGAAGAAAATGTGCAAATCCCCACCATGGCCATCTTACCCGATAAATTCTTCATCCTCTCTGACTTGGTTCTCCACATTGCGACAAGTATTGTGCTGAGTGGAATATTTGCTCGGAAGTATATTTGAGTGGTGCAGAAAGGAATCCCCATGCTTTAGTTGGTTTATCTTTCCTCTCCAAGGTAAGTACATGAAGACAGGTAAAACCCACCCTTCAAGACCAATGTTTGAAATTGGGCTTTTTGAATATTGACATACAAATGATTAACAGGTTTGAATGTCTTTGTCTGCTATTTTTAACAGAGGTGTATAAATCTATTTGGTAAACAGTAGGAGTGCATGTGGGCAGTAGCTCACGATAATAGATAATTGATATGCCTAATACAATGGACATGCAGGAATGCTGCTATTATTTTAATTAGTGAGAAGAAGAGATAAATCTTCCACAGAAGATTTAGAGAGGCAAACAGATTAATAAAATCCTCAAGTTCGATTCAGGAACTAAAGATTATCCATCAACAGAATCAGAATTATTGCAAGGTAAGAATAATTCATTTCAAGTTATAATTATATAACCTTAAGATGCATTTGGTTAGACTTATTAACACAATCTTCACATTGGATAGTATCAGTGAATGGCCAATAACAAAAACAAATCCTTTCCTTTTACATCACTGCTAATGAACATTCCTTCATCTTCTACACTTGCTGCATGTATCCTGTTACAATGTGCATTACCTTACATTTATCTGCATTAAAATATATCTACTCTTCTTAACAACAAAACATTGCTGAATTTTTCTTGTTGGAAGACAAGATGTAAATGGAGTGAAAGGCTGGATGCCCCATTTAGTTCACCTGAGCAGCAGACATTGTAAACAGCATCTTATATTCCTTATGAGATCTCTGCACATCTCCAGGGCGACTGCATCTGCGGTAAGTGTCTGCAGCTCGAGGAACTTCGGCTTCGGGTTGAGGAGTTGAGGAGCTGGAGTCCGAGCTGCAGATATTGTGAGGCATCAGGGAGGGAGAAAGGTACCTGGATACTTTGATCCAGGAGGCAGTCACGCCCCTTAGACTAAGTACTGTAGAATTGGCACGTGGTCAGGGACAGGAGGGTGTGACTGCGAGTGAGGCAGGTACGGGGATCCAGGAGGTAACATTGCAGGAGCCTCAGCCTCTGCACTTGTCCAATAGATACAAGGTTCTTGCAGCCCTTGTGGATGAATGCAGGGACTGCAGGGAGGATGAGCAAACTGGCCACGGCACCGTGGTTCAGAAGGCCATTCAAGTGGGGGGAGTAAAAAGGAATGTGGTTGCAGTAGGTGACAGTATAGTTAGAGGGATAGACACTATTCTCTGCGGCCAAGAGCGAGAATCCCGAAGGCTGTGTTGCCTACCCGGTGCCAAGGTTAAGGATATCTCCTCAGGGCTGGAGAGAAACTTGGAGTGGGAGAGGGAGGATCCAGTTGTCGTGGTCCATGTAGGTACCAACGACATAGGTAGGACTAAGAAAGAGGTTCTGCTGAGGGAGTTTGAGCAGCTAGGGACTAAATTAAAAAGCAGAACCACAAAGATGATAATCTCCAGATTATTACCTGAACCACGAGCAAATTGACACAGGGTAAATCAGATCAGAGAGACGAATGCGTGGCTCAAAGATTGGTTTGGGAGAAGTGGGTTTTGATTCATGGGGCACTGGCACCAGTACTGGGGAAAGAGGGAGCTGTTCCGTTGGGATGGGCTTCATCTGAACCATGCCGGGACCAGTGTTCTGGCAAACCTAATAACTAGGGCGGTAGAGAAGGCTTTAAACTAAATAGAGAGGGGGAGGGCTCAGGTGGGGCAAAGTTTAGAGTGATAAAGAGAAAAGACAAGCAAGTAGTACAGGAAAGTGATGGGGGTAATAATAAACAGAGTGTGTCAGGAAGGGACAGAGCGTACAAACATAAGAATGAACTAGCAAATGGGGCCGGGGTAGGAAAGAATGGTAAAAGACAAAATTAAAGGTTCTTTATCTGAATGCGCGCTGCATTCGTAATAAGATAGATGAATTGACGGCACAAATAGAAACAAATGGGTATGATCTCATGGCCATTACAGAGACGTGGTTCAAGGTGACCAAGGTTGGGAGCTATTCCGGTTTATTTAACAATTCGGAAGGATAGGAAAAAAGGTAAAGGTGGTGGGGTAGCTCTGTTGATAAAGGATGAAATTGGTATAATAGTGAGAAATGATCTTGGCTCAGAAGATCAAGATATCGAATCACTTTGGGTGGAGGTAGGAAATAGCAAGGGAAAGAAATCACTGGTGGGAGTAGTATTTAGGCTCCCTAACAGTAGCTACACTGTAGGGCAAAATATAAATCAAGAAATAAGGGGGGCTTTAAAAAAAGGTAATGCAATAATCATGGGCGATTTTAACTTTCACATAGATTGGACAAATCAAATTGGCAAAAATAGTCCTGAGGAGGAGTTCATAGAGTGTATTCAGGACTGTTTCTTAGACTAATACGTCGGGGAACCAACCAGGGAACAGGCCATTTTGGATCTAGTAATGGGTAACGAAACAGGATTAATTAATGATCTCAAAGTAAAGGATCCCTTGGGAAGCAGTGATCATAATATGATAGAATTTCACATCCAATTTGAGAGTGAGGATCTTGGGTCTGAAACTACTGTATTAAAAATTAAATAAGGGCAATTACAAGGGAATGAGGGCGGAATTGGCTAAAGTCGACAGGGTAAACAGATTAGATGGTATGATGGTGGATAAGCAGTGGCAAACATTTAAAAAGATATTTTATGACTCGCAACAAAAATATATCCCTGTGAGGAGGAAAGACTCCACAAAAAGGGTGAACCAACCATGGCTAACTAAGGAAGTCAATGATGGTATCAGGTTAAAAGAAAAAGCATACAACATGGCAAAGATTACTGGTAAGCCCGAAGATTGGGAAAATTTTAAAAACCAGCAAAGGATGACTAAAAGAATAATAAAGGGGGAAAATAAATTATGAGAGTAAACTAGCAAGAAATATAAAAACTGACAGTAAAAGCTTCTACAAGTATATAAAAAGGAGGAGGGTAGCCAAAGTAAACATTGGTCCCTTAGAGGATGAGACTGGGGAAATAATAATGAAAAACAAGGAAATGGCAGAGGAATTGAACAGATGTTTTGTATCTGTCTTCACAGTAGAAGACACTAATAACATATCAATAATAGTAGAAAATCAAGGGGCAAAGGAGAGGGAGGAACTAAAAACAATCACTATCACCAGAGAAAAAGTACTAGGTAAACTAATGGGTCTAAAGGCTGACAAGTCCCCTGGACCGGATGGCTTGCATCCGAGGGTCTTAAAGGAAGTGGCTACAGAGATAGTGGATGCATTGGTTGTAATCTTCCAGAATTCACTAGATTCTGGAAAGGTCCCAGCGGATTGGAAAACCACAAACGTAACACCCCTATTCAAGAAGGGAGTGAGACAGAAAGCAGATAACTGTAGACCAGTTAGCCTAACATCTGTCATTGGGAAAATGCTAGAATCCAATATTAAGGAAGTAGTCGCAGGACATTTGAAGACTCATAATACAATCAAGGAGAGTCAACATGGTTTTATGAAGGGGAAATCATGTCTGACAAATTTGTTTGAGTTCTTTGAGGAAGTAACGGGCAGGGTGGATAAAAGGGAACCAATGGATGCAGTATATTTGAATTTCCAAAGGCATTCGATAAGGTGCCGCATAAAAGATTACTGCACAAGATAAGAGCTCATGGTGACGGGGGTAATATCCTGGCATGGATAGAGGATTGGCTAACTAACAGAAAACAAAGAGTCGGGATAAAAGGGTCATTTTCAAAATGGCAATCTGTAACTAGTGGGGTGCTGCAGGGGTCAGTGCTGGGGCCTCAATTATTTACAATATATATCAATGACTTGGATAAAGGAACAGTGTGTCTTGTGGCCAAATTTGCTGATGATACAAAGATAGGTGCAAAAGCAAGTTGCGATGAGGACACAAAGTGTCTGCAAAGGGATATTGACAGGTTAAGCGAATGGGCAGAAATTTGACAGATGGAATATAATGTGGAAAAATGTGAAGTCATCTACTTTGGGAGGAAAAATAAAAAAGCAAAATATTATTTGAATGGAGAAATACTACAAAATGCTGCGGTACAGAGGGATTTGGGTGTCCTCGTACATGAAACACAAAAAGTCAACATACAGGTGCAGCAGGTAATCCAGAAGGCAAATGGAATATTGGCCTTTATTTCTAGGGGGATGGAGTATAAAAGCAGGGAAGTCATGCTACACCTGTACAGGGTGCTGGTGAGACCACACCTGGAGTACTGCGTACAGTTCTGGTGCCCTTATTTAAGGAAGGACATAATTGCATTGGAGGCAGTTCAGAGAAGGTTCACTAGGTTGATTCCTGGTATGGAAGGGTTGTCTTATGAGGAAAGATTGAACAGGTTGGGTCTAAACTCATTGGAGTTTGGAAGAATGAGAGGAGATCTTATTGAAACATACAAGATTCTGAGAGGACTCGATAGGGTAGATGCTGAGAGGATGTTACCCCTCATGAGGGAATCTAAAACTAGGGGGCATAGTCTCAGAATAAGGGGTCACCTGTTTAAGACGGAAACGAGGAGGAATTCCTTCTCACAGAGGGTCGTGAATCTTTGGAATTCTTTACCCCAAAAAGCTGTGGAGGCTGAGTCATTGAATACATTCAAGGTTGAGTTAGACAAATTTTTGATCAGCAAGGGAATCAAACGATATGGGGAAAGGGTGGGAAAGTGGAGTTGAGGTAAAAATCAGATCAGTCATGATCTCATTGAATGGCAGAGCAGGCTCGAGGGGCCGAATGTCCTACTCCTGCTCCTATCTCTTATGGTCTTATGCTCTTATGGTGAATTCTGGCCTCTTGCGCATCCCTTATTTTTAATCGCTTCACCATTGGCAGCCGTGCCTTCAGAAAACTAGGTTCCAAGCTCTGGAATTCCCTCTCTAAACCTCTCCACCTCTTTACCTTTGTCTCCTCCTTTAAAACCTACCTCTTTGACCAACCATGTCCTAACATCTCCTTATGTGGCTCGGTGTTAAATTTTGTTTCATAACTATCCTGTGAAGTGCCTTTGGACGTTTTTCTAGAATCACAGACTCATGGAATGGTTATAGCTCAGAAGGAGACCATTCGGCCTGTCAAGCCCATGCCAGCTCTCTTCAAGAGCAATCCATCTAGTTCCACTCTTCCGCCCTTTCCTCGTAGCCCTGCAAATTTTTTCCCTTCAAGTACTTATCCAATTCCCTTTTGAAAGCCACGATTGAATCTGCCTCCACCACCCTTTCAGGCTGTGCATTCCAGATAATAATCACTCGCTGCGTAAAAAAGTTTTTCCTCATGTCACTTTTGGCTCTTTTGCCAATCACCCTAAATCTGTGCCTTTTGGTTCTTGACCCTACCACCAATGGGAACATTTTCTGTCTATCTACTCTATCTAGACCCCTCATGATTTTGAACGCCTCTATCAAATCGCCTCTCGACCTTCTCTGCTTTAAGGAGAACAAACCCAGCTTCTCCAGTCTATCCACATAACTGAAGTTCCTCATCCCTGGAACCATTCTAGTAAATCTCCTCTGCACCATCTCTTAGGCCTTCACATCGTTCCTAAAGTGCGAAGCCCAGAATTGGACACAATACTCCAGTTGTGGCCAAACCAGTGTTTTATAAAGGTTCATCATAACTTCCTTGCTTTTGCATGTTATGCCTCTATTCTCAAGCCCAGTCTACTGTGTGCTTTTTTAACCAATTTCTCAAACTGCCCTGCCACCCTCAATGACCTTTGCACATATACCCCCAGGGCTCTCCGTCCCTGCATCCGCTTTAGAATTGTACCCTTTAGTTTATATTGTCTCTCCGTTAAAGGCGCTGTATATATGCAAGCTGTTGTTGTTACAGCAAAATTTGAACAGTAAAGGTTGTATTTATGAAGTTGAGCCAGAATGAACAAAATGCTAAATTCACTATCCTGTGCTCCGAGCAGGGAATCAACCTCAGAAGGAGCATGGGTTGAAGGTAGGACTATAAAACAGTGGCCAATTCTATTGGTTAAGCACAGTAAATGTTGCTCATTTACCACCACACTGAAAAAGAACCCTTTTTGCAATTACTACATTTAAATTTTCACCAGCAGTAGGTTAAGCCATCCAGGGGCAAGTTTGTTCAAACTGTGCACACGCAGCTCCTTAGCAACGGGAAATCAGTACTGGGCCTTTGCAAATGAGGCTGCTGTTCATCACGATGGAAAATGAGAGACTATGGTAAGCGACAGCAAAGCAACATGTGGATCTCACTCCTCTGAGGCAGAAGTTTCTTGCTTTCATTTGAATAAAATAGTCAGTAACACTGCAGAAAAGAGTCAGTCTGTTGTAATATGTTATGCATGCACAAAACATATGATAGAACCCCTGAAATCTTTTGTTCAGTGTCCCCAACCATTAGCAATGCCTGAAGTTATGAAACAATGTATTATGGAACCTAAAGTGAGCACAACTCAATCGAAGGAGAAACAATGTCCAAGGGAAAATCTGAAGCCTGTTCAGTAACAGGATGGTATCACATCTTTCGAATGATGCTCTGCGGGTCCAATCGTAATTTTTTGCTGTCCTGATTATATCGGGAAGCTCCAATTTTGTGGCTGAATTTTATGTTCTGACTTTTAAAATGTTCTCCAGGCCCAATTCGGAAGGTGGGAAATAAAGCAAATGAGAAATACTTAACATCTTACTGTACCCTGATACACACAACTTAAGGCTTTAACTACATATCATCAAAATACACCAAGGTGTTGCTTCCACCAATTGAGAAAAGTCATAAATCTAAGAACATATGAGTCTGAAACTCCCTTAATTTGTATTTGCAAATGCGTATAAAACTAAAAGAAAGGGCTTATACAAAGGCAAAGAACAACAGAAATCCCACAGACTGGGAGAGATATAAAGAACAGCATCAGGATACAAAAAATGTGATAAGAACCGCAAAAAGGTAATACGAGAAAAAGCTTGTGAGGGATATCAAGGTAACACTAAAAGTTTTGCATAAATATATTAAGAGAAAGGGGGTGGCTAAGAATAATGTGGGCCCATTATTGACAGACGCAGGTGATACTGTAATTGGAAATCAGGAAATGGCAGACTTACGAAATAGTTACTTTGGGCTCGGTTTTACACATAAATTTTGGGTACGTTGTGGGGGGGGGTCTGCGAAAATTGTAGAAATGCAGAGCGGGTTCGGAAGCCGGTCCAACCCGCTGACTTCCGAGTTCCCCATAGACGCATCTGTGCGCGCGGGCATCCCGAATCCGGAAGTTCCGCCGGCAATTAAAGCAAACGGGATGATAGTTAAAGAGTCAAATGTACCTCACTGAGGTACTTAAGGCACTTTACTTGTGACATAGAAGGTATTTGGAACGATTTTTAACTTAACTGGGCGGCTTTCCCACGGCTTCTGATTCACGCCTGGGCTGGTGAAACCAGGCGTGAAGGGCCGGATCAGGCGAGAAGAAACTAAATAAATTAAATAACAAACCACTGCACAAAGTTAAAACACAAAATCAACCTACCTTTCCACCCTGCTCCGATGTCCGATGTCCGATGTCCCCCTTTCTGATCTCCCCCTCTTCACCCCCCGATCTCCCCCTCTTCACCCCCAATCTCCCCCTCTTCACCCCCAATCTCCCCCTCTTCACCCCCCCGATGTCCCCCCGATCTTCCCCTCTCCTGCCGATGTCCCCCTCTTCACCCCCCGATCTTCCCCACTCCCCCCTATCTTCCACTCCCCCCTATCTTCCACTCCCCCCCCCCACCGATCTTCCGTTCCAGCACCAGATAACATCTCACTCTCTCTCTTTTTCTCCCCCCCCTCGCGTTGCAGCTCCTGTCAATCAGGCTGCCTGTCAATCAGGCTGCCTGTCAATCAGGCTGGCTGCCGGTGCAAAACCCGGAGAGGACGTTAATCACCATCAATTACGATGCGATTGCGTTGGAAACGGTAAGTTTTGTTTATTCGGTTTTGCCACGTGCACCTTCACCCCCTCCCCCCCCCCCCCCCCCCCCGCTGCCAAGCCGCCACCATTTCAAAATTGAGCCCTTTGTATCGGTCTTCACAGTAAAGGATGAGGATAAAATACCTGAGATACAGGAAAACTAAAAATAAATCAAGGGGAGGAACTAACTGGATTCATTATAAGTAAATAATGGTATTGGGGAAACTAATGTTATTGAAGATAGACGAATCTCCAGGACCCGATGGTTTCCACCCCAGGGTATTATAAGAAATAGGTGAGGAAATTGTTGATGCGTTTGTCATGATCTTCCAAAACTCTCTCGATTCAGGAATTGTCCCATTGGATTGGAAAATTGCCAATATCACTCCATTATTTAAGAAGGGTAAGAGAGATAAACTAGGAAATTATAGGCCTATTAGTCTATCGTCAGTTGTGGGGAAGTTAGTAGAATCTGTTATTAGGGACAGAGTGACTGAGCATTTGGATAAATATGAGCTAAGAGCCAGCATGGATTTGTAAAGGGTAAGTCATGTCTAATTAACCTTGTTGAATTTTTTGAGGAGGTAACTAACATGGTAGATAAGAGAGTGCCTATGGATGTTATTTATATGGACTTCCAGAAGGCATTCGACAAGGTTCCACATAAGAGACTTAACAAAACTGAGTATGCAATTGGAGGCAACCTATTGGCTTGGATAGGGAATTAGTTAGGAAGTATGAGACAGAGATTAGGGATAATGAGTGTGTACTTAAATCAGCAGGATGTGACTCGTGGTGTCCCCCAGGAATCTGTACTGGGGTCACGGCTTTTCACTATATTTATAAATGACTTGGAAGAAGGAATAGAGAGCCGTATATCTAAGTTTGCTGACGACACGAAGTTAGATGGCTCAGTAAATAGTGTAGACAGGAGAAGATAGTTGCAAAGGGACATTGATAGATTAAGTGAGTGGGCAAAACTGTGGCAGATGGAGTTCAATGTGGGAAAGTGTGAGGTCATCCACTTTGGACCTAAGAAAGATAGATCAGAGTATTTTCTAAATGGCGAGAAGCTAGGAACTGTGGATGAGCAGAGAGATTTAGGGGTCCAAGTACAGAAATCACTAAAAGCTAGTGGACAGGTACAGAAAATAATTTAAAAGGCTAATCGAATGTTGGCCTTTATCTCAAGAGGGCTGGAATTCAAAGGGGTGGAAGTTATGTTACAGCCGTATAGAGTTCTGGTTAGACCCCATCTGGAGCACTACATTCAGTTCTGGGCACCAGACCTCAGGAAGGATATGTTGGCATTTGAGGGGGTGCAGTGCAGATTCACTAGAATGATACCGGGGCTAAAAGGGTTAAATTATGAGGACAGGCTGCATAGACCATGCTTGTATTCCCTTGAATATAGAAGATTAAGGGGTGATCTAATTGAAGTGTTTAAGATGATCAAATGATTTGATAGGGTAGATCGAGAGAAACTATTTCCTCTGGTGGGAGAGTCCAGAAGTTATGTTATGTTAAACATGTATAGAACCTTGGTTCGACCACATTTGGAATACTGTGAACAGATCTGGTCTCCATATCATAAAAAGGATATCGAGGCACTGGAGAAGGTGCAAAAATATTTAATAGGATGATACTGGAACTGAGAAGTTACACCTGTCCAGGACTGTGAAAGAAGTGCAAAAAGAATCTGCCAAAATATGGGAGCATTATTTAAGCATTGGATGGACTTGCACTTACTAGAGAGTTCAGAGTTGATGAGGTGTAAAGAAATATTTGGAAAAGATGATGAGGCCAAGAATGTTGATGGATGAAGGAGGATTAAGGGTGAAGCCATCAAAGGCAAGAGGTGGTATCTGTCGATTAGATTTGCAAGATGTTGCACTGTTACAAGACCGAGAATACTGAAGGAAGCTGATGGATATAGAGTGAAATTATTATATGTTAGAAAATGAAAGTCAGAGGTCTTTTATATAGAGATATACCAGAGTAGGAGAGAGGTTAGAGCCCTAGGGAACCCTTGAGTTAATGTAAAAAGAGTCAGAAGGTAAACCACTGACCAAAGCTTAGAGGAGGAGACGAAATAGCCTTAAACATAGTGTTAATGGATTGGGTGGAGGGGTAGCAGGGTTGGACAGGATACACCAGGGTTGGGTGGAGTTGTAACAAAGTTGCACAGGATGGTACCAAGATTGAGTGGCTATGATAGCAGGTCAGATGGGTGATAGAATTGGGTAATATCCGCATTGGGTGGATATGGTAGCAGGGTTGGGTGGTGGGAACACAGGCTTGAATGCCACAGTACCAGGCATGGGTGGAGTGGTAACAGGGTTGGATAGGATAGGTACCAGGAATGAGTGCAATGGTGACAAAGTCCGGACGGTATCAGTGTAGGGTGGAGTGGTAGCAGAGTTAGACAGGATATACCCAGGTTGGGTGGAAGGGTATCAGGGTTAGATGGGATACACCCAGGTTGGATGGAGCGGTATCAGGGTTGGATGGGATATACCCGGGTTGGGTGGAGGGGTATCAGGGTTGGATGGGATATACCCAGGTTGGATGGAGGGGTATCAGGGTTGGATGGGATATACCCAGGTTGGATGGAGGGGTATCAGGGTTGGATGGGATATACCCAGGTTGGATGGAGGGGTATCAGGGTTGGATGGGATATACCCAGGTTGGGTGGAGCGGTATCAGGGTTGGATGGGATATACCCAGGTTGGATGGAGGGGTATCAGGGTTGGATGGGATATACCCGGGTTGGGTGGAGGGGTATCAGGGTTGGATGGGATATACCCAGGTTGGGTGGAGCGGTATCAGGGTTGGATGGGATATACCCAGGTTGGATGGAGGGGTATCAGGGTTGGATGGGATATACCCAGGTTGGGTGGAGCGGTATCAGGGTTGGATGGGATATACCCAGGTTGGATGGAGGGGTATCAGGGTTGGATGGGATATACCCAGGTTGGGTGGAGCGGTATCAGGGTTGGATGGGATATACCCGGGTTGGATGGAGCGGTATCAGGGTTGGATTGTTTTTTTTATTCGTTCATGGGTTGTGGGCATCACTGGCAAGGCCAGCATTTATTGCCCATCCCTAATTGCCCTTGAGAAGGTGGTGATGAGCCTCCTTCTTGAACTGCTGCAGTCCGTGTGGTGAAGGTTCTCCCACAGTGCTGTTAGGAAGGGAGTTTCAGGATTTTGACCCTGCTACGATGAAGGAACAGCGATATATTTCCAAGATGGGATGGTGTGTGACTTGGAGGGAAACGTGCAGGTGGTGTTGTTCCCATGTGCCTGCTGCCCTTGTCCTTCTAGATGGTAGAGGTCGCGGGTTTGGGAGGTGCTGTCGAAGAAGCCTTCGCGAGTTGCTGCAGTGCATCCTGTAGCTGGTACACACTGCCGCCACCGTGCGCCGGTGGTGAAGGAAGTGAATGTTTAGGGTGGTGGATGGGGTGCCAATCAAGCGGGCTGTTTTGTCCTGGATGGTGTCGAGCTTCATAAGTGTTGTTGGAACTGCACTCATCTTGGCAAGTGGAGAGTATTCCATCACACTCCTGACTTGTGCCTTGTAGATGGTGGAAAGGCTTTGGGGAGTCAGGAGGTGAGTCACTCGCCGCAGAATACCCAGCCTCTGACCTGCTCTTGTAGCCACAGTATTTATGTGGCTGGTCCAGCTAAGTTTCTGGGTGTGATATACCAGGCCTGGGTGGAGGGTTAGAAGGCTTTAATGGGTGGAGTAGGGTGGAGTAGTAGCAGAGCTGGATGGGATATTAGCAGGGTTGAGGGGAATGTAGAGTTGGGACAAATAAAATCCTCTTTATAAACAAACATTAAAGTGGATGGATTCCTGGAGCATGATGTCACATCCATGATGAAAGAGCAAGTCATTGTTTTTTTAAATGGTGTTGATCAATGAAGGAATATTGGCTGGCATACTGATAGAGCTCCCTGTTCTTAGTCAAATGGTACCCTGGGATCTTTTACACCCATCTAAGCAGGCAGAGCCTCAGTTTAGCATCTCATCTGAAAGATGGCCCCTCAACATTCCCACATTACTACGCTGAAGAATCAGCCAAGATCATGTGCTCAAATCTATAGTGGGGTTGAACCCACCCACTTGAAACTCTGAGGTAAGACTGACACCAACTGAGCAAACTGATGTTGTTTGGAATAGTTAAAAGGGATATTGGGCGCAAGAGAGTAGAGCAAAAAAGATTAACGGTATCACTAAAACATTCTCCCAATATCACAACAGTAAAAGAGTAATTAGTCAAGGGTGGAAAGACAATTGACACTCAGTTCTCAGTGTTCTACACAGAGATAGTTGTGGTTTCAGGTTCTATTGTGAGAGTTGCCTTTAAATTGGATGCACTTGCAGTTGCCAATTCCTCAGGAAACATCCTTGATTTGAGGATTTTGAACATTTCAGGCCCTGGAATGATAGGGAGATTGTGATAGTGAGGCAACAGCACCCTAATAGCCATCCCTATCTCCACAGCCACCTTTGACTTTAAAAATGATCTGTAATTCTGTTTACAAGTATGATTCACCCACATCATTTAAAAAATATCACCAGTTTGTTGTTAAATGTCTTGGTACTTACCTGCATTGCTTGCTTGAGGGAAGGAAGCCTATCAGTGAAATAGGTTTTGCTGACTGATATTGAAGACCTAGATCTAGGTCAACTGGTTCTGCCGCATTAGTGTCTCACCTACTGGGGGCGAAACAGTGATTGGCACTGAAATTCCACACCGTTTTGGGCATGAGGTGTCAGCCGTGGCTCAGGAGTAGCACTCTTGCACATGAGGGAGAACCTGGGTTCAAGCCCCACTCCAGAGACTTGAGCACAAAATCTAGGCTGACACTCCAGTGCAGTACTGAGGGAGAGCTGCATTGGTGGAGGCGCCATCTTTCGGATGAGATGTTAAACTGAGGCTCTGCCTGCCCTCTCAGGTGGACGTAAAAGAATTCATGGCACTATTCGAAGAAGAGCATGAGAGTTCTCCCGGTGTCCTGGCCAATATTTATCCCTTAACCAATATCACTAGATTATCTGGTCATTATCTCATTGCTATTTGTGGGACCTTGCTGTGCGCAAATTGGCTGCTCCATTTCTTACATTACAACAGTGACTACACTTCAGAAGTACTTCATTAGTTGTACAGTACAGAAACAGGCCACTCAGCCCAAGCTGTAAAGCGCTTTACGATGTCCTGTAGTAACGAAAGGCGCTTTATAATGCAAGTCTTTTTGTTTTCATATCTGGGGCCTAAAATTGGGGAAGATACCAATTTTTGTCCAAAAATGATGCGCCGAAATATCCAAACATAATCTGGCCCTTCCCCCAATCCTCTCCCCCCGGTCCCCACGTTGCTCAATATATGGTAATGAGAAGCAGTGGTGCTGCAGCCCCTAATTCCTAGTTTTACACCCAAAATACACTCGAGGTTAGCCAGAATGAGAGATCTGAGGCTCAGCTGTTGCCAGGAGGAGATGAGATTGGCAAAAATGAGGAGTTTCTGAGTCTTTAGCGCGCTGAAAGTTTGGGGAGAGATTACTGCAGGTAGGAACGACTTCTTGGAGCTATATTTTTGGCATTCAACCTACGAGCACTGTACTTTCTATTGACCTCTGCATGTGGGAGTGTGGCACATCCTCACTTGCTCTTCACTCCTCCGGGTTCCTCGTGCTCTGTGAATCACCCAATACCACATGCTCAGTAACACTATCTAATCCCACTGGGTGAAAGTATCTGAGCTGGTGCATGGAAGTGAAGGAGCAAGTGATAGAAGGGGTAAGTTGGAAGAGTTTGGGACATAGAAACATGGGGCAAGAACACATGGGTGGGCTTGAGCCTGCCTTCATCTCTTTCATCTCCCTCTTTGTCATC
The DNA here is from genome assembly GCF_035084215.1 of Heptranchias perlo. NCBI lineage: Eukaryota > Metazoa > Chordata > Chondrichthyes > Hexanchiformes > Hexanchidae > Heptranchias > Heptranchias perlo. Next base: position 18,401,556 of record NC_090339.1, read on the forward strand.
ATCCTCTTCGTCTTCATCATCATTATCATAGTTAGTAAGGAAGTAGTTGTGTCTCTGTTCTTGTTCCTCCTCATCACCATCTTCCTCATCCTAAGGCCCACCCCCCCACCGCCCCACCGTCTAATTGCTGTGATGGATCTGCAGGAAAGGAGGGTACAAGATAATACACACGGACTTCAGCGGTTCAAGAAGGCGGCTCACCACCACCTTCTCAAGGGCAATTAGGAATGGGCAATAAATGCCGGCCTCGCCAGCGACGCCCACATCCCATGAACGAATAAAAAGAAAGATAAGAATAGATGAGTATTACTCCCTTTAGGATTAAGGAAACAGAAATGAGGATGGAAGTTTGTGGCTGTGTGGTTCTTCACAGGGAAGCCATGGCGACAATGCAGGGGTTCAGCCACTAATCTGGTGCTGGCCCCGATCTCGTCATTTCATACCGAGTGCCTCCCCATGAGCTCTAAGACCTGAACCCTGTAATGGAGCAAGTTTCTTGATGTCAGGGATGCCTCCTCTGCAGGTTTGCCTCTTGTGGGCATTGGGTGCAAGTATCTCCTTCAACAAGACTGTATGAATTAGGTAAACGTTGGCAACTGAGGACTGTTAACCAGTGGCATCGGACAGCTGATGTAAGAGAAATGGTGGTGTCACCCTGTGAAAGTGGAGGAAGGGGTTTTAAAGTTGTGCATGTAAGTAATTGCTGTTACATACTGTAAGATCCCGAGTCAGTGCCCTTCTTAACCAGAATGCAGTGTGACGAGTTAGATGTGCAGCTCTTCCTTTTAGAGGGTGGAGAGTGGTACTGGTGTCTTGGGAAGAAAAGGGAGAATGCCCTGCAATCAGAAAACATGAATGAAGTGCTGACTGTTTCCTGAAACCTGCCAGAGCTCAACAGTTGGCCACTGTGCATCTTAAACAGGTGTGATAGAGCAGGCTGCGTAGCACTGGGGACTCGGAGAATCTTTAATGAGCCTGACACCCATCAGTGAGAGGGTTCCTGGGATGGTGAGAGACGTGTCATGTATGAATAATGGTTACCTTGTGCTAGTGGTAGAGAGAGACAAGGGTATGCAGCTGACTAAGAGGAAAGTGTGTGCATGTGTGGTGCAGGCATGCATTGCAAAGAGAAGCAGAGGACTCCCTTACCTTGCCAAACCTCTAGGAGAGGTTGAATTTTTTCCTGATTTTGGAGAATGATCTCTTCACTGCTGGCACTGCATTGCTCTGCTCAGCCACCTCTTCCTATGCCAATGTGTTTGAAGCTGAGGAAGGTGACCCTCATATCCAAAAGTGGCACCTTTCCTTGCTGGGAACTTTCTTAACATCATCTGCAGTGCTGTCTCACTAAAGGGGTCTGTCCTCCCTCCCCAATGACAATTGCTAATCTTCTGGCCCACTTCACAAGACTTGCAGCAATACCAGTCCAAAGCCCTCTGCTCACTTTCTAACACATGGGCATACATGCAACGACCAAAAGATCAGACACCGCGCAAGCAATCTTTGAGGATGCTTCTCGGAGGCAGCATTTTGACATGTTCCTCCTCTGTTTGGAGGAAGGAGTGCCCGCGCTGCCAGTGTCCCCCAAGCAACCCAGGACTCTGTTACTCTCACCAACTTTAGCAAGCACCAACGCAGTTGCATAGACCCTGGAGGATCCAGATCAGGAGGTAGAGGAGATAGCATCAGGTGAATCACTGGTGGTGGCAGAGGAGGAGCAGAAACCTGCTGCTGAATGGGAAGCAGGGTTCCTTCCTCAACTGCAGTGCATTGGGATCCTGACCTCACAGGCTGTGCCTATAAAAGAGGATTTATTGTGGTGCCTAATTTTGCTCCCAAGTTGTCCTAAACCAATTCAACTGAAGTGACACAGTTATAGCTCAGCCCCACTGGTTGCAATGCACTTAATGCTCAGCTCCCCTCAGAGATATCAGTGATTGCACAGGACACAATTTGACGCACAACTACAGTTTTATTTCATTCCTTGCAAATGGTGCAAGATTGTCAACATTGTCATCACTGGTGGAGGAATTCCTTAGTTTAGGAATTACGACAGCACAGCTCACTCAGAAATAGTCTCTCAACCATCACTGGCTCAAGTCTACAGCCTGCATGGCATTACTGTAAAGGCCAGGTTTACCTGCCATATCAAAACATTTGAATCTTTGTGTGTGGAGCGCTGGTTCTGGCTGCATTTTCCGTGAGTTATCCGCAGCCTTCTTCCGAGTTCTCCAAGAGCTGCCTCCTTTTTCTATCTTTTAGCGTTTGCATGCACTTACAATGATGTCATACTCTATTCATACTTCTGAACTAACAGGTTACACTGTTTCACATACGATTGTACAATACGACAGCTGTGGACTATTCTCTGAATTAAACTCTAATGCCCTACAAAAACATTTTTCACACTGTCGAAAGATTCTTCACAGTTTTCCCTCTAAAAACAAATCCATGTATTTAAGTACCTTATCTCATTAGGATTACAGCATTACTTCAGGCAGTCTAACCAATCTTTTCCACAAGGGTAGAATTTTATTGAAAGCTCCCCCTAGTGAGGATAATGATTAAGGCTGGTGTGGTAAGATGTCATGCAGACAGACCACAGCTATGATTCAGAGTCGGTGCTGAGATAGCTGATCTCAGATGGTTGCAGCAGTTGAAGTGCTACAATTGGCTTTGGAACTCTGAGCAAGGGAAGGGAAAATCAGCAATGGTTCCTGCTATCCATTGACTCCTGCTGGAAAGTGCCCATCAGATAAGCACAGGACTGAGACTCGGCTATCATGATCGCGCATTAAATAATCTGGCCACAATCATTGTTTAATCTCACACACGCAGAATGGCCACATGGGTAAGATAACAAAAGATTGTAGAAATCAATAAAACTGTGTCCTTCAGGAAAGGGAACATGAAGACTAGGCTTGTTTGTTGGTATCATGGCCTGTTCTGGGAAACTAAGATCAAGTGGTATCTCTTTGAAATGCTCATGTCTTGACTTCACAAATTGTAGCAAGCTGAATTAATTGTCTCTAATGGCTGACCCATCAGGGATGCGCTTGAAGTTGACACCTGTGACATGAAAGGCTTCTTTTGCCATAGTTCAGTTTTAGGTTGGTTCACTTCTGAAGCTAGGCTGCATGTGTTGGGCAGGAGTTTCACGTCACTGATGTATGACCATAATATCAGGGAGTTTCTGAAAGACTACTGCATTCAAATGTCTTGTACATTATCAGACCGAGTAAGAAGTATATTCAAAGAAGATATTTGGATTCTTTGAAAACTAATTTATCTTTGTTTTTCCTGTGATTTGTAATATCTAACTTCTGACTCCCTACTTCTAGGTACTATCTTATTTGTAAATAAATCTATTAGCCTAAACAGAAAAATCTTGACAGTATGGTATCTACTTCCTTTTGGAACAGACAAGGAGAATGTTAGTATTCCACATCATCTCTGGTGTAACATCTTAGGATATATTATTTGCTCCTTAGTACACATTCCCATTCACAGCATGCATAAGGGTGCAGGTTTTATTCAGAGGAGGCTGATCTGATTATAGAAACTGCCTTTTGGCCGTGAACACAAGTTAAAAGTGTGAGCAGAAAGCTGAACTATAACAATGGATACTTTGGCTGAAGGTTGTTGGTTGTGCACTATGGGGATTGCATTCAGTGCTCTTTAAGAGCCAACATAAGTAGGGAAAGGCTGCACATGACATCAGATGGCACACAAGGTATTAACCACACCGCTATGTGACACGGTAGGTTTTCTATACGGGGCATAGCAATCTGGGACTGACTGAAAAATATTCCTAAAGAGACTCAGATTTCTGAGGCAGCCAATTCAGAGCTGTGTCACCTCCTTCAGGATGACATCCCGATGACAATGAGACAGTATTCCAGGACAAAATTTATTGGCGTTGGAAAAATATGGGTCAATAAATGAAAGCTAGCATGAATTTGGTAAAGGCAAATTGTGTTTGACTAACTTGATTGAGTTATTTGATGAAGTAATGGAGAGGGTTGATGAGGGTAGTGCATATGATGTGGATATGGACTTTCAAGAGGCGTTTGATAAAGTACCACGTAATAGACTTGTTAGAAAAATTGAAGCTCGTGGGATTAAAGGGGCAGTGGCTGCGTGGATATGAAAATAGCTAAGGAAATAGAAAGCAGAGAGTAGTGGTAACCGGTTGTTTTTCAGACTGGAGGGAAGTGTGCAGTGTTGTCCCCCAGGGGTCGTTATTGGGACCATTACTTTTCTGATATATATTAATGACCTGGACTTGGGTCTACAGTGCATAATTTCAAAGTTTGTAGATGACACGAAACTTAGAAATGTAGTAAACAGCAAGGATAGCAACAGACTTCAGTAGGACATAGACTGGTGAAATGGGCAAGTGAAATCTAACGCAGAGATGTGCAAAGTGATTCATTTTGGTAGAAAGAATGAGGAGAGGCAATATAAATTAAATAGTCCAATTTTAAAGGAGGTGCAGGAATGGAGAGACCTGGGGGTGTATGAAGGTGGCAGGACAAGCTGAGAAGGTTGTTAAATAGGCATACGGGATCCTTGGCTTTATAAGCAGAGGCATTGAGCACAAAAGCAAGGAGGTTTTGCAATACCTTTATAAAACATTGGTTAGGCCCCAGCTGGAGTATTGTGGTCAATTCTGGGCACCACATTTTAGGAAGGATTTCAAGGCCTTAGTAAGGGTGCAGAGGAGATTTACTAGAATGGTACCAGGGATAAGAGACTTCAGTTATGTGGAGAGATTGGAGAAGCTGGGGTTGTTCTCCTTAGATCAGAGAAGGTTAAGGGGAGATTTGATAGGTGTTCAAAATCATGAAGGGTTTCCATAGGGCAAATAAGGAGAAACTGTTTCCGGTGACCAAAGGACACAGAGTTAAGATAATTGGCAAAAGAAGCAGAGGCGACATCAGGAAAAAAAATTACGCAGTGAGTTGTTATGATCTGGAATGCACTGCCTGAAAGGATGGTGAAAGCAGATTAAACAATAACGTTCAAAAGGGAATTGGATAAATACTTGAAGGGGAAAAATTTGCAAGGCTATGGGGAAAGACAGGGGAGTGGGACTAATTGGATAGCTCTTTCAAAGAGCCAGCACATGCACGATGGGCCGAATGGCCTTCTTCTGTGCTGTGTCATTCTATGATTCCATGATAATGACTAATATTCTTAAGGCACTGCCACTGGCCATCATACTCAACACTCAATTTTTATATGTTGTATTCCTTTCACACTATCGGAAGGGACAACTGCAGAGTTAGTTACTTTGATGTCCATAAATTGAAGAAGGTGGTCAAGTGGACCAAAAAACATCATCCTTTTGTTACTACCCAACAGGAGTGTTGTGATGAGAGAACCCAATTCTACAGATTTGCTGGCTTTCCCAGAGGCAAAGACCATCAATAATACTCGTGCTGTCATGCAGTCCACGTGCAAAATGCTGTACCCTACATGAAGCAAAAAGGATTTTATTCTTTCAACGACCAGATAGAATGTGACTACCAACACGGAATCAAGTGGTTGCTTGCCCAGGAGCTGCCATAATGTCTTAATTTTAAGCCATTAGTTGAAAGGGATGGACGAATGGAGGGATATTTCCTGGGAGACCAGGTCTACCCTCTGCAGCCATGGCTTATGCCTCCCTTACAACAAACTGCAGCCAGAAGCAAAACACGGATACAATGAAGCTCAGACTACAAGCAGAATTATCATCAAACATACCATTGAGATCCTGAAGCAGCAATTCACATGGTTTGGTGGCGAGGGGGTGCCTCCTTTCTCTCTCCCAACTTCCCACTGCATGCTCACTAACTTTGCCTCTGAAAAGAGGACTCAAAATGCATGTCGATGACCAGAACTGCCAAGTCATGGGAGAGCAAGAGTGTGAAAATGGCAATGAGAATCGAGCTGAAAAACTAACATGGCAGCAAGAAAGTCTGGAGCTTCAATCACTGCCTCCAGATACCTTCCTATCAGTGCCATAGCCGCACCATGTCTTGAACTACGCACATCTGTGAAGTAAACATGTCCAAGCACCTTCTCTTACACTTTTCTGCTCAGTTCTTCCAACACCGTCTATGGATGTCTTACCCTGCATTCCTGCTTCAATCTAGCTAATGGCAAATAAATACTCAGCACAATCTTCAAGATGAAGTGCAGGGCATTTATTGCATCCATTGCAAGGTGTATGGATATTGTTTGCTTGAGTTGGTACAGTATTGCCTCAACAATGCCCAGGCTGTAGAATTTGATTCACTACAGCATTTCCCACAACCCTTATTTAGCAAAGCAGTAACGAGACATTTCTCCAGGGCAAACAACACTACATTCATATTCAGAATAATTTATGGTGCAATTACATTGTTCATCAGTTTCACTTGGTCAGATTACCATCAATCCTGATAATAACAGGTAAGTATAAGTTCATAATTCATACAGCAACAGTTTGCATTTATATAGCGCCTTTAGCATAGAAAAAATGTCCCATAGGAACAGGAGTAGGCCAGTTAGCCCCGCGAGCTGTTCCACCATTCAATAAGATCATGGCTGATCTGTGACCGAACTCCATATATTCCCGAGGTACAATTATTGATTATCAAGAATTGATACATTAATAAGTTGATTAAGTTGAATTGATCTGCCAGAATCACATTAAAGCATAGTATAGATTACCATCGCCGAATCCTCCACCATCAACATCCTGGGGGTCACCATTGACCAAAAACTTAACTGGACCAGCCATATAAATACTGTGGCTACAAGAGCAGGTCAGAGGCTGGGTACTCTCCGGCGAGTGACTCACCTCCTGACTCCCCAAAGCCTTTCCACCATCTACAAGGCACAAGTCAGGAGTGTGATGGAATACTCTCCACTTGCCTGGATGAGTGCTGCTCCAACAACACTCAAGAAGTTCGACACCATCCAGGACAAAGCAGCCCACTTCATTGGCACCCCATCCACCACCCTAAACATTCACTCCCTTCACCACCGGCGCACAGTGGCTGCAGTGTGCACCATCCACAGGATGCACTGCAGCAATGCGCCAAGGCTTCTTCGACAGCACTTCCCAAACCCGCGACCTCTACCACCTAGAAGGACAAGGGCAGCAGGCACATGGGAACACCATCTGCATGTTCCCCTCCAAGTCACACACCATCCCGACTTGGAAATATATCGCTGTTCCTTCATTGTCGATGGGTCAAAATCCTGGAACTCCCCACCTAACAGCATTGTGGGAGAACCTTCACCACACGGACTGCAGCGGTTCAAGAAGGCGGCTCACTTCCACCTTCTCAAGGGCAATTAGGGATGGGCAATAAATGCCGGCCTCGCCAGCGACACCCACATCCCATGAACGAATAAAAAAAAAGTAAAAGTCCAATCTATCGCATCAATAACATTAACCATTGTTCATATCACTGATTATGCAGCACACGTTTTCAGTAAGTTGATGTAACCAACTCCCACACCTCTCGTCCCACAGCAACTGCTCTTCTGCTGCTGCTTCTTCCGTATCATTTTCCTCTCCCTCTTCCCATCCCCAGGGACAGCTCAGGTTAATGGTTACGTTGTCCAACATGCAGCAACCTCATCATCACTGGACACTGAGGCAATGCCCCTGCTGGACGGCCCATCGATTGGATTGTGTGTGCAGTTGATGACTTTCTTGGGGAAGTTGGTAATTCTACAGGACTCCAGTTGACTCTTGCGGATGTTCTTGGTCACACCTTATACTGCTGTAGTTACTGATGGGTGTGGTGTGAAACAGGCAGCATCCTTATCTTCACTGGAGACTGAGGGAATGCCCCGCAGTGATTGATCCAAAGATCAGAATCTTTGAGAACCCTAAAAGCTTATTCCAGCAACAGCCTGACCCTTGCACTGTTCTGTTGTTATGCCAACGGGCTTCTGTATGGGGATTGGGCACAGGGATGAGTAGCCGGAGCTGCAATGAGTACCCCCTATCTCATTCAATTATAGTCGACAAGCTTCACTGCCTTAAAATCAAAGGATCTTGGCTCTGGCAGCAGAATATTAATGGAACTGTAGGAATTTCAGACGTGCATTGTTTAACATGTAGACATTGATGAAGTATTATAACTCTTTGTGGTTAATATGCATTGCTGGATTGTGCAGCGGCACCGGTTTTGCACTATGTATGTGGTTGATGATGCCCCACACCTCAGGGAAGGTGATAATTCTACCGAACTCCAATTGCCTTTGTTGCAGCTGCACCTGGTGGCAGCTGGAACTGGCGTGTCGCCAGCCTTTTGACACAGAGCTACAGTCTCGTTCCTCATCAATCAGTTGGCTGCGTCAGTGATACTGCCATTGGGGTCTGGAAGGTACTGAATGCTTTTGTTACTCTGCCTTCTACTGGTAAGGCAGTTGCCATTGGCCAATCGCAGCGCCTTTGGCCGGTCAGGACCTCATAAGACACCGCTCCTCAATGGACTTGATGTAGCTGTGTATTGTTGTCTACCATTGATTGTCACAGTGGTACAACCCTCCTACCCTTGTAACTCCCCCACTACCATCCCCAAGATCTGTTTCTCTACAGTCAACCACTGATGATCCAACACCAATGCTGCTTAGTCGCAAAACAGTACTGACAGAAACAGTGCAGTTTCTTGCCTTTCTCATCAATGCTCAAAAGTCTTTACTTCTCTCGGCCAAATGTCTACAATCAACAGATTTTCCCACATTCCCATAGCCAGAGTTTTTCCCGTTCATGACTCTCAGCTGTTTACCCCTGTGAGGCAGATAGGAAATAAGGCAAGTAACAGATTTTCAGGCACATTTCCTCTTCATCTTGATTTCTTCAACAGCGCTAGAAAACTTTCCCACCCAAACAAAAATCGGCCCCCACTGTCAGACACGATAGTATAAATGGACCTGAGATATATTTGCAGTGAGATACGGTTACTGCTGAGCCAATTGTGTCAAAGCACTTTACAGCCAATTAAGAACTTTGAAGTGTGGTCACTGCTGTCATGTAGGAGAAGAATGTATGAGGGTGGTCAATATGAGGTTGGTCTCGATGAGGGCTGGTCCGTATGAGGGCTGGTCCGAATCAGGGCTGGTCTGTACATTTAAAGGGTGGTCTGTTTGAGGGGTCGTCTGTCTGAGGGGGTCGTCTGTATGCTCATTGCTAGGATACAGCCTGGTCCTGGTCCCTCTTCTCATTATCTGATGTTGCTGCTTCTCAAGAAAAACAGGATCTAATGCAACTGTAGTGAATGCATCCATTATCAGACAGTGTTTGGTGCAGAAATGGTTCTAATGTCAGGTCCTAGAGGGAAGTACAGTGCAGATGGTGAAAGGTTTTAATAACATTGGAAAATGGACTTGCCTCTTAATAAGTGTCTGAATTGTGTTTGGCATGGGCTGGCAGTAAGACTGTACTGCTGACTTAATCACATACTGGGAATACAACTTGGTGCGAATGACACCTACATGGGTGGAAACGGGGACCAATGTAAAAATTACTGACACTCAGAAAATCAAGCCCACAATATCAGTGGGTTTGGCTCTATTGTAAACCCATTGTATTCCATTTGAGTAAAGTTGGTCTTGCTATGAATCAAACAGGAACATCACAGAGAAGGGGTTGTATGTGGGAACTGAATCCATCACAATTACATTTCTGACATTTCTGGCTACAAGCATAATGGGCCGAACGGCCACCTTCTGTACTGTATGATTCTGTGATTCTAGGAACTGGACAGATTTGCTTTTTATTGCATTTAATGAAAGGAATCACCTGAATGCAGAATTTGTGGGAAATTGAGTGGACTCTTCTGTAATTCCCAGCTCTCGATTTCCCTCCTCACAGTACACCCAGGCAATTCCTTTCACCAAGCAACATACCATGAAAATCCTCATCCATTTCAGGGAAGGTTATTTCCAGGAATGAATGCAGCAAAAAGGGAGTTTGGTAGAATAGAATTCCAGCAAAGTTTGGGGTTAGACCCCTTTAATTTATCACCTACAGCACTGACTCACTGGATTGATTTTTGGTGCAGACCATTTTCATCAGTCCCAAATGCAGCCTTCAGTGTTCTCTGTGCATTCTCCATAAGCTCATTCAGTGCACCACTCAGCTGCTTGTAGGTCACGGCAAATGATGATCCTCCTCCAACGACAGGTGTGATGTCGAGGACGAGCTCAGCTACTGAAATGACTATAGCAGCGAGACCCAACAGTATCCTTTTAACAAAATCTGGAGTTATTTCACCCACCAGTGGAGTTTTCACTTCTGCTTTCAGCACTTCCAAAGGTTTTCCTGCCATGTTGACCAGTCTTTGAAAAGAGGCATCATCCCGACCCAGACATTTACGGAAATGTATTATTCCTCCAACCAGTATCCCAATGTCACAAGCAAGGGACATACGTGCCAGGAACTGGCACTGCTCCCACTGCTCCTGAAATTGATGCCAACATCCAGACTCATTTCTACTCTACAATCACCAAATTCAGATTTAGAAGGGCTGGTGTGAACATTCTTTTCTTTACATTTTGAAGATCATTTTCAAGACCTTTATTTAACAAAATAAAATCATACAGTTCCAGATGATAGTTTAATATCAGGAAACATTGAGTGATGGAATCCCTGCCTCTTGCAACTTCCTGACACAGTCATTCCTGATCTTTTCCGGTTCTTCTTCTTCATTAACCTTCTCCCCTGACTCTTTCATTGAATTGAGACCATTATCAATTTTAGATCAAACTAAATAGAAATTCTTCTCCAGCTGTTTAATCTCCTTGGCAAGTTTTACATCATTTTCTGTGAATCGACAGTGTGAGTTAATGGTGAAGAAGTTGTATCTTTTAAATTTCATTTCAGTCAGGTGTTTATTGGCTGGGAATTTTATACTTCCAATTCCTGGCAGGTCCCAGAAGCAAACATTCCGCAGGTTGCGATGTGGATACCAGATTGGCTCCATTGTGGTTTCTGTGGTCCTGACTTTAGCTACTCCCTCATCATCTCTCTGAAGCCCTGTCAAAGCATTGAAGAAGCTGGATTTCCCTGCGCTTGATTCTCCTGTCACTGCAATGTTAAACTCTGTACTGTCCAGCTCATTTATCTCTCTCTATATCAGAGGTGTAACTTTTCCCAGCACACCTATTTTATAAGCAGACTTCAGTTTGTTGAGCTGTTCCTAACTGAAGAATATAGAGTTCAAAGACTGAGCCATCTGATCTCTGAAAGGAACATAGGAATCAGGAGTAGGCCATTCAGCCCCTCGAGCCTGTTCTGCCATTCAATGAGATCAGGGCTGATCTGTATCCTAACTCCATCCACCCGCGTTGGCTCCATATCTCTTAATACCTTTATCTAATAAAAATCTATTGATCTCATATTTAAAATTATTAATTGAGCGAGCATCTACTGCTTTTTGTGGGAGAGAGTTCCACACTTCTACCACCCTTTGCGTGAAGAAGTGTTTCCTAACTTCTCTCCTGAATGGCCTGGGTCTGATTTTACTGTTTTGTCCGCTTGTCCCAGACTACCCCACCAGCGGATAAAGTTTCTCTCTATCTACCCTATCAATTCCTAACAAAATCCTAAAAATCTCAATCAAATCACCCCATAGCCTTGTATATTCCATGGAATACAAGCCTAGTTTATGTAATGTCGCCTCATAATCCAACCCTTGGAGTCCTGGTAACATTCTGGTGAATCTGTGCTGCACTCCTTCCAAGGCCAATATATCCTTTCTAAGGTGCGGTGCCCAGAATCGTACTCCAGGTGTGGTCTAACCAGGACTTTGTATAGCTGCAGCAAAACTTCCTCCTCTTTATATTCTAGTCCTCTAAATATACAGGCTAACATTCCATTAGCCTTTTTGATTGTTTTTTGTACCTGACTACTACATTTTGGTGATCCGTTTACTTGGACCCCTAAATTTCTTTGGACCTCCACTGTTCCTAGCTTTTCACCATTTAAAAAATACTTGGATTTTTCGTGGTCCAAAATGGATGACCTGCGTTGAAATCCATCTGCCACAGTTTTGCCCACTCACTTAATCTTTCAATGTCTCTTTGTAATTTTATGCTCTCGTCTACACTACTTACTATGCCACCAATCTTTGCATCATCGGCAAACTTAGAAATATGGCTCTCTATCGTGTTATCTAAGTCATTAATAAATATAGTGAATAGTTGAGGCCCCTGCACAGATCCTTGTGGGGCACCACTAGTCACTTCCTTCCAATTCAAGTACATACCGTTATCCCAACTCTCTATCTTCTACCACCTAACCAATCTCCTAACCAGGTCAATAATTTGTCTTCAACTCCATGAGCTTTAATTTTAGCCAACAGTCTCTTATGTGGAACTTTATCGAATGCCTTCTGGAAGTCCACATCCATAGACATTCCCCCGTCTACTACTTCAGTGACTTCCTCAAAAAATTCAATTAGAGTCGTTAGGCATGACCTACCCTTTACAATTCCATGTTGGCTCTTTCTAATCAGCTCAAATTTCTCTCAGTGCTCAGTCACTCTTTCCTTATTTATAAATTCCAGTAACTTCCCCACAACAGTTGTTAGACTAACAGGACTATAAATTCCTGTTTTCTCTCTCACCTTTCTTAAATAATGGAGTTAAAATTGCAATTTTCCAATCTAAAAGGACAATTCCTGAATCGAAAGACTTTAGAAAATTATGGCTAAAGCATCTACAATTTCCTCACCTACTTCCTTTAAACCCTGGAGTGGAAACCATCAGGTCCTGGGGATTTGTCAGTCTCTAGTGACATTATTTTTTTCTAATACTGTTTTCTTGCTCACGTTAACTTCAGTGAGTTCTAGTCCTTGATTCATTATTAGTTTCCCTGGAATGTCAAGTATGTTATCCTCTTCCTCTACTGTGAATACTGACACAAGTAATTATTCAACAAGTCTGCCGTTTCCCTATTTTCATTTGCAATTTAACCCGTATCTGTTTTAAAGGGCCCACATTACCCTTGACCGCCCTTTTTTCTTCTAAAAGGAAACATTTGACATGGTGTTTTGCAACAGACTGAAAGAAAAAAACCACAGGACACCCCTATGCACTTCATGTCGAATGAATTACGGTTGAAGTACCATCAGTGTTGTTATGTAGCCAAATGTGACAACAAACAATGACATTAAGGACCAATTAATCTGTTTTTGGTGCGATTGGTTGAGGGAGGAATGTTGGCTTAGACACCAGGAGAGCTCCCTGCTCTTCTTCCAATCATGACATGGGGTATTTTATATCCATCTGAACAGGTGGCTGTCTCATCTGAAGGATGGCATCTCCGACAAGAATGAACTCCCTCAATACTGCACTGGCGTGTCAACCTGGGTTATGTGACCAAGTCATGAAGTGGTGACAGTGCTATCAGCTGAGCCCCACTTTAGTTTAATTTAGAAAATCTAAAATATAAGAAGTACTGGACAAGTTTATAAGGAATAGAAATTTGAAAAATGGTTAAGAAATATTTCAAATGTCGTCTATGCAAACAGTTGCCAATTAAACTCATTATTTGCTGGAAATAGGTGCTCATTACTCCAGTTACCTGTAAAAATGTCACAGATAACGTTGTACTTGACTATGGAACAACTGCTGTGGTTCAAACACAGTTATCACTGGGGACCATCCATGATGTGAAAGCCAGACATCCTTGGGGAATGAGCAGGCAAGAATACCGAGAGGACATGCACAGTAACGTTAAACATTAAAAGTAAGTGGGATTTGATTGTAACTATCACTCTGCACATTCACATTCTGTCTCCAGAGTGAAGCAGCTTATTGATTTGTACCTAGCCTCATCTCACTAAAGTGTTTTCAGTCTGCTTACTGAAAGATCGGAGCTTCCTCCTCAAAAAGGCTGAGAGGTCGGAGGCTTGTGGTTTAGAATCATTGTATCATAGAATCATAAAAGTTCACAGCACAGAAGGAGGCCATTCGGCCCATCGTGTCGTAACCTTGTAGGTTGCGGCACTTCAAGTGCATATCCAAGTACTTTTTAAATGTGACGAGGGTTTCTGCCTCTACCACCCTTTCAGGCAGTCACTTCCAGATGCCCACCACCCTCTGGGTGAAAAAAATTCTCCTCAACTCCCCTCTAATCCTTCTACCGGTTACTTTAAATCTATGCGCCCTGGTTATTGACCTCTTTCCTAAGGGAAATAGGTCCTTCCTATCCACTCTATCTCGGCCCCTCATAATTTTATGCACCTCAATTAAATCACCCCTCAGTCTCCTTTGTTCCAAAGAAAACAACCCCAGCCTATCCAATCTTTCCTCATAGCTAAAGTTCTCCAGTCCTGGCAACATCCTCGTAAATCTCCTCTGTACCCTCTCAAGTGCAATCACATCTTTCCTGTAATGTGGTGACCAGAACTGTAAGCAGTACTCTAGCTGTGGCCTAACTAGTGTTTTATACAGTTCTAGCATATCCTCCCTGCTCTTATATTCTATGCCCTGGCGAATAAAGGAAAGTATCCCGTATGCCTTCTTAACCACCTTATCTACCTGTCCTGCTACCTTCCGGGATTTGTGGACATGCACTCCAAGGTCCCTCTGTTCCTTTACACTTCTCAGTTTCTGACCATTTATTGTGTATTCCCTTGCCTTGTTTGCCCTTCCCAAATGCATGAGCTCACACTTCTCCAGATTGAATTCCATTTGCCACTTTTCTACCCACCTGACCAGTTCATTGATATCTTGAAGTCAACAGCTTCCTCACTATAAACTACACAGCCAACTTTTGTATCATCTGCAAACTTCTTAATCATGCCCCCTATATTTAAGTCTTAATCATTTATATATATCACAAAAAGCAAGGGACCTCATACTGAGCCCTGCGGAACCCCACTGGAAACAGCCTTCCAGTCACAAAAACACCCGTCAACCATTACCCTTTGCTTCCTGCCACTTAGCCAATTCTGGATCCATCTTGCCACTCTCCCTTGGATACCATAGGCTTTTACTTTTCTGACCAGTCTGCCATGTGGTACCCTGTCAAATGCCTTGCTAAAATCCATGTAGACTACATCAAACATGCAACTCTCATCGACCCTCCTGGTTACCGCCTCAAAAAATTCAATCAAGTTAGTCAGACACGACCTTACCTTAACAAATCCACGCTGACTGTCCTTGATTAATCCGTGCCTTTATAAATGACGATTAATACTAACCCTCAGAATTTCTTCTAATAATTTGCCCACCACCGAGGTTAATTACTGGCCTGTAATTACTAGGTCTATCCTTTTCTCCCTTTTTAAACAATGATACAATGTTAGCAGTCCTCCAGTCCTCCTGCACCGCACCTGTAGCCAGAGAGGATTGGGAAATGATGGTCAGAGCCTCCATTATTTCCTCCCCTGCTTCTCTTAACAGCCTGGGATACATTTCATCTGGGCCTGGCAATTTATCTACTTTCAAGGATGCTAAACCCCTTAATATTTCCTCTCTCACTATGTTTATCCCATCCAATATTTCACACTCCTCCTTAACGACAATGTCTGCATCATCCCCCTCTTTTGTGCAGACAGGTGCAAAGTATTCATTAAGAACCATACCCACGTCTTCCGTCTCCACACACAGGTTACCTTTTCCTTGATTTCACTTGTCAATATTTTTTCATGCCATCTCTTTGCTTTCCTAATTTCCTTTTTAATTTCACCCCTGCACTTTCTATACTTTCTGCAGTATTGAGCTCTTGGTGTCTGACACAGCTTCCCTTTTTGCCTTATCCTACCCTGTATGCTCCTTGACATCCAGGGGGCTTTACAGTTGGGAGTTCCACCCTTTTTCTTTGTGGGAACATATTTGCTCTGAACCCTCACTACCTCCTCCTTGAATGCCTCTTCTCCCCCAATGGCACTTCTTTGTCTTTGGTTGTGTGCGGTTTTCTCTTTTAAGAGGAAAGTAGAGAGTGTGAGTGACGGCACTTTATTTGCCATCAGATGAAGTACAAGACTGGTGTGAGTAATCATCCTTAATCAGGGTGTTAATCAGGTGTAAAATACAAGAAAATACATAACGGAGCTTTTTCACATTTTCACTAAGTCAGACTGTGAGGGAAGGAAAGGGTTGAGAAGAGTCTTGGTGTTTCCTCGTCAATATTTCAGGGAAGTAGCACCTGATGTGGAACACAGGGAGGGCAAGGTGAGTGGGAATGGAAAACATGAGGCCAGATTTTGCTGAAAAAATAATGGCATCTGAACGATTATTAATGTGCAAATTGGCCAGCAATTTGTAGCAAGGAAGAGATATCCCATGAGTTGCGAATCGTCACAAGTTGCTGGCCGATTTGCGTTGCTCCACCATTAGCTTAGCGAAAACGGCATCTCGTGCTTAATCGCCCCGTGATTTTCATGAAGTTGCTGCATTTGCACATTAATTGCCCAAAAGTCAAGTCGTTAACAACGTGAGTACCCTTTCAACAACATGTTGATTGTTAATGATTACCAATCAACCTCTCTTGCCCAGAAAGTGAACAATTATAAGCGTGGAGTCTCATTCCTTCAGCTTATGAATTGTTTCAGGAGATTTTAAAAATGTCAAATTTTAAATTTTAAAGATTTTTTCCGACTTTTCCTTTCTTTCTCTTTTCTCTCTCTCAATCCAATCTTTCTTTCCCTCTCTTTATTTCTCAATCTGTACCTTATTTGACTCTAATTCACCCTCCTTTTCAGTCCTTCCTCTGTTTCTTTAAATCTCATTGGTTATGGAGATACTCTGCTGGTCCGATTGTTCACCAAGGTCTCAGATGCCCCACTGTCCTCGCTGCACTTCCAGATCACACTATCAGCTCACACTTCTAATAATATTGTGGGCAAAACATTTTAAAACCTAAACGTGCATGAACGAGTCTAACTAATGGGGCACGCCGCGAGATGCCCCCGTCTAGCAAAATCTGGCCCATGCTTTTAAGTTTGGATCAGTTTAAGTCGTGGATTGACTCTCTTATCTTGGCTCCCCTCATGAGATCATTAAATTTCTTCCAGCATTGAGTTGCTGAATGAGAGTTGCTGAACAGGGGTTGCCCTCACTGCCAAGGCCATGTCCTGGCACTGACACTCAATGCATTTCATGTGACTCCTTGGGCCTGATTTTAGCAGGCCTGCGGGTTTCCGGCGGGTTGGGTTTCGGGTGCGTGGCCTCCGCGCCCGGTGAAATTAGTGGGTTGCCCGCGCGATCGTAGCAGGCAATCCACTAATTGGAATCACTTACCTGCTCCTCCGGGCTCCGCGCTGCTGGTCTGCGCGTCGGGCGGGCTGCGCATGCGCAGTACGATCTGTCAGCTGGAGGCTCTCTACTTAAAGGGGCAGTCCTCCACTGACAGATGCTGCAACCAATGGAACAAATTACAGCATGGAGCAGCCCATAGGGAAGGCTGCTCCCAGTTTAATGATGCCTCACCCCAGGTATCATCAGATGGGGTGAGGAGGAGGGGGAGGACAGAGATCTTCCACCCGGCGGGCGGGAGGAAGCGGCCTGCCTCTGCCACCAAGAAGGCCTGGCTCGAGGTGGCAGAGGGGGTCACCTGCACCACCAACATATTGCCCACCTGCATACAGTGCAGGAGGCGCTCCAATGACCTCAGTAGGTCAGCCACAATGAGAACACGTAGTCTTTCCCCTACACTCCATCTGCCACAACACTGCCCCCACCCCACATCTCCTTCGGCACCGCCAACACTACTCTGTCACATCACCCCTCATACCCACTCAAACCCCATCCTCATCTTACCTGCACCTACTCACCTCGCCAGTACTCACCCGCCACGAACACGCAACCCAATCCTTACACAATCTCATGGCTCTATCTCATACTCACCCTCTCGTGCATCTCTCTCACGGCCAGCCTCACTCAACTTGCCACCACCTGTGCTGCAGCCACAGGGCATGCATCGCATATGTGCAGTAGGCAGCGTACGGCAAACGTGTCGTGAGCATGAAGGGGATGCACAAGGGTGTCTGAGGGTTTGCCATGGGTGCTACCTATATTGAATTTCAGAGCAACAAACATCACACATTATATTGGCACCACCACTGCCATGTCTCCGCGAATCCTGTCTGTTGTGTCCAATAATGCCCGCTCCTGGGTATCACTATGAGGACCCACCACTGATGCCACCCATCGTGTTACTGCAGAGTAGGTGCAGGTGTATTTGCAGGGCTCTTCCACGCAGACGACTGAGAGACATCGGCGGTGTACCCGGCTGCACCCTGGAAGGATGCGGAGGAGAAGTTGTGAAGGGCAGTGGTGACTTTGGCAGCGACAGGTAAGCAGATGGTGCTGGGGCCAGACAGGGGCAGCTCGGCATGAAAGAGCCTGCAGATCTCCACGACTACATGTCGAGTGAATCTGCGCCTCCGTGTGCACTGCTGCTCAGAGAGGTCCGGGGAGCTGCGCCTCGGTCTGTGGACCCTGTGCGGAGGGTAGTGCCCTCTGCGACGAGTCTCTCTCTGCGGTAGCCCTCCCTCCTGTTGTACAGGTGGATGTGTCACAGCACTCTGTTGTGGAGCTCCACGTGTCAGAGGTGGACGGCGTGGACTGCGAGGCTGCTGGGGCTGGTCATGCTGTTCATCCTCCGAGGATGTCAACGCACCACCCATCTGGCAGGTGTTGGTCTGAGGGGTTGTGCAGGGTAGGTAGGTGGTTCCTCGCACTGTGGCTACGGTTTCACGTCGGTCTGTCCTCTGGCTTGGCGGGGGGTGGTGGAGGGCAGGGGTTGCCCTACGTGATGCGGTGGCCTCCTGCGTGGGTGAGGGCTCTCCCACCTGCTGTGGAGTGCACCTTGGCAGCTGCCAAAGGCTGCTGGCTGGAACACGACCGGTTGAAGGGAGACTGTTTCCCCCAGTGTGTGAAACTCACTGCCTTGAAGCTGAAATCCCACACTTCCTGTTTTGACAGCTGCTTCAGCTCATTTAATGACCTCAACAAGCAAGGTAAGTACACTCAAGTGGAACCCCTCTGGCTTTAATTGCCTGCGGGATTCCCACCAGCGGGGCTTGCGCACGCAGCCCCGCACGTCAGCGCGGCACCCGGAAGTGGCCGGGATCTCGGCGCGATCCGGTCATGTGACTGGATATCGGGATTTTCGGGGCCCCCCCGCTGGAAACCCGCAGGAAACCCGACGCTAGAATCGAGCCCCTTATGTCAATCTCAAATGTTTTGCCTCCTTTGCCTTATTTCAACAAATAACATCTCAAGTGAGGAGTCAGAAATTTTGGGCCTCTGTGCCACGAAGAACCAGCCTCAAACATTATTGTAGCTTTCTAAGTTGCTGCTCAAACAAAATGTGTGGCCTGGCGTCTCTAAGCTGCTACAGCAGCACAGGATTTCTCTTGTTCCCAGAGACAGTCTCCGAACAGAGGGGGTAAATATCGCTGGGAACACACCTTGAATAGTTAATTAAGCTCCATACATGAAATTTGGATATGGTCACATTGGCGCAATTCCAGTGTGATCCTGCCACAGAAGAAAATCTAGGCCTTGGCTTCTGTCAAAGGGGAGCTTACTACGCTGATGTCGACTGAATGTAGAGAAATTTTAAAGCATTGTTTGAATGGCTATGACTGGTACAATGTGTTGTTCTGACATGGATTCACAGAGTCTTAAAACAGATAGGCCAAGGTTTCTGGCTCAGATCAAAGAATCAGGTCAGTTTGGAGTTGTTGATTTTGATTCACAGCTGTAGGTGAGACCTATGAGGAGGAGCAGGGTCAATGATTGGCTGTGGTTATTTTGACAGGCAGGTCTGTGGCCAAGGGTTTGTATGGGCTACCTGTACTTAACTCATCAGTCAGTCTACAGGCTACAACCAGCTGAGGGTTGTGTTACTCAGTGACTCGGTGATTGTGTTTAGCCATGAAAGAGAGTGAGTGACCATTTTTAACGAGAGATCTAAACCCATTTAAAATACATGCTGTGTTAAAATAATAGACACAGAAATGGACCAATTAGCTTAACGTTGGTGGTAGGAAAGATAATGGAATCCTTACTCAAAGATGTAATAGAAAAACATCTAGAAACCGAAAATATAAAGAATAGTCAGCACGGATTTCAAAAGGGAAAGTCATGCATGACCAACCTTATTGAATTCTTTGAAGAAGTAACAGAAAGGGTAGACAAGGGTAATGTCGTAGAAGTAGTATATTTGGATTTTCAAAAGGCCTTCGATAAGGTACTGTATAGTAGACTCGTGACTAAGGTTCGAGCATGTGGAGTCAGGGGACAAGTATCAGAATGGATTGCAAGCTGGCAACAAAACAGAAAACAGGGAGTAGGGATTAAAGGTAGTTACTCAGACTGGCAAAAGGTGGGAAGTGGTGTTCCACAAGGATCGGTGCTGGGACCACTGTTGTTCACCATTTACATAAACGATTTGGACCAGGGAAGCGGAAGTACGATTTCAAGAATTTGCAGATGACACCAAATTGGGGGGTATAGTTAATACCAAGGAGGACTGTGACAAAATACAAGAAGACATTAATAAACTTGCAGAATGTGTGTAATTGGTAAATGAATTTCGATGTAGATAAGTGTGAGGTGTTACATTTTGAAAGAAAGAATAAGGGGGCCACAAACAGATTGTATAATAAGAGTCTAAACGGGGTAGAGAAGCAGAGGGATCTGGGGGTACAGATACACAAATCACTAAAAGTAACAATGCAGGTTAATAAGGCCATAAAAAAGCAAACCAAGCACTGGGGTTTATTTCTAGTGGGTTAGAATTGAAAAGCAGAGAAGTTATGTTACACTTGTATAGAACCTTGGTTAGACCACACTTGGAGTACTGTGAACAGTTCTGGTCTCCATATTACACAAAGGATGTAGAGGCACTGGAGAAGGTGCAAAAAAGATGATACCAGAACTGTGAGGTTATATCTATCAGGAAAGATTGGGCAGGCTGGGACTGTTTTCTCTAGAAAAGAGAAGATTGAGGGATGACCTGATAGAGATCTTTAAGATTATGAAAGGGTTTGATAGGGTAGATGTAGAAAAGATGTTTCCACTTGCGAGGGAGACCAGAACTAGGGGCCATAAATATCAGATAGTCACTAATAAATCCAATAGGGAATTCAGAAGAAACTTCTTTACTCAGAGAGTGGTTAGAATGTGGAACTCGCTACCACAAGGAGTAGTTGAGGTGAATAGCATAGATGCATTTAAGGGGAAACTAGATAAACACATGAGGGAGAAAGGAATAGAAGGATATGCTGATAGGGTTAGATGAAGTGGGGAGGGAGGAGGCTCCTGTGGAGCATAAACCCCGGCATGGGCCTGTTGGGCCGAATGGCCTGTTTCTGTGCTGTACATTCTGTGTAATTCTATGTAATTAAGAATTTGTTAAGCAGACCATATTAAGGTAATTTGTTTAGAAGCGCACAGTGCCAGGTCCTATCAGAAGATTTGCAATTTTCCTAGATAATCACAGATGAATCACCGACGTATTCAAGAGCAAGGTGATAGATAATTTGAGAGTTAACAACAGGTTCCATAACTTTAGGTATTACAAATACATGAGCAATAGACGGTTTGAAGGGGGTCATATTTTAACATTTTTGCCCCTTTCTTCCATACAAAGGGTTTGGAAAATAATTACTTTTAATGTTGGGGTTTGAAGAAAAGTGCATTATCACAGGTGTTTTTTAAAGCATTTAACCACCTAGGTGAAAGGTGGTTAAATATGCTCTGGAAGTTGTTTTCACCGAAGATTATGAACAATAAGCAATTGGGTTGCATGCCTCGGGAATTGGAAAGGACCTCATATCCATTGTGTTGGAAAAATCTTTGATTCCTTTCCGGCTGTGAACAGAGGGAGATGGAGACAGAGAAATTGACACACGTTCAGGTTTGTAAAGAGAAAGGCTTTGGTTGAGACCAAGAGGTTTGAAATGCGGGAAGATGGTTGGAATTCATTTTGTTTAAGTAAGACAATCCAATGATAGCATAACCCAAGAGTGTAACAATAGTGCCTCCTTGTTGCCTTAACTGGATTTTCATGTCTTTTGCACGTGCCCTCAGGTGCCTCTCCAATCTTTCTGAAGACAGACCGAGAAAGTATTGGGTAAGACAAGGCTTGACATGAATTCATAAGCTCCTTTATTTCGCAATGATGTAAACTTACAGAACAGCAGTTATAATTGGACTTGCTTAATTCAATCAGTATAATTTATCTTCATGTAGGAATACAAAAAAACAAAAATTGTGTTTCTAAAACCAGAACTACAATTAACAGTTCCATAACTGAACTAAATGAGATCTTATAGAACACATTAAATTTTCCAACCAAATTATTAATTGACTTCCAACTGTTACTGCATATTTATATAGATTAATATAGATATGCATGTAAATGAACCAAGCAAAAATGATTAAATTCAGAATTGGTTCCTTACAGGATTAAAGTTCATTATTATTTGAATAATTGCACTCACATGCTGCACTGTCCAAATTCTGTTCCTCGTAGTCTACAATGCAATACCGATATACAATTTATGACACATTCATTCCAATTTATCTTTCCATTTCAGATCCTGCTAATCTTCGGCACGTTACTTGAAATCCAATTTTTACAAAGGGAGGTGAGGATTCACATGTTGTGGGGAAAGGGCCAGAGAGGCCATAAAATAGAAATAGTAAAATAATAAGGTAGCAGGCTGTCCTTTTAGATTAAGAGACCAGTGTCACCAGCATATAGGTTCCTTTGTTGTGTTAGATTCAGCTGTGGGGTTGCACTGAAAGTTTGAATAATGTTTCTATTATAATGGCATCAGGAAAACTTTGTTCCAAGTATTCAGGTTATAAAAAGGAGAAAGGATGTTGAAAAAGGTCAAGATTTTGACGACAGACCTCAGCTGCATCATGAAAAGAGCTCAGAGATCTGAACTGCACTTAATTTTAAAAAAGAAAAATGATTATTTGAAATTGCTATGAATGTTACAGCAGTGGAATTCAGGAGAGTTATCAGGTGACAATTCCTACTCCTGCAATTTGACTTGAGAACATCAAGACAGGTCATACAATTCTCAAAGAAGGAGAGATTGAAGAAAGCAGCAGTACTGAGCACCAATGCTCCCTGAGCTCAGCAGGTATTTATACCAATGCCAATCAGTCGCATTCAGTTTTCCTTTTACATGTTTAAAACAGAAATCAGCTCCTTGGAATCCATAATAAATTAGTTTTGGCTTATTATCGGCCAATTCACTATGAATTCTTTTCTATACCGTGAAAGAGCAAGGGAACACATTCAGAATAGTCAAACAATGATTGGATGTGTACAGAGAAAAATCTAAATTGGCTTCATTCTGTTCAGAAAACCTATTTCAGATCTGTCAGATTTGAAACTCATGAAGGAAATATTTTAAATTATTATACAGATTGGCTGGTTTACAGCAGCCAGAGCTAAAGGATGGTCATCAATTATTGATGCTCAGACAGCAATTCACAAGCACAAGCTGATCTTTTCAAAATATTTGTCTTCTACAATGTTTTAGGTACTTCTTTTGCCTGAAACTACAGGCCAGTCAGCCTAACGTCGGTGTCATAGAGTCATAGAGTCATAGAGTTATACAGCACGGATAGAGGCCCTTCGGCCCATCGTGTCCGCGCCGGCCATCAAGCCCTGTCTAATCTAATCCCATATTCCAGCATTTGGTCCGTAGCTTTGTATGCTATGGCATTTCAAGTGCTCATCCAAATGCTTCTTGAATGTTGTGAGGGTTCCTGCCTCCACAACCCTTTCAGACAGTGAGTTCCAGACTCCAACCACCCTCTGGGTGAAAAAGTTCTTTCTCAAGTCCCCTCTAAACCTCCCGCCTTTTACCTTGAATCTATGTCCCCTTGTTATAGTACCCTCAACGAAGGGAAAAAGCTCCTTAGTATCCATCCTATCTGTGCCCCTCATAATTTTGTACACCTCAATCATGTCCCCCCTCAGCCTCCTCTGCTCCAAGGAAAACAAACCCAATCTTCCCAGTCTCTCTTCATAGCTGAAGCGCTCCAGCCCTGGTAACATCCTGGTGAATCTCCTCTGCACCCTCTCCAAAGCGATCACATCCTTCCTGTAGTGTGGCGACCAGAACTGCACACAGTACTCCAGCTGTGGCCTAACCAGTGTTTTATACAGCTCCATCATAACCTCCTTGCTCTTATATTCTATGCCTCGGCTAATAAAGGCAAGTATCCCATATGCCTTCTTTACCACCTTATCTACCTGTTCCGCCGCCTTCAGGGATCTGTGAACTTGCACACCAAGATCCCTCTGACCCTTTGTCTTGCCTAGGGTCCTCCCATTCATTGTGTATTCCCTTGCCTTGTTCGTCCCTCCAAAGTGCATCACCTCGCACTTTTCCAGGTTAAATTCCATTTGCCACTGTTCCGCCCATCTGACCAACCCATCTATATCGTCCTGCAGACTGAGGCTATCCTCCTCGCTATTTACCACCCTACCAATTTTTGTATCATCAGCGAACTTACTGATCATACCTTTTACATTCATATCCAAGTCATTAATGTAGACCACAAACAGCAAGGGACCCAGCACCGATCCCTGTGGTACCCCACTGGCCACAGGCTTCCAGTCACAAAAACAACCTTCGACCATCACCCTCTGCCTTCTGCCACTAAGCCAGTTTTGTATCCAAAGTGCCAAGGCACCCTGGATTCCATGGGCTCGTACCTTCTTGACCAGTCTCCTGTGGGGGACTTTATCGAAGGCCTTACTGAAATCCATGTATACCACATCCACTGCGTTACCCTCATCCACACGCCTAGTCACCCCCTCAAAAAATTCAATCAAATTAGTCAGACATGATCTTCCCTTGACAAAGCCATGTTGACTATCCCTGATTAATCCTTGCTTCTCCAAGTGGAGACTAATTTTGTCCTTCAGAATTTTTTCCAATAATTTTCCTACCACTGATGTTAGGCTCACTGGCCTGTAGTTCCCCGGTTTTTCCCTACTCCCCTTCTTGAATAATGGTATTACATTAGCGGTTCTCCAGTCCTCTGGCACATCCCCTGTGGCCAGAGAGGTTCTGAATATATGTGTCAGAGCCCCCGCAATCTCCTCCTTTGCCTCACACAGTAGCCTGGGATACATTTCGTCCGGGCCTGGGGATTTATCCATTTTTAGGCCTGCTAAAACCGCCAATACCTCCTCCCGCTCGATGTTAATATGTTCGAGTATATCACAGTCCCCCTGCCGTATTTCTATGTCTACATCGTCCTTCTCCATAGTGAAAACAGATGCAAAAAATTCATTTAGAACCCCTCCTACATCTGCCGGCTCCACACACAGATTGCCATTTTTGTCCCTAATGGGCCCTATTTTTTCCCTAGTTATCCTCTTACCCTTAATATACTTATAAAACATCTTAGGATTTTCCTTTATTTTGCTCGCCAGTGTTATTTCATGGCCCCTCCTTGATCTCCTAATTTCTTTTTTAAGTATCCCCCTGCACTTTTTGTACTCCTCTAGGGTTTCCTCCGTCTTTAGCCTTTTGTATCTGCCAAAAGCCCTCCTTTTTTTCCTAATCCATTCTCGTATATCCTCTGACATCCAAGGTTCCCTGGAGTTCTTGGAACCACCCTTGACCTTTACGGGAACATGTTGCCATTGTATGGTCTCAATCTCCCTTCTGAAAGACTCCCATTGCTCCGATGCGGATTTTCCTACAAGCAGCTGATCCCAGTCCATTTTGGCCAGATCCTGCCTTATCCTATTAAAATCGGCCTTCCCCCAATTTAGAACCTTTATTTCCGGCCCCTCCCTGTCCTTTTCCATGACCACCTTAAATCTCACCGAATTATGGTCACTCTCACCAAAGTGCTCACCTACTAGCACTTCTTCCACTTGGCCGGCCACATTCCCTAGAATTAGGTCCAGTACCGCCCCCTCTCTTGTAGGACTTTCTACATGCTGGCTCAAAAAGCTCTCCTGGATGCACGTTAAGAATTTTGTACCCTCTAAGCCTTTTACACTCTGAGTATCCCAGTTAATATTGGGGAAGTTGAAATCCCCCACTATTATTACCCTATTATTTGCACAATTTTCTGAGATTTGCCTACATATCTGTTCCTCTATCTCCCCCTGACTGTTTGGGGGCCTATAGTACACTCCCATCAAAGTGCTTGCCCCCTTTTTGTTTTTAAGCTCCACCCATATGGCCTCATTAGAGGAACCTGCTAATATATCATCCCTCCTTATGGCAGTAATTGATTCTTTAATTAATATTGCGACCCCCCCTCCTCTTATACCTCCCCCTCTGTCTCGCCTGAAGATTCTGTACCCCGGAATATTGAGCTGCCAGTCTTGCCCCTCCCTCAACCATGTCTCTGTGATAGCAACAATATCATACTCCCATGTGTTTATCAACACCTTCAGTTCATCCACCTTATTCGCAAGACTCCTTGCATTAAAATAGATGCCATCCAGCCTTGCCCTCACATATTTGCCCTGTCTTCCAAGCTGACTTGTTTTTTTCTCTATATTTGGCTGCACATCACCCCCTATTATAGCTCCACTCTGTATCCCATCCCCCTGCCAAGTTAGTTTAAACCCCCCCCCCCCAACAGTGCTAGCAAACCTCCCCGCAAGGATATTTGTCCCGCTCTGGTTCAGGTGCAACCCGTCCGACTTGTACAAGTCCCACCTTCCCCAGAAGCAGGCCCAGTGATCCAGGAAACTGAAACCCTCCCTCCTGCACCAACTCTTTAGCCACGCATTCATCTGTTCTATCCTCCTATTTCTATACTCACTAGCCCGTGGCACTGGGAGTAATCCAGAGATTACAACCTTTGAGGTCCTGCTCTTTAATCTGCTACTTAGCTCCCTAAATTCTTGATGCAGGACCTCATCTCCCTTCCTACCTATGTCGTTGGTCCCAATGTGGACCACGACCTCTGCCTGCTCACCCTCCCCCTTGAGAATGCCCTGTAGCCGCTCAGTGACATCCATGACCCTGGCACCAGGGAGGCAACAAACCATCCTGGAGTCACGTTTACGGCCACAGAAACGCCTGTCTGTTCCCCTTACGATAGAATCCCCTACCACTATAGCTCTTCCACTCTTTTTCCTCCCAGCCTGTGCAGCAGAGCTACCCCTGGTGCCAGGAAGTTGGCTGCTGCTGGGGACAAAATTAATTGGCACTTGGACAAGTATGGGCTAATAAATGAAAGTCAACACGGATTTGTTAAAGGAAAATCGTGTTTAACTAACTTGATTGAGTTCTTTGATGAAGTAACGGAGAGGATTGATGAGGGCAGTGCGGTTGATTTGTGTATATGGACTCATAAAAGGCATTTGATAAAGTACCACATAATAGACTTGCTAGGAAAATTAAAGCCCATGGATTAAAGGGACAGCAGCAGCACAGATATAAAATTGGCTAGGGGACAGAAAGCAGAGCATAGTAGTGAACGGTTGTTTTTTAGATTGGTGCTCCAGAACTAGCCCTGCCTCTAGCCAAGCTGTTCCAGTACAGCTACAACACTGGCATCTACCCGACAATGTGGAAAATTGCCCAGCTATGTCCTGTGCACAAAAAGCAGAACAAATCCAATCCTGCCAATTACCGCCCCATCAGTCTACTCTCAATCATCAGCAAAGTGATGGAAGGTGTCTTCGACAGTGCTTTCAAGCGGCACTTACTCACCAATAACCTGCTCATCAATGCTCAGTTTGGGTTCTGCCAGGACCGCTCGGCTTCAGACCTCATTACAGCCTTGGTCCAAACATGGACAAAAGAGCTGAATTCCAGAGGTGAGGTGAGAGTGACTGTCCTTGACAATCAAGGCAGCATTTGACCGAGTGTGGCATCAAGGAGAGTAAAACTGAAGTCAATGGGAATCAGGGGGAAAACTCTCCAGTGGCTGGAGTCATACCTAGCACAAAGGAAGATGGTAGTGGTTGTTGGAGGCCAATCATCTCAGCCCCAGGACATTGATACAGGAGTTCCTCAGGGCAGTGTCCTAGGCCCAACCATCTTCAGCTGCTTCATCAATGACTTTCCATCCATCATAATGTCAGAAATGGGGATGTTCGCTGATGATTGCACAGTGTTCAGTTCCATTCGCAACCCCTCAGATAATGAAGTAGTCCGTGCCCACATGCAGCAAGACCTGGACAACATCCAGGCTTGGACTGATAAGTGGCAAGTAACATTTGCGCCAGACAAGTGCCAGGCAATGACCATCTCCAACGAGAAAGAGTCTAACCAGCTCCCCTTGACATTCAACGGCATTACCATCGCCAAATCCCCCACCATCAACGTCCTGGGGGTCACCATTGACCAGAAACTTAACTGGACCAGCCATATAAATACTGTGGCTACGAGAGCAGGTCAGAGGCTGGGTATTCTGCGGCGAGTGACTCACCTCCTGACTCCCCAAAGCCTTTCCACCATCTACAAGGCACAAGTCAGGAATGTGATGGAATACTCTCCACTTGCCTGGATGAGTGCTGCTCCAACAACACTCAAGAAGCTCGACACCATCCAGGACAAAGCAGCCCACTTCATTGGCACCCCATCCACCACCCTAAACTTTCACTCCCTTCACCACCAGCATGCCGTGGCTGCAGTGGGTACCATCTACAGGATGCACTGCAGCAACTCGCCAAGGCTTCTTCGACAGCACCTCCCAAACCCGTCATCTCTACCACCTAGAAGGACACGGGCAGCAGGCACATGGGAACAACACCACCTGCACGTTCCCCTCCAAGTCACACACCATCCCGACTTGGAAATATATCACCGTTCCTTCATTGTCGCTGGGTCAAAATCCTGGAACTCCCTTCATAACAGCACTGTGGGAGAACCTTCACTACACGGACTGCAGCGGTTCAAGAAGGCGGCTCACCACCACCTTCTCAAGGGCAATTAGGGAAGGGCAATGAATGCTGGCCTTGCCAGTGACGCCCACATTCCATGAACGAATAAAAAAAAATACAATGTTATTCCCCAGGGGTCAGTGTTAGGATCACTGCTCTTTTTGATATATATGAATGACCTGGACTTGGATATCGAAGGTATAATTTCAAAGTTTGCAGATGGCATGAAACCCAGAAAAGTAGTAAACAATGTGGAGGATAGTAACAGACTTCAGTAGGACATGGACAGACTGAAGAAATGGGCAGACACATGGCAGATGAAATTTAATGCCGAGAAGTGTGAAATGATACATTTTGGTAGGAAGAATGAAGATAGGCAATATAAACTAAATGGTACAATTTTAAAGGGGGTACAGAAACAGAGACCTGGGAGTGCATCATACACAAATCTTTGAAGGTGGCAGGACAAGTTGAGAAGGCTGTTAAAAAAGCATATAGGATCCAGGGCTTTATTAATAGAGGCATAGAGTATAAAAGCAAGGAAGTTATGTTAAACCTTTATAAAACACTGGTTAAGCCTCAGCTGGAGTATTGTGTTCAATTCTGGGCACCACACTTTAGGAAGGATGTCAAGGCTTTAGAGAGGGTGCAGAAAAGGTTTACTAGAATGGTACCAGGGATGAGGGACTTCAGTTAGGTGGAGAGACTGGAGAAGCTGGGGTTGTTCTCCTTAGAACAGGGAAAGTTAAGGATAGATTTGATAGAGGTGTTCAAAATCATGAACGGTTTTGATAGGGTAAATAAGGAGAAAGTGTTTCCAGTGGCCGACAGGTTGCTAACCAGAGGACACAGATTTAAGGTGATCAGCAAAAGAGCCAGAGGCAACATGAGGAAACATTTTTTTAACACAGCGAGTTGTAATGATCTGGAAAGCACTGCCTGAAAGGGCGGTGGAAGCAAATTCATTAGTAACTTTCAAAAGGTAAATACTTGAAGGGGAAAAAATTACAGGTCTATGGGGAAAAAGCAGGGGAATGGGACTAATTAGATAGCTCTTTCAAAGAGCCGGCACAGGCATGATGGGTCAAATGGCCTCCTCCTGTGCTATACCTACTATGATTCTATGAATCCCTCTTATTTCATTGAGGAAATATGTTTAAAATAAACATAATACTGATTTGTCTGATAGCAAAAGGTAGCACTGGTTTATCACACAACTTGGCGTGATTTCATCCAGATTCATCTACAGTGATGAACAGAAAGTAATAGAAATCATGGCAGTATTAAAGCATGAGACAGCACAGAAGGAGGCCATTCGGCCCATCGTGCCTGTGCTGGCTCTTTGGTACAACTATCCAATTAGTCCCACTCCGCTGCTCTGTATGTAACAAATGTATCAGTTTGTAGAAATGCTGATCTGATGTCTCGGCAAGGTCAAGTTCCTTTAAGCAAATAAAGCTCCTTATTAAATTTGGTCTATCTGTATCCCATGTGAAACTTGAAAACAAAGTTAACATAGTAATGAGACAACAGCTGTGTCCAAGCAACATTCAGTGAGAAAAAAAATGGAGTAGCCTCTTGAAATTTGGGTGGAAACTATGGTCTCAGTTCAAAGCTGAAACAAAAGTGACTTACTGTGGAATAAGATTATAAAAAGATGGAATCATGGAAAATTATGGCATCAACTTGTCTTTTGTTCAACTATCTTGAATTGTTGTTTTAAGTCTGCTTGGAATCTAACTAATTATCATGTTATCAATTTCACAGACAAAAATTTATACTTAGAAAATGCTTATGGATTCGATATATTTGAACCATACACCACATTCCTTTGATGTGCAAAGAGGCTTAAGGAAGGGGGTTGTGAACAGCCAATTAGATATTGTTATCCAGTAAACGTACCTAAGTAATGAGTGACAAATTTGTGAGTGTGTTATGGTCGTAGGTCTAACTGCTGAATTCCCAATATTTTCTGTTTAAAATACAGGAAATCAATAGAAATAATATATTTTGTTTAGAATAGGTCCAATAAAATGGAAAACAAATTGAACTTTCCATTGATTAAGATGATTGGGCACATGGTATTTTCATAAATCGCGACTTAATTGATGCCATCCCCAGATGTAACTTGTAAACAATTTTACAACACCAAGTTATAGTTCAGCAATTTTATTTTAAATTCACAAGCTTTCGGAGGCTTCCTCCTTCCTCAGGTAAATGTATCTTAGCAGTTGATTGGCTGACCATTAAACAATATATAATTAGGGAATGTTTTATAGCCAGATCACATAATCTTGATTTCTTTGTATGTCTGGATAAAAATTCTTTCCATGTGATCCTTGTCTGCTGTCCTTCAACAAAAAAGCACGAGAAAAAAATTCAATTCATCCATTTTGTTTAGTTTCTCCTGTTTATATGTCAATTAAGTCAATGTATCTATTTAATTGTATTGTGCTGGAATAAAAAAGTTGATGCAAGTAATTTGGACCCACTATGTAACCACAAAGGCATACACTGACAAGCACACTTCTGGGTCAGTTAATGCATTTTTATTACAGAAAAATATATTACAGTTGGGATGGAATTTGTTGACAAGTTCTACCACTATCAGCTATAGGGTTTAATTGATAAAAGGGCACTTCAAGCAAGCTTCTGACAAAGCTCAAGCATAACATGAAGGAATAGAATTCGTTGAAGGGATAACATCAGTGAACACTTGGAGTGCCTTACAGTACAATAGAATCATTGGTGTGAAGCAATTTCTCTTCACACTGCTGCTGAGGTTTTGTAGTGTAAATCTGAAGTTTAGAAGTGTGAAACTCTCCAGTGCTTCGGTCAGGTCGGAACTCCAAATTTACACTATAAAGCTTTAGGGCCCATGTCAAGTAAAACTACTTTGCACTGATGCTACTATTTTACTGTAAATGCAACCTTAAGGTAAGCAACTCATCTGATATAGCCAACATGGATTTATAAAGGTTAAGTTATGCTTGATTAATCTGAATTAAATACTTTAATGAAATTACATCGGAATGCAGTGCATAAGTGGACCTTACGAAAGTGTCTTATAAAGTGCCACATTAAGAGACATGTTGCAAACATTATGGCCGATAATGTTCAAGATAGACTGGCTAGATGGATGGCTCCAAAGGCAGAAAACAGACAGTGTGAGTAATGGGATGTTTCCTGGATTGCCAAGATATAGCTCGTGGTAAGTCTCATCAGTTTGTATTGGGACTTCTCTTGTTCTCCATATACATAAATGATTTGGACAGAGACATAGTGGGAAAAATATCAACATTTATTGACAAATAGGCTCAGCGTCGATAAAAGTAGTGCATTTTGGGAAAAATAATTAATTATAACCTAAATGACAACATGTTCAATGTAGTGGAGGAAGAGAGAGATCAAGGGGTATAGATTCTCAGAATCTGAAATGCCAGATTGCTGGTGGGAAGAGCTCCAATGGGATTCTGATCTTTATATGCATCGAGCAATGAGTACGGTGAGTGTTGTAGAGGTGGAGCGATGCATGTGAAAGGCCAATAATTACAAACATGGGTCTTGAAAGTAGATGAAATCTTGTGATTGCAACTATAATATTGAGATTTTTATTACTGAGAGCGCATTCAGGATTACAAAGTCTCTATGTATTATAAACATTATAAGAACATAAGACATAGGAACAGGAGTAGGCCATACGGCCTCTTGAGCCTGCTCCGCCATTCAATAAGATCATGACTGATCTTCTACCACAACTCCACTTTCCCGCCCTATCCCCATATCCCTTGATTCCCGTAATGTACAAAAGTTTATCAATTTAAGTCTTGAATATAGTCAACGACTGAGCACCCAGAGCTCTCTGGGGTACAGAATTCCAAAGATTCACAACTCTCTGATTGAAGAAATTTTTCCTCATCTTGTTTGACCTTTTATCTTGAGACTATGACCTCTAGTGCTAGACTGCCCAGCCAGGAGAAACAGACTCTCAGCATCTACCCTGTCAAAACAATTTCCCTAACCACAGTCTTATTTTTGCAAGTTTATTTACACGATTTTCCAATTGCTAATACATTGTAGTGCTCCTCTTGAGAGCTCAATTTGTTTTCTGTAAAACTTTACAATGCATTTAACGCTGGGGTGATTATAAATATCACAATGATTCTTAGATGTAAATAAGATTAGACAAGCACTATATTATCCTGTGGCAGAAAGTACCCATCTCTATTCTACATGCAAATTATTTACCCCCCCCATCCATAACGGCAGAGAAACCACTCTAACCCTGGGATAGAGCCCTGCAAGCATTCAATCCCAGAGATACAGCAGTTTCACTTCACAAAATGCCTACCTTGCCCTTTCACAAATACTTTAAAAAGAGTTCATTTTAAACAAATTAGAGCATTTAAAACAGGTTTATCATGCAAGTTACATAAAAGAATAATGGAAGAGGAGTCTGATTGTACTTTATTGTTTGGGCATTAGAAAATTGCTGAAAATTACAGCAATGGAACCAAGTGATGAATTTATTTATTTCTGGAAGCTATTTCTACACATTATCACAGGTAAGTGTCAGCTCATGTTGCATTTGGGAATGGGAACCAGAGGAGATACAACAAAGCTTAAGATGGAAAAATGTTTCAGAGTTCAAAATCTTTATTTGAATGCACTGTAAATCTTTCAATAATGTTTTATAGTGCACCTGTGCAATCTTGAAATACAACAGATTTTACTGGCTAGTTAGGAGAATTTAATGTTATATAACTCCTGATAACTGTTATCAGAAGTTAATCTGTCCTTTCATATGTAATACCAATCCAATGGTAGAATTCAAATAGAGAAAACTGCTTCTCATTCCCTCCCATTAATATAAAACTTGATCCAGGCTTCCTAATAATCAAAAGTTAAACACCCAGGAGACTAATTCGCTATTAGTATGGCAAATCTGAGATCAGAGTGTTCCTGAGATTTGACTTTGAACAAATTAAAGTTCTGATGAAGACTTCCACTCATGATGTTACACCATCTTTCTCTCTCAGATGCTCACTGACCTGCTTTATATTTCCAGAATACTGTGTTTTTATTTTAGATTTGCAACATTTAATTTTTTTCTTTATTTCTCCATGGAATCTGTATTCTGAATTCATCCTGTTTTTAGAGTTTTACAGTGCAGCTGGGTACGGCGTCATGCTGGAATCACTCCTGAGGCACTGCATAGTACAGTATAATCAGTGGCTGTCCATGGGCCCGATTTTAGCAGGCGTGCGGGTTCCCAGCGGGTGGTCCATCGGGAGCGTGGAAAACGCGGACGGCTAAATGAGTGCGCCCCCCGCGCGATCGCGGGATAATTGATGCCATTAAGCTGTGGTGACGGGTTCTCTGCTCCCCAGCTGCGCGCTGACGGCCTGCGCATGCACATTGACGTTCGCGCGATGGTGGAGCTCCATTTAAAGGGGCAGTCCACTAAAGCCCCTCCAGCTTCAAACAAGAGGCATCACACCATGGAGCACCCCAGGGGTAAGGCTGCACCACGGTTTTCGGACATCGCGCTCCAGCTGCTGCTGGATGGTGTGAGGAGGAGGAGGGACACGCTGTTCCCGACTGACGGACGGAAGTGCCCTGGCTCCGCCACCAGGAAGGCATGGGCAGAGGTGGCGGCGGAGGTCAGCAGCAGGGGCAACACCACCAGGACATGGGTGCAGTGTAGAAAGCGATTCAATGACTTCACTAGGTCCGGCAAAGTGAGTACACTAACGCACCCTCCCACAACCCGTCTCCAACATCACGCCAAACATCTCACAACCCCTTCTGCACAGCCACCACAGCGCTCCCACAGCAATCCTCACAGCCACTCAACTACCATCCTCACCGTGCCTGCACCTACCCACCGTCTCTGTCCCCACTCGAACACTACCACACACCCCAATCCCCATGCAATGGGATGGACATGTGGCACACGCATCCTCCCATCCATCTGCCCCACGCTCAACCCACCCACACCGATGCTTGAGGCGTCTCACGATGCAATCTGCACTCACTCACGCATCTGTGTTTTGCCTTGACAGGAGAAGAGATGCAAGAACGCCAGAGAAAGGGACCGCACCGGAGGGGGCCCGCCACACCTGCTGGTACTGACGGACGCAGAGGTGGAGGCGTTGGATATCAGCCGCACGCAACATTGCCTCTCCGTGGCGGAAGGCGAGGCTGGGGCTGCAGAAACGGCCGGTAAGGGAAAGCTGACACTCAGCACTCATGATCGCGAATGACCTTAGCATCACCTGGCATCTGGCGCACCACAACGTTTGTGCACATGCCTGATATTGCCCTCTGTTCTCTTGCAGGGCCGTCTGCGAGCGCTGTGTGTGAGGAGGGCGATTCCTCAGAGGACATGCCGGTCTCTGAGGGTCCATCATCACATATGAGCCAACCATCCACCAGCGCAGAGACACACACCTCGGTGGGTCCCCCTCGCCAACTAGTTGGGGTTGCACATGGTGAGTCACCGCGCACGTGTGAGCATGAGCAGACCCTGGTGGCAGGGGCAGCCGCGGAGGGTCCGCGTCGGTGGGAGCACTCTTCTCCAGGCTCTGCTCAGCCGGACCCAGATGCTGAACCCAGGGGGCCACCAGTCAAAAGGAGAGTCGCCGAGGGGCACCAGCACATTGCCGAGGTACTGGGAGAGGTGCCGCGCGCATTGTCCACAATCGCGCAGGTGATGGAGGAGTCCAACTCCTGCATGCGGGCATTGGTGGCGCAGGTACAGGAGGGTATCAGCGACATAGTGTCGCGGGTAGGTGTGGGAACGTCTGCGGTGGAGGACAGGCTAGCCTCCCTCGAGCGTCACGCACAGCTCAACATCGAGTCCATGCAGGCCCTGACAACGGCTGTTCGGATTCAGGATGAGCAACATTCCGCCGCCATAAACAGGCTGACGGATACACTAGGGGTGGCCTTGCAAGGCCTCACACATGCCATCCAAACTGTCGTCCAGCAGGGTGGAAGGGGTGATGTGGGCCGAGGCCATGAGAGGGATGATGGTGAACGGGGACATGGAAGCGGGGACGCTACTCAAGGTGCCCCCACGTCTCACCCGTTGCCCCCCTCTCAACCAGTACCCGCAATGGTGCCTCCTCTCCAGGTAGCCGAGTCTGCCCCTGCACAGGTGCAGGAGGAGCAGTCTGTGGAGGTGCCCTCACGGGCACCGAAACCCAGGGGGCGTCGGCCCAAAGCATCTACCCGGTCAGGGCACGAACAGGAGCAATCTGCCACTACCTCTGCTGGAGCCATAGGGGTAGCACCACGTAGGGGTTCCCGTAAACGTAAGCCAAGGGTGTTATAAGCACAAAGGGAATGCACCAGGGTGTCTGTCAATTTGTAATGTTTTTGTTTATAGTCGTTCACTAAGTACAGAGTAAACACAATCGTTCTCACCACTCCTGCCACCTCTCGTCCATTCTTCTGCGGCTTGTGCAATAGGTCCCTTCCGTGCGGGCCATCATGACGACGAACACCTGGTCCCGCCCATTGGGCACACTACAGTGGGTGCAGGAGTACTGGCACCACTCTTCTGTGGAGGGGGCTGGTATGGCCCCTCGTCTGTGCACGTGATGAGATGTGAACGCCTCAGACTGTCTGATCCTAGGAGAACCGTTGATATATGAGTGCCTCCCTGGCCTGGCGAGCATCCTGGTGAGCCGGTGTTCGGCCCATGGGTCGTTCCTCATCCTCGCGCGCGTCCTCCTCCTCCCCCTCCTCCTCCACCTCCTCCTCCTCATCGTTGTCCTCAATGTGGGTGGAGGGTGTGGATGGGGCCTCCTCCAGCGGCACTCCTCTCTGTTGGGCCATGTTGTGCAGGGCACAGCAGACAACTATAATTCGTCCCACTCTGAATGGCGTGTATTGGAGCGCTCCCCCAGAACGATCAAGGCACCTGAAGCGCATCTTGAGCAGCCCTATGGCCTGCTCAATTGTAGACCTGGTAGCAATGTGGCTGTCATTGTATCGACGCTGCGGCTCGGTGATGGGGTTCCTCAGAGGTGTTATGAGCCACGTGTGCAGGGGATACCCCTTGTCGCCGAGGAGCCAGCCGTTGCCGGTGTTGGGTGCGTGGAAGAGGGGCGGGACGGTGGACTCCCTGAGGACGAAGGCATCGTGGCAGCTGCCGGGGTATCTGGTGCACACGTGTAGGAATCTCTGGCGGTGGTCACAGATGAGCTGGGCGTTCATGGAGTGATACCCCTTCCTGTTGATGAACAGCCCTGGCTCATGTGGAGGTGCCCGTATTGCTATGTGGGTGCAGTCGATTACACCCTGCACCCGTGGGAAGCCAGCCACAGCATGGAAACCAACCGCCCTCTCCATCTGGCTGCGCTCGTCCATGGCGAAGTTGATGTAGTGCGAGGCCCTGTGGAACAACCCATCGGTGACCTGCCTTATGCACTTGTGTGCAGAGGACTGACAGACCCCGGTGATGTCCCCGCTGGCACCCTGGAAGGATCCGGAGGCGAAGAAGTTGAGGGCAGTGGTGACTTTGACGACGACGGGTAAGAAGATGCTGCTTGGTCCATCCGGGAGCAGCTCGTCATTAAGGAGGCTGCAGATGTCGGCGACTACCTGGCGAGTGACTCTGAGCCTCCGTATGCACTGCTGCTCGGAGAGGTCCATGAAGCTGAGCCTTGGTCTGTAGACCCTCTGCGGAGGGTAGTGCCTCCTGCGATGCATCTCTCTCTGCGGTTGCCCTCCCTCCTGCTGTGCAGGTGGATGTGCCACAGCACCGTGTTGGGGGGCTCCATGTCGCTGAGGCGGACGGCGTGGACTGCGAGGCTGCTGGGGCTGGTGATGCTGTTCGTCCTCCGAGGATGTCGAGGCGGCCCCCATCTGGCAGGTGTTGGTCTGAGGGGTTGTGCACGTTAGGTCGGTGTTTCCTCGCACTGGGGCTGCGGTTCCACGTCGGTGTATCTTCTGTCTGGGAGGGGGGTGGTGGAGGGCAGGCGTTGCCCTATGTGACGGAGTGGCCTCCTGCGTTGATGAAGGGTCTCCCCCCCCCACCCCCCCCTGTGGAGTGCACCTTGGCAGCTGCCACAGGCTGCTGGCTGCAACACGTCCGTTTGGAGTGAGAGTGTTTCCCCCAGTATGTGAAACAGTCTCAGTTGAAGGTAAAATCCCACCCTTCCTAATAAGACAGCCGAATCAGGTCAGTTAATGACCTGAAATAGCTAGATAAATACTGTCAAGTGGCATCCCGCTGGCTTTAATTGCCTGCGGGATTCCCACCAGCGGGGGCTGCGCACGCACCCCCGCACGTCAGCGCGGAACCCGGAAGTGGGTGGGATCGAGGCGCGATCCGGTCCCGCACCTGGATTTCGGGATTTTCAGGGCCCCCCCGCCAAGAACGCACCCGATAGTGGGTGCTAAAATCGGGCCCCACGTGTCGGAACCATTATGTTCTCCCTTCTGCATGTCTTTTTCCTGCCACAAAAACCTGCATCAATGTTTTTTCTTTAGACTGAATAACTGAGCAAATGATTAAACCTGGATGATACAACGATTTATAAATTGTCTGTTTTTGTCCAATGTTAGAGGAAACATTTCCTTTATAAGCTAGCTACATGTTCAAAAATCAGTAATACTTAGGGAACAATTACTATAGGAACAGAATTAGCAAGAAAATAAGTTCAAAATGGTTCTTTAGATGGGCAAGATCTATCAGGAATACAATCACATTACGGTGCTTCTGATGGCATTACTCTATTGGTACAACAGTTGAGGCTGCTTGGATACAAATTGCTGGTGTTGTGTGCTGTGTTGGATTTGGTTTGTCAATGCTAATGAACTCATAGAGGTTTGAAAGTATTGCCCCAGTTTTAACTCGGGGTTCGCATTTGACATGCAGGGGCTGGTGCGAGTGGCAGGCTTGCATGATGGCGTCATGTGAAGGCTGGAAAGGTTTTAACTCCTGGACCTCACTGCCATCTTGGCGTCCTACTCCCATCCAAACCCAGTGGGAATCACTACCTGGGCGAAAGCAGGATTTCGAAGGCCACCGGGGACCCAAGGGAACAATCCCTGATACGAAGGTAAGTGGTCGTGGGAGGCAGGGGAGGCCCAGGGTTTCCTTGTGGATGCACTGATCCTCCTGGCCCACAAGGAAACCATCAAAATTGAAACTGACTGACCTTCGGGCCCTCTTCTGGCCTCGCTCCTGCTTGTCCCAGGTTTCAATGGCGGGTCCAGCATTGTGCGCAACTTGCGCAATTGGGATTTAAAAATCACGTTGTGGCCGTAATTGCATCATACGACCCCAACTTTTAAATATTAAGCAAGCCCATGGCTGGCTGTGGCAGGTTTTCCCTCAACCTCAAAGTTAAAATGGCGGAGGGCGGGAGCGCATCAAGAAAGGGGAGAGAAGTACCCCTATTTTAAACCCGCCGCCCGTCCCGTTCTCCTCATGAGGTTAAAATTGCGACTTATATCTATGATCTGATCTTGAAAGTGATGATCCCATTTACAACTTGAGTGTAAAGGCAAGAATGAATCTACAACCTCTCCCCCACTCCAACCAGATATTGATCTAACTCAGATTTAAATGATTCAGAATTTAACCTTCTTATAGGATATTAAGTAGCATTAATACAGGTTGGACTTGATTTTTCCAGCCCTTACATTAGTGCTTGTCTGGTCACTGAGTTTTCATTGTTCAGATCACGATTACAGGAAGGGAGAATGATCAAAAAGAATACAGTTATCATTGTAAGGTTGTTGAGTCAGATTGTTGACTTCCATTATATTTACAGGCAGATTTCTTTTGGTTGGGGTTGAGGAGGGGTGGTTAACACTGAGTGAAGTACTGTAAATATTGGTACGTAAATAGCACAACTCCTATATCTGAACTAAAATGTGACATGCACTTTAGGTGACGCTAACAATTCATAATTTCCAGTGCCAAATAGGATCATTTTTTGGTAATGGATAATGCCTTCTGAATAATAATTTCTTCTGGAACTATACCATGAGCGAACTTTCGCCCAACCTCAGCTGCATATACTGGCCTAGAAATTCATTGGTGCCGCGCCTGTGTTGCGATGCGAAATGTGCGGCGCACGCGGCCCGCCATATTGGATGCTTTGGTGCCTGTTTTACACCAGCGCGGCTTCAACCAATTTCTAGGCCCAAATCTTTAAAGTCAGATTGGAAAAATTAATTAACTTTGGTGGAGGAAAATATAAAGAAAGATGACTTGCTCCCACTAAGATTAATTCATGAGACAGATGTCCTGATTATAGTTATCTCCAGTTTTGTGCTGCTGTTATGCAATATACATACGGAAATTACAAAAAGAATTGTAGGGGCAAAGTAAAACAGAAGGAAGAAAACCAGAAGTAAGGGAAAGAATAGAAAAACAGAGATGAAAAAGAAAACTGAACATTAAAAATGCATTGGCATCAGGATTTTGGTTAAAGAAAATGGAAAGTCCCAGCTGGAAACAAATGACAAACTTGCATACCCAGCAATGGAGGCAGATTCTCGACTATTCAGTAATAATAGATGCGAAGAATTTTGAAGAAGTACGAGCTTCAGAAAGAAATTTCTAATGCTAAGCAAAAGGGACTCTTCAAGTGTGCAGCAATTACCAAGAACTCACCATTTTGTTAATCAAAAACTGTGGTATTTTTGACTTAATTTGGAAATAAATTCCTCATGTAAAATATTAAGGTAAATCCAATTTGTGCCTTGCCAATAGTTGTACTTACAAAGTCTAATTGTAATTTTAAATGCAAATGTACAGTAATTTCCATGTTCATTCAGTGATCTGGTGGTTTTATAAGTCAGCAGGCAGCATGATTAGACAGTGAGGCAAATGGGATATGATTATATTTCCACAATTTAAAGCCCAAAGTATTTCTCTACCGCAAAGGTAATAATAACCCTGTATAAGAAGGTTGCACTCACTGAAGA
This sequence comes from Heptranchias perlo, assembly GCF_035084215.1. Taxonomy (NCBI): domain Eukaryota; kingdom Metazoa; phylum Chordata; class Chondrichthyes; order Hexanchiformes; family Hexanchidae; genus Heptranchias; species Heptranchias perlo. The sequence goes on from NC_090339.1 coordinate 18,442,366, forward strand.
AAGACTTTTGATGAAATAATGTCAAAGTTTGACATCTCAAAAGTTGCTCAGTTTATCACTTTTACTGACTGTGCAATATTTCATAAATCCTTTTTTTGTGACCTGAAATAAAAAGATTACTTCATTTCATTGCTTGACACATGGCTGGAAAGAAGTAAGTTTTTCCATATAGACTGAAGTATAAATTGGTACCAGCGAGACGATTCACTAAAATTAAACCCCTATTGCTATTAGCAAAAACACATTTTGATGAGTACCATGGTCACATGAAATACAATATAATATCTACACAGTTGATCTTTCATGGCATTGTTCACGGATAGTTTGGGACTTGGAATGTAACTTCTGAGATTTACTGCAACCTAACTAGAACTGTGTGTGCTGAGTACCATAATATTACAAAATTACGAAAGCAATATATCTGACTGAAAGGTGAAAACTATAACTCCCATAATACATCACACACGCACAAATTGTCCGAGATTCAGATAAAATTCTTAACTCATACCTCAGGCTCCAGGCAGACAAGCAGGCCTATGCATGATAAAAGTCTTGCAGGCATTTATAGAAATGTAGAATTTTCCCACACAGGAAGAGATTGCTGGTATGAGTTTTTACACTACATTTTTTTCTCAGGTGTCTTGTCAATGGCCATCCCATAAGCAGAGTCCTTGAATCCCTTACAATCTGGAGTGCACCTTTTTTTCTGCCCAATTTCTAAATAACAGCAGCACCCAGGGATAATAATAGAGAACCGTTACTCATAGCTCCCTTGTTGTACTGGTACAAAAATTAAAAGCACACGCAGCTCTTCAGCTGCTGGCTGTTGGACTGACGTTCAACGTAGACTGACCTTGGAATTACACACAAAGCCCAATATAAACCCACAATTCAAGACGCCTGGCAAACAAGCTGTGTGTTAAAAAGAACAGCCCTTAGCAAAAGCTCATACACAGCGGTTAATCGAACCTACTACCTCAGGTCTAGCCTGATTCTTTGGATTTGTATCAAGGTGGCTTTGGAACTTCACTGTTTACATGCTCACCCATGGAAATATGATCCAAAACACTAATGAAGTAATATTGAAACAGAAACCAATAGATGGATGCAACTCTCATAATTACCTCAGATCAACAGTTACTCATCAATGTTGAGTGGATGCCCAATAGCCAGGGGTTTTGTGATAAAATGGCCATCCCATAAGCAGAGTCCTTGAATCCCTTACAGTCTTGATGAATTAAGTAATTAACACTTTAGACACCCTATTGTTGTTGCCTTAAAACTTTGTCCAACCCTTGCAGACAGCCTGTTTGGACTCTGAAAATGATACTTTTCTGTTAAGAAATATTCTTTGCAACTTTGTGTTAACCTCTTATATGTTGTTTTAAGCAATGCAAAATGCAAGTTAAAAAATCCAACAAAGGCAAAAATCCATTTTTGCCACAGGGGCCATACAGCTCACTGCATCTATCCATGCAGCTCCCTTGCCTTCACATGGTCCATCTCCGACTCTTCCCTTCCCTTCCTCGACTTCTCTATCTCCATTTCTGGGGATAGGCTGTCAACCAATATCTATTATAAGCCCACCGACTCCCACAGCTACCTCGATTACACTTCTTCCCACCTTGCTTCCTGTAAGGACTCTATTCCCTTCTCCCAGTTTCTCCATCTCATCTGTTCTCACCTTCCGCACTAGTGCTTCTGATATGTCTTCCTTTTTCCTCAACCGAGGATTCCCCTCCACTGTGGTTGACAGGGCCCTTGACCGTGTCTGTCCTATTTCCTGCACTTCTGCTCTCACCCTTTCCCTTCCCTCCTCACCTTACACCTCATCAGTCTCCACATTCAACGTATCATCATCCGCCATTTCCATCACCTCCAGCGCGATCCCACCACCAAACACATCTTTCCCTCCCCTCCCCTTTCAGCATTCCGAAGGGACCGTTCCCTCCACGACACCCTAGTCCACTCTTCCATCACCCCCAACACCCACAATCCTCCCCACGGCATCTTTCCGTGTGACCGCAGGAGATGCAACACCTGCCCCTTCGCCTCCTCCCTTCCCACCTTCCAGGGCCCCAAACACTCCTTCCAGGTGAAACAGCAGTTTACTTGTACTTCTTTCAATTTACTATACTGTATCCACTGCTCACAATGTGGTCTCCTGTACACTGGGGAGACCAAACACTGATTGGGTGATCGCTTTGCTGAACAACTCCACTCTGTCCTCAAGTGTGACCCTGACCTGCGGTCGCTTGTCATTTTAATTCTCTGTTCCACTCCTACTCTGACCTCTCTGTCCTCGGCCTCTTACACTGTTCCAATGAAGCTCAACATATGCTCGAGGAACAGCACCTCATCTTTCATTTAGGCACTTCACAACCTTCTGGACTCAACATTGATTTAAATAACTTCTGATCATAACCACTGCTTCCATTTTTTAGGTCAGCTGGTGCTGGTAATGGTTCTGCTGCTGCCATTTACAGCTACTCCTGATCGATCTTTTGTTTCTTAACCTGTCCCATTACCACCTTCCTTGCCTTGCACCATCATCCCTTTTGTCATTTAATCACTCTTGCCCTCTACCCTATCACAGGCCTTCCCTTTTGTTCTTTCCTCCCCTCCCCTCCCCCCCTTTTCCCTGGCTCTGTACTTGCTTAAAAACTTTCACTCTTTAACATCTTCCAGTTCCTACAAAAGTCTTCGACTCTGTTTCTATCTCCACAGATGCTGCCTAACTTGCTGAGTATTTCCAACATTTTCTGTTTTTATTTCAGATTTTCAGCATCTGCAGTATTTTGCTTTTGATTCACTGCATCTATGTTGGCTCTCTGAAAGAGCTACCCACTTAATTCCAATACTCTGTCCTTTCCCCATACCTGTTTATTTTTTTTCTCTTTTAGACATTTATCCACCTCCCTTTTAAAAGCATAATGGATTCTGTTTCTGTAGCTGTTTCCGGTAAGATAGATTAACTATCCTGGTTTTGTTCCCTTAATCGTCATTCCTTTGGTGATCATCTTAAATTTATATTTGAAATCAAATTGATAACTAAGTAACCAATCTAAGGTCAAGTTTAGTGATTGTTGTTTTTAGTATTTTTTTGAAATGTCATTGTTAGCTGCACACACTGTCAGGAATGAAGAGGAAAATGGTTGTTTAATGGTTGAGTGAGGAAATTATATGAGCAATTTGATTGAAGAATTTTGTGATGCTAGCTGTTTGATGAAGAACAGATTTGAAAATAAATTGAGGGATTTGATGCTCAATTTTCTGATAAGTACTGATTCCTCAATGATACTTTTTGTTGTGTTTACAATTAGGCATTTGGATATTTGATTGGCAACTTAATAGATAAATGATTTTTTAAACCAATCACAATGTTTTGCCATCCCTCTGAGATTCTGCTTTTAGATGCGACACCTTTACAAGATCTGACAACAATTAATGTGCATTGGACAAAAGACTTCTAATCATTTGGATTTATATTAGTGGAGGCAAATATCACATATTTTAAATAAAATGATTCAAGTATGGAATACTAATATATAATATTGTACATAGAATGTTCTGGTGTAAACATAACACAATAAAATGGAATAGAATTTCAAGGTGACTTTTTGGATATCTCAGAATTCTACTTACACAGCTCTTGGTAAGTCCGTTTTTTGTGTCTATGTTAGCTGACATCCAGCGCTGCAATAAAGCACATAGTGTAGTAATTTGTAATAATTAACTTTGGCATCTGTTGGACTCAGTAATTTGCTAATTTGAGTCAAGGAAGCCCAAGTAAGTGTAAATTAATTTGTTTATTTAAAAAAATACTGTTGGAAAAGTAACCTCTATACACTTACATGGGATATTCTTCTGCTACCTCTCTCGTTCCCTGGTCTTTTCTGCTTCCCCCTATCTGTTCTTCTTGATTTTAATGATCTGGATTTAGGTCTAAAGGGTATAATTAAAAAATTCGCAGATGACACGAAACACGGAAATGTAGTAAACAATGTGGAGGATAGTAACAGACTTTGGGAGCACATAGACAGATTGGTGAAACGGGCAGACACATGGCAGATGAAATTTAACGCAGAGAAGTGTGAAGTGATGCATTTTGGTAGGAAGAATGAGGAGAGGCAATATAAACTAAATGGTACAATTTTAAAGGGGGTGCAGGAACAGAGAGGCCTGGGGGTGCACAAACACAAATCTTCAAAGGTGGCAGGACAAGTTGAGAAGGCCGTTAAAAAAGCATATGGGAACCTGGGCTTTATTAATAGAGGCTCAGAATACAAAAGCGAGGAAGCTATGCTAAACCTTTATAAAACACTGGTTAGGCCTCAGCTGGAGTGTTCAATTCTGGGCACCACACTTTAGAAAGAATGTCAAGGCCTTAGAGAGGGTGCAGAAGAGATTTACTAGAATGGTAACAGGGATGAGGGATTTCAGTTATGTGGAGAGACTGGAGAAGCTGAGGTTGTTCTCCTTAGAACAGAGAAGGTTAAGGGGAGATTTGATAGAGGTGTTCAAAATGATGAACGGTTTTGATAAGAGTAAATAAGGAGAAACTGTTTCCAGTGGCAGAAGGGTTGGTAACCAGAGGACACAGATTTAAGGCAATCGGCAAAAGTGCCAGAGGTGACATGAGGAAATATTTTTTTACGCAACGAGTTGTAATGATCTGGAAAGCACCCCGTGAAAGGGTAGTGGAAGCAGATTCAACAGTAACTTTCAAAAGGAAATTGGAGAAATACTTGAAGGGAAAAAAAACTTACAGGGCTATGGGGAAAGAGCAGGGGCTTGGGACTAATTGGATAGCTCTTTCAAAGAACTGGCACAAGCACACTGGGCCGAATGGCCTCCTCCTGTGCTATACCAACAATGACATGCTTTGCTATTTGACCATTTTTGGTGGCTTTAGAGAGGGTCTTTTTCCCCCAACTTCAGTTTTTCTCTTGGTCTTTACAGCACCATTAAATTCTATTGAGATCTGCATCCCCCTTCTGACGTTGTGTGTTCAGTATTAATCTCCACCAATTTGGAGACATTTTGCCAGCCTTTAGAGGAATTATTTAAGTTTCTTTAAAATCAATTATAATAAAGAGAAATATTGTTTTGATTAATTTTGAACCTTTATAAAAGAATAAATACCAAAATAAAATATTATTACTCATCCCTGTGCCCCAACAGTAAAAGCACACCGGATTTATGATTTTGTTTTGGGTGGGAGGTGAAGGGGTTAATGAAGGAATACAATTAGAAAAAGAAAAAACACATTTCTTTCGGATAAACTTTTATTTAAAAATAACTTTATTTGTTAGTTAATTTTAAATGTAGTTTTCCAACTAAAAGAGGATCCCAATGCAGCAATCTTGGCAGCACTAGCTTTGTTTTGAAGCATGAAGCTTGGGGAAGAGAAGAGGTGAAAAGCCCAAACCTGTATGCAGAGTTATGAAGCAACATGTTGTTTATCCACATAAATATTAAAGAAAATAATTCTTCCTGGATAACAGCTCAGCAAGTCGTTATAGATCACACAATTTTGATAGCAGAGGGAGATAATATACAGGAGAAGAAACATAAATTAGCAACCTGCTCTCGTTCTCTCCTTCCCCTGTTGTCCTCTTTTGATTGTTCTTATTGTTTTTTCTAGCTCTCGTTTTCTCCTCTCTCTGGCATTTCCGTAGAGATTGCTTCCACGTTGGCTCTCTCATCTGCATGCTGCCCGTTGGCCACATCGACTGCAACCATGGGGTCAGCTTCCTTCCTCTGAGTCAGAAGGTCGTGGTTTAAGCTCCACTCCAGAAATTTGAGAATTTAATCTAGCTTGACACTTCAGTGCTGTGCTGCACTGTCAGAGTTGCTATCCCTCAGATAAGACATTAAACCGAGGCCCCATTTGCCTGCTCAAATCCTTTACCATTACTCGAAGAAAATCAGGAGAATTCTCCTGCTGTCCGATTCAACATTTATAGCTTAACCATCACTAAAGCAGATGATTTCATTGCTGTTTGTGGGAACTTGCTATGCACAAATTGGCTACCATGTTTGCCTATGTTACAACAGTGGCTAAAGTTCAAAAGTACTTCATTGGTTGTGAAGCACTTTGGGGCATCCTAAGAACATGAAAGATGCTACATAAATGCAAGCTCTTTCTTCTTTCTAAATGTATACCTATGATACCGAAATCTATCTCTTAGCCCCTCCATTACCTCTGTGCTATTAGACTATTTGTCTGATATCCAGTCTTGGATGAGCAGCAATTTTCTCTAAACATTGGGAAGATCAAAACCATCATCTTCAGCACCCACCACAAACTTCGTACTCTCACCACTGACTCCATCCCCTTCCCTGGCCACTATATGTAAGAAAAGCACCATAAACACTTTCCACATTATAGTAAATCGCGTGTTGAAGTAAAATATATATGTTAGTTTAGCTGTCAACAAAGGGGCTTGCTGTATGTCCAAGACAAGCTTTTTACGACCTTGTGAAAGAAAAGGCCTCTTTGAGTAATGAGCACCTGGTGCCGTCCTCATGGCCTTGTGTATCAGTTAGGTAAGGGCAGTCATCTCTGGATGTAAGGGAGGAGGACTGATAACGATCCCAGCTGCAGAGAGAATATAGAGCTAATTATGTCTAAAACGTATATAAAGTTGGGTGCTTTTTGGTATTGATTAGAATATTTTCGGAGCAAGGCTGGACTGCTCAACTAATCAGGACCTTCGAAAGTGCACTTCGGAGTCTTAGACAGTGGTCAACCTTGTGTCAGGTTGTATTCATCTTGTATTATTTTGGATTGTACTCTTGTATCTTAACATCTTTGTTACTTATTATAACTCCTTATTAAGGCCATTATACTTTGGGACAAGCCATCTTGTAAACTTTTGATTAAGGACTCGAGCAGTAAAAGTATATTACTTACATATTGGTGCTCCAATGTGACGCACGAGGTGTTGTTTTGTACAAAATGTAAGTATTTGGGTTGTTGTACTTGTTAAATGGGCAAAGTTGGGATTTTGTGTTTTGGGTTGTGCTGGACCTGTATAATAGTCCAGAGGTGGGACCGTGGTGGGTGGTTTAACGTGGTGAGAGTTCCTCACGCGGACCCACGGTTGTGAGTTGATTAACGTGGTGATCGCACAGACTCACGGTGAGCTGGTTAACGTGGTGAGCGATCCTTTCACGGGCTCACGGTTTTGAGGGGTGAGTTGGTTAACGTGGTGAGAGATGTCCTCGCACGGACTCGCGGTACATTTTTAATTTTCTTTAAAAAAAGGGGAGTGTTGTTTAGCCCTGGCAGAGGAGATTGATAATTGCGGGAAGATGGAAGAACCATCAGTAAAAACAACTCTGGTGGATCAGACAAAGAAATATATTCAGGAGAAACTCGGAACTTGTGCTTTCTTAGTTAAAAACTGTCAGACTTTGTGGGAGGTAGAGAATCGAGTGAAGGAGTTAACTAAGGAGAAAAGGATCAAAGGGATGCTGCTGTTTCAGCTTCAGGAGATGGAAAGGGTAAAGGTTCAACTGCAGGCTGTTCAGACTGAGAATCAAATGCTGAAAGATAAAGCACAGGAAATGAAGAGCACAGCAAGACTGACAATGAAAACAGAAAGTTTACAGAGATGCTGCAGGGATCGGTGGCACATATGCAAATACATATATAGCAAGCAAAACACATGAGGCTACTCAAAGACAGGCCGAGTCGGAGGAACTTAAATATAAGTTAGAAAAAGCAAAGGCTAAAACAAATGAATTCACTTTGGCCACTAAAACTAGGACTGATATTACGAGAAAAGAGGAGGAGGCGACCCAAAAGGTGCCCTATCATGGTAGATGTAATAAAGAAGCAGAAAAGTTTAAACAACAGCTGAAATCCCACAGGGGGGTGGAACACATCGTAAGTCAGAGTGGTGTAACTGAGGGAGATGATGCTGGGAACTAAGGTATAGACTGGGGTGACCTCGCAGAAAGGGCACAGCATGACTTGGAAGGGGACGACGACTGAGATTATTATCATGATCGAGATCCGTGGGACCCGATACCCAGAATGGCCCCCACATGTCCGGTCAAATGAGAGGTTGGGAGAATTAGGGCCCGGGGGGGAGCCCAGCTACCAGTGGGTGAAGCTACAGATGCTGCAAACACTGCAAGGAATGTGACGCAGACCATACAGATCCACTACACGGGTGTGCAATTATAGGAATTAGTGAAAACAGTTCCTAAAATAAAACTCAAGGAAGACCCAGGAGCTTCAATAGCAGGAATAGATTAAACTGCTGAACTGAACGACTGTGATGACAGAGAGAAGGTGCGAATGATATTATATGCCTGTAGCCCCGAGGTATTCAAGTGTCTGCCATTAGGGATACAAGAAGGCAGGCAGGGATGGGTAAAAACTCTAGCTGCAGTCTGGAAAGCAGTGGGGATTGGAGGGAGTGGAGGTCAGGCTGCCTTGCAGGCCCCAATAAATTGGAAGCAAGAGAAAGATGGAAGGGCCCTCACCACACCAGTCTTGGCTGAGGACACAGACTGTGAGCTTGAGACTTTGAGTCAGTACAGAATGAGGTTAAGTCATGAACATCAGAAATTGAAATATAGTTGAAGTGAATAAGGGTAGTCTATGATGGAATCAAGAAGAAGAAGGAGAAAGGGAGAGTGTTACAAACAACACAATGGGCTCGATTTTACAATGGTGGTGGGTTGGCAGCGGGGGGGGGGGGGGGAGTGAAGGTTCGCGTGGCAAACCGCATGAACAAAACTTACCGTTTCCGACGTGATCGCATGTTGATTGATGATGATTAATGTACTCTCCAGGTTTCGCGCCCGGCAGCCAGCCTGATTGACAGGACTGGAAGACGGGGTGGGTGTGGGGAGAGGGGAAGATCGGTGGGGGGGGAAGAGGGGAAGATCTGGGGGGGGGGGAAAGAGGCAAGATCGGGGGAGCATCGGGGGGATGAAGAGGGGGACATGGGGGGGTGAAGAGGGGGATATCGGGAGAAGATCAGGGGGTGAAGAGGGGGACATTGGGGGGAGGTGAAGAGGGGGACATAGGAGCAGGAGACATCGGACATCGGAGCAGGGTGCAAAGGTAGGTTCATTTTATGTTTTCACTTCCTTGCATTTTTAAAATTTAATTTATTTAGTTCCTTGTTCCCTGATCCAGCCCTGGCGTGTATCAGAAGCGGTGGGCAAGCCACCTAGGTAAGTTAAAATTCTTTCTAACTACTTAATCTGTCGCAGGTAAAGTGCCTTAAGTACCTCAATGAGGTACATTTGGCTCTTTAACTCTCATCCCACCGGCTTTAATTGCCGGCGGGACTTCCGTTTTCAGGTCGCCCGCCCGTACACAGGTGGGTCCCTGGGAAACTCGGAAGTCGCCGGGTTGGAGCCGGCTTCTGAACCCGAACGGGATTTCTGCAATTTTCGGAGCCCCCCCAACACCCGCAATTGCCTCCTGAAATCACCCCTAACGTGTTCTTTTGTTTTCAGTGTACTGTCTCTTTAAAAAGCCTGTCCGAATTGAGATTGTTTTCTTTTCGCTGTTGCGGGCTGTGCCCCCTTTTAATGCTTGTTATGCGTTTTTCTCTTTTGTGTTGAGTAACGGTGAGCGTGAATTGATGTCTTAAAATTTTGACATTGGAGTTGATTCTATTGGTTTAATGATATTCGTTGTATTGGAATGTGATAGCTGTTGGTAAACTGACAGCATCCCTTCTGATCCTGTGTTTGACTGTGATCAGAAAAAAAAAGTGACCAAGAAAAGGAAAAGAATGAAAAAGGCAACAATCTGGAGCTGTCTTGTGGTTGGATTATCTAAATGCTAAATAGTTTAAAATGAGATTTAATTGTAAAAAAAAAAGATAAAATGCAGCTTTAAAGAATTACAAGTTACAGTTGCAGGATGGTCTCTGGTTAAGAATTAATTTGAACTTCTTCAAAGCACTTTGTGCTATTGTGACTGACTTCTCCCCCACTCTCCTTAAGGTTTTGACAAGCAAGAAGTAATTAAACCTTACATCTGTATTGATGAAGCTAAGTATTTGGACTGTACCAGTTTATTTAGGAGCATTTCAATTTGATGGAGTCACAGCTTTCTGAAGTGGAAAAAACAGTTACTGTACAAACAGTTTTATTGTCTCTTGATAAAAACAATGATTTTTGTAAAGTTCAAAGTATAACACCTCCTTTCTTCATGCATGGTGAGGACCCTTGGATTAAATCAGTCAAGGCGGCGCTCTCTCTGGACCTCAACACAAGAGTGTGACCATGGACATGTTTACCCAAATTCTGCCCTATCAATTGGCCACGATAATAAGTTCCAGCACAAGTTTGGTCCTCATGTTAAGGGTCTTGAAGTGGGGTATGAGGGATGGTGAAACTGAACAATGTCACAGGAAAGTGGGCAAAGAGATTTGAAGGACCCTTCTCCATAATAGACAAATTGACTAATAATGTGTACAAAATTCAGACTGACAAAAAGGATAGGTGGGTATATATTAACCAGATAAAGAAGTGGCAGGGACAGGATACCAAAATGGTACATGCCATCATCCCTATAATCCTTTTATGGCTTATGGACAATGACAATGTGCAAGTTGAGGGGAACGAGACCACCTCCAACGACTCCAAAAGGACATTCCCAGGCTTTGAGCCTTTAATAACATGGGACGGGAAGTAGGAGTTCGAACATTCTGAACCTTCCTTACCTGAGGGAATAAATGAAATCATAAACACAAAGAGAAGGACATGGAGTTGGAAATTCCAAAGTCAGCCATCCTGCATACATCTGTGGGATAGACAGGATTAATTTCAGACATATTGCAAGCTCCAAAGAGAGAGAGAGAGAGGGAGAGTGTGATATGACAGAAGCTAGGCAGTCTCTCTCATGTTTTGTTTTTCTGGATTTGTTTCTGTTAAAGGGATTAGTCATTAAAAAATGAATTGACAAATTAACCCCTTGAGCTCGAAAGAAGAGCGACACTGGATTATCGTTTTTCTATCTTTTTAAAGCAGGAGACTAAGGGCGCTAAATTGGGCCGTGTAGCGCCCGTTGTTTTGGCGCTACATGGCCTCTCCGACATCCAAGATGGCGTCTTGGATGTGCACCATGTTTCCTGCGTGACGTGCGCCAGACGCCATCTTGGTATAGGAGTTAGCACAGGCGCTGATAATGAACGCTGGTATCATGTAAAGTAGGGAGAAAATGGCTTCAATCATGTGCAACACTGATTTAAAGTGATACACAACATTTTGGGACTTAACGCTCAACTCAACACATAGTCTTAACCCCGACCATCTAAATGTGTCTTAGAGTGCCTGGAGGACCCCCCCACCAGCATTTTTTAAAGGGACCAAGGAGGATTTACAGATTAGTGGCTGGATTATTGCTTCTGGCTGCTGAGACATTTGTAACTGTTTTTGGAGGTCTGCTATAACACGGGTCTACTAGGACACGGGGACAGAGCTGAACATTTAGAGCCAGGACGTGCAGGAGTGAAGTTAGGAAATGTTTCCACACGCAAAGGGTGGGAGACGTTTGGAATGCTTTTCTGCAGTTGGCAGTTGATGCTAGCTCACTTGTGAAAGTTAAATCTGAGATTGATAGATTTCTGTGAAGCAAGGGTATTAAGGGATATGGGGCTAAGGCGGGTATACGGAGTTAGGTCACAGGTCCACCATGATCTCATTGAATGGTGGAACAGGCTCGAGGGGCTAAATGCCGCTGCCACTTGCTGCCTCTTGACATGCACCACCTTCTGCTGCAAGAAAGCGGGATGTGTGTCTGGGTGATGTGCCTGTCATGGTTGAATAGCTGCCAGTGTGTGTATCCTGTGAGTTGTAGGTGGACGGCTCGAAACAGTGGTAATGTGTAAGGGTGAGAGGAAGCATCTGATTGGAAGAGTTGATTACTGATGGAAAGAGTTTATTGGTATGTGGGGGATGGGGGTGTAGTGCATGGTGCAGTTGGTAGGAGATGCCATTTGACAGTTGATCTCACTCACCTTAACCACTCATGTCAAAGCATTGAACTTCTTCCTGCACAGCATCCATGTTCATGATGCTGTATGCCTGGCATTGACTTCGTCCCCCGCTGCCTCCTACTGCCTTTTGAGTATATGTCTGGAGGGCCTCTTGTCCCCCCCTGCAGATATAGAATGTACCTCCTTCTCTCCACCTCTTGCACTCAAGGTCTTTAGTGCATCAGCAGAGAACCTTGGTGCATGCACTCTCGCAGGCCTGGTACCAACTCAGATCGGCAGATTGGTGAGGTCTGGCATGCAGATTGGAGGATGTGGGATTTAGTAGTGCGCAACCTTTATTCAATGTTTTAACATAACTCATCAGTGTGTAAACATAGGGATGGGATCTGCATCTGTGTTTTACGTGTGCAATGTCTGATCTCTGTTCAGACTCCATGCAGACAGTAGACTGTTATTTTCAGCAAATAACAGGTACCAGCTACCTTTAAGAGATTTCTAAGTAACATCCTCCCTTTAAGAGATTGAGCTCCCTCTGGTGGTGGAAAGTGCGAATTGCATTGATTCCACATGGAAGGCCTGGAAAGGAACGCTGATTGCAGGTAAGTGTTCCTGTGGGCCCAAACTTGCGTCCTGCCTGTGCAGGATCCGTCGGGCACGGGAGGGGGGCCTTAGCGAATTTTTCCCCCTATGATTTTTGGGAACACATGAGTGTTGATGGTGCAGGCTTACCCAGAGTAGTTCTTTGACATAAAAGTGGCTTCACAAAATTACGGAGTGGTCCAGTGGTGTGAAGAATTTAAGTCCTTATCTGCAGACATCAGCAGATATCAAATGTCATAGCATGGTGACATTTTGGACTAAGACTTGGATTTCGAAAATTAAAAATTACATCGAGAAGGAAAAGCAATTGTCAGCTTTGATCCAAATTGCTTTTCCTCTTTTGAAAACATTTTGATTTGTTTTGCTTTAACCCATTTATTTTCTGAGACAGAGTGCTTAAAGGAGGGGGAAGGTATATCCAAAAGTAATGACAAGCACTTCTGTCTCTACTGTAAAACCACCAACCCTGAACATAATCTGTTTCTGAAATTGGAATTGATAAGCTAAATTGATCTGAGTTGTGTTTCAAACACCCGAGAAGGGAAAATTTACCTGTAGTTTAAAGGGATAATCAAATTGTATTTCAAAATAAAAAAAGGTCCAGTCTAAATGGTTCCTATCCAATGCTGTGTATCAAGGAAGAAATATTTTGGGGAGGGAATAAGATCGTACATTGATAAATCTTGTCAGCCCAACAATACTGCTCTGGAATTGGGATAATTTTGAAATGTTGGAATGGACTCAGGCACAATGTAATGAGATATTTTGGGAAATGAATAGAAGTCAAAAAAGAATTTAAGTAAAATAAACAAAAATGTATTGATATTGGACCAGACTGTCAATCTTGTATTGGACAGTAAAGTTCCTCCAGGGCTCGTGCATGAGATGAAATGGTAATATAATGGGATGTATAAAGTTGGATATGACTTTTGGACTTTTATGGCAGAGGACCCAACTGCTGGGTTAAATGTGGATCCCTGCAGACAGGAGGTTAGGCCCATGAGGGCCTGGGACTGGACATGCCCGGGCTTGTTGGGTGCAGTGTGGATTGTTGCCTGAAACCAGACAACGCGAGGAGACAGAATACGCATTCTTCCCTTTAAAACAATCAACCCAGAGAAAGACTTCAGCTTACACGAAACTAAAGCCCATCAAAACCTTGCATAAATTATCGCTACTAACTACTAAAGCAGGAAGGTAACAATCAATGCAATTATGCAAACCCATCAATACTTCACATACAATGGCTTTCAGTTCAAGACTAGTTACGGGGACAGGAAGCCAACAATCACCTGAAGAAGCCCACCATAATCGGACAAAGAACTAACCTTGATTTGGATTCAGTTAAGAAATTCGAAAAACAGTATAACTGGGCCACCAGTTACGAAGGAAAAAAAGGGGTTTTGTTTTGGAGCAGGTTCTAAGCAGTTTTGTTTTTGGAACAGCAGTTTTGGAGCTGGTTTTAAGTTGGTTTTGGAACAGGTTTTAAAACAGCAGTTTTGGAGCAGCAACAAGGCACAACCGCAGCCCTCCACGAAGATCGCCCACCCACAACTGCGCCTTACCGCACCAACAGACTCTATCCAACTGAAGAACCTTCGCAGATTCCACAGACCAGGACCACGTGGGGACGACAGGGCCCAGAGGACACAAAGAGCGTACCTCAAAACTGCAACCGGCTTACCTGGCTGGATTTCGAACTGTCAAGGAACCCTGGTTTGGTGAGCATGATCCCTGATCTCTCCTAGTTCAATTTAGTTAGGTTTTGGGGGTGGGACAAGGGTAAGGGGATTAGTAGGGTGATTTTCCCTCGTTATGCCGTGTGTTCCCCATTCTTAACTAAGCGTACTTTGTATGTCTGTATAATCTCAGTGTTATCCTAATGTTATAAGTTCATTTGTGACTTCAATAAACCCAGTTTTTTTCTTGCACCAAAACCAGTTGTCTGCTGCACTTTGTCACAACCCCCAAATAAGTCCAAGGTCTAGAACCCAGGGAGTGGGAGTGATTCGGACCGCTCAGAAGTCAGAGGTGAAGCTGACACACACCACCACCCCCTACACTGGGCATGATTTATTGAAGATAGCAATCTGGTATAAATGTACAATCCAGTGAAAGTCAGGGAAGTGTTGTTGAGAATAGTTAATTGATGGCTTTCTCGTGGAGATGTTTGTGTGCTTGCCTATACCGAACAATGAGAAAACTGCATTTGATAGCCTGGCCACTACTCGAGACATCGGGACCATGCAGGGGGAGATAAGCAAAAACCTCCAGACACCCCCCGACCTTTTGATAAGATAACCTGAAAGCCCAAGAATGGCTACAGTGGACATGAAAGATACAAATGTATGTTGCCATTGGAAACGGAGACCAGGATGAAGAACATGATTAGAAAGACCTACGGCTTGGTGAGCTATTGGAATCACTCTTTGAACAGACCAGTTGCTCTTGCAGGATTAAATCTTACTGGACATATGAAAACGTGCCATGGAAAACACGTTCGCCAATACCATGTGGAAAAAGAAACTGGCCAGCAGAAAGTTAATGTTCAAGAACATTACCTGTGATATGTTGCATGTGAGGCAACTCGTATGCGGAAATGCATGGTGAAGATGCACTGGAGAACGGGTCTCAGCCATGCTCAGTTACTTGCCAACATCACGACATGAAATGTTTAATGTGGCCCAGGAGAGTGAGAAAACCTTTTAAGCAAGGCATTGACACATGCTCCATAGAGAAACCAAATAATGAATTGAACAATCAGGATAGAGTTCAACACAGGTAACTATCAGGGGGATTGAAATCAAAGTGAAGTAAAATTAAAGTAAACAAAGAAATTTGGATTTCCAAAATTCAGGGTTAGGTTCCCTTGAGCTAACAATGAAATTGGGAGAAATAATACTTAGTAAAAAAAAATCCACGAGATGGATATTAGTAAAAGGAGAGCTGGAGAATCTTTTTAGTCCATGAATTCTTGATAATAGGGTACATTGTAGTTTTCTATACAGTGTATTATGATTTTCTTCAGCCGTATCACAATGTATAAGATTAACCAAATGAAACTTAGAAGCAATATGTATATGTCTATGTGTGTTTACATAAACATAATGTTAATGAAATATAACTCAGGGTGATCTTAGACAAGGCTGAGAAGAAAGTTACAGGGTAAGGTGAAAATTGATTCAGAGTGGTTTCATTCAGGTTCAAAAGGATGGAGATGTAAGAATGTGGTTTAAACTGAGCATAGTCAGTTATCCCATCTTACGTAGCGTCTCGGCATTTAGCAACAGGGCGGTGCTGGGGGAGACAAAGGTGCTGTCTCTGTGTGAATAAAAGCAGTTTGTAAGTACACAGCAGAGATAAAGGATGAGGTAGTCATGCCACATGGTGTAACGTGGCATGGTTCATCTAAAGTTGCTTAACGCAGAGGTGTTGAGATCATTTACGGCTAGGAGAGAACACCAGAAATGCGTATGTGCAGTCCCAACAGCTGAATAGTGTAAAGATAGGGCACTCCGCACCCAAAAGTTAGAGCTCTTGGGACAGTCGGGTGTCCACAGCCCACTTAGCCCAGAAGAGCAAATGGCTCAGATAGGTATGTGATGCTGACAAAGAATAGAATGTTAGATAAGGCCATCTAAGGTTGGGGATTAAGATTGAAAGACTGAAATGAAACAACGCAATGCAGACATTGAAAAGGGCACATCAATCCTTTCGAATCATGCATGGTGGGAAACAGTATCGAACGTTGGATAACATCCTTGGACTAGAATTCTCTCACAGGTTTCAATCCTTGTTCAGCTTATTTAATTGCAAGCACTATCATAATGCTTTGTGTAGTATCCTCCACGTATAAAAAAGCTGAAAAGGCAAATGGACGTAGTGTGCTACCAAGCTGTGAAATAAAGTTGGGACCAGAGTATAAGCCTATAGGGTTTCCCCTGTAGGCTCAGAAGAAGGGAATGTAAGGAAAGCACTATACACGCTTTCTATATTATTGTAAATCACGTGTTGAAGTAAAATACATATGTTAGTTTAGCTGTGAACAAAGGGGCTTGCTGTATGTCCAAGACAAGCTTCTTACGACCTTGTGAAAGAAAAGGCCTCTTTGAGTAATGAGCACTGATGCCATCCTCATGGCCTTGTGTATCAGTTAGAGAAGGGCAGTCATCTCTGGCTGTATGAGGGAGGTGGTAGAGCCAAATGTGGATGTAAGGGGGGAGGACTGATAACGATCCCAGCTGCAGAGAGAATATAGAGCTAATTATGTCTAAAACGTATATAAAGTTGGGTGCTTTTCGGTATTGATTAGAATATTTTCGGAGCAAGGCTGGACTGCTCAATTAATCAGGACCTTCGAAAGTGCACTTCGGAGTCTTAGACAGTGGTCAACCTTGTGTCAGGTTGTATTCATCTTGTATTATGTTGGATTGTACTCTTGTATCTTAGCACCTTTGTTACTTATTATAACTCCTTAATAAAGCTATTATACTTTGGAACAAACCACCTTGCAACCTTTTGATTAAGGACTTAAGCAATAAAAGTATATTACTTACATATTGGTGCTCCAATGTGACGCACGAGGTGTTGTTTTGTACAAAATGTAAGTATTTGGGTTGTTGTACTTGTTAAATGGGCAAAGTTGGGATTTTGTGTTTTGGGTTGTGCTGGACCTGTATAATAGTCCAGAGGTGGGACCGTGGTGGGTGGTTTAACGTGGTGAGAGTTCCTCACGCGGACCCACGGTTGTGAGTTGATTAACGTGGTGATCGCACAGACTCACGGTGAGCTGGTTAACGTGGTGAGCGATCCTTTCACGGGCTCACGGTTTTGAGGGGTGAGTTGGTTAACGTGGTGAGAGAGGTCCTCGCACGGACTCGCGGTACATTTTTAATTTTCTTTAAAAAAAGGGGAGTGTTGTTTAGCCCTGGCAGAGGAGATTGATAATTGCGGGAAGATGGAAGAACCATCAGTAAAAACAACTCTGGTGGATCAGACAAAGAAATATATTCAGGAGAAACTAGGAACTTGTGCTTTCTTAGTTAAAAACTGTCAGACTTTGTGGGAGGTTGAGAATCAAGTGAAGGAGTTAACTAAGGAGAAAAGGATCAAAGGGATGCTGCTGTTTCAGCTTCAGGAGATGGAAAGGGTAAAGGTTCAACTGCAGGCGGTTCAGACTGAGAATAAAATGCTGGAAGATAAAGCACAGGAAATGAAGGAAGAGCGTAGCAAGACTGACAATGAAAACAGAAAGTTTACAGAGATGCTGCAGGGATTGGTGGCACAGATGCAAACACAGATATAGCAAGCAAAACACATGAGGCTACTCAAAGACAGGCCGAGTCGGAGGAACTTAAATATAAGTTAGAAAAAGCAAAGGCTAAAACAAATGAATTGACTACGGCCACTAAAACTATGACCGATATTATCCATTTCTATCTCTCCACAGCCTGTGACATAGTCGACAGCACCATCTTCCTCCAATGCTTTTCTTTCATCACCAGCAATGGCTACTCTTCCCACTCTTGCACTGTTACCTCCGGAATCCCACATGGATCTATCCTGCGACTCTTCCTCATCTACATAATGCCCCATGATGTCAGTTCTATATTTATGCTGATAACATCCAGCCTTTCCTCTACAATACATCTCTCAACTCAGCTGCTGCCTCTGTGTTGTCAGACTGCTTGTCCGACATCCAGTCTTGGATGAGCTGCAATTTCCTACAGCTAAATATTGGGAAGACCAAAGCCATCATCTTTGGCCCCTGCCATCAATACCATCCCCCTCGCTGGCCACTATGATGCTAAAGCAGACTGCTCACAACCTATTTGAACCTGAGCTAAGCTTCCGACTCCATATACCCTCCATCACAAAGACCGCCTACTTCCACCTCCGTAACATCGCCCATTGCTGCCCCTATCTCATCTGCTGAGGCCCTCGTATATCCCTTTATCACATCCATGATTTTCTGGCTCGCTATCTATCTTTTTTTTTATTCGTTCATGGGATGTGGGCGTCGCTGACGAGGCCGGCATTTATTGCCCATCCCTAATTGCCCTCGAGATGGTGGTGGTGAGCCGCCTTCTTGAACGGCTGCAGTCTGTGTGGTAAAGGTTCTCCCACAGTGCTGTTAGGAAGGGAGTTCCAGGATTTTGACCCAGCGACAATGAAGGAACGGCGATATATTTCCAAGTCGGGATGGTGTGTGACTTGGAGGGGAACGTGCAGGTGGTGTTGTTCCCATGTGCCTGCTGCTCTTGTGATAGAGGTCGCGGATTTGGGAGGTGCTGTCGAAGAAGCCTTGGCGAGTTGCTGCAGTGCATTCTGTGGATGTTACACACTGTAGCCACGCTGCGCCGGTGGTGAAGGGAGTGAATGTTTAGGGTGGTGGATGGGGTGCCAATCAAGTGGGCTGCTTTATCTTGGATGGTGTCGAGCTTCTTGAGTGTTGTTGGAGCTGCACTCATCCAGGCAAGTGGAGAGTATTCCATCACACTCCTGACTTGTGCCTTGTAGATGGTGGAAAGGCTTTGGGGAGTCAGGAGGTGAGTCACTCGCCGCAGAATACCCAGCCTCTGACCTGCTCTCGTAGCCACAGTATTTATATGGCTGGTGCAGTTAAGTTTCTGGTCAATGGTGACCCCCAGGATGTTGAAGGTGGGGGATTCGGCGATGGTAATGCTGTTGAATGTCAAAGGGAGGAGGTTAGACTCTCTCTTGTTGGAGATGGTCATTGCCTGGCACTTATTTGGCACGAATGTTACTTGCACTTATGAGCCCAAGCCTGGATGTTGTCCGGGTCTTGCTGCATGCGGGCTCGGATGGCTTCATTATTTGAGGGGTTGCGAATGGAACTGAACACTGTGCAATCATCAGCGAACATCCCCATTTCTGACCTTATGATGGAGGGAAGGTCATTGATGAAGCAGCCTCCGTAAACTTCAATTCATCCAAAACCCTGCTGTCTGTCCTATCCTGCTACAAGTCCTGCTCACCCATCACCTCTGTCCTTGTTGACCCATATTGGCTCCTGGTCAAATTTTAAATTTTCATCCTATTGATTAAATTCCTCCAGGACCTCACCCTTCCCTATCTCTATAACCTCTTCCAGCTCTACAACTCCCTCCCTGAGCTCTGTTTCTCTGACTGTGGCCTCTTGTGAACTCTTCCTTCCTTTTGCCCCACCATTGGCAGTTGTGCCTTCAGTAACCTAGTCCCCAGGCTGGAATTACCTCTGCCTCTCCACCTTCTTAAAATGCATCTCCTGCATCAACCCACTTATTATTTCTTTCTTTGGCTTTGCAACCATTCTTTGATTATGTTTCAATGCTTTTCGTTATTTTCCTAAGTTAGAGGAACTTTCTAAATGGAAGTTGTTTTGTTAAAAAGAAATTGTAACTATTCTGCCTCTTTCCAGGTGTCTCATTTTTTCCACACAGTATCAGCTTGGCTCAGGTGGTAGCATGCTTGCTGCCAAGTCAAAAGCTGTATTCCAGGACTTCAGCACAAATTTGAGGTGCCATTCTTCAGATGAGATGTTAAACTGTCTGTCAGTTTCATTCGAAATTAAACATGCCTTGACACCATTTCAAGAGCACAGAGTTCTCTAGTGTCCGAACATTTGTCCCTTAAAGCAATCTCAAAAATAGATTGACTGACCATTCATCCCATTGTTGATTGTTGGAGCTTGCTGTGCATTTGCCTGCATAACGGACTTCTGATCCTCAAAGTAATTTCCATGTATTAAGTGCTTGGTGATGTTTGAGAGGTGAAAAGGAATTATGTAAATGCAAGTTTTTCTTTCTGTCTTCCACTCTATTTTCCTCTTTCTCTATGTACATATTGGCCTCATTCTGCTGCCTTACATCTCTGTATATCTCTGCTCTTTCTAATACTATTTTCTTTCCCCAGTCTCCTCTTTCTTCTGCATGTAGTTAATTCCAACAGCAAGGGAGCAAAGTAGAAACACAGCTGGCACTGGAGGCAGGGGAAAGTGGAAGGCCTGGAGTTGTGACTGAAATGGCATGAAGAGAGCAGTTCAAGAACCTATCAGTTTGGCCCGACACCACAACTGCACAGTGAGACCACTTATATGTCAAAAGAAAAATGGCTGAGTTAAGGAATGGGAACTCCACACAAAGAGGCATACAACTCCCAGGCTTCTGAGTGAGGGGTACCCAGTTAATAGCTCAAGTAGGCAAGAGTATTGAGAGCTGGAGGTGACGCAGTAATCTGAAGAATGGGAGTGCCTAAAATACATGGGGTGGGTAGCGGGCAAAGGCAGGAACTGTCATGGCACAACAACCACATGAATTTTTTTTTGAGAGATTTAATTGGTTCTTTTTGTGTTGTTTGATTGATTGGCTGTTGATTATTTATTGGTTGTTTTTTGCCGAGTGTGAATTATGATTAAATCAACTTACAGTAAATGTTTTTCTGATTGTTTTTTCCATCAATGTGTAATTTGAGACCCACAAACACATCAATCCACAGAGATGTCGCTTTCCAGCGCTCTACTGACATGAGTCATATACCAATGCTTTAAAAGATATAGATCGATTAAGTAACTGGCTTTTCTTTGATTTATTTTGGGGATGAACATCCTGTGATAAATCTTTATTTGGAAGAAAACACCTCATCATTTTGGTTACTATCTCAATTTATGTTTCACCTCTTTCTGTTTTTCATCTTTTGTAGTGCTTCAAAATTAAATCATGAGATACTAATTTACAAAAGCTTAACATGTTCATCTGAAATTCCCTTCTCCACAAATGTAATGAGGCATTGGCTCATTTATTTCCAAAACACCACTTAAATAGGTGAGAAAGGAATTCCAGGCAAATGCTTGAGTATTTTTATGCTCATATCCCATGGCCAAATTTCAAGGTCAAGAATATTTAGATATTTTTCAGTTGTACGGTACTCCCCTTCAGCAAACACATCTCTCAAATTCTTTGATTAGATTAACTGTTGTTCTGATCTATCTGGTTCATTCGAGGAGGTTTTGTGTATTCTTTAGTCTCTTTTGTCAACAGTTAGAAATGACCTGCCATCTTACAAGAAGCAAAGAATTAACAAAGGAATTATTGCTCTTGGTTTTAATCTATGTAGTCACCCCTGTAGTTTATTAATCATTTTTTAAAAATGTTACCCTTCACAATTACTATGCATTCCAGTCAATGTACTGTCAGCTTTTTATCAAAGGATTATGCTATCCTCAAGGCAGGTCAGGAATTTTCTCTATTCTCTGAATCAGTAATATTGCTTCACATGATGAGGACAGCATTGCAAAATTATCATATATTGGATCCGCTCTTTGATCTATACTTCAGAGCTCTTGTATGGTTGTTTAGAACATTCCAACTCCGGCATTTAATTTGATATATAATATTTTCAGGTTGATGGATTTATGTCACATAAAATATTGAGTGGCTCTAATAAAGAACACCTTCCTTGTGTCAAGATGGCTTTGAAGAACAGTAAAATCTGCATGTTTGAGCTTAGGTTTTAATCAGCTTTTCATAATGTCATACAGCAGGATAATCTGTGGTTATACAGCCCTACTACAAATGAGACAGTCATTTCTGTGGATTCTAGTCTTTAATTTCAGTGACTCTCATTTATTACTTCTTTTATAAGGCATGTATTCTGATCTGATGACTCGCATTTAATGAAAGCGCAATGCATCACCACACAAGTACACTTGTTTTCAGGGACACCTTTTCACTGTTTTTTTACTGTTGTTTTTCTTTGGTGAAAACAGAGAGTAGGAATAAACGGGTCATTTTCAGGTTGGCAGGCTGTAACTAGTGAGATGCCACAAGGATCAGTGCTTGGGCCTCAGATCTATATTAATGACTTAGATGAGGGGACTGAGTGTAATGTATCCAAATTTGCTGACAATACAAACTTAGGTGGGAAAGTAAGCTATGAGGAGGACACAAAGAGTCCACAAAGAGATATCGGCAGGTTAAGTGAGTGGGCAAGAAGGTGGCAGATGGAGTATAATGTGGGGAAATGTGAGGTTATTCACTTCGGAAGGAAGAATAGAAAAACAGAATATTTTTCAAAAAGTGAGAAACTATTAAATGTTGGTGTTCAGAGACATTTGGGTGTCCTTGTACATGAAATACAGAAAGTTAACGTGCAGGTACAGCAAGCAATTAGGAAGGCAAATGGTATGTTGGCCTTATTACAAAGGGGTTGGAGTACAAGAGTAAGGAAGTCTTGCAAAATTATCATATATTGGTGAGACAACACCTTGAGTATTGTGTACAGTTTTGGTCTCCCTACCTAAGGAAGGATATATTTGCCTGAGAGGCGGTGCAATGAAGGTTCACGAGATTGATTCCTGGGATGAGAGGGTTGTCCTAGGAGGAGAGATTGAGTAGAATGGGCCTATACTCTCTGGAGTGTAGAGAAGTGAGAGATTGAAACATATAAGATTCTGAGGGGGCTTGGCAGGGTAGATGCTGAGAGGCTATTTTCCCTCGCTGGAGAGTCTAGAACTAGGGGGCATATTCTCAGGATAAGGGGTCGGCCACTTAGGACTGAGATGAGGAGGAATTTCTTCACTCAGAGGGTTGTGAATCTTTGGAATTCTCTACCCCAGAGGGCTGTGGATGCTCAGTCATTGAGTATATTCAAGGCTGAGATTGATAGATTTTTGGACTCTAAAGGAATCAAGGGATATGGGGATTGGGTGGGAAAGTGAAGTCGAGGTCGAAGATCAGCCATGATCTTATTGAATGGCGGAGCAGGCTCGAGGGGCCATACGGACTACTCCTGCTTCTATTTCTTATGTTCTTATGGTCATGTAATCAGTCATTCAACTGGAGATTTTTTCTTGCCCTTATTATTTGTGACTAACTCCCGAGATTTAAGATTACTGATTTTAATTAATAAACAGCACACACAAGGTGAGTGGTAACAAGTTACTCAGGGCATGCATCGTACATCCCAGTGTAAACATTTTTCATGCAAAGTGCAAACTGGGTAAGTTGTATGCTCACCATGACAGAGGAGCCGGAATTTGGGAACAATAAAAATGTGTTAGTTAACAAAATAACTGGTATTCATTGTCTTAGCATGTCAAAACAACATAAATGGTGTGTGTCTCTCGCATAAAGTTGTGATTCTCTGACTGGCAGCTCAGGTGTGAAGCATCTCCCTTCTGAATGACTGTTCCCTTCCTGTCCATAGTTACTGAATGTCCTAAAACAAGATTGCAAGTTACGTGGATGGCGGAGCAGAAACAGTAGATTATCTAGCATGGATTAGTGGCAAAATGTCAACAAAAGTGACAAGTAATTATTACATAGGATTACGTCCCCACTGGTCCTGGAAATCCACCTTGGATTGAGTAAAGTACATGCTCGAATCTGGATGCAGCACTATTCTCTTGCAAAGGACTTCAATCTACCTGGAAGTCCATAAGAACACTGGGCATCAAGCCAGCATTTGACTAATTCTGGTACCAAGGAGCCCTAGCAAAACTGAGGTCAACAGGGGTCAAAGGAAAAACCCTCTACTGGCTCGAGTTATACCTGACACACAGAAGATGGTTGTGGTTGTCAGAGGAATTCCTCGGGGAAGTGTCCTTGGCCTAACCATCTGCTGCTGCTTCATCAATGACCTTCCTTCTGTCATAAGGGCAGAAGTGGGGTTCACTGACTATTCCACAGTCTTCAGCTCCATTTACAACTCCTCCATTAACGCAGCGGGAACATTTGCGCCACATAGGTGCCAGACAATGACCACCTCGAACAAATCATATCCCACTAACCTTGAGCAGCACTACTATTGCCGAGCCCCCCACCATTAACACCTTGGGGGGTCACCACTGACCAGAAGCTTAACTGAACCAGCTATATCAACACCGTGGCTACAGGAGCAGGGCAAGGGGTGGGTGCTCTGTGATGAGTAGCTCATCTCCTGACCCCTCAAAACCTCTCCATCGATAAGGCTCAGTCAGAAGTATGATGGAAAATTCACCACATGTCCGGATAGGTGCAGCCGCAACAACACTCAAGAAGTCCAACCCAAACAGGACAGGGCAGTTTGCATGATCGGTGCATCTGTTACCAGGCTCAACATCCACCGCCTCCACTGCCATCATATTGTACCTGCAGTAGATCTGATCTACAGGATGCACTGCAGCAACTCACCAGGATTACTTTAACAGTGCCTTACTGTCCAGCAACTTTTACCATCGAGAAGGACAACAGCTGAATGTCATGGGAACATCATCAACTCCAAATTCTCCCCTAAGCTACACACCATGTATACACTTATATAGACTTGAATATATACACTACTGTTCCTTCATCACTGTCAGGTCAAAATTCTGAAATTCCCTACCTAACACTGGGAGCACCATCAACACAAGGACTGCAGCAGCTCAAGGAGAGGCCCCACCACCACCACCACCACCTCTTCCTCAGGACCTCAGGGATGAACACCAAATGAGCCTTTTCCATCATTGCCCACAACCAGATAACAAATTTTAAAAACATTGTTTTCGCTATGTACTACTTCTGGCAGATTTAAATTTCACAATTGTGAATCTTTCATCTGGCACAAGGAATGATGAGGCATTAAAATTACATAAACTTACACAATGCAATCCATATCCCAAGGAACAACATAGTGTTGAATAGCCTGCTAACACAGTCCAGGTTTACACATGAAAATTGGCCACTTAAGTGAAGAACCATGGAACATTTGAAGTGCAGTCCAGCACGGAGTCAATGTCTCCAGGTGAAGAACAGGCAACGGAAGAAAACTGGTAGAAAAAATCAGGGAAAATATTCTTTGTAGTACTGCCAGTCATGAAGCTAATCAACTTTTTGCTGCAATGATCAATTTTAGGAATGTGTGGTTTGTGTGGACTCATGGTTTGTCCTTTAAGCACCAGTTCATATGTTAATTCAGTTTCATAAGAACCTTGAGGTTTTACAGGTAAATCTAAAGTTAGAAGTGCTCCCTGAATGGGAACTCGTGGTGGAAAAGTGCTTCGAGCAGAGTATTTGGTGAACCTGTAGGACACACAGCAGGAGTTGTGAATCCCATAGTTAAGTTCAGTAACAACACAAACATTTGTGACTCAACGTGTCTCACAGTTTTAATTAACGACTCGGTCCTCCTGTTTTATGACACTTTAGCTCCAGGACTCAGAGCTGTTCGCTGCTACCGATCATAACATTACAATTTTGTCAAAAGAATATTTATAATTAGATTGCAATTGCTACCATTATCAAAATGTAAGGCAAGCAAAGACAAAGCCTCCAAACAGATGATAGTTGCTCTCATTTCGATTCAACTGTTGTACAGTAAAATAATATTTTTTTAAAATATACATCTCGATTTTACAAACACCAGGGATTGTAGCTATGTGTAACTCATGTTTTTTCGGAAGAAGGGTATATTTTATGTACTATCATTTCCCGTCAGTCTCCAAATGCCAAACAGCATTAGCAACTTGGGAATCACAGGCATGTGACACTTCTTTCTGTTCAAGACCAGCAGCGTGAACCTTTCCTCGTGAAATAATACCTCTCGCTGACCCTTATTTGGCAAAACAACTGAACACAAGTTGTGTCACAGGCTAGAAAGACTAAGACCAAGAAATGTTGGTATTCAGAGCGATTTGGGTATCCTTGTGCACGAATCAAAGGAAGTTAACATGCAATTACAGCAAGCTATTAGGAAGGCAAATGGTATGTTAGCCTCTATTGCAAGGGGGTTGGAGTATAAAAGTAAGGAGGTCTCGCTGCCATTATGTAGGGCTCTGGTGAGACTACACCTGGAGTACTGTGTACAGTTTTGGTCTCCTTACCTAAGGAAGGATATACTTAAGGGGCTGCCTATGAAGTGCGCTGGCCACGCCCCATTTTGGGCTTCCTGCTTCTCCGTGCAGCCTCTCAGCAGCGTGGGTAGCACTGGCTGCACGGAGCTATCATTTTAATTAGCAGGCAGGGGTCACCGGGTGTGGGTTAGTTGCGGATCGCACTAACTGCGCCCAATTATTGGCCTTGTCCAATTTAACCACCAATATACTTGCCTTAGAGGGGATGCAACGAAGGTTCACTAGATTGATTCCTGGGATGAGTGGGTTGTCCTATGAGGAGAGTTTGAATATAATGGGCCCATATTCTCTGGCCTTTAGAAGAATGTGAGCTGATCTCATTGAAATGTATACAATTCTTAGAGGGCTTGACAGGGTAGCTGCTGAGAGACTGTTTTTCCTGACTGGAGGGTGTAGAACTAGGGATCAGAGTCTCAAGATAAGGAGTCGGCCATTTAGGACCGAGATGAGGAAAAATTTCTTCACTGAGAGTTCTGAATCTTTGGAATTCTCTACCCCAGAGGGCTGTGGATGCTCAGTCGTTGAGTATATTCAAGACGAGACCGATAGATTATTGAACAATAAGGGAATTAAGCAATATGGGGATAGGGTAGGAAAATGGAGTTGAGGTAAAAGATCAGCTATGATCTTACTGAATGGCGAAGCAGAGTTGTTGGGCCATAGGGCCTACTCCTGCTCCTATTTTTTATGTTCTTATGTTGAAAGAACAATCTTTGTCCAGAAAATACAAATTCAAAGTTCTGAGTTACGTAAAAAAAATGGAAAACTGAACAAATATACTTTAAAAAGTAACACAGAAATTGGGGGCAATACTTCTATTTTATGCTGTTGTTGAATTATAGACGGAAGGACTGCAGTCTTATTCCTTAGTGAAACTTCATTATGTATTACTGGTCATAAAATACTTAAGGCATTCTTTCCTTTGAAGTAATCCTGTTGATGTTTTGCATCCCAGGCATTCGCAACATTCGGTGCATGCATGCAAAGAACTTTCGGGGCATTCTGGTGTGAGTTAGCCTGGGATATTAAGAGGCAATGAAAGCTCGCTGCTTTAATGGGGGACCGCTGCTGTGCGAATAGCACTCTAAAATTGCTCATTTATTGCAAAACGCGAACGGTTGGCAACTATCCAGACATACGGGAGACACATTTCACTCTGGCATAAAGCAGTGTTAATAGGCTTCTTTGGTGGTACGCAATAAGCTAAAAATCATTGTCAGGCTACATCATTACAGGGTAGAAGAGTAAAAATATGAAATGAATGTAGAACGAATCTTTTAACATGATCTCATTGTTAAACTGGTTCTGCTGTGAAACTAGATTGAGCAGGAGGTTCGAATGAGGGAAATTGTATCAGTTAAAAAAACTTTTTACACTTCATATCAGAGGATCAAGATAGTTGCATTGCAAAGAAAAATTGTAGCAAATAAGCCTCTTCATTGTGCTCGCAGAAAGCATTGCATGCAGTACAGAACACTGTCTTGACAACCCTCAAAAGTATTTTGTAGTTAGAAGTATTCCCCTCACATTAAACTGGAATACAATGGAAGTAGATGGGCAATGGTTTTGACTTGTCCTTCTTTCCATTCCCTTGTGTATATTGATCAGCTATTGATACAAATTGATTCATGTTATTTTCTTCAATTGAAAACAAGTCAGGATCTTTTTATTGTGTAGATTAAAATGAAGGCGTCTCAAAGCCAATGATTCTTTGCTGTGAAATTGTTCTCATTACTAACTTTCAAACATTGTGGGTTGTTACAATTTGCCTCGGGCTTTGTAAAAGAATCCCTATTTGAAAAATATCAGTTGCTCACGATAACACTGCCAGCTGCTTGAAATTAATTGTTCCACCTTGGATATCTATGTTTGCACGGTATTGCTTTAACAATGGTGGAAGGAGTAAATACTTTTAGGGTATGAAAAACAGAACAAACATTGTGAAAACAGCTAATGCCGTTATTATCTGGACAGCCCTGAAACAAAGAGCACGCACAGATGGAAATGGGGAATACTTTTATAAAGAGAACATAAAATTGAATAAGCAAAATGAATGTCAACAGTGACAAGTCAAATTGAGAGCTTTGGCTTATTCATTTCCAATTGTAGCATGAATTTAATCAATATAGTCAATTCTTGTCAAATGAACACCCCTATTGTCCACATTTTATTCACATGTCATGAATTCAAACTTTTAGAATGTGATTTCTTTAATAAATATGTGCTGTGTTTTGTCCTGCTGTGCTGCAGTGGAATATTATGTACAGATAAAACAAAAGTACTTCAGCACATAACAAGATCAAGATGTATGTATATCCATTCTGACACGGCCTCACAAAGACTGGTTGATTGATCTTGGGCTGATCCCTTGCTGAACATGGTCCTATTTTACCCAGAGTATTGTCATGTCACGCAACATCCGATGTTTGCGATTCTCTGAACAGGAACCTGTATTTTCTATACATGAACCTCAAATTGTTTCTCGGAGGGAATACTAAATTAGTTTCTGGATGCAATTTAAAATTTGTCAAATGAGGAAGCACCGTATTATCATTTGCTTTAATTTTAGAGCTCAGCTGAGTTGGCTTGGGCCAAGCTTTTTATGGGGGTGTTGACCGGAGGTCACCGGTTACGGTTACTGGCTTAGTACAAAGAGGAGAAGAGTCAATTCTCTCTTAACTCTCAATTCACTTTATTCACGCCGTTAGATCATATACATATAGCTTATACGTCTGGTTAGATATAGGCATGCAGTTTACACCAGGTTATACAGTTTTATACCCAAACTAAGATCTAAATGCACACCCACTAGGTTTCTCTGACACTCCCTGAGTGGTCACAGAATATAAAGGATAATACCCGAAAAGGAGAGCCGACGTTGGCCGGGCGTTCCGTTCTCTCTCTCTTTCGACGTCGTCTCTACGTCCCTGACATAGTGTCTTCCACTTCCGCGATGGTTGGTCTCTGGAGTCTTCGCTCTGGCTCCACACCCCAGATCCTTCATTCTTATTCCGAATCTTATCTCTTCAAGCCGAGCTGTCTCTCTCTCTCTTTCGTTGGATTAGGCTTTCTCGGTTACCCTGTGTCTTCTCCTCATTGGCTCTGTCCCAAGGACTTAGGTAGCATTTTCTAAATAAGGACTTGTGTCTTATCACATCTCCTTTGTCTTTCACAAAACTTAGCTAATTCAAACCTGTTCCAGCCAGCTAAGGCCAGCGACTGAACTCAGGTTACTTCAGTTCAAAAGTTGTTCCTGCCTGTGTGTATCAGCAGCTGACATCTCAGGTTACTTTCTGCAGCCCCAGGTCAACAGGGGCCTAGGTGGAGCACTCCTGCTCTTCCTGGACCCACCAAAAATAAGTTTACAGTTTCCTGGGCTATTTTGTGAGTGGCCTTCAGCGGTACTTTAGGCCGCTCAATGCCAGGTAAAAATAAGCGGTTCATGCCGCGTGCATGCTCTGCCCATTTGTACCCGCAACTGGCTTATCATTCTAATTTGCATATTTTAGCAGTCTCCTACCTGTTTCAGGTGAGCGGGCTGCTTGTCCATTTACAGGCAGGCCTGAAAACTGCCTGAAAATTAGTACTCTAGGTCGGGCTATCAAATAAATATCAATGGCACCAACAAACAAGGGATGGCTCATGGGGGGGAGTGGAGTGGATCGATTAACAACACAGCTAGAAAAGCAGGAGTGATAGGGGATTCAGTAGAAGAGATGATGCAATCAGTGCATGATTAAAGGTGTTGTGTCAGATTCCACTGTTGGACATTAGCACCAGCTCTGGGACAGATGAGAGCTATTCCACAAGGATGGGCTACATCTGAACAGGGCAGGGTGCTAGTGCACTGGCAACATAGTTAAACAGGGAAGTGACAAAGTATTTAAATTAGGAAAAGGGGGTGGGAAAATAAAACCAACCAGGATCAACTAATAGAGAAGGGAGAATATGAGTATAATATTCATGCAGAAAACAATTTAGCAAGAGTGATATGGAGTAGAGGAATAATTATAAACAGGGAAAAGAGAAAAGTAAAATTAAGGCGTAGCTTTGACAAAACAAAATGGGCAAAAGGAGTAGTGTTAAAACAAAAGCAAAAAAAAAAGGTTAAGACGCCTGCATTCCAATGCAGAGTGTGGGAAATAAAGGGGAGGAACTTGAAGCAGTGAAATCTAGACTCAATAGCATTAGCAGAAACCTATCTACAAATTGAATAACAATGGAAAATAAACATTTTGGGGATATAACATGTTTAGGAGGGATAGAAAAAAATAAGACAGAAGGTGGAGTGGAAATATTGGTAAAAGAGGAGACATGCTGTAGAGAGGGTTCATGTAGACAAGGAGGAGGTACAGAGTCAATATGGTTGGAGCTCAAAGATCAAAAAAGGGCTTGCTACTTTAGTAGGGGTCCATTACAGACCTCCAAATTGTGGGAAGGAAATATAAGAGGAATTCTGCAGTCAGATTAGAGAGATGAATAGGAATATCAAAATTATTGTTCTGGGAGATTTTAGTTATCAACTCATTGATTAAGACAGAGAGAGAGTAATGGAGAAAAGGAAATGGAATTCCTGAAATGCATGCAGGACTCCGTCCTCAAGTAATATACTAGAATGTCTACAAGGGCAAAGGCATTGTTTCATCTTGTTATGAGTAATGAAATAGATCAGGTAGATGAGTCAAATGTGTGAGAGCACGTCAGGAATAGTAACTATAATACAATAAGGTTTAAGATCCAACTGGAGAAGTAAACTGTCAATACAAAAATGAGAACATCAGATTGGATTATTACAGATTGTAGAAAGATGAGGTGTGAGCTGGTTCAGATGAGGTGGAAGGAAAAATTGGCACACAGGACTGGAGAGCAACAGTGGGATATTTTTAAAAGGATCTTTATTGCTTTATTATGGAGATATTTTTTGCCCTTTGGAATGTTTTACATGACCAGTGTTTAAGCGCTAAATGTTCTGATATCCGAAAGTGAAATATTAAGTGCAGTAATGTTCTTACTTTTGATAGATTTTCAACAGTATTATTGAAGTACAGGCAGGGTGCAGTTCTTCCTTCCAGCAATAACTGGGTTAAATATATATACTGGAAATTCTCCCTCCCCCCTGCCCTATCAATGGGTGAGAATTCCACATGTAATTGCCACAGTGCAATCTTTTATTAATGTCAAGTATCTGCTTGCTCTCGGCAGGTGGTTCTTTATGGCGTCCAGCATCTGTTCCATGTTCTTTAGATTCAGAAGCTGTGCTGGTCACAGGTTTTCTAATAAGACAGCATTGGCCTAACTTTTACAAAAAGCAATTCTCTCTGAATAAGATTATGCACTGTCCTAAATCTTTTGACTGTAATAAGACATCACAGAAATATCCTTGCTGCTGTTAGGACAGTTCACACTATGCGCATATGTCATGTTGCAATAATGAGTAAAGAAAGGGAGGAGCACACTCTGTGCACACTGAATGTATAAATTGTAGTTGGTACCATGTAGGTGGGGAAACTCACTTAATTTTGAACCTTCAGTTGTGAAATTGTGACTAAATGTCTCAATGGAAAAGGCACCACCTGGGATTGTACTGAGCCATACAGACCAGAAGGTCCTAAATTTGATCCATGATTGTGTGGGGTCAGTTGAGCTCAACCAAGCAGCAACTGGAATATTACAATTAACCTCAGAATCTCAGAGCTGGGGGGAGAGGCGGGGAGGTATGAGGAGGAGAAAAAATTGAAAAATCATTTCTAGTTACGTACAATGTCAGCAATAAGGCAGATTTTGAGGTCTAACGTGGAAATGTCAGAGTCTAATTTGGAAATACCAAGGAAATGTACGCTGACCTGGAAGTATAACATGGAAAAAAATAAAAGTATTATAGTAAATTTAAAATAAATGTAAAGAATTGCACAACAGAATAACAAAAGCCATAATCCAGAACACAACAAACAACAACTTGCATTTATAAAGCGCCTTTTACGTAGTATACCATCCCAAGGCGCTTCACAGGAGCATTATCAAACAAAATTTGACACCGAGCCACGAGATATTAGGACAGGTGACCAAAAGCTGGTCAAAAGACATAGGTTTTAAGGAACGTCTTAAAGGAGGAGAGAGAGGTAGAGAGGTGGAGAGGTTTATGGGGGGAATTCCAGAGCTCAGGGCCTAGGCAGCTGAAGGCATGGCCACCAATGGTGGAGCTATGAAAATTAGGGATGCACAAGAGGCCAGAATTGGAGGAGCGCAAAGATCTCAGAGGGTTGTAGGGTTGGAGGAGGTTACAGAGATAGAGAGGGGCGGTGGCCATTGAGGGATTGGAAAACAAGGATGAGAATTTTAAAATCGAGGTGTTGCTGGACCGGGAGCCAATGTAGGTCAGCAAGCACAGGAGTGATGGGTGAACGGAACTTGGTGAAAGTTAGGATGCGGACTGCAGAGTTTTGGATGAGCTCAAGTTTATGGAGGATGGGAGGCTAGCCAGGAGAGCATTGGAATAGTCAAGTCTAGAGGTAACAAAGACATGGATGAGTGTTTCAGCAGCAGATGAGCTGAGGCAGCAATGGAGATGGGTGCTGTTATGGAGGTGGAAGTAGGCGGTCATAAGAACACAAGAATGTAAGAAATAGGAGCAGGAGCAGGCCATCCGGCCCCTCGAGCCTGCTCCGCCATTTAACAAGATCATGGCTGATCTTCTGCCTCAATGCCATTTTCTTGCACTATCCCCATATCCCTTGATGCCTTTAATATCTAGAAATCTATCAATCTCTGTTTTGAATGTACTCAATGATTAAGCCTCCACAGCCCTCTGGGGTAGAGAATTCCAAAGATTCACCAGCCTCTGAGTGAAGAAATTTCTGCTCATCTCAGTTCTTAATGGCCTACCCCTTATTCTAGACTCCCCAGCCAGGGGAAACATCCTCCCTGCACCTACCCTGTTGAGCCCTGTAAGAATTTTGTATGTTTCAATAAGATCACCTCTCATTCTTCTGAACTCTAGAGAATACAGGCCTAGTCTACTCAATGTCTCCTCATACGACAATCCGGCCATCCCAGGAATCAGTCTGGTGAACCTTCGTTGCACTCCCTCTATGGCAAGTATATCCTTTCTTAGGTAAAGAGACCAAAATTGTACACAATACTCCAGGTGCGGTCTCACCAAGACCCTCTATAATTGCAGTAAGACATCTTTATTCCTGTACTCAAATCCTCTTGTAATAAAGGCCAACATACCATTCGCCTTCCTAATTGCTTGCTGCATCTGCATGTTCGCTTTCAGTGACTCATGTACAAGGACACCCAGTTCCCTTTGAACATCAACATTTCCCAATCTCTCACCATGTAAAAAATACTCTGCATTTCTGTTTTTCCTACCAAAGTGGATTACTTCACATTTTTCCACATTATATTTCATCTGTCATGTTCTTGCCCACGCACCTAGCCTGTCGATATCCCCTTGAAGCCTCTTTGCATGCTCCTCACAACTTACATTCCCACCTAGTTTTGTGTCACCAGCAAACTTGGAAATATTACATTTGGTCCCCTCATCCAAATCATTGATATAGATTGTGAATAGCTGGGGCCCAAGCACCGATCCCTGCGGCATCCCATTAGTCACAGTCTGCCAACCTGAAAAAGACCCGTTTATTCCTACTCTCTGTTTTCTGTCTGTTAACCAATTCTCAGTCCTTGCCAGTATGTTACCCCCAATTCCATGTGCTCTAACTTTGTTCACCAACCTGTTGTAAAAACAGAAAGGCAGATTATTATCTGAATGGTGATAGATTGGGAAAAGAGAAGGTGCAACGAGACCTGTGTGTCCTTGTACATCAGTCGCTGAAAGCGAGCATTCAGGTGCAGCAAGCAATTAGGAAGGCGAATGGTATGTTGGCCTTCATTGCAAGAGGATTTGAGCACAGGAGCAGGGATGTCTTATTGCAGTTATACAGGGCCTTGGTGAGACCACATCTGGAGTATTGTGTGCAGTTTTGGTCTCGTTATCTGAGGAAGGATGTCCTTGCCATGGAGGGAGTGCAACAAAGGTTTACCAGACTGATTCCTGGGATGGCAGGACTGACGTATGAGGAGAGATTGGGTCGACTAGGCCTATATTCACTAGAGTTTAGAAGAATGAGAGGTGATCTCATCGAAACATATAAAATTCTAACAGGGCTAGACAGACTAGATGCAGGGAGGATGTTCCTGATGGCTGGGGAGTCCAGAAGCAGGGGTCACAGTCTCAGGATACGGAGTATGCCATTTAGAACCGAGATGAGGAGAAATTTCTTCACTCAGAGGGTGGTGAACCTGTGGAATTCTCTACCACAGAAGGCAGTGGAGGCCATGTCATTA
Organism: Heptranchias perlo; assembly: GCF_035084215.1. Classification (NCBI taxonomy): domain Eukaryota; kingdom Metazoa; phylum Chordata; class Chondrichthyes; order Hexanchiformes; family Hexanchidae; genus Heptranchias; species Heptranchias perlo. The sequence continues at coordinate 18,477,166 of NC_090339.1, forward strand.
GATGTATTCAAGAAGGAGATAGATATATTTCTTAATGCTAAAGGGATCAAGGGATATGGGGAAAAAGCGGGATAGGGGAACTGAGTTAGACGATCAGCCATGATCCTTTTGAATGGCGGAGCAGGCCCGAAGGGCCGAATGGCCTACTCTTGCTCCTATTTTCTATGTTTCTATGTTTATGACTCTATGTTAACCTCCTGTGTGGGACCTTATCGAAAGCCTTCTGAAAATCCAAATACACCACATCCCATTGGTTTCCTCTTATCTATTCTACTAGTTACATCCTCAAAGAACTCCAGTAGGTTTGTCGAACATGATTTCCCTTTCATAAATCCATGTTGACTCAGCCAAATCCTATTATTATTTTCTAAGTGTTCTGTTATCACATCCTTTATCATAGATTCTAGCATTTTCCCTATGACTGATGTCAGGCTAACAGGTCTTTAGTTCCCTGTTTTCTCTCTCCCTCCTTTCTTAAATAGTGGGGTCACATTTGCTACCCTCCAATCTGCAGGAATCATTCCAAAATCTATAGAATTTTGGAAGCTGACAACCAATGTATCCACTATCTCTATAGCCACCTCTTTCAAAACACTGGGATGTAGATCATCAGATCCTTGGGATTTATCAACTTTCAGTCCCATTAATTTCTCTGGTACTATTTTTTTTTACTAATACTTATTTCTTTCAATTCCTCTTTCTTCCAGGAAGACAGACCCAAAGTATTTGTTTAATTTCTCTGCCATTTCCTTATTCCTCATTATAAATTCTCCCATCTCTGTCCGTAAATGACCCACATTTGCCTTCACCAGTCTTTTCCTTTTTATATACCTATAGAAGTTTTTACAGTCTGTTTCTAAGTTTCTCGCTAATTTACTCTCAAATTCTATTTTCCCTTTCTTTATCAATTTCTTGGTCCTCTTTTGCTGAATTCTAAAATGCTCCCAATCCACAGGCTTACTGCTTTTTCTGGCAACTTTATATGCCTCTTCCTTTGATTTAATACTATCTTTAATTTCTCTTGTTAGCCACGGTTGGACCACTTTTCCTGTTAGGTTTTGTGCCTTAAAGAACTATATATTTGTTGCAAATTATGTATTAATTCTTTAAGTGCTAGCCATTGCCTGTCTACCATCATATCTTTTAATGTAGTCCCCCAATCAACCACAGCCAACTTGCGCCTCATACCTTCGTAGTTTCCTTTGTTTAGATTTAAGATCCGAGTTTCGGATTGAACTACATCACTTTCAAACTTAATGAAGAATTCTGTCATATTATGGTCACTCTTACCGAAGGGCTTCTTTACAGCAAGATTATTAATTCACCCTTGGTGATGGAGAGGATATGTGGGTAAATGGATATGAAATACAAATCAGTTCACATTCAATATTAGCAAGTCTGGATGAACTCTGCATAAAATGCCAGCTAGTCCTCCACAATGAAAGTTATTTCAGAAAAAAAACATTTTGTTGACAAGGTCAAACAACAGAATCTGCGTAAGAGGGTATGTACAATTTAAAGAGGAACTTTCTTCCTTAAAAAAAGGGTTTGGTAAACATTGTATTTTGCTTCTTTACAAATTTGATAAGGTAATTACATTGCAATACATCATTGTGTGTTTTGTGAGTGAAGCTATAATGATGAAAGCAATTCACAGTTCTCTCTTTTTCCTATTTCTAAACATTTTTTTTCATTATTTTACAAAGACAACGCCTCTTTAAATTTGTAGTGCCTCGACTATTTTTCTGAAGTATTTGTTTTGCCTAACACTAGCTTTTATCAAAATGTTTTCACAGGATAGATTGCCTGCACTATCCCATGTTTTTTGTACACCCACTCGTGGCTGCGGTATCTGCTATTGGCATTGAGTTCAGGCTCTGTAATCAATAAGAACCCAAGGCAGATGGGTGAAGGTCAATAGTATATAAATTGAAGATTCTGAAATTGAGCTATGCTGTAAACGCTTAAAAGTTTCCACAACACAAAGGGCCAGAAATCGTGCAGAGCGGTGAGACAACGTTCACCACAGCTCCTGTGAATTAAATTAACAAAAATACTTACTGCGGGCTCTGTGGGGTGGAATTGATTGATTTTGAACTTAAAAACAATGTGCGCCATCAACCCAGCCTCTGAGTTGATTAGCATGGATCAGTCTGTGAGAATAGAAGACATGTCCACAAAATCTGTGAGGAAGAGAAGTCACGCCCATAGATTCAGGCTGCATTGCTCAAGCAGGTAAGCAGACTTCATTCATTCAAAGTTAATATTCTGGATATGATTGTAAATAAAAATTTAAAATTCTTTTTATAAAAAGCCAAAGAAATAATTGAATTAAATTAAAGAGACAGTAGGGGAAAATGAAAAAAAAATGTTAATCTTTATTTTTTTTTTAATGACCAAAAACTATTAAAATAAGGAGTAATATGAGACTCCACATTCTTAAAATTTAATTTTTAGTTGTTTGGCAGTCATTAAGACTAACTGCGCTTTTAAAATTTAGTTTGGACCTGGTATTTTTAAGAGTACCTTTTGGTGGCGTAATTAGTTACTTTCCAGCTGGACTAATGAGCAAGTTTGCGATTTTTCAATGATTTCAATGATTGAAGCGTGCGATGGCCCTTTAATTCGAAGCTGTCAAATCGCCGGCGAACCAATAGGAGCAAGTTCACGATTTCCACATTTTAATGCGCGTGTGCAAACGCAGGAACTTGCTCCTTCAATTCACCGGTAAAAATGGAGAGCGGCGTTGAGCTCCTCCGTTATTTTGGGAGCAATTTCTGGCCCATAATACTTGGAAAAAATGTTTTAACAGGTAGGTAATTGCAGCTCCCATCTGTACAATAGGGGAAATATTTTTGCAATATTGATCGTAGCTGCAGCTCCACAGTTGTAAAATTAATAGTGAAACATTGTATGAAAATTTAGGAAACTAACAAGGTGTGATAACTCAGAAAAATATAAAGCTCTCAAAGAATATTTCATAGAATCATAGAATTTTATTTAATTCTATTCATTCACTCAACCACTCCATCTTCTCCACATTTGATGCCATTCTTCTCCAATGCTTCTTCTTTGTTGTTTCGGTCAGTGTGACTGCCCTCATTTGGTTCCACTCTTACCTACAGGCAGAGCATCTCCAGCATCTCTTCCCACCCCTGCACTCTTACTTTTATAGTCCCCCAAGGATCCATCCTGAGCCTCTCCTCTTCCTCATTTACATGCTGCCACTTGGTGACATCATCTGAAGACTTAGGGTCAGATTCCACATATACATTGACGTTACCCAGGTCTGCCTCTCCACCGCCTCTTTTGACCTGTCCACAGCCTCTCTGTTATCAGACTGCTTGTCGACATCAGATCTTGGATAAGCTGCAACTTCTTCAAGTTAGATATTGGGAAGATCAAAGCCATTGTCTTCGGCTTCGTCATAAACTTTGTACTCTCACCACTGATCCCATCCCCCTTCCTGGCCACTGTCTCACATTGAAGCACACTGTTTGCAACCTCGGCATCATATTTGACCCTGAGCTGAGCTACGACCCCATATCTTGTCCACCACAAGGACCACCTACTTCTCCACAGCATTGTCACCTCCAGACTCGACTATTCCAATGCTCTCTTGGCCAGCCTCCCATCCTGAATCTTCCATAAATTTGAGCTCATCTAAAACTCTGCTGCTTGTATCCTATCCCACATCAAGTCCTGCCCACCCATCGACCCTATGCTCGGTAACCCAATGCCTAAAATCTAAAATTCTCATCCTCGTGTTTAAATCACTTAATGGCCTCTCCCTACCTCTGTAACCTTCTCCAGCCCCTCCACAGTGATATAAATTGGATAGCCAGGTGGTGAAGGATAGAATACTTCAGTTGCTTTCAAGCCTTTATTCCGACAACTCAACATTATGTACCCTCCTATAAAAGGATACAAGCGAGTCCCCAATTGATACCCACCACCTGAAGACAATTAACACTTAATTGATATAAATCACAGATACAATTAACACACAACCCTCCGAGAACTTTGCATTCCGCTGACTGGCCTATTGAGCATTTAGCACTCCCTTTGCCCCAACATTGGCACCTGTGCCTTCAGCCATCTAGGTCCTATGCTCTGGAATTCCCTCCCTGAACATCTCCATCTCACCACCTCCCTCTACTCCTTTATGACACTCCCTAACACCCACCTTTATTACCAAGCTTTTGGCCACTTCTTCAAAAACCTCCTTCTTTGGCGGGGTGTCCATTTTTTGTTTCATTATGCTCTGTGAAGCACCTTGGGACATTTGTCTATGTTAAAGGCATTGGTCTTTACTCCTGAAATAACACATTTGCTCATAAAATAATGCCGATGTTAACAGGGCTCACCGTTATTTCTGTACGTCTGATACAGCAACTTCCGCGAGTGCACGTGCGTGGTCAAACGCAGTACCAGACTGGAATGAATGGACCAGAGGAAAGTTGCTCTTCTGCGCAGCTGGAAATGAACTAATCTACACAGAAAAAGGTACAGACAGTTTTTTAGCTCTAGGCTAACTTTTAACAGCGTTGTAAGTCTTAAAGACAGCTAAATAACCTCACTGGCACTGAAAATTAACTTTTATAAGTGTGAAGTTTCATTCTTTATGATTTTAATTGCTGTTGGACATTTGAAAAAAAATCTAAACATTTTTTTACTTTCTCTTTCTGCCTCTTTTATCTCTGTCTTTTAATTCAATATTTCTTACTCTCTTTATTTTGCTTTCTCTAACTGATTTTACATTGAATTTACTGGTCCAGCTTTCACTTCCTGGTTCTCGCTTGTCAAGGATGTTTCAATCTGATTGGTTTAGGGGACAGAAAGTTCCTTTCCCACTCATACAGCTCACAGATGCCTGGGAGAGGACGCCTGCATTTTTTTGGCTCCCCATTATGCAAATTGGCACCCAGAAGCCCGTATATAGTTTGTGGGTAAGTTTAAATCTAATGAGTGGCAGGTGCTATTCATTCGCTGCTCAGCACAAATTCCGAGCCCTTTTATAAATGCAAGTTATTATTGTTGTTCATAATGGTGAAAAATTGTTCAGCATAGTTTTTGGGAAAAGGGAACCAATTATGGTCTCTAGAAGACTGCTTGATTTTACGAACTCATTGCAGAAGAGGAAAGGCCGGTGAATAATTAATTATTATGGGGCCCTGAGAAAGGAACTTATGATGGGGGCTAAGGAACTAGTTCGAGATCTATTGTGGGCTGTATTGCATCTGAGATCCCGCATTTGTCATGGCAATTGATTTTTGAAGAAAGAGAATTACATGTTTGCCAATTGTAGTAAAGGCTTAGAACGCTTTAATGACAAAGAAATTGTTTATGGAAATAATTCAAGCAGAAGAGAATCCTTGGCACCAACGGAAGACACGTTCGGTACATGTTGTACGGAAAGAAATGGACCAAATTTGTAATATTTCCTTTGAAAGTAAGAAGGCCTGTAAGTAGTGCAGAAAAAGAACAATGCACCAAAAACTACTTAGGAACAAATGTCAAAAATTGAAGTTACCACGGCAATGCGCCTCACACCTGGATTGCATGAAGTAGTGATTGATTATGAAACTGTAATCTTCAAAACATCTGAAGGTATATCATTCAACAAATTTCAATTTCTGTGTCATGTTTGCTTTCTTCATATAATTTGTTTTGTGTTGCTTTATACTTGGACAAATTGAATAGAGGAACAGAGCTTCATTGTGGTGTTACTACACACTAAACAATGCAAGCAGTAGCTGATACCCTGCAAACAAAACCGTGATCTTTTGTTTCTAACCCTTAGTTTTGAGAACAGGACCCATAGGAATGATGGAAGTTACTTTATTGAGGCTGACTCTTGAACGAAACAGCAACAATGTTGGAACCTGCATTATATGTAGTTCAACTATCCACCAAAAGATTTGTGGACTAGAGTTCAAATTGGTAATTTTTTTTTGGTATTTGTATTTCAGGTCCTTTTCTTGGTGAATAAAACAACATAGTGTTTCTATTATTTTAATTCCCATACGTGGCATATTGTTGTGTGACATGTGTAAGAATAAATTATCTTGATTATCTAACAATTCTCATGATCCACCAGAGGACTGGTGGACAGCTAATGTTATTCCTATATTTAAAAAGGGAGATAGAACAAGTCCAGGGAACTATAGACCAATTAGCTTAACGCCAGTGGTAGGAAAAGGATTTTCAAAGGCCTTCGATAAGGTGCCGCATTGTAGACTCATGTCAAAGGTCAGAGCATGTGGAGTCAGGGGACAGATAGCAGAATGGATAGCAAGTTGGCTACAAAACAGAAAACAGAGAGTAGGTATTATGTAGCTACCCAGACTGGAAAAAGGTGGGAAGTGGTGTTCCACAGGGATCGGTGCCGGGACCACTGTTGTTCACAATTTACATTCGCGATTTGGATTTTGGAATTGGAAATACAATTTCAAAATTTGCGGATGACACCAAATTGGGGGGTATGGATAATATAAAGGAAGAATGCGTCAAAATGGAAGAGGATATTGATAAACCTGCAGATCGGGCGTGTAATTGGCAAATGAACTTCAATATAGATAAGTGTGAGGTGGTGCATTTTGGTGGGAAGAATAAGGAGACCACATACTACTTGGGTAATTGTAAACAATTTTACAACACCAAGTTATAGTCCAGCAATTTTATTTTAAATTCACAAGCTTTCGGAGACTTCCTCCTTCCTCAGGCAAATGTTTCAGGATCTCCTTGAAGCCGTCGGGGAACACTTCAGCAGTCATGGACATTCATCCACCGACCTTCGGGTAAGCGTACTCCAAGGCGGCCTTCGAGACACACGACAACGCAAAATCGTCGAGCAGAAATTGATAGCCAAGTTCCGCACCCATGAGGACGGCCTCAACCGGGATCTTGGGTTCATGTCACGCTACACGTTACCCCACCAGCGAACAAATGTTATCTGTTTTTAATATAATGGGTCATTTGCTGGCTCTCTCTGCCTTCCGGATGTTTCTGCCTCTCTCTGTTTTTTTTCCCCTGTTTGTTTTTTTGTTGAATGTGTATTCGGGGGTTCTGCAGGTGACACCTCTCTGTCTGAACACGGTGATTGCCTTGGCAACGGGCAGTTGCAGGGGCAGTCTGTAAACACCATGTATTGTTCTATATGTATAAATGCGTAGGCTTCAAGGAGATCCTGAAACATTTGCCTGAGGAAGGAGGAAGTCTCCGAAAGCTTGTGAATTTAAAATAAAATTGCTGGACTATAACTTGGTGTTGTAAAATTGTTTACAATTGTCAACCCCAGTCCATCACCGGCATCTCCACATCATGACTACTTGGGTAATAGGAGTGTAAACAGGATAGAGGAGGAAAGGGATCCAGGGATACAGATACACAAATCACTAAAAGTAGCGACGTAGGTTAATAAGGCCATAAAAAAGACAAATCAAGCACTGGGGTTCATTTCCAGAGAGGTGAGTTCAAAAGCAAAGAAGTTATGTTAAACTTCGATAGAACCTTGGTTAGACCACACTTGGAGTATTGTGCGCAGTTCTGGGCTCCACATTATAGAAAGGATATAGAGACATTGGCGAGGGTGCAAAATAGATTCACAAGAATGATACCAGAACTGAGAGGATATCCTTATGAGGAAAGGCTGAACAGGCTGGAACTCTTTTCTCTTGAAAAGAGAAAGCTGAGGGGTGACCTAATAGAGGTCTTTAAGATAATGAAAGGGTTTGATAGAGTGGACATAGAGAAAATGTTTCCACTTGTGGGGGAGTCCAATACTAGAGGTCGTAAATATAAAATAGTTGCTAATAAATCCAATAGAGAATTCAGGAGAAACTTCTTTACCCAAAGAGTGGTAAGAATGTGGAACGTGCTACCACAAGGAGTAGTTGAGGCAAATAGCACAGATGCATTTAAGAGGAAGCTGGATAAACACATGAGGGAGAAAGGAATAGAGGGGTATTCTGACAGGGTTAGATGAAGTCGGGAGGGAGGAGGCTCGTGTAGAGCATAAATGCTGACACAGACCAGTTGGGCCGAATGGCGTGATTCTGTGCTGTAGTTTCAATTTAACTCGATGCACCTGGGGATCCCCTCTATTAAAATGACTAATAGAAGTTCTACTGTAGTCCCACTAATTGAATCGATGCCATCTAAAGATGCCATCATAATATACCACATATATTCTGTTTAAACAGTGGCCTGGCCCCAAAGGTAAACTAAATGTAGTGTCCTGTGGATGGTATGAGTTCAATTTAATGGAAATGATTTGCCAGTTCATAAATTCACAGTAAATTATTTCTATTATGATTATAATGGGGAATGAAATACACTATTATAGACCAGACGTAGAACAGAATATATTGTGAGTTAGAAAATATGCCGCAGAAGCAAGTGGGAGATTCTAATTCTGTATAGTTTTTGGATATGGTACAAGTATTAAAGGAGCAGTATGTTTGCGTTTTGATCTAAGTTCTTTTCAACTGAAAGAATCACTGGAATATTTACCCTAAGCATCTTCCAGCATCCATTTCTTCAGTAACTTGATAAATCAATAGTCCTCTTAAAGTTAAAAAGCATTGTAATATTACAAAATGCATGATGGGTTACCTCAACTGTTGGAAGCCCTGGATGAATTGTTCAATGGGTTTTATTAACAATATAAGAACATTGTTAAAAATATAAGTAAAGTTTTTTAAAAAACACACAAATAATTTACATATGATCTGGACATCAAAAAATTGAAAGTTTTTTGTGGTTTTAACCCTTACCATGGTGAAGGTGAGACTAGCTATTTTGGTTCTGCTGATGATTGATGAGTTTACAGGGTTTGAAGATTGATTTGGTTGTAGTTATGATATGAACAGGTTATTCTTCACATTTTGGGCTTTTGATCAAAGGAGATGAAGTGCAACATCTATAGGATGTGGCTGATGTATCTTCCTTAGCTGTGATGGCCTTGTAGAGAAAACCTTCATACAAAAGGCACTTCCCACTACATGACTGTTTACTCAAGGGTCAGTACCCTGCAAGGACTTTGCTACTTATCTTTTGTTTCCAGGCCTTTGTCAGCTCCACCAGGTTTGTTCTGCTGGGTAGAGACCTTTTCCTCTGAGAGTATAATGCCTTGTTGTTGATGAAGGAAGTGAAGATACAGGAAAGACATTTTTGTGTCATGATTGAATTTCTCCATTTAACTTGAATTTTCCTTATTACACTGTGAATGAGTCTGCGGAGCTGCATCTCCAAGTGAGTTGACTCTGTGGCGCCGTTCTGTTCATTTTTCTTGCCTCTAATTGACTGATTCCTGCTCAGGTGCTCACTCCCTGGTTGGTCTATCTAACAGCATCTCTTGGTTTGCTTTTTTCCACGAAGCGGATTTTAACTCCGGGCCAGTTTCGGCAGGTAAATAGTGGTGAGTTAGAAAAGTAATGGGAAGCTGGCCAGGAGAGCATTGGAATAGTTGAATCTGAAGGAGAAAAAGGCCCGAAGGAGAGTTTCAGCAGCCGATGGTCTGAGGCATTTGTGGAAGGGGACGGTGTTAAAGAGGTGGAAGTCGGTGGTGTTTGTGATGGAGAGTAACAACTGCATGTTACTGGCTCAAAAGGTGGTGAATTATACTGCATCTAGCCTGGGTCTGATCTCTTTCAGCAGGATTGTGGTACAGATGGTGGCAGATTCTGACTACACACAGCCTGCAACAGTCAAAATTTTAAATCAAATTCATTTGAAGTCATTTGGACCGCATAAGTTCGAGCATCTTATTGCAAATATACATTTTTTTGTGAATTTGCAAATTTAAAATGGAAATTTTTATTTTCTCTACTGTTACTTGCTCCATTTGTTTTGCCTCTTTGTATTTCATAGGCGTAGAGATTTGAAAAGGGCTGTTCTCAGCACTGCTCCCTCGTTGGTGGTTAAATCTGACAACCCTTCCCAAACTTACAGCCCAGCAAAATTCAAACAGGCAAAAGCAGTGCAACAAGAAATATAAGCAGTAGCATTGAGGTAAATTGGGATTCTGCACCAGCCATTGAAGGAGAGTGGTTCGGGTCCAGCATCAGGGAGAGTGGGTTGAGAGCAGCCAGCATCAAACTATCCCAGTCCAAAAGAAAAAGTAACCTCTGTCGCTTGCTAGTTAGAGTATAGAAGTAAATATTATTTATCCTTCTACTTAAGAGGACTACTGGGATAAGAGCACTTTCATATGTCCTCAGAGTGTCATTATCCATATGGCAGGTCAGAAATTTCCACACTGCCTAAAACATCTTGACAGCTCAATTGGCATTATTGCTATTTAATGATAATGCTACAGCGTCTATATTTATAGTCACTGAGTTTAAAACAACCTTTGCCCCATATACACTGCTGTTGTGCTTGTAAACAATCATCACCATCAGGTGAACATCACCCATGTGGCCAGTGTTGAAGTACACATTATAGTTATAAATACGGAGGGGAATATGCATTGAAATGGGCTATAAAAAACACCATTGCCAAATGCTGCAGTGGAAGAGACAGTACTATGACTCATAAAATGTTGAAGAAAGTCTAACCTTGAACATATATTCCTTAATGTATTTAATATTCAGGAGAGTGTATTCAGCTGAAGTTTCTGCAGTATTAACAATGGAATTTGAATTTGCACAGATTCAAACTGCAAATTCTGGATTTTAGACTCATTACAAATCGGGATGTGTTTTTACAGTTTCTGGTTTTCACAAAGTTTGAATTTTGAGTCCGTAATCCTAGGCTGAATGAATAACTGAATTTTATCCCGCAGACAAACTTCCCTGGAGTGTTGGTTAGGAGTAAGAAGCAAAACTGACTTCGAGAGCAGTAGTTTTCAAACTTTTCTGTATGGGGGATCCCTGCAAATATGGGCACACTCCCAGGGACCCCATCCTGACTTCCAAAGGTCAGTTTCAGCTGTCCAAGAGAAAGCTGTGCCAAAATTGCAGAAGATGTTTTTTTGTATTAGTTTACACCAATAGAAATGACAAGCCAGTAATCAGCAAATACAGAAACATAGAAAAAATCTGATGACAAATGGATGGAAATTTGATGACCTCATCAACCCTCTGAGATCCCTTCATGGCTGTCCAAAGGATATAGAGACCCCAGTTTGAAAATCTGGACTCCGGAAAGCACAGATACGTAGACACAGATAATCACAGGTGTACACAATCAGGGCAGTGTCCTAGTCCCAACCATCTTCAGCTTCTTCATCAATGACCTTCCCTCCATCATAAGGTCAGAAATGGGGATGTTCGCTAATGATTGCACAGTGTTCAGTTCCATTCGCAACCCTTCAGATAATGAAGCCGTCCGAGCCCGCATGCAGCAAGATCTGGACAACATCCAGGTTTGGGCTGATAAGTGGCAAGAAACATTTGCGCCAGACAAGTGCCAGGCAATGACCATCTCCAACAAGAGAGAGTCTCTCCACCTCCTCTTGACATTCAACGGTATTACCATCGCTGAATCTCCCACAATCAACATCCTGGGGGTCACCATTGACCAGAAACTTAACTGGACCAATTATATAAATACTGTGGCTACAAGAGCAGGTCAGAGGCTGGGTATTCTGCGGCGAGTGACTCACCTCCTGACTCCCTAAAGCCTTTCCACCATCTACAAGGCACAAGTCAGGAGTGTGATGGAATACTCTCCACTTGCCTGGATGAGTGCAGCTCCAACAACACTCAAGAAGCTCCGACACCATCCAGGACAAAGCAGCCAGCTTGATTGGCACCCCATCCACCACCCTAAACATTCACTCCCTTCACCACCGGCACACATTGGCTGCAGTGTGTACCATCCACAGGATGCACTGCAACAACTCGCCAAGGCTTCTTCGACAGTACCTCCCAAACCCGCGACCTCTACCACCTAGAAGGACAAGAGCAGCAGGCACATGGGAACAACACCACCTGCACGTTCCCCTCCAAGTCACACACCATCCCGACTTGGAAATATATCGCCGTTCCTTCATTGTCGCTGGGTCAAAATCCTGGAACTCCCTTCCTAACAGCACTGTGGGAGAACCTTCACCACACGGACTGCAGCGGTTCAAGAAGGCGGCTCACTACCACCTTCTCAAGGGCAATTAGATGGGCAATAAATGCTGGCCTTGCCAGCGACGCCCACATCCCATGAACGAATAAAAAAAACCACACAAATAGAACCACCAATACATATAGTTATAGATGGAGTAAGAAGAAAGTACTTGAATAGATATATTGCATTATCGCCTCTTCAGTACATGCTTCACACCCAATGAATTGCTCTTGAAGTATAGTCGCTTTCAGGTAGGCAAGTGCAACAGCAACTTTGCGCTCAGCAAGATCCCATAAACAACGAATAAGATGAATGACTAGTTCATCTGTTCTTTTCTTGGTGCTGTTAGTTAAGGGAGGAATGTTGGCTAGAACACCTGGAGAGCACCATGCTCTTCTTCGAATACTGCCAACTGATCTTTTATGACCACTGCACAGAAAAACAGACTTTTCAACAATGCAGCACTCCCTCAGTACTGCACTGGGGTGTGATCCTAATTTACATGCTTAGGTCCTCGGGTGGGGCTTAAACCAGTGACCTTCTGACTCAGTTGAGAGGGCTACCAATTGAACCAAGCTGATACTTGATGAGAAAGAAAAACACAGTTACACATGGAGAGATAGTGATAGCCACACAGGGACAGAAAGGGAGAGAGAACCACAGATACACATAGGGACAGAAGTGAGCCAAAGATACACACTGGGACAGACTGTCCACAATCCACAACTTCAGCGATGTGGCAGGCTCTCTTCAGGATTATGACTGGAGTATCTCCATTGGAGTTGATATCATTTAAGGCAGATGTCCATGTTTGTAACAGAAATACAGGAGCTGTTATAATTGCAACTTAGTATTCTTTATCAGTCTATAAAACTCCTACTGAATACCACTGGTAAAGCTTGACACACTGATTCGCCAGTCTGTGAAATTCTCAGACAGTGGCATTACATGGAATTCTGTCCCTTGTACACAGCAGTTCAGAATGAGATGTGCTGCTATGTTCGCCCCAGAATTTACATAACATTAGTGTGTTTTAGGATATCAGAAACAGACATGAGTTCAGAACAGTTATACAGGTTAGATTATTACTTTGATCCCACAAATAAAAAGAGGTATCCATTGCACTACCATGTGCCTTTATTATCTCTGCTTTTAATCAGGTATCAATTGTGGCTGAGAAGCTAGATGGGTAACTTGCTCCCTCTGTTACTTTTGAGTTGGTCACTAGGGGGTGCAAGGGAGTAGTTTATGAATCTTGCCCTGATTTCCCTTCCCTTGGCAGGGATGTGATGTGATGTGAGTGGTTGTTAGCACAAACCCATGTTGCATCACTTTGTGAGCTGCATTTTCTTTAATAACAGAAGCATCCAGATTTTATTTTCATTTATACATCAATGCAAATGGCAAGTCTCAGAGCCATACTACCCAAAATATATTTTATTTGATGGCTTTGTGGCGTTACACTCCACTCTAATTTAAATACTTTTCTGATATCCAATTTTCTGCTTGATTTCTCCAATGTACCCCTCCTGCCCTCCCAAACTCCATCCTACACAAACCCATCCAGAACTCTGTCACTTGTATCCTTTCTTGTACCAAGTCCTGCTCACCAATCATCCCTGTCCTCGCTGACCTGCGCTGGCTCTCCATCCTGCAGTGGGTGGACTTTACCTTCATCAAAACCTTGCATGACCTCGCTCCACTTCACTCTGCAACCTCTTCCATTCCTACACCCCACCTCGCACCCTCTTCTTCTGAGTCTGGACTTCTGTGCATTCTATCTCTTCTGTCTGTTTCATCAGAACCTTCAGCCGTCATGGCCTGAGAAATTCCTCAGAGCTGCTCCTGCTTTGCCGCAGTAACTTTTCTGGAAGTGCGGGAGAAACTCAGTTTACACGGGAGCAGCTCTGATTAAATTCCCGGCCTCGGACTGGAATTCTCTCCCAAAACCTTTCTAACTTGATTCACCTCATCCCACCTTCAAAAGCTTCTTCAAAATCTATTTCTTTGACATCGCCTTTGGTCACCACCTGCAGCCCTTCTCTCAATCCCTGCTTGGTGTTCAAATTGCTCCCCGGTCCACATTCCCTGCCTTGGGATGTTCAAGGTTCTGTATAAATTTGATTTGTTGATATTGTGTGGAGGATATACTGTGCAGAGTACCACCTCAACCAGTCAAATGCTTTTTCAGCATCAAATAAAAGCATAGGGCTACCATTCTCCCTGTAGAACATAAACAGTTCAATATCAGATTTCATCATCTGAGGCACGTCTACCCTTATAAAGCACATCCAAAACTCTTATTTTTCCAAAACAAAGATTATTCACCTGGAACAGTCATTGTATTGGCTTGCCATTACTTGTCGTGCACAAGATCATGCATAATAAGTACGTCAGACATTTCTGTCATTAACTGAGCAGTGCAACAATAGAGTTTTATCACTATATATAAGTGTCACATTGACTTGAATTTAGTAAAGCACAGAATCCTTAAGTAGTGTGGCAAACTATGTGAATGTGGATTTTCGCTGGCTAAATGCCAAAATCTTCTACATATATAATCAAGCATTAGCATACTTTTAGCTGTCCAACTTCAACAAAATTAGATTGAGTGAAAAATACAGGCACTGTGAATATTAACCTTGCTTTACTTTGAATTTGGTCTTTGAATCTGTCCACTGGTGCTTGGCTAGACAATTAATATCATAAGTTACTTATTCACTTTTCACTATTTCACTGTTTACAGTGGTGGGTTTATGCTGCATGAGCTCCATATAAACTCCACTCGATAGTGAATCCAACAGTATAATTCATCCTCTTCCTTTTTTCTGCTGAGCATCAGTTGGGCTGTACTTAATACAGGATAAAGTTATAATCAATGTCGAAGATTAACGTATGGTTAAATTCATTGTATAGCTGACATGTTGACAGCTTTCAATTTACAAGTATGTCCAGGTACATTTAAGTCTATTTTAGTACATTACTGATAAGCTGCTAGCTTCATACAACATCATGCTTCAATGTTGGCCAGAAGAGCGGGGTGGATTTGTCTCCTTCTGGTCACTCGTGTTTGCCTGCAAGGTTGATCTCCGTTTGTGGCTGTATATTTTCTTTCTTTTTTATTTGTTTTTGGTGTTTGCTTCTCTTCCTGGTAAACCTAAACTTACCTTCTGTTCTCAAAAACCTACAAATAATATTCTAAAACATTTGCCCATATGTGACTACACTGTTGAACCCTATGAAGTCACACTCTTCATATTTTCTCAGCTTAGACTTGCTTCATAAGTTGTTCTGAACTCCCGAATTTCTTTCAAAATCTCTTGACTTCACTTCTCAAGACCTTTTCTTGTAGCTTCGATAACTTTCTTCTTTCTGCCACTGTTTACTGATTTGGGTGTGAAAACTCCAATATTTCATACACTAAAATCCCTTTTCCCTCCTGTTTGTCAGGTGACCAATCAAAATGATCCATTTGTCAAAAGGATTCACTTTTTAAATGTCACTCATTTGTGATGGGCATCTGCCAAGAACTTTTGATGATCAAGTTTCAATCAGCTGAGCAATGCCATCCTGACACTATGATGTTTCACCATTTGTTTCTTGGATTTGATCAAAAATGAGACTGCATTGTTCTCTTGTCTATCATTATGTACCACGATAGGCTTAGTTACTACTCGACTGCCATGGGAGCAAACTAAAGAAGACTTTGGGCTGGATTCTCCTCTGCAACCCTGCGTGAAATCAAACAGGATTGTGGCAGAAAATGAGGGAAAATTTGGGTGGTGAGGCCTTCCGCCACCAAAGGAGGATTTTCATGAGTGGAGAATTCTCTGCTAAATTCCTTGATAAGTGCTTGTTTGATTCAGTTGTTTACGGTACCATTTCCTTTTCGTTGCCTTTGCAGCTGGTCCATGACTGGACCTCTCTCCCATCTTGATGCTGTATGTTGCAGAGGTTGCATCACCCAGGATTTACTGCGGCTCTGCACCCAGAGTTCTCCAAATTGTCAAATTTATCCCCTGGTTTCCAGTGGGATTAAAACACAAACAATGCATCAAACGCTGCTCGTAGCTTTGCACTTTGTGGGAAGCTGACCTTTTTTCAGTACTGCAGAAGATCTCTCAGGCAATCTTTCTGCAACAGTAAAATTTTCCACTTTATGAATCATATTATTTCTTTGACCTCCACATTTATGATGAAATCAAAAGAAAGAAATACTTTTATAAAACACACCAATAACAGTGACTCTGAATGATCAGAGTGAACTATCTTCTGAATACTTCCAAGCAAAAATGAACAAAGGTACTGTATTACACCAGACTAAAAATACAATATTGTCAAATCATGAAAGATATGACTACTTCTAAAATAAAAAATCCTGAATGCTATGAATATTGTAAAATACAACGATGCAAACTTAGTGGTGAGACACTATACAAAGCTCTGAACTCTTAGAGTAAAATCCTTTCTTTTGTAAGGTCAATGGCGTTAGTTAGATTTGAAGCAACAAACCCTGTTTCAACTGTGACTCAAAAGGCACAATCCGAATTACAGAACCTGACAACCCAGTTCAAACTCATTTTCTCAATTAATCCTTCACTAGTCACAGCTATTGTGACAGGTACCATGTTTTGCTGTGGGCAAAAAGCTTTAACAATTTTGAGACCTGAATATGACATGACGTTTGATGTGCAGTTTCTACTGTTACTCTAGTGTCCCTTCTCCTGAAGGACGTTCCAAGATGAGGAGTTTTCCCCATAGCCTCAACCTTTGACTGGACTCTGAGTTATTTCGGGCAACCTGTGAAACACAACAGATGTCCAAATATTCCTGGTGCGATTCTTACAGAGCCTTCTATTTTAGCAGTCTCAGCTATTGAATCTTCTGGAGGGGTACCTCTTGCTGTCTCTGTTTGAATCAAGTCAGTGATTGATATGTGAGTTCCTTTGTTCTGATAATTAATATAAAGAGTTTTGCATATTTTGCTTTTCTTGGCTCTCTGCCAAAAACAATTGTGCAAGTTAATACCAGTTTCCTAATCGCTGTTCTCAATGGGGAATGTTAATATAGACAAGTTGATGCTTCTGCATTTTCCTAACCTTTTCACACATTGAATGGCATTACTGATTTAAACTAATCAGAGACCAAATTAAACATGAGACCTCAAACATTTGAGCAGCAGAAAGCAAACAAGTTCTTAATTTATAGTTTTTTTAATATTTCATTTTTCTAGATTTGTTTTGATCCCTACATTTTAAAAAATATTTTTTAGTGGTATACTGGAGAGAAAATCAAAAATAAAGTGTTGCAGACTGGATCAGATGTTATAGTCCAAGATGTGAGATTTGCTTTGGTCAGCCAGGACACATGTCTGACACGTACAAAAACCTACCACCATCTTTAAGGTTCTCCAAATGAAACTTCAGTGATATCCACAGAGCTAGACTTCCTGTTTGTCTGAGACAGAATACACAATTCCTCCCTTTATGACACACCACACTTTATCTTAATCCTGAAAGTTTAGGTGCAGGTTGGCAAGATCCAAGACTTTGGGAGCCCCCTAATTGCATGCAAGGGTATTTTGAGAGTTTAACCAGCTAAAAGCTGCATGGACTACCGTACTGGCAAGCTTCTTGTTACTTGTCCAGACTGGATCACCCAGCTGTTAGAGCTGTGTTGTCCAATAGAAGTCGCTGACTAGCCACAGGCGTGGCTACGGCGACACTATTTTAGCAAATGCCATGCACACAATACCGGTAAATGTACTTCATGTGTATGTTTACTTAACAAACATCTACCTCCATTCAGTGTGAAACTTTGCAGACTTTTTCCTTCATCAACATTTGGAATGATGGTAGGAATTTATTAGACAGTGAGCGATACTTTGACTTCATCCGAGCAGTTGCTGAGAATATTAACTTGCACAACGAGATGTGCCAGACCTGCCCCTGCTCTCCATCCAAAGAGTTGGATGTTACTTTCCCTTTGCTATGATGTGCTCTGTTGGAGCCGCTTGTTATTGGTTGGACTTGCTTCCTTCTGCCGGCCTGAAGCAGTTATTCTGATTGGTACAGGGTCTTACAGGTTAAATTATGAGGACTGGTTGCATAAACCTGGCTTTATTCCCTTGAGTTTAGAAGCTTGACGGGCGATCTAATTGCAGTCTTTAAAATGATAAAGGGATCCCATAGGGTGGGAGCAGTGAAATTATTTCCTCTGCTGGAAGAATGGGGCCTGAACAAGGGGGCACAATCTTAAAATTAGAGCTAGGCCATTTAGGAGGGAAAACAGAAAGCACTTCAGGTAGCAGTTGTTAAGTTTAGCAGAAAATAATAAATAGTTTGCAACTGCTGTCCTAAACTATAACGCAAATAATATTCTTATGCAACAGTTCTTTTCCTTGTTTCACCATCTAGAGAAGCCATTTGGTCTGACGATCTCTCTTTGGCTCCAGGTGGTCACCATGATTTGAAAAAGACAGGTTGATAAGTGCCTTCAAAAAAGTGACTGGAGCCAAGCAGATTTAAGTAACTATGTTAAACCTTTAAAAAAGCTGCCTATCAAATGCGTATTTGGACAAATCCCACAAGTATATTTGAATTGAATAGCTTGGCCCCTCCCTTGGAATTCAGGCGCATCAAAACAATTAAATTCTCCAACCGTTTTATTTAGTTAATGTGGGATATGATTTCAGTAAGTGAAGCTGGGTTAACCACTCATGTATCATAGGGCTAAAGAAGCCAATACCATGCTAAATCTTAGACAAAAATGCTTCATTTTTGTGACAAAGGCATCAACGGGATCATTATTAATATCATACAGAGCGATTTCAATCCATGAATTGTGAAGGGAGACAGAACTGAACTTGTTTTCATTGGAGAAAACAAAACTGAGGTACAACATAATCAAGATCATTAAAGTGATGAAAGGCATTATGGACATGTAAGCCTGTTATTTCACTTGGAATTTGATTGTGGAATATGAGGCCATGATCATAAAATCAACAAGCCTGCTGTGAGGCAAGAGAGCTCAAGATTTCTTTTTCCCCCACAGAGCGGAATTAGTAGAATAGGTTCCAAGCAAAATCAGTTAATGCTGTATCAATTAACATAATTTAAATGCAGCTGGATAAATACCTGATTTAGAATAGCAATGAAGGTTATGTGCATAAGCATTTTTATAAATGATCAACTGAGCTTAAGAGCCTGATAGCTCTCATGCTGTTGCGATCATGGAAATGTCATTGGTGGAAAGCCAGCTGGTCACTATTCAATAATGTAGGTTCTCAAGTGAGACTGATAGTCTGAAATTTCACTAGATTATTTTAGGATGTCATTTTACAAAGCTTTACCTTGTTTAAAGTTTTGTTGTGATTACCGCCATCCCTGAGATTCAATAAGTCCATGATGAGGCAAATTGTACATGGCCATTTGAAGGAATAGAATTGATAGGCCTAAAGGCCTTTCTCTTTCCTTACTTTCTTATGTAGGCAGACAGAGCTCCTAGCCCAGAAAAATCCCACATTGACTTTTATAAGAAACTCCAACCCAAATTGCCACCTTTGCGAGATATAGGAACATAGGAACAGGAGTAGGCCATTCAGCCCCTCGTGCCTGCTCTGCCATTTCATAAGATCATGGCTGATCTGTGATCTAACTCCATATACCCGCCTTTGGCCCATATCCCTTAATACCTTTGATTGCCAAAAAGCTATCTATAATTCAACATGTCACCAACCAGCAAGTACATATAGCAATAATGTACAGATTTTAAAGTAAACACAAAATCCCAGCAAAAGTGAAACTTTAAATACATATAGCTGGGGTATTGTGTTCAATCCTGGGCACCATACTTTAGGTAGGATGTCAAGGCCCAAGAGAGGGTGCAGAAGAGATTTACTAGAATGGTAGAAGGGATGAGGGACTTCAGTTATGTGGAGAGACTGGAGTAGCTGGGGTTGTTCTCCTTAGAGCAGAGAAAGTTGAGAAGAGATTTGATAGAGTAAATAAGGGAAAACTGTTTCCAGTGGCAGAAGGGTTGGTAACCAGAAGACACAGATTAAAAGTGATTGGCAAGAAAAACAGAGGCGACATGAGGAAACATTTTTTAAGCAGCAAGTTGTTATGATCTGGAATGCACTGCCTGAAAGGGTGGTGGAAACAGATTCAATAGTAACTTTCAAAAGGGAATTGGATAAATACTTGAAAGGAAAAAAAATTACATGGCTATGGGGAAAGAGCAGGTGTGTGACTTGGAGGGGAACATGCAGGTGGTGTTGTTCCCATGTGCCTGCTGCTCTTGTCCTTCTAGGTGGTAGAGGTCACGGGTTTGGGAGGTGCTGTCGAAGAAGCCTTGGCGAGTTGCTGCAGTGCATCCTGTGGATGGTACACACTGCAGCCAATGTGTGCCGGTGGTGAAGGGAGTGAATGTTTAGGGTGGTGGATGGGGTGCCAATCAAGCGGGCTGCTTTATCTTGGATGGTGTCGAGCTTCTTGAATGTTGTTGGAGCTGCACTCATCCAGGCAAGTGGAGAGTATTCCATCACAGTCCTGACTTGTGCCTTGTAGATGGTGGAAAGGCTTTGGGGAGTCAGGAGGTGAGTCACTTGCCACAGAATACACAGCCTCTGACCTGCTCTTGTAGCCACAGTATTTATATGGCTGGTCCAGTTCAGTTTCTGGTCAATGGTGACCCCCAGGATGTTGATGGTGGGGGATTCGGCGATGGTAATGCCGTTGAATGTCAAGGGGAGGTGGTTAGATTCTTTCTTGTTGGAGATGGTCATTGCCTGGCACTTGTCTGGCACGAATGTTACTTGCCACTTATCAGCCCAAGCCTGGATGTTGTCCAGGTCTTGCTGCATGCGGGCTCGGACTGCTTCATTATCTGAAGGATTGCGAATGGAACTGAACACTGTGAAAACACTGCAGAATCCCCATTTCTGACCTTATGATGGAGGGAAGGTCATTGATGAAGCAGCTGAAGATGGTTGGGCCTAGGACACTGCCCTGAGGAACTCCTGCAGCAATGCCCTGGGGCTGAGATGATTGGCCTCCAACAACCACTACCATCTTCCTTTGTGCTAGGTATGATTCCAACCACTGGAGAGTTTTCCCCCTGATTCCCATTGACTTCAATTTTACTAGGGCTCCTTGTTGCCACAATTGGTCAAATGCTGCCTTGATGTCCAGGGCAGTCACTCTCACCTCACCTCTGGAATTCAGCTCTTTTGTCCATGTTTGGACCAAGGCTGTAATGAGGTCTGGAGCCGAGTGGTCCTGGCAGAACCCAAACTGAGCCTCGGTGAGCAGGTTATTGATGAGTAAGTGCCGCTTGATAACACTGTCGACGACACCTTCCATTACTTTGCTGATGATTGAGAGTAGACTGATGGGGCGGTAAATGGCCGCATTGGATTTGTCCTGCTTTTTGTGGACAGGACATACCTGGGCAATTTTCCACATTGTCGGGTAGATGCCAGTGTTGTAGCTGTACTGGAACAGCTTGGCTAGAGGCGCGGCTAGCTCTGGAGCACAAGTCTTCAGCACTACAACCGAGATGTTGTCGGGGCCCATAGCCTTTGCTGTATCCAGTGCACTCAGCCGTTTCTTGATATCACGTGGAGTGAATCGAATTGGCTGAAGATTGGCTTCTGTGATGGTGGGGATATCGGGAGGAGGCCGAGATGGATCGTCCACTTGGCACTTTTGGCTGAAGATGGCTGCAAACGCTTCAGCCTTGTCTTTTGCACTCACGTGCTGGACTCCGCCATCATTGAGGATGGGGATGTTTGCAGAGCCTCCTCCTCCCTTTAGTTGTTTAATTGTCCACCACCATTCACGACTGGATGTGGCAGGACTGCAGAGCTTTGATCTGATCCGTTGGTTGTGGAATCGCTTAGCTCTGTCTATAGCATGTTGCTTCCGCTGTTTAGCATACACGTAGTCCTGAGTTGTCGCTTCACCAGGTTGGAACCTCATTTTTAGGTACGCCTGGTGCTGCTCCTGGAATGCTCTTCTACACTCCTCATTGAACTAGAGTTGATCCCCTGGCTTGTTGGTAATGGTAGAGTGAGGAATATGCCAGGCCATGAGGTTACAGATTGTGCTGGAATACAATTCTGTTGTTGCTGACGGCCCACAGCACCTCATGTTTGCCCAGTTTTGTTCTGAATCTATCCCATTTAGCACGGTGGTAGTGGCACACAACACGTTGGATGGTGTCCTCAGTGCAAAGACGGGACTTTGTCTCCACAAGGACTGTTCAGTGGTCACTTGTATCAGTACTGTCATGGACAGATGCATCTGCAATAGGTAGATTGGTGAGGACGAGGTCAAGTAGGTTTTTCCCTTGTGTTGGTTTGCTCACCACCTGCCGCAGGCCCAGTTTGGCAGCTATGTCCTTCAGGACTCGGCCAGCAGTGGTGCAACCGAGCCACTCCTTGGTTGATGGACATTGAAGTCCCTCACCCAGAGTACATTCTGTACCCTTGCTACCCTCAGTGCTTCACATGGAGGAGGACTGATTCATCAACTGAGAGAGGGTGGTAGGTGGTAATCAGGAGAAGGTTTCCTTGCCCATGTTTGACCTGATGCCATGAGATTTCATGGGGTCCAGAGTCAATGTTGAGGACTCCCAGGGCCACTCCCACCTGACTGTATATCACTGTACTGCCACCTCTGGTGGGTCTGTCCTGCCGGTGGGATAGGACATACCCAGGGATGGTGATGGAAGAGTCTGGGACGTTGGCTTTGTCAGGCTGTTGCTTGACTAGTCCGTGGGACAGCTCTCCCAATTTTTGGCACAGGTCCCCAGATGTTAGTGAGGAGGACTTTGCAGGGTCAACTGGGCTTGGTTTGCATTTGTTGTGTCCAGTGCCTAGTGGTCCGTCCAGTTTTACTCTTATTATGACTTCTTTTTGCGAGATTTTACAACTGAGTGGCTTGCTTGGCTATTTCAGCGGGCAATTAAGAATCAACCGCATTGCTGTGGGTTTGGAGTTACATGTAGGCCAGACCAGGTAAGGACGGCAGCTTTCCTTCCCTAAAGGGATTAGTGAACCAGATGGGTTTTACGACAATCTGGTAGTTTCATAGCCACCATCATTGATACTAGTATTTTAATTCTAGATTTTGTTTAATTAATTGAATTTAAATTCCCAAGCCGGATTTGAACTTATGACTCCAGATTATTAGTTTGGGCCTGCTGGATTACTAGTAACATAACCACTATGCTACCGTACCTGCTTTCATCTGCATCCTATTGTTATACCACCTAATATGTATGTAATTAAAAGTCTCTCATTTAGCAAGTGTCCATAGCATGACACCTTTCAATGGTGTCAAATCTAAAATAGTGGCTTCAGAGATGTCATACCCAAGGCCTCAGTGATCCAAAGTCCCAGTTGGACAAAAATCTGTGATTGGCTGAAATAACCGGATAGCTGCTAGATTATCTGTTAAATTGTCTTTTGAGTTTGAGTGCCAACCATGACTGGAGCACATTATCTGGGCTGACACTTCACTGCAGTACTGAGGAATTGCTGCATTGTCATCTTTCAGATGAGATTTTAAATCAAGGCTCCATTTGCCTTTCAGGCATCAATCAAAGAAGAGCAGAGAGTTTTCCTGGTATCCTTGGTTAGCGTTTCTCCCTCAATCAATACTACCAATAGAAAAGATTATTCATCTCACTTGTTGTGTGCAAATAGGCTGCTGCAGTTGCCTGCATAACAACAGTGACTACACTTCAAAAGTTATTCATTGACTGATAAGCACTTTGGGATGTGCTGGGGTTATGAAAGAAGCTGTATAAATGCAATTTCTCTCTTTCTTTCTGAAGTATTCCAAAATCTGATTGACTCGATGTGGATGAATCAAAAGTAGTCAAAAGGACTAATAAAGAATGAGGAACCAGCAAAAAGGTGCAAAATCAAATCACTCAATTGTTTTACAATGTCTCCCTTTCACAAACCAGCAATTACCAGAAAATTGTCCAATCAAATCACTAAAATAATTTCATCACACTATTTATGATTACTATTTTTGTTCTTTGCTCAGGTCAGCTAGAAATAACATTTACAATATGAGGAACAGTTAATAATGACACTATTTTGAAAAAAAATCACGTAACATAATTGCAAGATTGGTTATTTAGTATTAAAAATGCCTGCATGAAGTTTCCCCCACATAGGCCTAATCTTATGTCAAGATCCTGAGTTGGGCTATTCAGCAGCTATTGACAAATTCTATGTGTATGCATGTAGAAGTCTGAGACAGAAAGATATTGATGCATATTGTTTTAGTTTTTACCCTACTCTTGTGGAACTACAATACCATAGTGCACCACAACAACCTAGGTCACATGAAAATGAAGTAGAAAAGCACTGGAGGGTTTCAGCTCCAGTTAACCATTTGTTTGTGTGTGAGAAAGATGCATTTTGCAGGTTGTAGTTTTCAACATGTTTCAATGAAACTACAATACCCTGTAGCACGCTGTGACTATCAGACAATGAAAACAATTTACTTTTTCAAAAGTTTATACTACTTAAGCCATTATATAAAATTCTGAGCTAATGGTATCCTTCGAGGAAGATTATTTTTGTATTACTAGAGGGGGTGTAATGTTTGCAATGGGTTCGATCATGACGTGTTTTGATACTGACCTTAGACACTGTGTATGGAGTTAGTTAGCCAGCGAGGCCCAGAACATGGCAAATGACACCAGTTACGTGCTGGCCATTGGCAACTCGACATTGGGAAACAACCTCCCCAGGCAATGAAATGCCAACGATAGCTTCAACAAGGACTATAGATCTAGTGTGAGGAGTAAGAGGAAGAAAATAATTCTTATTTCATCATAGAAAAAGAAGGAAGGTATTTGGAAGAAAAGAGAAAATAAATCAATATTGCAAATGCACCATAGAGGTGGAGCAAAAAATGAACATTTTATAACATACATAACAGAGCAAAAGAGGTTTTGGAAAGGGAAGAACAAACAAAATTGGTTGCACCATAAGTTATTATGGCAAAGTGGCAGATAAATGTATTGGAAATATCTGTGAGGCAAGTATCTTTCAGTGTGTAATAAAATAAATTCAAGTCAGTTATGTGATCTTTTCCTTCAGTAAATTTGCTATGTTACAGTGATTGGCAAACAACTGTTGCATTTAAGAAACAACTGGATAATGATAAACACCAGAAACTGCCTTCCAGCTTCCAGATTACCAGTGAATGTTGCAAACAAAGATTAACTAGCAATGACATGAATCTTTCAGGCGTATATTCCATGAGTGAGCTAGGTAAAGGTTGTGAATTAACTTGTCCACCTATGCTAACATCCTGCTACCAACTTTTACTCAGTAACGTATTCGCACATTAGCCAGCCCTTTATTTCAGATGAATGATGATTAATGCATAATTTCACGATGCTTTGCCCTGTAGTTAGAGCAGGTCACTATAACACCTCAAGGGGAAACTAAAAAGCATAAAGTGATATAAAACTCAATGTCTAAACTTTGATATCAGTGACAAGAAATTGGTTTCAAAAGTGTTAGTTTCCTTTATTACAATGGCCCAGAATGTGCTGTCAATATAATGGTGAGGCTCAATGTGCTCGCCGTTATTTATACGCAAATGGTACAACAACTTCAGGCCGGGGCAGATGCGTGGTTAAACATGGATATCCAAAAGTTGCTGTCTGAGTTACGGCGCTTCGCCGGTAGCTTTGTGAAAACGGCATCACGTTATCTGCCTCACAACTGAAATGCATCGAATGACATGAAGTTGCTGTATTTGTGCGGTAGATACGAACTAAACTTGCCGCAGAAAGTTAAGTCGTCATTTCAAGTCCAAGTACACTTTTAATGATGTGATAAGTGTAAATTACTGCCAATCAACCTCTCTGGCACTGAAAATTAACTATTACAAGCGCGGAGTCTCATTCCTTCAGGTTTTAATTGTTGGAGATTTTAAAAATGTAAAATTTTAAATTTTTACATTTTTTTTACTTCTCCTTTCTCTTTTTTTCTCTCTCTTATCCAATCTTTCTTTCTCTCTCTTTATTTCTCTTTCTGTGCCTGATTTGATATTGAATTCACCCACTCTAATTTACACTTCCTTCTCAGTCCTTGTGCTGTTTATTTTACAATCCTTCAATCTGATTTGTTAAGGAGATAGTCACTTGCTTGCCCTGTTCACTCAGGTCCCAGATGCCCTGTTTCCCTTGCTGCGATGTTATCAGCTCACACTTTCAGCAACTTGCCACGCAAAAAATGTTAAAACCTAAACATGCAAGGCCAAGTCTCATGAACGGCAGACACCATTAGATGCACTGCCAAAGCAAAATTTGGCCCAATGCTTCATTAGATTGTCTGTTACTCTGTACTGCGGTGAATATAACACAGCCATTTTCAGATTTTGGACAGCCATCACTCTGTTGAACCATCACAGTGAGGAAACAGAAAGGTGTTGAACTGACGGCTTACTATGGATATAAAAGTTCTCATCTTGTCACTGCAATAGGGTGTTAATAATGATGTGTGTTTGATAAAAAAAAACACAAAGCGTGGTGGCTGTAAACTGTGGAATAACAGCATTAAAATAAATGTGAAAATACTCAACTGGAGGAAGGCCAATTTCAATGAGTTGAAAGGGGATCTAGCCCAGGTAGATTGGAATCAAACATTAACAGATAAAACCATAAATGACCAATGGGAGGCTTTCAAAGAGGAGATAGTTTGGGTACTGACTAGACACATTGCCACGAGGGGGAAAGGAAGGGCATCCAAAACTAGAGCTCCTTGGATAACTAAAGATATAGAGATTAAAATTAAACAGAGAAAGGAGACTATGATAAATGTCAGGCTCATAATATAGTAGAGGTCCAAGCTGAATACATAAAGTACAGAGGAGATCTAAAAAAGAAAATAAGAGGGGTAAAGAGAGAGTATGAGAATAGATTAGCGGCCAGCATAAAAGGGAACCCAAAAGTCTTTTATAAACATATAAATAGTAAAACGGTAATCAAAGGAAGGGTGGGGCCGATTAGGGACCAAAAAGGAGATCTTCTAGTGGAGGCAGAGGGTATGGCTGAAGAACTAAATCAGCACTTTGCCTCTGTTTTCACAAAAAAAAGTTTGCTGCTAATGTCGAAGTAAAGGGGGAGGTAGTAGAGAAATTGGATAGGATAAAAATAGATAAAGAGGAGGTGCTTAAAATGTTGCCAGCGCTCAAAGCAGAAAGGTCACCCGGTCTGGATGGGATGCATCCTAGGTTGCTGAGGGAAGTAAGGGTAGAGATAACGGAGGCTCTGGCCACATTCTTTCAATCCTCCTTAGATATGGGGATGGTGCCAGAGAACTGGAGGATTACAAATGTTACAACCCTATTCAAAAAAGGGGAGAGGGATAAACCCAGCAACTATAGGCCAGTCAGCCTAATGTCGGTGGTGGGGAAACTTTTAGAGACAATAATCCAAGACAAAATGATTTGTCACTTGGAAACTTGATAAATAAATGACAGCTAGCATGGATTTATTAAAGGAAAATCATGTTTGACTAACTTGATTGAGTTCTTTGATGAAGTAACGGAGAGGGTTAATGAGGGTAGTGTGGTTGATGTTGTATATATGGACTTTCAAAAGGCGTTTGATAAAGTACCACATAATAGACTTGTCAGCAAAATTGAAGCCCATGGGATTAAAGGGACAGTGGCTGTGTGGAGACGAAAATGGCTAAGGGACAGAAAGCAGACAGTATTGCTAAATGGTTGTTCTTCAGACAGGAGGGAAGAATACAGGAGTCGGTATTAGGACCACTGCTCATTCTGATATGTATTAATGGCCTGGACTTGGTTATACAGGGCACAATTTCAAAGTTTGCAGATGGCACGAAACTCAGAAATCTAGTAAACAATGTGGAGGATAGTAAAAGACTTCAGGAGGACATAGATAGACTGGTGAAATGGGCAGACACATGGCAGGTGAAATTTAACAGAGAAAAATGTGAAGTGATGTATTTTGGTAGGAAGAACGAGGAGAGGCAATATAAACTAAATGGTACAATTTTAAAGAGGGTGCATGAAAAGAGAGACCTGGGGGTGTATGTGCACAAGTCTTTGAAGGTATCAGGACAAGTTGAGAAGGCTGTTAAAAAAGCATATGGGATCCTTGGGTTTATAAACAGAGGCATAGAGCACAAAAGCAAGGAAGTTATGCTAAACCTTTACAAATCACTGGTTAGGCACCAGCTGGAGTATTAAGTCCAATTCTGGGCACCAACTTCAGGAAGGATGTCAAGGCCTTAGAGAGGGTGCAGAGGATATTTACTAGAATGGTACCAGGGATGCAGGACTTGAGTTACGTGGAGAAAATAGTTCCCCTTGGAGCAGAGAAGGTTAAGGGAAGATTTAATAGAGGTGTTCAAAAACCTGAAGGTTTTTAGTGTTTCCAGTGGCAGAAGGATTGGTAACCAGAGGACACAGATTTAAAGTAATTGGCAAAAGAACCAGAGGGGATATGAGGAGAATTTATTTTGATGCAGTGAGTTGTTATGATCTGGAATGCACTGTCTTAAAGGATGGTGGAAGCAGATTCAATAATATTTTTCAAAAGGGATCTGAATAATTACTTGAAGGGGAAAATTTACAGGGCTACGGGGTAAGGGCATGGGAATGGGACTAATTGGACAGCTCTTTCAAAGAGCGGGCACAGGCACAATGGGCTGAACGGCCCCCTTCTGCGCTGCATCATTCTATGATTCTATGAACCAAAAAATTTGATGATGGCAATAAGAAGTTAACAATTCATATTTATGTTGTTATAATACTATGAGAATTTTTCATTTCATAAACATTTTGTAAATATGCATGTACAGAACCTGAACAAGTTAGCTGGTCTGTCTGTGAAAACCCTGTACCCTTTGGAAACTGGGTGATAGTCTATCACAGGTCAGTTGACTGGAAGTGCAGAATGCAGTGTCATGTGCAGGTAACGAGTTTGCAGTATCAGAGCAGAGATTGCATTGTTGTGAATGTATGATGACAGCAGAGATTTGATTTTCACTTGCACAGTGTAACTTATATCTTGTTTAAATATTTTACAATGTAATAATGAGGATGGACTATTACTGAATCCCAAAAGAGTAATACCAATGCTGCAGAGTATACAAAGCATACTCAGTTTTCCAGATATGTTAAAGCTCACAGCAGTTTGCTTTAATCTCTGCCAATGTAATTGGAATGGTACCGTACAGAGAAAGGACCATTTGTCTCCTATTGAATAAACATTGGCACACAGGAGCATGAACAGCTTGTAATTAGAAAATTGTGGAAGTTAGGCATGCAAAAAGGTTGCTGGGTTCATTTTTATTACACTACTTTCTGGTAAATAGCAGGAATAAAGTTGCAAGAGTGTGGCTCATCTTATTTTTTGCGCTTTGTTAGAAATGCTGGATAGTTGTCTCAGTGAAACATCAGAGTATTCCTGGAAGGCTTAATGAAGCTCATAACATTGTCGAGAGGTTCTACTCATGAGGGGTGAGTGAATCTGCTCCTAAGATGCACCAACTCAAAATGTGCTTATGGACACCTGTGGGGCACAATTACACAGTTTTGCAATCCCTGCATAAATAGGATATGATGTTAAACAGTTACCTTTTGTGCCACTACATCTTATAATCCTGACTTCATTGGCATAGTTCTATTCAGCAAAAAGTACCATAGCAGCAGACAAAGTACTTGTTCTTCATTTTGAACTTCAATTCCCATTGAGGGATTTTTCAAGCTGTGTGGTCAATCATTTCTAAAAAAAGATGAAGCTGCCTCATGTAAAACAGTAGGGAGAACTACATCACACTATTGCTTCAAAAATGCATGTCCTTTTCATGCATTTTACATTACAGTTCTAAGATAACAGATTATCTGGTCATTATCACATTGCTGTTAGTCGGACCTTGCTGTGCGCAATTTGGCTGCCGCATTTCCTACATTGCAACAATGACTACACTTCAAAAGCACTTCATTGACTGTTAATCGCTATGGGACGTCCCGAGGGATGAAAGGTGCTATATAAATGCAATTCTTTCTTTTAATAATATGAAAAAATATTCCTACATTTTCCAGTCCATATATTAAAAGTAAATGCTAAGTATCCAACAGTGAACTATGATAAATATCCTGACTCGCACATGCAAAATATCCACTTGCAAAGGAAGCAGAAAGCTGTCACTTGGTACAGTTTGAGTCATCGCTCTTGGGGAAAAGAGCGTGAGGGCAGAAAACAGGCAGAAATATTGGGAGTAAGGGGAGATTTGACTGAATCAAAAGGGGACACAGGATATTTTTGAAACATCACAGTATTGGGATTGGGTGGAGGTGGGAGGAATCCTTTAAAGGGACAATCTCATTCCCTTGCACACAAATATCCTCCATCCAATTTCCAACAAAACATCTTTGGGAAAATTAAGAAAAGATCTCCAGAGGTCTCAGGCCATAAACACGGAATCAGAAGGACTTAAATATGTATTGGTAGCTGTGTGATTTAGAAGATTTCATTACATATAGATTATATTTTGATGTACAGTACTCAGATATTTTCCGAATATAACTAAACAGTGAGAAGTTTGATTTAGACAGTGCTTTAAAGTCTGTTCAGGATTTTTGATGAGGCTCAGATCTTTATAGAATTTCTAACCAAGAAGCTTAAATCATTTAGAACTGTTTGGAAAGTACAAATACTGCCAGGTTAAAATACTTGAGTATATGAAATGCATTAAAATCTGTTTTAAGACCATTAAGGGGTTTACTTTCCTTTTTTTTCTCTATTTAGTGTACTAGTTAATACATCTGTGTTAAATTTCTGTTTGCATTACTTGAACACAGTTATTAATAATCATTTTAAAATAGCACGTTAGGAATTAAAATAGTAGAGTCAGGAATTTAACATGAACACTTTAATCAGTGCAATAAAAATAGTACACAGTGAAAATTAAATCTGTGGATTTGATAGAATATTGTGCTATGTTGAAGAAAGTAATCTCAAGTTTTTTGGTTATAGTTCTGGGGGTTTAGCTCTATTAGGGCAGATAGGGAATGGGAGGATGTTTGGAATACAGCTTTCGGACGTCTGAGACGGCAGGTTCGTGGCGGGGGGAGGGCTCCAAAAATCGGGGATTTCCGGGGCGGGTCCGAAGCCCGGCTCCAACCAGCCCATTTCCAGGTTCCCCAGTGACGCGCTTAGATGCGCGCAGCCCCCGCATGCGGGACTCCCGTCGGCAATTAAAGCCGGCGGGATGCCACTTAAACCAATTAATTAGACAGTTCAGGTCGTTTGCAGACCTGATTTGTAGGATATTTTAGGAGGGGTGGGATTTTCAACTCAACTGAGCGTATTTCCTGTACTGGGGGAAACACTCCCAGTTGAAATGGACGTTTTGCAGCCACCAGCCTGTGGCAGCTGCAAAGTTCCATTTGACAGGTGGGGGGGGGAGACCCTCACTCATTGCAGGAGGCCACTCTGTCACTTTGGACAAAGTTTGGCCTTCACCACCCTCCTCCTAACAATAAAATTCACAAACGTGCAATCTCAACCCCAGTGTGCGGACACATTTACCTACCTTGCAGACCCCCTGAAACGTACATCTTCCGGATGGAGGCCGCCATAGCTGCAGTCATGACCTCTTCGGAGGACAAACAGCATCACCAGCCTCACCAGCCACGCCGTCCACCTCTGACACGTGGAGCTCCACAACACAGTGCTGTGACACATCCACCTGCACAGCAGGAGGGAGGGCAACTGCAGAGAGAGATGCATCGCAGAAGGCACTACCCTTGCCACAGGGTCCACAGACCGAGGCTCAGCTTCCTGGACCTTTCTGAGCAGCAGTGCACACGGAGGCTCAGAGTCACTCGACATGTAGTCGTGGACATCTGCAGCTTCCTTCATGCCGAGCTGCTCCCGGCTGGCCCAAGCACCATCTTCTTACCTGTCGCTGTCAAAGTCACCACTGCCCTCAACAACTTCTCCTCCGCATCCTTCCAGGGTGCCACCGAGGACATTGCCAACATCTCTCAGTCGTCTGCACAGAAGAGCCCTGCAAATACACCTTCACCCACTCTGCAGTGACACAATGGGTGGCATCAGTTGTGGGTCTTCATTGTGATCCTCAGGAAAGGGCATTATTGCACAAACCAAACAAGATTTGCAAAGACGTGGCAGTAGTGGTGACAATATAATATGTAATGTGAGTTGATCAGAAATCAAATATAAGTAAAAACCATGACAAGCCTTCAAACACCCTTGTGCATCCCCTTCATGCTCACGACACGTTTGCCTTACGCTTCCTACTGCACATATGTGATGCATGCCCTGTGGCTGCAGCACAGGTAGTGGCAGGTTGGGTGAGGCAGACCGTGAAAGAGATGCATGAGAGGGTGAGTATGAGATGGAGCTGTGAGATTGTATGAGGATTGGGTTGAGTGGTAGTGGCGGGATGAGTACTGGCGAGGTGAGTAAGTGCAAGTAAGATGATGAGCTTTGAGTGGGTGTGAGGAGTGATGTGATAGAGTAGTGTTGGCAGTACAGAAGGAGATGTGGGGTGGGGGCGGTGATGTGGCAGACGGAGTGTAGGGGAATGAGTAAGTGTACTCACTTCGGCTGACCTACTTAGATCATTGCAGCGCCTCCTGCACTGTATGCAGGTGCGCGATATGTTGGTGGTGCTGGTGACCTCCTCTGCCACCTCGAGCCAGGCCTTCATGGTGGCAGAGGCAGACCACTTCCTCCCGTCTGCTGGGGAGAAGATCTCTGCCCTCCTCCTTCTCACCCCATCCAGTAGGACCTGGAGTGAGGCATCATTGAACCTGGGAGCAGCCTTCCCCCTGGGCTGCTCCATGCTATAATTTTGGCTCCTTTTTGCAGCATCAGTCAGTAGAGGACTGCCCCTTTAAATAGGGCTCCTCCAGCTGACAGCCTATGATGCGGCTGCGCAGTCCGCCCACTGTGCAGCTTTCAAACACGAAACCCGGAAGCCAAGGTAAGTGGCTTCAATTAGGCTGCGATTGCATGCGGAGCACCCCGAATTCACTGGGCGCGTTACCCACGTGCCCAGTCGACCCCCCACAGCCAACCTGCCTCCCTCCTAAAATCGAGCCCAAAGCGTCATCCTATCTTCCTTACAAAGGAGATGAATTTGAATCATTATATCGAGCCTTTAAGACTCCTGTACCTCAAAACTGAATCTCGAAAATTCTTTACATCTGTTATATACTTCATTTCATTTTCTGTTATTGTAATTATAAAATTCAAGTATTTTGAAAAATGGTGACGATGGAGTTTTAGAATTGCTGAAACATGAAGGTTTCAAGCCAGTTTATGGCCTTCTGAGATTATCTAATGATTTTACAATGCCAGCACAAACTTCAATGTTAGATAGACATTTAATGATTGTGTAACTCCCTGGTAGAATTTAGAGACGTCTTTTTAATTTGCTTGGTTTCTAAATCTTTGATGAATGGTGTAGCCTATAAAATGTTGTACAAATTTAAATTTAGACAGGATAAACTTAACAGAATTTAGGATCCATTTGTGTTTAATTTTCACAGATGGACAGGTATTATGTGATTGGTCATGTCAGAGCCTTTGTTTCGCTGATTCTGTATTTATAATTGTATTTACTGACAGATTTGTATATCTCGTAATGAATAGTATGAGGCCCTGCGAGGTACTCAGTCAAAATGCTTAGCCACACTTTCGCTGATGTAGACGTCCTTGGGTTCAGCATGTTGAACAGCTTAATTCACTGTCTATTGTTTTTTACTTACGGTTGGTTGGTTTTATGCAAGGGAGGGGAATAAGAGGAATAAGTTTTGATATTTATGACTTTTGCTAGTCAGTATTATGCTTAATCGTTAGGTATTTAGAATCTCAATAAATATTTCTTTAAAAATCTGGTGATTTCAATTCCATTGTTTCAAGCATGACTTGTGCGATCAGCAGAGTTACTGAGCAACAATTCCAGGTATCCTTTCACACCATGATAATGCTAAGAAACTTGCACTGAAAAAAACTCCCAGAATAAAAAATTATTTTTTCACCTTTTGCTCATTGCCTTGTATGACACATACACAGGGGAGAAGCTTACTTTCACAATCAGGTGTCCATGACTGGAAATAGGTGTATATTTTTGTTACCTATTCTCTGTTCGTTGACGGTACAGTTCAAAAGTGCCATTGTGTTTAATCAGTTCTGGACCTTATTGTAATTACAATTATTGTAATGATTATTTAGCGAAATAACCATGATGTATTGCGTTGTGTTCAATTTGTTGGTCGAGGGAGATTATCTGTAAAAGTTGATCAGCTCTGTGACTCTCAGTAAATGCATAAATTGCATAAATAAGGAGATTATATTTGTAGTTTTATCTCCATTTTCATCTGTCTGGAAACTTTGATGAGGAATGTTTCTGGGAGGCAGTACATTTTTATTCAGTACATGACTAAAAGCCAGGTATCCACTGTTGAATCAGAAATCTGAAGTTATTTGGAAGCAGGATTTAATGTGTGGTTGATGAGGTAAATAGTTGTGGGCAGCAAACATGGCAAGAGTGGTGATTGAGTCTACCTAAAGGTGGACCTGAATATGGTAAAATCCCATTATGAACTGCACTTTAAGTCCTGAGTAATTTAAGTTCAATTTCTTGTCATCATTTTACAAGGGCTTTGAAGGACTATGACTACTGCCTCTCGCTTTGCTGCAACAATTTTGGAATGACTGTGCAAGCATTTTCGCTTCGTGCATTATTGTATAATGAACCTGGAGTGGTTTTGTTTCCTTCCATTGTTCCCATGCAAGTTGTTATTGCTTCTTATAGGCTGCTCCTTACTTAGAACCATAAAAGTTTACAGCACAGAAGGAGGTCATAGGGTGCATCATGTCTGTGTCAGCTCTTTTGCTGGAGCAATCCAAAACTATCCCACTGCATTGCACACTTTCCACAGCCACGTGTCTTCCATTACTGGCCACCAAACAGTGGAGATCAGGTAGAGGTGGAGATCTGCAGACAGTTCAGTGAGATATGCAAGAACAACAGGGCAATAATATTGGATCATTTCACCTATCCCAATACAGATTGGGATAAAGGAATACTTTTTAGAATGCATGTGGGACTGCTTCCCAGATCAGTATGTTTCTAACACAACAAGGAAAGGAGCACTGCTTGATTTAGTTCTGGGAAATAAAATGGAGCAAATGACTGATGAGAGAGTAAGAGGAGATCTGGGAAAAAAGTGACCACCCACAATATAGGTAGGTTCAATGTAAGAACAGAAAAGGATAATGAAGAGTCAAAGGTCAGGGAATTGTATTGGAAAAAGGCAAAGTTTAGTGAGATAAGAAGGCATGTGGCCTAAATTAATTGGGCAGAAAAGAGGGCAAATAGGTTGATGGGTCAGTGGGGTAAAACTTCAAATATGAAACGTATAGCATACAAAATAAATGGATTCCAATAAGGTGAAAAGGAGTTGCATCAAAGTATAGAGTTCTGTGGATAAATAGAGAGATTAAAACTAAGCTGAATCTGAAAAGAGAGGCATACGATAAAATGAAGGGTGGAACTTTCGACATCGGCGGGTTGTAAAACGGGAGATATCGAAGCAGCCGTCTGTTATGCACTCCGTCCGATTTTCCTTTCCATTATCTTCGATGAGCGACCTCTGGACACCCACTTCAGGCACGTAGCTGGCTGATGAAATTCAAATGAGGCCCAGCTGTTAAAATGGATCGGGCCTCCGTTGTATCTCACGGGCGGGCGGCCCACTCGAGCTGCCTGGGGTTCCACCCAGGAGTTAAAATCCCCTTTTATCGAACCATTCTAATAACCCAGGGGTTTTGTGCCTTGCCTCTCTCTGCTGCCCCTGCAGATGCTCAACCATTCTCTCATGGTATTTTATCTCTGTGTCCTGAACTGTTTAGCGCTGCCTCTTGGGTGGTCATATCCTGAAGACTATTGCATAAAAATTCCGTGCGGAGTTCTCCTAATCTCCTGCTGTCGTTGGGAGATCAGTGGAACTCTCAGACAAATGGCATGAATGCCTGAAATATGCTAATGCTGATGACCATGGAACTTGGGTAGTGCCAGGGCAAACTCATGGGGAGGGCTGAAGTTCCCTCCTGCTTCACATCTGCCCCCAAAAGAGCCATTTTGGAATTTCTGGGCTGAGCAATCCAACCTCAGTAAATAAGAAGGAGCATGATGAGGACTTGTTACAATTAAAATAGCAATTACCAGCTTGAAAATTTAACTTGATGTGGAAACAGATGAATAGAATAATGTCGGGACACAGTTGGTTACAGTAAATGACATAAGAATATTGGTCTGGAATTTGTTCGGAGCAGTGAACGAACGGCGCCTGCCACTCATTAGATTTAAACTTACCCACAAACGATCCACAGGCTTTAGCGCGGGAACTTCCTCCAATGGTGAGCTACAAAAAGTGCAATGTCCTCTCCCGGGCATCTATGAGCTGTGTGAACAGGGAAAGGATCTCTCTGTCTCCTCAATCAATCGGATTGAAGCATCCTTGACAAGCCGCACAGAGGAAGTGAAAGCTACAACAGTAAATTTAACGTAAAATCAGTTAGAGAAAGCAAAATAAAGAGAGGGTAACAAATATTGAATTAAAAGACAGAGATAAAAGAGACAGAAAGGAAAAGTAAAAAAATGAAAAATTTAATTTTTTTTCAAAATATTTGTCCAACAACAATTAAAATCGGAAGAAATGATACTCCACATTTTTAGAAGTTAATTTTCAGTGCCAGAGAGGTTGGTTGGCAGTCATTAAGACTTTTAAAAAATTCATTCATGGGATGTGGCCGTCGCTGGCAAGGCCAGCATTTATTGCCCAACCCTAATTGCCCTTGAGAAGGTGGTGGTGAGCCGACTTCTTGAACCGTTGCAGCCCGTGTGGTGAAGGTACTCCCACAGTGCTGTTAGTTGGGCGTTCCAGGATTTTGACCCAGCAACGATGAAGGAACGGTGATATATTTCCAAGTCAGGATAATGTGTGACTTGGAGAGGAACATGCAGGTGGTGGTGTTCCCATGTACCTGCTGCCCTTGTCCTTCTAGGTGGTAGAGGTCACTGGTTTAGGAGATGCTATTGAAGAAGCCTTGGCAAGTTGCTGCAGTGTTTCTTGTAGATGGTACACACTGCAGCCACGGTGTGCCAGTGGTGGAGGGAGTGAATGTTTAAGGTGGTGGATGGGGTGCCAATCAAGCGGGCTGTTTTGTCCTGGATTGTGTCGAGTTTCTTGGGTGTTATTGGAGCTGCACTCATCCAGGCAAGTGGAGAGTATTTAATCACAATCCTGACTTGTGCCTTGTAGATGGTGGACAAGATGTGGGGAGTCAGGAGGTGAGTCACTCGCCACAGAATACCCAGCCTCTGACCTGCTTTTGCAGCCATAGTATTTATATGGCAGGTCCAGTTAAGTTTCTGGTCAAAGGTGACCTGCAGGATGTTGTTGGTGGGGGATTCGGCGATGGTAATGCTATTGAATGTCAAGGGGAGATGGTTAGACTCTCTCTTGTTGGAGATGGTCATTGCCTGGCTCTTGTCTGGCACGAATGTTACTTGCCATTTATCAGCCCAAGCCTGGATGTTGTCCAGGTCTTGCTGCATGCCGGCACGGACTTCTCCATTATCTGAGGGGTTGCGAATGGAACTGAACACTGTGCAATCATCAGCGAACATCCCCATTTCTGACCTTATGATGGAGGAAAGGTCATTGATGAAGCAGCTGAAGATAGTTGGGCCTCGGACACTGCCCTGAGGAACTCCTGCAGCAATGTCCTGGGGCTGAGATGATTGGCCTCCAACAACCACTACCATCTTCCTTTGTACTAGGTAAGACTCCAGCCACTGGAGAGTTTGCCCCAATTCCCATTGACTTCAATTTTACTAGGGCTCCTTGTTTCCACACTCGGTCAAATGCTGCCTTGAAGTCAAGGGCAGTCATTCTCACCTCACCTCACCTCTGGACTTCAGCTCATTTGTCCATGTTTGGACCAAGGCTGTAATGAGGTCTGGAGCCGAGTGGTCCTGGCAGAACCCAAACTGAGCATCGGTGAGCAGGTTATTGATGAGTAAGTGCCGCTTGATAACACTGTCGACGACACCTTCCATTACTTTGCTGATGATTGAGAGTGGACTGATGGGGTGGTTATTGGCTGGATTTGATTCATCCTGCTTTTTGTGGACAGGACACACCTGGGAAATTTTCCACATTGTTGGATAGATGCCAATATTGCCAAAGTAGATTTAAGGTGATTGGCAAAAGAACCAAAGGCGAAATGAGAAAAATCTTTTTTACGCAGCGAGTGGTTATGATCTGGAATGCGCTGCCTGAAAGGGTGCTGGAGGCAGATTCTATCGTGTCTTTCAAAAGGGAATTGGATAAGTACTTGAAGGGAAAAGATTTGCAGGGCTACGGGGATAGAGCGGTGGGATGGGACTAACTGGCTTGCTCTTTCAGAGAGCCGGCATGGGCTCGACAGGCCGAATGGCCGCCTTCTGTGCTGTAACCATTCTATGATTCCATGATTCTACGTCAAGGGCCGTCACTCTTATCTCAACTCTGGAATTCAGCTCTTTTGTCCATGTTTGGAGCAAGGCTGTAATGAGGTCTGGAGCCGAGTGGTCATGGCAGAACCCAAACTGAGCATCGGTGTGCAGGTTATTGGTGAGTAACTGTCGCATGATAGCACTGTTGACGATACCTTCCATCACTTTGCTGATGGGGCGATAATTGGCCGAATTGGATTTGTCCAGCTTTTTGTGGACAGGACATACCTGGGCAATTTCCACTTTGTCGGGTAGATGCCAGTGTTGTACCTGTACTGGAACAGCTTGGCTACAGGCGCGGTTAGTTCTGGAGCACAAATCTTCAGCATTACAGCCGGGATGTTGTCGGGGCCCATAGCCTTGCTGTATTAAGTGCACTCAGCTGTTTCTTGATATCATGTGGAGTGAATTGAATTGGCTGAAGACTGGCTTCTGTGATGGTGGGGATCTCGGGAGGAGGCTGAGATGGATGGATCATCCACTCGGCACTTCTGGCTGAAGATGGTTGCAAATGCTTCAGCCTTGTCTTTTGCACTCATGTGCTGGGCTCTGCCATCATTGAGGATGGAGATGCTCACGGAGCCTCCTTCCCTCGTTAGTTGTTTAATTGTCCACCACCATTCACGACTGGATGTGGCAGGATTGCAGAGCTTTGATCTGATCCGTTGGTTGTGGGATCGCTTAGCTCTGTCTATAGCATGCTGCTTCCGCTGTTTAGCATGTATGTAGTCCTGTGTTGTAGCTTCACCAGGTTGGCACCTCATTTTTAGGTACGCCTGGTGCTTCTCCTGGGATGCTCTTGTACACTTTTCATTGAACCAGGGTTGATCCCCTGGTTTGTTGGTAATGTAGAGTGAGGGATATGCCTGGCCATGAGGTTACAGATAATGCTGGAATACAATTCTGCTGCTGCTGATGGCCCACAGCACCTCATGCATGGCCAGTTTTGCGCTGTTAGATCTGTTCTGAATCTATCCCATTTAGCACAGTGGTCGTGACACACAATGCGAAGGACGGTGTCTTCAATGTGAAGACGGGACTTCGTCTCCACAAGGACTACCAATACAGTCATGGACAGATGCATCTGCAACAGGTAGATTGGTGAGGACGAGGTCAAGTAGGTTTTTCCCTTGTGTTGGTTCTCTCACCATGTACCGCAGGCCCAATCTGGCAGCTATGTCCTTCAGGACTTGGCCTGCTCGGTCAGTAGTGGTGCTACCGAGCCACTCTTGGTCATGGACATTGAAGTCCCACACCCAGAGTACATTCTGTGCCCTTGCTACCCTCAGTGCTTCCTCCAAGTGGTGCTCAACATGGAGGAGGACTGATTCATCAGCTGAGGGAGGGCGGTAGGTGGTAATCAGGAGAAGGTTTCCTTGCCCATGTTTGACTTGATGCCATGAGACTTCATGGGGTCCAGAGTCAATATTGAGGACTCCCAGGGCCACTCCCTCCTGACTGTATATCACTGTACCACCACCTCCGGTGGGACAGGACATACCCAGGGATGGTGATGGTGGAGTCTGGGACATTGGCTGAAAGGTATGATTCTGTGAGTATGGCTATGTCAGGCTGTTGCTTGACTAGTCTGATGGACAGCTCTCCCGATTTTGGCACAAGTCCCCAGATGTTAGTGAGGAGGACTTTTCAGGGTTGCCTTGGCTTGGTTTGCCTTTGTCGTGTCTGGTGCCAAGTGGTCCGATGCTGGGTGGTCCGTCCGGTTATATTCTTACTATGTCTTTTTGTATCGGGATTGTACAAATGAGTGGCTTGCTAGACGTGTTTGACTGCGCATGTCGCTCGCCGGAAGTTGCTCTTCCATTTTCCCTTAAATAACGGTGAGTACTCTTTGGCTCTCATTTATTTTTGGAGCAAATGGCCACTGACTTTTTTAGCCTTATCATTTAATAACATATTTTTCATAATCCACCACAACTAAGTATATGCCTGCTATGGCTATTTAGAGCAAATCTCAATTAATTTCTTTTGGTTTCTCTGATAAATTGAAATTGATTTTTGGAGAACTCTATTCTAATTTAGAATACCTCAGTTTGTTTTGGATAAAGTGAAAGATACCTGAACTTTAAGTGCACCTCTATTTACAGAATACAGTCGAGAACTGTCCAAATTACAAGTACATTGATGGAAGCCAGAAGCCTGTGATAAGATAACGCCTCAATAGGCTAGGCTTTGTCTTGATCGGCACTTTCTGGCCTTCAGAGCAGACAGGAAGGCTACTTAATGGAATTTGCTGCTCTCTGATAATTCCAGTGACTCAATCCCACACTTATTTTTCAGATTGTGTGCTGCATTAAAACTCCTCTGTCTCACACATGATTTATGTCATGAGGAGTGAAAACATTAATTTAAGATGAATATGTCAAAGAGATACTTTTATTACTCAAATGGAGTTCCTTGACATTCTTTTGTAACAGAGCAAAGGGGAAAAAATTGAACAGGGCCTATTATTGGGCGAGAGTAGCATGATACACTGTTACCCTGCGCCCAATGGCCCCTGCGCAGGCAGGAGAAGATTTTCATCAGGCCTGAGGACTTACCTGCAAGCAGGGTTCTGAATCAGCGTTGAATGAGCATTCAATGCTATTCGCACTTTCCACCTGCAGGGGGAGCCCCTATCTCTTAAAGGCAGATTGTCTCTTAAAAATCTCTTAAATGTCACTGGTACCTGTTATTTGCTGAAAATAACAGTCTGCTGTCTGCACCGAATCTGAACGGAGATCAGACATCGCACACGTAAAACACAGATGCAGCTCCCGTCCCTATGTTTACAAACTGATGAGTTATGTTAAAACATTGAATAAAGGTTGCGCACTACTAAATCCCACATCCTCCAATCTGCATGCCAGACCTCACCAATCTGCCGATCTGAGTTGGTATCAGGCCTGCGAGAGTGCATGCACCAAGGTTGTATGCTAATGCACTGGAGACCTTGGTGCAAGAGGTGGACAGAAGGAGGGACACCCTATGTCCACAGGAGGTGAGGGGGACAAGAGTCCCGCTTTCTTACAGGAGAAGGTGATGCATATCAGGAGGCAGCAAGTGGCAGTGGCATTTAGCACCTCGAGCCTGTTCCGCCATTCAAGTCAAATATGGCGGACATGTGACTCCATATACCCTCCTTAGCCCCATATCCCTTAATACCCTTGGTTCACAGAAATCTATCAATCTCAGGTTTAGAATTCACAATTGAGCTAGCTTTAACTGCCGTTTGCTGAAGAGCGTTCTAAACTTCTCTCACCCTTTGCATGTCGAAGATTTTAAGCATTTCCCAAATTCACTCCTGCACGTCCTGGCTCTAAATTTCAGGCTATATCCCCTCGTCCTAGTATTCAAATATAGGAGACCTTCAAAAACAGTTACAAATGTCTCGGCAGCCAGAAGCATTAATCCAGCCACTAACCTGTAAATCCTGCATGGTCCCTTTAAATAGTGCTGGTGGGGATCCTCCTGGCAATCTAAGACTCGTTCAGATGGTCGGGGTTAAGACTGTGCATTGAGTTGAGCATTAATTGCCAAAATAGTGTCTGTCACTTTAAATCAGTGTTGCATCCATTTTCTCCTTACTTTACATGCAGCCGACGTTCGGTATTTGCTCATGTGCTAACTCCTGTACCAAGATGGCGTCTGGCGCACGTCATGCTGGAAATGTGCGTGTGCAGCCGAGACGCCATCTTGGATGTTGGAGAGGCCGTGTAGCGCCACAACAATGGGCGCTACATGGCCGAATTTAGCGCCCAATATGTTTGCTGGGTTATGGCATGCTCTGCAAGGTCCAATTATGGATTTAGCTGGTAATACTGAACCTGAGAAAATATTTAGCATCAAATCCCAAATATCATAATAGTGTTGAACTCCATTTTAGGCTTATTTAATTTTTAAAAAGTTGCTAAATGCTCAAAAGCTCATGGCATTAATAAAGATATATAAACAGATATAGTTTTGCCACGGTCAGGCCAGATAAGCTTTGTCATTCTGAAGCCCTGCTCAACTGAAAGTGACTTGTATTTATATCATGCTTATTACATCTCTCATAAAAGTCTCAAAATGCTTCACACACAACAGATTATTTTTAAAAGGCAGTTACTCTTATGTAGGCAAGCATGCCAGTCATTTTTTGAATTTCAAAATCCAACAAATGCTGCATCAGGGATGAATCTGTATTTGATGGTGTTGTTTGAGGGAATAATGTTGGCCAGGACACAGAGAGAACTCCCTGCTTTTTGAATTGTGCCTGGGATCCTTTACATTCACTAGAACAGTCAGCTAGAGCCTCAGTTTAATATCTCATCAGAAGGATGGCACCTCTAACAATGCAGCACTCCCACACCACACCACTGAAGCAGCAGCTTATTATTATGTGCTCGCATTTCTGGTATAGGCCTTAAGCTCATTACTTGCTGACCCAGGGGAGAGAATGTGGCAGCAACTGACCCAAGGGAGAGAGTGGCAGCAACTGACCCAGGGGAGAGAGAGTGGCAGCAAATGACTCAGGGGAGAGAGTGCGGCAGCAACTGACCCAGGGGAGAGAGTGTGGCAGCAACTGACCCAGGGGAGAGAGAGTGGCAGCAACTGACCCAAGGGAGAGAATGTGGCAGCAACTGACCCAGGGGAGAGAATGTGGCAGCAACTGACCCAGGGGAGAGAGTGGCAGCAACTGACCCAGGGGAGAGAGTGGCAGCAACTGACCCAGGGGAGAGAGAGTGGCAGCAACTGACCCAGGGGAGAGAGAGTGGCAGCAACTGACCCAGGGGAGAGAATGTGGCAGCAACTGACCCAGGGGAGAGAGAGTGGCAGCAACTGACCCAGGGGAGAGAGAGTGGCAGCAACTGACCCAGGGGAGAGAGTGGCAGCAACTGACCCAGGGGAGAGAGTGGCAGCAACTGACCCAGGGGAGAGAGTGGCAGCAACTGACCCAGGGGAGAGAGAGTGGCAGCAACTGACCCAGGGGAGAGAGAGTGGCAGCAACTGACCCAGGGGAGAGAATGTGGCAGCAACTGACCCAGGGGAGAGAGTGTGGCAGCAACTGACCCAGGGGAGAGAGTGGCAGCAACTGACCCAGGGGAGAGAGTGGCAGCAACTGACCCAGGGGAGAGAGAGTGGCAGCAACTGATCCAGGGGAGAGAGAGTGGCAGCAACTGACCCAGGGGAGAGAGTGTGGCAGCAACTGATCCAGGGGAGAGAGAGTGGCAG
Organism: Heptranchias perlo; assembly: GCF_035084215.1. Lineage (NCBI taxonomy): Eukaryota > Metazoa > Chordata > Chondrichthyes > Hexanchiformes > Hexanchidae > Heptranchias > Heptranchias perlo. Next base: position 18,521,060 of record NC_090339.1, read on the forward strand.
CAACTGACCCAGGGGAGAGAGAGTGGCAGCAACTGACCCAGGGGAGAGAGTGGCAGCAACTGACCCAGGGGAGAGAGTGGCAGCAACTGACCCAGGGGAGAGAGAGTGGCAGCAACTGACCCAGGGGAGAGAGAGTGGCAGCAACTGACCCAGGGGAGAGAATGTGGCAGCAACTGACCCAGGGGAGAGAGTGTGGCAGCAACTGACCCAGGGGAGAGAATGTGGCAGCAACTGACCCAGGGGAGAGAGTGTGGCAGCAACTGATCCAGGGGAGAGAGAGTGGCAGCAACTGATCCAGGGGAGAGAGAGTGGCAGCAACTGACCCAGGGGAGAGAGTGTGGCAGCAACTGATCCAGGGGAGAGAGTGTGGCAGCAACTGACCCAGGGGAGAGAGTGCCAGCAACTGACCTAGGGGAGAGAGTGTGGCAGCAACTGACCCAGGGGAGAGAGTGTGGCAGCAACTGACCCAGGGGAGAGAGTGCCAGCAACTGACCTGGGGGAGAGAGTGTGGCAGCAACTGACCCAGGGGAGAGAGTGTGGCAGCAACTGACCCAGGGGAGAGAGTGTGGCAGCAACTGACCCAGGGGAGAGAGTGTGGCAGCAACTGACCCAGGGGAGAGAGTGTGGCAGCAACTGACCCAGGGGAGAGAGTGTGGCAGCAACTGACCCAGGCTGAGGAATTTTAACGTGAAAAATATCCAGGCTCTTCTTTTCCTCCGTGCATTCAGCTGTTGAATGATTTTCAAATTAAATAAGCCTAAAATGGAGTTCAACACTATTATGATTTTTAGGATTTTATGCGAGATATTTTCTCAGGTTCAGCATCACCAGTTACATCCATAATTGGACCTTGCATCACCAATGATCCAGAGCATGCCATAACCCACTCAAGATCTGGATAAATGATAGAGAGACTCAGCAATTGCAATTGAAAACTCTTACTCTCTGCACTAGCAACTGAAATGTCTTTTGTACCACCAAATGATTCTCTGTTCAAAGGGTGGACTGAATGTACATTCTTATCAGATTGAGACCCATGGGGGGGAGGGGGGGACTTTAACCCTACTTGTCCATCAGAAACCAGGCGGGCGAGCAGATAAAATCACCCAAGTTATTTAGCCGGAGAAAACCGCCAGGAACCCACTGTTCCAAATTTTAATCTGCTCTGCCAAGTAGGCAGCAAGGACACTGCCCAAAACCAACAGGGGGTCCTTCTTCACATGTGCATGTCGGGTCCTGATGACCTCATCAGGACCCACTGCAATTTTAACTGTTGGCCTGAGCTGGGAAACCGTTGTGGCTTTCCTGCCAGGTGAAAACAGTGGGAAGGGGAACCGAGGCTCAAACAGGTAAGTTGCTCCTCTGAGCCCCACAAAGAAAACGTCGGCCTTCCCAAACGCAAGACCCCCACGAGGCAGCCCCAGAAGCCGATCCTGCCACCTGCGTTGTGTTGGCGGGCAGCCTCCAGGTCTCATGATTTTCTGCCGCCTCCTGCTGATCTCTCTCCCAGAATGGGCGGCAAGTCTGCTGGCAGGATTTAAATGAGGCCTGAGAGTTAAAATAGCCTCGGCATCATTCCTGGAGCAGTTGGTGTGTTTCCAGCTCACCTCGCTACTGACCCACCCAGGGTTAAAATAAGGGCCATGGCTTTATTTAAATGAAACTGGTGAATTTAAATCACCTGTAGTAGGCTGGCTGCTTTGGCGTTTGTAGTACTGTCTTTTTCTGGCATGTTTGGGCTTCACCTCTGGTGATGCTTGTGGTGAGTCGTCATCTGTCGTCATTGTTTCCTTTCATTGGCTGTCACCTTCTCATTCTAGCTTAATTAATCTTGTACAAACGTTATACTGTTACCTTTTCTCTCTCTCTCTGCTCAGGGATTTAAGCCATTACACTATAATTTAAAACACTTTATAGTTTTTACTTCACATTGATTAAACCTTGACTTTGGAGAGTTGCTTCCAAAGCTCATTACAACTTACTTTAACCTTCTACCCTATCTAAGAACCGTCTGATTTGGATGAGCAAAGCATGACATTAAATACCTTAGTTTGTCACCAATTAAATCCAGATCAGAGAACATTGGGCCAGAAATTGCTCCCTTAACATCGGAGGAGCTCAACGCTGCTCTCCGTTTTTAGTGGTGAATTGAAGGAGCAAGTTCCCGCATTTGCACATGCGAAGTGAAACGCGGAAATTGTGAACTTGCTCCCAATGGTTCGCAGATGATATGACATCTTTGAATTAAAGGGCCATCGCACGCTGCAATCAGAGAAATCATTGAAAAAGCACCAACTTGGTTATCTGCCCAGCTGGAAAGTAACTAATTATGCCACCAAACAGGTATGCTTAAAAATACCAGGTCTCAACTAAGTTTTAATAGTGCAGTAAGGCTTAATGGCTGCCAAACAACTAAAAATAATTTTTAAAAAATGTGGAGTCTCATATTACTCCTTATTTTAATAGATTGTGGTCATTTAATTTTTTTTTACTTTCCCCTACTATCTCTTTAATTTAATTCAGTTATTTCTTTGGATTTTTATTTTAAAAGATTTCATTTTTTATTTACAATGACATCCAGAATACTAACTTTAAATGAATGACGTCTGCTTGCCTGTTTGAGCAATGTAGCCTGGATCTGTGGGGGTGACTTCTCTTCCTGACAGATTTTGTGGGCGTGTCTTCTCCTCACAGATGTTTCCAACCGCAGCAATTCACGCTGTGCAGAGGCTGAGTTGAAAGCACACATTTTTTTAAAGTTCAAATTCAAGCAATTCGACGCCACAGAGCCCGCAGTGAGTATTTTTGTTAATTAAATTTGCAGGAGCTGTGGTGAGCGTTGCCTCACCGCTCTGCGCGATTTCTAGCCCAATATCACTAGCACCCAAACTAAGTGATCAATTCATGATCCCCTTTTTACAAGATACCATTTAACTGAACATGCATGTGTTAGAAAATAGAACAGCCAGATTTTTAATTAATTTGATGATGGACAGGATTCATTAGGCGATGCACTCCATTTTGTTTCCAAGTGCCAAAATCATACCGTTTCTGATATCAAGGTTGCTGAAGGTTCTTCTTAAGTCATTGTCCTCATCTATCGGCCAAGCTTGGCACTGGAGATTTGCTGAGGCTCCAGTTGAAGCTGACATATCTTAATTGGAAACTCCTAGCTGCACTAGGATGTTTGAGTCCTTTGCCTGTATCTAAGATAATGATAATGTCTTTGAAGGGGTGAAATGTTTTGCTCTCTTTTTCTCTCCATCCATCTGTGTTCTGTGCTTTCTGTTGAAGGTAGCCATTTTCTGTAAGGAAAAAATAAATATGCTCTAAATGTGCATATATTCTCATGAATTGGTACACAGTAAGTTCGCAAGACTGTTGGAAAACTCACCGAGCACATTATAATTGCCAGCTGTAGGTGTGAATAATTATAGTCAATCTTCAATTATTTCCAGCTACATTCATTCTAGTTTTTTTTTGTTGATCCCATTGTGCTATTTCTCAGCCATGTTCAGTACTTCTCTTTATGTTGCATTCGCAGCAGAGTACTGGGTCATTTTGGGTTAAGTGTACTAAAGTGCTGAACTAAACTTGTCTGACTCCTGTAACTTACTTTGTTATCAGTGGCTACCAGCACATTTGAGAGTAGATTTTCCTCTGCTCTGCCTCCAGATAGCAGCCCAAAAATGTGTCCAAGCAGAGGAAATATGGGTGCTAATCCTTTGACCCCCATTCTGTCCCTGAATGGTACAACAGCTGAACTTCCTCTGCACCTGACTGCACCTAAAGACGGCACAGCAATGTGAATTACATGCTAAAATGAGTGGAGATGGATTTTCTCTAAGTGCCAGGTGCAGTTCAGGGCAGATTGCCCCAAACTAAACTAATGCTACAGCTTCCTATTTAGGTATCAGCTGTGTTAAGTGGACAAGCTGCTGGACTCTGACAAATTGCTTCCTTATTCAATTTGCTGCATCTGAAAGTGTCTGCAAGGGCTGCAGTAGTCCTCGTAATTAATTGTGCAACCTCCTTTAAAAAAAATGGTGAACATTTGGAACACCCTTATATTTAGCATACTTGGAGGAGTATGCTTGAAGAAAATTTGGCCATGGTGAGAGAAGTCCAGCTGGAGGAAAAGCAAGAAGAAACCCCTGCGGAGAAGCTGAGTGAAGAATCACAACCAGAGGAGGAACAGGAACCAAGAGAAGCTTTGACCGTTGCAATCACTTGGCTCTGATTCCAGAAACCCTCTCCCCTGATTCAAGCACTTTCTAACTACTCACCAGCAATCCTCCCTCACCATATCTAAACCACTACTACAATCCGAGCTGAATAAAAATCCTTTCAATCAAATATTACATCCCGCCTTTAATAAAAAGAACATCCTTACTGTGAAACCATGACCCTCATCCTATGACAAGGCCATCATTTTTCAGATCATTTGTTTTCCCCATTCCTCCATATTAAAAAAGCTCTTAGGTCACAGTGAACACTTTTTTTATTTGCTCACGGGATGTGGGTGTCGCTGGTGAGGCCAGCATTTATTGCCCATCCCTAATTGCCCTCGAGAAGGTGGTGGTGAGCCGCCTTCTTGAACCGCTGCAGTCCGTGTGGTGAAGGTTCTCCCACAGTGCTGTTAGGAAGGGAGTTCCAGGATTTTGACCCAGCGACAATGAAGGAACGGCGATATATTTCCAAGTCGGGATGGTGTGTGACTTGGAGGGGAACGTGCAGGTGGTGTTGTTCCCATGTGCCTGCTGCTCTTGTCCTTCTAGGTGGTAGAGGTCGCGGGTTTGGGAGGTGCTGTCGAAGAAGCCTTGGCGAGTTGCTGCAGTGCATCCTGTGGATGGTACACACTGCAGCCACAGTGCGCCAGTGGTGAAGGGAGTGAATGTTTAGTGTGGTGGATGGGGTGCCAATCAAGTGGGCTGCTTTATCTTGGATGGTGTCGAGCTTCTTGAGTGTTGATGGAGCTGCACTCATCCAAGCAAGTGGAGAGTATTCCATCACACTCCTGACTTATGCCTTGTAGATGGTGGAAAGGCTTTGGGGAGTCAGGAGGTGAGTCACTCGCTGCAGAATACCCAGCCTCTGACCTGCTCTCGTAGCCACAGTATTTATATGGCTGGTCCAGTTAAGTTTCTGGTCAATGGTGACCCCCAGGATGTTGATGGTGGGGGATTCGGTGATGGTAATGCCGTTGAATGTCAGGGGGAGGTGGTTAGACTCTCTTGTTGGAGATGGTCATTGCCTGGCACTTAACTGGCGCGAATGTTACTTGCCACTTATCAGCCCAAGCCTGGATGTTGTCCAGGTCTTGCTGCATGTGGGCTCGGACTGCTTCATTATTTGAGGGGTTGCGAATGGAACTGAACACTGTGCAGTCATCAGCGAACATCCCCATTTCTGACCTTATGATGGAGGGAAGGTCATTGATGAAGCAGCTGAAGATGGTTGGGCCTAGGACACTGCCCTGAGGAACTCCTGCAGCAATGTCCTGGGGCTGAGATGATTGGCCTCCAACAACCACTACCATCTTCCTTTGTGCTATGTATGACTCCAGCCACTGGAGAGTTTTCCCCCTGATTCCCATTGACTTCAATTTTACTAGAGCTCCTTGGTGCCACACTCGGTCAAATGCTGCCTTGATGTCCAGGGTAGTCACTCTCACCTCACCTCTGGAATTCAGCTCTTTTGTCCATGTTTGGACCAACGCTGTAACGAGGTCTGGAGCTGAGTGGTCCTGGCGAAACCCAAACTGAGCCTCGGTGAGCAGGTTATTGGTGAGTAAGTGCCGCTTGATAGCACTGTCGATGACACCTTCCATCATTTTGCTGATGATTGAGAGTAGACTGATGGGGCGGTAATTGGCCGGATTGGATTTGTCCTGCTTTTTGTGGACAGGACATACCTGGGCAATTTTCCACATTGTCGGGTAGATGCCAGTGTTGTTGCTGTACTGGAACAGCTTGGCTAGAGGTGCAGCTAGTTCTGGAGCACAAGTCTTCAGCACTGCAGCTGGGATGTTGTCGGGGCCCATAGCCTTTGCTGTATCCAGTGCACTCAGCCGTTTCTTGATATCACGTGGAGTGAATCGAATTGGCCGAAGACTGGCTTCTGTGATGGTGGGGATATCGGGAGGAGGCCGAGATGGATCATCCACTCGGCACTTCTGGCTGAAGATGGTTGCAAACGCTTCAGCCTTGTCTTTTGCACTCACGTGCTGGACTCCGCCATCATTGAGGATGGGGATGTTTGCAGAGCCTCCTCCTCCCGTTAGTTGTTTAATTGTCCACCACCATTCACGACTGGATGTGGCAGGACTGCAGAGCTTTGATCTGATCCGTTGGTTGTGGAATCGCTTAGCTCTGTCTATAGCATGTTGCTTCCGCTGTTTAGCATGCATGTAGTCCTGAGTTGTAACTTCACCAGGTTGGCACCTCATTTTTAGGTACGCCTGGTGCTGCTCCTGGCATGCTTTTCTACACTCCTCATTGAACCAGAGTTGATCCCCTGGCTTGTTGGTAATGGTAGAGTGAGGAATATGCCGGGCCATGAGGTTACAGATTGTGGTGGAATACAATTCTGCTGCTGCTGATGGCCCACAGCGCCTCATGGATGCCCAGTTTTGAGCTGCTAGATCTGTTCTGAATCTATCCCATTTAGCACGGTGGTAGTGCCACACAACACGTTGGATGGTGTCCTCAGTGCGAAGGCGGGACTTCATCTCCACGAGGACTGTGCGGTGGTCACTCCTACCAATACTGTCATGTACAGATACATTTGCGACAGGTAGATTGGTAAGGACGAGGTCAAGTAAGTTTTTCCCTCGTGTTGGTTCGCTCAGCACCTGCCGCAGGCCCAGTCTGGCAGCTATGTCCTTCAGGACTCGGCCAGCTCGGTCAGTAGTGGTGCTACCGAGCCACTCCTGGTGATGGACATTGAAGTCCCCCACCCAGAGTACATTTTGTGCCCTTGCTACCCTCAGTGCTTCCTCCAAGTGGTGTTCAACATGGAGGAGGACTGATTCATCAGCTGAGGGAGGACGGTAGGTGGTAATCAGCAGGAGGTTTCCTTGCCCATGTTTGACCTGATGCCATGAGATTTCATGGGGTCCAGAGTCAATGTTGAGGACTCCCAGGGCCACTCCCTCCTGACTGTATATCACTGTACCGCCACCTCTGGTGGGTCTGTCCTGCCGGTGGGACAGGACATACCCAGGGATGGTGATGGAAGAGTCTGGGACGTTGGCTGAAAGGTATGATTCTGTGAGTATGGCTATGTCAGGCTGTTGCTTGACTAGTCTGTGGGACAGCTCTCCCAATTTTGGCACAAGTCCCCAGATGTTAGTAAGGAGGACCTTGCAGGGTCGACTGGGCTTGGTGTTTTGCCGTTGTCGTGTCCGGTGCCTCGTGGTCTGATGCCGGGTGGTCCGTCCGGTTTTATTCTTATTATGACTTTTCGTAGCGAGATTTTACAACTGAGTGGCTTGCTAGGCCATTTCAGAGGGCAATTAAGAATCAACCACATTGCTGTGGGTCTGGAGTCACATCTCGGCCAGACCGGGTAAGGACGGCAGGTTTCCTTCCCTAACGGACATTAATGAACCAGATGGGTTTTTACAACAATCCGGTAGTTTCATGGCCATCATTACTGATACTAGTATTTTTAATTCCAGATTTTATTTAATTAATTGAATTTAATTAATTAATTGAATTTAAATTTGCCAGCTGCCGTGGCGGGATTTGAACTCATGACTCTGGATTTTTAGTCCAGGCCTCTGGATTACTAGTCCAGTAACATAATCACTATGCTACTGTACCCATTGTTCTCTATTTAAATAAGTGTGTGGGCTCGCATGTGTGTGTGAGATTTTCTCCACCGTGCTGCCCTTTCAGCCACCTCCTCCAAAGCAGGAAAGCCAGACTTTTGTTTGGGTTGCTGTTTCTGCAGTTGCCATTCCTGCCATGGCACAGCAGCATGCATACATTGGCAGGGGACGTCCACTTCATTAAAGGTGAAGACCACAGAAATGGCAATTTAAACTTTTGGCCGGCTATAATTAATTTCAGCATTCTCATCTGCAACTGGCACTTTTAATATTTTCTACTTTATTCACCAGAAAATGCAGTAACCTCGATTTTGTTTTGTCAGGGTTTCCAATACACCTGTCTCTTTAAGTTCCTGCTACCTCAAAAGGAACAGAAGTGCCCAGACTCCCTTTTCCCTTCATTATTGCGCCCAATAGTGCACCTCCCAGTGCGCCTAGTGAGCGTTTGCAGTTCTCAAATGAGGCCTCACAGGAAGTTTGGGCTCTGAGCTCTTGGTCCCCGTGAGGCACACTTCAGGACATTCCAAATAAATTGCCCCCTTATGGTGCTGGGAGAAGAGAATCAGCCCAATGATGACCTCCATATATAGCAGACTACATTTACTCACATTCATTCTTATTTCTTACCCTGTACTTTCCATCAAGCCTGACTCCTTCTTCTGTGATATCTCTCCTTGTATGTGGCTCTGTGTTGACCTCCAGTGGGTTGGCCTACCATCCTTGCCCCTCCTCTATGTTGAGCACTATACCATGCCATCATGCCATCTACTGTGGCGTGCAGAACTTGTTTTCTGCCTTCTGTGTTCTCCCTCCTTTTCACACGGGATTGTGAACCCCATACTTAGATTGGCCCACAGTGCGGTATTTATACCAGTTAACTGGTAGTTGAACAGCATTGTTGTAGGTAGTCCAAATAGCCACTCAGTTGTGCATTACTTTTCAATATCTAAACGTCCGGAAATTGCACAAAGTTGTGCATTCTCCTGAGCTAGTAGAAAAAAAGGGTAAAAATTTAAACTCCCATTAAACTTCTAGTCTTTTCATTAAGTTAATTTATTTTGTATCCTGTGTCCAAGTGTGCCATCACTTGTCAATTAAATCTGAATCTGCTGAATCAGCCAGTGGAAATTAAAAATAAAAGCCCTAAAATCCCAGTGATCTGGGCGCAAAGCCGCCATTATCTGGGCAGGTGCGGAATTTGTGGCTGGTCGGTTACTTTTGGCCTTTGTCATTTTATTTGCATATCCAAATTTCCAGCCGACTGGAGAATGTTGCATGATACATATTGGCAGGTGAATTATGATGACACGCAAATTAGGGAAATACCTCAGAAGATATATTTCCCGTTATTTGTGCCCTAGCAACACTGGGTGCAATGGACACCTGTGCATCCTTGATGTCCAGCATTGCTAAATGGTGGTGGGGCCGAGGGGGCAGGTGTTAGAACTGAAAAGGTTAGTTTCATGAGTAGTCAAGTGCTTTCAGGAAACTGTTTGAAGTTCACATTTTATTAAGCCTGTTGAGGGGGGTGGTGGGATCTGCAGGTCCATTTACACAGTGAAATTCCCTCCGCAGTCAGCGATGTAAATGATAACGGTGCCTGCCCGCGATTGGTAACTGCCTGACCCCGAGTTGCGGCCTGGGTCAGGAGCACATCCATGCGGTGGATCAAAGTTCTGCTCCACTCTCAGGTCTTCTCCCTGAAAAGAGATAGAGATATTCTCAGAAATGCCAATCCGTGATGAAACAGAGTAGGGAATTCTGTATAAAATGTCTGGTTCCAGACAGATCCCCAATTTTGAAGCAAGAAATAAAAGAGTCAAGAAAGTCTGCAAGATAACACTAAAGGGGGAGATTTTGTGAGGCTCTTTTGCTGGCACAGAGCCCTCATTAAACATGAGCATGGGTCTGAAGTGGGCCTACAACACTATATAGCCTCGATTCTCTGACCAGTGCTTGCTTTTCGCGAGGCTCCACGCTGGGAGCAGAGACTTGTGAAATTGCCCCCTAAACGTTGAGGTAACATTTGCAACGAAGGGCCAAATTCACCACTGCCATATTCCCAGCAGGGAGTCACAGTCGAAGGGTCAGAGAATTGGCAGTACAATATTAAGGCCCTATCTCTGACTTGCTCTCCCTTCAGGCACAGCTCCCTTCTGTGAGTGTAGGATCGGTAAATTTATTGTTATGAATACATTTCCAAGTCTACTGCTCTCTAAATATTCAGGTAATTAGAGTGGCCAAGCCCAGAATCCTTACTGTGGTTGCTAAGTAACCTTGCAGCAGTGGTGACAGAAATATATTAAGCAATCCTTTAATTGCAGAGAAATATGAGGAAGAGACACTTTCCCTGACTTCTGTAGAGATGATTAAATTTGCATTCTTTAGCAACAGTAGTATGATTATTAATAGCATAGTGTATTTTTACATTTTCAGTTGATCGCAGCTATGGTCTGGAAAAAGTAACTGCTGACACTTCATCCACCAATGAGACAAATAAAATATATGATGAGGCTCATTGCTTAGATCTGGGATCGGGGGGGTGGTGGTGGGGGGGTGTCAAAAGGTCCTGTTTCAAAGGGCAGATTTCTAAGATTGGGCAGAATTTTAAGAGTGTCTTACAGTATTAATCAGACCAGTGTTGTTATGTTTTATTAGTCTTGTTATGTTTTCAATAATGCATTGAATTCTAGGACACTGAATGATTAAAGTGGAACATGCATCAAGAAAATAACCTGACACATGCAATTCTGGAAAAGAAAGTCATAATATATGTTGCAAAATTTTTTTTTTAGTACGAAATAATAAATGTAAAATACCTCGCTCATTTTTCCCCTTTAAATCCAGTAATCTAATTGAGACAAAATTAATACACAACATTTGTAATTTGAGTTTAAAAATAAAGATGTTACTGATTTTCCTTTGCAATTAAAAGACTGAGGTGAGGACATGTTGCTGTGCCTTTTTCATAATCCACAAAATGAATATGCAAATCTTCTCTTTATAGGAAAACAACTGTGAATCTTGAAAGTATTTGATTTATTTTTGTTTCTGCTCTGGCTTTATCAAGTTATTAGCTCATTTAGTGAGCTGTCATAATGAGTCATGTTACTATCCAAAACCTGGTTGGAACATAGAAACTGGAGAAGGCCATTCAGCCCCTCAAGCCTGTTCCTCCATTCGATTAGACCATGGCTGATCTGTACCTCAACACCGTTGGGATTACAACCAGAATCTGAAGGGTAATAATATGGGATAATTTATTCGAAGGCCGAATGCAGTGATTCTCTGTTGTTAAAATGATTGGAGGATGTTTTTATCTCTTTGCTGTGAACTCAACTGTAGGTCTGAAGGGTAGATTTCTCCCTCAGTAATTACTCACAGATGCTCAGAATATTATAGTGATTAGGTGACTCAGTTCTCATTGAGAATTTTATTATGGCTTTTTCTCTTCAGTGGTTATAATAAAAGGAAATTAAACTGAAAATTGTCTGTATTTGCATGTTTATAATTCCCCCACCCCTTCCAGTATTTTCCATTTTCTTTTCCTTCTTGAAGGTAAAGACTCTTTCTGTGGTACAGTTTCATGAGTGCTGGCAGTTCTCTTGTAACAAGTTGCCCTTCCTAATGTCTCAGCCTAAGCGAGTGTTGGAAGGCTATTGGTATCACAGCAACACCAAACCCAAACCAAGTATGTACACACATGCACACTTTTCACCATGAATCACTGAATCGCAATCAGAAATGAGAATTTTGACTGATACTCTTTTCCCCTTATATTAAGTCCAGTTGATATGAAAACTCTTCCTGGACTTGGATACAGAAGAAAAATTGTGAAGTATCCCTTAATTCTGCAACTCTTAAAAAATATAAACACCAGCAGCCTCGCTGATGAATTTAACAAGGATTGCTATAAGAACCATATTGAGGTACATCAATCTGCCTCAAGTATAAGAATGAGTCAAGTCTGGATTGAGAAACCACTTTACATCAATTAAAGTTGCAGAGGAGAAATTGGCCTGTGTCACACCCGCTTTCTGGACACTAAATTAGTGCTCGGGGGATGTATTTCGGGTTGTGGTATCCTGGAAATCTCCAAGAGTCCAGAGTGCATGCCTGAAACAGGTGATATGTCACTTGAATATGCTAATTAGGCAGAAACTGGCTGGAGCATGCATTCTATTTTTCCGGGTCTACTGCGGCCTAACCAATGGTCCTTAAAGTGTCCACTGGCGGCTGCCAACACAAAAGGTATGTAATTTTTTCACTCACCTTAATGTGGAGCCAGGAAGAGCAGGCTTCACAACGGTGCTGCGGGCGGTTGCTCGCCCCTTCCCTTTTTGCCTCTCCCCCCCTCCCCCACCTCCTTCTTAGGACCTACCTGTAGGCCAGCTTGGCAGCTGGTGAGCTGTATTGAGGCACCTGATTGGCATCTGCAACTTGTCGGTTTTATGGAAAAGAGGCCCCAGGCCCAATTTGGAGTGAGCTTAGGGCCGACATCTTCGGGCAGCGTTCCAGGCTCAAAACCAATTTTTCGGCCATAGTATAAAAGCACACTTTCTCTTATGCTGCTTAAAAAAACTTTGACCTAACCCATGCTGCATTACCTTCTCCTGTACCTCTTAACTACTTTCTTATCACATTCTGTTTTTCTCTGTCTCTTTCCATTCTCCATCTCTATATTGAACAGTTAGGCTCAAAGGGGCCTGATCTTCATAAAAAATCTTTTGGCAAAACCTTTTTTGTTTTGGAAGAGAGAAGAGGCAGAAAAACTTTGTATTGTCTCCTTCATAATTATATCATGCATTTAAGTGAAGCAGTGTGATTCATAGCCAAGAAGCCTGTGCATCACTGTATCTGGCTAGCTAGTTTAGATTTGAAGACAAGCACATCAGGTGAAAGCAAAAAGCTTAAGACCATCGTATCATCTTGATTCTGTAAATATTCCTACATGGAGGTGGGGGAGATTTCCTCTATGTGCTAGCTGAAATTATAAACCTGTTCCTTATAAATGTGTTTCTGGTTTCCCTACACAATGGAAATCTTCCCCTTTGGTTAGTGTTAGGTTGCCATTCTGCCCTGTTTGAACCATTTTTCCTTTTAGATATGGATCCTAACAAAGTTGAACAGTGTACGAGAGAAAGAAGAGGTAGTGTTTGTAGTGGCATTATTATAATTTCAAAAACTCATTAATAATGCAACCCTCCCCCCTTCAAAGCATGAAGCATATATTTATTATACTAATTGGATACAGCAGCAAATTAATTTTGTTGATTTGTTAACACTAATGACTAAAAAAAATTGATTCTTTGCAGCTGAAAATAATAACCCTTTGTGAAACTTGAATGACAGCTCAAGGAAGAATATGTCCCCAAAGTATGCTAATTCGAACTAACCTGCATACATGAGTTTGGTAATTAGTATGTAGACTTTTCTGCGTAATTGAAATTGCTCAATATAAGCATGAAATCAAGACAAGTAGGTGAGTAAATAGGGCTGTGGTCAACTGAGTTTACATGTGGTGACCTTCTATTCTTGATCAGACCACAGAAATTAGGGTCGGGGTGGGGGTTGCTGTGAGCAGAGGAAAGATTCTTTCCTCCATTGGGAGAGTGTGAAAACCAGCAGTTGTCAAACCTTTTGCCCCTGAACAGTTTCCAGCAGGCAGTTACATACTGGTATAATGGTCCCTGGAAACACTAGGCTAGGCTGTGGTGTTTTGTATGAGGGGACATAAAGAAAGAGTTCACACTGGCCACATATCTGCTGTGTTTTGACAAGAAGAACTGCGAGCATCTTACCTCACGTAAAGAAAGCAGCCACCATGAGAAGGTGATAACTAATGAGAAAAACATCTGGTGAAATTGTGAGTTAACTTTGGGCCCCGCAATAAGTTAGTTCTTTCTGGCTGAGATAGGTTTCTATAATGTTGTTTTAATTTGTGTATGAGTAATGGATAAAGCTAGTGAGTACTCAGGAAATTTGTGTTAAAATCATGGGGTAGTTTCAGGTTAAATTAAGAAATTCATGGGATTTGGTTAAAAAAAGTGTTACTCCTAATCAAATGAAAGATGCTTTTAAGAAAAATTTGTTTTTTTGAAATATTACAATCACCATATTTTAAGATGAGATGCATGCCAATTCTTAGCAGCAATTATCTCTGTTAGTCCTGTCAGCAAGACAAACTGTGTTGTAACAGCTGATTCGTTAACCGACCTGTTGGCTCACAGCTTTCCTGCACACCTACTCATCAATCCAGAAGAAAGACTATAAGGTAAAAGTGCTGAACATGAAAATTTATCCCTATATCCCCATTTGTAGAAAATACTTTGACTTTGTTCACATTGTATGGGTTACCCTGGGACCCACCATTTACAGCATTCGGTCGGCTCCTTCAATCCCTTTGCAGTGCCTTTAAGGTATTGATCTCAGCAGAGCTATTGACTTTAAAATTAATAGAGACTGGTTATCTAACTGTGGTCCTTGTCCAAGCAAAAGGGTTACATGTTAAATATCACACCAGCTTGCAACTACACCAGATGAAGTGAGAAAAAAGGAAAGAAATTTGTCAAGAAAATGAAAGGAATCATTTGGAATTCTGAATGAGTTTTGTTGTCCTCTCTGATTGCAAGGCAGCTAAATGTCAAAGTTTCTACCGTAAATCTCATCCCAACTCTGTTAGTTAAGAAGTAATGTATTTGGTGATTCATTTATGCATTTAAATTGCTTAAGTGACAAAATGCCCCAGTTTGCAACATAACTAGTTCTTGGTACTGTGTAGCAAGAGTTAAAGTGCTGAATTCATCCTTCTCACTCTTCTCTGAACCATCTCAAATGTATCAATACCCTATTAAAGGTATGCTCTCCAGTCTTGCACACAGTATTCCTAGTGTGACATTACTATTGAGTAGAGCCATGGATTCACAGTAACTGAGTGAGTCAAATTCCATTCTTATTACAAAGGATTCTGGGATTTTTGGAGATTGCAATATGTGGTTCCATGCATTTATAATTAAGGCCATTGGTTTCTGTTGCCTGAATTCACACAAAGGGTAGTAGAAATCTGTAACTCTTTCTATCAAAAGACCATGGATACCAGGGCAATTGGAGCTTTCAAGGGTATCAAGGGGTATGGAGTAAAGGCACTTAAATGGAATTGAGTTGCAGATCAACCATGATCTAATTGAATGGCAGAGCAGGCTCAAGGGGCTGAATGGTCTACTCCTGTGCCTATGTTCCTATGAATTGGGCGAACTCCATTTTTATTGTGTTGGATTCCAAGAACTTTATTGCTGTTTTGGTGATGAAATTCTGTAATTCTGTCCGTTTTTCCAGGAAACCTGTAAATCCGTGCTCTTACTAATGAGCTATACAAAGTTATTTTAACGCCTTCAAAGCCAAGGAAACATGCACTAACAGAGGGCTACTTAATTTTGGCATAAAGAGGAATTGCTCCATTTTTGTGTGTTTTTCAAGATTGTAAAATTCCATAATCCCGTAATCAGTCTTCTCTTGTATTAGGGTTTCAGCAATGTATCAGATGTGACAACCTATTTATGTTACCCACGGTTGGCACTGGGATTGTTCTTTTCACTCCATGACCTAGAATTGCTCGAGTGAGAATGCATTGTTTGGTGAAGGTAAGGGAACACTCAGAACACTTTGCTATCAACACAATAGTTAGTCTGAAACAAATATGTGAAATTTAATAACAATCTCTATTCAAACAGGGTAATATGAGACAAAGTGGAGAAAGAAAGTAATCATGCACATAATTTCAACGTCAACGACAAAATGTATCATATTTGTGATAATCAGGAGGACCCAGAAATCACTTTGTTTCCCATATTTTAAACATTAGCTTGTTGTCAATTGTAGGATATCAGTGCAGTAAAATCAAGTGAATGCAGATTGATTGTTCAAGTTTTAAAAAATTCCTAATGTATGGGGTAGGAATTTTTTTGACTGCTGTAATTGGTAAGTTATACCGTAAGTCACGCTGGGGCGCTTCTTGACGTGAACTTATGCCATAATTTGTTGGGAAGCTACTTTGCACATGCTGCAGCTAACATCACGGCATTCCATGGACTTCAGATGTGGTGCAATCAATTGACGGGCCCTGGGAACCTCTGCTCCTCCTCCACAATAGTAATAACGGTGAACAGGGGAATGTCCAGTGTGACGGCCATTGCAGCTACTCTGCCCTTCTGAATACGTTGAGAGGGGTGGGGCGAGACGAGATGGGTGGAGGGATCTTAGAAATAGTGGCTTCAGTCGCTCACAGGACTCTGGTCAGAAAAATTGAAGATGTCAGAAAGAAAAGAAGCAAAAAAAAAATTCAGAAAAAATTCAATTCCAAACTGCAGAGATGAAGCTGCAAAGTTTGAATAGTCCTCCCAGGCTGAGAATCATATGAGAGCCATAAATGACATGGCTAGCAGGTGACCTTGAGCCCACCTGTGTCTAGATTCTCAGAATAACTGGACACCACGAGTAAACTAGCAAATCCAGGGAATCCACGCTCGCAGCTCTTCTGAATAAGGCCGGAGCCATGTTAATGAGCTTTGGATGGTTTTGGCATAGGTCCAGATGAAGTGGTGCAAAAGTCCCTGGAAATTACGGAGTACTGGGAAAACTGGCTTAACCCAAACACACATATTTTTTCCAGACTTTTCCACTGGAAATGGCTTTCTGATGTCGATATTCCATCGCTCTGTTGCAAGTTTCCAGGAAATACTTGGCGATTTGCATGAAAGTTGCTTGACTTAATAACTGAAAGAAATGGTTATTTTTCATTTGTGTTGGTCATATCGATGGCAAAATTCTGTTGGTCAGAAATGTAGGTCTCTAACAGATCTAATCATTGTTAATAATGAAGAATGTCTGAACTGGTAGACATCTCCCTGCTCCCCACCCTTCAAATTCAATGACTGACACATCAAATTTAACGAGCAAACTTTTTGCCAAAACAGAAGTACTGAAAAGAAGTCTGAGAGCTAGATTGAAGAATCCAACTATAGAGGGCCTTTCACCACAGCAGTGGTAACTTTCAATGCGCAACATTTACAGGCGAGCGATGGACAGGACTGCAATAATCGGATCTGGTACACACTCCCCATTTCATGATAAAGCAAATCTAGGGAGATCCATAAGCACAATGCTATGGCCACCACGCCTACTCCTCCTGGCCCCATAAAAATCTTTAAAAACACCCACAAAAACTTATCTTTTGGGCCTCCAATAATCTCTTAAAGGACCTCCAGTTACTCCTCCCAATGCCAGGAGAAAGTGCAACTGGGATACGCCGTACATGTCTCACCTCTTCTTCCTTGAAAGTTGCAATTGGGGTGCAACAACAGGTTTAGGCCCTCGATTTGAATATTTAAACAGCTTCCCACCTGTTTTGGAAGGGAGTGCTGGACGCCCATTTAAAGACTTGCCTGAAAGTTGATTTAGGTGGGCAATTACGTGCACAAGGTCCCGACCAGATTTTCAACTTCTTGTCGCCTGTTTTTCAGGTGAAAAATGGGGGGCTGGCAGCTAAAAGTCGCCCCAAATAATTCATCAGCGACAAAGATGCTTTTCTTTTGTTGCAGTACTAATAAAACTGATATGAACTAAATCTGAACAGACCCGAATTTCATCTGATTTTTCAGAAAATTGTTTTAGATCTTTCATGAACATCATCGGTTCTAAGGCTGTGCAGCTCTGAAATGAGTTGATGACAACTCTATATATCACTGTGTCTGTCATCCAACATTCCATTGCTTCAAACAGTAATCAGCTACTTATAGGAGCTGTAGTCAACGGAGATATTTCTTGATAATGTTTAATTAAGTTGGTTCAATTGGATGTGGTTGCTGAATAATATAGCGGATAGTTTTAATTCAGTAATTTTCTGTTATTTACAGTATGAGGTAAATAGAATTATGAAATATTTATATCCAGATTGATTACTTTTAATTGCCCAGAAAGTTACGGTTAATGGCTATGGAAACATAGAAACATAGAAAATAGGAGCAAGAGTAGGCCATTCGGCCCTTCGGGCCTGCTCCGCCATTCAAAATGATCATGGCTGATCATCTAACTCAGTACCCTGTTCCCGCTTTTTCCCCATATCCCTTGATCCCTTTAGCATTAAGAAATATATCTATCTCCTTCTTGAATACATCTAATGACTTTGCCTCCACTGCCTTCTGTGGTAGAGAATTCCACAGGTTCACCACCCTCTGAGTGAAGAAATTTCTCCTCATCTCGATACTAAATGGCATACCCCGTATCCCGAGACTGTGACCCCTGCTTCTGGACTCCCCAGCCATCGGGAACATCCTCCCTGCATCTAGTCTGTCTAGTCCTGTTAGAATTTTATATGTTTTGATGAGATCACCTCTCATTCTTCTAAACTCTAGTGAATCTAGGCCTAGTTGACCCAATCTCTCCTCATACGTCAGTCCTGCCATCCCAGGAATCAGTCTGGTAAACCTTCGTTGCACTCCCTCCATGGCAAGGACATCCTTCCTCAGATAAGGAGACCAAAACTGCACACAATACTCCAGATGTGGTCTCACCAAGGCCCTGTATAACTGCAGTAAGACATCCCTGCTCCTGTACTCAAATCCTCTTGCAATGAAGGCCAACATACCATTCGCCTTCCTAACTGCTTGCTGCACCTGAATGCTCGCTTTCAGCGACTGGTGTACAAGGCCAACCAGGTCTCGTTGCACCTCCCCTTTTCCCAATCTATCATCATTCAGATAATAATCTGTCTTTCTGTTTTTACAACCAAAGTGGATAACCTCACATTTATCCACGTTATACTGCATCTGCCATGTTCTTGCCCACTCACCCAACTTGTCTAAATCACATTGGAGCCTCTTTGCATCCTCCTCACAGCTCACATTCCACCCCAGCTTTGTGTCGTCTGCAAACTTGGAAATGTTACATTTAGTTCCCTCATCCAAATCATTGATATATATTGTGAACAGCTGGGGCCCAAGCACTGATCCCTGCGGTACCCCACTAGTCACTGCCTGCCACCCGAAAAAAGACCTGTTAATTCCTACTCTCTGTTTCCTGTCTGTCAGCCAATTCTCAATCCATGCCAGTATATTTCCCCCAATCCCATATGCTTTAATTTTGCACACTTAACTCTTGTGTGGGACCTTATCAAAAGCCTTCTGAAAATCCAAGTACACCACATCCACTGGTTTGCCCCTATCTATTCTACCAGTTACATCCTCAAAAAACTCCAGTAGATTTGTTAAGCATGATTTCCCTTTCATAAACCCATGCTGACTTTGTTCAATCCCGTTATTGCCTTCCGAGTGTTCTGTTCTCACATCTTTTATAATAGACTCTAGCATTTTCCCCACTACTGATGTTAGGCTAACTGGTCTGTAATTCCCTGTTTTTTCTATCTCTCCTTTTTTAAATAGTGGGGTTACATTTGCCACCCTCCAATCTGTAGGAACTGTTCCAGAGTCGATAGAATTTTGGAAGATGATCACCAATGCATCCACGATTTCCAGGGCCACTTCCTTTAGTACTCTGGGATGTAGATTATCAGGCCTTGGGGATTTGTCAGCCTTTAGCCCCATTAATTTCCCTAGCACTATTATTTTTACTAATACTGGTTTCCTTCAGTTCCTCCCTCTCACTAGACCCTTGGTTCCCTAACATTTCTGGGAGGTTATTTGTGTCCTCCTTTGTGAAGACAGAACCAAAGTATGTGTTTAATTGTTCTGCCATTTCTTTGTTCCCCATTATAACTTCCCCCATTTCTGACAGTAAGGAACCTACATTTGTCTTCACTAATCTTTTTCTCTTGACATATTTATAGAAGCTTTTACAGTCAGTTTTTATGTTCCCTGCTGGTTTACTCTCATACTCTATTTTTCCCCTCTTAATCAATCTCTTTGTCCTCCTTTGCTGAATTCTAAACTGCTCCCAATCCTCAGGCTTGCTGCTTTTTCTGGCAATTTTATTTGTCTCCCCTTTGGATCTAATACTATCCCTAATTTCTTTTGTAAGCCATGGTGGAGCCACCTTTCCTGTTTTATTTTTGCGCCAGACGGGAATGAATAATTGTTGTAATTCCTGCAAATGTTCTTTAAATATTAGCCATTGCCTTTCCACCATCATCCCTTTTAGTAAAGATCCCCAATCTATCATAGGCAACTCGGACCTCATACTTTCGTAATTTCCTTTATTTAGATTCAGGACCCTAGTTCCGGATACAACTACATCACTCTCCATCTTAATGAGGAATTCTATCATGTTATGGTCGCTCTTCCCTAAGGGACCCCGCACAACAAGATTGTTAATTAATCCTTTCTCATTGCACAATACCCAGTCTAGGATCGCCTGTTCTCTAGTTGGTTCCTCAACGTATTGGTCTAGAAAACCATAACATACACACTCCAGGAATTCCTCCCCCACAGTATTATTGCTAATTTGGTTTGACCAATCTATATGTAGATTAAAGTCACCCATGATTCTAGTTGTACCCTTCTTGCATGCGTCTCTAATTTCCTGTTTAATTCCCTCCCCTACATCTCCACTACTGTTTGGGGGCCTATAGACAACCCCACCAACGTTTCTGCCCCTTGGTGTTTCTTAGCTCCACCCATACAGATTCCACATCATGATTTTCCGAGCCAATATCCTTCCTCACTATTGCATTGATTTCCTCCTTTACTAACAATGCTACCTCACCTCCTTTCCCCTTTTGCCTGTCCTTCCTAAATATTGAATACACCTGGATGTTCAGTTCCCATCCTTGCACACCTTGCAGCCATGTCTCCGTAATCACAACTATATCATAACCGTTAATATCTATCCGTGCTGTTAATTTATCTAGCTTATTGCGAATGCTCCACGCATTAAGACACAATGCCTTTAGACTTGTCTTTTTAAGATTGCTAGTCATCTTAGTTTTATTTTGCACTATGGCCCAATTTGTTTCTACCCCTTGTTTTCTCTGCCTTCCACTATTGCTTCTTCCCTTTCTGTCTTTTGTTTCTATCCTTGTTTCCTCCTCCTCTGTCTCCCTGCTCAGGTTCCCATCCCCCTGCCATTCTAGTTTAAACCTTCCCCAACAGCACTAGCAAACACCCCCGTGAGGACATCGGTTCCGGTCCTGCTCTGGTGTAACCCATCCCACTTGTACAGGTCCCGCTTTCCCCAGAACCGGTCCCAATGTCCCAGGAATCTACATCCCTCCCTTCTACACCATCCCTGCAACCACGCATTCATCTGGTCTATTCTCCTGTTCCTATACTCACTAGCACGTGGCACTGGTAGTGATCCTGAGATCACTACCTTTGAGGTCCTGCTTTTTAATTTATCTCCTAACTCCTTAAATTCACCTTGCAGGATCTCATCCCTTTTTTTACTGATGTGGACCACGACTATTGGATGTTCACCCTCTCCCTCCAAAATGCCCTGCAGCCACTCCGTGATATCCTTGACCCTAGCACCAGGGAGGCAACATACCATCCTGGAGCCACGAACTTGGCTCTTGCTGCTTTCCCCTGATAAGCCATCTCCCCCAACAGTATCCAAAGCGGTATATCTGTTTGAGAGGGAGATGGCTCACTAGGCTCACCTCTCGGCCTCTCCTTTTATACTCGGCTCACCTCTCGGACTCTCCTTTTACACTGCGCTCACCTCTCGGACTCTCCTCTCGCTCTCGGACTCTCCTTTTACACTGCGCTCACCTCTCGGACTCTCCTCTCGCTCTCGGACTCTCCTTTTACACTGCGCTCACCTCTCGGACTCTCCTCTCCCTCTCGGACTCTCCTTTTACACTGCGCTCACCTCTCGGACTCGCCTCTCGCTCTCAGACTCTCCTTTTACACTAGGCTCACCTCTCAGACTCTCCTTTTACACTGTGCTCACCTCTCGGACCTGGAGGCCAGTTATTAGTCGTGTCCCGCAGGGATTGGTTTTGGGTCCGTTGCTTTTTACTACTTTCATAATTAATCTCGATGTAAGTGTTAAGGGAATGGTCTGTAAGTTCACAGTTGTCACTAAAATTTGTGCGACTGTCAGGGCTGCGGAGAAGGAACTTCTGCAAGCAGATCTAAATGAGCTGGGGAATGGGCCAAACTGTGACAGATGGCCTTCAACTTAGACAAGTGCAGTGCAATGAACTTGGGCAGGATCAATACCAAGTGTACTTACACGCTGCATGATACCGAATTAAAATCAGTTGAGAGAGAAAGAGATCATGGCATTATTGTTCATAACTCTCTAAGTGTTCATGACCAATGCCAAGAAGCCATGGCCAAAGCAAACAAGCTATTATGTTGCATAAATAGAACTATTCAATATAAAATAAAGCACACCATCCAGTCCTTATACAAGACCCTGTCTGGACCACATTTGGAATATTGCGTCCGGTTTTGGAATTCTTACATGGTGGTCAATACAGAAGCTGTGGGACAAGTACCATGGGGATGGTCCCCAGATTAAAAGACCTTAGCTACTCATAAGGGCTTAAAAGGCTGGGTCAATTACTTTACAAATGCATAGAATTTGGGATGATTGGATATAGGTATGCAAAATTGTTAAAGGGCTTTATTGCGTTCCCTTTGAGAGGCTATTTCGCCGAGATGCTCCAGGTGTCCTAGTTCTGTGGGGCAGGCTCGATTGACCAGCTGCTCTTTTCCTGCCCATCGATTTTATATGTTTGTATATGATCCCAGAATGTTATCTGTTTATGAAGCGATCATTACAATCATGAGCTCCTGCAAAAAAATCAGATTTGTATTAAGACCACCAACATATATTTTGAAGACATTCAAATAATGAAATGAGATTATTTCTATCTTTGTCCCACTGTGACATAACATTTTTTGCTTCTAACCAGGAAGAAAGCTTGATTAGTTTATCCACAAATAAAGCATAAATATATTTATTATCCTGCAGTCTTAAAAATGGAGCCTTTTTTCATAATTTTAATGTATCCCTAAAATAAAACATAAAAATGTCAAATTTATGAAGCATTAAATATTGTTGACTAGGGTGTAAATTCTGAAGTGCTTCATAAAGTAGTCCAAGAGGAAAATTTGAATTTTTTGAAGGGGAACTGTAATTTTTTCAATTTGGACCACTACAGGGATATATTTTTGACGAAGGAGCCTCCCTCTTCGAATCTTTCTTTTGGAATGCTTTCATTCCAGCTCCTCAGCAAAAAGGATCTACCTTTGTACAGACTTTGTACAGGACTAAAGCAGACCTAAGACATAGTAGCGGCATGTGCAACTATTTCTTCAATCCCAAAATTGCCAAGACATTTATTTAATATGAATGGGAAAAGTCATTCATTGTAGCAAGTGGTTTATTATTGCTGAGATCTAATCAGAAAGTTGCATTGTAATTGCCTTCAGATATTAGGCATGATTTTAATCCTGAAAAATGGTGGTTTGGGGGTGGGGGGGGGCATTAAAAATTGCAACAATTTCAAACTTGCGCCCTACCCGCCTTGAACCCACCTATTTCCAGTTTTCATGAGGGCAGGACAAGGGGTGGGCAACCAACCCACTCTCAGGAGGCAGGTTGGTCACTAAAACCTTTCCAGGAGGCTGCGGGCCTCCATTTTTTCAGGTTTTGTGATTTTAGCCTCTGGGGTCCGGGATTCCCGGGCCTTCTCCTTCACACGAGAGGAGGCGAGAAGGCCCGAAACTGCAGGTAAATGCCTTTATAGCACAGCTTGTGGGAGGAGCAGGAATGCTTCCCCCAGGCCCAACAAGTCTACCTCTAGTGACCTCCCCAACGATTGCCGATGCCCTCCCCCAATGTTCACGACCCCCACGATGACCCCTGATCCCAAACCCCCCTTGGTGTCTGACCCCCAATCCCCCCCAATGACCCCCGATCCTGATCCCCCACTCGATGACTGACCCCCCCAATGACTGACCTCAATGACTAACTCCCCCCCATGACTGACCCCCAGTGACTGAACTCCCCGACGACTGAACCCCCTCCAATGACTGACCCCTGATGACTAACCCACCTCCAACAACTAAATCCCCATCGCCCACCATTGACTGACCCCCAATCACTAACCTCCCTCCCGATGACTAACTTCCCTCCCCCCGGTGACCCCCATGCCCGCCAATGCCCCAATGCACCTCACGCCCACCAATGCGCTCCCCACCATGTCCCCCCACCTCCCACCCCCACAATCCACCCAATCTAAGACTTAGCTGAACACTTACCGCTTCCTTGCTCTTCTCCTGTCCGACTGAGACCAGCCTGTCAAACAGGCCGGCATGTCGGGCGGGAAACCATCAAAAAAAAGACATCCTTATGTTAAAATCGTAAGGACGCCCGGGAAACCCGTACTTCTGGTTTCCTGCAATTCGAATCCCCCCCCGCCACCTCCTTCCTGGCTCCGGGCTAAAATTATGCCCATTGTGTGCAGAATTGTGTTGCAAATCTCATTACATACAATTAAGTTTAGATTAATGTTAATGGGATGTCATATCATTCGCCCCAAATTATGATTTGTTCGAGTCCGTGAATTACATGATATAGTTCAGTTTAAATTCTTGGAAGTTGAGGAGTCCCGAACAGAACGGATGGTGATGAATGCTTATTGTACTTTGAATTAGAGTTGCATTTCATTTGATGACTAAAACACCAAACTTGCCTCTCAAGTTGGGCCTTTATATCTCAACGGTGAACCTTCCAAGTTCAAGTAGTTTCCAGATTTTCTGCCCTCTCCACCAATTTGGGAAACCATAAAATTGATGATGACAAATTGTTCAATATGTAAAAGGGTTTTAAATATACATTAAAATTTTAAAAAACAGGAAAGTCAATGGATCTTTTGTTCCACAGAGAATGATAGGCTTGTGGAATAAGTTTAAACAAACACATTTTAAAATCAAGGGAAAGCTTCCCTTGTTTTCAACATTATTGATACATAGTAATCAGACAAAATCTTCCCTTTAAGTTGCTTTACATTTGCTCAATTTAATTTGGATTCTGGGAAATTAGCCTCCATGAGCTGACTTCTGGCATTTACACTGTTAAATCCAGCTCCCTAACCCCAGTGACAGGCTTAGAAACCCACAAGAAATGGGGTAAATTAAAACTGCCAAGATCGAAATTGCTTTTGATGTGTTTCTGAAGTGAGAAACAAGTTGAGGGATGTGTTGAGAATGCAAATAGATGGGCATGAAAAAGAGACAATTTGACAGTTCAAATTGCTTGCTCCATTTACATAAGAACAGATTGTAATTTTGATCAAAAGATCAAATTAATTTGTGTCCTCAATTTAATCAGCATCATTGCTCCTATGATTAAAAAGAAGTGGGTTGACTTTCTTGTAAAGAATAATAGGTATGACGCAGATGTGCAAAATGTTCATATTTTCCTGGATATTCATTTAATTATGAGATGTTTTTCTGTTGTTGACTGATATATATGTGAAGTGTTGTTGATTAAAATCTACCCTGACATCACACTGCCGAGGTCAGGACAGTTTGCCACCCGCCCCTCCCCCTCCCCACCCACGAGTTAAAATCCAGGCTTCAATGTGAGGTGATACATTTTCATGTGAAAAAATAGCAGTAATTATACTCTGAATAGAAGTAAGCTCAGTGTTGCGGAACAGCAGAGTGATTTGGGAGTACAGGTATACAGGACATTAAAGGCACACCCTTAGGTTGATAAGGCAGTAAAAAAAGCTGATTGAATTCTAGGTTTTATCACAAGAGGTGTAAAATATAAAAGAAAAGAGGTAAGGATGAGCCTATATAAAACCTTAATAAGGCCTCCGAATACTGTGTGCAGTATTGGGCTCCATTCTGCAGGGAGGATATTGAGATTAAGGATTAAGGAAACGTAAGGATCGATTTGCCTGCCCAGTGGGAATGGTGCAGGTGGGGATAGGGGCTGTGACGTGTTCCCATCCTCCACCATCTTAACTTATCTCAGATCAGGCACAGGATAGCCACCCACCTCATACAGGCGGGGGCCTACTTTACAAGCAAAGGTTACGGCCCAATGATGTCACTGACGTGCAACACCATTTTAACTAAATTCTCTGGAGGCCTGCATGGCGCCAAACCTGACAGCAAGACCTCATGCGCCATTCCCTTGGATTCCCGGCATCCTCGGACTCCCAATCCAATTTCTGCTCCCTCCCTTTGGTTTCGGGTGGCAGACAGTGCTGCAGCACTTAATCGAGCCACAGGAGTTAAAATGGCCCAGGTTCAGGCTGAACTCTCCACAGGGATTTCCCTTCTGCCCCACATCCAGCCTGCCTGAAGCATGCCCCGAGCTACAATCGACCCTGTTGTATATACTTGCATGCTACCAAACCCTTTCAAGTACATGACCAGTGATTTATATTTTGGATAACTGCCTATTTTATGTGAGAAGGTTGAACTGTATTCAACAAATGAGGACGGTAACTTTTTTTCCGAATAACAGTTCATCGTCTGGTGGCTGATAAAGAATTGGGAGTTGGCCTTCGGCCTGGAGAATTCGGAAGAGTGGGAGTCTGGGAGAGCTGGAGGCTGGGACTTTGGACCACCTATGGGGTTGAAGGGATTCTGGTCCTTCAGTAACATCGGGGATCATGATGGACTGCTTGTCTGCTATGTGCAGAAACTGAGACTTCAAAACAGAATAAGTGTCGATGCCACATACAGCAATGACAATGGCCCAGACGATTATCAGAAGGAACTGTTAACAAACCCACAACTGTGCTGCAGTGTCTTAGTTGATGCCATTCGAATAGATTGGGCAAAACAATGACTCAATAAAAAGGGTTGTTAAAAGTACTCTGGCTGCTGAAACACTGGCTCTTATCGACACAGTGGATGTGGGTTTCTATTTGGCAAATATCTTGAGTGACATCCTGTAGAATGGGAACACTGAAGATAGTATACCCATTATGTAGACAATCGTTCATTGTGGGATAACGAACATTCTATGAAAAATGTGAGTGAGAAGAGATTACGGATTGACCTTGCTGGCTTGAAACAAATGCTGGAGAGAATGGAAATCTTTAAAATTAAAAGGGTGGATTCAAGCCATCCACTGTCAGATTGTTTTACTAAAAGAAATACATGTACTAAGAAATTAAGAAGGATCGCCTCACAATGTAATGCTTTGAATAGTTTACGTTGTACAGAGTATGGAAATTTTAATTTTTGAAATTTTGTTTGTATTGGATATATAAAGTTTATTTTTAAATTTGATTTAAAGAGAGAGAAGGGAATCTGTTAATTGTATCTACATGATTTATGTCAATTAGTGTTAATTGTATTCAGGTGGTGGGTATCAATTGGTAACGTTGAGCTGTGTGAATGAAGGCTTGGAAGCAACTGAAGACTCGGCTCCAGCATTCTATCCTTCATCGCCTGGCTATCCAGTTATAACAATGACGACAGAAGGCTTTAATCTATCTCTTTCTTGATCGGAGCTTGTTTGATGTTGACATGAAAGCAGAGATGAGGTATAAAGAATGCATGACTCCTAAGCTAAGGTGCGCACCCAGAATCAAGAGATTCTGAAGAAGAGGAGACGTCAGGGGATGTCTGGGAAATGCCGGTAAAGAAGGAATGGAAGATGAGGCGTCAAGCTCGCTCCCAAGACTGAGGATTTGATCAACCCGAGGTCTTGAGTGCCACTCTCCAAGTTAAGGTTATATTACTGTCATTCGTTCCATGTATAACCAGTGTCTGCTTCATGAATAAAGTTCATCTTGAATTGACAAAGTAATGTGCGTTTATTTCACCCTCTGTAATCAGTGGTCCCTACGGGTTGAATTTATGATAAGGAATGGATAGAAATGATATTTTATCTTACAGGATCTGTTCCTGGGAACACTTGGGGGTCATGCCGTACTCTGGTAGCATTTGGGAGTCTGGGCTCTGCAAGAACTGTTTGAGTTTCCAATTCAGGCTAACTCCACTTTCCCATAATGTATATTCAATCAGCCATTTTATGTCAATGTATGTTAGCCATTTTATGTTAATATCTCCGTTAAATATTGTAGCCATATTAATCCCATTCATGTCAAGTTTAAAAAAGTAATATTGAAAAAAGTACTATTTGTTGTAATATGGAAACTTGCTCAGCAAGGCCTCAGCGATATCTGTTGCAAAGCACTTTAATCCTTAGCTCAGGGGTACACGAAGATAATTATATTTTTATTGCAACAAAACTGTTCTTCTATATACAGGGCTCATATTACATAAGTCTGTGGGCAATAATTCTTTTTGAGCCAAAAATATTGTCTGAAAAAAATTATAATTTTACTGCGAATGTGATGATACAATTATAAACAGATCATCTGTCGCATTATGATCTAATCACAAATGTGAATCCAACAAGTACCATGTTTATGCCACTTCAGAGCTCAGGTTAAGCTCTTGCTTTAGGGCAGAGCTGAGATATTTTTGACAGATTAAATAATACATTTTCAAACTGTATTCCTGGGCCATGGAGGATCCTCGAAAGAATCCCAAGCAGTCTGCAGGTTATTAGATTTCTATCCATCTGTCATCAAATTTCTGTATTTGATTCTGTATGATTCTCTGAGGCCTTGGGAATGTGTCAATATTTGCAGGGGAGCCCTGTGAGTATGGTGATATTTACAGGAGGTCCTAGAAGGGTATTGATACTTACAGGTGGTTCCTGGGAGTACGTGGAAGGGAGTCTCTGGGAGTTCATCAGTAGAAACAAAAAATCTGATGGATGGAAACAATCACAGGGTATGTCTAGTTCCCCTTCCTGCTTCCCAGCAGTCTAAACTGATGATTTTTTTAACTTCAAGATACTTGTCCAGTTTGACTTTGAAGAGACCAAAGCTTGCCCGACAACATCCCTTTTTAAACTATTCCAAAAACCAACCCCCCCTCTCAGTGAAATAATGGGCTCGATTTTAGGGTCGGGTTTCCGGCGGGTTCCCAGCGGGGTGGCCCCGAAAATCCCGATCTCCGGTCACGTGACCGGATCGCGACGAAATCCCGGCCACTTCCGGGTACCGCGCTGACGTGCGGGGCTGCGCGCGCAAGCCCCGCTGGTGGGAATCCCGCAGGCAATTAAAGCCAGCGGGGTTCCACTTGAGAGTACTTAACTTGCTCGTTGTGGTCAGTTAATGAGCTGAAGCAGCTGTCAAAAGAGGAAGTGTGGGATTTTAGGTTCAAGGCAGTGAGTTTCCCACACTGGGGGAAACAGACTCCCTCCAACCAGGCGTGTTGCAGCCAGCAGCCTGTGGCAGGTGCCAAGGTACACTCCACGGGGGAGAGCCCTCACCCACGCAGGAGGCCACCGCGTCACATAGGGCAACCCCTGCCCTCCACCACCCCCCGCCAAGCCAGAGGACAGACCGACACGAAACCGCAGCCCCAGTCCGAGGAACCACACACCTACCCTGCACAACCCCTCAGACCAACACCTGCCAGTTGGGTGGTGTGTGGACACCCTCGGAGGACGAAGAGCATGACCAGCACCAGCAGCCTCGCAGTCCACGCCGTCCGCCGCAGAGACGTGGATCCCCCCAACACGGTGTTGTTGCACGCCCACCTGCACAGCAGGAGGGAGGGCTACCGCAGAGAGAGACGCGTAGCAGAGGGCACTACCCTCGCCACAGGGTCCACAGACCGAGGCGCAGCTCCCCGGACCTCTCCGAGCAGCAGTGCACAGGGAGGCGCAGATTCGCTCGACATGTAGTCGTGGAGATCTGCAGCCTCTTTCATGCCGAGCTGCTCCTGGCTGGCCCCAGCACCAACTGCTTACCTGTCGCTGGCAAAGTCACCACTGCCCTCCACACCTTCTCCTCCGCATCCTTCCAGGGTGCAGCCGGCTACACCGCCGATGTCTCTCAGTCGTATGCGCGGACGAGCCCTGCAAATACACCTGCACCTACTCTGCAGTAACACGATGGGTGGCATCAGTGGTGGGTCCTCATAGTGATACCCAGGAGCGGGCATTATTGGACACAACGGACAGGATTCGCGGAGACATGGCAGTGGTGGTGTCAATATAATGTGTGCTGTTCGTTGCTCTGAAATTCAATATGGGTAACACCCATGACAAACCCTCAGACACCCTTGTGCACCCCCTTCATGCTGACGAGACGTTTGCCTTACGCTGCCTACTGCACATATGTGATGCATGCCCTGTGGCTGCAGCACAGGTGGTGGCAGGTTGAGTGAGGCTGGCCGTGAGGGAGATGCACGAGAGGGTGAGTATGGGATGGAGCCATGAGATTGTATGAGGATTGGGTTGCGTGTTAGTGGCAGGATGAGTACTGGCGAAGTGAGTAGGTGGAGGTAAGATGAGGACGGGGTGTGAGTGGGTATGAAGGGTGATGTGATAGAATAGTGTGGGCGGTGCCGAAGGAGATTTGGGGTGGGGGCAGTGTTGTGGCAGACGGAGTGTAGGGGAAAGACTTCGTGTTCTCACTGTGGCGGACCTACTGCGGTCATTGCAGCGCCTCCTGCACTGTATGCAGGTGGGCCATATGTTGGTGGCGCAGGTGACCCCCTCTGCCACCTCGAGCCA
The DNA here is from genome assembly GCF_035084215.1 of Heptranchias perlo. Taxonomy (NCBI): domain Eukaryota; kingdom Metazoa; phylum Chordata; class Chondrichthyes; order Hexanchiformes; family Hexanchidae; genus Heptranchias; species Heptranchias perlo. The sequence continues at coordinate 18,551,427 of NC_090339.1, forward strand.
GGCCTTCTTGGTGGCAGAGGCAGGCCGCTTGCTCCCGTCCGCCGGGGGGAAGATCTGTGTCCTTCCCCTCCTCCTCACCCCATCTGATGATACCTGGGGTGAGGCATCATTAAACTGGGAGCAGCCTTCCCCCTGGGCTGCTCCATGCTGCAATTTGTTCTATTGGTTGCAGCATCTGTCAGTGGAGGACTGCCCCTTTAACTAGAGAGCCTCCAGCTGACAGATCGAACTGCGCATGCGCAGCCCGACCGACGCGCAGGCCAGCGCCGTGGACCCCGGAGGAGCAGGTAATTGATTCCTATTAGTGTGTTGCCTGCTACGATCGCGTGGGCAACCCACTAATTTCGCCGTTCGCGTTTTCGACGCTCCCGGAGGACCACCCGCTGGGAACCCGCAGGCCTGCTAAATTCGAGCCCAATGTGTTTTCGGGTCCTACCAGGATCTAACCATTTTCAACATAGACTTGTGTCCCTTGTTCTGCTATCCTGCAGCAAATCAAATATCCCTGACTGATCTTCTACATCCCTGAGCTTTATTAATTGGAATACCTTCATCATATTCCCCTCTCGCCTTCTCCTCAAGTGGTCACTGGGTATGTGTCAGTACTTACAGAGCTCCCCAAGAGTGTGTTTTTATTTGCAAGGGGTCGCTTAGAGTTGTTCATATTCACAGGGGTTTCTCCCATGCGGGAAAGTTTGAAAACCAGTGGGTTCGATGATTGGCACTTGTACATTATGCATGATTAGCACTTGCATTTGGCCAGATCCCAACATGACTAATGATTATAACTTTGACATTTGAGAAATTCCCATATTTTAATGAAAGCCAAATGTTTTCATAATGCCATTTTTGGGAAATGGGCATGCGTTCAACCCTTTAACCCTTTACCATAAAAAGATTTTCTCCAACATGTGACATTTAACTTTAAGTTCCTAGCCCAGAAATTCCTGGGGAGGCCTTTTGGGGGCATAGTTTGGACAGAGTGGAGCTCCCACCTACCCCAAAGCTGCACTCCTGACCCAGGTCCACATTCTGGAGTGAGCAGCCTATTGATATTGGAAGTGGCCTCATAAACTATTTATGGTGCCAATGGAGCAACTGACTCAGGTAGGGGATTTTGCTGTGACACTTTGCCACAGTGTAAGTGTGTCCAAAGCTTCAACATTAAAAAAAATTTAACTGGCTCAGTTTTCCCTTCAGGCAATTGCTTTTGGAAAAATGCCTTTTGAATTCTAAATTCCCCCATGGAAATCCTTAGCAATGTTGAACATTGGGAATACAGAGGTGCTCCTGGCACCCAGCATTGTCAGAGCACAAAAGGCAGGAAATGTGTGATGTATATCCCTCATTTTCATGGCATCATAATATGCCTTGCCGAAAACTGTGATGAATGGAAAAGGGGGCGGGGATCTGGCATAACTGAATCCTGTCCCAAATTCCGTCGACAACCACCCAGATAATGTTTTTTTGACTGAAAGCCTGGACTGATTTGCAAATGTTCAAAAGAGTTTCAGAAGTTGAAAGTACCTCTTCAGAAGGAGATTGCCAGCAAACAATTGAACAAGAGTGACTTTACAGGTCAGAATTCAATTCAATGCTGAAATTAAGAAAATCTTGGGGCCAAAATTCCTGGAGCCCTGTTCTGCCACGGGAAGTGGGGTGGGGGAGGACCTTAAGCCACCACTGAGCCCTGGCATTGACCCCGTCCCAAATTGCAAGAATGGGATCAGTTTCATAGTCGGGGAGGCAGCCCGTGTCTGTACAATCCCGCCAAGGCAACTGGGGAATTTAAATTCAATTAATTAAATAAAATCTGGAATAAAAAGCTAGTATCACTAATGGTGGCCATGAAACTACCGGATTGTTGTAAAAACCCATCTGGTTCACTAATGTCCTTTAGGGAAGGAAACCTGCCGTCCTTACCCGGTCTGGCCTATATGTGACTCCAGACCCACAGCAATGTGGTTGATTCTTAATCGCCCTCTGAAATGGCCTAGCAGGCCACTCAGTTGTAAAATCTTGCTACGAAAAGTCAGAATCAAAATAAAACCGGACGGACCACCCAGCATTGGACCACTAGGCACCGGACACGACAAAGGCAAATCAAGCCCAGTCAACCCTGCAAAGTCCTCCTCACTATCATCTGGGGTCTCGTGCCAAAATTGGGAGAGCTGTCCCACAGACTAGTCAAGCAACAGCCTGACATAGCCATGTTCACAGAATCGTACCTTTCAGCCAATGTCCCAGACTCTTCCATCACCATCCCTGGGTATGTCCTGTCCCACCGGCAGACCAGACCCACCAGAGGTGGTGGTACAGTGATATACAGTCAGGAGGGAGTGGCCCTGGGAGTCCTCAACATTGACTCTGGACCCCATGAAATCTCATGGCATCAGGTCAAACATGGGCAAGGAAACCTCCTGCTGATTTCCACCTACCGCCCTCCCTCAGCTGATGAATCAGTCCTCCTCCATGTTGAACACCACTTGGAGGAAGCACTGAGGGTAGCAAGGGCACAGAATGTGCTCTGGGTGGGGGACTTCAAAGTCCATCACCAAGAGTGGCTCGGTAGCACCACGACTGACCGAGCTGGCCGAGTCCCGAAGGACATAGCTGCTAGACTGGGCCTGCGGCAGGTGGTGAGCGAACCAACACGAGGGAAAAACTTACTTGACCTCGTCCTCACCAATCTACCTGTTGCAAATGCATCTGTCCATGACAGTATTGGTAGGAGTGACCACTGCACAGTCCTTGTGGAGACGAAGTTCCGTCTTCACACTGAGGACACCTCAGTTGTGTGGCACTACCACCATGCTAAATGGGATAGATTCAGAACAGATCTAGCAGCTCAAAACTGGGCATCCATGAGGCGCTGTGGGCCATCAGCAGCAGCAGATTTATATTCCAGCACAATCTGTAACCTCATGGCCCGGCATATTCCTCACATTACCATTACCAACAAGGCAGGGGATCAACCCTGGTTCAATGAGGAGTGTAGAAGAGCATGCCAGGAGCAGCGCCAGGCATACCTAAAAATGAGGTGCCAACCTCGTGAAGCTACAACACAGGACTACATGCATGCTAAACAGCGGAAGCAACATGCTATAGACAGAGCTAAGCGATTCCACAACCAACGGATCAGATCAAAGCTCTGCAGTCCTGCCACATCCAGTCGTGAATGGTGGTGGACAATTAAACAACTAACGGGAGGAGGAGGCTCTGTGAACATCCCCATCCTCAATGATGGCAGAGTCCAGCACGTGAGGCAAAAAACAAGGCTGAAACGTTTGCAACCATCTTCAGCCAGAAGTGCCGAGTGGTTGATCCATCTCGGCCTCCTCCCGATATCCCCACCATCACAGAAGCCAGTCTTCAGCCAATTTGATTCACTCCACGTGATATCAAGAAACGGCTGAGTGCATTGGATACATCAAAGGCTATGGGCCCCGACAACATCCCAGCTGTAGTACTGAAGACTTGTGCTCCAGAACTAGCCGCGCCTCCTGTCCACAAAAAGCAGGACAAATCCAATCCAGCCAATTACCACCCCGTCAGTATGCTCTCAATCATCAGCAAAGTGATGGAAGGTGTCGTCGACAGTGCTATCAAGCAACACTTGGTCCAAACATGGACAAAAGAGCTGAATTCCAGAGGTGAGGTGAGAGCAGCTGCACTTGACATCAAGGCAGCATTTGACCGAGTGTGGCACCAAGGAGCCCTCGTAAAATTGAAGTCAATGGAAATCAGGGGGAAAACTCTCCAGTGGCTGGAGTCATACCTAGCACAAAGGAAGATGGTAGTGGTTGTTGGAGGCCAATCATCTCAGCCCCAGGACATTGCTGCACGAGTTCCTCAGGGCAGTGTACTAGGCCTCACCATCTTCAGCTGCTTCATCAGTAACCTTCCCTCCATCATAAGGTCAGAAATGGGGATGTTCGCTGATGATTGCACAGTGTTCAGTTCCATTCGCAACCCCTCAAATAATGAAGCAGTCCGTGCCCGCGTGCAGCAAGACCTGGACAACAAAGCTGGCTATGGAGATAGGGAGGATGGGTGGGGGACTCGCCTATTTTCTTCTAATGGAACTTGAGATGGATTGTAAATGGGATGGAGCCCAGTGGACCTGGGATCCGCTCCAACTTTCTGGCACCCCACTTTTGAGTTGTGCCCTCGCCCACCCTAGGAAATGTGATTCCCATATGTTCAAGACTGAATTTTGTTATCCTATGTTTGAAAGAATGGTTCTAACATTAAATTAGTGAACCTTTATCTCAAGGGGGCTGGGATACGAAGGGGTAGAATTTATGCTACAGTCATATTAAGCTCTAGTTACATCGCATTGGAGTACTGCATTCAGTTTTGGGTACCATACCTCAGGAAGGATATATTGGCCTTGAAGGGGGTGCTTTGCATATTCACCAGAATGATACCGGGGCTAAAATGATTAAATTATGAGGAAAGGTTGCATGGACTAGGCTTGTATTCCCTGGAGTATAGAAGATTAAGGGGTGCTATAATTGAGGTGTTTAAAATGGTTACAGGATTTGATAAGGTAGATGGAAAGAAACTACTTCCTCTGGTGGGGGTATCCAGAACAAGGGGGCATAACCTTAAAATTAGAGCTTGGCTGTTCAGGGTTGATGTTAGGAAGCATTTTTTTACACAAAGGTTGGTGGAAATCTGGAACTTTCTCCTCCAAAAAATTGTTGAGGCTGGGTCAATTGAAATTTCAAAACCGAGATTGCTAGATTTTTGTTAGGTAAGGGTATTAAGGGATATGGAATGAAGGCGGGTAAATGGAGTTAAGATACAGATCAACCATGATCTAATTGAATGGCGGAACAGGCTCGAGGGGCTGAATGGCCTACTCCAGTTCCTATGATCCTAAATACACTTCATTTGGTCTCTATGTACTTGTATATTAAAACAGGTTAAATGTTTCTGAATACTCACAATTTCACAAACACATAATTGGTCTAGCGCATTTTTTAACACTCTGACTTCACCAGGAGAGAAAGGGTATAATTTAACACCCCCTCAACCCTTCCATTTCCCAAGGATTGCATGTATTAGTGCTTTCAGTGCAAAATCTTGTGTGTTAGGAACACTGGAATGTGCAAGTAACAGCACAATATCTAATTGTATAATGTTGAGACTCCAGACTGTTATGCAATTAAGAGAACATTATTGAAATGAATGAAAGACAAACTTCACCATCCAATTTCTCAGTGCAAAGTTTTTAATTTCTGTATTTGAATTGCTGTCTTCAATAAATGTAATTAAAACCTTCAAACACTTTTGTTCTCACTGATTTTATTATTTCATCTTTTATCTCACAAAGTGGTGGGTGAATCTATCAGATCAACACAGACTAACTAGATCAGACCATATATGTATGAACAAAATCATGCTACAGGCCCAAATTTTTTGCAAATAATGGTCTGTGCAGATAGATGTGTTAAATTAAAGAGTTTCATTTACATGCAATACAGTGGGAAAAATGAGTGAAATGCAAATTATGATTAAGTGGGAGGCTATACATCCCTTTTCATAAACATGATTAATCATTTTAAGAGGTGTATATGTGTTTTGTTGCACAAATCTTGGTAGTATCACTGATGATTAGAGCAGTTATCTTGAACTAACCTATAGCAATAAAAAATTATTGAGTCTAAAACAAAGGCAAGGAACTTTCTGATGGTAGAATGATATATACCAAGTTTGAAGAGTAAGATTAACCAGAAGGAATAAGAAACCGTTTTGCTGGAACAAAGCTCAATCATAAATGTTTATCGAACAGATTCCAACAGTTCATATGGAAAGGCTGAACACCTGCAAACAGAATCATTCTCATTGTGTGAATTTAAATGATATGCTTTCACTTTGGTGCAGTGGTTTCTTTGATACCTCTATAAACGGAGCATTTTCTATGTGAACCAAATGTTTGCCGAGCTTTTTTTGGGTCGGATGAAGAGCCAGAAGAGCTTTGTGCTATTTTAATCATCAGAGATGCTACGTGAATAATACAATGATATATTTTGATATGGTTTATGTCACTGTATCATGTGTTTGTAAATTGGCGCTGCACTGAGATTGCCTTAAGTTACAAGATGTTGGCACTAGTTTTCAGCACCATAGAGTCTACTCCTGATAATTCAAAGCCTTCTTTGTGGTAAATAATTGAGTCATTCGATAATATGAATTAAGCAATCTAAGTATCATACTAAAATGGGAATATAGTGCTAAAAAAAATTTGAATGAAGTGACTTTGAATTAAAAGGGGTAGACTATATATACTTCTTAATCAGGTTTGTAATTTTTCACTTTAATCCAATTTGGTTTTCTGTTGACTTTTGGGAATACTGCTTAAAAATTACCAATTGGTAGGCTCAGTAAACCCCCTTGCTTAGTTGTTCCCAATATATTGTGCCCTCAATTTAAATAAACATATTTAAAAAAATAAAAACATGTAAAAACAAAAATAAATAAGTTGTGGTATTTTTAAGCTGATTATTAAAATGAGTCCTATGTTGCTATTGACTCTTTTAATGTTAATTTTGTGATAGTTTTGAAACATACATGAAGTAGAAAGGATGCTGAAGTTTTAACACGGGAGATAGTTTTTACTTGAATTGAATGAACATCAGCTACTTTACTTGTCAGTACTCTAAGTTTCCATTCAGTTAATAAATTACTTTCATTCGGATATGTCAGATGAAATAAACAATGTGAGACTGAGCACTGTTCTTCAAAGTATTCATTATTCTTTCTACATTTTTCAAGATTTTCTGGCTAATCAGGTTTTCCATTGAGATGCCACAAATCGACATCTAAATATACATGGAGGCATCTCAGTCATGTTCAGGCAAGTTAGATTTAGATTTATAAACCGTAACAGTGGTTTCAAATGTGACTGTACATACCCAATTTTAGAATATTATGTCAATATTTTAACATAGAATATCAATAAATTTTGTTCTCCTTGATACCATCACCTCATCTCCCACATTACTGCGTATTTTGACATGGTTAGAATGAGGATTGGTTGATCGATATAATAGTGGGTCTCCCGTGGCATTGCTCACCAGGTTGGAGGATATGCTAATTTAGGAGGACAGGAACACTGTACCTTGTAACGCACAATTATTCTGGCTGAAGTACATCTGCATGTAACTTAATCAGCCGTTTTAGGGCAACAGATTCTAATTATTCTGGTCAATTAGAAGCTGTTTTTCTTAATAAGATCCTCAGGTCAATTGAAGGTCAGGTTGGCTTTCACTTTTTTTCAGTAAATGGGTGATCAAGTCCAAAATGGATTTTGTGTCCATTATTACTGCTACTCTCAGGCCCATTCTCATCTTAAAATGGGTGAAAGGAAATAACATTGCTTGTTCTGGTCAGTTCAGACCTTTTTAAAGGACTATCCTGAACATCCTGTACAGAATTGCACAGATGGGATATAAAAGTGAATCTTATACTCACATTCAACTCTGTGAGATAGTTATATGAAGGAGGGGCATATTTTGAATTTTCAGCACAGCTAGTACTTATTGTTGAAAAATAATCTAAAATATGTTGCACTGTCCAATGGCAACATGACAGTACTCAAGAGAATATAAAAATGCTTTATAAAAGCATCATTATAGAATCAGTAGCAGTCAATGGCAATACAATATTAACACCTTTTATGTCCCTGAAACATTATAACATTTTAATTATAGTTTGAAGGAAATAAAAATATAAGTGAATCAACTGCACTTGTGTGTCACACTATTGATTAAAATTTCTTATGAATTATCAATATACTGACTGCACTAAATGAGATAGAAAAACATTTCAATTTATTATTTCTTCAAAACAACCAACACAAACCGGGAACCCAAAAGAAAGGCAAGTTTTTGATTGGCTTGAAAAATGATTTCAAGATCAGTTTTCTTACTCAATCTGATGTCCCCTTATTGAAGTCTGACATGCGATCATGTTAATCAGTGATGCTATTTTAGATCATCAAAGAACAAGTCAGAGCTGTGAAGTATATTGTCCAAGTGGCTCTGGCTGCACTGTTGCACCCGGATGAAACAACCTGTTGCCAGTTCTTTAAAGTTAAAAGTCAGTGGGGGTGAATCACTCGTCTGCCGTAGCGTCAATGGATGAGCCACAGAAACCTCAGAAAAACAGCGTAAACAGTGTTTACACCATATCGCCAGGGTTTCCACGGCTCTTCCATCAAGATACGGTAGATGAGCATGAGAACCCCCATGGAGATGAACCCCACACATTTTTGTTTGTTTTGCCTCAGAAAACAGCACTCGGATTAAATTTTCTGTGTATTTGTAAAAGTCTTGCATTCCTTCAAATGAGAGCTGGACCTGTTTCTGGCTGGGGCGCAGATCACCTTGTACAAAACGTAGGTAATGCATAGAATTATCGGGGCCACAGTGATCTCCTGGACAAATTTCAATCATCTAAAGTTGGAGAGGAATTTCCCAGTTTTTTTTTAAATTGGCCTGGGTTTTTAATTTGTTTTTTCACCTCGCAGAGGTGATCACATGGTTATGGGTGGAGTAGGGTCCAATATCTTGGTAAAAAATCAAGTATGTAAAAAGGAAGAGAGTAGCAAAAGTAAACGTTGGTCCATTAGAGGCTGAGACAGGAAAAATTATAATAGGGAATAAGGAAATGGCAGAGATGTTAAACAAATATTTTGTATCTGTCTTCACAGTAGAAGATACAAAAAGCATACCAGGAATAATGGGGAACCAAGGGTCTGATGAGATTGAGGAACTTAAAGTAATTCATATCAGCACTGAAAAAGTACTGGAGAAACTCATGGGACGACTGAGAAACTGGTTGTTTCCCCTGGCTGGAGAGTCTAGAACTAGGGGGCATAGTCTCAGGTTAAGGGGTTGGCCATTTAAGACTGAGATGAGGAGGAATTTCTTCGCTCAGAGGATTGTGAATCTTAGGAATTCTCTACCCCAGAGGGCTATGAATGCTCAGTCGTTGAGTATATTCAAGGCTGAGATAGATAGATTTTTGGACTCTAGGGGAATCAAGGGATATGGGGAGCGGGCTGGAAAGTGGAGTTGGGACTAAAAGCCAATAAATCCCCTGGACCTGTTGGCCTACATCATAGGGTTCTAAAAGAGGTGGCTGCAGAGATAGTGAATGTATTAGTTGTGATCTTCTAAAATTGCCTAGATTCTAGAATGGTCCTGGCAGATTGGAAGGTAGCAAATGTGACCCCACTATTCAAGAAAGGAGGGAGAGAAAAAACAGGGAACTACAGGCCAGTTAGCCTGACATCAGTCATCGGGAAAATCCATCCATCGCTGGAATCCATTATTAAGGAAGTGGTAACAGGGCACTTAGAAAATCATAATATGATTAGGCAGAGTCAACATGGTTTTATGAAAGGGAAATCGTGTTTGACAAATTTATTCGCTTTTTTGAGGATGTAACTAGCAGAATAGATAAAGGGGAATCAGTGGATGTAGTATATTTGGATTTTCAAAAGGCATTCGATATAGTGCCACATAAAAGGTTGTTACACAAGAAAAGGACTAATGGGATTGGGGGTAATATATCAGCATGGATAGAGGATTGGTTAATGGACAGAAAATAGAGAGTAGGGATAAAAGGGTCATTTTCAGGTTGGCAGGCTGCAACTAGTGGGGTGCCACAAGGATCAGCGCTTGGGCCTCAGCTATTTACAATCTGAATACAATCTGAATCTATATTAATGACTTAGATGAAGGGACCGAGTGTAATGTATCCAAGTTTGCTGATGATACAAAGCTAGGTGGGAAAGTAAGCTGTGAGGAGGACACAAGGAGTCAGCAAAGGGATTTAGACAGGTTAAGTGAGTGGGCAAGAAGGTGGCAGGTGGAGTATAATGTGGGGAAAAGTGAAGTTACTCACTTTGGTCAGAAAAATAGAAAAACAGAATATTTTTTTAATAATAAGAAACTATTAAATGTTGGTGTTCAGGGAAATTTGGGTGTCCTGGTACAAGAAGCATAAAAAGTTAGCATGCAGGTGCAGCAAGCAATTAGGAAGGCAAATGGCGTATTGGCCTTTATTGCAAGGGGGTTGGAGTACAAGAGTATGGAAGTCTCACTACAATTGTACAGGGCTTTGGTGAGACCTCACCTGGAGTACTGTGTATAGTTTTGATCCTTATCTAAGGAAGGATATACTTGCTTCGGAGGCAGTGCAACGAAGGTTCACTAGATTAATTCCTTGGATGAGAGGGTTGTCCTAAGAGGAGAGATTGAGTGGAATGGGCCTATACTGTGTGGAGTTTAAGAGAATGAGAGGTAATCTAATTGAAACATATAAGATTCTGAGATGGCTTGACAGGTTAGATGCTGAGGGGTTGTTTTCCCTGGCTGGAGAGTCTAGAACTAGGGGGCATAGTCTCAGGATAAGGGGTCAGCCATTTAGGACTGAGATGAGGAGGAATTTCTTCACTCAGAGATTGTGAATCTTTGGAATTCTCTACCCCAGAGGGCTGTGGATGCTCAGTCATTGAGTATACTCAAGGCTGAGATAGATAGATTTTTGGACTCTAGGGGAATCAAGGGATATGCGGATCAGGCTGGAAAGTGGAGGTGAGGTCGAAGATCAACCATGATCTTATTGAATGGTGGAGCAGGCTCAAGGGGCCATTTGGCCTACTCCTGCTCCTATTTCTGATGTTTTTATGTTCTTAGGTAAACAATAGTGAGACCGAAGAATCATATCTAGAACCCTTGTCACTGTATGCTGGCTTCTGGGATGCAGTAAGTCGCCATGTGATTCTCCTCTCTTTGGTAGGCAGATTGAATACACACTATTATCAGACTGAGACTCAGACAATAAACCAATAGAGAATTTATTCAACACAGAACAGGTAAATAAACAGTATTCAGTGCAAAACAATATATTTACGATAATTTACAAACTTTACAATACATAGCCAAAAACAATAAAAACATCTCTCCCTGGCTATCTCTCATCATACATTCAAACTTGAAAATGGATGTTCAGTTCTTACACGGCAGGCCACTACCATGGAGACAAACTAGTTCCTTTTCTTTGCTGGCTAACGAATGGCTGGTTAGTAAGTACAGCAAGCGCAATATAAACCCATTATTGTAACCTCTTGGCCGCAGAGTTGTGTGTCAAAATGACTACAGATAGCTATTGGTCCTGCCCTACTGACAGAGGCAACCCATATCTTCACACAGCTGTCAATCAAGAATTGCTATTCAACCATGCCCTTATTCTTTGATCTGTGCCAACTAACTTGAAACTACTGGTTCCAGAACTTGTGAAGACGTGTCAGTACAAAATACATTAACAATCTAGCGCTTTTATTTATAATTGCCATTCTTTATCAATACATAGTTTCAAACATTTGTGATAGCTGGAACTTAATGCTTCATCCATCAGCTATCAAAGATTCTATAAAGCAAGGAAAACCCATGCTTTGGCATTCAATATACATTAGCGTTTTCAATTACTTTTTGTTTCAACATGAACTAGTCATAGACGTACTAATATATGAACATTCCCCTATTGATACCCATTCTAGCACCCTGGCTGGGTTCCCTTCTATGTACAATGACAGTAGTCAGATTATGTAGACCAAGAACTTCTTGAATTACTCAGGCCTCTGCTTTGCTCGAGATGTGACTCTTCGGCAGACTGTAATGTAAATTTCCTCTGGCTTGTAGAAAACACCAACCAAGAACTGACCTTAACCTTGTGTCTGTATTGTAGCCATCAGTACACAATCCAAAAGATGTCTTAATAAAAACAAAAAATGCTTCATTTTTGCCACAATGATTGTAAATCTCTCCTATAGACTCACAAGTTTTGCTCTAAAACTCAGAGAATATGTAAGGGCGCAGTTATAATGCAGGTTGTGATCCAAATTTTTTTTTAATGTGGCGGCATTCATGGTTACAATGCTGCTTGTAACAGGTCCTCAAGTCTCTACACATGTGCATACCATGAATGGTGGTGTGATGAGGCACTCTCATCAATGCATGCATGTGCACACCGGGACCAATGCGTGCAATTAAAGTGAAAATAAAAACTTAAGAAATAAACATTTGCTCAACATACGATATACCATTTTAAGTTTTGGTGCTTTTTGCATTAATGTCATGATGCAGGGAATTTATCCGACATCCTGGGCTGGATTCTTCCCTTCAGGGCAGAGTAGCTTCAGGCACGTAGTTCCGCCTGTCACTCCGACTCCGCCTTGACCTCTGTGTGGGTCGGGGGTCGTTGAATATGCACATCGCGCTCTTGGCGGCATTCCCGTCACCAAGAATCTGGCCACTAGAGCCTGACTGCAAAATCCCAGTGGTACTGCAGCACTGAAGACCAAGGGAGCCGTGGAGACGGAGACCTACACAAGTGTGTAGGAGCCCATATGTAGGGAGAGGCCTACACAGATAAGTGAGTAGGGGGCTACATGGAGGGGGATGAGGTCTCTATTAGGTCCTCACACTTCATTCCCTGACCTTGGAAAATGGGCCGGTGCCCTTGGCCCCGCTCCTCTGCCAATATTTGCATGCAGTGAGTTGGGAAAGGGCAGCCAGCAGCCGTCCCAGTGGGAGGTGAGGGAAATTGAGGATAGGGCGGTGAGGCTGCAGTAGACCTCAGCGCCCAATTCTGTCTCATTCTCCATCACTATTCTGCCCCATTTTGGGCAGGAATGCAGAGGAGAATCGAGCCCTCTAGCTTTGGGAAACCAGAATTATACTGTCACCTCTGAATTTGAATTAAGATCTGAAACCCCCAACTGCTGAAAATCCAACTGCTCTTGCTGCAGTGCACTATAGAATTAGATTACCTGAAACCATTTTGTAGTAATGCAAAAATGGCAGTGGAAATGTAATCTAACAGAATTTTGGAAAAAGATATTTTGTTTTGGTATGCTGGTAAGATTCAAAGAAAAGAAATGAGCGCTATGGGAAGCTTATCTCCCATGGACTGTTTTCAGTCTACAATCAAGTTAATTGATTTCAGTATTTCAACAAACCAAGTTGATAGTACATTCCTGTGCTTAATTCCTCTGTATCTTATAAGTAGAACTATACAGATAACAGTTGCTTTATTTTCAGTTCTTCTGAACTTCGGCTGCTCAATGTTCATATTTTGTGCCAAATTTCTCAGTAGTATTTATTGAACATCTTTGAAGAGCTTGTTTACACGCAATTTGTCGAGAAAATGTTATAAATATATATATATAAGAAAAATAGAAAATGTTCTTGAAATGCAGTTTATTTTTAAGTAATCTACACAGTCACTTGTCGTGTGCTTTTTGCAGTCTGTTCTGTGCTTTCTTCAACTGGTTTATTAGCACTACAATTGTGCATCATTCCAGTCTTTTGTGTAGTAGTCAAGATTTATCTTTAATGGTATTTGGGCATCTAAGTAATGTTCTTTTCTTTTGCTTTTCTTTCTCATGCTTAGAAGCATACAGAGAGCAATGGTAAAGAAAATAGCAGAGACAATGATCATCGTGATTGCAATGGGGATGATTGGAGGCGAACAGGGAATATCTAATGTCTGTAACAATGGGCATGGATTTGGCTCAGTTTGCTTCTCTTCTGTGAAAACAGTCTGCCTGTGTAACAAAGCTTCCAAGTAACTTTTATTACTCACGGTCTCATTGACAAACAAATTGACCATTACTGTGGAATGAAGGGGCTGTGGTTGCCCAAGATCACTGACTTTTACTAGCAGTTGATACAAACCATAGTCTTTGCGCAAGAGCTTCTCCTGCAATGTAATATTTCCTGTCGCAGTATTAATTCCAAACACATGAGGGGCAGGGCCATTTCTCCCAATAATATTATAAGTCATGACGGCGTTAATACCAGCATCATAGTCAATAGCATAAATCTCAGCCACTGCGGCTCCTTGAGGTGTGTTAGGGGGCACGAGAAGCCATGAGGCATTTGACTGAGGAAGTAATACTGTTGGAGGATTATCATTTATATCGAGAACAAACACAGTTATTTTTGCTGTTGCAGAGAGGGATGGTTTTCCTCCATCTACAGCCTCAACCCAGAATATGTGCATGGTATTTTTCTCTCTGTCTACTGAAGAATTGCAGCGTAAGGTTCCCCTAACGTTGTCCATTAAAAAATTATTACTACCATTTAGGATGGAGACAGTAACATATCCATTAGGCCCTGCATCTAAATCCGTTACATTGATCACTCCAATTTCACCACGTCTCGGGAAGTTTTCTGGTATAAAGAATGTATAGTCATTGGTGAGGAAGGAGGGTGCGTTATCATTCTGGTCCAAGACATGAATAATTACAACGGTACTCCTCTTTCTAGGAGGGGCTCCATGGTCAACAGCGGAAACAGTAAACCTGTACAGTTTCTCTTTCTCTCTGTCCAGGATGGTGGACACCGTTAAAGTCCCTGTAAACCGTTCAATTGAAAATATGGGCGGAGTATCAGGTCCCAGCAGGTAGGCCAATTTCCCATTCTGACCACTGTCTGCATCTGTTGCAGAAATCTTCAGTAAAAAAGCTCCAGGTGCATTGTTTTCTTCAATGGAAGCTTCAAATGAATTTTGGTAAAATTGTGGGGAGTTGTCATTTTCATCAGTAATCTTAACATGGATTGCTAGTTCATGAATATTATGAGGATCTTCTGCCTTAATGATGATTTCATATTGGTTTTCAAGCTCGTGGTCTAAAAGCTGTGATGTGACAACCAAATGTTTATTTCTTGACCTTTCATAGGGTTTTAAATAGAAAGGCACATTGCCACTGATGTAGAGTGTCCCTTTTAGACTATGGTCTGGATCAGTCACCTCTAGGAGGGCAATTGGTGTGTTTTCGGGTGCAGTCTCTTTCAGGTAAATCACACCATCTGCCTGGTTAGCTATATAGCTGATCTCCAACTTTGGATTGTATTTGCTGCTGTGAATGATGGACACTGTAATTTGAACTATAGCTGGGACACAGCCTGGACCATTAGCTAAAATGGTGAGTTTATGTTCAGGATGTGTTTCCGGACTTCTATTTCCAGAAAATGTGATAAGCCCAGTGACACTATCTAAGTTAAATAGCTTCTTGGATATGTCCTGCACACGGTTACCATAAGAATAGGTGATTTCAGCATTCGGTCCTAGATCTGCATCTACAGCATGAAGCTGTGCCACCACACTGTTGGAGGATATATTTTCAGGAACATGAACCTCAAACTCTGATGCATTAAAAACAGGACAGTTGTCATTAATGTCTTGAATATTGATCAGAAGTGTGGCTCTTCCAGATAATGGTGGTGTGCCACCATCCACAGCGACAATTTTCATCTCATATAGATCCTTTACCTCCCTATCTAGTGATTGCTGGACAACAATGGATAATGTTTCATCATTTTTTAAACTGAAAATATTTTGGCTATTTTCAAGATAATAATTTTGAATGCTGTTCTTCCCAGTATCATTGTCGGTGGCAAAATAGTCAATTCCAAATGACGTGCCTGCAGCTGCATCCTCTGGAATAGAAAGTTTCATCACTTGTTCTGCAAAATAAGGTGCATTATCATTGACATCCAGGATGACTACTTTAACCTTCACCATTTGCAGATACTGATCAGAACATAGAATAACCACATTGACTTCCTGGATACAAGGACCACCATGGAATTCAACTGGGCATAAAGTTTCCCTGTCGATTCTCTGCTTAGACGTATACAACTCCCCACTCTCGCTCTTGAGCATCACATATTCCATTTCATTCATGAGTTTGTAAGCCAGTGAATCACATTTAGTATCTGATGCCAAAGATATATCATTGGCTATATTGCCAATAAAAACTCCTTCATCTTCATTCTCTTGCACTTCATATTCAAGTTCTGTGGCCAGATGACTATGTATCTTGTAGCAAAATAACATAAGCAAAATGTAGACAAGTTTCTGTAAAACAAAGTATTAGTTACTTAATGTGATAATATGAAATGTTTCACCTGAATCTACTATTATGGATATCAAAAGCAAATAAAAACATTCTGCTGTTAAGTTTTCACCGTGTGTTTTGGCTGTGAATTTCATACTATTCAAGGGGAAGGAAATGGAATATATTATTTCAGGCACCCTGTTTCAGCATCCAGCACTCCCAGATGAGGGATAGAAGGTTAGATGGAGAATAAAGGTTCCTTAGCTCTGTCCAACATTGTGCCTGAGCCTCAACTTTAAAAGAGCATGCCCGACTGCACCACTTTTTAAAGCACTTGGTACACTGAAAACACAAAATGATGCCCATTGATCAGGCGATGTTCCCACTGATGTGAAGAAGATGTTTTACCCATTGTTTCTTAAACAAAAGTTGTCCAAAATAGAAAACCATCTTCATGATGAGAATGAACATAGGAGTCAAGCCATAGAACCATAGAATCATAGAAAAGATACAGCACAGATGGGGGCCATGCGGCCCATCGTGTCCACGCCGGCTCGAAGAACAACCAGGTGCCCATTCTAATCCCACCTTCCAGCACCCGGTCCACAGCCCTGCAGCTTACAGCACTTTAGGTGCAGGTCCAGGTACTTCTTAAAAGAGTTGAGGGTCCCTGTCTCTACCACCATTTCAGGCAGTGAATTCCATACACCCACCAACCTCTGGGTAAAAAAGTTTTTCCTCATGTCCCCTCTAATCCTTCCGCCAATCAGCTTAAATCTATGTCCTCTAGTTCTTGAACTCTCCGCTAGGGGAAACAGGTACTTCCTGTCTACTCTATCTGGGCCCCTCAAGCCATTGGTATTTGTAATTATTTCCCTAAAAATACATCCAAAAAATGGCAGTTTGAAGACTTTTCTGCTCCAGTATGTAATCCTTTCTAGTTATCCTGTAAATAATAGGATATGCTATTTAAATTATTATCTAATTGGTTTGAGGGTTTTATGCTTGTTTATGCCAACTATTCCACACAGTGGAGGTCTAGGACTTGGCTCTGCCTTAAAAGATGTAGCATCTAGTAGAAGTCAAGTGCCTCCCAAAGAGATAAAAGAAAACCTGGAGGAAAATCACCCTGGCTGCTGCTGTTCTCTTTTAATTTGTTGGATCAGGGTCTGGACCTGCTCTGGCCTTTCTAGTTTTTCTCCCACTGGATGGTCAGGCCTCTTTGCAGCCCAAAGTTATGTGGCGCGCAGCAGGTGATAATGATCTTGGACTCCCTGGTGGGACTGTACTGTAAGCAGCCCCTGACCTCTTGACACATCAGAAAAGATACTTTAAGATCCCAGTGGTAAGTTCTATGATGATCCTGGTAGCTACATGGGCGTCATTGTTCATGTGCTCAGCTTCTGCCCCTGGCTGCCACAAAGGGCTTATTAATCACATAAAAAGAAGGCCCTTAAGGAGGCATACTTGCAGTCTGCCTTCACGCTAATTTAGGGTGGCAAAAATGATCAGGTTAAAAGGAAGGAATCATGATTACTGCTTGGGAAACAGACATTGGCCTTCCTGGACTGACGTTGATCATTACTGACCAGTTGCATAGTGAATGAGTGGAACCCTTTTCAGCTTATGCAAGTCTAGGGACCAGAATGGCCATCGATAACCCCCCTGTGTATTCCCATCCTCATGTTCAAATCTATTCATGGCCGCGCCCTTCCTTATCTCTACCTTCTCTAGTCCTACAACCATCCAAGAACTCTGTATTCCTCCAACTCTGCCCTCGTGCGCATCCCCCACTCCCTGCGTCTTACCATTGGCAGCCATGCCTTCAGCCACCAAGCCCTGAGCCTTGGAATTCCCTCCCGAAACCGCTCTGCCTTGCCACCTCTCTCTCTTCCTTTAAGATCTTCCTTAAAACGTAAATCTTTGACAAAGCTTTTAGTCACCCCTCCTAACATCTCCTTCCATGGCTTGGTATCCATTGTCCTTACACCTCTGTGAAGCTCCTTGGGACATTTTTGTTATGTTAAAGTTGCTGTATAAATGCAAGTTGTTATTTGCAACAATGGCACAGCTCTGGCATTGCTTCCCTCCTGAATTTGAGCATGCAACATTGCATAGTAGCTGTTTCTGGGACCATTAGAGATGGGTTCTTGGCTAATGGCGGAGTTGGGGGAATGCACCTCTGATGCAATCTAATCTCCCTAGCATCTCTTCTTTGATCTTCATTGTCTTCTATTACATCTAGTAAGAGGAGATCACTGAATCAAATACTCAAAATTTGAACTCAATTGCAATTGAACAGTTTGGAGCAGTGCACTTGAAGAAATGCCTCGCCTCCAGGACAGGATGTATCTAATCTTTAATATCTAGTTTCAGTGGTTGTGCGGACATATAGTTGTTGCCCATTGCATGCTGGGCCAATTTGCTCTTCAGTTGCATCGTTTCAGATGGTCTAATGAGGCTCTTGGTGAGAACAGTCAAGTCAACAATTTTGGACAGTGTTTTATTGGAGCAGGGACCCAAACGACTTCATTTGCCCCCCAAATTCTGGATCCTGCTTGCCCAGTTGACAGTGGTAGAAATGTTGGCATCTTCTGGAATTTTTACCCTAAGGTCTGCAGAAATAACTTTACACGAATTTATAGAAATACATATAATCTACAGCACAGAAATAGGCCATTCGACTCAACTGGTCTATGCCGGTGTTTATGCTCCACACGATTCTCCTCCCATCCGTCTTCATCTAATCCTATCAGCATAACCTTCTATTCCTTTCTCCCCCATGTGTCTATCTAGCTTTCCCTTAAATGCAACTATGCTATTCGCCTCAACTACTCCTTGTGGTAGCGAGTTCCACATTCTTACCATTCTTTGGGTAAAGAAGTTTCTCCTGAATTCCCTTTTGGATTTATTGGTGACTATCTTATTGCCTCATGACAGCTTCCTTAAGTAGATTGTTCCCCTTACAGGCTGAAGTCTGCATCTTTTCACTTTTTGTCCCTGAAGATTGCAATTATCATGATTACCATATTGCTACTAGAATAAGTACAGGTCCCAAACTCGCTTTGGATAGAATTAAAAATATGACACACCAACCAGGATTTGACAGGCCAAAGCCACTAAATCTATTTACAAGATCAAGTAAAGTTATAAAATATACAAATTAAATGAATACGAGAGTACGTACAAGATAACTGACATTTATAACATGCAGTTGAACAGAGCTTACAACAGCTCTTCTCCAGCAGTTGGTGCTGACATTGAGAATAACATTCCAGCCTGCTTGTGTCCCTTGGTAACGAACTGTTATCTTGAGCCATATTCCTCAGGTAGAGGTTCACAAGAATACATAAGCACTTACAAAGCTCTTCAGTCTGAGGAGCCTTGAGAGCTTAGAGAAACGACAGTTAAGCCTGCATTTATCCCTGTAATTTCTTTGAAGAAGGAAAGCAGAGAAATTTTGAAGTTATTACCAAAGAGAATCTTGGATGTTTATTGTTGTAAGGAAGTATGAGAAGAGTATTAAAAAAAACCAAAAGCACATTTATTAATTCATTATATTGTTGGAATAAACAAAAACATCTTAATCTGGTTACATCTATGGATTGATTCACAATAGTATTGAAAGGATTAACATTTCTGGACTCCAAAGGCAAGCATTAATTTTGGCGGACGCAATTTCAATTAAAAATTCACCGATTTTGGTGTCTAAACTGATCAATGCCAAGTGATAACATGCATCACTTGTCAACCTGTGTTTATTGTAGTAGAACATTTACTATGATATGTGGAACATGGAAATTTTAATTTACATCGACAAAGACTTCAATCCGTAGAAGTACTACTGTATATCCAGATAATATTATCAATGTCTTTGTGACTTATTGAAAGCTGCTGCAGGCTATTTGTTTTTTCAACAGTACAGTGATTCTATTATTTTTACATCTTGGAGTCAACCAGGCTTCAAATCATATATTGTGCAGTCACTGATATGATTGGAGAAAAATGGTCCAGTTTTTAATGGTTTCAGTTTAATACTGAATATAGAAATTTGACATCTAATTCAAGGAATGGTTTTTATGGTTTGTAGAATAGTTCTGACATTGTGTTGTCTCCTAAATTGTACATGTAAGGCTACTCTTTGTTTGAAGGACTCCTCCAGGATAAAATATCTCTGCGATGAATCAACATTTTGGGACTGATTTTCCTCTGCTTATTGCCCTGCGAGCGCCTGTTCTAGGATGTCAGGCAGAGGAAATTGGAATGGAGATCTGGCCCACTGAGTCTCCAACCCCTTTGGGTTTAGCACACATTTCAGAGGGCACCATAATCTTACTTTCTAAGATAGGTAAAAGTTAAACAATATGGTAATTACTTGGAAATGAATTCAAAATGCCCCCCAGTCATTTTTCTGAGTTTCTGACTGGTGGACATCCAAAAAGAAGACTAACCAAAAAATTGAGTAACCGAGGTTGTGGCCATCCCCTTTAGATTGATGCCAGAACATCCAGACAAATATTAATGGGCTAGCAAGAAGGATTATAGGATTGGAGATGATGGGGGTGATTTTAAAACTGAGCTGGGAAGGGGGGGTCAATTTGAGGTCGGGAAACCCATTAGTACGGGTTTCCCAGATGTCCTTACGATTTTGACGTAAGGACGTCTTTTATTTTTTTTTGTCAGTTTCCCGTCCGACTGACTGGCCTGATTGACAGGCTGGTTTCAGTTAGACAGGAGACCAGCCACGGAGAGGACATCTTCGGGTAAGTCTGCAGGTAAGACTTTGTTTGCATGGATGGGGGGGGCATGAGGATGAGACTGGAGAAATAATAATGGAAAACAAGGAAAAGATAGAGGAATTGAACAGATATTTTGTAACATTCTTCACAGTGGAAGACACTAAAAACATACCAATAATAGCAGATAATCAAGGGGCAAAGGAGAAGGAGGAACTAAAAACAATCACTAGCACTAGAGAAAAAGTACCAGGTAAACTAATGGGTCTAAAGGCTGACAAGTCCCTTGGACCTGATGGCTTGCATCCGAGGGTCTTAAGGGAAGTGACTACAGAGATGGTTGATGCATTGGTTGTAATCTTCCAGAATTCACTAAATTCTGGAGAGTTCCCAGCGGATTGGAAAACCGCAAACGTAACACCTCTATTCAGGAAGGGAGTGAGAAAGCAGATAACTATAGCCCAGTTAGCCGAACATCTGTCATTGGGAAAATGCTAGAGTCCATTATTAAGGAAGTAGTAGCAGGATACTTGGAGACTCATAATACAATCAAGGAGAGTCAACGTGGTTTTATGAAGGGGAAATCATGTCTGACAAATTTATTACAGTTCTTTGAGGAAGTAACGGGCAGGGTGAATAAAGGGGAACCAATGGATAAAGAATATTTGGATTTCCAAAAGGCATTCGATAAGGTGCCACATAAAAGGTTACTGCACAAGATAAGAGCTCATGGTGTTGGGGGTAATATACTGGCATGGATAGAGGATTGGCTAACTAACAGAAAACAAAGAGTTGGGATAAAAGGGCCATTTTCAAAATGGTAATCTGTAACTAGTGGGGTGCCGCAGGGATCAGTTCTGGGCCCTCAACTATTTACAATATATATCAATGACTTGGATGAAGGAACAGAGTGTCTTGTGGCCAAGTTTGCTGATGATACAAAGATAGGTGGAAAAGCAAGTTGCGATGAGGACACAAAGTGTCTGCAAAGGGATATTGACAGGTTAAGTGAATGGGCAGAAATTTGGCAGATGGAATATAATGTGCGAAAATGTGAAGTCATCCACTTTGGGAGGAAAAATAAAAAAGCAAAACATTATTTGAATGAAGAAACACTACAAAATGCTGCGGTACAGCGGGATCTGGGTGTCCTCGTACATGAAACACAAAAAGTCAACGTACAGGTGCAGCAGGTAATCCGGAAGGCAAACGGAATATTGGCCTTTATTTCTAGTGGGATGGAGTATAAAAGCAGGGAAGTCATGCTACAACTGTACAGGGTGCTGGTGAGACCACACCTGGAGTACTACATACAGTTCTGGTGCCCTTATTTAAGGAAGGATATATTTGCATTGGAGGCAGTTCAGAGAAGGTTCACTAGGTTGATTCCGAGTATGGAAGGGTTGTCTTATGAGGAAAGATTGAACAGGTTGGGTCTATACTCATGGGAGTTTAGAAGAATGAGAGGAGATCTTAATGAAACATATAAGATTCTGAGGGGACTCGATAGGGTAGATGCTGAGAGGATGTTACCCTTCATGAGAGAATCTAAAACTAGGGGGCATAGTCTCAGAATAAGGGGTCACCCGTTTAAGACGGAAATGAGGAGGAATTTCTTCTCCCAGAGGGTCTTGAATCTTTGGAATTCTTAACCCCAAAAAGCTGTGGAGGCTGAGTCATTGAATACATTCAAGGCTGAGTTAGACAAATTTTTGATCAGCAAGGGAGTCAAAGGATATGGGGAAAAGGAGAGAAAGTGGAGTTGAGGAAAAAATCAGATTAGCCATGATCTCATTAAATGGCAGAGCAGGCTCGAGGGGCCGAATGGCCTACTCTTGCTCTTATCTCATGGTCATATGGTCTTATGTCCATAGGTGAGCAAGAGGCATGGATGGGCAAGGGGCATGGGGGCAGGGGTCATGGGTGGGCATAGGTGGGCACAGGTGGACATAGGTTGGCATGGGGTCGCGATTCATGGGGGATAGGATCGGGGTCAGTCACAGGGGAGGCCAGGATCGGAGGTCATCGCGGGGTTCCATGATCGTTGAGGCGGAGGGTTGGAGGATCAGGGTCAGGGGATCGGTGTCGGAGGGGAGGATCGGGGTCGGAGGATCGGGTTCGATGGTTGGACGGTGAGGAGCGGGGTTGGGGGATCAGGGGTTTGAGGGGGAGGATCGGGGTTGGGGGCCCGTGATCAGTGAGGGGTCCGCGATTGGTGGGGGGGGTGTTCCTGCAATCGTTGGGGGGTGGGGTTGGTGCAGGTAGGCTTGTTGGGCCCGGGGAAGCACTCCTGCTCCTCTTTCTAGGTATCTACCTTTCAGTCTCGGGCCTTCTCGCCTCCTTTCATGAGACGTAAAACAGAAGGCCCGGGAATCCCAGCTCCCTGGGGTTGAAATCGGGAATTAGTGAAAAATGTGGGCTTGAAGCTTCCTTGAAAGGTTTTAAGGCCTGACCTGCCTGCTGGAAGCGGGTTGGTCGCCCACCCTTCATCCTGGAAATGGGCAGGTTGGAGGTGGGTTGGGGGCAGGTCTGAAATGGTGGCAATTTTCAATGCTTCCCTTCCCCCAATCCATCCGTTTTTAAATTTGAAAATTGAGCCCTATCTGTCTGCTGTTCTTCACAGTAACCAGAAGGCTTTGAAGCTGGTCGGAATTAAAGCTATGCAGACCTTTCCCTCCCCTGATCTGAGGAACCTGTCCATTCCTGTGGTGTTTTTTGCTCCCAGGCCACAGAAATTAACTAACCCAGAAATTCAACTGGTTTCAATTGCACACCACTTGGGTGCAATGTGAGAATGTGGATGGTACTGAACTTATAGGTCAAAGAAATACTTGCATTTAATGGCATCTGATCATATCTCTCCCAAAGGTCCCAAAGTGCTTAATTTATAATGAGTTATTTTGAAGTGCAGTGACTGTTGTCATGTAGATCAATGTGGCAGCCATTTTGCACAAACAGCAATATTCCACACACAGCAATGGGATGAATGACGACTTAATCTGTTTTGGTGGTGGTAATTAAGGGAAGAATGTCGGCCAGGACACTGAGAGAATGTTTTGCTCTTCTTTGAATGGTGTCATGAGATCTTTAATATCCATCTAAACCATAGAAATAAACAGATGCAATATGAATTTAATATTTCATCTAAAGGACAATACTGACAAATATGGACACTTCTACCTCTGTTTCATACAGATTTTAAATTAGCTGGAGTTCAAATTGAAGCTGTCTGGCCTCACCGAGATTCAAAATGGAGAACTGCAAATGGTATGTCTGTGGGAAAACGGTTGTTTTGATGACTGGAACACTTTATTTCAAGATTGACAGATAGTAATGTAGATTACTCTCTTCTCTCTGACTGCTAAGCAATGAAAGGAATCCATCACTCATAAATCCAACAAGGAATTCAGGAGAAACTTCTTTACCGAGAGAGTGGTTAGAATGTGGAACTTGCTACCACATGGGATATTTGAGGCGAATGGCATAGAAGGCTTTAAGAGGAAGCTAGATAAGTACATGAGGGAGAAAGGAAAAGAAGGTTATGCTGATAGGGTAAGATGAAGTAGGGTGGGAGGAGCCTCGTGTGGAGCATAAACACAGGCAGAGACCAGTTGGGCTGAATGGTCTGTTTCTGTGCTGTAAATTCTTTGTAACTATAAGGGGTAAAACCATGACTATGGGAAATATATAAAGGAAACAGCAATTTCCAGCCATTAATACCTCACCTCACAAGGAAAACAAGCTCTCAGTTTCTTTGTTTACTTGAAAAGAAATGGCTGTAACATGAAGTGCCATGGTGTAAAGCACAAATAAGGCGATTAGTTTTCAAATATGACAAAAGTGAAGTCTGTGGATGATTCTGATCTTGTGCTGTATCCATGCAACTTCTCGCCTTGAAGGTTCAGCAAGAGGCAAACCTGACTGTTTATCCAAAAGTACTGTTGCTTCTCAGAGTGTACAAGAAACACCATTCTGGAAAGGATGTATTCACACCATATGGACTGATCCTAGTTTTAATTGTCCTGATATTCCTCTTACCCTCCCCCACTTCCAGTTGAGTGCCAGCTGAAGTGTGCTCCACCTGCCATGGCCTGAAGCCGCCTTATTTCAGAACCCTTGGAGGTCTCCTGCTCCTAGATTCCCAGCCCCTGCTGCAGACCTCAGTGCCCTCTAACAGCATCCAGAGGCCCTCGCTCCTGAGAGTGCTACAGCATGCTCTGCAAGCTTCGATTTGAATGAGCCTGGGCGCAGGATCTAACACCAACTTCTTCTCAGGGCATCTCTGAATAAACACCCACTGGCATAGAAAAGGGAAAGTGGAGCAGAAGGTGCAGTTAGGCCTCTCCCACATGCTTTCATGGGCCTGCTCTACTTGAATCATAAAATCATAGAATCACTAAATGGTACAATTCTAAAGGGGGTGCAGGAGCAGAGAGATCTGGGGGCTTATGTGCACAAATCTATGAAGGTGGCAGGACAGGTTGAGAAAGCAGTTAAAAAAGCATACGTGACCCTGGGCTTTATAAATAGAGGCATAGGGTACAAAAGCAAGGAAGTTATGTTGAACCTTTATAAAACACTGGTTCGGCCTGCTGAAGGAATGAGTCCAATTCTGGGCACTGCACTTTAGGAAGGATATCCCACAGACTAGTCAAGCAACAGCCTGACATAGCCATACTCATAGAATCATACCTTTCAGCCAACATCCCAGACTCTTCCATCACCATCCCTGGGTATGTCCTGTTTACCGGCAGGACAGACCGACCAGAGGTGGCGGTACAGTGATATACAGTCAGGAGGGAGTGGCCCTGGGAGTCCTCAACATTAACTCCGGACCCCATGAAATCTCATGGCATCAGGTCAAACATGGGCAAGGAAACCTCCTGCTGATTACCACCTACCGCCCTCCCTCAGCTGATGAATCAGTCCTCCTCCATGTTGAACACCACTTGGAGGAAGCACTGAGGGTAGCAAGGGCATAGAATGTACTCTGGGTGGGGGACTTCACTGTCCATCACCAAGAGTGGCTCAGTAGCACCACTACTGACCGAGCTGTACGAGTCCTTCTTTTTAAAAAATTTTTAAAATTCGTTCACGGGATGTGGGCGTCGCTGGCAAGGCCGGCATTTATTGCCCATCCCTAATTGCCCTCGAGAAGGTGGTGGTGAGCCGCCTTCTTGAACCGCTGCAGTCCGTGTGGTGATGGTTCTCCCACAGTGCTGTTAGGAAGGGAGTTCCAGGATTTTGACTCAGCGACAATGAAGGAACGGCGATATATTTCCAAGTCGGGATGGTGTGTGACTTGGAGGGGAACGTGCAGGTGGTGTTGTTCCCATGCGCCTGCTGCTCTTGTCCTTCTAGGTGGTAGAGGTCGCGGGTTTGGGAGGTGCTGTCGAAGAAGCCTTGGCGAGTTGCTGCAGTGCATCCTGTGGATGGTACACACTGCAGCCACAGTGCGCCGGTGGTGAAGGGAGTGAATGTTTAGGGTGGTGGATGGGGTGCCAATCAAGCGGGCTGCTTTATCTTGGATGGTGTCGAGCTTCTTGAGTGTTGTTGGAGCTGCACTCATCCAGGCAAGTGGAGAGTATTCCATCACACTCCTGACTTGTGCCTTGTAGATGGTGGAAAGGCTTTGGGGAGTCAGGAGGTGAGTCACTCGCCGCAGAATACCCAGCCTCTGACCTGCTCTCGTAGCCACAGTATTTATATGGCTGGTCCAGTTAAGTTTCTGGTCAATGGTGACCCCCAGGATGTTGATGGTGGGGGATTCGGCGATGGTAATGCCGTTGAATGTCAAGGGGAGGTGGTTAGACTCTCTCATGTTGGAGATGGTCATTGCCTGGCACTTATCTGGCGCGAATGTTACTTGCCACTTATGAGCCCAAGGCAGGATGTTGTCCAGGTCTTGCTGCATGCGGGCTCGGACTGCTTCATTATCTGAGGGGTTGCGAATGGAACTGAACACTGTGCAGTCATCAGCGAACATCCCCATTTCTGACCTTATGATGGAGGGAAGGTCATTGATGAAGCAGCTGAAGATGGTTGGGCCTAGGACACTTCCCTGAGGAACTCCTGCAGCAATGCCCTGGGGCTGAGATGATTGGCCTCCAACAACCACTACCATCTTCCTTTATGCTAGGTATGACTCCAGCCACTGGAGAGTTTTCCCCCTGATTCCCATTGACTTCAATTTTACTGGGGCTCCTTGGTGCCACACTCGGTCAAATGTTGCCTTGATGTCAAGGGCAGTCACTCTCACCTCACCTCTGGAATTCAGCTCTTTTGTTCATGTTTGGACCAAGGCTGTAATGAGGTCTGGAGCTGAGTGGTCCTGGCGGAACCTAAACTGAGCATCGGTAAGCAGGTTATTGGTGAGTAAGTGCCGCTTGATAGCACTGTCGACAACACCTTCCATCACTTTGCTGATGATTGAGAGTAGACTGATGGGGCAGTAATTGGCCGGATTGGATTTGTCCTGCTTTTAGTGGACAGGACATACCTGGGCAATTTTCCACATTGTCGGGTAGATGCCAGTGTTGTAGCTGTACTGGAACAGCTTGGCTAGAGGCGCAGCTAGTTCTGGAGCACAAGTCTTCAGCACTACAGCTGGGATGTTGTCGGGGCCCATAGCCTTTGCTGTATCGAGTGCACTCAGCCGTTTCTTGATATCACGTGGAGTGAATCGAATTGGCCGAAGACTGGCTTCCGTGATGGTGGGGATATCGGGAGGAGGCCGAGATGGATCATCCACTCGGCACTTCTGGCTGAAGATGGTTGCAAACGCTTCAGCCTTGTCTTTTGCACTCACGTGCTGGACTCCGCCATCATTGAGAATGGGGATGTTTGCAGAGCCTCCTCCTCCCGTTAGTTGTTTAATTGTCCACCACCATTCACGACTGGATGTGGCAGGACTGCAGAGCTTTGATCTCATCCGTTGGTTGTGGAATCGCTTAGCTCTGTCTATAGCATGTTGCTTCCGCTGTTTAGCATGCATGTAGTCCTGAGTTGATCCCCTGGCTTGTTGGTAATGGTAGAGTGAGGAATATGCCAGGCCATGAGGTAACAGATTGTGCTGGAATACAATTCTGCTGCTGCCACTGGCCCACAGTGCCTCATGGATGCCCAGTTTTGAGCTGCTAGATCTGTTCTGAATCTATCCCATTTAGCACGGTGGTAGTGCCACACAACACGTTGGATGGTGTCCTCAGTGCGTAGACGGGACTTCATCTCCACGAGGACTGTGCGGTGGTCACTCCTACCAATACTGTCATGGACAGATGCATTTGCGACAGGTAGATTGGTGAGGACGAGGTCAAGTAAGTTTTTCCCTCGTGTTGGTTCGCTCACCTCCTGCCGCAGGCCCAGTCTAGCAGCTATGTCCTTCAGGACTCGGCCAGTAGTGGTGCTACCGAGCCACTCTTGGTGATGGACATTGAAGTCCCCCACCCAGAGTACATTCTATGCCCTTGCTACCCTCAGTGCTTCCTCCAAGTGGTGCTCAACATGGAGGAGGACTGATTCATCAGCTGAGGTAGGACGGTAGGTGGTAATCAGCAGGAGGTTTCCTTGCCCATGTTTGACCTGATGCCATGAGATTTCATGGGGTCCAGAGTCAATGTTGATGACTCCCAGGGCCACTCCCTCCTGACTGTATATCACTGTACCGCCACCTCTGGTGGGTCTGTCCTGCCGGTGGGACAGGACATACCCAGGGATGGTGATGGAAGAGTCTGGGACGTTGGCTGAAAGATATGATTCTGTGAGTATGGCTATGTCAGGCTGTTGCTTGACTAGTCTGTGGGACAGCTCTCCCAATTTTGGCACAAGTCCCCAGATGTTAGTAAGGAGGACCTTGCAGGGTCGACTGGGCTTGTTGTTTTGCCGTTGTCGTGTCCGGTGCCTAGTGGTCCGATGCCGGGTGGTCCGTCCGGTTTTATTCTTATTATGACTTTTCGTAGCGAGATTTTACAACTGAGTGGCTTGCTCGGCCATTTCAGAGGGCAATTAAGAATCAACCACATTGCTGTGGGTCTAGGAGTCACATATAGGCCAGACCGGGTAAGGGCGGCAGGTTTCCTTCCCTAAAGGACATTAGTGAACCAGATGGGATTTTACGACAATCCGGTAGTTTCATGGCCATCATTACTGATACTAGTATTTTAATTCCAGATTTTTATTTCATTAATTGATATTAATTAATTGAATTTAAATTCGCCAGCTGCCGTGGCGGGATTTGAACTCATGACTCTGGATTTTAGTCCAGGCCTCTGGATTACTAGCCCAGTAACATAACCACTATGCTACCGTACCGTGCAGGTGATGAGCGAACCAACACGAGGGAAAAACTTACTTGACCTCGTCTTCACCAATCTACCTGTCGCAAATGCATCTGTCCATGACAGTAATGGTAGGAGTGACCACCGCACAGTCCTCGTGGAGACAAAGTCCCGTCTTCGCACTGAGGATACTATCCAACGTGTTGTGTGGCACTACCACCGTGCTAAATGGGATAGATTCAGAACAGATCTAGCAGCTCAAATCTGGGCATCCATGAGGCGCTGTGGGCCATCAGCAGCAGCAGAATTGTATTCCACCACAATCTGTATCCTCATGGCCCGGCATATTCCTCACTCTACCATTACCAACAAGCCAGGGGATCAATCCTGGTTCATTGAGGAGTGTAGAAGAGCATGCCAGGAGCAGCACCAGGCGTACCTAGAAATGAGGTGCCAACCTGGTGAAGCTACAACTCAGGACTACAGGCATGCTAAAGAACGGAAACAACATGCTTTAGACAGAGCTAAGCGATTCCACAACCAACAGATCAGATCAAAGCTCTGCAGTCCTGCCACATCCAGTCGTGAATGGTGGTGGACACTTAAACAGCTAACGGGAGGAGGAGGCTCTGTAAACATCCCCATCCTCAATGATGGCGGAGTCCAACACGTGAGTGCAAAAGACAAGGCTGAAGCGATTGCAACCATCTTCAGCCAGAAGTGCCGAGTGGACGATCCATCTCGGCCTCCTCCCGATATCCCCACCATCACAGAAGCCAGTCTTCAGCCAATTTGATTCACTCCATGTGATATTAAGAAACAGCTGAGTGCACTGGATACAGCCTGGATGAGTGCAGCTCCAACAACACTCAAGAAGCTCCACACCATCCAGGACAAAGCAGCCCGCTTGATTGGCACCCAATCCACCCATTCTAAACATTCACTCCCTTCACCACCGGCGCACTGTGGCTGCAGTGTGTACCATCCACAGGATGCACTGCAGCAACTCGCCAAGGCTTCTTTGACAGCACCTCCCAAACCCACGACCTCTACCACCTAGAAGGACAAGGGCAGCAGGCACATGGGAACAACACCACCTGCACGTTCCCCTCCAAGTCACACACCATCCCAACTTGGAAATATATCGCCGTTCCTTTATCGTCGCTGGGTCAAAATCCTGGAACTCCCTTCCTAACAGCACTGTGGGAGAACCTTCACCACACGGACTGCAGCGGTTCAAGAAGGCGGCTCACCACCACTTTCTCAAGGGCAATTAGGGATGGACAATAAATGCTGACCTTGCCAGCGACGTGCACATCCCATGAACGAATAAAAAAAAAGCTGGACTTGTTCTTCTAAGAGAAGAGAAGGTTAAGAGGAGATTTGATAGAGGTTTACAAAATCATGAATGATTTAGGTAAAGAAATAAAGAGAAAATGTTCCCATTGACGGAAGGGTCGAGAATCAGAGGACACAGATTTAAGGCGATTGGCAAAAGAACCAAAGGTGACATGAGGAAAAACTTTTTTACGCAGCGAGTGGTTATAATCTGGAATGCGCTGCCTGAAAGGGTGACAGATGCAGATTCAATCGTGGCTTTCAAAAAGGAATTGGATAAACGCTTGAACGGAAAAAAATTACAGGACTACGAGGAAAGAGTGGGGGAATGGGACTAACTGGATTGTTCTTACAAAGAGCGGCACGGGCTCGATGGGCTGAATGGCCTTCTTCTGTGCTGTAACAATTCTATGATTCTATTCTATGATTCTTGGCCTCTCCCACATACTTTCATGGGCCTGCTCTACTTGAATCTGTTTCAGGCAAAAGCACTCTGCACCCAACCAATCTCCACTGCTGTTACCCCTGCTTTGTGGGAGCTGAGTATTCTTGGGGAACAAAGGAAAGGAAAATCGGAGTTATTGTTTTAAATGTTGTGTTCTTTGTGCATGTTGCTACTTCTTTTGACATCTATTACTTAACCTTTACATAAAATTAACCTGCGTACATTGGTATGGTTATTTTATTTTCTACCTTTGGACGTGATGAGAGTGTACAGTGAACATCCTATGTATTCACCAATACCATGATCTGTGTTTAATTGCTACACTTGGGCACGCTAACTTGCACACGAAGCGAATAAGGTTATACATTTTAGTTCATAAGGGTCTTGGTCTGATTATGGAGATTACTCACTAGCCATGAACACTAGAGCAAATGTTGGGTAATAGCCTGAACCATAACAAGCTGAACTTTCAGTAATACAGCACACCCTCAGTACTGCGGTACTGTTTGTGTGCTTACATCTTGGAATAGGATTAAAACATGAACCTCTGATTCAGAGACAGGAGTGCTACCAACTACCAACTGAGCCAAGCTAACAAAAGCTAGCAAGCCAGTTCAATGGCCTATATTCTGTGCACATTTGTTGCCAGAAACACTTTGCTCTCAGTCAAGGCTCACAGTAACATCTTTTTAAATTGAACTTGGAATCTGTTTTTAATTTGTTGATAGTGAGGTATATTTACACCTGAAAGTTCATCCTGGAGAATTCTTTTAAGTCTATATGTTAAATGTGCATATACACAATTGAAGATTTAGTGGGTGAATGCCCACTAATGAAAGATCTGGATCTTGAGCTGGTGTGGGAATGATTTCAGTCAAATGAATAAGAGGAAGTGGCATTGTAGGACTGCTAGAAATGTACAGAAATGAAACTGAGATTTGGGATAAGTGAAAAATTCATTTTACCCAATTGCAACGGCAAGAGAAAAATCAATTGGTAAAAAATATACTTTGAAAACGTAGACCAGACAGACTCCAGATAGAGATTCATTTGCTTTATTGAACTGAGTTCTTGGGTCATCGTATATTACAAATGACATAGTACATTACAGTTTATATAGTAAATGGTATACTTTAGTTTATGTGATATGGCAGTTTTCATGATACATGATTAGTTTACATGCAGATATATAAACTGATGATCTTACGATTCTGTAAGGTTTGGTAGGCCTGTGCTTTGATGGTTGACAGGAGTGAAGTCATTCACTCGCAAAAGCCTCAAGTTGAACAGGGATAATGGGGTAGAGGGTTTGTTATGCACTAGGTGTGGGTGAGTTTGGGCAGCATGCAGTCCTGGGGAAGGGGTTTTTGTCAAATTGGAAGCCAGTGGTTCATTTTTTGTGGGTTTGCAACAAATAACTAATCAGGTATAAAGAAAGAGGTCAGTGCAGTAGTGATTGAAATCCTTACTGCCTCAAGCTCAGTTTAACACTCCTTTCAAAGCATATCCTTGCTGAAAATTTGTTTACATTAGCAAGGTTACGTATGACTATATGAAATGATGTAAACTAAAATAATAAGCTTAAGACTATTTTGATCTTATAAACAACTCCAGTATGAGGTAGAGGTGTTTTGGATTGATAATCTATGGAAAATAAATCACTGACTGACATGAGTTACATTCTGTGAATGAATTTTATTGGCCACAATGTGAATTCTCTATAATCAATTCATATACTGTGTGTATTTTATTTAAACCATGCAGAATATTTGTTAAATTGTTAAAAGCTCTGGTGTAAATTAGTACTATTTTTTATTTATAGCTGGACTTACTGAGAGGCTGTGGAGTGGATTGGATAAATACTTGAAGGGAAAAAATTTACAGGGCTATGGGGAAAGAGCAGGGGAGTGGGACTAATTGGATAGCTCTTTCACAGGCACAATGGGCTGAATGGCCTCCTGTGCTGTACCATACGATGATACTAAGATACGTTACGTGAAATGGCCCCAAATCAGTGAGAAAAAAAAAGACACTAAAAAAAATTGGCTCGCCTTCTCATTTAAAACGATGACACGTGTTGGGAAAAGGTGATTCAGAGAAAATAAAACCACTCTTTTATCAGGAGTTCATTTTTAAACAATAGTTTTGATGCTGGCTCGGTAAGGACTTAAACCACCCAGTGTGAATTGCTGAGCTAGGTGTCAGTTGGGCTGTAAAATTAATTGGGATTTATACGAGTACAATACTCCCACTCCTGTTGTGTTGAGTGGGGGCCTCAAGCTGACAGCAGCCAACATCTAACATCTTACTGAATCCAGCAAATCGCATTCTGGTTATCAGGCAAGAAAGAGATGCTCATTCTTCTTCTTATGCATCCATTAAGCACACGAGGGCCCCTTTTAAAAAGGTATGTCACATAAATTAAATTTCAATTAAAAGTAAATGCACAGCAACAAACTTGAGAGTATGGAATCTTAGGCTTGAATGAAGACCTAATCAATGAAATAAATGTTTCGAAAGCAAAATTTTAAAAAAGCTTGCAAATAGACACTGCAGTTCAGAAAAATAGAATTTGGTATGATAGGTAAACAATTTTTGAACAGGTATTGAACAATTCTGTGCAAAATTTAGATATCAATCTTGGGTCAGTGGTCACACTCTCACTTCTGAATCAGAAGGTTGTGGGTTTAAGCCCCAGTCCAGAGACTTGAGGCCATAGGCTGACACTTCAGCACAGTACTGAGGGAGTGCTGCATTGTCAGAAGTGCTGTCTTTTATATGAAAGGTTAAACCAATACCCTCTCTGCTCCCTCAGGTGGACTTAAAAGATTCCATGGCATTATTCGAAGAAGAGCAGGGCAGTTCTCCCAGGGTCCAGGTCCATATTTATCTCTCAACCAACATCATTATACCATTGCTTTTAAGAGATCTTGCTGTGCACAAATTGGCTGCTCCGTTTCCCTGCATTACAACAGTGACCACATTTCAAAAATATTTAATTGGCCGTGATGTGGATTGGGAGGACCTGAGGTGGTGAAAGGCACTGTGTAAATACAAATTCTTTCTTTAAAATTCAAAACAAAAACAAAGGAGAGCTGATGGATCTTAGGACGGCATTTGCATCTCCAACTGTTTTTGGCTATTTGGAATCATTTTGCATGTGTAAAATGATTCCAAATAGCCAATAATCACCGTAATAGTGCATTCACACTGCAAATTTAGTATCAGTTCAAAGCGCTTTCAGTTTCACACCAGTGCTAAGCTCGTGCAGTGTTAATCAGGTTTGAAAGCCCAAATCGATTCCAAAGTGAAACAGAGTGAGGTAGATTCCCATGTGCCTTGACCTTGAGATCAGGCTCCATTTACACTGTAACTGCAGGGTCAGGGTGAAGTGAAACTGTTTTGCATTGATGCAATCATGTAGGGAGTAATTATAACTTTTAATGGAAAGGAAAATCAGGTGGGGTGGATAACGGCCAGCCAATCCAATATCGCCCATTTTACACTATCGCCAAAGGTTAAAATTACCTCTGTATTGTGAATGCACATAGAATGACATAGAATTTACAGCACAGAAACAGGCCATTCTTCCCAATTGGTCTATGCCGGCATTTATGCTTCACGCAAGACTCCTCCCACCCAACTTTATCTAACCCTATCAGCATATCCTTTTATTCCTTTCTCCCTCATGTACTTATCCAGCTTCTCCATAAACGCTTCTATGCGATTCGCCTGAATGACTCCTTGTGGTGATGAGTTCCACATTCTAACCACTCTCTGGGTAACGATGTTTCACCTGAATTCCTTATTAGATTTATTAGTGACTATCTTATATTTATGACATATGTCATTGTTTTGGGGACCTGGTTCTCATGTCAGCATTTAATCACAAAAATCACTGTGGAGCTAGGACCTAGGAACATAGGAATATAGGAGCAGGAGTAGGCCATTCAGCCCCTCGAGCCTGTTCCGCCATTCAATTAGATCATGGCTGATCTGTATCTTAACTCCATCCACCCGTTTTGGTTCCGTAGCTCTTAATACCCTTTCTGGCCCCTGTTTCCTCATTGCTGCACCTACGAGAGTCCTGCTGTCAATGGAAGTGACTCGGCCACTGTATGTTACATAGAATTGTATAGAATTTACAGCACAGAAACAGTCCATTCGGCCCAACTGGTCTATGCCTGTGTTTATACTCCACACGAGCCTCCTCCCTCCCTACTTCGTCTAACCCTATCAGCATATCCTTCTATTCCTTTCTCCCTCATGTGTTTATCTAGCTACTCCTTAAGTGCATCTATACTAGTCGCCTCAACTATTCCTTGTGGTAGCAAGATCCACATTCTAACCACTCTCCGCATAAAGAAGTTTCTCTTGAATTCCCTATTGGATTTATTAGTGACTATCTTGTATTTATGGCCTCTAGTTTTGGTCTTCTCCTCAAGTGGAAACATCTTCTCTACCTCTACCCTCTCAGACCCTTTCATAATCTTAAAGACCTCTATCAGGTCACCCCTCAGTCTTCTCTTTTCTAGAGGAAAGAGCCCAAGCCTGCTCAATCTTTCCTGATAGATATAATCTCTCTGGAAATAGATCAAGTAGGTATGACCTCTCAGTTCTGGTATCATCCCAGTAAATCTTTTTTGCACCTCCTCCAGTGTCTCTATATCCTTTTTACAATATGGAGACCAGAACTCCATACAATGTTGTTGTACGTGGGAATTCACGTGAGAACAGTAGTTCTTACTTCTAGTATGGAGTGACTAGATTCATTTCAATTAGCAACAGCATTCAGGTAGGAGCAGTGCTGAAGGGAGTGGGGAGGGGAAATGGATAGAAATGAAATGGAAAGGTAAGGGGTAGAAAAGGAGGTAGAAGAGGTTATCAGTGAAGGGAAGGTGAAAAGGAAGAATTGGCTGGCAATGAAGTGGGGGGGCGAGAAGGAGGAAATGTATAGCAATAAATGACATCGGGATGGGGGAAATAGATGTCAGTGAAGGGGAGATGGAGGAGGAAAGAAGGGGAGGTGGAAAGAGGGAAAATCTGGGAGTGTTGTGGGAGAAGAAGGGAGCAGATGGGGGTGATACTTTGGAATGGGGGAGGAAAAAGATTGCCAGCATTATCTAATAGGGAGTGTGGGGGGAGAGTGCCAATACAAAAGGATGGAGGGAAAAGAGTGTCACCTTGAACTGAAAGGTGGAGAAAGCATGCTAGCAGAAACTGAGGTGGTGGTGGGGAGGGGGTGAGGGTGATGGGCTACAATAGTACCAGCTGAGGGGGAGCAGAATGCGAGCTTGAACTGGAGGTGGAAGAACAGTGCCAGATTGAATGGGGAGGGGTGGGAACCAAATACCAGCTTGAACTAAGTCGGAAGGGGAAAAGAATGCCAGGTTGCATTGAGTGGAGAATAGTACAACTAAAAAGGTTGGAAGAGGACAGAGCATCTCTGTGAAAGGCTGGGGAGTTGGGGTGCAGTACCTTTTTGAACAGGGCCTGGTGGAGTGGTGTGCCTCTGTGAA
Organism: Heptranchias perlo; assembly: GCF_035084215.1. NCBI lineage: Eukaryota > Metazoa > Chordata > Chondrichthyes > Hexanchiformes > Hexanchidae > Heptranchias > Heptranchias perlo. The sequence continues at coordinate 18,587,666 of NC_090339.1, forward strand.
CTGGGCAGTGAAGGCAGTTGGATGTGGGACAGTGACTGTTGAGGTAATTTTTGGTGAGTTGATAGTCTAATTGATCTGTTGAAAATCCACATGTCACTTTGTATTTCCTTCCTTAGATGAAAAATCTATCAATTGCGAATTATAAAAGTGCTTACAATTAATCAGATTGCATTATTTCATGCCTTCAATATTTGGATTTTCCTCTTTTATTTACTTTTTTCCGCCCTTTAATACAAGTGAAGTAATGGGCTCTATTTTAGCACCCGCTATAGGTTGCGTTCCTGGCGGGGGGGGCTCCGAAAATCGGGGAATCCTGGAGCGGGTCGGGAGCCCGGCTCCAACCCGCCCACTTCCGGGTTCCCCATAGATGCGCCGGCGTGCGCGCGCAGCCCCCGCATGTGGGACTCCCGCAGGCAATTAAAGCCGGCGGGGTGCCACTTAAGAGTATTTATTCAGGTATTTCAGGTCATTAACAGACCTGATTAAGGGAATATGTGAGGAGGGGTGGGATTTTAGAGGCAACTGGGACTGTTTCCCATACTGGGGAATCACTCCCAGTTGAAATCGATGTGTTGCAGCTGTCAGCCTGTGGCAGCTGCAAAGGTCCATTTGACAGGTGTGGGGGGGAGACCCTCACTCATTGCAGGAGGCCACTCTGTCACTTGGGACAAAGTTTGGCCTCCACCACCCTCCTCCTGACAATCAAATTCACCAACTTGCACACTTACCCCGGGTCCAGAGACATGTACCTACCTTGTGGACCCCCTCAGATGTACATCTTCCGGATGGGGGCCGCCGTAGCTACAGTCATGACCTCCTCGGAGGGCGAACAGCATCACCAGCCTCGCCGGCCAAGCCGTCCACCTCTGACACGTGGAGCTCCACAACACAGTGCTGTGACACATCCACCTGCACAGCAGGAGGGAGGGCAACCGCAGAGAGAGATGCGTCACAGGGGGCACTACCCTCGCCACAAGGTCCACAGACCGAGGCTCAGCTTCCTGGACCTTTCTGAGCAGCAGTGCACACGGAGGCTCAGAGTCACTCGACGTGTAGTCGTGGACATCTGCAGCCTCCTTCATGCCGAACTGCTCCCGGCTGGCCCGAGCACCATCTTCTTACCTGTCGCTGTCAACGTTACCACTGCCCTCAACAACTTCTCCTCCGCATCCTTCCAGGGTGCCACCGGGGACATCGCCAACGTCTCTCAGTCATCTGCACAAAAAAGCCCTGCAAATACACCTACACTCACTTTGCAGTGACACAATGGGTGGCATCAGGTGTGGGTCTTCATTGTGATCCTCAGGAAAGGGCATTATTGCACAAACCAGACAAGGTTCACAAAGACGTGCCAGTAGTGGTGCCAATATAATATGTGATGTGAGTTGGTCAGAAATTCAATATAAGTAAAAACCATGACAAACCCTCAAACATCCTTGTGCATCCATGACACGTTTGCCTTACACTTCCTACTGCACATATGTGATGCATGCCCAAGTAGTGGCAGGTTGAGTGAGGCTGACCGTGAAAGAGATGCATCAGAGGGTGAGTATGAGATAGAGCCATGAGATTGTATGAGGATTGGGTTGAGTGGTAGTGGCGGGATGAGTACTGGCGAGGTGAGTAAGTGCAGGTAAGATGAGGATGAGGTTTGAGTGGGTGTGAGGGGTGATGTGACAGAGTAGTGTTGGCAGTGCAGAAGGAGAAGTGGGGTGGGGGCGGTGATGTGGCAGATGGAGTGTAGGGGAATGAGTAAGTGTACTCACTTTGGCTGACCGACTGAGGTCATTGCAGCGCCTCCTGCACTGTATGCAGGTGGGCGATATGTTGGTGGTGCTGGTGACCTCCTCTGCCACCTCGAGCTAGGTCTTCCTGGTGGCAGAGGCAGGCCGCTTCCTCCCGCCCGCCGGGGGGAAGATCTCTGTCCTCCCCCTCCTCCTCACCCCATCTAATGATACCTGGAGTGAGGCATCATTAAACTGGGAGCAGCCTTCCCCCTGGGCTGCTCCATGCTGTATTTTTTCCGATTTGTTGCAGCATCTGTCAGTGGAGGACTGCCCCTTTAAATAGAGCTCCTCCAGCTGACAGATCTTACTGCGCATGCGCAGTCCGCCCGACGCGCAGATCAGCAGTGGGAAACCCGGAAGACAGGGTAAGTGGATGCAATTAGGCTGCGATCGCGCGCGGGGCAGACTGATTTCACGGGGCACGTTAGCCACGTGCCCAATCGCCCCCCCGCCGCGAACCCGCAGCCCTGGCAATATCGAGCCCAATATTGGGTATACCTACAGCTTAAGTTAGAAACCAAAGTAACTACTTGTTTTCACTTGTCATAGGCTTCTAAATGGGACTATTCTTCAGTTGTCAGCTGTTGGAGCTGTGCCAGCTTTTTTTGGAAGCTGTTGGACAACTTTTACCAGCTATTTTGGGTGTCAATGCACCCTTAGGAATGAGCACTAGTCAGCTTCACTGGAAACAGATCAAGTCGGGTGTTGGTCTTCTGAGCAACACAAGGTTTGTATTCTAGGTTACTTTCTTGATTAGATGCCATTGGAATCCTGACCTTATGTGTGTTGCAAAGGGAATCGATAAAATATAACATTTTCTCTGGTCATCATTTTCTTGAAAGTGGCAAACTGTCTTTTGTTTAAGGAACAAAAAGAGCCAGTGCATCATTTTTGTCATAAGCCATGTGAGCGTGCATTTTCTCTGCCTTCAAATTAATATAAAATTAAAGGTAAAGTTAGATTTTGAAACAACCTGCTTTGAAAACTCTGCTGCCCCACTCTCCATTCCTCTGTCTCTAGTCTCTTGTATGTCCCCCCTCCCTTCGCTCTCCCATTGGCGACCCTGCTTTCAGCCGTCTAGGCCCTACGTTCTGGAAATCCCTCCCTAAACCTCGCTGCCTCTCCACCGCCCTCTCCTCCTTTAAGGCACTCCTTAAAACTCAAGCTTTTGGACACCTCTATTTATATCTCTTTCTTTAGCTCGGTCTCCATTTTTGTCTGATTGCGCCTCTGTGAAGCGTCTTGAAACGTTTTTCTCTGTTAAAGGCGCTATATAAATGCAAGTTTGTTTTTTTTTCTCTTTTTTTGCCTCTCCCTGTAGATTACATTGCTGTGGGGGAGGGAAGAAGTGTTTATCTGTGATGGTCTGGCCATCATGGTGTGGGGCAGGCTTGATGGACCAGCTGGTCTTTTTTTGACTGTCAATTTTGTACATTCTTGAGTTGTTGTGATTCTCCATCTGCTGCAGCAAAACCTTTCAAAAAGTAATTGCTGGATTTTTTTTCTTAGTTCATAATAAACATGTAGCAGATTGAGAGTGAGCAGCACATCATGAATGTTGTTATTCCAATTTCATCTGTTTACTGTGCTGGGGAATTGAATCTGCACAGTACCATGAATAGTTCAAGGGCTCTGAAACAAGTTTGATGGATTTCTATTTGAATTTGCAGGGTTAGAGTTAAAACGAAATTGTGAAGTGAGTAAAAATCTTAATCCATTCATTCATTTTTGGGCTCTGTTGTTTTTTGGCCAAACTCCAATGGCTGTGCATATACTGTCTTCATGAAGAAAATGTTTGGCAAACATTTTAAAATTGTTTAAAGACACAGGATGCAGTGATTTATGCAATGCATCATTGCTTCAATTGTGTGCAGTGTTACCATGAAAAGACTTTTTCAGCTCTTTCTCCACAAAGAAAATAGGTTCACGAACCACTTTTTCAAGCAGTGTCCTTCAAATAACAGGATGTACAGCTTTGCCAATACTTGTGACTTGGCCAGTGATTTATTCATTTGGGGCACTATTGCTTTAATAAACAATTCAAGGGATAGAAGGGAGAGAGACAGAAAAGTTATCTGTCATTCTTTTACCCTTTGAATTGTGCCCATTAAAACAATTCAGTACATCGTTGCGAGTGCTGGAAACACTAGATACGATTATTACAGAGCTCTGTTGGCAGCGTGTGTTCAAAACATAATGGCCCAGATTTTGCCGTGAACATAATGGTGAGGCTAATAGCACTGACCGTTATTTATGCGCAAATCGGACAGCAACCTCCGATGACTGGAGATGCGCAGTTAAATGTGAAAATCCGGAAGTTGCTGTCCGAAAGGCGCTGCCCCTCCGTACACTTTGCAAAAATGGCATCTTATTATCTGGATCCCCATTCAAAAGTATTGAACGGCGTGACGTTCTTGTACTGATGTCGTAGATACGGACTCAACTCACCACAAAAAGTTAGCACTAAAAGTTTGGCACTAAAATTAACTTTTAAAAGTGTGGAGTTTCATTCCTTCAGCTTTTAATTGTTGGAGATTTAAAAAAACATTTTAACAATTTTTTTTCTTTTCCTTTTGTCTTTTATCTCTCTCTCGTAATCCAATTCTTCTTTCCCTCTCTTTATTTTGCTTACTGTACCTGATTTGGCATTGAATTCACTATTCGAACTTACACTTCCTGGTTCAGACTCTGCGCTGCGCATTAACAATTCTTCAATCTGATTAGTTAAGGAGATACACCATTGCTTGCCCTGTTCACACAGGTCCCAGATGCCCTGTTGAGACCGCTGTGCAGTTTGGCTCTCCTGTAATTTGCCGTGCAAAACCCCATGGAAAGTCTATGAGCAAGTGGAAGTCTAACGAACGGTGCTGCCGCTCACACAAAATCTGGCTCATCGCTGTCTGCCTTTTGGTACAATGCAGGTTTCTTTCTATATTGTACCATCCACTCATTATTAACTAGACAACCCATGATTTGTGCAGAGTTTCTAGAGTGCGCAGGGTTCTTGTAGCGTGGTCAACAATAACTCATTGCAGGCTTGTATCTTTGTTTACACAAAGCTTTATGAATGGAACATTTTTAAATGTAATCACGAGTATCCAAGTTTGGACAGTTGTCAATCTATTCATAACGTCCTGAAACTTCTCAGTGTTTCTGTGCTCTTTTTAGCACTGGCACATTAGTAACTCTGGCAAACAAATGTCTGTGGGGGATGTTTTTGTTTTGCTGTTTTTTAACAGCAATAATGGTAGAGAGGGGCAATGAAACTGGTGGGAAACCGACAGGTCAGCTGAAACTGTTAGCTTTTATTTTTCCTTATGTGCACTACTCCCAAGAATAAGTTTTCACCTTTACTGCCAGGATGTTAAGCATAGCCCTGGGTGGAGTGCAGGAAAGAAACACTGGCAGGGTGGATGGTTTGTCATTAACAGAACCCACCTGATTTTCCTTTCATTTCAATGAATGGAAGAAAAATCCAATGAGCTCTGTCGGGGGGGTGTAACTGTCCCCACCAAACTTCCACCCATGTGATGCTTAATGCCCAGGTGGAAAAGATAAAAATCTAGCCACCTCTTTTTGCCTCAACAGAAAGTGAGCGAAATTGGTGGTAACATTTTTTATTGTCAATCTGCTTTTGCTTGTTAAGGCCTTGCTAATGAGCTTTCAAAGAAAGATGGGTTTGTTTCCACTGGAGGAAATTAAAATGACCAGGTAGGAATTAGGTCATCGCTGGAGCTAGTTCAATAATGTAGCTGCTAAACATTATCCGTTCAACCTGGATTTTGCTATAATTGTTGCACTAACTGGCTCACTGTCGTGTTGGGGATAGGGGATGGCTGTTGGGAACCACAGGTTATACTGGGGACTAAACACTCACCCAGCCAACAGTCTCCTGCCCTGTGCTCATTAGCACTTTCAATAGTTGAGCAGCTCTCAGCTCGGGGTACCAATTGAACAAACTCACCCAGTGGAGAACTGAAGTAATTAACATTTCCTTTTGTTACCATTAAATAAACAAAGATTAATGACAAGATTAATGCATGGGTTTCTAAAAGTGGAAAACACCCCCCACAGCTTGGCTCAGCAGGTACACCAGGAATGGAGTTCTGATGAAAGGTCATCGACCTGAAACATTAGCACTATTTCTCTCCCAACAGATACTGCCTGACCTGCTGAGTGTTTTCTAGCATTTTCTGTTTTTACACCAGGAATCTTGTTTCCTTGTTTAAAACAAAAATCAGCATTGTCACCAGGCTATATATTTCACTCACCAACCAAAGGGTCATGCAGAAGAAAATAGTTACTGGAGCATAGATAGCTCTTTGGAAGCAATTTTGTTTTCTTCCAATTTTTTCTCCATCTCTCTTCTGAAGGATGTCATGCTGGGCTTTAGCTGCGCAGGTGTTTAGGCCCTGAAATTCTGGGCGCCAGTGATGACAGAGCATGGGTGCATCACCGTAGGCATCACCCAGGTGGGACCCAGTTCTGCTGGGTTTCCATTCTGTTTAATTTCCACCCTAAATTCTGTCCATAAGAGGAGTTGGCGAGTCTCCTTACCTAACCCAGGGGGGACTGGCACCAGTCCACAGCTTGTTATTTGTCCAGGGCTGAGATCAGCTAACTTAGAAAGCTCTGCAGTTGAACTTGGGATCATTCTGGTCAGTTTGGCACCACGCCACATGACTGAGTTGTCGTGGAAGTTTTGGGAGTGGTTTTAAGTGACACAAAAATCACCTTCCTGATTGGTTAGCCTCAGGGAAAAGTAGAAGCTTTCGACGGAAATGGGCTTAAACCCCAATCAGACGATGTTGTTCCTGCCATCATTTAGATAAGAAGGAAAACCTTGGCTGTAATTCATTTGAATGATTAATCACAGTTTATTTTCAACTGCAGTGAGAAATGATAATGTCTTTTCAAAGACCTAATAGCTGTGAAATAACTTTATAAATAGTGAAGCCTCATTGCAGGAATGCTTGCAGGTGAATGTTTTTTGGGAAAATAATGTGTTATAACTGTACATTAAGAATGTGCAGTAAATATTTATAGTGTAGAACTCTGTATGAGATGAATATATATTCAATATAGTAAATGTAAAAATAGAAAATGTAAAAAAAAAGTATAACAATGAAAAATCATTGCAGGTCAACATTAATAATGGGTATAATCTAGCAGATAAGAGACGGGGAACAAATAATGAGTCTGTGGAGAAATGTCTGTAGACACTGAACACTTACTCCCACTGCCAGTATGTCATACAGTCCTTAAATTGCCAGATAAGAACATTTGCTTGTTTATACAGTGCTAGCTGGCTTACTGCTTCCAATTTTGGTTCCTGTCACCAATTCTATTTCACATATTTTGTTATACAAATAATGCCAGCTTTTGCAAATGCTTAAAACTCCATACCAGTGATGCTGTTAGCAGAAATTAACAGCCATTCTGTCGGGTTTTAATTATCATCAGATTTTATTTCATTCTGAGTTGACTAAACCTACGATAGGGCTAATCATTCTAATCTGTTAGTAAAATTTTTTGAACTTCACCAAATTCGACATTGACAAGTACTTCAGCAACATTTAGTCATAGTTTTCCTATGGATAACAAGCAGAATGCAGTCCTTAAAGTTTCTAGTAACAACTACACTATGTGTACATTTATTCCTTATGCTTTTCAAAATGACCCATTGCAGAGTGCAGACATTGAGATGTAAAATAGCAATGTGGCAATAGCTCAGTTATACACAACATCTACAGTGCCCATTTTTCCTTGTGAAATACATTGTATAAACTTAAATGGAATAAATAACATTGAATATGCTGTTGAGGAAGTACAATGAAATAAAGCTCTTAAGTATTGTTAATCTTAAATTAAACATTTGATGATATGGCTGTCTTCTTGTAGCAGGCTTTCTGAATGCACTGTTCTTGCACTTCTCAAAGTGGACAGAAACAAATGAATCTGCAGACAAGTAAAAAATAAAAATTAAACAATTACCTGAAGCACTGATCCTGTACAATCCACATAGAAGATACTTTTAAGATCCATAGTTCCAACTAATAGAATTTAATCTGCTAATAAGAAACTGTGTGGTTGCTTCAGCAGTCCCTGAAAGTGTCAATGCTGCAGTGTAGCAGAAATTCCTGCTTTTAATGCCAGCAGCTGTAGGTGGGGCTACCAGCTTTTTAACATTTTTGTTTTTAATGTAAGGCACACAATCCAGGAAACTGGCAGGGATAACTGCATTCAGGTTCGCCTGCAAATTTCATTATTCATTGCACTTCAACTTTGAAAACTTCACCGGTGTTTTGAACGTTGTTTAAGCATGAGCAGTTTGTGAGGAAAATAATGCAATGCAGCAAATCACTTAAACCTTTGGGTATTGCTACAATATTTCATAAAAGATTCAGTTTACTGAAATAGTTTTTTGTCCAAAAAAAATTTGGACCCTGAAATTATAGTGTGGGATACCAGCATGGGAAAACACTTAATGCCTTTGTTTGAAATTTTTCTCTGTGCTATATCAGTGGAGGCAAGCACAAATTTATTTTAGGTGCATGGGTTAAATGTTCACACGCTAGCATCCCACAGTGTAATTTCAGGGCATTAGTGTTAATCGTTTTCTTCCTATCATTCCATCAGATCCTGTTAGGTAAGAGAAAAGCACACAAGCACAAGGAATCAAAATGTAACGTGGACTGGGAGTTGTACAAAAGTCTCCTGAAGGGAATTAAAACATGTATTAGTGATAAGAGGAAATAGAAAGTTTGACTGTTGATAGCAGTAATAGCTATGAAGAAAAAAATCTTCAAGTAAGTGGAATGCTAAAAACTAGATGGATTCAAAAATAGAAATATAGAGAGCGAAATTAGTTTTGGACAGTAACACAAAACAGGCGATGGTGAATCGGCAGCTCATTTTACACTCCAATGCAAAAGAAAATCAGGCGGAGTGTAAAACAGGGGTTGCTGATTCGCTATCATCTGATTTGCACTACAGCCCGAGACGAATTTCATGGCCATTATGTGGGCCGAGGAGTAAATTAATTCTTTACAATGAAAAACCTTTGGCAAAGTTTAGATCCAATCAAAGTGGCTCAGGAAGGGGCCAGCAGAGGATGTGCTATGAAGCAACTCAAAACATTAACCCCTTGATGAGCAGCAGATCCAGGGAATTTGAAGATCCCTGAGCTGGTTATTTGAAAAAAATAAGCTTATATGGTGTGATGCTGAAATAAATCCTACTCCATGACTTAATATTGCTAGTCAGGTATGAAAAGAAACTTTATTAGTAAATTTACTGTTTTCTGCCTACATAAAAATGTGCAGAATGAACAGTGAGACAACCGTGTTTGTCATGCCTTTTCTTTGAACGTTCATGTTTTTATCTTCCTCATTGGCTAATTATATTTCTCTCCTTTCTAAGTGATTATTTTCTACTGTTTACCAATCACATTGTTCAAAATCTTTCAATTTTCTCCCCAGTCACATTCCATCAAACAACATTCTATCTAATCATATTCCAGGAAAGAAGTTTCTCAATAATCCAGCTGACATGGCAGTTTCTCACTCACCCTGCTACATACCCTTAAAAGTAACTTTTCTGCCCTATCAAAAGTATAAACAAAGTTTAAAATGCCCTAAATTCAGATTCGCTCATTTTGCACAGTAGAAATAGTCCGATAAGCCTCATCCCAGGCCTCCTCGGCTTCTGCTGGCTTCCGCTCTCTGATTCTCACTGGCATCCACTGCAGGAGTCACGCCGATCTCCAACTCGAGCCCTGTGGATCAGCATGCTGGCTCACTACTGAGGTTCCCGAGCAGGTGCGGTTGAAACCCTCATCGTGCACCACACCAATTCAACCCACAATTCTCTTATCTGAAGCCAGCTCAAGTGCTCTTTTTCTTGACGTAGAATAAAACCAACTGGCTCATGAGAATGGCCAAGGAGTCGATCTGCCTTTGCACCATGTATAATGATCCTTCCAGCTCCCTTGCTCCCAGCCCTGGTTCCACGCTCTGGATGCCCAGCTCCTTTCCAGCAATACAGTCCAATTATGACATTATAATTGGGCAGGCGTATGGCAGCTTACAACAGCTTGAATGCCCAATGAACCAACTGGTGGAAGCTAAGTGCTCCTGAAAATAGTTATTTTGTCAACACTTCTTGAGGGTCAAAGGCAAAGAGGACACCTAAGCCATATTGGATACATCACAGAGACCTCAAAGAAATGAGTGAAGAAATAAGTGAGGCTCTGGCTAGCATTTTAAGGATGTCCATAAATACAGAAGCTGTACCTAAATATTAGCTGGCATGATTCCGATAGTCAAAAAGAATGAGAATTGGATTGGGGAGTTATAGACCAGTTAGTCTAACATAGGCAGCAGGGAAAATGCTTCACAGCAATTTACGGGATGCTATCAATGTTCAGTTAAAGAGGATAGGTTTACAGGGAATGGGTTCTGCCTCACAAATCTATTGTAATTTATCCAAGAGGACACTAAATCAGCAGATGAGGGCTATGCAGTGGATATAATTTACTTGAATTTTCAGCAGGCATTGCATAACATTCTGCGTGCAAGGCTTTTCAAGATGATAAAGGTTCTTGGAATTAATTGCAAATTGACTAGCTGGAATGAAAACTGGCTGAGCAACCAAAACTAGGAGGTGGTGACAAAGGGGGGAAAAAGTTCTGACTGAGGTTCAACAAAGTTAAGAACAAAATAGCATAAGAAAGCATGGAAGAAGCAAAAAGGCCATTCAACCCATCATGTTTTCCCCTTTCACAGACCATGTACAGCTTACCCAACTCAGCAGTTATCCTACTTTAAACAATCTCATTCTCCAAAATATCATCTTGACTCCAAAGGTGATCAAGAAATCTCTAGACTATCTATCTGTCCACACAGTTTCATTAGTCAAACTTGCTGGTCACAGCAGAGGAAGATGTATTGTGTCCTGTGAATTATTTGATTACTTCTGTTTATACTTGTCCTTATATCTTCCAGTAATATTCCTAAACAGATATTTATCATATCCTTTTTTGAAAAAGCCAATCAAGACGACATTGACCATCGTTTAGCTCTATGCTCCTCTATGCCCATAGAGTGTTAAATAACATACATCCACATTATCCTTTCCTCTCAGCATTTTAAATATGGAGCATGTGAGTCTGAGAAGCTATGGGTCGCACTAACTTAGACTTTGGGGGTACGGTTGTGTAGTGGTTATGCTACTGAATTAGTAATCCAGAGAACATGAGGTAAATTTTAACCCCCAAGAATGGGTGGTTGGGGCGGGTGGGGAGTAAAAATACTCTGTTTTCAGAGTGGGACCTCATCCTGGCTCCAACACGCCTGCTTCTGGGTTTAATCCAGGCAGGTTTGTCTGCGTATGGAGAGCCAACACCAGGAAGTCCCGCTCCCACTTAAAGCCGGCAGGCCAATCGTTAAAAGGGCAATGCGCCTCATTGAGATACTTGAGGTACTTAATATTTTGTGTATTGGAATAATAAAATAAATTTAACCTTACCTGTTCAGGTTTCCCATCGCTTCCCATTCACCTTAGTTGAAAGCAGGCGGTAAGGGCCGGATCTATGAGGTGAATACCTTTATTGCACTGCTTGTGGGCCCAGAGGACCAGGAGTGCTTCATCCAGGTGCAACAAGCACACCTGGCCGACAGGGCCCCTGCGATCGGCCGACCCCCCCAACTGATGGTGGACCCCCACCTACCTCCAACTCTTCAGCTGACCTCCAGCTGCCTCTGATCTTCTCAGCCCCCCCGATCTCTTTCTCAGCCCCCCGATCTCTTCCTCAGCTCCCCCGATCTTCTGCTCACCCCCTCAATCTTCTTCTCAGCACCCCCGCCCCCACCCCCGATCCTTTCCCTGGCCCCAACCCAATCTTCTCCCCGGCCTAAGGATCACTCCCTCCCTCCCTCTGATGCCTGGCTGCAGCCTGCTGCAGCAGGCCTTCCTGCCCGACAGCCGGCCAGTCTGTCCATCAGGCAACCCACCCTCTTATCTTCTGGGTTTCGCATCCAGAATTCTTCCCCCTCACTTCCTTTCTGACTGGAAATTAAAATTTACCCCCATGAGTTAAAATCCCACCATGGCAGTTTGAGTTTTGAAATCAGTTAAAAAATTTGAATTCAGTTTTTTAAAAATCTGGTTAAGTCAGGTTAGTCAGGTTAAGTCAGGTAAGTAAAGGTGTGGTGGGGAAATCATATTTCACGGTGAAAACTGTGCAGTGTTCATTAATCTATTTCATGTAAATAATACCATTTGTTGGTTTGAAGCCTATATCCCAATTCACTAGAAGTGTTGATCAGATCTGCTATCCATAAAGAGAGGAGAATTCATGTGTTGGCACATGATATATTCCAGTAGCCAGAGTACAGAGTAAAGATTCTCTTTTATGATTCAAGGGTCATGCTATTATTTATCTAGATAATGAACAGAAAAGGGCACACTCTAAATCATAGGGGACTTGAGGTCAGCTTACTGGAATGACTGGTAACACTGAACCCGAGAGAATATCTAGCGTAAAAAGTTAAAAACTGTGATTCACCCCACTGAACATTTGGATGGACTCTCTGCCCCCCACTCCCCTCTCCTTTTGCTATTAATGGTGACTATTTCTGGTGTAAAAACTCCCAGGTAGTTATTTGAATATTCATATGGAGCACTTACAACCGGCAGCACAAAATGCATCATGTGGTTGGAAGGAATTGATTGAGAGGAATTTCCAGCTCAGATCCTCCACTGTCCTTTCTTCATTATAATTACAGCAGTGTTGAACTTCTACGTGTGTCAAACAACTAGAAAGAAAACTCACATTTGGGTGTGTTGGTTGGGGAAGGGGGTGTGGTTGGAAAGCCAAAAGGAACATGGGGCTGGTAGCCAGGAGGTTGTGAGTTTGAAGCTGTTTCCAAAAGGCAGTAAGATCTTTGCTGAAATAAATAAAGTCAGGGGTTCGTGCATGTTGTAGTTTTCTTTTGGTAGCTATTAATTTTAAAACAAAGTCAAATAATTTCTCAATGTATTAAAGCCGTGATTCATTCAGTGCAGTCACAGACCCAATTATGAACTATCTCGATTAGAGTTACGACTAAGAATGTTTGAAAAGAGCCCCTAGGCAGGACACATACTAGTAAGCTGAACACTGCCTGCTGGTAGGTGAAACACAGCCTGTTAGTCCACTTTACTACAATGCAGCCCAGAGATTTTAGAACTGTCCAAACTTCTGACATTATTTATTCATTGCAGCGCTGGAGAATAACATTTGTCTCGAAGATTCTGTCAAGCATATTTTTGTCACAGGCTGCACACTGAGGTGGAGCATTCTCAGAGCGCAGGAAATAGTGTCAGGGAAGCCCGGCTATGCATGTCTAACACGTAGAATCGAGTAGAACTCAGGAAGGTGCAGGCCTTATTGATGGAATTATTTTTCATATGTTTATTATAAATTAATTTTTTAAGCGTATATTGCCAATGGTTCAGAAAGCAGCCTGGCCTCTAAAAGGCATTGCAGTACATTTTTTTGAATGATTGGATTGCTCAATTTTGTGCTAATTTGCTAAACAATGCTATTAATTAATTAATTTGCTGATTTATGAATGGTAGATTTGATTGCTGGTTACTCATTGTTGATTGGTAATATTTACTACTTGCTTAATAGATGGATCTGCTTTTGATTGGTTCACGTTTCATCAATTAACTATTTGGGCCAATCAGCATGGTTAACTTAACAGATACTGGTTCTTTGAGCCAATCATGATTTTTTCTGTCCGATGGATGTGTAACGCTTTGGAGGTGTGGAGGTTTTGAGGTATCAAATCTTTGAAGTATAACACTACCGAAAGGTATCACACTCCAGGCACACAGGAACAGGAGTTGGCCTTTCAGCCCCTCAAGCCTGTTCCGCCATTCAATTAGATAATGTCTGTTCTGTACCTTAACTCCATTTACCCGCTGTTGATCCATATCACTTGATACCCTTAACTAACAAAAATCTGTCAATCTCAGTCTTGAAAATTTCAATTGGCCCAGCATCCACACCCTTTTGGAGGAGAGAATTCCACATTTCACCATCAGAAGCAAATCCATGGCACCATGGGAGCCTAGGCTGCACAGTGGGGCATGAGAAAATGTAGCAATGAAGTTGTCCTAGGGGATTTGATAGTCAGGGAGATAGACAGACATTTCTGCAACTGCAGACATGAGTCCCAAAGGGTGTGTGGCCTCCCTGTTGCCAGGGTAAAGGATGTCATTGAACGGAGCGCAGGACATTCTGCAAGGGGAAGGGGAACAGCCAGAAGTTGTGGTCTATGTTGGAACCAATGACATAGGTAGGAAAAGGGTTGCGGTCCTACAAGCAGAATATTAGGAGCTAAGAAAAAGATTAAAGAACACGACTTCAAAGGTGGTAATCTCTGGATTACTCCCTGTACCAAGTGCGAGTGAATACAGAAAGAGGAAGATAATGCAGGTGAATGCGTGGCTGGGGAAGTGGAGCGGGAGGGAGAGCTTCAGGTTCCTGGGGTATTGGGGCCAGTTCTGGGGCAGGAGGGACCTGTACAAGCCGGATGGGTTGCATCTGAACAGGGCTGGGACCAATGTCCTCGCGGGGACATTAGTACTGTGGGGGAGGGTTTAAACTAATTTGGATGGGGGAGGGGAACCATGACCTGGCAGAGAGGAGAGACAGGGTGCATAGAAAACTGGGAGGGGCAAACAACAATAGAATAAAGAATAGTGTAAAAAGAACAGGAATTAATCGGAGCATAAAGCAAAGCTGGATACTTTGGTGTTGGAATTCATGTGTGAAAATGCGAGAAGTGTTACAAATAAGGTTGATGAGCTGCAGGCACAAGTTGTCCAATGGGACTATGGTATCGTGGCTACAATGGAGACCTGGTTTGATGTGGGCAGGAATGGGAATTAAACATTCCTGGCTACAATGTATCTAGGAGGGATAGGGAAGTCAAAAAGAAAGGTTGGTGGGGGTGGTAGCAGTATTGATCAAGGATAATATTACAGTTCTACAGAGGAACGATGTACTGGAGGGTTCAAAGACTGAATCGATTTGGTTAGAGTTAAAGAACAGAACAGGAGCTGTTATACTGCTGGATGTTTACTATAGACCCCCAAATAGTGAGAAGGAGATAGAGGAGCAAATCTGTAAGCAAATTTCAGAGAAATGTAAAAATAATAGAGCAAAAACACACTTCAATTACCCTAATATAGACTGGGGAAAAAACAATGTAAAGGACAAGGAAGGTGAAGAATTCCTAAAATGTGTACAGGAGAACTTTCTTAAACAGTATGTTTCTAGCCCAACGAGGAAGGAAGCAGTGCTGGATCTAGTTCTGGGAATGAAGTAGGGCAAGTGAGTGTGTTTCAGTGGGCGAACATCTGGGTAATAGTGATCATAATATAATTAGGTTTAAAGTAGTTATGGAAAAGGACAAAGAAAAATCAAAGGTGACCATTCCCAACTGGAAGAGAGTCAGTTTCAGTGATTTGAGAAGGGATCTAGCACAGGTGGACTGGAAATAAGGATTAGCTTGGAAAACAGATAATGAACAAGGGCAGGCCTTCAAGGCAGAGATAGTTTGGGTACAAACCAAGCATATTCCCATAAGGAGGAAAGATAGAGCATCCAAAACTAGAGCTCCCTGGATGACAAAGGAAATAGAGATTAAAATAAAACAGAAAAAGGAGGTTTATGACAAATGTCAGGTACAGAATACAGTAGAAAACCAGGCAGAATTCACAGATTGCAGGGGAAATTGAAAAATATATAAGAAGGGCAAAGACAGAGTATGAGAAAAGATTAGCGGGTAACATAAAAGGGAACCCAAAAATCTTTTATAAACATATAAAAAGTAAAAGGATAGTCAAAGGAATGGTGGGGCCTATTAGGGACAAAAAAGGAAATCTTTTGGAGGCAGAGGACATAACTGAGGTACTGAATGAGTACTTTGCATCTGTCTTCACAAAAGAAGAGGATGAAGTTAATGTCGTAGTAGAGGAGGCAGGAGTAGAGATATTGGATGGGATAAAAGTAGATAGAAAGGGTGGAGATAGCAGAAGCTCTGACCACAATCTTTCAATCCCCCTTGGATATGGGAGTGGTGCCAGAGGACTGGAGGATTGCAAATGTTACACCCTGTTCAAAAAAGGGGAGAGGAAAATACCTGGTAATTACAGGCCAATCAGTCTAACGTCAGTAAACCACAAGAGACCATTGTCAAGGACAAAATTAATTCTCACTTGGAGAAGCATGGGCTAATAAGGGACAGCCAGCATGGATTTGTTAAAGACAAATCATATCTGACTAACCTAATTGAGTCCTTTGATGAACCCTCCGTATTATTTGATGAAGTAACAGGGAGGGTTGATGAAGGTTGTGCAGTAGATGTTGTGTACATGGACTTTCAAAAGGCATTTGATAAAGTACCACATAACAGACATATTCGGAAAATAGAATCACATGGTATTAAAGGGACAGTCATAACTTGGGTACGAAATTGGCTAAGGGATAGGAAGCAGAGAGTAGTGGTGAATGGATGTTTTTTTGACTGGAGAGAAGTATGCAGTGGGGTCCCCAGGGGTCGGTATTAGGACCATTGCTTTTCTTGTTCTACATGAATGACCTGGACTTGGGTATAGGGAGTGCAATGTTGAAGTTTGCAAATGATACAAAACTTAGCAATGCAGTAAATAGTCATCATGGTAGTAGCAGACTTCAGGAGGACATAGTCAGATTGGTGAAATGGGCAGACACATAGCAGATGCAATTTAATGCGGATGAATGTGAAGTGATGCACTTTGGGAGGAACAACATGGAGAGGTAGTATAATCTAAATGGTACTATTTTGAGTGGGAGCAGAGGGACCTGGAGGTGCATATTCACAAATTTTTGCTGTTGGCAGGGAAAGTTGATAAGGCGGTTAAGAAAGTGCATGGGATACTTAGCTTTGTAAATAATGGAATTGAATACAAAAAGGAGGAAGTCATGCTAAACCTTTACAAATCGCTGATTAGGCCTCAGCTGGAGTATTGTGTACAATTCTGGCACCACACTTTAGGAAGGATGCCAAGGGCTTGGAGAGGATACAGAGGAATTTTACCAGGATAATACCAGGGATGGGGGACTTCAGCTATGTGGAGAGATTGGAGAAGCTGGGATTGTTCTCCTTAGAGCAGAAAAGGTTAAGGGGAGACCTAATAGAGGTATTCAAAATTATGAGGAGTTTTTATAGAGCAAGTAGGGAGATACTGTTTCCTCTGGCAAGTGGGTCGGTAACCAGAAGACATAAATTTAAAATAGTTGGCAAAAGAACTGGATTGGAAATGAGGAGGAATTTTTTCACATAGGGGGTGCTTAAGATCTGGAACACACTACCTGAAAGGATGGTGGAAGCAGATTCCATAGGAACTTTCAAAAGGCAATTGGACATGTACTTGAAGAGGACTAATTTGCAGGGTTATGGGAAAAAAACTGGGGTGCGGGACTAAATTGGTCAGCTCTTTCAAAGAGCCGGCACAACCACGATGGGCCGAATGGCCTCCTTCTGTACTGTAAGATTCTATGATTTTCACTCCCTTTTGTGTGAAAAAATGCTTCCTGATTTCACTCCTGAATGGCCTAGCTTTAATTTTATAATTGTGTTCCCTTGCTCTGGATTCTCTCACCAGAGGAAATAGCTTTGCTAGTATCTACCCGATCAAAGCCTTTCCTCATTTTAAACACCTCTATTAGATCACCCCTTCTACTATCTAAACTCAAGGGAATACAAACCTGTGCTCATAAATTAACCTTTTAAGTCTCGGTAATGGTGAATCTCTGCTGTACCTTCTCCTACACTAATATATCCTTTCTGAGGTGTGGTGCCCAAAACTGAATGCAATGCTCCAGATGGGGTCTGACCAAGGCTTTATACAACTGAAGCATAATTTCCTCCCCTTTGTATTCTAGTCCCCTTGAGATAAAGACCAACATTCCATTCACCATTTTGATTACTTCTTGTACTTGTACACTATCCTTTATTGATTTGTGTACCTGGTACCAAATCTCTTTGTTCCTCCACAGTTCCTAGTCTCTCACCATTAAGAAAATATTCCAATTTGTCTTTCTTGGATCCAAAGTGGATGACTTCGCACTTCCCCACATTGATTTCCATCTGCCACAATTTTGCCCACTCACTTAATCTGTCGAAGTCCCTTTGTAACTTCCTGAATTGTTCTTCAATTCTTTGTTGGCATCTAAAAAGTGCACATGGAGTAAAGAAACAGGTCAGTAGTAGCTTGACAAGTACTGCATTGCCTCGAGCACTACAATGCAAACTTCAATTTATGAGCACACACAGTATGTTCTAGTACAGTTTGTTGATCAAGTTCATAATGATAACATCTATGCCTGAGCAGGTTTAGTTGTGGAACATTCGCCCACATCCTCCACCTTTTCCTTCTCCACTCTGTCAGCAGAAATATCAGAATTCTTTTTCAAGGCAGAACTAAAATTTCCATGACTATGATGTGAGACTGATATTATACTGCTGTAATTTATTAAAGGCAATGCTGCTGACAGGTGCTTTACAAATGCAAGTATTTATTTTTCTTGAGCATCTTGAAGGGTTTAGTGATGTACCTTTGTCTGATATATTGACTCCTTCTTTTCAATCACAGTACATATAGGGTGAAAAAACAGGTTTAGTCACAGAATATGGCCCAGGTTATTTTGACACATAACTAGATATTATTCTCAGAGTCAGGAATCCAAGGGCAGAGGTCAATTCAAAACATCTTGTGGGTTTTGTCTGAATACCTGTTTGATTGGCCGTCTTTTTGAGTTAAACAGATACATTTGTAAATTTACTTAGTCCCAGTCATTTTTAAAAAATATTTCTCATCGTGTCTTATAACATTGAATAGTTTGTCTGAAGCCATCAGATTGAGATGTATAGACCAAAGAGACTTAGTGGACAGTCAGAAAAAACTTCTATGCAATGTTAATGATTACATTGCAGTTTAATGCCGCAACTGTGACCCATTTTTATTTTCTACCAATTAGAGAGATAGTTAAGCTTATAACTATTGTAAAATTGACAGTGTGTCATTGCTACTATCCACTTATGTATTTACTGTTTAGAAAATCTGTTTGGTCATTACAGCCTAACCCACAGTCTAGTGAAGTATTTATTCTCCTACCTTCTGAATTCAAGGAAGATCGTGTGGGGACACGCGATATAACCAGTAAGCTGAAAAATAAAGGTTTTCTGTTAAATCCCTGGGCTTCAAACAATAGGGAACGAGGACTCAACTGTGGGAATGGTTGGAAACACTGACCCTGACAAAAATATGAAAAACAAAAGCCCCAAAATCTAACAATCCTTTTCTTGATTGAAGGATGTCAAAGTTATACAGGTGAGTTTGGTCTCTTCTGACTCCTTCTCTTTCCTCTTCCCAGGTTTAAGTCTGTTTTGGTCAGCTTCCTCTTTTTCTTTTCGTGTCTATTTGTGTAGCAGCACCTGGCTATTAACTGAAAATAAAATGACTTCACTTTTTTTTGTGCGCATTAAGGTGAGAGATTTAGTGTTGAGGAATGTAATACTTTCCATTTCAGGCACCCACTGTCAGCATCAAAAGCATTCCAAAGTCAGGCACAGCACGGTCCATTTCAAAGTCTTCTCTACTCTACACTAACAATGTGCCTAAGTTCCAACCTTAGAAGAGCATCCCTGCTGCACCATTGTGATAGTCTTCCATTTCCTACACCGGCCATCCTGTGGCCTCTCTTGAGTCAGATTGCAAATTTAAAACTAATTAGTTACAAATTAGGGGCAGCTTCAATACATGGGACGCTAAATTGGGCCGTGTAGCAGCCGTTGTTTCGGCGCTATGTGGCCTCTCAAGGTGCCAAGATGGCGTCTTGCCTGCGCACGCATGTTTCCAGCATGACGTGAGCCGGAAGCTATTTTGGTATAGGAGTTAACGCATGCGCAAATACTGAATGTCGGCTGCATGTAAAGTAAGGAGAAAATGGATACAACCAGTGTACAACGCTGATTTAAAGTGATAGACACCATTTTGGCACTTAACGCTCAACTCAATGCGCAGTCTTAATCCCGACCATCTGAACGTGTCTTTGAGTGCCTGGAGGACCCCGACCAGCGCTATTTAAAGGGGCCATGCAGGATTTACAGGTTAGTGACTGGATTATTGCTTCTGGCTGCCGAGACATTTGTAACTGTTTTTGGTGGTCTCCTGTACTTAAATCCTCGGACGAGAGGACATAGCCTAACATTTAGAGCCAGGAATTGCACGAGTGAATTTAGGAAATGCTTCTACATGCAAAGGGTGGAAGAAGTTTAGAACGCTCTTCTGCAAACGGCAGTTGACGCTGGCTCAATTGTGAAGTCTAAATCAGAGATTGATAGATTTCTGTGAACCAAGGGTATTAAGGGATATGGGGCTAAGGCAAGTACATGGAGTTAGGTCACAAGTTCGCCATGATCTCATTAAATGTCGGAACAGGCATGAGGGGCTAAATGCCAATGCCATTTGCTGCCTTCTGATATGCACCACCTTCTCCTGCAAGAAAGCGGGACATGTGTTCGGGTGATGTGCCTGTCATGGTTGAATAGCTGCCAGTGTGTGTGGCCTGTGAGTTGTGGGTGGGCGGCTTGCAACAGTGATAATGTGTTAGAGTGAGAGGAAACATCTGATTGGAAGAGTTGAGTACTGATGGAAAGAGTTTGTTAGTATGTGGGTGATGGGAGGTGTAGTGCATGGAGCAGTGGATGTGGTTGGTTGTGCAGTTGGTAGGAGACGCCACTTGATAGTTGACCTCACTCACCTTGATCACTCATGTCAAAGCACTGAACTTCTTCCTGCACTGCATCCATGTTTGTGGTGCTATGCGCCTGGCATTGACTTCGTCCTCTACTGTCTCCTACTGACTTGGGCATTTGTCTGGAGGGCATCTTGCCCACCCCTCGTGTGGATATAGGATGTCCCTCCTTTTGTCCACCTCTTGCACCAAGCCTCTAGTGCATCATCGGGGAACTTTGGTGCACATATTCTCGCAGGCCTGGTACCAACTCAGATCGGCAGATTGGTGAGGTCTGGCATGCAGATTGGAAGATGTGGGATTTAGTAGTCCGCAACCTTTATCCAATATTTACCATAACTCATCAGTGTGTAAACATAGACACGGGACCTGCATCTGTGTTTTACGTGTTTGATGTCTGATCTCCATTCAGACTCCGTGCAGATAGCAGGCTGTTACTTTTAGCAAATAACAGGTACCGTCTACCTTTAAGAGATTTGAAGAGACATCCTCCCTTTAAGAGATTGGGGCTCCTCCTGCTGGTGGAAAGTGCGAATTGCATTGAATTGACGTGCAAGGCCTGGATTTGAACGCAGCTTGCAGGTGAGTACTGAGGCAAGATGAAGGTCTCGTCCTGCCTGCGCAGGGGCCACTGGGCGTGGGTTAACAGCGGATCACGCTGACTATGCCCAATAATAGGCCCCATTGAATTTTTTACTCCTTGGTTCCATATCCACTAGGAACAGGGTTGAGGTTTAGATTTTCTCCTGCCTTATATAACAAAATGAAATTTGTCTATCGAGTCACTCTGTGACATTCTGTGTCATAACAGCAATATGTTATTACAATACGGCTAATAATGGCTGATGATAAAGAACATATAACAAGCACATTAAAGGGACACCTAGTATTACTAAACAATAATGTCCAAAGCAAAAGCGAAATACTGCAGATGCTGGAAATCTGAAATTAAAACAGAAAATGCTGGGGAAGCTCAGCAAGTCAGGCAGCATCTGTGGAGAAAGAAACAGAGTTAACGTTTCAGGCTGAAGACCTTTCGGCAAAACTGGAAGATGTTAAAGAGTTAAAGTTTTTGAGCAAGTACAGAGCCAGGGAAAGGCGGGGGGTGGGGGGACGAAAGAACAAAAGGGAAGGTCTGTGATCGGGTAGAGGGCACGAGTGATTAAATGTCAAAAGGGATGATGGTGCAAGGCAAGGAAGGTGGTAATGGAACAGGTTAAGAAACAAAAGATTGATCAGGAGTAGCTATAAACGGCAGCAGCAGAACCATTATTATTATTAGTAATAACCAATGACTTGCTGTGATCCATCATGATGGGGTCTATGAAAGTGAATTTCTGACAATGGCAAATAGTAATGTAGTTTCTGATTCCAATTATTGAATAAAAGAGGAAAAAAATAATTCTCTTCCTCTCACAGGCTTGGCTCAAATTAAGTTCACTTTTTGATATAGTGAAGAGACAAAAAGCTGCTCTATTGTCAGTCTCTCTCACAAAGATGTACAATACAGTTAAGCCAGCATGAATTTATTATAATTACAACCAACAGAGCGGTCACAAGTAGCAAAATGGCAACACTGCGGGCAATAATTGTAAATCATCATCCATTTGCAATTTTGGCCCTAGATTCATATATATCAACTTATACTTACTAATTAAAAAATGATCCCATGCCGACTACCTGTCCTGCCCTCACCACGCAATAGATTTGTGGGCTAAATTTCCTATGAGTTCATACAAAGGCTGTTTTAATGATAACTATGTCCTTACGATGCATAGCTGCCTCCAAACAGTAAAACGGGAAAAATTTCCGTTCTGAGGGGAATGAATTCCAGCATATTTATGGCAATTTGGAACAGGACATAAAACTGCCACTCCAAGTTGGCTGCCCAGGATATCCCAATCCAAGGGAGGCAGTCTCTTCCTCTGCCTGCTCTACCTGCATCCTGGCAACGGGTCTGGAGCCTGTTTGGGTGTGTTCCCGAGCTTTCCTGGAAATTTTGCCAGAAACACCCTGGAGGGCAGGTGTAGCTCCTGTTGTGGGCCTAAAAGTGCAAAGGCAAAAGGCAATCAATCCAAGCATGTGACAGTATACTCTGGATGGTGGAGTTCTCCAGGAGCAGGGTGAAATCTACAACTTCCATCATTTTTCTTTAACCTTATCTGCCCGATGAAAATGGTGGGCGGGCAGTTAAAATTGACTGGAAGACTTACCCTGCACTGTTCCTGCTGTCTTCTAGTGTAACCTGTTCTTCCGAGCAGGCGGCAATGAAGCCCAACTGAAGCAGGTGAGGTGCCTCTTTAAATATGCAGGTTGGAGTCTGATGATGTCATTAGAGAAAGCTGGGAGGCATCATCACAGCTGCGGGCTTCCTCACAAGGACCTCTCCGAAAGCAATCAGCCACAAGGAGGAACAACAACAACAACAACAAACATCGATATAGTGCCCTTCACACAAACCAAAATGACCCAAGGCACATAAGGTGAGCACTGAGCAGGATGAGTTGACTGAAAGAAAAATGAAAGAGATGAGTTTTGAGGAGGCTTTTGAAAGTGGGAGACAGGTAGCAAAGCAAAGAGTTTTTGGAATGAAGGTCCAGAACATAGGGCTGTGTGGCCCAAGACTGTGTTATCGTGGTGGAGTGGATAGTTAATCTTCATTCCATCAACTCCACCTCCCCCTCTCTTACACACACACATTTGAAATCAGGAAATACCTCAAAGCATTAGGACGCTGAAAATGTTTTGAAGTAGCACTGAGATGCTCTGCTGGACCACCTGGGATTCACCAGTTGTTGAATTCCTGCTCTACTTCTGGACCCGTTGGCTTGCCAGTAAAGGATAAACCTCTCTTACCTTAAGTTTTCTGCCTGCTCCTGGGCTACATACCGCTATCTTGGTGGCTTCTAGTCTTCACTGGCCCCTGGCAGAAGATCATTGCTCTGCCGACTCCTGGTCCAAAGTTTGTCACTCTGCTGATTTCTTTGGCTGACCTCCATTGTTGGCTTGTTTCCTGGAGTGGGCTTTGCCCTTCTGCTGGCTCTTTTATTTGCCCCCATTCTTAGATTCCTGGGTTTTACTGCGTTCCTCTATTGTTTTCCTGAATCAAACTCTGCTCCTTAGGCTATACTTCACTCTTCTGCTGCTGGACTTGTTCCTGGTTTCCTGATTGTCACTTTGCTCCTCCACTGCATTGCTCGATCATTCTCTGCTCCTCTGCTTGCCTCGAGGATCAACCTCTGCTGGTTCATGGCACATTTTCTGATTTTCTGGCAGCACCTGGATCAACCTCCACTCCTCTCCTGGCTCCTGATTGGGCTTCATTCTTCCACTGGCTGCCATATGAGTTGTCACTGATGTCGGGCCCAAGTTGTATCTTTGCTCCCACCACTTATCTTTGCATTGGACTCACTCTATTACCATCTCCTGGACCTGTTCTTCATTTTCTGGGCTTCCACTACCTCAAGTAAGGCCCTCTGATATTGGACTGGTTACCTCCTGTCTTATCAGTCCCGACCCAAAGACTTTAGCGAGATCTCTGCCATTGGTTCTTGCAATTTAAGGTCTTTCTCTGTGTCCATTTGGCGTGGATTTTGGCTGCCACACCATAGACCTGAGCCTCCTACTCCTTCCTTTTCTGCCATTTCCACCTGCAGCTCTGGTATCTCCTCCTCCTTTTCTCATCTGGCAATACTCCTTTTTCTTCCCCCTTCTTCAACACCACGCTTTCCTCGATCGTTCCCCCCAGTTGTCACGATTCCTCAGCCTACCTCCCTTCCTGCCCCTGCCCATTCTTGAATCTGCCTTGAGCAAGTCCTTCCTGTTCACATCTTCAACTGCCCAGCCCAGAATCAACCAAAACTGCTCCACTCCATATTGTTCTCCAGAATGATCACTCATTCACAAACAAGGCCTTCTTTATCCGTGACCTCATTGTGGATCAATCTATTGATATCCTGGCACTGAGAGAAATGTGGCTCACAGGTGGCCATTCCTCCTCCCTCATTGAAAGCTCTTCACCTGGCTTTGCTTTCTATCATTTGCACTGCCCAAACCACTTACATAGAAAAAAAAACATGGAAAATAGGAGCAAGAGTAGGCCATTTGGCCCTTCGGGCTTGCTCTGCCATTCAAAATGATCATGGCTGATCGTCTAACTCAGTACCCTGTTCCCGCTTTTTCCCCATATCCCTTGATCTCTTTAGTATTAAGAAATATATCTATCTCCTTCTTGAATACATCTAATGACTTGGCCTCCACTGCTTTCTATGGTAGAGAATTCCACAGGTTCACCACCCTCTGAGTGAAGAAATTTCTCCTCATCTCAGTTCTAAATGGCATACCCCGTATCCTGAGACTATAACCCCTGGTTCTGGACTCCCCAGCCATCGGGAACATCCTCCCTGCATCTAGTCTGTCTAGCCCTGTTAGAATTTTATATGTTTCGATGAGATCACCTCTCATTCTTCTAAACTCTAGTGAATATAGGCCAAGTCGACCCAATCCCTCTTCATACATTAGTTCTGCCATCCCAGGAATCAGTCTGGTAAACCTTTGTTGCACTCCCTCCATGGCAAGGACATCCTTCCTCAGATAACGAGACCAAAACTGCACACAATACTCCAGATGTGGTCTTACCAAGGCCCTGTATAACTGCAGTAAGACATCCCTGCTCCTGTACTCAAATCCTCTTGCAATGAAGGCCAACATATCATTCGCCTTCCTAACTGCTTGCTGCACCTGAATGCTCGCTTTCAGCGAGTGGTGTACAAGGACACCCAGATCCCGTTGCACCTCCTCTTTTCCCAATCTATCACCATTCAGATAATAATCAGCCTTTCTGTTTTTGCAACCAAATTGGATAACCTCACATTTATCCACGTTATACTGCATCTGCCATGTTCTTACCCACTCACCCAACTTGTCTAAATCACATTGGAGCCTCTTTGCACCCTCCTAACAGCTCACATTCCACCCCAGCTTTGTGTCGTCTGCAAACTTGGAAATGTTACATTTAGTTCCCTCATCCAAATCATTGATATATATTGTGAATAGCTGGGGCCCAAGCACTGATCCCTGCGGTACCCCACTAGTCACTGCCTGCCACCCGGAAAAAGACCCGTTTATTTCTACTCTCTGTTTCCTGTCTGTCAACCAATTCTCAATCCATGCCAGTATATTCCCCCCAATCCCATGTGCTTTAATTTTGCACACTAACCTCTTGTGTGGGACCTTAACAAAAGCCTTCTGAAAATCCAAGTACACCACATCCACTGGTTCTCCCCTATCTATTCTACCAGTTACATCCTCAAAAAACTCCAGTAGATTTGTTAAGCATGATTTCCCTTTCATAAACCCATGCTGACTTTGTCCAATCCCGTTAATGCTTTCCAAGTGTTCTGTTATCACATCTTTTATAATAGATTCTAGCATTTTCCCCACTACTGATGTTAGGCTAACTGGTCTGTAATTCCCTGTTTTTTCTCTCCCTCCTTTTTTAAATAGTGGGGTTACATTTACCACCCTCCAATCTGTAGGAACTGTTCCAGAGTCTATAGAATTTTGGAAGATGATCACCAATGCATCCAATATTTCCAAGGCCTTTAGTACTCTGGGATGTAGATTATCAGGCCCTGGGGATTTGTCAGCCTTTAGCCCCATTAATTTCCCGAGTGCTATTTTTTTTTACTAATACTGGTTTCCTTCAGTTCCTCCCTCTCACTAGACCCTTGGTTCCCTAACATTTCTGGGAGGTTATTTGTGTCCTCCTTTGTGAAGACAGAACCAAAGTATGTGTTTAATTGTTCTGCCATTTCTTTGTTCCCCATTATAATTACCCCATTTCTGAAGCTTTTATCGTAAGTTTTTATGTTCCCTGCTAGTTTACTCTCATACTCTATTTTTCCCGCTCCTAATCAACCTCTTTGTCCTCCTTTGCTGAATTCTAAACTGCTCCCAATCCTCAGGCTTGTCACTTTTCTGGCAATTTTATATGTCTCCTCTTTGGATCTAACACTATCCCTAATTTCTTTTGTAAGCCATGGTTGAGCCACCTTTCCTGTTTTATTTTTGTGCCAGACAAGAATTAATAATTATTGTAATTCCTGCAGACATTCTATAAATATTTGCCATTGCATATCCACCGTCATCCCTTTTAGTAAAGTTCCCCAATCTATCATAGGCGACTCGCACCTCATACTTTCGTAATTTCCTTTATTTGGATTCGGGACCCTAGTTTCGGATTGAACTATTTCACTCTCCATCTTAATGAAGAATTCTATCATGTTATGGTCGCTCTTCCCTGTGGACCCCACACAACAAGATTGTTAATTAATCCTTTCTCATTGCACAATACCCAGTCTAGGATCGCCTGTTCTCTAGTTGGTTCCTCAACGTATTGGTCTAGAAAACCATCACGTACGCACTCCAGGAATTCCTCCCCCACAGTATTATTGCTAATTTGATTTGACCAATCTATATGTAGATTAAAGTCACCCATGATTCTAGTTGTACCCTTCTTGCATGCGTCTCTAATTTCCTGTTTAATTCCCTCCCCTACATCTCCACTACTGTTTGGGGGCCTATAGACAACCCCACCAACATTTTCTGCCCCTTGGTGTTTCTTAGCTCCACCCATACAGATTCCACATCGTGATTTTCCGAGCCAATATCCATCCTCACTATTGCATTGATTTCCTCCTTTACTAACAATGCTACCTCAACTCCTTTCCCTTTTTGTCTGTCCTTCCTAAATATTGAATGCCCCGGATGTTCAGTTCCCATCCTTGGTCACCCTGCAGCCATGTCTCCGTAATTGCAACTATATCATACCCGTTAATATCTATCTGCGCTGTTAATTTATCTAGCTTATTGCGAATGCTCCACGCATTAAGACACAATGCCTTTAGACTTGTCTTTTTAAGATTGCTAGTCATCTTAGTTTTATTTTGCACTATGGCCCAATTTGTTTCTACCCCTTGTTTTCTCTGCCTTCCACTAATGCTTCTTCCCTTTCTGTCTTTTGTTTCTATCCTTGTTTCCCCCTCCTCTGTCTCCCTGCTCAGTTTCCCATCCCCCTGCCATTCTAGTTTAAACCTCCCCCAACAGCACTAGCAAACACCCCCGCGAGGACATCGGTCCAGGTCCCGGTCCCGGTCCTGCTCGGGTGTAACCATTCCTGTTTGTACAGGTCCCACCTTCCCCAGAACCGGTCCCAATGTCCCATGAATCTAAATCCCTCCCTCCTACACCATCCCTGCAGCCACGCATTCATCTGGTCTATTCTCCTGTTCCTATATTCACTAGCACGTGGCACTGGTAGTAATCCTGAGATCACTACCTTTGAGGTCCTGTTTTTTAATTTATCTCCTAACTCCTGAAATTCACCTTGCAGGACCTCATCCCTTTTTTTTTACCTATGTCGTTGGTACCGAGATGGACCACGACTACTGGCTGGTCACCCTCCCCCTCCAGAATGCCCTGCAGCCACTCCGTGACATCCATGACCCTAGCACCAAGGAGGCAGCATACCATCCTGGAGTCACGTTTGCGGCCGCAGAAACGCCTATCTGTCCCCCTTACAATTGAATCTCCTATCACTATAGCCCTGCCACTCTTATTCCTCCCCTCCTGTGCAGCAGAGCCACCCGTGGTGCCACAAACTTGGCTCTTGCTGCTTTCCCCTGATAAGCCATCTCCCCCAACAGTATCCAAAGCGGTATATCTGCTTGAGAGGGAGATGGCCCCAGGGGACTCCTGCTCTACCTGTGTAAGATTCTCAAAATTCACAGATCCCCCAAAACTCAGAGAAAAACCCTAAAAAACCCTGAGTATTGGAAGCCATGGCACAAGGCCATGTTCCCCCACAGGTGGCGTATACAGGAGGTGGGACATATTGCGTCACCACAGCAGCGTCTCACTACCAGCATGGTCAGCACAGCTGGTGTGCGGTGAGTGACAGCAGTTTCTGCTTTAAACCCGAGGCAGAAGTTCAAGTGGCACAGATACGAATTGTCCCCATCCCTGAACCATCCACTGTTCACCTCACTGTGAAAGAGAATTTCACCAACCTCCAAAAGTATGTAGTCCACTTTGGCTACCAGATCCCCCCTCTCCCAGAACACCTCGTTAAATTATTAAAAGCAGTAGGGGTGTCCCAAAAACACTTTTACACGCTGGAACAGAAGACTGTCCAGATAGGGGCCGATATTCTGAGTATTACGACCCCACCCTGGTGGGACATCTTTGAGAATATAGAGGTCCCCTCCTGGATTCGTCTGGCATCACACGTGCTAGTAATCTGTCAGCTCGGGATCGTCCTCTACCTGGTTTGCGTCCAGTGTAGGAATAGGGGTCTCGAGGTAGTAGTTACAACACAAAGGGTATGGAAGGACCAGTATGCTCGGGTAGACGAAACACCCGTGTGAGTTCGGGGACGCATCCCTTGCGAGTGATGGCAGCCTGTTTCATTATTTTAATAAAGATGGTCCCTTCCGTGTTGTTTTCAATAAAGTAAGTTTACGTTTTGATGTTATTTTGAATAAAGATTGTTCATTGTTGTGTTGTATAGTATGCGAAATATTGTTTCATCCCAAGTGGTGCAGGGGTATTTGGACCCCTCCGTGCTGGGATTGTTGTAATTCAACCTTGTTTTCTATCCGAATGCCTGCCATACACTGGGGTTCTCTCCAAGTAAGGGAATGTATGTGTTGAGGGATTAGGGATAGGTAAATAAAGGGGAAGGTTGTTTGCGACAGTCAGAAATCTTTGCTCACCTTGCATGGACACTTCAAGCAAGTTTAAGTATCCACAGGGGGGAGTGAAGGGATTCGCAAAATTTCACATGTTCCCCCCACCCCGAAGATTTATTGGAGTTATTAAAGAAACCCTGGTGTGACTGTTTAAAAAAATCCAAGGTCTCTCAAAATGGCTGCAGTCAGACACATGGCCGAGGACCGGCAGATTTGAAATTGCATTCTCAACAACTTGGCAGGCTTCGTGTCTCAGACAGGTTTCTTTAAACAATGCAGCTGCATTCTAGCCCTGAGGCAAGCTATCAACATGGCCGGCCAACACATCAAAATTCGAGCAGGAAGTGATCGCAGGACAAAAGGTGAACCATCAAGGTACATTCGGAACAATGGTAAAGCTGTTAGCAAACAGATCGATACAGGAAATGGCCATTAATGTAAATGGGCCAGAGATGGGGTCCTTTGTCTTACGTTTCGTGCTTAAATCAAACAATGAAGCAAGCTGATAAGGTATGAAAAAAACCTGTTACCAAGAGGGTATAACTGGGGCTGCTCAGTATATCTCTCTCTTGAGCTTGCTGTTCTCTTCGCCTCTTGGCCCTGTCCTGTCTGTCTGCTAGCAACTAAGAAGGAAGGCCATTCAGTAAACCTCGCAACCACATGTCGACAGCAACAGCAGGCACAGGGGCCAGGCCTTTTCATCTGTTTTCACCGGTGAGCATTAATTTTCTGGCTGCCACAAGACAGCTTAGCATAGGTGTAAGGTTGGGGGTTAAAGGGGATATTGCTAAACTTGTGATTTTAGAATTTTCCCTCGATGTGTCCGTTTCTTTCAACCCGATAAGTGTAAGACTGTATTACATCCATAGCGATTTCTTTATCTTCTGTATTATACTGTTTACCTTGTAGTTTTAGTTTTCTTATTAATAAACATTGGTTTTCCTTGTACCAATCCACTGGTCTGTTTGTCTGTCTTTGTTACCACTCGATAAGTCCTCAGCTCAGAATCAGGAAGGGTTAAGCGATTCGCAACCGCACTGCGGGCAGGGCAGCTCAGGAAAAACATAACTGGCTGACCTATTATAAGCCCGAGAAACAGTAAAAAAAGAAACCCCTTACAGTATGGGAAAACTTTGGCCATTGACTATAAACCTAAAATGGAAGGATAGGTGAGAGGTCACCAGTCGAAATCAACAACACACACACCGTGGAGCTTCAGACATGTCTCTGTTTTAATGCAAAACGGACAGCAGGGGGTCGACAATCACTCCCATTGAAAGAGACAACTGTTCCAGACATGGTGGGGCCATGCCTTTGTTTTAAAGCAAAACCATCAACACCTAGGACGTTGGATACAAAAGGAAGCCTTATGTGACAAGCTCTAGAAAATCAGAATTAACAATGACACATTGGGAGAAGCAATTTGCAATATGATTGGGACCATCAAAAAGTCATCAAAGATTCTTAAGGGCTTTGTAAGAACTGTTTAAACAGACCATTGTAAGAGAGACATCCACAAGGTGAAAGCTCTCTCTCTCTCTCTCTCTCTCTCTGGCTTGCTGGCTCTGGTGGGCTGCTTGTCTTGGTTCTGCCTGTGTCTGGAAAGAAGAACAGTTTCCAGCAGATAACAAGGAAAGCAGTTCGACAGGGAAGGACAGCAGCTCTAGAAACAGGCCGACACACAAGAAGAAACCAGAGCAACAGTCCCAGTGACCGTCAGACACCTCGCGGCAACAAGGGCCTTATGAAACAACCAACCGAATATTACCACCAACCAACCGGGTAATATTGAGCCACCGCGACCAAAGAAAACCAACTCGGGAGAAAACCGAAGATCCGCAAAGTTTCCACTCTACAATCTATTTCTGACTTACCTCTGGGTGAATTACTGTCAAGGTTTCGTTTGGTGAGCATTATCCCTGGTCCTTTAGAGTCCAACCTAGCGAGTACAGTGGGATTGGGAGGGGTGAGGTATCCTTCCGACTGTAATTTCCCTCGCGTGTACTGAGGTGTTCCCCATTTTATTAGAGCGTTAAGATTGTTGTGTTGTATTTCCTCTCTTGAATAAAGGTCAAAGTTTCTTGCACCAAAACCAGTTGTCTGCTGCACTTTGTCACAACCCCCAAATAAGTCCAAGGTCTAGAACCCAGGGAGTGGGAGCGATTCGGACCGCTCAGAAGTCAGAGGTGAAGCTGACACACACCACCACTCCCTACACCTGCCTAGTCCTTTTACTCTACCTGGCGGTCACCCATTTCCTTTCTGCCTGCGTAATCTTTAACTGCGGTGTGACCACCTCACTGAACGTGCTAGCCACGATAATCTCAGCATCGCGGATGCTCCACAGTGAATCCACCAGCAGCTCCAGCTCCGAAATACTGTTAGCCAGTAGCTACAGCTGGACACACTTCCTGCACACATGGTTGCCAGGGACACCGGTAGTGTCCATGACTTTCCACATAGTGCAGGAGGAGCATATCACGGGTGTTAGCTCTGCTGCCATGGCTTGCCTTAGATTTACACTGCGTTCACCTCTCGGACTCTCTTCCCGCTCTCGGGACTCTCCTTACGCCCCTTATTGTCCTCAACTTGGCCTTTCCTCTACTCCTTTGTCATCTCCTCTGACACCTTCTCCTGATAGGACCTTATTCCGTCCCTACTGCCTCTCATTCAGAATCCTTGTATATATTGTCCTTCCAAGCTGCATGTTACCTCCTAAACAAGATGTCTTCACTTAGCTGCTGCATCGAGCAACTCATCATCATCTGTAACTTCCTTTCTTCTTCTTTCTTGCCTTCCATCATTTCTTCTTTCAGTGGAAAGGAAGAAAAAAGATAGACAGAAAGTAACGCTTGGTGAATTTTATGCACTGGAAGGGAAAGTGCGGAGCTTGATGACTTTTGATCGTCACTAAAAATAAATCACAGAATTCTTTGCAGCCCTAAAAAATCTCATGAGACGTGAGCAAATTTGTTCAATTTTTAAGATGCTACACCTTTTAAGATGCTGTAAGAACTTAAGGCAAATAAGGTTTGTTGTGCACAAGACCAGCCTTGACTTTTGTTGCGTCCCGCTTTATAGAAGTTCTCATTTAATTGCAATCCGCGAGGTCTTCCCGAATGGTTGCAATTAAGCGGGATCGTCTGTACCATTTATTTTATTTTTGAATTGCTAACTAAATTATTGGGCCAGAATCTGCTGGCAAAATAATGGCAAGTTTAATGCGCACGCCATTTTTAATGTGTAAATCATCCAGCAACTTGTGATGAGGAAGAGACACCCCGTGAGCTGCGAATCACCACAGATTGCTGGACGATTTGCACTGGTCCGCCATTAGCCTCGTGAAAATGACAGCTCGCCCTCAACCTCCCTGTGAGTTTCAAGAAATTGCAGCATTTGTGCATCCAATACCAATTAAACTCGCCGCAGAGAGTTAGGGCTGGTATTTAATGGTATAAGAACCCTTTTAATGACGAGATTTATGTTCCTGCAATGCCACTCAACCTTTCCAGCCCAGAAAGGGAACAATTGAAACTGTGGAGTCTCATTCCTGCAGTTAGTAAATTGTTCTTAGAGATTTTTTACATTTTACTTTTCCTTTCTATCTCTTTTTTCTCTCTCTCTTGATCCAATCTTTCTTTCCCTCTCTTTATTTCTCTTTCTCCACCTAATTTGACTCTAATTCACCTTATTTCCATCTTCACTTTCCTCTGTTTCTTTCTCAATCCTTAAATCTCATTGGTTAAGGACTGTTGGTCCCATCGTTCACCAAGGTCCCAGATGCTCCGTTGACTTTGCTTCATGCAAAAAGATTTCGAGTTGAAGGGTGAGGGAAAAAGTTTAATTAACGGGATGCCCTGCTCCAGCAAATTCTGGGCCATTAAGTGTCGAGTTTCTTTTGTGTTGGTGGAGCTGTACCCATTCAGGCTAGTGGAGCGTATTCTACCGCACTCCTAGCTTGTGCTTTGTCGTTGGTAGAGAGGCTTTGGGGAGTCAAGAAGGTGAGCCACTTGCCACAGAATACCCGGCCTCTGACGTGTTCTAGTAGCTGTGACATTTAGGTGGCTGGTCCAGTTCGATTTCTGGTCAATAATAACCCTCAGGATATTGATGGTGGGGGACTTGGCGATGGTATTGCTATTGAATATCAAGGGGAGGTGGTTATCTCTCTTGTTGGAGATGGTCATTGTTAGAGATGGTCATTGCCTGACACTTGTGTGGCCCGAATGTTAAGGGCATGGACTAGTTCATTACCTGAGGAATTGTGAATGGAGCTGACCACTACAGTCATCAGTTAACAGCCCACTTCTAACCTTATGGAGGGAAGGTCATTGATGAAGCAGCTGAAAATGGTTGGGCCTAGGATGCTGCCCTGAGGAACTCCTCTGATGTCCTGGGGCTGCAATGATTGGCTTCCAACGACCACAGTCACTGCCCTTTGTGCCACTGCAGCCACTGGAGAGTTTCCCCCTTATCCCCATTGATTTGTTTTACTAGGGCTCCTTGGTGCCACACTCGGTCAAATGCTGCCTTGAAGTCAAGGGCAGTCACTCTCAGCTCACCTCTGGAATTCAGCTCTTGTGTCCATGTTTGCACCAAGGCTGTAATGAGGTCTGGAGCCGAGTGGTTCTGGCGGAACCCAAATACAATGCAGTACTCCAATGATTAAAATTGGTTTTAGACAGTGACCAATGTTTTAGTTTAGTAAAAAAAGGGAAAGAAAATTATTCTGCCTATATTTGAGGAATTCCTGCATTCAATGATTAAAAATTAGTAACTGAGTGAAAAGCCTGAGTTACTAACAAAAAAAATAGAAGGCTCATGACTAACATTTCAATATTTGAACTTTGCGTCCAGCTTGATATGAAATCTTCAAACTAGAACTGCTGAATTTCATGTTCAGAAGGCAGATCGAAAGGTTTAGTATCAGTGACAACCGACTCGTCCTTGTTATTAGATCTTGTTCGGTCATTACTTATTTGACATGTTAATAAGCTGGTGACAAATGTCAGAACATGAGATGAAGAAATAGCCTACTGTCAAAACCACAGGGAGATTAGTTGCACCATGCCCATAATTATTGCGAAATGAAAGAAAAATACAATTTTCTATGCACTTGATTTTTAAACTTTCACAGATGGCCCAGAGCTAATATACACTTTCAAATTCCTGTCAGCACAAAAGACAGGCAAGATTTTCCCATCGGTGCACTGACATTAATGCTATTTGTGCTCGTGTTAAATGAGTTCCACTCACCTTTCTGGAAGTCAGTGAAAGGTAGAAGCATGCAAAAGTGTTCAAGCTATACTCAGCGGAACTACCCCCCTTGCCCCAAAATCCTCCCCATTTCCTTCTCCAATCGTGAGAAGCAGTGTCTCACTGTTGTTACTTTCCAAAAATTAGTTGTCAATTTGATTTTCCAGCTGAAAATTGCATTTTCAGCACTGTCTGCACTATGTATTAATTTGGTTATTATAAACCACAACCTCCTCACCCCAAAATTATGTAATTTCTACAAAACCATTTTCAACATCACACCCAACATAATGGCTTGATAAGTTTCTGACAGTCCATGAATTTCATTGTAGTAGTTTGTAAAATTAAACAATAAGTGAACACAGGTGATGCAACATCAGATGGTAATTTTGTCATTAATCTATTAGCAATCATCGATGGACCTTTTTTATGGGATATTTTGTACACCTGAGATGGACATGTCAGGTGCCATACAGTTTATTCCTCTTAATTCAAAATCAGTTAATGTGAATTATCTGATAATTCAATCTTTTTGAATACTAAATTCCCACTTTGCTGGGTTATCTATACTGCCTAATTTGAATTACTGAATAACTCTACTTTCTCCAGTGCAAAAATAGTATTTTGAATTATCAGGAGTGGACTGTGCTCCTACAAGCAGGAGGTATATTGCCGTGAATGTTTCACATAGTTACCCTGAAAATTATTGCCTGAACCAAGCACGATAGCACATGTATTTTTTATTTGTCAGAAAAAAAATCTTGTG
The DNA here is from genome assembly GCF_035084215.1 of Heptranchias perlo. NCBI lineage: Eukaryota > Metazoa > Chordata > Chondrichthyes > Hexanchiformes > Hexanchidae > Heptranchias > Heptranchias perlo. The sequence goes on from NC_090339.1 coordinate 18,623,081, forward strand.
TTCCTCCAGGGCTTTGTGCATTTAAAAAAAAATTACAATAATATTTTTTAATTGCAGAAGTAGTTTGGTTTTATCACTAACCCAAGAATGAGTGCCAGATTTATACAGCACAATATACCTTGTTTTCAAAGCGCCAGAAAAGGGGGCCAAACTCTTACAGAATATTCTACCGTACATTTCATGGCCTTTTGTGAGTTATCCCTGTCGAGGAGAGGCTCAATGTCTCCAGTGTTTTGATGTCTGGGCGAGATTAATATAATAGGATTTTGGCTGTCTGTTGGGGAGTACTGAATCAGGGAAAGCTGTAGTGAAAATGAGCAGTACTGTACTGACAAATCTTTAATGCATTGCAGATACTGGTTGAGAGGGGGGCAACGGGTGAGACGTGGGGGCGCTTTGAGTGGCATCCCCACTTCCATGTCCCCTTTCACCATCATCCCTCCCCTCGGCCAGGCCCACACCACTCCTATCACTCTGCTGGACGACAGTTTGGAGGACATGTATGAAGCCTTGTAAGGCCAGTTCTAGAATATCTGCCTGCCTGTTTAAGGCGGCAGAATGTTGTTCACTCTGAGTCCGAAGGGCGGTTGTCAGGGCCTGAATGGACTAATTTGTGAGCCGTGCTTGAAGCTCCGTGGAGGCTAGCCTTCCCTCCATTGCGGCCATTCCTGCACTCACCCACGACACCATCTTAGAGATGCCCTTACGTCCCTGTGACAGTATCTCAGAGATGCCCTCCCTTACTCGGCCACCTGGAGAGGAGGCAGCATTGCAGGTACTGGTTGAGAGGGAGGCAACAGGTGAGATGTGGGGAGCGCTTTGAGTGGCGTCCCCACTTCCATATCCCCTTTTGCCATCATCCCTCCCCTGGGCCAGGCCCACACCACTCCTACCTGGGATGGCAGGACTGTCGTATGAGGAGAGATTGGGTCGACTCAGCCTGTATTCACTCGAGTTTAAAAGAATGAGAAGGGATCTCATTGAAACATAATAAATTCTGACAGGGCTAGACAGACTGGATGCAGGGAGGATGTTTCCCCTGGTTGGGGGGGTCGAGAATGAGGGGGGTCACAGTCTCAGGATACGAGGTAGGACATTTAGGTCTGAGATGAGGAGAAATTTCTTCACTCAGAGGGTGGTGAACCTGTGGAATTCTCTACCACAGAAGGTTGTGGAGGCCAAGTCACTGAATGTATTTAAGAGGGATCTAGATAGATTTCTAGACACAAAAGGCATCAAGGGATATGGGGAGAGAGTGGGAATATGATGTTGAGATAGAGGATCAACCATGATCATATTGAATGGTGCAGCAGGCTCGAAGGGCTGAATGGCCTACTCCTACTCCTATTTTCTATGTTTCTACGTGAGGCCTTGGTTTGTTATGATACCAGAACAGAATCTGATTGGTCTGATTACAATGGTCATTGGCTAAATCAAACAACTGAGGACAATGTGAATCAATCTGCTTTAAGGGGACTGCACAACATAAGATTCACTACACCTCCCCACTCTTTACACTGCAGTAAAAGGGTTGATATTTCTCTGGCTAACAGTTCTATTCATGGCATGCAGCAAGTAGCTTCTCGGTGATATTTTGGCTTCGCCTTATACCTAGAAATCTGAATATCAACCTGGGACTAATTTGAAGTGTTTTTAATATTAAAAATGATGTTTCAAACTGGATACAAATCTATGCGGTATTTCATTATAGCTGGAACCCATATCTGTTCTTTGTCGTCTCAGCAGAAGCTTGTGGCTTAGATTCATTTTGTTATATGCTGTCCAAAGCAGCATGTGCAAACTGATATAATTGGAGCCCAAAAAATTAGTTCTACTTAAAATTGCATCTTTCTAGTGTTTTAAAGAACTACTGTCTGCTGCTGATATTAGTTTATAATAGATACAGGATGTGGGATTTACCTTTTATTTGTTATGTTCTCAATTTCATTTACTTTTCTTATGAATGCCATAATGGGAGAACTCATGTACGAGGGGGATGAATCTCAATGGTTGACTTTTTAATGTTTTTATGCTCAAATCACATGTTGCATATGACTACACCTGAAATCATGAGCCTTCGTAGCATTGATTAAAGTGGAAGTTGTTCAGGGGATCTATACGCCTGCCCCTGGCCCTGATTTTTGACTCTACCCCATAAGCTTTAACCTAGCCCTTAGGAATCTTTAGGTCAGTCAGTCAGTTTTCAAATGACATTTAGTGCGTGCATTTGAAAGTGACCATTAAATCTTCCTTTCAGACAAAAATTCTTGTGTGTTATCAGTTCTTAATCAGGGGTCAGTTTGTGAATCTGCATTGCTGGATTGAGTGGAGTAAGATTGTTTACATCACTGGCAATCCCATCACTAAGATGGGTCATATTTATGCATATGAGAAAATCAAAAATGCATTTGTTAATATAGTGCTCTTCTTGGCTCACAGGAAAAACTCCAGCCCACTGTCGGCCCAGTCGTGCCCCCCCCCCCACCCCGCCGGGATTGCCGCCCCCCCCCCCCCAACACCCCAGGCCCGACATGCTAACCAGCTCAGTGTCCGAGCCGGCCGATTTCCCCCCCATTTCGAGGCCCACTCGACAACTGATTTGGTGGCGATTTCAGCTAGAGATTTAAAAAAAATTGTTGTCCCTTTATCGACCTGTTCACACTGAAAATCTGGATCACAAAAAAAAAAATTGGCCTCTTGGTATCAACAATGTCACCTGTACCTAGCAGCAAAAAAAAAATTAAAAATCTTGCCAAAAATAGAAAACCTTCTACTCATGGTGAATTTTAATTGTGTAATAACTTCTATTTCTACGACTAAATTCCCATCCGTCAGCTCAGCAGCAATGATGGGGCCGAATTAATTCACTCCATTGTTGTCGGTTCTGAACTAGCCTGGCAGCTTCAGTCATCTGTATCCCTTTCTGTTACAAGTCACTCTTGACATTGTTTATCTAGCAGCTTCCTTGGTCTTCCTCAACTTTTTCCTTGTACCTCTGTATACAGAGCCATGAAAGGTATTCTAGCTCTTCCCATTCTTGAAACGTGCCCAGACCATCGCAGTCATCGTTCTTGGATCTTCTGTTGTTTCTTGTCCAAGCCATATTCTTATTATATAATTCTTGATTCTTTGCATCCTGGATACTCCCAGTATTCCTTTCAACCAACTCATCTCTGCAGTTAGTATCTGTTGCTCGTCGACTTTTCTCATGTTCCAACTCTCAGATCCGTATAATAATATGGGGATAACCATCGCTTCATAAACCATTATCTTCGTTTTTTAACAAAAATTGTGTAATAACATTGGTTGGCATATGCTTAATGATGTTGTGCATCTTAAAGTTGACAAATCACTTGGGTTTCATTTTCAAATTTAGGACATCACTTCTGTGTAACACAGAAACAATCTACATGTTATCCGATCTGGAGCACTTTCAATTTTCATGCACTTCACAATTCCCCTTCACCCTGTAAACAGGAAGGCTGTGCTTTTCCCCTTCTGCGTCCCCTAGCCTCTGATTTTCTGTACATTAAAGCAAATGCAAGGCAAATTATGGGTTGACAAGGTAGAAGTGAAAAAGTTGGGCCTAATACCTAAAAGTAATGTCATTTGTAACTCTTGTTTTAATTTGCGTACATTGATGGTGAGGTGTTACAATTATGTTGTGTGAGTGGCAATTGCTCAATGTTAGCTTTGTTACTTATCTGTATATCAGGACATATCATTTTTATTGTGCTTTTTGACGTGCACACTCACTTAATACTGACACCTAGAGAGGTGCCTTGGGCATTTTAAATTGTGCCAAATTAATTGCTCAACTTATATCCATGCACCTCAAAGGATTTCAGGAAACGCTGAAAGCTTAGTAAAAGCTTAACAATTGTGCAAGCTGTTTTCATCAAGTTGAAGATGGTAGTGCCAGAATATTTGACAGTCCATCTACATTTTTGTTTAAAGAAAAACAAAATCCTACCTACAAAAAAACAAGAGTCAACCAATTCACTGTGCACGTTGGGGTAGGTTTTTTCAATTGGATGAATCTGATTTACAGTTGTAAACCCGACTTCTGGGGGTGGAGGAAATGGGGGCAGGAACCCATCGCCTGAAACAAGTGGGGTCGGGCTTCATTAAAATATGTAAATTAGGGGGAGGAGCACCCTTCACACAATATCCCGACATTCATGCATGCAGGACACTCATTGCTGTTGACAACTATGAATAATGGGCACCAAGGGTCGATTGGTGAAGTGCTGCTGGACACCAGTTTAAAAAGTTCAGTAAAAAGATTGTTTTTCAAGTTGGAAGGTCATTTCTGAACCCCTTACTTGCTTTGTTTTGTTTTTTCCCTCTTGCTACTTTGGTATTCATCTGGCCTAGAGTCACTTGCTGTGGGGCAGCATTCTTTTCTCATCCGAGCTGCCACTGTGCACAATAGGAATCTCCCTATATCTGTTTTTTTGGAAGAAGATAAGCAGTAATAGAGCTGGTCAGGTGTTCATTAAAAAAAAATGTAAATGCTGGAAATCTGAGATACAAGAAAACAGAAAAATGCTATAATTACCAGCAGGTCAATGAGCATCTGTAAAGAGAAAAGATAGGTTAACTTTTTGGATGTACTTCCAGCATTTTCTGTTTTTATTTCAGAGCACCAGAAATATTGTTTGCCCACCCACCTGTACAATCACAGCTGCATCTGTAGACAGAGGTACATGTACTTTGCTTTGGAGGATTAATGCATGCGGAGTCTCCAGTTCCGAAGAGAGGCTTGACAACATAGCCGATTGCACTAAAATGATACGAGAAGTCTGACTAACCAGAATGCTGGATAATTATTCTGTAAGGCAGGAAGGCACTCCGATATCAATATGTCATTATTTAAGTGGTGCTGCACAAAAGAAGGCATGCTAAGTTGATAAATCCGGCATAACCTGATTGACTGCACCGGCCAACCATATCTCCATGCCCTGCCACAACTATCTGATGTTGACTGTGGGAATTGTCTTCGCATCTTCACAGGGTTTCAGGCAAGAGAGCCAGATGCAAGGCCATGCTATCTGCTGCAAGTATACCTGCAGCTAAGATGCACCATAGGGCTGGCACAGAAAGTGACAGTAGTGGTCAGCTGCAAGCTCAGGCCTGCCTCCATCTCCTTATGGGCGTGCTGAAGTGGAGTCCTATGGGGATGTTGCCATGGAGTAGCAAACAGAGTGACCCTCCCATGACCCTCACACAGCACAGCCTCTGCTTCAGCAGTCATCAAACAGGAAGTTGGGTGCTGGGCTATTTTGTCACTTCCTTGCAGACCTGTGCCTGCAGTTTGGGTTTCTTTTCACTTCACTTTTGCCTGTCATTTCTTAGCCTTCTTCCCCTTTATCCTGGACAAAAGCTGTCGATCGACTGGAATGTTCAAAAGGCTGCAAGGATTTATGTCCCCCTATTCTGCCACTTCCCTTTGAGTTTGTGCATCCCTTTAAATTTCACTTACATGCAATTTTCTGCTCCCAACACTAGTATGTATTCAATGCACATGTCCAAATCTGTACCTGGAGTAATGCATATTTATGATAATGAGCTGACCATGAAAAATTGTATGCAAACAGTACACTTCACTGTGCAGCACATATTTCAAACAATTCAAGAGTAAACTACAACTGCATCAAAAATCTACCCAATTGTTTATGTTAAAATAATGTTTAAGAATCAAATATACAGATTGCTCATCTGGATAAGGCAGCAAATAGTTGCACCATACAGACCAGGAAGGGTTTGGTCTTTATAAAGAGTAAAAAAGTTAGAATCATTTGTGTTGAGGGAGCACCTGAGTGAAGAGCAACAGAGTGAGATAAACTTAAAGAGGGATATTAAAAAAAAAAGCAAAAAACTGCAGATGCTGGAAGTCCAAAACAAAAACAGAAAATGCTGGAAATGCTCAGCAGGCCAGGCAGCATCTGTGGAGGAAACAATCAAAAGTTACAGCAGACAAGCAGCGTATTGAATAATTTTTACTTCATTAAATTTATAGGTTGTTGAAAAATAGAAATGAGCTAGCAACTAACTTAAACCTGTAAATGCTGAAACTGGTCCAGAGTGACTGACTGCTTGGTGTTAATTGTCCACTGTATAGTTTTAACTCACTGGGGGTTAAGTTTGATAACCCCTGAATCCGGGCACAATTAACCCGGCCCCGGTTGTTGAGATGCAGGCAGCACACGAGATTCGTGCTGCCTGGTGATTGAACTGATTCCTGCGAGCAGCCAGGCCTAGCCACGCTGTTGAATGGCTTCTCACCAGCAAGGGGGGCCCAGATACTGCATGAGTGGCTTGCACCTCTTAAAGGCAGCCTGCACCTCTGATTTGCAAAATATAAGATCTGCGTGGACTCTGAATGGAGATCAGGCATCGCACACGTAAAACACAGATGCAGGTCCTGTCCCTATGTTTACAAACAATTGAGTTATGTTAAAACATTGAATAAAGGTTGCGCACTATTAAATCCCACATCCTCCAATCTGCACGCCAGACCTCACCAATTTGCCGATCTGAGTTTGTAACTGGCCTGCGAGAGTGCGTGCACCAAGGTTCTTTGATGATGCACTGGAGAACTTGGTGCAAGAAGTGGACAGAAGGAGGGCCATCCAAAATCCACAGGAGGGCAAAATGCCCTCCATATCCCGAGGCAGTGGGAGGCAATAAGGGACGAAGTCAATGTCAGGTGCATAGAACCACGAACATGGATGCAGTGCAGGAAGAAGTTCAATGATTTGACACGAGTGGTCAAGGTGAGTGAGGTCAACTGTCAAGTGGCATCTCCTACCAACTGTACCATTAGCTGCATCCACTGCTCCACTCACTACACACCCCATCACCCACATACCAACAAACTCTTTCAATCAGTAGTCAACTCTTCCAATCTGATGCTTCCTCTCACCCTCACACATTACCGCTGTTGCAAGCCACACACCCACAACTCACAGGTCACACACACTGGCAGCTATTCATCCATGACAGGCACATCACTGAAACATCTTGCAGGACACTCACCGACACACGTCCCTCTTGCAGGTGAAGGTGGCGCATAACAGTAGACAGCAAGTGGCAGTGGCTTATGGAACATGAACCTGTTGTGCCCTTTCAGGGTGACAGCATTCCTGTCCCACCCCTGCCTCTCTGCCAGTGTCCTTACTGTTGCCTGTCAGCTAGCCAGCCCACTTCCAGTAACATATTGAAACTTTATTATAGGAAGATAGGAACAGGAGTAGGTCATTTAGCCCTTGAACCTGTTCCGCCATTCAAAGAGGTCATGGTTGATCTGTGACCTAATTCCACATACCCGACTTAGCCCCATATCCTTTAATACCTTTGGTTAACAAACATCTATCAATCTCAGTTTTAAAATTAACAATTGAGCTAGCATCAACTGCCGTTTGCAGAAGAGCGTTCCGAACTTCTACCACCCTATGTGTGTAGAAGCGTTTCATAACTTCACACCAGCAAGTCCTGGCTCTAATTTTTAGGCTACGTCCCCTCGTCCTACTTTTGAAATCTAGGAGACCTCCAAAAATAGGTACAAATGCATTAGCAGCCAGAGCAATAATTCAGCAGCTAACCTGTAAATCCTGCATGGTCCCTTTAAATAGCATTAGTTGGACTCCTCCAGGCCGTCTACAACCTGTTCAGCTGTGCGTGGTTAAGGCAGTGCATTAGTTGGAGCATTAAGTTCCAAAATGGTGTCAGTTCCTTTAAATCAGCGTTGCACACTGATGTAATGCATATTCTCCTTCGTTTACGTGGTACCAGCGTATGATATCTGCGCTTGCGCAAACGTCTTTACCAAGATGGCGTCCGGCGAACATCACACTGGAAGCGTGCGCATGCATTCCAGACGCCATTTTGGGACCTTAGGAGGCCGCGTAGTGCCGAAACAGCTGGCGCTACACGGCCCAATTTATAGCCCACTATGCTGTGGGAGGGGAAAAGAGGAGTTCAGGCATTTTGCAAACTATTAAACTGCATATAAAGGGGTAATTTACAGTCTCTTGCTAATTCAAAGTTCTTCTGTGCTGAAATGGAATTATCTCATAATTTAAATTGAGCCATGCAAATAACACAACAAAGTGGGAATTTAGTACTAAGAATTAAATTATCAGATTATTTGAATTAAGAGCAGTAGATTGCAATAACAGTCACTTGACGAACAATAGATGAGAGTTTAGTTTTGAATGGAAATTCAATAATGAACGAGAGTTTAGATAATCCAGCAGATCAAGGTGAAGAAAAAGTTTGTGGATTAGTGAATAATTAGTATGGCAGGACTGTTGAGGCAAAGCCAATATTACATGGAATTTGTATGAAATGGGAGTTTTTGCTATCCAAGGGTGTACATTATGACACAGGTGTAAGAAATATTTCCAGGTGGACTCACTCAAGCTCATGTTTACAGATTTTATGCAACAGTTGGAGACACCCTTCACTATATGGGATGAGGCAGGGTTCCTAGAATGCAAATTGCAGCAGGTCATCATGCACCACCAGAGAGCTATAATGAGGCAGAAGAAAAAAGTGGATGACCTTCTGCCATGGGGAAAGAAGGACTCATTTAGAGTCAGTGTAGGAAACTCTCGGGGGGGGGGGGGGTCTGAAGTTGTTTGATAAATATACAGTGCTGGTTACTCCTGATGCAGACAAGGAAAATCCTAAGCAACACCACAGCACTATGGAATTAGTGGTTGGGGGTGGGGGGAGGGGATTGTGGAAGCAATAGTATTGGGAAAATACAAGTTAGTCACTGGGGATTATAGCATGAGAGGGAAAGGTGGCCTTTCCTGCATCTGCAACTGACAGTTCTGAGGGATAAGGGCCACAAAGTGTGAGCATCCTGAATCAACACTGGAACCAAAGATATGGGAAGAGCTTAATGCAGGCTTTCCAAGATGAAGAAAAAGATTTATTGAAGATAAAGGTGTTTGATTGGAAATTAGCTCATTTCAATGGGATGAAAGGTGATCTAGTCCATATTAATTGGTTGTAAAAATGGCAGATCTAACAATAGATTTGGAGTGAGAGATATTTAAATGCAAAATGGACAAAGTACAGGTTAAATACACTTTGACTTGGAGTAAAGGGGTTGTGTCAAAAGTCGGGGTTTCATGAAGTTTAAAAGAGAGCTGTGTGATAAATATAGGAGAGGTCATATTGTAGAAAACTTGAAAACTTAGGATAAGAGTGAGTATGATATGAAGACAACATAAAGGAAAACAGCAAAGGGTTTATAAGCACATAAAAGGTAAAGAAATAACTAAAGAAAGAGTGGGAATCAGTTAGACACGGAGGGGACCATCTTATATTTGAGCAAGGGAATGGTGGAGATGCTTAAATATTTCACCTCAGTTTTTCCAAAGGAAGGTGAAAGTGGACTGTAGGCATACCAGCCACTACTGGAGATAACGATCCAAAAGGGAACTGTATGAAAGTCAATGGGACTAAAAGTAACAGGGTCACCAGACCCAGATTATATGCATCCCATAACACTGAAGGAGGCTGGTGAAAAAATAGCATGAAATTTGGTGATATATTGGAGGGCTGCCAGGCCTTGTGCACCATGCCCCCGGCATGAGTTACAACCTTCAGGAGAGAAAATATTTCATTTTTTAAAAGTTTAGACATGCAGTCCAGACTAGCACAAGTTGTAATGTTCTTAAAAATACTTGGAACATATTTAGACCTGTACTATACTCCTAGAGTCTGGTGGAAAGCCAAACAACTACTGCAGGTGACCTGAAGAGAACCATGCATGCAAACTGAAAGAGCACAGAAATGCAGTTTCCTATACTTTGTTAAGGCGTGGCCTAAAATCTGGTCCAGTCGAAAAGTGCAGACTGCGAATGCAAACTGGTTCTGTCGAATTTAATAAACTCATTGATGTCTTAAAGATTAATTTGAGATGTTTTGAGTTCTGAAGTGTGTTCTACAATACATCACAGATATTCTGTCAGACTTTCATGAGGATATTGCTTACCCTATAAGTTTGCTCTCATCTGGGTTGAAGCTTACCTCAGAACAGTTCATAGTATTTTTTTGCTAGGCAATTCAGAAATTTGATTTTATGTCTTCTAACAATGACTTTAAATAAGTGGTGGGAGAGCTTGACAAAAATGTTATTTTAAAACTTCTGCAATGAAAATAGAATCATAGAATCGTTACAGCACAGAAAGAGGCCATTCGGCCCATCTAGCCTGTGCCGGCTCTTTGTAAGGGCAATCAGTTAGTCTCATTCTCCCGCTCTTTCCTCGTAGCTCTGCAAATTTTTTCTTTTCAAATATTTATCCAATTCCTTTTTGAAAGCCACGATTGAATCCGCATCCACCATCCTTTCAGGCAGCGCAGTCCAGATCATAACAACTCGCTGCGTAAAAAGTTTTTCCTCACGTCGCTTTTGGTTCTTTTGCCAATCATCTTAAAATCTGGTTCTCGACCCTTCCGCCAATGGGAACAGTTTCTCTTTGTTTTCTTTATCTTAACCCATCATGATTTTAAACATTTCTATCAAATCTCCTCTCAACCTTCTCTGCTCTAAGGAAAACAACCCCAGCTTCTCCAGTCTATCCACGTAACTGAAGACTCTCACCCCTGGAATCATTCTAGTAAATCTTTTCTGCACACTCTCTAAGGTCTTCACATCCGTCCTAAAATGCGGTGCCGAGAATTGGACACCACACTTCAGTTGTGGCCGAACCAGTGTTTTATAAAAGTTCAATATAACTTCCTTGCTTTTGTACTCTATGCCTCTATTTATAAAGCCCAGGATCCCGTATGCTTTTCTAACCGCTTTCTCAACCTGTCCTGCCACCTTCAAAGATTTGTGCACATATACCCCCAGGTCTCTCTGTTCCTGCACATTCTTTAGAATTGTACCATTTAGTTTATATTGCCTGTCCTCGTTCTTCCTGCCAAAATGTATCATTTCGCACTTCTCTGCATTAAATTTCATCTGCCATGTGTCCGCCCATTCCATCAGCCTGTCTATGTTCTCTTGAAGTCTATTACTATCCTCCTCACTGTATGCTACACATCCAAGTTTTATGTCATCTGTAAATTTTGAAATTGTATTCTGTACACCTGATAGTGCAGATTTAAGCAATGTTCAAATGACAAATATTTGAAGCGTGAACGTAAAGTGGTATGGTTCCTGCTGTGATATTTACACAGTTCATTTAACTTCTCTGTTTTCTTAAGCGTATTAAGAAACTTTTTTTTTAGCAATAAGGAAAGAATGCCTATTTCACACAACAGTTTAGAATGAATATTTTTTAAGCACATTGCCTTCTACATCATTCAACACAAAATGGTAATTTCTAACTATTTCCCCTCCCTCCTATTTAAAACTTCTGTCTTTCTGATCTTAGTGCCTCATCATTCATTAGCCAGACAGATAGCCTCTGACTAGGTCTGTACCAAGCACATTTTTGAACCAGCAATGAATGTTACTGAACAAATTATTTGAGGTGACAAATGAGTTGATTATGTTCCCTCCATTCTGTGATATAATGTGGTTCGATTCTGATCAGAGGCTCACCATGGTGGCATGCAGAAATTATGAACTTAGCAAATTGGGATGAAGATGCAAACCATTACCACTGAATGGCACAGCATGGGGAACATCCATGTGTTGTGCCATTCATTGCTACACAATTCAAATTTTAACGACGTACATGTGCATTTTCTATGTTCCTAGTAGACCCTTTTGAAGGATGTCAAAAGCAACTTGAGACACCTAAGAGCCCTTGACAGTTAATCATAAAAGCAGCAATGCTGACAAAATATGTAGCTTAGTTGGCCATCCAAAATAATATCTTCAAGGTAGGTTACAGAGAGTGCTAATGCCTAGTTTGGCTGCAGACATATTTCAAGGCCTGAGACATGTTCTGTTAAATATAGCTCGTGCCTGGACATTCTGATTCAGCTTGGAATAGTACCTCTTGCCTCCTCCACAACTAATAAATCCATTTACCGAGTTGGTGGAAACTATCCTGAATGGAGATTTTGCATTTCTGTTGAATGTCAAGCAGACATTCCCATTGATATCCTCTTTTAGTTCTGATTGGAATTAAATAAAGACACTTTAATTATTTAGGATCTATCCCCTTCCATTCATATAAGTATGATATTGGCAGGAGAGTATCTACATTTTGGGTTCAAACTCCAATCCAGGACTTGAGCACATCATCTAGGCTGACATTTCAGTGCAGAACTGAGGGAATGCTGCACTGTCGTAGGCGCCATCTTTCAGACGTGACATTAAACTGCAGCCTGTCTGCCTGTTTATAAAAGACATAAATATCCCATGGCACTATTCGAAGAAGAGCAGGAGAGTTTTCCTGGTGTCCAGGCCAACCTGTATCTCTCGCCAACACCACAAAAATAGATTGAGTGTTCATTTATCTCTTTTGACAAGGTTTGACATGGCAGTCTGGTCAAAAAAGTAAAAGCCCATGAGATCCAAGGGAAAGTGGCCAGCTGGATCCAAAATTGGCTCAGGGGCAGGAAGCAAAGGGTAATGGTTGACGGGTGTTTTTGCGACTGGAAGGCTGTTTCCAGTGGGGATCCGCAAGGCTCAGTACGAGGTCCCTTGCTTTCTGTGGTATATATTAATGATTTGGACTTGCATGTGGGATGCATGATCAAGGAGTTTGCAGATGATACAAAAATTGGTCGTGTGGTTGATAGTGAGGAGGAAAGCTATAGATTGCAGGAAGATATCAGTGGACTGGTCAGCTGGGCAGAAAAGTGGCAAATGGAATTCAATCCAGAGAAGTGTGAGGTAATGCATTTGGGGAGGGCAAACAAGGCAAGGGAATACACAATAAATGGGAGGATACTGAGAGGTGTAGAGGAACAAAGGGACCTTGGAGTGCATGTCCACGGGTCCCTGAAGGTAGCAGGACAGATAGATAAGGTGGTTGAAAAGACATACAGGATACATTCCTTTATTAGCCGAGGCAATGAATATAAGAGCAGGGCGGTTATGCTAAAACTGTATAAAACATTGGTTAGGCCACAGCTTGAGTACTGCGTATGGTTCTGGTCACCACATTATAGGAAAGATGTAATTGCACTGGAGAGGGTACAGAGGACATTTACGAGGATGTTGCCAGGTTTGGAACATTTTAGCTATGAGAAAAGATTGGAAATGCTGTGGTTGTTTTCTTTGGAACAAAAGAGGCTGAGGGGAGATTTAATTGAGGTATATAAAATTATGATGGGACTAGATAGAGTGGATAGGGAGGACCTATTTCCTTTAGCAGAGGGGTCAGTGACCAGGGAGCATAGATTCAAAGTGATTGGTAGAAGGATTAGATGGGAGTTGAGGAGAATTTTTTTCACCCAGAAGTTGATGGAGGTCTGCAACTCACTGCCTGAAAGGGTGGTAGAGGCAGAAATCCTCAACTCATTTAAAAAGTACTTGGGATATGCACCAAGTGCTGGAAAGTGAGATTAAGCTGGATAGCTCTTTTTCGGCCGGCACGGACACGATGGGCCAAATAGCCTCCTTTTCTGCACTCTTTCTAGTTTAATAATATCCTTTCTATAATAGGGTGACCAGTTCTGGTCACCCTATTATAGAAAGGATATTATTAAACTAGAAAGAGTGCAGAAAAGATTTACTAGGATGCTACCGGGACTTGATGGTTTGACTTACAGGGAGAGGTTAGACAGACTGGGACTTTATTCCCTGGAGAGTAGGAGGTTAAGGGGTGATCTTATAGAAGTCTATAAAATAATGAGGGGCATAGATAAGGTCGATAGTCAAAATCTTTTCCCAAAGGTAGGGGAGTCTATAACGAGGGGGCACAGATTTAAGGTGAGAGGGGAGAGATACAAAAGGATCCAGAGGGGCAATTTTTTCACTCAAAGGGTGGTGAGTGTCTGGAACGAGCTGCCAGAGGCAGTAGTAGAGGCGGGTACAATTTTGTCTTTTAAAAAGCATTTGGACAGTTACATGGGGAAGATGGGTATCGAGGGATATGGGCCAAGTGCAGGCAATTGGGACTAGCTTAGTGGTATAAACTGGGCGACATGGACATGTTGGGCCGAAGGGCCTGTTTCCATGTTGTAACTTCTATGATTCTATAACTTTCTATGATCCTGTGATCTTATTTGCTGTTTTTTTGGACCTTGCTGTGCACAAATTGGTTGGCACGTTTACCTGCAAAACAATAATGAGTACACTTCATTGGCAATGAACTGCTTTAGGACATCCCGAGGACATGAAAGGCACTACATAAATGCAAGTCTTTCTTTTTATTGAATAAGGAACTGGGAGCATTCCATTTTGTTTTCTTTGCTATCAGCTGCAGATCTTCATCTATAGGTCTTCATTCAAACAACACTGTTGGATAAAATGAAATGAAGTTACAGCTGAAATCCAAAATCACAAACTTTTGTGTGCTGATTAACAGAAATGTATAGAATTACATAGAAATTATAACTGGAAACAGACTGTTTGGCCCAACCAGTTAATGTAGGTGTTTATCCTCCACACAAGCTGTAATCTAAATCCCTTTTCCCCTCCCTGTTCACATATCCCCTTATTTCATTTTTCTTCCACCACCTATCTAACCTATTCTTAAAAGCACAGCGACACATGCTGAAGAATACTGATTGAAGAATATCTGTATTTACATGAGTTATTGAGCATCATTGGTTCAGATTGGGAACATTGCATGTAAAACGTGAACTTATGCCGGTGGAGTTGCATGCTCAGGATGGGAAGAGTCAGGGCTGTGGAAACTCTAGCAGTGACAGTATCAGTGCACTTCTAAGTAACATCTGATGGAACTGCAAGTAAACTGTTAGTTTTGTTGCTGGTATTACAGACTGGGATATGTACAATTGTAGCTAATCCATTTACCAAAAGAATGTTAGTCGGATCGACTTATCCCTCAGTATGTACTCAAACCCTGGACGTTTAAAACCATGAAGAACATAAGAACACAAGAAATAGGAGCAGGAGTAGGCCATATGGCCCCTAGCGCCTGCTCTGCCATTCAATAAGATCATGGCTGATCTACGAACTCAATTCCACTTTCCCGCCCTAGCCCCATATCCCTTGATTCCCTCAGTGTCATAACATGATGGTATTTCACATCCAGTTTGAGAGCGAGGATCTTGGGTCTGAAACTACTGTATTAAACTTAAATAAGGGCAGTTATGAAGGAATGAGGGCGGAATTGGCTAAAGTGGACTGGGTAAACAGATTAGATGGTATGATGGTGGATAAGCAGTGGCAAACATTAAAAAATATATTTTATGACTCGCAACAAAAATATTTCCCTGTGAGGAGGAAAGACTCCACAAAAAGGGTGAACCAACTAAGGCTAACTAAGGAAGTCAATGATGGTATCAAGTTAAAAGAAAAAGCATACAACATGGCAAAGATTACTGGTAAGCCTGAAGATTGGGAAAACTTTAAAAACCAGCAAAGGATGACTAAAAGAATAATAAAGAGGGAGAAAATAAATTATAAGAGTAAACTAACAAGAAATATAAAAACTGACAGTAAAAGCTTCTACAAGTACATAAAAAGGAAGTGGGTAGCTAATGTAAACATTGGTCCTTAGAGGATGAGACTGGGGAAATAATAATGGAAAACAAGGAAATGGCAGAGGAATTGAACAGATATTTTGTATCTGTCTTCACAGTAGAAGATACTAATAATATACCAATAATAGTAGAAAATCAAGGGGCAAAGGGGAGGGAGGAACTAAAAACAATCACAATCACTAGAGAAAAAGTTCTAGGTAAACTAATGGGTCTAAAGGCTGACAAGTCCCCTGGACCCGATGGCTTGCATCCGAGGATCTTAAAGGAAGTGGCTACAGAGATAGAGGATGCATTGGTTGTAATCTTCCAGAATTCACTAGATTCTGGAAAGGTCCCAGCGGATTGGAAAACCGCAAACATAACATCCCTATTCAAGAAGGGAGTGAGACAGAAAGCAGATAGCTATAGACCAGTTAGCCTAACATCTGTCATTGGGAAAATGCTAGAATCCATTATTAAGGAAGTAGTAGCAGGACATTTGGAGACTCATAATACAATCAAGGAGAGTCAACATGGTTTTATGAAGGGGAAATCATGTCTGACAAATTTGTTAGAGTTCTTTGAGGAAGTAATGGGCAGGGTGGATAAAAGGGAACCAATGGATGCAGTATATTTGGATTTCCAAAAGGCATTCGATAAGGTGCCACATAAAAGATTACTGCACAAGATAAGAGCTCATGGTGTTGGGGGTAATATACTGGCATGGATAGAGGATTGGCTAACTAACAGAAAACAAAGAATTGGGATAAAAGGGTCATGTTCAAAATGGCAATCTGTAACTAGTGAGGTGCTGCAGGGATCAGTGCTGGGGCCTCAACTATTTACAATATATATCAATGACTTGGATAAAGGAACAGTGTGTCTTGCGGCCAAATTTGCTGATGATACAAAGATAGGTGGAAAAGCAAGTTGCGATGAGGACACAAAGGGCTCGATTTTGGCGTCGGGTTACCTGCGGGGGGGCCCCGAAAATCCCGATATCCGGTCACGTGACCGGATCGCGCCGAAATCCCGCCCACTTCCGGGTACCGCGCTGACGTGCGGGGCTGCGCGCGCAAGCCCCGCTGGTGGGAATCCCGCAGGCAATTAAAGCCAGCAGGGTTCCACTTGAGAGTACTTACCTTGCTTGTTGAGGTCAGTTAATGAGCTGAATCAGCTGTCAAAAGAGGAAGTGTGGGATTTTGGGTTCAAGGCAGTGAGTTTCCCACACTGGGGGAAACAGTCTCTCTCCAACCAGGCGTGTTGCAGCCAGCAGCCTGTGGCAGGTGCCAAGGTGCACTCCACGGGGGAGAGCCCTCACCCACGCAGGAGGCCACCGCGTCACATAGGGCAACCCCTGCCCTCCACCACCCCCCGCCAAGCCAGAGGACAGACCGACACGAAACCGCAGCCCTAGTGCGAGGAACCACCCACCTACCCTGCACAACCCCTCAGACCAACACCTGCCAGATGGGTGGTGCGTGGACACCCTCGGAGGACGAACAGCATGACCAGACCCAGCAGCCTCGCAGTCCACGCCGTCCGCCGCAGAGACGTGGAGCCCCCCAACACGGTGTTGTTACACGCCCAGCTGCACAGCAGGAGGGAGGGCTACCGCTGGGAGAGATGCATCGCAGAGGGCACTACCCTCGCCGCAGGGTCCACAGACCGAGGCGCAGCTCCCCGGACCTCTCCGAGCAGCAGTGCACAGGGAGGCGCAGATTCGCTCGACATGTAGTCGTGGAGATCTGCAGGCTCTTTCATGCCGAGCTGCTCCTGGCTGGCCCCAGCACCAACTGCTTACCTGTCGCTGTCAAAGTCACCACTGCCCTCCACAACTTCTCCTCCGCATCCTTCCAGGGTGCAGCCGGCTACACCGCCGATGTCTCTCAGTCGTCTGCGCGGAAGAGCCCTGCAAATACACCTGCACCTACTCTGCAGTAACACGATGGGTGGCATCAGTGGTGGGTCCTCATAGTGATACCCAGGAGCGGGCATTATTGGACACAACGGACAGGATTCGCGGAGACATGGCAGTGGTGGTGTCAATATAATGTGTGCTGTTTGTTGCTCTGAAATTCAATATAGGTAACACCCAGGACAAACCCTCAGACACCCTTGTGCACCCCCTTCATGCTCACGACACGTTTGCCTTACGCTGCCTACTGCACATATGTGATGCATGCCCTGTGGCTGCAGCACAGGTGGTGGCAGGTTGAGTGAGGCTGGCCGTGAGGGAGATGCATGAGAGGTTGAGTATGGGATGGAGCAATGAGATTGTATGAGGATTGGGTCACGTGTTAGTGGCAGGATGAGTACTGGCGAGGTGAGTAGGTGGAGGTAAGATGTCTGCAAAGGGATATTGACAGGTTAAGCGAATGGGCAAAAATTTGGCAGATGGACTATAATGTGGGAAAATGTGAAGTCATCCACTTTGGGAGGAAAAATAAAAAAGCAAAATATTATTTGAATGGAGAAATACTACAAAATGCTGCGGTACAGAAGGATCTGGGTGTCCTCGTATATGAAACACAAAAAGTCAACATATAGGTGCAGCAGGTAATCCGGAAGGCAAACGGAATATTGGCCTTTATTTCCAGGGGGATGGAGTATAAAAGCAGGGAAGTCATGCTACAAACTGTACAGGGTGCTCGTGAGACCACACCTAGAATACTGCGTACAGTTCTGGTGCCCTTATTTAAGGAAGGACATACTTGCATTGGAGGCAGTTCAGAGAAGGTTCACTTGGTTGATTCCGGGTATGGAAGGGTTGTCTTATGAGGAAAGATTGAACAGGCTGGGTCTATACTCATTGGAGTTTAGAAGAATGAGAGGAGATCTTATTGAAACATACAAGATTCTGAGGGAACTCGATAGGGTAGATGCTGAGAGGATGTTACCCCTCATGGGGGATTCTAAAACTAGGGGGCATTGTCTCAGAATAAGGGGTCGCTCGTTTAAGACGGAAATTAGGAGGAATTTCTTCTCCCAGAGGGTCGTGAATCTTTGGAATTCTTTACCCCCAAAAGCTGTGGAGGCTGAGTCATTGAATACATTCAAGGCTGAGTTAGACAAATTTTTGATCAGCAAGGGAGTCAAAGGATACAGGGAAAGGGCAGGAAAACGGAGTTGAGGTAAAAATGAGATCAGCTCGAGGGGCTGAATGGCCTACTGCTGCTCCTATCTCTTATGGTCTTATGGTGTCTAAAAATCTATCGATCTCAGTCTTGAATATACTCAATGACTGAGCATCCACAGACTTCTGAGATAGAGAATTCCAAAGATTCACAACCCTCTGAGTGAAGAAATGTTTCCTCATCTCTGTCCTAAATGGCTGACCCCTTATCTTGAGACTATGACCCCTTGTTCTAGACTCTCCAGTCAGGGGAAGCAGCCTCTCAGCATCTACCCTGTCAAGCTTTCGAAGAATTTTGTACGTTTCACTGAGATCACCTCTCATTCTTTTGAACTCCAGAGAATACAGACCCAATCTACTCAATCTCTTCTCATAGGGCAACCCTTTCATCCCAGGAATCAATCTAGCGAACGTTCGTTGCACCGCCTCTGAGGCAAGTATATCCTTCCTTAGGTAAGGAGACCAAAACTGTACACAGTGCTCAAGGTGTGGTCTCACCAAAGCCCAATATAATTGCAGCAAGACTTCCTTACTTTTATACTCCAACCCCCTTGCAATAAAGGCTAACATACCATTTGCTTGCTGCACCTACGTGTTAACTTTCTGTGATCCATGTACAAGGACAACCAAATCCCTCAACTAAGTAAAGTATCAATTCAATAATTATCAGATATTGTTAGATGCTGTATACTGTAGGAATAAACTTTGGTGAATTGATCATTTGACACAATTGTTGGATTTAATTTTATGAAATTCAATTTTATTTTTATTTATTTTAAACATTTATTTCATATATTTTCACCTCCTTCTAATGAGATAAATGTTCTGCAGCCATGTTTGAAATGTTGCACTGATCCTTTTTTTTTTCAAAAAAAGTATTGTTTTAGTTAATAGGAAAGGAGAACATGTCAGCACATGCATTCCTATATACCCAGGTAAAATGGTATCCCTCAGATACAGAGTCCCAAGAACAGCATTTCACTGTGGTAAATAATGGTGTGGTTGGGTATGTTATTGTATACCATCAAATAGTTTACAGATTTTAAAAAATCAAGTGTACTACAATCTCTATTAATAAAACTAGAAGTGCCAATATGGTATGAATTTAACAAAATTCGAATCATAGGATCATCGAATCATAGAATGGTTACAGCAAAGAAGGAAGCCATTCACCCAATCGAGCCCTTGCTGGCTCTTTGTAAGATCAATCCAGTTAGTCCCATTCCTCACTCTTTCCCCATAGCCCTGCAATTTTTTTCCCTTCAAGTACTTATCCAATTCCTTTTTGAAAGCCATGATTGAATCTGCTTCCATCAACCGTTCAGGCAGAGCATTCCAGATCATAACGACTCGCTGCGTAAAAAGGTTTTTCCGCATGTCGCCTTTGGTTCGTTTGCCAATCATCTTAAATCTGTGTCTTCTGGTTTTCGACCCTTCCGCCAATGGGAACAGTTTCTCTTTATTTACTTTATCTCAACCCTTCATGATTTTGAACAATTCTATCAAATCAACTCTTAACTTTCTCTGCTCTAAGGAGAACAACCCCAGCTTCTCAAGTCTATCCACGTAACTGAAGTCCCTCATCCCTGGAACCATTCTAGTCAATCTCTTCTGCACCCTCTCTAAGGACTTCACATCCTTCCTAAAGTGCGGTGCCCAGAATAGGACACAATACTCCAGCTGTGGCCGAACCAGTGTTTTATAAAGGTTCAACATAACTTCCTTGCTTTTGTACTCTATGCCTCTATTTATAAAGCCCTGGATCCCATATGCTTTTTTAACTGCTTTCTCAAACTGTTCTGCCACCTTCAAAGATTTGTGCACATGTACTCCAGGACTGTCTGTTCCTGCACCCCATTTAGAATTGTACTGTTTAGTTTATGTTGCCTCTCCTCTTCCTGCCAAAATGTATCACTTTGCACTTCTCTGCGTTAAATTTCATCTGTCATGTGTCCGCCCATTCCATCAGCCTGTCATGTCCTCTTGAAGTTGATCACTATCCTCCTCACTGTTTACTACACTTCCAAGTTTTGTGTCATCTGCAAATTTTGAAATTATGCCCTGTACACCAAGTCCAAGTCATTAATATATATCAAAAAAAGCACTTGCCCTTGTACCGACCCCTGGGGTACAATTGGGATACATTACATGAAAGCTTTGTGACAATTCCTGATGTTTGGTCATTGTAGCTTCAAACTCTTCAGATACTGGATTCCCAAAAACTATGAAATAAAAATATGAATGTAAATGTACTTAATAGTTGATTGTTTTGATAATTCATTCAATGGTTAGGATTACCCAATAAACTTATATCCATTTTTTTAATAATTGTTTTCTGGTAGGACATTAAATTAAGACAGATAGGGCTTGATTTTTACCCGGTAAGAGAGTGGGTGGGTGGTAGACTATCGGGCGCGAAACCCAGAAGTAAAGTTGGTGGGTCAGAATGTGCGATGGTGACCTAATTGAATGATTAGAATTTTACCTCCAGGTTTCCCGCGTAACAGCCAAACAGATTGACAGGCTGGCTGCCTGTTGGATGGGACAGCAGCCAGGGAGCGGATGCCAGGTAAGTCTGACATCGCTGGAGGAGTGGGGTTGGTCACCAGAGGGATTGGGGCCAGGCATCGCGGGGGTGGATTTGGTCATCATGGGGGTCGGACATTGGTGGGGCTGGAGACATCAGAGGCCGGAGAGATCGGAGGAGGGCTGGAGACATCAGGGGCTGGAGAGATCGGAGAAGGGCTGGGGACATTGGAGGCTGGAGAGATCAGAGGAGGGCTGGGGATATTGGAGGCTGGAGAGATCGGAGAAGGGCTGGGGACATTGGAGGCTGGAGAGATCGGAGGAGGGCTGGGGATATTGGAGGCTGGAGAGATCGGAGAAGGGCTGGGGACATTGAAGGCTGGAGAGATCGGAGAAGGGCTGGAGACATTGGAGGCTGGAGAGATCGGAGGAGGGCTGGAGACATTGGAGGCTGGAGAGATCAGAGGAGGGCTGGAGACATCAGGGGCTGGAGAGATCGGAGGAGGGCTGGGGACATTGGAGGCTGGAGAGATCGGAGAAGGGCTGGGGATATTGGAGGCTGGAGAGATCGGAGGAGGGCTGGAGACATCTGGGGCTGGAGAGATCGGAGGAGGGCTGGAGATATTGGAGGCTGGAGAGATCCTAGGAGGGCTGGAGACATTGGAAGGGTCGGCTGATCATGGCGTCCGAATGTGGCAGGTAAGCTTGTTGGACCTCCTGCTCCTCTTGGCCCACAAGCAGTGTAATAAAGGCACATACCTGATGAGCCGGCCCTTCTCGTCTCCTTTCACATGGTGAGATTCACGAGCCCTGGGAAAGCCGTCCTGGAGCTTAGTTAAATTCAACGAAAAATACGTTACTTAGTGTCTCTTAACGATGTTAGGTGCCCCGCTAAATACCTGCCCGCCAGCACTAATTGGGGACGTGACCTCGGCCAGTGCGTTGCTCGCAAATATCCAAACGCGCCTACATTAAACCCGAAAGTGGGCACATTGGAGCCGGGCTGTGGTCACTACCCAAAAAACTACCATTTTCACCTCCCACCCGACTCCAACCCACCCATTCTTGGGGGTTAAAATTCCCCCCACAGAATCAAAGAATCTTGCAGCACAGAAAGAGGCCATAAGTGAAGATTCTAAGGTACCTCAATTACTAATCAAATAAAAACAAAAGTAATGTGTTTATACAAAAATATATGTTATATCATGGTGGTGTGCGTTGAGTGCAATAAAACAAGTACTAACCTTGCGGGGCCCCCAAAATCATAATGCCAGCTTCAAATGGAAACACAGTGATGAACAGCAATGATCATCACTTATACAGTGGATAGTTTTGTTGTGCATTCCTTACAGGTTCAGTAACTTCAGCATGTAGATCAAAATAATAAAACAATTCCCAAGAATAATGGGCCGGAAATTACTCACATTGGCGTGGCAACGTCCGCAGCAGCTCCTACGAATAAAAGGTACGAATTTACTTACTGCGGATCGGAGGCGCAGATTGGAAGATTTGAAAAGAATCGCGACATCAGCCCAGCGTCTGAACAGCGTGGGCTGATTTGCAGGGGAAACGGCTGTGAGAATGGAAGCCCCGCCCATAAGCAGGCAAGTAAAACTCATTCATTTAAAGTGAACATCTCTATATTAGTGTAAATAAAAATTTAACATATCTTATTATAAAAAGCCAAGCAAATGATTTAATTTCATGAAACTTACAGAAATTAAAAGTAAATTTTTTAAAAATTTGTAATTTTTAAAAAAAAGTTAATGATCAAAAAATATTAAAATAATAGTAATTTGATATTCCACATTTTTAAAATGTAATTTTTTGTTGTTTCGCAGTCATTAACAGTCACCGTGCTTTTAAAAGGTAGTGTAGGGCTGGTATTTTCCAGTGTACCTTTTGGTGGTGTAGGTATCTTTGTTCCAGCTGGGCAGAAGGGTAAGTTTACGAATGTTTAACGATTTCTATGATTTTGTTGTACAATGTCCCTTTAATTCGGACCTGTCAAACCGACGGCAAACCAATGGGAGCAAGTTTGCGATTTCCTGGTATTAAAGCACATGTGCGCTTTCGCGATCTTACTATTGATTCACCGGCAGTCGGAGAGGACGCCATTATGGAACAGTGTCCTCGGGTGAGTAATTTCTGGGCCACTGTTTGCTTCATGCTAAAAGCTTCAAACAACTTCACGTTTATGAAGCTGAAAATGAAGTTGCAAATTATATTGTGAGTGACCTACCTACAGCTCTTCCTCATCTGTCTTGCTACTTGGGTCTTCAGTAAAGGGTCTATAGTCTTCATCAGAACTCCAGTCACAGTCTGTCCTACTGGTTTCTGAGTCCGTCATCCTTAGCCTGCTGCAGAGTTTCAAAATCATGTTGTCTAACTCCATAAACGATTATTTGCTGAGACTGAAGTTCCTCTCCAGGAAACAGACTGTTGTGCTTTAAACATAGTGGAAAATATTTGGGAGAAACTCTGAGTGGCAGGAACTTGTGTTACATTAGTGGTATCCAATCAATCAAACAACAGATTATAGAATCATAGAATCATAGAAGTTACAACATGGAAACAGGCCCTTCGGCCCAACATGTCCATGTCGCCCAGTTTATACCACTAAGCTAGTCCCAATTGCCTGCACTTGGCCCATATCCCTCGATACCCATCTTCCCCATGTAACTGTCCAAATGCTTTTTAAAAGACAAAATTGTACCCGCCTCTACTACTGCCTCTGGCAGCTCGTTCCAGACACTCACCACCCTTTGAGTGAAAAAATTGCCCCTCTGGATCCTTTTGTATCTCTCCCCTCTCACCTTAAATCTGTGCCCCCTCGTTATAGACTCCCCTACCTTTGGGAAAAGATTTTGACTATCGACCTTATCTATGCCCCTCATTATTTTATAGACTTCTATAAGATCACCCCTTAACCTCCTACTCTCCAGGGAATAAAGTCCCAGTCTGTCTAACCTCTCCCTGTAAGTCAAACCATCAAGTCCCGGTAGCATCCTAGTAAATCTTTTCTGCACTCTTTCTAGTTTAATAATATCCTTTCTATAATAGGGTGACCAGAACTGTACACAGTACTCCAAGTGTGGCCTCACCAATGCCCTGTACAACTTCAACAAGACATCCCAACTCCTGCATTCAATGTTCTGACCAATGAAACCAAGCATGCTGAATGCCTTCTTCACCACCCTATCCACCTGTGACTCCACTTTCAAGGAGCTATGAATCTGTACTCCTAGATCTCTTTGTTCTATAACTCTCCCCAACGCCCTACCATTAACGGAGTAGGTCCTGGCCCGATTCGATCTACCAAAATGCATCACCTCACATTTATCTAAATTAAACTCCATCTGCCATTCATCGGCCCACTGGCCCAATTTATCAAGATCCCGTTGCAATCCTAGATAACCTTCTTCACTGTCCACAATGCCACCAATCTTGGTGTCATCTGCAAACTTACTAACCATGCCTCCTAAATTCTCATCCAAATCATTAATATAAATAACAAATAACAGCGGACCCAGCACCGATCCCTGAGGCACACCGCTGGACACAGGCATCCAGTTTGAAAAACAACCCTCGACAACCACCCTCTGTCTTCTGTCGTCAAGCCAATTTTGTATCCAATTGGCTACCTCACCTTGGATCCCATGAGATTTAACCTTATGTAACAGTGTTTTTTTTTATAATTCATTTCCAGTGATTGCAAAAATAGGATGGTTTTGGCATCAAGGAAAGTTATTTTAAGAAGGTTCTTTTTGCATGGAGGAGTTAACATAGCCCTTTTAACATCAAAGTTGTATCTCGGTCAATAAGATTTTTTTGAAAAGAACAGTTCTTGAGATGGCTCCGCTGGAGTGGAAAATTAATAATCCTCAGGAGCTGAGAACTGCAGATGGCTTGCATAAGGAGATTAAATATCTTTAGTGATCCAGTTGAAGTATATCTGCTGGTTTTTAGACAGGTATGATCTTGAGAGCAGTGCAAGCAGGATACTTTTTCCACTCCCACCATTCCCACATTGAATACAGGTGAAATATACATCCATTGAACAAGGGTGAAATTTCCTAATTGTTGTAAAACGTTTAGTATCCAAATACTAATACTTCAAAGACAGTGTAGTATACAATCAGGGTACATTTTAAACTTTTATATACATTTTAAACTTTTATATACATTTTAAACTTAATGTACAAGCTTTTAACATGAATTTAAATAAATCAGATAATTTTGTCAACAAGATACTTTCAATTCTAATATATATTATAATGTTGTCATAAATATACCAGGATTGTTTCCATTTAGTTTTATCAGCACTTATTATAATTCCATGCTTTGTGGAACATGCAAGTTAAAAATGAGTCATTTATTTCCCCTCTGGTCATAACAATATATCTTTTTCAGTTGTCATTCTGCCTTAGCATAATAGAAATTTGTGCTTGTTTATTCTTTGCACCTACAAGAAATAATGTGGCAATACCATCTGTCACTGGTTATAACAAACGCATCATTCATTTTTTGTATATATTAGGCATCATAAAAAAAGATGCCGCAAGGTAGCAGTACAAAGAGGTCTCATAATGTTGATTCTTGTGGTTGATGGCAGCATGGAAATATTTGAGGAAATTGAACTGGAGAGCAGACAGGTGCCGGAAAGTCAAGATTTCTCATAGACTAATGCATGCTTCAGCAAGTGATTGCTAACCCTGCATTCTAACAGAGTATCAGGAAATGTCTGAGAGAAAGTTCCATACTCAGAAGAGTTGGAGAGTGAAGCTTTACCACTGGTATTCATATGAACTTCTTGGATTGCTGTGGTATTCGTGCTCAAATTGTAGAAAAAAAGGGAGAGATATATTCATAAAATCTTCGGCAAGTGTCTTATATTCTGAAATACCATTTCTTCCAATAAAATGTGTTAAATTGTTTTTCTTTTAGAATGAAAATCCCGTGTAACTGAAACTGTAATTTTTTGGCTGCTTCAATCATCTAAAGTAAGCTATAATTATTAATCTTTGTGTGGGTGGAAATTATGCTGTGTTTCAGTGTACAAAAATTGCCAGACTCAAATTAACTGTAGAGAATTTGAGCTCCAGCAGGTAGATCAATACACAGATCCAGAATGAGAGAATTTTTTTTAAAAGGATATGATGACTTTCATGCGCTTCCAGACAGTACTAGCTACCCAGCCAGCTCCCTCCTACCTCAGCTCATCTGCTGCCGAAACTCTCATCCATGCCTTTGTTACCCCTGGACTCGGCTATTCCAATGCTCTCCTGGCTGGCCTCCGACCTTATAGCCTCTGTAAACTTGAGCTCATCCAAAACCTGCTGCCCATATCCTAACTCGCACCAAGTCCCGTTCACCCATTACCCCTGTGCTCGCTGTTCTACATTGGCTCCCGGTCTGCCAACACCTCGATTTTAAAATTCTCATTCTTGTTTTCAAATCCCTCCATGGTTTCTTTCCTCCCTATCTCTGTAACCTCTTCCAGCCCTATAACCCTCTGAGATCTCTGCGCTCCTCCAATTCTGGTCTCTTGCGCATCTCCAGTTTTCTTCACTTTGCCACTGGTGGCCTTGTCATAAGTTGCCTGAGCCCTAAGCTCTGGAATTCTCTCCCTAACCCTCTCCGCTTCACTAAGTCTCTCTCCTCCTTTAAGATGCTCCTTAAAACCTACATCTTTGACCAAGCTTTTGGTCACCTGTCCTAATATCTCCTTATGTGGCTTGTTGTCAAATTTTGTTTGAAAATCGCTCCTGCGAAGCGCCTTGGGACATTTCACTACGTTAAAGGTGCGATATAAATGTGAGTTGTTGTTGTTGTTGTTGTTGTTGCTGCTGCTGCTGTTGAGCACTCTCCTCTTTGCAACTATGTGCATATAGCTTGGATAGAGCTAGGAATGGTATTATCAAATTCTGGTGCTTGGTAAATGATCCAAATCATGTTTTACTGTCACTTCATATCCTTTCTTCTTCTTCTTTGGCAGTCCCTCAGGGTCAAGGATGACTTGCTTCCACTCCGGGAAGGTGGGTTCTGTGGTGCCTGAATAGTCTAATCCTGGAGCCGCAGACACTGCCACAGGTGGAGCAGGTAGTGTTTAATAAGGCGGGTGGGTGAGACGCTCTGGACTCTGTGCGCTGTTTCTGCTGCTTACGCTTGGCCTCCACGTGCCCCACACGGTGACGCTCGAGGTGATTGGTGCCTTCGTGGATGCTTCTTCTCCAGTTTGGGCATTCTAGGGCAAGCGATTCCAATGTATCGGTGGGGATGTTGCATTTTTTTAGGGAGGCTTTGAGAGTGTCCTTATAGCGTTTCCTCTGCCCTCCTAGTGATCGCCTGCCATTGCGGAACTCGGAGTAGAGCACTTGTTCAGGGAATCTTGTGTCGGGCATGCGGACAATGTGGCCCGCCCATCGCAGCTGGTTGAGCGTGACCAGTGCCTCGATACTGGGGATGTTAGCCTGAGAGAGAACGCTCACGTTGGTACGCTTATCCTGCCAGTGGATTTGCAGGATTTTGTGGAGGCAACGTTGGTGATATCTCTCCAGGGATTTGAGGTGTCTGCTGTACATTGTCCATGTTTCTGATGCATACAGGAGGGCGGGGACCACGGCTGCTCTGTAGACCATGAGCTTGGTACTGGATTTGAGGTCTCTATCTTCGAATAATCTGTTCCTCAGGCGTCCGAAGGCTAACTGCGCATTGGAGTCGATGTTGAATTTCATTGTCGATGTGTGCTCCTGAGGCATGGGAAATGATCCACGCTGTCCAGAGGCTCACCGTGGATCTCGATGGTTGGGGGGCCGTGTTGTGTGACAGGAGCGGGCTGGTAGAGGACCTTTGTTTTCCGGATGTTTAGCCTGAGACCCATTCTCTCATACACTTCGGTGAATGCGTCGACGATGGTTTGTAGCTCGGCCTTTGAGTGTCCGCGCACGCAGGCGTCGTCTGCGTACTGCAGCTCGATGACAGAAGTTGGGGTGGTCTTGGTTCTGGGCTGGAGGCGTTGAAGGTTGAACAGTTTCCCGCTTGTCCTGTAGGTTCGCTCCACTCCGGTGGGGAACTTCATGGTGATGGGGTGGAGTGTTGCAGTGAGGAAGATGGAGCGTTGGTGCGATGACACAGCCCTGCTTGACCCCAGTTTGCACTCGTATTGGGTCTGTGGTGGATCCGTTGGTGAGGATCGCGGCTTGCATGTCATCGTGGAGCAGGCGGAGAATGGTGACGAATTTCTGCGGGCAGACGAATTTGAGGAGGATGCTCCACAATCCCTCACGGTTGACAGAGTCGAAGGCCTTTGCGAGATCGAAGAAGGCCATGTTCAGAGATTGAAGCTGCTCTGCACTTTTCATGGATTTGTCGCGCGCTAAAGATCCATTGTGCCTCTTGACAGGCGGAAGTCGCATTGAAACTCATGGAGGAGCTCTTTGACCACTGGGAGGAGGCGATTGAGGAGGATTCCGTGATGACCTTTCCTGTAGTGGACAGTAGGGAAATCCCTCTGTAATTTCCACAGTCGGACCTATCTCTGTTCTTGAAGATGGTCAGAATTACGGCGTCTCTGAGATCTCCCGGCATGCTCTCTTCCTTCCAGACAAGGGTGATAAGGTTGTGTATTTGTGCCGAGTGCCTCTCTGCTGTATTTTAGTACTTCAGCGGGGATTCCATCTGCGCCAGGGGCCTTGTTTTTCAGCTGTCGAATGGCTTTTTCGACCTCACAGCGGGCTGGGGTTGTGCTGAGATGGTGGCGGGTAGCGTGTTGCGGAATGGTGTCGAGGGCACTTGCGTCGAGGATTGCGTCTTGGTTGAGGAGGTCCTCAAAGTGCTCTCTCCAGCGGGCATTGACTGCCTCTCTGTCTTTGATGAGCGCCTCTCCATTTTTGGCTCTCAGTGGGGTGGGTCCCTGGGTACTCGGACCGTAGATGGCTTTAATTGCGCTGAAGAAACCCCGCACGTCATGGTTGTTGGCAATTTTCTGAGTCTCCTGCGCTCTTTCCAACCACCATCTGTTCTTTAGGTCACGGATTCTTTGTTGCACCTCAGCTTTCAATTGCCTGTTGGCTTGTTTCCTCTCGCTCGAGTTTTGGTGGAGCTGCCATTCCGGAATGCCTTGCGTTTGCGGTCTCGGAGATCCTGGATCTCCTGATCGTTCTTGTCGAACCAGTCTTGGTGTTTCCTGGTCGAGAGACTGAGCATCTCCTTGCGGGTGCTAACTATGGCGGCTTTTAGGGCAGACCAGACGCTGTGGGCACTCTGCAGCTCTGGTTCATTGGTCGTCGCCAGTTGGTTGTAAGGCGACGGCTGAGTATGTCTTACTTCTCAGGTCTTTGAGTCCAGCGACATTAAGTCTTCCACGGCAGAGTGTTTTCTGCCACTGCCGGTTTGGGGCCAGATTGATGGAGATGGTAGAGCGGATTAGTCGGTGGTCAGTCCAGCAGTCGTCGGCTCCGGTCGTGACGCGGGTGATGCGGACATCTTTGCGGTCCCTCGCTCTGACGATGATGTAGTCTATTAAGTGCCAGTGCTTAGAGCGGGGGGTGTTGCCATGAGGTCTTGTACTTGACCCTCTGGCGGAACAGGCTGTTCGTTTTGACGAGGTCATGTTCTAGGCATTTCATCAGGAGGAGGACTCCATTGGGATTTGCTTTCCCTACGCCTTCCTTGCCTAACACGCCTTTCTCAAGGTTTGCGCCCCTCCCGACCCTGGCATTGAAGTCACCGAGAAGAATCAGCTTGTCTCCCTTTGGGATACAGGACAGCGATTGGTCAAGGCTAGAGTAGAATGCCTCTTCTATCTCATCCGTTGCGTCTAGGGTCGGGGCGTAGGCACTGACGACTATGGTGTGCTGCTTCTGGGCCAGGGTAAGTCGTAGGGTCATGAGGCGTTCATTTATCCCGCAGGGGGACTCGTTGAGATATCCAACCAATTTGTTTTTTATGGCAAAGCCGACCCCATAGAGACAGCGTTCTTCTTCTGGTTTGCCTTTCCAGGAGAAGGTGTATCCACCGCCTTGTTCTTTAAGTTGGCCTTCTCCTGCCAGCCGTGTCTCGCTCAGGGCGGCGATGTTGATGTTGTCGCGTCGGAGTTCCCGGGCTATGATGGCAGTGCAACGTTCAGGTCTGTCGCTGTTGGGATTGTCCATAAGGGTCCTGACGTTCCAGATCCCGAAATTCATTTGGGTGGGTAGGGTGGGGTTGGGGTGGAAGATGCTTGTGCATGGATTCTTTTAACGTGGGGTAGTCGTTGCACACTAACCACCACACGGTCCTAGCGGACTGAGGTCTTGGCCCAATGGCAGGGAAATCCAAGATGATTGGAGACCAGGCTCTGCTGTAGGACAGAGACTAACAAACATATCCTCAGGATAAGGGTGGGCGAATTAGGACTGAGATGAGGAGGAATTTCTTCACTCAAAGGGTTGTGAATATTTGGAATTCTCTACCCCAGAGGGCTGTGGATGCTCAGTCATTGAGTATATTCATGATTGAGATCAATAGACTTTTGGACTCGAGGGGAATCAAGGGATATGGGGATCAGGCGGGAAAGCGGAGTTGAGGTCGAAGATCAGCCATGATCTTATTGAATGGCAGAGCAGGCTCGAGGGGTCCTATGGTCTTCTCTTGCTCCTATTTCTTATGTTCTTATATTTTTATTAGTTGCTGGTGGGATTTAGTATAAGTTGAATTTGTACCAGGGCACCAGAACCATATGATGCTCAATAATTCAAAAAATAGAAACTGAACATAAGCAAGAGTGATGGCATTACCCCCAGGCTGTTAACTTTGCCAAACTGCTAAAGGTCATTTCAGATTCTCAAGGTAATTAATATGCATGTAAATCACTTGGCTTAACAGGATTTGCTGGTATACCAAAGTAGCACATATCAATGTTAGTGCTGTGATAATAGTTGCACAGATTACAAAGACGTTTATCAGCGCAAAGTGCCGAGAGTGTATAGTTGAGTAGAGGGAGAACATGTCTTGCAGGGATGTATCGTCTACTGGACTAACGAGGCTAAATAGGAAAATAAGCCACAGATCACAAGTTATGTCTTTCCCTCTCCCACCACCGCCACACACCTTGCATTCGGAAAACTTAGCCCCATATATCATAAACTGGATAGACATGTGAACACTAAGTAATGTGGGCTTCAATTACGAGCATGGAAACATGCATACCTCTCAAAATATCACAGGGCACGTTTGTTGCAGGCGAACAGGTCCTTTATATTTGTACTACATGTGCTTGTCTGAATCTAGCAGGCTTCCTCCATGCCATCCAGAATAAGATAAAGGGAATGCAGGGTTATCATCTTGTGGTGATGTGTTTGATGTGCCAAGGGCAAGGCAGTTAAGGGAGATTGTGGGAATGGTGATTCAAGACGCATTGGTGTTGGTACAGGTGATATGAGTTTGTGGCCTGGAGAGAATGATACTAAAGGAATGATTCTGAAGGAAGAAGTTCCAAAAGAAGATGCAAGGCTGCTGAGAGTGGATCACATAGGCCCTGAAATGCCTGAATAAGCTGGAATGGAATTAAGGATGTGAAACTCACATTCAGTGACAAATGGCCATCTGACGCAAGCCAGTTCAAGTTTCTGCTCGGACACACCTACAACATACTGCCTGCATCTGTGTGGGGGCTGAGTGGACTCACAGGTGTGGTTTGTGTTATGGAAGGGCAACAATCAATCACAATTTGCGTTATACCTGTATTATCCAATAATGTGGATGATACATGTGCTGAAGGTATTATATGTACATATAAAACCCCATAGAATCCCTTACAATCACTGTATTTATAACATCCTCCAGCATCCCTCATATTCTCCACATGAGGAAACTGATGACCCAGATATTGCAGACCACTTGCTTGAAACACTTGACATTGCTCGCTGAGCCTGTTGAAATGAGTCAACCTCACAGATGGATTTTTCTCACTAGAGTCGGAAAAGCTGAATTCTCCATCCGTTGCCTGGATGCTGCTTAACATCTCCAAGCACAGACCCAACAATCTGTGCCAGCCAATGCTGTCACTGGTCACCTAGTAAAAACGGCAAGAACCCCCCTGCAACAAAATCTTTGAATGGAAAGTATATGATGAAAGGCACCACTTTCGTCTCAATGCCCCGAATCAGGATGCCCCCCCAGCAGCCATCACACCATCAGAACTCGACTCTGTGCTGCATAATACGAAACCTGGTACCATAGGTGGCTATGACAACATGTACCCTGAATAGTTGAAGAACCTTGGTCCATAAGCTTGGAATTGGCTATCATTTTTCTTCACTTGTGTCGTCCTTGAAGGCCGAATTCCAGCAGCATGGAGCCGAGCAAAGATCATTGGCCCACTTAAGCCATGCAAGGGCGCACACTTAGTTGCGTGCTACAGACCAATCGCCCTATTGAGAGTTTGCTATAAGATGCTTGAGTGACTTGTCCTCCAGCGTTTATCTCCAATGGTTAATGCTGTGCTGAGCCCAGACCAAGCTGATTCCTGCCATGGCTGCTGCACTTGTGACCATGTACTCACCCTAATAGCCTTAATTGAAAATGGCTTTCAGGAAAACCTCAAGGATGATGTTGTTTTCTATGATCCAACAGCAACCAATGACATTGTCTGGAATATCAATCTTCTGGAGAAAATATCGAGAGTCCTGCCACATTGGGCCACCTGCTTGTTTGAATTACGGCTACGGGGCTGACATTTCAGAATAAGGTCGACTGCACCAGCTCGTGGAGATAACCAAATCAATGGCCTCCCTCAGGAATTGGTTCTAGCATCACTCCTTTTAATCTGTATATAAATTACCAGATCGAGGAAATTCATCTGTACTGATGACAGTGACTTTTCCACCTTGGAAACCATGCTCACTAATGATATGAAATTTATGGCTGAGTTCTGCCTGAAATGATGTCTTGAACCAAGTACCACAAAGCCTGTGTCCTCCATCTCTCACTTGCACAATGCTAGTGCCTCTCATGAACTCACTATTATCTTAAATGGTCAAATTCTCAGATATGATGCTCACCCTGTTTATTTGGGCATTACCCTCGACCGGTCACTAATGTACAAAAATCATCTACTGAAAACTGCTGAGAAAGTTTATACCCAAAATAATCTAATCGCCAAACTTGTGGACTCTACCTGTGGAGGAAATGCCTCCACTTTACGCTCATCTGTTTGTGGGCTTTGCCATTCAGTTGCGGAATATTGAGCTCTCGTTTGGGCTTGCTCACGACACACTAAGCGGATGGATACTCAGCTTCCTGCTACTATGCATCTTGTATCAGGCATATTGCACCCTACTCCCCTGCTGTACTATGCAGCATAACTCCTCCACATCTGCATTGTTCAGATGGAGGAGCAAAATTGTTGGATAGACTTCGTACAAAATCACATTGCCAATTCTATCCACCAACAGCACATCTCCCTTTGAGACACCCGATAGGATCAACTTTTCTGATTCCTTTGACTTTTCCATACTCACTCGCTGGCATAAAGAGTGGACAGCAGATGCTCCTATAAATCACTGTATCATCTCCGATCCTATAGACCGTTATCCAGGATTCAACCGGCCACTTTGTAGTTGGGCGTTTCTTAGCCACTTTCAAATTGGACAGGGAAAGTGCGTGTGAAATCTTCACCTATGGGTCTTTCGTGTGATGATGACAAATGTCCTTGTGGATAAATACAAATGATGTCCCACATCGTTGAATTATGCCCACCAATTAAACTATCTGGTGGCCTTTTTGCTTTGTATGCTGGTGATGGCAATGCTCTAAGATGGCTGGAATTATACACTAAGTCTGCATTCGCTAAATAAATAAATAACTAAATAATCCCAGGTGATTACATGGCTGTGGGGATTGGTTTGGGGGAGGGAAGAAGTGTTTAGCCATGATGGTCTGACTATCATGGTGTGGGGCAGGCTTGATGGATGTTCGTAAATAAATAAATCACAGTCACCCTACAGATAATGTCCTCCAGCAATGCTCACATTCCTTGTACTATAATTGAGAGTCTAGAGGATGACGAAGTTCCTCCAAAGAGAAATATTAAGCTTAGTCTGTAGGAGAAAAGGAACTCCCAGAAATGAGGCTTGCTGGGAAAAGGTGGGAGGTGTTCTATGACAGATTGTAAGAGCTTCTACAAGAAAGTGAAAAGGCAGAGATTAGTGAAAGTAAACATGGGTCCCATAGAGGCAGAGAAAGGTGAAATTATAATGGTGAATAAGGAAATGGCAGAGACGTTAAACAAACATTTTGCATCTGTCTTTTCAGCAGAAGACACAAAAAACATACCGGAAATAATGGGGAAGCATTTTTCCTACTCTCTGTTTTCTGTCCGTTAACCGATCCTCAAAAAACTCTAATAGATTTATCAAACACGATTTCCCTTTCATGAAACTGTGTTGACTCTGCCTAACCATATTATGATTTTCTAAATGCCCTGTTACTAGAGTGAGGAACTTAAAGTAATTAAGATTAATAAAGAAAAAGTACTGGAGAAATTAATGGAGCTAAAAGCTGACAAATCCCCTGGACTTGATGGCCTTTTTCCTACGGTTTTAAAAGAGGTGGCTGCAGAGATAGTGGATGCATGGGTTTTGATCTTCCAGAATTCCCTAGATTCAGAATGGTCCCTGTGGATTGGAAGGTAGCAAATGTAACCCCGTTATTCAAGAAAGGAGAGAAAGGGAAAACAGGGAACTATCGGCCAGTTAGCCTGACATCAGTAGTAGGGAAAATGCTAGAATTGTTAAGGATGTAGTAACAGGGCATTTAGAAAATCATAATATGATTAGGCACAGTCAACACAGTTTTATGAAAGGGAAATCGTGTTTGACAAATCTATTAAAGTCTTTTGGGGTGTAACAGGCAGGCTAGATAACGGGGAACCAGTGGATGTAATATATTTGGATATTCAAAAGGTATTCAATAAGATGCCGCACAAGAGGATGTTACACAAGGTTAGGTCTCATGGGATTGGGGGTAATATATTAGCATGGATATAGGATTGGTTAACGGACAGAAAACAGAGAGTGGGAATAAGCGAGTCATTTTCGGGTTGGCAGGTTGTAACTCGCGGGATGCCGCAAGGATCAGTGCTTGGGCCTCAGCTGTTTACAATATATGTCAATGATTAGATGAGGTGACCGAATGTAATGTATGCAGGTTTGCTGATGATACAAAGCTAGAAGCTAGGTGGGAAAGTAAGCTGTGAGGAGGACGCAAGGAGGCTGCAAAGGGATATAGCAGGTTAAATGAGTGGGCGAGAAGGTGGCAGTTGGAGTAAAATGTGGGGAAATATGAAATTATCCACTTCGGTAGGAAGAATAGAAAAGTAGAATATTTTTTAAAAGTTGAGAGTCTAAAAAATGTTGGTGGTCAGAGGGATTTGGGTTTCCTTGTACACGAATCACAGATAGTTAGCATGCAGGTACAGTAGGTACGGAAAATGGTGTGTTGGCCTTTATTGCAAGGGGGTTGGAGCACAAGAGTAAGGAAGTCTTGCTGCAATTGGACATGGCTTTGGTGAGACCACACCTGGGGTACTGTATACAGTTTTGGTCTCCTTACCTAAGGAAAGATATACTTGCCTTAGAGGGATTGCAACAACGGTTCACTAGCTGGATTCCTGTGATGAGACGTTTGTCCTATGAGGGGAGATTGATTAGAAAGGGGGTTTATTCACTGCAGTTTATAAGAATGAGAGGTGATCTCATTAAAATGTATAAAATTCTAAGAGGGTTTGACAGGGTAGATGCTGAGAGGCTTTTTCCCCTGGCTGGAGAGTCTGGAACTAGGGGTCATAGTCTCAAGCTAAGGGGTCGGCCATTTAGGACCGAAATGAAGAAACATTTCTTCACTCAGAGGGTTGTGAATCTTTGGAATTCTCTACTTCAGAGGGCTGTGGATGCTCAGTCGTTGAGTATATTCAAGACTGAGGTCAATAGATTTTTGGACACTAAGGGAATGAAGGGATATAGTGATACGGCAGGAAAGTGGAGTTGAGGTAGAAGTTCAGCCATGATCTTAGTGAATGGCGGTGCAGGCTAGAGGGGCCGTATGGCCTACTCCTGCTCCTATTTCTTATGTTCTTACACTACAGATGATCACTAGTGAAATTGTTCACACAAATCTCTACCTGGATATTGTACTGTGGAACAGAATCTAAAAGATCAGACTGCCCTGTGGCAGCAGTGGCTGGTAGTCATACATGAAAAGATAATTACGAAGGTCAGATTGGAGAAATAAAACACTCAGTCCGATATTGTCAGCTGAAGCCATTTGACATTGGCTGCATGAGATATCTGGGTACTTTGCTTAGAGCCCTTACGAATGCTTGAGTCATTGGTAGTGACAGAAGAATGTGAGAAGCGTAAGGACAGGGGATACTGCAGAAATGGAATCTGCATGGGTTTGGGATAACTTTAACATCGGAAGATGTTACAGAGCCACAAGACTGGGAGCTTCTGGCCTTCAAGGATAGAAACCCCTTTTGTAGGTAGTGTCCAGCTGATAACCATGGGAGCAGCGAGAGTCACTCGGTGGGGTATCTTTATGATGAAAGCTTCTGCCCATCACGATTTTGTTCTATGGCTTTTTTCTTCACCATGACAATGGGGGCTGATTTTCCTTTGTACTATGTCCTGGGAATAAATACATTCATTGCACAAGACACAGGAAAAAGTGACTGAAACTCCTCATATCTGGTCTCTGCCTTGTTTGCACTTAATGTGCACTTCTGATTATAGGTTGGGAGGGGACTGAGATATAGCACAGGAAACAGGTGTTTCCATGCAAATTGAATGGCAAGCAGATGGAAGTGATGTAATTGGAGATAGAGATGGAAGCGCTTCAATTTCCCACTCTTGCACCATCACCTTGGGTGTCCCTTTGGCCCCAACTTTTCTTCATCTACGTGCTGCCTCTTCGTGACATCATCCACAGACATGGGGTCAGTTGCCACAGAAACCCTGATAACACCCAGCTCTACCTCTGCACCATCTCTTTCGACCCTTCCACTGCCTCTGTGTTCTCAAACTGGTTCTCTGACATCCAGTCTTGTATGAACCACAATTTCCTCCAACTAAACACTGGGAAGACTGAAGACATTGTCTTCGGCCCCTGCCACTAAGCCCGTACCCTCACCACCAATTCCATGCACCTCCATATCCACTGTTGCAAGCTCAACCAGACTGTTTACAACCTTGGCATCCTATTTGCCTCTTTGCTGAGCTTCTGATCACATAATCCTTTCATCACAAAGGTCGTCCACTTCCACATCCACAACATTGGCTGCCTCAACCCCTACATAAGCCCATCTGCCGTTGAATCCCTCATCCATGTTCTTGTTATTCTTCAGACTCGACCATTCCATGCCACCATGGCCAGCCTCCTATCCTCCACCTTCCATAGACTTCAGCTCAGAAAAAGCTCTGCTGCTTATATCCTATCCTGTACCAAGTCTCACTCACCTATCACCTCTGTACTCGCTTAGTTCTTAGTGGCTCAATGCCTCAAATTAAAAATTTTGATCCATGCAGTTAAATCCCTCCATGGCCTCACCCCTCCTTATTTTTGGAGCTTCTTCCAGTGCTATAATCCAATCCAAAGTCTCTGGTCTTCTGA
Source organism: Heptranchias perlo (assembly GCF_035084215.1). NCBI lineage: Eukaryota > Metazoa > Chordata > Chondrichthyes > Hexanchiformes > Hexanchidae > Heptranchias > Heptranchias perlo. The sequence continues at coordinate 18,660,972 of NC_090339.1, forward strand.
TTTTGGTTTCTTGTGCGCCCCACTTCATTCACCTCATCATTGATGGCTATGCCTTCAGCCCATTTATGACCCATACTCCCTAGGCCCCTCCAACGCCTTCTCTTCCTTTTAAAAACCTTCTGGAAATCCACCTGTTTGACCAAGCATTTGGTGATCTCACCTACCATCTCCTTCTTTGGCTTGGCATCCATTTTTTCCCCCTCATGCCTCTGCAGCACCTTAGGATGTATTTCTATGTTAAATGCATTATATAAATTGTCCTTTGTATTGCTTCTCATGTTCTTCCTCCTCTTTTTTCAACTTCTTCCTTGCTATTTCAACACCATTCATAGTGTACACTTGTTACACATTTTTCTTCCTATGTACAGCACCTTCCATTAGCTACAGTTTGGAGTATATCTGAACAGGCACTGTTAGCTCTCATATGCTGTTGTATCTGCAGAAGCATTTGAAAAATTTATTTTTCAAAGTTGTTTCACATTGAGGGAAAGTCAATTTCAACATATTTTGAAACTTGCCTTTTCGGAATGCAGTTGTGAACATGATAGCACCTAAGCCGGAAATCAGCCAGAATTATTTATATTGATTAATATTGTACATTCTTGCTTTAAGAAACATTTAAGTAGTTCACCACATTGCTGCTTTAAGAAGTACTGACATAGTTGGACTGGTGAAAAATTCTTTAATAAGTTGGAGCCATTTATAATATGTATGTTGATCAGGAAAGTAAAAGGATTTGAGATTATACTATCTTTAATGTGTTATTGAACTAAACACGACCAGCCTAGTTAGTGTACTAATTTTATACCAGCCTGGTTAGTGTACTAATTTCTAGAAAGAAAGAACTTGCATTTATATAGTGCCTTTCACCACCTCAGGATGTGCCAAAGCGCTTCATAGCCAATCAAATACTTTGAAGTGTAGTCATGTTGTAATGTAGGGAAACTTTCAATAAAAGAAGCACTGTTTAAGATAGTCTTGAGACGGAGATCACAAAACAAGGAGTTGTTATCAAGCAAAAAACAGTTGTTGGCTTCACTGTTCACCTGGGAGTATCCACGGCTGCAGTAGCCATGTGCATTTGGCAGGTTTTGAACAATCTTTGGTTCAATGTGCGGCAACAGTTCTACCTGCCACAATGCAGAGATTCTTTATAGAACATAATATCAATCATGGACCAACACCAAGGTTAGGAAAATGATGTTAGAATTGAAAGCCAACTCAGATATGTAATATAGAACAATTTAACTACATAAAATATAGAATAAGAACAGTCCTTTTGGTCCATATAGCAGCTTTTCCTGCAAAACTATGTATTATTTGCATTCTTCTAGGTTCCTCCTAATAGATTTAATCTCCTGTTTAAGTTAAATAACTCCAGGTGAAACTTCCAAAGCTCTTGGAAATTTTTTACTGAAATATAATCAGCAATAGGCCCAGGATTTCAAATTAACATCATCTACAATATTGAACCATGAGTGATTGAATTCTATAGATGATATTTACATGGTCCCAACAGAATGAGAGCCATAATGGAGTATTTAATCATCTGTGCCTATATTTATCCTCATAATTTTTCATCTTATTTTAACCAGATTATTAATTCATCATTTTTTATTATTAATTTTTACCTTTATGTATTTGGCAAGATGAGCAGTGGTGTATATGTACATAATAGTGTGTTTGAAAAGGTATCATGCTGCCTCTACATATAATAATTGTAATAATAGATTCCTGTACTGGCTAAATCTATTTTTATGATATTGGATGTGGCAATCATTGAGAGAATTGGCAAATGCCACCTGTAGGATTTTTGGTCCATGTTAGTGGAGGGAGGGTGGAAGAGACGATGAGTTTGTTTCCTAAGCATGAGTTAGCTGATATGTCAGTGTGTATCTTGAAAAGCAGCATACTAGCTTACTAGTTCATGTCATAGAGCATCTTTTATACCCATATAAGCTGAAATTATTCCAGTCTGATTTATTCAACTGCGATCCTCCCTCTATAAATTGTCTTAATTATTTTAATTAATTTGCCCTTTGGTATTCAAATAGCAATTAATATGATGTGGGCAGCGTGGAGTAGCAGTAATTACCGTTGGTGTCAGCGTACTGTCAGTGTTAACAATCAGCAGTAAATGTTCTTTCCTATTACCATTTCAGGATGACACAAGTAGTTGACTCTTTCTGCAAAAATTTATTTTACATCCGTCTTGGGCTGTTGCTATATTGCACTACTGGATCAGAGACTAATAACTGCAGGGGGTGAAGCATAGCCCAGAAGACCCTTTTTATATTGTAGGCTTTGAATTGTACTTTGTCCACCAGGAGGGAGCTCTGTGAATGCATGTTTACACATATAGGTTGAGGACTATTTAAATTCAGCTCTATAGCACACTGAAGTTATATTCTACATGGTGTCAAGCCCAAGAGGTGTGAAATAACAATCCCAATCGTTCGCATCTGGTGCATATTAATAGTGTGTGGGAAGGATTTTGACATGTTTCTTGCTTGTATATTGATTGGCTTAAACCTCCCATTCGACAACAATAACTTAAATTTATACAACACATTTAATTTATAGGTTGCACACAGTCTGGTTCAGCCTGAGGCACTGACCAAGGAGAGGGATGGAGTCAGTGGTGAGGGTACAGAATTGGTGGCAGGGACCAAAGAAGATTGCTTTGGTCTCCCCAGTGTTTAACTGAAGGAAATTATAGATCATGCAAGACTGGATGTTGGACTAGAGGTAATGGAGGAGTTGAAAGAGGTGGTGGAAAGGTAGAGCTCGGTGTCATCTGTGTACATGGGGAGTGTATGTACATTTACCAAAAACAAAATGCTATTTGAAAAACTGTTCTCTCTTATGACTCTGTTTCTCCATTCGTTAAAATCCTGCCAATTAACAAAATGGCAACAACCAATAAAACCCAATCAAATTTCTGTGAGCATCATGTTGGTTTCCCATTCACCTCATCATATACACCTGTAAATTAAGTTGATAATATAATGCATTAAACAATTAATAATTAGGAAAAAAATCATGAAATACCACCTGCTCAGAGCCTGAGCTCCAGGCCCTGCTTTCTCTACCCCGTCATCGAACTGGAGAGATTGCCGCTGGTGCAGAACGGCTGCCAACCCTGAATCAGGAATCTGCAAGAGCCCAGCCCCAACAATGGCTAAAAACTCAAGAGTGCTTTAGTCTGCTGTTGACATTTTTCATTTGTAAACAATTTTACAACACCAAGTTATAGTCCAGCAATTTTATTTTAAATTCACAAGCTTTCGGAGGCTACCTCCTTCCTCAGGTGAACGATGTGGAAGGAGGTAGCCTCCGAAAGCTTGTGAATTTAAAATAAAATTGCTGGACTATAACTTGGTGTTGTAAAATTGTTTACAATTGTCAACCCCAGTCCATCACCGGCATCTCCACATCATGACATTTTTCATGAGTCGAGAGTTAAACACTGAGATTCAAAACGCCTTTGGCAATTTGCAGTGTGTGTAGTGTGAGACGGATAAGGATAAGGAAAAAAAAAGTGGCATTCTAGGTGTAGAGCTTCGGTGCTGGGATTGTATGGAAATCCGGGAGTGCCCCCTCCCCCCACCAGCGTTAAACAAATGAAAATCAGGGGCATATCTGCCCTGAATTCCTGACGTGCATTCCAAGTGCGTGAAACCCTACGCCAGGAGTGCTATAGATAAAAATTTACATCATTATCTTGATTGAGCAGCCACTAAACTGACCAGAAAATCTACAGACCACTGGCAGTACATCACAGTGGTGAAGATGTCTGTCGAACAAGATTTGAATGATCAGATAATAATCACAGAGACCAGGTCAATCAGAAGACAATTACCTTCATTTTCTGATGATAAAAATTTATAATACAGACTTTAAAAAAGAAATGTACTGCTCTAATGGATGACCTCATCTCCTCTGGAGATCTCCCCCCCCCCCCCCCCCCATGGCTTCCAACCTCATAGTCTCCCAGCCCCGCACAGCCCGCTTCTACCTCCTTCCCAAGATCCACAAACAGGACTGCCCTGGGAGACCCATTGTTCCAGCCTGTTCTTGCCCCACAAAATTATTTCTTCCTATCTCGACTCTATTTTTCTCCCCTAGTCCGGTCTCTTCTGATCTACATCCGCGACTTTTCTGATGCCCTCCACCACTTTAACAGTTTCCAGTTCCTCGGTTCTAACCGTCACCTTTTCACCATGGACGTCCGGTCCTCCTACACCTCCATTCCTCACCAGGACGAATTGCAGGCTCTCTGCTTCTTCTTTGAACAGAGGCCCAACCAGTCCGCATCCAGCACCACCCTCCTCCGCCTGGCTGAATTTGTTCTTACATTGAACAACAACTTCTTTGACTCCACTGACTTCCTCCAAATAAAAGGTGTCGCTGTGAGAATCCGTATGGGTCCCAGCTATGCCTGCCTTTTTGTGGGATACGTGGAACATTCCTTGTTCCAGTCTTACTCAGGTCCCCTCCCTCACCTCTTTTTCTGGTACATTGATGACTGTATCGATGCTGCTTCCTGCTCTCACCCCGAACTGGAAAACTTCATCAACTTTGCTTCCAATTTCAACCCTTCCCTCGCCTTCAAATGGTCCATCCTTCCCTTCCCTTCCTCGACTCCTCTATCTCCATTTCTGGGAATAGGCTGTCAACCAATACCTATTATAAGCCCACTGACACCCACAGCTACCTTGATTACACTTCCTCCCACCCGCTTCCTGTAAGGACTCTATTCCCTTCTCCCAGTTTCACCGTCACATCTGTTCTGATGATGCCACCTTCCACATTAATGCTTCCGGTATGCCTTCCTTTTTCCTCAACTGAGGATTTCCCTCCACTGTAGTTGACAGGGCCCTCGACTGTATCCGTCCTATTTCCTGCACTTCTGAACTCACCCCTTCCCTTCCCTCCCAGAATCATGATAGGGTCCCCCTTGTCCTCACCTTCCACCCCACCAGCTCCACATTCAACGTATCATCCTCCGCCATTTCTGCCACCTCCAGTGTGATCCCACCACCAAACACATCTTTCCCTCCCCTCCCCTTTCAGCATTCTGAAGGGACCATTCCCTCCGCGACACCCTGGTTCACTCTTCCATCACCCCCAACACCCGCTCTCCTCCCCACGGCATCTTCCCGTGTGAGCGCAGGAGATGCAACACTTGCCCCTTCACCTCCTCCCTTCCCACCGTCCAGGGCCCCAAACACTCCTTCCAGGTGAAACAGCGGTTTACTTGTACTTCTTTCAATTTACTATACTGTATCCACTGCTCACAATGCGGTCTCCTCTAAATTGGGGAGACCAAACGCAGACTGGGTGATCGCTTTGCTGAACACCTCCACTCTGTCCGCAAGCATGACCCTGACCTGCCAGTCGTTTGCCATTTTAATTCCCCTTCCCACTCCTACTCTGACCTCGGCCCATACACTGTTCCAATGAAGCTCAATGGAAGCTCGAGGAACAGCACCTCGTCTTTCGTTTAGGCACTTTACAACCTTCCGGACTCAACATTGATTTCAATAACTTCTGATCATAACCACTGCTCCCATTTTTGTGGACAGCAAGTGCTGGTAATGGTTCTGCTGCTGCCATTCACAGCTACTCCTGACCAATCTTTTGTTTTTAACCTGTCCCATTACTACCTTCCTTGCCTTGCACCATCATCCCTTTTGTCATCTAATCTCTTTTGCTCTCTACCCAATCACAGACCTTCCCTTTTGTTCTCCCCCCCCTCCCCTCCCCTCCCCCCTCCCACCCCTCCCCCCCTCCCCTCCCTCTCCCCCTCCTCCCCCTCCCCCCTCTCCCCCTCCTCCCTCTCCTTAATAGTTTAAACATGAAACTTTATCTGAAAAAGCGATTAAAATTCATTCCCAGCTTTGTTTTCAAAATCAAAGTAAAATAAGTCAGTAATTCTCCCTGGGAGTTGCAGTGGGAGAATCATACTGAAGCATGCTGGGAAATAACTGCACATGCTCAGACTGAAACTTCCAGGGAATTACAGAGTTATAGTCCAGGTTTTTGAATGCTATTGAGATCTCCAAGTAAAAATCTTAACAAAGTACTCAAATGCACAAAAGACAATTTTAGAGGTAAGTTTATTCAGTTATTGTGAAATGTGTGATTTCAAAAAAAATATTTTGAATTATGTTAGAAGCCTTATTTTGGGCTTGTAGTTGGTTTGTTGAGAGGGGAAATGGTGGATGAAACATTTTTCAAAAAGTATTTTGAGTGTTTAATTGGTTGTAGTTATGCTCTCTATTGGTAAACTTACCAGGTTACAGAGAAATATTATCAATGCCAGGCCTATAGAAACATAGGATCTCACCAGTAGTTTGTCTGTATTTTGTTGGTACTGGATATTGCAGGAGGAAGGAAAGCTTAAAAAGCAAGACCCAAAATTGTTTTTCTCCCTTTTCCAGCTCCCCCAGCAAGAGGATCTCATTCTCTCTCATTTTCTATGCCCCATACCACAGCACCGTTGAGATAAATAAAGAAAATTAGTAATTCATTTCTTTGAGGCGGATAGCTGGACATGCATATATTGGAGTGATCACTGGTTGTATGAAGAAAACATGCATTTCTTTGTAAATTTGTTGAAGTCCCACTGAATAATGAATCTTGAAATTTATTTTTAAATCAGATACAGATACCTAGACGTGCATTGCTCCAAACGTAGGGAGACAACTGCTCGGTGCAAATAGTGATGTAGGACTTAGGAATGTTTAGAAGCCTGGTGGGTTTGTTTTGTTTATTGAGGAGGAGCAAATTATTGGAGCCAATTAATGGGTAAGTTTCTGATTTCTTTTGTGAGTTTTTGAAATGCTATTTACATGATAAATGCTGTTTTAGGGCTATTAAGTGGGGTGGTGAGGTAAAGTCATAGCACCTGTATCTTGATATTTTATTGGCTTGAATGTGATTGCTTATAATATTTTAGTGTAATGTGACTGGGGAGAAAAAAAATAAATAGGGGAGAAAGGTTTTCTTTTCCTTAATTGATTAACATCCATTCAAAGAAGAAAATTGATGGATGGGCACTACAGTCTTAGTGTTTGTTACAGACATCGAAGATTATTTCAAAGATACCACAGCTTGAGTTTTCTTCCCATAACCAAAATTGGGCCTCGATTTTCAATTAGTCATGCAGTGAAGTCAATAACATGCAATCATGTATTTAGTGCATTAGCTGTTGGTGACTTTTTAAACTTATCATCTGTCTAATTATTGTCAGTAAACAGCTTAGCAAAGCTACTTGTGTGGTAATTTCTCCACCACCAACACCCACCTGCCATTGAACCATCATGAAACTAAATTCCATTCCCTACAGTCAAAATAGAATACTCTGATCGTCCAGTAAATTGAAAACAAGACATAATGATGTGGATTCAGGTTCAATCCAGGCATGCTGAATATTTACATTTCCAGAATGAACATAACCAACCCTTTTTGAGTTAATTTCATCTCCATCTTTTTAATGCACTGGTTAATAAGAACATCAGGAATAGGACCAGGAGTAGGCCATCTGGCCCCTCAAGCCTGCTGTGCCATTCATCAAGATCATGGCTGATCTTCTACCTCAATGCCATTTTCCTGCACTATCCCCATATCCCTTGATGCCTTTAATATCTAGAAATCTATCGATCTCAGTTTTGAATATACTCAATGATTGAGCCTCCACAGCCCTCTGGGGGTAGAGAATTCCAAAGATTCACCACCCTCTGAGTGAAGAAATATCTTCTCATCTCAGTCCTAAATGGCCTATACCTTATTCTGAGACTGTGACCCCTGGTTCTAGACTCCCCAGCCAGGGGAAACATCCACCCTGCATCTACCCTGTTGAGCCCTGTCAGAATTTTGTATGTTTCAATGAGATCACCCCTCAGTCGTCTAACCTCTAGAGAATAAAGGCCTAGTCTACTTAATCTCTCCTCATACGACAATCCCTATGGCAAGTATATCCTTTCTTGGGTAGGGAGACCAAAATTGTACACAATACACAATACGTTAATGCATTTACGTATGAACATACAAAAATGTCGGGCAGGTAAAGACGAGCTGGTCCATCAAGTCTACCCCACACTCGTGTTGTCTGGAGTACCATGACTCAATACTTCATACCCACCCGCACCCCCTGTAGCCATGTAATCTCCTGGAGAGGTGAAAAAATAGAAAAAAAACAACAGAGCCTATAAGGGATAAATAAAACTCTGGAAAATTCCTCTGACCCCCTCAGGCGATTGAAACTAGTCCAGGAGATCACATGGACATTTACATAAATTGTCAGCTAGAATGCGTGGAAGTGGAAAACCCAGGCCATAAAATTTGACGCAACATTACTGCCTTCTTCTCCCTGCCGTACCTCAGATTACACAATAGCCTCTTATCTACCTGTCTTCAGTATTTGCAGAGTTCTTCAATTATTCTTAACCTTCAGCTTGCATCCCAGTTCCTGTCTGCACTTTTTTAACATGCCGGTGTGCCATTTAAAATAAACAGGTTAATGATTTTGTTAAAGCAGGCAGGAATTACTGCAAACATGTTCACTGGTGCACTAAAAATAACACACAGAGGAAACCATGTCCACTTATACCTCTGTTAATAGCACCAAATAATTCAAATAACAAGAGTTCTAACAAAGAAATGAGATGTTAAAAAGAAAGTGAGTCACATGTTATGGGTGGGGCTTTCCACTTCTGCAATTGTCACCCTGTAACTTTCATAGGAACTGGAGTAGGCCATTCACCCTCTCGTGCCTGTTCTGCCATTCGATAAGATCATGGCTGATCTGTGATCTAACTCCATATACCTGCCTTTGGCCCATATCCCTTAATACCTTTGGTTGGCAAAAAGCTATCTATCTCAGATTTAAATTTAGCAATTGAGCTAATATCAATTGCCATTTGCGGAAGAGAGTTCCAAACTTCTACCACCCTTTGTGTGTAGAAATGTTTTCTAATCTCACTCCTGATAGGTCTGGTTCTAATTTTTAGACTGTGCCCCCTACTCCTAGAATCCCCGACCAGCAGAAGTAGTTTCTCTCTATCCATCCTATCTGTTCCCATTAATATCTTTATAAACTTCGATCAGATCACCCCTTAACCTTCTAAACTCTAGCGAATACAACCCCAATTTGTGTAATCTCTCCTCGTAACTTTACCCTTGAAGTCCGGGTATCATTCTAGTAAACCTACGCTGCACTCCCTCCAAGGCCAATATGTCCTTCCGAAGGTGCGGTGCCCAGAACTGCTCACAGTACTCCAGGTGCAGTCTAACCAGGGTTTTGTATAGCTGTAGCATAACTTCTGCCCCCTTGTACTCTAGTCCTCCAGATATAAAGGCCAGCATTCCATTAGCCTTATTGATTATTTTCTGCACCTGTTCATGACACTTCAATGATCTATGTACCTGAACCCCTAAGTCCCTTTGGACATCCACTGTTTTTAACTTTTTACCATTTAGAAAGTAAAAAATATTCTTAGAGATGCTCAGGATTGAACCCTGGACCTCATACATGCGAAGCACACATTCTACCATGGAGCTACATCCCCAGACATTCTTCCCATTCACTTTAATTAGTGGAAAAATTGAGAGCTCACGAGTGCAGAAGTGGAAAACCCTGTTGAACATTTCTGAGAGCCAAGAGAACAAACATTAGTAGTCAGCATAAAATTACTTAACAGACTAGTATTTGAAATTGGCAACAAACTGCAATTTCCATTGGCCAAAATATCTACGTTATCAGCTATAAGATGATATTCAGCCTAATTGTAAAATATTAATGAATCAAATGGAGGACTAAATCAGAGACGCTGTATAAGAAATGTATTTATTATTAATCATTCACCCATGATTTGTGTGAAAGCAGCAGAGTAAATCATATTTTATCACCTTGTTTAAATCATCCAGAGCCGTAAGGTTCGATATTTGCCTTTTACTATTTGCTTGGGGTGTGAATGAACCAAGGAATACGATATTGCAGTAGCTTCTGTACACTTTGAATTATGTTTTGAAAATTCACGTAAGCTCCAACAAGGTAGTTCTTCAAGGTAGTGCCAGTTGTCAACCATGGCTCAGTGGTGGCACTCCCATTGAAGTCAGAAGGTTGTGGGATCAACTCCCACTCCAGAGACTTGAGCACAAAGTCTAGGCTGATACTCCACTGCAGTACTGAGGGGAGTGCTGCATTGTCAGAAGTGCTGTCTTTTGGACGAGATATTCAACCAAGACCCTGTCTGCCCTCTCAGGTGGATGTTAAAAATCCCATGGCACTTTGCGAAGAAGAGCAGGGGAGCAGTCCCTGCTGGGCTGGCCAGTATTTATCCCTCAACCAACATCACTAAAGCAGATTATCTGGTCATTATCTCATTGCTGTTTGTGGGATCTTGCTGTGTACAAATTGGCTACCTTGTTTCTTACATTATAACAGTGACTACAATTCAAAAAGTACTTCATTAGCTGTAAAGCACTTTGGGACATTGAGGTTGTGAAAGGTGCATTTTCAATTCAAATTTACAGAAAACCAGTCATTAAAAATGTGCTTCAATCATTCCTGCAACTATGATATGAACTTATAGTATCATAGTAGGTTGAAAGCAAAATACTGCAGATGCTGTAAATCTGAAATAAAAACAGAAAATGCTGGAGAAGAGCTCAGCAAGTCAGTTGCTGAGCTTCTCCATCATTTTCTGTTTTTATTACATAGTAGGTTGAATCTGCTTCCACCAGCCTTTCAGGCAGTGCGCTCCAGATCATTACAACATGCTGCGTAAAAAAATGTTTCTTCATGCCGCCTCTGGCTCTTTTGCCGATCACCTTAAATCTGTGTCCTCTGGATGCCGACCCTTCTGCCACTGGAAACAGTTTCTCCTTATTTGCTCTGTCAAAACCATTCATCATTTTGAATACCTCTATCAAATCTCTTCTTAACCTTCTATGTTCTAAGGAGAATAACCCCAACTTCTCCAGTCTCTCCACATAACTCAAGACCCTCATGCTTGGCACCATTCTAGCTTAATTCAATTAGTTTTTAAAACTGTACTGATATAGTATTCATTTTCAATGTTGCAAACATTTGGCCAACTGCCGGCGGGAAAAGGAAGAAAAATATTATAAGAACATAAGAAATAGGAGCAGGAGTAGGCGAATTGGCCCTTCGAGCCTGCTCTGCCATTCAATAAGATCATGGTTGATCTGATCCTAACCTCAAATCTAAATTCATGTCCAATTTTCTGCCTGCTCCCCATAACCCCGAATTCCCTTTACTTCTAGGAAACTGTCTATTTCTGTTTTAAATTTATTCAATGATGTAGCTTCCACAGCTTCCTGGGGCAGCAAATTCCACAGACCTACCACCCTCTGAGTGAAGAAGTTTCCCCTCATCTCAGTTTTGAAAGAGCAGCCCCTTATTCTAAGATTATGTCCCCTAGTTTTAGTTTCACCCATCCTTGGGAACATCCTCACCGCATCCACCCGATCAAGTCCCTTCACAATCTGATATGTTTCAATAAGATCGCCTCTCATTCTTCTGAACTCCAATGAGTAGAGTCCCAATCTACTCAACCTCTCCTCATATGTCCGCCCCCTCATCCCCAGGATTAACCGAGTGAACCTTCTTTGTACTGCCTCGAGAGCAAGTATGTCTTTTCTTAAGTATGGACACCAAAACTGTATGCAGTATTCCAGGTGCGGTCTCACCAATACCTTATATAACTGCAGCAATACCTCCCTGTTTTTATATTCTATCCCCCTAGCAATAAATGCCAACATTCCGTTGGCCTTCTTGATCACTATCATTATAGTGAGGCCCTGTCTTTAAATTTGACAGGATTTCCGCCCCCCCAGCCTTGCTCGGTTTCCCCTGCACTGCTGCGCTCCCCCGCACCCTCCCCATAAATAGCGGGGCCCATGTCTCATTTATCTTACATTCCTTTCCTTTCTCTTTTTTCATCTCCCCTCTCTTACTCTTTCTCAACCATTCTGTTTCCATCATCCTCTTCTCCTTTATTTTTCCCTCTCTCAACCCTTCTATTTCTATCATCTCCATCAATCCCTTCTTGTCTTTCTCATCAACCCCTTCCCTGCCTCCTGCCACTCTTCTCTCCGGTTCACCTAACTCTTATTCCCTTCATTTTTATCAGCCTTTCCTCTGTTCCTCCCTCTTTCTCTCATGCTCCTGGCTTTTTCCCCTCATTTCTTCTTTCTCTTGCTCCATGTGTCTCATTCCTTCCTTTCCCCTGTCTCACATTCCCCTTTGCTCTCTTTCTATCTTTACCCCTTTGCCTCTCATTCCCTGCCTCTCTCGCATCACTAGTGGCTTGTTCCTTGAACCCCAACTAGCACCTATATTCCAGGTAACAGTTTGATTACCGCCATGAAGGCGGGCAGATTTATACTTGTGGTAGTGGTAGTGCTGTTGCCCATTTGCTTCATGGATGATTTGGTTGTTTATAAGCCGAATGTAGGTTGCAAGCCCCATCTCCTAATATGATGGTGCATTCAGGCTGAAATTAATTTGTTGAGGTTGTGCTCGATTCAAAATATATTATCCAGTTGGGTCAGAATGGAAAGCCTGCTTTGCTGTGATAAATCTTTGTGTCTCATGTTGGCATTGAATTGATTGGTTCAAAGAGCTGCACTCCAGGCACAGAAGGGCTGCACTGTGGATTGGTAGATGCCAGTTCGGCATTGCTGCTACAATATATACGGTATTCACAAAGAGAGAGTACTCAGGCTGTTTTTTTTTCGGGTTTGCATTGCTGGCAGGCAGCCCCGCATGCCGGCTGCACGTATAGGGAATTTGCTGGCGTGCTATCCTTAATTTTCCGTCCACTAATTTGAATCGATGCACAAATCGAGGGCAGCATTTCACGGTTTGTGCTGTCGGCTGGTGAGATTCCATGCTGGCAGTGCAAAATCAGATAATTGGCCCTTCTCAAAAAAAAATGTTTCCTATCATCTGATCCTATCACAACTCAGATCAAGCATCACAATTCTATCAAATCATATTTTTGTAACAGGATTTTAAGGGAGAAAGAAAATTCACCAGCTTGAAAGAGAAAACTATCCAAAAAGGCATTCATCTCCCAGTGGTGTTGCATACACTAACAATGACTGTGAGTGTATTCAAGGCTGTAACATTATCTTGTAATAAAATTGCAAGAGAACACTTCACTCTTTGTAAAGAATCAACCAGCCTTTCTCTTTAGTTCAAAACCAACAACAATTGATTCTGCTTGCTGACAGACCCTGACTCTAAGCATAAATCTAGCGCTCTCTGTAATCTCATTTTAGATCTTGCTAACCTACTCCTAGGTGTTTCTTATTTTGCATACATTGTGACTGGGACCCCAAGCTTACAGCGCCCTCATTTATAAAACACTTGAACACAGCCATTACTGCAGACCTTGTCACTATCCCTGAGTTACTGATGATGAGTATTCACTCATGTTATCTGAATGTGACATCACTGCCCATGAAGACCATGGCATTAACCATGGCCCACACGAAAGCTCAACCATCACTTTATAATGATGGAGGCAGCTTTCCTACATAACCACTATCTGCATAGATGCTCCCAAATTCCACAAGCATGACAACAGTTTCCAAAGAGGACTGTATTGGTATGAAGTCACTGTGTGGTGTATCAAATTAAATTGTGTATGGCATTTCAGTCTCATTTAGAAATTGGCATCCTTATAGTTAATCTGATGATCTGATGAACTTTTTCAAAGAACACGAACATTGGAGCGGGAACAACTGCTGCAGGGCCAGCTTCATTTAGGAGCATAGGAACAGGAGTAGGCCATTCAGCCCCTTGAAACTGTTGCACCATTCAGTTAGATCATGGCTGATCTGTATCTTACCTCCATCAACCCGCCTTGGTTCCGTCACCAAATTAAAATGATGGTCGGCAGATCCATGATTTCCTGAGATGGGCTCCCTGTGAGCACCACTCCCCGCTGGGAGTGAGTTGATCACAAAATCACTCCTCATAGGAGTTACTTACACAACATTGACCTTTCCTGTCAGTGTATACCTGGGTGTGTACAATTATACAACAGAAATCTTATGAATACGGAATTAATGTAACTGCGACAGTTAACTTCATCTAATAAGTAACCGCAGTTTGCTTTATGGAGAGGAAGTTCCGATTTTTTTTGCTGAAATTAGCCACACATTATACACGTTCTGACAACAATAGAGTCAACTTACAAGAAATCTTTGACACTCTGACTAATCCAGGAGTGAATGAGGATTCTGACAGTACAAAAGCAGCATGAATCATGTTTTGCTCAAGAAAGCAAAAGGTATAATTAAAAAGCCACAAATTGCAGCCAAGAAATTAAAAATATTAAGCTGTGGAAATCGAGGCAAAAGGCCAAAAATCTCAGGGTGTCATTCCTATGGTCTGTATATGAAGGTGAGCATCCAACAAAAGGAACATAAAATCAGCCCTGTGTGAAAATGATTCATTTTTACACAGCTGTCACTCATTTTAAAAAAAAAAGCATGATTTGAAAAAAAAAAGAGATTCGATGAAATCGCAGAAGCAGGACAGCAAACAAAAGGATAAAATTCACAAGATTATTTTTTCCAAAAGGCGTTATTGTAACACTGGCATTTAACCCATTTATTGTAATGGCTATTTAAAAATATACCCAACCCAACCAGAAAAGTACCATATAGCTGACAGTGGTTCAGGAGAAGAGATGTATTTCTTTAATGAAAAACGGGTGAAAAGGTGACCTCTGTGTCAAATAAAGATGCAACACGTGTGCGACAAATTGGAGGTATATCAGTGAAAACACAAAATTGATTCTGGGTGCTGATGAGTGCAGCTTCAAGGAAATTGAGCAGACTCTTGGTTCAGAGCTGACCCTATGGAAAACACCTGCGTTGGTGGTCAGTAACTTCATAGTAGCAATAAAAACAGAAGACAGTATGACTAGTGAAATATGCATCATAAAGGAAAATGCTGGATCTCTTGTAAGGAGCTTGTGAGTCACAGTTGTTGAATACAAGTGATGGGCGAAATAAAGTGAAAGGAAAACAACATTTTTGATGAAATGAGCAGAGAATTTCCAAAAGTTTTCAAAGAATGCTTAGGAATGTGAAAATGAAATCCGATCGATGAACGCATACAGCATGTCACACAATGATTTAGAATATTCCCATTACCTCTCAAAAAAAATCCAAATGAAATAGTAGAAAATGATATCATGGAAGATGCTGGAGGTGCAGCCTTTGGGTGTCACCAGTAGTAGCTGTACCAAAAACCTGGGAATCCTAATGATTTCTGATTATGTGTGTACATGCAATTCTGCAAAGTAATCAAACAAGAATGACATGACTATCCAAAAAAACTAGATGAAATCATCACAGAGCAGGCCTTGAATACAGGGTGTCGCCAAGGCATGAAGAGGAAGTCGTTGCTTTGTGAAAAGTGTGGTTCTGTGGCACTGTTGAGGAAACTGAAGTTCCGTATGGAAAAGAAATATGGGCTGATGATTTACTATTGCCCATTTTGTGCTACTGCCCAAGGTCAAGTTCAACCCCATTGTCCTTACACTCCAATGCAGTACTGAGGGAGTGCTGCACTGTCGGAAATGCCATCTTTTGGATGAAACGTTAAACCGAGGTCCTGCCTGCCCTCTTAGGTGCACATAAAAGATTCCATGGAAATATTTCGAAAAAGAGCAGGGGAGTTCGCCCCGGTGTGATGGCCAATAATTATCCTTCAGCCAACATCACTAAAACAGATTATCTGATCATTATCACTTTGCTGTTTGTGGGTCCTTGTGCGCAAATTGGCTGCCACGTTTCCTACATTGCAACTGTGACTTTGTTTCAAAACATTTTGTTATGTGAAGGCTATAAAAGTGCAAGTTGTTGTATATGACAAAGTGACTGGAGTGCAATTCCCAATTTGGTAAGTTGGTAGTTAAGTTTTGATATCCAGAAGAACAAAATGAACGTGTTTGGGGAAAGGAGGGATGTAATGTCTCAGTGTTCTGTGCAGATGTACCCAGCGGGGGGATGTTAAATCTAGATGTGTTTGGTGAACTGTGTGGAATGTAAAAGATCAGCAAGTTAGGAAATGGTTGCTAACAAAAACGCAAATACATTGATTTTGTAAAAGGAGTGATATTGCTTTAATTTCATTTGACCCACTTTCACATGTGCAACATTGTTGGTCGATGAAAAGAGAAGGATCTGCAGGTTCCATGATAATTTTAACAAGGCACTGTCTCCTTCAAATAGTGTTACCAGGAGCTGAATTGAAAACAACGCCCTTCCATTTCAAACAAAAGGTTTTCTTTCTGGCACCATTTTAAAATCCTTTGAAACAAACACTTTTGTTCAACTCCTGAGAAGGTAACATCTGTGTATCAGTTAAGGTGGAATGTGCAGAGCTGAACTAATTTATAATAAAGACGGGATGAATTCCTCAAATCTGTTTTCATTAAAATAAGGTCACACATTCTAGAAGTCTCATTATCCAATAGAAAATGATTTATATCGATGACTAATTAACAGAATAGATAAATTATGCTTAAAAAAGAGATTGGGAGCTTGGCTGAGAAAAAGTTAACATTCTGAGTTTGTATACATCAGTGCGCACATTAATCTGTCCCTTTTCTGACCTTTTCCTGATCAGTGTAGAATAGAAGTAATTGGAATTCTAATAGTTCATTACTTAAAGATTTGGATATAGTCAAATGCTTACAGGTTCATCAAGGCATCAATTTGAACATAATTAAACATTGTGATGCCACAAAACTGGACTATTTTACAGGGGCATGCAGTTCAAATATAATCACACAACTCCTGCTGATCAAGTCAGAAATATGAACTCTTTTTCAGTTAATGTTAATTTGATGTTGCATTATATGTATGAAGAAGTTCCTATTAAGTACAGCACTGAAACCAGAGCGTGGAGCACCATGGGAGAGGCCTGAGAAGATTTAAAAAGAACGGCAGCAGCAGAATCGGCAGCACCGCGGGAGAGGCTGAGGAGAAGATTGAGAAAAAGCGGTGGCAGCAGAATCGGCAGTGCAGAGCACCGTGAGAGTGGCTGAGGAGAAGATTTAAAGAGCGGCAGTGGGAGCAGAATGGTCTCCCTGTAAAAGGGTGAAATCAAAATCAAAAAATTAACAAGAAGTGACGTCACAGGACAGCAGGTAGGCAGTTGACTGGTGAGTATTACTGCTTGTTTTTGCTCTCCAAGCTCGGGCAGTGGTTTAAACTAAGAGCTGGAAAACTATAACTTGCTATTACTTTATTAAATTAATAATTTAAACTAGATAAACTAATTAGTTAATAAAGCTAAAAATAACTAGTGAATAAAAACTTGAACTAATTTAAATATATAAATCAAGTTTGGATGTGGATGACAGGACAGGTGGTGTATCATAACTGCAGCATGTGGGAGTTGATGGAGACCAGCGAGATCCCCGGCAAACCACACCTGCAGTAAGTGTCTGCAACTTGAGGAACTTCGGCTCAGAGTTATCGAGCTGGAGTCCGAGCTGCAGATATTGCGATGCATCAGGGAGGGGGAGAGTTATCTGGACGTTTTGATCCAGGAGGCAGTCACACCCGTTAGGTTATGTAATAGTTTAGATTTGGTCTGTAGTCAGGGACAGGAGGATGTGACTGTGATACAGGCAGTGATGGAGGAGCCTCAGCCTTTGACCTTGTCCAACAGATACGAAGTATGTGCTACTTGTATGGATGAGAACAAAGACTGCAGGAAGGATGGGCAATTTGACCATGGCACCATGGTACAGGAGGCCATTCAAGTGGGAGGAGTAAAAAGGAATGTGGTAAAGGATAGTACAGTCGGGGATAGACACTGTGTTCTCTGCAACCGTGACTGAGAGTCCCAAAGGCTGTGTTGCCTGCCCGATGCCAGGGTTAAGGATATCTCCTCATGGCTAGAGAAGTACTTGGAGCACGAGGGGAAAGATCCAGTTGTCGTGGTCCATGTAGGAACCAACTACATAGGTAGATCTAGGAATGAGGTTCTGCTGAGGGCGTTTGAGGAGTTAGGGTCCAAATTAATACGCAAAACCTCAAAGGTAATAATCTCTGGATTACTACCTGAGCCACATGCAAATTGGCATAGGGACAAACAGATCAGAAACTTATATGCATGGCTCAAAGAGTGATGTGGGAGACAGGGGTTTTGATTCATGGGGCACTGGCACCAATACTGGGAAAAGAGGGAGCTGTTCTGTTGGGACTGATTGCACTTAAATAAGGCTGGGACCAGTATCCTTGTGAATCGAATAACTTGGGTGGTATATAGGGCTTTAAAAAAGCTGGGGTGGGGGGGGGAGGTTATGGGGAGGCTCAGGTAAGGGTAACTTTGTAAATCTAAAGAGAAAAGTCAAGGCTGTAGAGCAGTGTAGCAATTTGGGTAAAGATAAGCAGGTGTGTCAGGAATGGTCAGAAAGTTTAACAGTAATAGTGCATCAGTGAATAAGGTCATGTCAGGGAAAAATAGCAAAAAGTTAAAATTAGAGGCACTTTATCTCAATGCACGAAGCATTCGTAACAAGATAGACGAATTAATGGCACAAATAGAGATAAATAGGTTTGATTTAGCAGCCATTACTGAGACATGGTTGAAAGGTGACCATGGTTGGGAACTAAATATTCAAGGGTACTCGACTTTTTGAAAAGACAGACAAAATGGAAAAGAGTGGGGGGGGTAGCCTTGATTAATAAAGGTTGACATAAAGACAGTCGTGAGAAAGGATCTTGGATTGGAAGATCAGGAAATCGAATCGATATGGGTGAAGATAAGAAATAACAAGGGGCAGAAAATACTGGTGGGATTAATTTATAGGTCCCCTAACAGTAGTTATAGTGTTGGTCAGAGTATTAAACAAGAAATAAAAGGAGCTTGTAACAAAGGTAATGCGATAATCATGGGGCACTCTAATCTTCATACAGACTGGATAAATCAGATTGGCAAAACTGGTTTGGAGGACACGTTCATGGAATGCATTCAAGTCAGTTTCCTAGAACAATGTGTCATGGAACCAACCAGGGAACAGGCCATTTTAGATCTTGTCTTGTGTAATGTGACAGGGTTAATTAGTAATCTCATAGTAAGGGATCCTCTGGGGAAGAGTGATCATAATATAATAAAATTTCATATTGATTTCAAGAGTGACTGTGTACTTAAGTTCGAAATGAGAGTCTTAAACTTAAACAAAGCCAATTACATAGGTATGAGGGGTGAGTTGGCTAAGGTTGATTGGGAAATTAGATTAAAAGATATGACGGTAGATAAGCAATGGTGAACATTTAAAGAAATATTTCATAATTCTCAATGAATATACATTCTATTGAGGAATAAAAACCCCACGGGTAAAGTGATCCATCTGTGGCTAACTAAAGAAATTAAGGATAGTATTAGATTAATAGAAGAGGCTTATAATGTTGCCCAGAAGAGTAGTAAGCCTGAGGATTGGGTGAGTTTTAGAAAGCAGCAAAGGATGACCAAAAAACTGATGAAGAAGGAGAAAATTGAATATAAGAGCAAACTAGCAAGAAATATAAAAACAGATTGTAAGACATTCTACAAGTACGTAAAGAGGAAGAGAGTAGTGAAAGTGAACATGGGTCCCTTAGAGGCAGAGACAGTAGAAATTATAATGGGGAATAAGGAAATGGCAGAGAAGTTAAACAAATATTTTGTATCCGTCTTCACAGTAGAAGACACAAACAAAATACCAGAAATAATGGAACCAAGGGTCTAATGCGAGTAAGGAACTTAGTCGTTAATATTAGTAAAGAAAAAATACTGGAGAAATTAATGGGACTAAAAGCCAACAAATCCCTTGGATCTAATGGCCTATATCCTAGTGTTCTAAAAGAGGTGGCTGCAGAGATAGTGGATGCATTTATTGTGATCTTCCAAAATTCCCTAGATTCTAGAATGGTCCCAGTGGATTGGAAGGTAGCAAATGTAACACCGCTATCTAAGAAAGGAGGGAGAGAGAAAATAGGGAACTATAGGCCAGTTAGCCTGACATCAGTAGTAGGGAAAATGGTGGAATCTATTATCAAGGTTGAGGCAGCGGGGCACTTAGAAAATCATAATATGATTAGGCAGAGTGAACATGATTTTATGAAAGGGAAATCGTGTTTGACAAATCTACTGGAGTTTTTTGAGGATGTAACTATCCAGGTAGATTAGGGAACCAGTGGATGCAGTATATTTGGATTTTCAAAAGGCATTCGATAAGGTGCCACACAAAAGGTTGTTACACAAGGTGAGGGCTCGTGGGGTTGGGGGTAATATATTAGCATGGACAGAGAATTGGTTTACGAACAGAAAACAGAGAGTAGGAATAAACGGGTCATTCTCAGGTTGGTAGGCTGTAACTAGTGGGGTGCCGCAAGGTTCAGTGCTAAGGATTTGTGATCGTGAAGGGTAAGTACAAGAGTGTCTGACAGACTGTCATGTTTTTCATTTGTATTTGGTTTTTGTTAAAGTCACATTAAATGTTATCATTCTCACCACTACTGCCACGCCTTGCCATTCTTGACTGGCTTTTGTGATAGCGCCCTTTCATGTGCTTCGTCATGAAAGGCGACACTTCATGCCACCCAGTGGGTCACTTTACAGTGGGTGTATGTGTAGTTGCACTGTTTTGTGTAGGGTTGGCGGGGTGCACTGTTGTTGGCGCTGCTCTTTTCAGGTGGTGTGAGGACTGGACTCTTCTCACTTTCTGATCTTACGAGAACCGTTCATATATAAGTGATTCCCTGGCCTCACGAGCAGCCAGGCCAGCCGCTGCTCTGCCCATGGGTTCATCCTCCTGCTGCTGCTGCTCCTGCTCTTTCTCAATGTGGATGGCAGATGTGGATGCTGGATGAGGGCATGGGACCTCATCAACTGGTACCCCTCCAACAATGCACTCAAGAAGGTTGCCTCACACCAGGCCATTAAGGCTTGACACCACCCCCTTAATTTCCTGCATGTCAGTAGGCAGTACTCCGTCTGAAGGTTCAGTTGGAACCACTGCAGCGCCGCCTCCATATAAATGAGGGGGAACAAGAAATTTGGGCATTATCACTTGGTTTTAGGGGAAGTGCTTTCCTGGGGGTACAATCCACCCATTTTGTCCCAGTGCAACTGATCCCCAGCAAAATTCACCCTAATATCTTTTGATATTTCATTTATTCTTTTATAAATATAGTATATGGTCTTTATTTGCATCTTGCTGTGCAAGTTTAACACTAAGTCACATTGATTCTGCCACTATCCTTCATTACATGTATTATAAAAACTTCAACCCAGCTGATTGTAGTCTATAGACCAACAAAAGATCCTGCAGAATTCCATCATATGAAACACGACAAGAAAACATCTAGGTTAAAAAAGTGGAATTGTGGGTGCTTATGTTCATATTCAAGCATATTTTAGACAGCTGTTGTCAGTGAAATTATACAGTCATTGATGAGTAATCCCTCATTTGCTTTTTGGTTCTTCTTCATATGAGAGTTCCCTTTAGGCTGTTTTTAATTCTACTCTGTTGTCCAAAGTCAATGCACCAATTTTTTGGTAAAAGTTTATATAAGGACTCAGTTTCAATAGTCTTGCAAATTTTAGCTCATTTTGTTGTAATTACCGAATGAATTGTCAAAATGAGGGTAATTGCCAAGGGTGCACATTTATGTTTTTCTCTCTGTAGTTAATAGCTCCATAATTGATACTTGTCACAAATTGTACTGTACAAGAAAAGATCTGTGGAAAATTGTTTTCTCAATGTAAGCGTGAAGTACCTCCGTTTATCAAGTCAACTTGGTTACAGAAAGGTTGAGAGTTTCTTTTCATTTGTTGGTTAATTGATGTGGAAATCACGACTGCCTTACTTTCACCACATTGTAAAAACATTGACAACTATCCTAACTGTACACCACCAGATATGGTATGCGATATTTGCAATATTGTTTGCAGTTTTGGCCACCTTGCCTTCAAAAGAACATCGAAGGTTCAATTCACCATCACCTCTGAGTCAGAAGGTCGTGGGTTCCAGTCCCAGTCAAGAACCTGAGCACATAAGGCTGTGGATGTTGGGTCAGTTGAAGCTTTCAAGATTGAGATCGATAGATCTTTGTGAGGCTAGGGTATTAAGGGATATAGATCAAAGGCAGGTAAATGGAGTTGAGGTACAGATCAGCCATGATCTAATTGAATGGCGTAATAGACTCAAGGGACTGAACGGCCTGCTCCTGTTTCTAGTTCATATATTCTTATGATCTAGGCTGAGACTTCCGTTCTATACTGAAGGAGTAATGTATTGTTAGAGATGCTATCTTTTGCATGAAATGTTAAACTGAGGCCTTGTTTACCTGTTCAGGACACTATTTGAAGATGAGCAAAGGGCTCTCTTGGTGTCCTGGCTGACAATTATTTTGAAGCGCAGCACAACCAAAACAAATTAACTGGTCATTCATCTCATTACTCTTTGCAGGCCCTTGCTCTGCACAAATTAGCTGCTGTGTTTGGCTACAAAACAATAGAAACTGCACTTCAAAATTAAGTAATTTGTTAGTTGTGAATTGCTTTAGGACTTCCTGAGGGTGTGAAAAGTGCCATGTAAATAGAAGTCATTTCTTTGTTTAAACAGTAATTGCCCAATTAGAAGATGTGCACACTAAATTGAGAGGATCAGAGATGAGAAGAGATGTTTGTCCCACACAAGAGCAATAAATATGTAGATTAGTTTCCAATCAAGAGTAAGCAAATTCCAGGATATCTGTCTCACATTACAGTCTACATCATTGAACCCTAATTAGTGTTAATTAGCTAGTTTAAAAAGGAGCTGGGCAAATAAAAGGCTATGAAGCATTTGTAGGTTATAGAGGTAAGTGAAGACACCGAAGAGACTATAAACATGCCACCCTGTAGATTGAAATTAATTAGGGTTGAATAATGTAGGTTGTAGTGATATCAGGGGTTTTCACCCAATTGCCTTATAAGGGGAAAAAGATCAGATTACTCTTTGAAGTTTTACCTGTGGTTTCTTTCATTCTTCAGAAGATTAAGTTATTTGGGGAAATATGGATTCTTATGAATGCTGTAGTCTACTTCTAAGTAAAGAAAATCAATTTTCATTTCTATCTAAGCTGCAGCAGGATATTTAAGCTCCATCTCTTGCTTTTGCAATACATGGCTGAGAATAAAAGACAACAGTAACAAAGCCATGATGGCATATAGCAATCGCTTTACCTGCCAATTCAATACATCATTCTATCTGAGAGCATAGAAAGTGGTTGTTGTGGCAATAAGTTCACTTGACTGCAACAAATAAAAATTCATTGAGATTAATCAGTCCACGGTAGGTCTCAAACGTGCATTTTGTGACTTTGTAGACAGCATGAATTGAACATCGGACCTTTCGCCCTGTATGGCTTAGCTACTAACTGGCTAAAATCATTGAACCGCTGGAGAACTAACTCTTCTTCCGACTGTTTATTTTATCATTCTTGTAATTTATTAATTATAATTATAGTAGTCTCATTGTGACAGACATTCTAAAATGTATTTCAAATGAAACAGGTCAAGCTTTTCATAAAAAAAAGGTAATGCATAAATATTGCTAATTAGTCTTTCATGTCCCCCTACAGATCCAATACTTCCCTACAATTGTCAACCATAGACTTGAAACTGCTATAGCTGCCCCAATGGTACATTTATACCACCGTAACTGGTGTGAGCTACAGTATAGTTTCAAGTATGCAGTGCCTTGTTTCTGCTGCCTGGCTTGAATTGCAATTCTTCAGCTCAAGAGAGAGCTCCACACTTGTGTGGTTACAGCCATGCCCAACAATGAAAATTTGAATATTTCGAGAGCACAAGTAAGGGTGTTCACACACTCCAAACCTTTAAATCAATTCCAGGTAGGTTTAAAAACTATTAAGAGTGTTCAAGGTACCTCTTCAGCACTTTTTAAACCAGCTTTGACAACACTTTGGAATGACATTCCAAGTAAGGTGAGACTACTTCCTGCAGTGGGTCTCACAACACTTCTTTCTGGATCTGGATGGACTTTGCAGCAATAGGAACATAAGAGCAGGAGTAGGCCATTCAGCCTCTCGAGCCTATTACGCCATTCAATTAAATCATGGCTGATCCGTACCTTAACTCCATCCACCAGCCTTGGTTCTGTAACCCTTAATACCCATGCCTAACAAAAATCTATCAATCTCAATTTTGAACTTTTCAATTGACCTAGCGCCAACAGCTTTTTGGGGAAGAGAGTTTCAGATTTCCACTACCTTTTTTACGAAGAACTGCGAGCAGTCTAGCTCTAATTTTAAGCTTGTGCCCCCTTGTTCTGGACTCCCCTATGAGAGGAAATAGTTTCTCTCTATTTACCCTCTATCTATCTGATCAAGTTGCTGTATAAATGCAATTTTAGACTGTTTCATAGAATGGTTACAGTGCAGAAGGAGGCCATTCGGCCCATCAAGCCCATGCCGGCTCTTTGAGATTGATAGGTGAGTCACCTTGCAGCACTCTTATGTGGGTGTAGGTTACCCACAACTCTGTTGATTGGATAGTGCTGCATGCTGCAGGAGTAAAAAGGGAAGAACAAAGATACAGTAATGAGGGCCAGATTTCCAAGTTTACATGTATCCAAAGGCATCTTCAGAACACTGCCCTTCTATTGAAGGGCCCTGAGACTTTTCAGTATATGACCCTTCAACCCCACCCTCAGTGTAATATGTTTCAAGCTGAATAATTAGGTTAAGAAAATCAAGCACATCAAAAGCACAAGCTTATATTATTGTTTTACTGAAATTCAGCAACATTCTAGTATGAAATGTGCTGTAATTTCATTTCCATTTCCAATATTTATGCAATTTTCTGGCAGTGAATTGTTAATTCTTCTTGGATTGTATTAATGGATTTCTGAAGAATCAATACTTGTACAGATTTTGAAAAATATTAGCTTTGTTATTTTTGTTGGTGTATGCTTTGTCTCCTGTAAAACTGCACTCACTTTGTTTCACTCTCCTGTGCACCTCTTTAAGCTTCCCAGGGCTACTTCAGTGCCTCAGGCAATGTTTATATTATGCCTTTAGAGTGAAACTGATATGAAACCAAGGTCTTGAAGCGAACAGTTGAGCCAATCTAATACCACCAATATAACTGCAGAGTTGAGCACATGGTCACTGTGCTAGAAAGTGGATTATTGAGGCTCAATAACAACTGAATAACAAAGGTCCATTACTTTTAAGCACTTCTAGCAACTTTCCTTCAAGGAATTTTTCAGCAGTTGATTATTATTTTGAAAGGCTGCCCTTCCGATTCAGAGTCCCCACTCTAGGGGAGTGTGAATCGGAGATTTAATGACCTGTGCTCTGCTGAGAAGGACTGGGAGCAAAGCCTAACAGAATATACCTGAGTTCCATTTTGCCTGAAGGTACATTTTCAATGCAACTCCCAGGCTTTATGTATTTGTTCAAATTTAATCTCATAATAGCTGTCTGCTGACTAAAAAGAATGTAGGGCTGAGTGATCAAATGTGAATGAATGTTTAGTTTAATGTTGCCATACAACATTTACATCTGCACTCTTTAAAATATTGATATTTTACCACACTTTGTGCAAACAAAGCACTGGGGTTCATATCTAAAGGAACAGAATTGAAAAGCAGGGAAGTTATGTTGAATTTGTATAGAACCTTGGTTAAACCACACTTGGAGTAATGTGCACAGTTCTATATAGAGGCACTGGAGAAGGTGCAAAAAAGATTTACAAGGTTGCTACCAGAACTGAGAGGTTATAATTAGCAGGAAAGACTGAACAGGCTGGGGCTCTTTTCTCCAGAAAAGAGAAGGCTGAGGGATGACCTAATAGAGGTCTTTTAAATAATGAAGGGGTTTGATAGGGTAGATGTCAAGAAGATGTTTCCACTTGTATGGTGTACAAAACTCGGGGCCATAAATATAAGATAGTCACTAATAAATCCAATAGGGAATTCAGGAGAAACTTCTTTACCCAGAGAGTGGTAAGAATGTGGAACTTGCTACCACATGGAATAGTTGAGGCGAATAGCATAGATGCATTTAAGGGTAAACTAGATAAGTACATGAGGGAGAAAGGAATAAAAGGTTATGCAGGTAGGGGTAGATGAAGTAGGGAGGGAGTAGGCTTGTTTTTTTTTATATTCGTTCACGGGATGTGGGCGTCGCTGGTGAGGCCAGCATTTATTGCCCATCCCTAATTGCCCTCGAGAAGGTGGTGGAGAGCCGCCTTCTTGAACTGCTGCAGTCCGTGTGGTGACGGTTCTCCCACAGTGCTGTTAGGAAGGGAGTTCCAGGATTTTAACCCAGCGACGATGAAGGAACGGCGATATATTTCCAAGTCGGGATGGTGTGTGACTTGGAGGGGAACGTGCAGGTGGTGGTGTTCCCATGTGCCTGCTGCCCTTGTCCTTCTAGGTGGTAGAGGTCGCGGGTTTGGGAGGTGCTGTCGAAGAAGCCTTGGCGAGTTGCTGCAGTGCATCCTGTGGATGGTACACACTGCAGCCACGGTGCGCCGGTGGTGAAGGGAGTGAATGTTTAGGGTGGTGGGTGGGGTGCCAATCAAGCGGGCTGCTTAAACACTGTGGAGCATAAACACTGGCATAGACCAGTTGGACCGAATAGCCTGTTTCTGTGCTGTAAAATCTATGTAATTTTATGGATTGGCCTAGATTTTCTAACTGGCATTACACTTTGAGCAAATTCAGTGTCTGAAGTACATATTTTTTTGGGTGTGAGCTGCATAACAATTTGGGCTTTCTCCCAAGACTTCTAATGTTTGTTCGCTATTTAAAAAATTCGATAGTCAGATTTCCTTTTCCAACGAACTGAAACTTGCTCTCTTATGTGTGATGTTGCACTGGTTACTTTCTCTCCTGTATGTTGCAATCCTAATATTCCTCTTTGCTACCCTTAATTCACTGGCATTATTTATTTAAATTAAAGATTTCCCCATGTCCATTCACGTTGCATGTTTGCTGCCACCCTGTGCCCGAGCCCCTACCAACATTCTTTTCTTCTTTTCCTTTTTGGCTACCATGGGCCTTACTCTACTTTCTTCTCCTTCTCTCATCTACTGTGCCTCCTTTTTCCTCCCACTTCTCCAGTACCATGTCCTCCTCGATCCTTCCTCCCATTTGACAATACTCCCTGTCTGCCATGCCAGGCTCATGTTCCTCGTAAATGAGCCCCTGTTCTCCCTCTCACAGTGCTCGTCTTGAGCAGCAATCTCAGTTACTCCACCACTGCTCCCAGTGGCCATCTCTGTGGTTTAAATTCTCAACCTCCTCCCCATTCCACTCACCCCTCATTTGCTTCTCACTCTGACCCTGCCTGTAGAGCCAAGATCACACTGCCTTCCAGAATCTTCAGTCATTCATGAACAAGACCCTTGCCATCCACTATCTCATCAGAGGTGAATGAATTGACATCCTGACACTAACATCAACTTGGCTTACAGCTGGCAACTCCTATACCCTCACAGAGGCCTCACTGCTTGGCTATATATTCCGTCATTTGCTCGTCTCAAAACACCAGGGCGTTGTGTGACCCCAGTCTCAACATGGCCTCTCCCCATGCTCTTCTAGTACCTTTTTTGGCCACCACAATAAAATGGCAGGACTATGGAATAGTTACTTAGTCTCCCTGGTAAATACGGAGCCAAACAAGATGGGCAGGACATTAGAAGAAGAGATCGAAAAAGATATTAAAACATTTAAGATAGAAAGACGGGAGATAATTGATAAAATAATCAAACTTAGTGAGGATAAGACCCCTGGTCCAGATGGATTGCATCTGCGAATGTTAAAATAAGTTAAGGAGGAGATAGAAGAGGCACTATTCACTAGAAAAGGGAATTATGTCAGAGTACTGGCGGACAGCTAATGTTATTCCTATATTTAAATAGGGAGAAAGAACAAGTCCAGGGAACTATAGACCAGTTAGCTTAATGTCGGTGGTAGGAAAAATAATGGAAACTTTACTCAAAAATGTAATAGAAAAACATCTAGAAAATGAAAATATAATAAAGAATAGTCAGCACGGATTTCAGAAGGGGAAAATCATGCTTTGCCAACCTTATTGAATTCTTGGAAGAAGTAACAGAAAGAGTAGACAAGGGTAACGTGGTAGAATTAATATATTTGGATTTTCAAAAGGCCTTCAGTAAGGTACCGCATTGTAGACTCGTGGCTAAGGTCAGAGCATGTGGAGTCAGGGAACAGGTAGCAGAATGGATAGCAAGCTGGCTACTAAATATACAACAGAGAGTAGGGGTCAAGGATAGCTACTCAGACTGGCAAAAGGTGGGAAGTGGTGTTCCACAAGGATCGGTGCTGGGGCAACTATTGTTCACAGTTTACATGAACGATTTGGATTCGGGAATCAGAAGTACAGTTTCAAAATTTGCAGATGACAAAAATTTGGGGTATAGTTAATACAAAGGAACAATGCATCAAAATGCAAGAGGACATTAATAAACTTGCAGAATGGGCATGTAATTGGCAAATTAATTTCAATGTAGATAAGTGTGAGGCGGTGCATTTTGGTAGGAAGAATAAGGGGGCCACGTACTGCTTGTATTAAAGAGTCTAAATGGGGTAGAGGAGCAGAGGGATCTGGGGGTACAGATACACAAATCTCTAAAAGTAGTGACGCAGGTTAATAAGCCCATAAAAAAGACAAATCGAGCACTAGGGTTCATTTCTAGAGGGATAGAATTGAAAAGCAAAGACATTATGTTAAACTTGTTAGACCACACTTGGGGTATTGTGCACAGTCCTGGTCTCCATATTATAGAAAGGATATAGAGGCATTGGAGAGGGTGCAAAAAAGATTCACAAGGATGATACCAGAACTGAGAGGATATCCTTATCAGGAAAGGCTGAACAAGCTGAAAGGCTCTTTTCTCTAGCAAAGAGAAGGCTGAGGGGTGATCTGATAGAGGTCTTTAAGATAATGATAGGGTTTGATAGGGTAGACGTAGAGAAAATGTTTCTGCTTGTGGGGGAGTCCAAAACTAGAGGTCATAAATATAAATTAGTTGCTAATAAATCCAATAGCGAATTCAGAAGAAATTTCTTCACCCAGAGAGTGGTAAGAATGTGGAACGCGCTACCACAAAGAGTAGTTGAGGCAAATAACATAGATGTATTTAAGGAGCAGCTAGGTAAGTACATGAGGGAGAAAGGAATAGAATGGTATGCTGAAAGGGTTAGGTGAAATAGGGAGGGAGGAGGCTGGTCTGGAGCATAAATGCCGGCATGGACCAGTTGGGCTGAATGGCCTGTTTCTGTGCTGTAGTTTCAATGTAATTCGATGTCATCATTTTCTATCACTCGGGCCTCTCATTCAAAAACTTCATTGCTTATCACCCACCAAGCTTACATTGACTTCCTTGCTGAAATGCCTTCCCTTCTTGCCTCTTATAGCCACCGCTCTGAATGACTCCTCATCCTCAGTGATTTCAATCTACACCTCAACTTCCCTAGTCTGTGCTTCTCAGAATTCATCACCCTCCGGTCCTCCCTCAAGCCTTGACCTAAACTCTCTCACTATATCCTTGGTTATCCTCTCAACCTTGTCATCTCCTGTGGCCTCTCTGGATTTGAGGTCTCGATCACCGACAAGGCTATCACTGATCACTTTCTCATCAACCTTTCCACCCACATCCAATCCCAGTATTATTCCCATTCACCCATGGGGAAAAAACTCTGCTCCAGTTCTGTCACTAACTCGCTTATAAATTCCCAACTCCCTTTGCCCAATTCCACTGCTGTCATTCTGCTTAATTGCATTCTCCTCTCTCTTTGGTGCCCTTCTTCTCACCACCCTTTTTGCTCCCCCGATACAGTCCCGAAGTTAAAGTGGTGCAAACTCAAAAGAATACCCTGCACACAATTATCTTAATCATCAATTGACAGACGTCATGCATTTCCATGCCTTACTCCCCTTAGCCAAACCTGCCTATCACTCCAGGATTATTCTAGAGGGCATGGACAATTCTTGGCTCCTTTTGTCCATGAACCAATGCCTCCTTAAACTCTTCTCCACAATCCCTCCATCCTTGACACTGGCAATGAAATTCATGTTTTTATTAACAAACACATCAAAGAAATTTAAAGGGTGTGGCTTATTAATCTGTTATCTTCAAAAAAGGGGATGTACGATGAATAAAAAGAACTCCTAAACTTTAAGGCAACAGTGACCTTCTTGATTGTATTTCCCCCACTGTTTCCCCAATTGAGATCAGTAACTTAAGCCTACACGAAGCACTGACTCTGGGAATTTCTTGATCCGGATGGCTCAACGTCAAAATACACTGCAGTTACTCAGCAAGCCATTGGGCAAGCATTGCATTTGTTCTCAAGAAAAGAAAAATCTCCTTGACTGTTAAACCAAACAATGGCAGCTTCATCACATTAAAGGGAACTCCCAGGCTTCCAAACTACTTACAATTTAGTGCACAGACTATTCCTCATGAATCTCAGAAATTTACTTCAGTGAGATTATTAGATAAAATGAACCAAACCCCTACTGTCCTCCTTATCCCCACTCGAATGGAGAGGTTGGTCCAGATGTTGCATGTTAAATTGCTATTTATGTATGAGCTCTATGAGGTGCATTATGATTGCTGAAATTCAAAGGCCTTTGGTTAGCTCACCAGGGAGCTACATGAGCTTCTTGCTGAGTGAACCAACATTACTACATGAAACATTTTCCTTCCATCAGATGTGTGCAACTGCAGGCAATCATTGGTGTTGTGATGTGTGCATCAGATTTGAGCTGGTTACTCTGACGCATGATTTCATCGAGCTTGGCCAATACCATATCATATAATACTGACACATCGTTCTTGTTGTTAGCCCAGTTACTTGCTAACATAAAGAGCACGTTACTGCGGCAATGTCCTAAACGTCATGATTGCCAGCCACTAGAATGCTGAAATTTTAGCATCTATGTCTGCAGCAGATTGGCTTTCAGGCAGTGCAAAAAAAAACTCCATCATATTCAAGTGACTGACGCTAAATGACCCATTTTCTACATTACAACAGTGATTCCACTTCAAAAGTACTTCATTGGCTGTGGAGTGTTTTGGGACGTCCTGAAATAGTGAAAGGCATTATAGTCATTCTTTTTTCTAATGTAGGCCTTTAACAAAATTTCAAATTCTACCCCATTAACGCTGACATTTTAGGAACCTGAAACTGAAATTGAAACCTGATGTTGAAAACCCATGAATTCTGGACCGTGAAAGAAATTAATATGTGATCTGGATCATTTTTTTTTTACAAGACTGTAAAATGTTCTTAATGATCACATGACCTTATAAACTGCTTGCAATTTCTGATGTCCTCTTAACCAATCAGTTGTATCTACAGCCTCCCATTTCCAGTTCCTATACGACTGATTATGAGCAGATAGCAGAACATTCAAAGGTAGTAATTCAATTAATATCTTTCAATAATGTAGCACTAAATACAAATCTCTCGAGTGACTTATACACTGAAAGTTCTCTCCCTCGTCACCATCTCTCTTGACCTCTCCGTCTCTGTGCTGTCAGATTGCTTGTCTGACATCCAGTCTTGAGTAAGCTACAATGCCCTCGAATTCACTCTTCCTCTGAGTATGGCCTCTTGTGCATCCCCTCTCTCTTTGCCCTACCACTGGCGGCCATGCCTTCAGACAACTAGGCCCCCCACACTGGAATTCCCTCCCTAAGCCCCTCTTTCTCTCCACCATACCTCTTCCTCCTTTAAGACCCTCCTTAAAACCTGCCTCTTCGACCTGCTTTTGGTCACCCCTTCTAATACCTCCTTTTGTTTGGTGTCCATTTATTTCTGATTACGCCTCTGGGAAGCGCCTGAGGACGTTTCCTATGTTAAAGGTGCTATATAAATACAAGTTGTTATTGCCTTGGGCTCGCCGCAAAAAGATGACCAGGGCTGATAATGCGAAGTTTGGCACCTTAAGTGCAGCTGTAATTCAGACACTTGGGATCTCTTGTTATTGGGGGCTGAGGCATGAGGTTTAGTCAATGACCAATCTGCTCAGTGCTCATAATGTGCGCTGACTATATCGTTGATGCATTACGCCTGCACAGTGAATGTGCGCAAGTTTGAGTTATGCCCCACTTCTAAAGGAAATGAAATTTGGTCATGATATGCTGTTTCATTTATTTCCAGTGAGGCCCTGATCTTCTAATAGGGTCACTCAGCTTACTTAGTCCCGACTTATGTTGGACCACAAAAGGCTGATTTGTGCCATCTCCCATGATTGGACTTTCCTCCCCAAAAAAGCAATGGTCCTTTCAATGCGCCAGCAGATGGTGCTAGAGATCTTGTCCCCCCACGACCTCTGCAATCCCCCAGCATTTAATGCACAATGTAAAATAAACACACTGACCTTGCATTATTGGGTGAAGTCTTTTGGCTCCCATGCACAGTGAGTGCATGGTTTATTATCGGTCCCATTGTGTTTTATCGTACAAAGCTGCAGTAGGTTAGGATGAAGCAATGGATGCAGTTAGATATTAGATTATTTACTGCCCTAAATGAACAGTAAACTCTGAATTCTACTTCATGTGGTTACTTTTTCCAATAAATATTCATTGCCTGGTCCAACCAATGCTAAGTTTTATTGCTAGTTCACCTATTGAGACTTTTTTCCTTTACTAAAATGTTCATGTGCATATAAATATACACATTATTATCAATTTCCTGTCACACGTCAGATCGCTGTGTTTACAGCTTGTTCTGAAATGGACCATGTAATCAAAAACTGTCAGCACTCCTTTAAAAAAAAGTGACTGATTTTATTTCACAGGGATATTATTACTGAATGGCTCCATTGAAGCATTTTCTCTGAAGAAAGTGGGATTATGTTGGAATGGAACTCTGCTACTGTCACTTTCAAGCTTATTGTTTGTTTTGGACCTGACAAACTGAAAGATACTGGCTGCAGCCCAGATGGAAGATTCAGATGCAATAAGTGCTGCTTGAACAGTTTATGAAAGTTAGTTAGCTCCCCTAAAATTGAGCCTACAGCCTTTGCTGCCCTTGTACTTGCTTGATATTTTATATAATATTTAATATACCAATCCTATTTTAACAGTGTATTGTATAGACTTATTGATATGGTTCGGCTGCAAATGGTCGACTATGTTGTGAACAGATTTCTGTCACTGCATTGCAATGTTGATTGACACTAGAGTATTATAACCTTTTGGGGTGTAAATAATTGACTGAAATTCAGAGTGTTATTTACCATTAAGTATCAACTACGTAATAATTTTTTCCAGTGGCATGTACAGATCAGGCTTTATTAAAAATCTTCTTCAGGGAAGGGGAAGAGGACTCTTCTCCAAAATGAATTAATAGCCTCTGTGCTTCAGAACAGATCATCCGAATGTCAGTCTCATACATATGGGCATTATTTGAAGACAGTTGTAGTTTTTAATTGACAAAAACAAAACAAAAAAAGTGAAGGAAACTGAATGGCGCCTCATATTTGTTATGCCCCTGAGGTGCCATTCAGTTTCATACACTGGCAATATGTATTTACATTTTTAGAACAAATTAACATCTACCAATAATCCATTCATTTATCCAGAGTCGAGTGCTGCCAATTAATAAGTTTCAAAGGAAAGATAGAGCCTGGAAAAGTGAAGTACATTTTCTTTACAGGTATCTGGAGGCCTACTGCCTCTAAATTTGGACAGTAACAGAAGGCCGCGCAGCAGGAGGTGAATATGCTGCCTGAGGCCCTTCAGACCTGAAGCAGCAGTTGGATTTCCACCCCTGTTTCCAGGCACAAGGCTCTACCAGAGTATAAGCATGCACTAGGAAAACATCTGGTCTGGGCTAATGAACTGAACCCAGAAATCCAGAGGGTTCAGGTCACGTCAATACCTGAACTTCTTTATGCCTGATTACTACACAGGTGTGGATGAAGTGGTGGAGAAAGGAGGAAAATCAACCCTAATATTTATCCAGCTGGTGGACCTGAATGAGTAATGCATGGGTGACATTTTGTAAGTGGTTACTGCCAAATACTTTACACTAAAAAAAAATACACTTATGAAAACCTCTTGCAAACACAATTATACTTAAGCACAACTAAACCATATAAAACCTCATTAATGCTATCTTTCTTTATCATAAGCCAGTACTTGGATTGATGTCCCTTCCTTTTGCTATCTCAATTCAGGATAATAAATGCTTCCAGTGATGATCAATGATTATCCTCTTCATGTGGCCAAACCCACAAATCCTTGTGTTCTATGTGATGCAGAATTGTAAAATGATCTCAGTAGTGCCTCATTATACACATTGTGCTATCGGTGTTTAACTTTTCCGCTGAGTTTTTGGGCTTGCATCCACTATCTTTAGGTTCTAAACCCAGCGCAAAACGTTTCTCTGCTAACCGTAGGACAGGGTCTCAACCAATGTCCAGGCCAATGACAGTAGGAACATTTGTAACTGCACCAGCCCCTGGATTCATTTCATGAAGCTGTCCTCTCCTCCCTCCAAAGAGTTGACTTTTTGGATCTGACACCCTACGCATCAAGAGCAGTTGTGTGTGCATGCTGTTGTTACACTCTGAGATTGAGAATACAGTATGCACCACGTTATCTTGTATCTAAGAGAACCCTATGCTCCATGGTTCTAGCCAGTAAGTCTATATTGTTTTAGACATCTGAGTTATATGTTTGTGCATAACATGGAGACTTCTGCTCTAACTGTGCTTCATGTGGCTCGTTGATCGCTTGTAATAGTTTTCTCTATTCCAAGGGATCTGAACAGAGGCTTCCATCCCTTGTTGGACAAAATAGCAGCAGATGACATGCTCTGGATCCATGCCCTGACCTTATGCTGAGCTACCATCAATGGGTGAAGTGTTTTCTTTATGAGAAAATGAGGTACATGTTCTCCCAGGACTATGGAAAGTGCTTGGTTAAGGTGACTGTTGTTATTTAGATGTGTGGAAGAGGGGCCTGCATTCTTTTGATAGCTGAGTAGAACTACGATCTCATCAAATTCAGTTGCAACCTGTTTGTGGTTGATAGCCATCCCCCAATTCTCGAGGGGAGGGGGGTCCAACTGCAGTGAGCATTGCAGGCCAAATAAGCTCAAGCACGTACTTTTCAAAGGGATGCAGTGGGTTCTCCAGGTAACAGGCACCATCAGTTCTTGCTTACGTTTTTGCATTGTTTGCCACCTTGGCCTGCAATAAGCAGAGTTATGGCAAAACCAATATAATGTATGTTATGACACACAGATTATACTTTGTACATATTTAGTAATATATCTGCTGCTTTGCTGTCCTTGCAAGTGCTCTCATGCTTCCATTTTACCAGTCATAATTCTGCACAAACCATGCAAGGTTGAAAAGGCTGGCTTTCTCCAAGTTGCATGCTTGAGCCTATTGGGCCTACAAGTGCTCAGGTCTTCATGCTGCAGATTTCCATTGGATATGTGCTTATTCATTCATAAATGCAGAACCTTTCTTTTATATGATATGCCTTTAAGGTGTTGGCTTCACTCATTTATTTCCTTCAAAGCACACTATACTCATCAGTTGTGAATATAGCCACAGAATTGTCCTAACTCTAATGGATGAACAAAAATAGATCTCTTTATATGAGTCATTACTAAGCAATGTACAGTTTCCATTGGAATTACTTGCCGTTCAATGTCACAGACTTCCTTCTGCACCTCCTTCATTATCCTGTTCAGACTCAGCATTGACACATGGCTAATTTTACTAATGAACGCAACCATCGACAGCACATATCGTGAAATTGTATGCGTGCAGCCAAGAACTTCCCTATGTGCATAGCTGGCGGTGTCATTCATATTCATTAAATCGACGTACTGTGTCAATGTGTCACTTTCTCCCACGAACAAAGTCAGGGAGCCTTGGTTGTTGTGTGACCCGCCAAACCCATGATCAGCTCTGGTCATCCAGCACATTATTAGCAACAACATGCACAGCACATTCATTACATTCTGGGGTGAAGCTGCCATAATATATTCAATTCCTCCTGTCGGGACAGTTGTTTCAGTGGCCTCAGTTGCTTTCATATCAATAACAGGGCTATCAAAACACTGCATAGGTGCCGAACAGCCTGCGTGCAGATTGGTTTCTTTTTTGCCATTAATATGAGCAGCATTGTGGTTAAACTATTGCCCAGCAAAGGGCAAGGCCCATATTAGGGTTGTTACGGTGGCTGATAATTATTTGCTGCATAGACAAATAAATGCTCCCTAAGTGGAAGAATTAGCCCCCTGTTACTCTCAAATGTCCTTCATGATCAAAATCCTTTCTCATCCTCAGTCCTCAAATTCCAAATACAATTAACAAGAAAAAGTATTGGTTGGATGTGAGCTTTGTTGTGATCTCAGATCTTTTTCCGTTGTCCCTAGTGGTAGAATATGCCTATTTATCATTTTACATTCACACTACAACCCTGTCCGACAGTAATTGAACAATAGAAGAGATACCAACTTTCATAATTGTCCTAATTCTTCTTCATTAACGATAACATCTATTCACTGGCACTTGGCCTTTGCAATCCGTGTGCTCATCTTTATTATGTTGATGGATAATCTCTTGGTGCAATCTTCAGTCAGGAGCTTTACTTTTGCTGTAAATTAAGTCAGTCAAGTGGATACTGTAGACTCTTTCTTCAGCAGTCTTCTGTTTTAAATTTCATTTGTGTTTCAGGCATAGTAATACGTGAGGAGCTACTTTTTGTCCTTATTGGACATCCACATCAACTTGAAACCAATCTGTCAATTTTCCTTTACTTTGTACCGCTCTTGTAGACTTTCTACATACTTAGCTACATCAATCAATTCCCAGAAATACCGTGGTTCCTTACGATTTTCGATCACATTACTGTCAAGCTCTTGCTTAAAATTGATAAAGTTACTTACAATGATTAATCTATTTCCCCACTTGGCATAAAATAAGCAATTAATCAACAGTTGTGTTTCTGCTTCAAATTTGGGTTGCTTTTAGTTTACAGATTCAATTTTTAATTTTAGCTTTTGCTGCATTAATTACATTAATATTTTATATTTAGCAGACTTGTTTCTGAATAAATAGAATCTACTCTATATTTATGAAAGAAATACTAAGAAATGCTAATAAATTTCAAGAAAAGATGGCTGGCAGAGAAGTGTAATAATAACACGTTTACAAAGCGCTGCTCACATAGACAAATATCTTGGGTGCTTTGTAAGGGGAAGAGGTGGAATGTAACACAGAATACTGGTAAAAGACTTTCTACATTGACTGCTAGTAGAGCATGTTGCAAACATGACTTTGCATTAACCGTGCTTGCACAAGATTTACATTTGTACACTCATTAAAATTCATAACTTTGGAGAAATTCACAATGTACAGCTTCCAGTTGTTGTTGAATCTGTCCTGCAGTATAAATGGGGCAAATTTCATGGCAACAGAACTAGAACTAATTTGATTGGAGGTGGCTCAGCAATATAAAGAGGTTACTTATTAGTGACAAACATACATTGTGAGGACAAGTTGCATGAACTTGCTTTGTATTCTCTTGAGTTTAGAAGGTTGAGGAATGTTCGGAGGATGGGAATTCGATAGGATAGATACAGAGGAGCTATTTCCTCTGATGGGGGAATCTGGAACAAGAGGGCATAATCTTGAAATGGCCATTTAGTAATGAAATCAGGAAGCACTTTTTCATACAAAGAGTAGTGACAATCTGAAACTATCCTCCAAAAGGCTGTGGATCCTGGGCTAAGTGAAATTTTCAGACTGAGATTGAAAGATTTTTTGTTGGATAAGGATTATGGAGCTCAGGCAGGTAAATAGAGTTGAGGTACAAATTTACCATGATCTAATTGAATAGCAGAGGAGGCTCGAGGGGCTGAATGTCCTACTCCTGTTTCTATATTTCTATGTTAAACAGTGCTATATTCTATTTGTTTTGTATTCTTCATGAGAAAGGAAGAAGCAAGATCTTACTGGGGAAAGTATTACCGATGCCATGTAATCTGCATTCAAGTGAGTGCCTGCCTACTGACTTCCTTTAATTTAAAAGGAAATAAGCTGATTTGCATAATTTTGCATATTATTCACAATACAACGGTTTTAGCTGAATTATAAATTATAGTACAACTGTGGCAGTAGTTTTGCATTTTTTTGGAAGAATAGCAACAGTAAGCTTTAATGCTAACCATACCAAGAATTATCTCTACATTATGTATGTAGTTATGTATTTTTGTTGAGTTCATATTGAGAATTGTGTCAAATTGTGAATAGCATTGAAAAATCAAATTCCATCAGGAACGTAGGCTTTCACTAATTGAAAATAGTAATGTAATTAGAGTTGAAGCCTCTTAAAGGAGATGTCACTTATTGTTGAAGCAGTATTTCGGGCTTAGAAAAAACCTCCGCTCGTGTACTGAGGTTGCCAAATAGTTTCAGCAGATCCCCTGTACTTTTAACAATTACTAGGGTCAGTGTGGAAAGACATTTTTCTTTGAATTTGTAGCTGCCTTTATGGTGATGTGCTATCTAGTGTAAAATGAAACAAACAATTCTCAGATGGCAAGTTTACATTGATTGATGATGGTTTGATCTCACTCACTGTGATCTTTGGCTCAAAAACCCAGTTCTTTCTTTACCTCCATTATTTTATGATGTGGAGATGCCGGTGATGGACTGGGGTTGACAATTGTAAACAATTTTACAACACCAAGTTATAGTCCAACAATTTTTATTTGAAATCTACATGCTTTCGGAGGCTTCCTCCTTCTTTACCTGACGAAGGAGGAAGCCTCCGAAAGCTTGTAGATTCCATTATTTTAGATTAGTAGCAATGTGCTAGAATCATCTCAAATCATTGTGGTGGCAAAAACATAGGGCTCAGTTAACTATAAATCAATCTGATTATTTCTGCCTTCAGTTTACACATGCTAATTTAATCACGATTAGGTTATGACAATAATCTAAAAATCTTGCTTATAAAGTAACTAATGAACCTGTTCCGACGCAGCAACAGTTTTTTCAGGAAACTGAATAAGCAAATTAGACAAACAATGGTATGTCCTCACCCCAGACTTGACTGCTGCAAGTTCCTTTCAATGTATTTGGTTGTATGGTTGGGTTCTACTCCAACAATTATTTTTCCGAATCATAAGGTTTATAAAGATGTATAGTGCCATCATGATTTGCACATAAAAGAATTGCACAATCATATCTTGTGGTCGCACAGCTTCACAGACAAGGTAACAAAAGAGTCATTCTTCCTTGTTTGGCAGACCTACTATAACTGTGGTAACTTCATGGGAAATGGATTAGTTCCATTTATTTCAGAACATTCTTTGGTCTCTTGCCAGCCAAATGAGATATTACAAAATTTGTCTTATATTTCTGTATTAGAAGCATGGACTAACTGTCTAAGCCTTTCAAGATACATGGATACGAATGGAATTATTTTACATAATAAGGTAAGTTTCACCATTTCTGGGCAGACTTTAGTGCAGCAGTGAGCATTGTCAGAGGTGCCATCTGTCAGATGAGATGTAGAAGTGTGGCTCCATCTGCCGAAGCAGGTGGAAGGATTCCACAGCACTATTTGAAGAAAAGCGGTGAGTTCTCCCGGTGTCCTGGACAGCATTTACACCCCAACTTACACCAACAAAAACAGAGTAACTTGTCGATGTTTGTGGGACTTTACTGTGTACTGCAGCATTTGCCAACATAATAATAGTGACTACACTTGAAAAGTAACTAATTGACTGTGAAGTGCTTTGCAATATCATGAGGTTATGAAAAGTGCTTTATATATGTACAGTCTTTATTTTTCTTTCTTTTCTTTCCCCTTTCTCAGCATGGCAAACAATATATAGCACCATTTTTTGTTCAAGGTTATTTTTCTTCCCCATTCCCTGGTGCATGGGTGACTTGCTGCCACACCTCTGTGATTTGTTTCCCTGAACCAACCACTATGAGGTGCACAACAATGATTCGCCCAGAAATTTCCCACTGAAGTGCTTAGTGTCTGCATGGCACTTTGCCATTGTAACCCACCTGAGATTAGAAAATAAATACTTCTGTGTACAAATCAATGTCCCACTACTTTGTATGACTGCATTCCTGCTCTGGCTAGCTGCACCAGAACTCTGATTATTACACACTGATGCACATTATTACAGATTCCTTGCAGATCCTAACATGCAAATGACATTCTGCATTGGTGCTGGGCTATGCATTGTCATAAATTTGTCGTGCACAGTTTGCCACCTGTTTTCTAAATGGATATCCTTCAAATTTCAAGTAGAAAGAGGTGGGTTGAAATGCTCAATTTTTTAATCTTATTTCTTGGCCTCACAGGCATGATTTATGACTAATTTGGTTTCTAAAACCCTCCAGGTTGGGTTTGGGAACTGAAGATCTGGTTACAACTGGGAGAGTGGGCGGCAGTCGAGGGACGTATCGATGGAGTATAATGTGGGAAAATGTGAAGTCATCCACTGTCGGAGGAAAAATAAAAAAGCAAAATATTATTTGAATGGAGAAATACTACAAAATGCTGCGTTAGAGGGATCTGGGTGTCCTCGTACATGAAACACAAAAAGACAACATACAGGTGCAGCAGGTAATCCGGAAGGCAAATGGAATATTGGCCTTCATTTCCAGGGGGATGGAGTATAAATGCAGGGAAGTCATGCTACAACTGTACAGGGTGCTGGTGAGACCAAACCTGGAGTACTGTGTACAGTTCTGGTGCCCTTATTTAAGGAAGGACATACTTGCATTGGAGGCAGTTCAGAGAAGGTTCACTAGGTTGATTCTGGGTATGGAAGGGTTGTCTTATGAGGAAAGATTGAACAGGTTGGGTCTATACTCATTGGAGTTTAGAAGAATGAGCGGAGATCTTATTGAAACATACAAGATTCTGAGGGGACTCGATAGGGTAGATGCTGAGAGGATGTTACCCCTCATGGGGGAATCTAAAACTGGGGAGCATAGTCTCAGAGTAAGGGGTCGCCCGTTTAAGATGGAAATGAGGAGGAATTTCTTCTCCCAGAGGGTTGTGACTCTTTGGAATTCTTTACCCCAAAAAGCTGTGGAGGCTGAGTCATTGAATACATTCAAGGCTGAGTTGGACAAATTTTTTCAAAGGATATGGGGAAAGGGCGGGAAAGTGGAGTTGAGGTAAAAATCAGATCAGCCATGATCTCATTAAATGGCGGAGCAGGCTTGAGGGGCCGAATGGCCTACTCCTGCTCCTATCTCTTATGGTCTTATGGAGACTTGGTCATGATAGGAGGGGTGGTTTTCTTAACACGGGAAAAATTGGTATTATTTAATACATTATTTCATCTCAGCTGAGGTTTCTCCTGCTGCTGCAGAAACCTTTTACAAAATACCAGCCACTACCCCATGGCCTGCAGTCTTGAGTCACAAATGCACTCCCCACCCCCCTACCCCACCCCAGGGAGGCAAAAGTCATGTTCTTGCCCGTTGTGACTTCCAAGATCTAAACCACATTCGGCTCTTTTAAAATCAGTAGTAACTTTAAAAGTGCTGAAAAGTGCTTTAGAACTTGGAAGTCAATCCCCATCGATGACGAGGAATGTGGATTTCTCAGCTCTGGGGTTTGCAGATCCTCGGGCCTTAGGACCTTAGTCTGGGGGTTTGGGGCCAGAGAGGGTGCCAGCTGTTAGTGTTGGAAAGCACAGGGGAGGAGAGATTTGGCATTGGGCCTCTGACCCAATTGTAGGAGCTCCAATTGGGCAGTGCCATGAAGAGCAATGCCACAGCACAACTTCACCTTGTTGGGAAACAGCTTCCAATTTCTGGACTGCTTTCAACGCTTTTAAAATCAATGTTGAATT
Organism: Heptranchias perlo; assembly: GCF_035084215.1. Classification (NCBI taxonomy): domain Eukaryota; kingdom Metazoa; phylum Chordata; class Chondrichthyes; order Hexanchiformes; family Hexanchidae; genus Heptranchias; species Heptranchias perlo. The sequence continues at coordinate 18,702,944 of NC_090339.1, forward strand.
TGTAATCTGGTTTCTGTCAGCTGGGAGGTTATGTAAGTAAGTGAAAGAGAATGCTAACTACTTTGAGGGCAATCTTGGAAGTGTCAATCAGGAGTAAGTAAAATGAATAGGCAGTGACAGGAAAGTCTATCAGCAATTGAGCATTCCATGAGAAAAAATGTCTGCAGCTACAAAACTTTTAACATATGACAGATATTCAGCGATAATCTGTAGTTATAAGGGCCAATTTTCCTGGCCCCTCTCAGCCCAGGCGTTGGACAGGAATAGCTCACTGAAGTGTACTGCACCTGTCCAGGCCTTGGGACACCAGCATTTTCTGTCTTGGACCATTGACGTGGTCAGGAGCGTCCCCTGTGAAAGCCTGCCTCCTTGGTTGTGGCCTTGCAATAGAAAGCTGAGCAGGAAAGAAAGAGCGTAGTTACAGGCCAGAGAGGCAGCAGACAGTGGCTCTGGGGTCCCAAGATTGTCTGAGGCAGCGAAGTGGGGGACGGGGGCGAGTGGAGGAAGAGAGAAAAATAAATGGCTTGTCGTCAATTTCTTTCATCGGGCTGCCCAAGGGATCCCTGCAGACCATCCAGTCTGTGGAGGCCCTGGTGTTAACCTCAACAGGCGACACTGGAAATGGACACTCAACCAATGGGACAACATGAAAAAGAGGTGGGAGTCCCACATTATTTATATGAGATTGTCTATACTTATAGGTGCAAGCCCAGCTCTCGCTCCAAACACAGCCGTCCTCCCTCATCCCCTTCCCAACCCCAAGGAAGCTCCACCATCGTAAAGAGGGCAGGAGCCCAGTAAGTTTGGTCTCTACTGTGTGCCCAGTGAGAAATGATCTTGGCTCAAAAGATTAAGATGTCGAATCAATTTGGGTGGAGGTCAGAAATAGCAAGGGAAAGAAATCACTGGTGGGAGGAGTATATAGGCCCCCTAACAATAGCTACACTGTAGGGCAAAATATAAATCAGAAAATAAGGGGGGCTTGTAAAAAAGGTAATAATCATTGGCGATTTTAACTTTCACATAGATGGGACAAATCAAATTGGCAAAAATAGCCCAGAGGAGGAGTTCAATGAGTGTATTCAGGACTGTTTCTTAGACTAATACGTCAGGGAACCAACCAGGGAACAGGCCATTTTGGATCTGGTAATGGGTAACGAAACAGGATTAATTGATGATCTCAAAGTAAAGGATCCCTTGGAAAGCAGTGATCATAACATGATAGAATTTCACATCCAATTTGAGAGCGAGGATCTTGGGTCTGAAACTACTGTATTAAATTTAAATAAGGGCAATTAGAAAGGAATGAAGGCAGAATTGGCTAAAGTCGACTGGGTAAACAGATTAGATGGTATGGTGGTGGATAAGCAGTGGCAAACATTTAAAAAGATATTTTATGACTCGCAACAAAAATATATCCCTGTGAGGAGGAAAGACTCCACAAAAAGGGTGAACCATGGCTAACTAAGGAAGTCAAGGATGGTATCAGGTTAAAAGAAAAAGCATAGAACATGGCAAAGATTACTGGTAAGCCTGAAGATTGGGATAACTTCAAAAACCAGCAAAGGATGACTAAAAGAATAATAAAGGAGAAAATAAATGATGAGAGTAAACTAGCAAGAAATATAAAAACTGACAGTAAAAGCTTCTACAAGTACATAAAAAGGAAGAGGGTAGCTAAAGTAAACATTGGTCCCTTAGAGGATGAGACTGGGGAAATAATAATGAAAAACAAGGAAATGGCGGAATTGAACAGATATTTTGTATCTGTCTTCACAGTAGAAGATACTAATAATATACCAATAATAGTAGAAAATCAAGGGGCAAAGGGGAGGGAGGAACTAGAAACAATCACCAACACTAGAGAAAAACTACTTGGTAAACTAATGGGTCTAAAGGCTGACAAGTCCCCTGGACCGGATGGCTTGCATCTGAGGGTCTTAAAGGAAGTGGCTACAGAGATAGTAGATGCATTGGTTGTAATCTTCCAGAATTCACTAGATTCTGGAAAGGTCCCAGCGGATTAGAAAACTGCAAACGTAACACCCCTATTCAAGAAGGGAGTGAGACAGAAAGCAGGTAACTGTAGACCAGTTAGCCTAACATCTGTCATTTAGAAAATGCTAGAGTCCATTATTAAGGAAGTAGTAGCAGGATACTTGGAGACTCATAATACAATCAAGGAGAGTCAACATGGTTTTATGAAGGGGAAATCATGTCTGACAAATTTGTTTGAGTTCTTTGAGGAAGTAACGGGCAGGGTGGATAAAAGGGAACCAATGGATGCAGTATATTTGAATTTCCAAAAGGTATTCGATAAGGTGCCACAAAAAAGATTACTGCACAAGATAAGAGCTCATGGTGTTGGAGGTAATATACTGGCATGGATAGAGGATTGGCTAACTAACAGAAAACAAAGAGTCGGGATAAAAGGGTCATTTTCAAAATGGCAATCTGTAACTAGGGTGTAACTAGGGCTCAGTGCTGGGGCCTCAACTATTTACAATATACATCAATGACTTGGATAAATGAACAGAGTGTCTTGTGGCCAAATTTTCTGATGAGACAAAGATAGGTGCAAAAGCAAGTTGCGATGAGGACACAAAGTGTCTGCAAAGGGATATTGACAGGTTAAGTGAATGGGCAGAAATTTGGCAGATAGAATATAATGTGGGAAAATGTGAAGTCATCCACTTTGGGAGGAAAAATAAAAAAGCAAAATATTATTTGAATGGAGAAATACTACAAAATGCTGCAGTACAGAGGGTTCTGGATGTCCTCGTACATGAAACACAAAGTCAACATACAGGTGCAGCAGGTAATCCGGAAGGCAAACTGAATATTGGCCTTTATTTCTAGTGGGATGGAGTATAAAAGCAGGGAAGTCAGGCTACAAACTGTACAGGGTGCTGGTGAGACCACACCTGGAGTACTGCGTACAGTTCTGGTGCCCTTATTTAAGGAAGGACATACTTGCATTGGAGGCAGTTCAGAGAAGGTTCACTAGGTTGATTCCGGGTATGGAAGGGTTGCCTTATGAGGAAAGATTGAACGGGTTGGGTCTATACCCATTGGAGTTTGGAAGAATGAGAGGAGATCTTATTGAAACATACAAGATTCTGAGGGGACTCGATAGGGTAGATGCTGAGAGGATGTTACCCCTCATGGGGGAATCTAAAACTAGGGGGCATAGTCTCAGAATAAGGGGTCACCCGTTTAAGACGGAAATGAGGAGGAATTTCTTCTCCCAGAGGGTCATGAATCTTTGGAATTCTTTACCCCAAAAAGCTGTGGAGGCTGAGTCATTGAATACATTCAAGGCTGAATTCGACAAATTTTTGATCAGCAAAGGAGTGAAAGAATATGGGGAAAGGGCGGGAAAGTTGAGTTGAGATAAAATTCAGATCAGCCATGATCTCATTAAAAGACGGAGCAGGCTCAAGGGGCCGAATGGCCAGCTCCTGCTCCTATCTCTTATGGTCTTATGGAATAAGAGTTCCCAAGGGAAAATGAGCTCTATAATGTTAGTTGGTAAATATTCAAACAGTAATTTTAAATGTTTGAATTTTATCTTGAAATCGGGATCAAAATTATAAAAAATGATAACATTTTGTTGAAAGTTGAAATTCTTTTATTGCTAGATATCAATCTTCATAATAGGATTGGACTAATTCCTCAGCTGTCATATATCTTAGACCATTTTGCTCCTCAGTGCGGTACCAAGGGAATGCTGCACTTTTTTATGAGATGTTAAACTGAGGTGGACGTAAAAGTTCCAATGGCACTGTTTGAAGAAGAGCAGGGTTGTTCTCCCCAATTAATTGTGAAGTACTTTGGTTCAACCTGAGGTTATGAAAGACGCCAAATAACTGCAAGTTCTTCTTGCTTTCTTATTAAAATCATTTGAGCAGTTTTGCTAGGTCTGTGAGAGCCTCTTGCTTTGCTTGTAAAAATGAATTGCTCGAACATTTGCAAAGGGAATGTGCCTTTTCAAATTTATTATGAATGGGGATGCTTGTTTGTATATAAACATAATTTTTAATGTGGAGTTGTCATGTAAAATCACTGTTTGCTTACTGGAGAATATCTATCCCTTAAATCATAATCAGAATTGATGATTAAACTGTTGGAGTTATGTTTTACAAGTTATATTTCATGTTAACTGCCTGGCATATTTTGAGGTTTTTAATCTTTATTTCGGTCTTCACAGAAAGGACTTGGGAATGAGATTGGCTTAACTGTTTTAAAACAAAGAGATTTTACACAGATTTAAAAATCCATGGGCTGCAGCCACTTGGACAAATGGTAACAATTATATAATTAGATGTTGGGCTGTATGGGCACACTCCTGAACATCAGACTCTTGGGGCGCTAAGTTGGGCCGTGTAACGCCCGTTGTTTCGGTGCTACACGGCCTCTCCGACATCCAAGATAGCGTCTTGGATGTGCACGCACGTTTCCTGCGTGAGGTCCGCCAGACCCCATGTTGGTATCGGAGTTTGCGCAGGCGCAGATAACGAACGCTGGAATCGTGTAAAGTAGGGAGAAAATGTCTTCAATCAGTATGCAATGCTGATTTAAAGTGATAAGTTTCAAAATGGTGTCTAACGTTCAACTCAACGCACTGTCTTAACCTCGACCATCTGAACGTGTCTTAGAGTGGCTGGAGGAACCCCACTGGCGCTATTTAAAGGGACCATGCAGGATTTACAGGTTAGTGACTGGATTATTGCTTCTGGCTGCCGAGACATTTGTAACTGTTTTTGGAGGTCTCCTCGACTTCAATACTAGGACGCAGGGACATTTGGAGCCAGGACGTGCAGGAGTGAAATTAGGAAATGCTTCTACACGCAAAGGGTGGGAGACGTTTGGAATGCTCTTCTGCAGACGGCAGTTGATGCTAGCTCACTTGTGAATGTTAAATCTGAGATTGATAGATTTCTGCAAACTAAGGGTATTAGCAGATGTGGGGCTAAGACGGGTATATGGATTTCGGTCACAGTTCAACCATGATCTCATTGAATGGTGGAACAGGCTCAAGGGGCTAAATGCCACGGCCACTTGCTGCCTCTTGATATGCACCAACTTCTCCTGCAAGAAAGCGGGATGTGTGCCTGGGTGATGTGCCTGTCATGGTTGAATAGCTGCCAGTGTCTGGCCTGTGAGTTGTGGATGGGTGGCTTGAAACAGCGGTAATGTGTAAGGGTGAGAGGAAGCATTTGATTGGAAGAGCTGAGTACTGATGGAAAGAGTTTGTTGGTATGTGGGGGATGGGGGTTTAGTGCGTGGAGCAGTTGGTAGGAGACGCCACTTGACAGTTGACCTCACTCACCTTGACCACTCATATCAAAGCATTGAACTTCTTCCTGCACTGCATCCATGTTCATGATGCTGTGCACCTGGCATTGACTTCATCCCCCGCTGCCTCCCACCGTCTTCTGAGTATATGTCTGGAGGGCCTTTTGCCCACCAACCTCCCTCCACCCCCCCCCCCCCCCGACTCTGTGGATATAGGATGTTCCTCCTTCTGTCCTCCTCTTGCACCCAAGGTATCTAGTGCATCAGCAGAGAACCTTGGTGCATGCACTCTTGCAGGCCTGGTATCAACTCAGATCGGCAGATTGGTGAGGTCTGGCGTGTAGATTGGATTTAGTAGTGCACAACCTTTATTCAATGTTTTAACATAACTCATCAGTGTGTAAACACAGGGATGGGATCTGCATCTATGTTTTACATGTGCGATATCTGATCTCTGTTCAGACTCCACGCAGACAGTAAACTGTTATTTTCAGCAAATAACAAGTACCAGCTACCTTTAAGAGATTTCTAAGAAACATCCTCCCTTTAAGAGATTGCACTCCCTCTGGTGGTGGCAAGTGCGAATTGCATTAATTCCACGTGCAAGGTCTGGACAGGAACACTGATTGCAGGTAAGCTCTCCCTTGGGTCCAAACTTGGGTCCTGCCTGCGCAGGGTCCGTCGGGCACGGGGTGGTCGAGTATCACGCCACCATCACCCAAAATGAACCCTTATCGAATTTTTCCCCTTTGGTCTGCTTACAAGACTGAGCAGCCCCACTATACCTGAGAGAATGTCTAATACAGACCTGCTGTTCCCCATAGCCAGGTAGAGTGCAAGATAAAGTAGAAATAGATTATTAGTAGACAGCATTTTAATACACTGTTTTCATGATATAACACATTGCTTAATAGGTTATAGGTTTATAATCTCGAAGATGGCTTCTATCCTGTCATAGGATGAGCCCATGGAAAGCCCAGGAGCTCCATTACATACGGCCAATTCTATGTGTTGTTGGCTTTCGGAAAGAGAAAAAGTTAGAAACAGAAATGGACAGAAATATGAATAGAAATGTATACATTTCCTGGGGAATAACTTGCACAGGCTGTAAGTGCTGCACGAGGTCATTAATGCGGTTGGCATGAACTATGGCAGTGGTTTCAGAGACTGCACAGAACTCTATCTGTCCACAAAGCATCGTCAGATCCTGCCTTCTCGCCCAGAAATGTCCATTCTTAGTCCCAACCATAATACATATAAATCAAGTATTATAAAGCAAAATATCACAAAATCTGACTCACCAATACCTGTACTAAATTAATTTTCAAAAAACCAAATCACACAACCAAAACTGTCATGACAAAAATAATTAATGAAACTCAATTGTCCTGGAAAAAAAATAATTACTGGAAGGTGATGTCCGATTGAATTTTTAAAAAAGCCTTCAATACATCGAACCACTGATTCCAGGCCAAATCAATTCCTGCTGAGCCAAAGCACAAGTAAATAGTTTGAGTTGTTTGGGCACAGGAAACAGTATGTAAGATTTGGTGTTGGAGCTATTAGAGGTAGGAGTTGGGGGTCAAGCAGGGATCTGTATTTGGGCCAGTGTTGTCTGCTAATAATTTCCTTAAAGACTGTCAGACAATTTGATGCCATCTCTGTGCCGGTAACTCAGTCCTGAAATATTCTGGAAGGCTTCTGACACAGTTGTTAAAGAAGAATTAACTCAATTGATAATTACAGGGACTCTCTCAAACTATTTGTGTCGCTCTTTTACAGAATGTATCACCTGGTCTTTCTATCACCCTTCAACATTTTTCCAATTTGTAATTTCATATGAATATTTTAAACAGGACTATTGGCTCAGTGGTTACACTTTTGTCTGAGTCAGAAGGTTGTGGGTTCAAGGTTCAGTCTAGGACTTGGACACAATCTAGGCTGGTTCTTAAGTACAGTACTGAGGAAATGTTGCATTGTCTGGGGTCCTGTCTTTCAGATGAGATGGTAAGTTGAGATTTCCATGTACCTGTTGAGGTGGATGTAAAAGACCCCACAACACTGTTTGAAGAAGGGCAGGGAATCCTCCCAGTGTCCTGGCCAATGTTTATCCCTCAACCAACACCACAAAAAACAGATTAAGTGATCATTTATCTCATTGTTTGTTTGTGGGACCTTGCTGTTTACAAACTGGCTGTCATGCTTGCCTACGTGACAATTTTGACAACATTCAACACTTGAAAAGTAATTCATTGGCTGTGAAGTGCTTTGGGATATCATGAGAATATATAAGGTGCTATATAAATGCAAATTCTTTCTCTTTGCTTTAGTAATTGCTACCTACCATATTTGAAGATAGATTTTACTTTTTAATTGGACTTCATATTTTAATTGGCTGATCTAACATTTAGAGGAGCACCATTTTCCAAAATATAGTTTGGCAAAATTTTTTGTTAGTTTACAAATGACTGATGAGTTGATGTAAACTGCATCGAAGCACATCATTATGTATTTGCACATTACAAAAATGATGCACTCCCGTAACAGATAAAAAGTTTCAGCAAATGCTTTTTTATGAACTTAGTGCTGCTTTTATAATCAATGGGCAAGAAATTACTCACCTGAGGATGCCATAATGTCCTCTCCAACAGTCAGCGAATCGATGGAGTAAGTTCACAAATACGCACATGCGCAGTAAAACCCTGAAATCGTGAACTTGCTCCAATTGGTTCGCCGTCGGTTTGACAGGTCCAAATTAAAGGGCCACCTACGCTAAAATCAGGAAACACTCGTAAACTTACCCATCTGCCCAGCTGGAACGAAGATACCTATGCCACCAAAAGGTACGCTGGAAAATAGCCCTACACTACTTTTTAAAAGCGCGGTGACTGTTAGTGACTGCGAAACGACAAAAAATTAAATTTTAATAAAGTGGACTGTCATATTACTCTTAATACTTTTTGATCATTAAAAAAATTAAAATATTTTTTGTTTACTTTTAACTTCTGTAAGTTTCATTAATTTAAATCCTTTGCTTGGCCTTTTATAATAAAGTATGTTAATTTTTTATTTACACTTGAAGAGACAAGTTCACTTTAAATGAATGATTTGTGCTTGCCTGCTTGTGGGCGTGACGTCTCTTCTTGACAGATTCTGTGAGCGTGGCTTCCATTCCCACAGAGTCAATCGGTACAGAGGAAAGTCTGCTGATATCACAGTGCTGAACTGAGACAAAACTTAAAATGGAGCAAGTGGATGTTGGAGACCACAAGGTAAATATTTTCATTGTCTTTGTCCGCAGGATGTGCGGGCAGCCTTGCCATGCTGGTCGGAGCAAGTTCCGGCCCATTATTTTTTAGAAAATCACTAGTGAAAAGAAAAAGTTAGACATGTATTTATATAGAGCGCTTTACAACCAATGAAGTACTTTTGAAGTGTAGTCACTGTTGCAATATTGGAAATGTGGAAGTCATTTTGTGCGCAGCAAGGTAATCTGTTTGTGATGTTGGTTGAAGGATAAATATTGGCCAGGACACTGGGCGGAACTGCCCTGCTCTTCTTCTGAATAGTGCCATGGGCTCTTTTAGGTCCACCTGAATGGGCAGACGGGACCTCAGTTTAGCATCTCATCTGAAAGATGGTACCTCCGACAGTGCAGCACTCCCTCAGTACTGCACTGGAGTGTCAGCCTAGATTTTGTCTCTGGAATGGGACTTGGACTACCACTGAACCATGGCTAACACTTTAAAGTAATTTACATGTAAGGAAAATCTGCCAATGACTGTCGAGTGGAATTTTATGATGCCTGAACATAAAAGTTAAAAATAAAAGATAAATAAATGCAAAACAAAACTTTGATGTTTTAGAATACCCTTTGAACACTTTTTGAATACCATAAATATTTATCTTGTTGCCTCACCTGATCATCTCATTCCCAACTTAGGTGTGGCAGGTCTGGCATCCAGTGAAGAGGGACTCACATTCAACCAACTGCGTCAGTTTGGGTTAATTCATACAATAAACCAATTTGACCAACTTCTGAGACTTTAGATTCAAATGCTCTGTACCAAAAGGTGATAATCGCACACATAGAGACAAAACATCTTTGAGTACAACATCACCACTTTTCATGTCTTGCTTCAAATTTCACGGATGAGTGCCGTGCAATCATTGCTACTGTTGATTAGGGTTGTAGTCTGAGCCAACTTCAGCTCAACTCATGAATACCAGAACTTTGCCCATTTCAGGCAAGGCCTTTCAAAAGCCACAACATGTTCCAATATACATGTGTTACCATCACCTTATTTTGCTATGAATGACCTTATTGTTATGGGTATTTGAGTCTCAGCATGCCATAAGCCATAGTGACAAAGATTTTAAGAGGGACTGTGAGGGGTAGGGTTGCCAACTCTGGTTGGGTGTATTCTTGGTGGTTTCATCACATGACCTCCCATCTCGAACCGCCCCGTCCCCACACTCCCACCATTGGTCCATCCTCTGGGCGCACCGCCTTCCCATGCCAATTGGAAAACAAAGACTCTTTGATACCTGATTGGATTAATCTTGACTATTAGTCAAACAGCCTTTTCCCCCAACTCCAATATTTATATAACTAATAAATGAAAGTGTTCAAAGAAAATGAAACAAACACTTAGTTTTTAATGCCCCTATGATTTTACTCCTGGGTTGCTTGCAGTAGTGTCCTGAAGATTGATCTTCAATTCCTGGAGACTCTCGGACAATCCTGGAGAGTTGGCAACCCTAGTGAGGGCAAAGAGAAGGATATTTCTCATGGTTTAGTGGGAGTGGGAGATATATAATTCTGGACTGGCTTTGTTTTTTCCAGTGTCACAAGAGTGGGGGTCAGATCCCTGATACTTCAGTGGGGAAGTATGAATTCATCATCCCTGGCAACTTTGGTGACCTGATTTGTCTTGTGGGCAGGAATTATAGGAAGGCTGTATTTGTTTCCTAGAGGTGAATGTGCCCATTTTCCTAAGTGTTACAAATTAGAGATATGCTCATACTCCTGATTCACTGAGGAGACTCTCAAGACAGCAACTGAGACTGCACCGTTGAATCTGGTTTCATGAATGCAAAAATTTCAAAGAAATCAAATGCTTGCTATGTGTGTATCTTTAATCCATTGTAGTTTATTGGGGTGGGGAAAATGTCTTGTTAACCGATAAAATACTGTTGACAAAATAAGTGGACAAACTCTTAATAGAGAAATAAATGTTGTATGTGTTATGCTAATACAGACATTTAAATATGCTAACTAGTTGACTAAAATAGCAGTAATTTCTAGGCTCTGTTGACCATAAATGAAGCATCTTTGTAATCTTATAGAACAGTTTTGCATACACTAAGAACCATGGGTAAATCATTTAGTTTTGTGCACTGTTGCACTAAAATTCAATCTTTGAATGACAGGCACTTTTTGTTCTCTAAAACCAGACCTAAACCCAGAATTCAAATTAAAGTTTTATCCCTATAAAAACTTTTGGAACAATACAACTTTTCAATAGACTTGTGTCCGTACCTGTGCTAATTGAACCCAGGATGGGGGCACAGTGCTGAAAAACTGTAAATTCATCTCCAATTTGCACCCAGTAACAAGAAATTCTGCCACCCCATGACAGGAAAAGGTATAGCATTGGTCTGTCGAACTCCCATTTCATTAACTGCACAATGTTTCAAACCTGCCCGCTCTGGTTCACAAGTACGACTTTTCCATTCCCTGTAAGAATATAGTTATGACCTATTCACATGTGATTGCTGAACTTGTGACAATTGTGCCAATTCTAAGGCTGGCCTTACTCTGTGAACTTTCGCTGGAAACTGAGAGAGTGAGACTGACTAAACTTGAGGCCCAGTCATATACGTCTTTTGTTTTCGTCGGTTTGGCCTGAAGTTAAGAGGGTCGTGTTCTGATTTACCAGGTCATCCAGTCTTATTGGAACATTTCTGAAAGTATTTGTCAATTATTTGCATATGCACATGTTTGCTGCTGAAGAATGCACTCCATACATGATCTTACTCAAATACCTTACATATTAAATACCTTATACACACTACATGGAGTAGTTGAGGCAAATAGCATAGGCACATTTAAGGAAGCTAGAAAAGTACATGAGGGAGAAAGGAATAGAAGGATATATTGATAGTGTGGGAGGAGGCCCGTGTGAAGCATAAATACAGGCATAGACCTGTCGGGCCGAATGGCCTGTTTCTATGCTGTAAATTCTACGCAATATGTAATATTGTGGGTAATTACCAAGTGTATGCCTGCAGCGGGGAACTTCGATGTATGAAGATTATCTTACATGTGTGTTGAGACATCTACCATTTAATCCTACAGTTGCCAACAGGTCCAGAGAAGTGCAGGCTCCTTGAGCTAGCTATTTTTAAAATGAATAAAATTTTATTTGTTTCTTTTCTAAATGGAAGCATGATCTAATAGAATGCTCAGCAGTGTAAAGATGGGCTGCTTTCCAGCTCATCAGTGTCTCGAAGCATAGTATGTGTTTTCATAACTTGCCTGCAAATTACCCAGTAGACAGTAAAATATATGCTTCCTTTCACCATTTGTTGAAGTTCACCCAGTCCTTCCCCAGCATAGCTTTTATACATTCTCTGACCTTTTTTAAAAAAAAAGTTTTCAGTTCCCTCACCAACACTTAAACAGACACAATTATTGCACTAGCTACTTGAATGAGGTGATTTTTTTTTAACATAGCGAGTTGTCACGATCTGGAATGCACTGCCTGAAAGGGTGGTGGAAGCAGATTCAATAGTAACTTTCAAAAGGGAATTAGATATACATGAAAAGGAAAAATTTGCAGTGCTACGGGGAAAGAGCAGGGGAGTGGGACTAATTGGATGGCCCTTTCAAAGAGCCGGCACAGGCAGCATGAGCCGAATGGCCTCCTCCTGTGCTGTATAGTTTCTATGAATATATGAATATCAGGTTTAATAATGTCATAATAATGCTATACTGATAAGATAAATATTTAACTTCTTCTCACCTTGACCTCCCTTTACGAAGCTTTCTCCTCCTCATTCTGTCTCCTGTTTTTATCAATATCATTGTGGGTTCAGCACAGGAGAAGACCATTCGGCCCATCATGCCTGTGCCGGCTCTTTGACAGAGCTATCCAATTAGTCCCATAACCCTGTAAATATTTTCCTTCAAGTATTTATCTAATTCCCTTTTGAAAGTTACTATTGTATCTGCTTCTACCAGCATTTCAGGCAGTGCATTCCAGATCATTACAATTCGCTGTGTAAAAAAAAATGTTTCCTCATGTCGCCTCTGGCTCTTTTGCCGATCATCTCAAATCTGTGTCCTCTGGTTACTGACCCTGGAAACAGTTTCTCCTTATTTACTCTGTCAAAACTGTTCATGATTTTGAACACCTCTATCAAATCTCCCCTTAACCTTCTCCGTTCTAAGGAGAACAATCCCAGCTTCTCCAGTCTCTCCACACAACTGAAGTCCTCCAAGCTGGGCACCATTCTAGTAAATCTCTTCTCTACCCTCTCTACAACAATGGCATCCTTCCAAAATTGTGGTGCCCAGAATTGATCACGATACTCCAGTGTTTCATAAAGCTTTAGCATAACTTCCTTGCTTTATTAATGCCTCTATTAATAAAGCCCAGGATCCCATATGCTTTTTTAACAGCCTTCTCAACTTGTCCCGCCACCTTCAGAGGTTTGTGTATGTGCACCCCCAGGTCTCTGTTCCTGCATCTCCTTTAAAATTGTACCATTTAGTTTATATTGCCTCTCTTCATTCTTCCTACCAAAATGCATTGCTTCATACTTCTCTGCATTAAATTTCATCCGCCATGTGCTGCCCATTTCACCAGTCTATGCCCTCCTGAAGTCTGTTACTTTTTTCCACATTATTTATTACATTTCTGAGTTTAGCGTCATCTGAAAACTTTGAAATTACACCCTCTATAACCAAGTCCAGGTTATCAATTAATATGTATCAAAAAGAGCAATGATCCTAATACTAACCCCCGGGCAACACCACTGCACACTTCTCTGCAGTCTGAAAGACAACCGTTCAACACTACTCTCTGCTTTCTGTCCCCTCGCCAATTCTGAATCCACGCTTCCACTGTCCTTTTAATCCCATGTGCTTTATTTTTGCTAACAAGTCTATTATATGGTACTTTATCAAATGCCTTTATTTGTTTTAATTAATGTGACCTACATAACATTTCTATTACTTTCTTTCTCTGAGCTTCCTGAACTCCACACTTCATTTTGGATCTCAACAAACAAATTGGCCTCAGTAATTGAAGGCCATAAATTTTAAAAAGTAATTTAATTGTGTCATAAAATGACCAGGATATATTTGAAGCTTTTTAATGCATCAGACTAGGTCGTGTTACCAATTATGATCTCACTGTGGAGCCAGCAGCGTGATCCTACGAAGTTGAGATAACTCATCTATGGTGCTCTGGGGAGTTAAGTTTTATTTTTGAGATATTGGTTGAATGGGTAAGGCCCAAAACCGGGCATGGGTATCGTGATCCGCGATTAACCCGCTCCTGGTGCTTCCATCGCAGGCAGGTCGAGACATTCGTCCAGCCTCAGCAACGTTCCAAACCAGCGTTGCCATGAGGATTGAATGAAATTTGCATTTTTCACCAGCAGGGGGAGCCCCAATCTCTTAAAGGTAGCCGGTACATGTTATTTGCTGAAAATAACAGTCTACTGTCTGCACGGAGTCTGAACGGAGATCAGACATCGCACACGTAAAACACAGATGCAGGTTCCATCCCTATATTTATAAACTGGAGTTATGTTAAAACATTGAATAAAGGTTGCACACTACTAAATCCCATATCCTCCAATCTGCATGCCAGACCTCACCAATCTGCTGATCTGAGTTTGTACCAGGTCTGCGAGAGTGCGTACACCAAGGTTCTCTGTTGATGAACTAGAGGCCTTAGTGCAAGTGGTGGACAGAAGGAGGGACATCCTATATCTGCGGGGTGGGGTGGGAGCAAGAGGCCCTCCAGACATATGCTCAAAAGGCAGTGGGAGGCAGCAGGGGACGCAGTCAATGCCAGGCGTATAGCATCATAAACATGGATGCAGTGCAGGAAGAAATTCAATGCTTTGACATGAGTGGTCAACGTGAGCGAAGTCAGCTGTCAAGTGGCATCACCTGCCAACTGCACCACTAGCCGCATCCACTGCTCCATGCACTACACCTCCCATCACCCACATACCAACAAACTCTTTCCATAAGTACTCAACTCTTCCAATCAGATGTTTCTCCTCACCCTTACACATTACCACTGTTGCAAGCCGCTCACCCACAGCTTACAGGCCGCACACACTGGCAGCTATTCAACAATGACAGGCATATCACCCAGACACATGTCCCGCTTTCTAGCAGGAGAAGGTGGCGCATATCAGGAGGTGGCAATGGCATTTAGCCCCTTGAGCCTGTTCCACCATTCAATGAGATCATGGTTGAACTGTGACCGAAATCCATGTACCCACCTGAGCCCCATATCCATAAATACCCTTGGTTCACAGAAATCTATCAGTCTCAGATTTAACATTCACAAGTGAGCTAGCAGCAACTGCCATTTGCAGAAGAGCATTCCAAACTTCTCCCACACTTTGCATGTAGAAGCGTTTCCTAACTTCACTCCTGCACGTCCTGGCTCTAAATATTGGGCTATGTCCCCGCGTCCTAGTATTCAAGTATAGGAGACCATCAAAAACAGTTACAAATGCACTAGCAGCCAGAAGCAATAATCCAGCAACTAACCTGTAAATCCTGCATGGTCCCTTTAAATAGAGCTGGGCGGGGGGGGTCATTCAGGCCCTCTAAGACATGTTCAGATGGTCATGGTTAAGACAGTGTGTTGAGTGGAATGTTAAGTCCCAAAATGGTGTATCACTTTAAACCAATGTTGCACGCTGTATGCATTTTTTCCTATTTTAAATGATGCTGGTGTTTTTCTTTGCGCATGCGCTAATCCCTTTACCAAGATGGCGTCCGGCACACGTCACCCTAGAAGCGTGCCTGCGCGCGCATCCAAGACATCATCTTGGAACTCCGGAAGGCCACGTAGTGCTGAAACAATGGGCATTACACAGCCCAATTTAATGCCCAATGGGTTTAATTATTTGTATGTTCTATCAACTTTAAGGGCCAAAATGTGATATATATATACACACTAATGTACAGTGGTTTCTCAATTAAAATCAAAATTGATTTTTTTTTTTCCTCCTTCACTATTAACCCAGCTCCTCTTCTGTAGGCAGTGACTCAAGCTTGGGTTTGATTCCATGAGTTGCAGTGACTCAAGCTTGGGTTTGATTCCATGAGTTGCAGTGACTCAAGCTTGGGTTTGAGTCCATGAGTTGCAGTGACTCAAGCTTGGGTTTGATTCCATGAGTTGCAGTGACTCAAGCTTGGGTTTGATTCCATGAGTTGCAGTGACTCAAGCCTGGGTTTGAGTTCATGAGTTGCAGTGACTCAAGCTTGGGTTTGATTCCATGAGTTGCAGTGACTCAAGCTTGGGTTTGATTCCATGAGTTGCAGTGACTCAAGCCTGGGTTTGAGTCCATGAGTTGCAGTGTCCTTTTGGTACCTCAAGCAAGTGGCCATTCTTTACATATAAGCCCAACAGTAAATGTAGTTGGAATATTCGATTTAATTTCCAGCAAGGGATGTTGGAATAGCATTCCGACTGATTTGTGGTCTTATTAGAGGAGAATAAAACTGGGGCTTGGCTGTCTGCTTGGCTTAGTCAAGCACCATATACTTTATGAGCTATCAAAAGAAGCAGAGGGGAGATGAGATATTTTTCTACTCAGAGAGTTGTTATGATCTGGAATGCACCGTCTGAAAGGGTGGTGGATGCAGATTCAACAGTAACTTTCAAAATGGAATTGCATACATACCTGAAAAGGAAAAGTTTGCAGGGTTATGGAGAAAGAGCAGAGGAGTGCGACGAATTGGATAACTCTTTCAAAGAGTTGGCACAGGTACAATGGGCCGAATGGCCTCCTGTGCTGTATGATTCTATGGGGGTAATTTTAACCTAACTCACCTGACAGGAAACCCACAGGATCTGATGGAACGCTGGTATTACAACTCGCCCAATATTACACTGTATTCATTTCAATGGAGAGTAAAATCAGGCAGGGTGTAAAACCAACTTTGCACCCGATCCCATCGGTTTCTTGACAGGTGAGTTAGGTTAAAATTGCCAATTCTATGGGGCTGATTTTTGGGTGAAGGAGTGGGCGTGTTGGGGGCTTCGAAAATTGCTGAAATACCGAGCGGGCTCTCCAACCCGCTGACTTCCGGGTTCCCCAGTGACGTGTCAGGGTCCACGCCCACCTCCCGAATGCGGGAGTCCTACCGGGAATTAAAGCCGGTTGGGTGATAATTTGCATAGTTTGTCCGATAGTGGAGGTACTTGAACAACTTGATTGCCAAGACATTTTGGCAGGGGTGTGATTTTGAAGGATCCTCACCGTGTTTCCCGTGCTGTGGGAAACACTCCCTGTTGCAACAGACGTCTTTCAGCCAGCAGCCAGTGGGAGATACAAATGCTTATTTGACAGGTGGGGAGAAAACGTCATTTATTTCAGCGGGGCACTGTCACTTTAGACAAAATTTTGGCTGCAAGACCTTTGGCTGCAAAATTCTTATTTTCCACCCAAAACCCTGCTGTGCAAACATATTTAATTACTTTGCGGACCCCCTCAAACTCTCACCGTCAGGATGGGGGGCATTATGGCTGCATTCACCACTATATCTGAGGACGAGCAACATCACCAGCCTCGCCAGGCGCTGCGTCCACTCCGCCATGTGGAGCTTCACAACACAGTGCTGCACCACAGGCACCTGCACAAGAACACGGAGGGCAACAACATAGAGAGCGACGCCGCAGGAGGCACTACCCTCGCTACAGGGTCTACAGACCGAGGTTCAGCTTCCTGGACCTCTCTGAGGAGCAGCGCATACAGATGCTCTGAGTCAGTCACCAGGTAGTCGCAATCATCTGCAGCCTCCTTCATGCCGAGCTGCTCCGGGCTGGGCCGAGCAGCATCTCCTTACCTGTCGCTGTCAAAGTCACCACTGCCCTCAACTTCTTCGCCTTCGGATCGTTCCAGGGTGCCACCGGGGACATCGCTAGGGTCTCTAAGTCATCGGCACACAAGTGCATAATGCAGGTCACCGATGACTTGTTTCGCAGGGCCTCGCACTACGTCAACTTCCCCATGGACGACCTCAGCCAGACGGAGAGGGGAGTGGGATTCCACACTGTGGCTGGCTTCCCACGGGTGCAGAGTGTAATCAATTGCACCAATATAGCAATACAAGCACCTCCACACAAGCCACGACTGTTCATCAACAGGAAGGGATATCACTCCATGAACACTCAGCTCAGCTGTGACCACCGCAAGAGATTCCTTCATGTGTGCGCCAGATACCCTGGCAGCTGCCACGATTCCTTCATCCTCCGGGAATCCAACATCCCGCCCCTCTTCTACACACAGAACACCCGCAAGGGCTGGCTCCTTGGGGACAAGGGATACCCCCTGCACATGTGGCTCATGACACCTCTGTGGAACCCCATCACCGAGCAACAGTATCGATATAACGACAGCCACATCGCTACCAGGTCTACAATTGAGCAGGCTATAGGGCTGCTCAAGATGCACTTCAGGTGCCTTGATCATTCTGGGGGAGCGCTTCAGTATGCACCAGACAGAGTGGGACGCATTATAGTCCTGTGTTGTGCCGTGCACAACATGGCACAACAGAGTGGGGTGCTGCTGGAGGAGGCCCCACCCACATTGAGGAGGAGAAGCAACCCACGGGCAGAACAGTGGCTCATCTGGCTGCTCGTGAGGCCAGGGAGTCACTGATATGTGAACGGTTCTTCTAACATCAGACAGTGTGAAGAGACCAGTGCTTACACCACCGGATAGAGCAGCGGCCACACCAGCACCACCACCCCCTGCACAAAACAGTCCTGCAACTACATATATGCCCACTGGAGAGTGACCCAATGGGTGGCATCAAGTGTCGGCGTTCATGATGAACCTCATGAAAGGGCCTTATTACAGAAGCCAGTCAAGAATGGCCAAGATGTGGCAGTAGTGGTGACAATAATAATATTTAATGTGCATTTAACAAAAAGCAAATATAAATAAAAAAACTTGACCAACCGTCAAACACCCTTGTGCATCCCCTTTGTGCTCACAAAGCCTTCTCCTTTCGCTTCCAACTACTCCTACGTGGTGCATCCCCTGTGGCTGCAACAGAAGTAGTGTCAGGTTGCTCTTTTTCATGCCCTGACCGATTTAGATGCTTTGGGCCTATGCCCTTTGGGTTTTGGTGGCCCGTGACGGCCCCTCCAAAGACCTGCACCTATGCAGGGGCAGACTCGACCACCTGGAGAGGAGGCAGCATTGCAGGTACTGGTTGAGAGGGGGCAATGGGTGAGACATTGGGGCACTTTGAGTGGCGTCCCCACTTCCATGTCCCCTTTCGCCATCATCCCTACCCGGGGCCAGGCCCACACCACTGCTACCACTCTGCTGGACAACAGTTTGGAGGACACTTGTGAAGCCTTGTAAGGCCAGTGCTAGTGTATCTGCCTGCCTGTTTAAGGCGGCAGAATGTTGTTCACCCTGAGTCCAATCAGCCATTGTCAGGGCTTGAATGGAATTTGTGAGCCGTACTTGAAGTTCCATGGAGGCTAGCCTTTCCTCCATCGCAGACATTCCCGCACTTACCCGCGACACTATCTCAGAGATGCTCTCACGTCCCTGTGACAGTATCTCAGAGATGCCCTCCCATACCTGTGCCACCATTCCACTCATACAGGAGTTGGATGCCTCCATCCTCTGCTCGATTGTGGAGAGTGCGCGTGGCACCTGTTCCAGCACCTCGCAAATGAGCTGCTGCCCCTCGATCATTCTCCTTTTAAAGGGTGACCCCCAGGGTTCAGCATCTATGTCCAGCTGACCAAAGCCTGGAGAGGTGTACTCCCACCGACGCGGACTCTCCGCAGCTGCCCCTGTCACCAGTGAGTGCTCGTGCTCACGTGTGCGGTAACTCATCATATGCGACCCCAACTAACTGTAGACTGGGACCCACCGAGATGTGTGCATCTGCGCTGGTGGAAGGCTCGCTCCGATGTGAGCTCAGACCCTCAGAGGCCAGCAGGTCCTCTGTGGAATCGCCATCACAGCGGTCACTGAAGGCCCTGTAGAAGAACAGAAGGCAATATTAAGAATCATCACAGATGCGTCATGTTGCGATGAGCATACTGAGGTGCTGAAGATGGCAAGGCATGTTAACATCAATTCATATTATGTGTGCTGAATGTTAAATTTCTGTCACCTGACGTTTGTCGGGTGCCAGTCTCGGTGCCTCGACGGACAGGCACTCGAGGGTTCTGTTCAGCTCCAGCGCCTCCTGCTCCATGTCTGTGAGGACCACGGTCTGTTGTGGCCCCCCCTCCGGTCCTCGCCCTCTCGCGTGCATTTAAGATTCTCAAAATTCACAGATCCCCCAAAACTCGGAGAAAAACCTTAAAAAACCCTGAGTATGGGAAAACTTTGGCCATTGACTATAATCCTAAAATGGAAGAATAGGTGAGAGGTCACCAGATGAAATCAACAACAACACACACACCGTGGAACTTCGGAGAATTAATGCTTCAGACATGTCTCTGTTTTAATGCAAATCCGACAGCAGGTGGTCGACACTCAGCACGAATTCGAAAGGCAGTCAGCCATTGAAAGAGGCAACTGCTCCAGACATGGTGGGGCCATGTTTTTGTTTTAATGCAAAACCTATCAACACCTAGGACGTTGGATACAAAAGGAAGCCTGTATACCAGGTGATCGGCAAATCTGAATTAACAATGACCCATTGGGAGAAGCAATGGCAACATGATGAGGGACCATCAAAAAGCCGTCAAAGATTCTTAAGGACTTTGTAAGAACTGTTTAAATGTAAGGAGTCTTACAACACCAGGTTATAGTCCAACAGCTTTATTTGAAATCACAAGCTTTCAGAGGCTTCCTCCTTCGTCAGGTGAGTGTGGGATTCCATAAAGGTACAGCATATATAGTATATAGCTATATATGCTGTACCTTTATGGAATCCCACACTTATCTGATGAAGGAGGAAGCCTCTGAAAGCTTGTGATTTCAAATAAAGCTGTTGGACTATAACCTGGTGTTGTAAGACTCCTTACATTTGTCCACCCCAGTCCATCACCGGCATCTCCACATCATAGCTACTATCGACACCACAAACTGCCGGCTCACAGTGGTAAGGATCTCCAAGAAGATCGTGCATATCGACACAGACATCAAGTTTCTACAGAGCTGCAAGAAAGCAGACAAGATCCCGAAAGGACGACCGATCACAAACCCACTCAAGTCGACATACAACTCAGATTACGCTGAGAGACTCTGCCGTCGTACCTCTCGCAAACTCCGCAACCATCTCGTACACCAACTCTACAGCAGACGCCGCAACCTCGAAACCAAGACAGAGTCCATACTCTCAACCTGTACTCAGGACACAGCAGACCAGCTACGAGACACCGCCAAACAGACGAGGCAACGGAACTACGCTGCCTACATGAAAACCAAGAGCAGGAAGCTTGAGAAACTCGGCATCACCACCAGCATCAACCAAGCCTCCCCCGGTACCACGGTTGCAAGCACAGGGAAGTCTATCGTCAATTTGTCCGACCACACCCTTCAACCAGACGAAATCGAGGTTCTCAGCCGAGGGCTCAATTTCTGCCCCACCACCAAAATGGACCCCACTAGTCTCGCGGCGGACACAGAGGAATTCATCAGGAGAATGAAGCTCCGGGAATTCTTCCACAAATCCCAAGATTTCAGCAGCGAACCCAATGAGACAATCAACGATCCGGAACAGCAGACAGAGGGATCTGCGGTACAGCAACTGAAGAAGAAAGAGTCAAATTGGACTCCTCCGGAGGGTCGCTGCCCTAAACTCGACATGTATGCTCAAGCTGTCAGGAGATGCGTCAACGCCAGATTCATCAACCGCACTCACAAGACAGTCCAGAATGTCACCCGAGCACAACACAACGCCATCGACGCTCTCAAGACCAACCGCAACATCGTCATCAAACCAGCGGACAAAGGAGGAGCCATCGTCATACAGAACAGAACGGACTATTGCAAAGAAGCATACCGACAACTGGACAACCAGGAACACTACAGACTGTTACCCGCAGATTCGACCAAAGAACACACCCACCAGCTCAACAAACTGATCAAGACCTTCGATCCAGACCTTCAAAACATCCTACGCGCTCTCATCCCACGTACTCCCCGTGTGGGAGACTTCTACTGCCTCCCAAAGATGCACAAAGCCAACACACCCGGACGTCCTATCGTATCAGGCAACGGAACCCTGTGTGAGAACCTCTCTGGATACATCGAGGGCATCCTGAAACCCATCGTACAGGGAACCCCCAGCTTCTGTCGCGACACTACAGACTTCCTACAAAAACTCAGCACCCACGGACCAGTTGAACCAGGAACACTTCTCACCACGATGGACGTCTCGGCACTCTACACCAGTATCCCCCATGATGACGGCATCGCTGCAACAGCCTCAGTACTCAACACCAACAACAGCCAATCTCCAGACGCCATCCTACAACTCATCCGCTTCATCCTGGATCACAATGTCTTCACCTTCGATAACCAGTTCTTTACCCAAACACACGGAACAGCCATGGGGACCAAATTCGCACCCCAATACGCCAGCATTTTCATGCACAAGTTCGAGCAGGACTTCATCACTGCACAGGACCTCCAACCAACGCTATCCACCCGATACATCGACGACATTTTCTTCCTATGGACCCACGGCGAAGAATCACTGAAGAGACTATACGATAACATCAACAAGTTCCATCCCACCATCAAACTCACCATGGACTACTCCTCAGAATCGGTTTCATTCTTGGACACACGAATCTCCATCAAAGACGGGCACCTCAGCACCTCACTCTACCGCAAGCGCACGGACAATCTCACGATGCTCCACTTTTCCAGCTTCCACCCTAACCACATCAGAGAGGCCATCCACTATGGACAGGCCCTGCGAATACACAGGATTTGCTCAGACGAGGAGGAACGTGATGGACACCTACAGACGCTGAAAGACGCCCTCGTAAGAACAGGATATGATGCTCGACTCGTCGATTGACAATTCCGATGGGCCACAGCGAAAAATCGCGTAGACCTCCTCAGAAGACAAACATGGGACACAACCAACAGAGTACCCTTCGTCGTCCAGTACTTCCCCGGAGCGGAGAAACTACGCCATGTTCTTTGCAGCCTTCAACATGTCATCGATGACGACGAACACCTCGCTAAGGCCATCCCCATGCCTCCACTACTCTCCTTCAAACAGCCACCTAACATCAAACAGACCATCGTTCGCAGCTAATTACCCAGCTTTCAGGAGAACAGCGTCCACGACACCACTCAACCCTGCCACAGCAACCTCTGCAAGACATGCCAGATCATTGACACAGATACCACCATCACACGAGAGGACACCACCCACCAGGTACATGGTTCATACTCCTGCAACTCGGCCAACGTTGTCTACCTCATACGTTGCAGGAAAGGTTGCTCCGGAGCATGGTACATCTGTGAGACCATGCAGACACTGCGACAACAGATGAACGGACACCGTGCAACAATCGCCAGACAGGAGGGCTCCCTCCCAGTCGGGGAACACTTCAGCAGTCAAGGACATTCAGCCTCCGATCTTCGGGTAAGCGTTCTCCAAGGCGGCCTTCGAGACACACGACAACGCAAAATCGTCGAGCAGAAATTGATAGCCAAGTTCCGCACCCATGAGGACGGCCTCAACCGGGATCTTGGGTTCATGTCACGCTACATGTAACACCACTAGCGAAAAAAAGTTACCTGTTTTTAATACAACTGGTCATTCTCTCTCTTTCTCTGCCTTTCGGGTGTCTCTCTTTCTCTCTCTCTCTCTCTCTGTTTTTGTGTTCTGACTGTTTGTGTATTCAGTAGTCTTGTATGTAATGTTTCTCTGTCTGAACACTATTCAACTCCTTTGATTGCCTTGGAAACGGGCAGTTGGAAAGATTATCTGTAATCACCAGGCATTGTTCTCTGACTATATATGATGTACCTTTATGGAATCTCCCACTCACCTGACGAAGGAGGAAGCCTCCGAAAGCTTGTGATTTCAAATAAAGCTGTTGGACTATAACCTGGTGTTATAAGACTCCTTACATTTGTCCATCCCAGTCCATCACCGGCATCTCCACATCAAGACCTGTTTAAACAGACATGAAGTGTTTTTTTTAAAGTGTCGAAGACCAATTGTAAGAGCGACAAGTGGAAACTCGAAACCTCTCTCTCTCTCTCTCTCTCTCTGGCTTGCTGGCTCTGATGGACTGCTTGTCTTGGTTCTGCCTGTGTCTGGAAAGAAGAGTAGTTTCCAGCAAACAACAAGGCAAGGAGTTCGACAGGGAAGGACAGCAGCTCTAGAAGCAGGCTGACACACACAAGAAGAAACCAGAGCAACAGCCCCAGTGACCATCAGACACCTCGTGGCAACAAGGGCCTTACGAAACAACCAACCGAATATTGCCACCAACCAACCGGGTAATATTGGCCACCGCGACCAAAGAAAACCAACTCGGGAGAAAACCGAAGATCTGCAAAGTTTCCACTCTATAATCTATTTCTGACTTACCTCTGGGTGAATTACTGTCAAGGATTCGTTTGGTCAGCATTATCTCTGGCCCTTTAGAGTCCAACCTAGCTAGTACAGTGGGATTGAGAGGGGTGAGGTATCTTTCTACTGTAATTTCTCTCGTGTGTACTGAAGTGTTCCCCATTTTATTAGAGTGTTAAGATTGTTGTGTTGTATTTCCTCTCTTGAATAAAGGTCAAAGTTTCTTGCACCAAAACCAGTTGTCTGCCGCACTTTATCACAACCCCCAAATAAGTCCAAGGTCTAGAACCCAGGGAGTGGGAGCAATTTGGACCGCTCAGAAGTCAGAGGTGAAGCTGACACACACCACCACCCCCTACATGCATTCTGGGCTCTCTTCTCCTATAAGGGGAGAAAGTACAGACATGTGAGTGAGTGATGGTGACGTGACCAACCGATGAATGCATTGGTTTGGGTGCGGCTGACCATGAAAGAGATGTATCAGAAGGTGAGTATGAGACAGAGCCATGACATTGTATGAGGATTAGGTTGGGTGGTAGTGGTGGGGTGACTAATGGGGAGGTGAAGAAGTTAAGTTGGTAAGTTAAGCAGGTAAGTTGAGGATGGGCTTTCTGTGGGTGTGAGGAGTGATGTGATAGAGAAGTGTTAGCAGTGCAGAATAAATTGGGGGTGGGGGTAATGATGTGGAAGATGGAATGTAGGAGAATGAGTAAGTGTGCTCACTTTGGCTGACGTAGTTAGACATTGAAGCACTTCCTACATTGTATCCATGTGTGGGAAACATTGCTGCTGTTGGTGACCTCCTCTGCCACCTTGAGCCAAGCCTTCTTGATGGCAGAGGCAGGCCACTTCCTCCCGTCCGTCGGGAGGAAGTGGCCTGAACAGAAACAAGATAAATTATTTCTATTCTAATTGCTTCAATGTCCTCTATCCCTCAGGTTTGAGACAAATACTTGCTATAGCCTTCTTTTAAAAACATTTTCACCTGATGATCTTCTCTGATTTTTTTACTCTTTCCTTCATCTCTTGAAGGTGTTACATGCCTTATTGGGTTTTGGTTTTAATTATTGATGTGTTACTATGTTGTTGTACGGGCCTTCACATTGAGTGCTGAAAGACTGTCCAGCTGTAGAGGACATGACAGTTGAGCCTTCTTTCCCTCAGTGTCTATATGTGCCCATTTTCCAATATGGGTCGCTGTATTAGCAATTAAGAGCAGGATCCCTGATTGACTTGTCCGTTCCCTAAGATAGGGATGCAGTCGGCAATTAGAGCATCCTTACCACTGTCCCAGTTGAGATCAGTTAATTGAGTTTAGATGGGCAAATTGAACCAATGGCTTTCCTGGTCTGTACACCCTAGAGATAACGATCTACCTCTGAGCCATTGAAGGAGCCAGCTTTAATAGCTTCAACCTGCTGTACTTTATTTGCAAATCTAGACTATCCTTCTTAAAAGAATTTTTCAAATATCAGCAAGTGGTAAATTACGTAATTGCTTCACGTAGCACTGACCTTTTCCACTTTCCCCTTCCCTTTTCCCTCCCCTACTCTTGCACTTGTAGAAGAGTGATGCAAATGTCACACATTTTCATGACATTTTCATTATTGCCATCTTTGAGTTTTTTTTAACAAGATCTAATTTTCATATCTATGTTACAAGTAGCAAACTGTGGCCTTCACTACAATATCATCTTCCGTGCTGTAACACTTGTAACATAACTTTCTGGGCGATCTTTGAAAGTCAGCCCCATTTCTCTGAAGCACTCTCCTTTACTTTCATGATTTATTAGATTTCACTCTTCATGAAAAAGTCCACACAATAGTATTAAACAATGATAGGGGGGGTAATACTAATTGGAACATGGAGAAGGTTGGAGCCTGAGCCATTTCAATCATCCACGCACATTGCAGTGTTGAGCAAAATTCTGACTGAATGATGGGTATTGCGGGTCCCCTGAAGCCAGATCTAAATTTAAATCCAAATTAATCTTCAGGTTCGTGCCTACAATGTTTGAAATGAAAAATTTATCAACAGATTTTCATGTGTTTTTGTGCTAATTGATCTGAGAAACGGCAGAGCCGGGACGCTGAATTTTATTTAAGTTTGTACATGACGACCTTAAGTCCTGCCAGCTGATGACATTGGCCTGTAAAACTTTCACTTCGTTACCTGGATATTATGTGGCTGTCTCATTCACCATATGCTCATCACCCTGTTCGACAATCTACTTAGATATCACCATGCTCCTATAGATTGTCTCCTGGTGACTTTTTTTTTTCTTTTTTATATTCATTCTCGGAACGTGGGTGTCGCTGGCATTTATTGCCCATCCCTAGTTGCCCTGAGAAAGTGGTGGTGGGTCTTCTTCTTGAACCGCTGGTAGTGGTTTGATAAAATTGAGTGGCTTGCTCAGCCATTCCAGAGGGCAGTTGAGAGTCAACCACGTTGGTCTGGGACTGGCGTCAAATATAGGCCAGACCGTTTAAGGACGGCAGGTTTCCGAAAGCAGCTTCAAGGAAATTTCTAGCCATGATGTCTGGCTGAAGGTTCCGTGCTCAGTTTATGTTGAAAATAAGAGTTGGGTTTACTGCTCCCATGGCGGATTGTCTAATTACTAATGAGAGTAATTATACATTTAGCTTTCAAGAGAACAACATTGTCTCTGAAATCATGCTTGAGAACCTCCTAAGATAATAGTTGGTTCCCTTCTGCCTTCCTCTTTCCCCCGAACCCAAAGCATGAGTTAGGATGTGGCTTTAATCTTTGAAATAAAGTAACACTTTAAAGGGCAAATGGGATGTCTTGCGATGTTTACAAAGCATTGTACTAATGTAGTGAGTATGAATTAAAGAATTTAATGTTGCTGCATTAACTTAAATGCAAATCCCCTAGAAGAATATAAAACATAAGATAACCCTGGCAGCTCATGCAGACTGATGAGCTTACTGAGAAAATAACTGTGTTGTAAATCATTCAAAGGCTCCTCTGGGCAGTTGTCTTTGTAAGAATATGCTTTAAAACAAGCATTGAAAATAGGAGGACCGCATCTCTGAGAAAAATAACTTACAGAAACCCAAGAGGTCATTGAAAGAATGCTGAGGCATTAGAGTAGTGAAAAACAGTAAGATTCATGAGACAGTGTGTCACCTGATAACAGTAAAAGGCCAAGTAAACACTATGACATTAAACAATCCTTGGTTTTTGGAGGGTCAGCATAGTTAAAAAGCAGGACCTCTAAGGTAGTAATCTCTGGATTACTTGCAGTGTCATGTGCTAGTGAGTACAGAAATAAGAAGGTAAGGCGGATGAATGTGTGGCTAGAGACATGGTGCATTGGGGCATTGGGACCAGTCCTGGGGCAGGAGGGACCTGTTCAAGGTGGACGGGTTGCACCTCAACAGAGCTGGGACCAATGTCCCCGCGGGGAGGTTCACTAGTGCTGTGAGGGAGGGTTTAAACTAATGTGGCAGGGGGATGGGCACCAGGATTTAGCATTAGAGAGGAGAAACAAAGGTGCACAAAGGATTGGGCAATACAGATAGCACTAGAGTAAGAAATAGTACAATATTAGGTGCAATCAGACTAAGAGAGAATACGAGAAGGGTGAAGATAGGTTTAGAGTGTACGGGCATGCCGGCGGGAGGAGAGTGGGCTGGGGGGGGAGGACTTGCGGGTGCGAAACCTGGAAGGGAAGTCGGCGGGTCGCAATCGAATGATGCCAATCAATGCCTCTTCCGGGTTTCGCATCTGGCAGCCAGCCTGATTGACAGGCTGGCTGCCCGTCGGCAGAGAGGAGCTACACATCCGGGATTGAGGGGGAGGGGGGAAGAGAGAGAGGGACCAACTTCATTGGTGGTTGGGAGAGAGATGGGGGTGTGCACGTGACATTGGTTTTAAGGTATGTTTGTTTATTTTTTACAATGGGAAATGTAATTTTATTTAATTTATTTAGTTTATTTTTCACTGATCCATAAGCCGTGGGAAAGCCGCCCAGGTAACATTAAAATCTTTTAAGTGTCCAATATGCAAAATATAAACTACCTTAAGTACCTCAATGAGGTACATTTGCCCCTTTATCAGCCTGCCGGATTTAATTGCCGGCAGGACTTCCGGCTTCGTGATCCGTGCACGCTCCCAGATTTATGGATAGCATGGGCCCGATTTTACCAGGGGTGCGGGTTGGCAGCGGGTGGTCGGGCGGGCTCGAGGAAAACGCGCCGGCCAAATTGAGTGCGTTGCGCACGCGATCGCGGGATGATTGATGTGATTAGCCGGCAGTTACGGGTTCCGCGCTTCTCAGCTGCGTGCCGGCGGCCTGCGCATGCGCATTGACGTCTGAGCGATGGTTGCGCTCTATTTAAAGGGGCAGTCCACCAAAGCCCCTCCAGCCACAAACTACACTCCATCAAGGATGGAGGAGCACAGGGGTAAGGCTGCTCCCCGTTTCACGGACCACGCCCTCCAGGTGCTGCTGGACGGGGTCCGCATGAGGAGGGAGACGCTGTTCCCCACGGATGGAAGGAGGTGCCCTGCCAGCGCCACCAAGAGGGCATGGGAGGAGGTGGCCGCGGAGGTCACAAGCAGGGGAAACACCACCCGCACTTGGATTCAGTGCCGCAAGAGATTCAATGACCTCACCAGGTCCGGAAAAGTGAGTACACTAACGCATTCTGCATCACTCCGTCTTCCACATCACCTCAAACACCTCACAACCCCATCTCCACTGACAGTACTGCGCTCCCGCACCAATCCTCACAGCCACCCAACTATCATCCTCACAGTGCCTGCACGTACCCACCGTCCCTGTCCCCACTCGACCACTACCACACACCCCAATGCCCATACAATGGGATGGCCATGTGGCACACGCATCCTCCCATCCATCTGGCACACGTTCAACCCAATCACACCAATGCTTGAAGCGTCTCACATTGTAATCATCACTCAATAACGTTTTTGTGTTTTGCCCTCACAGGAGAAGAGGGCCAGGAACGCACGCGATAGGGCATGCACCGGAGGGGGCCCGCCACACGAGATGGCCCTGACAGACGCCGAGGTCGAGGCACTGGAGATCAGCCGCACGCTGCATTGCCTGTCGATGGCGGATGGCGAGTCTGGTTCTGGCGAAACGGCCGGTAAGGGAAAGCTGGCACTCATCACTCATGATCGTGAATGATCGTAGCATCACATGGCATATGCCGCACCGCCACATTTGGTCACATGCCTGATATTTCCCTCTGTTCTCTTCCAGGACCGTCTGCGATCGACGTCTCGGTTGAGGGCGATTCCTCAGAGGACATGCCCGTCTCTGAGGGTGCATCGTCACACATGAGCCTTGCATCCACCAGCGCAGATACACACACCTCGGTGGGTCCCCCCCCTCAGCTAGTTGGGATTGCACATGGTGAGTCACCGCGCACACATGAGCATGAGCAGACCCTGGTGGCAGGGTCAGCCGCGGAGGGTCCGCGTCGGTGGGAGCACTCTTCTCCAGGCTTTGCTCAGCCGGACCCAGATGCTGAACCCAGGGGGCCACCTGTCAAAAGGAGAGTCGTCGAGGGGCACCAGAACATTGCTGAGGTACTGGGAGAGTTGCCACGCGCACTCTCCACAATCGCACGGAGGATGGAGGAGTCCAACTCCTGCATGAGGGGAATGGTGGCACAGGTGCAGGAGGGTATCGCCGAGATAGTGTCGCAGGGACGTGAAGGCATCTCTGAGATAGTGTCGCGGGTAGGTGTGGGAACGTCTGCGGTGGAGGACAGGCTAGCCTCCCTCGAGCGTCACGCACAGCTCACCAATGAGTCCATCCAGGCCCTCACAACGGCTGTTCGGATTCAGGGTGAACAACATTCTGCCGCCATCAACAGGTTGACGGATACATTGGAGGTGGCCTTGCAAGGTCTCACCCACGTCATCCAAACTGCCGTCCAGCAGGGTGGAAGGGGTGATGTGGGCCTTGGCCATGAGAGGGAAGATGGTGAACGGGGAAATGGAAGTGTGGACGCTACTCAAGGCGCCCCCAAGTCTCACCCGTTGCCCCCCTCTCAACCAGTGCCCGCAATAGTCCATCCTCTCCAGGTGGCCGAGTCTGCCCCTGCACAGGTGCAGGAGGAGCAGTCTGTGGAGGTGCCCTCACGGGCACCGAAACCCAGGGGGCGTCGGCCCAAAGCATCTACCCGGTCAGGGCACGAACAGGAGCAACCTGCCACCACCTCTGCTGGAGCCACAGGGGTAGCACCACGTAGGGGGTCCCGAAAACGAACGCCTAAAGTTCCGTGAGCACACAGGGATTGCAACAGGGTGTTTGTCGTTTTTTTTTAATTTTCTACTCTTTGAATGTCACCACAAAATAAACTCACTTTTTCTCACCAATGCTGCCACCTCTTGTCCATAATTCTGCGGCTTGTGCAATATGTCCCTTCCCTGCGCCTCATCATGACGACGACCACCCCGTCCCACCCATTGAGCATAATCCAGTGGGTGCAGGTGTACAGGCACCACTCTTCTGTGGAGGGAGCCTGTATGGACCCTCGTCTGTGCACGTTATGACATGTGAACGCCTCACACAGTGTGATGTTAGGAGAACCGTTGGCATATGAGTGCCTCCCTGGCCTGACGAGCACGCAGGTGAGCCGGTGTTCGGCGCATGGGTCGTTCCTCCTCCTCTCCCTCTTCCTCCTCCTCCTCTTCCTCCTCCACCTCCTCCTCATTGTCGTCCTCAATGTGGGTGGCGGGTGTGCATGGGGCCTCCTCCAGCGGCACCCCTCTCTGTAGTGCCATGTTATGCAGGGCACAGCAGACAACTATAATTCGTCCCACTCTGAATGGCGTGTATTGGAGCGCTCCCCCGGAACGATCAAGGCACCTGAAGCGCATCTTGAGCAGCCCTATGGCCTGCTCAATTGTAGACCTGGTAGCGATGTGGCTGTCATTATACCGACGCTGTGGCTCGGTAATGGGGTTCCTCAGAGGTGTCATAAGCCACGTGTGCAGGGGATATCCCTTGTCGCCGAGGAGCCAGCCGTTGCCGGCGTTGGGTGCGTGGAAGAGGGGCGGGACGGTGGACTCCCTGAGGACGAAGGCATCGTGGCAGCTGCCAGGGTATCTGGCGCACACGTGTAGGAATCTCTGGCGGTGGTCACAAATGAGCTGGGCGTTCATGGAGTGATACCCTTTCCTGTTGATAAACAGCCCTGGCTCATGTGGAGGTGCCCGTATTGCTATGTGGGTGCAATCGATTACACCCTGCACCCGTGGGAAGCCAGCCACAGCATGGAATCCAACCGCCCTCTCCGTCTGGCTGCGCTCATCCATGGCGAAGTTGATGTAGGTCGAGGCCCTGCGGAACAACCCATCGGTGACCTGCCTTATGCACTTGTGTGCAGACGACTGACAGACCCCGGTGATGTCCCCCGTGGCACCCTGGAAGGATCCGGAGGCGAAGAAGTTGAGGGCAGTGGTGACTTTGACGGCGACGGGTAAGAAGATGCTGCTTGGTCCATCCGGGAGCAGCTCGTCATTGAGGAGGCTGCAGATGTCGGCGACTACCTGGCGAGTGACTCTGAGCCTCCGTATGCACTGCTGCTCAGAGAGGTCCATGAAGCTGAGCCTCGGTCTGTAGACCCTGTGCGGAGGGTAGTGCCTCCTGCGACGCATCTCTCTCTGCGGATGCCCTCCATCCTGCTGTGCAGGTGGATGTGCCGCAGCACCGTGTTGTGGGGATGCATGTCTCTGAGGCGGACGGCGTGGACTGCGAGGCTGCTGAGGCTGGTCATCCTGTTCGTCCTCCGAGGATGTCAACGCAGCACCCATCTGGCAGGTTTAGGTTTGCGGGGTTGTGCACGCTAGAAAAGTGTGTCCTCGCACAGGGGTTGGACTTCCACGCCGGTGAATCTTCTTGCTTGGAGGAGGGTGGTGGAGGGCAGGCGTTGCCCAATGTTACGGAGTGTCCTCCTGCGTTGGTGAAGGCTCTCCCCCCCCCCCCACCTGTGGAATGCACCTTGGCAGCTGCCACAGGCTGCTGGCTGCAACACGTCCGTTGAGAGTGTGAGTGTTTCCCCCAGTATGGGAAACAGTCTCATTTCACTGTAAAATCCGACACCTGTTAAATAAACAGCTCAATCAGGTCATTTAATGACCTGAAATACCAAGATAAATACACTCAAGTGGAACCCCGCTGGCTTTAATTGCCTGCGGGATTCCCACCAGCGGGGCCAACGCACGCACCCCCGCACGTCAGCGCGCAACCCGGAAGTGGGCGGGATCGAGGCGCGATCCGGTCCCGCTCCTCGAAACCGGGATTTTAGAGGCCCCCCCGCCGAGAACGCACCCGGAACCGGGTGCTAAAATCGGGCCCCATGTGTTGTTACTGTTTGTTTCTCAACAATGTCTGTTGAATTCCACTTTTGGCATTTTCATAAACTGGATGAAACTTTTTATCATATGCAATATTTGGAAGGACAAACTGCCTCATTGTTCTCGGTCAAATTATTATCCCTGGCTCACAGTATCTTGTTAAAGTCTGCTGTCCTATTTTCACAGGCTTTCCTGCTTCTTTGCAGCCTGACCTAAGTTCAATTCCTAGAGTTGCCTCTCTTCTGGAACCAATTCTCGTTGCTCCCTCCTCCTAAGTGTGACTCCCGGCATTGCTTCCCTGACTTCCATTGCTGCTCCCTTTGGACAACAGCACTAAATTTCCACAAGTTTGCAAATGAATACTTTATTTTTTTAGTCTGTAGAAGCTTTAAACTCTATTTTGATACTGAGTTGATTGAAACTGTAGTACAAATCTATGCATGACCAAGTATTTAAGGATCATTATGTAGGAATTATATAATCTTTTAAATTGGTCCTTTGAATCCAGTTTAGTGTATTTTCTTTTGAAGAAAACATTAAAACTGGAATTACTGATATTGTTTGGGAACAACAATTCATCTCAGTTCCTATTGGGTACTAATCCACAACCAAAACTGTTCCAATTTTTTTTTATTCATTCAAGGGATGTGGGCGATGCTGCCAAGGCCAGCATTTATTGCCCATCCCTAATTGCCCTTGAGAAGGTGGTGGTGAGCCACCACCTTGAACCGTTGCAACTATATCTTTCAGGGCTCGGTCAGTAGTGGTGCTACCGAGCCACTCTTGGTGATGGACATTGAAGTCCCCCATCCAAAGTACATTCTGTGCCCTTGCTACCCTCAGTGCTTCCTCCAAGTGGTGCTCAACGTGGAGGAGGACTGATTCATCAGCTGAAGTAGGGCTGTAGGTGGTAATCAGCAGGAGGTTTCCTTGCCCGTGTTTGACCTGATGCCATTAGACCCCATGGGGTCCAGAGTCAATGTTGAGGACTCCCAGGGTCACTCCCTCCTGACTGTATACCACTGTGCTGCCACTTCTGGTGGGTCTGTCCTGCGGTGGGACAGGACATACCCAGGGATGCTGATGGAAGAGTCTGGGACATTGGCTGAAAAGTATGATTCTGTGAGTATGGCTATGTCAGGCTGTTGCTTGACTAGTCTGTGGGACAGCTCTCCCAATTTTGGCACAAGTCCCCAGATGTTAGTGAGGAGGACTTTGCAGGGTCGACTGGGCTTGGAGTGCCTTTGTCGTGTCCGATGCTTAATAGTCTGATGCCGGGTGGTCCGCCCGGTTTTATTCTTATTGTGTCTTTTTGTAGTGGGATTGTACAACTGAGTAGCTTGCTAGGCCATTTCAGAGGGCAGTTAAGAATCACATTGCTGTGGATCTGGAGTCACATATAGGCCAGACCGGGTAAGGATAGCAGGTTTCCTTCCCTAAAGGACATTAGAGTATAAATTGTATAAGTCCAAGTATAAATTGGACCACAAAAAAACTGAGCTTCTTGGATGCAGCTTTAGCAATGGAGATGTAGGTGAGGTGCCAAATGATTATTTTTCCCGAAACACCCTTTGACCCTTTATAAGTCCACTCAATACTTGAATACTGCTATTGTATCTAGGAAAGCCTTTCTAACAACTCTTTTGCACTCAGATAGACAATCGCACTCTCAGCTCTAAGAATAAAGAACTTGCATTTATGTTGCACCTTTTACATTTTGAGGACATCCCAACCAATGAATCTATTTTTGAAAATGCAGTCATTGTTGTTAACTAGACAAATCCAGCAGACAATTCACACACCGCTAAGTCTCACACTTAAAAAATTAGATGAATGACCAGTTCATTTTTTTTTTACTGCTGTTGTTCGAACTCCCTACTCTTCTTTGGAAAGTATCATTAGATCCTTTATGGCCATCCGAACAGTTGGACAAGGACTTGGTTTTCAAACAGTACCTCCAACAATGCAGTACTGCACTCCCTCAGTACTGACCTGAAGCTTGAACCCACAACCTCTGACCTAGAGTCCGTCTATCACTCTCTGTTCCCCTCTTTGCATGCCACTTACTTTGATGAGTGCAAAGTTATAATATTGTACATGGAAAATTTTCCTTTATCTTCAGTGCACTACTTAGGGAATGCTGCATTGTTGAAGTTGCAGTTTTTTGGATGAGACATTAGATCAAGGCCTCGACTGCCTCTTTAGGTGGACTTAAAGAATCCCTGGTGCTTTTTTGAAGAAGGGTAGGGAGTTTTCCTGATGTTCTAGACAACATTTATCCCACAACCAACACTGCCAAAACAGATTAACTGGTCATTTATCTTATTGCTGTTTGTGGGACCTTGCTGTGCACAAATTGGCTACCATGCTTCCTACATAACAGCAATGACGATACTTCAGAAGTAATTAATTGACTGTGAAGTGCTTTGGAATGCTCTGAGGATGCGAAAAGTGCAATATAAATGCAATTTCTTTTTTTTTAACCTTCGT
Source organism: Heptranchias perlo (assembly GCF_035084215.1). Classification (NCBI taxonomy): domain Eukaryota; kingdom Metazoa; phylum Chordata; class Chondrichthyes; order Hexanchiformes; family Hexanchidae; genus Heptranchias; species Heptranchias perlo. The sequence goes on from NC_090339.1 coordinate 18,737,886, forward strand.
AGTAATTGGAAGACATTTCCCAATATCCACATGGATGCTGCGAAGTTAAGAAATGCAGCTGTATTGGCCCAGAATTCGCTGCCAAAATAACAGCGTGAACCGTTATTAATATATAAATAGTCCAGCAACTTGTGGCGAGGAAGAGATACCCCGAATCGGCACAAGTTGCTGGATGATTTGCGCTGCTTCACTGTGAGCCTCGCAAAAATGGCAGCTCACCCTCAACCTCCCCGTGAGTTACAAGGAATTGTTGCATTTGCACATTAATTGCCATTTAAGCTCGCCACAGAAAGTTAGGAGATAAAGATTTAGAACAGAGGGCAGGAGAAACTTTTTTACACAGAGTTGTGAGGCTATGAAATTCACTTCCAGGATTAGTGGTTGAAAGCAGAAACTATTTCAACATCAAGATTAGATTGGATAGGTGGATGTGGGAGAATGAGATAAAGGGCGTGGGAATGATTTGGACCAGTTGCTTGCAGGAGGGTAAACGCCAGCATGGACTGACTGGTTCGGCCGAGTGGCCTATTTCCATGTTGCATGCTCTACGTATTTAAAGAAACAAAATTAGTTTGGTTACCTAATCTGCCCCTCATATTGCTGGAACTGCCATTTTGGAACCAGGACTCCCAGCAGTTGAGCTATCCCATCACATAGTTCATCTCGCACTGCAATTGCCTAAATTTTATTTTAAAGTCGTACATAAATGAAAATGTTGATTCTGCTGTTGAAAAGTGCTGCAGATTAGCATTAGAGTGCCTAACTTAAAAATGCCACTTGTTAGTCTGTGGTTTTTACATAACATTTAAAGGTAAATTCTGTGAGGCCCTGTGCCACCAACAGCCAGGGCACATCAGAAAATTGCCAGGGACAAAATTAACCCTCTAGTTTCTTTCAGTGTATTCCTGTTAGGTATATATTATTTTACGGCAACATTTCTCCTATTCATTTATGTGACATTCTGCTCTGTTAGACATAAAATACACTTTTTTAAAATCAGCATTTATTTTCACCACTGAGAGTGAGGTGTTGTTTGCTTATGCACTCTATTAGATTTAAGTTATTTACTCTAAGCTTTTTAAATAAGCCTGCTATTTCAGAAACCAAAGAAGATTTTTTCCAAATATACTACAGTAGACTTTATGGTTTCTCCTCATAAAAAGGCAGTCTCAATCACCAGGACTACTTTTAAAAAATCAATCATAAAACATTTGATTCATTTGTGCTTTTCAAGGTAAAAGATGTCCAGAGAATAGAATCTATTTTGCATTTTGGTTCAGGAAATGAGCGATAATATATGCTGATATATGACCAAACTCATTGAGGCCTTGCAATGATCAGCAAGGGGAATCTGATTTCAAGATAGATTCAAGCCAGATCCTAAAAGTGAAAAAGCAACACTAATCAACTGAACCACTAAGCTTTTTTTAAATGTCTAATTCGGTTGATTTTTTAATGTTTCTGTAAAAGCACCTGATGATTTGAATTGGGAGAATTTGGCTTGGAGGACTTATTTTGCAAAAGTGAAGTGATTTTAATAGAAGCGGGCATATGGTCATTAATCAGAAGCTGATTCAGCTATCATGTCTTTTAAACTGTGCTTGAATTTGGCTCCGTCATGGTGCAAGCTTCAATCTCACCAGTTAGTTCCGCTAACTTCAATACTTCTTCAAATTAATTAGAACTAACTTTTAACCATTTGATTTCCAAAATAAGTCTTCCTCCTCCTGAACTTGTTTTTGATCACATGAATGGTAATGAGGAGAATATCCAGCACATGTTTTTTGAGGCTGGATGTGAGAGTATGTTTATACGTGTTATGTGAAAGTGTCCTTGGCTGCGCTGAGGTATCCTGAATCAGTTTTGAACTGATTGTCACTGTATTCTGATGGATCTGATTAAATTAATCAATGCACTTACAGTCTGTTGGGGATTAGCAGGTGGAACACTTCATTTTGCTTGCTATCTTTAATTTTCTAGCACGGTGTAGGAAGTCTGTACTAATACCATTTCTTCATAGTTTTATCCACTGTTTCCTCATTTTCAATGGCTTTAATAAAACACTGAACTGTTGCAGTGAGTCTACAGTTGATCAGTCGTGATGAACGTGAGATTACTATTGATAATGCACTAAAGATGTGAGTAGTTGACACCCAGGCTTCAGATTCCATTAGTGAGCCAGACTGGCTGGTTATTCATCAACAATGTCTTGTAACATTGCACAACTGCCGATTTGAGGTATAGAATTGGCAAGTTTGCCTGCGAGGGCTAGTTTTGAACTTCTAAAGCGGGTATTTCATGTTGCAGCCAATTAGACCTCAAAGAAACTCCACTTACCTCCACTCATGAAGGAGGACTTGTTCGAGAATTGTGTTTGGGTACCCTATAGTGGACACGACTTCAGCCCAGTTTGAAAGTTTTGTAGCTATCAATTACCACACTGGAATTGAACGGTGGGAGACCTGACTAATTTTAGCCATTAACAGTGACAGTAACTCATCACAGATTAAAAATGTACCCAACTTAGTTTAAATGGGATTGCAGGCTGTGCCGTTCTTACTGATCTTAAATGCCACTCATACATCTCCCTACTGCTGACACTGCTGAGAATATATTATTGCTGATTTCTTGAACAAGCTTAATGAAGATTTATGTTTTATATTATACCATGCAGTTCAGTTTAAAAAGATCCATCACAGAAGCAGAACATTATACACAAATAGTGTGCACCAGCAGTAATAAGTAGTTTCAACTAGTCACGTCCCTGGTTATATATTTGGGGATAGTAGGGGATAATTATATATAATTACAGTGATCAGTGGGTGCAACATGGTGTATATAAGCCATTTAAACCTCTGAACTACCAATTGGTACTCAGACAAAGAAAAAGAGACAGCCACCCAGCATCTTAATTATAGTGTGCTATCTGTGTCTGCATGCATGTTTTAAAAGGGAAAGTATATTGTACAAAATTGGTACATAATACCTGTCCACTTATCGGTATCTCTCCGTCATCTCTTGTTGCCCTACTTTACATTTCAGAACTGCTGGTTATTGAGGACAGACATTTTGTGTCAAAGTTCCCCTCCTGTGACACCACGGATGGGGAATTTTACAATCCATCATTTAATGATGTTCAGATAGTGCTTTAATGGGACATGGTCATACAAGTAAATTAGAAACACGGCATGACTGCCTCTCACAACCGAAACAAAAAAGGTCAACAGTTTAGAAACTGAATGAGGAGGCATGTAAATAAGGGAAAAATCCAAAGCCTCAACGTTAATAAGTGACAGAACGTGCTTCTGACACAGGACCATACGTGTTTCTAGGCATGGTCAATCAAAACGGGAAATGAAGCAGGAAGATTGGCACAAGTGTGATTAACTTCTTAGGAATTGGCTTTACTCCTTTAAAGCAGAGAATAGGAATGAACGGGTCATTTTCAGGCTGGCAGGCTGCAACTAGTGGAGTGCTGTAAGGATCATTGCTTGGGCCTCAGCTACTTACAATATATATTAATGACTTAGATGAAGGGATTGAGTGTAATGTATCCAAGTTTGGTGATGATACAAATCTAGGTGGGAAAGTAAGCTGTGAGGAGGGCACAAAGAGGCTGCAGAGGGATATAGACAGTGAAGTGGATGGGCGAGAAGGTGGCAGCTGGAGTATAATGTGGGGAAATGTGAAATTTGGTAGGAAGAATAGAAAAGCAGAATATTTTTTAAAAGGTGAGAGACTAGTCAGAGGGATTTGGGTATCCTTGTACATGAATCACAGAAAGTTAACATGCAGGTACAGCAAGCAATTAGGAAGGCAAATAGTATGTTACCCTTTATTGCAAGGGGGTTTGGAGTATAAGAGTAAGGAGGTTTTGCTGCAATTATATAAGGCTCTGGTGAGACCACACTTGGATTACTATGTACAGCTTTGGTCTCCTTACCAAAGGAATGACACAGTTGCCTTAGATGGGGTGCAACGAAGGTTCACAAGATTGATTCCTGGGATGAGAGGATTGTCTTATGAGGAGAGATTGAGTAGAATGGGTATATATTCTCTGAAGTTCAGAAGAATGAGAGGTGATCTCATTGAAACCTATAAAATTCTTAGAGGGCTTGACAGGGTAGATGCTGGGAGGTTGTTTCCCCTGGCTGGAGAGTCCAGAACTAGGGGTCATAGTCTCAAGATAAGGGGTCAGCCATTTAGGACCGAGATGAGGAAAAATTTCTTCACTCCGATGGTTGTGAATCTTTGGAATTCTCTACCCCAGAGGGCTGTGGATGCTCAGTCATTGAGTATATTCAAGACTGGGATCAATAGATTTTTGGACACTAAGGGAATCATGGGATATGGGGATTTGGCAGGAAGGTGAGTTGAGGTAGAAGATCAGCCATGATCTTATTGAATGGTGGAGCAGGCTTGAGGGGCCGTATGGTCTACTGCTGCTCCTTTTTCTTATGATCTTATGTTCTGAACTGAGCCTGCTTGAAAGTGAAATGTCTTCTAACCTGACCCATGTCGCAATACACCCTAAGTGGAAGTGGTAGCTCCCAGACAACCGTGGTGGGGTGTGTATATTAGACAACCTGAACAACATAGAAGACATAGATTATAGTACAGATAATATCCCACCCCTCCACCCTCACCATTAGACAAGACCATGGAAAGCAACATGTTAGACCCCTCTGAATTTAACAATCAGACACAAACTGACAGCAGCATTAAAGCTCACAAGGGAATATTTGGTTAAAGGGTCTCACCTTCATGAAAAAGTATTTGGCAAACGTTTCTCACTTGTATACAAATGCACAACATGAGGTCATAAGGTAAACCATTACAGAAAATGACAGTAACAGTCAGGAACGACAAAAAGCCATTTGGTCCATTGAAACACATCCATCTAGTACCCTAAAGATACTTTTATATTGGTGTTAGTAGTATTTGCACAGCCAGAACTTCCTGGATGTGTATCTCTCAGGTTTGGTTTTGCATTGCTGTTGGCAGTGGGAGACCTGTACTTTGGTAAGTATCCCACTGGTACCAGGACAAAAGCAGTTTAAGGTTGCATTTGCACGTCATCTTTAACATTGCAGTAAGGTGGTTTATGTTGTGCTGACATTAAAATTAGTGTTTTCTTTAATTCGTTCATGGGATGTGGGTGTCGCTGGCAAGGCCAGCATTTATTGCCCATCCCTAATTGCCCTTGAGAAGGTGGTGGTGAGCCGCCTTCTTGAACCGCTGCAGTCCGTGTGGTGAAGGTTCTCCCACAGTGTTGTTAGGTAGGGAGTTCCAGGATTTTGACCCAGTGACGATGAAGGAAGGGCGATATATTTCCAAGTCGGGATGGTGTGTGACTTGGAGGGGAATGTGCAGGTGGTGTTGTTCCCATGTGCCTGCTGCCCTTGTCCTTCTAGGTGGTAGAGGTCGCGGGTTTGGGAGGGGCTGTCGAAGAAACCTTAGCGAGTTGTTGCAGTGCATCCTGTGGATGGTACACACTGCAGCCACTGTGCACCGGTGGTGAAGGGAGTGAATGTTTAGGGTGGTGGATGGGGTGCCAATCAAGCGGGCTGCTTTGTCCTGGATGGTGTTGAGCTTCTTGAGTGTTGTTGGAGCTGCGCTCATCCAGGCAAGTGGAGAGTATTCCATCACACTCCTGACTTGTGCCTTGTAGATGGTGGAAAGGCTTTGGGAAGTCAGGAGGTGAGACTCTCGCTGCAGAATACCCAGCCTCTGACCTGCTCTTGTAGCCACAGTATTTATATGGCTGGTCCAGTTAAGTTCCTCGTCAATGGTGACCCCCAGGATGTTGATGGTCATTGCCTGGCACTTGTCTGGTGCGAATGTTACTTGCCACTTATCAGCCCAAGCCTGGATGTTGTCCAGGTCTTGTTGCATGCGGGCACAGACTGCTTCATTATTTGAGGGGTTGCGAATGGAACTGAACACTGTGCAATCATCAGCGAACATCCCCACTTCTGACCTTATGATGGAGGGAAGGTCATTGAAACATCTGAAGATGGTTGGGCCATAGGCCTAGTGTGTTAGCAGAGACTGAAGCAACTGATCTCAATGTGAATTAGACTGGAGCTGCTGAAGTGAAACTACTGAATTGCAAATCTCAGACTGCAGTGAAAATGTGATTTGAGTTTAAATGTGCCCAGTGAATGTGAAATGTCATGATGTAATGAAGTTATCTGTTTGTTAAGCTTGCCCATCTACTGCTGAAAGCTATGTGTTTATTCTCGGCCCTACAGGTTACCAGCAGTTACTCTTGTCTATTACAACAGAATTTTGACAGCAAGGCAGATCAGATTTCTTTCGGATTTTTAATTAAATTTGCAATTGAACATCTTTCCAAAGGATGATGTGTGACGTACTTTCCAGTTTTGGTAAACTTGACAAACTTTTGTAAATGTGTACAAAGTCTTGAGCAATGAAAGAACAGTGCAGTAGAAACATCCAGGAGATTGTGGCGTTTATGGTCAGTGGGAATTTAACCTTAGAGGGAGTTTAGTCTTAGAGAAAGTTCACATTGAGCATGTAGTTGGCCTAAAATTATACTTGAGTGGTTAAATTACTAAGTTGTTTAAATTGACTTTTTAAAAAAACTTATAAGAAAAAGCGGTTTAATGTAGTATGTTTGGATATCCATAAAGGGGTTTGATATGGTTGATATAATGGAGATGTGGTTTAGGTTTGGACAGTACTGGGGAGTGTATATTCTTGGTTCTAGCATTAACAGGATAAATAGAGAAACTAAGGGGTAGGTGGCAATATTAATGAAAGATTCTATCAAAATGATGGAACATAAGGATGTTCTCGGGGGTTGTGTTAAGGCTGAATCCAAATGGATAGAATTAAGGAATACAATTGATACAATTCTCACTGTGCATTACAAGCCACTAAACAGCGGCGATAAAATGTAGGACGAGATCTGCCAATAGTTCAGAGAGATTTGTAAGAACAACAAAACAATAATATTGAGTGATTTTAACTGTCCCAAGATAGACTGGGTTAAAGGTATTGCTTTAGAATGCTTCCTAGATCAGTATGTTTCTGGTCCATCAAAGAAAGAAGCATTGATTGACTTCGGTCTGGAAAATGAAGTTGGATGAATAAAAGTTAAAAATAGAACAATTGTGAAATAGCAAACACAATGTAGTTAAGTTCAGTATAAGAATAGAAAACGATGATAAGTCAAAGATAAGAGTGCTGGACTGGAAAAAGGCAAATTTCAGTGAGATAAGTAGGTCAACAGTGTTGCTTGTTCAAATAGGAGTTGGAAAGAGTACAAAATAGATATATTTCTCAAAGGAAAAAAAGGAATGCCACTGAGTTCCATGGACAACTTGATTAAAAGGGAGGCATTATAATAAAAGAGGACTAAGAGCACTAAAGAAAATCATGAGAAATATGGAAGATGCATGATATAAGAGGAAATTTGCAGCATAGATATAAAGTTGTTTATAAGAACATAAGAACATAAGAAATAGGAGCAGGAGTAGGCCAATCGGCCCCTCGAGCCTGCTCCGCCATTCAATAAGATCATGGCTGATCTGATCCTAACCTCAAATCTAAATTCATGTCCAATTTCCTGCCCGCTCCCTGTAACCCCTAATTCCCTTTACTTTGAGGAAACTGTCCATTTCTGTTTTAAATTTATTTAATGATGTAGCTTCCACAGCTTCCTGGGACAGCAAATTCCACAGACCTACCACCCTCTGAGTGAAGAAGTTTCTCCTCATCTCAGTTTTGAAAGAGCAGCCCCTTATTCTAAGATTATGCCCCCTAGTTTTAGTTTCACCCATCCTTGGGAACATCCTTACCGCATCCACCTGATCAAGCCACTTCACAATCTTATATGTTTCAATAAGATCGCCTCTCATTCTTCTGAACTCCAATGAGTAGAGTCCCAATCTACTCAACCTCTCCTCATATGTCCACCCCTTCATCCCCGGGATTAACCGAGTGAACCTTCTTTGTACTGCCTCGAGAGCAAGTATGTCTTTTCTTAAGTATGGAGACCAAAACTGTATGCAGTATTCCAGGTGCGGTCTCACCAATACCTTATATAACTGCAGCAATACCTCCCTGTTTTTATATTCTATCCCCCTAGCAATAAAAGCCAACATTCCGTTGGCCTTCTTGATCACCTGCTGCACCTGCATACTAACTTTTTGATTTTCTTGCACTAGGACCCCCAGATCCCTTTGTACTGCAGTACTTTCCAGTTGCTCGCCATTAAGATAATAACTTGATCTCTGATTTTTCCTGCCATTGTACATAACCTCACATTTTCCAATATTGTATTGCATCTGCCAAATCTCCGCCCACTCACCCAGCCTGTCTATATCCCCTTGTAGGTTTTTTATGTCCTCCTCACTCTCTACTTTCCCTCCCATCTTTGTATCATCTGCAAACTTTGATATGTTACACTCGGTCCCCTCCTCCAAATCGTTAATATAGATTGTAAAGAGTTGGGGACCCAGCACCGACCCCTGCGGAACACCACTGGCTACAGGTTGCCAGTCCGAGAATGTACCATTTATCCCAACTCTCTGCTTCCTGTTAGATAACCAATCCTCCACCCATGCCAGAATATTACCCCCAATCCAGTGATTCTTTATCTTGAGCAATAATCTTTTATGTGGCACCTTGTTGAATGCCTTCTGGAAGTCCAAATACACTACGTCCACTGGTTCCCCTTTATCCACCCTGTACGTTATATCCTCAAAGAACTCAAGCAAATTTGTCAGACATGACTTTCCCTTTGTAAAGCCATGCTGACTTTGTCCTATTAAATTATGTTTATCCAAATGTTCTGCTACTGTCTCCTTAATAATAGACTCCAAAATTTTACCCACCACAGATGTTAAGCTAACTGGTCTATAATTTCCAGCCTTCTGCCTACTACCCTTTTTAAATAAGGGTGTTACATTGGCAGTTTTCCAATCTGCTGGGACCTTTGCCGAGTCCAGAGAATTTTGGAAAATTATTACCAAAGCATCCACAATCCCTACTGCCACTTCCCTCAAGACCCTAGGATGTAAGCCATCAGGTCCAGGGGATTTATCTGCCTTGAGTCCCATTAATTTACTGAGTACCAATTTCTTAGTGATTTTAATCGTATTTAGCTCCTCCCCCCCCTACAGCCCCTTATTTGTCCAGTGTTGGGATATTCTTAGTGTCCTCTACCGTAAAGACTGAAACAAAATATTTGTTCAGCATTTTTGCCATCTCCATGTTTCCCACCATTAATTTCCCGGTCTCATCCTCTAAACGACCTATGTTTGCCTTAGCCACCCTTTTTCTTTTTATATAACTGTAGAAACTCTTGCTATCTGTTTTTATATTTTTTGCTAATTTATTTTCATAACCTATCTTCCCTTTCTTAATCAATCCTTTCGTTACTTTTTGCTGTCTTTTGAAGACTTCCCAATCTTCTATCCTCCCACTAAGTTTGGCTACCTTATATGTCCTTGTTTTTAGTCGGATACTATCCTTGATTTCTTTACTTAGCCACGGATGGCTGTCATTTCTTTTACACCCTTTTTTCCTCAGTGGAATATATATTTTTTGAAAGTTGTAAAATAACTCCTTAAATGAACACCACTGCTCATGTACCGTCTTACCCTTTAATCTATTTTCCCAGTCCACTTGAATCAATTCCGCTCTCATACCATCATAGTCTCCTTTATTCAAGCTCAGTACGCTTGTTTGAGAACCAACCTTCTCACCCTCTAATTGGATATGGAATGTAACCATGTTATGGTCACTCATTCCAAGGGGATCCTTAACTAGGACATTATTAATTAATCCTGGCTCATTACACAGGACCAGGTCCAAGGTTGCTTGCCCCCTTGTAGGTTCAGTTACATACTGCTCAAGAAATCCATCCCTAATACACTCAATAAACTCTTCCTCAAGGCTACCCTGCCCAATTTGATTTGTCCAGTTAATATGATAGTTAAAATCCCCCATAATTATAGCTGTTCCCTTATTACATGTCCCGACTATTTCCTGATTAATACTTCTTCCAGCAGATTTGCAACTATTAGGAGGCCTATATACTACGCCCACGAGTGTTTTTTGCCCCTTATTATTCCTTATCTCTACCCAAACTGTTTCATTATCCTGATCCTTTGTCCCAATATCTTTTCTATGTATTACAGTGATTCCTTCCCTTATTAACATAGCCACCCCACCTCCCCTTCCTTCCTGCCTGTCCTTCCTGATTGTTAAATACCCTGGCATATTTAATTCCCAGTCGTTGTCACCCTGCAGCCATGTTTCTGTAATGGCCACAAGATCATACCCATACGTCGTTATTTTTGCCATTAACTCGTCCATTTTGTTACGAATGCTACGTGCATTCAGATAAAGAACTTTCAAATATGTTTTGTGACACTTAGTTCCTGCTTTTTCCTTTTTTAACACTTTACCTTTTACTCCATACCTTCTGTCCCTTCCTGATATGCTTTTCTCTGTCTCCCTGCTCAGGTTCCCAACCCCCTGCCACAGCTTTGATGCTGGGTTAATCGCCTTACGCCTTCTAGTTTTCATTTTATCTGTCGTGCCTAAAGTGCCTAAAGTACACTTTCTTTCCACTGCTCTATGCTTTTCCCTTTCACTTGAACAACTGTTTGTACTATTTGTATTGTAGATTTCCCCTGGGTCTTCCCCTCTCTTGCTGCTCTCAACTTTATTCCCTTCTGACTCCCCGCTCAGGTTCCCATCCCCCTGCCACTCTAGTTTAAACCTTCCCCAACAGCACTAGCAAACACCCCCGCGAGGACATTTGTCCCGGTCCTGCTCGGGTGTAACCCGCCACGCTTGTGCAGGTCCCACCTTCCCCAGAACCGGTCCCAATGTCCCAGGAATCTAAATCCTTCCCTCCTACACCATCCCTGCAGCCACGCATTCATCCTGTCTATTCTCCTGTTCCTATACTCACTAGCACGTGGCACCGGTAGTAATCCTGAGATCACTACCTTTGAAGTCCTGCTTTTTAATTTATCTCCTAACTCCTTAAATTCACCTTGCAGGACCTCATCCCTTTTTTTACCTATGTCTTTGGTACCAATATGGACCACAACTACTGGCTGTTCACTCTCCCCCTCCAGAATGCCCTGCAGCCGCTCCGTGACATCCTTGACCCTAGCACCAGGGAGGGAACATACCATCCTGGAGTCACGTTTGCGGCCGCAGAAATGCCTATCTGTTCCCCTGACAATGGAATCCCCTATCACTATAGGCCTGCCACTCTTCTTCCTCCCCTCCTGTGCAGCAGAGCCACCCGTGGTGCCCCGAACCTGGCTCTTGCTGCTTTCCCCTGATAAGCCATCTCCCCCAACAGTATCCAAAGCAGAATATCTGTTTGAGAGGGAGATGGCCCCAGGGGACTCCTGCTCTACCTGCCTAGTCCTTTTACTCTGCCTGGCGGTCACCCATTTCCTTTCTGCCTGCGTATTCTTTACCTGCGGTGTGACCACCTCACTGAACGTGCTATCCACGATAGTCTCAGCATCGCGGATGCTCCACAGTGAGTCCACCCGCAGCTCCAGCTCCGAAAGACGGTTAGCCAGTAGCTGCAGCTGGACACACTTCCTGCACACATGGTCGCCAGGGACACTGGTAGTGTCCATGACTTCCCACATAGTGCAGGAGGAGCATATCACGGGTGCGAACTGTGCTGCCATGACTTGCCTTAGACTCCTAGACTCTCTTCCCGCTCTAGGCCTCCCCTTTTATACACTGCTCACCTCTCGGACTCTCCTGCCTCACCTGTGATGTCGCACAATAGTTGTCTCTTGTTGTCGGTCTGCTGCTGCTTTTATTCCACAATCTCAGTCTTCTACTCTCAGGTCCACTGCCGCTCTGCGGGAAAAGTTAGGAAAAGCAAGGCAAAGCAGCACCTCCTTCGCCCACTTCACTGAACTCCCACACTTACCGAACTCTCAGCACACTGTGTATCCGCACACCGTGATAGGCAGAAACAAAGGGTTGGGGTTAATTGGTGTTGCTCAGATTGGAGAAGGGTTGTAAGTGATGTATCGAAGGGGTCAGTGCCAAGTCAACTTTTTTCCTCGATATCATAGATGATTTAAACTTGTGTGTAGGGGGAAAGATACTGATGAAACAAAAGTGGAGGGGGGGGTTGGTAAACAGCAAAGAAGATTGTAAAGAAGACTATACATCAGTGCCATGTGCATATTAAGCCGATAGGAAGACTATCTGCAGTGCCAAGACGACAACTACAGGAGTGGCATCAATCTACAAATGTGCAAGTTCTATGAGCAGTTGCATGTAGTTATTGTTCTGGGTGTCAAAACACATCCAGCTATTGTCCATGCTATCACAGTCCAAAAGTACGACAGCCATTTCCAGAGGGACCGACAGCAACAACTACTCAATGTACTGAGATTGCAGATGGAGACTGTGGAGCTGATGTAGATTCACTCCAGGAGATCAAAAGCACTCAAGAAGTTGCCATCAATGCCACATCGCCATTAAGTACTCCACCTTCGCAAGAGGTCACATCTTGAGCAACGGTAGTTGAGCAGTGAGTGGGTACATTCTTTCCTCTGTATTTGTTCATTCTTCCCAAAAGCAGACTATCTTGTGATATGTGGTCAATGATATACTTTTCATTTTCTTGCAAATTACACAGGAGGCATGAATGAAAGAGCTCTAACAAGAAGGCGGCTGAAATGCTCTCTCACTTCACCAATGATGCGTAGTATGCAGGACATTGCTACAATGCTGCAGCAGTCAGAGCCTTCCTTCAGGGAAGTTATGAAAAACATTTAGGAGCAGGAAGATACTCAGCAAACTGTGTGATATAGAATCATACAGAAGAGAAGGAGGCCATTTGGCCCATCGTTCCTGTGCCAGCTCTTTGAAAGAGCTATCCAATTAGTCCCACTCCCCTGCTCTTTCCCCATAGCCCTGCAATTTTTCCCTATGTACTCTATCAAAACACCTCAAAATGTTGTACACCTCTGTTAAATCTCCCCTATGCTCTAAACTCCAGCTTCTCTAATCTTTCCACATAAATGAAGTCCCTTATCCCTGGTACCATTCTAGTAAATCTCCTCTGCACCCTCTCCAAGGCCTTGACATCCTTCCTAAAGTGTGGTGCCCAGAATTGGACATAATGCTCCAACTGAGGCATAACCAGTGATTTATAAAGGTTTGGCATAACTTCCTTGCTTCTATGCTTCTATTTATAAAGCCAAGGATCCCATATGCTTTTTTAACAGCTTTTTCAACTTATCCTGCCACCTTCAAAGATTTGTGTGTGTAAAACCCTAGTCTCTCTGTTCCTGCATCCCCTTTAAAATTGAACCTTTCAGTTTATATTGCCTCTCCCCGTTCTTCCTTCCAAAATGCATCACTTCACACTTCTTTGCATTAAATTTCATCTACCATGTGTCTGCCCATTTCAACAGTCTGTCTATGTCCTCCTGAAGTCTGTTGTTATCCTCCTCATGTTTACTACATTTCCAAGTTTCGTGTCATCTGCAAACTTTGAAATTATGCCCAGCATACTGAAATCCAGGTCATTAATATATATCAAAAAGAGCAGTGGTCCTAATACTGATCCCTGGGGGTCACCACTGTATACTTCCCACCAGTTCGAAAATGAGGAACATTACCATCTCATGTATGCAGTATGAGGAAGCATTAACATCTTTGGTGACCCAACAAGTTGCTGTGTGCTGGAGGAAGGTGCAAGAATACCAGTACTTGCAACCAACTAAATGGAGTTGAACCTTGAGATCAGCCATGATCTAATTGAATGGCGGAAGAGGCTGTAGGGGCTGAATGGCCTACGCCTGTTCCTATGCCTCAGACAAAACAGCATTCTAGTTTGACCCTAACAAATTTATATATTTATGCTCCCGGTTACTTTTTTGAGTCTTTTCTACCTTTTTTACTCCAGATGTTTTAATCCTATGCAGTGTATCACTTTCGTATGTGAGTCCCAATTACCCGTGCCTTCAATAGGATATTTACTCGCCTTGATTTCTATGTAAATATTGAGTCAAATGCCCAGGATAATAAGTAAAACAGCTTTTTCATTAATTATTTTTGATACTGGAATTATGTTATACCTCCTTCAGATCTCCTCTGTCTTCAATAAGCAGTGGAGCATCACATTGTACCACATTTTAGGTTTATGCTATTAAGCAAATTTATTTAACAAAATATAAACAAGTGAATAAATAGCAGTAATAATAATGTTTATTACTGCTATTTATTCTAGCTCCTTGAAAGAAAGAAATACTTGCATTAATATAGCGTCTTTCACAACCTCAGAATGTCCCAAAGCGCTTTACAGCCAATGAATTACTTTTGAAATGTAGTCACTGTTGTAATATAGGAAATGCGGCAGCCAATTTGCGCACAGCAAGGTCCCACAAACAGCAATGTGATGATGACCAAATAATCTGTTTTAGTGATGTTGGTTGAGGGATAAATATTGGCCAGGGCACTGGGAAGGACTCACCCGCTCTTCTTCAAGTATTGCCTTGGGATCTTTTACGTCCACCTGAGAGGGCAGATGGGGCCTCGGCTTAACATCTCATCTGAAAGACGGCACCTCCAACAGTGCAGCACTCCCTAAGTTCTGCACTCGGTTGTTAACCTACATTTTGTGCTCAAGTCTCTGGAGTAGGACTTGAACCCACAACCTTCATGACTCAGAGGCAAGAGTGCTACCACTGAAGCCACGGCTGAAGGTTTCAATCTAAATGCTAAGGTCGTCTTTTGCAGCAAACTTTTGTATATGCACTGTTTCTTGTATTTCTTACCTCTGGAGGAGTTGTGCTAGTCTGGAGTATATCTGTTGGAAGTTCCAAACTGACTCAAATTCAAACAGCGACAGCACTTTAAATTTCCCCGAAGACAGTTACTAGAATGGATTGAATAACAGTTGACCACATTTGAAAATTACTGCTTGTCATACGCATAACTGAACAAATCATAAAATCCTTGTTTGAAAGTAGCTTGGCTTCTCCCTCCAGATTTATAGCCAACTGACAAAATTTGCTACTCTTGCGTTGCATTAAGCTTAGGTCAAGATTCTGACTGCAGCTAGTTTTGTTAAATCCTTATGACTGGCGACTGAATTAAAGCCAAAAGAAGATAGAACAAGGGGGGAAGACACTCCTTCCCAACGCCCGAACCCCAGTCTGCGATCCTTCCACTGGAGCAGCAGCTGATGATAGTTGGCCCTGCTGAACTACTTAGCTGAAGTATGGTTTCATCTGTGGAACCTTGCTGCTGAGGTGCTCATTGGAGGCAGAACTGTCTGCTGCATGTCAAACACCAGATTGGGTCGTTGGAAAGCAATTGCCACAAATAGCTTGGCTGGAATAACATGATGAAAGGTGGTATCTGCATTAAATATACAGACCCATATTATATCTACAAGAAATTCAGAAATTCTCCATTTAGTTTATAGGTAAGAATCCCTTCATAGCGATTTCCTCTCAAAACTTTTTTATGTGGATTGATTCAAACGGTAAGTATCACAACCAATGGTCCATGGACAAATTTTCTTGCAACGCAACAATGTATTATGTGTTAAGTTTGATTTTCCAATTCCGATGTGTAGTTAGGACAACAGTGTATTTTGACTAAGAACTTTCAGGTATACTTTGGCCTACAATTTGTAGCACCTGACTTATTCTATCATCATTGCAATTAGTTATAAGGAGGATAAGTTGCAAGTTCACACAACAATGTGACTGAGTTTAAACTTCAATGGCCCAAAATTTTCAGGGTCTTTTACAATGGATGTATTATTCTTCTGAGCAAGAATGATTTTGCTTAAGTAGCTTCTGTTGCATTGCTGACAAGATAGCTTCGAATAGCAGTTTTTCTCTTCGTGTGCCTGCGCACTGAGTGTCATGATATCATTACACGTATGTCATGATGTAATAACTTTAACAGAATGCATACCAATTTAAAACCCACAAAGTAGAATTATAGAATGGTTACAGCACATTCAGCCCATCGAGCCCATGCTGGCTCTTTGTGAGAGAAATCCAGTTGGTCCCACTCCCCCGCTCTTTCCCCGTAGCCCTGCAAATGTTTTCTCTTCAGGTATTTATCCAATTCTTTTTGAAAGCTACAATTGAATCTGCTTCCATCACCCTTTCAGGCAGCCCATTCCAAATCATAACTACTCGCTGCATAAAAAAGATTTTCCTCATGTCGCCTTTGGTTCTTTTGCCAATTACCTTAAATCAGTGTCCTCCAGTTCTCGCCCCTTCCACCAATGGGAAACGTTTCTCTTTACTTACTTTATCTAAACATTTCATGATTTTGAACACCTCTATCAAATCTCCTCTGAACCTTCTCTGTTCTAAGGAGAACAACCACAGCTTCTCCAGGTAACTGAAGTCCCTCATCCTTGGAACTATTCTAGTAAATCTTCTCTTCACCCTCTCTAAGGCCTTCACATCCTTCCTAAAGTGCGGTGCCCAGAACTGGACACAATACTCCAGTTGTGGCCAAACCAGTGTTTTATAAAGGTTCAACATAACTTCCTTGCTTTTGTACTCTATGCCTCTATTTATAAAGTCCAGGATCTCGTACGCTTTTTAACCGCTTTCTCAACCTATCCTGCCACCTTCAAAGATTTGTGCACATGAACCCCCAAGGCTCTTTGTTCTGCACCCGTTTTAGAATTGTACCATTTAGTTTACATTGCCTTTCCTCATTCGTCCTGCCAAAATGTATCACTTTGCACTTTTCTGCGTTAAATTTCATCTGCCATGTGTCCGCCCATTCCATCAGCTTGTCTATGTCCTTTTAAAGTTTATAACTATCCTCCTCTGCACTGTTTACTACACTTCCAAATTTTGTGTCATCTGTAAATTTTGAAATTGTGCCCTGTACACCCAAGTCTAATATATATCAAAAAAACAGTGGTCCTAGTACTGACCCCTGGGGAACACAACTGTATACCTTCCCCCAGTCCAATAAACAATCGTTCACCACTACTCTTTGTTTCCTGTCACTTAGCCACTTTCGTATCCGTGCTGCCACTGCCCCTTTTATTCCATGGGCTTCAATTTTGCTGACTTTATCAAATGCTTTTTGAAAGCCCATTGACACAACATCAACCACATTGCCCTCATCAACCCTCTCTATTACCTCATCGAAAAACTCAATCAAGTTAGTTAAACATGATTTGCCTTTAATAGATCTGTGCTGGCTTTCCTTTATTCCACACTTGTCCAAGTGACTGTTAATTTTGGATTTTGAAAGAGTCAGTGTAAATTGACTCTCCAAACCCAAAGTAGATTCAGAAACAATTCACTCTCAGTTGGTGAGGTGAAGTGTAAATCACCTGAACTCTCCCTTTATCACATCTAACTGTGTTGTGAATAACCCCAATGTTTTTGCCTCCAGTAACTTTCTTACGAGATTATTCCAAACCTTTGTCATTCTGAGTAAAGATTGTTTTTTCTGATTATCATTTCTAATTTACTTTACAGTAATTTTCCACTTAGGTCGTTTGCTCTTACTTTCATGGCTTACTTTGAAGTCATAATCTGGGTTCACCTTTTAATAATTAATGTGCTTCACTGAAGCCCCGTAACGGATTCGGATGTGACTCCAAATGGTAATCAATGGCTCATTTTTAACAGTCAAATCAAACATGTAAAAACACCCAATATTAAAAGATAGTATTAATACAGAGATTAAAACAACATTACCCCATTTGATCTCTGGGCAGAGATTGTAATTTAGTTAGTGGTGTGGTCATTATGAGTTCTCTGACAGCTTGGACGTCTTCTGCCATTTTGGTAATCTTCTGACGGCTTGGTGGTTTTTTTTCTTGGTCATTGTTTCTCTTTTCAACAGAGATGTCTTCCCTCACAATGAGTGCGAAAAGATTCAGTCATTAGTCAAAGGTTATCATTTTACAATTCAGCAGAATAAACAGCACACTCAGCAGAATAAACAGCACAGCCTGCAGAGCATGATGGTTAAAAGCTTTCGGAAAAAGATGTCAATTTGTCCATACTCCCAATATTTTTACAGTCCCTGTTAGCTACCTTCTCTTTAGCCTGAAAAGCTCAAGGTTTTCTCATCTCCTTCACGCTTGGGAACAGCCTTGTACCCTTTCCAATGCAAGGATATCTTTTTCTTTGGTGACCGGATGACCAATTGAACACAATATTATAAAAGTGGTTTGACTACAGTATGGATAAAGCCACTCATTACAATGATACATATCATTGCGCTGAGGATGATGCACAGCTCTATCGGCTCTTCTCTCAATCCAAACAAGGTTTGTCAAACTCTTTTACGTGAAGTGGTTCCACCTTAAAGGTTTGTGATTGTGCGCTGCATTTGTAGTTGTGTGGGATTTGTGTGGGAACAGAACTGTTGTACGGCATCGATATATTATGCAAGCTGCAAAGTGTTTAGGTGGGTTTAATTGTTCTGTTGTGAACAAAGTGTCCATGTTTCCCAGTACTATTTCTGACTCATCTGTCACTGATATCTGTCTGACATGACCCTGCTTAGTAAAATTCACCATCTGGACAAGTGTTGCATGACAGTGTGGAGTGTCAATATTGAGCACCCCTGTGTCAACTGTAACATAATCTGATGCCAAATAAAGTTTACTCTCCTTAACACTGGGGCTTAACACCATTCTTCAGAAAAGCACCCTGTATTGTAACCATGTGACAATTGCATTTCCCACACCAAGGGCACGATTTTAAAAGGGCAGCCGGGGGTGGGGGGGACGGTGAATGGACGCACGGGTAACCCAAATAATAACACCTTACCATTTCCCACGCGATCGCAACTTAATTGGTGGCCATTAACCTTGTTTCCAGGTTTGCTGTTCAAAAGCTGCACAGTGGGCGGACTGCGCACCCGCATGACAGGCTGTCATCTGGAGCGTCTGGATTTAAAGGGCCATTGCTCCGATGGCATTTGCTGAAGCAAGGAGCAAGGAGACAGCATGGAACAGCAGAGGGGCAAGGCAGCTCCAAGATTCAGTGACACCTCACCTGCCTGGCTCGAGGTGGCAGAGGAGGTCACCAGCAGCAGCAACATCTCCCGCACCTGGGTCCAGTGCAGGAAGTGCTTCAATAACCTAACTAGGTCAGCAAAAGTGAGTACACTGACTGATTCTCCTGTATTCTGTGTCGCACATCACCAACCCCTCCCGCCCCTCACATCATTCTGCACTGCCAAGACTACTCCATCACATCACTCCTCACACCCACTTGAGGCTCATCCTCAACTTAACTTCACTTCCTGAGCACTTCCTCATCTCCCCATTTGTGACCCCATCACTACCACTCACCCCAATCCTGATCCAATGTGATGTCTCTGTCTCATACTCACCCTCTGATGCACCTCTTTCATGGTCAGCCTCTCCCAAAGCAATGCATTCATTGGCTGGAGACTTCACACTCACTCACTCACATGTCTGTACTTTCTCTCTTGTAGGTGAAGAGAGCGCAAAATGCCCGTGAGAGGGCAAGGACTGGAGGGGGGGCCACAACAAAAAGTGGTCCTCACAGAGGCGGAGGAGGAGGCCCTGGAGATCAGCCGCACCCTCGAGGCCTTTCTGTCGGGGACACCGAGACTGGCATCCCACAAACGTCTGGTGACACAACTTTAACATTCATCACACACAACATGAATTGATGTTAACAATGATTGGCATGTTGAACATCTCAGTATGCTCATTGCAACATGACACATCTGTGATAATGCTTTATATTGCCTTCTGTTCTCTTCCAGGCCCTACAACGACCTCAATGATGGGAGAGGGCGATTCCTCAGAGGAGCTCCCGGCCTCTGAGGGTGCACCGTCACATCTTAGTAAGCCATCCACCAGCGCAGATATTCACACCTTGGTGGGTCCGAGGAGTCAGTTAGTTGGATTGGCACCTGGTGAGCCACCACACACAAGTGAGCATCAGCAGACACTGGTGGCAGGGGCAGTTGTGAAGAGTCCGCGTCGTTGGGCAAACTCCTCTCCAGGCTCTGCTCAGCTGGACGCAGATGCTGAACCCTGGGAGCCATCCTTTAAAAGGAGAATGATCGAGGGACAGCAGCACATTTGCGAGGTACTGGAACAGGTGCCACACACACTCTCCACATTAGCGGAGATGATGGAAGAGTCAAACTCTGGCAAATTATTGGAAGGTGGGCAAATTATTGGAATCACTTCTGAGGGACAATATAAACAATCATTTAGAAAGGCATGGATTAATCAAGGACAGTCATCAAAGATTTGTTAAAGGAAGGTTGTGTCTGATTAACTTGATTGAATTTTTTGAGGAGGTAACAAGGAGGGTCAATGAGGGGATTGCATTTGATGTAGTCTACATGGATTTTAGCAAGGCTTTTGACAAAGTCCCACATGGCAGACTGGTCAAAAAAGTAAAAGCCCATGGGATCCAAGGGAAAGTGGCAAATTGGATCCAAAATTGGCTCAGTGACGGGAAGCAAAGGGTAATGGTCGACGGGTGTTTTTGTGAATGGAAGGCTGTTTCCAGTGGGGTTCTGCAGGGCTCAGGACTAGGTCCCTTACTTTTTGTAGTATATATCAACGATTTAGACTTAAATATAGGGGGCATGAATAAGAAGTTTGCAGATGATACAAAAATTGGCCGTGTGGTTGATGGTGAGGAGGAAAGCTGTAGACTGCAGGAAGATATCAATGGACTGGTCAGGTGGGCAGAAAAGTGGCAAATGGAATTCAATCCGGAGAAGTGTGAGGTAATGCATTTGGGGAGGGCAAACATGGCAAGGGAATACACAATAAATGGTAGGATACTGAGACGTGTAAAGGAACAGAGGGACCTTGGCGTGCATGTCCACAGATCCCTGAAGGTAGCAGGACAGGTAGATAAGGTGGTTAAGAAGGCATACAGGATCTTTTCCTTTATTAGCCAAGGCATAGAATACAAGAGCAGGGAGGTTATGCTAGAACTATATAAAACACGAGTTAGGCCACAGCTTGAATATTGCGTATAGTTCTGGTGACCACATTACGGGGAAGATTGCACTAGAGAGGGTACAGAGGAGATTTATGAGGATGTTGCCAGGACTGGAGAATTTTAGATATGAGGATAGATTGGATTGGCTGGGGTTGTTTTTTGGAACAGAGGAGGCTGAGGGGAGATTTAATTGAGGTATACAAAATTATAACGGGACTAAATAGAGTGGACAGGAAGGACCTATTTCCCTTAGCTGAGAGGTCAATAACCAGGGGGCATAAATTTAAAATAATTTTTATGGGGATTAGAGGGGAGCTGAGGAAAAATGTTTTCACCCAGTGGGGTGAGAAGGGTCTGGAACTCACTGCATGAAAGGATGGTAGAGGCAGAAACCCTCATCACATTTAAAAAGTACTTGGATATGCACTTGAAGTGCCATAACCTACAGGGCTACGGACCAAGTGCTGGAAAGTGGGATTAGGCTGGATAGCTCTTTTTTGACCGGCACAGACATGATGGGGTGAATGGCCTCCTTCTGTTCCACAAATTGTTCTATGTCTCTATTAGTGGAATGATGGCACAGGTACGTGCAGAAATGTCTGAGATAGTGGCTCAGGTAAGTGCGGGTATGTCTGCGATGGAGAGAAGGCTAGCCTCCATTGAGCTTCAAGCATGGCTCACAAATGAGTCCATTTAGGCCCTGACAACGGCCGATCGGACTCAGGGTGAACAACATTCTGCTGCCTTAAACAGGCAGACAGAAACTTTACAACTGGGCTTACAAGGCATCACACATGTCCTCCAAACTGTCGTCCAGTAAAGTGGTAGGAGTGATGTGGGCCTGGCCCAAGAGAGGGATGATGGCGAAAGGTGACGTGGAAGTGGGGACGCCACTCAAAGTACTCCCACAGCTCACCCATTGCCCCCCTCTCAACCAGTACCCGCAATGTTGCCTCCTCTTCAGATGGCCGAGTCTGCCCCTGCACAGGTGCAGGTGAAGCATTTTTTGGCGGGGCCCTCACAGGCTCCAAAATCCAGAGGCGCAGGTCGAAAGCATCTAAACAGTCAGGGCATCAACAAGAGCAACCTGCCACTACCTCTGCTGCAGCCACAAGGGATGTAGTAGGAAGAGAAAGGCTAAGGCTTTGTGATCACGAAGGGTATGGACAAGGGTGTTTGACAGACTGTCATGTTTTTCATTTATATTTGGTTTTTGATAAAGTCACATTAAATGTTATCATTCCCTCCACGTCTTGCCCATTCTTGGCTACCTTTTATGTTAGCGCCCTTTCATGTGCTTCACCATGAACGGTGAGACTTGATGCCACCCAGTGGGTGACTTTACACTGGGTGTATGTGTAGTTGCAGGACTGTTTTGTGCAGGGGGTGGGGGGGAAGGTGTTGGTGTTGGTGCTGCTCTTTCCAGGTGGTATGAGGACTTGGCTATTCTCACTTATGTTTTCCTTATGAGAAGCATTCAAATATTAATGACTCTCTGGCCTAAAAACCAGCCAGGTGAGCTGCTGCTCTGCCGATGGGTTCGTCTTCATCCTCCTCCTCCTCCTCCCCCTCCTCCTCCTCCTGGTGCTGCTGCTCCTCGTCAATGTTCATGGCAGATGTGGATGCTGGATGAGGTCATGGGGCCTCATCAACCTCTCTCTGTTGCGCCATGCTGTGCAGGACACAACACACTACTATAATTCGACCCAATCTCGATGGTGCATATTGAAGCTCTCCCCAGAACGATCCAGGCACAGAAATCGCATCTTCAGCAGCCCTATCGCATGTTGAATTACAGATTTGGTGGCGATGTGACTGTCATTGTATCGACGCTGTTCCTCGCTGATGGGGTTCTTCAGAGGTGTCATCAGCCACATGTGCAGGGGGTATCTCTTGTCCCTGAGGAGCCAGCCCTTAAGGCTCTTTGGTGCGTGGAAGAGTGCCGGGATTTTGGATTCCCTCAAAATGAAGGAATAGTGGCAGCAGCCTGGGAGTCTGATGCACACGTAAAGAAATCTTTTGCGATGGTCACAAATGAGCTGTGCGTTGATGGAGTGATAACCCTTCCTGTTGATGAACAGTCCTGGCTCGTATGGAGGTGCTCGGATTGCTATACGGGTGCAATCGATTACACCCTGTACCTGTGGAAAGCCAGCCACAGAGTGGAATCCCACTACCCTCTCCATCTGGCTGAGGTCGTCAACGAATTGCAAGGCTCTGCGAAACAAACGATTGGTGACCTGTCTTATGTATTTGCAGGCAAACGACTGAGACACCCCAGTGCTGTCACCGGTGGCATCCTGGAATAATCCGGAGGTGAAGATGTTGAGGGCAGTGGTCGCTTTAACTGCAATGGGCAATGAGATGCCGCCAGGCCCAGCTGGGAGTAGCTCGGCATGAAGGAGGCTGCAGATGTCTCAGTCTCCGTATGCATTGCTCCTCAGAGAGGTCCAGGAAGCCGAGCCTCGGTCTGTAGACTTTCTGACGAGGGTGGTGCCTCCTGCGACATTGGTCCCTCTGTTGTTCCCCTCTGTGCTCTTGTACAGGTCCCTATGGTGCAGCACTGTATTGTGGAGCTCCAGGTGGCGGAAATGCACGCCATGCCTGGTGAGGATGGTGATGTTCCTCCTCCTTGGATGTACTCATGAATGCAGCCATCGTGCCCCCCATCCTGATGGTGTCATTTGGAGCGGGTCTGAAAAGTTGGTAAATATGTGTAAACCAAGAATTTTCAGTCCAAACACACAGATCGCCCAGCCAAAAGTTTGTCTGAGAGAACTGAGTGCCCTGCTCAATAACTCACTTTTTATCCCCATCTGTCAAACAGGGATTTAAATGTCCAAATGGCGGCCAGCTTAAACCCGACTACTTTCCCATGTGTGTTTCCACAGCACAGGAAACATGTTGAGGCAGCATTGAAATCGCTTGCCATCATTCTTAATTGCATTTATGCACATTTCAAGTACTTTAAGTACTTGAATTGCTGCTTTAAATATCATCTCACCGGTGGGACTTCTTGGTTCGGGAATGGTGCGCGCACCTAGATGACTCTGAGTTGTGCGCGTTTTTCGGCGGGTTGGAACTGGGATTCCTCACCGCTCCAAAAAATCCCGATTTTCTTTGCCCCCACTGGCCCAGTTTTCATTTTAAAATCGTGCCCCAACTGTCTTTATGGCCTGTCTGAGTTGGATTGATAATTGAGTCATTATTTGTCCCAAAATAAGTGTAGTTTTATGCAGTAGGTACCTGCCCAGTGTGTTCCAGGTTAAATTTATTTTGGATAGGACTGTCACACCCAGTTAATATATTAGTAAATGTCAGAGTTGCTTTGTATTTCATTCTCTGTTTTTTGTGCTATTCCCTGAATCTTTATATAATGTTATCCTTTTTAAAAAATAATTTTCTACAATTGCACTTTTTGAAGGTGAACACTTAATTGTTGTTTTCCCCTTTCCTAAATGAAATCTATTCTTGTTTTCTATTTCTTCTGGTCTAAATTATTAAAAACTGTTTGCCAAATTTTTTTATTTGAGGAATTGAGGAGCGAGAAGAGGCCCTCACCCCTTTTTCCTCACAATATGTGTCAGCTGTGGCTCAGTGGTAGCACTCTCGCCCCTGAATTAGAAAGTCATCGATTCAAGTCCCACTCCAGAGATTTGAGCACATAATCTAGGCTGACACTTCACTGCAATACTGAGGGAGTGCTGCACTGTTGGAGGTGTAGTTCTCTTTCTCTCAATGAACCCATCTGAAGTGACATGGTTATATTTTTCAGTATGATTTATAACATCACACCATGTGTTTGTAAACAGATCTTTTTTAAATTGAGGAACATTTCACATGTACACATCCCATTAAAATAATCTATCCTATTTCTATCTTAAAATCAGCCTATGATAAGTCTTGCTTGGAAATAGTCCTTACATGTAAATAAACTGCACAAAGTTTATTTCTGTTCAGTGTATTAATGAAGATAATCTTGAATGCCTCCCATCAATCTGTGATCTGCTAAACCTTCCAAACTCTGTGTTCATGGCAGCTTTAAATTTATTTTTAAATGTTTTAATTTAGATTATTTGTCCTTAAAGTATTAAACACAGAATCACATCAATCAATAATGGCAACAGTAATGATAATTGGATCGAAACTGCAACAAAATGAACTATGTTTCTAAACTACATGGATTGGACGTGTAAAGTCCTGGTTAGAGATTAACCAATCATATATAGTGAAAGGGCTGAAGAGGCCAAAGCTACTACCAAAGCTTAATCTAGTCTGGCCCAGTGTGCTCGAGCAATGTTTATCTAATTGTTAATGTCTCCCGGTAGCAAAGCTCCCCAAACTGTTGGAAGATCGATCATGGGGGACTTTGAGCACAGGGGTTAAGATATTAGTCTCCAGCATTAAAAAAATCTCCTGAGTATTCCAGCAAATGGAATCAAATCTGATTGTAATTTGTTCTGATGTGGACACAAGGAAGACACAATTACTTTTCAGACTGGGCTATTGTCCATAACCTCATCTATGAATCAAATGGACCTATGTTTCTTGGGGGACCTTGCTGGTAATGTCACTTGGAGTCACATGGTCAGCATATAGTGGTGGGTCAATAAGGCAGCTGCTGCCAGGATTCTTTGATTCTCTTTGAACTAAATTACCAGCCATTCCATATTAAAGTATACTAAGCACATGGTGAAAAAATGTTGGGCCAGACTTTGCTGTGGCAGGGCATCTACCGTTAGCTCGACTTGCCCCTGCACCTTTCAGCTCAAAAAAGTTTTGCCCACTAAGTTGCTGAAAGTGCGAGCTGGTAACGGGGCAGTGAGGAAAACAGGGCTTCTCGGACCTGAGTGAACAGGGCAACTAACAGGGTATCTCCTTAATCAATGAGATTTAAGGATTGGGAAATAAATAGCGGAAGGACTGAGAAGGAGGGTAAATTAAAGGGGGTGTATTCAATGTCAATTCAGCTGCAGAAAGAGAAATAAAGAGAGGGAAAGAAAGATTGGATTAGGAGAGAGTGAAAAAAGTGACCAAAAGGAAAAGTAAGAAAAAATAATATTTGACATTTTTAAAATTGCCAACAACAATTAATACCTGAAGGAATGAAACACCACACTCGTAATAGTTAATTTTCAGTGTTGGAGAGGTTGATTGGCAGTCATTTACACTTATAACATTGTTAAAAGGGTACTTAGGTTACTATTTACTAGCCCTAAATATATGCGGCTGGTTTAGTTCGTATTTACCCGTGCAAATACAGTAACTTCATGACATTCAATGCATGTCAATAGTGAGGCAGACAGCGAGATGCCGTTTTCCGAAGCTAATGGCAGAGCAGTGCAACTTGGACAGTAACTTTTGGATATTGGCATTCAACCGTGCATCTGCTTCTCAGCTGAAATTGCTGTACCATTTATGCATAAATAACGGCGAGCGCCATTAGCCTCACTGTTATTTTGACAGCAAAATCTGGCCCAATATTTTCACTGTTGCTGCAATACTGAAATTTCCTCTTCATGTTGCCAGTTTGAAGGGGCATTGTCACTCCTATAAAGTTGTCTGAGTTTTGCTTCTACTTGCATAACTCTATGTTGTGAAAGCATCTGCACATTACAAATTCATCACAGCATTGTTAAAGCAGCATCATTTCCTTTTTCATTTTATTGTAATTCTGAACGTGATCCTGCCTTTTCAAGAACAGAACAACTGAAATTCTCTCGATCCCCAAAATCCAAATGATGCACTAAAGGCAGTAGATCGTCTGAAATCACAAAAGCAACTACAAATTACAGTGACTCAGGTCAAGCATCAGTAAACAGTTTCAAATTTACTTTAATTTTGTGTTCCCTTGAACAGTGCAGACCACATTCTAGGTTATTAATGTAGATGTGTATGTCCTATTTTGGAGATGAGGTAGTAAATACACTTGTGAATTAAGTTTGGATCTATAGATAATTTGGTTTGTCATGTAAATGGATGATGACTGAATGCTCTTCTATCTTCCTCTTACACTCAAGTTTTTTTCTTTTCTTTTAATCTGTTTTGCTTTTCTATCCAACATTCACAACATGGACAGAACGAGGTATGAAAACAGTGTTCTTTAATAGTGCTTAATCATACAAACTGATTGAGATCTAACAATTGGTATTAGTGTGAATGTGCTAATACTTAAATTAATATGCAGCTGAAAGACAGACACATACTTTTAGACTATAAAACTGTCATTTGAATAAGATTGATTTAATTTAGAGTTTAGTATTTCTTACACCATTGATTTAATGACAGCATTTATCACTACATCTTATCAATTTATTAATGCCACTCCATTTTGCAAGTAATTAGGTTGCAACAGGCTGAAAATGATCAATTTCTTGTCCTCCTATTTGGTTGTGCTATGAAAAATGGATTGCTTTGCACAATCTACTGTTTGCAGGTAGACATACCTCTTTCTGTCTTAAAACTAATGAAACATTTCAAGTCTTTAATTGCTTTGTGACTGTACACTGCGCTGGTGACTTTTATCAGCCAACCACTTTGTAATGGAAGCTCAAGCCGAAAACAGTCACCAGTGCAGTCATGTCGAGCCTGACAGTGAACGATGAGCTGACTCGTGGGTTCTGCCTGCTTAGCAGAATGACTTCACCCCTGCACTGCTGGCAGTGAGACGTTCCAATTACCACAGAGTCGGGTCAGTAGGGTAGGAAAAGTGAAGGGCTCACATTAATTAATGTCCTGTTTTGATGGACTGAACAGGGAAAATACAAATTAGTTCAACCAATGTGTGTTAATTATCAGAAGTTTTGGAATGCAGAATAAAATGGAAGTCAGTTCTACAATAATGTATTCTTGAGATTGGGGTCTTGGCTTTTTTTTAATCTTAATTACGACTCTTTAAACTTTTTTGACAAGCTTTTCTTTCCATTAATAACATATGAAAGTATTCTTGTCATTTTGTAACATATGGAAGTAAATATGTGTTTCAGCATCAAGTCATTCCCTATATCTCTATATGAAGCACTGTTCACTCAAAACACATTGAGGTATTTTAATTTGTGTTTGCCCATTTCATACCTCTCTGTTTAAACCTAACCTATAATTAGCAAGATAACATGTTTGTGACTATCTGTTTATCTCAGGGGACAGGCCCGTACAGGTAGGCAATGCAAAAACAGCATTGCCAGCCTCTATGAGTGCACTGCGAGTTCAGCTTACGTGGAGCAAAATGGCTTAAGGCATTCAGCACAACTGATGGCGCCTATTTACATTTGTTTGTCGTGTCTCTGCACCGCCTCCTGAGTGGAAGAAACTAAGATTTCCTCATTTGGAAACTTTGGGCTTTTGATTTGATTTCGATCTCACTATCAGTAGCGAACACTTGTACAATTGCTGCTACAGGTTTTGGTTCATTTAGTTTCCACACTACAAAAAGGAATTTTGTTACTTTAACATTAAAATATTATATTCTGTCTGCAGTGATTGGCTTAATATGTAGCATGCAATGAGTCTGATTTGCGATTTCTAACTTTGGTGTTTGATTAAATGATTAATTGTGTCTCATATTGAAAAGATAAAACAGTAGAGGAAGAGGATTCCATGCTGGATGCCTCAAGGAAACTAATTTTGAATCAGGGACAGGAACTCACCATAATTAATGTAAGCAAATTAGCAATAATGAAGAAAGTAATGACACTAAAGAGTGACAAATTCCCAGGACTAGATGGTTTCCATCCCAGGGTTTTAATGGAAGTAGGTGAGAACATTGCAGATGCCCTCACTATAATCTTCCAAAGTTCTCTCGATTCAGGAACCGTTCCTTTAGATTGGAAAATTGCACATGTCACTCCGCTATTTAAGAAAGGTGAGAGAGGGACACCAGAGAATTATAGACCGGTTAGCCGAACATCTGTTGTTGGGAAATTACTAGAATCTAAAATTAAGGATAGAGTGACAGAACACCTTAAAAATTTTCAGCTGATCAGAGAGAGCCAGCATGGATTTGTGAAGGATAGATCATGCCTAACGAACCTGATTGAATTTTTTGAAGAGATGTCTAAAGTAGTGGACAGGGGAATATCTATGGATGTTATTTATATGGACTTCCAGAAGGCATTTGATAAAGTCCCTCATAAGAGACTGTTAGCTAAAAATGAAGCTCATGGAATTGAGGGCAAATTGTTGACCTAGTTAGGAAATTGGCTGAGCGGCAGGAGACAGAGAGTAGGGATAATGGACAGGATGTGACTAGTGATGTCCCACAGGAATCTGTGTTGGGCCTTAACTATTCACTGTATTTATTAATGACTGAGATGACGGGATAGAGAGCCACATATCCAAGTTTAGCGATGTCACAAAGATGGGCAGCATTGTAGCAATGTAGATGGAAGCATAAAATTACAGAGATATTAATAGATTAAGTGAATTGGCTAAACTGTGGCAAATGGACTTCAGTGTAGGCAAGTGTGAGATCATCCACTTAGGACTTAAAAAGGATAGATCAGAGTACTTTCGAAATGATGAAATGCTCGAAACAGTGGAAGTCCAAAGAGATTTTGGGGTCCATGTACATAGATCATTAAAATATCATGGGGATAATGGGCAGGTACTCAAATTGGCAGCATGTGATTAGTGGTGTCCCACAGGGACCTGTGTTGGTGCCTCAACAATTCACTGTATTTATTAATGACTGATGATGGGATAGAGAGCCACATATCCAAGTTTGCCACTGACACAAAGATAGATAGGGGTCCATGTACATAGATCATTAAAATGTCATGGACAGGTACAGAAAATAATCAAAAATGTTAATGAAATGCTGGCCTTTATGTCTAGAGTACGAGAATACAAGGGGGTAGAAGTTATGCTACAGCTATACAGAGCCTTGGTTAGACCACACCTGGAGCATTGCGTTCAGTTCTGGGCACTGCACCTTAGCAAGGAGATATTGGCCTTGGAGGGAGCGGAGCGTAGATTTACTAGAATGATACCTGGATTCCAAGGATTAAATTACGAGGAGAGATTACACAAACTAGGGAAGGGGTGATTTGATCGAAGTTTTCAAGATATTAAGGGGAACTGATAGAGTAGATAAAGAGAAACTATTTCCACTGGTTGGGGAGTCTAGGACTAGGGGACATGGCCTAAAAATTAGAGCCAAGACTTTCCAAGAGTGAAGTTAGGAAACACTTCTACACGCAAAGGGTGGTAGAAGTTTGGAGCTCACTTCCGCAAATGACAGTTGATGCAAGTTCAATTGTTAATTTTAAATCTGAGATTGATAGATTTTTGGTAACCAAAGGTATTAAGGGAAATGGGGTTAAAGTGGGTAGATGGAGTTAGGTCACAGATCAGCCATGATCTCATTGAATGGTGGAAGAGGCTCGAGGGGCTAAATGGCCTCCTCCTGTTCCTATGTTTTCATTTGATATAGGAACATAGGAACAGGAGTAGACCATTCAGCCCCTCGTGCCTGCTCCGCCATATGATAAGATCATGGCTGATCTGTGATCTAACTCCATATACCCACCTTTGGCCCATATCCCTTAATACCTTTGATTGCCAAAAAGCTATCTATCTCGGATTTAAATTTAGCAATTGAGCTAGTATCAATTGCCGTTTGCGGAAGAGAGTTCCAAACTTCTACCACCCTTTGCGTGCAGAAATGTTTTCTAATCTCACTCCTGGAAGGTGTGGTTCTAATTTTTAGACTGTGCCCCCTATTCCTAGAATCCCCAACCAGCGGAAATAGTTTCTCTCTATCCACCCTGTCTGTTCCCCTTAATATCTTATAAACTTCGATCGGATCACCCTTTAACCTTCGAAACTCCAGAGAATACAACCCCAATTTGTGTAATCTCTCCTCGTAACTTAACCCTTGAAGTCCAGGTATCATTCTAGTAAACCTACGCTGCACTCCCTCCAAGGCCAATATGTCCTTCCGAAGGTGCGGTGCCCAGAACTGCTCTCAGTACTCCATGTGCGGTCTAACCAGGGTTTTGTATAGCTGCAGCATAACTTCTGCCCCCTTGTACTCCAGTCCTCTAGATATAAAGGCCAACATTCCATTAGCCTTCTTGATTATTTTCTGCACCTGTTCATGACACTTCAATGATCGATGTACCTGAACCCCTAGGTCCCTTTGGACATCCACTGTTTTTAACTGGTTGAACTGTGAAGCCTGCAATCAGCTCAGTAAAAGTACATGATCACTTTTAATGAAGGAAAATGTTTCGATGTTACTTTTAGTTGCCATGGTGCTAATGATAGCATTTACTTTATAAGCTGATAATAGTACTTGAATTTCTGAGTACTATGGTAACATCTTTTTACAATTTCTATTTTGATATGACCAGTGCTGTATAAATATTAAGATACTTTTTTTAAGGAACCAAGTTAATAAAAAATCACTGTTATTGTTTTGTATGATAAGTTGGGCTATCTTCTTCATTGTAGTAAAGGTGCCTTGTGCTGCTAAGTTGGTTTTATATAATGTGTCATATTAAAGGTTATGCAAATAGCCTTTAATAGTGGCTCAATACGACAAGCCATCTCTTCAACTTCCGATTTGGAAAAAGAACCACTGTGTTCATTTTATTCTGAAAGCACTAATCATGAAGGAGCATTAAATTATGGCAATATCAAATGAAGCTTGACATGGGGCAAAGAGGTGTCTCTATGTAAACCCTTGGTGTTTTATTTAAATACAGCACAAAAATTGTATGTAAATTTAAATGATTCTGATGTCCACACCTCTAAATTTGGAGGCATGAAGGCAAAAGGACTTGCTGCCTATATCCTGTGCATAATGTCAAAGGTCACTGGAAGAAAACCTTTCTATGAAAAAGTGAGTGCATTATTGTCAAGGGCAGTGGTGGTCATTATTTTTCCCCCTGTCTGTTTGGAATCCAACTATTTTCTAAAAGAGATGGTTTGGCAATCCAGCAGAAGAATGAACATCAGATTTGCATGTTAGTTGTGTACATAATCTAGGCTGATACTTCAGTGCTGCCTTGATAGAGATGCTGTCTTTTGGGTGTGACGTCCACCTGAATACCTGTTTAGGTAAACTGGTGGAAACTTGCAGGCAACTTAAAAATGCTCCGTGAAACTTACCCCCTCTGATCCCGCTGCCTTCCCGCGGGTCCTGATGTTAACCTGCTCTTTTAGCAGGCGAGCAGGACACCCGCTGGGTAAGTAGCGTGGTCCTCCTTTAAATATGCAGATCGGACTCTGATGATGTCATCAGGGCCCGAGCGCAATCTTAACCCCAGGCCTGGCGGGAAAGCCCTCGTTTCCCGCAAGGCCAAACCTGTCGGGAAGAGGAACCAGGGCCAGAAGTGGCCCAGAAATGTAAGTTTATTTAAGTTTTAAAAAAAAATTCCTTGTGGGCGAGGAGGAGCAGAAGTGCTCCTCCAGGCCCCACTTGGGAACCTTGAGCCTCCCCTGCCCTGGGCTATCCTCTCTACCCCGAT
This sequence comes from Heptranchias perlo, assembly GCF_035084215.1. Taxonomy (NCBI): domain Eukaryota; kingdom Metazoa; phylum Chordata; class Chondrichthyes; order Hexanchiformes; family Hexanchidae; genus Heptranchias; species Heptranchias perlo. Next base: position 18,770,350 of record NC_090339.1, read on the forward strand.
CGCGATGCCCTCATGACCCCCACTCTTTCCCCCCCCCCCCCCCCCCCCCCAACCACTTACCTTAGTACTGGGAACCGTTCTCTCCAGCTACCCGAAATCATGCTCATACCTGCTGACCATTTAGTGATTCATGTTGGCTTCGGACGGGTGTCCCAAAACCAACATTCAAATGAAACCCAGGCGTCCGAATCTCCTGGGCCTCATGCCACGGAAGACTGGATGATTTCCTATCCAAGTCGACCCTCCCCCGTCCCCCGTCCCCCTCACACGTTCCCCTCTGCTGCCCCCCCCCTCTCCCTCCCCTGCCCCCTCCCCATGCTGTCAGATAAAATGGATCCCATGGCTCTTTTTTGAAGAAGAGAAGAGAGTTCACCTGGTGTCGTGGCTAAAGTTCCTACCTCAGCTAACACTACCAAAATAGTTTAACTGGTCTTTCATCTCGTTTGCTGTTTGTGAGACTTTTCTGTGTGCCAATTTGTTGTCACGTTTGCCGACATAACAACAATGAGTACCCTGCAAAAGCAATTCATTGAGGCTGATTTTAACTCGGTCGAATCGGCGTTAGCATGGTGCTAACGGTCTCAAAATGGGGTCAGTAGACTTAACACCTTGGCAATGTCAATGCTATGGCCGCCACCATTTTCAAAGGAGAAAACTGCGGGGCAGCCGGAGTCCTTGCCTGTTTCACGCAGTAGGCCCTTTTAATAAGTAGGTTGGGGGTCCTAAATTGTATATAAGACCCCGAATGCCATTTTGGGAGACAACTGGGCATAGCCCAAAAAAGTTAGTTTTAAATAATTTTTGTGGGGCCAGGAGGAGCAGGACCCCACAAAAATAATCTGCACTGCTGCCTTCCTTCCAGGATTGCGAACCTCCTGCTCCCTGGACTGACCTTTCTGCCGGGCGAGGGCCATCGAGCTGCTTGATATTGCACCAGCCTCAATCCGGCGAGCTGAATTGGGATGCCTGTTTGCGATGGGCAGCTCGCCAAGCTCTATTTAAATGAGGCCCTGGCCTCATAAAGGCTCCGGCCTTTTCGGTTCCAGCGTGGTTGGCCGACTGGCGGTTCCACCCGTCAGTTGCCCGAAAGTTAAAATCTATCCCGTTGGGTGTGAACTGTTTTGGAATGTCCTAAGGAGGTGTAAAGCGTGACATAAATCAATTTTTCTTTCTATCGTTCAGTCTTTCTTTGATTCTTTCTTCCTTCCTTTCTTTCTTTTGGTGCCTATACTAAATAGGAGATTGTTTTCTCGATCCTGCATGGTTGCTGTTCTTATTCTCTGTGGCTGCTTCTAATGTCAATGCTGACTTTTTACAACATTATGTATATCAGTACTAAATGCAAAATTCTTCAAAAAAGAACAGTGAGAATCATGAAGTTGAAACATTGCACCTATCCAGAAGTTTAACATATGGCTTTAGCTCATGCGAAGGCAATTAGTAAACCTCCAGTACATTCATGCTTTCTCTGTCACTATTGTTAAATCTTTAAAGCATTTTGTTTAAGTTTACCATGATGGACAATGGAGCTTCCTTAAGACTAATTTCAGTACGCCAGAGGAAATTTGTTCTGGACCAAGATTTGTTCTTCAAAGAGCCGTTAATACAATTAGAAAATGCTCATGCAGTCCTGATTTATTCTGCACTAAGTCTGGCTAATGGCTTTACAAATGTACATTCTGCCCTCATTAAAAGTCTATTAGTTATAATGTCACGGATTTAGTTTTATATTCATGCTGTGTGTTAGCGTCAGCATGATGCAAATAGTGATTTTCTCATCGTACTGCACATGCTATTATTTGATATCCATTTTTAGCACCTTGTTTTTCAGAACCTGATAAATATTTAAATGAGGAAATAATTGTACCTGCCTGTGATTTTATTTCCACACGGTGACTGAGGTAGATTGTTGCTATGGGCCATTCTTCTCCTCATATATTCTCTATTTACAAAAGTTTTTCTTTCTCTTTTTTTTTTCCCCCTCTTCCCCCATTGAACATAGTGTTTTCATGGGTGCCAGCAGCTACCTGGGATCTTGCCAGACTGGCACGTGTGTGCTGTCATATTGAACATTATGGGGCTACACGTCCTAAATGAACCTATCCTTGTTCAATGAGCGTTTTCCAGGAGGTATCGTTGGGTAACAACGAGATGAGGAAACAAAGGTTTTTTTCTAATCCGTCTCCCTAGCCCAGGATGCAGAGGTAAGTCATGGTGCTCATCCCCCACTCCAAGCTTTACCCCATCTAACCCATCGAGTTAAACGAAAGCTAGGATTTATCTGATCCATGTGGCTGAGCACCACACAACTGAGGAAAGCCAGATAAACTTTAATTCATACTTAGACGAGGTTTGATGCCATAATGGCTTTGCATATCAACAGAGCTATAACCTGAGATGTAATATCAGGCTCACACCCTTACACTGTCATTTTAAATTTTAAAATGTCCACACAGCCACTTACTGCTGTGTAACCTAAATCTAAGTGTAGCTGTCCCTTCTAAACATAGAACTCCTGGCTACTCCATAAATTTTTTTAAAAAAGCTATTTGTATAATATCTTAAAAAAAACCTTTGTGCCAAGCTTGATGCCACAGAGATAAACCATGTCAATCTGCGACATCAGGCCCCTTCTCTGTTATAAAGGGCCTGAATTAGCTGGATCGGTGTGTTTGATGGCGCATGCCGTTATTTGGACTTTTCAGCACCCCGTTCGTATTGATCTATATTTACACCATAATTTGTTGGAATGTCAATCCACTTACGGCCCGGCGAGGTCAAAGGTGAATTAGGGACCTCGTGGACAGAGCAGCCAATGGTTGTCCCCGCAGACCAATCACATGGCACTATAAATAACGGGGAACAGAGTCCACGGCCTAAATTTTTACTCTGCGCTGGGAAGACTGCGGGGGAGAGGGAGGGGGAGCGGGAGGGAGGGAATTCCTGACGGGAATCCCGGAAGTACAGGTTTCCGGGATGTCCTTACGATTTTGATGCAAGGGCATTTTTTCTTGTCGCTTTCCCACGTGACAGGCCAGCCTGACGGACGGAAGAAGAGGAAGGAAACGGATGCGGGGGGTGGGGGGAGAGTCATGGGGGTTGGTGTCGGGAGTCATCGGGGGATGGGGAGGGGGTCGGAAATAGTGATGGGGGTCGCTGCAGGTGAGCCTGTTGGGCCTGGGGGAAGTACTCCTGCTCCTCCAGCCCACAAGCTGTGCTATAAAGGCACTTACCTGCTGTTTCAGGCCTTCTTGCCTCCTCTCATGTGGCATGAAGTAGAAGGCCCGGGAATTCCGGCCCCAGGGGTTAAAAGCAAAATACTTTTCAAAACGGAGGCCCGCAGCCTCCTTGAAAGCTTTTAGTTACCGACCGGCCTTCTAGGAGCAGGTTGGTTGCCCACCTCTTGTCCTGCCTCCATTAAAACCAGAAATGGGCGGGTTGGGGCAGGGTTCAGATTTTAAAAATTTTTACTGCCCCCCCCACCGTCCCCAACCCACCCATTTTTCCGAGTTAAAATTTAGGCCCGTGAGTCAGATTGAAGTGTGACAAAGGGAGGTAAGTGAGCTGCAACTTCTGAAATCAAACTAACTTAACTTTAAAAAGTTATAGTTAAAAACAACTTTTCAAAAGGCTGTAAAAAGTCATGGCTAGGGTCTGCACATCCCTGTCGTGAGCGCTTCCCCGATACTCTGAACTGACATGCAGAATTCTCAGTTGGGTATTGCAAACAATTTGCAAGTTTAGTAAGTGATAAACCTTCCTATTGATAAAAGTGACAGGTTCCTCAAGTGGAGCCTACAGCAGCACTTAGGGCCCATTGATAGTTCCCTGCACCCTGGGGAAGCCAGCAATCCTGTGGAAATTGATGGACCTGTCTCTTTGCTGCGCTGGGGATATATCGTATTTAATGAATTTGGATGCCCTGCAGAAGATAGCATCTGTCACCTGTTGAATGCAGGTTCTCACAGCTCCTGGGCTGATGTTACAGAGGCCTCCAGTGCCTGACTGGAAGGAACCGGTGCCGTAGAAATTGAGGGCCGTCGTCACTTTAGTTGCTACTGACAAGGCCCTGCGGGAAGTGGACCGCGGTTTTAGGTCTTCATGGAGCAGCTCGTGGAGATAGCCAATTGCTTCCCTTGCTAAAGTGCAGTCTGCACACGCACAGCTCCTCCGACAGTGCCTCAAACTACATCCGTTCCCTGTCGTAGTGGATCGGTTCAGTCTCCGGCCAAGGTGCCTCAAGCGATGCACCTGCTCCCTCTGTTCCTCCTCCAGGCTGTCTATAATAATCAGGAACAGGGGATACCCAGTGGATAGGCCATTACACGGCTTTCCAGTTTCCTTACACGTAGAAATAGGTGGGTCCCTGAAAGTAACTGCCTTCAGACAATAACAGCTCTCCGGAAGGCAAAGCTGGCAAGAATAAATGGCCAAAAATGCCAACCTGGTGAAGCTACAACTCAGGACTACATGCATGCTAAACAGTGGAAGCAACATGCTACAGACAGAGCTAAGCGATTCTACAACCAACGGATCAGATCAAAGCTCTGCAGTCCTGCCACATCCAGTCGTGAATGGAGGTGGACAATTAAACAACTAACGGGAGGAGGAGGCTCTGTAAACATCCCCATCCTCAATGATGGTGGAGTCCAGCACGTGAATGCAAAAGACAAGGCTGAAGCATTTGCAACCATCTTCAGCCAGAAGTGCCAAGTGGATGATCCACCTTGGCCTCCTCCCGATATCCCCACTATCACAGAAGCCAGTCTTCAGTCAATTCGAATCACTCCACGTGATATCAAGAAACGGCTGAGTGCACTGGATACGGCAAAGGCTATGGCCCCCGACAACATCCTGGCTGTAATTCCTGACTTGTGCTCCAGAACTAGCCACGCCTCTAGCCCCAGAACTAGCCGCGCCTCTAGCCAAACTGTTCCAGTACAGCTACAACGCTGGCATCTACCCAACAATGTGGAAAATTGCCCAGGTATGTCCTGTCCACAAAAAACAGGACAAATCCAATCCGGCCAAATACCGTCCCATCAGTCTACTCTCAATCATCAGCAAAGTGATGGAAGATGTCATCGACAGTGCTATCAAGCGGCACTTACTCACCAATAACCTGCTCACTGATGCTCAGTTTGGGTTCCGCCAGGACCACTCGGCTCCAGACCTCATTACAGCCTTGGTCCAAACATGGACAAAAGAGCTGAATTCCAGAGGTGAGGTGAGGTGAGAGTGACTGCCCTGGACATCAAAGCAGCATTTGACCAAAGAGCCTTAGTAAAATTGAAGTCAATGGGAATCAGGGGGAAAACTCTCCGGTGGCTGGAGTCATACCGAGCACAAAGGAAGATGGCAGTGGTTGTTGGAGGCCAGTCATCTCAGCCCCAAGACATTGTTGCAGGAATTCGTCAGGGCAGTGTATAGGCCCAACCATCTTCAGCTGCTTCATCAATGACCTTCCCTTCAACATAAGGTCAGAAATGGGGATGTTCGCTGATGATTGCACAGTGTTCAGATCCGTTCACAACCCCTCAGATAATGAAGCAGTCCGTGCCCGCATGCAGCAAGACCTGGACAACATCAAGGCTTGGGCTGATAAGTGGCAAGTAATATACGCGCCAGACTGAAATCTGGGGACTTGTCCCAAAAATGGGAGAGCTGTCCTACAGACGAGTCAAGCAACAGCCTGACATAGCCATGTTTACAGAATCATACCTTTCAGCTAACGTCCCAGACTCTTCCCTCACCATCCCTGGGTATGTCCTGTCCCACGGGCAGGACAGACCGACCAGAGGTGGCGGTACAGTGATATACAGTCAGGAGGGAGTGGCCCTGGGAGTCATCAACATTGACTCTGGACCCATGAAATCTCACGGCGTCAGGTCAAACATGGGCAAGGAAACCTCCTGCTGATTACCACCTACCGTCCTCCCTCAGCTGATGAATCAGTCCTCCTCCATGTTGAACATCACTTGGAGGAAGCACTCAGGGTAGCAAGGGCACAGAATGTACTCTGGGTGTGGGATTTCAATGTCCATCACCAAGAGTGGCTCGGTCGCATCACTACTGACCGAGCTGGCTGAGTCTTGAAGGACATAGCTGCCAGACTGGGCCTGCGGCAGGTGGTGAGCGAACCAACATGAGGGAAGAACTTACTTGACCTCGTCCTCACCAATCTACCTGTCGGAAATGCATCTGTCCATGACAGTATTGGTCGGAGTGATCACCGCACAGTGCTCGTGGAGATGAAGTCCCGTATTTGCACTGAGGACACCATCCAACGTGTTGTGTGGCACTACCACCGTGCTAAATGGGATAGACTCAGAACAGATCTAGCAGCTCAAAACTGGGCATCCATCAGGCGCTGTGGGCCATCAGCAGCAGCAGAATTGTATTCCAGCACAATCTGTAACCTCATGGCCTGGCATATTGCTCACTCTACCATTACCAACAAGCCAGGGGATCAACCCTGGTTCAATGAGGAGAGTAGAAGAGCATGCCAGGAGCAGCACCAGGCGTACCTAAAAAAGAGGTGCCAACCTGGTGAAGCTACAACTCAGGACTACATGCATGCTAAACAGCAGAAGCAACATGCTATAGACAGAGCTAAGCGATTCCACAACCAATGGATCAGATCAAAGCTCTGCAGTCCTGCCACATCCAGTCATGAATGGTGGTGGACAATTAAACAACTAACGGGAGGAGGAGGCTCTGCAAACATCCCCATCCTCAATGATGGCGGAGTCCAGCACGTGAGTGCAAAAGACAGGGCTAAATCGTTTGAAACCATCTTCAGCCAGAAGTACTGAGTGGACGATTCATCTCGGCCTCCTCCCGATATCCCCACCATCACAGAAGCAAGTCTTCAGCAAATTCGATTCACTCCACGTGATATCAAGAAACGGCTGAGTGCACTGGATACAGCAAAGGCCATGGGTCCCGACAACATCCCGGCTGTAGTGCTGAAGACCTGTGCTCCAGAACTAGCTGCGCCTCTAGCCAAGCTGTTCCAGTACAGCGACAACACTGGCATCAATCCGACAATGTGGAAAATTGCCCATGTATGTCCTGTCCACCAAAAGCAGGACAACTCCAATCCGGCCAATTACTGCCGTATCAGTCTACTCTCAATCATCAGCAAAGTGATGGAAGGTATCGTCGACAGTGCTATCAAGCGGCACTTATCACCAATAACCTGCTCACCGATGCTCAGTTTGGGTTCCACCAGGACCACTCGGCTCCAGACCTCATTACAGCCTTGGTCCAAATATGGACAAAAGAGCTGAATTCCAGAGGTGAGGTGAGAGTGACTGCCCTTGACATCAAGGCAGCATTTGACTGAGTGTGGCACCAAGGAGCCCTCGTGCAAGAAAATCAAAAAGTTAGTATGCAGGTGCAGCAGGTGATCAAGAAGGTCAACGGAATGTTGGCTTTTATTGCTAGGGGGATAGAATATAAAAACAGGGGGGTATTGCTGCAGTTATATAAGGTATTGATGAGACCGCACCTGGAATACTGCATACAGTTTTGGTGTCCATACTTAAGAAAAGACATACTTGCTCTCGAGGCAGTACAAAGAAGGTTCACTTGGTTAATCCCGGGGATGAGGGGGTGGACATATGAGGAGAGTTTGAGTGGATTGGGACTCTACTCATTGGAGTTCAGAAGAATGAGAGGCGATCTTATTGAAACATATCAGATTGTGAAGGGGCTTGATCGGGTGGATGCGGTAAGGATGTTCCCAAGGATGGGTGAAACTAGAACTAGGGGGCATAATCTTAGAATAAGGTGCTGCTCTTTCAAAACTGAGATAAGGAGAAACTTCTTCACTCAGAGGGTAGTAGGTCTGTGGAATTTGCTGCCCCAGGAAGCTGTGGAAACTACATCATTAAATAAATTTAAAACAGAAATAGACAGTTTCCTCGAAGTAAAGGGAATTAGGGGTTACGGGGAGCAGGCAGGAAATTGGACATGAATTTAAATTTGAGCTTAGGATCAGATCAGCCATGATCTTATTGAATGGCGGAGCAGGCTCGAGGGGCCGATTGGCCTACTCCTGCTCCGATTTCTTATTTCTTATTTCTAGTAAAATTGAAGTCAATGGGAATCAGAGGGAAAACTCAAAGGAAGATAGTAGTGGTTGTTGGAGGCCAATCATCTTAGCCCCAGGGCATTGCTGCAGGAGTTCCTCAGGGCAGTGTCCTGGGCCCAACCATCTTCAGCTGCTTCATCAATGACGTTCCCTCCATCATAAGGTCAGAAATGGGGATGTTCGCTGATGATTGCACAGTGTTCAGTTCCATTCGCAGCCCCTCAAATAATGAAGCAGTCCGAGCCCGCATGCAGCAATACCTGGACAACATCCAGGCTTGGGCTCATAAGTGGCAAGTAACATTCGCGCCAGATAAGTGCCAGGCAATGACCATCTCCAACAATGATGTGGAGATGCCGGTGATGGACTGGGGTTGACAATTGTAAACAATTTTACAACACCAAGTTATAGTCCAACAATTTTATTTGAAATTCACAAGCTTTCGGAGGCTTCCTCCTTCCTCAGGTGAATGTGGAAATGAAATCCTCGAACCCTTCGCATTTATAAATCACAAAACAATACCTGGTGATTACAGATAGTCTTTCCAACTGCCTGTTGCCAAGGCAATCACAGTGTGCAGACAGAGAGGTGTTACCTACAGGGTCCCCGAATATACAAACAACCAAAAAAAAACAGAGAGAGAGGCAGAAACATCCGGAAGGAAGAGAAAGATAGCAAATGACCTGTTATATTAAAAACAGATAACTTTTGTTCGCTGGTGGGGTTACGTGTAGCGTGACATGAACCCAAGATCCCGGTTGAGGCCATCTTCATGGGTGCGGAACTTGGCTATCAATTTCTGCTCGACGATTTTGCGTTGTCGTGTGTCTCGAAGGCTGCCTTGGAGTACGCTTACCCGAAGGTCGGTGGCTGAATGTCCTTGACTGCTGAAGTGTTCCCCAACTGGGAGGGAACCCTCCTGTTTGGCGATTGTTGCGCGGTGTCCGTTCATCCGTTGTCGCAGCGTCTGCATGGTCTCGCCAATGTACCATGCTCCGGGGCATCCTTTCCTGCAACGTATGAGGTAGACAACGTTGGCCGAGTCACAGGAGTATGAACCATGCACCTGGTGGATGGTGTCCTCTTGTGTGATGGTGGTATCTGTGTCGATGATCTGGCATGTCTTGCAGAGGTTACCGTGGCAGGGTTGTGTGGTGTCGTGGACGCTGTTCTCCTGAAAGCTGGGTAATTTGCTGCGAACGATGGTCTGTTTGAGGTTGGGTGGCTGTTTAAAGGCGAGTAGTGGAGGTGTGGGGATGGCCATAGCGAGGTGTTCGTTGTCATTGATGACATGTTGAAGGCTGCGGAGAACATGGCGTAGTTTCTCCGCTCCGGGGAAGTACTGGACGACGAAGGGTACTCTGTTGGTTGCGTCCCGTGTTAGTCTTCTGAGGAGGTCTATGCGATTTTTCGCTGTGGCCCGTCGGAACTGTCGATCGATGAGTCGAGCGTCATATCCCGTTCTTACTAGGGCGTCTTTCAGCGTCTGTAGGTGTCCATCGCGTTCCTCTTCGTCTGAGCAGACCCTGTGTATTCGCAGGGCCTGTCCATAGGGGATGGCCTCTTTGATGTGGTTAGGGTGGAAGCTGGAAAATTGGAGCACCGTGAGGTTGTCCGTGGGCTTGCGGTAGAGTGAGGTGCTGAGGTGCCCGTCTTTGATGGAGATTCATGTGTCCATCTCCAACAAGAGAGAGTCTAACCACCTCCCCTTGACATTCACTGGCATTACCGTCGCTGAATCCCCCACCATCAACATCCTGGGGGTCACCATTGACCAGAAACTTAACTGGACCAGCCATATAAATACTGTGGCTACAAGAGCAGGTCAGAGGCTGGGTATTCTGCGGCGAGTGACTCACCTCCTGACTTCCCAAAGCCTTTCCACCATCTACAAGGCACAAGCCAGGAGTGTGATGGAATACTCTCCACTTGCCTGGATGAGTGCAGCTCCAACAACAGTCAAGAAGCTCGACACCATCCAGGACAAAGCAGCCCGCTTGATAGGTACCCCATCCACCACCCTAAACATTCACTCCCTTCACCACCGGTGCATTGTGGCTGCAGTGTGTATCATCCACAGGATGCACTGCAGCAGCTCACCAAGGCTTCTTCGACATCACCTCCCAAACCCACGACCTCTACCACCTAGAAGGACAAGAGCAGCATGGGAACAACACCACCTGCACGTTCCCCTCCAAGTCACACACCATCCCGACTTGGAAATATATCGCCATTCCTTCATCGTCATTGGGTCAAAATCCTGGTACTCCCTTCCTAACAGCACTGTGGGAGAACCTTCACCAGACTGACTGCAGCGGTTCAAGAAGGCGGCTCACCACCACCTTCTCGAGGGCAATTAGGGATGGGCAATAAATGCCGGCCTCGCCAGTGACGCCCACATCCCATGAATTAATTTTAAAAAATGCCAGGCAATGACCATCTCTAACAAGAGAGAGTCTAACCACCTCCCCATGACATTCAACGGCATTACCATCGCCGAATTCCCCACCATCAACATCCTTGGGGTCGCCATTGATGAGAAACTTAACTGGAACCAGCCATATAAATACCGTGGCCACAAGAGCAGGTCAGAGGCTGAGTATTCTGTGGTGAGTGACTCTCCTCCTCACTCCCCAAAGCCTTTCCACCATCTGCAAAGCACACGTCTGGAGTGTGATGGAATACTCTCCACTTGCCTGGACGAGTGCAGCTCCAACAACACTCAAGAAGCTCGACACCATCCGGGACAAAGCAGCCCGCTTGCTTGGCACCCCATCCACCACCCTAAACATTCACTCCCTTCACCACCGGCGCACTGTGGCTGCAGGGTGTACCATCCACAAGATGCATTGCATCAACTCGCCAAGGCTTCTTCGACAGCATCTCCCAAACCCGCGGCCTCTATCACCTTGAAGGACAAGGGCAACAGGGACATGGGAACAACACCACCTGCACGTTCCCCTCCAAGTTTCACACCATCCTGACTTGGAAATATATCGCCGTTCCTTCATCGTCGCTGAGTCAAAATCTTGGAACTCCCTTCCCAACAGCACTGTGGAAGAACCTTCACCACACGGACTGCAGCGGTTCAAGAAGGCGGCTCACCACCACCTTCTCAAGGGCAATTATGGATGGGCAATAAATGCTGGCCTCGCCAGCGACGCCCACATCCCATGAACGAATAAAAAAAAAATTCCAGACTGCTTGGAGTGAGGCTCCAGAGCTTTAATCTTCCCTTTGTTGACCTCCAAGGCTGAGAGTCATGTGTTGACCATAAATCACGTCACCCATGGCATTATTTTTCAGCCTAACTGGCTGCGGCACGAATAATAGCATAAATCCAGTCAATTGGCGATAGCCTATAATAGAGGGCTGAGCGTGAGAATGGACCTATTTCGGCTAAGGTGGAACAGTGCAAATGTACCAGCAAACTATGCTGCAACTCATGGCATAACTCACTTACTCCATTATTTCCTGGAACTTATACGCATTAACAATGACGCACACTGTTAATACATCACTACTATGGTGCACGTTTGCCGAAAATCCAGGCCCAAAGTTTCTAATCGTGGGGTGCCAACTTTCCATGTTAAATTTATGCTGTGGCTTGAGACCTTCACTGCAGCATCTACCTTTTTTTACAATAGATCAGATGCTTGGCTCCTGAAACCTGTGTTAAAATGAGGATGAGGTGTAATTTACAGAGCATGCTCAGCGATGTTCAGTGCCAGTAAGCTAGTAATTTGTAAATATGATAAGTGTTTACTTGGGGAGAGGGTACTAGTGACTCAATGTTACCATTAACAAACCATTATAGTAGTGGCTGGAGGGCAGAAAATTTACCTTGAACGACCCTGAATTTAAGATTATAGTCTGCAAAATCTGATTTTAAGCAAGATTTTATCTTTGCTTAAATGGATTCTGCTCTCCTTAGCTTTATTATTTAATCTAATATTATTGTTGTTGACCCAAAACTAGGTCATATTCTTCGTACCAATGAAATTCAATCAATACTCAAAGATCAAAAGCAATCTCTTAAAAATAAATCAATTTTACAATTTTGTAGAAAATCAATCTTGAACAAATTAAGTAACGAAGCATGTTGATAGTAAATGTAATCCTTCAGATCAGAATGGCTGAGACTGTGAAAAGATGAAAACTTGGTTACTTTAAGAAAAATCCTCTTTCGTTTTTAAGATATTAATTTGTTTCTGTGTCACAGATTAGCGCAACCATTGTTTTTTATATGACAGTGGCACCAACCTTGTCATGCTAATTCTTGGCTTTGGGATTGATTTATAAATGGGTGAACTTACATTGAGTGATTAAAAATGCAACCATCACAAGCCTCCTTTTACAAATATTCAAATTATATTTTGGCACAGCAGCTTTAAAGGATGGAGTTGTCTAAATGTAACATTTAATTATCCCGGGCTACTAATCAAGTGAGTTTTGCTGTCCACGCTAATTGCTATGTTCTAAAATACATCAAGAGGGTTAATTGTATTCTTTCCATACAAAACTAGTAAAGTGCCATCATTTCTAATTGCACAGTTTCCTGTGCAATTAAAAAACAGTACGTCTTTGAATCAAGGCTGCATTTTGGAACTAGAAATGAAATTAAATAACCCATAACTGCCCAAGTCGAAATTAATTGACCCATTAGTTTCCTAAAAGCTATTACTGTATATATTGGAATATAACCAATGAATATAGTCCAATGCTTAAAACAACCCTCGAAAAGCTCCAGACCTTGTAAAAAAAAACTCGACCATTTTATAAGCTGAAGATGAACATTACAAAGATTCTGTCTACAAATACATTGTCACTCACTACTTTCTTATTTCAAACACTGAAATACAGTCGCTCACTGCTCCAACACTGATATGTAAATAGCAACTCTCCCTACCAAACTTGCACTCAGGCTTCTGCTGCTGGTCTTTAAATCTCTTTTGCCAGCTGGACTGTCTGGTTGATTTTTATTTTCTCTGGCTTCCTCGTCCAAGGACGAGACTAATTGCAACGCCTCCTACAATCGCCTCGGCTGAATTCGGCTTACTCAGCACCAACTGCGGATTGAAGCTGGAACCTTCCTGGTCTGTATGGCTGAATCCCAGACGCTGCGCCGTACACTTACCAATTGAAGCACTGGGGGAGCGAGTGCATTATATTCCTTTAGGAGACTGTTGAATGAGGAAGTAAAGGACCGAGATAACTAACTTAAAAAAGCTTTAAAACAAATATATGGAGAGATTTCAACAACAACAACTTGCATTTATAAGTGGTGAAACATCCCCAGACGCTTCACAGGAGAGTTATCAAACAAAATTTGACGCCAAACACGTTAGGAGATATTAGGACAGGTGACCAAAAGCTTGGTCAAAGAGAGAGGTTTTAAAAAGCATCTTCAAGGAGGAGAGAGAGGTGGAGAGGTGTCGGGAGGGAATTCCAGAGCTTAGGGCCCAGGTAGCTGAAGGCACAGCTGCCAATGGAGGGATGAAGGAAATCGGGGATGCACATTAAAAAACTGTGAAGCTGCAGAGTACTGGAGTCAACTATAGGTCCTTCTGTGTGATATCAGTGGGAGTGGCACTGGTATAATACATGTGGCAGGAATTGGCCCATAAGGTCTAACCTTTTTTTAAAAGCAGTCATAAAAATAACAATTAAGCTATACGTGACTGTGAGAGATGGTATCGCTTCAGGTGGTCATGCCGAATTCCCCTCTCCACCAGTTTAACAGAGATATCAAACCATTTATTTGAACAAGTTTAACGCCTCTGCGAAATGGTGGCGAGATGAATTTGGTATGAGTGCATTAAAGGATAATGTCACTGATAGTAATATTTATCCTTTACTGTAGGCTAATTTTGACCATGCAAACTTTTTTCCTTTAATCCTGAACTTTCATGTGTGTTTGCAAGATCCATTTTTAACAAACTAAAAATTTGGGCAGCATATGTTTCAATTTCAGATTGTCGGTAATCATAATTACACATAGTGATTTAGATTTATAGCCGAGGATAATGTAGATAATACCAACAGGGTACAATTACCACTGAAAAAGTAATTTATATGTCCAAAATGTCATTCCCACTGTGTGCTGGCAACTTATTAAAAATCTGTGACAAATTTTGATCAAATCAGGTTTGACAAAATGAATCTGAAATGGAGGGTGTGCAGCCCTCCCACAAATCATCTTTAACCTCAAATTTCACGCTCATTTACCCCCAGTATGTTTCTTTTCATACATCACAATTTTTAATGCATTTAAATGTTTTAAAGGTAGAAACTGAGACTGTAGCCCTGAGTGTTGGCATCTGAAACAAAATTGATGCATCATTTTTATGGTGTATAGGCCATTCAATCTTTTAAAATACATCTGTCCCCTTATTACACCATTTTTCCTATTTTCCAAACAAGCCATCTCTCTCTTGTTGCTTGTGAACCTTTCTGCATTATATCTTTGTCAGTCGACCTTTGCCTCATGTTATGACAATGAAAAGAGATAACAGTGTGATATATATTGATCACCACACATTGACGTAAGGCACTTTTACATTTAAGTTGCAGTCTAGGTGCAGTGCTCAAATGGAGATCTGTGTGTGCTGCTCTCTCCCCTATTTATCTTTCTTTATGGCACTGTTCAAAATCAAAGGCTTTTGGAGGCCAAAGCCCCATGATTGATGGTTAAAAAGGCCAGATATCTGGCTCTGCACAAAAATCTAGGTCTCCAATGACATCGGGAATTTAGAGCTCTCCTGTTTTATGTTATGGATATAACATGTTCCATGACAATGATAGGAGTGCAATGTGCCTGACTTTGACAACTCTCCTTCAATAAATGCCATGATACTTGAGAATCAGCCTGATGTTTAAAGGGCTCAATTAGTGTAGAATTTCAATTTCAGATCTTTTCAAAGATAAAATATGCACTACGATATGACTATGTGAATTTGTAATGTTTGCTCCTGGCATATAGCTCCGTTTTTTTTGTAAAAAAAATTAAAAGGGAAATTCTGTCATACACGGTGTACTGCTGAAGAGGGCAGTGTTGAACCATTAATAGCACCATAGATGAAGGTTTTATTTAAAATGTGCTTGCTTTACATTATTACTGCAGAAGTGTAATAAAACTGCAGTAGTATACGTTTCTCACTTATTAGACAAATGGAAAGCCTGTCCACTGTTACTTTTTATTTCCAAGTCCATTAATATTACTTTCTGAAAGGTGGAGTTAGATAAAGAAATTGACTTACTGTTTTCATTTAATTGTTTCCATAAATCAGTATAAGGATGTATTGGATGAACTGAGCTATACTTTATTCTGGTAATTAGTACCTAAAAAGTGTATGATGCAAAAAAAAAGATGGTATTCATCAATTGTGGAGGGTAGCTACTTCAAACACTCTAGTACAATTGAAACACTAACCTAGAATTTATACTCACTGGCTTAGATCAATTATAGGGTACAATAATGGTTATCTGCATATAGGCATGAAGACTGTGCCCTGGTGTTTCCTCTGAGGACCCAACAATGCGCCCAATGTTACGTTCATTTTGCCAATGTGGAAAAACACCCAACAAACAGCAATCTCATTAGAATATGCCCACATTTAAAATAAATGTAAATCAGCGTAAATGATTGGGGCCCGAGGAAACGCCAAACCCACACCGGTTGAGTGTCAAAATTTAAGTTTTCAGTTCATTTAACCATTATTCATGCACATCAAGCACAGCATGTTTAAGAACCTGCAATCGGGGATGCTTTTCAATTTTTAATGTGACTTATACTTATGCCATAAAAATGCAGTAAAAGAAACAGAAAATACAGAGCAGCTCTCAGCAAGGATAAATTTTTAAAAACACTCAAAAACTGCAATCAAATACCAGAAGAATGACTTTCTCTCCTGCTGCACCTGAAAATCTGGTTGCAATGTTGAGAGAACCCCCCAAACGAGCGCAGTTGGAGGATCCTCGCATCTGAGAGTCAGGGGTGTGGCCAGTTTTGTGGGCGTAGATTCGTTTGGACGGCAGGTTTGATGGGCAGACATAAAAAATCAAGGAGACTTGGGCATTTTGCGCGTAACTCACTTGCGTCCAAAATTCCGTGATCTTTTAAGCCACGTAATTTGTCTACGCCCACGTTATACGTCTCTCTGGGCGCGAATGCAGAGGAAACTCCAGGCCCATGTATATTGACATGAAACATAAATATAATGCATAAAACATACTGACACAGGAATGATCTGTTGATATCATCACAATACTGTGCTGCTTTAATTACCCCACTGGCTATTCATTTTAGTCTTCTGAGACCAAGAATAATTTTACATCATAGAACTACCTAGAGCTTAGTGTGGAGGCTGTTTAAAAAGTTCTGAAATGCACATCTTGAAGATCCAACCACACGGAGCAGAGAACCTTTTTATCTTTCTATTATCAATATCCTGGAGGTTTTTCCTGACAATTAAGCATTAAAGAAAATACATAATATTTATTGCTGATACTGCATTCATACTCCATCTGGGTCAGAGCTACACCCCTGAAGACAATTAAACACAAATAATTCAAGGAATGTTTTGAAAGCAATATTTTCCTCAAAGCTGTAAAAACAACTCAGGATCACAGGATTCTCTTCTGTTATGTATGAAGTTTCTTAACTTCACACGTACAACACAGAGAGCATATTAAGTTTACAGACATATTTAAGGATCAGGAATTGAAAATGCTGGAAATACACAGCAGGTCAGTCAGCATTGATAAAGACAAACTAACATTTTAGGTACAGACCCTTCATTAAGAACAGAAACACTTTTCTCTTTTCTGATGCTGAAAGGCCTGCTGTACACTTCCAGCACGTTTTTATATTTCAGGTTTCCAGCATTTGCTGTTTTTATTTAACACGCTGAAGAACTTGAGTTTTGGGAGGGTGAGTACATGTATAGTGACTTTGCTCTGTAATTTTCTCCCCTCCTCACCAGGAGTTGGTGACTCTTGCTGAGGTACAGTCTCGGAGGTGCTGGTCCATAGAGCCAGCAGTCACCAGGTACCTTAATAAATGGCTATTCTTCATGTGTGCGCCTGGACATGACAGGCATGGCCCTTCCTTCAGGGCCACTGGATAATCATCATCAGGAGCAGGAATTCAGCTGATTGTTTTCACTTCCCCTGTCCAGGGATGCTGAGATCAATTGTAGCACCCCACCCCTTGGGCGTCACTGGGGTGGCCGAGGATCCCCCTCCCTGGTTTCCAGTTGCTGGCTGTCCGTTTTGCAGGTGTGGAACGGGGTGGCTGAAAAACACTCCCACAGTCTCTGTTGGAAGAATAGCTGTGCTGACTTAGTCAGGTGGTGTTAGGAATAGGGCCTCTGTGCTGCGAGGCCACATCAGTGTTAAGCTTTAAGATGTGGTTTTTGTTCGAAAAGAAATTCATTTTTATGTCGTTTGTATAGTTCTTAGATTTCACACAAATGCAGAAACAGAATAATGGACAGCGAGCAGTGGAGTGTGAGTTGTACTTCGCTAATTAAAAAAAATGCATAATTCACACAGTTTTTCTTACTCATGGAGTAAAAAAAAAATCAATGCTTCACCTCTCATCACCTGTTATACTTGCTGTAATTCAGCCTAAGTGTGCTGACAAGTGGCATACTGCCTCTCAGGAGCACTATTTCTAATAGATTTTAAAAAGAAACAGGATCACCATTTAATTCTTCCCTACTGTTATAAAATGGATTTAGCACAAGCTACATCCTCTGTAGAATTACCATTTCTAGTAAAACTGCAGTGAATTTTCACTATAACCTGCCATTGTTCCAATTAAATTAATCAGAATCACAAAGCATAACAAAGTGATTTTGATATGATGAAAAGGCTTCACTAATATGAATCAGTAATAACCCACTGGATCCTAGTTAAGATCACTGTGATATGATTATTTTGTAAGTTAGAGCAGTCGTAAGATTTATTGTCATAACTGAGGCACAGTTATTAAAGGTTTTGTTAATTGCTTGTAGTTTTATAAGTAAGACATTTGGCAGTTTGGCAATTGCCTGAAACCTTTTAAATGCGAATGACTTGTAATGAGTTCATTATAAGGGCATTTTGTGCATAATTTACATGGAATTGTTATGCTGGCAGTCACAGCTGTAGGCTACAGATGCGACAGTCAATTGTTTTGCCTCACAGTTGCTGCATTTGCATAACCAAATTCTGCTTGCCTCTTTAAATTAGTTGATCTTGTGTCAATTGTGAATGAGGTCTGAATGGCCTCATGTCCTTAGTAGTTACTGTATTGTGGATCTCACTTTATTCAAGTGAGTGGAATTTTCTGCTACATTGCAACATGCAAATTCTGTGAGTTTTGTTGACAGTTGTTGTTTAAATTGTTTGCTGAAAATTCAATTTTATGTTTTCAAAGCTTTCTCTCCCTTGTTACTTACTCTAACTGCTAACACAAATTACTGCTGCTTGTGGACCACGTCTGTCCTCAGTAACCTTCTCACCTATGATTCTGCCCCACTACACCACAACTCAAAATGTAAAAACATGACTTGCATGCCAACCAGAAGTGACATTGCGATCTTCACCAAGTTCTCTTCGTACATTCCTCATACAGCAGACAGGACAAAAACATTCCATTGATTGCTTGATGAAATTCACTGCCAATGCAATGCCACATGAGGCGTGTTTACTATGGAGCAAAACAAACCTTTCAATATTTTGATGAAATTGAATAATGAACTAGAAGACCAACACTATTGAGAGCTGTACGATGTAAGGCAGATAATTCGAACGCCTAAATATTGTCAGCTGATTGACATGGAATCATAGTTATATGATAATGGTTTCACCAATGCGGTAGAAAAACAACATACAAAACTGTGCACTACTTGAAACTTGAAACTTATTAACCAGAACCAACCAAAAATAAATATTTCACTTGGCAAAATTGCACTTGACCAGCATTCTATATCAAATAACATACACTTATTGTACTGATTTTAAAACAAAGGTATAACATAGCACCTGGCTCCAATATTTCTAAATATGAAAGACTTAGAGGATTTCATAAGAACACAAGAAATAGGAGTAGGCCATACAGCCCCTAGAGCCTGCTCCACCATTCAGTAAGATCATGACTGATCTTCTACCTCAACTCCACTTTCCCACCATGTCCCCAGATCCCTTGATTCCCTTAGTGTCCAAAAATGTATCAGTCTCAGTCTTGAATATACTCAATGACTGAGCATCCACAGCCCTCTAGGATAGAGAATTCCAAAGAGTCACATCCCTCTGAGTGAAGAATTTTTTCCTCACCTCAGTCCCAAATGGCCAACCCCTTATCTTGAGATTATGACCCCAGTTCTAAATTCTCCAGCCAAGGTAAACAGCCTCTCAGCATCTACCCCGTCAAGCCCTCTAAGAATTTTATATGTTTCAATGAGATCATTTCTCATACTTTTCAACTCCAGAGAATATAGGCCCATTCTATTCAATCTCTCCTCAGAGGACAAACATCTCATCGCAGGAATCAATCTAGTGACCATTCATTGCACCCCCTCTAAGGCAAGTATATCCTTTCTTGGATAAGGAGACCAAAATTCTACACAGTAGTCCAGGTGTGGTCTCACCAACACCCTATATAATTGCAGCAAGACTTCCTTACTTTTATACTCCAACCCAGTTGCAATAAAGACTAACATATCATTTGCTTTCCTAGTTATTTGCTGTACCTACATGTCAACATTCTGTGATTCGTGTACAAGGACACCCAAATCCCTCTGAATACCAACATTTACTAGTCTCTCACCTTTTAAAAAATATTCTGCTTTTCTATTCTTCCCAACAAAGTGAATAACCTCACATTTCCCCACATTATATTCCATCTGCCACCTTCTTGCCCAATCACTTAACCTGTCTATATCCCTTTGCAGCTTCTTTGCATCTTCCTCACAACTTACTTTCCCACCTAGTTTTGTATTGTCAGCAAACTTGCATACATTACACTCAATCCCCTCATCTTAGTCATTGATATAGATTGTAAATAGCTGAGGCCCAAGCACTGATCCTTGCGGCACCCCACTAGGTACAGCCTGCCAACCTAAGAATGACCCGTTTTCTCCTACTCTCTGTTTTCTATCTGTTAACCAATCCTCAATCCATGCTAATCTATTACCCCCAAACCTACGAGCCCTAATCTTGTGTAACAACCTCTTGTCTGGCACCATATTGAATGCCTTTTGAAAATCCAAATACACTACATCCAGTGGTTCCCTCTTATCTACCCTGCTAGTTATACCCTCAAAAAACTGTAATAGATTTATCAAACACGATTACTCTTTCATAAAACTGTGTTGACTCTGCTTAATCATATTATGATTTTCTAGGTGTCCTGTTACTACGTCCTTAATAATAGATTTTCCCTACTACTGAGCTCAGGCTAATTGACCTATTTCTTGAATATCGGTGTTACATTTGCTACCTTCCAATCCACAGAGACCATTCTACAATCTAGGGAATTATGGGAGTTCAAAACCAATGCATCCACTATCTCTGCAGCCACCTCTTTTAAAATCTTAGGATGTAGGTCATCAGGTCCAGGGGATTTGTCAGCTTTTAGTCCTATTAATTTCTCCAGTACTTTTTCTTTACTAATATTAATTACTTTAAGTTCCTCACTCTCATTAGACCCTTGGTTCCCCACTATTTCCGGTATGTTTTTTGTGTCTCCCACTGTGAAGACAGATACAAAATATTTGTTCGACGTCTCTGCTATTTCCTTATTCCCCATTATAATTTCTCTTGTCTCTGCCTCTAAGGGACCCGTGTTTGCTTTTGTTAATCTCTTCCTTTTTATATACTTGTAGAAGCTCCCACAATCTGTTTTTATATTTCTTGATAGTTTATTCTCATTCAATTTTCTCCCTCCTTATTAATTTCTTGGTCATCCTTTGCTGATTTTTTAAAACCCTCCCAATCCTCAGGCTTACTATTCTTTTTGAAAAACATTGTAAGCCTCTTCTTTTAATGTAATACTATGCTTAACTTCTCTAGTTAGCCACAGTTGGACCACTTTTCCCATGGAGCTTTTATTCCTCAAGGGAATGTATTTTTTTTGAGAATTATGAATCATTTTTAAAAAAAATTCGCCATTGCTTATCTACCGCCATATCTTTTAATCTAATTTCCGAATCTACCTTAACCAATTCACACCTCATACCTATGTAATTGGCTTTGTTTAAATTTAAGACCCTGCTTTTGGACTTAACTACATCATTCTCAAACACAATATGAAATTTTATCATATTATGATCACTCGTCCCCAGAGGATCCTCAACTATAAGATTACTAATTAACCCTGTCTCATCACACAATACTAGATCTAAAATAGCCTGTTCCCTAGATGGTTCCTCAACATATTGCTCTGGAAAACTGTCTCGGATGCATTCCATGAACTTGTCCTCCAAATACTTTTGCCAATTCAGTTTGCCCAGTCTATATGAAGATTAGAGTCCCCCAGGATTATTGCATTACCCTTGTTACATGCTCCTCTAATTCCCTGATTTATACTCTGTACAAGACTATAACTATTGTTAGGTGTCCTATAAACTACTTCCACCAGTGTTTTCTGCCCCTTGTTATTTCTTACCTTCACCCATACTGATTCTACATCATGATTTTCTGAATTAAGATCCTTTCTCACTACTGTCCTTATCTCATCCTTTATTATCAGGGCTACCTCACCTCCTTTTCCACTTTGCCTGTCTTTTCTAAAAGTCAAGTACCCTGGAATATTTAGTTCCCAACCTTGTTCACTCTGCAACCAGGGTCTCAGTAATGGTTTCTAGATCAAGCCCATTTAACTTTATTTGTGCCATTAATTCATCTATTTTGTTACGAATGCTTCTAACATTCAGTTAATAGTGCCTTTAATTTTAACTTTTTACTATTATTTCCTGATGTGACCTTAGTCACTAATGCTCACAAAATTGTTCAAAATACAATTTTGCACTGTTAAAAGCAATTTAGATTGCAACTTTTTTTCAGCAAAATGTGACTGGCACATGCTTGTGAAACACATAAGGATGTAAGCTGAGTTGCTTATTATTTTAACATGCAGGAGCTATTTATTTTCTCAGAAAGTAGCCAGGTCTGTTACATAGTCCGAGTTATTGTCGATCAAAGAAAGAGTTTTTCGAGTTTGGAAAATAGCAGTAGAATGGTCCATAACATGATTGCTTCTGTTATGTAATGCCTGTTAATAAAAAAAGGCCTTTTTAGTTGTAAAGATACAACTAAACGTCAATCAGTGCGAAGGAATAGCTGTCAGGTGTTGATATCTTAAGATCCAAATTGCTTGAGCTGTTTCCCTTCTATCCAGCTCATATGCCAGTTTAGAAGTGTTTAGTGGCTGTCCCTTGCGGTGTTCATAAGATCATGAATTTCATAATATTGAAGAGCTGGAACACATGTTTTATTCAATAAATTATTGGTAGCAAGCCTCCCGAAATAGGTGAATGCTTCTTGGTAAAAAACCACAGAAAACTCAAAGAAAAGCATAGTCCCAGAGGATCTATAGACAATGGATTAACTTTGTACTCTGGTTTGACACCTGCTGCTATTGTAGATTTAGTGTTGCTTTAAAGCAACAGTTCCAATTTGGCAGTTACTGGCCATCATTTCTGGTTCCAGACCATTCTGGAATGATGCCAATCAATTTGTAAATTGCCAAGTGATTCTAGGGATGTGCATGAAATGTTATAAGCATGTCATTAGTTAAGGGGAAGAATGTGTAAGTGTTATTTGTTTCAAAATATGAAATTCATAGCCCAGTTTTGTTGTGTTCAGAAAACGTGTGATTGGCTGTGAAGCTTCCCATAAAATTGACTGTGATCTAATTTCTCTCAATGATATAAATGACTGAGGGGTGGATTTTAACTTGCCAAAATTGGCATTAACGGGGTAGTAACAACCTCAAAATGGGGTCAGTAGACTTGCAGCCTCATTAACACCGCGGGTCGGCTCACTGCAACTTTCAGAGAGGCCTGTCGCTAGGCAGCCAAAGTGCTTACCTGTTTCAGATGATGGCCTCTCTTAATAGGCAAATTGGGGTCCTTTAAGGTTCATAGGATCACGATGGCCATTTTAGGTTAGAACTGTTCAGAGTGTGCACCATGCACACTATGACCAGTGTCACTGGCAATAGAGCTGAAGAGGTCTTGGAAAGGTACGTTTCAAATGATCTTTGTGGGGCCAAGAGGAGCAAAAATAATCGGGGCTGCTACCATCCCGGGCTCCCCCCCTCTCCCCTGGACCTACCTTGCTAGTGGCCTTCAGGCCGCCCAATATTAAGCCAGCCTTGATCAAGTGAGCTACACCGGGAGGCCTGTTTGACACCCACAACTTGCCGGTTCCATTTAAGTGAGGCCGGGTCCCCAAAATGACTCTGGCCTCTTTGCCCCTGGAAAGGGAGGGCTTGCTCCGGTGTCGGCCACCCAAAAGTTAAAATCGACCCCTATGTTTGGAATAATCAGTCTTCCTGTTGTTCATATTCATTCTTATTACCATTGTCTCCCACTCATTCAGGATTCCTAGGCGTCTCATCTGAAGCTGCTGCTACCTTTTGAAATCCGATCAGGAAAGTGACATTACTAAAGCACAGCTGTTAGTTGGAAGCTGTTGGACGAAGGTGCCTTAACATTGAATGTGGGAAGTAGTATTCAGAGAGGAATATGTTGCCAGCCAGCACTCGATGAAGAAGAAATTGTGAAGAGACTGCAGATTTAAAGGTAAGAGGTGAAAAATGAATGATGAAAAGTAATCTTTTATGAGAGAGACTTTGACCAATTTGACACTAGGTTCTGACTCATGGCGGAGTCTTGTAAGATGCCCAACAGTTCATATCAAATATACTTTTTGATTTTTGATCGCAGTTTATTGTACTCATTTTCAAATGAATGTATGTTGCATTTGTCATCTATTGTTGACAAAAAAAACCCTAACTGCTCTGACATTTGGATTTTTAAGTACTGTAGGCTTTGACATGGTATTGCTTGCAATTTAAGATTAAAAGCAATCAAGTGCATAGCTTGTGATCTTTGATCTTTGTTCTAACCTCCAGTAATGTAAGCGCACACAATAAAAAACAATGTAACTGATGCATTTATTCAGGGACCCGATTTTTCTGTGATAAAAATTCCTTTTCCATTTTAACATGGACAGTATAGTGAAAGTCTGATAAAATCACATCGCTGGAACGGGATAAATTATGATTTAACGCAGTGTGTGATCAATAGTAACCAATATGATCTTATCATATTTTTGACACCAGGATAATAAGGCTAATACGAGAGCCACCTGCACCATGCACTTATCAGGGATGAACTGTCAACCCAAATTGAAATCTAAGTCACTATGAATTGGGCTCATTCAGATTTGGAAAGCTTCTTTCAAAATAAATAACAGCTGCATGCATCTGCCTGAAGCCATTTTGCTATTAGTTTGCCCAGTATTCCCATATGCTATGCCATATTATCAGGAAATTTGCATGTTTCCCTATTTGATGAGCTTCTGCTGGAAGAGAAAGTTAACAGGTAAGTACGTAGGGTTTTGTGTTTATCTTGTGTTACTTGGTGTGTCTGATCCACATACATGTAATTGTGTTGCTCTGTGTAGTTTAGTGACTTTGTGTCGAAGGTCTCAATTTCTCTGGTGGGGAAATCCCTATCAACTCCTCACACACTATAACAACAAATCCCTTGACTCCTAGATACAGATTGTCCAAATTTTATGAATATAAATCCTATTCTAAAGTCTGAATTAATCAAAGCACATATCCTTATAATGGTAACAGATTAATCTTGACAATTGGCGTATGGTAGTTCTGCTCATCTAATTGAATAGTAAGAACCAAAAATAGAATTTTGACTGGATGCATAAAAATGAGAAAGCAACTAGGCAATTTTTGGGTTAAAGTATTCCAGTATGTGGCACTTTTCCATAAGATGTAATCTGATTTGCACACACTTGTCCAAAAAATTGATTCTATGCACAATGGAGAGAAAGGTCTCAAGTGATAGTTAGTTTATAATATTATGGCGATGATCTTAGTTAATTTGCTCAGAACTCTTTAGAATTATTTTTCTGTGCAAGAACTTCACAAATATATATGGTTTTGTCGGCAACATGTGAACAATTTCTACAATCTACAAAGACATTCAGATTGAAAGCCTATTCCTTTAAAGCAACATTGTTGTCAAGATTTTCTGGTTTGCAAGTCAGAAATTATTGTATGATGGAGCAGTATGGTGGCACTGCACATTGCAGTGGTAAACATTACTGTGAGCATGGGTGTGAATCCTGTGCTGGGTTGCCAATGTCAGCCATGCTATGCCTTGGCATATCTCCGCAGAGGGAAATCAGATAGGGTGTCCCTACTGAGCCACAGTCATCCACCTCCTAGCTGCCAGCTAAGAGCAGCATTGGCGCTGTCCTGGAAGTAGGCTGCCCATCCACTCTCTTAGCAGCTGAGGTATGGTACCTAAGGGAGGACCTTTGAGGGGGAGAAAACAGGAAAAGATCATCAAATAAATTCTTGTACGTAGACAACAACCATTTTGAGGGGTATCAAGTATCATAGCAGCTATGCAAGGTTGCTCAAAGTTGCAAAATGATAATTCTTCTTGAGCTGTTTGAAAAGTATTACATTTCCTCAATATTTATGTAAGTACTTGGAGCCATAGCAAAGTGAAAACTCAATTTATAGCCTCTATTATAAACCTTTTTAAGAATTTATTTTCCTTCCTTGAAATAATTAATGAATAAAAGTACAGATAGCATTATTGGGTGTCTTGAATAGACTATTCAGGTAAAGACACAAACCACATGTTAAAGGATGAACAATTATTATTGGATTATATTAATTAACTATTAATTGCTAAACATGCAATTTCAATTTTATTTCAAGCATCTAATTGCATTGTGGTGCTGATCTGCTACTTTGAATAGTGAAGCCCAGCATGGTGTGTGTTAATGGGAAAATGGCAGTAGACAAACAGCTGGGCTGGGAACTGTTGTAAATTGATGAAAGCAGTGATATGCAGGCCGAAGGCTTTGGAGTCCTTTTTAATAGATCCAATCAATTTTATTTGTCACAATTTGTGTTTGGCAAGGTTGGCCTAGAGTAAGTGTTGGATGGTAAAGTATAACATGCTGATGGAATTCCAAAAGGTCCTTCAACTGTGAAATCTTTGTATTTTACACAGAAACTAAAAATAAAAGCGACTGGTTTGAAAGAAAATGTCCGTGGCTGTAGAAAGACAACTGTTTTCAGGAGAAGTTAGATCTGTACCAAAAAGAAACAGGCCTGGTAAGGACTGAGCACTGTATTTGAACACCTAAGATATGATTCTGAATTCCTAGCAGGGAAGCCACACTCATAGGGAGTGCGATAAGGACATAGGAGATAATGTACTCGCAAAGAATTAAAATGAAGCATAAAAAAGTAAAATCAGTTTGCAGGAACATTTTGAGATACTTTGATTTAAAGCTGTTTTACCTCTTTTCCTCTAAAACAACTAAGTGGATTTCATAAATTTTAAGTCAACCCAATAGTTAGTTGTCCCTTTGTAAACTAACAGGTTAAATAGTCACGTTGAAGCTGTCGACTGCTCTATACAGGCCACACTTGGAGTACTGTGCAAAGTTCTGGTTGCTGTGATGCAAAGGAAGCATCCAGCCCTGAGGAAGACTGCTGATGGGAAGAATGGGAATGATTCCTGGGGTTAGAGGAATAAACTTTGACTTGTGACTAGGTCAACTGTGGCTCTTCAACCTCAAAAAGAGACATCTCAGATTGGACGTCACAGAGGTATATAACAGGATACAGAAGAAAATTCTGGAATAGTACTTACAGGTACACCAGGGTAACAGGGCTTGAGGAAGCAGATTCAGGATTGTGAAGACCAAGTTTATGGCAGGTTTTGGAAAGAAAGACTTGCATTTATATAGCGCTTTTTTTGAGCTCAGGACATCCCAAAGTGCTTTATAGCCAATGAAGTACTTTTGAAGTATAAGTCACTGTTTATACAGAGAATGATCAATAGCTGCAATGAAGAACAATGGTTGAGAACAGGACACTCAGCTCATTTGAGAATCAGTTGGAAACTGTAATGTGGAGACGATGGGCCCGATAATAATACAGAGGTGGGTTCTGCGTGGTGGTGGGGGGGCACGGGGGGAGGTGGTGCGATAACAGATGCAAAACCTGGAAGGCGTTTTGGCGCGTCGGAATGTCCGATTTCAATGTGGCTGCCTAATTATAATTTTACTTCCAGGTTTCACGTCTCCAACGCACGACAGCGGGCGTGATGCAAACTCGCATGACGCGATCTCAACTCGATGATTTAAAGGGCCAATTCAAAGGTGGAATTTGGAGGAGTTAGGTGTTAATACAAAGAGACGGTGAAGTTTAAACGTGGATTCTGGATGGTCAAGGGCTGCGCCCAGTTTAACGACACATCACTTGATGTACTGCTGGGTGCAGTGAGGAGCAGGAAGGAGATAATCTTCCCCAGCAACGGGAGGAAGAAACCTACTGGTGTCACAAAAAAGCATGGTTGGATGTGGCTGAGGAAGTTAGCAGCCCCATTCCTGGATCGAGTGCAGGAAGCGCTTTAATGACCTAATCAGGTCATGAAAGGTGATTACAGTTGCAGATTCACCTACATCCTGTGGTGCACAACAACCCACCCCCACCCCCTCTCTCTGGCTTGTCAAGCGTCCTCCATCACATCACTCCTCACACCCACTTAAGTTTCAAGAGCACCTATCATTTACTTTCTGTGCACTTCCTCACCTCCCCATTTATCCATCTACCACTGCCACTCACCTCAATCCTCATGCAATGTGATGTACCTGCCTGATCATCACCTTACCAAATGCACTGCATCCATCGGGCGAACACATGCCTTACAGAAGACTGGAGGTAGCCCACCACAGATTGTGGTACTGTCAAATGCAGAGGAAGAGGCAATGGAGATCAGTGGCATCTCTGTGTCCCTGACCATTGGAGATGGAGAGTCTGGGACTATGCAGCATGCCCGGTTGTTATAAACTGGATAGCTAAGCGGTGAAGGATAGAATACTAGATACTGGTCTTCAGTTGCTTCCAAGCCTTTATTCACAGAGATCCCCCTTACACACACACCACACCCTGGATAAGCTTGCATATAAAAAGGATACAAGAGAGTCCCCAATTGACACATGCCACCCGAATACAATTAACACTAATTGATATAAATCACATGATACAATTAACATTGGTGACAGAATTAAAAATATCTCTGACCCACCTCCCATACAAGATTGAGTCATGTTGAATTGATTTCAACAACGAGTGAAATAGGATAAACGTAATTATGCTAAGTGGCAACATTGCTACATTACCAGTACTAATTCATATCCGTTTCTTCTCTCCTCCAGTGCCTTCACGTGTAGAGCAGCAGTCGCAGCATTCTGTCGACTTCCCTGAGAATGATTCCTCAGAGGACCTCATTCCTTTTGAGGGTGCACCATCACAGGACGTACTTCCAGGCACCAAAGCAAATACTCTCACTTTGGTGGGTCCAGTTAGAACAGCTAGTTGGGTTTTGATCTGGTCATTCACAGTTCACAAGTGAGCACGAGCAGACACTGGTGGCAGGAACAGCTGTGGAGAGTCCACATCGGGGGTACACTCCTCTCCAAGCTCCGCTCAGCTGGACACAGATGCTGAACCCGGGGGCTATTGATGAAAAGGAGAATTATAGAGGGGCAGCAGCAAATTTGTGAGGTTCAGGCAGATGTGCCACACAAACTCTCCACAATAGCAGAGAGGATGGAAGAGTCTAGCTCGAACATTTGTGGATTGATTTCGCAGGCCATTGCGAGAATGTCTGCAAAGGAGAGACTGGCCTCCTCCATGGAACTTCAAGCACGGCAATCAAGCCAACCCATGCAGGCCATGACCTCAGACTTTGGATGCCAGCATGTCTGTTGCCTTAAACGGATGACAGATACCTTAACTGTGGCCTTATAAGGCATCCCTGATCTGCACCAAGCTGCTTCCCATCAGAGGGTTAGGAGTGATGCATCACTGGCCCAGGAAAGGGATGATTGTGAAAGGGGACATGGAAGTGGGATCTCCACTCAAAGTGTTCCCGTGTCTCACCTGTTGCACCCCCCCCCACCCCCGACCGCCATCAGCCAGTACTCGACTTGCTGCCTCCTCTCCCGATGGCCGAATCTGCCCCTGCACAGGTGCAGGTGAAGCAGTCTTTGGTGGGGCCCTCATGGGCTCCAACACTCAAAGGTCATAGACTATGAGCATCTCAGCAGTCAGAGCAGGGATCTGAGCAGCCTGCCTCTACCTCTGCAGAAACCATAGGAATTGCACCATATAGGAGCGGTAGGCAAAGGGGAAAAAAAAAACTTTGTAGTTCACCAAGGGTATGCCCGCGGGTTTTTGTGAAAATGTTATGTTATTAAGTTTCCTTTAGTTATTACCTCACATAAAATTCATTAATTTGCCTCACTTCCCCGCGTTCACCATTCTTACATGTCAGGTGTCAACTTGCCTTTTCAGTTGCTTGGTAATGAATGTAAATACATGAATTGACAAAATCAATTGGAGGATATGCAACGGGTGGATGGTTGATAACAGGATTGCATTGTGTGAGTGGTGGGGGTGGGGGGTGCGGTCTGGGGGATGTGATAGTTACTTTGGTCCAGCGTAAGTGACTAACTGAACTTACGAGCTATTGGGGCATCCCTGGCATCCTGAGCAGAAATGTGAACAGCTGGTCTGGTGTTGGGTACCCTATCTATATCTTCCTCCTCCTCGTCCTCCTTATCTTCTTCATTGGATTAGTTATCAGATGATGAGTGAAGAATGCTTTCTTCCTCCTCCACCTCTAATCCTCATTGCTGCACAATGTTATGCAGAATGCAGCACACCAAGATAGTTCTCAAGACCCTGGCTTGCAAGTACTGAAGGGCACCTCCAGACCTGTCCAGGCAACTGAAACCATCTTGAGCATGCCGATGGCTTGTTCGATGACGCAACTGATCGTGATCTGGCTCTTGTTGTACCTGTCTTGGGCTTCATTGGTGGGGCTCCTCAGATGTGTCATCAGCCAAATTTGAAGGGGATGTCCTTTGTCTCCTATCTGCCACCCGTTCAGGGTGGTTCCAGGTGAGAACATGTCGGGATGTTGGAATGCTGCAGGATGAAAGCATCCCAGGGAATCTGGTGCAGACCTGCATGAACCTTTTCTTGTGATTGCACACCAGCTGAACATTGATGGAACGAAACCCTTGCCATTGGCGAATGCTCCTGGTTGATCTGGTGGTGCTCGGATTGCCACGTGTGTGCAATCGATGGCACCCTGCACCTATGGGAAGCCAGCCAGAGTCGCAGATCCAAGTGCCTGCTCATTCTGGCTAATGTCGTCACAGGGGAAGTTGATAGAACTTGCAGCCCTGGCAAACAACCCATCCACCACCTGCATGTGCATTTATGTACAGCTGACTGGGAGACCCTCGATACATCTCTGGTGGTGCCTTGGAAGGAGCCGAAGGCAAAGAAATTGAGGTCAATGGTGACTTTCACAGTGATTGGCAATGCGTGGCCTCCAGGTCCAGTAGGGAGCAGCTCTTCTTCTAGAAAGCTCTGGGTTCTACTGTGGAACGGGATTCCCAGGGCGTCACAAAACCCCAGCAAACTGTTCTCCAGCAGATCACCAGAATCACGCTGCCCCAGGAGAGTAGCAGCGGCAGTGGTGCCACGGAAGACGAACCTGCTGTCCTCTCTCAGGATGGCAGCATTCCTGCTTCCACCCCCACCACTCTTCCAGTGCCCTTGCTGTTGTCTGTCAGCCAGTCACTGGGTCAAAATCCTGGAACTCCCGACCCAACAGCATTGTGGGAGAAACTTCACCACACGGACTGCAGCGGTTCAAGAAGGCGGCTCACCACCACCTTCTCAAGGGCAATTAGGGATGGGCAATAAATGCTGGCCTCACCAGAGACGCCCACATCCCATAAACGAATAAAAAAAGAGTCAGGCCAGACTGCTGCAGCCCATGCCGAGATGGTGCAGTCTGAAGCCGGGCCCTCCCGGCCCAGAGCTGCTCGAAGTCGTCCTCCACAGCCATCTGCACTCTCCTCAATTGAAGATCAGCAGCCTACCACCACCCATGCTCCAGTCACTGGGGATGCACCTTGTAGGAGCACTTGGAAAGGTTAAAGCACACGAACGACAGACACTGAGGGAATGCACAAGGGTGAATAGTATCAGTTTGTTTGAATCATTTGATGTGTAAATCTATAAATGTTGTTATGAATTTGTATTTGGTGTTCATTTCTGCGATGAGCTGAGGGAGGAAGCAATGTGTAATTATAAGGAGGGTGATTTGATAGTCATGTGGGAGAGGAAAGGTAAGGAGTGTGGGACTTTTGGTGAATGGGGAGGTGTCATTAAGGGTAATGGTATCGCTCATTCCTAATCTAATCATGCAGAGCCCCGGCAGATAGGGCTGTCTATCTTGCTGCCTCCCTGCTTCTTCCATTTCCTCCTCCTCCACTTCCACCTCCTCCTCCCTCTTCTGGCAGCTTGTCCTACTCTGCACGGCCTCTCTGCATGCTCCCAGTCATGTTCAATTCCCAGAGGAAGCACTAGCAGGCCACCCATGTCTGGAAGCAACTTTGTTCAGCACTGTTTTAAATGCCACTAACAGTACTGCAAGAGCAGCCAGGCCAATCTCTATAGAATATTGCAACTTTCTTCAGGTTTCGGAAACTTCCAGCAACACCCACAATTGTACCAGCAGCCAGAATAAATAATCCAACAACTAACCTGTAACACCTGCATGCTCCCTTTAAATAGGTGGCTGGGTGGGGGGGGTCCTTCATGCCCTTTAAGTGCTGATCAGCTGTGTGAGGTTAGGATAGTGCGTTGTCTGGAGCGGGGAGTTGCAAAATGCCGCTGGCTGCTTCAAATCAGCGTTGCACACCGATTTACATTTTAGGGCCCGATATTACCATGGCGACGGGTTCGCGGCGGGGGGGCGATTGGGCGCGTGGGTAACGCGCCCGGTGAAATCAGTCTGCCCCGCGCGCAATCGCAGGCTGATTGGATCCACTTACCTCTTGTTCCAGGTTCGCCGTTGCTAAGCTGCGCGGCCGGCGGACTGCACATCCGCAGTAAGGTCTGTCAGCTGGAGGAGCTCTATTTAAAGGGGCAGTCCTCCACTGACTGATGCTGCAACAAATAGGAAAAATTACATCATGGAGCAGCCCAGAGGGAAGGCTGCTCCCAGGTTTAATGATGCCTCACTCCAGCTCTAATTGGATGGGGTGAGGAGGAGGAGGAGGAGGAGGAGGAGGACAAAGATCTTCCCCCCAGCGGGCGGGAGGAAGTGGCCTGCCTCTGCCACCAAGAAGGCCTGGCTCGAGGTGGCAGAGGAGGTCACCTGCACCACCAACATATCGCGCACCTGCATACAGTGCAGGAGGTGCTGCAATGACCTAAGTAGGTCAGCCAAAGTGAGTACATTTACTCATTCCCCTACACTCCGTCTGCCACATCACCGCCCCCACCCCACATCTCCTTCTGCACTGCCAACACTACTCTGTCACATCACCCCTCACACCCACTCAAACCTCATCCTCATCTTACCTGCACTTACTCACCTCGCCAGTACTCATCCCGCCACTACCACTCAACCCAATCCTCATACAATCTAATGGATCTATCTCATACTCACCCTCTCATGCATCTCCTTCACGGTCAGCCTCACCCAACCTGCCACTACCTGTGCTGCAGCCACAGGGCATGCATCACATATGTGCAGTAGGAAGCGTAAGGCAAACGTGTCGTGAGCATGAAGGGGATGCACAAGGGTGTTTGAGGCTTTGTCATGGTTTTTACTTATATTTAATTTCTGAGCAACTCACATTACATATTATATTGGCACCACTACTGCCACGTCTTTGCGAATCTTGTCTGGTTTGTGCAATAATGCCCTTTCCTGAGGATCACAATGAAGACCCCCACCTGATGCCACCCATTGTGTCACTGCAGAGTGGGTGCAGGTGTATTTGCAGGGCTCTTTTGTGCAGACGACTGAGAGACGTCGGCGATGTCCCCGGTGGCACCCTGGAAGGATGCGGAGGAGAAGTTGTTGAGGGCAGTGGTGACTTTGACAGCGACAGGTAAGAAGATGGTGCTCGGGCCAACCGGGAGCAGCTCGGCATGAAGGAGGCTGCAGATGTCCACGACTACATGTCGAGTGACTCTGAGCCTCCGTGTGCACTGGTGCTCAGAGAGGTCCAGGAAGCTGAGCCTCGATCTGTGGACCCTGTGGCGAGGGTAGTGCCTTCTGCGACGCATCTCTCTCTGCGGTTGCCCTTACTCCTGCTGCGCAGGTGGATGTGTCACAGCACTGTGTTGTGGAGCTCCACATGTCAGAGGTAGATGGCGTGGCCGGCGAGGCTAGTGATGCTGTTCGCCCTCTGACGAGGTCATGACTGCAGCTACGTTGGCCTCCATTCAGAAGATGTACATCTGAGGGGGTCGCAAGGTAGGTACATGTGTCTGGACACTGGGGTAAGTTTGCAAGTTTGTGAATTTTGTTGTTAGGAGGAGGTTGGTGAAGGCCAAACTTTGTCCAAAGTGACAGAGTGGCCTCCTGCAATGAGTGAGGGTCTCCCCACCCCACCTGTCAAATGGACCTTTGCAGCTGCCACAGGCTGATGGCTGCAACACGTCCATTTGAACTGGGACTGTTTCCCCCAGTACGGGAAACAGTTCCAGTTGTTTGCAAAATCCCAACCCTCCTAAAATATCACGTTAATCAGGTCTCTAAACGACCTGAAATACCTAAATAAATAACTTAAGTGGCACCCCGCCGGCTTTAATTGCCTGCGGGAGTCCCACATGCGGGGGCTGCGCGCGCATGTCAGCGTGTCAATGGGGAACCCGGAAATGGGGCGGGTTGGAGCCGGGCTCCGGACCCGCCACGGTAATCCCCGATTTTCGTAGGCCCCCCCGCCAGGAACGCACCCGATCGCGGGTGCGATAATCGACCCCATAATCTCCGTACTCTACATGCTTCCGGCATTTGTTAGGTGCAACCACCTTTAGCAATATGGCATCCTGCACATGTCATGCCAGAAGTGTGCGCGCGCATCTCAGACTCTATTTTCGGGGTTTAGGTATCCACGTAGCGCCTACAAAATGGACACTACGTGGCCCAATTTAGCCCCCATTATCTTTTATTTTCTTGTGTGCCAATGTTAGCCTGTAAGAAGTCTGGAAAGGCACAATGAATGTATTTTATGTTGAATGTTGTTGGACTTCTATTGCAGAACAATACTTTCTCACCATTTTTTACTGATGAAAATAATTGTATTACTGTTTGTACTGAATGCTCATATTCAGAATATAAAATATTCTCCTCCAAGTTCAAATGGTCCTTTGGGTAATATTAATGTTTTATTTCTAGTTTGCATCCCAATATAAGAACCCAAAAAGTAGAGAAGTTTTTAAGCTGTTGTTTCAAGGAATCTCAATAGTGCCGAAAAGGATTTTCCACAAAAGGAACTGATTCAATTGACAACATTTTTGCTCTGAGTTCCATCATTCTATCCTACAAATGATAGCAGTTTTTATTTGCTCCTGTCGAAATTGTTAATTTTCAAGGCTCCCGAGGCTCTTTATGATCAGTCACAAGATTTTCACCAAATACGGGAATATGGCTTGGAGTTTACTCTGCATTTGTGTCCAGAGAGACGTGTAATTCCTCGTCTCTCTGGAGACAAGGAATTACACGTCTCTCTTGACGCAAATGCGGAGTAAACTCCAAGCCGTCCAATTATATGGCTTAAACGATTGTAGAATTTTGGCTTTTAGTGATGTTACGCACGTAACTACAATGCGCCCAAGTCTTCTCGATCTTTCACGTTGTCCATCAAACCTCCGCCCGGACGAATCTCCGACCACAAAACTGGCCACACCCCCAATTCTCAGATGCGAGAATCCTCCAATGTTCGGTGGGGTGGCGGGCGGGATCTCTCAACATTGTGACCAGAGTTTCAGGTGCAGCAGGAAAGAAAGTCATTCTTCTGGCGTTTAACTGCAATTTTTGAGCATTTATTTTTAAATTTATTCTCATTGAGACCTGCTCTGTGTTTTCTATTTATTTGAATAGATTTTTATGGCATTATAAAATCACATTAAAAATTGAAATTTCCCCAATTGCAGGTTCCTAAATGTGCAGTGTCTGATGTGCATAAATGATGTTTGAATGAGTTGAAACTTAGATGTTCATACTTGAAGAAGAAATATATGGTGTGGGTTCAATGCTTTCCTTGTGCTCCGATTATTTAGCCTGATTCACGCCCATTTTAAGTTCAAGCGTATTTTAATGAGGATGCTTGGGTGAAACTTGACATCGGAAAAATGGGAGTGACATTTCGCACATTTTTGGGTCTAATGTCTGGGTTGTGCCCAAGGAGGAAACTCCAGGCCTCCATATCACATACATATCATGTGTCCTGTTTGTACTTTACAGGTTGTCAGCAATCAGAAGAGCCTTTCTGGCTTTCAGAAGACACCTCTGTGAGCAGAAAACAACCTGATATACACCCTGCAAACTGTGACCATTCATTTTCCATAATACTGTTTCCATAATACATGTTCCCTGGCCTGATGATATAAAATTTTGATCGTGGCATCTGCAGCTGTTTAACTCTGCATTGAGAGTGCCATTTCAATATTGCATACCGCAGGCCATAATTGCTTAGCTAATGGCATGCAAGAGGCAGATTCTTGGAAATGCAGTTTTGAATATGAAATTAAGTACTTCTGAGTACCATCATAAAATTGGATGAAATAATTAAAAGAAGACATTCGTATATATAGTGCCTTATTACATCTCATAGAAATCTCTTAGCGCTCTTGACTTATAATGAGGAGCTTGTGAGCAAGTTGAGCTGAATCATTCGTCAGTCTTTGGTGCTGGTTGAACCAGGAATGTTGGCCAGGATATTGGGAAAACTCCCTGCTCTTTTTCAAATAATGTCATGTGATCTTTAATATTTTCCTGAACAAGCAGATGGGACTTTGGGTTAACAACTCATCAGAAAGACACCACCTCTGACAATTCAGCACTCCCAAAGTAATGCACTAGAACATAACTTTAGATTATAAGGCCAAACTTCTGGTATGAGGTTTGGCTGTATAATCTAAATTTACAGTGACCCAGAGGCTAGAGTGCTCCTAAATAAGCCAAGCTGACACATTTCATTCATGCTATTTTATTTATTTATTAAAATTGACTGTGACAGAATTGAAGGTACAATGTATCAAGATATTGGCTTCCTTCTTTCTGTCACAGTACATATGGGTTCGGTTTTGATTCAATAGCCCCAGAATACAGGTGTGTCTGGTCAGGTATCCAAGAGAGGGGCCAAGCCATTCAATTCAAATACAAACAGTTAGTGGGCTATATTTGTATGCACGTTTGATTGTCAGCTCTTTTTCAGATGAAGAAACACATTATGTTACAAGGAGGAGTAATTAAGTCTGTATTTATTGTAATTGTACAGTGTATTGCTGTTTCTATTCGCATATCGACTTGCTGCTTAATAAATAAGTTTGGCTGTCGAGAAAACTGTTCATTCTATCGTCTTCCAAAGTCCAGGATGATCACATGAGGGCATGTGATAGAGCCAGTCAACCAAAACACCAGTGAAGAGGGTTGTCTGTTCAATCCTGGTGGTTGCTATATTACTTAGATATTGGAGTCATGGAGATCTGATCCAATATCATTGATATGGGTTCCACTACCATACAAGTAAATATAGGACAGTGGTAGTCAACTGTTGTGAAAGTACTGGTTACAAAAGCAACTGATGCCACTAAATGTGAGCAGGTATCTAAGCCAGACCTGAATTTGTAACAACCATGTAGGGTCAAGTTTGACTGAAGAGCAAGAAACAGGGATTTTGTAGAAAGTGATGACTGACATGCTGATTCTAAGGCAAAGACCATGAAGGACACCTAAAATCAATGGAATTAACTGGAATAGTCACTGTTGGAATTGAAAGTGTCGACTGAACAATATAAATAATTGGGTATTTAATATTAAGCTGTGATGTCTGCCCTTTGACTACGAATTTGATAGGTTGAGCTTATTAACACTGGATGACAATTTTTTTTTATTCGTTCATGGGATGTGGGCGTCGCTGGCGAGGCCGGCATTTATTGCCCATCCCTAATTGTCCTTGAGAAGGTGGTGGTGAGCCGCCTTCTTGAACCGCTGCAGTCCGTGTGGTGACGGTTCTCCCACAGTGCTGTTAGGAAGGGAGTTCCAGGATTTTGACCCAGCGACAATGAAGGAACGGCGATATATTTCCAAGTCGGGATGGTGTATGACTTGGAGGGGAACGTGCAGGTGGTGTTGTTCCCATGCGCCTGCTGCTCTTATCCTTCTAGCTGGTAGAGGTCGCGGGTTTGGGAGGTGCTGTCGAAGAAGCCTTGGCGAGTTGCTGCAGTGCATCCTGTGGATGGTACACACTGCAGCCACAGTGCGCCGGTGGTGAAGTTAGTGAATGTTTAGAGTGGTGGATGGGGTGCCAATCAAGTGGGCTGCTTTGTCCTGGATGGTGTCGAGCTTCTTGAGTGTTGTTGGAGCTGCACTCATCCAGGCAAGTGGAGAGTATTCCATCACACTCCTGACATGTGTCTTGTAGATGGTGGAAAGGCTTTGGGGAGTCAGGACGTGAGTCACTCGCCGCAGAATACCCAGCCTCTGACCTGCTCGTGTAGCCACGGTATTTGTATGGCTGGTCCAGTTAAGTTTCTGGTCAATGGTGACCCCCAGGATGTTGATGGTGGGGGATTCGGCGATGGTAATGCCGTTGAAAGTCAAGGGGAGGTGGTTAGACTCTCTCTAAATGTAGCTCACAAATGTTAAATGTAGCTCACAAAGGTTTAAAATCCACTGTGCAGTCAGACCTTTGAAGGAGGTCAAGGTCTCAACTTCTTGTCCAGAGGGGAAACTTAAGAACAGGGTCCACATTTTCTGGGTCAGTTGGTCCGTTCTGTTGAGAGAGGAGCGTAAGAGCCTAGGACAGCCTACTTTAAGAAGAGTGCCAACCAGGCCCAGAGCATTACTTAGTCTGAATCTGTCAAAGGGCTGGCCAAAAGAAAGTGTCACTTAGCTTACTAACAGGGACAGTGTGGCATAGTTTCCAATTTTCTATATTACGAGGAGGGACTGAAGTTGCATTAAAGTAAGGTAGAATTTGCTACAACTACGCTTATGTCCTGACTGTAAAATAAAACAGCTTAATGGTTCATACCTGGTCTCGTCTTACTAAACTGTTAATCAATCCAACTTTTAGAAGATTGGTGAAGTGCAAATGAGGACATGTACGGAGGATTACGGTATCAAGTCCATATAGAATCATAGAAGTTACAACATGGAAACAGGCCCTTCGGCCCAACATGTCCATGTCGCCCAGTTTATACCACTAAGCTAGTCCCAATTGCCTGCACTTGGCCCATATCCCTCGATACCCATCTTCCCCATGTAACTGTCCAAATGCTTTTTAAAAGACAAAATTGTACCCGCCTCTACTACTGCCTCTGGCAGCTCGTTCCAGACACTCACCACCCTTTGAGTGAAAAAATTGCCCCTCTGGATCCTTTTGTATCTCTCCCCTCTCACCTTAAATCTGTGCCCCCTCGTTATAGACTCCCCTACCTTTGGGAAAAGATTTTGACTATCGACCTTATCTATGCCCCTCATTATTTTATAGACTTCTATAAGATCACCCCTTAACCTCCTACTCTCCAGGGAATAAAGTCCCAGTCTGTCTAACCTCTCCCTGTAAGTCAAACCATCA
This sequence comes from Heptranchias perlo, assembly GCF_035084215.1. Lineage (NCBI taxonomy): Eukaryota > Metazoa > Chordata > Chondrichthyes > Hexanchiformes > Hexanchidae > Heptranchias > Heptranchias perlo. Next base: position 18,809,405 of record NC_090339.1, read on the forward strand.
AGTCCCGGTAGCATCCTAGTAAATCTTTTCTGCACTCTTTCTAGTTTAATAATATCCTTTCTATAATAGGGTGACCAGAACTGTACACAGTACTCCAAGTGTGGCCTCACCAATGCCCTGTACAACTTCAACAAGACATCCCAACTCCTGCATTCAATGTTCTGACCAATGAAACCAAGCATGCTGAATGCCTTCTTCACCACCCTATCCACCTGTGACTCCACTTTCAAGGAGCTATGAATCTGTACTCCTAGATCTCTTTGTTCTATAACTCTCCCCAACGCCCTACCATTAACGGAGTAGGTCCTGGCCCGATTCGATCTACCAAAATGCATCACCTCACATTTATCTAAATTAAACTCCATCTGCCATTCATCGGCCCACTGGCCCAATTTATCAAGATCCCGTTGCAATCCTAGATAACCTTCTTCACTGTCCACAATGCCACCAATCTTGGTGTCATCTGCAAACTTACTAACCATGCCTCCTAAATTCTCATCCAAATCATTAATATAAATAACAAATAACAGCGGACCCAGCACCGATCCCTGAGGCACACCGCTGGACACAGGCATCCAGTTTGAAAAACAACCCTCGACAACCACCCTCTGTCTTCTGTCGTCAAGCCAATTTTGTATCCAATTGGCTACCTCACCTTGGATCCCATGAGATTTAACCTTATGTAACAACCTACCATGCGGTACCTTGTCAAATGCTTTGCTGAAGTCTATGTAGACCACGTCTACTGCACAGCCCTCATCTATCTTCTTGGTTACCCCTTCAAAAAACTCAATCAAATTCGTGAGACATGATTTTCCTCTCACAAAACCATGCTGACTGTTCCTAATTAGTCCCTGCCTCTCCAAATGCCTGTAGATCCTGTCCCTCAGAATACCCTCTAACAACTTACCCACTACAGATGTCAGGCTCACTGGTCTGTAGTTCCCAGGCTTTTCCCTGCCGCCCTTCTTAAACAAAGGCACAGCATTTGCTACCCTCCAATCTTCAGGCACCTCACCTGTAGCGGTGGATGATTCAAATATCTCTGCTAGGGGACCCGCAATTTCCTCCCTAACCTCCCATAACGTCCTGGGATACATTTCATCAGGTCCCGGAGATTTATCTACCTTGATGCGCGTTAAGACTTCCAGCACCTCCCTCTCTGTAATATGTACACTCCTCAAGACATCACTATTTATTTCCCCAAGTTCCCTAACATCCATGCCTTTCTCAACCGTAAATACCGATGTGAAATATTCATTCAGGATCTCACCCATCTCTTGTGGTTCCGCACTTAGATGACCTTGTTGATCCTTAAGAGGCCCTACTCTCTCCCTAGTTACCCTTTTGCCCTTTATGTATTTGTAGAAGCTCTTTGGATTCACCTTTGCCTGATCTGCCAAAGCAATCTCATATCCCCTTTTTGCCCTCCTGATTTCTCTCTTAACTCTACTCCGGCAATCTCTATACTCTTCAAGGGATCCACTTGATCCCAGCTGCCTATGCATGTCATATGCCTCCTTCTTATTTTTGACAAGGGGTCTCATTGTTATATGCCCTTGGTATATGGACTGGATACTGTAATCCTCTGCACATATCATAGATCTAAACTCCTGATTGTAAGGAACGCTTAGGAGACAGAGCCGTACTGTTTAACCCAAAAGAATATCAAACTGATTAGATCCCTTGTTCCTGTTTTTGCTCTGCAAGCTGGTTAAGCATGCAACACCATGTCAATTGACTTGTATAGTTACTGTGAGGTCTCTAATCACTTCGAAGTAATATAAAATCTTGTCCCTGAGACATGGGGGTAATTTTAATCTAACTCGTCCAGCGGGAAAAACCACAGGATCGGTGGAAGGCCAGATTTACACCCTGCCCCATATTACTCTCTATTGACTTCAACAGAGAAGAAAATCGGGTGAGGTGTAAAACCAGCATGGCACTCTATTCCATCAGTTTCCCAATGGACGGTTTAGGATAAAATTGCTCCCATTTGCGCAAGTAGTAATGAGAAAAAATCTTGGAAAATGAATTAAGTTTGGCCAGGGTGTCCCTCTGAGAACACATGAACTGAGAGCAGAAATAACACACATCAGAAATTCAGAGCTATGGTGAAAAGTATGATTTAATCTTTAAAGATGTGCTTCAAATAAAAGAGAATGGAAAAGGCACTGAGGTGTGACTGTTATATAAAATATTTTGATTCTGTTTCAAGTTAACCGATGAGAAATGAAAATATGGTATTTGACATTGTCTACTCCAGTTTTTGTTTAAAGGTTCAATACTTTCAGACATTTCACAAAACTGCTTTCATGTTGAAACACAATACTGGATATGTGTTTTTAGTCTGCGCCCATGCTTCATAGATGCTTATTGATTAAGGTTGTGACTGAGTCTGACGGAACATGGAATGGGGGAAGGAAGGATTCTTAACTAAAAGTGGAAGCTGCTCAGTGAATTAAGAGACATTAGCTTTGATTTTCCCGCTGGAAATGTCATGGGGTGCAAACTGCATCCACCTGAACTGCAATACCGCTGACCCCCTGCAACTTTCCAGGGTCAGCCTAATTTAAATAAGACGTGCGGGCTCCAGCCATGGGAGCCACCTCTAATTTGAGGGAGGCACCAAGTTTATTGTTACTTTTACAGTAGCTGGCCGTGCAGTGCTCCGGGTGGAATTTGGTTGCAGGTCTGCTTTTACAGTGGGTGGCGTAACACTGACAGCTTCCCTGGTTAATCAAAGCTCCATGAGGTACTGCTCCTCAGACAAGTGGAGCTATGTGCACCACTGCCTGTATATTCTCATGTGGGGGTACCAGTGTGTGAGTGCAAAGATCCTCAGCTGCAGCGAGATCTGCTTATGATCCCTCTGTTTGTTCTCTAAAAGCAGAAATATAGGGGGATTCCCAGTAGAAAAGAAGGCAGCATCACAGAAATTGCCAAAGACTCTTCAAAGACTATGTCAATAAAACACAAGAGGAAAGCTTGGACACTGGACCGATAATGTGACAATCTAGCTACCTGCCTCTTTAAACAGATTGCCATGTGGAGCTCAGTGACCATCAACCCTGAACTCCACTTTATAATTCTGTGAATTATGTTTTTATGCACCAGTTTATATGTGCTTGCTCACAAACTGGTGGATGGTTCCTGATTATAAAGTTGGATTGGGGTGGGGAGGATGGTAATGGAAGAGATCCAGTGTCACTGATCTCGACCCATTTTCATGACTGCTCAAATATCAGGTGTAACTTATGGGCAAATCTACCCTCCTGTGAACAGGTCAAACAGTACATGTATATTCACCTAAATAATTTGGAACCTATTGTGATTATATCATGGCCATTAACTGTTACCATCCATCGTTAACACAAAGCACACTGATCAAACATGAAGTTCACAGCACTAACAAAAATAGTGATTGAAATATAGAAATGTTTTAAAGGCTGTAATTATCATCACGGGGTTCGGGTGGCAATTATAAAAGGGGCAATTTTAACCCTGCCTGCTCAGCAGTAAACAGGTGGGCGGGCAGTTAAAATCGGCAGGTGGACTTAGCCGACAAGCAAAACTGTAATTGAACAGTGGGCGGCCTTTAAGGAGGAGACAGTCTAGGCACATTCCCACGAGGCAGAAAGCTAGGGCAACAAAAGCCAGAGCTCCCTGGATGGTGAAAGAGATAGAGAGTAAGATGAAACGGAAAAAAGGGGCATATGACAGATGTCAGGTTGATAACACAAGTGAGAACCAGACAGAATAAGAAAGTTCAGAGGGGAAGTGAAAAAGGAAATAAGAGGGGCAAAGAGAGAGTATGAGAATAGACTGGTGGCCAACATAAAGGGGAATCCAAAAGTCTTCTACAGGCATGTAAACAGTAAACGGGTCATAAGAGGAGGGGTGGAGCCGATTAGGGACCATAAAGGAGATCTATGCATGGAGGCAGAGGGGATGGTTGAGGTACTAAATGAATACTTTGCTTCTGTCTTTACCAAGGAAGAAGATGCTGCCACAGTCTCGTAAAGGAAGATACAGTTGAGATACTGGATGGGCTAAAAATTGATGAAAAAGAGGTACTTGAAAGGCTAGCTGTATTTAAAGTAGATAAGTCACCCGGTCCAGATAGGATGCATCCTAGGTTGCTGAGGGAAGTAAGGGTGGAAATTGTGGAGGTACTGGCCATAATCTTCCAAACATATGTAGATACGGGGGTGGTGCCAGAGGACTGGAGAATTGCAAATGTTACACCCTTGTTCAAAAAAGGGTGTAAGGATAAACCCAGCAACTATCGGCCAGTTAGTTTAACCTCAGTGGTGGGGAAACTTTTAGAAACGATAATCCGGGACAGAATTAACAGTCACTTGGACGAGTGTGGATTGATTAGGGAAAGCCAGCATGGATTTGTTAAAGGCAAATCGTGTTTAACTAACCTGATAGAGTTTTTTGATGAGGTAACAGAGAGTGTAGATGAGGGCAATGTAGTTGATGCGGTATCTGGATTTTCAAAAGGCGTTTGATAAAGTGCCGCACGGTTGGCTTATTATCAAGATTGCGGCCCATGGAATAAAGGGGGCAGTAGCAACATGGATACAAGATTGACTAAGGGACAGGATACAGAGAGTAGTGGTGAACGGTTGTTTCTCGGACTGGAGGGAGGTGTACAGTGATGTTCTCCAGGGGTCAGTGCTGGGACCAATGCTTTTCTTGATATATATTAATGACTTGGACTTGGGTGTACAGGCCACAATTTCAAAATTTGCAGATGACACAAAACTTGGAAGTGTCGTGAACAGTGAGGAGGACAGTGATAGACTTCAAGAGGATATAGACAGGCTGGTGGCATGGGCGGACACGTGGCATATGAAATTTAACGCAAAAAAATGCAAAGTGATACATTTTGGTTGGAAGAACGAGGAGAGGCAATATAAACTAGAGGGCACAATTCTAAAAGGGGTACAGGACAGAGAGATCTGGGGGTATATGTGCACAAATCGTTGAAGGCTGCAGGGCAGGTTGAGAAAGTGGTTAAAAAAGCATAAGGGATCCTGGGCTTTATAAATAGAGGCATAGAGTACAAAAGTATGGAAGTCATGATGAACCTTTATAAAACATTGGTTTGGCCACAACTGGAGTATTGTGTCCAGTTCTGGGCACCGCACTTCAGGAAAGATATGAAGGCCTTAGAAAGGGTACAGAAGATATTTACTAGAATGATTTCAAGGATGAGGGACTTTAGTTATGTGGACAGGCTGGAGAAGCTGGGGCTGTTTTCCTTGGAACAGAGACAGTTGCGAGGAGATTTGATAAGAGGTATCCAAAATCATGAAGGATCTAGACAGAGTAGATAGTGAGAAACTGTTTCCATTGGCGGAAGGGTCAAGCACCAGAGGACATAGATTTAATTGATTGTTAAAAGAACCAAAGGTGACATGAGGAAAATCTTTTTTACACAGCGAGTGGTTAGGATCTGGAATGCACTGCCCGAGGGGATGGTGGAGGTAGATTCAATCGTGGCCTTTAAAAGGGAACTAGATAAGTACTTGAAAGGAAAAAAAATGCAGGGCTACGGGGAAAGGGCGAGGGAGTGGGACTAGCTGGATTGCTCTTGCATGGAGCCGGTGCGGACTCGATGGGCCGAATGGCCTCCTTCTGTGCTGTAACCTTTCTATGATTCTATGACTCAATTGGCAGAATCCTTCCTTAAATATACAGAGTGGACTCCGATGACATCGTCGGGGCTCGACTGTTATTTTAACCATAGGCCTGAGTGGGGAAGCGGATATGGCAAGAAGAGGAGCCGGGGCCAGAAGAGGTCCAAACAAGTGAGTATAACGTTTTTTTAACTTTTGTTGTGGGACCAGGCGAAGCAGGAGTGGTTCTCCGGGGCTCCAAAAGGAAAATTTAGGCCTTCCCTTCTTTGTGCTCTCCTCCTGATCGTGAGGCTCTCCCTGCGACTTAACTGAGTGATGGTGACCGTTCCCTCAGTCCCTGCAAGTGGCCTCCTGCTGCCCGACATTGCACTCCTGCCCGACGGCCAGCTGCAGCTTCCCACCTGTTTTGGGCAGGAAACTGACCGGGGACATGCTGATGAGATCTGGGAGTTAAATCGCCCGGGCCTCGCTCTTCCTAGGTCAGGACGGTTTGCTGCCTGCCTTGTCCCTCACCCGCCTGATTCCCGCCCTGATTTAAAATTCTGGATGAAGTGCTTCAGCATCACCTTTATGGTTCCCACTGCCTGAACAATCCCTGAATTGTTGTTCCTGGGATCCATTATTCTATTATACAAATCACTGTTGGTGAACCTGTATTATTTTAATTTATGAAATAGAACTTGTCCATATACTAAAAAAGGTGATTGTGATTTTAGAACTGTTATCAATGAGAATTGTTCAAGGGCATATAAATTGTTACTTCTAGTAACTGGTAAATAAAATGAGCAATTTGTTTAGGCCATGAAGCACTAAATCTTCCCAATATTTGGTTCAATGCTGCCTGTTAGATCACATCTATGAGTGATTTCTGTAAATGTATATTGGATATAATACAGTGTGACTGGAGGAACATATAAGGCCCAGAGAACAATTTTTTAATTCAGATTATAGATGGCGTTGAATATTATTAATGTCAGTGAAAACATTCCACTGTAGCTAATCCGCCACCATCTACTTTCATTTTATTCTTAAAATGGTTCCCAGTTTTTTCGAACACCATAACAGAACACTACCTTGTGTTACAGTGCCTGGCCATCCAAAGACTAACGTTGAAATACTGGATAATAAAATATCATGAAGGAAAAATTCAGAGCTTAAGTGAGCGTAAAAAGAACCTATTTATACATGTTGTCATAAGCACGCTTCTGCATTCCTCAAAAACTGACAGTGAAAAAATCTGCACATATCTTATGAATTTTAATAGGAAATCATACCATAGTCAGAGTCTGTGCAAGGTCAAACACACTGCATGGAATAACGCAAATCTGCTGAAATGCAAATAACAACTGTGGTGTCTCTGCCCAGGAAAAGCTAATAATATCCATAATTAAAGTATGGAGCATGGACCATGGACCATTAGCCATTGACAGACCATGTGGGAGGAGGACTTAGGCTCTGTCCAAGGAAACATCAAAGGGCAATGGCAGTGACATGGAACTGGAATGCTATGGATGGAGCTGACAGTAAAGTCTTGGAATTAATTCACTATGAACTGATATAAAGGCCTACTGGTTAGAGGTGTGCGAGGCTGCCCGACACTAATGTATTGGTAGATTGGAGGATGATTCACCAAGGATGTCCTGAATGAAGTATTTGTCTTCACACCAGCAGTCTTTGTGATTCATATAGGAACCTTGGTTCAAGTGAATGACAAACTTAGTTGTGACCTTTTCTGCTGCAAAGAGTAATTAATCCAACTTTTGATTTATAATGAAGCCATTTGGACAACAAGTTCAGTGAGATTGTTCACCTGCCGTCACTGATTTGGTATTACTGAACTGGTACTACTGCTTATAGCACTCATGATACACAACTGAGTTCTCACTAACTTCCACAATTCAGTGATGATTCTACCCACCATGCCTTAAACATGAATCTTAATTAGGGGGTGGAGTAAAATGTCCTTAATAACAGATGACAGCAGCATTTGCACACAAATCGGACAATCCTACAGTTGATCTTCATTGTGAAAATAATATCATAATGATTAGTGATGATGGTAGAACTTTCTTGTATAATCTGGAAAACTATCCAACTCTAATTATGTGCTACACAAATAATAATTTTTCTGCCTTTAATAACATCAGTGCAGTTTAAAAGACCATGTCAACATACACCTCAATCAGTAGAAACAACACAGGCATTTGCACTATATTCTTACCTCAACTTAGTAGGAGAGCAAAGAGGCCTGATTCTGAGGTGGAGGTTTTTGGACCTGCACTAACTGCCTTGCTTCTAGGGTCGACAGCAGGGTAGATTTTCTGGTCTGGGTGAAAGTTCAGTCCAGAACGGCTAGGAATTAGTGAACATCCAGATAGAAGCAAAGTGTTGTCAGTTCATTTGCATCATTATTTATGGCTCCATGTACAGCTTTGTTCTTGTACAGGGCAGTAGTCTAATAGGGGGAAACAGGAAATTGTACTTCAGGGATGCAACCACTTAAAGGTAAGTGGTCACATCAAGCAAAATGTTTCGGAGCTTTTGGAAAGACGCAAAAGGCATTTAGTCTTGTCGGCTGCCTTTGGCAAGGCTGAAGGAAGAGAAGGAAAGAAGTGACAAACAAAATGAAGTGAAACGGAGCCCCAATGTAGATACATGAAATGGAATCTGTAGGCAAGTGATATAGCAGCTCAGCAGCCGATCCGCTGTTTGATAGTGCTGCATAAGGTAGTTGCGAGGTGGGTGGCTTCATTTGCAAGTCCAGGGCATCCTTACCAGAAGACAGCATTGCTTGGAAGTAGATGGAGGCAGAACTGCTGGTGCAGCTGACTCTTACTGCCACAGGCAGTGACAGTGCTATGGTTACCGTTAGCACCAGGTATCCTTGCAGCAGATGGCGCAGCCCTGCATTTGGTTCCCTGCTGACCTAGAGCTTGTGGAGCCAGTTCCCCTTGGTCATTGACAGGCCTGTGTGCCATAGGCTTCAGATATGATTGGTGGCATCATGGGCAATTAGGCTCTGTTGGCTGTTGATCTCTCAGTCATGTCTTCATTCATTTAGTGTTGCATAAACATGAAACACTGTGACTGCAGGGCTTTCAATGATTCGCTCAGTATTAAGATTAGTCAGGGCTTCACATTTTATTCATGCAGTCAGGGCTGCTATAACAACTACTTTTGGAAATTGGAGCCTCTGTGGCACTGCTGCTCTGAGGTAAGTGCATCTCTCTCTGTAAATGTGAGTGTGATGGTACCAGTGGGTGGGCACAGTGCCTCTCGTATAGCCTGTCCTGCCTGGCATCCTTCCATTGTTCCTCTGCTTCTTTCTCCAAAAAGCCCTCGATTGGTAGCTTCCCATGAGGAAACCTATTGTGCCACAATTGTTGTCTTTGCAAAGAAGAAACAATTGGTGGCATCACAACTACCGCAAAGGTTCTTGATCACTTAAGTGACAACAGCTATAAAACAAACAATAATCAAGAAAAAAGTTAAGAAGTAGCCTGAAAATTCCCTTCCCAATCTTTAGGCAAGGCTCTTTAAATCCACTTCCACATGCAGCACTGTGATTAGTAACCCTGGAGACCATTGTAAGTGGGCAGGAACAGGAATCAGCGATTATGTGGCCGGAAAACCAGGAAAACGCATGGATGCCTCAATAACATCATCAGGACTTCATCAACATATTATAATGAAACTCCCTCCTGTTTCAAACTCACATTCAAAATGCATGTGACGTACTAAATATGCAGAGGTCCGGTATCATGGATTTCAGCCTTTTTCTGATCAGTTATACCCACTTCACCGATCAGAAATTCTACTCTCATGCTTCAGAAAAGAATGAAACCAGGTTACACTTTTCACCAGCACCCACAGTATTCTCAGGGGGAACATCGGAGCTACAATCCCAAAACTCACCAATCTCGAAAACCCAGCAGGGAGTCATACTCTAAGGAAGCATCAGAGACCTGAGAATCAGTAATCCAGTGTTGGAACCCTAACTCCAACTCACGGTGTGCTGGGAGTGCAGGATTGGTGAATTTACCCTAATATACAAAGATTCAGCCTCTACTTTCTAGCATGTTTACAATGCTGTGAACCTAGGATAAGAAAATATTAGCATTTCATTCAGTGTTATACATTGGCTTGAACTCCTTCATCAGCAAAGCAGCTCTGAGTCATTTAGAATTCTCTGACAGAACTTGACAGAGTCATAAGAACAAAGTTACTTTGCTGCATAACCTAGTGAAATCTGTCTTCTAGTAAATTAAGGAAATTCATTATATGGGTTAGAAGCAGTATCAGAAACTGCATACTGTTTTTTAATGTGGAATACCCAGATGATTCTATTATGGGTCTGTAAGTGTGCTGTTTTTTAGCTGTCAGCAAAAAGCAGAACAACATTGACCTATGTCATGAGATGACAGATAAAACCTGACATGTTGTAATTACTCTGACCTTCTGACAAAACTCACCTTGATGACTGGGACTTAGTCTATCTGAATAATTCTGGAAAGTTTATGAATGCATTTGAGAGGACTTGGAGCCAGTGTCTGAATCTCTTCCGATCGATGAGTTCTACCCCTTTGGCTGAGATGCATCTTTTCAATCTATCAATACAAAACGCCAGTGCTGGACATTAGTTTTGAGCAGGTGAACCATATATTGTGTAGATAAGGGTCTTAATGCATTTTAAACACATGTGGATTGAGCTCAAAACATGGATCTAGGTCTCTGTTTAATACTACCTTTGTCCAGGCACAGAGGCAATAGGTCCAAGGAAATCATTACTGAAATCAGAGAAAAATACTGAAATCATACTTAACTTCCAATTATTAGAAGTCAAATTTGACTCTTTCTTTTCCTGAGCATTGATCTCAAATACCTTAGTGTTTTTATATGATTTTTAAAAAATTCTATTTGCAAATGATCAAGAATAATATTATAAATTAGAGGCACAATTCTAAAACGGGTACAGGAACAGAGAGATCTGGGAGTTTATGTGCACAAATCGTTGAAGGTGGCAGGGCAGGTTGAGAAAGCGGTTAAAAAAGCATACGGGATCCTGGGTTTTATAAATAGAGGCATACAGTACAGAAGTAAGGAAGTCATGATGAACCTTTATAAAACACTGGTTCAACCACAACTGGAGTGTTGTGTCCAATTCTGGACACTGCACTTTAGGAAAGATGTGAAGGCCTTAGAAAGGGTGCAGAAGAGATTTACTAGAATGATTCCAGGGATGAGGGACTTTAGTTACATGGATACACTGGGGAAGCTGGGGTTGTTCTCCTTGGAACAGAGAAGGTTGAGAGGAGATTTGATAGAGGTGTACAAAATCATGAGGAGTCTAGACAGAGTAGATAGAGAGAAACTGTTCCCATTGGCAGAAGGGTCAAAAACCAGAGGGCATAGATTTAAGGTGATTGGCAAAAGAACCAAAGGTAACATGAGGAAAAACTTTTTTACACAGCGAGTGGTTAGGATCTGGAATGTACTGCCTGAGTGGGTGGTGGAGGCAGTTTCAATCATGGCCTTCAAAAAGGAACTGGTTAAGTACTTGAAAGGAAAAAATTTGCAGGGCTACGGGGATAGGGCGGGGGAGTTGGACTAGCTGGATTACTCTTGCATAGAGCCAGCGCAGACTCGATAGGCCGAATGGCCTTCTTCCATGCTATAACCTTTCTATGATTCTATTCATATTACATTGAACACAAGCATATTATTTTTTGAACAATTATTGTCTAAACAACGTAATTTGTTTTACAGACGGCAACAAGAAGCTTCTTCTATTAACAGACAGCATTTTGTTCAGACTCCCAACAAAGGCTGCAGTTTCTGTTCCCTGTAAGAACATCATTAGCTTCAGGCAGGTTAGAGACAGAAAGTAAAGGCCTGACAGATCTCTGCAATATTATTTAATATGTGTTCATTATAGGAGTTTTCAAAGGTCTCATTGTCTGTCTGTTTTTGGAATACTGATATCTGTAGAGCAGATAAAACCTGTGAATCAACAGATTCCATTAAGATAACTACCAGTTTCAACTCTTACTGCCACAGAGAGAGAGAAAATGTCTAATTATTATCCCTGTTTTGCCCATAACAAAATACACAATTGCAGCACAGATATTCATTATTATGATTCATGGTTTCCATGTACTCTAAAAACATTTGACTGAAAATCCATTTGTTATAATTCTATAATAATAGTACTGCATGCAAAACAAGTTTTAGACACTTTCATACATTAGTTTTTCCTTTCACAATATTGTGTGGGGTAAATTAGTTTCTTGTAAGGAAGCAGGAATTGAAAACAATCAATGGGGCCATTATCTTAGTAAATTAGTCAAGGTAAAACATATTGAATTTTTTGCTTAGCCTGTTGGGGAAAGACGTACTACATGGGGAAGGGTTTTCCTTGTGTTACGACTGGCTGTTTACCTGAGAGTGCTGGGAAAAGCAAACCATGGATACTAAACTAAAATCTTACCATCTCTGCCTGAGGAATATAATTTCCCAACATTGTGTGGGAGGTATCATTCGGTGTAAATGGTTTGTTGGAGTCCCCCAGGGATGTATCGTTGGCACATCCTATTTCTCATTTACATGCTGCCTCCCAGCGACATCATCTGCAAACACAATGTCAGGTTCCACATGTATGCTGACAACACCCAGCTCTACCTCACCACCACCTCTCTCAACCCCTCCATTGCCTCCGATTTGTCCCACTGCTTGTCCGACATTCAGAATTGGATGAGCAGATATTTCCTCCAATTAAATATTGGGAAGACCGAAGTCATTGTCTTCGGTCCCCGCCACAAACACCATTCCCTAGCCACCGACTCCATCCCTCTCCCTGGCCACTGTGTGAGGCTGAACCAGACCGTTCGCAACCTTGGTGCCCTATTTGGCCCTGACATGAGCTTCCGACCCCATATCTGCTCCATCACCAAGACTGCCTACTTCCGCCTCCATAACATTGCCCGCCTCCGCCCCTACCTCAGCTCGTCTTCTGCTGAAACCCTCAATCATGCCTTTGTTACCTCGAGACTCGACTGTTCCAATGCTTTCCTGGCTGGCCTCCCACCTTGCACCCTCCATAAACTTGAGCTCATCCAAAACTCTGCTGCCCACATCCTAACTCGCACCAAGTCCCGTTCACCCTTCACCACTGTGCTCGCTGACCTACATTGACTTCCGGTCCGGCAATGCCTCGATTTTAAAATTCTCATTCTTGTTTTCAAATCCCTCTATGGCCTCGCTCCTCCCTATCTCTGTAACCTCCTCCAGGTCCTCAACCCTCCGAGATCTATGTGCCCCTCCAATTCTTGCCTCTTACGCATCCTGGATTTTTATTGTTCCATCATTGGCGGCCGTGCTTTCAGCTGCCTAGGCCCTAAGCTCTGGAATTCCCTCCCTAAATCTCTCCGCAATTGTACCTCTCTCTCCTCCTTTAAGACGCTCCTTAAAACCTACCTCTTTGACCAAGCTTTTAGTCACATGTCCTAACATGTGGCTCGGTGTCAAATTTTGTTTGATAACGCTCCTGTGAAGTGCCTTGGGGCATTTCACTACATTAAAGTTGTTGTTGACTCAACTCAAAAGCTTTCATAGTGATGTTAAGGTTATCGTCAAACTTTTAGCATTAGTGCAAACTATATTTGGTGCTAAATAGCAAAAAAGTATGTTCCATGCAAATCTGTTGCTTTGATCATTTTTCCAGGTACTAGCACATAAATTATGAGATTTATTGAATTCATTTTCACAATTTGCCATGGTGGGATTTGAACTCTTGATCTCTGGATTGCCTGTACTATAAGCACCTAAAGTATTATACCCTCTGTATATCTTGCTCATTGTGTGCTGTTACAGCTCATATGACCAAGGTTATCCAGCCAAGTGTATTGCTTGGGGAGATTTTTTCCAAAGCTATCAAGAATTTTTTTTTGATTTATGAAGAAATCAGATTCCAGAAAAGAAAACAGTTTCTTTTTCTGTTAAACTTCTGCCATTTTATGATGCTTTTTGTCTACATTCTTTGATGGTAATGGCATGATTTACATCATTGCGTAAAAATAATGCAACATCAATTATGTTGCTGCAAAGATTGCACAATGGCTACCTATTAAGATAAACAAGATCCAGGTAATTTAGCTCGGCACTTATTGTTTGGTATAAAACTTTCTTCCTGCCTTTATGTTTAAAAATGTTATCTGAAGCTCTTAAAATTTGCTTTCTCTTAAATAATCAGTAGGGGTAGCTGTATGCACATTATTTTTTCAGCTGTGCTTGGTTAACAAGAGGTTAGTTTTAAAAAAAACCTGCAACATATTGTACTGAAATAACATGACATATTTGCGTCCAGTTTGAAATATTGTTTCACATTTTTAATCTTAAAAGGCATAAAGTACAATAAAATATGAAGAATGGCCCCACCCTTTCCATTAATCTGACACGAAGCAGCCTCAATAACAAAGCTTGTAAAATGCCAGAAAATTTTAGCTGGAAAATATAGAGAATGTTCCATAGGTGTTAAAGCAATAGGATATTTATTTCCACAAGTAAGGCAACTTCTTTACCCAGAGACTGGTTAGAATGTAGAACTTGCTGCCACATGGAGTAGTTGAGGTGGAGAATAGCATAGATGCATTTAAGGGGAAGCTAGATAAGTACATGAGGGAGAAAGGAATAGAAGGATATGCTGATAGGATTAGATGAGTAGGGAGGGAGGAGGCTTTTTAGAGCATAAACACCGGCATAGACCAGTTGAGCTTAAAGGCCTATTTCTGTACTCTAAATTCTATGTCTAATTTGTGACTAAAATTTGTAGCCATCTTCATGAATGGAAATAAAAATGCAAGTCTTCATGAAGTAGTCTGCCATAGCACTTGTGTTGAATTTTTGCTGATTAAAAGCACTATATGAGTTGTTTAGGCTGAGTTATTGGGAATAATAGATGTAAAATTACAATTCTATTCCACACCCTGTATTCTGATTGCCACTTATGACCTGTAATTTGTACATTGTTTTGTTTTAAGTTAGAGTCATCACTTATTGATGGTCAGCATGTTGCTGAGTGCCATTTCTCTCCAATAAAATGCATTTATCTTGACTTGAATTTTGGTTGAGACAGTGCATACAGAACAGTGAAGCAATTCGAGTTGATTTTTTTTTCAAACAGAATAGTGTTGTTAGTTATAATTTCTAAACAAGAATTTTCTCTGGGGTTCTTCCGATCAGCTCCTGTAACTTCTGCAGAAACCCTGTCTTTGTGTCTATCAGGGGTTTCTCCCGAAGTTACACCGGCCGTTTGGGAGAGCCCTGGTGCCTTTTTTTAAATTACCAGAGGCAGCAGCACAAAACCTACATCAGGCAGAGAAGGGTGAAGATCTCCCTGCTAAGAATCATAGAATCTTACAGCACTGAAGGAGGCCATTCAGCCCATCGTGCCTATGGCAGCTCTTTGAAAGAGCTGTTCAATTTAGTCCCACACCCTAGCTTTTTCACCATAACCCGGCAAATTAGTCCTCTTCAAGTACATGTCCAATTGCCTTTTGAAAGTTCCTACGGAATCTGATTCCACCATCCTTTCAGGAAGTGCGTCCCAGATCTTAACTACCCTCTGTGTGAAAACATTTCTCCTAATTTCCCCTCTAATTCTTTTGCCGATTATTTTAAATCTATGATCTCTGGTTACCGACCCACTTGCCAGAGGAAACAGTTTCTCACTACTTCTCTATCAAACCCCTTATAATTTTGAATATCTCTGTTAGGTCTCCCCTTACTCTTCTCTGCTCTAAAGAGAACAATCCCAGCTTCTCCAATCACTCCACATAACAAGTCCCCCATCCCTGGTATCATCCTGGTAAACATCCTCTATATGCCCTTTCCAAGGCCTTGACATCCTTCCTAATGTGTGGTGCCCAGAATTGTACACAATATTCCAGCTGAAGCCTAGCCAGTGATTTGTAAAGGTTCAGCATGACTTCCTTGTTTTTGTATTCAATGCCCCTATTTACAAAGCTAAGTATTCCATATGCTTTCTTAACTGCCTTATTAACTTGTCCTGCTGCTTTCAAAGATTTGTGAATATGCACCGCCCTCAGGTCCCTCTGCTCTTGCACCTCCATCAAAATAGTACCATTTAGATAATACTGCTTCTCCATGTTGTTCCTCCCAAAATGCATCACTTCACACTTATCTGCACAAAATTGCAGCTGCTGTGTATCTGCTCATTTCACCAGTCTGTCCAAGTCCTCCTGAACTCTGCTACTATCCTGCTCACTATTTACTATGTTGCCAAGTTTTGTATCATCTGCAAACTTCAAAATTGTGCTCCCTCTACCCATGTCCAGGTCATTTATATATAACAAGAAAAGCAATGGTCCTAATACCGACCCCTGGGGGATCCCACTGCATATT
Organism: Heptranchias perlo; assembly: GCF_035084215.1. Classification (NCBI taxonomy): domain Eukaryota; kingdom Metazoa; phylum Chordata; class Chondrichthyes; order Hexanchiformes; family Hexanchidae; genus Heptranchias; species Heptranchias perlo. The sequence continues at coordinate 18,825,475 of NC_090339.1, forward strand.
TCTCTCCAGTCATAAAAACATCCTTTCATCACTACTCTCTGCCTCCTATCCCTTAGCCAATTACACACCCATGTTACCACTGTCATTTTAATACCATGTGCTTCTATTTTATGAATAAGTCTATTATGTGTTACTTTCACAAATGTCTTTTGAAAGTCCAAATATGCAACATCTACTGCACTACCTTCATCAACCCTCTCTGTTAATTTATCAAAGAACTCAATCAGGTTAGTCAGACATGATGTGCCTTTAACAAATCCGTGCTGGCTGTCCCTTATTAATCCATACTTCTCCAAATAAAAATTAGTTTTGTCCTTGACAATAGTCTCTAGTATTTTTCCCACCACTGACATTAGACTGATAGGCCTGTAGTTACCATTACCAGGTTTATCCCTCTCCCCTTTTTTGAACACGGGTGTAACATTTGCAATCCCCCAGTCCTCTAGCAGCACTCCCATATCTAGTGACGATTGGAAGATTGTGGCCAGTGCCTCCGCAATTTTCACCCTTCCCTCAGCAACCTAGGATGCATCTCATCCGGACCTGGTGATTTTTTACTTTGAGTACTGCCAACCTTTTAAGTACCTCCTCTTTATCTATTTTTATCCTATTCAACATCTCTACTGCTTCCTCTTTTACTGTGAGATTGATAGAATCCTCCTCTTTCATGAAGACTGATGCGACATACTCATTTATTACCTTAGCCATCCCTCTGCCTCCACAAGAAGAGGGCTCCTTTTTTGTCCCTAATCAACCCCACCCTTCCTCTGACGACCCTTTTACTATTTAAATATTTATGAAAGACTTTTGGGTTCCCTTTTATGTTAGCTGCAGATCTATTCTCATACTTTCTCTTTGCCCCTCTTATTTTGTTTTTCAGTTTTCCACTGTACTTTCTGTATTTGGCTTGGTTCTCTACTGTATTATGAGCCTAACATTTGTCAGAAGCCTCCTTTTTCTGTTTCATTTCAATCTCAAAATAGGTTGGCCTAACTCAAAGTTAACAAGTCCCCTGGTCCTGATGGGATGTATTAGCTTTGGATGCTCTTCCTTTTCCCCTTGTGGGAATGTGACTAGTCTGTACCTGAATCATCTCTTCTTTGAAAGCTTCTCATTGCTCAATTACTGTTTTGTCTACCAATCTTTGATTCCAATCCACCTGGGCCAGATCCCTTTCCAACTCACTGAAATTAGCTCTCCTCCAGTTATTTTCATGCCTGAATGTTCTTTGTTGTTTTCCATAACTACTCTAAACCTAATGATATTATGATCACTGTTCGCCACATGCTCCATTTGCCCCGCTTCATTCCCCAGAACTAGATCAAGCACTGCTTCCTTCCTCGTTGGGCTGGAAACATACTGATCAAGAAAGTTCTCTTGTACACATTTCAGGAATTCCCTTTACAATATTACCATACATACCTTATTTGCTCTTTACAATATTACCATCTCAGTCTACATTAGGATAATTGAAGTTCCCCATTATCACTACTCTATAGTTCTTGCATCCCCTTTTTTGAACAGGGGTGTAATATTTGCAATCCTCCAGTTCTCTGGCACCACTCCCATATCCAAGGAGGGTTGAAAGATTGTGGTCAGAGCTTCTGCTATCTCTATCCTAGCTTCCCTCAGCAACCTAGGGTACATCCCATCAGGACCAAGGGACTTGTTAACTTTAAGTTAGGCCCACCTATTTTGTACCTCCTTTCTATCTATTTTTATCCTATCTGATATCTCAACTCCCTCTACTGTGACATTAACTTCATCCTCTTCTTTTGTGAACACAGATGCAATTCAATACCTCAGTCATGCCCTCTGCCTCCACAAGAAGATTTCCTTTTTTGTCCCTAATCGGCCCCACCATTCCTTTTACTTTTATGTTTATAAAAGATTTTTGGGTTCTCTTTTATGTTGTCTGCTAATCTTTTCTCACACTCTTTGCACTTCTTATATTCTTTTTCAATTTCTCCTGCAATCTGTGAATTCTGCCTGGTTTTCTACTGTATTCTGTACCTGACATTTGTCATAAACCTTTTTTTTCTGTTATATTTTAACCTCTATTTCTTTTGTCATCCAGGGAGCTCTAGCTTTGGATGTCCCATCTTTCCTCCTTATGGGAAAATGCCTGGTTTGTACCTGAACTAACTCTGCCTTGAAGGCCTGGCATTGTTCATTTACTGTTTCCCTGGACAATCCTTGTTTCCAGTCCACCTGTGCTAGATCCTTTCTCAAATCACTGATATTGTCTCTCTTCCAGTTGGGTATTGTTACTTTTGATTTTTCTTTGTCCTTTTCCATAACTACTTTAAACCTAATTATATTATGATCACTATTACCCAGATGTTCCCCCACTGAAACACACTCCACTTGCCCTACTTCATGCCCCAGAACTAGATCCAGCACTGCTTCCTTCCTCTTTGGGCTGGAAACATTCTGATTAAGAAAGTTCTCCCGTCACATTTTAGGAATTCTTCATCCTCCTCGTCCTTTACACTTTATTTCCCCAGTCTGTGTGAGGGCAATTGAAGTCCCCTACTGTTACTGATCGATTATTTTTACATTTTTCTGAAATTTGTCTATAGATGTGCTCCTCTATCTCCTTCTCACTATTTGGGGGTCTATAGTAAACACCCAGCAATGGACCAGCTCTAATATATCATCCCTCTGTAGAACTGTAATATTGGGCATGATTTTGAGCTTGAGCTGGGAATGGAGCAGGGGCGATGATTTCCAGGTGCAAAACCCGGAAGGTAAGTTGGATCATGACCTTAATGAGGTCAACGAATTATACATCCGGGCTTTGTGCTCGGTAGCCAGCCTGATTGAAAGGCTGCCTGGCCTTATCTCTTCTCGAATATGTACCTCAAATATTTCAATGAGGTACATTGCCCCTTTAAGTATTGGCCTGCCGGCTTTAAGTGGGGGCGGGACTTCCTGGTGCCTGTTGTGCGTGTACAGACGAACGCACCTGAGTTAAACCCAGAAGGGGGCACATTGGAGCAGGTATGCGCTCCAAAAAGCTGGCCACGGCCGGGGATCAGAGGGAGGGACCAGGGGGCCGGGGGAGAAGATCGGGGGGCCGAGAAGAAGGTCGTGGGCCGGGAGGTGGAAATCAAGGGGCCAGAGAGGGCATCGGAGAACTGGGGAGGTCGAGATCAGGGTGGGGGGGGGGCGGTCTGATGCCAGGACTTGGAGATCGGAGGTTGCTGGAGGTCGGGTGAAGAGTCGAACGTTGACAGGGGGCCACCATCTCGGGAGTGTCCACCATTGTGGTGGGGGGGGGTCCATCGGAAGGCGGGGGGTTCTGGCTGATCGCGGGGGTCCTGTTGACCAGATGAGCTTGTTGGGGCCTGGAAGAAGCATTCCTGCTCATCCGGGCCCACAAGCAGTGCAATAAAGGCACTCACCTCACGGATCCAGACCTTCCTGCCTGCTTTCACCTGACATAACTCGGAAGTGATGGGAAACCTGAACAGGTAAGATTAAATTCATTTAAGTTTTCCAAAGAATTAAGTACCTCAAATATTTCAATGAGGTACATTGCCCCTTTAAGTATTGGCCTGCCGGCTTTAAGTGGGGGCGGGACTTCCTGGTGCCTGTTGTGCGTGTACAGACAAACACACCTGAGTTAAACCCAGAAGTGGGCACATTGGAGCAGGTATGCGCTCCAAAAAGCTGTTATTTTAAACTCCCATCCACCCCCAACCCACCCATTCTTGGGGTTTAAAATTACTCCCTTTATCCTTGATCAATACTGCCACCTTCCTATCCCTCCTGAATATATTGTAGCCAGGGATGTTTAGTTCTTATTCCTGCCTATGTTTAAACCAGGTCTCCGTTATAGCCACTATATCATAACCCCATGTGGCAACTTGTGCCTGCAGCTCATCAACCTTATTTGTAACAGTCCTCATATTAACTCACATGCATTCCAACACCATGCTAGTCGGCTTTGCTTTATTCCTCCATCTAATTCCTGTTCTTTCTATACTATTCTTTGTTCTGTTGCTGTTTGCACCTCCCAGTTTTCTATGCACCTTGTCTTTCCCCTCTGCTGCTACGCCCTGGTTCTCCTCCCCCTGCCAAATTAGTTTAAACCCTCCCCCATCAATGGTCATGAATGCTTTCCAACAGTGTTGGTCTCACTCCTGTTCCAACATTTCCCCAAACTCACAGCGAAATCACTTTAATTCTGAGAATATACAGTGGCACAGAAATCAAGGGATGATGAGCGAGCCCTCTTCAAATGTCGGGTTGAAGAACTTTTAAATTAAATTCTTCATTGACCCCAGGTGGCCCATAAGGCAGCAATGAAATGACCCAATCAATTATTATACTAGATTCTTCAAGGCATTTCATCCGTGCTAGATCATGATTGTTTATCTCTCAAGAGTTTTCTGTGCCATGTATCTCTCATTCTACCAGGCTGTTTAGGTTGATATCCATCACTCATTCTCAGTAGTTAGCCAGGATTTCATGCTTCTACACTCCCCTGGCCAATTTCCCATCCAATCACTTTAATGGACAGAAAATCATAGACGTGGGAGCAAAGAAGTGGAAAATCTCCCCTAATGTGTTTAGATTTGCATTGATGCGTGCTAACGCTTTCTACTAAGGAAGGTAATTTTACTCCTCCTTATCTTCTCTTTGGTCACTCGCTGTTGCTGCTGGATCTTCAAGATTTTCCTTATCAGTTTGTTTTGAACCTTCAGAATTTCTTAACTTCTTTCAGACCTTTGCAGCCCTCTATGCCATACAGAAAGCACTAATTACAATGCTATTGAAGATATAGACCTTTGTTTATTTTATCAGTCTTTGAGAACCTCATATCTTGCCAAACTTCTTGAAGATGACTGCTGTGTTTCCAAGGTAGAATATTGCTTTGCCACATATGTTTCCATCTGATTGTAAATATGTAAAACTATCCACATCTTCTAATTGGAAATTTTAATTTCTTATCAATGCTTTAGTGGAAATTTATATTCTTATAATCCTACTGTAATTGGTTTTGCTGTTGCATTTAATAAATCATGTCTATCTTAGTTGCTTCCATGGTCTTACTCAAGAGGCAGAGACTACATAATTTAAACTCTGCAATTATTATCCCTTAATCCACAATAAACTATCTTCCCTTCCGTTGGTATTCTCTTGCAAGTGTGAACAAGATTGTGAAAGCATGACTCTTTAGTTGGGAAATGTTCTGTAAAGACTCTGTTGACTCTCACAAGGCACTCTGTGCCTTCTAGAATGCATTTGCAACAGTTGTGCAATGTTGAAAAATAAGTAAAGGTCTTCTCTTATGTTATGGCCATTTATGGTAGTGATGGCATTCCAATACATTTGGACCTTCTCATCAGATTTGGAAAGTCCAAATTTGAACTAAATAAGACCAAAACACCAGTAGAAAATGGCATTCACTTGACCACCAGAAACTTGATCCACACTAGAGTAACATTCTTAGATATATGTATAAATGGTGAAGATTTCCCCAGATTAAACAGTTATATGAAAAGGTACTTTACTTTGAAAGGGTTGATGGTAAGTTCCTGATTTTACATGTGTAGCAGTAAATTCTTAACTCTTATTTCTCATCTATATGCTGCCCCTCAGCGACATCATCCGAAAACACAACGTCATGTTCCATATGTATGCTGACGACACCCAGCTCTACCACACTGCCTCTGATTTGTCACACTGCTTGTCCAACATCTAATATTAGATGAGCAGAAATTTCCTCCAATTAAGTATTGGGAAGACCAGTCATATTATCTTCGGTCCCCGCCACAAATTCCGTTCCATAGCCACCGACTTCATCCATCTCCCTGGCCGATGTCTGTGGCTGAACCCACTGTTCGCAACCTTGGCTTCCTATTTGACCCTGAGCTGAGCTTCCGACCCCATATCCTCTCCATCACTAAGAACGCCTACTTCCACCTCCGTAACATCGCCCGTCTCCACCCTGCCTCAGCTCATCTACTTCTGAAACCCTCATCCATGCATTTATTATCTCTAGACTCGACTATTCCGATCCTCTCCTGGTCAACCAACCACCTTGCACCCTTCATAAACTTGAGTTCAACCAAAACTCTGCTGCCCATATCCTAACTTGCACCAAGTTCCGTTCACCCATCATCCCCGTGCTCGCTGACCTACATTGGCTCCCAGTCTGGCAATGCCTCGATTTTAAAATTCTCACCCTTATTTCCAAATCCATCCATGACCTCACCCCCCCCCTTCATCTCTGTAATCTCCTCCAGCTCTACAACCCTCCGAGATCTCCGCACTCCTCCAATTCTGGCCTCTTGCGCATCTCCGATTTTGATAGCTCCACCATTGGCGGCCGTGCCTTCAGCTGCCTGGGCCCTAAGCTCTGGAATTCCCTCCCTAAACCTCTCTGCCTCTTTACCTCTCTCTCCTCCTTTAAGAAACTCCTTAAAACCTACCTCTGTGACCGTCACCCATCCTAATATCTCCTTATGTGGCTCGGTGTCAAATTTTGTTTGATAAT